>NC_135531.1:159524728-162009933 GCF_045843805.1 Urocitellus parryii | reverse complement strand
CCCCTCTCTCCTCCTCCCTCCCTCCTCCTTCTCCTCCTCTCTCCTCCTCCCTCCCTCCTCCTCCCTCTCCTTCCTCCTCCCTCCCTCCTCCTTCCTCTCTCCTCCCCTCCCTCCTCCTCCTCTTACCTCTCTCCTCCTCCCTCCCTCCTCCTCATCCTTCCTCTCTCCTCCTCCCTCCCTCCTCCTCCTCTTCCCTCTCTCCTCCTCCCTCCCTCCTCCTCCTTCCTCTCTCCTCCTCCCTCCCTCCTCCTCCTCCTGTCCTCCTCCTCCTCCCCGCCTCCTCCTCCTCCCTCCCTCCTCCTCCTCTTCCCTCTCTCCTCCTCCCTCCCTCCTCCTCCTTCCTCTCTCCTCCTCCCTCCCTCCTCCTCCTCCTGTCCTCCTCCTCCTCCCGCCCTCCTCCTCCCTCCTCCTCCTCCTCCCTCTCTCCTCCTCCCCCCCTCCTCCTCCCTCCTCCTCCTCCTCCCTCCCTCCTCCTCCCTCCTCCTCCTCCCCTCTCTCCTCCTCCTCCCTCCTCCCCTCCCTCCTCCTCCTCCTCCCTCCCTCCCTCCTCCTCCTCCCTCCCTCCTCCTCCTCCCTCCCTCCTCCTCCCTCCCTCCTCCTCCCTCCCTTCTCCTCTTCCCTCTCTCCTCCTCCCGCCCCTCCTCCTCCTCCCGCCCTCCTCCTCCCTCCCTTCTCCTCCCTCCTCCTCCCTCCCTCCTCCTCCTCCCTCCCTCCTCCTCCTCCTCCCTCCCTCCTCCTCCTGTCCTCCTCCTCCTCCCGCCCTCCTCCTCCTCCCTCCCTCCCTCCTCCTCCCTCCTCCTCCTCCTCCCTCCCTCCTCCTCCTCCCTCCCTCTCTCCCCTCCCCCCTCCTCCTCCCTCCTCCTCCTCCTCCCTCCCTCCTCCTCCCTCCTCCTCCCTCCCTCCTCCTCCTCCCTCCTCCTCCCTTCCTCCTCCTCCCTCCTCCTCCCTCTCCTCCCTCCCTCCTCCTCCCTCTTTCCTCCTCCCTCCCTCCTCCTCCCTCCTCCTCCTCCTCCCTCTCTCCTCCTCCCTCCCTCCTCCTCCTCCTTTTTCTTTTTTTCTGTGCCGGGAAAGGCGAGGTCCTCTGCCTAGAACGGGAGGAGGGCATGGGGTAGGATATTTGTGGAGTGTGGAGACACTAGACGAAGCTGTTCTAGAGATCAGGAGAGAGTGGCTCCACGTTCTGGGAGCAGCACTGGAATCCCTGGTGCCCAGAACTGAGGCCCCCACCTCTTTTGCCCCAGCTTGCAAGGTGTCGAGACTGCAGCCCTGGGCCAGCAGCCAGGGCTGAGCTTGAGGGCAGATGCCGGTGCTGAGTGAAGGCTGGGCCTGGCCGGCAGGAGTGAGGAGGCCCAGCGGTCCCGTGGGTTGAGGCTCCCGGCCAGGGGTGGAAGGTGTGGTTCCAAGCTGCAGGTTGAGGCGGATGGAGGGGGAGCCAAGAGCTGGGGACTGGACATCAAGGATCCCACTGGAAGATCAGATGTGGAAGAAGAAAAATGGAGCCTTGGAAAGACAGGAGATTGCCTCCCCAAGGTGCCACGGTGGGTTCACCGTTCCCTCCCATGAAAGTCCCTAGCCATGACTGTTCCCGAGAGTCACCCTGGAGCACGTGGCTGCAGGGACAGGAGGTGACATCACAGGGTACAGGGCATCAGAGGTGAAACCAGGTGCCAGGCAGGTAGGCAGTCCACACAGATCTGGAATCACCCTGGGCCAGCAGGATTAGGACAGGGACAGGGAGAAGCAGGACCTGAGGAGAGAGGCAGGGGCTGCAGTGAGGCCAGCAAAGGCCTGGAGCCCCCATGTGTGGTTCATGCTGGGCTGGAGAGTGAAGCAGGAGTGGCCAGTCCAGCCCCAATGGCCCCGGTTGGGGAGAGGCGGCTCCATCCACAGGCCGCCAGGAGCATGGGCACTAGGATGAGCCAGGCCTGCCAAAGAGAGGAGGTGAGGGTGCAGGGTCCATGTCCTCTGAAAAGAGAATCTGAAGGCCTTCAGCAGGACTGGGGCAGCGAGGAGTGTTGCCATCTACGAACACGTGCATGTAGTATAGAATTCATCTGGTGCACACATGAGGCTGGTATTTATCCATCAGAGGCTCAGAGAGGTTGAGTTGTTTTCCAAGGACACACAGTTAATAAGGGAAGCTTGGATTTGGCTTCACATATCTGGAGATAGACTCTTGCTTTTACTTATTGACGAATATTGCTGACAACCATGAAAGAGTTGAAATTTGAATCTCCTTGGTGAGAATTAAATCAAAGTATTGAGTTTACAGATATAAATCCTACTGAGAACTAAAGGAGAGGAAACGGAAGACTCAAACACCAAGAAGTGATTCCATGAGAATGCTGATTGCTCCAGTCTGGTGATTACACTCTGCATCCATCTTCTGACTTATCATACGGTACCCTACAAACACATAAAATCATTACCTATTAATTAAAGAAAATTCTAAAACCTTGTCTGTGTCTTCTGAGCAGGGTCACAGCATCTCCCTAAACTCCAAGGGGCTGGTCACATTATGGTTTCTGTAAATGTTGCTCCCTGGAATTGTTCAGTGCACAATATCTGCATCCTTCCACAGCAGCCCTGTGTTTGAGTGATGGATAAATCTTAACACACATTTCTGATACGCCCACCATTTGCCAAACCCCAGTCTAGGGACACTCACGCTAATTCTCTCAGAGCAGGACTGCGGGACGATGGGTTTGACTGAGGGCCATCATGCAGAACCCACTGTCATAGGATTTTCTGGTCAGCCATTTCCACCCCAGGGGAAAGCCTTTGCTCTCTTTCAGCTTGCCATCCCCCAGAGCCCCCCTCTCGCCTGCAGTGCCCCTGTGCCTGTCACCTCCACTTGCGTGCTAAAACAAAGACAAATCCCTGCACCAAGTGAACGCCAGGCACAGGGGGTGACAGTGCCACCGTGCCACTCTACCTCTTCTGTTTGGATAATTGCGTTGTCGAGAATCACTTATCATACATTTAACACTTAATACCTATTTATTATGAGTTCATGTAACTGCTATTTAAAGAATAATCTGCGCTAACTCCCTTCCACCCCACTTGATGCCACTCTGATTCTGTAATTGCAGGTTTCTGCGATATTATGCCACAAAATCTGAAGGCATAATTGGTTGTTTCATTCCAGACAATGCTTTTCTGAGATGCTTGGAGCTTAACTGGCAGGTCTGCGGTGCAGAGGCAGTCAGGGCGCTCTCCACCAGGGCAGGCTCGGGAGTGATTTACGCAGGAACCAGGCAGGACTCCAGGGGGCCGAACTCAATCCAAAAACCAGGCTCAGGAGCAGGATTCTTTTGTGCAGAAGCTTTGTTTTAAGTTTTCAGTTCCTGGCAGGGCTTTTTGGAGCGAATAAGCCCCCATATCAGAAGGTGCAGCAGCCTTGCCTCTGGGGAGACAGCTGCAGGCAGCCACTCCTGGTGGGCGGGGCGGGGAGCTGGGTCTCCGTGGCCTGCCTCTGCCAGCCTGGTCTCTGGTGCCCTAGAGCCAGTTCGCCCGAGGACTTCCGAATTCTGGAGGGCCTCTGGAGCAGGATGCAGGCTCCGGGATGGGGGCAGCTGTGGTGCCCGGTGGGGGAGGGGCGGCCCAGAATGCCCTTTCCTGGGAGGCTCTCCCTGGGCCCCGCTGATGCCTGCGGCTGGTTCTTAAGTAGGCAGCCCCGGGTTGGTGGCCTCTGGAGCAGCAGAAGCCAACCTCCAGACCTGTACCCCGCGGATCTCTGGGGCCCCACGGTGGCAAATGGTGGCGTGACTCCCTACGCCCGGCTGTTGATATGGGCCATCCAGCCGGCTGCTCTCCCGGCTCTGGTGCAGCCGCCCACTTCTCAAGGGCTGGTGCAGGATGTGGGGCGCCATCTCCTGCTCACGAAGCAGCCTCCCCAACGGCTGTGAATGTCCTGCGCTGAGGCAGGCCATCACTGCCAGGCCGGGAACCCAGAGGGATGGCTGCAGGAAGGGCAGAGGGATACACAGCAGGGTATCTGCCAGGAGGGACCGGACCCGGGGCCACCGGAGCTGCATCTTCAGGCAGAGCAGGTGGACAGGGCTGGAGAACATGGGGACAGAGGCAGCAGGCTGGCTGGAGGGCGGCAGGAAGAGGGCTGGATGCCCCCATTGCAGCCTCACCCCGGCAAGCTGCTTGGAAATTGGGGAGCAGACTTGGCCTGACCAGATGAAGGGAGGTAGGATCCCATGTCCTGGAAACCCAGCCCGTATCGTGTCATTTGCTATCTTTGTATTTTTTAAGAATATAATATTTTTTCATTGAACACAGTCACCTGGGGATACGACAGCTCTCTGGAACATTATTCGTCCTAACCAGCTGCAATTGTGTGTCCCTGAGGGAATTCTTTGGTAGGAAGACACAAACTTCAAACCTCATCCAAGCTCAAGTGCCTAAAGCTTTTAGAGCTTTCCCCCTTCAAATGAGAAGGATGTATCTAAGCAGCCTGTCAAAGAGTCCACAACACCCCAGTGTTCATGGCAGCACCATTCCATATCCAAGAAATGGAAGCGACTGAAAGTGTCATCGGCTGATGAATGGATGAAGATGTGGCAAATTCACACAACAGAATACTGTGCAGCCTTCAAAAAAGAAGGAAGTCCTGTCATCTGAACTACAAGGATGAACCTGAAGGACCATATGTCAAGTAAAACAAGCCAATCACAGGCTAACACCACCTGACCTCAGTGATGTGTGGAATCCAAGGATGTACAACTCCTAGAGGCACAGAGTAGAATATTGGTTACAGAAGCCAGCAGGTGGTGGGGACAGCAAGATTTGGGACTTTGTTGGTCAAAAGGTCCACAGGACAGGAGGAATAAGCAGGTGCTATTCCACACCCACAGCAATGGCGCCTGTTAACAGCAATGCACTGGCAAGGAGAGTGGATTTTAAGTCTTCTTACCCCCAAAACGTGTGTGTGGGGATGCAGGTCACCTGGCTTGATTCAGCCACACCCGTGTCGACATTATCTCAAAGCATCACGACATGACAAATACACATGATTTTTGCCTGTAGGTCCAAACAGATTCAGGACCTGATTGACGGCTCCAGGACAGGAGAGGCCCTGAGCGAGACCACGCGGCACTTCATTTGTGGCCTGAACCCTGCTCACAGAAGGGGGTGGTACAGAGGGGGCTTCGCACCAGCTGAGCAGATGCAGTCCTCTGACACACAGGAGGGGTCCTCTGTCACAGAAGGGGTCCTCTGTCACACAGGAGGGGTCCACCTGGACGCCCGCCCAGGACAAGAGGACTTGGGACCAAGATAGCTCTGGCCCTTGGCTTCTGGGCAGACGAAGTCCCTGGAGCTAGGACGGCCAGGTGCTCAGAGCATCTCGGTTCAGACGCAGGAGGCCAGAATGGACTTTGGGCAGCTCTGGGAGTGACAGAGGGGTTTCCCAAGCCTTCTCAGTGTACACCACGGGGACATGCCATGTTCCTGGTGCTTTTGTGACCTGCAGGTGAAGCTGCCCTGGGGCCCTTCCAGTGCCGTCCTCTCCCCAGCCCTGCAGCTCAGGAGGCTCCAACACCCCTGGACCCTCACCCCCAGGGGATCCTTAACCTTTACCTTGAAAAACCCCCAGGTCAGCCCCAGCAGCTCACAAAGACCTGGGTGGTGACGGTCCCTTGCCTGAGCTCTCTGTGTGAGGCTATGACACAGCATGGACTCACTATGTGCCAGCGTCACCTGAAGGGCAGTCGGAGGTTCTCCAGAGAGTGATGCTTACACGGGAAAGGCAGCAGCAGTGGGGACCATGTGCCACAGCGAGCCCGCCCATTCATTCGTGGGGGCTGGGGCCAGGGGAGCTTTACAGGGCTCCCTGCCAGAAGCTGTGATGACGTCCAGGCTGCCCTCATCACTGGATGTGAACAGCTCCCTGCGTTGCTCTGGAAGCCTCCAGGAGCCCCTGACCCGCTGCCGCAGCAGCACATCCGTGCACCCTGGCATCCTGGGTAATAAGTAGAGGGAGGCCGGCCACGTTATTCTCGTCCCCCTGCCCGCACATCCCCTTCCCCCACATCCCCAGGCCTGAGCCAGCCCAGCTGCTTTGCTCACCAGGGAGCTGAAGGCTGGTGGGGTCCATCTGGCTGTCTCACAGCTCAGTACCCCTCAAATGCTTTTGCAGAGGAAACTGAAAAGCAATGAAATGACCTCTCAGAGCAGTGGGTGGCGGGCAGGGGACCCCTACTAAGCCAGTGACGCTGCTCTTGAGAAGTCTTACCAACAGCAGCCATTTCCTGGCTCTGTGCTGGTCCCTGAGAACTGGGGGCCCGTCTGCTTGGTGGTGAGGGAGATGAGCTGGTGGATGGTAAGAAAGTTACCACCCATCACGATAGCGGTTAACCCTGTGCAGATGTCTGTGCCTTCTCCACTCTGCCTTGCTGTGGAGCTCTTGGTTATGAGGCACGAGTAAGTAACCCCTGAGTAGGGCTGAGTGACTATGCGCCTCTCTGGGCTTCAGCTGTGAGCATGGCCTCTGGACGGGGCTCTCTTCCGTTTGCTAGTGAGGCGAACTGAAATCCAGTTCACCTCCAGCATGAGATCCTCCCAGTACATGCGCTGTAGCTACTAGGTCCAGAGCACTCACCAGGGGACGGCAGCCTCAGCCTGGGGATGCTTGGACAGGCCAAGTGTCCCTTATCCAGAATGCCCAGGACCCGAGGCTCTCAGACTCTATACTCTTAGATCTTGGAATAATTGCTGTCTTGGAGAGGGGACCCAGGACTCAACATAAAACTAAGTTGTATTTCATATACATATTATACACATAGCTGGAAGCTAATTTTATACGATATTTTTCATGCCATAGCATTTAAAATGCTTTTATCAGAGCATTTTGGTTATAATAATAATGGAGCTCATTTTGATAAAGTCATAGAAGCATGGAGTGTAATTGCCCCATTTCAGTCTCCAGCACTGCCTCTTTATTTATTTATTTTAAATTGGTGCTTTATGGGTCTACCTAGAGGTGGAATTCACTGCGGTGTATTCGTACCTGTATATAGCTTTTTTTTTTTTTCAGATTTATTCTGCATCTCTCTCTTTTTCCATCCCTCCTTGGGCCCTCTCAGTCTCCTTCCTCCACTCCACTTACCTTCCTTCTATATTCATGAGATCCAACCCCCCTTTTTTTCCCCCCTATTTTACTCTAGGTTTCACATTTAACCCTTGGTTTTCTGAATCTGGCTTATCTCACTTAGCATGATCGTTTCCAGTTCCATCCGCTTACTGGCAAATACCATGATCCCATTCTTCTTTGTGGCTGAGTAAAACTCCACTGTGTACATTTGTCACATTTCCCTGATTCATTCATTTATCGATGGGCTTCTGGGTTGGTTCCATGACTGGGCTATTGAGAATTGGTTTGCTATAAACACTGAAGTGACTGTATCCCTACAGTATGCTGACTTAGATCTTTTGGATAAATAACAAAGAGAAGGCTAGCTGGGTCAAAGTGGTTCTATTCCTAGGTTTTTGCGGCATCTCCACACTGCTTTCCAGAGTGGTTGTACTAATTTGCAGTCCCACCAACAACATGTAGTGTACATTTTCCCCACGTCTTAGACAGCACTTACAATGATTTGTGTTCTTACAATTGCCATTCTTACTGGAGTGAGATGAAATCTCAGTGTAGTTTTGGTTTTCATATCACTGATTGGTAGAGATGTTGAACTTTTTTTTTTTTCGTGTATCTGTTGCCCATTTGTGTTTCTTTTGGGAAATGTCTGTTTAGTTTTTCGCTAACTTATTATTTGGATTTTTTTTATGTTAAGTTTTTTGAGTTCCTTAGATATTCTGAATATTATTCCTCTGTTGGAGAAGCAACTGATAAAGATCTTCTCCTATTCTGGAGGTGCTTTCTTCACACTCTTTAGCATTTCCTTTCTTGTGAAGATACTTTTAAATTTAATGTCATCCAACTAATTGATTCTTGATTTTAATTCTTGAGCTTTAGGGAACTTTTGAAGGAAGCCAGGGCCGGTGCCAATACATTGGAGTGTTGCCCCAATGTTTTCTTGTCGCAATTAGAAAATTCACGGGTCTTTGATCCACTTAGATTTGACTTGGTTCAGGGTGAGGGGTAGAGATCTAGTTTTCTTCTTCTACATATGTAAGTCTGGTTTTCCCAGCACTGTTTGTTTAAAAGGCCATCTTTTCTCCAACAGGTATCTTAAGCACCCCTGTCGAGCATCAGAGGACTGTAAGGACGTGGGTCTGTCTCTGTTCTGTTCCATTGTCCACTTCACGTCCACTGTGATGGCCGTACCCTGCTGTTTTTGTTACGGCAGCTCAGATGTTGTGAAGCCCCTAGCAGTGCCCTTCATGTTCAGCCTGTGCATCTGCATTCTGACTGCAGTCCCATGAGGAAGTCCACGTCAGGCATGGAACGTCCCATTTAAATGATTAAAAAGTTTTAGATTTTGGAGCATTTGGATTTGGGATTTTCAAGTCGGGATGCTCACCTTCTAGAGTTCTGAGCCCTTGACAAGGTCCTTTTCTAGGGGCTTTTCACATATAAACTTGCTGAATCCCCACAGCTAAGAACCGCAAGGCTAAGAGCCTGGGTCAGGCAGATGTCAGCGGGAGAGGGGAACGTGAACTTGGTGCGCCCACACAGGCTGGAGCTCGACCTCCTCACCACGCTGCCGTGCCTTAACACACGCATCGTACACTGTTAACAGACAAACGTGCACAGAGGGGAGCGTGACCAGCTTACGGGAGTCTTCCAGCACTCATGGAATATTGGATACGACTCAGCACTGTCAGAAAAGCCAACAAAACCCACTTCCTGTATCGTGTGGGTTTTACTCACACATGGCTGTACCTCTGCACTGCCGTGCTTTACACTTTAACACACACACACAAAGCAGCAATGAAGCAGGACGAGAAGGAAATTAATTGGAAGTACTGTCACTACGGGAGAAAATATGTAAGTTCCTTAGGCAACTTAAAATAGGGTTACCATGGCACCAGCAATCCCACTCCTGGAGAAATTTAACATGTGAAATCTTAAAAGGTCAAAATAATGGAAGCAGAGAATAGAATGTGGTTACCAGGGTCTGGGCCGCATGGAGGAGAGGGGATGGGGAGATGTCAGTCAAATGACAGAAGATTTCAGTTAGATGAAAGGACTCAGTTCAAGACATTGTACATCACAGTGACTGCTACCAATAAATCGCACAATCGAAGGTTGCTAAGGGTGGGTTTTGTTCTCACCGCAAGAGGGTGGTGAGTTTGGGAATTAGTTAGTGCCTCAGGTAGCTGTTCCAGGGTGTGCACCGCAGAACACACCATGTGTGCAGCCCAGGCACTGCTCAACTTCCACCTCAGCTCTACAGCCCATCACAAGCCAAAGCTATCCCAACAGAATCTGAGCCTAACTCATGAACTGAACAGACGTCTTACCATCATCCCTAGGCAATAGCGTCGTGTAACAACCATTTACAGGGCACAGACAATGCATTGGGAATCACGCAGTCTGGAGATGGTTTCAGGGTCTCAAGAGCCCGCGGTGGGTTCTGTGCAGGTGCCGGGCCACATTGTGCAAGGGATTGCAGCGACTGGAGGTTTGGGACACACAGGGGCCCTAGGCCAGAATGACTGTGTCTCGAATCTGACTTTGTTACTCACTGTCACACCGTGACAAAGCCATTTCAGCACCTCAGGGCTCAACAGAATATTGATTGAATAAGTGAACAAATGACAGTTTTCCTACATGAAGAATGAGGAACTGCGTGGTCAAGGGCCCCTGACTTTTGGGCACAAGGCATGAGAAGACTGTGTCATAACATATTGAACATCTTGGTAGGTTTGTGTCACCTGGAGTGGAAAGGCAGGCTCCAGGGCCACCTGAGTGACAGCAGTGGGGTCACAGCTGCGCTTTCCAAGCGACGCAGCTGCAGCCACTTCTTGAAGCCTCGCTGTGGCTTGGTTCTCGCGGCCATGGCGTATTGCATGGTGGGCTGGAGGACGTCTTCATGGTCACGATTGCTGGGTTCCAGTGGAACGGTGAAGGTGGTGTTCATCAGGACGGGTCACAGTCACCAGTGTCTGCACTCAACCACCTCTTGTAAGAATTCGGCTTTGGGGCTGGGGATGTGGCTCAAGCGGTAGCGCGCTCGCCTGACATGCGTGCGGCCCGGGTTCGATCCTCAGCACCACATACAAACAAAGATGTTGTGTCTGCCGAAAACTAGAAAATAAAAAATATGAAAAATAAAAAAAAAAAAAAAAAAAGAATTCGGCTTTGCCCTTCTGATCCCTTGTTTTCTTAACTGTGTCCTGTGAAGGTCGCTCCCAGTGGGGTTTGTGAAGCACTCTGGGCAGTGTCTGGAGCACTTTCTCTAGGCCCTTCCTTTATGTGGTGTAAGACAAACTCAAGTGGTTATTATTATTTTCTGTCACACTGAGTCCACAACACCTGGGCTCCGGGGCTCAGGCCACTGGCCTCCCCTCCTCCATCCTCAGTAGAGCCCAACAGTGCCAGCTTTGGCGAATGTGACCAGGACTCTGGCTTCACCCCGAGGGGCCAGGTCCCCAAAGCCAAGGCAGCCGCTGATTGTGGGGAGGGGCTGCAGAGGGTCACCTGTGTGACCCCTGGTACACATCCTGGTGGAAGGTCTGGGGCTGGGGCAGGATAATCTCTGATTTCTCACCAGAACACTGGAGCAAGTGCTCCTGAGTCTGACCACGGGCCTGAGCAGAGCTTGGGGTTGGAATGACTTGTTCTCTTTTATTATTTTATGATGGGCAGATGCCAATCACACATCCCACTGGGGTATAGTGTGGTATGTCAATGCATGTGTGCAGGAGGAATGATGGGGTCAGGGTGACTAGCAAAACCACCACCGAGACACTTGTCACTTCTTTGTGGTGCAAGAGATCAAGAGCCTCTCTTCCTGTGTTTTGGATTGTATGTGACCCAACACTGTTGACTACCTAACCCTTGTGCCCTGTGGCTACGACTTGGTGCCATTGGCTCTCTCTGAAGTGGAGCCGCAGCCTGGGAAACAGCCCCTCTGGATGTCAGAAGCCTCGCCGCACAGCCACTAGCTAATGCTTCTCATCCTTGACTCTCCACAGTGGTCAAAGTACCTGGGAGGGCTGCAGGGCTGCAGTGCACGGGTATCAAGCCTCAGGTAGCCGGTCCAGGGTGTGCACCGCAGAACATACCATGTTGTGCAGCCCAGGCGCTGCTCAGCTCCACCCCTCAGATCCCAGGTCATGAATTTCCCTGGGAGAAACTGGGATTGGAACACTGGCAGAGGGTGATAGAACCCAAGGAGCCTCCTGCTCTCCTGGCTTCTCTGGTTAGATACAGCACTTAATGTCTCGGTTCTCCCACCCTGTGAAGTTCTAGCCTGCCCATCCTGGGAGACACCTGTCTCTGGTGTTCCCTGATGGCGTTAGCTGGAGCAAGCTATTCATGTCCTTTCACAGCCTCAGGTGGACACGCTCACCCACAGTGGTCACCATGGCTGGCAGACACAGGTGAGGCTGGGTCAGGGAATGGAACACAGCAGCTTCTTGGGATCCTTAGAGGATGGGTTCCAGGTAGCCCTGCATTCCCGGGTACCTACATCCAAGGATCCTCAAGTCCTTTATGCAAAGGGGCGAGGCATATGCAGCAGCCCTGCAGCCCTCCTGGGTACTTTGAACCTAGATGATTCAAATACCTACTGTGATGCAAATGCTATGTGAATGGTCACTCCGCTGTTTGCAGAATAATGACAAGAAAGAAGTACATCGGTGTTTAGGACAATTGCAATTTAAAAAATACATTTTCAGTCTGCAGTTGGTTGAAGCCACCACTCAACTCAGGCATGCGGAGGCTGACTGTGCCTGCTCCACCGGCTGGTCCCATGGGCTGCAGGGCTGAGAAGGCCAGAGGTGCAGGTGAGGAGCTGGGTGTTCCCTCTCCCCAGCGTATGGAAAGAGCTCAGAAATGACTGTTGCTTTCACACCCGGGTTGGGCTTTTCCCCAGTGTTTCACCAAAAAGCAGCTGCCAGAATTTGGGAGGTGACTGTCATAGACAGGGATCTGAACCAAATGATTCCCCAGATCAGAGCGAGCAGTCCAAACCTGCTCAAGTAGGAGACCTGCTCAGATATGACTTCATGCTGATTTGCAAATGAAGGTAAAATACAGCCGTGGGGAGTTAACACATGCAAATGAAGAAAACTCAATTCCAGAGACTATTGAGCTAGAACAAGTGGGAACCTCGAAGGGAGTCTGTGGACTGAATACAGGGAGATGTGACAAAATGTGTGACTTCAGTTCTCGGAAATGTCCCTTCATCCAGTTTAAGGGGAAAACAAGGAAGAGAGATATTAGCACCAGAATCAGGGCATCTCAGCCTCCAGCTGGGAGCTGAAGTTGGACACACCTTAAATGACAATGAATCCTTCCAAAAAAAAATTATCTGCTTTAAATAACTGCTCCCCTGACATCTTGATGAGCTACCAATCATGTTTTATTATTATCAACTTTAAAATATCCTCACTTTGAAAATTTGAGTCATGCAAGGCCGTGCAGAAGCTTCCAGCTTGGGTTCCTGGGTTAGCATCCCACCTCTGGCACCTGTTAGGGTGATGGCCTGGGAAGCCACTGAACACTTTGAACCTTGTTTCTTATCTTTTGTGAAAGATCAAATAAAATCTACTGGGAAGACTCTTTAGGATAGAAGATTATGTATATACATACATGTCACATATATGACTTATGTGTTTGTACGTATTTTCTTCTAGGTAGTACCGTGAAAAATGAGAATTGACTGTGTGTGTCTTATAAACAGCA
Source organism: Urocitellus parryii (assembly GCF_045843805.1). Classification (NCBI taxonomy): domain Eukaryota; kingdom Metazoa; phylum Chordata; class Mammalia; order Rodentia; family Sciuridae; genus Urocitellus; species Urocitellus parryii. The sequence goes on along the minus strand of NC_135531.1, from coordinate 161,997,113 downwards.
TATGGATAGATTTTGTGAGTTTTAAAAAATGTTTTTAAATTAGCAATCCTCATCTTTTGACTGAAGTACTGAACACATTTATATTTAATAAAATTAATATTGTATTATATTTCATTGGTTTTTTATATGCACAATTTTTTTTTTTTGCATCTTGTATCTGAAATCGATATGCATTTACGGTGCCAGTTGCTTTCCATTATTGCGACAAAATACCTGAGCAAATAAACATAAAAAGAGAAAAGGTTTACTTCAGTGTACAGCTTTGGAGGTCTCAGTGCATAGTTGGTGGCCCTGTTGCTTTGGGGCCTGTGTGGGGGCAGCATATTATGGTGGCTACACATGGCAGAGGAAGCCGTCACCTCATGAACAGAAGTAAAAGAAGAGGTGGGGTCTCAGTATTCCCTCAGGAATACTGGAAGACCTGGGTTGGGCCTCATCTGCTAAAGGCTCTGGCACCTCGCAGGAGCACCACAGGGTGGGGACCAGGCCCTCACACATGGGCCGAGGGGGGACATTGTTGGGGGCACTTGTCTAGAACTGGCCCTCAGTGTTGCAGAGTTGTGGGGATGATGTGTTGTCCTGCCTCGGCACCAGCAATGGCATCCATAGAGAGGGGCCCCAGTCTTGAAGGATGCATAGGAGCCCCCTGGAGCCCTCCTGCATAAAAGGCTCTGTGCCCAAGTTCTCAGTGGACCAGATTCATGTTGTGTGGAAAAGTACAGACACCTACAGCCTATGCCCAGAAAAAAACTAAAAAGGTAGGTTCTGAGCGTAAAGAAGTTTGAGAACTATCCTAACCCACTTACCCTGCTTCTGAGGTCCTGCTTCTGTAGGCTCAGGAGTGACCCGTGATAAAATATATGGAAAAGCTCACCCTTAATCATAAAGAAAACTCTGAGTGTTAGGAGAGTGTCCTACAGTTTGATGGGCAGTGTCCGTCTTTACTAAACCTACCCACGACAACGATGCCTCCTGCAACCACTCCCTCCTGGGGTCCCTGAAGAGGACTCGCAGCATGTCTGACACTGTGAGCAGCACCTCCACTGGGCTTTGCTCTGGGGAAATTCCACTACCACGTTCAGCTGTACATTTTGCTTTAAAATATATATATATTTTTTGCTTAGGATCTGTTAGGCCTCTTAAATCCTTATATAGGCAATTTTCTGTTTCCTTCTGTTCTTTTTCTCCTCTTGCTTTTTGACTTTATATTTGGACCTCTCTACCCTTTGGGAGGTGATATACTATTTTTAACCTTTGGCGTTTACTTGTAAAATTAGCTGACACATGATGATGATCGTGTCAGAGTAGAAATGAATCAAAACCTAATAATATAAAATCTCAGCGTTAACTCCATCCACGGATTTCCTGATGCCAAGGCTGCCATCAGTTGTTACTTTAATTTCAGCTTTTAAATGCTAACCCCCCTTAGACGTCATCCCTTTCCCTTGCTGTGATCCTGACCCTTTCCCTGGTCTTTAGCTCCTTCCTGGTCTCAGACCTTCCATCTGGACCCTTCTTTCTGCCTGAGCCTTGAATTCTCTGGAATTTCCCTTGCTGAGGCTCTGCTGGGGACTAGGGCTCCACCTCTCTCTGGTTGGTATTTTACTGACCCGAGACTGGTGGTTTTTTTTTTTTTTCCTTTCAGCACAATTATAATGCAGCTCCATTGGTCCTCGTTTCCTGCCGTTGCTGTCAGATGTCATCTGTGAGCGTCTCCACTGAACTCTGCTTTGAGGAAATCTCACTACAAGATTCAGCTGTAGATTTTGCTTTAAGGAAAAAAAAATATATATATATATATATTTTTTGCTTAGGATTTGTTAGGCTTCCTAAATCTGCACGTAGATGATTTTTGTCAGTCCTGTAAAAGTCTCAGCCCTCATCGCTTCATGGGTGGCCTCTGTCTTTTCATTTCTTCTGGACTTTGGGAAGAAAACCTGATAAAACTTCTCAATACACTCTCTTTATCACCTACTCCTCTGTTATCCATTTTTCTTTTTCTATGCTATGTTCTAGATGAAATTTATTCTCTAATTCTCTCTTGTGCTGTACCCAATCTGTCAAATGCCCAGTGAACATAAAGCTCTAGTTGCTGCCTGCATTTACGTGTAGGAGTTACATAGGATTTATGTCTGCTACACGACTTTATTACTCTCTGCCCTTCCCACCTGATTTGAAGACAGCCACTGAGTTCTTCAAGCTTGGCGAGCAGAGCTGCTTCAACATCTCAAGTCTGTGCACGTCTCTTTCCACTGCCTCTGGATTCTCATTCACAGACCTCGCTTCCCTGTACCCCTGGTGATCCCCGAGGACTTATTTTTCCTTGATATTGAACAATTATTTGGGGGAGGTTCCCAGTAGCCTCGGAGGGACTTGCCCCTCCTCAAGGACCCCTTCTCGTGTCAAGGTACAGTCTGGGCTTCCTCGGCCAGGGGTGATGCCTTTTCCAGGATGTAAATCCACTAGAACTCGCAACAGCCCAGGTCCCCAGGATCATTTTCCCTTTTGTTTCTCCCCACCTCCGCCACCACTGGCATGCAATGTCATCTCCTCTGAGCTCCTCTTGGTGGAGGGGTGAGTTCCAGTCTGGTTCCCCTCATCTGAAGGTGGAGCACTTTGGGGACCCGTGTCTGGTGGGTATCTTCTAAGTACAGCCCCTCCGGCCCTGGTTCCTGGCCCCCATCTCCTTCACACCTACTTTATAGGATCTCAAGTGTGTGGGAAGGACAAGTGAGTGGCCTTTGGAGTCCCCCCTGCTTCCTTTGCTGCTGTTATAAGAGAACAGCTTCGTACTGCCTTTTCCCTTCAAAAGAGGCAGGCTTTTCAGACGTGGAGGGTTTTCATGGTTTCCGGTGCAGGGTGGATTCAAATAATCTTGCTTTCCATTACTGGAAACCAGAGGGCACATTTGGGGCTTTGAAGTTAAAACATTTCAAAATGAAGAACCGCTGTCACATAGAAATTCCTGGTCCCGCCCACTGCGACCTGCAGATCCTGCTTGCCCTGCAGGGTTCTGGGAGGACCCTGTTAGACAACATGAAATTGCTAACTGAAGGGCCATGGGTGCTCCAGAAGTTTTATGAAATCTGAAACCTAAGCACAACCTGGAAATCTAATTTTTTCCTTCGCGATTTATGCTGGAGGCAGTCATAGTGGAGTTAAAAAAAAGCACTTGCCACATGGTTGAGGGAATCATTAGAAACACCCCAACTCTGAGCCTGAGGGGGATTTCAATCAGAAAGGATCAGGACCGGCCTTCTGAGCGCTCCTGGGCTCCTGGAACCGCAGCCTGGAGGAAAAGTGGAGCTCAAGTGCTTAGGGGATTAAAGTAAATAAAATGCTTCAATAGAGATGAGGACGCAAGTCTCTGAGTGATTTAACGACTGCGGAAGGGTGATGCACATCCCGGGCAGGCAGCCAGCTGCCTTCGGCTGGTTCAGAGCAGCAGGACTATGGTGAGGGGCCATGGTGTCTTTCCGGCCATTCTGGCTTATTCCAGAAACTGGAAGAAGCCCTTGTAGATGGAAAGTGGGGGAGGATTTTGGAAAAGCTGAGATCAGAACTGGTGGGCAGAGTCCCCGTGATAAGGAGACCTTCTAGGACGGGAATTTGAATTTGATTGTGGGTATGATGGGAAACTACTAAAATTTTTGGAGCACTAAAGGAATATTTGCCAGAGGACATTATGTTAAGTGAAATAATCCAGGCACATGCAGCCTGGTGTCACTCATCTGGAGGATATGGGAAAGTCGATCTTGAAGGAGTGCATTCGAGAGGGGTGGATGGGGATAAGGAGAAACAGGTGAATGAATGTGATGACAGTTCCATGGAAAAAACATATTCTGGTGTTCTACCATACAGTAGGGGGATCATAATTAACAATATTGTATTGTATATTTTTAAAAAATACCTAGAAGGCAGGAGTGTGCATGCCTTGCCACAAAGAAATAAGAAAGGATGATTTTTTTTAAATACCCTAATTTGATCATTATGCATTTAACTTGTACAATTATTAGGTGTCAAAAATACATTTTAAAAATAGCAAAAATGTTTTGTTGAACGAAATTATTTGTGCAGTGCCGTTCCTGACATATCAGGTGCACACATGCAAAATCACATCATGATCATTATTACTTTTCTCACAGAGGAAGCCAATGTCCATCTGCGGTGACTGGATGAGCAAACTGTGGTCCAACAGAGACCACTCAGCAATGAAGAGGAATGACCTTCGGGTCCGCAACCCACATGGGTGAAGGTCAGAAATACAGTCCTGAGTGAAAGAAGTCAGACAGAGGGGTGCAAGCCATGCCATGTGGCCCTCCACCTATGGGAGGTAGAGCAAGGCTACGGGGTGGGGTGGGAGGGCCCTGATGGCAAAGGGACAGGAACTTCCCCTGGGAAGGAAATCACAATAGTGTGATGATATCGATGAGTATGAGGTGGGCGGTAGACACATTTCTAGAACTCATCCATCTGTGCACCCAAAGGCAGGCACTTTATTTATTTATTTTTTTCAGCTTACATACGATCTTACTTTTCATATAGTTTTATGGCAAGAAAGCTACGTTGTCATCCATTTCTAAAAGGTTAACTATTGTAAGTTCAGCACTTTGTAATAATTCTTGGGTGAAGGAAAAACTCTAATCATAGAATCAGCAGTGTTTTAAGCTACATATGTTTTGTGGAACAGTCGAAAGACTCCTGGATCTTTGGCCATTCTCACAGGTTGCTGTGGATGTGCTTATTATTATTATTATGTCTTGCTCCACGTATTTTGTGCAAACCACCTTGCAGTAAAGCTAGTTTTAAAAACATCACCAGCAGATAAAACACAAGTTACGTCATCCATATTCTGAGCCAGAGTGAGGTTCCCGGCAAAGGAGGAAGGCTGGCATAGATGTTCATGCCACAAGGCCCTTCACAAGTCTCCATTGGACGTTGAGCCCAGCAGTTGCTCAAGCCAAAGGGGAAGCATGTGGCCAGTGTCTAGGAGTGCCCCTGGGGCCGTGTTCTCCCTGCACTTCCTGTGGTCTGGGCTCCCTTCCTTCAGCCCGTGAGCTCCTCAGCATGGAGGGGCTGCTCCTCCTCACGCACATGTCCCCACACAGGCCCTCGCTGGAGTCTCAAGGAAGGCCTTGGACACAGCTTGGCCCATGGGACAATCACACACAAGACGGCCTGGGGCCAGGCTGACCCCCCTCCCAAGGGACATGGGGCAGCCACACTCAGGTGGGAGCGCGAGAGCATTTACTAATAAATCATGTTACATATGGTCAGAATGAGTCTCCAGCAAAGCAGGGGTTGGAGCAGAGAGGAGACAGGTTCTCCCATGGCAACACACACGGGTCTTGACCTCATGTCCTGCCCGGCCGTGGGAAAGTGCGCTCTGCGGGCAGGATGCTCGGGGCACTCTGAGAAAGGCCTGCAGCTGCCCTTGGCAGAGACTGGATCAGAGTCATTGGGGAGGTCCTCTGTCATCCTGAGAAAATGCTGCAGAATCCCTGGGACTTGAAAGGCTCTCACTGGTGACTCAGAGCAAGGCACTGCTGGGGACTTGAGAGAAGAAAGGTCAGTAGCCATTGCAGCTCTGCCCAGGGCCTTGCTGTGTAGGCACAGCTAACCCACGCTGGGTGCAATCTGGCTGTGTGCTGGTGCCTCCTGCCCCCAGTCACCCAGACAGCCACTAAAACAGGGCTCCCCTCTGGGGCCTGGTGGCCTTCCAGGAAAGACATGGCATAGGGATTTCAGTCTGTCTGCATCGAAGCCAACGACACTGTCCCCCAGTCATGGTGACAATCTACACATCCCCTTCCTACATCCCCTCCCTCTGAGTGTCCACAGGCCTGCTGGGCCTGTGTGTTATCTGCAGAAGGCAAGGACTGCCACACATCTGCGTGGGAGAACATAGGGTCCTGGACCTGTTTCTTGCAGTTGTAAAGCACTTGTGTTCTGAGCTCTCAGAGCCCAAGCTCTCAATAACTGGGGTGACATTTATATATAGACCAGAGGTCAGCCGATCTGACCCAAATCCGTAGGCCAAATCCTCCGCGCCACCTGCTTCTGTAAATGCAGTCCCACCGCATCCCTTGGCTCTCCATCGTGTCTGCTTACACGCTGCTGAGAGCACCTTCTACCTGCCCACTCCTGTCGTAGCACTAGTTTTGGAAAATTATGGGATCGGCCAGATCTTTGTGAATATTCCCAGGTTGGGTAGGACCTCTCTCACCTGGACCGCATGGGCTTTCCTCCTGCACAGTGCCCACCATCAGTGGGAGGGAGGAGGTGAAAAGGCCCCAAGCTGTCAAGGAGTCAGCAGCAGAGGCAAGTTGAGGGAGGCTGGCTCACTGTGTGTCCCACGGAGTCCCACCTGGCCAAGCTCATAGGGTGCAATCTTAACTGTGGATTAAAATTGGCTTTGGGCACGATACAGATTGAATGCAATCCCCACCAAGATAGCACTGACGTTCTTCCGAGAGCAAACACAAAACAAAACAAACAACAACAACAAAACCCAGTCTTAAAACTCATTTGGAAGAAAAGGAGACCCAAAATAGCTAGTGCAATTCTAAGCCAAAAGATCAGTGCTGGAGGTATCACAATATCTGGCTCCAGATTATACCACAGAGCTGTAGTAACAACACCGTGTGGTCCTGCATAGGACCCAGACCAATGGGGCCGAGTCGAACACCCAGAGACAAAGCCACACAGGTGCATCATCTGACTACAGGTGCCAAAAATAGGGATTCAAATAAGACAGCCTCTTAAACAAATGGTGCTGGAAAAGCTGGTGATCCATATGTAGAAGAATGTCACTCGGCACACAAGTCAAATGGTGCTGGGAAAACTGGTTATCCACACATAGAAGAATGTCATTCTGCACACAAGCCAACTCAAGTGGATCAAAGGCCCAAGAATTAGGCCAGCAGCCATGTTGATCCAAGAAGAAAACATCGGGTCAACACTCCAGCATACAGCTGCAGGTAATGACTTTCTCAAGAGGACTCCAATACTCAGGAAACAGTGCTAGAGTTTTTAAATGGGACAGCATCAAAATACAAAGTTTTAGCACAACAAGGAAAAGAATGTGAAGAAAGAACCTACAGAATGGGAGGAAAACTTTGCTAGCTACTCTTTCTTACAGAGGATCAATATGCAGATATAAAAAGAACTCAGAAAACTTAAACTTACACATAACCTAATTAATAAATGGGAAAATGAACTAAACAGATTCTTCTCAAAATAATAAATACAAATGGCCAACAAATATGAAAGTAAGATATTCAATATTGTTAGCAATCAGGGAAATGCAAATCAAAATTATCCTGAGTTCTCATCTCACACCAGTCAGAATGGCAGTCATTAAGAATACAAACAATAATAAATGCTGGAGTAGAAGAAACATTTTTACATTTTTGATGGGATGGTGTAACAACTATGGAAATCAGCATGGAGGTTACATAAAAGACTAGGCCTGAAACACCATATGACCCAGCTATACCCCTCTTCAATATTTATTCTATGTAAAGTCATATTCTTCTTTAAGGCTGACTCATATTCCATTGTGTGTGTGTGTATATATATATATATATATATATATATATATCACATTTTCTTTATTTACTCATCTATTGAGAGGTACCTAGGCTGGTTTTATAGCTTAGGTATTGTGAATTGAGCTGCTGTAAACATTGATGTGGCTGCATCACTGTAGTATGCTGATTTTAAGTCCTTTGGATATATGCCCAGGAGTGAGATAATTGGGTCAAATGGTGGTCCCATTCCAAGTTTTCCAAGGAATCTCCATACTGCTTTCCAGAGTGGTTGCACCAATTTTCAGTCCCACCAGCAATGTAAGAGTGTTACTTTTCCCTCACATCCTCACCAACATCTATTGTTACTTGTATTCTTGATAATTGCCATCCTGACTGGAATGAGATAGAATCTCAGTGTAGTTTTAATTTGCATTTCTCTAATTGCTAGAGATGTTGGACATTTTTTTTTCATATATTTGTTGACTGACTCTATTTCTTATTCTTTGAAGAGCCTGTTCAGTTCCTTTGCCCATTTATTGATTGGGTTATTTGTGTTTTTGAGTTCTTAATATATATCCTGGAGATTAATGCTTTATCTAAGGTGCAGGTGGCAAAGATTTTTCCCAATATTGTAGGCTCTCTCTTCACATTACTGATTGTTTCCTTTACTACGAAGAAGCTTTTTGGTTTGATACCATTCCATTTATTGACTCTGGATCTTACTTCTTGTGCTTTAGGAGTCTTGTTGAGGAGTTCGGTTCCTAAGCTGACATGATGGAAAGTTGGGCCTACACATTTTGTCTGGTCTGATGCTTTCTTAGGTCCTTGATCCACTTTGAGTTGGTTTTTGTACAGGATGAGAGAGCAGGGTTTAATTTCATTTGCTACGTATGGATTTCCAGTTTTCCCAGCACGATTCTCTATGACATGCAGACACTAACACACAGTAAGGCAGGAGGGAGGGACAAATAGACGCTCATTGGATTAGACAAGGGGATTGAAGGGAAGGGAAGAAGGATGGGAATAGGTAAGACAATGGAATGAATCAGACATTACTTTTCTGTGTTCATATATGAATACACGACCAGTAAACTCCACATCCTGTACAACCACAAGGATGGGAAGTCATAGTCCGTGTATGATACGTCAAAGTACACTCTGCTGTCATGTGTAAATAAAAACAACAAGTAAAAAATAAAGTCTTTGTACTGCAGTGACATGTGCACACCCAGGTTGAGGGCAGAACGATGCACAAGAGCCAAACATGGACCAGCCCACGTCTATGTCAATGGATGAATGGGTAAAGAAACTGTGGGGTGTATTCACAGGGTGTTTTATTCAGCCATAAAGAAAAAAAAGAAATATTATTTGCAGAAAAAAAATGGATGGAACTTGAGAATGTATGTTATTGAAATAAGGCAAACTCAGAAACTCAAGGGTTGTGTATCTTCTTTCGTATCTGGAAGCTGGAGAGGAAAAAGGAAAAGAAAGGTGTGTGGGGGGGTGTCTCATGAGAATCCAAGGAAGATCAATGGAGTAGAGGAGATGGGTGGGGGAGGGGAGGGAGCTGGGAAATCCGGGGATGGTGTGGGCTAAAGTATATGGTTATATCACGTGGATGTGGGAACATGTGAGGACAAATCCCACCATTATGCATAAGTACAATGACCCTATAAAAACATGGGGACAAAGATAAGTGGCTTTGGATGCCTCTAGGAAACAGGTGAGCCGCAGGACACTGGAGCTAACTTGCCCCACGGTGGTGGGCAGCAGCAGGGAGACTCCCTGTGTCTCAGAGTCGCTTGGAGGTAGGGTGGGCTTTAGGAAGCTTCTTCAAGGTTCCCACAGCCCTGGTGTGGAGTGGAGAGCCCCTGCCCCTCCCCTGGTGTGGGTAGGAGCCTTGGGGAGGGGTGGGCGGGGCCTGGTCAGGCTGAAGATGAGGAGGGGCCAATGGGAGCTGGCGAACTCTGAGGCCTCTCCCTAACCCGCAGAGACCCATTTCCAGGGAGAAAGCCAGCCACCTTACTGTTTCAGGGGAACAGATACAGAGCCTCACTGTTTGGTTAACTGAAAAAGAAATCGATTTAACTACCCGTCCAGCTTCATGGATTTCAAATCATACCTGCAGAAGCTCATTACCCATCATCCTTCATGGCTGTTGGGCAGCTGGGTATGGAAACCAGACAGGTGAGGGCCCTTCAGCCACGCTCAATGCAGGTGTGGGGAATCAGATCAATTGCTGCCTGTAGGAAGGGATAACCCTCTCTAGGGCGCATCCGTGTCCCTGTGGTCGCCCATTCTGAAAGAACCATCAAGGCTTGCCTTCGCCTTCGGAGCAAATGCCCATTTATTGAGGAACCGGCTCTGCATATTTATAGAGCCTGGGGTAGTCTGACAGTTGGCATGGGGTGCTTTTTGATTGGTGGGTAAGGATCATGTGAGCCAGCAGGGTTCACCATTAGACGGCTCTTCTTCTTGGGGGATGGGGAAGTTAGTCTTTGGAGCAGGGCGACTCCCAACACATTCTATCAGGGACAGTAGGTGGGAAGTGGAACTCAAAGGCCCAAGAGGCGGGACTTCAGGTGCCAGTGGGTTGGGTTTTAAATGAGTGTCTGATGGGCAAAAGTGCGACGTATACAGTCAATTTGGTGAGAGCCCCTGTTCTCTTGAAACCATTTGCTTTTCCTCTTTTTTTCTCACTTCCAATCCAGGCCCCTCCCTCACCCAGCTCAAGATCTGAATAACGGCAGTGGGGAGGGAAGGAAGAGAAGAAGAAAGGAGAGGAGGGGAAAGGGACCAGGTTCCACTTGGAGTGACCTCCGTTCTGCTCTGTGCCCATCTCCTAAATGAGGCAGAGGAGCTAAGAGGCAGGGGCTCGGCCCTGGAGTCTGAGGACGTGTGTTTGGACTCCATCCATGCTCTCACCCAGACCTGCCCTTCGTACCCCTGTTTCCTCACCCATCAGCCAAGGCCCCTGTGCACTGAGGCTGACTCCTGGATGTGCTGGGCCGGTGGTCAGCACTGGCCGCTCTGTGGATCCACGCCTCTGCTCTTTCCCTGCTGTCCAGGATCACTCCTGCCCCTGCCCCTCTGAGTCCCTGGCACTGAGAACAGGTGCTGCTGCCTCTTTGGGAACAGGTGAGTGGGTGGTGGAGTGGCTCCACCTCTGCCACAACCCCTTACACCTGCCATAGCCCCCCCATTCCTGGACGTGGCTGTCTCTCTCAGGCAGATCTTGACCTGCCTGGTTCTGCAGCCTGACCCTCCTAACCAGCGATTCCTGCCCCTCTCCAGCTACACTCTCCGGTTCTCAGGCCCAGGGTCCTGTTCTCTGTTTGGGGTTTTCCAGACTCTGACCTTGGCTTAGTCTACCAGTTGTCCTTGTGCTCTAGATTAAATAGTAAATGCATGGCTTTCTCACTGGTCACCTGTAGAGATACAACGCTTCAGACCCCTGGTTTTGGCTCAGGGTGCGTGTGGCCCCACCCCTACCTCCTCTGGACATTGGGCAATGTCTGGGGATTATTTTGCTTGTGTGCTGCGGGCAGTTGCTGCTCCCGGCATCTGTTGAGTACAGGCTGGGAAGGCTGAAAGGTATTTTCAGGGCCTCTCTCATGGCGAAGGATTATCTGGCCCAAACTGTCACTTAGTGCAGGTTTGAGAAACAGCCAGGGGACGGCGGGGAGGGTACATGCTGCACTTCATAGCAAGAGCTCACAGACCCAGCTGCCACCCAACTGTCCTTGTCATTTACATCTGCACCCATGAAATGGGTCTCTTTCATTCACCCATTTGACAAATACCCAACAAGCATTCGGTCACGTGCAGGGTTCTGAGCACAGCAGGGAACATGACAGACAAGGGCCCTCTGGAGGCTTCCCTCCTGCTGGGTGGGCAAAAGAAAACACAGGGATAAGCAAACAGGATGTAAATGAAGGTCTCTGCAGATCCCAGGATGCCTGGGAGGTTATTTGAAAGGAGAAATCAGGTCAGACCTGTCCAAGGAAGGGACACTTACATGAGACTGAATGTCAAGGAAGAGACAGCCTGCAAGGACCAGGGGCAAGGCCATCCCAGGCAGGAAGGTCAGCCGGGGCAGCAAGATGACTTGGGAGTGTGGGAGAACGGAAAGGAGGCCATCGTAAGGAGCATGGTGGGCCCGGGAGAGCTGGCCTCAGACATGGTGCAGAGAGCCTAGGAGCCTGGTGACGGAGGCTGGGCTTGGAATTAACTTTAACTTGTTATTTAATTAACTTGTTATTTAAAAAATAAGTTGATTTCACTTGACAACCAAGTTTATGCCTGTAGAAGTTTTGAGAATTATAAGTGGGAGGGTAAAATAATCCCATTTTCTTTGTCCCCTGACCTCGGAGTGGAAAATGGCTTGAGGAGGGCTCTAAGAACACAGTGGGAGATGGCGTGGGGACTCCTGGCTGCGAAAGCAAGAGGTGGGGCTCAGTCTAGGAGGGTGGCAGGGGCTGTGGGAGGAGCTGGAGGTGCAGGGTCTGTGCTGAAGACAGAGCTGAGGTGGGTGGAGTATGAAATCAGGGCTCACAGCTTGATTGTCGGGCACAAGCAGGTAGGTATACGGAGACACCTAACAGATAGATGGTGTGTGTGGCTGAGGGAAGGGCGGATGGAGACCATACTGAATTCAGGTTTTCACTGGATACTGATGTGGAGATGCCCAGCAGGTGGGCCAGGGTTCTCCAGAGAGGTCTCAGAGCCATTGTCCCCAGTGAGCTAGACTCTGGAATCAAACTAGACGCCCTTCAATAGATGAATGGATAAATAAACTGTGGTATATAGACACAATGGAATATTACTTAGCCTTAAAGAAGAATGAAATTATGGCATTTGCAGGTAAATGGATGGAGTTGGAGAATATCATGCTAAGCCAAGTGAGCCAATCCCAACAAACCAAAGGCCAAATGTTTTCTCTGATAAGTGGATGCTGATCCATAATAGAGGAGGCAAGGAAAGAATGGAGGAACTCTGGATTGGGCAGAGGGGATTGAGGGGAGGGGCATAGAGGTGGAAAAGATGGTGGAATGAGACGACATTATTACCCTATGTACGGGTGTGATCGCACAAATGGGGTGACTCCTCAGTATGTGCAACCAGAGAAATGAGAAGTTGTGCTCCGTTTGTGTACAGTGAGCCTAACCGCATTCTGCTGTCCTGCATAACTACTTACAACAAATACAAAAAATAAAGACAGGGAGACTGGTGAGGTGACTGGGGAAGGTGGGTCCCCAGGGCGTGGGTCCAGAAGAGCACCCTGCGGCATTCCAGGCTGGCGGGGAGGAGAGGCCTGCCAAGGGCCAGAAGAAGCAGCCATGGAGGCAGGAGGTCAGGAGGTCAGGTGGCGTGGTAAGTGCCCTCCTGGTGGTGGGAAGCTGCAGGGAGCAAGCGGCTGGAACATGCTCTGTGACGGCACCACTCCTAGGAGACACCAGGTGGGACCAACCACAACGCTGGGTCCTTCACCCTGGGTGCCCAGCAGAGGATGGCCGAGCATCCTGGAGCTTGGTGCGTGTGCCCCCTGCCAGGTAGAGAGAATGGACATTCCATTTTACAGCTGGGAGCTGGAGGTCACAGAGACGAAGCTACGGGCCTCATCTCTGGGGGGCCTCCCTGGGAGCCTGATCCTGAGTTCTTTTTCTCTGTGTCATTGTCCTGGACGATCTCACTGGGGTGCAAGGTCTGCAGCATGCCAAGCTGATGAGCCCCAGGTGGTGTCTCCTCTCCAGCCTCCGCTGCGTGGTGGACATTCACTACCACTTCCCTGCCACCTCCGCCAGGACATCCCCACACATCTGTCCAAACTCAAGTCCAGAGCCCCCACCCCCACCCCCAGCACAAACCTTTCCCCTATTTTTCTTCCATTGGAAAATGACACCAAATTTTCACAGACGTGCTATTTGGGACATCGTCCTGCTTTCAGGCCCCAGATGTCATCCACCACCGAGAGAGACCCATTTCTTCTGCATCATAAATTTCTCTTGAATACGCTCACGCCTCTTTATTTTAATGTCATCCCTGCTCCATGGAAAGTGGCCATTGCCTGGGTGACCACAGTCTCTTCCAGATTTTTATGCTCACCCTCCCACCCACCTCCCAGGAACCAGGATGGTCTTGAAAAGAGAAAAGTAAAACGAACGTCATTCCCTTGCCTAAAACGCTCTACCTTCGATCCTTTTGAAAGTAAAGTCTGAAGTCCTCCCAGGGCTCCTGGGACCCTGTTCTTCCTGGCCCGGCCTGCCTGTCACTCTCCCCCGGGCCTCTGCCCTTCTCCCTGCAGCCTCCTTCGATCACCTTCTTTCCTTCTGGGTCCTGCTGAGATCTCCTCGCAGGGAGGCCTGTGTGGCTGGGTGAGCTCTTCCTGCAGCTGGCTCCCCTCCCCCCCCCACCACGTATGTGTTAGGGGACAGTGTTAGGGGACTGGTCCTCAGTGTGCTGGTGTTAAGTGGTGGGTCTGTAGGAGGTGGGGCCTCAGAGGACGTCACTGGGAGCCCTGCCCTCAGAAGGGAGCTCTCATGGGACTGAGTGAGTTGTTATAAATGATCCTCTCATCTCATTCCAGCCTCCTGCCTCAAGATGGGATCTCTTTCTCTTACAGTCACTCCAGCATGGTGATGCCATCCTCCATGCGGTCCTTACCACACCCTAAGGAATACCCTTGAACCTCCAAACTGTGAGCTAGATAAATTTATTTTCTTTGTAAAGTACCCAGCCTCAGGTGTTTTATTATAATACCAGAAAACAGACTAATATCTATTCCTATTAGTTTACCTCATACTCTTATTCTTTTCAGGGCTGGTACCATTAGAATTATTCTAATCTCTGATTATATTTTACTTGTTGGTTTAACTCTGATCAGCCTCCCTCACTGTTGGACTCTAAGCACCAGGAGAACTGGGATTTTTCTGCTTTCAGTGTGACTCACCATAGTGTCTCTAGTGCCTTGCACTGTGTCCAGCACAGAGTAGCTGCTCATCAACAGTCCTTGGATATTGAAGGACGGCCAAGAGCAAGGGGAGTGAGAAAAGCAGGAGTGAGAGGGACCAGGCTGTCTACACACTGTCTCAAAACACTGCTGTGTCCTGGCCTGCAGCAGGGGATCCTTCAAAAAGAATGCTCTAGGATTTATAAAGACCCTCTGAGCCTGGGCAGCCTGCCGGCTGAGGGCAAGTGCTTCCTCCTGGCGTGGCCTGTGCCCAGTCTCCTCACAGAAGGCCTGTGTTTGAGGTTCCGAGCTCTAGAAAGCCTTCTGGCCTTTTCTGCTCAGTGAGCCCGTCCACTCCTATTTACTTCAGAGAAGCAAAAGCCGTAAGTTGAGAAAGGCCTCCGTGCACATTTCCGGAGTGGCAAGCGCTTGGACAGGGACTCCGCTGGCTGCCCCTGCAGGGGTCGAGGGGGCTCCCCAGGCGGTGCTTTGCTGCAGTTTGCTCCCCTTGGCTCTGGATGGCAGGAGAGGGGCCTTGGGACAGCCTCCAGGCCCAGCTCAGGGGAGAGTGGGGATGGATGGATGGATGGAGACAGCCTGGGCCGCAGGACACAGAACACAGATAAAATGTAGGATCCCACTATTATTCAGCTCCCGGTCTAGCAGGGAGGACCTGGCTGGATAGGCACTGCCATCCGCGTGGGCCAGACAGGTGTGTCCTGCATAAAGGGTGGTCCTGCCGCAATGGGCAAGCCCGGCAGACGGTATCAAAGTCCCAGATATCAGGAAGATCTGGAGTCTGGGAACCAGAAAGGCCCATGTCAGAGTCTCGCCTCTGATGGAACAAGTCGGGTCACCTCTGAGCCGTGGTTTCCACAGCTCTAATGTGGGAGGCACACCTTGCCTGCAGGGTGACAATAACAAGACAGGACATTGGAAAGCAGCACCCAGAGCAGAGCCCAGCACCTCCAAAGCACTCAGCCTGCCAGCTCTCCCCTGGCAGGGCTGTGGCTGAACCCCAAGAGTGGAGGGGATAGTGACTAGAGCCAGGTTTCTGGAGACAATGGGGTGGTGAGGAGAAGGGTTTCCCAGGTTCACCTAGGATGCCCCTGGTTTGAGGCTTATGGGTAGCACCTTGGCCAGGAGGGAGGGGACACTGGTCCCCTGGGGCGCAGTTGAATCTGCAGTGTTTCCTCCTCTGGACTCTACCAGGTGTCGTTGGGAGTGGGGTGGCCAAGAAAGACGTGGACGGGAGCCTGACCTGCAGTAAGGCCTGAGGCTAGCTGGGGGGAGACCCTAGGGGCCCACAGATGAAGATCTTGTTGACTGAGTATCATTTATTCTTTCAGTAAATGCCTAGGGAAGCACTTCAATTTGCTGGGCCCCTCATTTGGAGCTGCTTTGGAGGAGCTCAAACTTGTTTATCCTTCCATTTGTGCATTTATTGGAGTGATTTTCTGTGTTTCATTTGCTATGTAATTCCACTCCATGTGGGCCCCCCCCCCAGAGGCCAGGAACATGGGGAGAGCAGGGCTGCGCCCTGGCTCTTGGGGAGGCCATGATCTGGTGGGGAGCAGACGGGTGTGAGAGGGAAGCTGTGGCACTCTCCTAAGAGACATCTCCTGGGCTTGCTGAGCCACCTCTGCCCCCAGAGCCATGTGACCTGGGCTGCCATCTCATCTCTCTAGCCTGGGTTTTCTCTTAGGATTGCTGTGAGAATAAAGTGCTTAAGCAATGCCTTCACAGTATGGCGCTCTCAGTAAATGTGAGTGACAGTGACGGTGGTGGTAGTAGTGATGGTGGTGGTGGGGATGGTGACAGTGATGGTGATGGTGGTGGTGGGGATGGTGGGGATGGTGATAGTAATGCCAATAGTGATGGTGGTGGTGGTGGTGGTGACAAAGTGATGGTAATGATGGTGACATGGAGAAGAGGGAGATAACATAGAAAACTGTGGGGTGGGACAGCAAGGACAGGCAACCTAGAGGGGACCTTCTAGTCCTGTCTTAGAATAGGAAGAAGGGATCACCAAATAGGATGAGGAGAGGCAGTCCCGCGGAGAGGAGTGGGTGGCCAGGTTCGGTGGTATGGCATGGGTGGCATGATGGCTGGCCAGGGGAAGGATTCCTATCAGCCCAGACTTCCCTTCATTGACCGGAGGGAGGGTGGAACTTGAAACTGAGACCTTTAGATTTAACTCCACTCACCGAGAGCCCCCTGAGGGACAGATTT
The DNA here is from genome assembly GCF_045843805.1 of Urocitellus parryii. NCBI lineage: Eukaryota > Metazoa > Chordata > Mammalia > Rodentia > Sciuridae > Urocitellus > Urocitellus parryii. Next base: position 161,980,400 of record NC_135531.1, on the reverse strand, counting down.
CTGAGACAATTCATTCCCTCAGAGCTGGAGGCTCACCTTCTGTCCTTCTCTTGGGCCAAAAAGTTGGACCAGCATCTAGCAAATATTTATGTTAGGATATTTGGAGACTGCACAAAATTTACAGATATTTTCATAATGCCTTTCACGGTTTACACTGTGTGACATCTGCCTCTGTCTCCTGAAAAGGAAAGGCAGCTCTTAAAGAAAATGGGTTGGGAAGAGGGAGAGGAAGTCCCCCACAGCATTCATCTGACAAGGGCTTGCTGTGGAGACAAAGGAATTGAGCCAACGCCAACCTGGGTAGGAAGCCCGGGTGCACGTAGGACTTGGCTGCAGCCTGCGGAGCACTTCTGCGTTCATCGTCTCTTACACACCTGCAGAAACCCAGTGAGGAGGGGATGTTGACTTCGTATTGCAAATAGGGAAACAGAAGCTCAGAAGGACCACAGGAACCCCTCAGAACTCACTGCTGGCACACGGCAAAGTTGTAAGTGGCATTTTTTTTTATCTCTAAGGGCAAGGAAAAGGCAGCTTTGCAAAATTATGACTTCATAGCAAGTTGAACAAGTTTTGCAGTTTTCATAAGTTACTTTCCTGAAAGTTTTCACAAGCTGCCATTGCTAAGGACAGTCTTAGTACAGGTGTGGGGCTGCGAAGCCCATGTTAGCTTCCACCTGGGCAGGTTCTTGTTCTGTAATGCCACTGTTTCTGATCTCAAGTCCTGTCTGGGGGGTCTCAGGGGAGCCTTGAAGCCACAAATAAGAGACTGGCAATGGAGGCAGCCTGGGTTCCTGTGTCCCCACATGGAAGAAAATGGCTAGACCTGCATCAAACCGGGTCTCGGCAGATAGGACAAGTTATCGTCTCAGCTCATTCACACAATGGAAGCACGGTGGGTCTGAACCTGGGTCAGGCTGGCTCCAGAGCTCGTGCTCCAGGTCCCTGTGTCAAGATGCTCTCCTTCAGATGGTGACCACACTCGATGCAGAGGACATGCGTGAATGTACAACATGTTCCCCAACATCGCTGGGCCTCATCAATCTCAGAGAGGCCAGGAAACACCTCGGAGAGGGAGGAAAGCCCAGAGCACAGGGTGCACAGGTGTGGAGACCAGGGCACGGAAAGGAAGCCCGCTGCACAGGACCTGGAGTGCCTTGGGGGGCTTGTCATCAGAAGGGAAGCCGTGAAGCTGTTTACCTAGCCATTTCTGGGCAGGAGCAGTTGATTTGGAGCCAGGAAGAAGGGCCTGGGAGCCAATGGTAACTGGGGGTTGAGGGTTGAACCTTGATAGTATGAAGAGTGAGGCCAGAGAAGCTTAGTGGAGATGGGAGCAGATCACCGGGCAGGCGAAGGTGGGCTGCGTCCCACTCTGCCTGGAATCCTCCGCCTGCCTCTACCTCCCTGGGTTTGTTTAATGGGACACCTCAAAGAGGGATCCTGAACTCCTAAGATCCTTTGAAGGACAGATAAATGAGAATACATTTTTACAAGAATTTTTTTTCATGTTCTAATGTCTTTTAGGCAAAGAAAAAAAATTAAAAGTCAGGTCTTTGGTTCTCCTTATCTTTAGAAACATTCCTGTGAAAACTCTTTTATCTGCATTTGATTTATCTAGTCCAGAGAGAGGTTTCAATTTTGTTTGTTTTTTCCGCTTTTCTTTTCTTTTCGATGGGATCTCACTAGGTCACCCAACCCTGCCACCTCAGCCTCCCTGGTAGCTGGGACTACAGTCCTCAGCCTGGAGAGAGGTTGGGCAGACACCTGATTGTGCAGATACAATCGCATTAGCTTTGGTAGGAGTGGGGCTGCTGGTGACAGTGTAGATTCCCATTACTGGCCTCTGTCTGCGTCTCCCTCTTGGTAGGAGTGAGCAGGGGTGAGCTGGAAGTCCTGCCCCCAAGAACTTAAACCCTGGGCTCTGCCTGGGCTGGGGGGGTGTTCTGGTTTAGATATGAGGTGTCCCCCAAAAGCTCATGTGTGATGCAAGAATTTTCAGAGGTGAAATGATTAGATTATGAGAGGTGTGACCTAATCAGTGGATTAATCCACTTATTTGGATTAACTGGGTGGTAACTGTAGGTAGGTGGGGTGTGGCTGCAGAATTGACATCATCAATGTCGTGCCTTTGGGGGATCTATTTTGTCCTTGGGGAGCCGACCTCTCTCCCTGGTTGCCTGTTCTGGGCTGCTTTCCTCAGCCGGCTGTCACCCTGATGTTCAGAATCACATGTCCGGGGTGGACCCTCTGAAACTGGGCATGATGATAACGCTTCTTCCTCTATGCTGTTCTCGTCCGTCCATCTTTTGGTCAGAGCAACACAGGGCTGACTAAAGCAGTGGGGTTCCCCTGCGGTCAGCAAAATCACAGAACCAAGAGGGGTTGGCAGCTGGAGGGGGACGGAGAGGTGGGAATGAGCAGCAGGTGCAAGCAGGAAGCCATCAGCTAGAAGCACCTCCCATGGGCGCATGCGCACTGAGGGGGCGGTTGATAGAGCCCCCCAGTGAAGGGCTGGGTCACAGGGGACGGCGCATGTGCCTAAGGGCTCTGAAGGCTCTTCTTCAGGGGCTGGGCGAGGTGGCTCTGCCAACTACTGCTGCATGACAGCCACCCCCAGGCACAGTGACTCAATACCATGGTCTCATGTAGTGGGCCGTGCGACTCTGCGACATGCATCGTTAGGTGATTTTCTCAGTGAGGAGACAGCACAAGATGCATGTCCACAACCCAGATGGCACAGCCTGCTACACACTTGGGCTGGCTACAGAGTATGTCGATGTGACACACACTACCCTAACGGACTCTTGCTCCCAGGGCCATGGGGAGACGACCAGATTGAACCAGCACAAGAGGAAATACTAGAATTCTGTGAGGCTGCGTGTGGATTTATATAGACTTTTTCCCAAAAAGCAGGAGGCGTGCATTCTAAAGCAATGGTAAGAAGTTAACTTAGTAAACATACAGACCAGTGATAGAAGCTTCTCATCTCCTTTATAATAATGGGAGCACCATGGTCCCCACCACTGTGTATGTCCTCAGTCACTGATGGAATGTTCAGGGCTTGGCTGGACTTGTTTTGTCTCATGTGCCTTGGGTGGGCTGAAGGGGGGGCGCTGATCTAGGCTGGATATGGCCGGGTGGCTCCTCCAGGACCAGCTGATGAACCTAAGTGTGTTCTCATGCAGTGACTAAAATGCATGAGGACAGGCCACCTCACAGTCACACTGGAAAGTCTAGGTCACATCATCCCACTAACAATCCACCTGCCCAAGTGTGACATGAGCAAGCCTGATGCTAAGGAGGGAGATCGCAGCAGGGGATGTGGGTACAGAGTCATGGCCAATCTGGGGCAGTGGTCTCAGGACCTGCAGGACTCGATGGCCGGCAGAACAACTATGTCTATTCTGCTTTTCTCTTCATCTGCTTGTCTTTGTACCCAGGCACCTTGGTTATTTCTGGGAATTTGGCTAAGAGCCTCCTCTAAAGCTCCATTATTTTCACATTAGTGTCATTTATACTGTGTCTGTGTATCGACGGAGCCCGCTAAGGTGAGGTCAGCCCTTGGCCCGTTTGCTCAAGGGTGTGGGAATGAGGAAAGAGCTCACTTTGTGGCCCCCCCAGCCACCCATGCCGCCTCCACGTCCTCAGAAGCGTGCCCCTCACTCAGGCGCATGTTTGCTCACGACTTGCTCCCTTGGCACCTTTTACTGAAGCCCCTTCTCTGTTGCAGCACTGAGGTGGAGGCTGGAGGCTGGAGGCTGGAGGCTGGCAGGGAACAAGGCACAGTTCCTGTGTCATTAAGGGGGCTACAAATAAACATTGTGATCTCAGATTATGACATGTGCTGGAAACGGAAAATCAAGCACTGAGAACACCTTAAAGAGCATGTGCGTGTCCACAGGGTGAGTCACCTCCAGTCTCATCAGGATGGCTACTATAAAGAATAAAACCAGAAAACAGGAAGCAGCACGTGTTGGTGAGGATGTGGAGCAAGTAGAACCCTGGGCCCAGCTGGTACCCAGCTGTGGGAAAGCAGTGGGGTGGTGCTTCAAACAATCCAGACATAGAACAACCCTGAGATCCAGGAGTTCCACCTCTGAACGTGTGCCCCAGGAGAACCGAAGCAGGGTCTTGAGACAGGTGAGCACTGTCTTCCCAGCCACATTGTTCAGAAACACTGAAACATGGAAGCAATGCAGCTGTCAATCAACACATGACCAGGCAAGGAAAATGTGGTAGGTACACATGGAGCACAGAAAATATTGCATGTGAAGAATGCATGTGAATGTGAGATAGGCACACGCACGTATCATTCAGCCTTCTGATACATGCTACGAGATGTAGCTGCAGATTTGAGAATATATGCCATGGGAAATAAGCAGGTCACAAAAAGACAAACGCTGTGATTCCATTTATGTGGTATCTGCGAGTGGTCATAATCATAGAGACAAAGTTAGAGTGGCGGTTCCCAGGGGCTGTTGGGTGTCACTGTTTCATGGGGACAGTTTCAATTTTGCAAGATGAGAGAGTCCCGGAGATGATGGGGGAGATGGCTGCACACTGTGTGCATGTGCCAAATGCCACTGAACTGTCCCCCTTGAACATAGTGAAGAGGGTCAGCTTCATGCCATGTGTATTTTCTCAGGTTCCTGTCAGCTTTCCCATCCCTGTGACCAAAAGACCCAACAAGAAGTTTAAAGGAGGAAAAATGAATCTTGGCTCATGGTTTCAGGGTCTCAGTCCCTAGACAGCCAACTCCATTCCTTGGGGCTTGAAGCGAGGCAGAACATCATGGCAGAGAGGTATGGCAGAGGAAGGCAGCTGAGGACACAGTGCCAAGAAGCAGAGAGAGCTTCACTCACCAGGAACAAAATCTAAATCCCAAAGGCTCTCACCCAGAGAGCCAGGTCCTCGGGCCACAGCCTGCCTGCCCGCGGTGACAGCCCAGCTAATCCCACCAGGGGACCATTCTCTGATTGGGTTAAGGCTCTCACAGTCCGATCTCGTCACCACTAAACTTTCTTACATTGTCTCACACATGAGCTTTTGGAGACACCTCACATCCAAACCATGTAGACCACAAAGTGTGGGCAGGCGGCCTGTGGGCTGGCACGCCTCGGTCACTGTTGTTTTCAGGGCTGTGGCTTATTTGATGATTAAAGCTGAACTTCCCTGTCTTGTTCAGGAAGTCTTGAGGCCCCTGAAGCTGGCCAAGGAGGGACACCATCCCCCACACTCCCTTCCACCCATTGGATGGCTCTATTATATAACACTGCACACAGCACCCAGGAGGAAAGCTCTAGGAGGAGGATAAAAATACATTCTGAGATCTCAACAAACCTGCTGCCGTCTCCTGCTCACTAACCTCAAATCCAGATGGGCAAAGTGAGTAATTAAAGAGAGTCTCGGAGGTGTTTAACGTGAATTTGAGTCACAGCCGAGGGGTGGGCACAGCAGAGCATGCGTCTGGCCGGCTTGGAGTCTGTCACTGAGCGCTGTGCCTCCAAACCACTTCCCCACAGTCTAGACCATGCTTAGGCGTGCGAAGGCTCTTTTTAGTTTTCACTTCTGCACCACAAAGATTCAGAACTAGCTTGGCTTGGAGATTGTCTTTCGCCCCCGTCCCCACCATGCTGACAGCCTTAGATGGCAGACCGTCCACCCAGAGCTGGCACAGAGCTCCGGAGAGGGTCAGCCACTGTGTGTACAGAGGGGCAGCCAGAGGGAAAGGCCCAGAGAAAGACGGATGGATAGACGCGAGGGAGAACACTGCATTCTAATGGTAGGAGGGCTTCGGGGCCTGAACTCCTCTGGAGCGCTGGTTGGATCTGTTTCTGCATCGCCTCCTCAGCTACGCTTTTGCACAGATTGAGCTTTGGTGATGCTGACTGCTCACCTTGGCCAGAAAGGGCCCAAGTTTGGAGAATGTTCCCCAGAAGGACAAGGACTGCCCTTGCTTCTGAGGCATGTGTGTGTGTGTGTGTGTGTGTGTGTGTGTGTGTGTGTCTATGTTGTCACTTACTAGACTCAGAAGCGTGGAAGCAAACCTAAAACATAATACCTCCATCTTGAAGATAAGCCTGGAGAAGAGGAGCTGGGGGTGTGGCTCAGTGGGAGCACTTGTCTACCATGTGCCAGGCATTGGTTCCATCCCCAGCACCGGGAAAAAATAATCAGAGTGGAATCAGGCGCATGTCTAGGTCACTACACTTCAGGAGCTGCTAACTGTGCTCTCCGGGGACTGGGGAGGTGGTGGTGAAATGAACTGAGTGGGACAACCTGCAGCCAGGGTACCAGAGCTCCCTGGGGAGGACAACCCAGAGCTCAGCTCTGGGGCATGCATGTGACAAAGCAGCCCGTCGATCAGCTCTCCTGACTGTTAAAGATCACCTCTAGTGTGGTACTGTGTATGCATGAAATTCCCTAATACTTGTATTTTGCTAATTCCAATTTTAGAAAGTCAGTGTGTGCAGCTACAAAGGAGAGCGAGGTTTATCCAGGGCTTCTGGTAGTGACCGCTGACCTCATAAAACATGAAAACCAGTGAAGCAGAGTTCAGGGAAGTGGGGGTGATGGGAAGAGGGGGGACTGATTTCACAAGGCAGAGACAGGGAGGGAGGACAGCCCGCTGCATAGCTGATGCAGCTGAGGTGGATGCTGAAAGATAGGTGCGGAGCAGAGAAGCCCAGGGCAAGGCCTAGAGGGCAGCTGGGCTCAAGGGACTCATTGTCAGTGGGGAAACCGAGGGAGAAGCAACCAAGATCCCTGGGCCCAGGCAGATGGTCCAGGGGGAACCACCTGTAAGTGGCCACAGGGCGGCAGAGGCAGGAGACAGGCGCTGACAATGAAACCATCAGTCCCCCGTTTCGTCCCCGGGTGCGGGTGGCCCTGAGATAGGCACAAGGAGAATCGTCCTGGAGCTACAGGCCCCATCTGGATCCTGAGGGAGAAAGCTCTCTGTGGAGGTGTCCCATGAGAGCTACTGGGAAGACCCCTACCCAGCCTCACAGGGCGGCTGCACCAGGGCGGATACCCGGAAATTCACATCCAGCGCGGTAAGGGTTAAACCTGGGGAGGGTTAGACCCTGCGCCCCAGAGAGAGATCCAGATGTCCAGCAGAGACCAGCATCTCCCAGCAACAGGGGCATGGATCAAATCCCCAACACTCACCCTCAGAGTTCCTCAGCTCAGCCAAGGCCAAACCCCAACTTCTAGAACCTCCAGTTTAGAACTCTGCCCCACTCTGCTGCAGGGACACGCGGTTTATCAGCACCCTGTCTGTATTGGGAAGCTGAGAGCTACCGCAACCAGCCTTGGCTCCCAGGAGGAGCACAGAGACACTGAACCAGCCCAGCCCTCTACCCAGGGTCACAGAGCCAAAAGTAAATATGAAGAATGAAAGCCCACCCCCAGTAGTTAGGACCACCTCCACAGAAATAAGCCCTTTATTTCACATCAAGATTTTATCTCATCTCTCTCTTTTTAAATTTCTCTGCATTCTCCCATATATGTATTTTTTAATTTTAGCTTTTTCCAATTTTTAAAATATCATTTCATTATTTTATTTTGTTTTTTTTTTTACTGTTTTGTTCTATGAGATTTGAATGTGCGAGTGTTCTCACTGTGCAGATAGGTTCAAAAATCTATATCTGTATATTCTTATTTTATTTCATCTTAATTACTTTCTTTTGCACCTGTCTGTCATTTATGCCTGGATTGACAGGTGGGCATAGTTACACGTGGATTTGGCTGTTTGGGCTGTACATTTGCTTGTTTGTCTTCTTGTTGAGCTGTCTTCTCCTCTCCCCCCTCTAATAGCCAGAATTGTCTGTTCTCTCTTCCTCTTTCAAGTTTACATGACTTTGAGTTCATTTTTTACCCCTCCTCTTTACAGCTGCCTACCTCCTTCCTCTCCTGTGTCCATTCACATTTTAAAACCTTTCGAATCTTCTCCTGCTTCCTACCCTATTTTCACTTAAGAAACTGTGAACCACTGTTTGAGAGAACTACCTGGTCTATGCAGTCTCTGCCCCATTCCTGTTGTGACTATGAGGCAGTGGTGGGCACCTGCTGTCCATGTGTGATCTAGTTCAGTTGTTCTTCGTTGGTGCCAATGTTAAATGTTGACCCCACCTCCCTAAGTAGGTGCCAGTTAGGGTTACAGATGTCAAAGTGGACATCAGACATGTGTCCCAAGGCTGAACACCTGTTGGTGACATTATGCTCTTCCTGCCTCGTTCACCGGGGTGAGGGCAGTCTACTCAAACCACCCATCCACTCTGGAGACCCTGAGCAACCAGCCCCTGGCTTGTTGAATAGATGAGCCTGGTGCCCATGCATCATGGAAGACAGGGTGAGGATCTTACTGAGGGCCCTGAGGGCTGAGTTCTGGGAAGGACAATCTGTCAATCATTCTGAGTGATGCTGAATGGTGAGAAAGCACTTGTGAGCCAACCAGAGTGAAGCACTGCTGGTGCTGAGCACATCCTGGGCTCCCAGCCTTGCTTCCCTCACGTCCCCATCTCATCTCCACCAGAAGCCAGGGGATTAGACGTATCTGGGCTTTAAGGGTGAAAAGCCTGCGGCTTCCCTGAGTGCTGAGACTGCCCAGGTGGCACAGCGGAGGCAGCCGGGCTTCCCCCTGGCTCTCCCTGCTGCTGTTTCCTCCCCGTTAGCACCCCTCCCAAACGTGAGCACCCCTGGCCGGCAGCTGAGGCACAGGCTGTGAGGCATCTCTAATTCAGTAGGTAGGTCTGGGTCGGGAGCCAGAAAATCTGCTGCTTAGTAGAAGTTCCCAGGGGATACCGCTGTCACTGCTCCAGGGACACACTGTACCATGGGCCACCTCACAGCTGCCCATCCTCTGGCTGGTCGGTGTCACACCCCATTGTCCTTGCCCTTGGAGCGCACGCTACAATAAGACTCTTTCCCTCCTGGTGTTCAGATTGAGAACAAGACCCGGGGGACAGAGGTCAGCTTCGTCCTCTTCGGGGCCAGGCCCTGGGTTCCATCCCCGCACCATGCATGTGCGCGCACACACGTTACACTCTCCTACCCACAAAGCTGACTGAAAAGTGAGGCTTCAGGGGTCTGGTCTCCATGGGCTTTCTAAAAAGTCACCTCTGAATTGAAGTTTAACCACTCCAATTATTAGCGTCCGGTCTCGCTGGGCAAGCCCTGGGCTCACCTCGCAGGGCAGAGGAGAACTGCCACCTCTGGAGGCACGTGGATTGCAAACAGACCTCACTGACCGAGACCAGGGACAGAACTGTCTCAGTTTCCTTCCTGAGTAGGAAAGGCTGTGGCATGCAGGCTGACAGCTGGGCTTCATGTTCAGTCAACATCAAAACAGTTTCTTATGGCATCGCATCAGACAGGGGCACGTTGCAGCCAAGGCTGAGAAGACAAAGCAGGACTTCTCTTGGACTCTTGTCTGAACACAGAGAGAAGCCGATCACGTCAGGCCATGGAGTCCCCAGCGGCCCCCTCAGCTTGCGGGCGTGAAGGCTGACTCCCTGACTGCTGCCACTTGGCCTCCCTTGGGATTTACTGAGATGCCCAACAGAGGACTCATCCGATCCAGAGCAAAGCCCAGCTCCTGGCACTCCTCCACCTCCCCCAGCCAAGCCCCAGTTCTTCATTAGGTCTTTCCTGGCACCTTCCACTGGGACTCCTGGGGTTCCACGTGGAACGTGCATTCCCCTCGCTTGATGACCAGCAGCCCTGCAGCCTGGTCTCTGGCTCTGAGGCTTTGCGGCGGCCGGGGGATGGGATGTGAGCGCATGCTCCTACACTTCTTCTCTCCCCTCCATGGAGACTTCGGGAGGGCTGAATACATATCACCTCCCCCAATTGTGACCTGGCTGAGCCAGAGCATGTGGAAAGTCACCCATTCCCGCCTGTCAGTGGCCCTCTACTCAGGCCTCTGGTGCGGTGGCTCTCAGCTTCCTCTTCCAGCTCCTGTATCTGTCAACCTTTCAGACTATAATACAGGTCCTGAGGCAGGCTGTTGTTTTAAAGGAGAGAGGTTTATTTCACTCACAATTTTGGAGGTTCTGAGCCAGGAATATCAGGCTCAAAGTTGGTGACAGTCAACAGAAAGGCACTATATGTTCTACACTCAAACATCAGGGACAGGAACACAGGGCTCAAGTCTAAGTTGGAGATGGCTAAAAGAAAGGGCACAGCATGATTTATGCTCAAGGTAAAAGGCAACATGGCCTCTCCAGCTACCGCCACTGCTCAAGGTGACAACCAGAGACACTGAAACCCAGCAAGAGGTCTGGGCACAGAATCCTGACAGGAACAACCCGGACCTATTAAATGCACTTCCATGTTAGAATCCCCCGGGGTTGGGGGGGGGGCGCACACTTCAGACACATCTCTGAGCACCTGGAGATCACAGTGAATCATGAATACATCCACATGACCTGTCAACATGTGACTTCCTGATCCACGCCTGGATATGGGCTATGAACCCCTGGACTTCCCTGCACTCTGTCCATGGAGTGGTCACTTTGCTGCCCGGTTACTGTGCCTGTGGGGCAGCCGCCTTGCCAGAGTAGTCAGAGCAACAGCCGGGTCTCTTACCCTGTCTGTGTTGGCCGTGTTTGATTCCGTCCTGCACAAGCTAAAGGACCTGCCGAGGCAGTGGCTGGTCATGGGCTGGCATTGCATCAGCCTCTTTCTGGTGGCAGATCCCAAGGTGGCATATGGCATCGCATAGCAAGACAAGGGAATGTGTGTGTGTGTGTGTGTGTGTGTGTGTGTGAGTGTGTGTGTGTGCATGCGTGTGTGTGCACATGTGTGTGTGGGTGTGCACAGGTGTGATCTCTGCCCCTATTCCTTCAGCACCAGGACTCAGTCGTCCAAGATGAGCTTAATAAGCCTGGGCACTTCTCAATGGCCCCACCGCCATTGGATCAGGTCTCCGCCTCTCGATGCCTCTACCTGATGACTGTGGATCAGACTGCAGCTCAGGACAAGTCCTCGGGGCCCGTAGCAGCCCAGTGGCCATCCTTCTTGCTGCCCCACATGACCCTCTTGGCCTTAGTCTCTTGAGAACGTCCAACTAGATGCTCCTTCAGCAGGCTCCTGATGAGTGGTGGTGCTACCCTACAGCCCTGACAAGGACGGCCACCACCAGGGTCGCTCACCTGCCCCTGCTCAGAGGGAGAGGTGAGCCGGAAAGGAGATGGCAGTCAGCTCACGTGGCTGCAGGGTCTCGGCACCTGCACCGCTGGTCTCACCTTGAGGAAGCTGAGGGGCCCTGGGAGCATAAGGCCAGTGCTGGGCAGGAGGGACTTGGTCACAACCTCCTTAATGCCAGGACTCCTCAATGCCAGACACTCAGTGCCAAGTGCCCTGGTGGGCACTTCACCCAGCAGGCTCATTGGGTGCCTCTGTGGAGAAGAGGGTTTCCCTACCATTCGTTCCTCAGAAGTTCGGGCCCCAGGATGCTGAGGTCCGCCTGCACTCGGCAAAACGTGGAAACCCTGCCACAGGGCCTCTCTCCCCTGAGAGCCACCCTTCCACACTCTGGTAACTACCTAGTCACTGTTTTCTTTGAAAAGAACATTTTATTAAGTTAACCAAACCTCTACTCTGCAATTAACTCTCATTACACAAGCAATTAAATGGGGAGTAGGATTATTTTGCAATTTAAAGCTATTTATGCTGACACTAGATTTTCCTCTAATTAATTCTTACTTCCTGGTTTTAATTGTTATTTAATTAACAGACTTTCTGACTCTACCTGCCTGTTATTTGAGCACCAGTTTATCTCCATGCCCAGGCAGTGAGCACATTGCTTCTGGGCAGATGGAGTCTCCCGAAGGAGAGAAAAAAGCAGTCGGCTGATTCCCTTGAGCTACCTGAAAGCAGAGCTTGTGAGAAGGGGAGGGAGTGTTCCCTCACCTGGAGTCGCCAGTCTAACCTGCAGCACCAGTGCTCTGCCGGTGGCTAGCTCAGGGCGGGGTGGCTCAGGGGCCTGGACCTGCCTTCCGTGTCAGGGAACATGCGAGTGGCACGTGGACACAGAGCCACACGCTGCACCAGGCCTTCCTGGCCAGGATCATCCCGGGTGACTCTGTCAACAGGGGCTTGTCCCCAGAGCTTCACCCCTGGCGGTCAGAAGCCCCGACTGGACATGAGGAGACCGTGGAGCAGGGTGCTGCTTGGGTGGCTGGACGGAGAGCGCCTTAATGAGGGTCCCTGCAGGGAGATAAGTGTGGGAAATATGGACTTAATTGTGGGTCCCCATTTCTTAACAGACTTTACAAATATGACCTCTCCAGCTCTTCGTTTTCTCTGTGACCCCTTCTGTAGGGTCCCCTGGGACTATCCTAGATGGGGTCCTTTGGACTCTCATAATTTCCCCTCTGGAGTCTACATAGTGATGCCAGATATTGCAAATATTGCACTGGGGACGCTTATACCAAAAAATTGTTTGTTGTATGTAAAAAAAAAAAATCCAAGTTTAACAGTGTGTCCTGTAGTTGTCCTGGTAATCCCGGCAGCCCGCCTCCAGCAGTGCATTCTGTTGAGGAAGGTGGTCCCCTCCAAAGCACCTTTGCCCACGGCCTCGTCAAAATGTTCTCAGGGAACCAAATTAAACAATGATATGCAAAGCACTTCAACCTTTGCACATATGATGGCTCCTTCATTATATATAAATATAAAACCAGATCTCACATGACTGAGTTTGCAATTCTGAGACAGGAATTTAAAATTACCAATTAATATACCAAAGTCTGTAATGGAAAAAAGTAGACCATGTGCAAGAACAGGTAGATGCGGTCAGCAGAGAGACGGAAACCCCAAGAGAGAATTTTTTAAATGCTAGAAATTAAAGTGTTTTTTAAAGACCACAATAGAAACAAGGACAGACATTAATGGATCACCTGTAAACAGGAAACAGCTGAGGAAGGAAGTGGGGGTGCTTGAAGACAGCTCTTTAGCAGCTGCCAACCGAGTCGAAGAGAGAAGAAAGAAGGATAATCACCACAGGAAGTCCAAGGGCTGCGGGGCACAGTCAAAACTTGCAGCTGAACACACGGGAACACAAGTGGGAGAAGAAGAAACGGTGGAGGTGAGATGGCTGAGAATCTCAAAATTAGTGACAGATACCAAACCACAAGTCCCAAGGAATGGCAAGCAGGACAAATACCAGAAACTCCTGCCCCTGGATATATCATATTTAAACTTCAAAAACCCAAAGAGAAAGTACTGAAAGGAGCCAGAGGGAAAGTACACTTTTCCTACAAAGAGAATTAGAATCAACGTCTCGTCAGAAACCAAGCAAGCAAAAAGAAGGTAGAGGAAGGTGTTTAAAATATTCAAAGAAAAACTTAAACAGGAATTAAAAAGTAGTGAGATTATCCTTGAGAAGAGGCAGAGAAAAAGTATTTCCCAAGTGGACAAAAATGCAGGGAATGTTTGCCGGCAGACATGACCTCAAGAGCTGTTAACGCAGATCCTCAGAGGACAATGGTGTTGCTTTAGGAACTAGAGTTGTGTAAAGAAAGAGGTCAAAAAGGAAGAAACGAAGACAAGACAAAACCTTATTTCTTTATTCTTAACTGATATGAAAGATAAGTTATTGGAGTAATGACAGTAGCAGTGTCCAGGGCGATTCTGGCATGCCAGTTAGTGAAATGATTGACAGCAATGTTGGGAGGGATGGGAGGGCAGGTGGAACTCCCGAGCACCCACAACACACATCCTGGTGCTAATTGAGGGGACACCTAGGTTCATTTAAAATGTATGCTGCAAGTTCTAGGTCAACCACTCACATTTTACAAAAGAAATGCAGTTGATGTTCTAAGAGGGGGAAAAAAACGGAATCATATAAAAATTAGTGGATATAAGGAAAAGTGTTGGTGGCCTTTGAGAATAAGCTGCACTTGGCCACCCAGAATGTGGCTTATGCAATAAATCAGTTCTGCAGGGACCATGAGACAGTGAACATGGCCTGCTTAGCACAGCCCCAGTCACAGAATCTGCTTCATCAATATCTCCATCCTTACTGTCATTGCCAACAGTGTCACCATCGTCAGTCATTGTCATCACAAGTATAATCACTGTGGGGGGGAAAGCCCTAGAGGATCCCTCTGGGTGCCCTGTATCTGACTTTGAGTTCCTGACAGCAAAAAACAAGAGGGGATTCTATTCTTACAGGAGAAACAATAAAAGCTCAGAACTTGGGGCCACTTGTGGAGATGCTGGGAAGGTCACTGGGTCTGGGGACTTCTGGAGCAGATCATTGCTCACCTTCCTTTGGAGGGGATCGTCAACCTGTCAGGTCTAATGACCTGGTCCTTGTCTGTTTGTCTGATCTCATCTCCCATCACATGCTCCCTCCCTCTGGATCTCAGTCGCCAAGCTCAGCTTAGCCTGAGTGTCTGTGAAATCTCCTGTTCCCTGTGTCGGGCAAACTCTTCCCATTCATCTTCTTGTCCTTCAGATCTCACTTCCAAGGTCAAATCTTCTAAGAGGTCAATCTGATGCTCTACTTGGCATCTTTCCATACCCTCTCCATAAAACAGTCTTATGATATCTTCTTCATAACTAATTCAAGTAAAATCACCTATTAATTAATAGATTATCTGTCTCCCCCCACTAACATGAAAGCTTCTTGTGACTTTTGCTGGCTGTTTTTTTTTTAAATTTATCTGCATTCTGTGTAGGATTGCAGTGAATAATCATTGAACAAGTGGATTTGAGAGAGAAGCTGCATCTGGTCGTGAGAGGGAACCTGGCTCTGCTGCCCACTGGGAGCACTGTAATGGAGAGCAAGCTTGCAGGGCTACCACGCTGCTCGAACCAGGACACAGCTGAGTGCTTCTGCAAAATAATGCAAACAAGAATTTACAGCTTCCAGGAATGCTGGGAAGGGAGGAATAGGAGGAGGGGGAGGAGGAGGGGGGAGGAGGAGGAGGGGAGGAGGAGGAGGGAGGAGAAAGAGGAGGGGGAGAAGGGGGGAGGAGGAGGAGGAAGAGCAGGAAGAGGAGGGGGAGGAGGAAGAAGAGGAGGGGAGGAGGGGGAGGAGGAGGAAGAGCAGGAAGAAGAGGGGGAGGAGGAAGAAGAGGAGGGGGAGGAGGGGGGAGGAGGAGGAGGAAGAGCAGGAGGAGGAGGGGGAGGAGGAAGAAGAGGAGGGGGAGGAGGGGGGAGGAGGAAGAAGAGCAGGAGGAGGAGGGGGAGGAGGAAGAAGAGGAGGGGGAGGAGGGGGGAGGAGGAAGAAGAGCAGGAGGAGGAGGGGGAGGAAGAGGAGGAGGAGGGGAGGAGGAGGGAGGAAGAGGAAGGAGGAGGAGAAGGGGAGGAGGGGAAAGAGGAGGAGGGGGAGGAGGGAGGAGGAGGAAGAGGAGGAGGAGGGGGAGGAGGGAAGGGAGGAAGAGGAGGGAGGAGGAGGAGGAGAAATGTACACATTTTTCTTTCTTTTACTGGCAAAAGTGTCTCTGTGTAACTGGAGAGGTCATTTTCCCAGGGGGCCTGGTACAGGTCATGTCTGTGGTGAAGATCAACATCTCTCCCTGAGCCCAACACCCCTAGGCAGGACTCTGATGGGACAGAACCAAGCAGGTCCAGGTGGCTGCAGACATCTCCCAGGAGTTCCTTGCTCTGACTAGAGTGTAAACACTAAAATATTGAAAACCCCTGGAGTCCTCTTGGTGCATGACGGCCAGTGACGGATGGCCCCGAGCACGGCTATATTTAGGCATCTGCGGGCTGACATGTCTATTTGTTGCAGAACCACAAGGACCAATTCCAGAGCGAGTCTCCAGTGTGCCGGTCTCCATGGAAACGGTTCTCCAGTTTTGCTAGCCAGCCCCGGGAACAAGGAGCAACACCCCGGGAGCTTCCTCTCTGCTTGTCACACAGAACCGGAGTTCCAGCCTGGGAGGCAGGCTCCTGGGCCTGGAGAGGTCAGCACCTGGCCAGCCTCCTAGCACCCCTGCAGCTCACTTCCTGTTCCCACACCTTCATCTCCCAGCTCCACATCTTTCATTAGTGGGCTTCATAAAGCTGGGGTGACCAGGAGCACCGAATCTGGGCATTCTAAGCAAAGATGTCCAAGGAAGGAGAGAAGGGAGGGAGGGAGGAGGTGATCTCTAGGGAGGACAGTGGGCCCAGGACAGGGGCAGGGGGCATTCACTTCCATTTTTTGTGGATCATGGGTCTTGCTTTTCAACAGTATCCTGTTTCTTTTAAAATTCCCTAAAACAAGAAGGATTTCTGTTTAGTGGATGACTAGGCGTTGGGGACAGTTGAGCCACCCGGAATCCAGAAGGAACCAGGGTCTTCTGTGCACAGAAGAGAAGCAGATCTTCACAGCCAACCACGAGGATGTGTTTTGTTCCTGGACCCCCACTCCTCTGCTTGCCGCAACCTCAAGTCTCTGCGTACCAAACTTACTTCTAAATTTAGCTTCTGTTTTCAGTAGTTATAATTGTGCATGGTTTCATAGGCCAAATAGCACCACAAGGCTTATGGTATAAAAAGTAGAATAAAGAGAGTAAATGAAACATAAAAAGAACAGTCTTCTACTCTACCTCCTTCTCTACTTCTCCCAGGGGATTCTCGGTGCCATTAGCTCTTTCTGCCGGTGCGTAGTGCCTACCGTGTGGCTGAGCACTGCCGGGGTTCTGCCAGCTTCCCTTGAAGTTCGAGAGTCAGACATTGATGGGACTGAGCTCTTGCACACCACAGCTTCAACACGGGCTCTCTCTCCACCCACCTTCCCAAAAAGGTCAGGTCATAATTTTAGTTAGAATAAATATTCCGTGTACACAGTTATATGCCCATTAAACACCACAACTGAGCCTGGAAGAATGGATTTCCTTTCTTTTATTCCTAATGATTTCCCTGAAATTGTCCCATTATTTTCTGTGCTCATTAACTGAACTGTCCACCTTAATTCCCTGGAGAATGGTCCTGGAGAGGTGTGGCCCTCTTCTCCATGAGGCCAAGTGCACTCTGTGGGTGCCACGTTCCCCTGGGGCACCTCTGCAGGGCATCCTCCCCCCTGGTCCCAGCCTGCACCACTGGCTGCCTGTCCAGCGTGTGGTGGGAACGGGTTTTCCTTTACTTCCGTCCTTGGGGTTCCCTTTTCCGTGCTCTGATGCCGACTCCATGTTTTCTGGATCACGTGTCTCCTGTTTTGATGTTTCCCTCTCATTTTAGTGGAGAACAACTTCCTGTTCATTCTGAAAAGGGACCATGACAGTCGCTTTTCATTTCTCCTTCCTACTGCCCTGTGGTTGGATGGGTAAAGTATACCAGAATGGACTTCTCTTTCCTGTAGTTTGGAGGTCATGCCTCTGCTTTTAGGGGTGCTATTAAAAGTCCAATAATACCCTAATTTCCATTTTTTCTGTATATAACCTGTAAATTTCACTCACTCTCATTTTGCTAAATATATTTTGGTTTAAAACAAGCTTCCCACCCTGGTTGGTTCTCACTGGTTGGTGGGCTGATTGGACTCCCCTCTTCAGCTGTTCAGAGGGCAGGTGGTGCTTGGCCTCTGGGTCCTGGGCTGAGTGAGGGGCTGTAAGGATGGGAAGACCTGGGGACCCGCCCAGGACTAGGGGCTTCACGGGGTGATTTGGACAGGTTAACTCAGGGTGGGCCAGGCTCCCCACAACTACAGCTCCTTAGACTAACCTGGTTCCCAGAAATTAGTCTTCTAGCTGCTGACGCAGGGTTTATTGGGCTAGAGGAGTGTGTTCTTGGTGAGGGATGCGAAGGTGGCTGGGAGGGGAGTCACCTTCCATCAGGTGAGTGGTCTTGTGCCTCATTCTTGTGATAGGTATGGAGCCTCTGTGGTGTCTGGAACCAGGGTCCCCGTGTCTCCTGGTCTTCTGCAGGGATGAGAATGTGTCACAGCTTTGGTAACATGGGATGGGTCACAGTCCAAGCCCAACTTCTTTTTATGCAAATGTTTAGCTAAACCTTTTGCTTTGGCCTTTCCCCAGGGGGCCTCTTAGGGGACATCTCAGTAAAGAAAGGACTTTCTAACAAAATGAGTCCCTCTCAGCTGAGCCTGGACACCCTGGGCAGGATGCTGATGAGGACTGATCCAGGGGGACAAAAGAAAGAGCCCCCCCTCCCCCCCCCGCAGAAAGGCTGCTTTCTGTGATGGAGGCACAAGTCTCCCACACGCCTCAACTCTCTGACTCTCCGGCTCTCCGAGGCCCTGAGGGGTTACCAGGGTTATGGGGGTGAGCGCAGGGCTGCTGGCCCCTCCTACTGTTAACTTCAGGGTCAGCTTTCTCTTCTGCCGGGTCAGTGATCTCTTGGCTTTCTGCCTTCAATCTTCCAAAAATTCCATTGCTCTTGGCCTTGGTCTTGGTCCCCTGTCCCAGTCTCCTTGTCCTGGTGGATTTCTGTCTTCTCAAATCTTTTTATTCACTAGTGTGTGGGGTATTAGGAGAAAGTGGAAGTACCACTAAAGGGGTTAAATCCAGTGCAAACAGAAGTCCCTGGGGTGACATCCATGTACCTCAAACGTGCTACCCATCTGAAAGTCTCTTTGCCTCCTGTCTGCCCAGTGGGTATGGTGGCAGTCAGCTGCAGGTTGCAGGTGGTGGGATCACATCTCTCCAGAACACATATAGTCTTCCTCCGGCCACTGTCCCCTGCACAGTGCAGTACAGTACAGCTGTTATACAGCAACGACACTGTCTTGGGTGTAAGTCACCTGAAGGTAATTCAGAGTGCGCAGGGGGATGTGGGCAGGTTCTTTGCCAATACAATGCCGTTTTATAGGAGGAGCACCCATGGATTTTGGTATCCTCGGGTGTCTTGGACTCAATCTCTCTGACTGCTGAGGGGCCACTGTGCTAGCCACTGTTGGCTACCCAGCGAGCAACCCTTGTCCCTCAATCAGGACCCTGTCCACATGGCACCTCGGCTCTCTGGCAGAGCAGTCCCTGCCTGCCCTGGGCTGCCCTGGCCCTCTGGTCATGCTGGGAGATGGGCTTGACTTTGGCAGGAACAAGAGTGACACGTTTCCTTTAGCTGTCGCAGTTTCCTGTCAGGAGCAGCGGAAGCCAATGTAAAGCTCCATCTAAGGGAGGCGGATCCATCGGCTCAGGATCTGGGATCTTGGGGCCCCAGCTGGCTGTGTGGAGGGAGGCCTGTGTCCTCTGGAGGGAGACCTGTGTCCTTGGGCTTGCCCTTCTCTCTTCCCATCTCTCTTCACTGTCCCTTCCCCGTCCCTGTCTCTGCCACTCTGTCCTTCTGTCTTTCTGTTGTTCTCCCTGTCTCCATCTCTCACTCTGCTTCTGGGTCTCTGTTTCTTTCTGTCTTCCTGCCATGGGCACATGCCACTGCTGGTGGCCTGGGTGCCTCTTGGCCAAGTAGTTCACGGTGACTGATTTGGAGGCAAACAGCCAGAATCCTTCCCAAGCTGCTAGGTGGGGTAAGACTTGGCTCCCTCTGCTCTGTCCCTCCCCTCCCCCAGAGGATCACCGTGTACTGCAAAGCTGAAGGCACTGGCATTGAATCCACAGTCCGGAGTTCGAAGTTCAGCGGGTGCCAGGTGACAGTCACTAATTCCATGTGGCCTCAGTGCCTCATTTGTAAAATGGGAATTGTCATGGGGATAATGTTTTAAAGTGGCACCCAGCAAGCTCTCAGTGAATGGCCGACATGGCTATTTCTCCTGGTCACCACGGCAGGACTCAGCAGGGGACCAGGGCTGCTCAGCACAGCTCTGGCCACACTGGTGACTGACACGGCCTCGCCCTCTTCCTCATACTCCTGCTCTGGCTCCTCCAGCCTTGCCCAGCCTCGCAGCCCCTCTGGTCCTGCCTCCCCCATTCCTGCAGGTTAACTGGAGTCAGAAAGGGCATCTCCCAGCGCCAGCCATTGTCCATTTAATGCCCAAGCCAGTGGATTGACCCAAATGCTCTCTGGAGGTGCTGCAGTGGAGGGGGAGAGGAACAAACATGTATGAGCCTTGGGAGTTGTCCCTGTGGAGTCTGAGGCACACTGTGGCCCCACTAGCCCATGTCCACCTCTGTATGGCCCCCCTCTCCAGGCTCACTCCATTGGCCAAGCTGTGGACTCGGCCAGGCACTGGGCAAATGGCTTCCATCTCCATACCCCTCTGTGCAGAGGGCCTGTCCATGGCATGCTGGTGAGGAAGCTGAGAACAGCAGTCTGGTAAGGTCCACTACCTTAGGACTGAGCCCCTGTCAAACCCAGCATTCTTGATTTCCTTAGTCGACACATTATGATTTCCTTTGGTTTTGCACCTATTGTATGTAACAATGTGATGCTACAATGTGTATACGCAATGTGGGATGCTCACGTTAACCCAACTGACATATTCATCATCTCAATGCTCATTTTTTTTTTTGAAGGACATTTGAAGTTTGTTCTCTTGGCATATCTAAAATATACAATTATATTATTACACCACTGGGGAGAGCGGATGACCCTCTGGTCATCGGCTGATTCTGTGGTGTCGGCAAAAGCCAAGCCCGGGAAACATTCCTTGCCAATGGTAAGGGTGTTATCAGCTTCGACTCCTAGCTCTGGCGCTAACCATTATCAAAACACCCAGGACAGTGTGAGGGTGCTTCTGGGTGCAGCAGGGTAACAGCAGGATGTTCCAAGCACTGTAACAGTAAGATAGCTGCAAAAGTGTTTCTCGTGCTGTAAATTTTTAGTGCACAGGGAAGCCTCTGACAACTCACAAGCCTTGGACAATTTACAGTTTCCCTCTACTTTAACTTCCAGATCATGA
Source organism: Urocitellus parryii (assembly GCF_045843805.1). NCBI lineage: Eukaryota > Metazoa > Chordata > Mammalia > Rodentia > Sciuridae > Urocitellus > Urocitellus parryii. The sequence continues at coordinate 161,959,651 of NC_135531.1, read as the reverse complement.
GACCCTGGAGAATAAATTTGCAGAGCTAGTTCTGGGTCACTGTTCCTCCATCAGGGCACAGTGTCCCTCCTGGCCCCAGCTGTGCTTTAAAATGCCTCTGTGTTTCCTTTGTCTCTCTCTCTGTCTCCTGTCACCCCTGCTCCTGATCCTTTGTTGATGCTGTGCCGGTCGAGGCACACCGTTTTGTGGATTACACCAAAAAATGTCTTCCTCCTGTCCAGTTGGAACTCTGAGGCACATGACAGCACCCCAATCTGCTGGTGCAGCCCGTTCCAGTCTCTGCTCCTAGGAGCCGATGGCTTAGCTTCCACGTGGGAGTGGGACCATGCCCCTGTCTGTTTGGCTTCTGTGTTGGTCCGATGTTTCATCACTCTGACCAAAATACCTGACGAGACCAACTTAGAGGAGGAAAAACTCATGATGGCTCATGGTTTCAGAAGTTTCAGTCCATGGTCAACTGACTCATGGCTCAGGGACTGAGGTGAACCTCCTGGTGGAGGGCGAGGCAGAGAAGCTTCTCAGCTGGGGCAGAGGGAGGGGAGGACAAGGTGAGCTCTTCAGAGCCTGCCTCCAGGGCCTGTTTCCCCCCCCCCCTGTGTCCCCCTCCCTGCATCCCACTCAGCCGTCAATGATTAACCCACTGGTAAGCTCAGAACCCTGTGATCCCACCACTGTCTAAAAGCCCCTCCCGAGCCTTGCTGTGCTGGGGACCAACCCTCCAACATGACCTTTGGGGAACATTTCACATTCAAACCATAACAGCCTGCTCCAGGCAGCAGCCCGTCCTCAGGGCTCACCCGCGTGTTTCAGGTGACACATTTTCCTGCTCTTGAGCAGGTGTTCGGGACTGATGAGGCCCGCTGCAGGGCAGCCTCTGCATGGTGACGGAGAATGCACGGCTCGGGACAGTGCTTCTCCTGGACTCCAAGCCAGCCCCACACCTCGTCCTCCTGTAACGAGGAAGAACCAGCCCTGCCCCAGCAGAGGACACAAGGAGACCTGAGCTACACAGGAGAGGGGGCAGGTAGAAGCTCCATGTGAGCCACCCTCATTGCCCCACAGGATGTGCCCCGCTACCCTCACGCTCTGGATAGCAGTCACTGCTCTGGTGTGGGTCTGGAACGTCTCCATGGTCCATGTGCAGAAGACTGGGTCCCCATCCCATGGTGCTGTTGGGTGCTGGTGGAACCTTCAGTGGGTGGGGCCTGGTGGAAGGTTCCAGGTTACTGGGGGCTTCTGGGAGCAGAGTCTCTTCTTCTTTCTTGTCTCACTATGAGGTCAAGGAGCTTCCTCGGCCTTGCCCTCCTGCCATGATGTGATGCCACGGGTCCAGGGCAATGGGGCCAAGAGGTCATGGACTGAATCTTCCAGAACTGTGAGCCAAGATGGACCTGCCCTCTTTATAATTATACTGCCAAGGGGTGTTGGGCACAACCCTCGAGCTCTCAGGCCTCAGGTTGTGGTTGGTGAAACGCACCTAACATTCACCTGTTGAAGGACATCCAGGCTGTTTCCAGCTCGGGCTGTCTGGAGTGACGCTGCTCTGAGCATTCCTCACAGGTTTTGTGGGAGCACGACTGCCCTGTCTCTGGGATCCACGTCCAGGTGTGCCGTTCCTGGGTTGTCTGGTGAGAGCATGCTCAGTGGGGTTTCCGTTTGATTTGACTTGTTGTGGTGCTAGCAATTCACCCCAGGGCCTTGTGCCTGCTGAGCAGGGCTCCACCCCCGAGTGGCACCCAGCCCCACTTGGCTGCTTTCATAAGAGGCTGCCACCCTGTCTTCATTTTGTAGGTGTGTGGCGGGAGCTCCTTGAGGCTCTAATCTGAGCTTCCCACCTGGCCACTGGAGTTGGCTGCATGCCGCAGACCAGCCCTCGACCACACAAAGAGTGAGCCGCCTCCCCTGACTAGAGCTGTACTATTTCTAAATGGCAAAATTGTGGAAACGAAGGTCACATGGGCAGTTGCTAGGGACTAAGGAGACGGGGACAGGAAGGAGGTGGCTGTGAGGGTGTATGCAGAGCTCCTCCCGTGGTGCAGCTATTCTGCCTCTCGGCCAAAGCGGTGGACACACAAACCTGCCTCTGAGATAGAATCACAGAGAACTACACTCATGCATGTATATGCACGCACACACACACACACACCCTCACACACACATACACACACACACAAGTACAAGTAGAACTGGAAAATCTTGAAGAGGATTGGTGGCTTGTGCCAGTATGTTCTCCCGGGAGGGATGCTGCGCTACAGCTCTGCCAACTGCCATCATTGGGGAGACCGTGGAACTGGAGCGTGAGACCTCTTATTCTCTCCAACTGTAGGTAAATCCATGGTTACTCCGAACCCCAAAATGTAAGTTAACGTGACAGGCCCAAGTCGAGAGCAGAGAGCGGCATGAGACTTGCCCGGGAGCATCTGGCCGAGGGCTGTGCATGCGGGGTCTGCCCTGGCTGCAGGGGACGTCTTTCATAGCAGACTCTCATTAGTGCTGTGTCACTGAGCATCTGAGGAGATGAAGAGGAGGCTCTGACCACAGCTGAGCCGAGAGGAGCAGACAGAGGGTGTGAGGAAGGCGCTCCTTGGGAAGACCCGCTGGAGACTGCTGCAGGGACAGGCAGACACGGTAAAGCCCGCACCCCCTCGACCCCTGCCTCTGCCAATAGCCCCTGCCTCTTCTCACGTTCTACTCCCATCTTTAGGAATGCCTGGGTATCTCTGAGACGTGGAGTCATTTTAACTGTATGCACAGGCCTCTGGGATTCTGATGAGGCCCTTTGAACAATCCAGTTTCTTAAATCCCGACAAAGCTGCTCAGGTGGAGTCCATGGCCGGGAGGGCAGCGTGGCAGACTCCAGGTGCTCACGGGCCTCTCCTGGGTCCACTCAACCTCTCTCCTCTCCCCTGGTCCTCTCTGGGCATTAGGCTTCCTGGTGGCTCCTGATTGCAAAAGAGAGGCAGGAAAAACACAATTTATTTCCTTGATTTTATATGAGGCCCATTATTTCAAGAGAACCTGCCCATGCCCTGGGCTGTTCTCTCAGGACGTAAGCAGACCGCCAGGGTGACCCCAGAAGACACATGTTGATCAGAAACCTGCTGTAGTCTGGCTGGGCACAAATAACCGAGCCACCACAAAGCCTTGTAGATTCCAACAGCAACTCTTTATTCCCCAACTCTCACCGGCACTCACACACCACACTGGAACACACTCCCTCCACCAGGCTCAGTCCAATCTCCCCAACCCCCGGGAGAACTGCCTGGGAACTCCAAAGTAGCCGGTGCGGAGGCAGCAAGAGCCGCCCTATTGTCCGACAGTAAAGGTCAAATATACAATACAATCAATCCAGCATCACAGCAATTATATATAGCTTAACTCAGATCATCATCTCAATGGTTCACTGGTGTCACCTTTCAACCATTTCCTCTGGCAAATGCCAGGCGTCATTCTGACTGGGCTGTGGCTCTCAACCGAAACCCTCACTTCACACTCAACAAACGAAGGGAATGGGCACCTGGTCTGAAGTCATGGAGACACGGGTATCTGTCGCAGCAGGCAGCGTGACCCTGGCTGAGGCGGAATTTCTGGAGGGATCATTGAGGCTGCGTAGGTGCTATAGAGCCAGGCATGAGGCAGCCCAAGTGGCACAGTTAGGCAGCCCTAAGGAAGCCCTACTGCACTACCTGGTTTTCTTCAGACAAGGCCACACTTGACCAAGAACCTCCATCATCCTCCTCTGGAGTCCGAACTCCCTGGCCACCCGGCCTGCCCAGGTTTGCTCTGCCTGGCTCCCCTGGGCGACCTCTTCCACCTCCCACATCTTGCCTGGGAATCTTCTTGGTGGACCGAGACTTCAACAAAAGGGAATCTGGGGGTAAAGTTTCCCTGTCTCCATGATGAAGGCCCGAGGGGACTGACGGATTCAGTCACAGTGCCAGGCTGAGGAGCCCGGCAACACACCTGACCACACTGACCCTCTGCTCCCTGTTTGTTTTAGACTACTTTGGTAGCAATAGGCTTGCTTGCTTCAACCTCGCCATCCTCGGTGACTGCACAGTCTGAGGTCTCTGGCATCACGGAGGGCAGGTCTCCACTTCTTGCTTTGTTCGCACCACTTCCCAGAGCACACCTCTGATCTCAGGCCTAGGGCAGGAGGCAAACTTGGGTCAGCAATGTGGAGAGTTGGTGGTAGGACATTTTTGAGAAATAAGTTGCTTCCAAGGGTAGAACTAAGGAGAAGCAGGTGCATTTGAGTCCCTGTCACCAAGCCATTGCAGTTCAAAAGAGCATAAGGAGGTCCAGGACAGAAAGGAATTGTGGGGATGGCTGGAGCAAGAGGGTAGGAAGACCCCTTCTGTGCCTCAGCATTTCCTGGACTAGCAAATCCAGCGAGGCCAAGGGCATCATGCATGGGGCTCAGAGCCCTGCTAATGGACTCAGGTCCTGGCCCAGTTGAGCCATAGGAGAAGGGCCTCTGGAAAGCTTCTCCCTCCCCAAGGGGGCCTCAGTTCCCTTCCGCTGTAACACTGGAACCAGCCTCTCTCAAGGCCACTGGGGGTTAATTGACCTGAGGGCAATGAGCGCATCATATAGTACCTGGCGTGCACCAGGCTCCCTGAGAGTGCTATGCAAATTGGAACCTGCATTTTTGTTCTAGAAGGAAAGGATTTCTGTTGAAAAGAAAATTGCTCGTCTTTAGTCTCGCCTGCTGCGGGAATGGTGTGTGTGATAGGGAAGGAGCAAAGCTACCCACAAAGCCCCCCCCCCCCCCCCCCGTGGTCTCATTGCCAGCTTTTGAATCCTCCGCCTGAGCTCTGTAATTGGGCTTCTTTCAACCCTCCAAGCCTGAGAGCCTCCGCACAGCGACAGAGCCTCACGCCCAGCCTCTCCCATTGTGGGCTCTGATTTGTCATTCACTGCAGCGGAGACATCTGCTTGGTGAGCTCTTTGCAGGCATGACTGAAAGGCGCCTCCTTTGAGTGCAGCCGATGAAGCGACTATGAGGTGGCTGGGTGTGACCGTGGGTGGCTGGCTGGCTGTCCGTCCACTGCTGGGCTGGGAGTGCCCCCGCCTAACGAACTGTTAAGGTGTCGTGATCCCCAAATTCCCATGGGAAGTCTCCACCCTAAGCAACCCCAGAATGGTGAGTGCGTGGGAGGCAGGGTCTTCAGAGAGGGAATTAAATTAAAACAAGGTCTCCAGGGGGCTGTAATCCAATGTGACCTGTCTCAATACAAGAAGAGGAAACTAGAAGCCAGACCCTCACAGGGACGACCACGTGAAGACACAGTGGGAAGTGACCATCTACGACCCAAAGAGGTCTCAGAGGATTCCACCCTGCTGCCCACTCAACCTCAGACCTGAGCCTCCAGAATGGCAAAACCATGCACTTCTGCTGTTGACGCACATTTCTATGGCATCCTTAGCCAATTAGTGTAGTTACCCTCTCTCAAATACTGGGGGACCAAATCCTGTCCCCACCTTTTCCATGGTGCTTAAGAGGCCAAGGGTTAAAATATATGTGAGATTCTTGCAAGAACTGGGCTTGTAATTCAGTAACTGTCATTAGGAAGAACTCTTCCTATTTGCCACAGGCTGCTGTTGTGTGCTCCCTGTGAGCTTCAATCCTCACGTGAAGACAGGGGCTATGGCAACTTTGTCCCCATAACTAATGAAGAGACAGAGGCTCCGAGAGAGCACGGGGCTTGCCCCTCATTCCAATAAAGACAGAGCCGGGTTTTGAACTGAGGTCTGCTGGCTCCTGGCCTGTGCTTGCTGGTCCTGCAGCTTCTGGCAGGTTGGGAGGTGGGGAAAGAAAGAACATGTGACAAGCAGTTGCTCCCCTGCTCCTGTCACCTCCAGCAGGGGGGGGTCCCCACCTTTATTCTCCATTTATCACCAAAGAGGTTGGACAACTCTCAAAGCCGTTTAAACTCACTTTAATTCACTAAACGAACAAGAGTGTCAAGGAGCCTCCTGGGGGTGGAGAGGAGAAGCTGTGTGGGGTGGCAGAGCCACAGGTGCGCAGTCACAGGGCCCGGGCAGTGCCTGTGGGATCGCCAACGATCCCAACACCTGGATGGTTTCTCACCTGACCCAGCAGCAAGGGGTGTCCCGGTGCTGATGGTCACTTGAACACACCAATCCCTAAGCCCCTTGTTCCTGCTCAGCCCCGTCTTCAGAGAGGTGCCCGCTCCCCCCCAGGGGGTGAGCTCTTTCCCCAGGCACACCGGCTGGGCACCTTGGAACCCATTCACTGCTCCCAGTGAGGGCCAAGGGCACGCTGGCTGTCTGCCAGGCTGTATGAACTCCCAGCTGCGCTCACAGGGAGGTCCCCCTCCAAGAATCTGAGAACACTTTGCCGGGGAGACCCTCCAAAGGGGGTGTGAGAGGTGGGGTTGCTGGAGAGTCCGGCAGACTGAGGCTGCAAGGAGCTAGCTGGTGCCTGGGCTGGGGGCAGAGACAGGCAGTAAAGAGTGGAATGAGCTGGACATCATACACGAACTGTGTGACTCTACTTAGTATACAACCGGAGACATGAAAAATGGTGCTCTAGGTATGTATTATGAATTGTAACACATTCTGCTGTCATACATAACAAGTTAGAAAAAAAAACTTTTAAAAAAAGAAACCCACAAAGCTTGTGAGCTGGGGGAAGGGCTCTGGATGGTGTTCTGAAGGCATCCAAAAATCAAAAAGCCAAATAGAGACCAGGACAACTGTCATCATGTGGGCAGAGCAATGCAGGATAGAGGCTGGCAGCAGAAACCTGTAGGTTTAAGTATCAAACTGAACTTCAGTGTGAGTTTTCATGGGTCTGTCTCAGGTCGCCTCAGGCTGCTATAACAAAAATACCGCCGACTGTGTGGTTCAACAGGGAGACTTGCTTCTTCCTCACTGTTCTAGAGGCTGGAAGTCCAGGATGAGGTACTGGCCAATTTTGTTTCTGAGAGGACCCTCTTCCTGGTTCTGTCCTCCCAGGCACGCAGAGAGGGCACACTGACCCTCTAGCATCTCACGTACAAGGCGTTCATCTCTTCGTAAGGGCTTCTCTTTCCACTGTCACCACTGCTGCCTCCCAAGGGCTCCGCCTCCACAGGCATCACGTTGGAGATGAGAGGTCAACACGCGAGTGGCACTCGGACATCCAGTGCCTGCAGCGGCCACTTGAAATCTAAGCGTGGGCATGTCACATTGGCAGGTGTAAACAGGATAGAGGTTTGGCTTTAGAGTTTCCTGGGGTGTCAGGCTCCAGGACTGCTGGTCACGGGAGGCTCCCACCCCAGGACCCAAGCTGGGGACGCAGCCCTGAGGTCACTTGCTGGATGAACGTTTGTGCTCCTCCTGGCTGACCCTCTACACACGCTCCATCCCTCCTGTCCCTGCTCAGCACACCAAGCCTCTTTAGGAGCCATTCAACTAGTGCATGCGCCCCCCCCCCAGCCAACCCACTGCTCACCCCGCACCCCAAGCTGTCTCCCACAGTGCTCCAGGAAGCAGGAAAGAGCCATGAGAACAGCAGGCTGGTCAGAGGTGGGCTTCCGCTACTGTCCCTGCTGCAGTCCCAGCTCAGCCTGGTGTGCGGCAGAAACTGATAAATAAGTATGAGTTCCAACAAATAATCCCAACAAATAGTTAGGAATTACAAAGTTATTGAACTAAAACTTTTCTCCAGCTCAAGCCTGGTTCCTGTTCCATTCGGTGGTTATTTGGGCTCCTGACACCCCTGCAGGTGACCCGTGAGACCTGCCTGGCTCTATGACGGTGACTAAAACACACCACCTCTCAGCCTGGGCCCTCAGAGTTCACCTGCTGGGGTCTTCCACGTTCCTGCATCACCAATGGTAAAGGACATTTCAGTGATGACGGTGATGTAGTGGCAGATGGTGACGGCGACACAGTGGCAGATGCTCGCTATGGAGCATTCGAGGAGTGCCACATAGGGCACCAAGAGCCTCAGTGGATCCCACCGTGTGCCCCAGGGGCAGGAGGCAGCCCCAATCTCTCCACCTTCTAAATGAGAAGGAGAAGGAGGCTCAGAGAGAAGATAGCACTCGCTCAAGGTCAAGAACACAGGTGGGCTGTCACCCCCAAGGGTTGTGCTCACGCTGGGCTCCACCCTGTCGCCTCTCCTGCTCCAGTCGGGGGCTCATCTTGCATCTGTCCCTGGGCCTTTGGCACCCAGGCCCTTGGCCAATGCCCCCATTCTGATCACATCTAAAGGATGTTGACATGGCTCTGAGGGCCCAGGCCAAAGCTCCCAGGGGCAGTGAGGCTTCTCTCTTGAAGGAGATGCGGTAATTACCAGCCACTAGCCCTGTAGACACACTGCCCAGGAAGGAGTGGGCAGAGTGCTTCAGAATCGTTGCCACCAGGGCTTCTCTAAAGAGCTGGAGGCTGCTTGTCTCGGGCAATTTGGGCTGTTTTTCTCATGAATGGAGCTGTCAGAGGGATCTTCAGGGCTGTATGCATCCCAACATGACTTCACAAGGCACCTACCCCCATGTTACCCTGAGATCACCTCCCTTCTGTGCCTCCATAGAGCACACGAGTTCTTCAAGGGCAGCAGACAATTCCAATTCAGCCACTGCGAAGACCCGGCTGGGTTGAGGCTAGAGTCTGTATCCTGGTGCAAGACAACCAGGCATTAAGCCCAGCTTCTCTGCCTTATACACCGTGTGACTTTGAGTATGTTCCTTAACCTCTCTGTGCTTGTATTCCTTCATCTATAAAGAAGAGATGCGATCTGTACCTCGTAGTTTCCTGAGAATTAAATGAGTTAAGTGTGAGAAACTTTAGAAGAATGTCCCACCACAAATCTTAGTTTGTTCCAGCTGTGTTGGGTAACCTTATCTCAGATGATTTCTCCAGTTTAGAACCCATCTTGAATTCGGGGCTTCTCATCGAAATTTTTGGCTTTGCTGGATCCTACATGCCCTCAGCGCTGTGGAATCTGGTGGCCAGCAGACCACAGCAGGCATGGTCGGCAGAGTTGTGTGAGGGGCTTGGATCTGCTGGTGCCTCAGTCTCACTACAGGAAAATTCTGTGGAGAAGTCCTGCAAGGCCACTGGGGTTTAGGAGCTTCCACTAAGAAATAGGCTCAGAGCTTGTGTTCAGAGAGCTGGGTTCATGCAACAGCCCTGCACCCGGCAAGAAACGGCTAGAAACCAGGTGAACGTCCTTAGGAAAGATATCCTGGAGGAGCAGCCATGCGATGATCCCCAAATCTCTCAGGCTAGAGCTCTGACTGTGCAGTGGGGGGTCCCACCTGGAGGCGGCCTCCTCTCGATGCCCTTCAGTGAGGCTCTGGAAGAGGCTCAGCCTCCAGCTCGGCTCAAAGCAACTGCAAAGGTTTGAGTTCTTGACAGCTTTTCCCCCTCACAAGATAACAAGGTAGGTCACATTTCAGATTGAACCCCGCTGACATTTTAATTCTCTTAATGTACTTTTTGATGTGTGCAGATGAGGAACATTGTAGGTACAAGTTGCTATTTATATAGTCCTGCCGGGCGGATTCCATCAGTGTCAGCCTGCAGCTGACTTGGGGACCTTTAAGATCCTCAGAACTTCCCATTCTCCACTGCCAAGCACTTTCTTCTCCCCAAACTTTGAAAAAAGAACAATAGAATTAATGGCTGTCTTGTTCACACCCTTGTGGCAGAAAAAGATGGTGTAGTACATTATTTAAAATACCAAGTTAAGAGAGGAAAAACCTGGTGCTTATTATCTACCATTTAGAGAGGGAAGCAGAGTGAGAAATGCAAGAAATGTTCTTATAAGGTCTGAGCCAGGTCCCTACTCTAGAAATGACAGCCACTTCCTTTCCTTGCTAATATCACAGTCAGCAGCAGTATCAGCACAACACATCACCATCACCACCATCACCATCACCATTATCACCACCATCACCATCATCACCACCATCACCACCATCACCATCATCACCACCATCACCATCATCACCATCACCACCATCACCATCACCATTATCACCACCATCACCATCATCACCACCATCACCATCATCACCATCATCACCATCACCACCACCATCACCATCATCACCATCACCATCACCACCATCACCACTATTACCATCACCATCACCACTATCACCACCATCACCATCTCCATCACCATCTCCATCACCACTATCACCATCACCATCATCACCTCACCATCACCATTATCACCATCAGCAGCAGCACCATCACCATCACTATTATCACCATCACCACTATTATCACCACCTTCACTAATCACCAACATCACCACCATCACCATCACATCATAGGCCTCCGCCATCACCCTCAGCATCCTCCTCCTCATCATCATCATTCTTGTCAACATCTCCATCATTATTGCCATGATCACCATCACCACTATCACCATCACCATTATTACCATCACCACCTTCACTAATCACCACCATCACCATCAGCACCATCAGAACCATCAGCAGCACCATCACCATCAGCACCATCATCATCACCATCACCACCTTCACTAATCACCACAATCACTCCACCATCACCATTATCACCATCACCATCACTATTATTACCATTACCACTACCACCACCACCTTCACTAATCACCTCCATCACCATCAGCATCCTCCTCCTCCTCTTCATTGTTCTTGTCAACATCTCCATCATCACCGCCATGATCACTATCATGTTTGAGCTCTTTCCCTTACTACCCAATGCCCCAGGGCAAGTCATTTAAATCTTTGTGGATATCCCTTTCCTTTTGGCAGAGCTGGATGATCACTCTGTCTCCTAGTGCCACCAGGAAGAGTGGGTGAGGCAGAAGGAGCCCTGGAGCACTGGGCCCGAGTGCTCCTGATCATATCTTCACTTCTCCTACAGGTGACAGGTTGGCTTCGTTGCTTTTGCTTGTCTCTCAGTCTTTGGTCTGGTGAATTCTCCCAAGTCACAGAGCTGGGACTGAATGTCCTCCAGGGCCCTCTGCAAGCCTGGCAAGAGCCCTGTTGACAACCGTGAATCTCGTCAACTGGGGATCCAGCTCCCCACACCAGCTCCCTGTGCAGCTGGAGCAACTTCTTCTCCAGGCACAAGACAGTGGCACACAATGGGTGCTTCAAAAGCGGCCTGAGATAGAAAGAAGATGGCGGCGAAGGGACTGCATCACCCCAGGGCGCCGCGTCACTAAGTGGGAGAAAGACAATGCAAAACGGCTGAAGGATATCTTTGGGAAGTTCCAGTGAAATTGAGGTGCTCCAGAATCTAGTGGACAGATTTCCATCATGCGAAGTTCGGCTCTGAGAGCTCCATTTCCCCGCACGGAGGGTCGCATAGCCTGACAGGCGATCGCCCGGAGGCTGGAGTCTGTGGCGCGCGCCGGGGAGCGGCAGGGTGCTGGAGCGGGGGAACAGCGATACGGATCCAGGGGGGCTCCCGCCAGTGGTACATCGGAGCCCTTAGTGCTGAGTTCCGGCTTTGAAACAGAGGAGAGAAGCGGCCCAGTTTGGTTCCAGACACCGGTCGGACCACAGTGGAGAACAGCAGCCGCCATTTCGGAGAGATGATGTAATCATCCCCGTGTTCTACTGATCTCAGCCCATTCAACTACGAACAGGTGATATCAGGCTGGTATTTGCCTGCGTCTAGCAGACAGATTTCCTGCTCAGGCTCGGGGCGGGGATTCTTGTGGAGAATACTCCTAGAGGCTCGTGCCTGGCAAGGCGTGCGCCGGGCACTGAGCAGCTGGATTCTGGTTCCCGGGGCTAACCTGGCCCAGGTCTGAGGAAACTGCGGAGACTGCCGGCGGAGGCCAGCTCCAAGTGGAGCGTGCGCTGAGCTTGGGGCGACTGGGTTCTAACTCCTGGAACAGTTTTGGCCTGGGGCTGGGGAACCCGTGGGGGTCGCTCCCTGGAGCCAGCTCCCAGCGGAGAGTGTATCGGGATCGGAGAGGTGGGGTTCCGGCTACCTAAGCTGCTTTGGCCCAAGGCTAGGGAACCGGCGGTGACTGCTTCTCAATCAGGGTCCGGCGGGGTGTTGTAGGGGCAGATTGGAGCTTCCTCCTGCGCCCAGAGCAGGCCAAGTGACCCGCCAGCGTGGTACCATGACACCCCAAACGCAGCTGGGGCTGAAGAGAGCAGCCGCCCACGCCTAGAATAGGACCAGCGATTCCGCGGCGCAGTAGCCAAGTAACCTCATTTGGAGTAGGGGCTGTGCGGAGCTGCCATCCGAGCAAGCAGGGCAGGCAGACCTGCCGCCAACTGGCAAGACAGACCAGGTAGCTTGCCACCGTGGTGGACCCGTAAAACCGAGGCAGTCGCGTCACACTGGTTGGAGTGGGGGTGGAGCAGGGTCGCCGCTCAGGTCCGGAGGGGGCTCAGCGACCCATTGGAGAGGTAGTCAGGTACCCCCATTGGGAGTGGGGGCTGTGCAGAACTGCGACCCACTGGCCTAGAGGTCTGCCAGCGCGGTAGACTCGTCACACCAATTGGAGTGGGGGCCCAGCTGAGCTGCCACCCACATCCAGATCAGGACCAACGATCCAAGGGTGCGGTAGTTACGTTACCACAATTGGAGTGGGGGCAGAGCAAAGCCACCACCAGTGCCCGCAGCGGGGGCAGACCTGCGACCGATCAGCGGGGTAGACAGACCACCATAATTAGAGGAGGAGCACAGCCAATACCCTCCCAGCAAGGGAGACTTCCCAACTATACAAGAGCAACATAAATAAATAGGGGGTAAATTTCAAAAACACAACAGTGGCACCAAGCAGAAAGAAACGCCAGCAGTATGAAAAGACAAGGAAAGAAAGGACCACAAGCAATGCAGGTCAACTCAACTTTAGAAGAGGTAATAGCTGCAACAGATGGAATGTCAGATAAAGACATCAGGATTTATATGCTTCAGATGATCTGGAGTCTCAAGGAAGACATGAGACAGCAAAATCAGACAATGAAAGATCACATTGACAAACAAATCCAGGAAGTAAAAGATCAATTTCACAGGGAGATAGAGGTAATAAAAAACAAACAAATAGAAATTCTAGAAATGCAGGAAACTATAAACCAACTTAAAAACTCAATTGAGAATACTACCAGCAGAGTAGATCACTTAGAAGAGAGAACATCAGACAATGAAGACAAAGTATTTCAACTGGAAAAGAACATAGACAGCTCAGCAAGTCTGCTAAGAAACCATGAGCAGAATATCCAAGAATTATGGGATAATATCAAAAGACCAAATTTAAGAGTCATTGGGATACAGGAAGGCACAGAGCTCCAAACCAAAGGAATAAAAAGTCTATTCAGTGAAATAATACGAGAAAACTTCCCAGACTTGAAGAATGAGACAGAATCCCAAATCCTAGAAGCCTACAGGACGCCGAATGTGCAAAATCATAAGAGATCCACACCTAGACACATTATAATGAAAATGTCCAACATACAGAATAAGGAGAGAATTTTAAAAGCTGCAAGAGAAAGAAAGCAGATTACATTTAGGGGTAAACCAATCAGGATAACAGCTGATCTCTCAACACAGACTCTGAAAGCTAGAAGATCCTGGAATAACATATTTCAAACACTGAAAGAAAATGGGCTCCAACTAAGAATCGTGTATCCGGCGAAATTAAGCTTCAGATTAGAAGATGAAATTAAAACCTTCCACGATAAACAAAAGTTAAAAGAATTCGCAGCTAGAAAACCATCTCTTCAAAAAATCCTTGGCAAAACATTACAGGAAGAGGAAATGGAAAATAACATTGAAAACCAACAATGGGAAATAGGACAGTAAAGGGGGGAAAGTAGTCAAAGAGGATAACAAATCAGGGTTAGTAACATCAATAAACAAATATGGATAGAAGAACAAACCATATCTCAATAATAACCCTAAATGTTAATGGCTTAAACTCACCAATTAAGAGACACAGGCTAGTAGAATGGATCACAAAACAAGACCCAACAATATGCTGCCTACAGGAGATGCATCCAATAGGAAAAGATATTCATAGACTGAAGGTGAAAGGTTGGGAAAAATCATACCACTCATATGGACTGCGGAAACAAGCAGGAGTGTCCATACTCATATCTAATAAAATAGATTTCAAGCCAAAGTTAATCAAAAGGGACAAAGAAGGACACTTCATACTGCTCAAGGGAACCATACACCAACAAGACATAACAATCATAAATATATATGCCCCAAATAATGGTGCAGCTGTGTTCATCAAGCAAACTCTTCTCAAGTTCAAGAGTCTAATAGACCACCATACAATAATCATGGGAGACTTCAACACACCTCTCTCACCACTGGACAGATCTTCCAAACAAAAGTTAAATAAGGAAACTATAGATCTCAATAACACAATTAACAATCTAGACTTAATTGACATATATAGACTATACCACCCAATATCAAGTAGTTACACTTTTTTCTCAGCAGCACATGGAACCTTCTCAAAAATAGACCATATATTATGTCACAGGGCAACTCTTAGACAATATAAAGGGGTAGAGATAATACCATGCATCTTATCTGATCATAATGGAATGAAACTGAAAATCAATGATAAAAGAAGGAAGGAAAAATCAAGCATCACTTGGAGAATGAACAATAGGTTGCTGAGTGATCAATGGGTTTTAGAAGACATTAAGGAGGAAATTAAAAACTTCCTAGAGTTAAATGAAAACACAGACAAAACATATCGGAATCTATGGGACACATTGAAAGCAGTTCTAAGAGGAAAATTCATTGCTTGGAGTTCATTCCTCAAAAAAAGAAAAAACCAACAAATAAATGATCTCATACTTCATCTCAAAATCCTAGAAAAAGAAGAGCAAAACAACAGCAAAAGAAGTAGAAGGCAAGAAATAATTAAAATCAGAGCTGAAATTAATGAAATTGAAACAAAAGAAACAATTGAAAAAATTGACAAAACTAAAAGCTGGTTCTTTGAAAAAATAAATAAAATTGACAGACCCTTAGCCATGCTAACGAAGAGAAGAAGAGAGAGAACCCAAATTACTAGCATACTGGATGAAAAAGGCAATATCACAACAGACACTTCAGAAATACAGAAGATAATCAGAAATTACTTTGAATCCTTATACTCCAATAAAATAGAAGATAGTGAAGGCATAGATAAATTCCTTGAGTCCTATGATCTGCCCAGATTGAGCCAGGAGGATATAGACAACCTAAACAAACCAATAACAATAGAGGAAATAGAAGAAACCATCAAAAGACTACCAACTAAGAAAAGCCCAGGACCGGATGGGTATACAGCAGAGTTTTACAAAACCTTTAAAGAGGAACTAACACCAATACTTTTCAAGCTATTTCAGGAAATAGAAAAAGAGGGAGAACTTCCAAATTCATTCTACGAGGCCAACATCACCCTGATTCCGAAACCAGACAAAGACACTTCAAAGAAAGAAAACTACAGACCAATTTCTCTAATGAACCTTGACGCAAAAATCCTCAATAAAATTCTGGCGAATCGGATTCAAATACATATCAAAAAAATTATACACCATGATCAAGTAGGATTCATCCCTGGGATGCAAGGCTGGTTCAATATACGGAAATCAATAAATGTTATTCACCACATCAATAGACTTAAAAATAAAAACCATATGATCATCTCGATAGATGCAGAAAAAGCATTCGACAAAGTACAGCATCCCTTTATGTTCAAAACTCTAGAAAAATTAGGGATAACAGGATCATACCTCAACATTGTAAAAGCAATCTATGATAAGCCACAGGCCAGCATCATTCTGAATGGAGAAAAATTGAAGGCATTCCCTCTAAGATCTGGTACAAGACAGGGATGCCCTCTCTCACCACTTCTGTTCAACATAGTCCTCGAAACACTGGCCAGAGCAATTAGACAGACGAAAGAAATTAAAGGCATAAAAATAGGAAAAGAAGAACTTAAATTATCACTATTTGCAGATGATATGATTCTATACCTAGCAGACCCAAAAGGGTCTACAAAGAAGCTATTAGAGCTAATAAATGAATTCAGCAAAGTGGCCGGATATAAGATCAACACGCATAAATCAAAGGCATTCCTGTATATCAGCGACAAGTCCTCTGAAACGGAAATGAGGAAAACTACTCCGTTCACAATATCCCCCCAAAAAATAAAATACTTGGGAATCAACCTAACAAAAGAGGTGAAAGATTTATACAATGAAAATTACAGAACACTAAAGAAAGATATAGAAGAAGACCTTAGAAGATGGAAAAATATACCCTGCTCATGGATAGGCAGAACCAACATCATCAAAATGGCGATATTACCAAAAGTTCTCTATAAGTTCAATGCAATGCCAATCAAAATCCCAACAGCATTTCTTGTAGAAATAGATAAAAGAATCATGAAATTCATATGGAATAATAAAAGACCCAGAATAGCAAAAACAATGCTAAGCAGGAAGTGTGAATCAGGCGGTATAGCGATACCAGACTTCAAACTATACTACAGAGCAATAGTTACAAAAACAGCATGGTACTGGTACCAAAACAGGCGGGTGGACCAATGGTACAGAATAGAGGACACAGTAACCAATCCACAAAACTACAACTATCTTATATTTGATAAAGGGGCTAAAAGCATGCAATGGAGGAAGGATAGCATCTTCAACAAATGGTGCTGGGAAAACTGGAAATCCATTTGCATCAAAAAGAAGCTGAATCCCTATCTCTCGCCATGCACAAAAGTTAACTCAAAATGGATCAAGGAGCTTGATATTAAATCAGAGACACGGCATCTGATAGAAAAAAAAGTTGGTTATGATCTACATACTGTGGGATCGGGCCCCAAATTCCTCAATAGGACACCCATAGCGCAAGAGTTAACAACTAGAATCAACAAATGGGACTTACTCAAACTAAAAAGTTTCTTCTCAGCAAAAGAAACAATAAGAGAGATAAACAGGGAGCCTACATCCTGGGAACAAATCTTTACTCCACACACTTCAGATAGAGCCCTAATAACCAGAATATACAAAGAACTCAAAAAATTAGACAATAAGATTACAAATAACCCAATCAATAAATGGGCCAAGGACCTGAACAGACACTTCTCAGAGGAGGACATGCAATCAATCAATAAGTACATGAAAAAATGCTCACCATCTCTAGCAGTCAGAGAAATGCAAATCAAAATTACCCTAAGATACCATCTCACTCCAGTAAGATTGGCAGCCATTAGGAAGTCAAACAACAATAAGTGCTGGAGAGGATGCGGGGAAAAGGGCACTCTTGTTCATTGCTGGTGGGACTGCAAAATGGTGCAG
Organism: Urocitellus parryii; assembly: GCF_045843805.1. Classification (NCBI taxonomy): domain Eukaryota; kingdom Metazoa; phylum Chordata; class Mammalia; order Rodentia; family Sciuridae; genus Urocitellus; species Urocitellus parryii. The sequence goes on along the minus strand of NC_135531.1, from coordinate 161,942,360 downwards.
CCAATTTGGAAAGCAGTATGGAGATTTCTTGGAAAGCTGGGAATGGAACCACCATTTGACCCAGCTATTCCCCTTCTCGGTCTATTCCCTAAAGACCTAATAAGAGCATGCTACAGGGACACTGCTACATCAATGTTCATAGCAGCACAATTCACGATAGCAAGATTGTGGAATCAGCCTAGATGCCCTTCAATAGATGAATGGATAAAAAAAATGTGGCATTTATACACAATGGAGTATTACTCTGCATTAAAAAATGACAAAATCATAGAATTTGGAGGGAAATGGATGGCATTAGAGTAGATTATGCTAAGTGAAGCTAGCCAATCTTTAAAAAACAAATACCAAATGACCCCTTTGATATAAGGGGAGTAAACAAGGACAGGGTAGGGACGAAGAGCTTGAGAAGAAGATGTACATTAAACAGGGATGAGAGGTGGGAGGGAAAGGGAGTGAGAAGGGAAATCGCATGGAAATGGAAGGCGATCCTCAGGATTATACATAAGGACATATAAGAGGAAAGGAGGGGTAAGACAAGATAATACAAATCGAAGAAATGATTTACAGTAGAAGGGGTAGAGAGAGAAAAGGGGAGGGGAGGGGAGGGGAGAGGAGGGGGGATAGTAGAGAATAGGACAGACATCAGAATACATCAGACACTAGAAAGGCAATTTGTCAATCAATGGAAGGGTAACTGATGTGATTCAGCAATCTGTATACGGGGTATAATTGGGAGTTCATAACCCACTTGAATCAAATTGTGAAATATGATGTATTAAGAACTATGTAATGTTTTGAACGACCAACAATAAAAAAAAAAAAAAAAGCGGCCTGAGTGTGTGTATCAAAAACAGCTGACGAGGGCTGGGGATGTGGCTCAGGCGGTAGCGCACTCGCCTGGCATACATGCGGCCCGGGTTCGATCCTCAGCACCACATACCAACAAAGATGTTGTGTCCGCCGAAAACTAAAAAATATATATTAAAAAATTCTCTCTCTCTCTCTCTCTCTCTCTCTCTCAAAAAAAAAAAAAAAAGAAAAAAAAATAGCTGACGAGCGTCCACCTGTCTGCTGGGAAGCCCTGCCTCCCACTGACTGGAGCAGCCTGGCGAGGTTCTGCAGCCTAACAGGCCTCGCAGGGCTCCTCCTGTGCACCAGGAGGGGCCTCTGGGGTCTCTCTCAGCTCTGAAGGACTCTGGGAGCAGGCCTTGGCTGCCCAGGGAGGACACTTCCTTTGTCAGTGCCCTACCTCAGGAGCATGTCCCTGGGGGTTGGCCAACCTGAAAGGGGCGAGTTCATGGGGCCCCAGTGTTCCTTGGAGACCCCAATCTCAGTCACTGTCCACACAGCACATCTGAAGAATGTTCTAGAATCCTGCTCTTGCTGCTCGCCTCTTGGATGGGGTGGAGACCTATGTCCATAGACTCTGAGGCCTGTCCAGAACAAGGGAGGATGTTAGGGACACCTGACACCCAGGACATCCATTCTGAGCGGCGTCACACTAACCGAGCACCATCCCAGCAAGCCGTGCCCAGCGTCCTCCTAGCAGAAACTCAGTGCACATCCAGTGTCTCCAAAGGCCCATCCTGAAATTGGGTGCCCTTCTTCACATGGTCCCACTCACCACCCCCAGATGCACTCCTTGGGACAACAGTGCAGCCCCCAGAAATGCCACAGAGGGCTGAATGAGGAGACAAAGCTCCCTGAGAGGCAGCTGCTGGCCCACGCTCACACAGGGACTCGTGTCCTACTCACCCTAGGCCTTGCTGCCTGATGTGATTGGGGTCTCAGGGGAGCAGTGGGAGAGGAAGGTGGGGTGGGGAACCTGTGTCCTAGTGCACAGGACCTGGTAGAGAGTTGATCCTCTAGATGAGGCTGTGTCACCTGTAAGTGACCCATGCCCTGCACATGGCAGCTCCGGTAAGGGCCTGGCCTGGCTTCAGAGTCAGACAGGCCTGAGGCAGTTCCAGAGATGCCTCTTCCTCCTGTCTGCCCTGAGCACCTCCCCTCACCCCCTGAGTACCAACTCCCTGTTTTCACATACCCACCCACCTGTTAAAATTAATCAAACACAGGTTGTATTCCGACATCACTGCACAGAGAGCACTCAGTGAGTGACAGCTATCAATATTCCTAAAAGCCAAGTCAGCAACACGAATCCTGTTCATAAACTTACACTCATTAGCATCCAAAGGACCTCAGAACCAAATACCTTAACCAGTAAATAAGATATCAGATAATGTTTTCTTCAAAGACCCACAGGTCCGTTTTGTTGTTGTTGTTTGTTTGTTTCTTTTTTTTTTTTTTTGAGAGAGAGAGAGAATTTTTAATATTTATTTTTTAGTTTTCGGCGGACACAACATCTTTGTTGGTATGTGGTGCTGAGGATCAAACCCGGGCCGCACGCATGCCAGGCGAGTGCGCTACCGCTTGAGCCACATCCCCACCCCTGGGTCTGGTTTTTAAGATACAGCTCTTGTGAATATTCTATGAATTATTCTCTGAGTTCATCAGTATTCTGTCCTCTACTGAAACATGCTGACTCCCTTTAACAAGGCTGCTAATCTCCATGTGGGTCTGCTCCAGAGGAGGGGCATCATCCCATCAAGCAAGGTTATAGATGGGGCATTGCTAGATTTTTCTCACCTTCTCAGCAATCTTTTGAAGAAAAATTGGAGATAGAACTAAGGAGGACATGAATACCAGCTCCACTGTGCATAAAAGCTGGGATTTTCTTTGAGAGAGGGGTGTCTTTTGAAATCCAAATTAAGTCAAATCCTCGGGAGGCAATAGTTCAAGCCACAGCATTAAGCAGAGAAATAAACTGAGTATATGGCAGACGCCAGTGGATATCAGGGTGCATTCAGGGTCCTCCTGGGTCCTGTTCAGGCTTCTGGAGCCGCTGGGTGACCTGGGCCATTACTTACCAGGCCCCTCAGCTGTAAAGCAGGACCCTGCTGTCCCCATAGAGCACTGAGAGGATGTGACATCTGGGATGGTCCAGGGGATGATGTGTCCAAACACCTGCTTGTCCAAGTGCCTGGGGAGAAGAGAGACGCATGCGTGTGGCCACTGTCACAGGATGGAATGGTGCTGCTGCCGGGGTGGGGGGCTCAGGGTTCAGGTATTCACCATGAAGGGAGAGATGCAATAAACAAGCCAACAGGTCAAATGGGAAAAGACTAAAACACAAAGCTGGAGGGGGAAACGGGGAGACAGTGTCCACGGCCATCTGGGGTTCGAAGGGTCTTCAGTGGGAGCACAGCTGAAGCAGGCAGATTCCCTTCCTCGTCTACAGCGGTGTCACTGGGCACGCTGACAGGGGACGTAGGAAGCCTCCAAGACCTCACAAAGGACCCCATCTCCCGGCACTTGGGCATGGTGCAATCCCTTCCTCCAACTCCACTGCAAGAGTGGACTCCTGATGGATCTCGCAGAAGCAGCCTCACCATGGTGCAAGGTTAGTTAGTCCTCGTGAACGAGAGCCGTGCCTTGCCTCCCAGGCACGCGCCATCTCTCTCCCTTTCATGGACCCTTGGTCCTGGGAGGAGCAAGATCCCAGGGTGTGAGTGGCCTGTGCAGAAGCCCACAGGTTGGGGGATTAGGAGGAGTTGAGGCCCCCAGAGCAGCAGCCCGGGAAGGACCACACTCCTGTCCTTACCCAAGTACCAGCCCAGCCAGCGGCACTCGAGGGAGTTTGGAAGCCGGTTCTTCAGCCCCAATCAATTTCCAAGGAGACCCTGGCTCTGGCCACTGAGCCTCACGGGAGACCCGGAGTGAGAGGTGCCCATGAAGCGGACCAGACTCTAGATCTGCAAATGTCGCACAGCTTTGAGCTGCCAAGTGTTGGAATAATGGGGGTGTCAGTGTGTGAGCACCTCACTGTGTCTGTGCTGCGCCTGCCTCAGAGGTCAGTCGAGGGTGATGGCAGGAGGTGGTCAGGAGCCTCAGCACGGCCCTGTCCACTGTGACTTCAGTCAGTGCCTTGAGTCCAGGTGACAGAGCCTTTCTTTGGCTCCCGACCCCCACTACTCAGTACCCCCACTACTCAGTGATGCGGTTGGGTTGCCTTTCCCAACTGCACCCTTCAAACACCTGTCCCCCCACCCGAGTCTCAGCCCGGATGCCTCCTCCTGGACCTTCAGACCACAGGCCCTCCCCAGGGGTTTCGGCCCCTGTGCCCCTGGGGTTTCTGACAGTGCTCCTTGTGTGGCCTCCGCACCTGACTTTGGATGGGGACTGGGGGTGTGAGTGGATGAAGCCCTTTAAACCTCCCAAGTTGTGAGAGAGTCTCTCACAGGACATTTCCACCTAGCAGCTAAGTAGGAATTCTGGCCTTTCCTGTTCACCAGCTTTGAAGCTTATTTTCTCTTAACAGTTCTGCCATATGCACCTGAAATTTAGTAGTGACTCACTGAAGTGAATCACTTAATGTATGTATAAAATTTTTGTTGACTTTCTACCTTCTTTACTAAAAACCTCTGCCTGGTCCTCCAAGGAGTGACCAATGTCCCCAAAGATAAAACAAGCAGCCAGCCGCACATACACAGAGAAGATGACCACTCCTGGCCTTTAGCAAGAGGGAAGCAGGAGAAGAGACCACAGGGAAGGACAGGAATGGGAGCCAGGAACGAGGAGAGAGAAGTCAGAGGAATTAGGGAGGGAGAAGTCATTTCAGAGGTGAAGGTGAACCAGGAGGACACAGGAGGTAAAGAGGATGGCAGATGAGACTGAAGAGAGAGTGACCGACATGGAAGTTACACTAACCCATGCAGGAGGGACCCCCGAGGAAGAGAGGCACCGGGAGCCAGAGGCTGGGGCCACCTTCAATAGGCATTTTCCAGTCAACTAGTGCATGTGTGCCCACCACTTACCCACACACACCACACACACACATCCACACACGTACATGTACACACATATACATGTACACATACATACGTGCACACACACATAGGTGTACACACACACGTTTCTTTTCTCTCCTTTTTAACTGTGGTTGACCTTAGTCACATGTCCTAAGGGCCCTGTAGGCGAAGACTAAATTAAGACTGAAAGAGAAAATGATGAAGAAGCTGAGGAGGACGGAGAGGACACAGGGGAGGCAGAGCCAGCTCACACATTGCCGTGGAGGGCATTGATCGGACAAACCCAGGTGGGGTGCGAGGGAGAGGAGCTGGAGGAGCTACTGGTAGACCTCGATGCGGTTCACAGGAAGGATCCCACGGGCATCAGCAAAGGAAGAGAGAGGAGAGAGGGAGGCAGGAAGGAAGGAAGAAAACATGCAAACGGAGTGAGTGCCGCAGTCTTGTAATGGTTGCTATTATCACATTGAAAATTGCAGTTTAAACCATATCAACCAATACATATAGCCACAAAGCAAAGAAGGGGAGACAGAGGGGTAGAGAACAAGAGGAGCTAGACAGACCAGAGGGAAATGCATGACGGATAACACCGGTATTACAAGTATGTATTGCATAGGGTGATAATCTGTTTTCCATTGCTATAACAAAATATTCAAGGCCGGGTATTTCATCTATCTATCATCCATCTGTTATTTACATTTAGAAACAACAATGAAAAGCCAACCATCACCATTTTGGAATTCTTCCCTGTTCTGGGAAGAAAGCCAGCCAGGTAGAAGGACAGGGACACAAACCATATCTCTCTTACTATGCCTTTCTTTGAAGATTTGACTTGGGAATTAATAATAAATAATAAAATATGTATATTTTACAAAAATTTTACATGAAAAAAATTAAATTTAAAATCAATTCCTGAAACTCAGAGTTAAATAAAACGAATGAACCTATAAAGTGCTCCTGGCTCGTCGCATAAGCACACAGAGAGGAACCACTCTGAGGACGCAGAGGGAAAGCGGGCTCACCTCCGTGGTGCTCCGCCCCACCACCACGCCATCCCAAGGCCTGAGTCTTACTGTGAGGAGACGTGGACGATCCTGGCAGCTGGCGACGCCCCCTGAGACCTCCTCTGAGAGCCTGCTTCAGCTCTCAGGTCACCCCAGGGGACAGGAGCCGTAGGCAGGTCCTCAGTGGCTCTGCAGGGACAGGGCAAACAGACGAATGTTATTTTCAGCAAAATAATCAAATGAATTGGTAAGTCAATGGGTAAATGAATGGAAATTTAAACTTGGAATCTGGATAGTCTCCAATTCAAATATCAGAGCAAATTTGTCTTGAAAAGTCCATGAATCTTGCTAAGTCATTAAAACAGCATAGTTGAGTGTTTTCCAAGTGTGGGGAAAGTTGGATCCTGGGAATAAAGAGCTCCTTCCTGCAGGCCTGCGGCTGACAACTCCTTAGTTGTTGTTGATCCAGGATCCTTCAGACATCCCTTCAGCAGCGCATTGGAGGAGGCGCTGGGAGGGCGATGGCTGGACCACAGGGTTGGCAGGGGCAGGCTTCGAATCCATCAGCCGCCTCTTCCCAGGATGGAAGAAAGCAACTCATTCTGGTTTGTGGGATCAGAGGGGACTTCCTGAGGACAGTCAGAATGGGTCGGGAGAAAGTCAGAGCTTGCCAGGCGATGGGGATGCCAGGCCAAGGTCAGAGCCTGCCAGACAGAGCCTGCCAGACAGAGGCGCGGCCCAAGCAAGGCCCTGGGGTTGGTGGGCATTGTGAGGGTTATACTGGAACCTGGGCCTGGGGGGAGCAGGGGGACGTGACCGGGCAGTCGAGCCAGTCTCCTGGTCTGAAGAAACCTGTCAGTCCTTTTCCCTGGAGGGAGGGAGCTATGCTCCTGCTGCCAGCCAGCCGCTCTGCGGGGGCCTTCTTCTACTCTCGGCTGACCCTCACAGCCCCTGGGAAGGGCACCGCTATCCCCATTCTAAGCATAACCACACCGTGGCTCAGAGATCCCCTGAAAACTGACCGGGGGACAGAGCTGGGATTGTGGATCAGGTGTGAATGTCACTGAATCTCACGCCCTTCCCAGTGTACTCAGTGGCTTGCTGAGGAGCAGGAGGGGAGGCAGGGGGGTCTGGCACCCTTGCTGCTCAGGGTCACGGGGTCTGGCACTGTGACCTCCCATCCCTGTCACAGACGCTACTTTGAGTGCACCTTGCTGAGTCTCAGTTTCCTCACCTGTGCAACGGGGACACTGTGCACAGGTAAGTGATGTCACAAATAGCACAGAGGTGCCTGCAGGTACCTAGTGGTGGGTCCCCTTCACATTGTTTTGATGTCAGGAAGTCCCGTGCCCTTAAAAGGACAGGAGTGCTCAGCCCCAAGGCCCGCGGAACAGCCCCCAGCCCGTGAGCCAGGCTCTATTCTGGGCTCTGGACGTGGGCAGAGGGGGCCAGGTCAAGGAATGCTGAGGCAGCAGGCAGTTCCCTCCCACCAGCCTGTCGTTAATAGCGATGAGCAGACTTCTCAGGAAGCATTAGGGCGAGATGATTAACGAATCCATCGGGTACCAAGCTGTAATGAGGCAGTGTTTGCTCTCCTGCCTGAGTCCTCAAATCCCACTGCAGGAGTCTGGGGAGCCGGAGAGCATCCCCACTGGCAGCCTGTCTTCCTGCTGCCCTCCCTCTAGGGAACTGAGCTCAGTCAGGGCTTTTGTTTGCATCCTTGGGGAAAACAAGCTAAACAGTGACAGCAAACTCCTGCTGCGATACAGCCAGGAAAGAAGATGGTGGAAAGAGGAGTCCCGGGATTCCTGCTGCGTCTCTCCTGGCATCCAGGACGGCCAGATGGGCCCCGTGGGAAGTCAGCAGGGGCCTGGGGTCTGGAGGATGCTTCCCCCAAGGAGAAGTGGGCTTGGGAGGCTGAGGACAGAAGGGCAACAGGAGGACACCTGGAGACCCTGTCACAGAGACGCTGCTTGGAGCACCACAGCAGCATGTGGGTTCCCTCCCACCCTGAGGAGGGGCTGGTCCCCCACTTCTGGGGCCTCCACGGCCTGCTTTGGAGGGTGGATGAGAGGGGCACCAGGTACACTGCAGGTCACAATACATGTTCCCTTCCATCGGGCAGGAGAAAGCAGGAAGGAGCAGGGACTGGAGAGCTAGCCGCTCCCGCCATGCAGGCCACCACCCGTCATGTGGCCGTGGGCAACGGCCTTATTTGCTCAAAGGCTTGGTTTTCCCAGCTGTAGAATGGGAATAGCAAAGACACCCGCCCCATGGAGCTGTTGGGAGAATCACGGAAAAGCAGTCCCAGGCCAGGCACAGGCACACTGCCCAACGAGTGTCCATTATTATGAGGTTAACCAAAGAAGGCTGAGGGGTTTTTTGTCCCAAGAAAGTTACTGACAGGTTCTGAAGATCATTAGCAAAATTCGAAGATAAATATACATTAAATCCACTCAGTAGGGAGATGGATTCAGTTTTGTTGGGTCATTTTCCAGTTTAGGAGGGACATCTATAAAATATATGAAAATATAAATAAAATACTAGGCATGAATATATAAGTAAAAAATATAAGTATTTATTAACAGTGGGAAAAGAAGTCATTACAAATCCCTCACGTGTTGTGAGCACACACTTGTGAGGGTAAGGGAACCACCACTTGTGCCTGCAAGTCCCCATCCTCCATCTTAAAAAGCAACTGATGTATTAATTCTGTGCAGAGCAGCCTGGGCCCTGCTGAGCTGCCCCACGAGCCAGGAAGCAGCAGTCTACCATGTCTGCTCCACTCCAAGGGCGGAGGTGCGAGGACTCCACACCTGGTTTGTTCAGGGAAACAGCCGCCTTCTGCCTGGACAGCCGTAAGGCACAAACTGATAAAGAACTTAATGGTGCCAATAAAAATGTCCACCTGTGGACCTGTCCACTTCATCAGAAGCACAGGAGTGCAGGGGCATCTCAAGCTGATACCGGAAAACCAGGCCCATGAGCTCATCAGACACCCCAGACCACCAAAGGACGCAACCCCACGTGAGCCCCATTTAAAGGAGGCGCATCCTCCCACCTCGAGACTGGACCCGGTGGCACCGTGAACTTGTCACCTGGTCACTTGTCATGAGTTTTGCCCAGGAAATTGGCCATAGCAATGAACCTCTGATTCTCTAGCCTCAGGCTATAGCAGACTGCATTTTCTGGTGCCCGGGAAGACCAGCGTGGCCCACTCCAAGCTGGCCTCTCAGGCCGACCCTAAAACCGGCATCCATCCAGCCCTTGTGTGAAACACATATGGATATTGGCTGTTAAGATGAGAATCAAAGAACTTGTGATTCTGATTTTCACCCAACCTTTCAAATCAGCCCCTCAGACTCTTACATTTCTCTGCTTTTTCGACCGAGTTGCAGGTGCTGCGGGGGCTTCTCTGCTGGGCTGTGGTTCCATGATGACAGGGCACCAGGCCCAACTGCACAGATTTCTCTTCTCCAGCCCTGACCACTGGGCTCACTCGGTGTGCTTTGGGTGCCCTTGGACCTGGAGCCTGTCGCCAGCCCCCGTCCCTCCTCAGCTTGAATGTCTGCCTGAAATCCCCCTCCAGGCCGCTCCCTCAGTCCCTACGCGCCGTCTTTGCCTTCCCGTCTTCTGAGTTCTTCCAAACCAGGGCAGAGCAGACTTGCTGGGGTCCTTGAATGCTGGGGATTGGCAGAGCGTCTCATGTGCACCTGAGCTCCAAGAAACCTGTTCCTGCCCATGAAAGTCTCCAATGAAGATCTCTGTGTCTCTGATGAACCCCTTCACTCGGGGCTCAGTCTAGCCCCTTTTGTTATTTGCTGTTTTGTCCCAACTTTCCCCTTTAGAATGGCCCTGAGGCTACTGGCTTGTCTCTCAGGTGAGCAGGTTCAGGATCCTCCCAACACACTCCTTGGGAAGGTCTCCTATGACTACAGTTCGGGCCAGCAGAACCTAAAAGTGGGCCATCTCTCTCTTTCATTCTGGCTCTTACAGGTAATGACCACCGAGGATGCCCATTTTTTTTCTTAACAGCGTGCACCCTGGGAGCTGCTCCATCAGCTCTGAGTCCAAATGGGAACTCTGACCTCTGCTACCTGACGCAGCCTCGGGTGCTGTTTTGCACTGTAAGTGAGACCTTGCCTGTTGTGTTGGCATGACTTGGGTGTTCATTCCAGGAAAACTTTGCCTGGGAAAGATAAATGAGCCCACTTTTGCTCTCAGATCTCTGCAAGTCAATCCATCTGGCATGGCGTCTGCTCATCTGGGCAAACCGATTGCTGATCCCAAAGCAGGTGACTTCAGGACTTGCTTCAAGTCCTTGCCCAGCTACGTTCACCAATCCAACCCTCCCCCATGCCACAACTGCCTACACAGGAAGTCCCTCAGCTTCAAGAGCCTGCCCCAAGCCACGAGTCCCAGACCCCACAGCCTGTGTGAGGAAAAGACGGACAGCAGGCTGTGGGCACAGAAGTGGGCATGGCGGGTGTGTCTGCACCAGGCTCGCTGTGTCTGTGGCTTCCTTCCTGCACTTTCTCCCTCCTGGCCTGTCTGCATTCCCGCCTTGAGGACATCTGGATCCTCCGCAGGAGGGTTTCAAGGACAGGATCCCAATGCACCAGACTTTCCTGTGTCCAAGGGCTGACTCGCTGCAGACCTCACACATCCTGTGGGCGTTGAGCAAGGGTCTCTGGATGCCACAGCTACACACTGCAGCCACTAAAAATAGGCCACAGCCACCCAGCCTGGCTGCTTTAAATGTGTAGGGCTTCTGTGCTTGATCAAAAAGCCTCTGCAATTAGCTTTAAAAGCCTCATTTGCAGGCGGAGGGTAGGCGGCAGGCGGCCGTAGGAGGGAAGGCGGTGCAGAGGAGCTTGTTGAAATGGCAAATGGTGAGAGAAATGGAGCAGTGAGAGGAGGGGAGAGGAGGCTGAGGGGGAGTGAGGAGGAGAGGGCAGGGAGGCAGCCGCCCTGCTGGGCTGTGTGGACCTGCAGAGAGCAAAGGATGAGCTGTAGGATTCCTGGAGCCATAGAATGCCAGGCAGAGGTGGCCCTCATGGGCTGGGACGTGATATCATGGGGCTAGAAGAAGGTCATCATGGCTGAGATCAACCCTAAAAAAGGGTTCAGGGAGACTCCACTCTACAGCTTTACCTGATAGAAAAGGTGGAGGAAGGTGTCCCAGGACAGACGGGCAGACTCTGGGGCCAGCCGCCACCTCCTCCTCCCCCTGGGGCTCCCAGACCACAGGCAGAGCCTCCTCACTCTCTCCCTGAGTTTTCCCCCTCTGCCTTCTGTGTTTTTCTCTTGACCACGCCATCCTGCCCCCCACCACCCCGTGCTCCTCCACAGACCAGCTGCTGTCCCTGGGCATGTCAGCCTCATGGGGTCTCCCGCACCATAGCTTTCCTCTGCACCTGCAGCAGATGTGCCCCTGCCACCTTCCCCCTGTTGAGAACCTCAGACGCTCCCCACCACCTGCAGGTCCCAAGCTCCATTGGGAGACAGGCCAGCTCCTTCAAAGTGGCCCTGGTCACCACTGCCATCTCATCTCCACCGATTCTGACCCCGCTCTGCATTTGTCATGAACTGGTGACCACGAGCTGAATCTTGGGCATGTTCTGTTGGTCCTTGGTCGTTTCAAATACCTGAAAAATTCACATACCTGTCTAGATCTTTTTTTTTCACTTATCTTAAAAACTTGGGAGATTCAGTGACCCTGAGCCCACACTCCAAGGGCCAGCGCTCTGGTTGGCTCCACCCCACCATCCTCCAATGTCCGAGTGTCGCTAGCTTTCACTCCTCTTCATGATCTTTTTGGCCCTGGGGTCCCAACTCTACACCAGCCAGGGTCAAGTCCCAGGGAGTAGCCATCTGGGGCTGAGCCTGGATTTGTCCCAGAGACATACAGGGCACATCATGCACTCTCTGCCACAGTGAGCGCCTTCTCAGGACCAGCTAAGGCGCTGGGCACAGAGGTAAGGAAGAGGGACCCTGCCCGTCTGTCCTGGGACACTTTCCTCCACCTTTTCCATCACGTAAAGCTGTAGAGTGGAGTCTCCCTGAACCCTTCCTTTGGGGTTGATCTCAGCCATGACGACTTCTTCTATTCCCATGATGTCACGTGCCAGCCCCTTGAGGGCCACCTCTGCCTGGCATTCTATTCTGGTCTAAATTTGCCAAGACTTGTGCTACATCCTACCCCTCGGCTCCCCTGCTCAATTTTCCAGGTCTCTGAGATTCATTTCTTGCCCATAATAAGTGCTCAGTAAAGTTTTAAAACACGAATGATTCAGAAACTGCTAGAACCCTCAAGATAATGTTGGGCAGAAGCCAGAAACAGGAATGCAGACCCCAATTTTTACATCCCTTCAGAGAGAACACACTTTAGGGAGACACAGAAGCCTAAGAAAGAACTTCTATAACTCTTTTCAATTTTAAATACTTGAAGGGCGTGGAGGAGTGAGAATAAATGAATATATTTAAAAAAGAAACTAAGTTTGAGGCTATTTCTGGAGAACGGATCATCTTTTGGTTTTAGAAGTTGAAGCTGGTCTGTCTGTTTGAACTAACCTGGAGTCCCAGAGCTTCGGGGTGGCTGCCGGTGGGCTCCACCTCCCACGTGGCCACCCTTTCTATGCCTTCCCTGCTGGTCCAGAGCATCCTGCCATCTGCAGCAGCGCCTCTCAGAGCCTGGTCTCTACTCTCCAAAGGGGGAGCTCATCCTTGGAAAGTCCTTCCGGAGGTGAGGACATTTCCCACTCATGCTGGGCACCCCTGTGCCAGCTCAGGAGGGCTCTGCTAGCTGAGAGAATCGATAGCAGAATGAGAACAAGTGTGGGGCTAGGGATGTGGCTCAAGCGGTAACGAGCTCGCCTGGCATGCGTGCAGCCCGGGTTCGATCCTCAGCACCACATACCAACAAAGATGTTGTGTCCGCCGAAAACTAAAAAATAAATATTAAAAAAATTCTCTCTCTCTCTCGCTCTTAAAAAAAAAAAAAAAGAATGAGAACAAGCGCTCTAAGGCAGGGCGCCCACCGCTGTGGCCTGAACACGATTTGTCCCCCTTGAAGCACATGGGCACTTAAGATCCACTGCGGGGCAGTAAGAGGGTGATCTCTTAATCCAATATGGTGTTGGAGATGGGGTTTTTGGGAGGTGGTTGGGGTTAGACAAGTCATTAGAGAGGCCCCCATGACCAAGTCCCAGAGGACACGTGACACACACCCTTACACACACGTGCACACACACACACGTACACATACCCACACCAGCTGCCTTTTTCTCTCCATGTGATACCTCCTGCCACCTCAGGACCCTGCTACCAAGGTAGTCTCCATCTGGGACCCAACTGTGAGCCAGGATAGCCTTCTTTTCTTTCTAACTTGCCCAGCCTGTGTACCGTGTTATGAGCTCTAGAGACCAGACAGAGACACCACCCGGAGTTAGGAAACATCCCAGGTACCATGCTTGCCTCTGACAGATGGGGGTCTCCGAGGCTGAGGCAGACCAGGGCACGTGTCTTCAGGCCCAGGCATGATCTGGGGTGGGGAGGGTGGGCCCTGCTGAGGAGGGGAAGGAACACTGGGATGTGTCTCTTGTGTGTGCTTTTAAATATAGCACCAGCCCAAAGGATTTTATGTTCGAGTAGCTTTGTCTTACAAAATCATTCTTCCCTGCTAATTTGTAAATTAGTCACATACAATTCTTGGCAGGATCCTGGACATATTTTGTTTTATGACACCATTGTTCTATAGCCATTTCTTATTCCTAAGAAAAGATTCCTAGAATTTTAATTGAAATTATGATTAAAACACCTTTATAGCATTCAGAGAAAAATGTCAAAATCATACACTATCTCACTGTTCTATTGTATGAATTCTTTTTATTTTTTCTGTATTTTTCTTCCAGGCTTTGTACACACGCAAACCTGACTGTACAAATCCCTAATAGAGATCTGCACTGTTTGCTGGTCCTATAACATTATAACATGAATATCTTCCTTTACACTTCATTAGACAGTTTCGATAATTTCCTTTTGTGATAGCTGTAGAATACCCTTGAATAGGTGATATAACATTAATTAGCCAATTCCTTGTAGTCAGACATGAAAAGAAGTTTCTATAATTTCTGTACATTTACTCAGGAATATTTTTTAAAAATTAATCAAGTGCTGTTATTTATGTTATGACAGCAAGAAATGTTCTTCTGACTATTAACCCTGATCCCCTTGATGCCTGGGGCCTGGGTGGCTTCCTCGTGCTGCTACAGTAGGGTCCCCACACTGGGTGGGCTGAGGTAGAGACAAGACTGCAGTGGGGCAGAGGTGCTATGTGTCCTGAAGGCTCCCGACCCCTCCTCCCCTTTCCCTGGCTCCTGGTGGCCTCAGGACTTCTCAGTGGTGTCTCTGGCCTGGAGCTGCAGCACTGGAGCTTCACTGTCTCCATGGCAACAAGACTCCCCCCTGAGCCTACTGGCACCACCTCCTATGATTGTCCTCACTGCTGTTGGAGTTAGGACCCCCCCACCCAGCATCTCAGGGTCCTTAACTAATCGCATCTGAAAGATCCTGTTTTCCAAACAAGGTCGCATTCTCCATACCGAGGGTTAGGACCTGATGTGTTTTTGGAGGATTCTGGTCACCTCAGTCTAATGCCTCTTAAAATACCTGGTATTCTAGACAGGGATCCAGGACAGCCCATGTCCACCTTTCAGACTTCGCTCTTCCCCTGGAATCCCTGAGAAACACAGGCAGACATGGTACGGTTCCCGGGGTCTCGGGGAGCATTTCCCCTGGCTGAGAGGGACACTCTGAAACACTGAGCTCATTTGGCTCTTACTGTTCCCCCGAAGCCCACCTGAAGGAAATCACCATGGGGCTAGGGCAGGGAGGGCTACTCTGTCTCCAGGGGCCACTCTTAGCCTCGCCGGCCCTCACAGCCTCACAGAAGAGACAACCAGAGGAGAGAGGGCCCAAGCCATCACAGCTCAGCTCACTGCCCTGCCACCAGGGGCCACAGAGGGGGAACACTGCTGGGAGGACCCTCACACCCAGAGACTCTGTCCACTGGTAAAAGTGACCTAGTAAAGGAGCCTACAACCTAGCTAAGAGGATCCATCACCTCCGCCCCTCAGGGTGAGCAAGGCACCGGCAGGGCAGGAAGGTAGAAAGAGAGACCGTGTCCTCCCCTGGAGCAGCAAAATGTGCTCCCCACACAGTCCGGGCCTGGCTGTCACCCATGTGTGCTATTTGTTATGCACTTAAGAACCTCAGGTCGAGTGCACATTTCCTGTATCTGGTCTCTGTATGTGTCGCTGTTAACAGCTCATGAGAGCCTCAACACAATGGGGAGGAAAAGTCACTTCCAGAGACGTCAGAAACAAAATGAAATCCAGCACTCATTCCTGGGTAGAAAATCAAATCAAATCAAAATCAAACTTCAGAAAATCTGGAACAGAATGAAATCTTCTCCATCTAATATAAGTCAGTTACCACCAATTCCCCAGAACATAATCCTTGGTATTGAAGCATTGCTGTCTAATATCAGCCAGGCGAGACATTGATAGTCTCTCACATAAAGACATAAGTATCGGAAAGTAAGTATCGGAAAGCACAAGATTGTTACAAGTTGCAGACAATTTTCTGGCTACTAAAATTTCAGCAGGAGAACTCATCGAGAGCAGTGCTCGGCCGGATCAGACCTCCCTGACCCCAGGGTGGTGTGTTAGGAGTCCACGCCTTTGGGAGGTGACTAGGTCCCAAGGAAGGAGACTCGCAAGTGTGATCAGTGTCCTTACAAAGTGGGCCCCCGAGAGCCAGCTTGCTCTTCCCCTTTGAGAACAGCGAGAAGGCGCCTTCCCTGGACCAGGCAGCAGCCCTCAGCAGACCCTGCCTCTGTCCCCACCTTCACTTTAGACTTCCCTGCCTCTGGGACTGGAGAAATGAGCTGCTGCTGTATTTAAGCCACTCAGTGTGTGGTGTTTTGTTACAGCAGCTTCAACAGACCAAGACGGCAAGTTTGCCAGACCTGTCATTCTGCCTGAATTTAGCAAACGCCTACTACATGCCAGGCACTTGTCTAAGAATTCAGGACATGGTGGCAACGTGATAAAGTTCATAGTGCCAAAAGGAAACCTAAAAATCTAATGGAAATGTAGGAGGCCTATGAAAAGATCAGTGGAAGTGGTTGTGGTGATGGATTAAATAGACAGCATCAGAGCTGCCCCCGGGCGGGTGGTGATGTCGGGGAAGAGCCTGGGGCTGGGGAAGCCAGTGACCAGCAGAGGCTGCAGTCCAGGACGCAGCAGGTTAGACCCTGCCCTTCTGGCTGAGTGCACCAGGGTGCATGTTGATGGGCGCTGCCTGCTCCTGTCCTTCAGCCCCTCCTGCACCTGAAAATGGCAAAGCCCACAGAGCTCTCCAGTCTTGGCAGGAAACACCCTACGCAGAGCTCTACCTCAGGGCATGAAGTACAAGCTGGTAAATGGTGGCTTCTTCCTTCCAGCCAGGAGAGGAACTAAGCTTTCCGAGTCTTTATCAACTCTCTGTAACATAATGATAGGGTGAGAGCAGCTTTTCCATCATGATCCATCAATACAAGGAAAAACACCCTCAGGAGGCATGTGGGAGACAGGTGGGTTTTCAACTGCAGAACGTCTATCACACCAACCCGCCTAATGATTCATTGAGCTGCTCCAGTTGAGAGACAGCCGATCAGAGGGATGTAACATGCCCATCTTTTGGTGCAGCAATTATCTGTGATTAAATCACAATGACTTTTGGAGGAGGAAGAAGCTACTTTGCCTGGGGAGTGAGGTGACTCATGGAAAAGATCATTTCCCAGGGAGCAGGAAAAGGCAGCCTGTGGCACTGAAGAGGGGCAGATGCCCAGACGGGACACCCCCGGGAAGCCCCCCTCCTGCAGGCCCCGGGAGCTGCCTCATTTTGCATCAGTGTGTCTGAAATGAAATCAGGAAAACTGAGACACACAAGAATTCCCAGCACTCTCATGAAATCAGAGTGACATTTTGACCTACAGTTAACCTGCAATGCCCACAGGGAATTGCCTCCAGGGTCCCCTGCACCCTGCCGCTGGGGTTCCTCATGTCAAATGGCATAGCGATGACCTATACTCCTCCCTGTGCTTGGTCGTCTCTGAGGACTCCCAACAGCTAACAACACAAAACCCACATGAGCGGTGGTCGCACTGTGGAGGATAGGGATAATGAGGAGAAAAAGGGCCTCGCTTGAAGGACAGGTGAGGCTTTTCTTTGAATGTAACTAATCTGAGTTGGGTGAGTCCATGGATAGGGATCTGGACATGCACACAAAAGGCAGCACGTGTCCTTCTGCCCCCCCCCCCCCACGGCTCTGCCTGGGTTCTTTCTTTTTCTGTATTCTGTGATCCTCCTGTTTGGCATCTGGTTTAAGCATGAGTAGAATGAGCGCAGGGTTGAAAACTGGAGCTGAAGTCCCATCCCTGACCAGGAAGGAACTGGGAGGAGCTCTCTGTCGGCTCTGGACTTCAGCTTCCTCCTCTGTAGAGTGTCATGGTGACACCATCCCACAGCTCTGTCAGGACTGGGGGGTGACATGGGTGAACCACTGCACACTGCACAACCACTAAAGAGAAGCCAGCTCTCAACACCAAAAGGAAGCCAGACGCTCTGGAAATAAGTCTAAGGGAAATGTGGGAGGCTGTGAAGAGAGCACTAGGAGCCACGATGGGGGACGTAGACAGCATCTCAGCTGACCCCCGCAGGCCGGGACGGTGGTGCAGGGCCTGGGGCTGGGGAAGCCAGCAACCTGCAGAGGCTGCAGTCCAGGGCGCAGTGAATCCCCGTCCCTGTGAATCAGAAAGTCCTCTTTGCAAAGGACATGCAGGTCTCCCTGGCTCCAGGAAGGCTGACCCAGGATATTCCAAGAGCCGTGCAACTCTCAGCCAGGGTCGGGAGACCTCCAGGTTTGGTCTCAGCCCCTTCCACCTCCAAAGGCCCCTTCCAGCGTGTAAGTTCCAACTCAGGCAATCCCCAAGCAGTCAGCTCAGCATGCGATCCAGCCCTGGAGTCACCCAGCCAAGCCAGTAATGCACGAGCAAATGGGTATCAGGACACAGTACACCCCAGTAAGTGTGCTACAGGTCGGACTTCACCAAAATTATGATCTGGTGCTCATTAGAGTACACCGTTAATAAAATCGATATGTCAACCAGAGAAAGTGAAAACTATTTGTATTATATATGTTTTTCAGAAGATTCACGCCCAGAACATATACATGTTTTAGTCTACAGAGTTAGAAGAGCAGAAGGCAGTGGATTTTGGTAATGTTCTAACATTACATTAAAAATGAAGCCAGGTGTGGTGGTACACATCTATGATCCCAGCAGCTCAGGAGGCTAAGGCAGGAGGGTCACAAGTTCAAGGCCAGACTCAGAAAATTAGTGAAGCCCTATCTCAAAATAAAGAAATAAAAAAAATGGACTGGGGAACATGACTCAGTGGTTGATAGTCCCTAACAAAGAAGTAGAATGATATTCTCTGGAGTTGATTGTCATATACTAAAGACATTTGAGGCAGTCCTAGGAAAACCACTAAGCCTTGAGAACCAGGCTCATGCACTAATAGTGGAATGAAATAAAATCATGAAAATAACTCAAACCAAAATAAGGTAAAAATAAAAATAATTATTGAAGGAAAGGTGAGTCAAATAGGAAACAAAGAGCAGGATCTAAACCCTGCTATGTATTTAGGTATGTTAAATGCAAATTGTTCAACTAATGCAATCAAAAGGTAGATACAAGTTGGATTAAGAAAATATTTTTAAAAAGTCCAAACCATGTTGTCTCTGAGAACCTCACTTTAAGTGTAAAAGTAAAGGCCGGGTTTGGCAATGCTGCCTATAATCCCAGGCGGAGGAAGGAGGACCACAAGGTTGAGGCCAGCCTCAGCAACTTAGAGAGACCCTGCCTCAAAATTAAAGCAGGGGATCCCGGAGATGCAGGTCAGCGATAGAACACCCTCCGGTTTAATCCCCAGTACTGCAAAAATAAATAAAAACAAAGGTGAAGATTTAGTAAAAGTGACAGGTTAGGAAATGTCATATTAAGAAAACACGAGTTTTCTGAACCCATCTGACCCGCTAACTCCTAGGGAGCACTTCATGCAGCAGCAGGGAGCACGTTCCTTCTAGTTCTCGGAGCCAGTCACCAGGGTAGACTGTGAGCTGGCTCTAGGAACAAGTGCCATAGAATCTAGACAAGTCAACCTAACACAAAGGATGTCTTCTGCTCATAACTGAATTAAACTGGAAATACACAACCAAACACTGTTTGGAAAATGTCCGAATATTTGGAAGTTAAGCAAGAAAAATTGGAAAAACACTTGAACCAAATGAAAACAGCATATCAAAACCTGTGAGATGGCCTAAAAAATACATAAAGAATATACAACCTAAAGGATAATGAAGTATAAATGCAACTACGTCAAAAGGAAGAAGACTGCTTACCAAATAATATCAAGAGTGACAGCAAGGACACCAAAGCTGAGAAGATCTCAGCAACACAGAACTGACGAAGCACTCGGGTCCAATATGTCAAGAGCATTCGTGAACTAATAAGAAAATAACAAGCAACCCAACCAAAAAATAGGCAAAGGATCTGAAAGTTATTTCACAAAGAGTAAATGCAAACAAGCCATAAATACACAAAAGATATTTAATATGCTTCAGTGTAGAGGGCAGAGTTGGTCCACAGGACTTCCTATCTCGATCCAGCAGCTGCAGGAGGGTTCTGAGAAGACCCAAAGTGGGGGCCTCCGACCAGAGAGGGGGTGACACCAGAGCTTTCCTCACGTCAGAATAGAGGGAGGTGCTTCAGGCCGGAGGATGAGAGAGAGAGGGGGAGAGAGGCCTGCAGGTCCTGGTGTGTCGGGTGTGGGGTCTGTGAACGGAGGTGAGGAGACACAGCCCCAACTTGAAAAGTGAGGTCTTGCCTTCAGGCTGGGCCTTAGGACTCCGGAAGCTTTGGAGCTGATTATCCTCAGCTCCAAACCCAAGGCCTTGGCATCGCAGTGTTCTCCTTAAAGACCTCAG
Organism: Urocitellus parryii; assembly: GCF_045843805.1. Lineage (NCBI taxonomy): Eukaryota > Metazoa > Chordata > Mammalia > Rodentia > Sciuridae > Urocitellus > Urocitellus parryii. The sequence continues at coordinate 161,922,400 of NC_135531.1, read as the reverse complement.
GAAAGCATTTTAATGGCTCATCAGAAGGAAAAGAAAACTGTAGAATCAAAATTCAAACCAATGGTATTGGGTATAAGATTTTCATGTTTTCTACTGAAAAACAAAAAGGAAAGTGGCGCAGGTTGGTATGTTGTTGTTGTTTTTTTTTAAGAGAGAGAGAATTTTTTAATATTTATTTTTTAGTTATTGGCAGACACAACATCTTTGTTTGTATGTGGTGCTGAGGATCGAACCCGGGCCGCACGCATGCCAGGCGAGCGCACTACTGCTTGAGCCACATCCCCAGCCCAGGTTGGTATGTTTTAACCAATCCTCTCATTCTTCCTGTTAACAAAGGGCCTTCTCCACTCTGTCCCCAGCACAGTGATTGAGCAGTGGCCCGAGGAGGTGGTCTCCATGCCGACCCGGGCACATGAGGGCGGGTTAAGCACCTCTTACTGGGAAATGTTGAGATGGCGAATGTTTCAGAATCTGGGCTGTTTGTGTGCTGGGGCTGGGGGCGGGGGCATCTGGAGGCCAGGCCACAGCTGAGCACAAAATGACTTGTTTCCTAAGCACATCACTCATGGAGCCTGGGGGCGGTTACCCGGCATTGTTAGTCCTCCTGTGTTTTGACGGCCTGTCATCCAGGGTCAGGTGTGGAGGCTTCCATTTGGGGTGTCATGGTAGCTCCCCAAAATTTCAGATTTGGGAGCACATTGGATTCGGGGCTGGGAGTCCCCACCCTGTGCCACAGAGCTTGCATCTGGCTGGAGAGAGACTCAAAGACGCACAGCGGAGAGGACAATGTGCAGATGAGTGAGGTGGCTTGGGGTAAGGGGACCCTGCATTCGGCCTGGGTCTGGAAATGAGCCGAAATTCAAGGAATGGAGTACAGAAATGGCCAGAAATGGACAGGGGAAATGGCCCTGTGGTGGCCGGTGGGCGTGACGGTGGGAAAGGCTCACCCACTTGAAGAGCAAGCAGTGCCGGGAGGAAGTGGGCACAAAGAAGGGGCCAGAGAGGCGGGCAGGGTCTGTGTGCAGGGCTCAGGATGCCAACCTGAGGCCGGCTCCACCATTTCACCTGTGGCTGTGGATGCGGGCCCGAGCTGTGGTCAGCAACCTGGTCAGTGCTCCTGCTTGCTCCCCAGGGAGTTCCCAGCACACCTTCCTCATGAACATGGTGGGGACTTCAGGCTGGCGCTAAGATCTGCTGCCCCAGGGATTGAGTAGAAATGGGTGAGCCTGCTGGAAGAGCATCAGGTCCCCCAAACCTTCCCAGCTCCTGTCCTGTAACCCCAGTGCCCCTTTGACCGGCACAGAGCCAGGGGCAGCAGCCCGGGGCTGAAATGGGCTCTGAATTCTTGGGTCCCAGGGGCAAGAAAGCTGGGGAAGAGTAGGGCTGAACCTGGCACTGAAGTTTTCGGGCTAATTTTAGGGACATCAAAGTGGGGACGAGTCTTTTGATCGACCTCACGTGGAACATCCCACGAGCGTGCCACCGCAAGAGACTATTTCAAGCCTGAGCGAGAATTCTTCTGGGGATAAGGAAATTTTCACATTTCTCATAAACAGCTAACTTTTATAAGGAGACAGGAGGAGCTAAAATTAAACTGCCTCAATTATTTGGCTTCTAGACTGACTTATGAAACTCACGGAGGACTTTGTGCAAATTACTAGCAGCCCTGGGGAGAGTCCTTGCAGATCCCGGCAGGAAGCATTGCATGTTTTCCTGGGCAGCTTGCCCAGTGCAGGCTTTGGGACGAGGTGTCTAAAGGAGATAAACAAGAATGTGCTGGCTGCCCAGGAGCCCCTGTGCTGTCCCGGGGCGGTGGGCTCCCTCCCTTGGCCAGGTTGGCCTTGCCGCTCTGCAGGGATCTCGGGCTTACTCTTCCCCACGACCTACAGCATCACATGGAGGAACTGATAAGAGGGAGTCCACCGTGCACAAGAAGATAGGTGCAGGAGCTCAGCCCAGCCCAGTTGTATTGTCCCCCCAGGAGGAAGCAGCCTGAGTGCCCGGCACCAGCAAAAAGTCTCCAGAACACACGTTAAAATCAAGGTGTCCACGCCCTTCCAAAACCATGCTGAATTAGAGCAAATCGCAGAATGATTCCTAGAGTTTGGAACCATCTAGTTAATATCACATGTTACTTGTTGTTTCCTACTAAAGAAGAAAAAGTATGAAAACAGACAAGGGAAGGTGCGACCCTTTGAATGTGTCCTCTGAATTCCATGTGCTAATGGCACGTGGTGGGGGGCCCTAGAAATGATCAGATAAATCCACTCCCAGATTGGGGGATCCCTGGGCTGTCAAGGTCGTGGCTTTGTGGGTAAGTTCCCTCCAGCAAGCTCGTCTTACCAAGTCTGTCCTCCACCTTGTCACGATGGGATGGTGCTCTGGGACTTCCCAGCCTCCAGAAAACACAGTAAAACCAGAGATGCTTGCTTCAGTTCAGAAGTTATCTCTACAAGGGTGAAAAGCAAGTGGGGTCACAGTGTGTGGGGGCAGGACCTTTGAGGAGCTTCAATTTTACCCATGACATTCTCTCTCTCTCTCTCTCTCTCCCTCAATGGACCTGAAGATATGGAGCAATGCCTGATAGGGAGGAGAGGTGGTCTCATTGTTTGAGTCTCTCTACCTCTGTCAATGTTAGACAACTTTCATTAATTAATTATATATATATATATATATATATATATATATATATATATATATTTTTTTTTTTTTTTTTTTAAAGGTGATAGGTCTCTTTCCTGGATCAGAAGTCAGACTGAGTACAAATCAGAATCAAGCTAAGAAGGGCATGTTAGCCTGGCACATTGTGGAACCACCCAACCAGCTAACTCTAGGCTGCTTACCTGTAGAGTTCCACGTACACAAGGTCCTGTTTCAGTTGCTGTTATTTTAGCTTTTCTTGTCCTCGTTGCCAACCAATCTCTAGCCCATACGATGTAGAAACAGAGGCTTAGGTAGATCACATGACTCGATAAGTGTCACACAATCACTAAGTGGCAGAAAGGGATTTAAACACAGCTCTGCATGATTCCAAAGCCTGTTTTAATATTAATGATGACTCAGTGACAGCTGCCAATTATCCAGTACCCTCTACGATCCAGGCACCAGTCTTCTTCAGCAAATCTGGCTGCATTTGAACCCGTGTTCTGCCTTAAGCTCCATGTGCAGCGCATAAGCTTGGTAAGATATTCCACCTCGGAACTTCAAATCCCTCAGCGGGAACAACCTAGGGTTGTAGGGAATATTAAGACCATGGATGAGAAGTGCTGGGAATAGTGTCCAGCACAGAGTAGGCCTGAAGGGGCCAGCTTCCCCAGCTGGGCACCTGCCACGTGCCCAGCAGTGCCTTCTGCATGCCTGTTGATACCTGCCGGCACTCTGTGAGGGAAACGAGGCAGGGCAGGTATTCCGCTGGTCAGGAATGTGTGAATGCTTAGGAGTTGGCCCTAACCGCTTGTCCAGCACACACATGCCCCCTGGGACCACAGACAGAATGCAGGGGAGCCTGGGACCAGCCCTCTGGCCATAGATGCCACAGGTGGATCCAGAGAGCTTGCTGCTGGCTGGTCTTTGTGATCAGATGTCCCTGGTGAGACTCGGTAGGCCTGGAAGGGAGGGGAGGGTTCTGATAGGCACCCTAGAGGGACACCCCTCCCCCTCTGGCAGGGGCTGTGGTTCCACAGATTCACTCTGACCCAGGTGCCAACTAGTGGGAAAGAATGGACACCCACATGTTCTTAAGAAATAAAACCCACCAATCTCTGTCATTCCCCTCACTCATGTCACTAAAGTGGGCAGGGGCTGCTCTGAGTGGCTGCAGGGGTCACAGTCAGCAGTCCCGACTCAGGCTCCAGCTCTAATCCTTACGGTAACCACCTGGGAGTTTCTACTCTAGTCAACGAATCCCCGGTCTCAGCTTCTTCATTGACTAAATAGGGGTCATTAGAGAGTTGGCCCTCCACGTCAACGTGTCCTGTACCTGTGGATTTGACCACCTGGGGATTGAATCTGGGTTTTCATGTTTGCATCTGATTGAATCTGGGCAGACTTCCCACCACCACCCTACACCATGTGGCTCAGCAACCACCCGAGGAGCACTGGCTGGTGCTGGGCACTAAAGTCATCCAGAGATGATCTGAAGCATCGAGGAGTTTGAACGGCTCTGTGCAGATGCCTCACTGTCTTTTATACAGGACAGACTTGGGCACCTGTGGATCAGATGTCTGCAGGGATCCCAGAGCCGTCCGTCGAATCCCCAGGGAGATGGCACCTAAGTTGATGTGGTGAAGATGATGTGAAACAGCTCATGGGAAAGCACAGAGGATCAGCCAGGGCCTTGCCATGCGGCGGGCCTCCCTGAGCTTCTGCCTCCTCCTCTGGAAAGTGTCAGAAGGGGACAGTGAGCCCTAGGAAAGCCCCAGCCAAAGCTGCCAGCTCTGCCCATCTGCAGGTGGTCGTTGATCACAAGCTCTCCAGTCTCAAAACTATTCTGCTTGGGTCTTTCAGTCCCTTTCAAGGGGACAGAGACTCATTGGTAGTTCCTGTCACACAGCCACCATGGGCCCAGAGAGAAGAGCACTAAACAGGATCGGGGTCCATCTGCTGGGATGGCCTCATGGACGGGGTGGGATAGTGGGTGCAGCTTCAATGGCACTGCACAGTGTGACAATCTCAGAGACTTAGTGCTTAGAGACGCTGAGGTGTGGCCGGTATGCTGGGGGACAGCTGCACAGAGGCCACGGGTACAGGGGGAGAGGGAGGGGAGGCCTGTGGTCAAGCCTTGTAATGGCCTGTCCCGACAGATTCCCGGGAGCTTCAGGGTCTGGCTCTAAGGCCAGGAGGTGGGTACTGCAGAGTCAAGAGGGGCCCACTGGGAGCCAGCGACTGAGTGCTCTGCTCCTTCAGAGGCAGTGGGGACAGAGGCCCAACTCTAAGCAAGGGAAGCTCTGGGCTCTGAGCTCTGGGAGCCTCGTGGTGTGGAGGAGAACTGCACTCCTTCCCAGGCCTGTGAGCGCTGCCTGTGGCTGTGGGGACTTCACACCTAGCCCCAAGGATGGACTCTCAGGAGCAGGAAATCAGGAGCTCAGCTGCGCAGCCTGGTGGCCTCCGATACAGAGGCCTGCGTTTGTGAAGGCTCTTGCAGAGCAATGCCCTGCCCTGCACCTGGCTGCAGAGCCCTGTCCCCTCATCTCTCTCAGTCCTCCACACAGGTGCAAACTGGAGGGAGAGAGAGGGAATCCCTGTGCAGCCTGGGCTTCCTGAGCCAGGGGCCCAAATGGAGGAGCTGTGTTTGGAGCTGGGTGGGGTCATCTTAATCTCCCACCTGGTATGTGCAGGGCACTGGGTTAGATCCTCAGCATCACATAAAAATAAAGATGTTGTGTCCACCGAAAACTAAAAAATAAATATTAAAAATTCTCTCTCTCTCTAAAAAAAAAAAAAAAAAAAGAACCTTCCCCGCAGAGCCTGGCTTCCTTGCCTCATGCCTCTCAGCTCTCGCATTGCCAGAGCTGGAGTGGGTGTCCAGGGAGACAGGAGACCAGCAGAAAGGAGAGAGCTCAGTGAAGCCACTGAGTCAAATCCCACATGATGCATTTCCCTGGCTGCAAAAGCCCCTTTGAATTACCCTTTGGTAAAAACTGCAGAATCCACCTTGATGTGCATCTGAAACAGCAACAGGTGCTCTCAGGCCACAGCAATGCTCCAGATGACAGCTCAGTGGGGGGGCTTCCCTAGTGTGTGCCGGCCCGGCCCTGGGTTCCACCCCCAGCACCCCAGAAAAACAATACACAGTGAAGACAAAAGTGAAACCAACAACAAAGTAAACTTACTTGGGTATTTTTAAAGTCCACTCACTGTGTGGCTGTAGGTTAAATGTGCACATGGGAATCATGTGGATCCACGTGTACTCGGATATTTCTATGGGAGGACGAGAGGAGGAGTAAAGAGAGAAGATTCCGGTGGGAAGACCCTACTCTGTGCAAGGAGTCATAGACTGCTGTTGAGCCCTCAGAGGCCCTGAATGCTAAGCTCATTTTACTCTTGATCATAGCAACAGTGAGAGACGCTATACCTGCCAAGATGTTTGCAGAGCCCTTGCCCTCGGTCTGGGGGGCTTGCAGGGCGCTGCAGGTTTACCTGCATGGCCTTCACCCTCCCCAAACCCCCAGCTGCTCAAGTCTGTGCTCTCCCCCTGCACAGATCCGGAGACATCTGCACACTGAGAGCAAAAGCCAACATTCCATCCACTCTCCACCATTCCACAGTGGGGCTGAGCTGAGAGCCAAGGTCAGGAGGGACCTCCCAGGACACAGGGTCCTAGTGTCAGCAGACACTGGTGTCAGCTTTGCTTGATTTCAGAAACTGCTCTTCCCAGGAGACCAGGGACACCACACGGCTCTGGGGGTCCACATTTATTCTTGAGCCTTGAAAACAGTTCTGGGGAAAATATTTAATTGTAGATGGACACAATATCTTTATTTTACTTATATTTATGTGGTGCTGAGGATTGAACCCAGGGTTTCATGCGTGCTAGGCAAGTGCTCTACCACTGTCAATCAATGGAAGGGAAACTGATGTGATACAGCAATCTGTATACGGGGTAAAAGCGGGAGTTCATAATCCACGTGAATCAACCGTGTAATATGATGTATTAAGAACTATGTAATGTTATGAACGACCAATAAAAAAAAATCAAAAAAAAAAATAAAATAAAATATATTTGATAATTTAATATGAAAAAAAAAAAAAGAAAAGAAAACAGTTCTGGGGTTTGGCTGAACAAGAACCCGGGGGTCTAGTCTGCACACAGCTCTAACCAGGCACCAGGAGATGTGCTCAGGCTTCATGGTGGATGTCACAGGGAGCTGCCAGGGGAGTAGGAAGGTTTTATAAAATCCCTTCTCTCAGGGATGCTCGGCAGAGAACGTGCTGAAGGAGGGGATGCAGGATTGCTCATTACATAACTCCAACTTTCTCATCGCAGAGACATTTTCCTGGCGAAAAAATGAACAGAAAAAGCTCAGGTCCCTCCTGATCACTGCCCCACCTCCCACCACCCAGCAGGATGCTCTGTTTCCAGGGGGCCCAGGGCATCAGGCCCAGTGGTGGAGGGAGGAGTACAGGAAGTGGGGACAGTACCAGGTCTGTCAGGGTGGGTCCAGCAAGAGACCCAGGGTCAGAGGACACACTTCAGCCTGCTCCAGCCCAGGGCAGAGGTTTGCACAGTGCTGGTATTCATCAGCTTGGTCACTGTAACAAACACCTCAGACACCCAGTTTATAAAGAGGAAAGGTTTGTCTTGGCTCACAGGCTTTGGAGGTTCCAGTGCATGGCTGGTCAGCCCATTGCTTTGGGCCAGTGCTGGGACAGCACCATATGATCAGCGTGTGACAGAACAAAGCTGCTCACCTCATTACAATCCAGAAAGCAAAAGAGAGTGAGGGGCGGGGGTGGGGCCTCCATGATCTGACTTCCCCCCACAGTGCTGCCTCTTAGGAGGTCCCCCACTTCCCAGCTCTGTTGCCTGGGACCAAGTTTTTAACATATGGGTCTTCAAACCCACAGCAGAGGAGGGTGCTCAGAGGAGCACAGGCCACTCTTGCTGGGCTTCAGAGGCCACTGGAGGTAGCAGAGAGGGGACAGAACCTGGAGGATGTGCCAGATGATCAGGGGAAGGGGGCTGACCTTGCACCAGGTCTGAGCACGGGATCCACGTTCAGGGTCTCAGCTCACCAGGCCGCGGAGCCCGAGCAGCAGGCCCTGTTACCTGTGGTGGCTGTGCTCTAGGAAGTCTCCACATCAGTGACTGGACCCCTGTCCCCAGAGGCAGGTCCCTGCAGGCATTTCTGTCAACCCACCAATCCCAACCTCCTGCGTGCGTTGCTGTCCAAATGCCTTATTTAATACAAAATGTGGGTCTGTTAACGGACCTAGCAGCCAACGCACGGCCACTCACATCTGAGTGAAGCTCGTCTAACCCACGTTTTCTCCTCAAGACACCTCACAGCCCCAGTGCACGTCAGAACATTCCGCAAGCCTTCCCACAGGTGTGAGGACCATCTTAGCAGTATCTCCAAAAAAAAAAAAAAAAAAAAAAGGAGAAGACGGAGAAAGAAGGGAGGAAAAGTAGGAGAAGAAGAAACCAAATGGGAAAACATTGCAAATACACTGCAAAAAGGACCCTGTTTGTAGTATGAGAAGAAGCCAGGAGGGGATGGTGACCTTGCTCCTGCTCAGCTAGGGGTGTGCATCTCACACAGTTCATCACGAGCTCTAATGTAGGGGCTACAAATAAATGTTAGCAAGTAAGTTAATTTGCAACAATGGGGTTTGCAAAAATGAGAATCAACTGTCCTCTTACAGATACTCCTTGTCTTACAACAAATCCTAATAAAACATTGTCAAAAACTCATTTAATGAACTGATTTCCCAATCACCAAGCTCACCCACCCAGCAGCCGGAGCAGCATCGGTTCTTTGCCTTGGTGACCAGAGTCTGATGGAGCTGCAGCTCACCTGCTGCTCAGCATGGAGAGAGCATCTCCCCACAGCCAGGAAAAGATCCACAGAGTGTGGCATACAGCTTCTACTGGGTTCATATTGAGTTTGTATCATAGTAAAGTCGAAAAATCATATAGCATCATGAGTTGGGGACCGTCTTCATGTCCCTGTTTCATACATGAGACCTGAGGCACAGAACAGTGAGGTGCCTGCCCCAGAGCTCAGCCACTAAGTGTCAGAGACAGCACAGGCAGGTCTCACAAGTGGCCTTTGACCTGAATGCAGATCCTTGTTCAGCACCCCGGAACTCTAGCCTAGACTCAGCAGCCATCCAAGATCCTATAGTTTTACACAGTTTAAGTGTACAATATCCACAGGAACCTGAGAGCCACAGAGATGCCAACAAACGTTTTCAGATTATTTGATGGACATTTTGAAACTCTGCAAAATCCTAATTGTAAAAATTGCAAAACTGCCACAAAGAGAAAGAGATGGGGATTTTTTTTCCCCTAATGGATCCAAATGATCAGGAAAAATGTTTGGAAGTTTATTCATTTAGAAAACTCTTTCAATGGGTTAGACACCCATTAATTGCTAAGATACAGAATCCAAGAAGGCTCTGTGTTCAGTGAGGTGTCATCAATTTAATATGGTGCTTTGCTAATTAAATGCATAATGTGAATAAATTCTGAAAGAGATGTCACACTTGCACAGGTTAAGAAAGAACACAGACTAAAATACAGAAAGAACCAGGCAGGCACGATGATTTTTAAAACAGGTTGGGGATAATAGGCACATTAAGATCCCACCTCTGGTGTATTCAAATGGTTAAAGAGTTGGAGGGCAGGAGAAAGGGGTGACCTGGGAATGAAGATTGGTTCCTGGCACAGAGTGAATGGGAGCTTGGACACACTCAAGGCCTGCATTGGTGGCTACGCCAGGCAGGTGGGCTTCTGGATGAAACCAGCAAGACCCTAAACAAACAAGTGAAAAGACCTATTTACCTGCTTTGATGGTTGCTCAGTTTTCAGCTGAGTTGAACGCCATTGAGCTTCTCACTCACTTGTAGATCAACCGTCTCCACAAGGCTGGGTTTTGTCATAGCAAATCCCGGGGAAAATAGTCTCTGCTCTCGGTATTTCTCAGTTCTATCTCAGTGGTGACAATAATGGCTAACATCTAATAAAACTTTGTCCTGAGCCTCGTGTCACACCAGACGCTCGGCATGCTCTCCGTCCTTTCACCTGGAAGTGCAAATATTCCAGTTTGCAGATGGAGAAACCCAAACTTGGAAGGTTCAAGAATAGTTCCCATATCTATAGTTAATGAGTAACAGCATCTAGAATTGAACCTAGACCCATCTGCTCCAAATCCTTAGTGTGACCATTTTACCAAATGGCTCCTCGAGGGTAAGAATGCTTTGAAAACATGAAAAGCCTGGCCAAAAATCAAAATGTTAGCCACTAGCCCTCAGGATGCAGCCCTCAGGATATTACCCTTAGGATGCTACCCTCAGGAGGCAGCCCTCAGGATGCTGGCCTTATGGATGCTAACCCACACCATGTGAGCCCAGATGCAAGTCCCCTTTGCAGTGGCTCTTGGGAAATCACAGTGTCTTGGATAATAAAACAGGGAGACAGCAAGTCCCAATAGTGGAGTTTGAAGAGATTTTATTGGCTCCTTGATGCCAAGGAAGAACCATAGGTGTCTCATTGCTATTTCCGAATGGACCTTGTAAGAAAGACTGCCAAGAAAGAGAAAATTCCTGTCCCTGTTGGTATTTGTTATAGTCTATTCGGGTTTCTGCCACCTTCATTATTGGAACAATTTGGGGTGTTATCAGAGAGGGCAGCTCTCTGCAGCCTTCATCCCTAACCCCAGGGTGCATGACCTGGGAAAGCTCCCACCTCCCCTTCCCAATCCACCAGCAGGCCAAGCCAGGAAGGTCCATGTCCTGGCAGCTCTAGTAGGTCCTTCCATGTCCTGCATGGCACCACAGCCTGTGGTTCTCATGTGGATGGTATCACATATTTGGGCTCCAGGACCCGCACTCTTAAAGAAGACACTGCAGAATAAAAAGGGGAGGAGGTTGTTCTAGAAGCATCTCTGACACTGGGCCCCTGCATTTCAAGTGGAGATCTGAATGACCTCCAGTTCTGAGCTTGGAAGACGTGGGCTACTTTCTGGAAATGCCAGAAGTGAAGCCTCTGGGGTGGGACCTGCCAAAGCCAAGAGCAACAGGAAGTCAGAGACACAGCAGGTAACCCTGGTGAGGACCCTGCTCCTGAGTGGCCCTCTTGCTGCATCCACACATGGCAGGGAGAGAGCGAGCAAGCCTTCTAGCACCTTCTCCTACGAGGGCACAGATCTCATCACAGGGCCCCCTCATGACTCCATCGAGCTCTAATTATCTCTCAAAGTTCCCTTAGACACCCTCACTATGGGGCTAGGACCTCAACATATAAATTTGGAGTGATAAAAACATTCAGTTCGTATCACTTGCTTTTTTCTTATGGTTTCCAAGAAACCCTCCATGTACCGGCCAAGGACTCAGGCTCCCCGGCGAGGATTTAAAAAAACAGATTCTGCTTCTTGATGGGTGTGCAGCTTTTTGTACCCAGGGATCCTGAAGGCCAAACCCAGCTCTCATCCTCCTAATACAATTCAGACTTTATTGGAACACAGCCCCGCCCAATCATACACAGGTAGTCTGTGCTACTTTCACACTAGAAGGATAGTGGCAGCAGAACGCTCTGGCCCTCAGGACCTAAAGTATTTACTATGTGTCCCTTTACAGTACCCACCCCCACATTAGGCAGATGATTTTGCCTCTCTGAGCTTCAGCTTCCTCTTTGGGAAGAGTGGGCAGAACAAAGCCTGGGACACTGTGTCGCATCCAACTCGGGGTTCCACGCGGAGGACGTAAATGCCATTGTCAGGCTCCAAGTCCTGGTCACTGCTGTTCTTGCAGATGAAGAGCCCCTTCCCTCTGTTCTTCCAGGCAAACCTCATCTTGCCCCTGACATTGTGGAGCACCGGCTGGGCTGCAGCCCCAGTGCTCGAAGGTCTACAGCAGCTTCAGAAAGGAACAGACAGCCTGGACCTTCAGCAGGAGGTGATTTCGTGGAACTCGGGGCCTTCAGGGCAAAGTCCACTGAAATCTACTGTTGGGCCACAGCATAGAATACAGGTTGAGTATCCAAAATGCTTGAGAACAGGGGCTGGGGTTGTGGTTCAGCAGTAGAGCACTCGCCTGGCATGTGTGAGGTGCAAGGTGCTGGGTTCGATCCTCAGCACCACATAAAAATAAATAAATAAATAAATAAAGTGTCTGACTCAACTAAAAAAAAATGCTTGAGAACAGAAGTGTTTAGATTTGGAAGTTTTTCAGAATTTGGAATATTTGCATAGATGTTGCCAATTGAGCATCCCTAATCCAAAAATCATCTGAAATGCTCCAAAATCTGAAACTTGTTAAACATCATGTTTTGGAGCATTTGGGGATTTCAGATTTGGAGATTAGGATGTTCAGCCTATACACCCTTGGAACTGAGAAGTTGCTACTTTGGCAGGTTACCCTAATGTCCTTTCCCCTGACAGCCAGGAAGCTGCTACAGATGGGATTGGGGATTGTACACATCTCTTTTAGATAATACCCCATCCCCAGCTGCCCCAAGGGTTGGTTGCTGAATTCTTATGGGGTTACCCTTTTTCTGATTATTGCCTGCAAATTAGAAGACATCTCACAGGGAAATGCTTGGGTGGCTATGTCCTCTCCAGGTGCAGCTGGCAACTAATGACTGACCAGGTCCACCCGTTCACTGGGGGAGAGCTGACTGTGTTATTTCTTTATGCTCAGGAGCTCCCCAGGGGATCCAGCATAGGCCATTGTCCTGCGCTGCCCCTAGAGCCAGCTATGTAGCAAATCTCTGAAGTTGATGAAAACTGCCCTTTTTCCAGAGATCAGGCTATCTGCAGTCACAGATAGTTGTGTTTCTCTTTGCTGAGCTCAAATTCAATCAAGCACAGCAATTACCTTCTTTGGTCTCGGTTATTTCTCTTCCAGTAGCGAGTTTGCTCAATAGGGATACAAATTTAGCTTTTAAAAAGATCAGTTCGTTTGGAGGAGACCATGTTTCAAAGCAGGAGTCTGTGGACAGGGAATAAGGATGCATCCTGCAGGGAGAGAAGAGTGGCCACCCGAGTCAGCCTGTGCTTGCCTGATGGTTAATTAGTGGCTTTCCTTCTGGCCGAGGCAAGTCACGTGCCCCATGCAGAAGAAATGTGGAGAGAACCGTAAAGAGGGTGGGTATACGGGGGGCAGGGAGCATTGGGGCAGTGATGCAACAACATAGCACAGTCCCCCTCTGGCTCCAGGATACTGTCCCTCTCAGGGGCACAAGGCACTCCATCGGGGCCTCAGCAAGGTCTGGGAGTTTCCAACTCGCACCAGGTCCAGATGGGCTGCTCGAACATGCCCTTGGGTGTGGTTCTCCTCCACCCTGGGACTGAAGAGTCTGGTGATTCCTGGAAGCTCTGACCCAGCTAGGCACCAGTTCTTTGGCTCCAGATTTAGGATCCAGTCTGTACCTGGGGAGTGGCTCTCTAGGCCCTGGGTCCCCACCTCTTTGTCTCCACCTCTGGGCTCTGGGCTCCTGCCTGTGCCAGGAATGTCTTTTCTTTCCAATGTGAAAGGGGGCCTTGTTTGCGGAGGGGGCTTCTCCACCTGCTTCCACCGTGGAAATGTAAGAGTCTTGAATCTTTTTTTTTTAATTTTTCAACTTCTTTGTTCCAATCTGCTAAAACTCACTTAACATCTTTGCGTGGGTTTCTTAGGGTGGTTGATTTTTTTTTGCCTAAAAGCCGCAGCTCTAATTCTTTTTGACACCGCTTCTCTGTACTCTGGAGTGACGGGATGCTGTGGGGCAGGCCTCGCGATTGTTGGAAGCCCCTTCCCCGGTGAGAGGGCCTAGGAGACATCACCTTAAATTGGCCTGGCCTGCCTAGGTCCCACAACTAGCCGGTCTCCGTGTGGGAAAGGACCTTCTTCTCTCCTCGGTCCCAGCTCTGCAGAGCATGCTCACATGCCGCCCTGTCGAGCCTGCAGCAACCCAGATGGGAGACTGTGTCCTTCCACTCCTCAGATGAGAAAACTGAGCCTCCGGAGAGGAGGTGGTTGCGTGAGGTCACCCGGTGGGGCATCTAGGCCAAGCCAGTCTGATTATCTGGTCCCCAGAACCAGGGGCACGTGGTGGCCAGGAAGCTCCTGCAGTGGCCCAGTCCCTGCTCCAGGGGAACCTCTGCCCCAGACCTCCCCCTCCTCCGAGGAAGGCGGCCCAGGGAGGCTGCCGAGACGTGGGGCCAGAGTGAAATGCTTCCCGAGGTGTGTTTGTCCTCTGAACCATCCTCTGCGGTCTCTCCAACGCAGAACTGCAGGGGCTGTGTTGAGTTTTTACCTAAATCTCACATTCTCAGCGACTCCACACCGTTTTAAGCACTTTCATATCCATTATCTCATTTGTTCTTCACAGCAACCATGTAAAACAGGCAGCACAGGTATAATTACAATCAGCAAGAGGATGGAGACATTCAGATGCCAGGAGGGTCCCACAGTGAGGCAGCCTTGGAGAGAGAGCCCTGCACTGCTCTGGATGGGTAGCACAAGAGAGAGAGAGAGAGAGAGAGAGAGAGAGAGAGAGAGAGAGAGAGAGAGAGAGAGTCCTGGCACACCTTCTTATTCCCCAAGTGTGGAAACTGAGGCTCAACAGGGGAAGAGGAGTCTGAAGCTTGCTCAGCTAGGGAACTTTCAGGATGTGAACACAGTCTCCACCTTGGAGTGAGTCTTTTGATACTACGGGCTTTCTTGATCTGTTTCTGTTTTTCTCAGTCTGCAAGGCAAGCCTAACTCATCATTTACTTACCCAGTAAATTCTGGGCTTCTTCTTATACCTACCAGGGGTGAGACCCAAGCCTGCCCTGCAAACCTGTGTCTTCCTACCAGCTACATCACATGGGAGTGAATTCCTAGCATCTCCCCGCCTCCCCAACTTGGGAAAATGATAGCTGATCACCAGGTCAAGAGACTCAAAGGCTTGATCACTGTAAGGTGAGTCCAGGCTGAATGAAGTGAGTTGCTCCGCATGCGGCTGGGTTAGACCCAGTCTGAGGAAGAAATCAGGTTTCTGGGGTCTAAGCCTGGTCATCCAACAACATTCTTAACCAGGAAAGCAGAAGAAAGAGGGGGAAAGCTCATAATTGGAATATAAAATTTCCTAACTCAATTAGGCTGTTGGCCTCATCTGTGATTTACCTAAGAACAAATGAGATCTGACCTACCTGACCATCTCTATTCAACCATCCATCCATCCATCCATTCAATAATCCGTCCAACCTTCTATCCATGTATGCATTCATCCATCATCCATCTACCCACCCATCCATCATCCATCCTTCCATGTATCCATCCATCATCCATCTAACCAACCATTCATTCATATAGACATGCATGCATCCATCATCCATCCATCCATCACCTATCCATCCCATCCTTCATTCCTTCCTGATCCTTTCCTCTCTCTTTCTGTGTTCTTTTATTGCTCCATTTATTCATTTGTTTACAAATTCTATGATTCTATTGATTAAACAACAATCATTTATTAAGCACGTGGTTTTTCTCAACTATTCCAAACAGTATCTTGGATTCCTCTTCCTCACTGCACATACCTTTGTAGATGAGAAAAGTGAAGGATCAGAGAAATCACATAATCTATTTTGAAGCTATGTATTGAATGGTACATAATCAAACTCTTTCTTTGGAGGATTTTATGCAGAGAAGGAAGAGCATCAGGTGTGAGTTAGGCCTGATGATCTGTTTCCTGAAGCCCTTCTCCTAGCTCATTTCTGAAATTCTCAACAAGCATTTATTGCAGACCTGTTGTGTATTCATTGAACCCTACTATGTGCCAACAACGAACCAAGGTTATTAAGAATAAAAACCATTTGTTCTGGTGGCAGATACGTACACGGAACTGTCAACAACTGATCATTTACATTTTTAAAAATTCTAAATGTAATAAAGATGGCCTGGAAAGTTTGCCTCCTTCAGGAGGCAAAGGCAGAGATGGGGTCTGTATAAAAAGCAAAATTTGCAAAATAGGAGTTTGGGATAATTTTTAAGCTAATTTTTAAAATTATAAAACAACTACACACATATGCACCCAACATGATGAGCATTTTGAAGGGGACAGATGGACCAAAATTATAAAGTGGATTATGTCCTTTGCCACAGCCCACATCCTTGACACCCACTCCACACAGGCCACCCTGCCCCTCTGTCCAGTGTCTTGCTCCAGAATCCTCTAGCCAGGAGCAAATGATCTCTTTGGTGACTGTGAATTTGGGATTTTCTGATTTCTGGTAAGCTAAAGTTGGTAAGGTTTCCTTTACCAACTAGATGAACTATGGTCCTTCTGAAAAGTAAATACTTGTTTCTTCTAGTTACTAATTTTCAAGGTAAGGAGTTTATATCTATCCACATATTTCTTCCATATTGTCATTTTTTTTAAGAATCGCTATGGATAGGCAGATTTTGATTCTTCCTGCATTTTGCAATCAAGCTGTTTTTCTTACCATGTTCAAAATGTCCCAGACGTGGCCAGTGGGGGCTTCTGTGACCTGGCCTCTGTCTTTTGACAAGCCTCCATGCTTTTTTGTTCCCACACTACCAGCTCCTCTTGTGCTCCCCCAACCCCTACTCAGAATCACCCACTTTTTCTGCTATTTCCTTTCAGAGAAGAATAGTATGTAGGAACCCAGTTCTGGGCACTAGGTGAGCTCACAGCTATTCCTATATCTTTTATTGTTGTTTTTTATAGGTCCATCCCAATGCAGAGAGCCAGAAAATATGTATTTTTAATAAAATCATGTCTTCACATTGATATCCATAATTCAAAATTAATATTACAGGGCTGATTCTTAACACCTGAGTTGCAGTCACATATACTCATCCCTCCATATCTTCAGCATCTGTGTCCACGAATTTAACCAACCGAGAATTAAAGATATTTGAAAACCATTTCTTTGGTACTGAATGAGTAGAGATATCTTCTTGTCGTTATTCCCTGAACAATAAAGCACAACAACTACTTACATAGACTTTTCATTGTCTTAGGTGTTATGAGTCACTAGAGATGGTTTAAGGTATTCAGGAGGATGTGCACAGGTTACTTACAATACACCATCCATTTAATTGAAGGGACCTGAGCACTTTCAGATCCATTACCCGTGGAGCTCCTGGAGCTAGTCCCTGCGGATAGTGAGAGCCAACTCTATGCATTCTAGATTTGCTTGACCTTATAATGAACACTAAATAATTGCAAAGTTACAATTACCCTATGAATGTGAACAGTACTGAAAGGTTAAAGATTTCTTTGCCGTTCTTTTTGCCCTAAGGATATACAGTCTGAGAACCGTGTTCAAAAATCACTTGAAATCTTTTCTCTATGTTGATGTTATGAATTTAATATGCAAGCAGGGTTATTTGCTTCAGTTTAATTTCAACGTTTGGTTGATTTTTCCTTTTTAATTTAATTTTTGAACGATGTGAAACATTAATAGAGTTCAAAAGTTAAAATGGCACAGACTAGTTTATTTAATCATTCTCTGATTGATGCATGTTTGAATTGCTTCCAGTCTTTCTGCTCCCAGCTATAATGGCAGGAGGCATCTTTCTTATTCAAGCAGGTGCACCTTCAGGGTGGATTCCTAGAAGCAGAAACAGGATGTCAGGTTCAAAAGGTAAGTAAGCGTGTAATGTTGTCGAATGCTACAAAATTTTCTTCCTAGGGGCTGGGCATTTTTCGTTGTTATCAGCAACATGAGAGTGATGGTTTCACTGCTCAGGACATAGCTCTGAACTCCTGGATTTCTGACAGCCTGAGAGATAGGAACTGGCATATCAGTGAAGGGGAGCTATGCCCTACCCCCGTCGCACTGAGGATGAGCAAATCTTCATATGGGTGGGGACCTTTGCCTTTTCTTTTTCTCTATGAGCTATCTGTTTATGTCTTTTGCCCGTTTTATCTCAATTTTGAGGAGGTTTTGAATGCATTAGCATAATTAGCTCTTCATGATGTACATTGCAAATGATTTCTTGGTTTTTCCTTTGGCTTTTGACTTCTTTGTGTGTGTGTGTGTGTGTGTGTGTGTGTGTGTGTGTGATGCAAAACTTTAAAAACTTCAAGTAGTTCAACTTACCAATTTTTTTCTTTTAATACTTCTAGATCATGAGTCATAGGGAAGAGGCTCTTACAGTTCCAGGTTCAAAGGAATTTGTCTATTTTTTTTTTAATCTTCGTATTGTTTGATCTTTTGGGATCTAACTTTCCAGTGCATGTGGGGCTTTCTCTGGTGAATTATGCCAACATAATTCTAGCATTTTCCAAATGTCTATTCTGTGATGCCAACACTGTTTTGTTACAAAGCCATTTTCCTGACTCTGGAATTTGAAATATCTCTCTTCCTTATACCAGATTTCCATGTGTGTGTGGTCCCTCCTGGACTTGGTTCTACTTATATTTGTCTTGTCCATCCATATGCCAAGGGCTCTGTTTTCATTCCAGATTGGATCAAGTCTTCACTTGCCCCTGTGGGCCATTCCCCAGCTTCTGCACCTTGTCCTCAATCCTGGGAAGACAGCCTGCAAGTGCCAACCAGCCCTGTGCCCCTGGCTTCTGGTTGGAGTGTAGAGAGGAACCTGGTGAAGATGGAGGAGGGGTGGGAACAAGGCCCAGGTGCTCTTTTCCAGGCTCTTCCTGCCGGGCTCCCTGATCTGTCTGTATGCCTGGACCGGGGGCCTGCAGTCCTCTCTGGACACCCCCAACTCGCCCTCTTCTGGGCTCAGCTGGCCACACCCTCCTCCCATACCTCGGGTGACTAGAGCCACTCTCAGAACTCAGGGGAACACCTATGATTGACAGTGGGTCTAAAGGACATTACACGAGTGCAGACAAAGTCATGCCTGGAGTGGCCGAAGGAGCAGGACACTCCTGTGCCCACTGGGGCATGCTACCCTGCAGGAAGCTCCATCTGTCCAGCAGCTCTCCAAAGCTGTCCTTCTGAGTTTCTGTGGGACATGACACAGGCAGATTGGTTAAATCATTGACTTACTGATGACCAGATTAATGCTTAGCCCCTCTGGTCTCCCTGAGTTTGGGGGTGGGACTGAACGTGGCTCCCCTTGGCTCCCCGCTGATCATGCCTAGATCTTTCCTGTGACCGGCCACCCTTCCTGAGGCTACCTTGGGCTGCCTGCCTTCAACCATCTCATTAGCCTACAAAAGACACGACTTTGGAGATTATAGGATTTTAGAACTTGGACAAAAGTCAAATAAATACTTGACAGGATCAGCAGGCCACCTTCACCTTCCCAAGGGACAGCCTGCCTTGCCCAGATGGCGTCTCTCCTGTGCAGGTCTTAATCCCCCTTCTTTTGCCTGCCCGTGGCGGAGGCCTCCGTTTCTTTATAATTTAAAAAGTAGCACTCTTGACATTAAGTATCTGTTTTTCTATATTAAAGTTAGCAGATTCTTTACATTTTATTTATACTGTAGGTACTGGGTAAGATGGTTTTATTTTATCTCTCCTCCTCCTCCTCCTTCTTCTCACCCCACCCTCTCCACTTTTTTTTTTTTTTTAACCTACGGAGAGATTCTAATTTAGGCAGCCACACTTACTCTGGAGGACTCTAGAATTAATGTGAGCCTCTCAAATACATATTAGCTGCTTTTTTTTTTTTTTTAAACAAGGAGAGCGCCTCTTGGAAGCAGTGTTTCTGCCCCATTTATCTGATCCAGCCAGTCACTGTCAGGCAGGTACAGTTTGCAGCGACAATTTTTTGCGAAGATGTAAGACAACTCATTGACCCTGTTTTAAAACATCAAACCTCCTTAGGGTCTTCCTGGGAGACACGAACCCTTCTTCTGCCCTTTAAACTCCTCTCAATTCAATGAGATGCCAACCTTTTCCAGAAAGCAGCGTCTCACTGAAGATTTATAGTCACCGTCATCACCCAATCAGCGGCGTCCCTCTCAAAAACGCTAATGCCGTGGCCTGTCGTGCCTGGGGCAGCAGAGCCCACAGTTGGTTGATTATCGCTTGTCTGCTTTCTGAAATGAGCCATACGTAGATGTAGATGGTGGGTTAATGAAAATGATCTGGAAATGGAAAACATTTTTTCTTGAAAATTCCAGGGCTCCACCGTGTCTTAGCACACAGGAGCTTCCTGTGAGTCCCACTCCTACTCTCCACCAGGGTTCCCGCCTTCCCGTTAACACTATTGAACATGTCTCTGGGGAATCAAGGGCTATGGGTTTGGATGGCTCCCCCACTGCATGTGCAGGGACGGGGTGGGGGGACTTTCCTTTTGTTCTCTGTGGTTCCCTATTTGAGTCTTTAAAATAAACTGACTGTAGACAGATTGAGGGAAAAGACTATGAAAACATTGTCTGCAAACATGGAGGTGTCCCAAGACTGACAGAGTGGGGACCCCAGACCCTGGGAGAGTTAGAAGTTTAGGTGTATAGGCCCTCTCCCCAAGGGTTAGGAAAGTGGGGGTGTCAGTGATTTTAGGGGAAGAGCAAATGGAATTTAGGTGAGATTAATAGACCCAAAGAACAGGCACTCACCAGGACAGATTGGCTGTGGGTGTAGCATCAGTTTCAGTTTCTTGCTTACTGAGCTAGTCTTCCCTGTTTAGTGAGACTCTGGTCAAGGGCTCAGGAACACTGTGCTCTTTCTGGAAGCCCTCCTTCAGCCAGTTAGGGGAACTTTGGAGGCAGCCCCGCCCTGTGTTTGGAAGACAGGGGAGAGGGGAACAGGTGGAGGTGTTCAGGGACCTGCGCTCTGAGGCTTCTCCTTTACTTCAAAGTACTCGGGGTGCAAAGCACTGTATTTTGGAGGATCATTTTCAAAGCTCCATATATGCCACATTTATGCCCCAGCCTTGGGGATCTCAGGTCGCGCCTGCCAGAGAGCCTCCTCCACCCGAAGGCCAGTCTCATAAAATTCCTCTTTGGCTTCCTGAGATGTCTGGCTCATGGAGTTCCCTTGCCCACGGAGCCTCTGAATGCAACACTAGTGAATGCATTTCTGCAATCAATTGAAATGACTCCATTGCTCATCTCCTGGCCTGGTAGGCTGTCTGTGCTCGGCACCATTAGCTCTATCCCCCACTGCGCATGCGTGTGTGTGTGTGTGTGTGTGTGTGTGTGTGTGTGTGTTTTCCTTCTGTGTCCTCTGCTGTGAGTCTCTTGACAGGGGAAGTTGATGAGTCATTAACTCATGTAGCCCCAGGATCTGCTGCAGGGCCTTCAGTTGGGCTTAAGTGAACCTGGGCAAGATGCATCTAGAGTTAAGCTCTATCAGTGCCAGCACACAGCCGTGATCCCAGGAACTCTGTAGGCTGAGGCAGGAGGATCTCAAATGCCAGGTTAGCCTTAGCAACTTAGCGAGACCCCAAGCAACTTAGCAAGATCCTGCCTCAACACGAAGAATCAGAAGAGCTGGAGATGCAACGCAGTGATAAAGCGCTCCTGGGTTCAAGTCTAGTACTTAAGACAGGTCTGAGGAGTGAGGGTTAACCCTGGCACTGCTAACCCCACCCCAGCCAGGGGATGCCCAGGGCCCGTTCAGCTGTGCTTTCCTGCAGTCTAGAGAACAGCTCTGTAAGCGTCTCTATGGAATAGATTTCATGGTTACCTGTCTGGTGCAGGGGTGGGAAAGGTGTGGCCTCTTTTCCTGCTCATCATAAAGGATCATGGTTGACAGCTCTGTAACCAAAGACAGGTTAACGAGAGAAACTAGTTAATAGATGCAACCGATGGGCAGGGCCAACCGGGGCCTAAGCTGGGCCTGGGCTCCTGCGCAGGTTAGAAAGCATTTATTCTTAAGAGCCCCTTAAATATCTTATTCAAAATGTAAATTTCCCCTTTCCTCACGAGTTAATCAGGTTTAAACCAATTCTAAGACCTGAAGGGCTTGGAAAACACCATTTTACCCAGCTATCCTACTCCTCAGTCTATATTTAAAATCAGCATACTCTAGTAACACAACCACAGCAGTGTTCATAGCAGCTCTATTCACAATCGCTAAATTGTGGAAGCAACCTAGATGCCCTTCAATAGATGCAAACAATGGAATATTACTCAGCATTAAAAGAGAATAAAATTATGACATTTCCAGGTAAATGGGTGGAGTTGGAGAATATCATGCTAAGCCAAGTGAGCCAATCCCCAAAAACCAAAGTCCAAATGTTCTCTCTGATTAGTGGATGCTGACCCATAATGGGGGTATGTATATGGAGAGAATGGAGGAACTTTGATTGGGCAAGGGCGGAGAGGGGTTATGGGGGCAGGAAAGATGGTGGAATGAGGTAGACATCATTACCCGAGGTATATGTATGACTGCACATATGATGTGACACTCTATCGTACACAACCAGAAAAATGAAAAACTGTGCTGCAATTGTGTACAATGAATCAAAATGCATTCTGCTGTCATATAGACCTAATTAAAATAAATTAATTAATTTTTAAAATTAAAAAGAAAGGTGAACAACTTCCCCTGACTTGGGAGCTTTCAGATAGAAGACCCAAAGGCACAGGGAAAGCTGTCAGATTCAAGCTGAGGTTTGGGTAGCAGTAGTAGCCATAGAAACGTCACTGGATAAAAAGCAGGCCACTGAAGGACCCCAATTGCGCCCTGCAAGCCTGTCCCTTTAGATTATCCCCAGCCCTCGGCTACAGCACCAATTTCCTCCTGGGAAGGGCAGGACCCTCTGGAGGGAGGGTCTTGGTCTCTCTGTGCCAATTCTTTCACAGAAAGGAGGGGGCAGTTACAGCCACATTCTGAGCTCCGTGGTTGGCTTTGGGAACTGGGCTTCGTTTCCACCACCCTTCCAGAAGAGGAATTCTGGCTTCTCTGGATTGCCTCATGGAAAGGGAAGAGTGAGCATCAGGACAGTGAAGAAGGGATCCAGAGAAAGCTCGAAACCTTGACCTTGAGCTCAACACTGGGTGCTGTATCTTCAGTCCCTCTTCAGATGGTGCTCACACCTGGGAAGGTTGGTGCGTTACAGTTCCCAGGAGCCTCCTAGAAACCATTCCTAGAGCAGGGCTTATACTCTCATTGCTCATTAAACCTATTAATTAATACCTCATTACACCCTGAGAAGCTACTGCTGTAAGAACACACTTGGGGTCACAGGAAGAGGAGCTGAGTGGTTGTGACTGTATGTCCCCAAGCCACACAATGCATCAGTGAAGAGAAGGAGCCCAACGGTGGTCATGGATCTTTGTTTCTTTCCTTTTCTTTTCAGGTAGGGATGATGGGGATGGAACTCAGGGCTTTGCATTTCCTTTTCTCTTTCTGCAGTGCTTGGGATTGAGCCAGGGGCACTCTACCACTGAGTTACACCCTGAGCCCTTTTCATTTTTTTTTAAGAGGGGGGGGAGGGAATTTTAATATATTCTTTTTATTTTTTGGCGGACACAACATCTTTGTTTGTATGTGGTGCTGAGGATCGAACCCGGGCCGCACGCATGCCAGGCGAGTGCGCTACCGCTTGAGCCACATCCCCAGTCCCCCTTTCATTTTTATTTTGAGACAAGGTCTCACTAAATTCCCCAGGTTGGCCCAGTTGTGATCCTCCTGTCTCAGCCTCCCGAGTTGCTGGGATGACAAGTTTCCAACAGTCCTGGATTCTTTATGTGAGACTGGTGCTGAATCAGCTGCACAGAAGCCCTGCTCAGATCCCACAGGAGCATCGGGAGCACTGGGCACTCATGGCTGTGCTGGGTGCTCTAACAGCCTCCCTGTGTGGTTGCACTAGCAGAAACTCAGCTCATGCTAGGTTGTGCTCTGGCACCCAACCAACTGGCCCAGAGCTTCAAGTCAGCAGACAGCAGACTCTCTCCAGTCTCTCAATTCTACCCTTCCCTGTTGGGGCTCATTCAATAGAGGTAATACAACCACGGTCTCTGACTTATTCAGCTTCCAAATAGCATACTCCATGGAATAAGAGCGTCTCTAACCCAATGGCTCCGGTGTCCCAGGGCTCTCTCTCATCAGATAAAAAGGGACTGGGGTGTGGCTCAGTGGCAAAGGGACTGGCTCAGGAGATTTACTTTGGAGCAGAAAGATGGAATCTCTCCACCAAGCCAGGAAGACATAGGAGCTGGAGAGCAGTTTCCAAGGGAAATGAGGCTGCAAGGCTGCAATTACCAGATGAAAGGATCCAGGGCAGGCCAGAGCACAAAAGCACCAACCAGCAGGAAGAGCACAGAGGAGGTTAAGAGGGAGATGTGGGCATCGAGCCAAGCTGCTCACTGCCTTATGTGCAATGATTTCCCTCACTATCCCCAGGAGGAGGCTCAAGTCTGGTGAAGCAGTGATTTGATGGAGGTCACATTGGTGGCCGATGGATGTCTGGACTCTAAACCTGGGGCTGCTGCTTATCCATGACACTTGCAGCGACTCTCCGCTTTGCTACGGAACATTTCACATCTTTTTTCCCCCCATTTTTATTTGGTATTCTTAATCATCACATCTTACAGTGGCAAAAACGGAGCCTGGGTCATCCAAATTTGCTGCACTTTCAAATGCCTCTCCTCCTCCTCCCGGATCTGTTCTCACTGAAACAACAGCATCATGTTCCAAAGAGTGGTTCGGTGGGAGTGGGTCTTAACTTGCTTGAGCAGATCTGCGATGCTTGGGCGGCCACCTGGTGTGGCTACACGGGTAGTCAGTAAACTCTATGCCTCCCTTTCCCCTCCCATCTCTCCTTAACCATTTTTTTTTCCATTTGCACAACTCAGAGAACTTTCCCTGGACCAACTTGGGGCCCAGAAATATACATTTCAGGGAGACTCCTGCTAAGTGACTTCCTGCCTGCTGGCTCTTCCCTCTTGCTTTCCTCAAGTCACCAGGGGCTTCTGACCCTCCACCATTGGCCTCCCCTGTCCTGGTGATTTCATGCTCCTGGAACTTCCCAGTCGCCCAGTCCCAGGCGCACATTGCTCCAGACTTCTGGAGCTCAGAGAGCTTGTAGGTGTGGGCGCTGCAGGCTTGGAATGGAAAGATGTCTGTATTGCGTAGGACAAACAGATCTGGACCACTTGACTATTTCTGTCCTGGTCTTACTTTAAAAACGCAAAGGCAGAACAGTAGCCACATACAATTGATGCATTTGGTCAAACTAGGTAACTGGGAGATCTGAGTAGGGAAGCCTAAACAAGGACAAAAAGTACTTGTTCGTAGCATGTGCTCAGTGTGCGTTTGCTGAGAAGACTTACATGGGGAAAATATTCCCCAAGGGTGGGATCTGGCAGGCACTTCCAGAGGCATTTCCCCAAGTGTTACTTTAATAAGGTTCTCTATCCCAGCTGGTTGGGACCAGAACAGGACGCCCTGGTCCGGATCTGCTAAGGCATAGGTTGTACTAGTTCCTGGGAGGAGAGGTTTAATTAAAATATAAATCACACCACCCTGGGCCCCGTGTGAATGATGCACATCATTTAAACTCATTTTAATCTCCTTCAGTGGAAGCCCTTGACTCTGATCTTCCAGGCCACAGCAACTCCTCATGAATTCAGGAAGCGGACTCATGAGTTTAGACAAAACATATTTTTCTTCCATGAATTGCAGAAGTAAATTGTGAATCAAAAAGCAGCCACTTCCCTCAGATGTGAACCCTTGGCCTGTCCCTTCCCACCTGTCTTTCTCTGGAAACAGCACCATGCTTCTGTCCAACAGCAGGGGGACCAGAGATGCTGATGGGCACCAGCACCCACCACCCAGACTGGATACGCCTGGCCCAAGGGACAGGGCTTTGTGCTTCACCAACGTGTTTCTCATTCTCATAACAAGCCTCCAAGGGAGATTGAGTCACTGCTTCCATGCAAGGGTCACTTGATGGAGGATCTGAAATTTGAGTTACAAGATCCTAAAAAATCATGTGATTGGATTAAGAGAAGCTCTGGTGCCCACCCCCTCCCCCTCCCCTCCTTCTGTCAATCGATGGGTGAAGAGGTTTAGGCCCAGAGAGAAAAGCAGCCTCCCAGGCCCATGCCTGGCCTCCTTTCTGCAGTGACCTTGGCCTGCCTGAGAATTAGTGCCCCCATCACTGCTGATCTTGCTTCCACTCTGGGGCTGCCTGGCTGAGGGTTCACTGCCCGCCCCCCAGGCTCCCACTCTGAGTTCTTATGCAAAATACCAGCCTGCAGCTGCACACACCTCTGTCCCCACTCCCTGGCTCCCCTCCTCATCTTTGCCACCATTAAAGTGGCCAAGTTCCCTTATCAAGGTACAGAAAGAGACTTTCCATGACAAGATGATCAGGGGCCACCTGGGCCGAGGTTCCCTGTGTTTCCTTGTCATCCTTGGTATACCCAGTGTCCACCACATGTGTGTCCCTTCAGTTCAGGATTGCTAGAGCGGGTTTCTTCAACCCAAACAAAAAAAGAGAGAAACCCGAGCAGACGTCATTTTAACCTGAAAGAACGTGAATGAAGGAAACTGGTGTTATTGAGCATCTTCGGGAAGCCAGATACCATTCCGTGAAAGCGCTGTGTGGAAAGCTCTCTCCTGCATAACCTCGGCCCAGAGAGACGTCCTCACTCTGCAGATGAGGAAGCAGCAACTCCTGGGGGGGGGGGGGGGCGGTCAGCTCGCGGTGGGGCAGAAAGGACCGGGCCTTGGTCTGTGCCTGCAGTGCCCACACGCTTCCTATCTCTGGGTGCCTCCCTGAAGTCACTCCCTTCCCGGGGCCCAGAGCGGCCTGGCAGGCAGCAGGAGCTGACAAACTAGGAGCTATTAGTGGCCGCGCAGCTGCGTAAGGAGGCATTGGGGCTGCATCTGCCCTTGCTCCAATGCAGGGAAATCCTGGTTGCACCAGTGAGTGGAGGCTCCTGCCTTAGAGCCGCTGGCGGCTCTGCTGGAATCCAGGGGGTAGGCCTCTGAAAAAGAATTGGCCAGAGACACGGGTAAAGGCAGGAATAAAAGGCTCAAGGGCTCAGGCATGCAGGAGAAAAAGGCAGAAAAACAAAACCGTGCAATTATGCCAAGAGCTAAAAATAGGACGAGCTCTCCTCGGCCCAGTTTCCCTCCCAGCTGGTTCCCAGGATGATGGACAGGTCACTGAAATAAGCAGGGTCACCATATTCCTGGCATCCAAATGTGGCTTTTATGGAGTTTCTCCAAAATCCATCCATCAAAATGATGACTAGAGCCCGGGCAGAGGAATTTCTAAAGGAAAGACAAATAAAAGGACCCGTAGGCACAGGTAGGTCTTCCGATCCCTCAGACGCCTGCTGGATGTCTTTGACTACCTCTTTCTCGGGCCTCCCCTCTGCTGTGAGGAACCACGGGACTCCCTCCCCTGCTCAGCTGAGCCGGTGGTGGCCTGGGCCAGACCTGATGACCTGGCAGTGGGACAGTGGTTGAGCCAAGTTTTGGGCCCTAACTGCCCCGACCTATGGACAGGCTCCGACTGAGGTGGGGGCCACCCCTCAATGCCCAAGTCTGCTTAGAGTCTCTTCCAGAGGGGAAGTTGGACTCTTCTGTGCCCTTCAGGCCCTGAGCCCCACTGAGCCAGCCCTCCATCTTCAAGGTCAAGTGCACGGATCCGACTCTCTCATGAGTCCTGTTGTCTTCAGGAACACCGTGCTCTGTGCTCACCTCTTACTGAAGACTTCCCTTCTCCCAAGCCTGAGGGAGAATGCTCAGTGTCTAAGCACTCACCGTTATTTAGGGCTTAATTCTGCAGAAGCCACCTCTCCAGGGATTCTGCCCTTCCCTGGAAACCGGCATTGAACCCTGATGTGGAGAGCTTTGCAGGGCCACCTCTGCTGGGTCCAGGACAAACTGGAGACCTCACCTGGGCCCACCCAAATTCTGTCCTAAGCAGGAACCCTTCTCCTAGGAAGGGCAGGGAGCAGGGTGCTGGGTCCTGCCGTGGTGCTGACAGTTACACCCTGGACAGATGATCAGGGGCCACCTGGGCCGAGGTTCCCTGTGTTTCCTTGTCATCCTTGGTATACCCAGTGTCCACCACATGTGTGTCCCTTCAGTTCAGGATTGCTAGAGCGGGTTTCTTCAACCCAAACAAAAATGGCCTATCTATCTTGCTTATTCTGCTTTTTATGTTCCTCTTGACCAGGGACGGGGCCTTGGTCTGTGCCTGCAGTGCCCACATGCTTCCTGTCTCTGGGTGCCTCCCTGAAATCACTCCCTTCCCGGGGCCCAGAGAGGCCTGGCAGGCAGCAGGAGCTGACAAACTAGCAGCTATCAACGGTGGTGCAGCTGCGTAAGGAGGCACCCAGAGACAGGTGATGGCTTGCTGGCTTGTGGGGCCACAGCAGGAGAGTAGAGCATGTGCCAGATGCAAAGTGCTGACCACGGCTGCCTCAGAGGCACGCTCTGGACCTCCGCCTCCAGGGTCCTGCGCAATCATTCAACCAGGAGGGGGACGCCATCGTCATCTCACCAGGATTGGGAAGCAGAGTCTCAGAGGGGCACAGTCACTTGCTCAAGCTTGCACAGTGGGGTCCCAGAAGCCAGCCTCCTCCTCAGGGGGCCAGTTCTGAGCCTCCATAGTCCCTGGCTCACCTTGCCCAGCTCAGGACTCCACGGTGGTGCAGGAGGAATCAGAGCTCAGCAGGGGCCTGGATGCAGTGATGGGCTGTGTCTGGCTTCACACCTATCCAAACCTGCATCCAATCCAGGTTCTCTCACTTGCAGGGTATGCAGGGAAGAGCTGCTGGGGAAGTAGCTCAGTGGCGGGGTGCTTGCTGAGCAGGCGCAAGACCAGGAGTTCAATCCCCAGTACCAGGGGAAGAAAGCTGCTCTGGACAATGGAAAAAGAGTGACATCCTGCTCTAGTTGACATCCTCCAAAGGCCCTCGTGTTGAAGGCTTGGTCCCCCACCTGCGGCACTCGGGCAGACCGTAGGACCTTTAGAAAGTGGGGCTGGTGGAAGGATGCGGGTCATTGGGGGTGTGCCGTGGAGGGGGTGGGGAGGCCCCTTCCCTTCTTCCTCTTCCTTTCTCTCCCTTCCCGGCCACCCTGAGATGAGCATCGGCTCCACCATGTGCTCCTGCCATTAGTGCCTCTGAATGAAGCCTCTGAAACCGTGAGCCAAAATGAACCTTTCCTCTTTCTAAGTTGATTTCCTCAGATATTCTGTCACAGTGATGGAAAGTCAACTAACACACTCAGGAGGCGGCCAGAAAAGTTGCTCGAAAGATGAGTTTATGCTCCCGCAGTAGATGGAAAGTATAGGTTTCCATCGTCTTGATCAAAGGTGTCTTGTTTTTAAGATGATAACTTAAGTTCTGCATCTACAGATATTTTCATAGCTGAGTCTAGGAGCTAGTAGAAAAAAAAAATCAGAGATTTGTTTACACCCAGCCCCAGTCATACATAACTTGTTTTTGACAAATTATTTAAGATGTAAACGTTCTGCCTTAAAAAATTAGGACAAGGGCTTTATACTTTGAGAGTTGCATTTGGAAGAACCCTGGAGCTTCATACATTACTACAACTTTTTTTCTTTTTTTTTTTTCGTACCAGGAATTGAACCCTGGGGTACTCAACCCCTGAGCCACAACCCCACCCCCCTTTTTTTTAATTAAAAATTTTTTTTGTAGTTGTAGATGGGCAGCATATCTTTGTTTATCTTTATGTGGTGTTTTCAGTGTGGACCCACAGCCGAGGTGCAAGGCAGGAGAGCACACCCAGGGCGAGAGGCACCCAGCCTGCTTCTCCACAGGCCCACGCTGGCAGCCACTGGGCCGCTGTCACAGTCTGTGTGAATCCACGAACTTGAGCAGAGCCTTCTGGTTGAGTCACCTGCTGCCCTGGAGATTCCTTCTGGGGACACATTCGCCACAGCCACAGGTCTGACACTGTTCTCTGCAAGGCCTGCTCACAGGCTGGCCCTTAGATAGCATCTGGGAGCTTGGATTTGGGGACAGTTTCCGTCAGGCATGGCTCCTGCACCTGAGCTGCTCAGGTAGCCCTGAGACTCGGGCTGACCCTGCTGTCCATTTGGGGGTCTGGAACCTGGGAATGCGCCTGATTCAATGTGGCTCTAATAAAAAAACCCCAAGGGCCAAGTCTCGGACGAGCTCACCAGGATGCAACGTCTCCCTACCTCTTGCTGGGGAGTTAGGCTCACCTTGTGTGGCCCTGCAGGGAGGGGACCTGGGAAACTGCCACTGTCCCCGGATTCCACCCTGTCCTTCTTTCCCCTCAGTGGACAGTGCTGGGGTCCTTCTGCAGCAGTAACCCACAGCTGCGAGTGTGTACCCATTCCTGTGAGTCCTCCTATTGAACCCCTAAACCTGACAGAGGTCTTGGGGACCCTGACACAGGACAGACTGATCTGACACTTTGCAAAGACCCACTGGGGAGGAGGAGGGCAGGTAGGAGCCTTTTGCGAAAGCCCAAGCCAGCCTGTGGCTTAGCCCAGGTGCCCTGGTGGGAGTGTCGAGAAGACGTGGGGTCTGGATCTGTGCGTGCTGGGACTTGGGGTCAAGCAGAGCCCTCAAGACCTGGACCTGCTCGCCAGAGGGTGGGACAGTAGAGTTGCTTATCACCCTTTCCAGGGGCTCGCTGGCTTGCCGTGCAGGTGTGGTGTTCCCTGTTCTCTTCCTTTGGTCTGGTTCAGCGGAGGAATCCCTTTTCTCCATGAAAGGACAGGGTAGCTGGCAAGACTGAACCACCCCACATCCAAGATCGTAGGACTCGGCCAACAAAAATGTCTTTTCCAGCCCATCCCAGCTTCCCAAACTCCACTTTGGCCAAGTTAAAAGAGGACAGACAGAAGGATTTTTTTTTTTAATGTTTTTAAGATAAAAAAAAAAAAGAGCCTTTTTGGTGGCAAATACAGGTGCCGTGGGCTGCTCCTGCAGTGGAAGAAGGGAAAAGACATCTCTTTTTACGACTTGATTACACAAACTTTCTTGAACTCTAAATTTGAACGCATATCTCAAGGCAGGTGGGTGGATGGGTGAGGAGGAGGAAAAAGACAAAAGGGTGCTCTTGGAGAGGGTGGATTGCACTCAGGGGCTGCAAAGCAGCAGAGACATTATGCTAATCCATGTTCTAATTGCTCGGCAATAAACACCCACCAGCAGCATAAATGTCAGGACCAAGACTCCTCCTAACTCTGCTTTGAAGCCCTGTCAGTCACTGTGGGGAGCAAAAAGAGACCGCACACTTCCCTTAGGCCACAAGACTGTTCACAGTGACTGAGCTGCTACTGACAGCCCCAGACCCTGCAAGGGGGAGGAGCAGAGGGCGGGGCTGGGGGCAGGGCTGGGGTGGCTTAGGAGGGAGGTGGCTGGGTGGTGTGTCTGTGACACAGTCCCTGAAAACCTTACAGAGCAGCTGCCCCTAAGCTAAGCTACAGATGGCAGGGGTGGAGGGAGGGATGGGGCTCCCCAAATGCCTAAAGAAAATTAGGGCTAGGAAAACAACTTCCAGGGTTCTGATCCACCCAGTCCAGAAAGATGTCGAGAATGGCCACCAGAAAATCAAATAAAATATCCAGGTACCTAATCACAGCCTGGGAAAAACTGGGAGCCTGCTCAAAGGGCAAGAGGGAACAGTTTGGGCTGGGGGGGCCCCACAAACTGAGACCTTCTTTTCTATTTTCCCCAAACAAGCCTTGGTTTCCTTGTCTTTGATAATTAAGGGTGGTTATTTATGAGGGAGACACCTGCTGCTTGGAGTGGAAGTGTGTCTACAGAGGCACACAAAAGCCTCTTAAGTTACAAAAGGAACCTTAGTTTGTTGGGGTTGTTATAACAAAATACCCTGAGGCTGGAGAAATCATAATGAAAACAGGTTTTCTTTGGTTCCTGGCTCTGAAGTCCAAGCACATGGCACTGACATTCAATTGGCTTCTGGTGAGGGCCTCATGCTGTGTCACAATGGGGTGGCCAGGCAGAAGAACAAGGAAGGAAATTCAGACACAAAGGGAAAACTTGCTTTATAACAACCCACTTTCATGGTATCTGTCAGGTCACACAGGACCTCAGCCACTTCAGGGAAGAAGTTGTAAGCCCTTTCAAGGGTGGTGCCCCGACCCTGCTATTATGGTTTAGATAAGAGGTGTCCCCCAAAATGCACGTGTGAGGCAATGCAAGAGAGCTCAGTGTGAGATCATCAGTTTATGAAGCAAACCTAGCCCCTGGGCTAACCCACCAACATGGGTTAACTGGGTGGTAACCTGCGTCGGGGGCCAAGTGTCCCACACCTCACTCAGTTCAAAACAAGGAAAAATGTCCCCAGGAGCAGCCTGGGCCAGGGGACGCTGCCAAACCTCCTCAATGCCTTGGTCCCAAGGCACACATCTGCCTCCACCAATCCAGGACCTGCCCGGCTTGCCCCTTGGGCCATGTAGAGCTCAGGGGCGATAGGTCTGCATCCA
This sequence comes from Urocitellus parryii, assembly GCF_045843805.1. NCBI lineage: Eukaryota > Metazoa > Chordata > Mammalia > Rodentia > Sciuridae > Urocitellus > Urocitellus parryii. The sequence goes on along the minus strand of NC_135531.1, from coordinate 161,890,408 downwards.
GGTGCAGGAATTCTGCAGAGCTCCAGGGCTGCTTTAGTTCCCATCGCCTCCTTATTCCAAAGGGAGACCAGTAGGCGATGACTCTCGCAGGTACGAGCCTGACCTTTGGCATTAAATAGACCTGACTTCAGTTCCAGGTTTGCCACCCCAAGCTGGGAGACCTTAGAGGAATTGCCTGTCGGCTCTGCGCCTCAGGGATCTGCATAATAATGGCAGGGGAAGGCAGATGTGTGTGCATCATCATGTACTATTATATTTACCTTTATTCCCAGTTTTGAAAAGGCAGCTGTGTAGGTTTATTTAGTAAAAACAAAGGTGTTTAATCTTTTAAAATGTCTTCCAAAGTAGAGTTGTTGGAACATGCCCTCAAAAATGACCAAACCGACTGTGTTCTCTCCAATTTTACAAGCTTATTTTCTGCTGTCGCTCTCACATATGGCCAAATATTTGATCTCATTATAGATATCAGTAGAAATGTGATGCTTTTCAACAGCTGAAACCCTGAGGAGGTTTTGGAAACGGAAGAGAAGAGAAGCATCCTCTGCCACGAGTAAAGCTTTCCCTAGACTCCGAGCCTGGCAGGAGGCCTGTGGGCTGGAGGACTTATTTCATCATTCACAGGTAGGGGTGTGAGCCGGGGACCTCAGCCCCCTCCTGTGGAGCTGGGGATGGAGCCTGGTACCCAGGACATGCTAGGCAAGGCTCTGCCCTGTGCTGAGTCCTGGGCCTCCGAGGGTGCCTTCCTATGGGAGCCAAAGTGACTGGTGGCAGTGGTGTATCCTCATTTGCCCAGAGCCACCTGGGGCTCATGGGTGGGACCACGGGAGCATGAGCTGATGCCCTAGGGAACCTCCTGGGAATTGGTGGGTTCTCAGTCAGCCCACATCATCCTCAAGATGGCATGGGAGGCCTTAGAGCAGGACACGGGCCACCTTCTCTCTTTCGGAGACCAAGACAAGCCCCTGAGTCCCACCACGGGGATGAGAAGCGGGGACCTTGTGAAGCATCCGGACACGTCCTGCAGGACTAGGGTTAAGGTTTTGTGGCTCTTTCCCTCAGAGACCCAATGCAGAGGCCCCCAGAGGGCTCACTTCTCTTAGCTCTGTGGGAGAACAGGGGGCCGGGCCTGGGGGGTCTTTGACAGCAAAATGCTTTCCCAAGACCTGAAATTAGCAGAGAAGCCAGGTCTGGGAAGGTGGGAGGGTTTGTGGGGGTGGAGGGGTAGAGCCCAAAGCCCTGGGTGCCTGGGTCGAGACAGCACAGGAAGCCCGATCCCCTGTGCAGGAATAACCATAAAACAAGGACGACTTCACAGAGAGACGAGCAGCCACGTGGCTCCGGAGGCTGGAAGTCTGTGGTTGAGGTCAAGGGTGGTCGCCCTGCAGCGTCCCTCCTTGGCCTTAGGTGGCACCGTCCCCGTACCTGGGTTCTTCCTTCCTCTGGGGTGTCTTCTCCTCATCCCCTCTTCTTATGAGGCCCCCATCTTCCCAGGTTCAGGTCCGCTCTGATGACCTCATCTTCTCACCTCTGAAACTTCCAATTTCCAAGTGCGTTCACCTTCTAGGATACAGGTTGAATGTCCCCTCTGAAGGGCTTGGGACCCGAAGCATTTCAGATTTGGAATTTTTTCAGATTTTAGAATGTCTGCATCCATGAGCTGAATATTCCTCACCCCAAACCCTGATGCCTCAGTGTTTTGAATTTTGGAGCATTTCAGATTTCAGATGGCCGTATCAGAGATCCTCAGCACTCCAACCTGTGGGTTTTAGGAGACACTATGCAGCCTCTAGCACTCTCAAGGAGCAGTATCCAGCCCAGGACCTGGCTCCCAGCCTTCTGACCAGTAGGCAGGACGCTGCCCATGGGCACCTCCTCTTGCACCCAGCTCCCTCCCGCACCCACCCGACAGCAGGCGGCCAGGACTGATGCGTGTTGGAGTCGAGGGCAGCTAAGGGAGCAGCCCTGGAGAGGACAGAGCTGGAGGAAGCCCTGGAGGCTCAGCCTCACTGACCAATGGGGGCCACGGGCGGAAGGAAGGCCATGGGCAGCCGCCTGAGTACAAGTCCTGTGGGCTGATACTGAAAACGGACCTCAGTGCTCGGAGTCACATCTCCTCATCTGCAAAATTCTGACATAATATTTGAGCACCGACTGTCAGGAGGCGCTAAAAGCTCTTATAACACTCGGGAATGTCTCAGCTGTAGCTGATAGAATTGTTAAGTGGTAATTACTTCAAAAAATACTCCAGTGTCTCACCTAACAGAACTCTGAAGGCAGGCTGCTGTAGGTTTGGCTCAGGGACTTGGTGATTGAGACACTTTATTCTTCCCGTCCCACCATCTTCAACATGCTATCACCTCATGGCCACATGGTGGTTGCCACCATGCCAGTCAGCATGCTGCTCCATCATGTCCTCATGTAAGGAAGAATGAAGAGGTGGGACAGAAGTCTTTTCTTGGGAGATGTTGTCTTTTCTTGCAAATTGAGAGGCCATTTTCTTAACCCCTACTATATAGGATTATCGTGAGACCTAACTGTATGAGGTACAGGAAATGAACTGGCATGAAGAAGCATTCCTGAAGGCCAGTCCCCTTTGTGGGAAGGGCTTATAGCAAGATCCCAGTCTTCTGAATTGTCTGCGCAAGACCACAGCAGGCACTTCCCTCTCCACGTCTCAGTTTCCCCAACCATGTCAAGGGGCTCATAGTGGTCAAGTGGGGAACACTGTAAACCACTCACCCTCCCATGACAACGCCAGCCCAAGGCGGACTCACCTTGCAGACCCACCTACTAGTCACCCAAGGTGCAGGGATGCGGGGGGGAGTCACTGCCTGGCCAGGCACCTGTTAGCACTAAGAATGCACTGACTGAGTCGCGGGGTAACCTGGCGCCTTGTAGAAAGTGGGCATTGAGTGTGTACGCAGATGACTGTCCCTAACGGGGAAAGCATTCATACTCCTGCTTGATGAGGCTTCTGCTTAAGAACGGGATTCTTTGCAGGAGGTTACACCACTTTTGTTTTTTAAATTGAACAAACATAATTCGATGGGGACACACACAGGAACTCGGAGGCCAGCGCGTCAGCTCTAATGACTTCTGCCATTAATGTGATCTACATTTCCAGTATTAGATCATCAGAACAAGAGGCCCTGGCTTGGATGATGTTCATTGTGCTTGGAGACTGTGTGTGAATGTGACCAACCTTTGTCACAGCCGCCCTATGACCAGCCCCATGAGGCCCTGGGGAAGGAGAAAGGAGAAAACCTGCGGGGCCCTGGGCTCCCAGCTGGGCAGAGGACAGCGCTGCTGCACACAGCTCCAGGGCACTGGCTGCGTAGACAGAGTGTGCGCTCAGGGACGCTCGGGGACACGGCTCTGCTGGCTGAGGAGGCCTCTCCGGGAACTGGGAAGGCAGAGCTTCCCAGAGAGCAGACAGACCGGGCAGGGGCGACCAGGGAGAGGACGCTCTTGGGCAAAGGCGTGGAGGCCGGGAGCAGCATTGCCATTAAGGAGACTACACTCAGCCCAGAGCCAAAGTGGGAAGGGGACCAAGGGGACCAAGGGGACCAAGGCCAGAGGAGCAGCACTGGACAGCAAGAGGTTGGTGTCACAGGCCAAGGTGCTGGAGCCTGAGGACACGTACCCTCTCTCTGCCCCACCCCTTCCTCTATCTTGGTGTGGGGTCTTAGAGAACCACTATGGCTGTGCCCCGGGGGCGGAGGGGGGTCAGGAAGCAGGTGAGCCAGGGTTTAGGACCTGGGTCTGTGGCTGACAAACAGGTGGCAAGTGCTGGGCTCTTCCCCCTGGGCTGGTGTGGGTGGGGCTCGTCCCCTGCAGCTGTGCGGGAGCTGGGACCCTAGCAGGGTGGCCCAGGCAGTGGACCTTAAGGAAGCCAGCGGCTGTTGGGAGGGATCCGTGCCTTTCTCACAGGAGTGAGGAGAGAACTGGACAGATGGACCCCTCGGCTCTCCCTCCTCCTCTCCCCACAGGATGCCGAGACCCTCACCACAGGCTGAGCAGACGGGACCACCCCTCTTGGCCATTCTGCCTCCAATTGTGAGCTACACAGACCTCTTTAAAAAGCGCCCAGCCTCAGTGTTTGGCTATAAAACACGCAGTGCCCGAAGGACAGCGGGTGGCCTTAGCTTCCTCATCTACCCAAGGGAGTGGGTCGGATGTCACTCGTGTCCTTCAGAAGGCACAGATGTTGAGCTCTTCCATCAGAGGACACCCAGGGTGCGTGCTCCTGGCCAGGCGAGCAGACCTTAGCTCTCATGGGGACACAGGAGGCTCAGCCCCAGGTTTTCCCAAATAAAGATTCCAGTGCACACGGAGGAGGAGTCTATGGATTTTCCTGGCCACTTTCCCAGGGCAGTCTGCCCTGGCCTGCAGAGGCAGAGGAGAGGATGGCTGCTCTTTGTGTGACCCAGGAGAAGGGGCTACTAGCTCCTCAGCTTGAGACCAGGGGTGTTTTCAGCTTCTGGAAGGAAAAGTGCCATCTTCAGATCCTGAGAGACAGGGCAGCTGGGAATACTGTGGGCAAGTATTTATGAAGCTTTTAAAAATAACAATGGCCAAGCATCCTCAGAGTAGGACTGACGCTGCCCAGCGAGGAGCCCGAGGCCCACTAAGGTGCTTTTGTGTTGGAAGCCAATCTCCCTGCACAGAGGGACGCTGGCTAGTGTCACCCTTTCCCAATTGACAAATTTGGCCCACACTTAGAGTTTTGCATTTCCAGGACTCTGAACAAACTGCCTTCACTGTGCGCAGTGGACAGAGACTTGGGGCGTCTTCTCCCCCATCAGCCAGACTTGGGCTGGGAATCGGTCTAATCAGTGTCACCTGGGTCCTGTTTCCTCTCTCTGTGTCATTCTCCGACTCTAGACCCTAGAGAAGAAATGACATCCCTGTCTGTGATTTCCTTGCTTGCCAAGTTGGCTGAGCGAGTGAGCCCTGTGGAGACTTTCCTGCACACCTGGTCTCCTGGCCTCCAGATGCGGAGCCTGGCTGGCCTCATCAGTGGCAGGGCCTCTGCAGCACCGTGGAGAGGAGAGGGTCCTAGAGACCAGGTATCGCAGGCCACGCCTCTAACTGGAAACTGGCTTCCGAGTTTGAGAGCCGTGTCCTTTGGCCAAACGACTTCCCCGTCACTGAGCCTGTCTTCTGTAAACAGTGACGGACGCACACCCTTCCTCAGCACCCACGCCTCGGGGTCTGGGAAGCAGCCAAGGAGCTGTGTGTGGAAAGGCTCGAGGGCCTAGCACCGCCAGCTTGGCTTCGGTGCCCACGGCACAGACGAGAAAGCCGGGGCTGGATCTGGAATCAGGACACGGTGGCTCTGTCCTCCTGCCACCCCCTCCCTCCTCCACCGCCCCTCGTCCCACCTTGCTCCCCCTCCACACCCCACCCAGGCCTCCAGCCCATCTCCCTTCCAAAGTGGAGGACCCGACACTTGGTTCTGTTTTCCCTGAGCAACTGTTCTCCTGTGTGCTCCTGGCCACACCCCGAGGCTCCTGGAGTGTCTTTGAGAAGGTTTGTTTGTTTAAGTCCAAAGCACTCGGAGACATCAGGTTAACTACACGGGAATTTTCCTGGTGTGTGTCTCTGTGTGTGTGTGTGTGTCCGTGTGTTTATCTGTGTGTGTGTATGTCTGCATGTGTGTGTCTGTGTCTGTGTGTGTGTGACTGTGTGTGTGTGACTGTGTGTGTGTGTGTCTATGTGTGTGTCTCTGTGTGTCTGTGTGAGGTTTCAGTGGAGCTGAATACTGGGGGCTGGCTGTGATATGCTTGAGCAGCAGCGACTGCGCTCCCGCTGTCAGTGTGAGGAGACCATATTGTATGGCGAATGAGATGAGGTGCCTGTAACATGGGGAGGAGGGTGTAACCCGCCCTTGGCTCGTGGTGGGGGCTCGAGGGATCTTGGGCAGTCAGCTCCTGCACCTGGAGCAGCGTGACTGGCGAATTCATCATCAGGCCCTTCCCAGCCCCACGTGGCCAGCTGTCACTCAGGGCTCTGTCAATCATGGCAGGTGCAGTCCTGCTTGCAAGGTGGGAAACACCTGCCCTGGATGGATGTGGGTCTGGCACTACGAGACCCAGTAGCCATCCCAGGATAATGAGATGCTCAAGTTAGACACACAGCAGACACCCCTCCTGCAGGAAGGAAGATGGGGAAACGCAGGGGTGAGGGATGAGCTGGAGTGCAGAGGGTGGAGGTCGCCTGGGAGCTGTTCCAGGTGGTCCCACCACCACCCAGCACCCCCCAGAGCCCGCCAGCCTCCCCCAGAGGCAGTCTGCCTTCAGACAATTCTTGAAAGCCTGAAAACTATGCATGCCACGGTTGTAAGGTGGGAAGGAAGCTGTGTCCACTGGGTTGACCATTGTTCTTTGGAATCCTCAAAGCAAGCTCTGGGAAGCAGGTGTTAGTATCCGTTTTACAGATGAGCAAACCAAGGTTCAGAGAGGTGAGGCCACTTGCCTGATGTTACACAGCTTGGGGTAGGAATTTCAGTCTCTTTTTCTGCAAAACTCTGACTTTCCTGCTGGACCTTATTACAGTCCACGGACATGCACGGGGCCAAGTGAGCAACATGAGAAGGCACTTCTACTTTGCTGGGGTGGGCTACAGGAGTCACTGAAAAATAGCCCTTGAGGACCAGCCTATTTAGTGGGCTCAGGCACAAATTCTCCAACCTAATGGTAGGCTCCTTTGCCCTCCCCAGAAGGCTGTTGAAAGCACTGAATAAATGCAGATTGGATAGAGACCTACAATAGTTGCTCACTACCAGTTACCATATGCCAGGCTCTTATGCCATAGCCATTTGACCTTCACCATGACCCCAAGAGTCAGCAGCACTTAGCAGCAGGAGTGAAGTCACAGAGGGGTGGGACCTCTCACCACAGCACTGCAGTCCAGAAGGGTCGGAGCCAGGATTTGGACCCAGGCGGCAGGTCTGACTGTGAGCATGTGCTCTTCAATCCACCATCAGGGGCCTCGGGGACCTGAAGACATGACGGATAGACACATGGGTACCAGACCAAGAGACACATGGACGTCGGGCAAAGAGATGATGGACAGACACATGGACATCCCGCAAAGGCAAGTGGGGACCACTCTCTGTCGAAGGTCTCTGACCCCCAGGCCCTGCACTGGGCTCTTTCTTTACCTCCTGGACCCACACACCAAAGGGCTGTGGGTGAGTGACAGGAAGGCAGGGGCTCAGAAAGTCGAGACCCTGGGAGCCAGGCAGCTGCGGAGCCAAAATTTAAAGCAAAGCTTCACCAAAGCCCAAGGCATCCCAGGCCTCCAGAGGACCCTTGGAGGTCAAGAAAGGGGACTGCGTGCCCAAATGTGAGAGGACGCAGCCCTGGGCGTTTGGCCAATGGGCCAGGTACAGAGCAGGAGCACGCGGAGCCACCGTCCCATGGCGCACCAAGGATTGGCAGCCTTCTTTTGTGGGAATTTCACTCGTTATAGGTGTTCAGCTTTCGTGATGCTCCTGACAGCCGCCGTGGGATGATTGCAGGGTAGGAGACTGTAACCTTAGAGTTTGCTGAAAACTCGGCAGGTGGGCGGTCTGTCGTCTCCCTGGGCGTGCTGGGAGCCGCTGCTTCCAAGTGTTTCCTTACCAACTCTGGCTTCTGAGGTCTCCAGGTGAGCAAGCCAGGCTGGAGCACAGGGGAGAGGCACTAGCCGAGGTCCTGTCGAAGCTGCAGGATGGGGACTCTGTGGGACCTCGTGGAGGAAGGGAGGCCGGAGTCCAGGGTGCCTCAGATTCAGGGCACCCAGATGGCTGGAGGCCTGGAGATGAGGACCAGCTAAGAAGAGAGAGAGAGTTCTGCACACACTGCACAGCTCTTCTCCGTGGCCTCAGGGTGAAATCTCCGCCTGCCACTCAGGCCACACTGTGGTCCCTATGCCTACTGCCAGGCCTTGGGAGGTGGCACATTCTGGCCAGAGGTGTTTCCTTCAGTGTCCCTGGAACTCAGCCTTGGCCCTTCCTTTCCTAACTCTTCTGTTCTCAGGGGACTCTATGGACACGGAAGTGGTGCCCACCAGCCCAGTGTCTTCATCCTTTTCCTGCTCCGAGCTCCCTCGCCTTTTGGGGTGAGGGGTCCAGTAGGCAACGCCATGTCTTAACCCTTGAGCCCAGCGAGGGTGCCATCAGATGCAGATGGCAATTGTGGAATTCACATTTCTCCTTCTTCTCCTCTCCTTCCTCTTCTTCTCTTTCCTTTTCTTCTTTTTATTTTATTTTTGGCGGTGCTGTAGATGGACCCCAGGACCTCGTGCACACCAGGCCAGCACTCCACTGAGGCACCTCTGCAGCCAGGAGTCAGCACTTTTAAAGTGTCCCTGTAGATGTCAAGTGTCCCTGTAGGTGTCAAGTGTCCCTGTAGGCGATGTGAGCCAGAGAGGCTTAGGCTACAAAGTGATGAAGCTACATGAAACCCCTGGAGGGCAGAGGGCCTGATAGGAGGCTGTCTAAATAAGTCCCCTGAGCACCAAAACGAGGGTAGAGATCAATAGTCCAGGAGGCCCGGCTTCGCTACCCAGCTCTCCAGTCCAAACTTTGCTGGGAATGTCCCTGAAGACAAGGACTGCCAGCTTCTGCTGAGCCTCAGGGATGGGAACCTGGCCTGTGGCCAGGGCTGTGCTGTGGACACCTGCAGCCCAGCATCAGTAGTGCTGTTCCCAAGGCCTGGAAGGTGGCTGGTGCTCTGCTGCTGTGCTGCCCCTGGACAGTGCCAACCAGAGTTTGCAGGAGAGACCCCCAGAATCAGGAGCTAAGGTCTAGTGGTGGGTCTCCCTCATCTTCTCCCACCATAAGGGACACTGGCCCAGCTTGCAGGGGATCTGGGTCAGAGTTTGTCTGCCGAGATCTCTGGCAGTGCTGACGCTGGGCTGTGGCTTCCTGTTGGGCTCTGAGCTGCCCTTCAGCATGCTCCAGAGACCGGCCAGCAGTGGAGGATAGCGGAGGGAACCCAGGGGGCCCTCACTCTAGCCAAATCTTATATGTTCCACTTGTTAGATGCCTGGGTAAATTTTCCATTTGTCCTCAGTGTCCCAAAGTGTGCAACACCATCAAAAGTCCTGAACACATCACAAGTCCTGCTTATCTATGACTGAGTACAAACCACCTTAATTAGGGGGGGGGGCCTTAAAACAAAAAGCAAACCTGAATTCTTCTCTCATGGTTCTGTGGGCACGGTCTGGTGGTCTTTGCCAAGGTCCCATGCACTGTGGTCAGATGGCAGCCGTCTGCTGCAATGGCTGCCCGGGAATGTCTCTCTCCCCACGTGCGCCCTTTCCACATGGCCAGCATGGGACCTCTTTATGCTAGGGCTATCTCAAACTGGTCAGATTTATTACATGCTGCAAGCATCCCAGAGACCCAGAGATCCAGGGCTACATAGGACCCAGCATGGGAATTTACTCAGCCTGGAGTTCCACTGGCTGGAGACAAAAGGCTTGAGCAGCCTCATTTGGAGGAACAGGAACCGGTTCAGGGAGTGGGTGCCCAGAGTCCCTGATCTGCAGACGAGCACCACACCTGCCCCGGGGGTTGGTTAGCACAGGACTTGAGGAACATGAGAGAAGAGGAGCTGGATGAGTAGCCCAGAACCTGGGACAGCCGCCCAGATATCCAGAACATTCCCAAGGAGAAAGCAATGCCCACATGTTTCCATAGCTCACTTGCCATTCTTCTCCACGGCAAACTGTCCAACAGGACAAAGGAAACCACCTCTGGTACGGTCCGGCCAGAGTCCCCCACTGTCTTTCCCTGGGGTCTTAGACTCCTTTTGTATTCTTTCTACATGTTGCCAGTGATTTTGCTTTTCGTTTGTTTGTTTTGCTTTTGTGCTTTGGTTTTTGTTCTTAATGCAGCTTTCAGAAAGGGTAAAGACCCCTTGCTCTCCTGTTCTGCCCTCCAGAGTGACCCCGATCCCCAGCGGTTGGCGCATCCTTCCAGAGACGGACGGCATACTCACAGGTGTAAAGGAATTCTCCCAAACTAAGTGAGGAGCCCTCTGTGGAACGCACTTGGACTTGTGGTGCACATGTGTGCAGGAGCACAGGCAGGTGTGCATGAGTGTGTGTCTCCTCAACATCCTGCAGGGAGTGGTGCACTGGGACCTCAGAGCACCTCGCTGGCCCCTTGTCCAGCTGCACAAGGTTCCGTGGCATGGATGAGCCACCCTTCTGCTGCCTGCAGTCCTGGCTGATGGGCAGTGGGTGGGTAGGTAGTTTGCAGAGTGGCCTTTACAGACACGATTTCCCTCCTCTTTGTGCCAACCTGCCTATTTTATTTTATTTGTCACTATGTCTGTCTGTAACAAGATAGTAACTCCTTTGTATTAGAGTTGAAATTATCCCTTAAGTTAATTGTTAATGTACAACATTTTCTGTCACTGTATCTGTAGTTGTTGCACGTTCCCTTTAAGGACAGAGCCTAGAACAGCAAATTGACCCAGGAGAGTTATAGCCAACGGAGTGGTCCTAGACACCTGACCCCTGCTGCAGGTTTCCAGGAACCAGGGCTTTGGGACCCAGCAAGCACAATTACATAGTCCAACTCCCCTGAGTTCTCCCAGCCTACCCTCTCCTTTCCCAGATTTTAGAATACAGTAATAAATGCTCAGACTTTTAAGTCAGACAGAAAAGGGACCAAATCTTGGCTTCGCCTTTGGGGAGTGCCCACAGGGGAAGCACTCACCCCATAGAACCTCAGTTTCCCAGTATAGAAAATAAACCTAGCTGGGCATGGTGGCACATACCTGTAATCCCAGTAACATAGAGGCTGAGACAGGAGGATTGGGAGTTCAAAGCCATCCTCAGCAAAAGTGAGGCACTAAGCAACTCCGTGAGACCCTGTCTCTAAATAAAATACAAAATAAGGCTGGGGATGTGGCTCAGTGGTTGAGTGCCCCTGAGTTCAATCTCCAATACCAAAAATATAAATAAACAAACAAACAAATCAAACCTTAACAGAGCTCCTAATTCCCTGGCTGAAGAAGTATGAAGTATCTGTTTATTTACACACCCACCCCTTCACATCCAAAGGAGACTAGTTCCCAGGGTTCCCTTCCAATACCTAATCCTGTGGATGCCCAACCCTGTAGGTGAAGTGGGTAACATTTACATAGAACCTGCACATACCTTTCTGTGTAGCTTAAATTACATCTGGATTATTTATAACCCCAAATACAATATCAGTTCTCTGTAAATATTTGTTATTCCACATTTCAGAAATTAATTTCAAGAAAAATGAAGTCTATTCATGTTTGGTAGACACGTTTTTTCCCCTCTGAACATTTTCAGTGCATGATTGAACCCAAGGAAAGGAGGCTACAGAGAGGTCCCCAAAGTCCAGCCAGCACTCTGGCTTTGTAATCCTTGTGGGACATCCCCTGTAATTTGGAGGAGAAAAGCAGGTGAGGAGCTGAGCCCAGATTCCCCTCTGGCCCCGTGAAGCCCACGGCTCCTTCTAACCTCAGAAACTCAGACAACCGCAGACATGTATGGTCTTCCATGCAGGAGCATATTGCTCAGAACAGAGCATCCAAATGGACCTCTTGCAGCTGCTGGGTGGAAGTGCCAAACAGTCTTCTGGCAGCTTCTGGTCCAACCAGAGTGAGCGTCTGTTGAGAGCCACGGCTGAAGGGGCCCCAGCAAACTTCCAGCTGCCAGCTGATTGGCTCCTCTGTGGTGATGCTCATTGGGCTGTTTCCCCGCCCTTTCAGACCACTGGAGCTGCTCATTGGGAGATTCTTTTGGCTCCGCCCACATGACCCAGCCAATCGGCCTCAAGAGTGGGAGGAGTGGGGGTTGAGAGGCTCCCTGAAAGCCGGTGGTGGCAGTTGGGTTCTGAGGGAATTCCTGAAGAGCTTGTGTGGTGCCACTGTGTGTTCTAAAAATAAAGTTCATTTCTGCTTGATAAGTGGCTCGTGAATTGTGCCCAGCCGGATTGCGGCAAGTGTCACCTTCCAGCTGCAAGTCCACTCCCAAGGTTTAACCCCAAAGAATGAAAGTCCAAGCCCAGAGAAAGACTGGCATGTGACTGTTCACAGCGTCCTGCTCAAACCAGCTGACAGGTGGAAGATGGGGCCTCAGCCGAGGTGTCCATCAACAGGAGACTGGATCATCAGGACTGTAGAACACTCTGGGGCTGTAGGAAGCCCCGACTACTGCAAGGCAGCGATACAGAGGAAACTGAAAAGCACGTCGAGCAAAGAGAGCCAGACAGAAAAGGTACTATTGTACGACTCCACTAATAGAAAGTTCTGGAACAGGAAAAGAAAGGGCCGAAGGGTGGTTTCTTAGGGGCAAGCAGCGGGAGGTTATGGCCTGGGGGTGTGCAGAGCCCTGGAGATTGTCTGCAGCTGAACGTCGCTGAGAGGTGCCAGGAAGACCTGGGCATTTCTGTCTATGCAGATTTTATCTCTATAATGAGGAGAACATAAAATTTTGAATCCTAGTGAAGGACATCATGCTGAGGTGTTTAGAGAGGAAGTGTACGCATGTTTGCAACTCACATTGAAATGCATCAAAAAATAAGGTAGGTTGACAGCTGGACAGATGGATAGATGTGAGGTAAAAATAAACAGAACCCTAAAAACCATGGATCGAGAGGGTGAGCCCACGGATGTTCACTGTAGAATTCTCCAATTTTCTGTATGTTTGAAATTCTTCCTAGCAGAATGTTGGAGGAGAAAACATCTGAAAAGTTATTGCCTGGGTTTACCTCCTGCCTTTACCCTCCTCACCTCTGTGACCTTAGAGGAGTTGCTTGGTATCTCTGTGTTCTGCCTGTTTCCTCATCTATAGAACATTGATAAACTTTGGACTATTCAGAAGATTAGATGAGGTGTTACTAAGAAGCATTTAGAATTGGCACAAAGTAAGTTCTCAGTAAGTTCTCAGTGCTCCGAGGTGGTGACTGCAATGGCCTGGTCCTCATGGGCTGTATTGTTCAATGCTTCCAACACTGATTCCAAGAGGCAGTGTCCTAGAGGGATGTGTGGGGCAAACTGTGATTCCCCTCCACCCTCAATGTCTTCAACTCAAAAGTGGAAATAATTAAACAGCCTGGGCTTTTAAGAGGCCTAAATAAAATACTTTGCATAAATAAAAGCAATTGAAACACAGCTCAATTGAAGCCCTCAGGCCAACCTGCTTCTCCCCTGACTCAGATGGAGGAGGTTGACTGAGTTGCAGCCTCCCCAGCCCCTGCTACAGACATGCTCAGGACGGGACTGCACCTGATGATGGACGGCTGGGGGCGTGGGCAATAGGAGGGAGCCCAGCCCCAGTCTCAGGGCAAACTTGCAGCTTCTCTGGGCAATGGGAGACGTGGCCTCAGCCCTTGGAGTCCTGCTGGCAGCCTCTGAGTCACAAGAGTGTCTGAACAGGACAGATCCTGGGATAGTCACGTGGGATTCTTCTAGACTACATAGGCCACCCATTGTGTGCCATCCACACCCGGGGCTGGGTGGCCTCCCTGCAGGCCTGCTCTGCCAATCAGTGGGAACGAGGCTGCCCGTGTCACCGACCATTGTCCAGCACAGCTCCACTGTGAGGCCATCACAGGAAGCAGATTCCTCCTGCAGTTATGAGCACCGTCCTTGCTGAGTGCTGGACTGTGTCTGAGGCCACCCGCTAGGATTTCAATGAAAACACATAATTTAAACAAAAAAGTTCAAACTGTCATTCAGGACTTCCTAGAGCCTGTGATTTCACCATCTCCAGTTCTTTCCTAATGGGTGCTTTGACTTCCTGCAGAAATGCCCTCGAAACACAAATCAATGGATGACCCCGTGGCCTGGCCCTGCCTGCTTTTCAGGGACCAATTTCTCCTTCTCGAGTTTAAAAGCCATCTGGGTTTCAAGAGGCTCTTAATTCACGGATTGCTGATTCGCTTCTTTCTGACAAAAAATGCTGTTTTGTGAGAGAAATTTGCCACCCCCCAGAGACTCTTTAGAGATCTTCTAGAAACGCTGGGCGTATCGGCAGTGAAGGCCCTGGGTGAGCTCTCGAGTGCTCTTTATCTCCCTCTCGGCAGCATTTCATGGAATTCAAACCCCAAACCTCATGAGTTTTCCATGGAGTGTGAAGCAGCTAGGGAAGGCTGCTCCCGGGGAGCAGGGGGCTGGGGGGTGAGGAGGTGTAGGTTCAACAGGCACTCCTCACCCCACCTGGCACTGCTCCACCACCCAGGTGGCTGCTCATGCCCACGTCTGCCCAGGCGGGCTGTCCCCCACCAGTTCCTGCACAAACTCAGCAGCATTGTTAGCTGTGTCACCAACATGGATTTAAATTTTTTTAATTGACACATGATGATTGCACATATTTATGAGGTACATGGGACGTCTCCATGCACATGTGCAAGTGGGATGGCCACATCAGGCAGAGTGCATGGCCATCACTTTATCGGTCATGTTGGGACGTCCAGTCTCCTCTTTTCTAGTTACTCTGAGGTACACAATGAGCTGCTGTCCGTCATACCTACCCACTGGCCACAGGTGTTAGATGTCATCCTTCCCATCAGCTGAGCCTGTGACCAGTGCCATCCTCGTTCTGTCTCCCTCCACGTCCTTCCCAACCTCTCTCTCTGATTTTTAACTCAAGTTTCCTGTCGCCCCAGGTGGGGTTCCCCTGAACTTCACTAGTTCCCCTTGGACATGACTTTCCCCATCCACCCTGGCCCTTGGCTGCCGAGCCCTCTCTGGCCACCCATTCCCATCATGGGTGTGCAAAGCGGGCATGCAGAGTGGCTGAAGCTCAGAGCCTGGAGTCCCACGTGAGGTCGAGCACCACCGGTTCTTCAGAGCTCTGACTACGTAGGCTGAAGCCGGCGACCTCATCGTAGTTCCTTTCCTGAAGAATGGACAGAACACAGGCGCCCACCTGGGGCTGTGAGAAAGGTGAACTGAGATCATCCTTGTAAGACTGTTGGGCCATGGAGTGCAGTCAGTAAAGAGCCACCCAACTAGAGGGCAGGTTGGCCCTCCGTGGAGCTGGAGAAAGAGCTTCCAGAGTCTGTCTCCTGGAAGAAGCGCTGGTAAGTGCACCTTGTCCACCTTGCCACACAAGGACAGCCCAGGAGGCACATAACATGGATGTCTTAGGACCCATGTGTCTCAGGCTCCTCTTTTCCACTCCACTGCCGGAGGACACTGCCCGCTGGCTTTCTCTGGGACCCCAGTCCAAGGTATTTAGAGTCAGGCCTGCAAGACGTCCCTGTGGAGAACAACCTGAGAAGTGTCTTTGGGATGCTCTGGGAGGCAAACTGCCATCCGAGTGTCACTTTGGATGTGAAATTCATCCTCCAGATCCATGCCAGAGACTCAGAAAATACATCACTTAGCAACAGCTGACCCCATCAGAAAGGGACACCAGACTTCTGCGACCTTGGGGACACACAGTTGGAAAACTACCAGCAACTACTGATTGGAAAGGACCCCGAAGGCAGAGGCATTTGTAAATAACCATTGACTCACTGTGGTGTGAGGACACAGTGTGGAAACAGACCCAGCACTGGAGTTGGTCTCAGAGAGCTCAGCTGGGGCGGATGGCGTGACCTGGAGCAAGAACTTGGCCTCCATGAATGTCACTCTCCTGACCTCCAGCAGAGAGGATTGATCATATTTGTCAACATTATTACAAATACTGAATAATTGACACAGAACGCACTGAACACAGTGCTAGCCCAGAGCGAACCCTGGCAAGCAGTGGCCATTGTTCATATTAACAAAGTATGACTCAAGAGTTCACTCTGAAACCTGGCACCGCGTGTCCAATATTTATTAAAATTCACGTGCACAGTAGTGAACCTGCCAAGACTCCTTAGGGACAGAATGACACATGGCTTTGCCAATCCTGTTTAGTCACCTTGCCTTCCCTCTGCCACATCCTGACTTACGCGACTTCTGAACAGACCAACCTGGGTGGGTGTGGACACAACTGTGTGTCGAGAGCTTCAGGACTTCCCTGGATGCTCGGGTACAGGGCCACTAACGACAAATAAACAGTAGTGATAAGGTCGTGTTTAAGTGCCAGACACTGTATTACATCACACACACACACACACACACACACACACACTCACACACACACATTTTTTCCTATTTCATCAAAAATACAGTGCTATCATCCAGTCTGGAATGTCTGGCTCAAGACTAAAATGAAGTAATTTATACCAAGAGGGATACATGCAAAAATGAGAAAAGTCACATTGACAGCAGAACAATTTTCTAACTCAAATCTGAGTCCATCATGAACACCCTTGCCATGCCACCCATCCAAGTACCTGACTTAAACAACTGAATGAATGGAAGATGGAGGGAGGGAGGGAGGGAGGGAGAGATGGATACAGGGAGGGAAGGAAGGGAGGGAGGGAGAGATGGATACAGGGAGGGAAGGAAGGGAGGGAGGGAGAGATGGATACAGGGAGGGAAGGAAGGGAGGGCAGGAAGAAAGGGAGGGAGGGTGGCCGAGGTGACGGGTTTAGCTTTGGAAAGGTTGAGTCTGCAGAGCCGCTGGGTAGATGAGGGAAGCCCTGTCCAGGAGGCAGGACAACGCATGGGCTAGAAAGCAAAACAGTTTGGGGAATGGTAAAATAGAATTTTATGATTTTTAAATTTCTTTTGCCTCTCTCAGACTCAGTTTTCCCTTTTATAAAAATAAAATAAGAGAAGGGCTAGGCTCAGTGGTGCACACCTGTAATCCCAGCAGCTCAGAAGGCCGAGGCAAGAGGATCGAAAGTTCAAAGCCAGCCTCAGCAACTTAGTGAGGCCCTAATAAGGAATATAGCTGGACCCCTCTTGCTAACAGAAAGAAAGAAAGAAAGAAAGAAAGAAAGAAAGAAAGAAAGAAAGAAAGAAAGAAAGAAAGAAAGAAAGAAAGAGAGAGAAGGAAAGAAGGAAAGAAAGAAGGGAGGGAGGGAGGGAGGGAGGGAAAGAAAAGAAAAGAAAAGAAGAAAAGAAGAAAAGAAAAGAAAAGAAAAGAAAAGAAAAGAAAAGAAAAGAAAAAGGAGGGCTGGGGAAGTGGCTCATTGGTTAAGTGCCCCTGGGTTCAATTCCTGGGACCAAGAAGAAAGAGTATAGCTGGGGCATACCTCAGTGTTGGAGAACTGATCCCCTGTGCACGAGCCCCATTTCCCACCCAGCACCACCACAGGAGGAGGGGAGGGAGGGAGAAAGCAATGCTCCTTCTTTGCAGGTGTTTTGGGAATCCTCATCCCACTCAGACGGGTTGACAGGGCCAGATGACATTCAAGCGCCTGCACACAGTGCCTGTCCTTGAGCATGACTGGAGCCATGTCACATGCGGAGAACTCCATGGGCAAGGGGACAGAGCAGAGGTGAGGAGGGATGGTGGCCACAGGGAGCTGCCCGTTTCAAGAGGGGGGCCCCACAAGCAGAAACATCTGGACCCATCTGAGGTCCAAATATCCAGTCCCTGGGTGCCCACCTACCTAGGATTGCACCCATGTCTGATCTGGAACTTGGGTTCCCTGGAATCCTGAGGGGCTCTAGGCAGGGAACCACCCTGCTTGCAAACCTTTGACCTGTCACGGGGTGGAAGGGCAGCAGCTGCAGTTAACCACACAGAGGGAGTGGAGTAGGAGCCAGGGTGGCGTCAGGCGTCCAGGACCTGAGGGTGTCCTCGGAGGCCAAGAGCAGAGCGTTCACTGGAGGGAACTTTGAGGAAGGCCGAGGGAAGACAGTTTATTTTTTGAAAAGAGAAGATCCCACTAAGAGGGAAGGGCCCTGGAGCAGCACCACCTGGCACCTGAAGGGAGTGACCAGTCCCTCACTCAGGTGCTCAGTCTCTGAGGTCTTTGGCCAGGACCTTCCTCCCTCCCTGTCTCCTCTATGGATGGGGATCATATCCATTTTCTTCAGACCTTTGGGGGTTGCAGGACAGAAACAGCTCCGTGTAGCTGGGGCAGTTCAGACTCCAACAGGGCAGAGCCTACTGCGCCCGGGTGGCCTCTCAGCTGCAGTCCCTCTGGTCTTGGCTTCTCTGCACACCTTGGCTTTCTTGCTCTGAGAACTGACATCTCCAAGAAGCTGGAAGGGTGGCCACCGGAGCCCTTGGGGTCACTTTGTCTTCATTGGCAGAGAAGAAAGATGCTCTGCCCTACAGGGAAGAGCTGCCCCGCCCAGTCTCAGTGCCCGTCTGGCTGAGGCACTCTGGGCGTCCCCTTCGGGAAGAAAGGCCACCCCACCTGTAGGAAGGAGGGGATGTGTCTCCCTGAAGGTGGGTATGGCCCCCAAAGAGGTGGAAAGTGTTGAGCAGACAAAACAATCAACACACACTGTGTGTCTTTCATCACGGGGACGTTGTGACAGTCGGCAATGTAGCTGGAATTGCTATATAAATGCCACCGTGTCTAGCACAATAGCAAGTGTGCTATTAGGTCCTTGTTTAAATATTAAATGGTACAATAGGCTGACCAAGTGAGAAGGACATGCTTACTTCACAGGGCTTGTAAAGAATCTCCCACCACCGAGGAGGGACTCAGCGGCATTCGCTGGTATTTCAGGAAGCTGCTGTCTGCCCCTCGCCATGCTGTGATGCACAACAGGGAGAATCCACTTCGGTCTCCATTCTGCCGCACGACCAGTGCGCAAGCTTCATATAAGAAGGTTCGAAGCATAGAAATTTTACTAGTGAGTTTTAAAATTAAAGAGTCAGACTCTCATTACCTTTAATTCCCAGCTCTAGAGACGGCTTCTCCTAGCTCCCGCCTCAGCCACCTAATGCGGTGGCGAGGTTTACAGAAGAGGCTAGTGAGAGAGAAAGAGCACGCCAGGGAGTGAGCTTTTATTGGGGAACAAAAAATTCAAGGGAAATGCCATCCAATGAAGGTTGAGGGGGGTAGCATTCCAAGATCAGGGTCAGTGATTGGTCTTCAGGTTAGTGGCCAGGCACACCTCCACACGGACAAGCCCTCTTACCTGCGACAGGGTGGGGAAGGCTCTGTCACAGTTGCATATAAGAGCCTCTCACCCAGCCAGGGAGGTAACTCAAATTACGTGCGAGGATGGCTTCCCACACTCCATCTCTGGCTTCTAAGTCTAAGCTTCTGAAGCCTTTGAAATTTCCCGTTAGGAGCCCGTGACACCGAGCTCCTGAGCAATTAGCCTTTCCTGGGTGGTAGGAACAGCTTTTGTCACCAGGGAGGGAAACTGGACACTGAGACCAGCAAAGAGAGCTGGGGACACTGTCATTTCCCTCTGGGAAGGGTGGCTCTGCATTTGGATTTGCTAGGGACAGTCTTAGTTTCTCCCTGTTTCTGGCGTGATTCCATTTTTCCTTCACACCAATGGGTTTCCCAACATCCCGTTGATCCTCCAAACTGTGGAAGGAAAAGCCAAAGGAACAGGAGCAGAAACCCACAGGAGGCATGTCAAGCATGGCAGGCAGGTGACCTTTCCCACCCGTGAGCAACAGGACTAAGCCATCCCCTGTCCCAGCCTCTGACCTTCACGGTCGACAGCTATGGTGAGTTGGGGACCCCTAGGAGAACCAGGAATTCCTCTCAAGCTGTGTGACAATGGCTTTGCCTCCTGGCCGCTGACCTCCTCCTCCCCTGCAGCCAGGCTGGAGAGGGTGGTGACGTCCCCCTGCTGTCTTCCCTCCACCCTCCCGCATGCACCCTCCCGGCTTCTGGGCCCACCCCAAGCCTCTGAAGCAGGAAGCCCGTCTGCCTTGTCAGCCCTGCCTTCTAGCACTGGGCCTGGCACCCAGGGCCTGCCTGAGAGATGCACAGGACCCTGGGCAGGTGGCTATACCTGCCTGGCCAGCTGAGCTACAGGGAGATTCATTCAAGGTGGATCTTTCAGAGGGACTTGATGACTAAAAGTTTTAAAAATTACAGAAGAGGGAAAAAAGCAAGTGAGCAAATTGTCTTTAAAAAAGGTGGCTTCTGCCTCATGATTAAACAAGGACAAAAGCTCAAAGACAAGCTGGGGCTGCTCCTTTGCCTCCAGCACGCGTGTGGCTCTGAGCAATGATTCAGGATTCTAGAGAAGAGCTGAGATGAGCTGGTACCTGAGACTCGGAGCATCAGCAACCACTGGCCCATGAGGGGGAGGAGGAGGAAGAGGAGGCAGGGGATTCAAGGCCCTGTGAGACCTCTTTGCTGTTGTTCCTTAGCATGCCCACATCCAGGTGACAGGGAGCTCTATGCCCTTTGCTGATTGGATGCAGGGCTGGGGAGAGCCAGGGAGGCTTTGTGGGCCCAGCTGGGGTGCCCAGGCCTTCACTTGCAACAGCACCCATGGTGTGGTCCCAGGAGGAGTCCCCCACACCATGAGTCTCCGCCTCTCTCCCGACAGAGCTCAGGAAAGAGCCCTGGGCAGGGCTGTGCCAGAGGCAAATCCAGAGCAGCTTCCAGAAGCCAGTTCCGTGCCTGGTGGACAGCTGCTCCCTTCTCACCTGCCACAGTCCACCTCCCTGGAACACAGAGTCCCAGAGCCTGGTCCTTAGCACTGGCCCGAGGCATGAGCCCTATTTACGCTCCACTGGCTGCATTCGGAAAACGCTTGCAGCTACCCCATCACCATGGGGTAGCTGTGTATCACTGAGCCATGGGCAGGTTCTGGTCAGTGCTTTGTAGGGGACTTTATCGTCTGATCATGGGACTGCACTTCAACTAAGGCGCTACTGCGTCACGGGGCCACTTGGTCTTGCTGGATCACTGTTCATACATGACCCAACATTGTCCCAAGTGTCATCCTGCAGTCCGTGGCTACACTCCATTCTGCCTCTCTGCGTGTAATCTGCCTCCTCCCCTTCATGGAGGGCTCCCAGGGCTTGGGACTGGCTGGCCGTGGCCTGCTCTGTGTCCATCTCTCTGTGACATTCACACAGTGAAAGCCCCTAACAAAGCATTTACCCACCACCAGCATGAGTCAAAGCCTCCATGATTTTGCTTTCAGTGTGCAAGGACTGGCCGTCACTGCACCCTGTGCGCTATTATTTTAGTTTCCAATGTTTCTGCTTCACGATCTCATTTAATACTTACTGCTAATGAGTGAAATGGGCCTCATGGGGCGGAGGCTTGGGGACATGAGAGGCTGGCAGGCTCATGCAGTCCTTCTTCATCCCACTAACAAGCTTCCTGCCGGTGCTGACCCCCACGAGCCTCTGAACTCACCCGGAGACTCAGGAGTGAGTCGTCCAGATCCTGTCCTCAGGGATCTCAGCCTGACAGGAGGGAATGACAAAGCAAGAAGCCACTTGGAGACTCTCTAACAGTGCCAGAATCTGTATGCACAAGGCACGGCAGTCACTAGAGGAGGTGGGTGGACTTGGGTTAAGTCAAGGAATCAAAGACGGCGTCACTTGTGTGGGGAATATTCAGGTACGTGAGAACTTACAGATGGTGTGGCAACTTCCAGACGGAGGACATGGTACAGTTGGCACTGAAAATGCCAGTCGCAGACTACAGGTACGGAGGAGGCCCTCGGGGATAACACAGCTAAACACGCCCTTCATCATGATGTCACCATGTCACAGTGGAACGCCTGGCTCCAGGTTGTGGCGATGCTGGTGCGAATGAGTCCACTGCACTGCCAGGCATAGGAGAGCAGGGCGCTCGCAGGGCTGTGGGGCGGGACCGGTGACCGGCATACACATTTACTCTGCCGCACTCTCTGTCATTACTTCAGTGTGTTCTGCCTCCACTTACAAAAGAAAGCTCACAGGAAACGGTTTGCAGCGGCCCCGACATCTTGTGTTCTCTGTGTCTCTTAATTGTTGTGTTTTCTCTTGTGCTTGATGGAATCTAGCGTGGTGTTGCTCAGCACGGCCCCAGGAGCGAGAGCGATGCTGCATCTCTAATGTGTGTCTCAGTCCAAAGCAGGCTGCACCGCCTGGGCCGTGGAAGTTCGCCCTGGTGATCACATGGTGCTGAGAGGCCTGCCGCTGTAGTGCTCAGAACGTGTCCCCCTCCCGAGGCAATGCATGCCTGCATGCCCAAGGACCAGGAGAGGAGGAGCTCCCAGAAGGTGGGTTTGGATAGGAAAGAACTTCCCAGGTGGTCTCTCAAAGAAAAGAGGAGAGAGGAAACTCATGGGGTCAGAAGTTTTCAGATCTTGGAGCTGCGAGGGTCACGGATGGTCACCGCTGCTCTCCTTCCTTGCTCCACACCCGTGTGCCCTGGGAGGTGGATTGCTAAGGGAGCTCACCTGGGGTCAAGTGAAACCAGCCAAATATGCTGTGCAGGGCCCAGCAGCAGCACAGAAAGGGGTTCCGCCTCCACAGTCTGACCGAGCTCTCCTCCTCCTCCCGCGGTGGATGTTTAATGAACTGCATATGACCAAGAAAACAAATAGTCTCCACCTGGCCCATCTTGGCTCTTACCTGCCAGGAGCAAGGCGCGGTTTGGGTTCACTGTTTGGTGGTTATGATTGTGTGCCAAAGACCATCTTTTAATAGGAGACTGAGTCTGAGCGAGAGCAGAGTGTTCTCCAAGCTGGGCAAACATCAGGACAGCCTAGGAGATGGCCGATTGCCGGGCTGCACCCCAGAGGTTCTGATTCAGGAAGACTGGAGGTGGGGCTGTCATTTTGTAATGGATTTCTAGGTGGTGCTGCTGTGGCTGCTCTGGGTACCACATTTTGAGAACTGATGCTCTAGATATATTGAGGATGTTGGACAGACTGGATTTCCAGCTCCAGGTGCACCTTGGCCAAGTCATTTTGCTCTCTGAACCCCATTTCCTTGTCTATAAAACAGATGCTGCTGTGGGTGCTGAGCCATCATCTGCCTGATGCTTAGCCCTTTCCATGAATGCCTGCTCCCTTCAGCTCTGTGACCCACCGTGCTCACACACACCATTGGTCGTCAGGGAGATGAAATCAGTCACCAGAAATGCCACTGTGGAGTCAGGCAGAGGAGCTCTGTGGCTTCCTGGGAGGACTTAAGCAAGACACT
Source organism: Urocitellus parryii (assembly GCF_045843805.1). Classification (NCBI taxonomy): domain Eukaryota; kingdom Metazoa; phylum Chordata; class Mammalia; order Rodentia; family Sciuridae; genus Urocitellus; species Urocitellus parryii. The sequence goes on along the minus strand of NC_135531.1, from coordinate 161,867,458 downwards.
CACCTCTTTGAGCCTCACTTTCCTCATCTTTGAAACAGGAACTAAAAAATTACAAGGGAATCTACCTTCTAGCGTTTGTGGAATATTATTATGCACCTGGCACATAGCAAGTCCTGGTAAGGGAGAACTCTTAGCACAGGCAATTTCTTTGGGTCAGTAGAATCTCTGCTTTGCCATAAAGATTAGCCCAAGGGATGGAAATTGTGCACAAAATATCAAACATCAAGGAGAGTAAATAAGTATCTAAAAAGCTTAAACTTGAACTTATAAGTCAAGATTGCAGGAAAAACCAATGTATGTGACACATTGGTTTTGAAACTAATTCATAACCAGTGGATGGAACTGGAATACAGTTTGTGCTGAAGATGAATATCCTTCAACTCCAGAAAAGTCTGCGGGCCACAGGGCCCTTTCCAGTGGTCAGTTGTGATGGATGGCAGGCTGCTTGTCAATCAGCTCACAGTCTCTTTCAGAAGCCTGGTGGTCCTCACCTCTGGGGATAAAAAAATTGGGAGTTGGAAAGATTGAGCTGATCTGAGGGCTGGAGAAGCTGGTCTAAGAGGTCAGATGTCTCTGATCCTGGGGCCAAATGACACAGATTCCTTCACATGCTTTTCTTTTGCACTATGCACTTAATTAGATTGGTAGTGATAGAAAATTAAAACACTTTATGTCTTTCATACAATACCTGAAGAAAGAGGAGATAGCAAAGGACAAAGAGTTAAAGGTGAAGAGAGAGCCTACAGAATGGGAGCAAATCTTTACCACACGCACATTAGATAGAGCACTAATATCCAGGGTATATAAAGAACTCAAAAAATCTTAACACCAAAAACACAAACAAGCCAATCAATAAATGGGCAAAGGAACTGAACAGACACTTCTCAGAAGAAGATACACAACCAATCAACAAATACATGAAAAAATGTTCAACATCTCTTTTTATTAAAGAAATGAAAATCAAAACTACTCTAAGATTTCATCTCACTCCAGTCAGAATGGCAGCTATTATGAAGACAAACAACAATAAGTGTTGGCGAGGACGTGGGGAAAAAGGCACACTCATACATTGCTAATGGGACTGCAAATTGGTGCAACCAATCTGGAAAGCAGTATGGAGAATCCTAGGGAAACTGGGAATGGAACCACCATTTGACCCAGTTATCCTACTCCTTGTTCTATACCCAAAGGACTTAAAACAGCATACTACATGGACACAGCCACATCAATGTTTATAGCAGCACAATTCACAATAGCTAAACTATGGAGCCAACCTAGATGCCCTTCAGTAGATAAATGGATAAAGAAAATGTGGTCTTTACACACAATGGAATATCACTCAGCATTAAAAGAGAATAAAATCATGGCATTTGCAGGTAAATGGATGGAGTTGGAGAATATCAAGCTAAGTGAAATTAGCCAATCCCCCAAAACCAAAAGCTGAATGTTTTCTCTGATAAGCGGATGCTGATCCATAATGAGAGTGGGGCATGGGAGGAATAGACGAACTCTGGATAGGGCAAAGGGGAGAGAGAGGAAGGGAAGAGGAGCAAGGGGCAGGAAAGACGTGGAATAAGATGGAATCTTTACCCCAAGTACATGTATGAAGACTCGAAGGGTGTGACTCTACTTTGTGTATGAATGGAAATGCATTGTGCTGTCATGTGTAACTAATTAGAACAAATAAATAAGTAAATTTTAAAAAGAGAGAGAGAGAGAAGACAAGGACGAGGAGAAGAGATCGTGCGTGGATGTGACCCTTCACAGTCCAGATTCTGAGCTGTATCGTCCACAGATGATCTTTGAGAGATGTTCACGTTCTTTTATTGAGACAGGGTCTCACTGTGCTTTCCAGACTGGCTTTAACTCCCAGTCCTCCTGTCTCAGCCTCCCCAGTAGCAAGGATCACAGGCCCCACTGCACCCAACCAGGAAGATATTTAGATCTGAACTGCCTAAAAGGAGATATCTTTGTTGGATTTGTAAGCAGTCACCACCAAAGCAACAGAACAGAGTCAACACAGATGGTTAAAAAAGAAAAACCAGAGACTTTTAATAAATCCAGCCCTACCCTTGAATGCGTAGAGTGGTTGGCTCTTACATAGTGACAGCTTCAGGTTCAACATGTTTGTACTCTAATTAGTCAACACTATTTCTTGATCAGCGGATTAAGTCTTGAGTGTCCATCCAATAAAGATCCTTTAAGCAATGGCTGCCATGTCCCCCCTGGTCTTTCAGGAGTGGCAGTGAACACGGGGGTTGGAGGGTCTGAACTGAGTCCCACCTTTAGGGTGGTGGGAACCCCCTTCCTTCCCCTAGTCCTCAATTGCCTCAACCTGGGCAGCCTGCCTGCCTCTTAAGGTGGGTGGCCATAGGTGGTCGTGAAACATCCAGCACATAGTACACTCACAATGAGTGCTGTCCCTGGTGAGCTGTTTCCTCACCGCTCGGAGGCTCTGTGTGGCCCAATGGCAACAGGAGTGGCCCATTCCTTTGCCGTAGTGCTTTTCCCACTGGACTTGGAGTTAACCAAGTGTAGCAATTACATCTGTGCTCTATTAAATATTTAGAAAAAGGTTTTGCTATTGAAAGGAAGCAAGCATTTAGAATCCACAAGCCCAGGGTGCAGAGAGGCTTGGCCCAGCAGATTTAAGAATAGAACAGCAGATTTGTTCTAGCAAGTATGGTGAAGGGGAAAATAAGAGAAGGAGGAAAATAAAACTTATTGATTATTGGCTCTGGGACAGGCTGTAGCCTGGAATTTGCACGTGTTAGCAAGGACGAGAAGCCCTGGGGCATAAACACATTGCAAGGCCACACAACCAGTAAGCAGAAAATTTAGGGTTTGAGCCCAAGACGGCCAGAGCCCCAAATCTTAGCCTTATTTGACTCTCTGAGGCCGACTTCACAGCCCTTCCCCGTGAGCCCTCCCCCGCCTGCCTAGCAACTTTGTCCTGGGTCTCAAGCATTAGGAGGGCAAAAGTAGGCCTGATGAAGTTCTGTGCAAAGAGCCCAACTTCCTACCATGAGAAACAGGCCCCAGGAGGGCTGGTCATGGAGTAACTACGCTCCAAGGACAAATGAGCATGGTAGGAGGAGCACGGGTGTTAAAGCAGCCTCCATGGGACCAAGAAACGTGTTCAATCATTTCTGAAAAGGGTCAGATCGATTTGCAGCCCTATCGCCTTCCTTGAGTGGCCTGGAAGGAGTGGCTCGTGACTCCAGCCACTGACCTGCACCAACTCATCTGCTACCTGTGACTTCCCGCCCTCCTCCTCCCATCATGGGTGTTCCTTCTGTCCTGGACATCCCGGCCCCCTGCCCCTCAGGCTTGGCCCCGCTCTTGTCTCTGTTGGGGACATTCTTCCAAGCAGACCTTACAAGGCCGGGCTCCCGGGGCCCTTCTGGGGAAGGCAGCTCAAGCCGTCCCTCTGCCCTGCTCTCTAGCACTTTGGGACTTGAAAGTACTTACTGACGGCTGCTGGTTTTGTGGCTGTCTCCCCTCCAGGGATACATTTCTGTGACTGTCAAGACTCACCTGCTTTTGTCACTACTGCCACCGCATAGCTGTGCAGTTTGTAAACAGCTAGTAAATATTTTCACAAAAACAAAATCACTCTCAGGTTGGAGTCAGAAAGGGGTGGGGACCCAAGCGAGAGATCCACGCACTTTTACACTTAGGTTTTATCCTCTCTGCCTGGAAAGACCCCTAGTCATCTTCGAATTCCAGTTCAGAAACTGAATGTCCCTCCTGCCACTGGGCCACGGGAGGCAGCCCCTGACTTCCTGGGCAATCCTCCTGTCTCCCACCTGCCCTGCTTTCACCCATGCCATGCTGTGTTCTGCTTATTTACTCAGATGCCCGCCTCCCCGGGTGGAGAGGAAGCAGGTGGGATTGTCTTATATTTCACAACTGGAACAACGTCTGGCATATCAAAGATGCTCGGTGAGTGTCTGGGAAATGAATTGAACTGAAATGAATTAAATCACATTAGTGGAAAGTATTTCTAAGTGCCACAGGCCATGAAGCTTATCTTCCCAGTTAAATTCAATTAAACAACGACTTATTCAACATAACCAGCAAATGATGACACCACCCAGCCACTGCACCTCATGTATAATAAATGAAATTGTCAGTTTTGAGTTGGGGTAGGTGGCACCTTGGTGTGGGTTTCTGACAGGCAGTTGGGATGCAGAATCAAGGGTGGAGAGGTGTGGACGGTCTGTGGGGCACCTCCTCTCCACTAAGTCCTGTGCCGGGGATTCTGAGTGGTGGGTGTCAGCAGCACACTGCACACCAGTTTTGTGGGAGCGTGTAAAGAGGGAGAAGGAATGATCGTGTGAGCTCGGGGAAGGCCTTCCGGACAAGACGCATCATCAAGTCTTTGAAGCATGAGTACTTTAAGCCAGAGGCCAGGAGGAAGAGTCCTGGGGATTTGGACTTCAGCAAGATGAGAAAAGCAGACCCCTGTGCGGCATACCTGCAGGGGAGGTTGTGGGGAAGGGAGATGAAGCCAAGCGACCCCAAAGGCCTGGAATGACCAGACACTACCCATGAGGGCCATCCCCTATCACTGCCACCACCTCCAGCGCAGGTGAGACACTGGCATTGGGTAGTGCAGCCCCAATGGCCTTCTGGGAATGGACTTCATCGTCTGTGGGTCATTCGGCCCTTTTCTAGCAGGTGGACCCCTTGCTGGAGGAGGAGCTCCCCAGTCTGGGTCTGTCTATAAAGTGCCACGCCACCCTCTCATGAAGAAACCCTGTTCACCTATGAAGGTCTTGAAGATCCCCAGGGCTTCCTGGAGTTGGAGTGGTAGCTGGACAGACAGCTCCGGAGCAGGCCTCATGGTCAGCCATGGAAAGCACGGCAGATAGAACATGAAACCAGCCCCTCTTTCCTCTGAAGCTCCAGCATCTCCTTCTCTGTACACATCTCAGCGTCCTCCTCTGTAAGAGGACCAGGGCATCTCAAGTCAGGGTGGGTCCTGAGGTTCAGATTGTGCAGAATTTCCCAGCCTGCAGGCTGCAGGACACTCCCGGAGGACAGCTGATTTTAGATGGATCAAGATGCGGCATTCATAGGCTTTCTGATTCCTTCAGTAGATACCCCATGGGGTGCCAATATCTTGAATGCTTCCTCTGACATTTGCTAATCTCCTTTTTCAGTCAGGGTGAGGACAGGAGGCTTCGAGTTCAGAGCCATGACAGGCAGACTCTTGGGAGTGGCCACAGTTCCCCTTGACTCTCTGCACCCTTTCTCTTACCCCAGTCTCCTCTAGATACCTGTTCCCTTCATTCTGCAGAGACTCTGGAGGCAGATTTGCAAGTCTTCTACTCCTCTCACCTGGACTCTCGTTCATGGACATGGCGGCCATTGGCCTTATTTTTTTCCACCTTATAAGTTGTAAAACTATCTTCTATTTATAGTTGATGCTGCTGTGATTTGACTTGGGGTGCTGATGTAAAGTTTCCTTATTAAGTAAATACATTCTTCTTTTTTCCCTAGAGGATCAATTAGGTGAGTAAATAATCTTGGTGGGACCAAGCAATGACAGGTCCACAGTTACGGCCAGGGGTAGGGGTGGCAGAATAGGGTGGCAGGAGTAGGGAAGGGGATGTGCAGATGACTATGCTAAATGGCAGGTCCTATGTGTGATCCCTGGTGCCAGCTTATTAGCTGATCTCTAATGGGAAGTTACCCAATTTCATAACTCAACGAACAGGACTCAGCATTGTCCAGAGAAGCCTGTGGACACCCAGGTGGATTTTCCCTGTTCTGCATGTCTGTGAGACATCTCTTCCCAGCGACTGACACCTCATTCCTGGCAGGAAGAGTCGACTTAATTTTCCTGAAAGAGCTGTTAATTGGGTGACTCTGCAGGGAGGCCATTTGTCTGTTGAGATGTCCATGGAGCATCATGAAGAAGATAATGAGAGGCAGGTGGTGACAGTGTCCTAGGATGGAAGGAAGCCTGGGGACTGTCACATTAGTTTCTGATCAGTCTTTGTTAGCCCTGATGTGAGATGAAAGTCCAGTGAGCTTAGAAGAACTTTGCAGAGGGACAGGGGGACAAAGTTCACTCTGATACTCTACAGAAACACCAAGATCTTTCATGTCTACTTGTGGCTAGTGGGTGGAGTGGAAGTCCCAACCTGAGTGGGGAGACTCAGACATGGATAAGATGGCCCAGATGGGACAGTTGAATGGATTTACTCACCATCTATTGTGGGGTGGGGGTGGGAGTGTCCTCGTAAAAAGCCGAACTATGTCCCCCTGTGGGCTGGGCACACACCTGGGCAGGTGCACACAGGAGAAAGACAGCTGGCAATCAGCAGGAGAAACCCGAAGCCTCTGGGCCACTTTGAGGAAGCCCAGGAAAGAGCCTTTGTTAGAGACTAAAATGATCTCAAGGACAATGAAGGGCCTTCAACACAGTGTGGAATAGAGGGTGGGTAAACCCAGCCCCAGCTCAGGTGACAGAACCCACTGGTGATGCCCCTGCCATCATGGACCACTTAACAGGGTACTGATTTTTTTTTTTTGGTGGGGGAAGGGTCTGCTATCATAAAAAACGGCATGACAAAGAACAGCAGCTCTTTGCCATTCCTAAGGAAGTCACAATGCAGCCCACGTCCCCTCTCTAGGAGATGAGCCAGGTGGAGGAAAGGAAACCTGTCAGATCGGCAGGTTCTCTGAAACAGAGCCACGTGGAAGGCCAGGAGCCGTGCCTTCTCCTAGAAAACAATACGGGAATCGCCCCTCTGTGGCTCAGAGGAGAAGGTAAGTTTTGGATATCATCGCTGACACCCATTTCTCTCTAGGGGACCCCACAACTGGGAATCAAGATGCCCCCTCTTTCCCAGTTCACTCGTGCTCTCCAGGGGGGTCCTGGATTGTGGAGTGAACGCCTGTCTTCATCCCTTTGTCCAAGAGAGCTCTGCCAGCTCAGGGCTGGTGCTGTGGTTTCCTCTCCAGCAGAGAGCTGATCAGGAATGGTGTGAACTAGCAATTCTCTGAACCTACCAGTTATTGCAACTGGACGAAGCCCAGAGGAGACTGAGCCCAGAGAAGGGCCCACGCCCTAAGACACCTGCTGAACCTCCGAGGATCTGTGGCAGTCAACATGGGGAAGTGCTCTGCCTGGTGGCTGTGGGTGCCCACAGCATGGAGCCTGCGTGACAGGGAGGACTGTGTTAGCCAAGTAGGAATGGAGGACCAATGGCAGCGGCTTGTGTTCCAGCCTCTCAAGACAACACGGGGACTCCAGGAACTCTTGGGATGGGAACTGTCAGCAGCTGTGGTGGCCTGTTAGTGGAGGCTAATTGGTTTCTGTAGCTTCTTTTGCAATCACAGGTAATAGCACCTGGTAACTATCAGTCTGCCTCTCCAGGAGTTTGGAGCAGGCACGCCCCGGGGCAGACTGCAGGTATTTGAAGAATCCTACAGTCACTTACCAGCCCCGGATCTCAGGACAATTATGAGTCTCCTCCAAGCTTCCCCTCTCTGGTGTCCTCTCTCCCATGTCAATGTGCCAAGAGGAGTCACAGTGATAGATGCAACCCAATTCTAGCCCAGGCAGCTTCTATTTTCATCCTGAGCAAACTTGACACAGGACCCAGCTGTTCTGCATCCACCCATTGCTGGAAAGCCCCAGTGAGTTGAGCACATTTTCCTGCACAGAGGAAGGCAAGCTGCGCCCTACACCTCGAGCCACACTGTAGGAGCAGGAGCCGCAATCCCCAGTGCTGCTTCCAGTCCTGCATCTGCTGACCACAGCGTCTTCTACTGGGCCCATCCCTGCCCATCCCAGATGTTGCTTTCCTCCTCCTGCTGAGCTCATTCTACATGCAGTGCATGCAAGCTGGTCTCCTCCTCGCTTCAAGATGAGCACTTTTACTTTTAACTGACACATAATTGTACATATTCACAGGGCACAGTGAGATAAGTTGATACATATATACAATGCGTAATGCTCAAACCAGGTAATCAGCATTTCTAGTTCCTAAATATTTGTTATTTCTTTGGCTGGGACCTTTGAACTTTTTGTTTCTAGTTCTTTCTAAGATGCGGATGCTGTTGTCAGCTCACCTCGCTACTCTGATGGAGAACTCTGAATTGTACCCTCCTGTGGCTGCCTTCTAATGCCCACAGTCTGCTCTCCAACCACTGTCCCCTACTTTCCTAAACCACTTCCAGAAGATTGGTGCTTCTGCTCCATTTTGAGCTCATTAAAACCTCTTTCGGACAAAGCTGGTCTCATTTTTCTCCTTGAAAAAGAATTCTCAGATTTGTTGCAAAGCTTTCTTGAAATTCCGCTGGGGACCAAAGCCCTTAGTCTGTGATAGATACAGGGTCAGGGGGTCTCTTCCCCTTGACCTAGGCACTCAGAAGATGTGGGTGGCATCAGGGAGGGCAGGGCACCAGGCACGTCGGAGGGAGTGAGGCCAAGTTAGTGGAATCCCGTGGAGCCCTGTTCCCAATGCAGTGGCTGTGCCATAGAGGCCACAGAGAAAACACCAGACCTCAGCCACTCTGGTGCCACCAGGACGTCAGCTCCTCACCTGTCTCTGGTCAGGAAAAGGGAGTAGGGATCAGAGACACCCAGCTGCTAGCAGCACTGTGAGGCCGAGAAGTGATAGAGGGTGGGGAAGACGCAGAGCTCACCCATGTCCAGTGTCCCCGTAGGGACTAGGGAGCCTGGCAGGTTGCATCTCAGTGACAGGGCTCATGCCTCACCCATGCTAGCCCTGGGCTTGATTCCCAGCACTAAACAAAAACTATAGAGTGCCTAATTTAATAGCTAAATCCTCTGGAGAGATCTAAGTTTGACACCTGCTTCTGCCATCTAGGAGCCACAACGGTGGAGAAATGACCTGGCCTCTCCGAACCTCAGGGACCTTATGAATAAAAGGTGGCGGTGGGCGGGGGGGGGGGGGAGGGTGATTACTCCAAGGATATCGCAAGGATTGGTGAGGTTGAAGAGGTCAGTGTAGAAGCCCCGCCGCAGCCTCCTTCCTATAAGGCTGAGTGGTGCGTGTTGAACGCCCCTGGCCGCCAGCTGCCAAGCTTCCTCTTCTCTGTCTAGAATGACATTTCATATCCTAGCTTGTTGGAAGCTTCAGGAACCTTGACTATGTGACCGTCTCTCTCACTTTTTTCTTTCTTCCATCCTTTCTTGCTTCCTTTCTTTCTCCCTCAATTTTAAGTTTACTCTATTATTACAAAATAATGAAAGCTCATTTTAGAATTTTTTTTTAAAAAAATCATTCCAACTGAGCATTTCCCTTGGCAGAGCTCATCCGTCCATCCTCCCTGAGCCCAGCTCTTTGTCCTGGACGAGTACAGGTGCCAGGCAGGTCCCCGCTCTCCCAGGCTAAGATGCGAGCGGGTCAGGCGACCAAGGGACAAGTCAGGAATAAAACATGAACTAGCAGCAAGGGCTACGATGGACGTGAGACAGGGCAGGGAGGCAGAGAGCCAGCCGCTCTGGAGGAAGAGCCGGGAGGCTGAAGGGGGACGTTGGAGCCCAGACAGGCCACGACCCAGGAAGAGTGAGTCCAAGTCAGCCAAGGACGATGCACTGCAGGGAGGAGCACTGTGCATGTGAGAAGCCAGAGGCCAGGGCCCTGGACTGCAGCCATCATGGGCAGGAGCTGAGAAGAGCCCGGAGGCAGAGGTAGAGCTGGGGGACAGCAGGCCCCAAAGGCATTAGGAAGGGGTCCATGTTGTATTTAGGTGAACAGGACGGTCACTGGCAGCCCACTGGGGTGGAGGAAGGACGGCAGGGAGAAGGAGCAGGTGCAGGGACCCACTGAGAGAGCAACTGCAGAGTCCAGGCGGGGGAGGCCAGGCCCACGGTAGTTGAAGGAGGAGGAGTGGGCAGGTTGAGCCGGCCCCCAAGGGACAGTCTCAGAGCGTGCTGGTGTCTTGGACGTGGGGCTCTGAGGCTTGTGGGGAATCTGCAGTGCCTCCTGTCCCCTTGGTAGGCTGGAGAAGGCACAGGCCTGGGGCTGGGAGGCACGAGGGAGCTGGGAGGAGGCGTCAGAGGTCCATGCTGTCAATGTTATGTCTGATATGCCCACTGGACAGCCCAGTGGAGTCAGAGAGGCCCCTGGATGTGCCAAGCTCAAGGACGCTGTAACATGGGGAGTCTCCAGCATGAAACTGATGGAGGTCACCGAGGAGAGAGCAGCCAGCGCAGAGCCAGGTGGCCTCGACTTGGAGTTTGAAATGAAGAGAAGGAGGAGACAGAAAGAAGACTGGGAAAGGGCCACCATGAAGAGGAGGAGCCCCGAGAGCATGGCCTCTCACACCAGGAGGAAGAAGCCTTAGGGAGGGACCATGGGAGAGCAGGTGAGCATTGAGATCTCAGGCCAGGAATGTGGCCCCAGTGCATCCCAGCACACTCAGCCCTGGAGAGAGGCAGCTCCCGGGCGACCCCTGTCCTCTGTGTCACACAGCCCCCTCCCCAGCCACGATCCTGGCCAGGCGGGACGTGTGGGAGCTTTCCCAGCCTGTGGGGCTCAGGCAGGCTGACTCAGATCTAAAAAAATGACATATTTCTGGTTGAAGTTGGATTTTGAACAGAATCCTAAGAGCCTATTAATTATTGTTCATTTATTTTAAAAAGCAAAGTACGATGGGTATTTCCCTGAAAATAAATGTTCTAGGCATCTTGCATTTTTTTCTTTATGATTTGCCAACCACAATCAAACAATTTTTCAAAGCTATAAATAACACTTAGAGGCTAATCCTCAGAAGTCATTAACTTTGGGAAACATGAGAACTGGACTTCTCGGAAGCATTGAATATATGAATGCCAAATCCAAGTTACTACCATATATTGAGTCATAAATACTCACTCTCTGAAAACCAAAAAAAAAAAAAAAAAGTTCCCACAAACTTAGGGAAACAGAGAGTGATCTGCAACCATGGTAATGAAACCAGTCTTGAGAGTCAGGATTGGAATTCCCTCCCTCCCCAAGAGTCTTCAATGTTGAAGACAGAGCACCCGAGAAACGCCAAGGCAAGTGCAGAAAAGAAGTTTTATTTAAAGGATTGAACAGAGAGAACCGAGAGACTCCTCCAGAGAGGAGGGGGTCCAGAGCTGGTGCCAAAGGAATGGGGGTCTCTTGCCCCTTTTATTTTAGGTTTCTTTTCTTCTCATGTCTCCTCCGCCTCTTATCTTGCCTCTGTGACCAAAAGGGCAGGAAGAGAGCCAACGAGAGGGAAAATGGGAATCTCCCCTCCCCGTAGGCTCTTGGCAGCCAGGTGGTGGGAGTGCCATCTCCATTTCCTTTGATAATTAGCTCCCTGTCCTTTGCCCTGGTCTCAGTAACAAGCAGCACAGGAACAGACCTTAAACTTTGCAATGGCTCAACCACATCCTGCTCCAGCAGAGCTTCGGCAAGCCCGCCAGCCAATGCCAGCCAAATGGGGACAAACCCTCCCCAGAAGATGGCCATGAGCCACACTCAAGTAGCTGTGCTTTACAAGGGACATCAGCCCGATGTGGCATATAGGTCTATCCATCCCTGAAGCACAGCTGTCCCTACCAGAGGGACATAAATTCGTCTTTTTCTTTCCGGTATTGAATGCCGATGTCATTGTTATATGGATTCTCCGTGTCTTGTGCTTAAATGTGCGAGGACAGGCTTATTCACTGATTCATCCCACCTGTCACTGTGCTTAGTGCTGGCAACACAAAGGAACCCACGACAGGGTCCCTGTCCCCCAGGAAGCTCAGCCCAGGAAGCACAAGGCTGGAACACGGTGTAATGTCAAACTCCCAGAGGAACATGCCCAGAGCTACAGAAGCCAAGAGGAGGACGTACTAGGGGAAGGCCCAGGAGGCATCTGGAAGGTGATGCTGAGTTTGGGGTTTCCACATTGAACATGAGTGTCCCAAAGGCAGTAGGGGAGGGCACTCTGGGCGGGGAAGCAGCGTGATTCCATGAGGCGGAGAAGCGCAGAGCCAGGAGTGTTCTCCAGGAGGGGAGGGGCAGGGGGCCACGTCCACGAGGGCCACACCCGGCTTAACTCACCAAAACCTCAGCCTTCTCACTGATAACGTAGGTTTGTCCCTAACCTCAGGCTTGTCCCTGTGATTAAGTGATTTCTCCCGGGATCAGTGGTGGGAAGGGACAGGGTGCTGGGAGAGAGTGCGTCTGGAAGCCCGCTCCTTCCCTGGAGCAGGGTGACACAAACTCTTGAGGCCCAGGAGCAGGGTGATGAAGGGCACTCCGGCAGAAGGGCTGGCAGGTCCCCTGATGACCCTGGCCAGGCCCAGTCTGTGGTCAGCTGGCCTGCTGGGTCATGGGCTGTGCTACCACTTTGCTTCTGTTTGCTGTGGGCTGTCACTTTATGGAATGGGGCTCAGGTCTGGGTGGCCTATGGCCCTGTAGGGGTCATGGGAAACCTGGAGCCGGGGGATTCAATTCATTGGCCGAGGCTGGGAGAAGGAAGAGAAGAGAGGGGGTCAGTGAAGCTTCGTCTTCAAGGGTCCCAGGCACTTCACACACTGTCACCTCCTGTGAGCTCACATGGTCTCATCTCGGGAGAGCTGAGTCCCTGTTGATCTGGGAGTAAGAGAGGGGCATTCAAGATGGCGAGGAGGTAAGCACCCGCCACCTGGCTGAGCCCCAGGACCCAGAGGCTGCCCTCTACTCAAGGTCAATCTTGAGTCCTTCACTGATGACCCCAGCACTGAAATAAAAGGAAGAGGGATGTAGGAGATGTCAAGACGGCAGAGAGGGGAAGGCAGAGAGGGGACGGCGACGGGCCTGGACTCAGGTGTGGCTCCTCCTCCCTTGCCCTGCCTCCCACCAGATGCGCCCAGGACTTTCCTCCTCAGCTCTGAGCCTCGGGTTGCTATCTGGAGACCAGGGGAAGGGGTTGGGATCACCTCCCAGGCACTGTGGGGGGAGGACGTGGATGAAGCCTGTGAGTCCCTGAGCTGTGTTTGGAGGTGCACGGTCTCAGCAATCCTCGGTGCCTCCTTGTTGCCCTCCTCTGAGGGGAGCTAATAGTTTCCACTTCCTAGAACCATCTAGGGGTGGAAGGACACACTGTGGGCAGCGTTTGGAACTGTGCCTGGCTGTTGTAATGACGTCGATAACTGCAGTCATTACCACCAAGAGTGAGTGCGGGTTCGATGCAGAGCGGGTGCTCGGTGGACACCCCAACAGTCCACATGCTGCAAAGAAGGAAAGGGAACCTGAGCAAGGCAAGGAGAGCCGGACGGAAAACATGGCGGGGAGAGAGAAAGAGGGGTGCTCAGCTGGTCCACTCACTCCACAGGGCCAGGGCTGGAAGGCCCAGAGGAAGGAGACCCCTCCCCACGCCCCTCCATCCCACATCCCAGTCCCTGTTCTCCACTGATCTCTTTGCCCCAGAAGGCTCCCCAGTGACATTCCCATTAGGGAGGAGGGCTATTTTGGAAACTCAATGATTTTAGAAGCTCAATGATTTTAACAAAGTAATGGAACAAGCCCTCCGGCAGTCATTTGTCAAGCTATGGCAGGCGTTTGGGAGTTGGAGAAGTTGGGTGGCAGCCTTCACGGCCTGGGTGCTCAGGGCGATGAGTGATCCGGGTCCCGGGTGGCTCAAGGCTCCACCCTGCGACTCAGAAGGGCGCATGGTTTGAAACTTAAGGACTATTTCTGAAATGTCCCACTGAACAGCTCAGCCCAGGGCTGAGTATGGGCGGCTAAAAGGTGGACGTAGAGCAAGGGGTCTGGGGACCCTCTTCCATAGCCCCACCGAGCCGCAGCACCCTCACCTGGAGGCAGGTGACAGCAGCGCATGTTATACAGGGTGGAGGTGAGACCCCGGTTAAATGGGCCAGGGCGTGCAGAACTCTAGCACATGTCCCAAGTACTTTACAACGACTCAAACTGTTCTCTGGGGAAAAACGTCCTCTGCACAATGCTTGCGCTAGGGAAGGTGCTAACTAACCATCCCACCCAGTCCGTGTCATCTGGGCCTTCGTGCCTGATGATGATGCTCATTTTTGTTCCAGTACTGGTGTAGCCCCCTTAACCCTGGGGGATGTTCCAAGACCCCTGTTGGGTGCCTGAAACTACTGATAAAACAAAATCCTACATAGACATTTTTTTTCCTGTATGCAGATCCCTATGGTAAAGTTTAATTTATAAATGAAGCACTGTGAAAGGCCAACACCAGTAACTGATGAGACAGTAGGGCTTCACAGCAGTGCACTGTAATGAAAGTGTGGTGTGGAGGCCATCATAAAGTAAGAGAAGGGTTTTATGAGGGGACAGTAGAGAATGGTGAGAATAGGCTGGACAGAAGGGCATTGTGTGTCCCACGAGGGGTGGAGGGAAGAGCGGGAGCTTCCTCCACAGTGCTCCGAACGTCACTTGGTTTAAAACTCATGAATGGCTTATTTCTGGAATGAACGATTTAAAAAGAACCGTGTAGAGTGTGGTTTTGTGTCTTCTTCCTGGAGACCCTTGAACATGTCTGATGCTTGTATCAATAAAGTCGATATCATCGGAGCTCGGTTAACAGGTTAAAACTTGATCTCACATAATAATTACTTTCAATTTCTATGATTGCTGTCTCTGATATGTTACTCAAGACTTTTGGGTTGCAAATATCAGAAACGAGTTTCAGCAAAAAAAGATTTGATTGGTCCTGGACGCACGGCTGGCAGGCTGCCGTCTCAGGCCCTCCCTGCACCTGAACTTGATCCCTCTCTAGCTCCTCAGTGTACTTTCCATGACAAAAGCAGCCACAGGTAGCTCTAGGCTCAGCAACCACAGAGAACAGGTCTTCTGGGAGCTCATTTCTGGAGTGTACCATTTGAGGTTGCAGGCTGCCCTGGGCCACGGGTAATGCAACCACAGAAAGCGAAGCCCCCAATGAGAGGTGGTTCTCCAGGACTGGTTTTCTCGGCCTTTGTTTTCCAGAACCTGAGCAGGAGCCCTTAGGGGACTTAGGAGAGGGGAGGAGAGGGCAAAAGGGTCAGCCAGGCACCAGGGAAGGGCAGGTCCATGGGCTGTCCCCGATGTGGGCAGGACCCTGGATTACCTGAGAGTAACCGAGTGCGTTTCCCACCTAGAGATGGACGGAGGCTCCAAGTCAGACTTGACTAGAGTAAGGAGAGTGAAGAAAGGTGATTTCTGTTCCCAACTCAGTAGAGAGGCGCAGGGTGTTATGGTGGCAGCGAGATTGGTGGAGGGAGCTGGACTTTGTCCATTTCAGGAAAACTCCCAGAGGTTACAGACGGTCAGAAAAGCTCGGCCCTGTGAAGAAGAGAGCTGAAGGTCCATGGAACACGGGGAGCAGCCTGTCCTGCTGCTGTTGGCCAGAGCTGTTTGCTGGGAGCAAAGTGAAACGAAGTCAAACCCTGCAGCGTGGCCAGAGCTGCTGTCGTGGAAGACAGCTCCTGTCTCCGGTCCTCCCCTTGCTCTTCCCTTGCACCCGCAGACAGCTCTGCAACCCCGAGGACTCTTTACCATCCATGCACAAGCCCTTGGCAGCCTCTGCCCCACGTCCACGTGACCTTGAGTGCTGGTGCTTGTCCCCTCTGGCAAGCTCCCAATGCATGTCCCCAGGAAAGAGAATCCGATGGCTCCCCTCAGCTCATGAAGTGTGCCTCCTGGGTCAGCTGTCCACCCTGGTCCACAGGGCAGTGGCCAGGGAGCACCATGAAGCACAGTGCAAGTTCCACCTTAGGCCGAGGGCTTTGGGTGGAGCTGAGCAGGCCCTGCCCAGGAGCCCGGATCACCTGCCCTCCCACCTTCCACACAGTGGCATCTGCAGAACTCTGAAGCCCAGGACATTGTGAACCAGCTCCCACACTGCAGCAGGGGCGTCAGCTCCTCCTCAGAGCCCTGGGGACAGTCCTTTGTCACCACAAACCCACATTGCCTAGCAGTTTTCAATTTATGTGACTATTTTGGGTTCATGAGCTCCAGAACAGGACTATTATTTCTAGAGTTTGGGCCAAGGCAAATAAATAATTGATAAGTGAGTTGCCAGTCGGTTTTACTTTTTAAGAATATATTTTAGCCCTTGTTAGAGGTTTTGAGGGACAAATCTCTTCTGTTGTTCAGAAAGATGATTCTCTATGCCACACAACTTATTATAGATGAAATAAGGGTTCGGCTTCAGACTGTATGGTTCCAGCAAGACCAGTCCTGTTCTCTGGCGTAGACATGATCACAGCCCCTGTTTTCTAACCTCTGGAGAATAATTTGGAGAACACATTGCCTTTTTAAGGGATTGTGAGAGAAACAATTAATATAAATATAATATAATATGCAGCAATCTAGCTCGGACTTCACTTTCAGATCATTCATAGAGCTCGGACTCCACCGCGGCCCTAGGTGGAAGTCCTTCACTGTGCCGATGGGGGCTTCCCTGAGCCCTCAATTAGTCTAGAATCCCACACTTATGCATGGGCAGAATGGAACATGGACATGGGTTTTTCCCAGTCTGGTGTTTCTGTGCAAATCACTGCCCATCTCTCAGTGGGGAATGTCATGGGGGAGAGAGGCTCTGTGCACTCCCAGCACCAGGGGTGGCCCATTTGGCCCAGACCTGACCAGGGTGATCCCTCTGGCTGTGGGGACTGGTTTGAGAGAAGGCAGTTGGCCAGCAGACCAAGGGGGTCAAATATGAGCCTCTGTCAGCCCTCGAGTAGAGAGTTGTTCTGTGCATGCTGTGGTTGCAGCATAGATCCCAGAGGAGCTGCCACCATCTACAAAAGAGCCTGTGTAAGGCTTCACACAAAGAAGGCTCAGGAAATGTGGGTTTACCAGATACCCATGACAATGAGGGCCCATGACCAGAGCCAGCAACCCCCCTGGACTTGTCAATCATCAGTTTTAAGAAACAACAAATTCTCCTCCTTGGTGAAACTTGTTTTTGTCATTTGCAACAAAACCCTTGTAGCATTTTAAAGATAGTAATTATAATAAAACTGACAGGCACATTAAATCAAGCTTCTTGCTCCTCAGGACTCATTCCACGCATCATCTTCTCCATGGAGCCTTCCTGGATGGCTCCCAGGGAAAAATATATCGCTCCCCACTCTGTCCCCAGGAGGTTCTGGATGCCTTTTCTCTGTTTGTAAAAACTGTAGATTGCAGGTTCTGGGGTATCCCTGTCTCCTCCCCCGGAGGGTGAGCAGGGTCCTCAAGTCATCTCTTCCTGGATGCCCAGCTGGTATGTCTTTGGATGAAGTAGGCACTCAGCAAATATTTTTTTTTTTAAGAGAGAGTGAGAGAGGAGAGAGAGAGAGAGAATTTTTAATATTTATTTTTTAGTTCTCAGCGGACACAACATCTTTGTTGGTATGTGGTGCTGAGGATCGAACCCGGGTCGCACGCATGCAAGGCGAGCGTGCTACCGCTTGAGCCACATCCCCAGCCCAAGCAAATATTATTTACATTATACTGGGAAGGAAAAGAGACAGAGAAATTCTCCCATGGGGGTTTGTTATTTTTAACTCGTGGATGAAGCCGTATTTGTCTTCATGACTGCAGTTCTTTCTCAAGGAGAAAGACTGGAGCTAACTGTCTTCTCTCGATGTCTTGAGTAAGTGGAGGTTACTGCCATTTAATTCAGAGATAAATGCTTTGCACTCCTCAGCATATTTCAAGAAACCCAGCAGCTTTAACTGAAATAATTAAAATTAAATGGCAGATCATGACACCCTCTGTCACAGTTTGCTAGATCTTCAAAACGTGGACCACAGAAGTCTCCCCAGAGCTGCAGTTTCCCTTCTCAGCACTGCCTGCATCGTCCACTCCATCCTCCATGCACTCACCGTCCATCCCTCCTGTGCCCAGGATTTTATGAAGCAAGCCCCCCACATTCTAGCCCCCTGCATCCTAGAGCCTCCAGTGTAGAAAGTGACTTTCCAAGCAGATTATCAAAGAACAGTTGACATTTGGAAAGTCGTTTTGATAAAATGGACATTGTCACGGCTATTGCAACACGTCTCTCTGCCCAGGGCCACTTACGATGCCTGATTCCTCGATTCAGGGTTTGGAGCTAATAACTATGAAGTGTGACAAGACAATAGCAAAAGTTTAACAGGGTGAAACCCACTTCATGAGCTTCCTGTTCCAACAGACACGTTTCTATGATTGTTTGCGTTATCTGTTCAGATTCCAAATGCTTCTATTAGTGTCATGTGCCAGTCCAGGGCTCATCTTAGGTCTTCCTGCCACTTCTGAACTGCCTGAAAACCTCACGGACCTGATGGGCCTCCTTCTCTTGCCAATCCTTATTCCTCCTTTCAGAAGCGAGATAGGAACCGACCTGGAGAGGCCGGCCAGTCCAGGGGTCGCTGCCGGGACCGCTGTTCCTGTCACCCTGTTGAACTTGAGTCCTCGACAGCCTTGCTGAGAGTCCAGAGTGTGGACGGCAGACCAGCAGTGGTTAGAAGTGCAGAATCCCGCTCACCACCTCAGACCCGCTGTGTAGGAAACGTCATCGTCACACCTCCCCAAGATGATTCCATACACCTTACAGTCTGCATGGGCAGTGCTGGTGGACAGGCATGTGCCCCTGGGGCCCCACAGTGTGCCCTTGTTGATGGCCTCCCGCATGGCCCCTTAGCCCGTGCTCATGGCACAACCCTGTTTCCACTGGCCAGAGCAACGGGGGCAGGAAGGGGCCTTCCATCCACGCTGCACCCTGAGCTAACGCAGCCCCACCCTCTGGCCTGCAGCACTGAAGCTGGGTTCCCCACCCACCAGAATCCTCCTCCCGCTGGTGGCTGGACTCTAAGCTCCTCCTGCCCTGCCCTCCCACACCATGGTCTCTAATGACATTAGCCCCCCACCCCCAAAGAAAGGAGATTTCAAGTCTCTTCCTCCTGGGATGGTCCTTCCCCCTAAGCATGTCCAGGGCTGCCTCCCCCCGGATCAGAGGCGACAATTCCTAGAAAGAAGAACCAAGGCGGGCATGTCCACTCTCTGGTTTCCAGGCTCAATGTAACAGGACAGAGAAAACATGGCAGTCGGTGTGGTCAGGACAGGAGGATGGACACACGAACCAATGGAACAGAACCCAGAAACACACTAAGACTGGTGTTTGCCGAAAGGTCATTCAACGGGAAAAGGAACAGTCCTTTCCACAAATGGTCCTGAAATAACTGGACATCAATTTGGGGGAAATTTTCTGACCCTAACCTCACACCATGCATAAAAGTTCGTTTAAAACAGATCACAGACCTAAACATAAGAGCTAAAAGTACAAATTTACGGGATTTCAAAGAGATCTTGGCATACCTGTGATCCCAGCAGCATTGCTCACAACAGCCGAAGGCAGAAGCAGCCCAGGTGGTCACTGAGTGCGCTGACCAAATGTGGGCTGCACATACAATGGGCTATCATGGGTGAGAGGGACTGTGGCACACCGACAGCACAGATGAACCTTAGGACATTACGCCAAGTGAGACAGGGCAGCCACACAACAGGGAAGCCCTGTGAACCCACCCCCATGAGATCATGAAGTTCCTAGAGCTGACAAAATCACAGCAACAGAAGCACAAAGGCCAGGAACTGGGGAGTCGGGGGTAGGCACAGACCGAAAGTTAGTGTTTAATGGGCTCAGAATTTCAGTCTGGTAAGATGAGAATCTTCTGAGGATGGGCGGGGTGGTGGCTGCACAACGTGTGTTAATATCCCCGGGCCGTACGCCTACACATGGTAGTTTGTGTTTTCTATTTTAAATTTTTTAAAAATTAGAAAGAATGGCAGGTCAGCAGAGGCTGAAGGCACAGGGAAGTCACCGTCTAATACTCGGAACCTCCATGTGGGACGATGAGCGAGCTCTCTAAAGGGATGGTGAGCACGGCAAAGCCAGGCCAGTGCCCCAGCGCCATGATGCTACTCTTAGGTTACGTGGCAGATTTTAGGTCGTGTAAATTTTACCAGAATTTAAAAAGTCAGCAGAAATAAAAGCATTGACAGCAACACGGGTGCAGTGCTGACCTGCCCACCCGGTGCCAGTTGCCACCTAGCGGTGAGAAGGGTTCCGTGGGGCAGGTGGGGACAGAGCGGGGGGAGGGCACAGCTTGGTGCCTGGGCCAGGCTCTCAGTTTGACACTATGTGGCTGCAACCTTCACCTCTATTGAAGAGTCATTCTCACCCCTCTTTTGCAAATGGGGGGAAACGGAGTTTCACAAATTCCAGTCACTCACCTAAGATCACCTAAGGTCACCAGTGGGTTGGGCTCTCCTGTGTCTCAGTACCTGACCAGGGACTGACTCCTCAGCAGAGGGACAGCCAGTGTGACTCCAGCACAAAGGTGACAAAGGCTCTGAGGCTCCCTGGAGAGAACATTCCAACAGGGAAGACTGCCAGGGACACAGGAAGGACCGGCCAGCGGCCCCAGAGCAGCGTCCATCAGAGACCTTCTGGTTCTAAACCTCAGAATCTCCATGTTTGGAGAACCAGTGAGACGGAAAGCCCGTGTGTTTATCCATGTATTGATTCCTTCCTCCTGCAAACATCTGTTTCCTGGCTCATCATGCTTCCCACTCAGCCAGTCAGTCAACAAACACCTCCACAGACTGACCTAAAGGAGCAACCCCGCTGCGGGCTTCATGCAAGTCATGGGCACTCTTGTCCCCGTGGTTCCAAATCTTATAGGAGCTGTGGAGGTCCCCATCTGTCCCGAGCCACCCGCCCCGATCTGAGGGAAAATTAGAGGAGATGATTTATATTGATCATAAGGATAGTAGCTGTCACTGAGAACCACTTCCAAAAAGCACTGTGAAACCTGTGACAGAGATATGTCACCCCATTTATAGAGAAGCAAACTGGAAGCACAAGAGAGAGGCCCTGGCAGAAAGTGGGAGCCTGTGACACTGGAGGAGCTCAAGCAGGGCACCATGCCAGGGGAGAGCTGCAGAGGGTCCCAGAAACGCAGGGCAGGGGGCGGGGCCCTCCCAGACGCTGTGCACTTGGTCACAGGGGTGGAGGGAGCATGCCCAGCCTACTTGGGGACGTGTCTGAGTGAGGAGTGCGGACTCTGGAGGGGTGTGGGGTGGGAGTGAATAAATTGTAGGGAGGAGGCTGGCCACCACCTCTCAAGGTGGCCGACCTGCCGTTTTACTCCATCGCTAGTATTTGAGTCACGTTTTTCATGGCCACAACCCAAAGGCCTGACAGGAATAATGTTAAGGAGGAAAAGTATATCTGGGGCTCATGTTTCCAGAAGACTCAGTCCATAGATGGCCTGCTCCATTCCTCAGAGCATCATGGGTGGGGTGTGGTGGAGGAGAGCAGCTGGGGACATGGCACCAGGAAGGGGGAGAGAAAGAAAGAGGGACGGGGGAGGGAGAGAGAGCTCTTCACCATACTCCAAAGGCACACCCTACAGTCACCTCCTCCGGCCACACCCTACCTGCCTTCAGTAGCACCCAGTGAATCTCTATCAGAGGATTAATGAGCTGTTATGTGAAGGGTCACCCAATCATTTCACCTCCAAATCTTCTTGCATTTTCTCTCACAGGAGCTTTTGGGGGACAGCGTACATCCAAACCATAACAACGGGGAAATAGCCAGAAGATTTCTAAAGAGGAGTTGGCCTTGCAAAAGAGCCCCGCGGGATCTTTGCAGCCTTTCAGTTATTTCAATTTCTTCTCCATGAGGCCTGCTTCTCTGCGGCTGCCAGAGGGGAGAATGTCAGTATGCTCACCAGCACCCTCAGCAACTGCCTGGGGATTGGCTCTTCCCTGAGAAGAAGGCCTCCTGCAGCATCAGCAGCCAACCACAGCCGCAGAGAGGATGTTTTGGGCAACTGTCAATCAAGAGAGAGTCTTCATTTATAATTTCCCATGTGCTTGTCCAGACATGTGAGCTGTGTGCACCGTGCAGATTGTGGTGTGTATATAAATGTGTCCGAGTAGCACACACGTATGTTTACTTGTATATTCTCTCTTGCAAATTATTCTTATGGTATATTCTAGAATATGATCCTCATCTATAGCAAACTAATGGTTAAAATAGCAAGTAGTTCCAAGGAGCCGGTGAGGAGAAGCCACTCTTTAATGAGGCATTTTTAAGCATAAAGAAGTTGAAACTAGGGGCTGGGGATGTGGCTCAAGCGGTAGCGTGCTCGCCTGGCATGCGTGCGGCCCGGGTTCGATCCTCAGCACCACATACCAACAAAGATGTTGTGTCCACCCAGAACTAAAAAATAACTATTAAAAATTCTCTCTCTCTCTCTCTCTCCTCTCTCACTCTCTCTTAAAAAAAAAAAAAAAAAGAAGTTGAAACTAAACCCTAGCATTTCCCACAGAAGCTCCGCCCCCCTAGTGTTCCCACTCAGCAAATGACTCTGAACCCCTCGGCATTGCCCTTTTTTTCTCTTTTCCCCGCTGTACCTGGCATCAGACTATTAGCAAGTGCTCTCAGCCAACTGTGCCTTCCAAACACAAGCTGCTCCGAGCTCCTCACCTCCTCTGCTACCTCCATAGTCCAACACGCCCATCTCCTCCTTCAAACACTGACACCACTCAGGTGGTCTCCAGGAATCCAGGCTCACTGCGCTGTGACCACTCAGAACACAGCAGCCAAGCAGGCAGTTTCACCTGGCAGATGAGTTGCTCTGCCAGTTGCTTCTGCCCACAGGGAACGAGGTCCAGACTCTACGCGAAAACACACAGCTCTGCAGATGCAGCCTCCACCTGCCTCTGCTAATCCGTCTCTGGCTGCTCCCTACTCTCACGGGCAGCCCTGCAGCTGCCAGGCTCTTCCTCAAACACAGACGTTCCCCTTTTTCTTCTAGGCCTTCTTCTGGGGTGTCCTAGGCTCCTTCCTTAGGTGCCCTGACCACCCTTAAAACAGCCCCCCTCCCTCTGCCATGCCCTGCCCCCTCACTCTGTCCCTCCACAGGGCAGGCCACTGTAGACTCATCTATTTTCTCTTCTCTTCTCTGTTTCCTCCACTGCAAGGCAAGAGCCCCAAGGACCATGGGAAGAATCTCCCATGAATCTCCATGCTTTGCAAACAGGATGGACGAGCTGAGAGGCGCACTTCTCTGCTCTGTCCTGGCCACTCTTGTCTCTGCGATGCCTAACATCTCTGTGCTCACAGTGAGCAAGCCCATATTTTGAATGGATAAACGAGTATTTCAGGTCACCCCCAATTCCTAATCCTACTCTACAGAGGCAACAAATTTTAATTATTCTAGTTACTTCTTTTGGTAGTCGTATCCATAGTCAAATGATATGTCAATACTTCTCTCTTATTATCAAATTGATAAATAAAATTGAATATAGTTGTGTCATACAGCACAATGTTTTGATACATGGGTGTCCTGTGGAGTGGCAAATTCGGGCCAATATACCCATTACTTCCCACTCTTATCATTTTTATTATTATTATTATTTTGGTAAGAACACTTGCATCTACTCTCTTAGTAATTTTCAAGAACACGATTCCTTGCAATTAACTATAGTCACCACATTGAACGATAGACCTCCTTGAGCTTCTCTCTCCTGTTTGGCTGAAATTTTGGATCCTTTGACCAGCATCTCCCCAGCCTGGTCAATTTAACCGTCATAGACATTAACTACTTGCCACCTGAACTTCCAGACGAGGACCGGTTCTTTCTGCCTCAATTGTCCCTGGTACAGTGTCACTGTCTTCTGATGAATGGTTAACATTATCATGGCTGCATTGAGCTTACCTGCCGCAGTCCGCACTGTCTCCTGGGTTACGGGTTCTTTGTGGTGTGGCTGGATGTGGCCGCTTTAGTTTCTAACTATCTTTACTTTCTGCTTATATTGAAGTCCACGTCTTTTAAAGCTACTCTTCCTTAGGTTTTTTGATATTCCCTTTCTCAGGGACCCTACCTTTTGGGGGTTCCCCTCTCTGCATCTCTGTAGACTGGTCCTTTGCCAGCTCTGGACACAGATGACACCCTGGGACACTGGGAGTTGCTTTTTCTGGGTTGGAACCATTGTCTTCTAAGCCCCATGTCTTCCTCATTTTGAGTTGTTTTTCTTTGGTTCTGAATCCCAGGGGGTCTATGGAGTTTCCCATCTCTTTCCTGAATCCTGTGGGAAAGTTAGGTGTGTAGGGAACTTAATTTATATAAATATTGCCATTCCTTTCACTTTTAATAAATTCAAGAGAATCCTATGAGGTAGATTTTTCATCACCATTTTATACAGAAGTAACTGGGGTGAAGAGCAGGTGATTTACCCTGAGTCACATCCCTAGAGAGCAGGAGAGGGTTTGAAGAGACCTCCCAGTCCCAAGGCCTCCTGAGCTGCCATCTGCGAGGATCTGACCACGTCCCCAGCAGTGCAGAGCGCTTCACATGACCATGATCACACGTCATGCTGGCCGCATCCACCCATGTTCATATGAAGCAGTCGTCCAACATTGAAGGGCTGCCCCAGAGAACCAGGGGTTGATCTCACAGAAATAAGTGCAGTGAACATCACCTAGATCAGTGAGACCAAGTCACAAGGAAATACATATGGGCTCAAAGTACGGAGAGTTTCTCGCCTCCTGAACTGCCCTGGGTTGGATGGAGTCACTTCATAAAACAGCCTCCTCCCCGTCCCTGGAGATGCGTGAGAAGCTGTTCAGAGAGTCTGGATGATCTTTGCTCTGTGGGCTGATGGCAGGGAGGACAGAGCATGTAGGAGGCAGCTCTGGCTTGATGGCTCTGTCCCCTCCAACTTCACGTTGGACCTCAATCCCAACACAGCAGAGCTGGGAGGTGACACCTTAGGGAGGGGTTGAGCCACAGGGCTGTGCCTTCCCAAAGGGACGAGGTGCCCTTATCAGAAAGGGCTTGTTGGAGGGAGTCTGCCACGTGGGGACAGGGCAGAGATGCCTTCACCAGATGCTCTGCCAGTGCCTTGGTCCAGGTCGGACTCCTGGGCTCACAAACCAAGTTCCTGTGGTTTGTGAATTACCTGGTCAGGGGCTATGTTCATGGCAGGTGATGTGCTCTGTGAGCATGCTCTCACAGGAAAACATGACGTGCGCATTTTAATTCATTCAAGCAGAGAGGACACTAAGCCCAGGAAAATCCAAAGGTCGGCTCAAGGTCACACAGCAAGTGTGCAATTTCAGGTCCAAGTCTGAGCTCGACCCCCACAAGGTGACTCGCCCTGCATGATTTATCATCGTTTCAGCACCAAGACCTCCTCTCAAATGCCTCCTGGCCCACACAGACCTCTCCAAAAGGTCCTCTCTGCTCAGCTGGCTGCCCCTGCTTAGAATCAGGGGCTAATCAAGGGAGAACTGCCTTGTCACCCAGAGGAAAGGGCCGAAGGCATTCCCTGCCCAGGCAAAGGTACGTGACTCCAACACTCATGCTCCTAACTGCTGTGTGTTCATCTAAACACAGCTCCTGGCCCTCAGGACACCTTCCAGGGTCCCTCCTGAATGAAGAACCCCAACATAAGACTAGTTGGTACAGGTTTGGGGTGGGGGTACCAGGGATTGAACTCAGGGGAGCTCAACCACTGAGCCACATTCCCAGCCCATTTTTGTATTTTATTTAGAGACAGGGTCTCACTGAGTTGCTTAGCATCTCGCTGTTGCTGAGGCTGGCTTTGAACTCCTGTTCCTCCTATGTCAGCCTCCCAAGCTGTTGTGATCACAGGGGTGCGACTCCGTGCCCAGCTACAGTTTTATCATTGTTACTGTTTAAGGAGAAGCTTTATTTTGGTCTGAACACATTTTTGTTATTCAATGTGCTCTTTTTTCTCTGCCTCTCCCACCCGATTTGGCAACACAATTTTTGAACTTCATTCAAGATTCAATTAAAACCTCACCTCCTACCCGACACATTGGGCTTTGGCATCCCCACAGCCCTTGCATTAGAACAACGATCTTGAACTGCTCTTCAGTGAGATTCCACACCCTGCCTGCCCTTATCTCCCTGCAAAATCCCATCCTGTGTCTTGTGGGCTCCACCGGGAGGTTGCAAGCCTCCAACTTGGTGCTGTCTGTCATGAGAATCCTCTCAACTGCAGGTGAAAGAAACCATCTCAATGAGCTTGAGCAGAAAGGGACATGCCTGTGTAATAACAGGAAAGAGCCGTGAAGCCAGGCGTTAGACCGCGATCTGTCCTCAGAGTTCCACGGGGCATCAAGGCTTTCTCTCTGCCCCTCGCCACACTAGGTGGCCAGTGGTCCTGGTGCAGATGGACAGTGGCTTCCCAGGATGTAGGGATTTCAGTGTTAAACCCGAGAAAGTCCTGGCCAAGTTGGACAAGTTGGCTCTCCTCATCTGCACCTCGTGGTTGCCCGTCTTTGGCCAGATCCTCCCTGTGTCTCAACCTGAGGGCACCTTACAACCAGCAAGTTCAAAGAAAAGAAGAGTTCCTCTTCTGCGATGGTTCCAACAAGATTTCAGAATTTTCTCAGTGTCTGGCCTGGATCATAAGGCAATTCTTGAACCAGTTTCCAAGGCCGAATGAAATGTGAGACACGGGTGGGCCAGGGCCACGTGTCCATCTTGACAGCTAAGTCCCAGGGGCAGTACTCCTGCCACACGCTGAGTGTGACGGAGGGAGAGGGCTCGGAGCAGGAGCCAACTGGATCATCAGGAAAAAAAAGAGAACAATTACAGGAAGACAATACGGCGCATACTGTGAAAGTGACAGAAGGCTAGCGGTCTCAGGTCCAGGCAGACCTGAGATCCCATCCCAGACCTTCATTTCCAGTCTGGGTGGTCCCATGAGACCAGCCAGGGGCCAAGAGGAGCTCTAGGGGCTACTCCGAGGACTAAAGGCAGAAGGTGCTGATGGTGGCTGCAGAAGCACGTTGTTCATCAACGCTCTGCTCCCCGTGTTTGCTGGAAGTCAACAGCTCTACCCAGGCGTCGTCCCTAGCGGTAGAACCCAAGGGCACCTTTCATAATGTGTAACTGAATAACCAATGGTCTCTAGTCAGAAAGCAAGTGTGATTTGGGAACTATTTTGAAAGCATTAACATTGAACACTTCTATTCACCTAAGGCTAAAATGAATAATCTCACTTAAAAAAAAAAAAGGAATGGCCCCTCTTACATAATTGGACTTTTATTCCAGGGTAAGCTGGTGAGATGGGACCCATCCTCACATTTAGAAAAGTGAAGCCTGGGCAGGTGAGGCTGGTACCCAAGGTCACACAGTGGAGCTGAGGGCAGGGTACCACCTGCCCAGTCTAAGACTTGGGTTCCTTTCACCCTGGGTGTATGCCACGTGAGAGGACACAGTGGGTTGGGCTCTCTCTGTGGTTTCAAGCATCACTGGGGTCTTGGGACATTTCCCTCTAGACCAGGGGGACCACTGCATGTGAGGGGAGGAGAACACAGTAGCATCTAGCTTTGCAACAACTGGTATCCCACCCCAGTCTAGCTTTTCAAAAGTGACAGGTGACTTCAAGGTGCCACCCCACCTTGGTGGCTGAGAGCAGTTACCTCCTTGCGGTTTGACTTGTTGAATTTGATTGGCTGGAGCATTTTTGCTGTCGTGACGCTGGACACCTGAACTTCAGGTTTGTTGCTTCCACAGTTCTCTTTCCACCACAGAAGAGTAATTATCTGCTCACTAATTATTCACTCACCTGCTCAGCCAGACCTGATTCGGCCATTCATTTATTCACTTGCTCCTTCAACTATCCGTTCAGTAATCAGTTGCGAGTTCGGCCCTTGCACAGGTCCTAGGAAAGCAGGAGGGACTGAAAACGTGGGTCTCATGCGGGGAAAGCATGAGGAGATGTGGGGGAAGGGGGTTCACTGGCCCTGGGCAAGCGGGGACAGCCAGGGCTGCTCCCAGGAAGCGGCCTGCCGCACAGTGAGAGGTGGGATTCAAATGCTGGAAGACCTGCTCAGAAGCCACTTATCAGGACTGGGGTCAGAGGTGGCTCAGGGGTAGAGCACTGGCTTAGCAAGTGGGAGGCATTGGGTTCAGTCCTCAGCACACACTCAAATAAGTAAATAAGTAAACTGTGTCCACCTACGACTAAAATAAATATTTTTCTAAAGAAGTAACTTTTTATCTTCCTTGTGAAAGTGTGGGACAGAGAGGCAGATTTGGACTTATGAGTAAAGTCAGATGCACCCTGATTCCTTCTCTGGTCTTCTCAAATCTGGATGACAGTGGCCTACTCTTATCTGAAGGAGAGACCTCCACTGGGTGCCTGAAGCCACAGACAGTAACACCTGGTCCCCTTCCAAGCCCTTTCTGCAGCATGACACAGGAAACACAGAGACCTCACAAGGAAAGTATTCTCATTGCTTCCCAGGTGTGCCTTCTTGATGGTCCAAACACGGCAAAACTGTCCACCTCAGGCTCATCTGCTGGCATTGACCTCGTTTTTCTACAAATACATTCTAGAAGTTTCTCCTTCACAAGGCTGAGGACGTGAAGTCTCTTCAGCTACTTCTACCAAAGAAAAGCAAAATCAAGAGCAGAAGTAAGTGCAGCGTCATTCCAGTAACAACGGTGCTGGGAACGGGTGGGCCATCTAGGCCAGTGGCAGGGAGTCACACCCCCACCTCCAGAAAGCACCTCATTCTCCTGTGTACCTGGGGACATGCAAATGAGGCCGAAGATGAAACAGAACTTTAGGCTGAGGATCTCACATGGGTGTTGCTCCAGCGTCACCGTTTAGCAGTGCTATTCAGGGAGGAAAACAAGGATGGGGTTGCCATGGAAACCTCTGCAGCACCTGGCATCCCACCTATGACTCACACAGCTGTATCTTAAAGAAACAGACGTACACAGATGCTTTGATTCCACTCCCAGGGCCCACTTTGCCTTCCTGATGCATGGACAGAGGACGCTTACTGATTTGATAAGCAAGGAGTTACGAGAGATAAGCAGTATCTCACAACCCAAAAGCCTTTTTATTCTATCCTCAATTTGTTTCATTTGGGAAACTTTTTTCTTCTTCATAATTATTTCTGTTTCTAGTGTAACATAGAGAGACCTGCCCCCCGCCCCCCAATTCAGTATTTGCAGCTTGCACAGATAGTTGGTATGAGAAATGAAAGGTAAGTTTACACCCAACAGAAGGTCAAGTTCGTAAGTAGTAACTGCACAGACAGGAAGCCTGAGGGAGGAGACCACGCTGAAGCCAGAAATCTGGGTGTGAGTCCTGGCTCCCCATCAGCCAGCTGCTGGTGCTCCCTGCCTTATGGCACCCTCATCCACATGCTGCTCACCTGGGAAGTCATCTCCATCATTGGGTGATTGGGAGAATTCCACTCGATCGTTGGAGGAGAAAAGTCTTTTGGTAAACCAAACTGCCATTTCTCGAGTGTTCAGAATGTGCTAGGCACACTTCAGCAAGTTAGTGTTTGTAGTGTGCAGGGCAAGCACGAGCCACCCAAGAGACTGTGTAGGCCAGCAGGAGCGGACGAGGGGGGCCTTGGGGATCACGCTGCTGCAGGTGCATTTCCTGACGCAGGTAACGAAGCCATTGCTAGGTTTTGAGCAGCAGAGTGACATGATCAATGAGTTCTAGAAGGGTCCCCTTGGGGCAGAGGGGGTATGGGATAGAGGGACTGCAGGGATAACAGAACCCATGCAGTCAACACCCCCTAGAGAAGTGGCAGAGCTGGAGGTCTTATTTTTAATGATGCATCTGTGAGGGACAGGGGTGAAGTGGTCTGGAACACGATGTGGTAGACAAATAGCTCTCTCTTTTTTTGGAGGGGGGCAATGAATTTTATTTTATTTTTTATTTTTATATATAACAGTGGAATGCATTACAATTCATATTACACATATAGAGCACTTTTTATCTCTGGTTGTGTATAAAGTATGTTCACACCAATTCGTGTCTTCATACTTTGGATAATGATGTTCATCACATTCCACCATCATGTCTCTTTAATTGAGTCTGTGGTGTTTGTACCTTCCAAAAACCATATGTGGAAACCCTAACCCTAGATAGTTGTTATGAGAAATGAAAGATAAGTTTACACCCAACAGAAGGTCAAGTTCATAAGCAGGAACTTCACAGTCAGGAAGCTTCAGGGAAGAGACCACGCTGAAGCCAGAAATCGGGGTGTGAGTCCTGGAACCTGTGAACGTGATTTCACTTGGGGATAGGACCTTTGCACGTGTAAAAGATGAGGTCAGGGATGCCGGGCTCAGTGGCGCACACCTGTAATACAAGCAGCTCAGGAGGCTGAGCAGGAGGAGTACGAGTTCAAAGCAGCCTCAGCAAAAATCAACTCAATGAGACCCTGTCTCTAAAGAAAACACAAAATAAGGCTGGGGGTGTAGCTCAGTGGTCGAGTGTCCCTGTGTTCAATGCCCAGTACCAAAAAAAAAAAAAAAAAAAAAAAAACCAAGAAAAAAGATGAGGTCAGCAAGGCTTGGGGTGCACCCAAGCCCTTCACCTGGTATCCTTAGCAGTTGGCTGAGGAAGTTTGCACGTAGAGACACCCAGGGAGACACGCCACAGCAGGGGAGTGACGCAGGTTCCAGCAACATGGTGGAGTCACGGCCGACACCAGGAGCTGGAGGAGGTACCGATGGGTCAGGGAGAGGCTCAGGGAGGGCACGGCCTGCTGACACTTGACTTTGGGCTTCCGGCCTCCAGAATGGAGAGAGAAGAGATTTCTGAGAAGAGATTTTAAGCCACCACGTTTGTGGAGCTTTGTTACAGCGGCCTGAGGAATCGAGTGTGATCCCTCCGACGGGGGTCAGCCGACTGTGCTAGGGCTCCGGTGATTTCAAACTGAAGAAGAAAGAGTATGAGGGTGCCGGGCAGGGGTGGGAACCTGCCTCCCCTTCAGGACAGAGATGGTCTGTGCCCACTTGGGGGTGCTGGCTACAGGGGCTCACCGATGTCTCTCTCCAGGAATTGCCTTCAGCTAAAAAGAGCTGCTTGAGCCAATATCTGTCCTGCCCTCTCCAGCAGTCCTCTCTAACTCCTGGTTTTGTCCCCTGCCTCAGTACTGGACAGCTCTGCAGGGCTATCCCAGCCCCCACACTGCCACTGGGATCACCTGAAGCCTGCACAGTGCCTGCCTCCCTCTCAATCCAAACCAGCCTCCCCGGCTCCGGAGCATTGAGCTTCCTGGACAAAAACCTCCTTCTCAGAATCTTCCTCCAGGGACCTCACAAAACTATTTCCAGCCCCACAAATGAAAAGTCGGTTTCAGCCGCAGTCCTGGATTTGTGTCTCCTGGAAGCTGGAAGGCAGTTTTGAGCAATGAAATACAACCAAATTACAGGATAAAGAAAAAAAAAATCCCCCTATACACAAATCTCTGTTCCACACAATAATAAAGTTTTCAATATGAAAATAAATCTGACTCCCCCTGCATTAGGGGGATATTAAAAAATGCATGCCACACTGCAGACTAGGGCTCCGAGGAGTCTGCCAGGCATGCCACCTCACCTCTGAACCCCCGACTCTCAACTGTCATTGTAATTGCAGACATACACAGAGACTGTGACCCGGGCCACACAGGGGAGGCTGAGGAGACGGGAATGTATAGTGATAATAAAAACCGGCCCAGGGAGAAGGAAAATAAGAAAAACCTTATTAAAGTTCCCAGGACAAATGCAATTTGAGTCCCACGGGGACTGAGGCAGAGAGATATGAGGAAATGTATTAGCTCTCTGCATCTGCACTGGGTTGCCAGATCTCCTTATCAACAAGAATCTGTTTTCAAGAGAAAAAATATAGGGAGACAAGCTGGAGTTGGGACCTGGCGTTCTCATTCTGAGAAGCCCAAGCGTCCTCACATTTAGCCCAAATCGGCTGTAACTTGGACATGCTGAGCTGTGACTGTCAACCCCGTTTAGGGATTCCTATGCCAGGAGCATACTAAACACTTCCCAAGGATCAGTCATCATTTCTCACAAGAACCCTAGGACTTGAATTTTATATAGTCATTTCCATTTTTGCAAAGGCAAGAAATACCACAAAAGATAAGTCGTCTGCGGTCTTGCTTTGCTCTGGTCCTTGCTGATGACGAGGGTTTGGGGATTGGACCCTGGGTTAGCCTGGCCCCTGAGCTCCTCCTCGAAATCCCCATATTCTACCCACCCAGTGCCCAAACTATCCCCCTTACTGTGGGGGAAACATTGCCAGACCCCAGCAGATGCCTACAGACAATACGGAATCTTATAAAACAGTTTTTTTCCTATACTGCATAACTAGGATTAAGTTTAATTTATAAACCAGGTACAACAAGACATAAACAACTGTGATGATCTAGGACTCTGATGACAAGACACTGTAATAAAAGTCACATGAATGTGCTCTCTCCCCTCTCAGAATCGCCTATTGTCCTGTCCTCCCTGTCCTCCCAGAGGTGACCCACAGATATAAAGTGTGCCTTCTCTCTGGACAGACAGACCTGAAATTCAGAAAGAGAAGCTTTACCAGGCAAGGTGACAAGTGTCCCTCACCTCTGTGTAACCTCAGCTCCAGCCCTCTCTCCTACTTACAGACCTCACTGGTCTGCCTTCCCCTCTGGACCTGTTGGGGCCCTCTTTCTTGGAGTTCCCGTTCCTCTCCTTCTGAGTCCGTGGGGGATTGCACTTCACGCCAGGCATGGCCATGTGTCTATCTTCAGCCAATAAGACGTGAACGCAGTGTCACTTGCCCTGGAAGCCCCTCAAGGCCAATTCATCTCTCATTTTCTTGTCCCCTTGCCACAATGAGTGATGATGACCCAGGGGGCAGAGGGTCGTCCATCACTGAGTTGGGACAACACAGGGCAGAGCCCCCACTGGCCATGATGGATCCATAGCACAGTGGACAGACATGCCCATTTTAAGCCACTGACATGTGGGGGCTGTTTGTTACTGCAGCATGACCTAACCCATCCTGACCATGCACTGGCTCCCACCCCTTCCCTCGGTGGGATTGTGCACATGCAGTGGTGCCTTCTCTTCTCTGTGCTTCTGCTCATGTGGGTCACTCTGTTGCCTGTGCTTTCAGGCCCTCCAACACCAACCCACCTGCTACTCTCCTCCAAACCCAGATCAAATGTCACCTCCTCATCAAAGGCTCCTGTCTCCCCCAGGCAGAAGAAATGTTTCTCCTTTGGGCTCAGCTGGGAGCACCTGTGGTGAACAACTGAGGGCAGGTCTACGGCCAGGTGGGATGTGTCTTCCTCCCTGCACTGTTTTAAGAATCCTCTTGTTGTGCAAAGTCCGTAGCCCTTGCTTTTTTTTTTTCTTTTTCCAACCAATGTCACGTCTCCCTGCAGAGTAAGAAGAAGAATGTCAACCATGGTTTCTCCGCTCTGGAGGATTCCAGTCTTGGCATTTTCCCCAAGGCACCCAGTGCACATGCCAACCATTCTGCTATGGAAGCCCAGAAGGTGCTGGAGAGACAGCAGCCGAGTGGGACGGAGGCACGTGGCCACCTAGCACAGCATACGGAAGCTCAGCTCCTGCGGCAGTGGTCGGGGGAATAGCCTGGAGAGCAACCGACACTCCCCGCATGAGGAGGAGACAACGTGAGACAGGGGTGTTGAACCCAACCGTGGAGGAGAGCTGAGGAGGAGTGTGTCCTTCATCAGGAGCAGCAGTCTCCAACACTGTCCACCTGCTGAAGTCCTGGAGAGCTTTCAAGACCCCATGCCTAGGTTGCCTCCCAGACTCCTCAGACCAGAGCCTCTGGCGCTGCTGCCCAAGTATCGTCATGTCTCCAGAAATCTCTGTGTGATATGTGTGCAGAGCAGGCTGACAGCCGCCCTTCCCATGGCGGCCTCTCCGTGTGACCCCAGGAGGCTAATGGCATTAGGTGTCACATCCTTGGAAATACCTGCTTCCTATAAAACAGACTTTACAGCATCAGAGCCTGGTGCTTGCTGGGCAGGAGACCTTGGCCTCTCATGCTTTAAGCTTTGCTTCATCACCATGTCACCTTTACTCCATGAAATGGCCAGCTCCTTGGAGAGATGAAAAAAAAACAAGGTTGAAAGATGCAAGTGACATTCACACAGCTGGTGGCAGCAGCCAGGATTCTGCTCCAGAGCCCCTTTTCCTCGGTATTAGGGTTTTCAGCTGTGGTAGCTGCAAACATCTGAGCCCCTACAAGCATCTTACTTAAATATCATTTTTGAATGCACATAGACAATCTTCAAAGCCGTAGCCGGGGAGGGGAGCACACCTGAAGCTCTCACGCATCAAACTGTAGCATATCCAGGTCTTTCAGCTCCCCTGTGCACTGTTATGTCCACTCAGCTCTGTGCAGACCTCCAGAAAGGGTTCTCTGCCACCTCTGTATGTGCCATCGAACATCTAGAAAACAGCCTCACTGATGGGGATGGTCAGAAAGAGTGAAAGTGCTCTTTGTAAAAATCATGTGTGGGCATGTGTACACTAAGATTGTCCAAATCTTAGGCTTAGGGAGAAATATGTGCCTGACCCTTTTGGGTTAACATTGTTAAGAGGTTGAGCCAGGCAAATACTCATAAGGCTCAACACAATCACATCCTGTGATTTACAGGACGCTTGTTGAGGGCCACAGCCGAGTCAGGATAACGCATGGCATTTTTGCCAGAAGTAGTGGTTGAGAGGTGACGCCAGCGAGACATTAAGATGATGACTTTTGAGTTCTCGCAGAGTTCCCGTTGAGTTCCGGTTGAGCTCTCGCAGGGATTCCTGAAGAGTTCCCATTGGTTGGGGAAGTACCGGAGGAGGGATTTCGAGTTGGTGGTTCCTGGAGGAGTGGCGTGGCGTTCGGGAGAGTTCCTGGGGAGCGTGTGTGGAGTGTGCTGGTGGAGTTCAAAAATAAAGTTTGTTCCTCTTGAGTGGCTCGTGATTTGTGCCCAGCCAGACTGCAGCAGATCGCAGCGGGGGACCAGGCTCCAGGAACATCGCCATGCTGCTCCTCAGTCTATCTAGATAGTGTCCACTCTGCATTCTAAATTGTACACTCTGGTCCACTGTGCAAAACACACAAAGTTGGTCCATTTAGAAACTCACAAAGATTATCATCTCTTCATAATTAAATTGTTATAACATGTTAAATAATGGTGATTTTTAATTGAGCAAGAATCTATGCATTTGACTTCTTTCAAATTGTACCCTTGCAGTTTCAAAGTGCCACTCTGTTGTCAATGGCTTAATGCTGAAACAGATTCCATACTAGGCTTTCCAGTTGCTTGTACAGATACACTGAACAAATGTCCTGAAAGTACCCAGCGAACTGCCTAATGCAGGAGGCTGTGATGGCATTAGCTGGGTGGGTGCTGCAGCCGGAGGAGCCTGAGGAGCTCCAGCAGGCCTCCCCACCCTCCACAAGGTCGGTCTGGGCTCAGGCAGTAGGTGATCTGTGGACCAGGGAGTCATCTGTTTCTTCTTCCTCTGCTGCAGAAATCAAAGCTGTAACTGAATGCTTCAGGGGCATTACCCTGGATAATGAGCTTCAGTTGTTTCAGAGAAGTTCCAGGGACAAGTGCAACCTGAAGTTTGAAGACAGGAGAAAGGACTCACATACCTGATTTGATGAGTCTATTCCAAGTGTACTGAAGAACAGCTGCTGGGGCAGATTCACAGATTCATCACGGCCACCAGCAGACATCATAGCACCGTCCAGATGAAGGGGCTGACACCATGTTCCACCTGCTATCCATCCCCATTAGCCGATTTCTGGCTTTTAAAGAAATCTTTCCAAACTATGGGGGCAGAAAAAGGAGGCCAGGTGTAGAGTTCTGTGTGCAAATCATCTTGTGTGCTGGCTTCCAAAAATGATCTTCAGCTCCTGTGGGCAATGGGAGCACTCCAGATGCTGCTGGCTGATTAGCTGGAAGACGTTTGGATTAATGATAGGGAAATGCCTCTTGGGAAGACTGGACTGTCCTGCAGCAATTCATCAATGTTTAGTATTGATAAGACAAAGAGAAATGGCCAACTGTCCAGGACCTTTGCTTCTCCTGGGAAACACAGCTGAGCCAGACTCCTCTGGGAAAGCTGATGCTGACCCCAGGGGGTCCCTTCCCAGGCACATGCTGGTATGTCAAAAATGCAGAATAGCCCACCATTATGTCCCTGCCTTGTCCCAAATACTACAGCAGACTTTGCACAGATGTCAATTTTTTTTTTTTGCATTCGTAGCTTTTCAATGAGGGTCAGTGACTGAAAAATATGTCTTTTATCTAAACAGCACACATGAAAACCACCACCTAGTGTTGCATTTGCAGCCTTCTTCCCATTATGACTTTTGATGGAATTTCTAGAATTTGATAGAATTTGAGAAATTTCTAGAATTTCTAGAAGCTTCTTTTAAGTATTATTCAAAACTTCATACATGAATATTTAGAACTAAACTTGTAGATCTAATTGTGGAATTTCCTTGATTGCTCCTTACAGATCAAAGTGCAGTCATACCTCAGTGCCCCCCTGGATTGGCTCTGCGACCCCCCCCCCACGGACACGAAAGCCTGCAGACGCTCAAGTCTCACGTGAAGTGGCACAGGTGAAGTGCATATCACCTGTGCATACACCCCCATGTTCTTTAAATCATCTCTAGATGATTTTAAATGCCTAACATGATGCCGATACAACTCCATTTGTCCTTGGCTTATAAAATGTTCAAATTTTACTTTTAGAACTTTTGAGAACTTTTTAAAAGTAGTTTTGACCCTCAGTTGGTTAAACCTGGATGTGGAACCTACAGATGCAGACAGCCCATGTGTTTCACATAGGGCACTTTTAGTTGTTAGTGCTATGAAGGAAAAGTACTCTCTGGGGGCTTTCCTATCCTATAGGGCCCCAGTAAACACTTGCTGTGTGCTAGAACTAAACTGAATGGCACCCTTAACTTAGAGCACACGGATGTGCATGCAGGTCCTCTTAGAGTCCTTTATGCATGAACTAGTGTTAGGATTTGGGGGGCTGTAAGTTTGGTTAAAAGTGGTGATTGCAATTCCCTCTTCCCATCAGAATTTCCCCTGTCAAGAGAGCATCCATCCAGTGGTCCAGCTCAGCACGGGTGGAGACAGCCCTCCTGGGACATGATTCGGTTGTGAGGGTGAAGTAGTAGACCCCTCAGAGCTCCCTCACCCCTTCAGCCATGTGAGGTTACAGGCAGAAGTGCCCCTGTGAACCAGAAAGAGGCCCTCAGGAGCCACCGGATCTGCAGCATCATGGTCCTGGACTTTGCTATCTCCAGAGCCATGAGCAATACATTTGTCACAATCCCCCCATCTCCGGGATTCTTTCACAGCCACCTGCATGGACTAAGACAAACTCCATGGACAGAAAAGGTGAACTTTATTAAGCAGTTCAATGTGTGTGTGAGAGAGACTCGTGGATATGCACCTCCACTTCCACGCACATGTGGACATGCACCTCCACTTCCACACTCGTTACATCTACACATCCTGTTCACAGGTGTTGGTAAAGTGGAACACAGTGCTGGCCTTGGGGTGGGGCAAGGCCAGGCCCCGCCTCTCTCCCTTGCCTGATCTGACTCCCACCCACCCACCTGCCTCCTACCTGATGCACACCCCACGTCCCCCACCCAGGCCCATCACTTTCTTCTGTGGAGCTGAACTCTTGGTCTCACGGAGGCTCTGTTTTCAGGTCCTCGGAGCTCCCCAGGGACTCTGTCTTGAGGCCAGCATGTTCTTGTCTATGGTATCCACACTGCTGGGCCCGCATCTGCCCTCTGTCCCTGCACAGGCCGTGGCAGTGAGGGCTCTGGGTGCCACGCTGTCTTATTCTAGATGCAATCGCACAACCCTGATCTGAACCCGCGCCAGGGCTGCGTCTGCTCCATGTGGCCAGAGACACTCTACCCAAATGAGCAGTCAAGTGAAAGCAGGTCAGAGCTGGCCCTGCCACTTATCAGCATCAGACAGACGCCTCAGGTCTCTGTACGTGTCCTCACTCTCGAGTGGACGGATGAGTTGTGGGTCAGTGTACAACTGGAGTGCGGGGCTGCCAGGCAGACACATCATGGGAAATGGGCGTTGGTTTTGTTTTTAAGTCTCAGCTCTTCTTTTCTCAAGCATGTGAAACAAACTGGGATATTTTGAGTCCTCTTCAAAGTGTTTACTTTCTACCTAAAAAAAGAAAAAAACAGAAAAGAAAGAAAAACCATCTCATGATTACTTATAAAAGTTCTCTAATTTCTTTCCTGACAGTTAGAGAGCATCAAGTATTTTTTCTTAACTAAAAGTAAATTTGAGGCAGTTTTCAACCTTTTAGCTTGCATTCTTCCTCTTACCATCTTTCATAAACTCATAAAACAAAAAAAAATTGCTTTTTCACTTTTCCATGGTGCCTACCTTCCAATTTCAAGCCATCTTTAGGAAAGTTTCCAGTTTTAACTTATGCAGCACAATTGGAGACACCTCACCCTGAGCAGAGGGTGATGAGAGCAGGCCTGGTCTCCCGCTAGGGCAAAGGAAGAGAAGAAGCAGCCAGCCCCGCTGCTCAGGGCCTCCTGAGAGCCGCAGCCTGTGGAGGAGGACGTGGCGTTTGGGGATTGCTCTGTCCTTGGGCTCTACTCCGCCTCCCAGTCACCCCAGGAGACTGGAGTCAAGTACATGGAACGAAACCCAGGCTCGCCTGCCGCGTAGCTGTTCGTTATCGACCATGATAACCGCACACTTGTGGGGTGCAGGGTGATCACTGCATACTGCAGACACTGCGGCGATCGAGTCGGGGCTATCAGCATTTCCATCTCCTTGATGGAAAGTGAATTCCCATCTTCTACTATCTCCTAAAAAAAAAAAAAAAAAAAAAAAAAAAGCATAAATTTGTTTCATCACACCACAAACCCTGCTTAGAAAGAACCCAGCCTGACCAGGCCTCAGGTAGGGCCACAGTCTGTCTGCCTCTCATCCTGCCTGAGCTGACCTCCTCTGACACACTTGTGTCCACTCTGATGTGCGTCCCACACCCACCCACCATTCTCCATGCTATACATCATCAACAGCTGTGAAATAGTCTCCTCCCAAGCCGCAGAATATTGGAACCTACTCCTTCTCCAGCTGTGCTCCGGTACCTGCTCTCTGGCTCCCTCTCACCCCCTCCTCCCACCTCCCTGTCCTCTTCTGGGCTCCAGTCTACTGTCTTATTCTTTGAGACCAGTGGATTAGTATCCAGGTGAATGAGAGTCCTACCATGTCTGGCTGATTTCACTTAACAGAGTGTCCTCCGGTCCCATCCATATTGCTGCACATGACAGGGTTACATTCCTTTTCGTGGCTGAATAATATTCCATTCTTTGTGGGTCTGTTGGTGGATACCCAGGGGGACACCCTCCACTTGGCTGCTGTAGAAACTCACTCACAGGCAGCCTTGGGGCTGGAGAGCTGGCTCTGCTCCAGAGCACCACCCTGCTGCAGCCATGCTCACCCACCCCAGCGCACAGCCCTTTGTGGAGAAGCAGTTCACAGGGACCCTGTTGGGGGAGGCCCCCAGCCTCTGCACAACAGGACCTCAGCTCCATGACTTTCTGAGCCCCTGCTCTGGACCAAGCCAGGTTTCTGCCGAGGAGCCGCAGAGGTAAACACGTGGGCCTTAACAATTCCCTCCCCACGGATTCGTGGAGACATGAGTGTGCAGACCTCCAGAGGCTGGGGATGCAGCAGAGTAGCGGCAGCAGGCGCCTGCTCTCAGGAAGTTCACTGTCAAAGGCAAAGGCAACATCAGAAGGGAACTCTTCAAAAGAGAATTCCAGAGAGCAAAGAGGGTTATCACTAAAATAAAATAGGAGCATGTGACAGTAAGGCATGGGAGACATTCATGGGGAGTGGCCAGGTTCAGGGTCCCTGGGAAGGTGATATTTCAGGAGTGGGAATAAGTGGAAAACAAGCGGATGATGCTGTTGAGGGTTTGGAGCTAGGCTGGGATGCAGGGTAGGAATCTATTTTTAAGCACCTACTGTGTGCCAGGGACTTGCTGTGCTGACACACATCTAGTTACTTAAGCTCCACAGACCACCCTGGTCGCCAACACCAAGAGCAACGTACGCACCCCATAAGCCCCTTGACAAAATGGAATGAGAAAAAGCTGGGCACGTGACCTCCTCCATCCCTCTTAGTAAGTGAGGAAGCCAAGGTCCTCCAAGGCCGGTTTCTCAGTGCCACCCAGCTGCAAGTCACAGAGCTGGAGAGTCCATCCTGGCCTGTTGCTAAAGTGTCTGAGACTTTATTTTACTTCACAGAATTAGAAATGGTGTCAGTAGCATTCTGTCTCGATTATCTTTTCTACACATATTA
Source organism: Urocitellus parryii (assembly GCF_045843805.1). Lineage (NCBI taxonomy): Eukaryota > Metazoa > Chordata > Mammalia > Rodentia > Sciuridae > Urocitellus > Urocitellus parryii. Next base: position 161,827,291 of record NC_135531.1, on the reverse strand, counting down.
AGTGAGCTTAGCTTGTCGTTTTTCTTTCTCAAACTGTCCTTGTCACCCTGATATAAAGGTTCCAGGCTCACGCAATGTACTGACCAGCTCTATCCATGTTGCTATGTTCCAGAAAGTTCTGCACAAAGTAGCAGCTGCCCGCAGCCCTCGGTTGGAAATGTGGCATCACTCATTGGTAGAACCACTGTTCATGGATTGGGTGTAGTTTTGACTCTTACTATTGCTAGCAGGTGTCGTCTTTAGCTAGATTGACTAAGAAAGAAGAAAAACAGAAATTACCAAAGTCAGGAATGAAGAGAAGGACATCACTATGAACTTACAAAAAGTTAAAAAAAAAGATTATAAGGGAAGATTTTGAACAATTTTTAGGCCAACAAATTAGACACTGAAATGGACACAAGGTACCAAAACTAACTCAAAAAAATAAGAGAAATCTGAATATACATGATCAAGTAAAGAAATTAAATTAGTAATTAAAAAATCTTCCCAGCAAGAAAAACTCCAGGGGCAGACCACGGCTTTGCCAGTGAGTGTGAACTGACCCGGAGAAGAAAACACTCCTCAAACTCCGTCTGAAGGTAGGAAGGAAGGGGCGATCTACAGCTCATTCTATGAGGCTCCCGTCACCTTGCTATCAAGGCAAGAGGGAGGCATCCCCAGAATGGAAGTTCCCGTGCCCACAAATGCAGAACGATGTCAACAGGAGGAAACCAAACCCAGCAGCAAGTAAAGGCCCTGCTCCATGAACCAGCTCCCTTACTGATGTGGCCGGTGGGCCTGGCAGTCTGCCCCAGGCTCACTTCAGGGCCTGATGGGCGTCTGCTACCGACATCTGCAAAGTAACCACAGCCCTCGAGCACCCTTCCCCATGGGCCATGGGACTAGGGAGAGGGGCTCCGGGGGCCTCCTCCCCCACTCGAGGGCAAGAATTGGAGAAAGGGACCCCCTGCCTTCTTGCCCTGTGATTGAGATGACACCAGGGACACATTGGCAGTCTCAGGGGTCCCCGTGGGGTCGGGCCTCAGGAGCCAACACACAGCACATGAGCTTCCTTCCCTTCCCTGGTCTACTGTCCCACTCTTCCCAGGGCCACCTCCCCAAACCATAAGCACTGAAGTCCTCGTCTCTAGCTCCGCTTCCCCGACAGCCCTTTTTTTCTGACATGGCTCGAGCTCAGAGGAGAGCAAGGGAAGCCTCCCATGAGTTTTAATAAAGTCACTCGGCTTACAGCCAGGCAAGCAGATGGCACCACGGATTAGAACAGACTTCCCAGGAAAGCCCCCAAAAGACAGAATTCCCTCTGACTAGAGAGGGCACGTTGAGCAACGGGCACTGGGTCGCCTCGGCCTCTGGCCTCTCGCATCTCAGTGAGCAGCGCCAAGGGGTGGCCCCTGGAAGTCCAGTCCCTGTGTCGTTTTCACTGTGGGCTTGGGGCTGGCTCCACCGGGATGTAGGGGACCCTGCACCTTGGCAATGACCTGGATGGACACAGAAGCCAGGAGGTCAGCACCCACCTACCACCCACCTGAGGCCTGACTGTTCAGTTCTGTACACCACCTCCCAGAGCCCAGGGGAAGGCATGCTTGGAGAAGTGGGTAGTGCCAAGACCTAGTCCACACTATCATTCCCTTTAAACACATCCGGGCCCATGGAATGTATGCTGCGAGGGGTGTAACTAAGTCCCATGGGAACCTCCCTGGACCCACCTCCCACATCCATCTTCCTCTTTTGATCCTTCAACAGATTTCATTGCATCCCATCTCTGTGACAGAGTGCAGTGGACACATCCTGAGGGACCCTCCCAGTGCCCACTGCCTATGCTCTCCCTCCTCAAGCACTCAGAGCCTGTGATTTGCTTCTAACCCTCAGGACACAGCAGTGGTACCTGGTGGTCACTCCCTTGGCCACATAAACCTCTGTCTTAGTGCTGCGGGGTAGAAGAGGCTCTGTCGCCTGCTTTGTAGGACTTAGCTGCCATGCTGTGAAAGGACCAGGCTACAGCCACCTGGGTGCACCTCCAAGGAGCTCCCAGAGGCCTTTAGGAGCTGTGAGCTACCACCAGCCAGCACTCAACAGAGACCGCAGCTAAGGCCCCAAGGACGTTGATTCTGCACCCGACCTGAGGGAGTTTGCAAGTAGATCTTCCCATTCAAACTTCCAGACAAGAACTCAGTCCAGGTGACACCCTGCCTGCATCCTGGTGAGCTCCTGCAGAGGAGCCTGGCAAATGGTGCACAGTCTCCCACCCAGTGGCATCTCTGCGATGTCAGATGTAGGTACCTGAAGCCAGTAAGGTTTGGGTAGTTTGTTATGTAACATAGACAACATAGGGAACCTTCTAGGTCTTCCAACAGCCTTGGTCTTTATCTAGTTTCCCACACTGGACCTCGGCCATCTCTCTTGATATCCCACACAGGACATATTACTCAGCCATTATCAACCCTCAGCTCTGCAGGATTGGGATCTCTGGATAACTGCTAAAAGTCACCTAGTCTATGGCCTGGAATGACCAGGCCAGTGACAGCTGAGCCACACAAAGGAGAGGGCATGGGGACTGGTCTGGCTGTTAGGGCTATGCCCTGCTTTCTTCCTGAGCACAGGTAGACACGGCCCCCAGGCCCCTGCGAGTAAAGCCACTGGTTCTGCCAATGGCATATTGATTTACAGAGGTGCTAGTCTCGCCTAGAAGACAAGAGCATCCAGCAAGTGTGCTTTCTCTGAGCTTCATTCTCTTCTCTTACCCACCAACTAAAAAAAAAAAAAAAAAAAAAAAAAACCCAGGGGAGATTTCTGAGTCCCTAGAGAATGGTAGAAAAATGCAGAGAAGCTGCTTGGGTCCCTGGAGGATGGCACAGGGCTGAAGTCCGCCTCCTCCCTGGTCCCTGTGAATAGTTCCATCAGTCAGAGGTCATCCAGAAAAGCAGAACCAGAGGGTGGTGTGCCCCATGCTCGGCTGGCTGAAGTCTGAAGTCCTTAGGGCAGGGGATCGGGGAGAGCAGGACAAGATCTCCAGCACTCCCAACCCCTGCCCCATGGAGGAGCTCCCTCCACAGGGCAGCCTCAGCCCTGCTCCCAGCTATACCCGAGCCCATGAGAGTGAGCCAGCGGGGCTCAGAGCCTCGGTGTCTGCTTCTGAAGCAAGGCAACCACAGCTGATCCCAGGGACAGTCTACCATGAATTAGTAGATCTGGCCCCAGGAGACCTCGAGGACTCTTAGGTGATGCAGACCAGTCTTCTTCCCCTCAGTCTTTGATTCCCCAGCAAGTGGCTGAGTGGCTACTACGTCAGCATCCCATGGTGGTTACCCTCCCAGACCAAGCCCGGCCTCCTGCCTGGCATGGGTCCTCCATCCTAGACACGCAGTCCCAGTTGAACCTCCACAGCACCATGCAGTGAGCTTCCTGCACACAAATTGGACCATGTTGGCTCTCTCGTCCATCGCCTCTATCATTCCTTTTTGCCTTTATGTAAAATCAAGCTGCTTACGTCAAAGACTCGAGATTTCATGACACACCAGCACAGCTTCCATGGTCTGCGTGCCCCAGGGCTGGGAATCACGCCTTATGTTCATTCCACCCACTCACCGATCCAGGCAACTGGCGCTTCCTGGCAACATCTTACTCAATTGTATTTCTATGCCCTTCTAAAAAGTGAGTTGGGACTTGATATTTCTCCTAAAAACTGAGGCAGGTTACCTATTTTGATTTTCACAACACCCCTTTGAAGTTGGAATATAATGACTTCCCTTTAACAGAAGAGACTGAGGCTCCGAGGCCCAAGACTTCTCTGTCCCTGAGTGTCGGAGCTGGCCTCCACATCCAACCTCCTCACTCCACCGCTGGACTCAGTGCCACCCTGGACTGCCCCCCAGGTCATCCCACCCATCACTCTCTTCTAGGAATGTTCAATTTCTCCTCCACGATTCTTCCCTCTTCCTCCTGGGAAGCTTCTCTTTACCTTTTGAGGCTCTGTTCAGAGATGGGGGCCTGGCTTGCGCTTGGCCTGTGCCCCTCTCTGCACCTGGGCCTCCTGCTTCACAGTTCACTGGGCTTCCTGTTAGAAGAGCACTGCGTGCTCTCTTTCATGACTGGCCCTTGACTGACACAACGCTGATCGAAATGACAACCGGGAAGCTGCCAGAGCCCTGGTATCCCCTGATGGCCTTGGAAAGTCCATGTAGGGAACTTTCACCTGGGCTGCAGGTGCTGCCAAAGAGACTCTTCATATCTTGGTACCCAGACCCTCCTCTTATTGAAAAACAACACCAACCCTGCCTATCAATCAGAGAGGAGAAGATAAACATGGAGGCAAGGACAGCAGGCCATGACTGAAGTCCCCTGTTGAAGGGGTTCTAAGTTAGAGGGCCTGACAGTCCCGGGTCCCCTGGGGAAAGGTAGGCTAGACAAAGGAGATGACTCTGCCTCCTCCGAGAGGGAGCTCACTCCTCCTTCCCAGGTTCTTACGATTCATGGAGATGGGAGGGAGGAAATGGGAGCCCCATCCAGACAGAGATGAAGTCCCTCTCGAAGGGCCACAGAAGGATTGCACTGTTCCTGTTCACCCATAGTTGATTTCTCTCCCTTGTCCTCCCCATTCCTGAAGTAGGACAACATGTCTCTCCTTGGGTGAACTCACAAATGTCCACTTCACTTGCTCCTCTGATAGAAGGTCGGTAGAAGCAAGCTGGTTGCTTCAGGCAGATGTGTGATGGGCCAGCCTGTCTCCTCCCCTCTGCCACAGAGCTGGCATGGTGCCACAGACAGGAGCTCCATCAGGGTGGGGACGGGGCTGACCCGGCAGAGACAGGTCCCAGGGAAGCAGGTGGCCACGGCTGCTGAAGGCTGCTGGGAGCTGGCTGCCCACTCCACTGGGCCCACTCACCCACTCTCACCAATTAGCAGGATCGGTTCTGTAGGACAGGTTTCTTCCTGTAAAAATAGAAATTTGGGACCCTGGAGGCTAGAAGACAGAAGACCCTGGAAGGTGGTGGTGGGGCAGTTAGTAAAACCCGTCTACACAAAAGTTCTGAGGAGCAAGTACCTCCAGGCCAAGGGGAGGCAAACAGAAGGCCAGCAGTGGCCTTCACGGGTATTCTTAGCACGGGACAACATGGTACAAGAAGGAGGTGTGTCGGGCAGAACGCACGGATTTCTGTTTAAGTCTGAGGCATGTACAGAGCCCACAAACTCAAGACCTTATGAAAGAATAAAACTAAAAAAGCTAGTTAAAACTTGGTTTCGTGGAAATGGTCAGCTCCGGGTGGCAGCCAGCACTTCTTTTCAGCCCTTTGAATGAAGTTGACCCGAGTCTACCAATCAGGCTGACAGGTGCACACTCAGAGGTGAGCAGAAACTGTGAAGATGATGGATACCGCGTGTATGCCTATACCGCGTGTATGCCTATACCGCGTGTATGCAGAAGAGGTCCTGCAAAAATCAGGAAGGTCCTAATCAGAGGACTTGGAGTTCATCACGAAAAGAGGTTTTCCTTGGGTGGCCCTGTTAACCAGGGGTGCCTTCAAATGAGCTTTGAGAGATTCAAAGAATGAGTAATCTGCAGCTGCTCTTCAGAAGTAAGAGGTCATATTGTCACATGACCTGAGGACAACCTCTAGATCTCAAAGTGACCCTTCAGAAGATAGAGAACTAAGTTCACTGTGGGGCACTGGATTCTTCCAACAACTACATGACCTTGAAAGAGGACCCTGAGCCTCAGGAAGGTGCCCTGTCCAGCGGACAGCTTGATTTCAGCCTGTGGGCCCTAGTACAGAGCCACACACACCCTGACTTCTGGGCAGAGAACTAAGAAGTTATTAATGTGCATTTTCTTAAGCCAATGAAATTTGATAATTTATGAAGCAGCAATAAAAAGCTAACACAGCACCTAATAAATCTTTCCTGTTGGGTGATGTGTCTCAGAGGACAGATCCTAAAGATGAGGCTTGTTCAGAAAACTGAAACTCAAGATACCCACAATTAAATTTTGAGAGAAAGTCATGCCTCAGAAAGAATTGTAGGCGTAGCTGCACCATATGCTGTCTGAAAGACACCAGTTAAGTGAGAATTTGACGTCCAAAGTACCACCACTCTGGCAAAGAACTGGAGATTGTGACAGTTCAAGACCTGTGGGGTCCTCGCTCTTCTGTGGGAGGAAGCAGATGAGAGAACCACCCAGCTCCCACAAGGGTGAGCTCCCCAAAGCCCTCTTCAATGGTACCTGAGAGAGATCAGGAAGGGGCCGGTGGAAATGATTGAAATGTGCTAAATGCATGTACAGAGAAGCCATAACAAAGCCGGCGATTCTGTAAGTCGATCTAAAATCAGGAAGAAGGACCATGGAGAAGACAGGATATCATCCCAGACGGTGACAGAGAACAGTAGAAGGACTGTCCCAGGCCAGCTGGAAGTCTCATCATGTGATTGCAAAATTGCCACAGCCCAGTGATGGCTGTATGCTGCCATGTGTCACCATTTAGGAAAGGGAGATTATCTTATTCATGCTCTATGAGGTGTTTTGGGGTAGAAAGTGCCAAGAAACTTGTATTGGGGGCTCTTTCCTCCTTACCCGTCACTTCCAACCACACCGCCTGAATTTCTTTGCTGAGGATGTTCTCTGCCGACACAGAAGTCCAGATGTGCTTGGGAATTAACCTGGAGACCTCCCGGCGGCCAGCGAGTGTGGGCCACGCCTGCCTCTTCTCCAGCGGGACTTAGTTCCAGCGCCTCTGTTGGCCTCCTTGTTTTGATCTCACTTCCCAGTCCTCCAGCAGTGTCTCCCTCACTCCCCAGATGCATCTTTCTAGGGAAGTCCAGCTGTGACACAGGTGTTCTTAAATACCAGGCAGGGACCTTGCAGAAGTTGTCATGCCTCCAGCAGAGACTTTGAACTTTGACCTTGAAGCAGAACCTGGGGTGGGTTGGAGTGGGGGCTCTGGAGTTGTCTTCCTAGGGAGACGAAGAGGTTGAGTAAAGGCAGCAGGATCTTGTGCACGGGAGAACAGACTCCCACTCTTTGTGTCTCCCGTCCCAGCAGGAGAACACATCCCCACTCTGAATTTAGGGTCAAGCCTCGGGACTTCTTTGGTCCATGACAGCAGGAAGAAGTAACGATTCATTTCCTGCTGAAAGCTTGCAGAGTCAGCCCATGGTTTGCCCTGTTTCTTTTCTTCTTGCTGAACATCTGACAATGTCCCAGAAGAGGTTCCTTCATCAGCTGAGTCTCCTGTGAAGACAGAAGGGAGGCCCTGCCCACTTGGGATAGACGGTAAAGAACTTGTGCTATCACGGGGCCCTGAGCTTGCAGGACCCTTCACCGTGGCATGACCTAATCTGTCTTGACTGACAGTGTTCCCAAAGGAGGATTTGGGGAGAATGAAGACACAGATACCTCCTGAAAGAACAGGATGAAGCCATGCAGTCATCCAAACTCTGAAAATGGGGACAGTCAAAATGCAGACTTTGGCCGCTGTGATCAGGAAGGACAATCAGCGCAGCTAATCACGGGCTCAGTAATCACAAGGACACAGAGCAAGAGAAAGCATGCCACGGCCGTTGCTCAAGACAATCAGGAGAACTTTTCTCTCTCAGATGGAGTCATAAATAGCCAGAATATATTATCGCCAGCAATCAGCAGACTGTGTCAGTAATTCTAAATGGAACTTTGGCAAATGAAGTGATGAAACAGAGAGTCTCATAAGTGCTAGTATTTTCTTGTTATTTCCTAGGGTCCTGGAGAGAGACCCCCATATCAGATGCTCATTTACACAGAAAAGTGCCCTGCTGCAGGGAGCTCCCGGTCTCAATGAGGGTGGAGACCTGGGCTCAGATCCTCACAGAAAAAGGTGATGGTTCCATTATCCCTGGCCCAGGGAAGACACCAGGCATCACTGTCACTGGTGGGGCAGGACCTGGGGGCTCATGGAGCCAATGTAAGGTGATGACCCAGGAACTGGAGTGGGGATGGGGCCAGCACCCCACTGCTACCTATCACCATGAGTCTTGCAATGGTCTGCCATTTTGATGTCTCCATCAACCTGAAGCGTAACTGAAATCAAACCCAGGGCCATGTGCAAAGGAACCCCGAAAAAGACCTGGCATTTGAATTTTTTATAATTTAGATTCTTTCTCAAAAATGGAGAGTGTTCAAACAGATATTGGGTGATCAATAAGAATGAGGTACATCCCTCTAACCCCTCGCCTCTCCCGTGGGGAGCTGACGAGGGCAATAAAACAATACAGAACTGGACTAAGTCCTTCCTGTTCTTCCCTCCCAGTTGCATGGACATTCCTGTCTCTGGATCTCAGCTCCCCATCAGGCTTAAAGTTTGAGATGACTGTCACTCTCACTGCCTGTGATCCATCTATCTACAAAGACATGTCCCAAGGGCATTGTGAGTCAAGTCTACCAAAGCCACTGTGGCCATGAGTCAGTAGTGAGCACTGATGAGTTTGGATTGGTCCACCAACCTTCTGAAATGTTTGGATTTATTGACAGTCCTTAAAATATCATGAAGAACCCTGAATTTATGTCCTTTTTATAAATTGATATCATGATTTTTTTTGTGTTTTGTTTTTAAAAATGAAATTATTAGATGTAAAATTTTGAATGGTCAATCCTTTTTGAAAGTTTTTAAAATTTGTTTTAATTAGTTATAAGTGACAGTAGAATGCACTTTGATACATCATATATAATGCAGTATAATCTCTCATTCTTCTGGTTATACATGATGTAGAATCCCACTGGTCTTATAGTATATATGTACATAGGGTAATAATGTTTGATTCATTCTGCTACCCTTCCTAACCCCAAGTCCCCCCCTCCCCGCTCCCTTCACTCCCTCTACCTAATCTAAAGTAAGTCTATTCCTCCCTAGGGCCCTCCATTGTGAATTAGCAGCCACATGTCAGAGAAAACAATAGACTTTTGGTTTGGGGGGATAGGCTTATTTTGCTTAGATGACATGATTGATCCAGTTACCAGCAAATGCCATAATTTCATTCTTCTTTAAGTCCAAGTAATATCCCATCATTCATATATATGAATGATATATACATATAAAGATATATATATATATCTTATATAATTTAACCATTCATCTGTTGAAGTGCATGTTTGCCATGTGTCCCTCACCCGGCTTCCCTGAAACCCACTGCCTGCTTTCCCAGCTGCCAGCATAACCTTCACACCGTGATGAAGACAGACACACTAGCACTTGAATCTGGAGCGCAGTGTGATCCCAGCCCTCCACTTGCCAGCTGCAGAACATTGGAAGAGTGACTTCCATTTTTAAGCTTAACTTTTTCATCTTTCAAAATGGCCATGAACACTCTGTCATTGGGCGTTAAGCACAAGGAGAGGGCCGGAGCCCTGTATCGCCAGGCCTGGGGTGTTTCCCAGTCTACCCAGCCACAGCTCTCCTCCTGAAAGTTTATGTCCTAGCAACGCTGACCTATCCACTCTCTGTCCCCTCCCACCTTGCACATGCCTGCCCTGCTGACCCTGCCCCCTGGACTGTCCAGCTCCTCTCTGCCTTCTCCAGTGGTGCCTCCTTCATGCAGCCCTCCCTGATCCTCTGGACTGGGCTGGTGGCTCTTGGGGCCCCAGGCTCCCCGGCCCCCTTGCACGGCTGCCTTTCCCATGACAGCTGGATAGGTACTATGTTCCCACTGGACTGAGTTTTCTTGAGGGTGGGGGTCTTGTGGCAGGACCATGGGCTAACCAATGAACCTGAGTTACTTAGAAGAATCTCAAAAATCCTAATATGGAGTGAAAACTTATATTACAGAAGAACACATGAGGGACAGACGATGTGCATATTAAGATTTTTAAACATGCAACGTATATTTTAGAAATGCACACGTGCACGTGTAAGAGGAGTGTAGACATATGCATGAGAAAATAAACACAAAGCTTCCACTAATCATTTTCAGGGGAAGGGAGGATCAACAGGAGTGGGCTGAAGGAGGGACAGTTGTCTGCCCAAAAGGAGAAAAATATTCAGGATGTTTCCACCACAAAATAATAATAGTAAATAATAAGTGACCAAGACTAATATGCTAATTATCCTGATCTGATCACTATATAGTACATATTGTGTTAAAACATCACATTTTGTAAATATTCACAACATTATGAGTCAATGAAAAATAAAGCAATTTTTAAAAAATAGTTTTCAAGCAGTTTGTATAAAATATGAGAGTTTACATTGACAAAGTGAGTGCCCGGTGCAGGATCTGGCACAGATCAAGTGCTTAAGAAATGCATGTTGACAAATCAGCAGATATTAAGACCTACAAATGAGGTTTGAGGATGCTCCGTGGTGTGCACTCACCCACCATCTGAGAAGTAGAATCATCCCGAGTGCACACTGAGGGCCGAGCAAAGGGGAAGACGCAAAAGTGTCTCCACTCCAGCCTCCAGAGACCCTCCTGAATACTGAAATGCTCATCAGAAGAATAGCACAGGAGCCCTGGGGCAGGACCACAGCAAGAGGGAGGGGACTTCAAACAGCAGGTGCTGCCCCTATAGTGCCCTAGCTACAGGTCACCTCCCCTCCCTCTGGGCTGAAGGATGGGAGCTGGGGGTGGGGCAGCACTCACCTTTCTGTCCTGGGAGCTGAGACCCGTGCATCCCGTCCTGCAGGCTCCCCCGTCTCAGCACCAGGGACAGCTCCCAGGGGCGCCACTTACTCCCAAGACTGCCTGGCTCTGCAGCAGCACCTTGGGCTGGGAAGATCCTCTAGGTTCAGTAGGTAGTAGAGTCCTCTTAACGAAACTGTCCTAGTTTTTCTGGTGAGCAACCCCCACACCAGGAGTAGGGGGTGGAGAACTACACTCTGTTGGGCCTCTGTGCTCATCACCCTTAGAATGCCCTGTGGTTTCTCCTAGGAACTAGTAAAGTAACTAAATACATGTGCAATGTCTAGCTGCCATGGCAATGCCCTGCGTGAGGAGGAGGCTCTGTGCTAAAGTTCTATCAGCCTCGACCTGGATCTCAGGCACATAGGTCCTGGGAATAAAGGAACTGGCTGGCTAGATAACTACAATGTTTCACCAAGCTCCACTGCTCCTGAATCTGCCCACCTAATAGTAACTTTAGACAATTGACTTTCTTGAGAGCTGCATAAAGCTCCTGACATTGCAGATTGTAGAATATAACTGCAGAACAAGCAACCTTACTGATACAATAAGTAATAATGTAGTTATGACACTAATGATCTAAAGTAACCTATTGATATAAATAAAGCTTGGCAGCTTGGCCTCTCTGCCACTCTGCCATCTTTCCTGATTCTGCATCTTGTCTCTGTGTCTTTTATTATTTTCCTTATGATATTTTTCTAATGATGTGCAAGAAACAATCTGAGGCAGAGGAAAATAGAATCATAGCAGGTATTTGGGATTGACTGGCTGGGGAAAGACTGGGGAGCTGATACTGAATCTGGACTGAAAAGAGCAGAGAAGCCATCCATGAATAGAAATAGCATGTGGAAAGACCTGAGGAGACAGGCAGCAGGCCTCGGGGGCAAAGAATTTCATTAGAGGGAACAGAAAGTGCAAAATCTGAAACCAGAAAGCAGCTGCCTTGCTCTAGGAGCAGAACAAAAGTGTTTGTATATTTTGGCACATGATTTGGTCAGAGCAGAACTAGTACAGCAAGGGCCAGAACAGGAAAAAACCTTCAGAGCCACGGTCAACAAGAACCAATAAGTGGATGGCATCAGATTAAAAAGCTTCTGCACAGCAAAGGAAACAATTAAGAGTGTGAAGGGAGAACCTATGGAATGGGCATCTTTGCTATTCTTCCCGTAGAAGATTAATATCCAGAATCTAAAAAGAACTAAAAAAAATTTACTACCAAAACATGCCAGCGCAAATAACCCAATCAATAAGTGGGCAAATGAACTAAATAGACATTTCTCAAAAAAAAATATGAATGGCCAACAAATATATGAAAAAAAAAGTTCAACATCTTTAGCTATCTGGGAAGTATAAATCAAAAACACACGGAGATTTCTCCTCACTCCAGTTAGAATGGCAATCATCAAAATATAAGACTAACAAGTATGTGTGTGGCGGGGGAGGACATGTGTACCCTGTTGGTGGGACTGTGAATTAGCACAACCACTGTGGAAATCAGAGTGGAAGTTCCTCAAAAGACTAGGTGTGGAACCAGCGTATGACCTAGCTAAATCATCTAAATGGAGCCCTCTGAGTGCAGTTGTAAACCAGGAATACCAGAGCACGTGACTCTGAGCTGGTGTGAAAGTTAAAGGACTAAACCAAATCAAGGCACCTTCTTCACTCCATACAGGCCTTCAAAAGTTGGTGTCAGCCCTGGAAACAAAGGGCATCAGCTCCCACCTCCTGCCAGTTTTGGTTTGCAGATCTGAAGTTTTCCTGGGCAAGGGTAGGCCATCTCTGGGTCCCCGTGCACTGGCCATTTTCCCTGCCCAGCCTCAGGAAGCACCCCCACCCCCTCCAGCAGAGTTGGGCCTCTGTGCTCACCAGCCACTCATCCCAGTCTCCCTTCCTTGAGACAGCTCAGTCAAGTGACAAAGGACTGTGGTCTCTGGACCCAGAAGGCTTTAGCAATGCCACTCAGAAATAAACAGATACTTTGAGCTCATGATGTCACAGAAACCTCTTCCCAGGGGCAGAGAAAGAGAGAGGCTTCCAGGGCACTGACTGCTAAATAAGACAGAGGGCTGGAGAGACCATCAAATGGGGGTCTGGGGAAAAATCTGAAAGAGGTCATTAAAAGACTACAGATTCTGGAAAAGATCCTTTTGGGGAGATAACAAGCAATCTTTATTCTCTAGCTTTTCTAAGTCTTGGTTTACTCCATGAATGCATGGGGGTGAGAATTACTTTCTTGCAAGGACTTTAGGCTTCAAGGGCTAGCAAATATGAAGAGGATAGGATATACTGTCCCCACCGAAAGGAGGCAGCTAGTGAAGAACAGCCATTCCATTTTAATTTCACCTAATTAAACAGTCTTTGTTCATTAAAGAAAAATTGGAGAATGCAGGTAAGTCAATGAGGAAAAGCCCACTAGGAGTCCACCATCCTAAGATCATCATCATTCAACTTTCAAAGGGAGCTGGCAAACATTTTTTTTTCTGTGCATGAATATGCATACCCCTGTGCCCATGCATCTGTTGTCACACAAATGAGAACATTTCATAGCCAGAGGCCATCCACCATAAGAGCAGAAGGTCCACCTGTCACTGAGCACCACACAAGCACATGAGCTGAACTTTTCCCTCTGTCTCTGTGTGAGTTGACATGAGATGAAATCAGATGGGTGTCCTTTGAAGACTAAACTCCCTGCAGGTGGATCCACCCAGACTGCCAGTTTCTGTCCATGTGGCCACAGTCAGAGTGACCCTGGCAGGTTTATTTGGACTGAGGCACTGAGCTCCTGGGGAGCCGGTGATACTGTGCTGCATGTTCATGATAGCTTCCTGAGCCTGGTGACAGGCAGAGAAACTCTGGTGTCCCCCTGGGAGTGAACGTCTCACATCAGAAATCACCAGGAGTCACGGGACAGGAACAACTGGGAGACCCCAGGTTACCAGCACCTTCCTACAGGGAGCATTTCCTCTGCACTGTAGGGGGTATTGACTCATTTAATCTTCACATCTGCGTGAGACTGATTTTGTTACTGTCCATGTTTTGTAGAAGGGGAAAATAAGGCACCAAGAGTAAAGAGCACCCAAGATCTGTTTCCTCCGAGACCTGCCCACAGGACCTCGGATAGCTTGCTGGACAGCCCTGGGCTTCCTCTTGCTAGTCTCGTGCAGGACTCTGCAATGTGCACACGGTTCTAGCACAGAAAGGGAGTTGGAATACATCTGTTTACTTCATTTTTCTTACCAAAAAAAAAAAAAAAAGACTTTAACCCTGGGCACCAGGATTGTTGTGAGATGCCACACAGTAAGAAAGCAGTCAACTGAGTATGCCACGTGCTAAGTACATCCCAGGGAGTTCTGAGCAAGCCGTCATTAAGCACAGGAACAGCCAATCATGTCAGTGCCACACTGCAGTTCAAGCATTGCCATGCAAGGTGGGGCTCGGGGACTTGGCTGTAAAGCAACAGATCGGAAATATGCAGACCCTGAACCAATACCAATACTTGGACCTGTCCCACGGTCACCTTGGCCAGGCTGTGGCTTATCACATTATGCAACCACTTTCCACTTGCAGGGAATTCTGTGAAAATGCTGCGAACTGAGACTGTCATTTGAATCCAGTTGCCTCCAGTCAAAATCTTTGGAAAACTCATCTCTGTGACTCACAGATGCCCTGAAAACAAATGTATTTTTCAATGCTACCCACCATTTATTAAATAAAGCAAAAATTTTCCCCACGACATGGTTCCAAAGAGAAAAAGTCATTAAAGATGGACCAGAAAGGGACACCCACGTAGATGCAAGGAACAGGAGCCAGCAGCCTGCTTGATAGAAATGAACAATTTCCACCCCACATTCGAAGGTACGGGAAAGAGCTATGGACCTCCGTAGCAGCCTCAGAAGGTTCCAGGGGTCTCGGCTACTCTGCTGGAGATTTGTATTTTAAGTAAAATGAGCTAATACACCAGTGTCACCCTGCCACCTCAGGAAAAAGAATTTAAATTTATAATGCATTTGTAATATATTCTGAGATGTGCACAATGTAATTGTCAATATCTCCTTTTCCTGTAGCTTTGAATCATCTGAGCACCTTCTCACTTTGATCAAAGCTCTATTATATTATGAGAGAAGACTACAGTGAGATGCCCAGAGAGCCCCATGAGATTCACAGAGGATGAATGTGCATCCACATGGAAACCAGCATTTAAAACAGGAGAGGAGGCGCAGGACTGGATTCAGCCCTTAAAGAAGTGGGCTGCTTTAAAATGTAAAATAAGGCAGTGTGCGTGCGTGTATGTGTGTGTGTGTGTGTGTGTGTGTGTGTGTGCGTGTGTGTGTGAAAGAGAGAGAGGGGGGGGAGAGAGAGCCTGTTATAAGAGCATGGTGCCCACTACAGAGCCTGCTTGTCAATCAACAGAAGAGTCCTGCTAGGGTGAGAGGGTTCAACCGACACGAACTTGAACTCAGCTCTGCTCCTACCCTCTGCAACCCTGGGCCTCTGTCTCCACGCTTACACAATAGGAAAATACTCTGCTACCCATCAATGTGAGTCTTAAATGACCAATTGCTTGTGGGAGTTCTCAACACGAGTTCCTAACTCATTTTATTTTACTTTTCTTTTTCCAACAACTACCTACTAAGTGCCTCCTGCATGCCACATGCTCAGTCAGGCCTGGGGAGTGAAGAAGTAGGACAGAAACAGCCCGACCTTATCAAGTTTGTAGTATAGTGAAGGAAGGGGCATAGAGCACCCAGAAAAATAAAAACCTCATCCCAAATTGTAAGAAGGTACTAGAAAGCAGGCTGACGAGAGGAAGCGAAGGTGGGAAGGGGCTGTTCTGACCAGGGCTGGGGCAGCCCCTCGGATCAGCTCAGCCAGACCTGTGGGTGACCAGGACTTAAACAGGAGGGAGGTGACAATGATTCCCAGCCGGGGCAATGGCAAGTACCCCGGTCATCACCAGGAAGTGGCTGGACCGTTCCAGAAACTGAGGGAAGGCTGGGGGCTGGGGGCCTTCTCCAGAGAGGAAGCCTCTCATTTCCACTTCCCAGGCTGCCGCCAGCGCTCCGCGAACAGGGTGTCTCCTTGGCCTTCATGTAGCATGGAGCAACTCGGCTGTAACCTGTGAATAATTGATGTCCCTTTCCATTAAAATCAGCAGCCAGGGCTTCATGAAGTCTCAGGACAAGCTCAGAAAGCCTCCTCAGCTCTTAGAAGAGGAACCAGGCCCACCACGGCCCCAGCCTCAGTCTCCCCCATCACTCCCCACCCCAGCCAGAGCCTGGCGTCCACTGTGAGCTTGGTGTCCTTGGGGAAGGGACATGAGAGGATAGTACCCCCTCTCTCCTGCTCCCCAAGTGCAGCTCTGTCCCAAAGGCACCTGTCTATGGAGCAGGGTGAGGGCTCCCCCCAGGCATGCCCCGTGCAATCCCTGACCATGGACTTGGGTCTCCAGAGCACATGCTCCATGGTGGAGCCCTGCCCGCCCCACCCCGCTCCGCATGGGCCAGGCCACAGGATGGTGGCTGCAGACAAGGCCAGATGTCTAGGATGGGTCACTGTGGGTCAAGCAGGTGAGACAGGTCTAGAAACAGAGGTAGCCACTCCAGGGCAAGCCCCATGCTGTGTGGAAGGGTCTGGATGACATCTACAGGGGACGGAGTTGTGGATGGTTTATAAGCAGCACCAGGTCATCCCAGAGACGTCTCTCTGAGACAGGTTAGGAGATGGCAGATCTGAGAAGAGGCACTTGAAGCAGCAAGACCATCCGGTGACCATCTCAGGTCACTATACTGGTTGGTTTTACGTGCCAACTTGGCTGGGCCACCAGGCCCAGATGTCTGGTCAAATGTTATTCTAGATGATTTGTGAGGGTATTTTGTGGATAGACTGACATTTGAATCAGTGGACTTTGAGTAGTACAAATTGTCTTGCGGAATGTGGATGGGCCTCCTCCAATCAACTGAAGCCATGAGAGAAAGGGACAGAGCTCTCCTGAGCAAGGGGGTCCCGCCAGCAGAGGCCCCTCAGGCCTGGTGCAGCCTCTGCTCCCCCGGGGTCCCCCAGCCTGTGTGCCCACCCCACAGACACCCGACAGGCCACATGGCTGCGTGGGGCAGCTCCTGAAGATTGACCTGGGTCACCACACAGGCAGGCACACGCACAAACATGCATTCACACTCAAAAAAGCAATAAAATCCAAAGAGTTTTGCACTCAGATTTTTCTTCCGAGGGTTTAAGTTCTCACCCATTTTCAAGAATCTGCAAGGAAGTGGTAGGCAATTCATTATGAATGCAGTTAAGCACAGAAGCCTAGATAATGCACCTGTTCTGGATTGAACTGTACAAAAAAAAGTTGAAGTCCTAACCCCAAGAACCTCAGACTATGAGCACACTGAAAATAGGGTCATTGTATATATAATGAATTAAGCTAAGATGAGGTCATTTTGGAGTAGGGTGAACTTCAAATCCAAAGTGACTGAGATCCTTACAAATAGGAGAAATCTAGACATGACATGTACTTCATCTGAAGGTGAAGGCAGAGGAGGAAGGGGTCCATTGCCAGATACCTCCAAGCAGGACAGAGGCAGGAACAGTTGGCCCTCACACCTAGAAGGAGCCAGCGCTGCTGCCCCTCCACCTGGAACCCTTGAGGTCCAGAGGTCAGACAATACATTTTTATAGCATAAGCCACTGGGTTGGTGGTACTTTGCTACAGCATTCTTAGAAAATGTAACAAAATATCCATATTCATAAAGAAGTCCATTGCTTACATCAAGTGATATGCATGTTTGAAATTAGAATAGCTGTTTATGATTCAGGGTTGTTTGTTGTTGTTGTTGTTGTTGTTCTGATTAGTATTACATGACAGTAGAATGCATTTTGACACATCATACATAAATGGAGTATAGTTTCTCATTCTTCTGGTTGTACACGATGTAGAATCACACCAGTCACATAGGCATGTATGTTCCTAGGGTAATAATGTCAGAATATAACATTTAATTCAACCTGAATTTTCTCCATTAGCCATTCAACTAGAATACTTCGTGGATTTGGGTAAAAGGATTCCTATTCCATGCATCTTAATGTCAGTTAGGAAGTTTGTAAACAGCACATCAAGTCTGTGATTTTGCAGATGCTATAGCACCAAGCAATGCTAAATAAAAATAGGAACCGTACAAAGACTATTTAAAGAAAATGGTTTCGTGAGACGTGGTGCACATGGCTTGGGAAACAGCCTGCAATGTGGGGACATCCCACAAAATCCATGTCTGGGGACACTGATGAGGAGGAGCTGCAGTTGGACATGTTACCTCCTGCAAGCTGGAGCAGCTGGCATCTCTGATTTACTGAGCTCGTTCCCCATCTGGGAAAAGGAGGTGACAGCTGCTTCATGGCCTGCTGTAGGGATTAAATGAGATGCTTCGTGCCAGAGTTCCTCGGCAGCTGTACACAGTGGTGAGCATGGGAAGGGAAGGCAGTGACCATGACAGGAGTCCCGTGCCTGGCAGCAGAACGCCCCACTCCCATCCCCACCCCCCTGAAACGTGCCCAGGTAAGAACCATACAGGCAGAGAATCACCCCAGCTCTGCTCTTCAGAAACACTGTAAGCATCTTACAATTTTACTTTTAAGTTCAACTACATTTTGCTTCTATATTGGGTCAGTACTGGAAAGACATGGAACTGACCAGGCGGGGAGATTTCCTCCTGGGAGCTAACAAGATCAAGCTTCATAGGCAGACCACTTGATAAAAACCACGTGGCTTGGGAAACAGCCTGCCCCTGGGCAGAATTCACAAACTGCTGATGTCCTGGCCACGTC
Organism: Urocitellus parryii; assembly: GCF_045843805.1. Taxonomy (NCBI): domain Eukaryota; kingdom Metazoa; phylum Chordata; class Mammalia; order Rodentia; family Sciuridae; genus Urocitellus; species Urocitellus parryii. The sequence continues at coordinate 161,808,832 of NC_135531.1, read as the reverse complement.
TCGTCCACACATAGGCTTCCATGGGCCTGCAGAGCATTTTGTATCTTAATTGAACCAATACTTCTGATTGGGATACTTTAATTAAGTCTGGATTTCTGATTCCTCTTAAAAAATTAGAAGATGGGAAAACACTGAGCCTGCTTTTGACTGAGCAAACATTGACTTGAGCAGAGAGGCAGTGGCCCCACTAGACAGTCCCTGCACCATGTAGACCATGACCATTCTCAGAGCTCAGACCCAGCCATCAGAGCTGCTGACACTGCCAGCACTGCAGGACTTCAACTGTGAATCCCGGCTTACAAAATAAAGCCCTGAATCCCACGACGGCAGACGTTAGCCCACGTTGAAGGCATCTTATGGCTTGACTTCCGATGGCTTTTAAACATGGGTCCCCTGAAAGATCCATGGTTCACACTGAGAGTGGAGATAAGGAGAAGAGTCAGAAAGACACATGGAGACAGGAGGGCAGTGGAATTCATCGCACGGTGCACTAACCCAGTGTCCTTGAGGTTCTGGGGCTTGTGATTAGGTCTGGCCCATGGGCGTAGGGTAGAAGTGATTTGTGCAACTTGTGGACAAAATCTTAAAAGAGCTGCTGAATAATCCTCCAAATTTTGCACAGCGCTTCACTGCAGCTAAGAAGAGCCTGTGTTCTAAGAGGCTGAGACCTCCCCCACTCGGGTCCCTGAATGTCCATGTGAGCAGAGTTCGTGCCATTCTGCCTGAGCATGTAACTCCATCAAAAAATAGACTAACGCAGTGCTAAGACAACACGATGTGGGAGCTGCTTATTCACTCACAAGATTCCACCGCTATCCTGATCTATGCCACATTTTCATGTGTTCTACAAGAGACTGACCACAGATTTCGCCAGATTTCAAAAAGCCCCATGACTAAAAAGAAGGTCAGAATCACTGCCCTCCAGGAAGTAGGAATTTATATTCTTTATTTATATTCTTGGTGAACAAGCAGTATCTGCCAACGTCTCCCTAAGTATAATCCTCCATCTAAGTATTCATGTATTGACACACTCACTGAGACACTTTCTAGGCACAAGGCATAGTGCCAGACTCTGCAGCACACAGATAAGAGGCATAGCCTACGCATCCTGTGTCCCCAGCACGGGCCTCGTGCAGGGGTGTATGCACATATGCACAGATATGGATGCCCCACAAACACTTCCCCCCATTTTTTTCAAAGGCAATGTATGAACTAGCAGAGGCTCTAAATAGACTCCTGCTCGCAGGAAAGGAAGATGGGGAAGGAAGGCAGTCCTGGGCCCTACCTGGCAGGAGCATGTAGACTAAGAGGGGAAAGGGCAAATTTATAGATAATTCCTGCCTTGAGGAAATGCAATAACATCAACACGAACAGTAAAGTGCAATTCTCTCTTGATGGTGGATGGTACAGGAGGGCCCGAGAGAGGGGAAGAATGAGCAGCAGCTCTGAGTGATGGACAGGAGGAGGAGTGCATCCCAGGAGGAGGAGCGGCACGTGTGGCCATCGAGCTACAGTATACCATGGAGGGTTTGGGGAGACTGAGCTTAAGTTAAGGGAGTAGACTCCCCTGCACAGATCAGCAGCTGGATCCAACGAGTCAATGGGATGCGAAGCTTTAAAGGAAATGTCTACCTCTCATCCAGGGGAGGACAGGAGGCTCTTTCTTTCTCCTGCTGCCCGAGAGAGATTCTGGTCGTTTTCATGGCATGTGACTGGGCATGTGAAACTTGGCCTAAGAATAGACACCTTGTCAGCATGGATTCCTCTGCGTGGTCTGAAGGACCACTAGGGGACAGAGCAGAGGGATAGAGCATCCTTGGACTCGCCCAACAATTCAAGCCCTGGATCTTGTCTTATGGAAGCAAGTTGCCCTGGGCTGCTCGCTTAGCTGACCCAGCAGAGTTTCTAAGCCAGATTAGTTTGGATATTCTCCTTCTTGCCACATAAACAGTCCAAAGCACAGAATGACTTTGTTAAGGTTTGGATACAAAGTGTCACCCAAAAGCTCCTGTGTTATTGCAGGGTTATTGAGAGGTAAAATGATTGCACTGTGAGAGCTGTAAGCTAATCAGCCCGTTCTAGTTTGCATGAACTCACTGGGTGGTAACTGCAGGCAGGTGGGGTACGGCTGGAGGAGGTGGTCACTGGAGGCCATCCTGGAAGGCTTCATCTTCCCTGCAGACACTTTTCCTGTCTCTGCTTGCTAATTGCCATGAGGTGAGCAGCTTCCCTCTCGATGCTGTTCCACCATAATGTCCTGCCTCACCTTGGTCCCAGGGCGGTGGAGTCCACTGATTATGGACTGAACCTCGGAAACCATGAGCCAAAATAAACTTTTCTTCCTCTAAGTTGTTCTTGTTTGGTATTTTCATCACAGCAGCTAAAAGTTGACTAACACACAACTCCACTGATGTTATTCAAGAAGAGCCTATGTCCCCCGTGTGCATGCATATTAGACAGTTCTGAGACTGTCCCTAAATGGCTCAGTCTCACAGGCTTCCCTCTCCCAGGGCCACTCCTGCAGCCCTCTCTGCAAGCAGGAACTTCTAAAGAGACTCCCCACCAACTTTTAAAGCAGACTTCTTTTCCTCTGTGGTGCTGTGCTCTAATTTGGAAGTTAGATAAGGGACTTTGGAGGTGTCTGTTTTCATTCATACTGTGTTGCCATAGCCTTATACCATAGACTGGGTAATGTACAAAGAACCAACATCTACTTCTCACAGTTCTGGAGTCAGAGAAGTTCAATGTCAAGGTGCCCACATCTGGTGAGGGTCTTCATGCTGCATCATCCCAAGGTGGAAGGCAGAAGGACAAGAGAGTGTGAGAAAAGACTGAACCTGCTTTTGCAACCATCCACTCTTGTGGTGATTAAGCCACACCCCCAGGCATCAGAACTGTATTAACCTGATCACCTCCTAAGGTCACACCTCCCAGCACTGCTGCAATGGGGATGGAGTTTCCAAAACACGAATTTTGGAAGCACATTCAACCACAGCAGTGCCTATTAATGATTCCAGCCCACCAACCCATTTCTCAGTGGTCTCTGAGTTCCATCCCTTTTCTCCTCCTCCTCTTCCCTTTTCCTCCCCTTGCCGAGATGCTGCTGGGAAGTATAGGAAAGATCTCGTAAGCAGATCTGTTGCACTTCTAAGCCCAGTTTCCTCATCTGTATAAAATGGCAATATGAATAGTCACCCCAACAGGTGGAAATGAGACTGACGTGAGCTTGAGGTCGAAGACACATAGCTCTGACCTGTGAATACAATCCCTTTCTTTTTCTTCTTTCACATGAGAATCTTCTTCTCCCTGAGAACATCCAAGTCCTCAAAGCCTTCTGGGGTCACTCTGCCTCTAATTGTCAACAAAATCCCCAAACCCCCTTCCTGCTGGACCACAGAAAAGCTGGCCTTCCTGTAAACATTTCTGAGGATTCCCTGGACATCACCACCTCCTGTTCTCGGCCACTACACTCCCCATGCCTCCCCTATGCCCCAGACCTGTGGTCCCCTTCCCCAGCCATGGGGGCCAATCCCACCCTTCACAGGTGGGAGGGAGCGCCTCCCTAGGATGCTGGGTCTTTGATTGTCATACAAGCCCTGAAGATGTTGCAGACAATCTCAAAGCCCTACTAGAGAACTTGTATCTGAAACTACACAAATACAAAATGGTGTGGCCCAGCCCGCTCTCATCTTCCTAGTGTCTTCTACTCAAAACCAAGCTGCCTCTCCTGCTCCACTCTTGACCTGGCCATGACCTGCTTGCCCTCAGTGGACACCCTGCTTCCTGAGGAAGCCAGAGACAGGTATACCCAAAGCTGACTGCTCATCACCAGAGCAGCCCAGATCACCTGCACACCCCGGAGGGCCCTGTAGGCGTCTTCCCAACAAGAGGAAAGCCTGCTTTGGAGGATCGAGTCCCGCCCCAGCAGGTGATAGACAGCAGGATTCTAGTCCACTTGTGGAGAGTTCCCTCGGGTGCTCTGGTTTAGCAAACACAGCATTATGGTTTCTCCACATACCCAACTTCCTGCCAGAGGCATTGAGGATCCCTCATCCCCTCCCGAGGGCCTGCAGGTGGGCATCACCAGCTCCACCATGCACATGAGTGATGGAAGAGCACAAATGTCTTACCTGAGGAGGTGCGTCCAGGCCCTGACTCCCACCTGTGACTCATCCAGGAACCACTGCCTCCCCGACCCTAGCCCAGCCCTGACTTCACCAGGTAATCAAAGCGACTCTTCCAGCCCCAAGCTGAGGAGCTCGCAGGTTGAGCTCAGAGCGGAGATCACATAAAGGAGCAGAGGGGATGTTGGAGTAGGCATGTAGGTGCCCCAAGCTGGCAGCCGCACAAAGAAGGGACTCAAAGGGTCACCTCTGATGCACCAAAGGTTCCAACGTGCATCAGAGTGGCAGGCGGCAGAGGCACCCTGAAAGCTTGTCTCAGTGTCAAGGTCCAGTTCAGCCCACCTCTTGGCCCCCATTTCTGGTTGCTCACCTCCCTCTCTCTCTAGCCCCAGCCAGTGCAGCCCCCTTGACTGCAGGCCACTCTTCTGTCCGTGCCTTTGCTACGCTGATTCTTGTGTCCCTCCCACCTGAGGCCACCCTTCTTTGGGACCAGCCTCTAACACCCAATTCAAGTCCCCTGTCCATGCATTATTCCATGAGTCCTTGGTCTCACCCACCCCAATGGGATCAGGAGAAAAAGCAGGTCCTGGCAGGCACTGTCCTACACAGAGGCTGTGGCAAGGAGGGAATTGCATTGTAACTCTAATATATGCAAATTCTAGTCTAATCTCATCCACATCCAGAGCCTGACAACAGGGAGGGAACAATTATAATTGCAATTAGTTACAGGGAAATTGGAGACGTTTTGAAGATGAAGCTCTACAAGGATTCTAAAGAAAGCTCTTTGTAGGCTCCTCACATCTAAGAGCAGAAAGGAGCCTTGACCTTGTTGAGGGCGAACTCTGTTTCTATCACTGTCAACAACCCCCTGGGCTCATACACACCGTGCAATGTAATGTGGCCCAGTATTCTCAAGCCCTTGTGCCTGGGAGTGCGACAGGTCAAGGAGAGCAGCCATTACTCCAGCTACCCTGCCTCATCCCCACCACGGCTGGCACTTGCCACCCAGCCCCACCCCAGTGTTTCTAGAAGGCCAAGGACTCTTGCCTGTGTTCAGTGCCCAGCTCTGTTCCTGCAGATTCCACAGACCTGAGGCTCCTCCACCCAGCTCCCAGGCCCGCCCCAAAAGCAGCCCTCTGGGTGCCTCATTGCAGCTTCTGCTGGGCACTACTCTGCCCGGCTCCATGCTGCCCGACCGCACCTGCCCTGAGGGCCCCACCACTTTGGGAAACCATGCTGGCCAAAAAGACCACCAGAGGCACCCCGAGGATCCTGTGAGGCTGCCCCTTCCCCGTGCTTGCCTCCCGGTGGCATTTCTTCCCTTCTGTGCCTCTCTGGGGAGAGCAGCCCCAGGGTGACCACAGCAGGGACAGTGGGCATCACCTCTATTCTTCCAAACACAGCCTTGCATCCAGATGGCTCTGTCACTGCAGCTCTCCAGGACCCCATGCTGGGAGTCAGGGCCCTCCACACTGGCCACTAGGATACCTCAAACTCACCCCAGGACACGGGTCCCAGGACTGCACAGTGGAGTGGGCTGGGAGGTGGCTTTCTCCCCGTTGGCATGAGAAGGGGCCCTTAGGTCGCCCTCATGCTGTGGCAGCTCTCTCTCCTGCTGGAGCCTGGGCACACGTCTAGACAGCTGGTCAGCTGCACCTGGAGTAGCCCCTCCTGCCACACCATCCCCTCCAGGCTTGCTTCCCTCCAGGGACTAAGACTTGGTTCCCAGGCAATAACTGTCCACCCTTTGTCCCTTCTTCCCACAGGGCAATGCTTTGCAAGGAGACGTGGAAGCCCCCTCCGACAAACATGGCAATCAGACAGGTGTCCCCGCCACTCAGACAGTCCCAGGGAGAGCCAGGCATGGGTGGTGTTCCCATCGTGATGATTGGATCAAGCATGACTGTTAGTAACAATTTGCTCATTGAGCACCTGCACAGAGCCAGGCAAGTTCCCCAGGCTGGGGAAGCCCAGTGCCACCCAGGAGGCAACTGAATCATGATCCCACAGTGACTGGAGGCAGAGCTGAGCCCAGGACCCAGCCTTCTTGCTCAGGTTCCAGGACATGAAAAAGAGGTTCTCCCCCAGCTTCCAAAAACCATGATATTTACAGAAGGATTCAACTGAAGTAGAAAATTAATTTTGCTCTTCCTGCATAAGTTTTGGTTCTATCTCTTCATCTTCTGGTGCTATATCAAAATACCTGAGGTATGTTGGTCATCTCTCCATTACTGTGACAAAACACCTGCAGAAATCAACTTAAATAGAGGAAAAATTTATTTGGGCTCATCGCATGGTCACTTGGCCCCTGGCTTTTAGGCCCATGTGAGGCAGTACCTTAGGGTAGAAGTGCATGGCAGAGGATGGCTGCTCACCTCATGGAAGCCCAGAAACAAACAGAGACAGACAGCTGCTGCTAGGACAAAGCCCCTCACCCCCAAAACAACCTGTGGAGCGATGACTTCATCAGTGGATCACTCCATTCATGAGGTCAGAGTCCTCGTGGTCCAGTCACCTCCCAGGGGCCCCACCTCTGAACACTGCTGCACTGGGGACCAAGCCTTTGACATGTGAGCTTTGGGGCCCATTAAAGATCCAAACCATAACACCACAAGGTAATTGATAATGAACAGAGGTGTGTTTGGCCCTCAGTTCTGGGAGCTGGAAGTCCAGCATTCAGGGATCCAGTTTCCAACACACCAACTCTTGGAGGACACATTCAACCCTCAGCCTTGTCCAGTTTCCCACGTAGGAAGGAATTCTAGGAGAGTGATGGACATTGTTAGGAACCAGAGGAGCTGAGGAATATTTGAAAGTGAAATGCAAAACTTGGCTGAAATACAAGTGCTGTTCTCTAGTCTTTGAGGCATAAAATCTACAGAGGAGCGTGTCTGGAATGGTGGAGAAATGGAGTTAGCCTTGCAAATATGTGCTCCTGTTGGGACCTGAAGCCAGTCTGGGATATCTGGGATGGTGCCCGAGGACCTGCACCAATTCCCATTGGGACTGGAACATTCATTTTTCATTATTCAGCAGGGACGGCAGCCCTCCACCTGGCAGCCACCAAGCCTGCTCTCCATCCATGCCCCATCTGCGCCTTCGCAGTGGTCTGTGCAGCCTTGCAAAGAGGGTCTGTCATTTCCCAGTTCAAAAGCAGGAAACTCACTCTGAGAGAGGCCAGTAAAAGCCCCACAGCTGGCCACTGAGGAAAAATCCAGAGTCAGGTCCATCTGACTTCAAAATCCTCTCCAACTGCTGGTGCAGCCCCGGATCTGCATGCTGCGAGCCACAGGGAGGGGTTTGCAGAGGACAGAGGCAGCAATTCAACAAGAAGGTCGGAAAGGAGCCGTGGGGAGGGGGAGCAAGAAGGGAAGGATTCCTGGAGCTCGCTGCATCTGAACTTGACTCAGCAGAATCCGGGGCAGGTTTCCTGGTGGACGAGGGGTCAGGCTGGCAGTCTGGTTTCCAGAAACAACTGAGGCAAAGGCAGAAGGCTTCAGACTGTGGGGCATATACACCAGAAAACAAGCAGCGTCAAATGGATGCAGTGTAGGGGAGTGTGAGGCTGGAAAGGGAGGCTGAAGCTGAAGGTTCTGGAGGCCCAGCAGCCAGGGGAGAGAGAGGGCTCTGTCCTTGAGGAACGGGCAGCCCTTGGATGATGTAAGCTGCAGGAGCCATCTGATGATGGGCTTTGTTTCTCACAAAGCTCATTCTGGGGCGTGTGGCCAGGGAATAGTGAGAAGCTCTCAGGGCAAAGGGGTGAGAGAATGCCCCTTCCCACCCTCCGAAGCTTCTCTGGAATGAGCCGGCAGCAGGGAGATTGACAGGAGAAAAAGCAACACCGACCGATCAATGGACACAGAAGCCTCACAAAAAGTGAAGGTCAAAGAAAGGTGGAAGAAGGATCTTCAGCTCAAAGAAGGTAATTGAGATTAAATACCCTCTGTACACAGGTGGAAGGCCGGAAGAAAATTATTTTTATTTGTATACATATTTGGTACCAGCTTAACCACTGACCACATCCCCAGCCCTTTTAATTTTTTTTTTCAAAACAGGGTCTCACGAAGTTGTTTAGGGCCTCACTAAGTTGCTGAGGCTGGCCTTGTGTTTGCGATCCTCTTGCCTCAGCCTCTGGAGCACAGGAGTGACCTGCCACACCCAGCGAGAAAATGATTTTTAGAGGAAGTGAATGGTCTGCAGGACTGGCAGCCAGGGAGGAGGTCCCTGAGCTGTGGGCAGGGGAGAGGCCTGCACAGTGGACAGAGGCTGTGTCGCTGTGCGATGAAGCCTCTGGTAATTCTCAGTGCTGCCCTCAGAATGCATGAAGTCTATCCAGGGCAGTAAGGACTCTCTCTTATCTGGTGATTAATTTTAGCATTCTTGAGATTCTAGGGAGGGTTCAGATGAGTTCCTTTTTTTTTTGGAAGAATTTCCTTCAGTCAATAAGGGAACTTCAAAGAGTCCCTCCCTGTGTGAGGTCCAGGAGGAGATGAGGGCAGATTAGAGAGGGGGTCCCCAGGTAGCTCCAGAGTCCTCCAGTGTCTTTGACCCCAGCCCCTGCAGGCACCACACCTTTGGGCAATTATCCCTGAGCCTCAAGGAGGACCCTGAGCACTGAGTTGCGCTGCACAGTCCCAGGAGATGAGGCAGATCCTGCTCAGGCTCCTGTGTGTCCTTTCTTTTCTGGAATATGACCTGGTCAGAAGGGCCCCAGAACCCTCCAGAAAAGAGTGTAATGGTCTGAGAGAAAGATTCTAAAAAGGCCCTTCTGCTTTTCTAAAAGCCGGCCCTGGAGGTTTGGGAGTTAGAGTGGAGACCATGGGGCTGTAGCTTATCCTGCTGGGCTTGGCCTGCCCCAGACACCCTGAGGCTGGCCTTGGCCTTGGCCATACCCTCTGGACGACACTCGCCTGGAGCCCTGGTGACGCTGGGAAATAATTTCATCAGAAACCTGACTCCCAATGTCATTTTCCTCTGTGGCTTTTCTAAGCCTGAGATTATGGCTCCAGGCTCGGAGGGCTGTCAGAGCAGTCTCATATGTTTCTATTAAGATGCTGGGGGTTTGCATCTTGCTGGCCTACATGAAACACCGGCTTATGAGAGAGATCAGTTTTTTTTTAAAAAAAAATCACATTTCTTATTCTGAGGCTAAAACATCCCTCACATCAGAGGGCGGAAGAAAACCAGCAGAAGAAGCACTATGCTTTGAACCCAGCCTCAAAGCATTGTCCACCGTGAGCTCCCTGCACTGCGCCACAGGGGTACTTGTTGCATGTGAAGCTGTCATCTCAGAATTCACACCGTCTGCAGAGCAGGTGTAAGAATACCCTCACTACAATCGTCCTTCATAGGCTTCCTGAGGGAACATTTCAGGAAGACTAAAAAACAAATAAAAATCCTCATAATAGGAGCTTTGGAGTCAGAAGGACCCCAGTTCTCCAGCTGAAGAAACCCAAGCATGAGTGGGATTCCTCACCTGCAGAATGGGCATGAGGGTCCTGCCACACTGGACGCTGTGAGGAGGAAATAGGTTAATGCCTGAGAGGAGTCCAGCACAGGGACTGGACCCAATGTCGGTCAGCTAGAGTGACCACAGCCATGATTACTGCTAAAATATGCCTTTTTAAAAAAAAGGAGAGAGAATTTTTTTAATATTTATTTTTTAGTTTTCGGCAGACACAACATCCTTGTTTGTATGTGGTGCTGAGGATCGAACCCGGGCCGCACGCATGCCAGATGCCAGGCGAGCGCGCTACCGCTTGAGCCACATCCCCAGCCTGCTAAAATATGCTTTAATCTCATAAAAATGACCATCTTCATATAAGAACATAGAAAATTCAGATATACAAAAAAAATATTTAAACAACATGTAATCTCACTGATCAAAGTAATACTGTACATATTTTATGCTATACCTTCTACCATTTTTTCCTATGCAACTATGTCTAGGTATACATAAAGTAAGTTTCAAAACAGGACACAGTCCATGCACTGTTTTACAGGTGAGCTCCTTAGGTGCGGCTTTAGGAAGACAACGAGCTGGCGAGAAGCATTGAGTCTACACTTGGAGCTGAGGATAAACTGTGTGAGCATTGCACAAGGTGACCAGGACCTGGATCCCTGACTTCTCCTTGACCAGCAGCCAGCCAGCCATAAGGAAGAGGCCATGCTTGGCCATGATGGTAAATGGTCACTCTTTACCCTTGTCAGCAGAGGTCTGATATCAACTTCATTTATCTTCCCACTAAGGGTGGGAAGCCATGGGTGAAATCTTACAGGCAGGTGTGGCTAGAGGGTCAGTTCTGTTCAGCTGGTTTCTTGGTTGGGGGGTTTGCCTCGACCTTCCGCACGGCCGGCCGTAGCACCAGAGATGAGCACTTCTTTCTCCTGCTGCACGCTTGGGTGTTTGGTCTCCCCTGCTGTTGCACACACCCAGAATTCTTCAAGTCCAGCCACCTTTGTCCCTTCCTGCCTTGTGCTAGCCCAGTCGTGGCTGCTGCTCTGCCTGGCCTGGGTCACTCTGGTCCAACATAGAAACCTGCCCCGAGTCTGATGGGAGTGTTGTGCTTCATGCTTCTGAGGGAAGGTGAAATCAGACTTCAGACAAGAGATGTCATCTAAATAAAAATGGGCCACCCTGAAGGCAGCCTTAGAAAATTCTGGAAAAGTCAGGCAGGTCCGCGTTCCCATATCTCCTCAGAAGCATGGCAAGGGGAAGTTGCCCGCAATGAACCAAGCCAGATTTCCTTGTAGTCCCCAAAGCCCATCTCTCCTAGCACCTGTCCTGTCCCTTCCTACCCAGAGCCTCCTGCTCCTCAGTTCCTGGCTCACCCCCACCCAGGTCAAGTTTGTTTCCCAGGTGCTGGGCACCTTCCAACAAAGCTCTCCAGGTCACCAGCTGTCCTTAACATCCTCAGAAACGCATGAAATAATATGGAAATCACACGCTATGAAAAGAAACAGAACCAAAAGATCTTGAAAAAAAATTATAAACTCAGTAGAAGCATTGGCAGCTAACGTTGAGGAATCCTCCCCTCCCCCACATGACACCTAAAAGGCAATTTTTTAAAAAAACAAGAAGTCTAAAAATCCAAGGTTCAAATGGTAGAAGCTCTGGAAAACAAATACAAAGAGAAAATTGTCATGAAAATAATTTTTTTAAAAATGTCCCAGTTGGCAGGGGCGTCCAGACTAAGAGAATCTAAGAGAATCTTCCCCACACCAACCCAGCAGATAAAAATAGATGAGCACCAGGCACCCTATAGTGAAATTTCAGAACCCGGCTGGGAAGCATCTCTCTGGAGCTTCGGGGAAGAAGTTGTTGAATCCAAGAGATGAGGTGTGACAGTTGCTTCTGACTCTTCAGCTGCAAGCTGGGAAACAACGGCGAGCGCCTTGAACATCCCGAAGACAGGTTCCAGTGCAGGATTCTAGAGCCGGCCACCGTGCTAGTGAGGTGGGAACAGGGAGGAAGGTATTTTCAGAACCACGAGGTCTCAGCACTCTGTCTGCCCCTTTCTCAGGAACCTGTTGGAGAGCAAGCTATTTGGAAAGGAGTTGGCAAGCCTCAAACAATAGAAGTCAGGATGCAGGGAGGCAAGAGGGGTGTTCACACAATCCTCAGGGAGAGAGTGGCCATTGATGGCAAGAGGGCACCTGGCACAAGGACATCCACCCTAGGGGAAGAGGCCAGAGTTCCCAGAGAGATCCATTCCGGAAGAAGAAACCCACGAAGGATGTGAGGCAAGGAAGCATCCTGAGAGGAGATCCAGTTAACTGGCAAGAGAGTTAGGCTTGAAGTGCTGATGACCACATGGAAAAACACACCAAGCAGGCAACTGTTAGCTCTAAGGGAGAAATCTTTTTGCTGGAATTCATCACAGGACTCAGCCGGAAACGATGTTTACCAAGTCAACCCATTACAATAAGTAGATGTTATTTACATTTGATCTGAAAGGGAAAAGGGAGTCATGGAAATGTGTTCAATATAAACCCATGGAGTGAATCCAGAGAACAGAGAGACCGAAGGTGGACCAATAGAAAGCAAGACGTGAAGTGCTGGAGATAAATTCAGGGTCATAGACACTCGGTACGAAGATCAGATCCATCACTTAAGACACAAAGGGTTGTAGGTTTAAGCAACAGTCCAGCTGCATGCTGCTCTGTAAGGCATCATCATGGCACCACAGGGTGCGAGGCAAGATGGAGCCCTCAGCTCAATCTGAGGTAGGACAGAAACTCTTCTGTGCAAAGGGCCTGGCCGTAAATATCTGGGGCTTTTAGGGCTTTGGTGCCGTCGGCTGTGGCCAGGACTCAGTGAAGCAGCGTGGAGCGAGCTAGTGGCAGCTGTGCTGATCCCCATGACATTCAGCCATCAGGCAGCATGTGGCTCCAGGTAGTGGCCAGGTCCTGGATGTAGGCGGTCCCTGGTCCTCCTTCCACAGGCCTCCCCTCCTTCCTCTCCTCCCTGCCGTGGCCGGCTCCACTCCCCATCCCAGAGTCCTCCCCCTGTCTTGCTGTCCTTCAGCCCTGTGAAGAATTTCCACCTTGGGATTGGCCTTGGCTCCCCCTGTGAGAAGGACCCGCTGTCTACCAGGCGGTGAACTCCCCATTCCATGCAACAGTCCATGTTGGGCAACATCCACCCCCCCACCTGAGGACTGCCTGCCCGCCAGTGCCGTCCTTTACTTGCCTCTGAAGTGGCTTTTCTTAGCAAGCTTCTGGCCACCTGACATGCCACACATGGAGTTGCTTTCTTGTAGATGGTCTATCTTGGCTCACTGTTGTGTCCCCAGCACCTGGACACTGCCACAGTCACCATGGCTGCTCAAGGGATGTCTGCTCACTCAGTGGGTGGATGAACAAATAAATTCTCTAGCCGTTTCTGGATTGCGTGGATCCTTCATGCACAGGACTTTCCTAATACCTTCTGTGCATGAAGAATTCACACTGTCTAGAAGAGTGCATTCTATTGCATGACCAGTTGGATTTTTCTTCATCAATAATGAGATGGTGAAAAATAGAAGAAAAACCACAAGAAAGAAAATCCACCTCCCACTGCAACCAACAAATGGTACAAAATCTTCCCCATCTGATGGGCGATTTCTTACGCATATTCAAGCCCTGCTGATGTGTCAAAGGTAAAGTGAGCTACTTCTATTTTTATAAGTTCCTGTTTGGAAAAATTCTTCTTGTTCTTTGTAGAATTCTGTATCATCATCTCTAGAAACTTCTGATCCATCCCTCTTTCCCCAGGGGGGACAGTCACCCCAAGAGGAGAGGGGACTTGTGAAGTTCCTGGAGCAGCAGAGCAGGAGGGGGGAAAGCTCTGCCCAGCATCCTCACCGTCAGTCAAGGGCACCAACTTGTGCACTCCAAGGGCACCTGCCTGTGCCCTCCAAGGGCACCAACCTGTGCACTCCAAGATGACACACTTTGGAACTATCTCTTTTTTTATCTCAAATGCAGAATTTATAAGAAAATGGATACACTATTAAATGTGGAGATTTAATGTCTAATAGATTCTTCCTTCATTCTGTTAGAAATAATCAGTTATTATATAAATAAGTTATTATATAAATAACCCCACACACCTTTTTAGGGGAAAAAAAGTTCCCAGTTGCATGTGAAATTATTTTTATCTTTCAAACAAAAACGTTGGCTTTGGAGTTTCATTAGCTAATCCGTGGCGTCTTGCATGAAACTTTATCACTTGGCCATGCAGGCGCATGACCACTACAGTGTTCACTGGGGTGTCTTTCATCCATTTCCTCAGATTTGGAGTACCTGAAGTGAAAAAGAGCCTCTCCGTGCTGCACAGCTTCTGTTCCCAGCCCCTGTTGAGGCTGGAGAAGGAAACAAATTGTATAGCCAGTTACTCGGCTGTGGGCATTTTGCAGATGTGACACCACCACCACTGCTCCCCCCCCACCAGCAGCCCTTTGAGGATTTTATTTTTGTTTTGCAGATTAAAATTCAAAAGTTAAATTTAATTTCTTCAAGGGCAAGGAGGAAAAAGTATAGAATTTAGAATCAGATTGAAGTTCAAATTCCAACTCCAGATCCACGTAGCTGCATGACCTGGGAAAATCACTCGGCTTCCTGGAGCCCCCAGAGCTGCCCGCGGCAGTGAGATCACTGCATCTGTGCCATCCAGCTGGGAAGGAAGCCATGTGAGCTGCAGAGCCCTCGAGGTACGGCTGATATAACAGAGGAACTGATGTTTGCATTTCATTTAGTTTTAGTGTCTGCAGCCAGCATGGCTGAGGCTGCCCTGTGGTCAGTGCGACTCCTCATCCTGTAGTGAACTCAGGCAAGAGGGACCCCTGCCCAGGGCCTGCACTTTAGAAGCCCTCCACAGTTCTCCAGCCACAGCCCTGCCCACGGGGAAGGCGTCCACATGTCAACCGGCCCACCTACTCCAGGCTCTGGGTGTCAGAAACTCCTAGAATTCCTAACCAAACAACCCAGGTCCACTCCCAGGGCTGCCTGGGCCACTGACCTGGTCCCACATAGGGTGATCTGTGCTTGTGGCACACACACACACCTATGCAAGAGGCCTCCAGTCATCTGTGGGAAGTGTCAACAGAACACAAACGTATAGGCTGGTGTGCCCCAGGGAAGCATGCAGAACCCCTAGTAGGACCAGGCAGAGACAAAGAGAGCACAGGAAGGAGAGCGCAGCTGCTCCCCAACTCCAACCACCAGCTGCCCATGTGGGGACCTCCCCAGGAGCCAACATAGCACCTTTGGCCTAGCTTGGCCTTTAGTGTACGTTTGCTGCTCCCTTCAACCAGAGGCCACTAGTCTCCCGTCCTCTTATCCTCCTATGTCCCAACAGCAGCTCCCAGCACAGAAGACTCTGCTACAGAAGAATCTGCTACAGAAGAATCTGTGCCTCTCGCTTCCTCGATGTCATCCTGCATCTCAGATCCAGCCTCCGTCCCCAGAGAAGACGTTGGGTCCGTATTTGGCTCTTCAATTGCTGCCGTAGCTGTGTTGTTGGGGTGCTGTGGTTGTCCACAGCTCAGGACTGCGGCAGTCTGGCTGGGCACAATTCACAAGCCACTTATCAAGCAAAAATGAACTTTATTTTTAGAACACACACACCCACACCACAGGAGCTCTTCAGGAATTCCCTCAGAGCCCAACTGCCATCACCCAGTGAGCCTCTCAACCCCGACTCCTCCCGCTCTTGAGGCTGATTGGCTGGGTCATGTGGCCAGAGCCAAAAGAGTCCCTCAATGAGCAGCTCCCTGGTCTGAAAGGGCCAGGAAACAGCCTGATGAGCATCACCAGCAGAGGAGCCAATCAGCTGGCAGCTGGAAGTTTTCTGGGGCTGCGGTGAGCCAATCAGCTGGAAGTTTGCTGAGGCTGCTTGGGCTGTGGCTCTCAACACAGGACTGTCACTCTCAGGACAGAGGAGGCCCTTTCAGAGAGTGAGGTTAAAGCCCGTGAAGCAGAAGCTCATTCCATAACCTGGAATTAGACTTTCATCAGATGTTCCTTCTGAAAGCTCATCAAAGGTTAAATAAAGACTTCTGCATAAATTGCAGTTGCCCCTCCACCAGGTCCTGGGTGGGGGGGATCGACAAGACTTTCATTTTAAAAATGCTTTTATTAGTGCATGGTAGTTATACATAATAGTGGGGTTCACTTTGACATGCTCATACATGCCTGGTATTTAAGTTGCTCCGTTTCTGTCCCTAGTGCTTCCTCTTCCCTCCCTTCCTCCCTCCCTCCATTCCCTTTCCTCTGCCTTACTGATCTTCCTTCCATTTATTTATCTTTTTAATTGGTGCTTTATAGATATACAAAAAAAAAGTGAAATTCTCTGTGAGATACTTAGATATGTACAGAGCATGATTTTGTCAGATTCATTCCACATTTCCTCCCTTTTCCCTCCCTCCTCATCCCCCTCCATCCCCTTCCCCTCCTCCACTTCCCTCTGTCCTCCTGGGATGGCACCGCCCTCTACATTTTTACCCCTTTCCCCTGCTTCAGCTACCTCAGCAACTCAGCAAGTCCCTAAATAACTTGGAAAGACCCTGCCTCAAAATAAAAAAATATAAAGGTCTGGAGATGTGACTCAGAGGTTAAGTGCTCCTGGTTTCAATCCCCGATACTTCTTTAAAATAAAAAATAATAATAATAATAATTTTAAGAGTATTGTTGAATCTCCATAAGTTTATGTGGTTTGTATTATTTTTTTCATCCCATTATGATCTGACAGGATGCAGAGGATTATCAATTTCTCTCCCCAACCCCCTGATTTGCTAAGACTCACATTGACCTAGAATTTTAGAGGAAACGTCTTCAGTTTTTCTCCACCAGCATGACATTGGCCTTGGGTTTGTCATATCTAGCCTTTACAATATGGCAGTGAATGCTCACAGAGATCTGTTGCGTTAGGCAGGTGGTGCCCCTTCCATCGTCCATCTCACAGTGACTGGTTGCTTGGTGGCACCAAGCGGCCTCACCCGGGGACTGACCTAGGGCACCCCCTAGGGTTTGCATAAGCGCTCTGTGACACGTGCAAGGCGAGAGAATGCCCTGGGCTTGCCTCTGAACACATTCCGTCACTAAGCAATGTGTGGCGGTTCCTACTTTTCCCTGCATGTCCGTGACTTGCGACCCCAAGTAGAAAGCTCCCCAAAGCCATCGGACAGATTATAAGCGACATCGGTAACGGCACCTGCTTTGTTTTTTAACTTCACTGTTTAAACTGTCAAACAGCGACCTTGACCTTTTCTTTAGTGCCCAGGTCCACGAATTTGGACGTTGTTGCGCATCTCTGTGAACCACCGCCACCTGTATACAGGAGAGTTAGACGCCTCTGAGAAACTCCACCCTCTCCCTGCGGCCACACCTCCTCCCTGCGGCCACGCCCCCTCCCGCTGCTCCCTGGAGACCGCTTCTTTTCTGTTACTGTGCTTTTGGCATTTCCAAAACGTCTCCTTCTGTCCTGGAAAAATAGCAGATGTCCAAGGCCAAGCAGGACAATGAATTCAGTCCAGTTAACGATACCAAGTGTGTCAATGCCATTCAGGAGGATTATGAAGAGCATGTCAAAAGAGCAGCTGGCACAGTAAGAAGAGGAACAGTGACTCACTTTGCACTTTGTACGTTCAATTTCATGGAGCTTATCACCTAGTAGTTTAGAGAAAGCAGAAATACTCACTGCTTTGGTCTGAATGTTTGCTACAGTGAGAATGGACTTCTAGGAGGCCACAAATGAGCAGTCAATTCAGCTAGATGGCTACTAGTCCAGGACAGAGAAGACGGTACCTTGGACAGTGGTGTAGGAAAGGACACATTCTTCATAAAAGAGAATAAAATCATGGCATTTGCAGGTAACTGGATGGAGTTGGAGAAGACAATGCTAAGTGAAGTTAGCCAATCCCCAAAAAGACAAATGCTGAATGTTTTCTCTGATATAAGGAGGTTGACGTATTGTGGGAGGGGGAGCATGGGAGGAATAGAACTCTAGATAGGGAAGAGGGGTGGGAAGGGAAGAGAAAGGGCATGGGGTTATTAATGATGGTGGAATGTGATGGACACCGTTATCCAAAGTACTGGTGTGAACATACTTTATGTACAAATAGAGATATGAAAAAGTGTGCTCTGTATGTGTAATAAGAATTGTAATGCATTCTGCTGTCATGTATTTTAAGAATAGAATCAATTTAAAAAAAAGTCTCCTTCGTGGGGTCACACAGGGCACCCCACCGAGAGTCGGTTCCTTCATGTGGCAGATGGCCTCGAGGTGGTCCACGCTGCTGTGTCTCATCACCGCTGCTTTCTGCGCTGGCTGGAACTTCACTGTGGGCAGACTCCTCTGTCACTTCTGCGGTTCCCTGCAGAAAGGCATTGGTGTTGTTTCTCGTGTGTGGCAATTGTGAACACGGCTGCTCCGTACTCTTGTACAGACAGGGTTTCTGCTGAACATGAGCTTTCATTTCTTTAGCATAAATAACTAAGAAATGCATGTGGTCCAGTTTTATTTTAGGGCTTATTTTTTAAAGAGTACAAGGTGTTTCAAGAATGTATAAGTAGTATTGGAGAAGAAAACTGACATGGGAGTCTTTTTATTTTTATTTTTTTTAATTTAAATTTTTAATACCTTTATTTTATTTATTTATTTTTTAATGTAGTGCTGAGGATGGAACCCAAGGCCTCACATGTGCTAGTCCAGTACTCTACCACTGAGCCACAACCCCAGCCCATTTTTTAAAATTTTTTAATTTACTATCTTTGAGTTACAAGGAACAAGAATCTTTAGATTAAGCAAAGAGAAGTGTGTTCACAGAGTCACTTACCAAGCCTCAGGACAGGATGTAGCAGGAGTCTCGGGTAAATCTGGAGCAGGTGGGGAATCTGCCAAGCATCCCTCTTATCTCTTCTGCCTGTTTCTCTCTGGTCATCAGCTTCCTTATTCTCTCCTGGGAAATTTATTTCCTCCACCTGTTGGTCTTCAGAGTATCTACCAAATTCCACCTAGAGTCCCAAAGTTCACATATGATAATACAGGAAGCCATGCAGGAAGCCTGACCCCCGTCAATGCAGATTCCGTCTTAGTGGGGTCTGGCCAGTGCATTCATGCTCATCTCTATGACTAGAAAGACAGGTCCAAATTGGACCCGCATGGCTGCCAGTGACCCCTCCCCTGCCTCCATCATGGCCCTATGGATTGGGGTGCACTCTGTAGAACAGGTGCTTGCACAGAGGAGGGATGGGGAGCCAGGACCTGTCAGGACCCTCTTCACAGCCCAGCTCCTGACAGGAGGCCTGAACAAAGCAGAGAGCACCCAAGATTGTGAGAGGGACAAGAGAAGGACTGAAACCCACCACATCTGTGTCCTGAGCCAAAGACTTTGATTCACGTCAGCTTTGTGCTGCAGGCTGACAGTCGGCTCCTAGAGTTTTGGAAGTGCCTTATCTCCAGGTTTCCCATAAAGGAAAAACTTCAGTTGCAAGAAGTGAATTATACTTTATCTGATTTATCTGCAGGCCCTTCAGAGAAAAGAAAATTTGATGTACTCAATCAGGCCAGATCTTTCTGTGAAGAGAGCTAAAGACTCAGAAAGTCTCCTCACTGAGTGCCACTTTGCCGCTAAAGATGTGACCACTACGGTGTCTTCTTAGATAAGTGTGTGCTGGGCACCATGTGAAAATGGGGTTTCCCAATACAGAATCCAGGAAAAAATATCTGCAAACCATTTATCTAATAAGGGATTGATATCCAAAATAAAAATAAATAAAATGTCTTACACCACACACACACACACACACACACACACACACACACAAAGACAAATTAAAAAATTGGAAAATAACCAGCACGGTGGCATGTAGTTCCAAACTTGGGCAGCTGTGGCAAGATGATTACTTGAGCCAGTTCAAGTCCAGCCTGGGCAATATAGCTAGACACATTCTAAAAGAAAAAAAAAAAAAGGCAAAGAACTTGAGTAGATCTTTCTCTGAAAAACACCTACAAATGTCCACCAGCTATATATGCTGCACAGTGTCATTGAGGTTGGGAAAAGGCAAAACAAACACAATGAGACAGCACCTCACACCTGTGAGGGTGGCTATTATGTTTTGAAAAGATAAATATTGGTGAGGATGTGGAAAAATTAGAACCCTGGCGTATTGTTGGTGGAAACATAAAATGCTACAGCTGTTGGAGGAAAACATATAGAGGTTTCTCAAAAAATTAGAAATACAACAGTACAGAATCCAGCAACCCCACATCTGGGTGTATGTCCACAATAATTGAAATCAGAATTGTGGAGAGGCACCCACCCTCCCCCAGGCACTGCAGAAATCCTCACAATAGCAGGAATGTGGACCACAAGCGCCCATCAGCAGAGGAGTGGCTCACAAGAGCGAGGTGTAGGTATATACAGGAATGTTATTCTGCCTTCAAAAAGAAGGATTTCTGCCAGGTATGGTGGCACATGCCTGTAATTCTTGTGACTAGGGAGGCTGAGGCAAAGGATCACAAGTTTTTGACCAGCTTGGGCAACTGAGGGAGACTCTGTCTCAAAATAAAATTTAAAAGGACTGGGGATGGAGCTCAGTGGTTAAACACCTGGCTAACACCCCCAAGGCCCGAGTTCAATCTACAGCACCATAAAACAAACAAAACAAAACAAACAAAGCAAAACAAATAAACAACAACAAAAAAAAAACAGAAAAGAAAAAAGAAAGAAAAGGAAATCCTATCATTTGCAACAGCATGTATAGACCTGGAGGGCTTTAAGTGAAGTTAGCCAGGCATAGGACAAATAGCACAGGACATCACTCACATGTAGTAACTAAGGCTCAATGGCCACTTTAACCACAACTTGACTTTCTGCAGTTCCAGTTACCCACAGTCACCACAATCGATATTAAAAGAAAATAGTAAACCGAAAACTCTAGAGATAAATAACTCATATTTAAAACAATGTATTACAGTATATTTTATAACTTCTATTTTATTGTTGTTGGTAACCTCTTACTGGGCCTACCTTAAAAATGAAACTTTATTATAGGAATTTGTGTATAAAGAAAAGAGTGTAGAGGCTTGTGCTGTCTGTGGACTCACACAGCCACTGAGCATCTTGGAACTGTCTCCAGGTAGGGGCGATGACCATGGTGACTCTCAAAGAAGGAGAAAGTGAAAAGGTGTTTGCCAGCGGGTAGGGGAGGAGGAAATGGGAATAAGTGCTTAATAGGTACAGAGCTTCAGGCATGCAAAACAAGTCGCTAACATTATGGTTCTGTGAACTTCAAAATGTGCTAAGTTGGGAAGGATGGACATTATTACCTCATGTATACATATGATTGCACAAATGGTGTGACTGCATCACATACAGCCAGGAAAATGAAAAGTTGTGCTCCATTTGTGTACATGAATCGAAATGCATTCTACTGTCATGCATAACTAATTAAAATAAATAAAAATGTGTGCTAAGAGGATGGCTCTCATATCAGGCATTCTTAACACACACACACACACACACACACACACACTAAAAATTACAGAAGAGCACAAGGAAATATTGGGGGCAATAGATGCAGTGATGGTACCACCCTGGAGCACACATCTGTCCAAACCCATCCAAATGCAAACACTAAATATGTGCAATCTTTGCATAACCATTTTATCTTGATGAAGCTTAAAAGCAATACATTTAAAAAAAAAAAAAGACTAAACCCAGAAACAAAGATGAATCCTCAAATCAAATCATTTTCCTGTCTGCAAGATTAAAGAAGTTCATTGCAATCCAAGGCAGGGCTCCAAGTTCAGCTCTAAAGGGGATGAAATGTGTATCACATCTATGTTGGGAAGAA
Organism: Urocitellus parryii; assembly: GCF_045843805.1. NCBI lineage: Eukaryota > Metazoa > Chordata > Mammalia > Rodentia > Sciuridae > Urocitellus > Urocitellus parryii. The sequence goes on along the minus strand of NC_135531.1, from coordinate 161,787,368 downwards.
CAGCCCTAATCGGGGCGTGTCATTTAACTTCATCAGCAAAGGCAACACCTTTCCTTTGGCCCTCTGTGAGCAGCTCCTCCTTTGAGGTCCACCTCACCATCAGCCTGCAGGTGTCCCACAGGGCTCCTCCCAGCAGGCTCAGCCCCTCCCTCTTGTGGACCCTGCTGGCCTGTGACCCCTGCCTGTGTGCTGACCTTATCCCAGCCTCTCCTCCTTGTGCTAGGAGAGTTTGTACCAGTCTCCCCCATTGGGGCTCAGAAGACAGTAACCCCTAAGATGCCGCTCTGAACTGGAAACAGAGCCCTGGGAGCAGCGGTGGAGGGTGGGCGCTCCCTGAACCCATCCACCTTCCATCCGGGAACTCCAGGACACAATGTGGAGAGTCCCCTCCCCAGATTCTCATTAAACAGGGAAGATCAACTCCAGGAAGGTAGACCTGAGCTGGCACCGCACCCAGAGCCCAGAAAGCTGGGTCCCAGGCTACTTCTGTGTGTTCTGGGGGTCCAGTCACATCCCCTAAAAGTCATTTATCCTGGGCTGGGGAACAGTTCAGTGGCAGAGCACCTACTTGCCTGGCATGTGTGAGACCCTGGGTTCCATCCCCCAAATCTCCCCAAAATCATTTGTTCTTCCTCTAAAATCACCTTGTTCCCCATTTCCCTCTCCCTAAGAAAGTACATGGGCCCCAAATTCTCCTCCAGTTATAGGGCCCTCTGTGTCCTTTGGGGTCCCCATGCTTGCAATAGATTTATGCATCCTCTCTCCTGCTACTCTGTCAACTACCCACTTATTTCTCAGACTTAAATATCAAACTTCCATGAGAAAGGGTTTTTTTTTTTCCTTTGCCCCTTTACCCACAAGGGAGAAGAAATGGGGTCTGAGTCCTCTTGCACCGTCCCCAGTACTGAAAACATCAATAGCAGTAGGGACAGCTTGCAGGTACTGAGTCCAGCAGGGAGCTAATAAACATCATATCACTTAATCTTGAAGCCAAAGTGGCAAGGTTTTTCTTTTTCTTTGCTTTTTACTTCAATACTTTACTGTGTAAATTTTCAAACAGAGAAATTGAAAGAATTTCACAGTAAACACCCAAATATTCACAATCCACTCTCCAACCAACATCTTGTGATACTTGCTCTATCACATCACTATTTATCCATCCCTTACATACCTATTACCCCACCTTATTTTTGAACATATCTTAAAGTAGGTACAGTATGGTTTTTCTGTTTGTTTGTTTTGTTTTGTTTGCAGCATGGTTTTAATCCACATTTTTTTTTTAATTCACAAAGTTTCAGAGAAGTTAAACATTTTGCAGAAGGCCACACAGCAAATAAGTCATCTTTGCCAGTATTTAATTCTCTGTCTGCTTACTGCAGAATTCAAGTACTTCCCACCGTACTGCCTTTCATCTGATAAACGTGTTGAATGAGTGAATGAATGAGCCATGCCACAGCATAGGTAAAGAGATGTTCATTTATTGGCAGATGAAAGCTTCATTGAGGTGTGCTAGGTCCATGTTTTCAAAGATGTTCTAAAGTAATTAAATATTTAGTGGGCTATGAATTTACGTTCATATTTACATTTTTGTGAAGGGTTATGTTATTGTGGAGAATATAAACACTGAAAATTTGAAAAAAAAAAAAAAAGAAAAAGTAAAAGAACACGTAGAGAATGATGATGTGGTGAATGCAATCACCAATGATGAGGCTCTGGCTCAGGGAGGTCCAGGTCCTGGAGCTGAGATTGGCTGGGCAAGGAGCAGGGGCACCACAGAAGGAACGCAGAGCTGACCTGGAGCCAGCATGGTGGGAAGAGTGGGGGGCGGGGGGCGGGAGGAAGACCGGCAGTTTTGCAAAGCAAGAGGAATGACACTTAGGTCTTCAAGAGCTTATAATCCAGAAACTCATTAATGTGATGTAAAGGCTCAGCAACGAGTGTTCCACGGGAGTGCATCCTTCCCATGGTCAAGGTCAGAGACAACTCCCTGGCCAGAATGGCAACCATGTGACCCATTTCCAGGGTGTTTCTGAGGCCACGTGCTGTGACATTTGTCTAGTGGGGGCCGGACTGCAGAACTGCCTACACAGCTGTACTAAATGAGCAGAAATTAACGAGCATGTTTTTGTTAAGATGATTTTCATTTGTCTGCATTCTTAGAACAGAGAGACAGGGACAGAAATGCATTGTGAGTTCCACCTTCAGACTCAACCCACGCAAGTCAAAAGCAAGAAAGTTGGATTATCCCTGAGCTCATGAACAGAGGTGCTCAACTCCCAGGAAGTGGGTGGGAGACAAGGCTGAAGTCCTCCGTCTTCTTTGGAGCAAGCGGTAGAGATCCACACCACCTGCAGCTGCTCTGTGCTGCCCAGGAGCGTCTACTCCCTGGTGCCCCTGGGTCTGAGCTTCCCCTGCCCCTCCTGCTTCCCACCTTGGGTATACCAAGATCCTTGCTTGGTACATTTTTCCAAATGTCATTTCCAGTGTCTTTTGGCTAGAGCATGCTGAATATAGAATTTTTAATCCATTTTTTTTTTACTTAACATGGTGTTATGAATATTCTTCATGTCACTACATAATTTTATATTAAATATTTTATGATATTCCACCATCCAGACCTATATTAATCTTAGCAATTCCACAGAGTCAAACACTCAGAGTGTAATGAATCATTTCCTTCCACAGGTCCTGATGCAATTAACCATGGCACGGCCGATTTGGATATTCTACTCTGCTAAACACTGCTGCTTTTCCAGATCTGGAAGTGTCCTCGGGCCTTGTGCCTGCATTCTGCTCAACACTGTTGCTCTGTCTCCCATCCTCCTCCTCCTCCTGCCACACCCCTGAACCTGATACCCTCTGAGCACCTCCTCCAAGTTCCTTGTTAGCATCCAGTATCTGCAACACCTCTTCACCAGCAAGAGCCCAGCTTGAGGAAGCTTTGAGGAAGTCTTGAGGCTGCAGAAGGGCCCAAACCTGGGACCAAACCTCCCTTAGGGGAGGAAGAGAAGTGCAAACTGCAAACCCCCGGAACCCCTAGTCAGAGTGGCTTTCCTGGAAGTTCAGCTCAGAGGAGCGAGATTCTGTGGAAGTCCCAGATCCCCGTGGGCAGCTGCTTCATGGCCTGGAGACAGTCCCGAAGGCAGCAGAGCCTGCATCGTACATTAAAAATGCTGGTGGCCCTCTGTGGCTGCAGGCTGCACATCTGCAGATCCAACCAGCTGCCCATCAAAAGCATTTGGGAAAAGCACTAAGTGTGACTGAACATAGGCAGACCTTCTTCCTTGTCATTGTTCCCCAAACAACATGTCTAACAAGCATACACAGAGCCTTTACATGGCATTAGGCACTGTAGGGAATGGAGAGGTATTTAAGCACATGGGGGTTATGCCTGGCTTCATGCAGATGCTGCACCAGGCACACCTTTGGCCAGGGAGCGCTGTCACTACCTCCCCAGGTGCCAGGCTGCCAGGAGCCCAGATCCACCTGGAGCTGCTCAGAGCTCATGGACTTCAGCTGGAGGACATGCTGCCACTGGCCGAAGCTGTGGGTTCCTGTCCTTCATGTCCCATCACTTCCCAGCCACTTAACATGTGGCATGGATTGATGCAGGTGCCAGAGCTCTGGATTCAGGGGAGGGTCCCACTGTAGTCAGTGTGTACATATGATATGGATCTCTGGGCTTAGCTGTGTGTACACCCAACCAGGTACATGGCAGGGTATGCAGTAAGAATCCCAAGGGCAGGGAGGGAGGGAGGATGGGGAAACTCCAGCTGACATCAACTTTCAGTGAACTCTCAAGATTTTCAGACCAAGAGAGCTGTACATCTTCTCCACGGTTTTTTTGAAACCCAAGGAGACAGAACTATGAAATGGAGAGCTAAGGGCTACAGTGAGGGTGGGGGAGATCCTCACTTAGTAAACCCCAGGGCAGAGGAAGGAGGGAAGAAAGGAAGGGGACAGGAAGGAGGGGAGAAGGAGGGGAGGGGAGAGGGGAGGGGAGCCAGTGTCTTCCTCTGGTCTCTGAAGGGATTGTCACTTGTAGGGATTCCTCCACTGTCTGCATGTAGTAAGCCTAGAGATCTTTATTAGCCTGCAAGCAACGTCCCCTTCCTGTGCCCCTCGGTCATCCCCGTTACAAGCAGCCCTGGCACTCGCCTGCAGAGGAAGTAGACTTCCCAGGGCCCGGTCAATCTGTGGGGCGTGAGTCACCCCAGCCTCCTGTGCCCTCCCTGTGGCTGAAGAGGAGCAGCATCAGTCTTTTCCTGGGATTTGGCACCTGCGCCACTTCATGCCACTGTGCACTGGCACCCAGACCTCCCCGGACGTGTCCTGGGCCCTGTGCTCTTCCCTGTCCATATCCCAGAGCCTGCAGTGCGCGAGCCCCCCCCCACTCCAAAAACATACCGTGAAGCAGCCTTCAGAAAGGAGGAACAGTAGCCCCTCTGTGTTCCCTGAACCTTGCCTTTCTCTTTCTTAATTTTCTCCCAGAAGCCACAGGAAATAAGAAAAAGAAAGAAAGGGAGATGCCCCAACTCTCAGAAAGTGACCAAAAAAAGCTAACTCTAGGTCCTTGGGCCCCAAAGTTTCACTCACACGGGTGTAAAACGCAGCAGGACAGGGTGGGGGCGTGCAGAGGTGGCGCCCTGGGCGGGGTGTGTGTGTCTAGCAGGTTCACTTGGCCTCGGCCTCGGTTGCCATTCCTGTGGTCTGGTCTGCCCAGAAGTCCTGAGCTGGGGGCGCTGCTGCAGTGCTTCATGTGCAGGAAAGTAAAGCTCTGATGAAGGACCGGCCACAATCGCCCAGGGCGCCACCTCTGCTGCTCGAGGCTCTTATCTGACCCCCAGGGGACAGCCCTGCAGAGGAAGCATGTCGTGAGGCAGCCCCGTCGCCAGAGCTAACAGCCATCCGCAGGAAATTCCCCTGGTGCCCGTAAACCATTAGGAATCTGCCAACTGTGCTTGTCTAAGCATGTGTTGGAGCAATTTCTATTTTCAACTCAAAAATTCTCCTGGGACAACAAGTGCCACCTGTTAGTCACTAAATCACCTCTTCACTAATAACAGCAACCTGGGAGGCAAGGAGACTCTGGGGAAAGAGTTCAAGCAGGTTTCAGAGGTGGGTTGGGTCTGCCACCTTCCACCCCAGAGATCCTGAGCAAGCTGTGTGCTGTCTGACCTCAGCCTCCTCATTGACCAAGCCAAGTGTCCCAGCCTCGAGCCTTAGCCCACGCTGGGTCTGGGTAGATTGTCCCCCAACACACACACACACATACACACAGACTTGCTAGTGCATTGCAGAAAAGTCTTTCTTCAAACTCGCCTGCAAAAAACTTCCCATGTCTGCAAAAAACTTCCCTGGACAAAATATAAACATAAAACTTCAGACATTAAACAATAAGCAGGAAAACATGATTATTCCCCTGAGAGTAGAGAAGTAAATAAGATGAACTTTATGCATGCATTGGTTTCCTGTCACAAGTGAATCTCTAGAACTCAGTACAAGTAGAAGAAACCAAAACAGTGCATAAATTTTACTGAGCTGAAGAGATTCAGACAGGACACTCGAGGACAGAGTTGACTGGATTTGGGGGGAAGACTATCAGAAAGGAGGGAGCTGGACATAGAAAATACTCAGATCATATATGCATTTCTTGTCTCTGTCTTTGAGTAAGTACCAATTTACACGTACATGGCTTAGACTCTACAGGACTGTGCAAAGCTTCTGGGGAGCAGCAACCTGCACTGTAACAACTGCTCCCACCCAGCTGGGGACGCTCGAGTTACCCACCAGCCAGGGAGGCAAAACCTCAGTCAAAACCAAATGCATTCAACTCACAGAAGCCACAGGAAATAAGAAAGAAAGGAAGATGCCCCCCAAAAGACAACACTCCCCACTGCAACATATACAATCCAGTCAGGGACACGTGGAAAATACTGTTAGATCCCCCATGGAGCCAGAGCAGAGCTCAGTAAATTCTAAAGGACTGAAATCACATGGAAACATTCTTTGACCAGAATGGAATTGAGTAATAAGCCACCAATGAAAAGATATCTGAAAAACCCCTAAATATTTATAGACTATGTATAGCTAAATAATCCATGGGTCAAAGAAGAAATAACAAAGAATACTAAAAATATTTTAGTTTTAATGAAGTAAAAAAAAAATTGTTAAAAAATGGGGATGCCGACCAAATCAGTTCCTAGAGGGAAGTTTATAGATATAAATAAGTATTTTTAAAAGAAGGTCCTAGAATCAGTTGTCTTAGACTTTAAGAAGTTAAAATACAAGAGCAAATTAAACCAAAGTTGAGGACAAATAGAAAAAAAATAAATATATGAAAAAGTGTTCAACATCTCTTGCAGTTAGAGAAATGCAAATTAAAACTACACTGAGATTCCATCTTCCTCCAGTCAGGATGGCAATTACCAAGAATACAAGTAACAATAAACGTTGGCGAGGACGTGGGGGAAAGACAAACTCATACATTGCTGGTGGGACTGCAAATTGGTGCAACCACTATGGAAAGCAGTGTAGAGATTCCTCAGAAAACTTGGAATGGAACCACCATTTGACCCAATTATCTCACTCCTCAGTCTATACCCAAAGGACTTAAAATCAGCATACCACAGTGACACAGCCACATTAATGTTTATAGCCGCTCAATTCACTATAGCTCAGCTAAGGAACCAACCTTGGTGCCCTTCAACAGATGAATGGATAAAGAAATGTGGTATATATACACAATGGAATATTATTCAGACATAAATAAGAATGAAATCATGGCATTTGCTGATAAATAGATGGAACTGGAGACTGTCATGCTAAGTAAAATAAACCAATCCCCCCCCCAAAAAAAGGTCATATGTTCTCTCTGATATGTGGATTCTGACAAACAAAAAGGGGGAGTTCAAGCAGTTTTCAGAGGTAGGTTGGTCTCCCACCTTCAACCACAAAACATAAATAAAATAAACATTCTTTATATAAGCATTCTTCAGGTTTTTAACCCCAAAATCATTACAAGAAAGAAGATAATAGATGAATAACTCTAATGAACATAGGCACAAAAATCTCTAACAAAATATTAATGAATTATATCAAGTGATGCTAAAAATATAAGAAAAATGATTTTTAAAAGGCCAAATTTATCTCGAGAATGCAGGGTTTGGTTTGATATTAGAAAAATCAAGAAATGTAATTCATCATGTAAATCAAAAATAAAAGTCGTGTACCCATCTATGTATGATATATCAAAGTATATGAGTGCATTCTACTGTCATGTGTAACTAATTAAAACAAATAAATTTAAAAACAAGTCGTGGTCATTTCACAGAACTAGAAAGAGTATTTAGGGGAATTGAACCCCCATCTCAGAACAGGAGAGGGAGTTGGAGACTGGTTGACAAGGGACAGAAGCAAACTTTGTGTTTCTGGGGATGAGCCTTAGCTCATGCTGCTATAGCATCAGACACTGGCTTCCCACACTGCTGGAGACTGGGAAGTTCAAGGTCCAGGTGTGGGGACCACAGGATCCAAGACAGGAGGAGCCTCTTCCTGGCTTCCAGACAGACACCCTTGTGCTGTGTCCTCGGATGGTGGAGAGATACAGAGAGTACATGCTCTGGTTTCTTTCCTTTCCCTACCAGGCCTGCATGGCCCCCACTAAGTCCCACCTCCAAGCACCGCCACATTGTGGGTCAGGGTTCCACCTGTGAATACTGAGACGCATAGCCATTCAGTCCCACAACCTGGTGGTCACATCAGGACATACATCTGTCAACGCTCTTTGAACTGAGCGGGGGAATTGGGTAGATTCTATCCCAATCTAAATTTAAAAGCATGTGACAAAAGTAAATTTTGGAGAAGCACTGCCCGCAGAAACGACCACCTCAAGGAGAGGACTTTCCTGACCACCCTCTGTAAGGGGGCACCTTGGGCACCCTCTTGCCTCCCCTCTGCCTGATGGCTCCCTGCAACGCATTTGTCTATCTTTGACCCCAACCCTCCCCCCAATTGATGGCATCAAGATTTAGTGGCCAGAAGGAAGCTACAGCTTCAAGAGCAGCCTCGTGGGCAGTGAGGTCCATCCACGGAAGACCCAGCCTTTTCCCACTGTGTCCTTCATTAGCATCTGTGCTTCCATTGCCATGGACACAGGAGTCATTCTTCACCTCTATAGGGACAATAGTGCCCTTGGAGGTCAAATTTGTCTTGGCTCTGTGGTCAACTAATGAGGAAAGATGGCATTCCCTGTTTAGAAGACTGGACAGGAATGAGCCAGCAGGCCACCAGCATGGGATCCGAGGACACTCAGGTTAAATGTCTGAATCAAAAACAATTGATTTTTTTCTTCTCATTTCTTGTGGTTTGAAACACCACAAAATGTAAATTGTTGACATTTTCTCTCCAGCAGGAGCCACTTAGGAAATGGCATCGCTGTGGTGTTAGTACAGACCACAGAGCAACTCTCATGACTCTTCTGGTCAGTAATAAAAATTTGGTCACTTCAAATCTCAGTTCTCTTTACATCTCAAGACGCTTCCTCAGTTCAGTAATCTGGACATCTAATCACCATGTCATAATAAAATCTGTTCACTTGACCTATCTTAAAGCTTGTACCTCTCTCCGCTCTGGACTCGGGTGGCAGGAGGACAAATAGAAAACAATAAATATATGAAAAAGTGTTCAGGTGGACAGCAGGTGCCCTCGGCTCCCCAGCTGCCCACCTTCCACTTCCCCTGTGGGTGGACCACTTGCCTCTGGTCTCTCCAGGGTTGTGCAGCAGGCAGGAAGGGGAGCTAACTCTGGCTGTGAGGTTCTAGCTCCCTCCTCATTCTCTGTGCCCAGGAGATGATTAAACCTGACAGCCTTGCTCACAGCTTGCATTTGGGTTCTACAAGACCGTGTCATCTACCCTTTTTACTTCAGAACATAGTGAAAGGCAGCCCAGGGGGAGGGTCTGCGTCTTTTTTTTCTTTTTCTTTTTTTTTTTGGGGGGGGGGTTTCATTGGTTTATTTTAGTTATACATGAGAATAAAATTAATTTTGATAAAATTATACAAGTGTGGAATATATCTTATTCTAATTAGGACCCCATTCTTATGGAGTTACATGAGGGTGAGATTCACAAAGGTGGTCTCATATAAGTACATAAGAAAATTATTTAAGATTCATTCCACTTTTTTCCTTTTCCTCTCCCCACCCTGCCCTTCAGTCCCCTTTTCTCATCTTCTGAATATCTATTCCTCCCCTCTCCCCCCTTATTGTGGGTTAGCTTCTTTCTACATATCAGCAAAAACCTCTGCCCTTTGGTTTTGGGGGACTGTCTTGTTCCACTTAGCATGATGGTCTCCAGGTCTATTTCCTTTCCATTCCATATTTTCTTTCATTATCATATTCTTTTTTCCCCAGAGGTATTTGGTTTCTTTTTTTTAAATTAAATTATTTATTTATTCTAATTTGTTATACATGATGGCAGAATTCGATTAATTTCATAGTACACCTATAGAGCACAATTGTTCAAGTCACTGATTGTACACAAAGGATGTTCACACCCTTCGTGTCTTCAGACATGTACTAATGCCTCACAATGAAGATTAAATTTCCTTTTGAGTTTTGGTGGGACATTCAAACCATGGCAGTGTCCTAGCCTCCTCTCTGTCAAGAACCCCACCACCCCAGTACTTACGAAGGTCCTTGCAGAACTGGACATCTCCGTACCTTCACCCCTGAAGTCACAACCCCTTCCCACCCCGGCCGGGGACTTCTTGGGCAGGGTGCTGACTCCCTCACAGGCCAAGACTTCCTGAACCTCCTACCTCTCCCTGTGGCAGAAGAGGCAGCCCAGGCCTCAGGACACAGTCTCACTGAGAAATGGAAAGAAAACTGATTTTTCCTCTTCTGTGATACGAATGTCTCCAAGAAGAGCTGACCTAGTTAACTTTTAATGATGTGAGTCTCCTTCATTAACTTTTCAAAAGATTGCCTTATTACCAGAATAAATAAGAATGAAAATAACCTCACAATATAATCCCATCCCCTGGAGATTAATGAATTAAAATAGTTATCATACACAGAGCTAAAACTAATTGGTAGAACAAATTCTTTTACCAAGCTACCCATTAAAAGAGGCCTTTGCATAAATGGGTAGAAGGCACAAGAGTTACAAAATGGAACAAAAATTGGGAAACAAACAGTTTTGCTCTCCCTGTCAAAGATGCAGAGGCAAACCCTGTGTGAGGCTGATTCCTCCTGCTAAGTGGATGGAAACAAAAAGCACTCCAGGGGATGCCACTTCCAGGAAGGTGGGGCCAAACTTCTCTCCCCTGTTCTTCTTGCTGAGTACAGAGAAGAGTCAAAGAATCAGAGCAGCACATATAGCACACTGAAAAGGCTCCCGAGGGGGAAAGAGGGGGCAGATGGGCTGGAAACCAGGGAAACTAGAAACCACCAAGTGAGCTCCCGGGTGTCCTCCCTCACACGTCCAGACTATATGCACATTGAGCCTCCCTGATCCAGAATCCAAGATCCAAAAGGCTCCAAAATCTGAAACGTTTTGAGCCATGATACAACACCTCAGGTAAAAAAAAAAAAAATTCATACTATGAAACTTTGTTTCATGCATAAAATTAAAAGACTCTATGAAACGACCTTCAGGCTATGCATATATGAAACATAAATGAATTTCCTGTTTAGGCTTGGGACCCAGCCCCATGATATCTCATGGTATATATGCAAATATTCCAAAATAGAAAAAGGGTTTGAAATTCAAAACACTCCTGGTACCAAGCATTTTGGATGAGTCATACTCTGTCAATCATCTTTCTGTTACTATAGTGGAATACCTAAGATACTCAACTTATGAAGAGGGAAGGTTTATTTTGGAGATTTCAGCCCATGAAGAAGTGTCCCCGTTGCTTTTGGCCCATCTGTTTAGGGCAGCACATCATGGAGAGAGTATAACCAAGTAAAATCTGTTTACCTCATGAAAAGTAGGGGCCCAGGGTTACAAAATCCCCTTCATGCACTCGTTCCTAACCACCTGAGATCTCCCATTAGGCCCATTTCTTAAAGGTTCCACCACCTCCCAGGAGCACCAAGATGGAGACTAAGCCTCTAACACTCAAACATTCAGACATTCAAGATGCAAACTATAGCATATCCTCACCCTCTACTAGAAGAGCTAGCAACCTGCAGATGCCAATGGCCACAACGCAAAACAAAAAGCATCTACTCTTTCTAGACAAAGGACCAGTACAGAAGCAACCTGACAGGACAGAAGACTTCTACACAACAGCTGCCCTGCTCCAGCCAAACCCCAGGAAGAAAAAATAATCAGCTGTTGCCCTCCCCCTCCTCTGCCACCAGAAGCCAAGCACAGAGCCTAGACTTCTACACTTACCAGAAGATAACAAGGCGTCTCAACCAGCCCCATATGCATGCCCGTACCTAGCCACTGCTGTTCCCGCAGCATGGTGGGGACACACCTCCACCTGACAGTAATGAAATACTCCTTCTTCTCCCCACTAGGGTAGCATCCTAAGTGACCCACAAAGCCGGGACCTTCACCACTGCCCAGTGATGAAAAAGCCACCCCCCCACCCCACCCTGGTGGCAGTGGAATCCACAGGGGACCGAAACGCAGCATCCTCCCTGCCCTGCAAGGGTGGCCTCTGTGGCGTCCTAGTAAAGAGCCTGAACTCCTGTCCCTCCCTGGGGCTGAGAAGGAGTTCCTTTCCTCGGCTCTCAGTACACACAGGAGTCCCACCTTAGCTTGCCAATGATGAGATCGTACCTTTGTGCTGTTACCTGCCAGAGCAGGATCAGAGAAAATCTGCTAAAGCCCACAAAATTTAAATAAGCCAAGAATCCTATAAAATAATACCTAAAATGTCCAGGATTCAATGACAAGAAACATCACGCATCATACCAAGCAACAGGAAGACCTCAAGCTGAACAAGAGAAGGCCAAACCAGATCCTGGCGCTAACGTGGCAAAGACCAGACTGTCGCAGAATGAGTCAAGGGGCCCATGAGTCTTGCCCCGAGACCATTAATTTCTTCAATGTAGGATGAGACCCAGGAGCTCAGGATCCTGCAACAAACTCAAACTTCCTCCTGCAGTTGCCTCAACCACATCAACACGGGAAGCTGGTTTCCAGCCGTTCAGAGCTGGCCTGCCTTACAAACATGGGGAAATCTCACCCTCCCTTGACAAGAACAGCCTCTGGGATCTGGGCCCGGCTCCCTGCAGCGCAGCCTCACCTGGACTGTGAGGCTGTGTTATGTGTTATTATGTTATTATGTCCGCAGTTATCATGTAAGAAGGGGAGAGGGTTCGTGTAAACTGCAACAGAAGAATTTCTCCTGAACAACTCCAGGCTCAACTCACCCTCCCTTGTCAAGCAGGGCTGACGCCCACTGGGTCCTTCTCACACCAGCATGGGACACCCTGTACGCTCTGTCCCAGTGCTCCCACGGCGAAGCTGTCTGCCTCCAAGAATGGGCTGCATTTGTTCCCAGACCCATTAGCTCTCCTTGAACTGTTTTTCTAATTATGTAATTAAAATAAACATTTTTGAAACCAATTAAATAGGAGTGGGATAAATAAGAGAGTTGCTATTTCAAATGGAAACTAAATTGAAGGCTTTGGAAAGGCTCAAAAAAAAAAAAAAGCAAATCACTCATGCAAAATTATAGATGTGGAATTGGGCGTGGGCGAGCCAAGAGTAAGGGATGTGGCGGGGGTGGGATCTTACAGATCCAGGAGGGTGCACGTGCTCAAGGATCTCTGCCTCATGTGACAGGGGTCTCCCTCTCACAGAGTCCTGAACCCAGAATTGGGGGAATGCATCATGAGTAATTCTTGCACAGGAAAGACAATACACAACCCCAAGTGAAGTGCACACACAGAAGTCTTGACCCTACAGCCAAGGATCGGTGGCATAACGGAGGAGATACAGAAACAGGTATAGTTTCCATTGCCCATTTTAATTGACTGGTAACTCCTCCCAATTACGGTGCTCCTGGAATTCCACAGGGGACTGGCTCCAGGAACCCCCAAAACCAAAATCCAGAGACCCTCAAGTCCCTTTTTTAAGATGGCATAGTATTTGTACACAGCCCATATGCAATCCTTTCAGATTCTTTCAATCATTTCTGATTACTTAGGATTCCTAGTACAAATACCAATAGTGTAATGCCAGGCACACAGGTGCTACACAGGATAGTGTTAGGAGTAATGACAAGAGTCTGCTCCTGTGCAGAACAAATGCAATGTTCTAAATATTTCCACACACAGTTGGTGTGGGTCGGTGCAGACCCCACATCTATAAAGGGCAATGGACTCCTAATATGGGCACCCCTGGACTTCCATGTATGGACTGGACAATGGACATCAAGAGCTAAAGCCGCAGTCTGGCTGGGCACAATTCAGGAGCCACTTATCAAGCAGAAATGAACTTTATTTTTAGAACACAGGCCACACTACAGGAGCTCTTCAGGAATTCCCTCCGAGCCCAACTGCCACCACCAGCTTCCCACAAGCCTCTGAACCACCCCCACTCCTCCTGCTCTTGAGGCCGATTGGCTGGGTCGTGTGGGCGGAGCCAAAAAAGTCCCCCAATGAGCAGCTCCATGGTCTGAAAGGGCGGGGAAACAGCCCAATGAGCATCACTTCAGAGGAGCCAATCAGCTGGCAGCTGGAAGTTTGCTGGCAGCTGGAAGTTTGCTGGCAGCTGGAAGTTTGCTCGGGCCCCTTCGGCTGTGGCTCTCAAAAAGCTAACCCAAAAATCCCACCCTCTCACCCAGTCATTCCACGCTGGGAAATTCCATGGAGGAAACAGCCCCAGCCCTGGGAAGGGCTGTACATGCAAAGAAGGAGCCTTCGTGAAGTGCAGACCGGCTCACTGGCCACTCGTACGGGTGCGCTTGTGTTCTGGGGGGCGTAGGCCTCTCCCCCAGGGTGCACCATCTTGATCCTGCTGAGCCCAGAACCCAGCCTCTCTCCTCCTGAGCTTGCAACAGCTCCTCTCCTGGGGCTCTGCTGCCACAGGTTGACAGGGCAGGACAGAGCCGCACCCAGTGGCCACGGGCGCCTGACACTCAGGCCCAAAGCCGTCCCCAGTGCTACCCTTTCACCTGCTTCTCCAACCCTCAGGAACTCCTGAGCTCAACCGCACCCTTCAAGTAAACCCCTCTCCTGCCTAGGGGTTGGTTTTCGTTACTTGCCAACAAACAGCCCTATCTGACTCAGTTTTTAAAAAAGAAAAAAATAGAAACCACCTAAATGTCAAAGAATTGGAAAACAGCCAAGTAAATTACAGTTTATCCACTTAAATGTTATGTTGTCATTAAAAATTATAGTTATTAGGATATGTAATAAAATAGAAAATGTCTATAATACAATATCTATAAAAATAAGTCAGAGTACACAATTTTATTTTCAGTGTGATTACAACTATGTAAAATGTGCCTCAAAGAGCTTCAAAATGATAACCATTGTGTTAGGATTTTGTGGGTTTTATTCTTTTTTTCATGTTTTTTTAAAAATTTTACTAATTAAACTGCATTTAATGGAGAGATTCATTTTCATGTTTGTGGAGTCCTGTTAAAAGGAAGCAGAGCGCAGGTGTGAGTGCTCGGGTCCTACCGTGGTCCTCCCAGGGGCTCAGCCTTGATCACCCCTGGGGCACAACAGAACACAGCTACTCAGACCCCTGCCCACCAGGGGTGCCCTGTGCATGGAGCTGGAGCTTAGCTCTGATCCCTACAGCCACCCTGGGGGAGTCAATGATGTCGCTCCCAATTTTCTAAGAAACAAATTGGAGCTCAGAGTGTAGGTAGCAGCTGAAGGCTATGTGGCGAGTGACAAACAGGCTTTGACTGGCACCATAAACATCACAGGGTGGTAGTGCAGTTGTAGCGATGGGCGCACGGAGGCTTCGTAAGCTGAGTTTCATCCATGCACTGAGATGCAGCAGCCGGCCATGGCGTTTCCAACTAAGGACCCCTGCCGCCATTCAAGGCTGAAGAACCATCTCTGGGGCTCCCCTCCCCCACCTGGAGAGCCCCAGAGGAGGGCAATGGAGGAGGGGACTTAGGGAGCAGACTCATTGGGGGCATAACTATGCTAGAAGCCCCCTCCTCCCAACTGGTGAGGGGTTTCTTCCCGGGGCCACCCCTCCTCCAGGGCAGTGAGGGCGTGATGGGCTGCCAGGGCAGGGCTGCCAGCCTCCAGGGAGCTAATCAGTCAGGTGGGAGAAAGGACCTGATCCAGTATGCCTTGGTCCCTGTCACTTAGGGCAGCTGAGCGGAACTGAGGGACCCTAGTGGTCATAGCTGGATTGAACTCCTAGAGATAAAGGAGTCTCATGCGATCACCTGAAATAAAGAGGAGTCCAAGACCATCAGCAGAGAAGAGCTCATCCAGAGAGGTCCAGAAAAGACACGGAGCCCCCAAGAACGAGCAAGAGCATCTCTTCCTTTCTGCCAGGGCAAGGGGCACCTGCCCTCCCTCTAGGGGACCTTTCCTTCCAAGCCTGGAACATCGGACGGGCAGACACTGGGCAGCAAGCTAGGGGACTGGAGTTGAGAACAGAGCAAAGTGGAAGAGGGAGGAGATGCCAGAGAGAGAGAGAGAGAGAGAGAGAGAGAGAGGGAGATTCATGGCAAGGAGCTGGTTCATGTTTGGTAGGGGTAGCCACTCAAATCTGTAGGCTGCCAGCGTACGGAGACTCGGGAAGTTGGGTGCTCCAGGGCTAAGTCTGAATCCACAGGTCAGCAGCTGGAAACCTTCCAGGTGTCCAGGACAATTACTTCCTCTCCCAGATAAACCGCTCCCCTAAGGCCTTCAACTGATTGGATGAGGCCCACCCACAGCATGTAGGCTCACCTGCTTTACTAAGAAGTCTACTGATAAAATACCTGCACAGCAAATAACGGAGTACAATAGCCCAGCCAAGTGGACGCATAAAATTAATCGGCACAGATGAAAACATTAACTCGTACCGGAGGATATATGCCATAGTTTGGACCTGAATGTCCCCCAAAGGTCTGCAGGTTGAGGATTTGGGCTCAGCTTGGTGTTACGGGGATGTGGCAGAACTTTCAGGATCTGGGCCTTGTGAGGAAGTTAGGCCACTTGGGACCTGCCCTTGAAGCCTCCTCCTGCCCCCAGAGCCTCCTCCTCTTTTCTGACTCTTGGCCCGGGAGGTGAGCGGCTTCCCAGCATGGCATGCGGGCTCGACCCAGGCCCAACACCGCAGAAGATTTACCACGGGCTGCAGCCTCCAAAACCGTGAGCCATAGGAATGCTTTCCTCCTTTGAAGGTGATGACCTCAGGCATCTTGCTACAGTGACAGGAAGCTGACTGCCACAACACAGGACATTATGGAGGGAGACCTTCCTCTCCCCAGGGTCACTGGATGAGTTAAAAGGTCCCCAGCATTACAGCCACGAGCTGGATCTTTCCCTCTTTGTCTGTGTCTGGAAAGCAGAGTCTGAGGCAAGGGTTTAGATGCCTACAAGGTAGATGAGGACATACTGATGATGAAGGGGAAGGGCCACCTACAGCTGCCACTTCAGAGGGGATTGAAGACTCAGCAGGGTGCTCATGGGGGTGGGGGTGGGGCAGGGGAGCTGAGGACAGAGAGAGGACCTCCAATCACTGCCTGGGAAGTGGGAGGAGGGGCTCTGACTGCTCACATCCCTCTCCTGCCCCCGGTGGTCAAGGTTTGCTCCACAAGGAAACAGCCCCCAACACATACGCCCCATCACACCAGGTGGCTCTTGGAGGGCACTCAGGAAGCCCCATCCCAAGACCTCACTCCCTGTGCACAATGCCACATCCAAATCCCCAAGGGGAGGGGTGACCTGACCCAGGTGAGGTGTCACCAGGAGAGGAAGGACACTGTGGAGGGCATCTGAGGAAGCTAACCTGTGTCCCCACACATGTCACCTCGGGGAATGAATGGAAGCAGGGGAAAATTTGAGTGAAGGTTGTCAGGAAGGATTCCTGTCCCATTCGTATCACGTGCTTCTTGGGTGAGATGTGAGTGTTCCCAGGGATTTTGGAAGAGAGCGGGATCAGACTCCCTCCACGGTGGGAGAACTAAGCACAGCTGGCCCTTTAATGTGTAGATTCTGCTCCCCTGGATTCCCCAATCATTGTCAAAAATAGGTTTGAAAATGGCATCTGTACTAAGTGAGCAGGCTTTCCTCTGGTCCTCACTCCCTCGTCAACAGAGCACAGCCGCTATTCACAGAGCACTTACATCCTGTTAGGTTTTCCTGGGAACCTAGGGATGCTGTCAAGTGCACGGGAGGCTGTGGGAGACTCAGTGAGAGAACTGCACCGTTTAGCAGAAGGGAGCCCAGCGGGGCACCTGGAGTCCCGCAGCCGGGGGTCCTGGGATGCCCCCCCCCCCCGTGGATGCTGAGGCAGCTGTGGTGAGGGCCACACAGACCACAGCATGAAAAGCATGAACTTCCTCTCCTTCCTCCTCATTGCATGAAGGTGGGATCAGCAGGGGCAGTCAGAGACCTGGAGGAGCTCTGCGTCCCAGCCACAGAGGAGCTACTACTTACTGGTGGATGCAGAATGGCAAATGGAGTTGAATTCCAGAGCCATTTTTGGAACATACCCTTAGCCTCCATCCCTCGACAGACACTTGTGGAGCAGGTGTGCGTCATATGCAGATTCTCCGTCTGTGCTTTTAGCAAACCTGTGCAGAGGGGGGTGGATGTTTTCAAAATCTGATGCATGGCAAGATTAACAACCATAATGATAATACAAAAGAGCAACTGTAACGATATTCTGTAATAAGTTACGTGCATTTGGTTTCTCTCAATCTTCTTGCTGTACCATACCCCTTCTTCTTCCTGTGATGGTGCAAGATGAGGTGGTTCTACATCATAGTGGAGTGAACGCCAGACTTGACCTAGCATAGCATTAGGTTACATAATTACCCTCTCTGGGTTACTCTAACACAAGCACTGCAATGCTGCTGCACTCATCTGAGAGCCAAGACATGCTAGCAACTAGGAGCAGGACAGCACATACCGCATGGACACACTGGACAAGGAGGAGTCACATCCTGGGGAGATGACATGAAATTTTTTTTACACTACTCATAATGGTATGCAATTTAAAACTTGTGAATTCTGTATTTCTGAAATTTCCCATTTAACATTTTCAGACGGCAGTTGACTACAAGTAACTGAAATCATGGGCAGTGAAACTGTATATAAGGGGGAGCTACTGAACCTTGACATCTAAACACATGATCCATAGTCATAAGTGTATGAATCCATTTCTATAAAAACACATATGTAACTTGGTTAATAAATGAGAGTAGGTATTGTATGTATTTATAGATATGTATTATATGTAATATATAAAAATAGAGGGGCTGGGGCTGGGGCTCAGTGGTAGAGTGTTTGTCTAGCATGGGTGAGGCACTGGATTAGATTCTCAGCATCACATATAAATAAATGAATAAAATAAAGGTCCATCAACATCTAAAAAATAGATATATTTATATGTATTAATAGATAGAACATGAATTTTTATAATGAAAAAAATGGGGGTTTTAATCTTTTCACCTCATCATCTCAATTTGTTGGTCAAATAACTATAATTTTCTTATTCTTATTGAAGAAACTGAAACAGAGAAGGGGACTTATTCTATTCAATTTTCTTATTAGTCACAATTAACTAAATGGACAGAAACCCAATGGAGTTAGAGGATTTATTGGCTCTGGTATTTGGAAATCCATGGAGAATATTAGCTTCAGGAAGAGCTAGATCTAGGGTCTTGCTCCACTTCTCAGCCCTACTTTTTTCTAGATTGACTTTATTCAGATGCATGTATGCCTCATTGATACTTCTAGAAGCTCCAGTGAATGACGGATTATCACAGCTGTAACAGAGTCTCAGGACAGAGTCCCATTGGCTGCTCTCGGACCTATGCCCTACTATGCAGCTATTGCCATAATCAGGGGACTAACCAGACAGCCTAGACCGTGGCTCGGCCCCAGAGTTTGAGGCAGAGTCACCTGAGCACCATCGGCAAGAGTGGGAGAGGTGCAGCTCCCCCAAGGGACAATGAGGAGCTATCACCACAGAAGGGGACAGCTGTGGATGGCAGCCCTGGCAGAGCAGAGGGTATGGGAGGCTTCTGATGGGCAGGCTCCTCTAAGTGCTGGGGGCTCGGCTGGAGGGGCTCGGGCTGGTTCCTGCTGAGCTGGAGCTGGAGCAACGGGGAGGAAGTCAGGAGGACTCCAAAGGCAACAGTGGGGTGTCAGTCAGCCTGTGGCCAGCAGGGTGGGCTAACGGAGGGGGAGCCAGCAACACGGACAGGTGACACCAGACCTGGCCTGTGGCTACAGATCTCACGATCTCACGCACGGTGCGCCCCACTAAAAGTTAACGCATTAAAATCTGGAACAAACATTTCCTAATTTAAGGACCTTTCCTTATTCTCTTGGTTCATCCCAAAGGAGCCTGGCATTTAGAAATGGGTTTCTACCACCCCAGTCAGTTGTCATTATCATTATCACTCTCCGAGAACAACAGACCTTGTCAAACCTCTGTCCTGGTGGCTGTGTAACCTGAGCCAGTCACGCCCTCTCTGAGCCTCAATGTCCTCCGCTGTAGGGTGAGGATGGGCAGAACTACCCTGTGCATCAGTCACTGACCGTACCGGCCAAGCACCCAGAAGGCAGTAGATGCTCAGCTCCCGGGAACTGCTGCTGTGGGATTTACGGAGCTGTGAAGTCATATAGGGCTAAAAATTCCCAGTAATGGCTTCTCCACAGCAAGACACGAACTACAGCAGGACAGGCCCCAGAAGTGTCTGCAGGACTCACGATGTTTCATCATGGAGCAAATTCTTCCTGCTTCTGAGGATCGACATGAAGCCTGGGACTTTTTTTCTTTTCTCTTCCTCACCACCATGCTCTGCAGAGGAAGCAGCACTTGGTGAATGCAGTTTCATCATCTGGGATACACGAAAAACTGGCAGTCGCACTCCCTTTAGGAAGGGCTGACCACTGTATGGGAAACCCTCTGAGAGCCCCTGGTAGGAGAAGAGGCCCTGCCTTGGCCTCCCTCTGGCCTCTCAGGGGCATGTCTCAGCCCCTCTCCTTCTTCCCACAGAGACCCTCGGGGACAGCTCCTTGGGGGCAAGTCCTGTAGGATGGGTGTTGGTTGAATTCCCCAGAGATCTGCGGGTTAAGCGGGGTCTGCAAGTCCCCCTGGGACTTACCAAGTGGCTGGCTCTGCCTCCTTTCTCCACCCAAGCCCTTTCCCCAGAACACGGAGCACCTTGCGCACCTCCCAAGGTGCTCAAGATCCCACAGCCACCAAAGTCAGCAGGCTGCCTCCAGCTTGACCCGTCTTAACTCATCTGTGACCTGACTGCCACCTGGATCGCCGTTTCCCTGTGCTTTTCCCAGTGGAGAGTTTCATTTGAGGTTCGTGGGAGCCTCACATAACTGTGGGAGCCAGGAAGTCCCAGATTCTTCCTGGTCCAAGTCCAAAGGCAGAACAGGGAGCATCAGGGTTCACGGGCAGAAGGAGATGGATGTGTAGACCAAAAAAGAAAGCAAGACATAAATCCTGTTTGCAATAACTACACCAAAAAAAAAAAAAATCCCTAGGAATAAATGTAACCAAGGAAGTGGATGACTTCTCCAGTGAAAATCACAAAACACCGACGAAGAGATCAAAGAGGACACACACAGCAGTGGATGATGTCCCGTGTTCATGGATTGGAGGGATTCATATTGTTAAACTGACCTTACTACTCTTAAGTGACAGATTCAATGCAATTTTCAATAAATATCAATGACGTTCGTTACAGAAACAGAAAAAACAATAATGACATTCACATGGAAACACAAAAGAATTCACATAGATAATGCCACCTTCAGAAAAAAGAACAAAGCTGGAGGCATCACAATATCTGACTTTAAAACAGACTGCTAAGCCATGGTAACCAACACTGCGCGATGCTGGCATTAACACCGCACAGAGTCGAGCAGGACAGAACGGAGAACTAGAAACGATGCACACGCAGACAGCCAAGCACCCCCCGGAGGAAGGGCTGTCTCTCTAACAAGTGGTCCTGGGAAAGCTAGGGACCCTGTGCAGAAGAAAGAAACCAGGTCCCGTCTCCCACCCCATTCAAAGACCAGCTCAAAATGCATCATAGACCTGTGTCTTTGTCCAAGACTTGAAAACTTGAAACTACTATGAGGAAACACTTCAAAGCATCAGCAGAGAAAATCAGTGTTTTGGAAAAGAAAGATACCAAAAGCACAACCAAAAAATAAATAAATTAAATTTAAAAAAAAAAACTGAAACCAGACAAATAGGGCCACATAAACTCAGAAGTTCTGCAAAGCAAATAAAATAATCAACATCATGAAGAGAAGAAACGCAGAATGGAAGAAAATATGTCAGACTATTCCCTCTATAAGTGTTGACACCCAGAATATGTAAGGAAAAAAGAGGCAAATGATCTGAACGGGTATTTCTCAAAACAAGATGCACAGATGACCAGCAAATATATTAAAAACTAATCAAGCTGAGCATGGTGTCGTGGCCCTGTAATCCCAGCAGCTTGAGAGGCTGAGGCAGGAGGACCACAAATTCAAAGCCCATCTCAGCAATTTAGCGAGGCCATAACTAACATAGTGAGCCCCTGTCTCTAAATAAAAAATAAAAAGGGCTGGGGATGTGGCTCAATGGTTAAGCACCTCTGTGCTCAATCCCAAATACCAAATAAAAAATCAGCATCATTAATCACTATGAAATGCAAATAGATGGGCAATGAGACATCATTGAATGGCTGTACTTAAAAAGAGAAAAAAATAATAGGAACAAGGACAAAGAGAAAAGGAACTCTTACATGACTCTCATACACCATTGACGGGAGTGTAAATTAGTGTGCCACTATAGAAAAAAGTATGGAAGTTCTGCAAAAGAGTAAAAATAAAACCACTGTAAGAACCAACTATCCCAAGAATAGATTATATCTAAAGAACTGAAATCAGTGCCTCAAAGAGATACTTCTACTCCCGTGCTCATGGCAGCACTATCCACAATAGCCAAAGTATAGAATCACTGTGCTGTCCGTCAAAGGGTGAGTGGATAAATAAAGTGTCGATATTTACACAATGGAATATTGTTCAGCCATAAAAAAGGAATGGCATCTTGTCCATTGTGACATGGAACTGGGACATTATGTTAATTGGAACAAGCCAAGGACCAAGACAAAACACTGCAAAGTCTCCTTCATATTTAAGGGCTTAAAAAATTGATTTAATGGAAGTAACTTGTCATTAGAGAAAAGAAGAAACAAGAATACATTTAGATGGATGGAATGGGTTGTAGTGGTCTAAACAGCAGAGTAGGGGGCCTGTAGTCTACAACGATTTATTATAAATTTTATAAAGAGCTAGTAGTGATGAGTTTGAAATTTCCCAGCACTATCAAAGGATAAATGTTCAGGAAAATGGAAATACTAATGACCCTGGTTTTATTATTGCACAATGTACATATGTACGGAATTATCATACTCTGGCCAGGAATAAATGCAATTGCTGTGCCAATTTTCAAGAAAGCTTATTAAAATTGTTTCTAATTCATCAGTTTTCTTTCTGAATAATCTCTCATAGAAAACTGTGTGTTTTATCTTGTTGAGAATTTAATCCAATGTCAGGGGTGCATTCAGGCATCAGGCCCCTGCCGTCTAGCCTGGAACAGTTCCTCCTCTTTGTCTTTGGTGACCTTGATGTTTCTGAAAAGTGAGGGCTGTGGGTTCTAGTGACATTTATCAGCTGGAGTGTGTCTGGTAATTCACATATGCTTTGTTGTCAGGAATCCCAAGAAGTGGTCCCTTGTGGTCCTTGGTACATCACTCCAAGAGGCAGGTGCTTATTTGTCTCTTACAAGTGATGTCAACTTTAACCACCTGCTTTCTGTGGTGATTGCCAGGGTCTCCATCATCACAGTTTGGTAAAATTCCCCCAGAAAACTTTTAGCATGCTTTTTAAATGGATGAGATGGTAGTTCCTTCTAATCTTTCATTATGTTTGGTTTATTTAGTTTTCACTTTGAAAATCAGATTTGGCATATTCACTTTTCCTAGAAAATAATTTATTTCATCTCGGTTTCAAAAATTAAAATTTTTAAAATTCCTGTTCTGATGGGATTTTCCACTTAGCAAGCTTGTTTTTTTGTTTTTGTTTTTATTTCGTTTTGATTAGTTAGTTGGCTAAGCAAGTGGTTAGAGTCTTTGTCATGTATACTTCTGGGAGAATTGCTTTTGATTTCATTAGTTGATTATATGAGTTTCTGTTGCCTGAGTTACTAATTTAAGACTTTTAACTAATGTACAACATGACGGACTTTCACTGCGTGGTTGGACACGTCCAGGCTCAGGCAATTGCCAACATTGGTCAGGAAGCTGGACATTCCATCACCGCGTGTCCCCATCCTGACCTTTGTGGTCATTCTGTCCCTTGTCCCTAACCCTCGACAAGCCCTGAAGTCTTCCCTGTCCCTATATGTTTGCCTCCTTCGTAAAACCATAAGTGGAATCATATACCCCACGTAAGCTTTTCTTCCACGGACCCCAGCGCCCACAATGCTGCCCGTGTCCAGGGCCTGCCTGTCGGTGTCTGAGCACCATTCCATGGGGTGTGTACTCCAGGTGTTTACCAGTCCCCTGCTTAGGGGACTTGGGTTGTTCCCAGTTTGCAGGGATTGTTCACAGAACTACTATAAACATCTGTGGGAAGGGGTTTGGTTTGTGGCAGTGCTGGGGACTGAACCCAGGCCTGAAACACAGGTAGTAGGCAAGTGCCCTGCCACTGGGCGACACCCCTGCCCTCACGTAAAGGGTCTTGTCTGAATGAAGTATCGTCTCTCTGGGGTAAACTCTGAGTTCCGCTCGGACATCTTCACCCCCTCCCATCACAGATCTCACTCCATCTCCAGCGCTACACGTTTAAACAAGTCTAAATGCAACTAAGTTCTGTCTCAAAATGTTCTGGCTATGCCAAATCTTTTCTCTTTCCTCACAAATTTTAGAATAAACCTATCTATAACTATTTTTTTTAATCTCACTGGGCTTTTGGTTGGAGGCATATCAGATCCGTGGACCTCAAAGGGAGAACCAGTGTCCTCAGGGTCGCCTCCCGAGGCTCCCGCCCATGAACAGGCAAGTCTTGCCGATTATTTAGGTCTTCTTTGATTTCCTTTGTCAGCATTTATAGTTTTCAGCCCACAGACTCTGCAAATGTTTTGTTAGGTGTTCACCTAAGTATTTTTGGAGATGTTTACAAATACATCTTTTTTTAAATTTTGCTTTCCCATTGCTTATTGCTAGTATATAAACATATAGTTCATTTTCATGGTTGACTTTGCATCTGCGACCCTGCTCATTTCACCTATGTGGATTTAGGAGGATTATGTGGATTTTTTGGGACATTCTGCACTGGCTTTCTTAACAAGACTCCTAAGAAGTGCAAGAAGTAAATCCAGTAATCAATAAAGGGGACAGCATCAAATTAAAATGCTTCCCTCATAGAACCCTGTGATTATATCCAGTCACCCAAGTATGCAAAACCACCTCCTGTGCTGAGATTAGCTGCAGCCAGCTCAGTTCCTCCTGCAGTCTCACCACACAACGCAACTTCCCCACGACCCAGGGGTGTGGGTGAATGGCTGCACCCTTCCTACTAGAACCTCAACACCAGGCAATATTCTGGTCAGAGTTCTGGAGATAACTGAGTTTTCTTTGTTTCTTGATTAGTTTTCTTCCTTTTGTTTCCTGTAGATACTTCTTTTGGTGTTTAGAAGGGCTTTTATTCTATTCTAGTGATTAGCTTTAAAATAAAAATTTTAAATGATAAAAAAAAATCCTTTAGTCTTTATTTATCTGTTAGTTCTATCACCAAGTGTTAGTTAGTATCACCTTTGGTAGTACTTCTATTTGCTTACATTTAAAGATGCATGACAAGTGTATTGTCCTCAGTCCTCCTTCCAGGGCATTGTGTTATTCTCCCCTGTTCCCCCACCCCACAGGGGACTCCATCTGGCCAATGGCATGTTAGCGCTTACAATGTGAGCACAGGCCTGCAATGTGCCCTGCAGCTGGCCTGGCCAGCTGTGCTCCAGTGGTGGGTTGTGCTGTGAGATCCCCCTGGGCAGCTGCGGCCCTCCCACCTGGGTCCAGAGCTAACACAGGCCAACAGCTCAGCTCAACCCACAACTCAGAGCCCAACACAGATGGTCCATGGCCCCAAGCAAGGCTCCCTGACAGTTCAGCTTTGGATCAGCCCAAAGAGTGACAGATGAGTGTAAGACCGACCCCACTGGAGGTCGGTGGTTATACACAAAAGCCAGCTATTATTTTTGTATTTCTGCTATTTAGTTTTAAATATCATTTTACTCCCAGCTAGTACATGACATGATGAACGTGTTTTCTTTTCTTCCTTGTTCCTGTCCCTGGTTTTTCTGAGACTTGTCATTTCTATATTTCACAATTTAAGGTATGTACATTCTGTGGGACCACATTAGCATGGGTTCTATTACCCAATATGTAGAATCCTCATTATCAACCCGGTGTATCATTTCTCAGAAACCATGAGGCGTGCTGAAGCTTGTCATGTGTTTCCTCGAACAGGGCTTGTGGGAGCACCGTCTCTGGGCTCTCGTGGTTTTTCAATGTCATTTCTGTCGTCTCTCTAAGTCACATTTGGACGGTGTCAGCTTCTTTTCTTGAGGATCGCTTCGGCACTGCTCTGTTTCCATCTGAAGTTGAATGTGGATCTGCTGAAACCTGCCGTCACCTGGGGATGAGGGAAAAGGAGTCCTACGTGTGCAGAGCTGTCACAGACCTTCATACCCAGGGTACCTTACCAGGGGGTGTCAGCACCAACCACCGAGGTCGCCTTTCACAGGCACGTGTGTCCTTTGCCATCTGGGGATTTGAGTGTCATCTTACTTTGAAAGGCTGTCTTGCTTTTGGCCTCTAATATTTATTCTGGGGGCTGTTTTGTTCTCTCTCTGGACCTCCAGGTAGGTGCTGGTCAACCTCTGTACCTGGCCTCTCCCTCTGCCTCTGCCTAGCCGTCCCAAGCTCCCTCCCTCCTCTTTCACTGGTCTGCTCTTCTCGGACTTTGTGTTGGATCCCCAGTGTTTATCAACACCAGGGCTCTTTCCCATTTCATCCTTATTTTTACAAAGATTGGTTTTCCCTTCTCCTGTTTTTTCCTGAGTTTGACCAGGTCACATTTCATCCTCTCCTTCGGTCCTGAAGGGCCCCTCTGAGCTATTTCATCATGGCTGTTTTTAGATGCTATCACTTTCCATTTGGCAAAATGTCTACAATTTTAATTTGCTCCAAGTTCATTTTACTAGTGAGTGTTCTTTATTCATAAATGCTGTTGCTTCTTTCCTCTTTTATTTTATTTTTTATTTATACCTCTAGTGTCCTTGCAAGAATCTGGCTCCTGGCGTACAGTAAAAGTAAAAGTGCTCTCCCCCCCCCCCCATATGAATTAGCCATAATGATTGTTTTTGTAAATCTCCACACACACCCTGGTAAGACTAAGATTCTTAGAGAGAGATGAAGACACTGAGGCTCAGAGGAGTGAAGTGACTGTGGCTGGAGAAATGGCTGAGAAGGTGGCATTCCACCAGTTCCAAATTACAGACATGGCGCCCACAATCCAGATTCGGAGTCCAGGGGAATATTACCCACAAGCTTCCAATGACCAGATACACACATCAGCGGGACAAGTCCAGCTCTGCTGCTGACCCCACATTCCAGAAATTCAGATGACACAACGCTCCATTGAGCACTGCAGCCACCCTCCCACCCATCCATTCACCGGTGCACCCCTGGTCTATCCACTTACTCACTGCTTCACCTGCCCATTAACAAACATTCACATAGATCCTTGTCCTTCCTGGTGAATCTGCCACAATCTTTAAAAACGGACTGAGCTGAATTGCTGGCAGAATCTGTGCTGGGTCCCAGAGGGTCATGAAAGAACTACCTAGCAGGTTCTTACCACACACGTACGTCCTTTTTCTTTGGTATCCAGAACACACTTACCATTTACCACCTGTGCCCACCACCATCACCCAAAAGGAAAAGGATTAGTCATGAGACATTTCTCGATTTGCAAGGAAAAGCGCTTGCTATTTATATAGCTGACAAATCCAACTTCACTAACTTAAGTTCTGCATTTTCCTTAATTTTCAAACCCTATCTGCCGAGGTTTAAATGCTGTGTCCCCTCAAAATTCTAATTACTGATAGAATCATTGTAAGAGGTGGGGTGTTCTAGAGGTGACTGAGGGCTCAAGAGATTGGTGTCTGTGAAAAGAGGCCTTGGATGGCTGCCTCCCCTCATCAGCCATGGGAGCACACAGCAAGATGGTGCCACCTATCCACCAGAAAAGGGGGTCTTCCTCAGACACTGGATCTCCCGGGGCCTCCATCTTGGACTTCCCACTTCCAGACAGTGAGAGAGAGATTTACGCTGTTTGTAAGCTACCCAGTCTATGATATTTTATTAGAGCATCCCAAATGGACTCAGACACTGCCTCTCAGGAGAATGTCTTTCCTGCCTCACAGAGTGATCCCCATGCCTGCAGGGTGTCCACTCCACCTAAGGAGGCTAGTGTGGCACCATCTGTTGGCCCAGGAACGTGGGCTCCCTAGCTTCTGTGGTGCATGGGGCCTCACTACATCCAGGCCCGTCCACCTGGACAAGCATCTGCATGGCTGGTCCTACACTATTTTCTCCAGTTGCACACTGAAGAGGGAGAGGGCATTTCTGTTCAGCTGGAGGGCGGGCGCCAAATCCACCTTCCACAGTTCTCTCAGCGCACCGCCACACGCGTGCAGACCCCGGCTGTCTATGATTCAGGGAGCCTGTGTTGGAGGTAATTCAGGGTCATCGCATGTGCTCTTCCTAGAGCTCTCTGAATTCTTGGAGGATCTGCATGAAGCCAACGAGTCAGAGTATTGGGTCCACTGGGGTCATAGGCCAAGCTGCTCATTCCTCCATCAGAACCTCGGCCTGGCCTCCACACACACCCTGGTCTTGTCCAGAGGAAGCCCCTCCCTTCTCCATCAAGGCCCACCCATGTGCTGGCCCCTGGGGACTGATGGTCAGAATGCCTAATCCCTTGTTCCCTGTCTTCCTAAAGACCTTTGGTGGTAAATTTCCCCTCAGTCCAAGATGCACAATCACCGTCCTATATTCCTGCCCAAATTCCCCACCACTTTGTTTTCTGAGGTCCTCTTCCTCCCTGGGAAGCCTCAGACGCTGTGAGCTGGAGGTAGGAGGAAGGACACGTGGGCCATGAGGACTTGGAGGCCACTCAGGTCATCAAATGAGGAAACCAACGCCGACGCACTGGCACAATGCGGGGCGTGTCAAAGCAGAAGTACAGCAACTCTCTCCCCTCTCCAAACCACTTAATTTCCTTTGAAGCTAAAACTTTTTCCTAATTGCCCTCAACTTCAGATGTCACATTCTTTAGCCCAGGCCCCATTACTAATCCCTCCCTGCCTGGTTCCTCCTACATTATTTTTGTTCCCATTAAAAATGACTTTTCTTTTCACCTGTAGAAGTCTTGTTGCCTCCTACACGGATTAATTCAGCTACACGGAAAAGGAGGGCGAGCTCATCCTCCATGCACTCCAATTAATCAATCATCCTAGACCCCGGGATCCGGGGTGACGGCGTTCATTGGAAAGAGCAGACATGTTGCTGTCAGGCCTAGGACATGACGTCAAATGACAGAAAGACCTGGGACCAGCAACTTGACTTTTTTTTCAAGCCTCGGTTTGCTGATCCACAGCACCCAAGTCCTGAAGCTGGTGAGAAGACCAAAGGTAACCTAGGAGAAGACCCCAGGGCCAGCCCTGGAGCCCAGGTGCCCGCTGGCATGAGCAACCTGCAGGAGGGCAGACAGGCTTGCTTCTGGCCTAGTCATGCCACTTAGCCTATTTTTTTAGGTAAAAACTTTGCAGAATACTCTATAAAACAAGAACAGAATACACACCCTTCTCCAGCTCAGATGGAGATTCCATCACGGAACACCTCTTAATAAACAGGAAGCTATAAGGAAGGCCCCCACTCCCCAGTGGAGGGAAACTAGAAATCAACAATGGAAAGATGAACACCCCCATATTCTTCAATGAAAGCACACATTTCTAAATACTCCAAAGGTGAAGTCTCAATCAAAAACTAAAAAGTTTCTTAAAGGAAAATGTGACTCTCAAAATACACATGATACAACAAAATCAGATTCTTCAGGGGGAATTCCAAACTCCAAATGCCTATGAGAGAAAAAAAAAAGAGATCTGAAATCAACATGCAGGACTTTCACCTTAGGACGCTGGAAACACAAGATCAACGCCTTCGTAAAGCAAGTAAGTGGAGAGTAATGCCAAACACATCAGAGCAGACTCAGTGAAACGGAAGACAAAACAAGGGGAAAATAAATAGATTGAAAGCTGATTCTTTGAAAGGATCAATAACATTGATAAAAATGACAAATCAAGGAAAGGAGGAAAGATACAAATCATAACATCAGAAATTAAAAAGGCTCTTTACCACTGGTTCTTGGAAATTAAACTCAAAAGGTGATGTACACTGTGAACAACTCGGTGGCCCAAACCTGAGGACGTGGATGAAATGAAGACATAAACCACCAATGTCTCTCAAAGAGAAAGAGGCAACTGGGCAGCTCTACATCTATATTAAAAAATCAAGTCAATAATTAATAACCTCCCACAGAAGAAAGCACTGAGTCGGGAGAGTTTCACAAATGAATCCTATCAAAAGTGCCAGAGAGCAACAGTGCCCATCCCCCCAATTACTACAGAAAATAGCAAGGTGACAACCCCTCCCACACCGGCCCCCGCCAGCGCCCAAACACAGGTGAAGATGTTTCTGGAGAGTCAAACCGTGGCCAGTGTTGCTCCTGATGCAGGCTCACCAATGTCTTCCAGAAGACATGAGCAAACCAAAGGCAACAGTGTAGAGGAAACATTTGACGTGACTGCATGGGATGTGTCCCTCCGTGTGAAGGCTTTTTCAGCATTCAAAAATCAATCCAGGAAGAAAAAACAGTTGATTCACCCAAGCATTTCATGATATCTATCATGCATTCATGATTTTAAAAACCCTTAGCAAAGTAGGAATACGGGGGGGGGGGGGGGGGGGCGCGCACTTCCTCAAATTTATCAAGAATATCCGCAAAAATCATCCAACTTGCTTCAGATTGAATGAGGAGAGGAGAGGTGCTTTCTCCCTAAAATAAGGAACAAGGAGAGGATCTTTCTCTCTCATCACTTCTCTTTCACATCCTGCGGGAAATCCTAGCTAATGTGTAAGACCAGAAAAGCAAACCCAAGGCCTACAGATGGGAGAGGAAGAAAGGAGACTGTCTTTGTCACATGTGCTATGACCATCCAGGTAAAAAAACCTCAAGACTTTTACAAAGAAAAATAGGCCCTCCTGGGATTAAAGTGAGTCGAGCAAGGTTGCAACTTACAAGGTCCCTTTGCAGAAGTCAGCAGCTTTCCTGTCCACCGTCAATGAACCATTGGAACCCAAAGAGTTCCTGTCACTTACCAGAGCACCAGAAGATGAAAAGCTTGCAGATCTAACAGCATATGTTTCAGATCTGTATGCAGAAAACCACAAAGCAATGAAGGGAGAAACCAAAGCTATAAATAAGTGGAAAGAGATTCTGTTCTGGAATTTAAAGATTCAATGTTGTTAACAGGTTGGTTCTTCCCGACTGGATGCATAGATTCCAAGCAAATAGAATCAAAATCACAGCAACTAATGCTGTAGGTAGCAACAAAATTACTCCAAAGTTTATATGGGAATGCATGGGGCAGAGGGTAGCCAAAATAACTGTGAAAAGAACCAAGTCACACTACCCAATTTCAAGACTGATTATAAAAAAAGAGTAAACAAGAGAATGGTATATTGGCAAAAGAATAGACACGTGTCCATGGGCAAGATAAAGAATGCAGAGACAACACACGTAAATGTAGGCAAGCTATCTTTGTCAAATGAGCAAAGGCAACTTGCTTCATCTTACTGCCAGAGGCTGCTGGCATGAATATACAGAGGTGGAAGAAAAGGAGCCCAGACCCAGACCTAGATCTTACACAAAAAAAAAAATCAACTCAAAGTGGATCACATCTACCTAAGCTATAACAATGTCCAGAAGAAAATATGGGAGAAAAATCTATGTGTCATTGGGGTTTGCAATGAGTTTTTAGATACAACATCAAAAGAACAATTCATAAATGAAACGTTGAGAAATTGGGTTTTATTCAAACTGAAAACTTCTTCTCTATGAGGGCTGAGGCTGTAGCTCAGTGGTAAAGTGCTTGCCTAGCATGCATGAGGCTCTAGATGTGATCCTCAGCACCACATAAATATATACAAATAAAATAAAGGTATGAAACACACAATAACATTATTTTTAAAAAAGATTTTTTTTAGAAAAACTTTTGCTCTCTGAAAGACACTTTTGCTCTCTGTTAAAAACTCAACAATAAGAAAATACTCCAGTTTTTAAATGGACAGAAAATGGGAACAGATACTTCAACAAAAGAAGATTTACAGGTGACAAATAAGTATGTGAAAAATGATCAACATCGTTCCTCACGAGGGAACTTAGGATTAAAACAACAAGATGTCACCATATTCCTATGAAAATGACCAAAAAAAAGAGAAAATAACTATCTCAATTGCTGGTGAGATGTGGAAAAACAGGAACTCTCATGCAGTGCTGGCTGGAATGCAAACCAGTGTAGCCTCTTTGGAAGCCCGTGTGGTGATTTTATAATGCTAACTAGTCTTACCACATGACCCAGCAGTTGCACTCATGTTTCATTTAACCAACTGCTTTTAAAAGTTGTATCTACACAAAAACCTGCATGCAAATATTTATAGTAGATTTTTGTAATCAGCAAAAACTGGAAGTAACCAGGATGCCCATCAGTAGGTGAAGAGATAATAACCTGCAGTAGGTGTACGCAGTGGAAAACTACTGAGCAGCCGAAAAGAATGAGAAAGCCACAGGAAGATGTGGATGAATCTCAAATGCTTATTGCTAAGGGAAAGGAGCTAGTGTAGAAATGTCAAGTCCTGTAGGAATCCATTTATGTAACAATCTGGAAGAAGCCGACTACACAGAGAGAAAGCAGATCCATGGTCACTCCAGGCTCATCAGGGTAAAGGATGGTCAGGCAAAGCACAGGGTGTCTTCAGGGCATTGCAACTATGCTGCATGACACAGTAATGTCAGATACGTAACATCACGTGTGCTGAGAGCCATGGCCGAGTCTGTATGGACCCTGGCATTTTGCCAACAGTACTGATTGACAGGTGAGGCATTACTATGTCTCAGCTGCTACTTTGGAGTTCTCATGGGGATTCCTGGGGATTCCCCCGAGAGTTCCCATTGGTTGGGGAAGTTCAGGAGGAGGGATTTCCGGGAAAGATTTGCAGGCTGGGGGTTCCTGGACATGGTGTCCGGGAGAATTCCCCGCCCCCTCCAGCGTGGGTGAAGTGTTTTCTTGCAGTTCAAAAATAAAGTTTGTTCCTGCTTCAGTGGCTCGTGATTTGTACCCAGCCAGACTGCGGCACACATGTTTCTCAAATCCTACTGAACTTCACAGCACCGAGTGCTCCTTCATGTATGGAATATTCTAAAATCATCATTTGGGTTTTTTTTTTTTTTTTTAGAATTTATACTAACAACCTCTTATTATCTCTTTATTACTATTACCAGGCTGAAGGAATATTAGACAGGTTTCTCCACTGCAAATTTACTGTTCCCCGCCCTTCACACATCCCAGTCTTTTGAAGGACATCATTATGTGCAGATCATCCTTAAAGGGTGGGTTTATCTGTATGAATCGCTTTGACTTCTGCGTGGGAGATGGGGTCTGCTCTCCTGTGCTTGCTTGTGTAGGCATGGATCATGAACACTTGTGTCCACGAGAATCCCAGGATGGACTGCAGAGTGTGACAAAAGAATCTAACTATAGGTGTGTGAACAACGGCATGGACAAGGGCAGAGGAGAAAAGCAACTTGGGTAGTTCATAAACGGTGGAGCCTGTCAGACTAAAGCAAAGGGCACAGTACATAAGCATGTCCCTAACACTCAATAAAGTGGATTTCCGCTGGAGTGTGAATTAGCCATTCTGAAACCACTGTGCGTGTTCACTGTAATTGAGCAACTGACGTTCAGTGGGTGGATGGAAGGGGACAGGAGCCAGCTGCCTGCCTCTTAGAGTGGGAGGTGCAGGTAAACAGGGGGAGAGAGTTAGAATGCCCACAGGGTAATGGATTTGAACGGGAGTCATGGGCCGATTCCCATTTCCAATAGGAAATCACGTTTAACTTGATAAAAATGGCCACCCAGAAGCTACTTCCTAGTATGTATATATACACAGGTTAATAGGTGCACATGTTTCCTTGCTCTGTCAGCTAAGAGAGCCCCAAAGCAGGGCACCAGGAGCCATGAGCACACCTGGTACCCAGGTCTTGGCCTCTAATACCACTCTCAGTGGAAGCAGCCAGGGTCCTCAGGGAGGGGCTGGTTCTACAGCTGGGGCAGGAAACACACAAGATGAGCTGAAGCACAAAAATGTACCAGGGAAAAAAATCAATCCCACAGTGATGGAAGGATATCACAGGGACCCAGGAGCCAACAAACAGGGCTCCCAAGAGCCCCAGCTTGGCGATTCAAGGAACAAAATTAATTACTAAGGGATTATAACTCCAAATACAACGCAAACGCCCATGATGCACGCTTACCTAGAGAGGTCATTGAATAAACAAACCCAGGGGAGTGGACACATGTCCCATGCAGAAGCTGACACAGTTCATATAGACAAAACCACACTTTTGTCTGAGCTGCAAACAGTAGTGTCTTTCAAGGTACAGTGTCCAAGGGGAGGGGGAGAGTAACTGTCCTACACAGAATAGGCATGTCACCTGGTGACTGCAGGCACAGTCAGGAGGAGCCCAGGGAGGTGCAGTGGCCAGGGGTATGTGGTGCTCTCGATGGATCCTGAGACAGGACATGACCTTAGGGAAAGCTGATTAAACTACAGATTTGGGTTAATAATAACCTGTCAGTATTTGTTCATTAATTGCAGACATCCTTATATAAAGTACTAAAAATAAGGAACCCTGGGTGTGGAGTATGTGGGAACTCTGTTATCTTCTCCTGTAAATCTAAAGCTTTTCTAAAATAAACTATTTTTTAAAAGTCAGATGCCAGTTCTAATTCTGAGACTCCACAGGTTCTCCCTCCACCAGTCTCCCTGCTCCTGCACCCTCACTGTCCCACCTCCTTCTCCGGTGAATTTGGAATCTCTGTCAAATACATCAGGGTGAAGACGAAAAATGATCAAGCTGACGGCTCCCTTGTCATAGCTGGTCACTGTGATGCCAGAGGGGCCTCAACTGAGTCCGCATGACACACAACCTTAGTCTCTCCACAGCAGGGAACTCGGTCTTGCTGAGAGGAGGACCAAAGACCTCTCCCATACAAACTTGTGTTTGAAATAATTTAACGCCTTCCACTTAACAACCTCTCTCTCCACAACTGCCTATTCACCATTGTACTAATCTATTGATACATTTTCATTTGGTATAGCAAAATACCCGAGGTTGTGTACTTTATAGAGAAAGAGGTTATGCAGCTCACAGTTTTGGGGAAGTTGAAAGTCTGAGACTGGGCAGCCCCATCTGTTCAGCCTCTGGTGAGGACCTCCCGGTGTGTGGCATCACAATAGTGGGGGCACGTGGAGAAGAAGAACAAGGATCCAGAACTGCCTGGGTCCCATGAGAGTGACAGCAACTCCCTTAAGGACACGCTCCGTGGCCTAACCCCTCCCAGGAGGCTCCACCTCCACATCACCACTGGAGACCTGCTGGCCTGCACTGCGGCCTATGGGGCACTGCAGGCCACGCCCACTTTGCCAGTGATAGCCAGGGTGGCCCTTGTGCTTAACTCACTCCCTGGCCTTTTAAAGGTGATAGACTCTTGCTTTTATAGAATTATGAATGTCTTCCTAGTAGTTAAGAGGAACATGGGGGGGGGGGTCTTACCTGGTGTGAGCCAACAGGCTCTGGAGCATAGGAAGTTCAGGGGGTCTCTAAAGGCCTGAAATAGCAACTCCCCCAGGGGGTCCTCCGGGCAGAATAGAGGGCTTGAAAGAAGCTCCCACTGACCCCCAATCTGAGCCCCACCACCAAGAATTCTTCCCAAAGTTCCCCAGAAGCTGGGCAGGGGACCTGTTTCCTCCTATGTAAAGGCCGCATCATCTGCCATTTTCTAAATGAAATGCATTTGATCCACAAAATTGTTCTGATCCTCGGCTCTGAGGAAGCTCAGTAGGAAAGAACCTTGTGTATGAAGAAAGCAAGACTCCAGAGTGTGGCGAGGAGTCCTGTGACGGGGCGGACCTGGGCCCCATCTCGGGGTTCCGCTCTGTACCAGCCAGTTGACCAGTTGAAGCTCAGCCAGGCCAGGAGCTGTCCACAGAGGAGCTCAGGTACGGATGGTACTCACTGCTGGCCTTCTCTCCAGGACAGCCTGAGCCCTGGCTACCCTCCTCCACTGCCCTCCCCAGCCTGACTCCCCATCAGCACAGTGACCATGACAAGAGCTTACCTCACCTGACCCGGTCAGCAATGCATCCTAGAGACCATTGCGGGAGCTACCCCCGTGATATACCCACGTGCCAGCTTCCTGTGAAAACCAAGACACGTGCAAAGGAAAAGCAAAGGCCCCCAACTCGGGCTCCTCCCCAAGCTCAACCAGAAGGGCACAGGTCCCCCCCCCCAGCAGCCCACACTTAAGGGCATTTGCCTGAAATCTTCTGTGCAAGATCTGTTCATTTATTTACTTCTGTTATTTAGTCAGCTGAGGGGCCCCTTTTCCTCATCTCATTCTATGTATTTGCATAAAAATAAATACTTCTTACACTTTTTAAAAATAAAAACAATCACATTGTATTGTTTTGCAAACTGCCTTTCCACTTCATTATACGTCATAAAAACTCTTCCTTGTAGTGTATTTGAATCCACCTTTCTTTTTAACTACCACATACTATGGACGGTGTTGGGAGTCAGAAGGTGATCCCCCAACCACAAATGCTTTCTGTCCTGAGGGGGCTTAGGACCCCCCCCCCAGGACAGTCCCTGGGCCTTCCCAGTTTGCCCCACTCCACCTCCAGGCACAGAGCTCTCCTCACAGCGCTCTCCGGTGCCAACGTCTAGAACTGCCAAAAGAAAAAGCGCTTTCCTCCATCCCTTCCCTGAGCTCCACTAACTAAACTCCTGCCCCAGGAGGAGAAGCCGAGGTGTCTCAACACAGCTGACAGCGTCCTCGCTATTGGTCCCATAGAGAACCATTTCTCACCCGGTATCCATCCTGTGGGCCAAGCACACTTGATTACGTATTCTCCAAGTTCATTATCTCCCCCCTGGAAATTGTCTACACGCCTCCCTCCTTACTGGAAAAGGTTATGTCATATCAGCATCAGAATCACATTGGCTGGAGGGCAATTTTACTTTGTGATGGCCTCCAGGCCGTCCATAAATCTATTACACCTTGTTTCCTCTATAATATCCCCCCCACCCCCGCCGCCTCACTCTCTTTTTCAATACCTGGGATTGAACTTAGGGGAACTCAACCACTGAATCACATCCCCTGCCCTGTTTTGTATTTTATTTAGAGACTTATTTGCTTAGCATCTCTCTTTTGCTGAGGCTGGTTTTGAACTCAAGATCCTCCTGCCTACGCCTCCCAACCTGCTGTGATTACAGGCAGGCACCACTGTGCCCAGTGAGCCCTCAGAGGATGGAGAAGACATTTCCTTGAACTCCCACAATGCCCTACATTTTAGTTATTGTTTCCCCCATTACTGGACACCTAGGTTGTCTCCCTTTGGCTTTTACCAGCAAGGCTGTCATGTGCACCTAAACACACTGTCTCTGAGTACAGGGCGAGGAGGTGTGAAGAGTAGACTGGGGGAACTAAGCTGGGTCCCATCATGTGCACATTTTAAAATGTGGTTGCACCTGCCAAAGTCCCCTTCCCCTAGTCCTATCACATTACATGCTGTGAACAGGACAGGAAAGCGTCCACTTCCTTCCTTCCCCCCAGTCCAGGGGCTCTGCTGCTGGACAGAGCTTCATCCAGGTGAGACATTCTAAGCTGCTCAGTCCCATGAGCAAGCAAATAAGCTTTCATTTCAATATTGATGCCAACAGATGCTAGTCCAAAAAATGTCATTACAATTTCCCTTTCCCCTGAAAGCATTAGGGTCGGGCTTTTTCAACAGGCTGAAATGATCACCTTATGCCCCTGGTTCCCTCTAAGAGTGGCTCCTCTTTAATCCTCTTATGCCCATGATGAACACACCATTTTAGAGAGACCACACCATCAAGCTAGCAAAAAGCCACAGCTGCTTTGGCAGAATCACGGTGGGCACACTCCCTCCCCAGTTTAACAGTACTGTGCATTAAACCCGTCTTAGAATTGGGCCGGCCATTACCTTAATCACAGTCAACATACTTATGCTGAATCCATCTGACCCAGAAACTCAGTCTCCACAGCGTGTGTGCACGAGATAATCTGGGGACACATTTGTGACATTTGGTTAACATTTCCTCTCTCTTCTGTGTAAAAAGGTGAATCGCTATCCAGACATAAGGATACGAGGGAGAGCCCCCGCTTGCCATTTAAATGCTATTTAATTATTTCCTGAGACTGTGTCAATGATGGAGAAACCTAATTTAGCAGAAAAAGTCAGCACTCAAAACCCCAGCAGAGTCACCCCCATGGTGAAAATGAAGCTATGTGTCTAACACCTACCTAGACCTTCTGTATAGTTACTAATGCACTCATTTGTCTAACAAACTATTCACTTGGTGCCTACTGTGTGCTGGTTGTGTTGGGCACTGGCAATACAGTGTTGTAGGAAGCAAGGAGTCACGGGTCACAGCCAGGACTGCCAGGCTGCAGAAGGAAGGGCCAGGGAAGGGCTCCACCAGGCTCACACCTGACATGTGCCTCAAACAAGGGGCCCAACTTGGAAAAGAAGCAAAGGTGTCACCACAGTGCATTTGAGCATGATTAAAAGTGCAGGTGGCTGGAATAAGGGTGTGGAGGAGGGAGGGGCTCCTGTTCACACTCAGTGATCATCCAGTGACCAGGTTCATCTTCTAGGTGCCCTCCACAGGGGCTTCTGCAGAGGAGACCACCCCAAAGCAATCAAGTAAGTTGACAGCCAAGCCTTTGTCTCTCCATCATGCCTCTATCCAAAAAATTCACCCAGCACGTTTCCCTGGCCCCATGTTTGCAGACACTCTGCTCCTACCCAGCCATTCTCACCCCTGCTGCTGCCACCCACTGCCCAAGCCTGTGCCCAGTTCCCCTGGGGCCCCAGAAGCTCTCCATGAACTTCCTCTCCCGCCATCACCGGCTCCCAAACAGAGCTGAGCCAGGCAGGGGTGAAGGAATGTTTGTGGACACAAACTGAGGAAGTCCACACTGACCAAATTGACCTGCAAGCGTAGGAACATTTCTGCCCTTAAATGGACCTTCTCTCTGTTTTCTTACCCTTGAATTCCACAAGGTCGTGTTTTTGAAATTTAAATGCCTTAACATTCTGCTTGTCTTAAACACTATACTCCATCCAAAGACACGTACCTCCTGTTGCCATTGCTCACCCAACTCTGTCTGGGACCGTGTACCCCATCTGACTAGTGTTTGAGGCTGGGGAACAGGACTGGTCCACAGGGGTTCATCAGACCATTCCCCCCATATTTCATGAACGCTTGTGTCAGTGACAGGTGTTTTCTAATACACCAATATTTGAAGTGACTTGGAATCCCCTCGAGAAGTGACTTGTTTAGTTAGAACTATATTCTGATAAACAGAACGGGTCACAGTTAAAGAACAGGCTTTGAAATCAGACAGCTTTGTCCCCTCTGCTCCTGACCCAGGGAGAATGATGGGTTGTGAGGAGATGGTCTCCCAAGGGCCATAGGCCTCAGGAAAGAGGCCAGGGGCGCGGAGGCACAGCAAACCAGGAAGCTTCTCTCAGGCATGCCTAGGAGCCTCTCAATCCCTGTGAACTTGAGGACGAGCAGGGATGGGCAAACAGAGGCAGCAGGAAGGCATCCTGCAGGGGCCAGGGCATGTGCAAAGGCGTGAAAACTGGAAAGGACTCCACAGCCCAAAGCTCAGGAGGCCCACGAGACAGTGCCATGGGGTAACCACAGCACGTGAGGCTGCAGAGACCACAGGCGCCAGATCACCAGGGGCCTTGAATGAGTTCCATTTATTTTTTCCTGAAAGTAGTCTGGGGGCCATTGAAGAAGGGCAAGCAAAGGCACATCGGGGTCCTGTTTGCATTTTCCATCCCTATGTTAGCTTTCCCATAGCAAAGAGAATGGGGGCCTTCCAGGGGAACCTCTCACAGTCAGACTTGGCCCCAAACATCTCTCGCATCTCATCATCTCAAAGCAGAAGAGAGCATAGAAATCATCTCATCTACTCCCATCAGTAGAGATGAAGAAAACTTACTTTCAAGGGATATGAGTTAGCATCGTTGTGAGTTTAAGTGAAATGAAACTTCCTGCCTACCACTCAGCCCTCCTAAGGTCCACCTCCACCTGCCACAGGACAGCATCTGGGCTCCAGGAGGCTGGAGGAAGGGGGACTCAGTTCTGAGGACATGGCTCAGAGCAGATCCTTTGCAATGTTGAAAAAAATTACCAGTTTTGAGAGCTGATCCAGTCTATTCTATGAACACAAGAAAAATTCTAGCTGGTTTTGTAGATTTTTCTCATAGTGATTAGAAAGTTAAGCCCTTTTAAATCAGAGATTATTCTTGAGCCTCTGCTATTTAAATTACAACTCCCAAATCTTGAATGATGTAACAGACTAAAGTCCAAATGCTGCCTTTTTAATTCTGTGCATCCCATGGAAGTTATTTAATGTGACAGAAGGCCGTGCAGATTGGCCTGGTAGTGAAATCTTAGAAATGTAGTTTGTGCTGTAATGCTCACCATATCCTCAATCCTCTAAAAAGTAAACAGGCTGTTTTGCCATGTTTTCTATCCAGGGAATCACAAACAAATCCAAAGAGGTGCGTGCAATCTAGAATGTACCAAAGGCTGGTGATCTCCCCGGTTAATTCCTTTAACGGACAACAGTGACCAGGTCATGCAGACTAGCCGGCCCTACACTTAGCAGCCCAGAATCGGCAGGCCAACAACTCACTCATTATTCCTCAAACCATCTCTGCAAGATAAGGAGATGGATCAACTAAAACGTGGAGCACAGGTTTATTCAGTCAGTCCCTAACTTCAATCAACGTTCTTAACCATGCAGAGGTACAAAGCCCCTTGCTTCTGGGATACCAGATCACCACAGTAAAGATCATGGTGTCTGGAGAATCCCAAACCACATGTCCCCTAATAGTCACTTCCACTCCACCAGGCAAATCTGTGAAAAGACAGCAGGTCCATTGTTACTGGTGCAATAGATATTAAGTGGTGGATCCCTTCTTCAGAACAGGGATCCTGAAAGGACCAGCGAGCCCAGGACTTGGTGCAGGGGCTCTCCCAGATGCGGGTTCATTGTCACCTCAGGGACCTGCATGTTTATTTCTATTGCACCACAGGCCAGTCTCAGAGAGGGGAGCGCTGACTTAGTTCATATGGACTGCAGGTGGTCCCTGCAGGGAGCTCTTGTCTATCTGAAACTAAGCCTCTGCCTCCTGCATCCCAGGGCCCCAAGAGGCTGGCTCCCTGAACAGGGGCTTGGGATGTGGAAAGCAGAGATACACTAAGATGCTGCTAGCCCTGCCTGAGGAGAAATCATGATGGGGTCCCCAGAGAGAGGGGAGGGTTCAGAAAATCACCAATGTTGGATGACAGGTTGACTTGCTTCTGGAGTGGGAAGCTCTTCTGAAAAAGAAGCTAATGGAGAAGTTCTGCTCTTTCCATTTAACCGATCAGCTCAACTGAGACTCAGAGGACATGACCTGCAGAGATCCCAAGGGAAACCGAGGACTTTCCTGAGTAAACCTCAAATCTACCAATGGAAGCTCAGTCTCCCTAGGGTGTCTGTCGGTCACTAGCAAGAGCCTTGCATGCCATGAGGAAGGACAGCTTCTTAGGTGGACACAGGGAAAGAGCAGTTGTCAAAAATCATCTCTGTCCTGGTAAAGTGTTTCACACACAGTCAGCATAAGACTCATGGCCAAAGCTAGAAGTAAAAATGAAAGTCCTACTGTAATTTTGCTTTTAGTTGGAAATCAAATCATCTGGAAGATTTGCTCAGTAGAATTAACACTTTATAAGATGCCCTTAGTCAATCCAATATGCCGGGAACCCAGAGTAGAGTCTCACTCAAGGTGTGCTCAATGTTACCATTATTTAATATCATTTCTAACAAAGCACCCATTTTCACTATTTGGCTCAGTGAAGGTTTTCGTTCCGTGTTTCGGTGACTCTGCCTGAGCACTGTGGCTTGTGTTTCTGATTTAAGAATAAAATTAAATTTTAAAGAGCAGATATTCAGAAAGTTAGGAGGCAGAAAGCAAAGGTGTGGCGCTTCCTGGGCTCTCCCTGGGCTCTCCCTTGGGGTGTGATTGTCAGATACTGGGAAGGCTGATGTGGGACTTAAAACACCATCTGCCCTGGGATGTCCGTGGAGAAGTAAACTGAACCCTGAGTTTCTACATCACCTGCTGCTGAGCCCTCTCCTTCCTGGGGATAAAAAAAATTTTTTAAAAAAAAGCTAAGCATATCAGCTAACTCAGAAGCAGGACCTAGGGGTGAGCCCTGTGAGGCATTTGATAAGCCCAGCATAACAACAGCATCTTCTCTCCAGAAAAAAAAAAAAAAAGTCCTGTTATAATTGACTTTTAAAATGAATACCACACATACAGAGGTTGCTCCTAGCCAGGGGTCCACACAAACCCATAACAAGCTGCAGTCTTTTCTGGGAAAAAAAAAAAAATTCTTGGCTGTGCCCGGCTGAAATTTTTGCCTTATATGAAATAGGGTCTTGGAAAGAAAAAGCCAATATCATAAAGTTTTCAAATTTGAAAAATAGGGTAATTCCACAAATGAAGAAAGATATCTTTTCAAAAAAAATATGACAGAAGTAAGAGAGAGAGAACAAATCAGAAAACGTTTTCTGCTTAAATATTCAAAGGCAGAATATGACATATAAAACAGAAATTTCCAATTTGAAAAAAAAGTAACATGTACTTGGAAATGTCCTTGTTTTCTTACTTGTATACCTGAATAGTCTAGTTTTTAAAATGCATTTAACAAATGCAACACAGCTCATTCAGGGTTGATTTGAGTTCACAAAATAATTTTATTAGATGTAAGAAAGCATACAGGCAGCAAAATGAAAGAAACACTCACAGTACAGAAGTCACAGACCCGATGCGGGAGGGTTTTCAGCAGATGTCTGTCCTTTGTACCAATGTCATCTCCGTATCAGTCAACTGCTTATCAGGAGACGACTGTAAACATTTCCACATCCCCATTGGGACCCCCACACTAGCCAGGAAGGGAGCAGCTGGGGAGGCTGTGGCGGTGCTTTCCACAATCCAGGTGTGACAGGATCCCCAGGCTCAGAGAAAGGAACAACGTTTGTGAGCAGGGCCGCTGTGGCTTAGGGGCACTTAACACGGAGAATGAGGCACTGCTCCTTAATTAGGACACCATTAACATTTAAAGACCTTTAAAAAAAAATGGGTCCTCCACTCAGATCAAAGCACACAAAGGGAGGAGCCCGATTGAGCAGTTGGGTTTGAGCTGGGAAGGTGAAGACACAGGGTTCCAGCTGGGTCCATTGGTGGGGCGGCTGCGACACAGAACCCAGCAAACTGTCCTCCTGCATCTTTCCACCTGGGACAGCCATTTGGCTCAGAAAAGCTCTGGGACACGCAAGCAGAGCAGTGAGAGGAGCCCAGAAGCCAGCTATTTTACATAAATACAAAGCCTCCTGCACCTCCCAGCCACCTAAGAGGTACCCGGAGGGCTGAGCTGGCCCCTCGCAACTGCAATCGCTCCTGGGACCAGCTTTGGCCACGTTTTAAACACACGAGTAGCTATGCTTTTTTTAAAAATTTCACAATCTTTTTAGACTAAAAAATAGCCTTCGCAGCATTTGTCCTTCTCACCTTGGATTTACTCAAGTCCCTGCATCCTAAGGGACCATCGCAGCTGCAGGTCCTGCCAGTCTGCGCTGGTTCCAGAAGTTGCTCATGAGCCTGTGCAACCTCACTCTGTGTTTGCTTCATTGGTTTATAAAGTGCTAGTTCAATAGACAGTTCAA
This sequence comes from Urocitellus parryii, assembly GCF_045843805.1. Lineage (NCBI taxonomy): Eukaryota > Metazoa > Chordata > Mammalia > Rodentia > Sciuridae > Urocitellus > Urocitellus parryii. Next base: position 161,743,909 of record NC_135531.1, on the reverse strand, counting down.
GCTCAGATAACTCGAGTGTATCCTATTAAATATGATAAATATAGATTTATTATGATAAATTCAAAATATCCATATAATACAATAAATAAATAAAACCAATATCAACAAAACATCTCTCCGTTCTGAAAGAAAAAAAAAAAAGCATTGTCATTCCTACTGTAAGGCTCGGTTATTTTTTAGAAATGATTGATGAAGGCATGCACCTACCTTTACAATCTGAAAACTTTGCTTGGAACAGTTTTAGCACCTGTTTGTATACAGCAAACTCAACCCTTCGGAAAGCTTTGATTTTAATGAAGCTGTTCATTGCTGATTCTTTGCCCTATTTTTAAAATCCTAAGATAAGTTTCAAAAATGATTCTGAAGCCAAAGACATGTCCCTGTTGGCTCCCATGTATCCCTGTTTGATGGGCAATGAAAACCATGGAAAATACAGTGGAATGTATTTGAAAATAAACTTGGTTGTCTGTTCAAAAGGGCAGAGGTCCCCCTGATGTCTCAGTCCCACCAGACCTTAGCAGCAACCCCCAAAGAATCTCCTCCAGCTCTCAGATTGCCTGCGCATGGCTGGGCTCACCCAGGAGCTCAGGTTGGATGCTGTCCATTGTGTGTGGTGGGCTGGATCTTCTCTAGAGAGACATCAGTGTCATAGTCCAATATGACTGACAGGGCTGGGGACAGCCTGTCCAGTGGTTTGGCTATTCCGCCTGCCTCCTCCTTCTTCAGGTCCTCAGAGGACCCCACAGCATGCGGGATCAGGTAAACCAGATTGCACTCCTTGGAGATGGAGCCTCGGGGTTCATGATGACTAGAAAGCACCACGGCCCCGTTGTTATTGATGCTAACTGTCTCTATGGCATTACCCGTTATAGGGCACAGCCTGTAGCATCCTAAGAGAGTGGAGAATGCCTTCTGAAAATCAGCATTAAAGGCATAAATGATGGGGTTCAGGGAGGAATTAGCCCACCCAAACCACACGAACACATCAAAGGTGATGGAATCGATGCAGAAGGGCTGGGTCTCCTCAGACCCACAGAAGGGCACCATGCAATTTGAGATGAAGAAGGGGAGCCAGCAGCAGACGAACACCCCCATGATCACGGACAGGGTCTTCAGGACCTTAGTCTCTCTCTTGAAGGACATCTTAAAGGAGCTTTCTGATTGAGAACACTCGACAGGCTTCCCATTCCCTGTGGTGGTCTGGCAGTTCTTGGCGTGGACCGCTGCCCTCTCCAAGGCTGAGATGCGCCGTATTTGTTTCTGGGCAATCCTGTAGATACTGGTGTAGGTGACAATCATGATGGCCACCGGGATGTAAAAGCTTATCAGGGAGGATGAAATGGCATATGTCCTGCTCAATCTGGTGTCACAGTTGTCCTCGGTCTCTTCCAGGAAGGTGGCATTGCCATCGGAGGGGCTGATGGGCTTGGCCTTGTGCCAGCTGAGCTGCACCGGGATGAAGGAGATGAGGACAGACAGAGTCCACGCCACACTGATCAGAATGAAGGCTGCCTTGGGAGTCATCTTCCTCTCGTACTGGAAGGGGCTGGAGATGGCCCAGTACCTGTCCACACTGATCACACACAGGTTGAGGATGGAGGCAGTGGAGCACATGATGTCAAAGGCCACCCAAATGTTACAGAAGGACCCAAAGGGCCAGAAGCCAGCAATTTCAGCCACAGCTTTCCAGGGCATCACTAAGACAGCCACTAAGAGGTCTGACACAGCTAGGGAGATGACGAAAAAGTTGGTCACCTTGGATCGCAGGTGTCGGAACCTGATGACAGCAGCACAGACCAGAGTGTTTCCCAAGAGAGTGGACAGGATGAGCAGTGACAGGAAGCAGGCTGTGAGGATACGGAAGGAGAAGTCCCTCTCCACCGCCAGCCCGGCACCATCCATGGTGGAAGTGTTCAGAGCCATCTTCCAGAAGGAGAGAGCCTCAGGGCTCCAACACCCCTCCAGTTCTTAAGCAGGGATGAGGGTCGGTCAGACCCCACTGTTCCACTCACCAGTGGCTCCCCTGGCAGAGAACGTCACCAGCATTCCATCAGAGAGGGGCAGCAGGAGCTTCAGGGGGAGTCCAGGGCAGCCCCCTGTCCCTTCCTGCTGTTCCCTTAGCTGTCTTCTGACTCCTTCACTTCAGGTCACAGTCACCACCACCACCAGTTGGCCCCTAAATTCCCCAAGGAAAGCACTGGCTTTTTAGCACATATTCTAAGTCATCCACCCTGAGACTCCCAGGCCTCTGCTGTGCCAGTCAATTGCAGTCACAGTTCCGGGTTGCAGCCTCTCTGGTGGGGACAGAGAATTCTCCTCTTTTGAGACGCAGATAAAAATACATGTCTTGTTCCTCCAAGCCCCTCTCTCTCCTCTGCAGCTCTCTAAACGCCCTAAAAAGCAAAGGAAAAACACAGTCGTTCTACAAGACTTCAGCAGATCGCATCTTTGCTCACTGTCAAACCCAATCCAGTCATTAGCTGGGCGACCCAGTCAAAGCCACCTACCTTGCCTTGAATCCTCTCTCTCAAAGCCCCCGGAGCTCGGAAAGTGGACTTCACAAGGCGCCTTGACTCCACAAAGCCCAGGAAGCCCGCCAGAGTCCGACCAGCCGCGCGCAGCGGGAGTTCGGCTCCCTCCGGCTGCGCAAAGATTGCCAGGGAGGATCCGTGAAAGGGACCCTGGGCCAGGCCCCAGGAGGAGAGGCGCCTCCTCGCTGTCAGAAGCCCCTAGAGACAGTTCCAAGCGACTGGAACCAAGAAAAGGGCTACAGGCTCCTGAAGCTTCCCTGGGAGAGGGCACCCCAGGACTAGTCCCTGGGACAGTTTTGCTCCCTCCCTCCTGCAGCCCAGAGCCTGGGTGCCCTGGGGTGGCCTTCACCCCCTCGGGGAGGACCCTGAACCTCCTTACAGCGCTGCCCACTGCCTCTCAGGAGGCTGTGGGAACGCGAGGCACAGAAAGCCGAGCTGGCACGGGCAGGCACTCAGTCCGGCTGGGTTCCCACGGGGCACAGCCCTCCCGGCCCCCGCGTTCCCTCCCCTGCCCTAGGGGCGGGCTGCGCTTGACAGGCAGAGTTGGGTGACAGCCACACGTGGTTCCCCTGGATGATGCTGCTGCAAAGGGGGTGGGTGACGCCCAGGTGAGCGCTTGCGCTCACTGGTTACCTGTCCAGTTCCTGGACCCCTGGACTGTACGCAGCAAGGCACTCGGGACAAATCCCAACATTAAAACCTCAAGTAACCCTAAGTCGCCTGTTCGTGAAGCTTGGCCTAACGTCCCACGCCTCTAGGGGTCAACCTCAAACTCGACCCAAAACCCCGAGCCAGAGCCTGTCCGCTTCCCCCACGCACGCCAAACACAACCACAGGCGCGCTAGTCCCCCCAGCCGCATCCCAGCGCCACTATCTAGCCTGCGACCTGTCGGGGAGGCGCGGGTACTCACCGCGGTCGGGAAGCGCGGCGCTCCGGCGGTGTCCCTGCGCCTGGCGGGCGCTGGCTTCGCGCGAGAGCCCAGTGGCCCGCGCATCCCAGGCTGCGGTCAACGCCGGTCTGCAGACGGTGCCCGGTGGCCCGCGAGCGCCCAACCCGAGCGCCACGCGCTCCACTGCGTGGGCCCGGGGCGCCCTCTGCCGGCGCTTGCGGCGTCCCGAGCCCGCAGTGCCTCCGGGTCTCGACCTCCCTCGCCTTGGCCCGCAATCTGCAAAGGACCAGCGCCTCCTTCTGTTCCTCCTGGGCGGTTACTGCCTGAAAACCTGGGCAAGGGGAGGCGCCATCTCCCTCACTCGGTACTCCTCTGCTTGAAATACCCCTAAAAGCCGATAAGGACGGGAAGTTCCTTCGGCTGGTTCGCCATTCGTGAACAGGTGTCCTGCCGTGTCCGGGTAAGCTAGCGGCAAGCCTGACTCTCAGAGAGAAGAGACCGGCGTTTGCTGAGCAGCCTGTGTCCCAGACACCATCCTGATGACGTTCGGTTCTGTACCACAATCCCTGCACCTAGGACCGCTCAGCTCCGCTTGGCGGGGTAGGAGAGGGTGCTGCGGAAGGTGCAGGCGCCAGGCCAGGGCAATTTCCAAAGCTAAGGAGGCACCCAGCCTGTGGCCTGGCTGCTGCCTGAGTGTTCTTTCAAATTAACTGAGTCTAGAACCAGAAGCCACGAACTAATAACTACCTAATGCCTGGCAGAGCTCCCAGGATCCCTTGTCACCCCCCCCCCCAGCAGTGCCTCACAGGTCAGGATTTCCGCTAGTTGTGCAAAAATGGAGACATCATGGTGTCTCCCTGTGTTCACATAAGCCTGGGGATGGGAAGTCACACTGCCTAGATTTTTGTCCCTATGATATAATAGGGTGATTACAAGTCTTAAATGAGATGCTGGTTGCAGAAAACATGGGGCCAAACCTGGGATCTAGTGAGCCCCTCCTGGGCAAGGAACTTCCAGGAATCCTAAAATAGAGGTGAGTATGTATGCTCTCACCTCCATGATCACCACACACCACAGGATTTTCTCTGTAAGAACGTTGGACCTAGATGATAATTCTACCTAATGAATCTGTACCCACTACCTCTTGGTTTTAGATGAGGGACCGCATGAGTGACAGACTCCTTTGCCTGTGCTTATCACTTTGTCCTGCTTCCAACAGCCTTAGTGTTGCATGCAGGGCCCCAGACATAATCACATGGAATTTTTTCCATATACATGCCCCAAGAACCACATTCCTTAAGTGTGTATAATGGGACCCTTCCAGATCATTTAGTTAAGGCAGGCCTTCTCCAGGCTTCTTTATGCTTTATTTCATCTCTCTTTCCTTTTTAGGAATAAACACAAATTAAAGGATGTTTCTAGTTCAAGGCATGTGAGCCCAAGTATATAGCTCCCCACATTCTCCCCATCCTGAAGTTTCTACTAACATTGCCCAGAAATAAGCAGGGGGGAGGGGGCAGATTCAGCACCTTGGAAAGCTGGGAACTTTGGGATAAAAGACAGCAGACAGGAAAGGACTGAGACTCCCTTGCTTATTCCATGTGGGGAGGGAAAGCTTCTCAGGGCCCAGGGGCAGAAACCCCCAAAGAACAGGCTACCCACCCCTAGATCAGGGCAGCAGGGTCTTCAGGGCAGGATGAGACCAAGTCGAGGGATGAATGTTCTGTGTAATGGCAGTCCTTGAGAATTGCCCCACACACACACACACAAAGACCCTGCAACACCCGATACTCTACCCACTGGAGCCAGGTCAACCACAGAGAGACTGAGTCTCCAGGGGCATTGGACTCCACAGCACCAGCTCAACAGGCAGAATATACCTGCTATAAAGCATCATTATTGACCAAAATCTTGCAGAAAGAAAATGCCATTCATAACACACTTCATGTCTGCGTCTCTCTTAAGCTGGGCAGCGTCTCAAAAGGAATTCTCTTTCATTGCTGGAAAAATCCTTGACATTCTTTCAAACTAGCTCATGCCAATCTTTGCCTTTTTCCCTCACCTGACAGGCCCAGGTAATCAGATCAACAATGTCACTTGTGTAGTGGATGAGACATACTTTCAACGCCAAGAAAATTTGTCATTTTTAATGTCAGAATATCAAATCTCCTCTTTAGCTTTAGGATACAAGAAAGACCCAAAAAGCCAGGCAGCAAATAGAAACTTGTGAATGCAAAGAGAGGCTGGGGGAAATCCAGGAGAAGAAGAGCGTTGGACTATTTCTCTACATCTCTATAATTCAAAGACAGACACCTGAGATCCCTTTCTGCCAGACGTAGGTCCCTGGACTTTGAATATAATAGTGGAGGGAGGAGGAAAAAGTAAAATGCAGCTAAAATGTCAGGGTTTCTATAACGTCTTTGCTTAGCATCTGGATGGCCATCTTAAGTGACAGCCGCCATTTTAAGGGAAAAGTTTCGCTTTCCTGCCCAAGGGCATTTCTGAGAAAGGCTCACCATTCCCTCACACCAACCCCACCCTTAACTGCCCACATTAGGACCTGCCCAGCTCTAATTCCTGAGCCTGCCCCATAAAAGTCCCAGAAGTAAAGCCTGCGTTGCCTCTCTCTCCTATAGAGAGATGGCCTTAATTGTCAGCTCTGACAAATAAACTCTTAGGTAGGTCTGCCTGGTCTCCATCTTTCATTTCTCACTCTCCCATCTCTCATTTCTCATTTTCCCTTCACTTTCACTTTGCACAGAGTGTGAATTTCAGAGGAACTCACAGTTTGGCTAGAGATTTGGAGGTTTGTCCGATTTTTCTCCCTTGAAGCAAGGTAAAGCACAAACCTTTCATTTCATTCTGTAAAAGTCTCCCCACAAAGCCTCAAGCTCAGGACTCTTAAATGCAGGCAGGTATTAGCATCAGCTCTCCCCAGGAGCAAGGACCCACACAAAACACCTTTGTTCCTGGGATTGGCATGTCTTTTGAGCTCTGCCTGGTGATTTATGCACCATGGGGGTGTGGGGTTAAAAGGCTGCTTTTCAACAGATTTTTATTCGAGGTTTGTAAAAGTCAATGGATACAGAAGGCACACTATCCAAGGGGGAGCTCAATCTCATAAAAGAATAAATAAAACAGCGGAGCTGTCAAGTGTCTCTGATGATCTTTGTAAGTGGGTTCAGGATTTTTAAAGCTGATTTCAAGCCCAAAATGACTGCTTATAGTGTTGGTGAAAAGAAGCGCTGGGCTCGCCCAGAGTAACTAACAGAATTGCAATGCTTCAAAGGATGAATGTAAGTTGTTCTCCAAAATTCCCAATCCTGTGTCCTGTTTTCCTCTCCTATAGTTATTATTGCCATTCAAAAATCAACACCTAGGTTGTTTAAAGCCATTCAAAAATCAACACCTCGGCTGGCAGCAGTGGTGGAGAGATAGCGGCCTGTGCCACGCGTCTCCCATTGTGACATCTTCCTGTCCTCACGTTTTTTCCTGCCCCCCCCCTTCTATAAAAGTGACTGAGTAGGGTTTGGTTTTGTTTTCTTCTGCTTTTTGGTTTGGGGCAATGCTGGGACCAACCCAAGGCCGCTCGCTTGCTAGGCAAGTGTTCTACCAGTGAGCTGCACCCCGCCTCTAAGTAGTTTTTAAACTGTTTTGTTTTCTCCCCTATTGGCTTATTTTCTGTGATTCTTGGTTATATTCATAGTGGCTGTAGAGTTTTGTTGTGACTTGGATCTGGAATGTTCCCTGAAAGCTACTGAAGACTTGGTCCCCAATGCAGCAATGTTGAGAGGCGGGACTTGGGGGAAGTGATTGGACGGTGAAGGCTCTGACCTCATCAGTGGGTGAGTCCATTTGATGGATCAGTAATTTGAATGTCCTCCTGGGAGGAGGTGCAAACTGCGGGAAGCCCATTATGGTTGGAGGAAGTAGGTTACTGGAGGGAGGGCCTTGGGGACTACCTCTTGTCCCTGACATCCACCTGTCTCTCCCCACCCCCCATTCCTAACCACCAGGAGGTGGGCAGCTCTGCTCTGCCACAGGCTCTCTACCATGACATTCTGCCTCACCTCAGGCCCAGAAATGAAGGAGCCAAGTGACCACAGACTGAAGCTTCTAAAACTGTAAGCTAAAAGAGCACTTTCCTCCTTCTAAGTTTATTTTCTCAGGTATCTTGTCACAGTGATAGAAAACTGACTGACAGATTTTACATCTCATAGAATTAAATATGCAGATATCTACCTTCAAGTGATAGGATACCATTCCATGAGTAGTTCAGAATGTTACAAGGGCATTCTTTTTATGTCCTTTAAAGCAGTTAATTGTTTTTAAAGAAATCTAAGGAAGGAGAAATAAATATATATTTCCCATGTACTATCTCTGACGTTCTTCCTTCTTTGCCTTAGGTCCAAGTTTCCATCTGATATCATCCACCTCAAGGACTACCATCAACATTTCTTGGAGTTCCTTCTGCTGGGAACTGATTTTTTGTCAGCTTTAGTGTCTCTGAAGTTTTTCGCTGAGCCTTCATCTTTTAAAGCTGGATCTTCCAGGTGTGGCAAGCTAGACTGAAGCGCTCCTGCGGGTGTGCTTAGGCGTGGCCCGCTCTGTCTTTCCAGTGAGAATCTGCCCCCAGCACCGTCACTCCTCTGTCCATCACATGGTGTCTCCTCTGGCAGTTTTCAGACTCTGTTCCTCGTCACTGACTTGGGACCATCTGCTCAAGATGTGCCTTGGTTTGGTCTTGTTCACCCTGAATTGCTGGGGATTTGTTGAGATTTTCTGTACCAATGAGCTGACTGTCAACTTTGGAGATTTGGGGCCATTATTTCTCCCAGTATTTTCTTTTCTTGCCTTTCCCTGTTGGCGTCTCAGCACAAGTGCTCGAGCTGGCCTGTGGCTCCCTTTTCTCTTTGTTTTGGAGAGTATCTGTGGCCATTTCTTTGAGGTAACTAGTAATTTTTCCTCTGCAGTGTCTGATCTCTTGCTAAGATGTAGTTCTGTTTATTCTCTCAAAGTTCATTTAGTGCCTTTTTATAGCCCCCGTCTCTCCTGACCTCTCTGAATAAATGACATATAGTTAGAGTAACTATGTTAATGTCCTTCTTTGTTGATTCTAACGCTTACTCAACTCTGATGATTTTTCTCCTCAGATTTGTCTAATTCTCTTCATGCCTATCGATTTTTATTGGAATTCACATATTGTTGATTTTATCATGTTGGATGTCATCTCTTTTTGACATCCCTTATGAAAACTAATGAGTTTTGCTCTAGAAGGAAGTCTAATCCTTGCAGGTCTTGCTTTGGGTATTTATTAGGCAGGTCTGGGCAGTGCTTTGTTGGGGCTGATTATTCTGCACCCTGGGGCCAGGTTCTTCTGTGTGATCCACCCAGTTTCCCTGAGGCATGAGGTTTTCCGGTCTAGCTGGTGGCGACAGACACTGTTCCTGGCCCTGGGTGGATGATACATCTGGTTCCCTCTGGTGGCCACCCTGTTTCCTTGCTCTGGTGTGCTGGCTAGTTCCTGATGAGACTCAAAGGTGAGTCTGAGATCTTTGGAGCCTTCTCTGCCTCACCCGGCGGTCTCCAGTCCAGTACCGTTGCACAGCCTCAGCTGGCCTGCCTGTCTCCCCGGACTCGGTGCTGTTTCCTCACTCAGGGAGGCTAACTGACTCCTCTGTGTCCTCCCTCCCTGACCACAGCCTGTGCAGGAAACCAGGACAGCTGAGCTCATCTCCCTTGCCTCCTGTCTTTGGAGGATCGCTGTCTTGGTGCCTTGTGCCCAGGATCTTGAAGATCAAGGTGTAATGTGGTGTGTCCTGCTATCGGTTGTTCCAGGGGGGAGAGGTAAATTCAATCCCTGTGACTCCATCTCGTCTGAAGCAGAGATCAGGAAATGTCTCCACTTCAAAATTTTATTCTCAACATTTTAGGTTTTAAATCTAAAAAGGCAAACGAATCGAGGCAGATGAGGAAAATCAGGATTGGCCAAGCAGAACAGCTCCACAATATTAGCTTCCCTGTGGTTTTGTTGGGCCCTGTCTGCCCTTGAGCCAACTCGCACACTGGCCGTGCCTCTGCCTTGGCTGGCGTCCCCTTCCTCATCCACAGCCCTCAATCTTAGGAAATGCCTGGAGTGCACCAAGCCCAGCTGAGCCTTTTGAGGTTGCAGTCACACTTTTAGCAGGGCTGGAAGGGTCCCACACCAGCCTGCATTCCAGAAAAATTCTTGGGGGCCTGTTACCTCCGGCTTCTCTTCCTGGCACTAAGTTGACAGCAGTAAATTCAACAGCATCCTAATCCTCAGAGTTTATATTTTAGTTGTGAATGACAGATACCTTTTGCACACACACACACACACACTATATATATATATATATATATATATATATATATATATATATATATATATATATATTTGCCATGAGTTTCAATTTTGTTGAAAAAAAATTAATGCACTTACTAGCAAAACCATAACTTGCTGCAAGAAAAAAGACAGTCTAGTTCACACAAATTGCTTAGATTGTGATACAATCTATTCGAGTACCTTAGAGAGTCTTCTCTAGACCATTTATTGAAAACATAAAGCTCAGGGGAGAGACTGCAGGAAAACAAACAGACAACAAACCAGCAAGTGCGGAAGTAGACTCAGGCTATCGGTCAGTGCTGGTCAGAAACAAAAGCTGCTGTCGAGTCTGTGGGGCTCAGGAGGTGACACCCTTCAGCTCACCCGGGGAATCCTGAGCCCAGGCCTTCCCCCACTCCAGCTTGGTTCTCACTTCTCCTCCCCTCAACAGAACTGCCTTCTATTCCAAGCTGGCTCCAGGTGTCCTAACGCTGTGAGACAGTGGCCGGCCTCAGGGGGACCACCTGGGCAAGACAAACCTGGGCTAGAAGGGCGGCTTCACTAATGTCTACCCAGGGCCAGGCTTCTCCATCCTGCTGGCCTCCAGTTCCACCCCCAGAAAAGCGAATGTTACTATGAGCCCCATAAGATTGCTGGCAGGTGAGGTGACTCCCTGTCTCTGTAGGCACAGGTCAGGAGATGTCATGCTTGGACCTTTTGTCTTGCAAAGGCTGCCCAGCAGGTATCTGTCCATTTTTGCCAGCCAGGCATCCACTTTTCTGGTGAAAACATCCCGGTTCCTGGGGAATAGCCTGCTCTTTATTGGATGCATTCTGGTGGTCTCACCATTGCATGCCCACCCTAGCTGAGGGGCAGATGTACTACCTGAGAAGGTGCACCAGGCACTTCCTCCATGAGCTCTGAATCCCAAGCAGAACAGAGAGGATTAAGATACTTGATTGGAAGAGATGTTATTCCTCCCGTCATTGTCCTTCCACCCCTGAGCAGGCTGCTTCTGCTAGGAGACTGTGCATGCAGCTCTCCGGAAGCTCCCATGCTTTATCCCCTGTTCATTCCCAAGCCTGGTGCTACAGCACCCTGTCCAGCCACAGTCAACTGTATCAGTTACAAGTGGATCCCATGTGATCAGAAGGAGGAAGAGGAAGCCTGTCTGACTCCAAAAAATCCTAATTTCTCTGTGATAAAGAATGGCTGTATATGGTAGTCTATTTTCTGTTGATATAACAAAAGAACTGAGATGGGGTACTTTATTTTTTAAGAAAGGTTTATTTAACTCCCAGTTCTAGGGATTCAAGAGCAGGGAACTGGTGTCTGGTTTGCTCTGGTAAAGGCCTTCTGGAGGGCATCAGATGGAAGCATGTGAGAGAGAAGAGCCCAAAGAAGACAAGAAGTCAGAGGAATCTGGCCAGGCTTGCTCTTTTGTGCAGCTCCTGCTTGTAGGGACTCCTGGAGTCCTGGGAAAGCTCCTGATCTCTTCCAAGGGTAACCTCCCTCCACCCCCCACCCATGACCTCCCATGAGGCCCCTGCTCGAGCCTAGGACTTATCATTGCTGAAAAATAGATGTGTTAATTACTTAAAGGCATAAAAAACAGATTCACAAATGGAAGCAAAAGTCACTCTAACAACTGATGTCATTTTTTAAAGCCAAATATGACTCATTAATCAGAACGTATGAGACGAGATAGCAAAGCAAGAGCTCACTAATTAAATCAATTTACTTTAATTGATTTATAAGTTACAAAATTAATTAACTGGGGTAGGTGGCTGAAAAACACAGTCAATCCCAAATGGATGTGGTTTCTGAATCAAAGCCAGTATAATAAAAACACTGTTTTGTATTTACCACAGCATAATAAATGTGATGCTGTTGCTTGTATATGCTAAAATAAACACATGCTAACCTACAAGGCTGACAGGGAAGCAGCAGCCTGGGAGGGAGCCCTGCTTCTCCAGTGCCCTCTGTGCCCCAGTCTCCTGTTTTACACTGAAGGACGCTGCTGCTGATTCTCATGCCAAGAGCAGGAGGCTGGGACTCCCAGGAAGCTCTATCTGGTAACAAAACCTGGGCTCTTGCCTGCTGCTTCAAGTTTGTGTGTTCGCTTATGAATGCACACAAACACACACACACGCACACACATGCGCTCTCTCACACACACGCACACACACACACACACACTCACACGCAGTTTTTTTTAAAAAAGAGGAGAGAGAGAGAATTTTTTAATATTTATTTTTCAGTTTTTCAGTGGACACACATCTTTATTTTATGCGGTGCTGAGGATTGAACCCAGCACCCTGAGCATGCCAGGCAAGTGCGTTATCGCTTGAGCCACATCTCCAGCCCCAACACACACAGTTTTTTGCTTGTGCTCTGTTTTTCATGCTGCTGGGGATGGAACCAGGGCTTGGCCATGCCAGGCCAGTGCTCTGCCACTGAGCAACATCAGACCCACCATTTCTAAATAAATGTGGTTTTATTTACAATTTCCAGTGGCCATAATTGCTATGAAAAAAAAGCAAACAAGAAGAAAAAGAAAACACAGAAGGGGGCGCCCTTCTGGAATCAGCATCTGCCACCTAGGGGAGGGGGCATCGGCTCCCAGCTGGCTGACCGCAGGCCCCAGGACCTGACGTGCGCTGCTCCCTGAGAACACTGCCCGCCCCATGCCCTGTGGAACTCAAGAGTGTCCGTGGACTTGTTCAGTCAGTGACATGTGACAGAAGCCTTGAGAACAAGGCTCATGGTCACCATCTCTTTCGTCTCTACCCTAAGCCCAGTAACATTCCAGGCAAAGAGTGTCCATCAAAGTATGTCCCAGAGCAAACCTTCACGGACCTCCTGGGAGCTGCAAGGGTCCTGGGTGACGTGTGGCTCTTGTCAGTCACTGGGATTTGGGGATCCTTGTTGGCACGGAACAGTGCTGCCTATCCTGACTGGTGTCCCTTCTTAAGTTCCAAGTGGATCCCTGCCTCACTAGTAGGCGGTGAGGACCTCTTTGGAAAAAAACAACATTTGAGCTGAGACCTGAACAAAAAGAAAGACCCAGTTAGGTGAAGAGCAGGGTGGGAGCTTCCAGAGGAGGCAAAGCAGCCAACCAAGGAGCCCCGAGCTGGGAGGACCCTGCTGAGCTGAACAGAGCAGGAGAGGGGCCTGAGAGAGGACAAGGAGGACAGCGAGAACCCAGCAAGGAAGGGAGTCCTGTCCCATCAAGTGCTTAGAAGATCACCCTGAACTCTGAAACCCAGGAAAGGAAGCAGGGAGAACAAGAGGCCTCCTCCAGGCTCATTGTAGGTTGAATTGTGTCCTGCCCTAAAAAAATCAGGCTGGGCATCGGTTCAGTGACAGGAAACTTGCTGAGCAAATGTGAGGCCCTAGGTGCCCCCCTCAGCACTGCAAAATTAAAAAAATATTAATCACCCATTTTAAACATGGTGCAGAATCAGTGACACCTATTGCTCAGCACACAACCTTGCGTGGAAATTGGGTTCTTACACACACAGTGAACTGAGGAAGCCACCCCTGGAATGAGGAGAGCCTCTGACCCACACAACAGGTGTCCTTATAAAAAGAGGGAAATTGACACAGACGCCCACAAGGAGAATGCCATGTGGAGACCAGGCCAGCCCTGGGGTGACGCTTCGAGAGCCACGGCCTGGCTGAGACGGTCAGCAAGCCACCCAAGCAGATTCTCCACAGCTCTGAGAAGGGAGCAATCCAGTGGCCACCTTGACCTTGACCTTGACCTTTCAGCTGCAGAACAATGACAGCACTCATGTCTGTTCCTCATGCCCCTTGGCTTGGGGTACTTTGTTTCAGGATTCTCGCCAAGTTATCCAGGGCCAGAAGCAGCAAGGCTCTGGGGGGAGGGGGGCAGCACTGGAGTGAGGGGGGGAAAAAGAAGAGAAACTCAATATGCATTTTTGAAAGTGGAGATGATGGAATTTTCTAGACTTAGATTAAAAGGGAGAGGAATCAAAGAGGAAATACTGAAATTACGTATAAACACTCCATTATCTTTAGTGGATTATTGCCAGTTCTCTTTGCCAAAGCCATGTGTCACTTGGATCCCCTAGGAAGCAGATGCTGAGACAGAATTAGGAAAGCAAGAGGTTTGGGGGGATAGTTGCCTGTGCAGGACACAGAGAGGAGGGAGCAGGGCCTGGACGGCAATGCAGACCAGACACAGGTTTCCACCTGGGCGACCCATCAGGAGCTACAGAGCCAAGACCTGTTGTCAGCTGCCTCCTGCATTGGTGGACAGGGACAGGGCCTGGGTTTCCACAGAGCTTGGTATGGCTGGGGGCTGCCTGAAAGGACTGGCCCTTCTCCAAAGGGAAGGCAAGTGTTCGAGTTCCTCCAGCTGTCCGCTGAATCTGCTTCTTGCAGCGAGTTCTTTTTGAGGGGAGGTCCAAGCAGCTCACCAGGCTCTGGGACGTGGGATTTTTAGCCAAAGTAGGAAGCAGGCTCAAAATCACTTTGGAGCTTCGCCTTGAACAGGGACAACACAGACTCTGCTCCAACTCTCGAATTTCACGGTCTCTGCCAAACTCGGGCAGGGATCTGGCAGACGCTGAAAGATAGCTCCACAGGCATCCACGCCAGACCCTCTCAGCTGGCCGCCAGGCACATTCCGCTGCAGTGGGGTACAGGTGTGTGGCCTGGCTCCAGTCTGGTTGATGCACCAGTGAACTGGGCTAGGACCCTGAGCAGCGGAAGGGAGGGCCACCAGGAGACAGAGGCTTCCCTGGCCAGCTCTGTGGCCGAGCCCCTGCACCAAGTGCCCAGTGGCAGGTGGTGACTGCAACACTAGCTTTGCTAGAACAGGGGTTGATATGATTGGCTGTTTCTCCCAGCTGTGTTGTGTCTGATTCTTAAATACTCTGGGAGTTTTCAAACTGTCCAACATCCTTTAACAAATCCTCCTGTGTCGACACCAGGAGAAAGGGCTCCTGTGGTCTGCAATGGAGAATCCCAAGGGACATGGCTCTGGCTAGAGCTGACCCATGGGGAGTACACGCAACCCTCATCAGGGAAGTGGAAATAAGATCCAAACTCATCTTCCAAGCTCTGGCACACTTCAAAAAAAAAGTGGCATGTCCCCCAAACGAATCAAGCCACACTTCAGCACAGAGATATATTAAAAAAAATAAAATAACTCAGATTCCCACCTGGCAGGCAGTGCTGTGGCTAAGGGAATCTAGCTCCTTTCAGATCTGCTAGATATTACCTTGAATGACTTTTCTTTCCAGCTAAATTAACTATTAGCATCTTTAAACAAGGCAAAACACTCACGCTGAAAAGTTTGAGTGTCTCAGATATCACAGGGATAAACTTCCCCAGGCATTTTTTCTTCAAGCCTCTTTTTTAAATATCCCCTTTTTTGTCCTTGATGTAATTCAAAAAATGTGTGTGATTTTTCTCCCCCTACCTGTCCACCAAAAGAAATCCAAGGTGTTTCTCCTCAAGTGAGCTTCCACACACTGTGCACAGCCAGAAATGTCCAGGGCTGACCTGCAGGTGAGCTAAATCACATCAGAAACCTTTCCCCTTGTGGATAGAGATATAGGGGATAGTGAGACAGGAATAAGAGGAAATGCCTGTGCCTGAGGGGAGAAACCTGGGCCAGCATCTGGGCCCTGCCACGCAAGTGTCACTGACTCAGAGCAAGCCTGTCCCCTTCCTGTGCAGCCCTGCAGTGAGGACTGTGACACCCAGTTGTACAGTCTATGCTACACAAAGATGCTGCCATCCAAAGGAGAGGGTGGGAGCTGAAATTCTGCAGGAATGGTCTCTTTCCATCCCAGATAGGAGTGCCTTTCTTAACTCATCAGTCAGTACAGAATTCCTCTTGAAATTCCTACAAAGTTGGGCGTGTGCCTGCTGGAACCTGAACATCTTTCACTCCCAGCCTCTTGGGGTCTCCTTACCATCAAGATGCTCATCAATTGTGTCAAGATGGCAGGATAGAGGGGGTCACTTTCCTGGTTTCTTCATGAAACCAAGAAAGCAGATAGGCAGCTTCTCAGCATGGTGGGGGAAGAGGGGGCCTTACTGGGGATTAATACTGGGCATCCAGAGCAGACCGGGGACTTAGGTGGTTGGATATAATAACAGGAGGAAGAAATGCCCAGCCCTGTCACTGCGCCTCCCCTGTGGCCTCAGCTGGAGCAGTTCCCCCAGAGGCAAAGTGGAGGGATAAGGGAATGAAAGGAACCACATTTTTAGGAGGACTGTGGCAACCTGGGAGATGATCAGAGGTCAAAGACTCGGCCCCAAGAACCTGAAAGGCAGGATGCACAATATCCTAGTCTGGGAAGGAAGCTGCATCTCTCCCGGCTGCCCAGAGGACAGAGGAAGGAACCACTTTAGAGTCCCACCCAGGGGCCAGCAGCTGGGGGAGCGGACTTCTGGCAAACCCAAGATGGGCCCAAAATACAGGCCTGGCAAACCCACAGCACATGGCATAGAGTGAGCACGGCGACCAAGAGAAAAATCCAACTCGAAGAGAGGTTCACACAGAGGAAGACTGGTAGGGGGGTGTACCCAGCTGGCTCCCCACCTCCTCCCCTAGACTGGCAGCTTGTGGTACCAGCTGGGAGAAACACACCTGGCTGGGAATTCAAAAGGGTGGGGTGGGAATGATGGAGTTTGGAGACTGAACCTGAGAGACCAGGAACCCTGGGGCCCGTGGGTGACAGAGGGGACTAAGGATTGGCTCCTCCATTGCCCGACTGGAGCCCAGGGGAGACCCCTTGAGTGCAGCCTCCCAGCTTGGACCAGCAACTCCTGGGTCCTGGAGGTGGGCCCACTTAAAATCTCCAGACCAATCGCCATTCGGAGAAGAAGCTGGAGCCTAGCTGAGCCTAAACCCCGCTCCCCAGGAGCTCTGCCTTTCGCCCCCCAGCAACCCCATATAACAAGGCTGAGAAGGGAAGCTGAGAATGTTCTCAACTCCAAAAGAAATAATTATTCTTTAATTTTCATTGAGATCTTTTTCCCCCTCTTTTCTTTTCACTATTGTGAAATGGTGACTGAAGGTTTTGCGGACACTTATACATATTTGTTTCTTTTTTCTCATTTCTAGCATTTTTCAAAGGTAGTTATTTGCATGGATCAGTATTTTGAGGACTGGGATGCTTGATTGGTACATTTTGGTGTTCTTATATTCTTTTAGTTTTAATGTTTATTTTATGGATATTTTTCTTCTCTCCCTTATTTGTTTTCCTTGATTCTCTCTTTTGTTCTATTAATAGCCAATCTCTTAGTTTTCTTTTTTCACTCTTCCTTTCATTTTTTTTTAACTTCTATTTTCTCTCCTCCTTCCTCATGATCACCACATCCTCTGTCTACTCTGCTCTCTGCCTGTTCACCATCTGAAACTGTAAGCGCTTTTGTTTTACCATGGGGAACAACAGATCACATCATGGATGTTTATGGTGACAATTCACATTGCAGACATCATAGCAGGAACTATTTGGTTTAATGCTCCAAATTTTTGGCACTGGTGGATGTTATTACTCGTCTCCCACTAAACTGTGAGGTAGTAGAAACCTCCAGGGATAAGTTCACGGGGTGGAAACTCTACTGCCCCAGGTCCACACTGCTGGATGGCAAGACACACAATGAGCATGAGAAAACAGGGAACACATTGCCCCAAACAAACCATGATGCTTCAATAAGAGAAGCCATTGATGTCACAGTGGAAGACACTTTAAGAAGTTTAGAATGTACACAGTTAAACTAATCTGCGAGTAAAGGATGATGTGAGGAGTGACCTCAGAGAGAAAGATCATCTCAATGAAGAGAAAGAGATTCTGAAAAAAAATTCAAATGGAAGATCCTTATCAGGAATTTACACATCAACTCAAATGGCTCTTTGAGGGCACACCTGAGACAAGTTTCATGTGCTCTTCCCTCCACCTGGACTGCTCCTTCCCAGATACCAGCGTGGCTCTCTCCTTCCTTCTGCCCAGGTCTCTGCACCAATGTCATCTCCGCACAGAGGCCTCTCTGAACATCCCCTGTAAAATACCTCCAGACCTGCCTGCTCTGCCCATTCAGCCAGCTGTCTCCACTCCCTGGACACAGGCATGAGTTTATTGTGAGTGTTAAACCACAAAGCAAAGACCACCGACTCCAATTTTAAATCAAATTAAAGCAAGCTTGTATTTGTGTACACCAGAGCTGGCCAGGACTGTCTGTCCCAAAAACCCCTGGCTAGAGATCAGCCCCCCCAGCTCTCTAGGAACAGGATTTTACAGTACAAAGAGTTACAAAGGGGGGTGTCTTGAGAACTTACAGATAAAAGGATTAGGACAAGCATAATACAAAGGCAGAGAACAGGTTAGTGGTCTACACGGCATGACATTTCAAGGCAAGGAGTCAATTCAGATCCCAGCATCAGAGTTTATGAGGCACCACTGAGGTTTCAGAGAGGGTTGTTATCTGGACAGGGGGAGCCAGGCTTGGGTGAGTTCAAGGCATGGGCGGGAATTCCAAACAAGTTTAGAAATCACAGTAATTTATAGTAAAACAGAAATTAACTTTTCATGACTTTGTAACGAGATGGCTCCCAATCTTAACATGGAATTAGGCTGGGTTCATCAGTGAGCACCATGAAAAAGAGAATCATCTTACTGATGGGTGCCTGTCTGGTCCTGCCATGGATGAGGTGCCCAGTAAATGCATGTTGCAAGAATGGAGTATGGAGTTAGAACAGTGAGTATTAGCCTGGAGAAAAAAGTGGGGAGGGGTGGAATATTATTTTTCCTGAGTTCTACCCTATAATATTAAGATTAGCTTCACCAATGAACCAGTTATTTAAACTCATAATAGAGTGGTTCCATTTTCTCAGAATAATCAATACTGCCTTTAGCCTCCAGGACCTCCTTTAAAAACATAAGTGGCTTCCAAGAGATACTTGGCACCGCTTTAGTTTTAAACCAAGAGCCAAAGCCCCGTGGGTTCTTCAGATGCTCTGTGTGTGCGACACTCTGGGCTTTCACTCCAAAGCCAGAATGCTTGAGGGCTGCAGTCTGCATATGTCCAGTGAGAAGCTGAGCAAACCTCCAGCCACACTAAGGGGCATGTGGTCAGCTCTGCAGGAAGTCCCCACAGCACAGCTTCCGAGACTGGGATTGGCAGGTTCCCTAGTGCCTGGCCCATCTCTATAGCAAATACATTTGACTACCCACTGAAGTTTTAAACCCCCACATTCCTGGTCCCACCCCTTGGGGTTCTGGCGTAACACACATGAGTTGTGGACAGGAAAATTGAACAAAAATGGCAAGGGGTGTTCAAAGTCCACCAGGTGGTTCCAGTGCATGGCCAGGGTGGAAAGACACGGCTGGGAAGGACCCTGCTAGGATCCTGCAAACCTGCTTGTCCCTGTGCCCCACCCCTGCCCAGCACTCCTCTTGAGGAACAGCTTTGGTGGCCCATTCCTTCTCTGCCCTCTCAGACGCTTCCCTGGTCTCTTTCTTAAATTTCCTCAGACCCTGGCCATGGCCCCTGGCAGTGGGATGTATCAGCCATCCCGGGTCAGGGGCACGTATGAACACGTTGCAGAGAATCCCACCCACCTTCATGTATCATTGTATGCACCAGTTAAACAGCAAATCAATAAAAACGAAGAAGGAAAAGAATTCAGACACACACACACACACACACACACACACACACACACACACACACAAGCCTACTCTGTGTACTCCCCTGTAGGTGAAGTTTCAGAACAGGGAAAGAAGCTGGAAAGGAGCCGCGGGGTGATGAAGAGCCAGGGAAGGCCGGGGGAGGGGGGGACAGTGTGGCATCTGGGATGTGCCCTGGGGAGGGCACGAGGGGGTTTGCTGTGAC
The DNA here is from genome assembly GCF_045843805.1 of Urocitellus parryii. Taxonomy (NCBI): domain Eukaryota; kingdom Metazoa; phylum Chordata; class Mammalia; order Rodentia; family Sciuridae; genus Urocitellus; species Urocitellus parryii. The sequence continues at coordinate 161,724,263 of NC_135531.1, read as the reverse complement.
AAGGGGGGGGCAACGCTATCAGTCTCTGCAGGGAATCCTGACGTGACTGGCATGTGGCTTCAGCTGCCCCCAGCCCTGAGGCTGCTCCGGCAGTGACTACAGCCGCCAGTTCCTGGTGCAGCGGTGACTCTTGTCCAGTGCTGAGAGGTGGGGCACAGGGCCCCTCCCACAGCGGTTCTGTGGCAGACTCAAGAGGGAGACTGCCCAGAGCTCTTCAAGGAATCAAGGGTCCCCCGGGAACCAAGGGAACAGGATCCCCGCCCTTGTGCTGGAACATTTTAGTTGAAGAAAGAAAAGAAGCAAGTCAACAAATACATAAATTGGGTCATTTTGGATGGAGACAATGTACTTAAAGAAATAAAAGATTGATGCGCTCCAGGGTGCATGGGGTGGGGGGCAGCTCCATCCAGACAGGGAGTTGGGAGAAGGCTTCTCAGAGGAGGCGACTTCGGACCTGAGCGCATTGCAGGTGCAGAGGCCCTGGAGCAGGAGCAGGTTGGTCTGCTCAAGTGATGGAAATGTGAACCAGGTGGAGAAGGGGTGCCTCATGACAACAGAGAAACACAGCAGGAAGGACCGTGACACTCCAGGATCCACTTGGATGGCCCATCCATAGGTCATGATGAAACCTCAGGCTTTATTGTGCAATGTGGAGGAGAGAAACAGCCGAGTGAAATTACACCAAACTGTGTCAGGCGCTTGCATAAAACTGTCTCAGCAACTACTTGGAAGCTGTTGAGAATTTTAAAGCAAGAGATCCATGGTGCAATTCAAATTTCCAAAAGACCAGAGACTGGATATTTAGACAAGATGGAAATGCAGATGTAAAATCAGGGAACGAGAGGGCTAGTTTTACAGGTCAGGTTGGCGAGGCTACTGAGCAAGTCATTTATCAAATCCAAACTTAGGTTGTTCTGGGAAGGAGTTTTGTAGATCTGGTTTATATCTACAGTCAGTTGACTTTAAAGAGGTTACCCTGGATAATGCAGGCGAGCCTCCCTAACCAGTTGAAGGCCTTAAGAGTGAAATCCAACTTTTTCAGTGAAGTCAGCCTCAGGACTGCAACATCAACCCTTGTCTGAGTTTCCAGCCTGCCCTGCTGGTTTTGGACTTACCAACCACAATCGTTCCTCATAATAAATCTCTTTGCAGAAAGATATGTATGTAGGCAGATAGATAGGTAGGTAGATAGATAGATAGACAGATAGATAGATGGAATGGATAGATGGAAGGATGGATTGTGCATGAGAGGAATATGACAGAATGGGGAGAGGGAGATAGAGATAGTATTCAGAGAAATACAAATACAGAGATATTCTTAGTTCTGTTTCTCTGGAGAACTCTGATCTACACAAGTAGTTATTCTCTCAGGGTTCCAGCGAAGACAGAGAAGATGAGAGTGCAAGTGGCCGGTGTGTGTGGTAGTACGCCCAGCCTGCAGCAGGCACTCCATTACAGTCAATCCTCTGCCTCCCTTCTTCCAAATGACTCTGCAGAGTTGCTGGGCCCAGAATCTCCAGGTCTTTCCATCACTTGAGAAAAGTACTCGGAATTGCATACATATGGCGGAGGGATGGTAGGAAAGGAGTCCTCGCAGGTCGGATGGTGGTGCTGCCCAGGGTCATCCCTACCAAGGTCCCTGCCATCCCTTCTTTCTTAATTTATTTACATCACTTCCTAACACACCATGCACTTCACTTATTCTCTGTTTCTTGTCTGACTTTACCTCCTGGACCATCCACTGCATGAGGTCAAGGGGTAAATGTCTGGGCTGGGGTTGTGGCTCAGTTGTAGAGTGCTTGCCTTGCATGAATGAGACACTGGGTTCGACCACCGGCACCACATGAAAAAATAAATAAACAGAAATAAAGGTATTGTGTCCATCTACAATTTAAAATGTTTTTTAAAGGGGGGGGGGAGTAAATGTTTTGCTTTCACTGCTGATCCCCTATAAGAATTACTAATGCAGAATCCATGTTCAGGAAGTCCCAAATGAGGAATAAAATGCAAACTGAGAAAGTGTTGATAAACTACAAGAAAGCAGAGGGTATTATGTGTGCACCTTGATTCTAACTACATATTCTGCAAACACAGAGTCCAGAAGATGTGTCATTAGACCCTGGTGACAGAAAGCTGAATAAAATGAGTTTATTATTTCAAAGGGTTCATAGGCTTGAGAAAAAAACAGGGATGTCAAGCTTTGGTTAAGTGTAATGACACAAGTGTCCACAAAGGTTTCTGGAGGATTAAAGAAGTCAGAAAGCTGGAACTCTGATACTGTAGCAGTTCTCATGCTAATTTCTGTGTGGCAGAATCTCAGGCAATCTTCACAATCCCTGCCTGAGGCAGTATCAGCCTCCACCCACTTCAGAGATGAAGAAGCCAAGGCACGGAGCTTGAGGTACCAGTTTGTCTGGGGTCTCAGGGCCCATTGAGAAACTGATGTAACTCCATTTTTTAAAACAGCTTCTACTTCAAAGCCTGTCCAAGGAAGGGGACGTGACCCTTGTCCTTGGAAAAACCCACAGAGCACTCCTAAGCACATACCCACCCTGCTGAGTTGTTTGTCTGCAAATAACAGGAGAGATCTGCAGTTCCAGGTGTCCCTGACTCAGTTAATTTAGGTGAGGACCCATAGCAACCCCCTAGCAACCACCAATCAGCATGAGACAGGAAAAATACCTGGGATGCCAGATGACCCCCCAGTAGTTTATGGTGGTTGATAACATGTTGGGAAACCATGTAGTTTAGCATGTACACCCCTCGTGGCCTAAACCAATCAGTTCAAATGAATCCCCCTATTGTAGTAACCAATCACCCCTACCCAACTTGTTCCCGCCAGTGAATGTGTTAATGTTAAGAGTTGTTTGATTTTCCCGCAGTGTGAAATGATTTGCTGTGTGATGTTGTGATGCATAGAGTATCCCCCAAAAACCTATAAAATCTCACTGAACAAAGGACCGGGGCTCACTCCCTGGGACCACCACTGTGTTGGAATGGTTGTGAGTCCAGGCTGGAGCTTGCAATAAAGACTCTTGTGTGATTGCATCGGATTTGGCTCCTGGAGGTCTATTCGGGTCCCACGAATCTGGCATTACACCATCAGGTCACAGGAGGAAGGAGAAGCAGGCTGGCCTGCCTGTAGCGCCTGGGGCCTGGGGCACTGTGCCATCTGCATCCCAGCCGTGACTGTGGGGACAGAAACTCAAACACAGGCAAACAGAGGTTTGATGGGCCAGAAAAGAGACAGAAATATTGCAAGGAAATAGACTAAAACCTTCCTTGCTGGGAAGGCTTCTGGGGAATGCAGTTGAGTGTGTCCCTGTACATTTCCATTCTTTTCAAGTTGATATGATTATGTATTTTTTCTCATCAAGTATAACTTTGGAAATATAATTTAAAATTTAAAGTTTTCATTGAAGTGAATTTAGAAGGAAAATAATGGGTTACCACCAGATCGCCACCAGGATAAAGTCTGTGTGGACATTTGGCAATTTGGCCCAGCAGGCTGGACTTACATTGTGCCCAAAGCACCCTCCACCTCTGCTGACCATTGCTTCTGCCCAGCCCCAAGCGGCTCAAAGTCCACAGGGAAGTGCAGAGGTCTTACAACCTTTGCCAATGGAAGGCTAGCAAGAATCCCCAAATGTTCAGCTTCAGTATTAAACAAAAATAGCCTCATAGCTCCACAGGAGCTGTCTCTGAAAGTCCTTCAATGCTGGGATACATACAGCCACCCCTTTCTGCTTTTTGAAACTCATCTCATTTCTTCCTCCTTGGTTCACCCCATTTTCCTATCTTTTCAAATTCAGTTTCGCTCAAATGCACCACCTCTCTGAAATCTCCAGTCAGTCAAGGTTAACTCAAAAGAGCTCACAGTGTAAAAGAAAGGAATAAATAAAAGAAAAGGAGGAGCAGATTTCATGGCCCCTATAACAGGAGGCCTAAGAGACAGGTGTAGCTACAGGACTGGCTGAGACAAAGGCATGAACTGAGGCCACTCAAATTTTCACATCTTTCAGCTTCACTTCCTGACTAGCCCTGGTAATGTGTTCATGTGTGACAGAGGGCCAGGGGAGGAGTGACATCTCTACCCCAGCATCTCATATGAATTCAGAATAATTTGACTCAGCTTGAGTCACATACCCATGACTGGGGAAGACATGAGAAGATAAAGTCCCATGACTGACCATCTAAAGAGATCAAATGAAATGAGGGAGGAGCCGTGGTCCCCAGAAGAATTTGGGATGCTGGAATGCTTCAACCCAGGTTGGCTACAGAAAGGTGTGCTGGATACAAATATGTTAATTATCTATCTGTGGCCAGGAGACTGGAGGAATGAGACAGAAAGCAGAGCCAAACTAGTTGTTTAGTGGAAGCCCCAAACATATAAGAGCTCCGCCAAGATTGGCAAAGTCATCAACAACCCGAAACAAATCATGGACACCTTAGTAAACTCTGCAGAGCCCAGCTCAAGTCTGCAAAATTGTGCAACCAACCCATAGATCAGGGACTCAGGAACAAAGTAAATGTTTTTTGTTGCATATCATGAATTTTCCTGATTGTGATGTGGCATTCCTGTGGCAATGGATAACTGAAACATTTGTATCAACTATATCTCCAGCTACTAGTCTACCCATTCTGGGCCAGCCTGCTCAATTCCTTCTCTGTCTTGTATAGACCTAGCTGATACCTCCCACTCTTACACTGTTGCAGGTTTTATATTGGATTGTTCTCATTTATTTTAAATACATGTTTCCATGGCTCCTTGAAGGGAAGAATCTCTTTTTTTGTTTGTTTGTTTTCAATCTTTTTTGGGGGGAGGTGTAACCAGGAATTGAACTCAGGAGATATCAACTACTGAGCAACATCCCCAGTTCTGTTCTGTATTTTATTAAGCAGCAGGATCCCACTGAGTTGCTTAGTGCCTCTTTGTTGCTGAGGCTGTCTTTGAACTTGTGATCCTCCTGCCTCAGCCTCCAGAGCTACTGGGATTACAGTTATGTGTCACCACTCCCACTGCCCCCAGCGTCAATTTTTTGGATCCTAGCATAGAAGTTGATTAATATTCGTAGGAATTCTGAGGATAAGGAATGCCACCCAGAATAGCTGTGAAATAATGCTTAAATTTTGGAAGTTTTCTCTTTCACACATGGATCCATCTGCAATTTAGTGTTGTGTGTGGTCCAAAGTTGGGATTCAATCATGCCAGCATTGTCTAACAAATATTTGACCTTTCTCCCAAAACCTGTGATGTCATTTCATAACAGGGTCTTACACATGCAGGGGTGCACAGCTAGTGGCACCTCTAGTTGACCATGCAAAGGTTTGTTGACCCTGATACTGAGGTACTACCCTTCTTATTTATCTTTTATATCCATAGAACAAGTCATTCCACCTTGCTCTTTCCTTCAGAATTATTTAGCCTATAGCCTATTTCAGGCTCTTTATTTTCCCCATATACATTTTACAGCCGACTTGTTAGGTTATACACACACACAACATAGAGTCATACACACAAGTGTCAGAATTCTGTTGAAAGTGCACTACTTTTATAGGTTATTTGTGAGAAGGGAGAGTGTATATTATATTTGTACACATATATATAATTTGTTGTTGTTTCATTTTGTTTGCAGTACTGCAGATTGAACCCGGGGGTCTTCTTCCACAGAAGTTCATCCCCAGCCCTTTTCACATTTTTATTTTGAAACAGGGACTTGCTAAATTGCTCAAGCTTGAGATCCTCCCGCATCATCTTCCTGAGTAGCTGGGATTAGAGACGTGATCACCATGTCCAGCTGAATTCCTGTCTTTAAAAATGGAAGGGGGGGGCATGGGGAAAACGGAGGAACTTTGGGCAAAAGGGAGGAAACGTGGGGAGGGCGCATGGGGGCAGGAAAGATGGTAGAATGAGATGGACATCATTACCCGAGGTACATGTATGACTGCACATATGGTGCGACACTACACCGTGTACAACCAGAGAAATGAAAAGTTGTGCAGCAATTGTGGACAATGAATCAAAATGCATTCTGCTGTCATATAGACCTAATTAAAATTAATTAATTAAAAACGAAATATTTCTATCCGTGAACATCATGCAGTTGGCCCTTTATATCATGCCCAGGATCCATGTCATCTCGCTCTCTGCGTTGGCACCAACTTGGTCGAGGACACCCTCTCTCTGCTGGAGCCACGGTGGTCTCCATGATCCCCGGCTTTCCGTCAGGGCCTCCCCTTCGCAGCCCGCCCTTCACCCAGCAGCTGGCGCCATACTTTTGCAGACCACGAGTTCTCAGTCCTGGTAACCACTTAGAATCACCCCGTGGCGGCGGTGCCCCGCGCCGCCCTCTGAGACACGCCAGTTGGAACAAAGGAGTGCTCGGTGGCCCTGGGGATAGGGAAGCGAGGAAGGCGCGGTCCCGGGTGGGGAGCCGAGGTGCGGACGACGGCTGGGCCTAGCGGACCGCCCCGGGGAGGGCGCGGGTTCTTACCGGGGCGGGTGAACCGCGCCCCGACCGAGGCGAAGGCGCCAGAGCCGCGGGCCGAATTCTCGCGCAGCCTTCGCGCCAGGGCCCAGCCCGGCCTCGTGGCTCCCGGACCCAGCCGCGCGCCCGCGGGGCCGCGCGCCGAGAACGCGCTCTAACGCTCGGCGCGCGGGGCCCTCGGCGCTTCCGGTGGCGGCGGAGGCGGCGCAGAGCGGCGCGGGCTGCAGCGGCGGCGAGTCGCAGGTGCGGCCCGGCGGGCGGGGGGCGCGCGGGAGGGGCGGAGGCGCGGCGCGGGCGGGGGGGACCCGGTGCGCTCGGAGTCGGAAGCCCCTCCGCGGGGCCGGGGACGCCTCGGGACCGGGGTCCCTACGCCTTGGGGACCCTGCCCTTGGCTGCCTGGCTGCCTCCATCACGAGCATCCCGGTACCCCGGGGTTCCGCGGTGGTGGCTCTCGCCCCCAGTGGGAAGGGGCTCCTCTGTCCACGCCCCGCGCACCCTGCCCTGCTGTCCCCCGCGACGGCGTGACGAAACTCCGCTGGAGGCGCCCAAGATGGCTGCCACGAGGACAGGCCACCACGGGGTGGGCGCGAGCCATTGCTAGGTGACCAGGTGGCCCGACCCCTGTGTCCTTCACGCTCTTGGCTTTTGGCCTCTCCTCCTGGCGCAGGACGGGTTCGGTGGTCGGCAAGGAGACCACCGGCCTCTGCCCTGGAGCTCAGTCTGATGGGGAGACACGTGCTGAGAAGTGGATTCTTGGAGTTGTAGGGTCCCCTGGGCACCTTGCACTTGTGCACTTTTCTCTTTATCTTTGCCACGTGTCGCTGGGCTCTAACCTTCCCAGAGTGTCAATTACCACCATATCTAGGAAGCGTTCGCCAGGGAATTTAGATCCCTCTACTTTGACATATTTCCAGCCCTCCGAAGTTGTTTGCACAGCTGGCCTCCGAATTCTAACTTGGGTGCTACCTCCTCAAAGTTGTGCTCTCTTGGAATGCTGCTTAAAACTGCCCCCTCCCAAACCCTTGTTACCCCTGTGCTTGCCAATAGTTGAAATAAACTTGTTATATTTGTGGTATGTTCTCTTTGCCAACAGGGCCTGTGCTGTTCTTGCTTAACCTGTCTCCCCCACTGCCTCCCACCAAACTACTTGCTTCTGCCAAGTAGGCCCTCAGTGAGCCCTTGCTGAATGCTGGTATGCAAAAGCCCAGCTTGGCTGCACTGCAGGGTTCCAGCACTTAACCGGTTCTGGGGCAGCTGCCTTCTGAGCCCTGTGGCTCTTTCTTTATACTCTTCTCATGGTTCTCATCCCTTGTCTGCCTTACCTTCTCAGTTCTGACTTGGCTGCCTTTGGACTTTGTCTTCTCTGTCCATCCCTGTTTGGTTGAGCCAGGGTAGGGGGGCATGGACAGTATTAGGATGCAGGTGCAGAGGGGCCTTTTCTTCCCCTCTTCCAGCTTTGCACTCAGATTGATAAAGGAGAGAGAATTGTTGAGGAGGATGGGGGGAGGCCCTACTGAGAAGTTCACGGACCCCCAATAGGTAGGACCTTTGTTCTCTCAGGACTGCAGGTGCCTCATTTGCAAAACAGATAGTGTTTGGAAAGAAGAATCTGTCAGTTGCCCTCTATTCTAATGTAGGATTGCTCTAAGTGTGTATTCAGGGTCCCATGGGGGGAACAGGCCCTTAGGCCACAGGGATGGGGGAAGAGACAGCAGTGGTTGCAGATGTCAGAGGGGAACTGCCCAGTGAGAGGTGGCCCTCCTGCAGAACTGTGAGATGCCCAGAGCGCTCTTAATGTTTTGTGAACACTTCTTGTGGTCCCCTGGGGATGGGCACAGAAAAGTACCAGCTTGGCCTTCTCATGGTCTTTGGTATATCGAATTTTTGAGTTGAATCTTTGGACATTAGAACATTCAGATAGATACTGAAAATAGTTTGTTAGCCCTTTATCATTTTTACAGACTGGTGCCCTGTCTCAAATGGAGGTTAATTCATTTATTTTTTTAAATGGACAAGAACTTTACCTGTCCTAAGATAGTGCTTCAGCAACTCAAACTAAAGTTGATCTTGACTAAAATATGAATATTAATTGTCCAGTGGATGTTTCAAAGGCAGTGAAAGATGAAAGCCACTTGTAGGGGGGCCAGTCTGAGAGGCAGTAATTCTCATGCCTCCCTGATTCCAGGCAGGCCCCTGTCTCCATGCAGCGCCATCCCTGGAGCAGGGAAGAGATGCAGCATAGATTTCTTGCTAAGTGGAAATGCTCTTTGACCTAATCCAATTCCTGGCCTGCGATTCACTTTTTATCATTTAATCTCCTGCATGGCCACTCCCAGGAGGAAGGAATGCCCGTAGAGATGACCTGCAAAGCCAAACAGAAATTAGTAGATTACTTTTTAGGTTCCTTGAGTTGTTGTGACTGTCCTCTGCTGATACATCACCTCTAAACTCCAAAGGATCAAGACTTTGGTACAAAGTCAGAACTGCCACTCTAGACTGTGTTGTTTTGAGCATGGAACTTAATTTCTCCGAGCAACTGTGTAAAATAGAGGAAATATCCTGGAAGGCTGTAAATGAGGACTTGGCAGTCTGATAATGCATGAAAAGCTCTGTGTCTGGAACATGATTGACCTTCAGTCTTGACCCCCAGACAGTGGACAACAGTGACCTTGGTAGATGGTTTTGCACCTGCCTGTCCCCAACTAAACAAACTGAGCAATAGACTGTTTCTTAAATGCTTCAAAGTACAGTAGTTTTGCCAGGTATAGTGGCGCGTACCTGTAACCGCCAACATCTGGAGGTGCGAGGAGGAATGAGGCAGGAAGGAGTACTGCAAGTTCAAGGCCAGCCTCAGCAATTTAGCAAGTCTCTCAGCAGCTTAGTGAGAACTTGTCTCAAAATAAAAAATAAATAGGCATGGGGAATATAGTTCAGTGGTAAAGTGTCTCTGGGTTCAATCCCCAGTACCACCACCACCAAAAAAAAAAAAAAAAAAAAAAAACCCACAGTAATTTTAACCAACAACAAGTTTCCAGTTTAATGACCTGGTTGTTGTTGTTAATCTTTAGCCAAGGTTAAAGGTCTTTGTGACTAATTCCCTCAGAAAGCACATTCCCTAGTAACCCGTTTTCTGTGTGATTTTGGAAAATTAGTTTTATCCCTGTGGTTACAGGTTTCCTTGGCAGGTAGCTAAAAACTTGAAATGCAGTTTATGTAGGAGGAGATTATTTTCCCTAGTCATTTCTGATCACCTCTGGGAAGCTGGGCAGCAAGCGGCATTCCCCATAGCCGTGGCATTTGGGGGCAAGGCTGCCACCAGGGTGGACGGGAGCTTCCATCTCCAGGAAGTGCCTTGGAGCTTTACCTTTGCTAGAGATCATTCAGCCCTCCTGCATGCCTCAGCTTCACAGTCCGGCCAGCTGCAAGCCTCCTCCCTTCTCATTCTGTTGATGATAAACCTGACGCCCAGGGATGTGCAGCAGCTCACCCAGTGATGTGCCCAGAAAGGGAGTGGCATCAGGCCTCGGGTGTCAGGGTCGATTCTCAGGAGGGGCCCAGGGAGCCGGCCAGAAGGAATAGGCTCAGCGTCCAGCACGAGCAGCCCCGGAGGCAGAAGTGCTGGGGCTGCCCAGCAGGACCACAGCCTGTCCAGCCTGGGCTGCCCTGTGTCTTCTCACAAGGCCTGTGGGACACTGCAGGGCGGCAGGCCCGCTTCCTCAGGTTAAGAGGTTTCTGCGTTTATGTTCTTTCCATCTCGAGTCTCCTGGGCTTACTGATCCTAGGCTGCTTAAGAATTGGTTTCACCTCTGCTCTGCAGAATCACATCCCTAAGAGAATGCTTTCCTAAGTCACCGACACTTTTCAAGGGAGCAGGGGTCGCCAGCCAGCTGCCCTCTGTCACAGGGGTGGTGGTGACGCTTAGGCACTGGAGTGAGTGACTGGTAATGGCGAGGCTATTAGTAGGCCGTTCCTAAACTGTGGATAAAGATGCAGATACTGGAGTCATTGGTTAAAGTGTGTGGGGCTCCGAGTAGTTGGGGAGCTGAAATTTGAACTCAGATTCATGGTCTCCACAAGCACAGGCTCATGACCACTACCCAAGTAGCTCTTCAACACCCTCTCACCCCTCCATCCAGGGTGTCTAAGTGACATAACTGGTGGCCAGCTTTGGAACCATGGGGCTTGGAGCCGGTAACTCAAGCTAAGCCAGCCCACGGGTTGTTCTGCCAGCTTCAGATGGTCCTAACTGGGGCAGTGTTCTCCAGAGGGTGTGCAGAAGGTGCCCCTATGCCGGGCCACAGGCTGGGCTTCTGCCTACACTGCTGTGAGATCCCAACAGTATCAGGCAAGGTGTATATCCTGGAAGAGAGGCAGGGTGCCCCACAGAATGGAGACAGTTTAAATAGCACCTTCAGGAAGATGGACTTAGCCAGCATTTCCAGTGGCCCCATAGCATGTGACCTATTGTGACCACAGAATCTTCCTTATGCCACTCATTTTGGTTTTCCTGTAACTGGAGCTCGTGCAAATTTCAAAGCAAGTTTAGTCCATTGATATGGATATTTTTAAAAAGGTTTTCAATACAGTTTGCCCAGGTTAGCAATCTAGTAACTCAGTTAAAGACTTTCTCAGCAGAGTTGGAGGCTGCTCATGTGTACTAAGTAAGCTTTATGAAGGTGTCTGCAGATGCCTTGGGGAAATAGAACGAGGCTGTATTTCGAGGACTGTGTTTGCTTTCCTGACTTACTGCCGGTTGCATCTTGATATCTTTCCAATTGCAGGACTGGACAAATGGTTTCAGTTTCCCTTGAAGAGTTCACTCTCTCAACTACACATAAGATAATCTGTTGGCTTATCTTAATACAACATAATGCTGCAATCATTCATGGTTCCAAATAGCTGACATAGTTAGTTCATTGTGAGCCCATCTTAGAGTAAGCAATTAGGAGATGTTAATGGTCATTAGTAGGAAAGTAACTTAAAATCACCTTGCTTCAAGTGGCATCAGCCAACCACAAAAATTTTTTAGTCCCATTTTTTTCCTCTCTCATAAAAATTTTAATACCTTTACAATCCCAATTTTTCTTTAAAAATCATCCGTGAAGGAGATCCTGGAGTCACATTTCCCAGTTCAGCTGGTCAGGCGTCCGTGGAAAAGATGGGTCACTTCACGTCTCCCCACCGCCGTTCCATCTGATGTCTCTGTTGCCAGTTGGACCTGGATGGCTTCCACCGCTCCTCTACGCCTCCCATTCCACTTTATTTTCAGACCGTAAAAATGAATTTTGGATCATCGGTAATCTGCCAACAGGGAGTGTGAACCGTAGCATTTGGTGGTTGGCGGCTGCAGTTCTTCCGCCAGCTGGCCACTGGCTAGCAGATGCCTCCTCTGGGCCTCTTTGCTTAGCTCCCCTGTGGAAGGTGGCATTGCACTGTTTCTGGGGGTCTCCTTTGCAGCCGCTCCGAGTGCCCGGAGACACCATTTCAGCAGAGCTGCCCAACTGCCACAGCCTCAGGAAGACATGGCAAAGAGAACATTCTCTCTTCGTTGCGTCCTGGTTCTGCATGCCATCTGTAGAGCTGGTGGGCTCACGTATACCGTATTCTTGAATGTCTCTGGCATTGTGTGCAACCTGCTCTTTGAGGTGTGGTATTTTTCATTATCTTTGCCACATTTGCAGTTGGAAAAGATGTACCTTGTTCTCTAAAACCTTTTCTAACCAACTGTTTGTGGCTTTGTAACAAGACCACTCCTTCGCTGTTGTCCTGGGCAGAGGTACCACCTTTACCCCTCTACCAGGGTGTTGCCTCTTCCTGACCCATTAGTCCCCGCTGTTTGCCCATGTTCTGAATTCTAAAGAGAAGCCTACCTGCTATGATGGTAGTTGTGCTGCTAACTTTCTCTAGACTTGAGAACCGAAAACACCTGGTGGCCTATGGACTACCCCTCCGTTTCCTTAGTTCCTTGCATCAACCGACACGAAGCATGTTCGACTTGCAGAGAGCTGTGTCTGCCTAAAGAGCCACTGGAGCTAGCTGGAAGGGCGTGGTCCCTCGCTATGCTCTCTAAAGAGGAAAGGGAGGTATGTGCCTAGACCACAGAGGCCCTGCTCAGCACATAGCCTTCCCGCCTGCCCCTCCTCTCCATCTTATAAGAGCCCTTTGCACCCCCAGCCCCCCAAGATGGAGCTTTGAGGAGATAAGCCCTCCATCTCAATCAGAGCCCCCGCTGGGCCAAACCTGGTTCCTTCCTGCCAGCACCTGGCTCCCTCATACTGACAGTCGAGCAGCAGAGGGCAGTCTGGCAGCAGCTGTCTGCAGCTCCCCGTGAGGGTGTGCAGCCTGAGGGCTCACTCCAGTGTCACAGGCAGGTCTTCCTAGTTAAGATGCGTCTGCTGTAGACCTTCAGCATGTGCTGCCATGGACATGTCAGAACCTCATAGCTGGTGGCACTTAAGAGCACTTCTCTAAGGAGACTTTGATCTTCCAGTGCCAGCCTCAGTGCCCAGACCCTCTACCAGCCAGAGGGTGCTTAGCACACTGCCAGCTGACCAGATGGGCAGGAGGAAGGGGGCATGCTGCATGTCCTGAGGGGCAGCCAACACTGCGGCCTGTCCCTTGTCAGCATCCAACCAAGTGGAGCTGCCAGGGCCCTACCACGGGAGACCCCAGCCTCACTTTGGGGTCCTCTCCTCCATCTGTGCTTTGTGCCTTGGGGTCCCAAGCCTAAGAGCCACTCCCTGCCCCATGTGTGCTGCCTGGGCCCCACTGACTATCGTGAAATAGGGCAAGTTAATAAAAAGGCAGGAGAGCTGGTGATGAAAACCTACTTATTTGGCATGGAGAAAGGGAAACTGTTTGCGTGCTTGAAGGCAATAACTTCATGAGTGATAAAGGCCTATCTAATTGAAGCGTGAGGTCATAGCTAATTAAGATTCTATCTGGTTGGAGATCAGCTGTTTCTGTAGAAATGCTAGCATGGCATTCCTGATTGTTCTCCCAGTTCCAAGGCTGGGGCGCAAGGGATCGGGTCTTGTTGGTATTTCTCGTGCCAGTATGGTGTCATGTGGGATTCTTTTTTGTTTGTTTTCAGTTCTGGGGATTGAATCCAGGATGCTGTGGCATTGAGCTATGTTCCCAGACAGGGTCTGTCCAAGTTGCCCAGGCTGGCCTTGAACTTGGGTTCTCCTGCCTCAGGACCTAGGGATTGCACCACACCTGGCTTGGAATCCTTTTAAGTTGGTGAAATGGTGCTGTATTTTTTCCTAGTGCTTTTAACAAATGACCTCAAATTTATTAGCTTAAAAAAGACAAAATGCCTCTTAGTGCTCTGGAGGTCAGTTGTCCAGACTGGGCAGGATCGCCTAACATCTGCCCTCAGGAGTGTCCCTGTCTGTCTTTTCTGGCTCCCAGGGGCCACCTGCACTGCTTGGCTCATCACCTCGTAAAACATCAGCCCCCTTGCCTGTCCTTCTCCATATGTGGCTCTGTGATTGCGCGGGGCCACCTGAGTACTCAGGATAATCTCCTCCTCAGGATCCTGGGCTAATTACGACAGCCATGTCCCTCCAGGTGTAAAGTAGCATCTTCTCAGTCTCCAGGCTTTATTCTGCCCATCACAAGTTCAAGGCTAGGAATGAGACTTTCCAGTGTCGGAACTTAGGTGTGTTAACCTGGAGTCGAAGACCAGCAGTTAGAGCCAGCTCCCTACCTCCTCCCTTGCTGGGCAGGTGAGGGGTGGCCATGAGTGACGTTTCAGAATCTTGTTTTCCTCATCTGTAAAATGTGCACAGTGAGAATTTTAGTTAAAAGGGAAGAAGGATTACTTGGTGCTTGATTTTCTGGGAAATCTAGGGATCAGCTGCCCCTGGCAGGCATCCCAGTTGGTTCAAGACTGGGGGGGCTGGAGGTGGGGGGGTGCCCGCCAGGATGTAGGATGGAAACTGCTCACAGCTTCGTGCACGCCCAGCCTGTGCCCGTGCTCCTGGGAGAAGGGGTAGTGCTTATCTTTTGGGAGGCTGTGCTGGTTTCTGGTGAGTCCAGAACCACTGTCTGTGCCAGGGGGTTAGCAGGAACGCACAGGCCCCGGGCAGGGACAGGGAGACCCCAGCGTCTCTCCACACTCACTGCCACCATTGCTTAGGTTTCTTAGAAGTTGCGAAGGCAGCTGTCTTCACAGTGTCCTGTCTGCCATACTGGCCCCTGGGGAGGGGTGGCACCCCTCCTTACTATCCCAGAACGAAGTAACAGTCACCAAGAGCTCTTTGGCACACAGGTTACTAAGAGCTCACCACTCCTGCCTTGCAGGACGCTATGCCCCTGGCCTCCCACCCAGCCACCTTTGTTCAGGCTTTTTCCCCGACCTTCATAGTGCAGCCCTTAGTCCCTTTGCTTCTGCCATCCGCCTCTGCCGCCTCCTCCCGCTGACCGCCTCCTCCCGGTGTCCGCCACCCTGAACTCTGACTCCACGTTCCACTGCCTGGGTGCTGCACTTGGGTGCCCTTTGGCACCTCACATTTAGCACATTCAAGTCTGAACTTCCCATTTTCCCTCCCAGGCTCGCTGTTCCTCCGGTGGTTCCACCGGAATCGTTGGAAGTCCTGCCTTTCCTGCTCCCACAGCCCACGCGCCGAGCTGTCGGAAGGCCTGTTGGCTCCTTCAGCAGAACGTCTGGCATCCAGCCCTCGGTGGCTTCCCTGCCGTGCCCCAACCAGCGCAGCTTCTGGGTGGCTGTCACCTCGCCACTGCTCCATCTGCTCCTTTCTGGCTCCCCACCTCCCCACACAGCACCAGAGACGCTCTGCTGAATTCTAAGTCAGGTGACTTTATTCCTCTGATCAGAAGGCAAAGGCCTCCCACTTGCTGACCCCAGCCCCGGCCTCCCCTGGCCTCCCTCCCTCCCTTCCTCCCTCCCTCCCCTGATCCTCTCCTTCCCCCTCTCTCTGTGTGTCTTTGTCTCTTTCTCTCTCCCTTCCTCCCTCTCCCTCTCCCCTCACTTCCCTCTTCCTCACCTCCCCCCAAGATAAGCCTTCTTGCTATTCTTTAAAAACACTGGACATGTGCCTGCCTCAGGGCCTTTGCAAGGTCCATTCTCTCTTCCTGGATGCTCTTCCCCCAGATGCCCACAGGATTCAGTTCCTCCCAGCCCTCTCTCTCGCTCCAGTGCTGTTTCCCAGCCAGCCCTGCTCTGGCTGCCCTGCTGAACATGCGGCCTACCGTCCTGAGATCCTTCATGTCCACTCTGGTTTTTCCCAAACCGCAGGCACCTTCCACTGTGAGGAGTAACCTGCTTCTCTCTGCCTCTCATTCCCCCTTCCCTCAGGGGGAGCCCAGTGGCCCCGTCTGCTGGGGCAGGAAGTGTCTTCCTTGTTCTCTGAGGTAGCTGAAGAGCCTGTCACAGAGTCGGAGCGCAGCCCGGGGACACAAAGATGGCTGATCTTTGTACCTTACAGAAAACCAAGGCCAACAGACTTTTCCTGCAAAGAATTTCTTCTGTCCTTTATTTAAATTGTGATCTACTAAAGGGAGGGAACGAAACCTTTTGTGGGCTCATTAAAAAATGGGAGGAAGTTGTGCCAG
Organism: Urocitellus parryii; assembly: GCF_045843805.1. Classification (NCBI taxonomy): domain Eukaryota; kingdom Metazoa; phylum Chordata; class Mammalia; order Rodentia; family Sciuridae; genus Urocitellus; species Urocitellus parryii. Next base: position 161,708,196 of record NC_135531.1, on the reverse strand, counting down.
GTTTTTCATTCTATTCAGCCCTGTGATGATGTTTGACATTTTTCGATGACACATCAGGACGAAACAGATTTCGCACCATACACGTCATTATAAGTTCAAAGTGTGGCCTGCGGGAGCCAGAGAGTGAGTTGTCACAGGTCGATCACGAGGTCCAACTGCTGGAAATTAGCCTCGAGCACTTTAAACAACAGTTTGACAGAGCCATTTGATGTCTACTGACTCTAATAATAAAACTTGGGGCTCTAATTTTTTACCTAATTGTCTTCATTTCTCTCAAAATTCCTTTTCCTTTTTTTTTTTTTTTTTTTTTACCAAAAATATTGTCCCTGATGGGATTTGGGAATTAGAAAAACAAAGCCGCCCTCCCCGCCCTAATCGCCCTAATCGAGCCCTAGATAAATGGATGTTGAGGTTGACTGATGAAGCTGAGGAGGGATAACAACCCAGGGTATCCTGAGAGCTTTGACTTTCCTGCATCATCTCCTAGCTCTCAGGGTCATCTGCTCCTAAGACACTTTTTTCTTGTTTTTCCAAGCAGTAGAAACCTCTTTCCAAATAACCCTTGTGAGAAGACACGGGGGTGGAAGGCAGGAGGAGGGACCTGCTCCCACTGAGCCCGTGTGTCCCTGTGTTTCTGCTCATCACCTGGTCAGCCCAGACCAGCAGGAGTAAGCTGTGGGCCTCGAGGTCCTCCTGACTGGCTGGCTGCACTGTGACTGCAGCGTGGATCTGCATCCCTGTGTCCTTGGAAACTGCTGAGTTAAGGTAGACTGGGAATGCTGGGTCCACAAGTCCCCTGACCTGAGTTGCCCAGGGCTGGAGAGCCACTCCCCACTCTGTGCCAGGGTGGAGACTTTCACTCCTCCTGTTGAGATTCCAAGGAGCAAAGTTTCTGATCCTGTGGAGACAAAGAACCAGGTTTCTCCATGAGATAAGAAAGCAGTGGTTACTCTGCAGAGGGAGCCATGTGGCACGCCTTAGCTACCTTGCAGCCTCGGAGGAAGGTAATCCCAGCAGCCTCACAGCTGGCTTTCTCTGGGACCCAGCGGCCTGGACAGGGGCAGGCCTGACTTCTGCTTTGTCACTGTCCCTGCTGCTACTGTAATGCCAAGGCGGCTTCACATTCTCTAGGTTCCTCCTCGCTGTGGCCCTAACTAGCCTTCTCAGTCTTGATCCAGTGGGCCACAGAACGTGTTGGAGATTTTATCAAATCCTAAGAGTGCCTAGCATTTGCATCTGCCTTTTTTTTTTTTTTCCCTGAGATGATGGGGATTGAACCCAGAGGCACTGCGCCACTCAGCCATATCCCCAGCCTTTTTCTTTTCAAGACAGTATTTCCCTAAATTGCCCAGGCTGGCTTCACACTGTGGTCTTCCTCCCTCAGCCTCCTAAGTCACTGGGATTGCAGACATGCCACCATGGCTGGCATGCAGATGACATCTTAACATACTTAGGAGCTTATAAAGCTCTGAAGAAGTAACTTAATGAACAATGACTTAAGAAAGTGAGCTCTGATCTGAACAGGTATTACACACGGAAATAGAAATGGGTACAGGAAAGCAGAGGTTTGAAGCCCTCCGAGTGGGTAGGTCCTTCTACCTGTTAACATCAGACTTCAAGGTCAAGTTTAAGATCATCAGTCAGGGGAAGAAATTCTCAGACAAGAGTGCAGCGTCACATATAATGGTGGAAAACTGAGGCAGCATCAAGATTAAAGGTGTTACTTCAAATGATTATTTAATGGCATAGAAGTTGTCATGAACTAAATGATATTAAAGTATTAAGTTATTGTGTCAATCTCTATGATAATGTGTCCAGAAGATGTCTGCAAGGAAGTGAATGGGAACATGCACGGTGCTTACTTCTGAGAAGCTCAGCTGTGGGTGATTTTGTTTCTTTATTCTTTATTTTCTATAACAAGCTTGTATTTTTCAGAATGCTACAATAAGCATGTCCTACCACACACAGTGCAGTTCTAAAATAAGCATATGTTACTCAGAGAAACAGGTTAATTACTAAGGGGAAAAAGTAACCGTTGCGAGGCTCTGTTTATCAACATCATTTTGCTGTAAATGGCAGAAATGCTGTGAGGGCATCTCAGGCTGCAGTGGGTGCCCGGTACATGGAAGAAGGTAACCTGGCACCTTTGATTCTTGTTAGTGGTTCATGTGCTGTACAGGCCAAGTGAACCCGTGTCTTGGCTGGACTCTGACATTTGGCGTCTGTGCTCTCTGCATGCATAGTCACCTCTGCCCCCGGGGGCAGAAAGCAGGCAGACCTGGGTGCCTGGCATTTCCAACTCCAGACCTTGTTACTGTGGATATTATTTTAAACCCTTTTGTATTTCTATTTTTCCCTATTTTTAGGTTTCCATCAAGTAAGGGGTGGCATAATACTGTGTACTTATAAAGAGAAGTATGTGGAAAATCAGTGACATTTGGTTAAGGTGCATTGAGACTTGGGGACAGAGTCAGCTTTGGTTGAGGTGGCCTCTCTGCCACTTATACCAAAATGACGCTTATAAACAGAAAGAGCCAATCCACCTTGAAGACCAGGTTGAAGATCAAAAGTCTGGGGTGACGGTGGATCTTCTATGATCTTCTTGCTTTGCAGGCGGGACGATGTCTGGGGAACTGCCATTGCACATCAACATCGAGGAACCTCGATGGGATCAGAGCACGTTTGTGGGGCGAGCCAGTCACTTCTTCACCGTGACGGATCCCAGGAACATCCTGTTAACGGATGAGCAACTAGAGAACGCAAAGAGAATAGTCCATGATTACAGGTGACGATAGTGACCACATTTTTGGCTTAATGTGTAAATTGATTAACATGTTGGTTGCTTTTAAACCTTCCCTTGGTGATCTTGCAGCATTTGTTTCACAATGAAATCCTTTTTACCAAAAATAATCAGGAAGTCTGTTGCACCCCCCTATTGCTGAACCTTAGCTCATAGCAGGGACTCCAGGTAGCCTAAAAATGGGGCACACGTTCCTGCTGCCCGTGGTCCCCATCTGTGAACCCCGACCCACCTCCTTTCTTTTGTGGTCACCCCTGGGGCTACAACCACCCACAGTGTCTTCCATTTCTGGACAGAAACAGCATAGTGCAGAAGATACACTGTTGTGAATCAGGGGCGGGCCCTGCTTCGGAGATACAGCGCAGCGGGTGGAAGTCTGTAGGGAGGCGTTGGAAGGGGAGCACAGAACAGGGCTCAGGGCTGTGGATCTGGGAGGCGCCCCATCAGCCAAGTGCCAGGTGTGAGGACAGAGAGTGGCACCAGCTCTGAGCCACCGATGCAACCAGCCACGGGCTGAAGATGTCAAAAATAACAAAGGCAAATCCTGCCTCTGTCGCGCGAACACGTGCAGACCTGTGTTCTCGTCCTCATCCCCTGAACACAGCAGTGTCACCACTGTTCACCTGGTGTGCATATGGAATCAGAATGGCAGGCTATTAGAGGGGACCTGAAGCAAGCACATGGGGGGTGCAGGGCCGCAGCAGACGCAGCCCCTTTATGTCAGGGGCTCGATGTCTGCAGAGTCGGGGCAGCAAGTCTCGAGCCGTCCCCGGGGTGCCCAGGAGGAGCTACTCTGAGGCAGCAGTTGGCAATTTTCCCACAAAACGAGGTGAGAAGTGCTCCTGTGGACCAAGAGGGCCCCTGCTCTAGTATGACCCTAGAAAGTCCCCACAAGCTCCTGTGTCCAAGCCTTGGTCCCCAGCCAAGTAAGGCTCTGCTCAGAAGAGGGGAACCCGTGGGAGGTACTAGGATAGGAAGCTAGTCGTGGGAGGCGTGCCCTTGAAGGGGGCTTTGGGACCCCAACCCCTTTCTCTCTGTTTCCCAGCTGCCCTGAGGTGAGCAGCCTCCTGCAATACACAGTCCTGCTGTGGTGTCCTCTGTCACCACAGGCCCAAAGCAAGGGGGCCAAGTGGCCATGAACCAAGACCCCTGAAGCCATAAGCCAAAATATATCTTTCTTCTTTCTAAGTTGGTTCTGTCGTATTTTAACCCAGCAACAGAGGCTACCACACTGTTGCATAGTATTCTTAATTTTTTGATTACTTGCTTTTTTTTTTAACAATTCTTTTAAAAAATATGAAAGTCTCTCTGATCCAGCAGGCCACGTTGGCCATGGAGAGGAGTGCCAGCCCCTGCTCTAAGGAGGGGCACTAGAAGCTGGGAACAGTGCTGTCAGAAGCCCTACACCCAAGCCAAGCCACTGAGGCTGGTGGCCAGCTTCAGCCAGGGGTCAAACACGGCCACCATGGCATCAGAACAGCCAGAGCCTGTGAAAAGCTCTGAACAAGGAGGGAAGGACGACCTCACTGTCAGCACGGTTCAGAAACTTGGGGAATGTTCTCTATTCTTGGAGAATCTGGAACAGAAGCCATGAGAAAGAATCAGGGTGCCAAGACTCATGTGTGGGCTGGGGAGAGGGCGGCAGGAGGATGGCCAAGACCTGGGCACCTCAGAGGCCATTCAAAATTGTCCCTCAAGGCGGATATGAAGCTAGCCACAGAAGCGGCACCTTGGACAGGTGGAGTAGGGTCTAGAGTGACCCTGGGTGCTCCCAAGGCTGTGGTGGGATGGCCCACTCTCTGTGCAGGGCCAGGGGCAGTGGCCTCAGGCAGCAGTCCATGGCTCAGCATGCCTGGCTGTTCTCACCTCTGAAACGGAAGCCTACCCACCGCCCACAGGCATGGCTAGTAGGTAGGTGAAGGAGATCACAGAAGGGCGTAGAGGAGGGCGAGTGGAGGTGGGCTGTGTGATGCTCTGAAGGAGGAACCCCGGGCCTCAGCAAGGAAACATCTGCAGATTCCATAGACCTGCCCCATCTCAAGCAAGGTCAGCTGACAATCTCTTTTACTTCATCTGTAACAAACTTGAAATTTCTACAAGCATCCATGAAGTGGGTAAAGACAATCCTTAAAATAGCAGGCGAGCCTGCGGCCCTCGGTCAACCCCTCCCTCTGTGCAGAGTGCCCGTGGGCAGGAGTCTGGAGGGGTGCTGCACCTACTGTCTTCATCCCAGAGGACAAAAGTGCAGGAGCAGCAAAGGCAGACTCCTCCCTGCTTCTCGAGGGCAGGAAGGGCACGTGGAATAGAAAGGGAGAGGATTCCTGTAGGAAATCAGATGCAGTATGATTCAGGGCCAATAGATCAGGAAAAAATGGTTTTGATAAAGTATATAAAAATAGAACTTGATTAAAACACAGTAGTCGTAGGAAATCCTTACACAGCTTTCCTTTACACAGTCTTTGACAGATCCTCAGGGCACATAGCACATAGCATTTCCTAAACACTTCCTATAGCCAAAAGTAGAATAGCAAACACAATGAGAAACTGCCTGGGAAACCTGGAGAAGTCGAGTCAGAGTGTGCTCTGCTGCTCATTTCCGTCTCCACATCTCTGTGACTTACCAGCGAAGCCTGGCACTGATGGGCCCACCTGCAGCCCGAGAAATCGGAACCGCAGCAGAGCAGTGCAGGGAGCAAGTCCATCCGAGCCCTGCACCAGGCCCGCCTGCGCCCTTCCTGCTGCCCACCCGCACCTCAGCAGCAGGAGAGGCCAATGCGATGTTGCCCACATTCCAGGTGGGGGAACTGAGGCACAGACTGTAGCTCCTGCTAGAGCCAGACCTAGAACACCACAGAGTCCCTGCTGCTCAAGGCCACACAAGCTGGCTTGCAAGGACAGTGGAAGGGACGTCGTTGCTATGAGTCAGAAATTAATAATTTCCAAAAAGCATGTGAGAGAATTGATTCCTTGATGAATAAGGGAAGGCCAAGCCTCTGGCAAGTCTAACCAATATAAAATAAATACATAGAAGTTGATGAGAGGAACAAGAAAGTTCCCTCAGGAAGAAATAGATATTAAAATACAGCCTACCACAGGGTGCAGAGGAACACACCTGCATGCAATCCTAGCAACTTGGGAGGCTGAGAAGGAAGATCACAAGTTCATCGCCAGCCTCAGCAATTTATCGAGGCCCTAAGCAACTTACAAGACTTCGTCTCAAAACATAAAGGGGCTGAGGATGTGGCCCAGTTGTTGAGCACCCTGGGTTCAGTCCCTGGGATCAAAATAAATAAATAAAACCTACTATGGATCTTTTTTGCTAAAAAGTTTGAAAATCTTAGTGAAATATTTAACTTTTTAAGTATAAACAACCAAAATTTGTTCAAAAGAAGGGAGGGAAAGGGTGAGGAAGAGATGAGACAGAACAAATAGAAAAATAAAAAGCAAAACCATCCAAAATCTTTCCCAGGCAACCTGGCTTTGCGAGTGGAAAACGTTTTTTTCCCCGAGAAGAGCCGCTCACCCACAGATCACCCAGAAAGTAGGAGGCAAACTTTTCCTCTTCCATCAATGGGGCCCTAATCCCTGACACATGGGGTTCAAGCAGCAGCTCTGTAATGGCGTCCCTCACAGACAGCCCAGGTGTCAGCTGGCCAGGTGGAGGGCAGCTCCTGGAGCAGTGCCCCCGCTGCCTCTGACAAGGCTGGCCCCACGTCCACAGAGCTCCATCGGTGGACCACAGAGCCCAAACCAGGTGCTCATCGCCGCAGGGGCAGCGAAGCTGACAGAACCCAGCCGGCCTCTGTGGTGAGACTCTCAGCAGACCAGGAAGAGAAGTGGGGGCCAGGGCCATCTGAACGAGGAGCTTGCTCCCCTAAGGCTGGGAGCTGGCGGGGCGTCCGTCTCCAGGGCTCTTCCTCAGCTCTGTGCTGGGGCTGCTAGAAGATCAACAGCAAAATTAAAGACAGCAGTGAATGTGACCATCCGTGTAGAAAGAATCCACAAAAAATACAAATACATAAAAACCAGAAGAAGTGAGTTTGTCAAGGTCACAAGACACAAGATCAGTATTTAGAATCAATTTGATTTTCATCTAGTAGCATTTAACAGCTCTAAACTGGAACTAATCTAAATTATGCTATTTCAAAAACAACAAAAATTGTAAATACTTGGAGATTGCGTTAACAAAATGTGTAAAATGCCTGTAAAGCCAAAGCACACAAAACAGAGATTACGAAAAGGAATCCCTTGGTTGGTTTGTTGTTTACATGAAAAGAGAATACCGTGTTCATAGTTTGGAAAACCCCTAATCATTAAAATGTCATTTGTTCCCAAATTGATGTAGATTAAATGTGGCATCAGAATCCCAGCAGGATTTTTATAGAAATTGCAAGCTGATTTTAAAAGTTTTACATGGAAATACAGGGGACCTAGGTGATTGAATGCAATTTTGAGAAAGAGCAAAGTTGAGGAACTACCCTACCTCATCTCAAGACCTGATGCACTAACAGTAAAAATGCCTAGCACTGGTGCAAAGGTAGACACATAGACTGTCATTCAGCTTTGTGTTTCTATAACAAAATACCTGAGATGATCAACTTAGAAGGAGAAAAGGTTTATTTTGGCTCATAGTTCTGGAGGTTCCAATCCTTAACCAGTTTCCCCATTTCTTTGGTTCGATTGGGGGGGCACACATCATGGCAGAAGCATGTGGTAGAGTGAAAAATCCCTTGCCACATGGCCAGGGTGCAAGAAAAAAAGAAAAGGATAAGAAGGACCCACAGCCCCTTCCAGGGCACGCTCCCAATGCCCTAAAGACCTCCTACCAGGCCTCTCATAGAGAGCCCTCTCCTCCCGATAACACCACCCTGGTGACTGAGCCTTCCACATACAGGCCTTTTGGGGAGGACATTCAGCATCCAAACTGTAGCACAGACCGTGAAACAAAATGCCGATTCCTAAAATAGGTCCACGCTCCTACACTGAGTTGCTTTTACACCAAGATAATCCACTAGGAAATGTGGCTGCGATCAGTGAAAAATTGGGCAGTCCTACAAAGTGAGCGTCCATCCTTCTGTAAACCAAAGGCAGCTCATGGTGACAATGACCTGAACAAACATCCAAGCTGACGTTGTAAGATCCCTAGAAGAAAACAGAGCTCCTCTGTGGCTTTGGGAAATGCGAAGATTCTCTGGGGCTTGAGCACAGGGGGAGGGAAAAATGGAACGAAACCATCGAAAAATTGAACTTCCTCACCGTAAAAGATTTTGTATGCAGATGACTCCATTTAGAGAGCAAAAGTGCACCTCACAGACTGCACAGAAGTGTTCACAAAACTTATCTCACAAAGGGTTTATACCCAGAAGATGAAAAAAAAAAAAAACTCTTTTTGAATATAAGGATAAGACAACACAGTTTGTAAGGTGGGCGATAGATCGCAGCAGACAGACAACACTTCCCCAAAGGAATGCTGGGAATAGCATGCCAGCATCTGGGAAGACCTGGAGTGTTACTAGCTGCAGAAAAATGCAGACAAAAGCCAGGAGTGGTCCATCAGCCCGGGGTGAGGCGCTGCCCAACATGCACCAGAAGGAAGAGAAGAGATGACAGGCACAGCTCACAGGCCAGCAGCCCGCCCCACCACAGGGGATGAGCCACCCGAGCAGAACTTCCTGAATGGCTTTGCAGAGGTGTAGCACAGGAGGAGGGGAGGAGAGGAAGGTGGTTTCTATAGTTGGATTTGGAAAAGTTCACATTCCGTTCCTGAGGGTGCCACATCCCATAAGTGTATGTCACTTCCATAACTCCCAAGAAGTCAGAGGAGTAGAGAAGCCGTTTAACTTATTTCCCTAAACCTGACCACAGGCCCCTCCTGTTTTCCCCATAACATCTCTCCGTGTCCCAGGGCATGTCCCTGGGATACCGCACTGCGGTGTGCTCCATGAAGCTGGGGAGCGGCCTTGCGCCCTCCTCTCCATTAGTTTAGAAGCACTGTTGGCAGTATCCGCTCTCTAGTTAACAGGGTGTCGGTCAAAGCACACTGTAATCACCTATGAAGTTTACAAGATAATTGTAAGGTTTTTCTGGAAGAATAAATAATGAGTGTGATTAAGGCATTTAAAAAAAAGGAAGAACAGGTGAGTTGTCACAGAGCTGGGGCCCTCCGGGAAACTGAGGCAACACAACCATCCCCTTCGAGCCCCAATCCTTGTGATCCAGTCAGAAAGGTTCCAGGCATGTCGCTCAGAAGAACAGGCAATAAAACTTATTGAAAGGATGGAAAAGGCAAAAGGGGACAGTCTCAGGGAGGGAGTGGGTTTTCTCAGAGACAAGAGGGACAGTGTTTCTCCTGCACTCCTGTTTTATTGGGGATCCCAGAGAAGCTTCCAGAGTCCTGCCCAGGCCCACCCCTTGACTTGACTGACAGCAGCATGACATCATATTTTAAGTCCCCACTGCCATGACAACTCTAGGTCACTTTGGCCCATGGTGACCTGTTCTAATGGGATTCTTAACCATAAATTAAACTTTATGAACCATAAATCATACAGACTTTATGGTTAAGAGCAATTATCCTCATCTCCCTGGGTTCTTTGTAATCAGTCTGTAAAGTGATTACAAAGATCTGCCCATTCAGGATAACTTGGGTTCCTCCTTCCAATGTTATTTCGGGCCTGCATTTCTCCTGCAGATAACAGGTAGTTTGTTGAGAAATGTTGATGAATCCTGTCCACTTAGGCCAGGCAGGGCTGCAAGTAAATTGCTTCTTGGAATAGAAAGCATGTGGGGGTCAGCCCAGTGGGCCCATTTGATAGAATTATTCCCTTAACCTCGTGTTCCCGCCACTGACATCTTTTTTCCCCTGTCAGAGTTGCAGTTGCTTCAGCAACAATCACAATGGACTGATAAGTCAAGATCATGGGCATTGGTGTCAGAATATGCAGATAAATGGGAACACAGGAGAAGGTCTAGGTCACGAAATCTCAACCCAGAGTAGGCAGCCACCTGGCAGATGAGGTGAAGCAAGGTTCAATGTTCCCATGTTAAGATACATTTCAAGCAAACAAGAAACTAGTGACAAAAGGGAAATCACTGTTCTGAACTGTGGGAAGCACAGGTGGACATTTGCAAACCTGCACCACTGTCAGTCAGACCTTCTAGGCAGAGCCTCACCTACCCCTCCCCGACTACATAGGAAAGAATCATCCAGGATGGCAGAAATATACTAGCAGTGAAAACTTGGGTTAGTAATCCCTTGCATATAAAATACACTTACAAGTTACTTAAATATCAGCACTGCCGCTGTTGCTGTTGATGATGATCAAGACAGAGACGTAGCTGAAGCTTTAACATGGTGCACAGCCTTGGTGTCGGCAACCTTGCACATTCCTCTCTGGGCAGTCTCACGTGTGGGGTGACTCACTTGCCAGGGAACTGTATGTGCTTCCTCATCCTTCACAGAGGAAGAAAGTTCAGCAGTTCAGATGCTCACACCAGGGCAGTGGAATCCTACTTTGTTTTAAAATCAGACAGCAGATGCTGTGCACATTTAAAAGGTGTCATGTTTGTTTCCTGAGATTGCTACAATTTACCACCAGCTAAGTGGCTTAAAACTTCAGAAATTCAGCCTCTGGGTTCGGGTGCTCCCTCTGAAGCCTGGAGAGGAGACGGTGTCCTTGCATCTCCCTAAGTCCTGCTGGCTTCGGGCATGCTTTGCTGGCCTTGAGCTGTGGGTACGGGGGCTCCACCTCCTAAAGCACGTGGCTTCCTGGTATGTTGGCACATGGCCATTCCCTAGGGACCCCATTCATTGCTTAACAACCACTGTGATCTAGTAGCATTCATCTTAACTAATTGCATCTACAAAGACCCCATTTCCAAATCAGGTCACATTCTATTTTTCCAGGTGAACATGAAATTTGGGGAAAACACTGTTCAACCCAGTAGAGATGATTATTATCTGTAGGCACAGAAACATTCACAAAATGTTGTTGAATTTAAAAGTTGGTGTTGAAGCAGCAGTTCTGGTGCCCCACCTTTACATAAACAATCGACATATGGACACTGGGAGGGAGACTGAAGCTGCTCACCAGGTTGCATTAAGGCTGCAGTGGTTTAATCACTCTGATGAATTTGTACATTTTCTGAATTTCTGGCAATGGACAGGTATTCCTTTGACAGAGAGAAGAAATAACAAATGATGTGCCTGACATTTCTTTTACACTAAAGAGTCTTCCTAAGCTAGGTTTCCAAATTACAGGTTTAAAATGAATTCGTGTTCTTGATTGCCATAGCTTTTGTATAATTGGTTAAAATATTTTAGAGTTTGCAAAGTTCAAACTACATTTTTTAATGTCATTTAAAACAAAGAATATTTCAAAGTTGAATACTTCTCTGGTATACAGTTTTTCAAAGAAAAAAATTCAAATTACAGATAATTTCAGATGAATATGTTTGAAGTGTTCATTTTAAGCACTTGTTATCCTTTGTGTTTTTAACGTTTTTACCGACAGGGACTGGGGCGTAGCTCAGTGGTGGAGTGTGCCTGGGTTTAGTCCCCGGCGTCAAAAAGGCATAAATATACAAATAAGTCAGTGCCAGCTGAGAACTAAGCTAGCACCTCGTGGCAGGCAGGTGTGAGCCTGCCGAGGCCTGTGCGGGCGCCGTGAGGACTTGAAGTGAGCCGCCCCGTGTTATTTGTGGTCCTGTCCCTAGACAAGGAGTTGTCCCTCCGGGTCTTACAGAGAACGAGCTGTGGAGAGCCAAGTACGTGTACGAGTCGGCCTTCCACCCTGATACCGGGGAGAAGATGATCCTGATCGGGCGGATGTCAGCCCAGGTGCCCATGAACATGACCATCACCGGGTGCATGATGACCTTCTACTGGTGAGCCGTACCCTGCGGCCAGCTGGTTGCCCCTTGTCCAGAGACCCACGGCACCTGTGTTGATCAGTGCATTTTAATTCACATAAGAATGGTTTCACTGTGGCACAAGCATTCTGCACCCCTCATGTCTTTTTTTTCAAAGTGTATATTTATATGTGTCTAAAAACTAAATGCTGTTTCCTAAGTATATAGGTGATGAGTGTGTCAATGAATTTGGTTTAGTTATTCAGAAGGATATCAAACAGCATGTTATACTCTACAAATAAATTCAACAAAAATAAAATTTAAAATGATTAAAAATGAAATAGGGGAGCTAGGCACAGTGATGCAGGCTTGTAATCCTAGCAGCTCAGGAGGCTGAGGCAGGAGGATGGCAAGTTCAAAGCCAGCCTCAGCAACTTAACGAGGCCCTAAGCAACTTCTCAAGACCCTGTCTCAAAAAAAGAAAAAAAAAAGGGCTAAAGATGTGGCTCAGTGGTTAAATAACCCCTGGATTCAATCCGTGGTACCAACTAAAGTAAATAAATAAAATAAAATAGGGGTATTGTTGCACTGGGGAGAAAAATGTGTCATTTCACTTTTAGTTCTATTTGGTGTAAACATTTGACCTCTGCTCAGCAGCAGATCTATCTTTAATAAACACTTTAAAGATCCATTTTACTTTCTCCCTTGCTAAGTAGCATCTTCTTTGTTGTTGAAAGGGAAATTGAAGTTTTTCCTAAATCTTAGACCCAAAAGAAAATAGAGTCTAAAAGCAAATTCTCCTTTTAGCCTATTTATATAAATATGGATATAAAATACCTTATGTAGGTGTAAGCACAGGTGCAGGTCGACCTGGACATACATGGACACACAGTAGCACATAGAACTGCAGCTAGGAGGTGCCAGGACTGCCCAGCCCAAGAGGAGGAACCTGCCGTTCATGGTCCCTCTGTGCCAGGCTCTCTACAGTTTACCTTCATCGCCACAGTAACCCTCTGAGCTTGGCAATGAGAAAACTGATCAGAGGACCAAAGCCACCAAACAGGTCCTGAGCCTGTGGCCTGTGCCTCTGCCCCAGCCTTCCCCTCTGGCCCCTCCTCTTGGCGGTCGCTATGCACATGCTGACTCCGACCGTAGCTGGTCCCAGGTGGAGGTGGTGAGGGGTGGTTTGCTCTGTTACAGGACCACACCAGCTGTCCTGTTCTGGCAGTGGATCAACCAGTCCTTCAACGCCATTGTCAACTACACCAACAGAAGCGGAGATGCCCCTCTCACTGTGAGGTAAGCTCTCAGGTTCTGCCTTTTCAAAAGATGCATTTGTTGGGGTTGGAGTTGTGGCTCAGTTGTAGAGCGCTGGCCTAGCATGTGGGAGGTTCTGGGTTCAATCCTCAGTACCACATAAAAATAAATAAAATGAAGATACATTTTTAAAAAGATACATTTGTTCACATTGTTTATGCTGTGCAGAAATCTGCATAACATCTTTTAAAGTAGAGTTTCTCCTCCCTCTGGGTCAAAACAGAGGCCTCCTTCCACCTGCCCTCTCTGTCAGTATTCCTGCTGCTAGTAGCACTGGTAGGATGGCATCTCTCATGCACCCTGGAGCTTGGTGCCCCTGTAGAGCACAGGCTGGGGAGCCCTCAGGTCTGACCATTGATAAACGACACGCTCTACTCTCCTAAGTGTGCATGCATCAAAGCCCCCAGCATCAAAGTAGGGAAGTCAACAGTGTGGCCTCTGCAGAAATCAAGGTGGGTCATGGTGGTGTGACCCTGTGCCTGCTTTGTCTCTGGAGCCCAACAGAAAGCAGAAATCACAAGTTTGCCTCCTGTTAGAAAAAAGAGAGAAAAACGAGCTAAAGATGGAGGTTAAACAAAAATGTTAGTGTAGCTTGTGTAACACTTGAAAGAAAATATTTTCCTTTTGGTGGTTCAAAATTACCTTTGAAAGGCCACAGTTACATTCTGCTCTCATCCAGTGGATACTGAAATCTACAACCCAGCAGTGTCCATCCCCACTAAGAGCCAGCTGCTTGCCCTCTGTCTGGGGTGAGCCCTGCGTTGTGGTATTTTGTCCACCAAGGCGGTGTTGGAAGAATGGCAGCGCTGCGTCCTGCTTTCTGTGTGGGTATGAACATGAGGGAAGTGTCTGCGGTTAGCGCCTGGTCGCAGCGTTTGCCCACCCTGGCCGCTGGGCTGGCCCACCCCAGCGTGCCCTGCTCTCAGCATCAGGAGGCTTATGTGCTGTCTGCCATCTGGGATTGTCTCTGTGAAGAAGCCCCTTCTTGGGGCCCACTTCTCTTGGCTTCCTCCTCTTGTATAGTGATGAAGAGCATCATCTTGTGGACTCCCGGTTTTTTATCATGCTCTTCTCTCCCCTTGTTTCTTCAAATCAAGTGCCAGTTTCTCTTCTTTTTAAAAAATATATATAAATTATATATATATATTTTAGTTGGACACAATACCTTTATTTTATTTATTTATTTTTATGTGGTGCTGGGGATCAAACCCAGGACCTCACACGTCCTAGGCAAGTGCTCTACCAATGAGCCCCAGGCCCAAGTGCCAGTTTCTTGACAGCACTTGTCATTTATGTGATCTCCTTTTTCCTTTTCAGTGAGTTGGGAACAGCTTACGTTTCTGCAACCACGGGAGCTGTGGCCACAGCGCTGGGGCTGAACGCGCTGACCAAGGTACTCGGGCTGCCATCTGGTGGCAGAGCAGGGCGGTGCAGTCTCACCTCTCTGGCCCAGTCTCCTGGTGTTTCTCAGGAGTGTCCTGGTCCTGGCTTTGCTTTTCCACCCTTATCTGCAGCTGCATGCTTTATTATATCCCCTGTGAGTGTGGAAGGGCCATCACCAATGGCACCAGTCAGGACAGTCACCTGTGCCTGGCCCTGTGCACTAACCTCTGAGTGCCCCATCCTGGCAGTCCCTGAGGCTGTGTGGTGGCCGCAGGCCTCTGAAGAGCTGAAGGAGGCAGTATCTGAACTCAAATATTGGGACTTTGGGACTCCAGAGCCCACGTGCCTTTAGCTACACCAAGCTGCTGATGTGCCCCAGGGGTGTGCATTGTCCCAGTGTGCCCATGCCAGGAAAGCAAAAACTCCCCAAGGAAACCACTTTAAGGTGCTGGTGGCTGTGTGTCTGCATGCCCGGGTCTCACAGCATGTCTGGGAGGGTCTGGGAGCCCACCTGGCCACAGGAGGGGAACTGACGCTGCCGGTCACCTTCCTGCAGCACGTGTCGCCACTCATAGGACGCTTCGTGCCCTTTGCTGCTGTGGCTGCTGCCAATTGTATTAACATCCCACTGATGCGTCAAAGGTAAGGCCAGCCTTCACTCCCAAAGGACTGCACTGGCAGGACATCTCTTGTAATAATGGGCTTCACTGAAATTTCCCAAAATATGTTTTTACTGTACAGATAAAATTAAGTGTGATCTGGAATGTGCCTCAAAGTATTCCAGGCTTGGGGTGAGGGTAGGTGCATGGGGCAGTACATCTGGCCATGGGCTGCCAGTTGCCAGAGCAGGCTGGTGAGAGCTTGGGCTGAGGCTAGCTCAGCCGCTTTCTGTAACCAAGGTCTTAGGACATGGCCCGAGATGTCACTGAGCTGAGGTTGGGTTAGACGACGAAGGTCTATGCAGGAGAAGCTGACTCTCCAAATAGGTTCCCTTTTTTCCCTTGGGACTTTCTTTTGGAGCTTAAAGTAATATTAATCTGTATTTTGAAAGTATTTTTTTAGAATTGGCAAAAATTAAAGGAGAAGAAAGAGCGAGAAAAAGCATTTTGGAATGGAAAACGAAAAACAGGGTAACAGTTGGAGTTTTAGTGTTAGTGCCTCTTCTTGCCTCTCCAGTAGAGCTGTGGTCTAGACTGTGTCCGTGCAGCTAGTCGACTCCATGCCTTGCCTTATATCTGCCCCTGGTTTGGAAAGTTGCTCAGGTCTGTACGTGAGCATGGAAATCAGCCTTATCCTCAAGTTAGCACATCTAGTCTTCAGAGCATATTGTTATTGGAAAGGGTACACCTTTTTAAAGTGTGGTAGTGTTATTTTCCCTTTGTCTGTCAGAGGGGACTGAACCTGTTCATGGCATTTAAAAATACATTTGTCAGTGCCAAAAGTGACGCCTGAGTGGGCTCTGGATGCAGCAGGGTTGATCTTGCCAGCGAATGCTGTCCCATGTGCTGCAGGAGGGCACGAGTGGGCACCTTTGCTTGTGTTTGGTTCTGCAGGGAGCTCAAAGCTGGCATTCCAGTCACCGACAACAACGGGAACCGCTTGGGCGAGTCAGCGAACGCAGCACAGCAGGCCATCTCCCAGGTGGTCGTCTCCAGGATTCTCATGGCGGCCCCCGGCATGGGTTAGTGGAACTGCGTCTCCGTCGTCCCTTCATTCACCCCAAACGTGGAGGCTCGGGGAGCCTTCTCATGTCCCAGCTACAGCAAGGCAGTGCAAAGTCCCTCTCCTGTGGGAAAGTTGCCTCTGGTGGCGACTGCAGAAAATAACAACTAAATAAACACCTAGTGCAAGGGTATTCCTTATCCCAAAGGCTGGGGAACAAATGTGTTCCAGATTTAGGATTTCTTTGAATTTGGCAAATATTTGCCTACACAAAATGAGTATATAACGAGCTGTCTTGGGGATAAGATGTTTACCTGTCTAAACATGGAATTTACTCATATGCACATGCTCTAAAGATTTTGTGCAATATTTTTACTAATTTTGTGCATCAAAGTTTGTATAGCACTTGGGTGTTTGGACCATGTGACACAGTGCAAGTGGTGAGGATTTGAAGAGAAGGAATTTGATCTATGTAAATCTTAGAATTCCCAAAACTTAATGGAGACAAATAACTTCTCCTGAAGATTCATCTGTAGCCATTAGAAACCTTGGGAACACAGAATACGTGGGAAAGCTTAGAACAGCTGTTAGTGTGTGCCAAGTGACTATTTTCTCTCTAGGGCTTGGAGCTAGTGTGGCCACAAAGCCGGCATTGTGTTTAGTTCCTCTGAGAGTGTCCTGCTCATCGTAAGGTGGCTGGAAGCTGCCTTGAGACAGAAATCCTAGAGAAGGTTCCAAGACTCACTCAGTCTTTGAAAGAAATGAAACAAAACAGAAATTCGTGTTTAATTTTATCACTTAAGCTGCATGCGAAGAGCACTTGGCTATAAGAGGAAGCTCTCAGATGAAGCCTACCTAATCAGCTACCGTCAGGCTTTCCCACCACGCCTGCAGCTGTTTCTAAATCCCTTCTGTCACTGTGGATGCTCTTCGGCAGCCAAGTAGGACTAGGCAGCAAAAGTCGGGGAGGGTGTGTGAAGGCCGCCTTGAGCACAGCCACACACCCTGCACCCCTCATGAGCCTGCAGAGAGGACGCATCTGCATGGACCATGGCAGGATTTTACCTTTGTTGTTGATCCTTAAGCAATTCAGCATGACAGCTGCTCACAGAGATGGACATGGTACCAGGCGGCACATGTAATCTTGAGGTGACCTTAAGTACACAGGAGGAGGTGGGAAGGTCACTTTCATGGGCCCCAACCTTCTCCAGGGGACCTGCACATCCAGGGTTTGGGCACCCCCTGGGTCCCCCACAACCCTGAGGGCCAGGGCCAGCTGTGCTTGCCTTCCAGCTGACTGGGAAAGGTCGGCCTGTCTCATTCCACACAGGCACCTCTGCTGCCATGTGGGGACACCGGGTGTTCTTTAGGGAGCCCAGGAGGCCACAGTGTGAACTCCAGGCCCAGAGCCCAGAGCCAGACCCTGTTGCTACCTGTGAGGAGGCCACAGAGCTGCCTGGACGCACCTGCTGAGCCCTGGCTCCCGAGGTTTGGGGAACCAAATGGCCACTCCCATTTATGGTCCTGGCTTGCTCTGGGTTTAGGCTTTTCCCCCGTAAGTCCTACTGAAGTTCATTTCTTCCAGCAACTTGGTTATTGTAAACACTGATCTCCAGGAAAGAAACCCAGGATTTCTGTCAGCTGCCTTGAAACAGCTGGTGTGACCTTAAATACGTGGATAGCTATGAGCTAATGAGCCAGTGCTGCCACCCAGATCCCAGATGTGACCCTGCACCCGAGGTCTAGTCATGGCCACCAGCTTAACATAATGCCCACTGTTTGATAGACAGGAGAACAGAACACAGAGGCCCAGAGAAATCAGGCAGCCTTACCTAGGTCACCCAGCTCACAGGTAGCCCACCCAGCCCATATCAAAGCGACTTCTGCATGATTCTGGGCAGGATCCCCCAGCTGTTCTGCATGCATGGTGGACACTCAAGGAAGGCTGTGGGGGAATCACTCCTGATGCCCTTGCTATTGCCTTTTAAAAGCTCAGTGTAGAATTCCTTTCAAGGTTATAGACCTCTCCGGCTGGCAGAGAGCATTATGTTATTTTGTGAACTTCTGCAATTTTATAAATTTAAGTTTATTTATCTTATGATTATTGGTTTAATTGGACAGATGCATGCAACATACAGTCGTTTGATGCATGTACAGTGGGCCATCATCAACAAATTTAAATTTAATAAAGAATCACTACAGATAGTTTTCACCCTGCCAATGTAAAAACAGCCCAAGTGACATAAGCCTTCTGTCGAATTTTTGAAAAAACAAATTGAGCCGAAAACAGTCATTCAGTCGAGCTTTCTGTGCTCTTTCTCCCAGCCATCCCTCCATTTATCATGAACACTCTGGAGAAGAAGGCCTTCCTGAAGGTGAGTGCCGGCTGCTGCCCTTCCTCAGCCCCCCCCCCCCCAATGTCTCCTGCCCCAGCAGCAGGTAAGGAACGGGAAGGTCCATGTCTCTTGGGCACTTATGTAAACGCTGTGATGTTGCTGGGGACATTCCATTCTGACCTCAGATGTCTGGGGCAGTGTTCCTAAATGAAGAGCACTGCCACTGAGAGGGTCCTGGGGGCTGCATGTCACCTGTAGTGTCCCAGCTAGGTGGACACAACGGGTGACATTTGGATTATGTCCATAGGTCCCTGTCATTAGTGTCAGGAATGAAGATGTAATTTGGGGAACTGGACTTAGACCCCGCTATGTATAGATGATTCATTATCTATCAGCTGTGTGCCCTGAAGGCCTAAAGCTGTCACAGATTGAAACTGAAGCTGTAACTGGGACGTCTCGGCCCACGGCCAGCGTCCTTCCTGGATTGCGCACTGTGCCATGCGGGTGAGCACCACTTTGATCCACCTCAGTTTCCCAGTTCTTAGACGAGTAGGGTATGTTGTGTTGGAAAGCTGGTGTGGCTGGACCTGCCTGGAGCAGTGGCCCAGGTCCTCACTGTGAGGGCAGGTGTGTTGTGGTGAACACGGCAGGTCCCATGGGGTGAGCTCTTCTGAGTCTTAGCAGCAAACCTGTAACTGCAAGGGCCACTGTGAAGCTCTGGAGAGAGCCACCGCTCACAGACCAAACCTCCCGTGTGAGGTCAGGGGTGTGTTCCTAGATCTCACTCTGGGGGCCCCAGTGGGGAAACTGAGGCAAGCAGTAGGTGAGCACTTTCTCTTCAAGTCCATGCTTTGAAAAATAAGCCAAGAAAATAATGCTGCGGAAAAACAGTGCTAGTGAGCACCTCACTTGACAGACATTCCCAGACCATTGCCCATGGATGCCCCGAGACCACGTCCGGGGGGACTCCCTCCCCAGCACTCCTCTTCTGTTCCTGAGAGCCTTGGAGACATGGAGCATCGTAGTCCCTACGCTGTAGTTTGTGGAACCGCTAGCTCTAGCAGTCTTAGGTGACAGCGTGCACGGTGCCACAGAGAACAGTCGCTCTGCAGTGACGAACTGTCTCTGCTCCTTGCACAGCTCCCAGAGGAAGTCCACAGACCCTGCACTGCCCCAGGAAGCTGACTGGCAAAAATCCGAGTCCCGTCCGTCTCCTTTGTAGGTTTCTGACAACCTTAATCACTAGATGAACAGAAATACCAACAGCTCCACCTATACTCAAGCAGCAATCTCCTGAAACAGCAGTCACCTGTCTCTGGTGTTATTTTCCATGATTTTAGCTACCTGTAGTCAACTGTGGTCCAAAAACACTAAGTGGAAAATTCCAGATATAAACAACTCATGAGTTATAAGTTGTACGCCCTTCTGGGCAGTGTCAGCCCTGTGTCCAGCATATCCACTCTGCTCCCACGACCCACCCAGTAACCTCAGCAGCCATCTTGGTCATTAAATCAGCAGTCATGGTACCACAGTGCTTGTGTTAAGTAACCCCTAATTTGCTTAATGGCCCTGAAGCACAGAGCAGTGACGCTGGCCACTGGATCACAGTGTAATGTTATGTGGTTGTTCTATTTTGTTATTAGTTATCACTGTCGATCTCTTAATGTGCCTAACTCAGAAATCAGACTGCCCCATGGGTGTGTCTGAACTGTCCCACAGGAGAAGAGAGCATGTGGTGTGTGGGGTTCCATCCCACCCAACATTGCAGGTGCCCACTGGGGTCAGGAGGGTCCCTGTGGATAAGGGGGACTGTGTGCACACCAGATTGTAACTGTGGGCTCATTTCACATTCTGCTTTGACAAATTTGTATTTTGAAGATTCATAAAGAAGTTTTGCTGAAATCTCTTTCTGGTGCCAAGATTGGGAATGATTAATGGTTTAAAGCTCCCAAAGGATTCATTTATAGGCTAGGGCAACACTTGTCTAAGCACTACCCATGATATGGTCAGCTGGAATCCATCAGGTTTGACATCCTCATGATTTAAGAAACCTGAGAAAACGTCCATCTGACCATCTCTGCTTGACTTAGAAGAGGTGGTTCAGACTTCGAGGGAGAAAAAGTTTTAAAATGAACGCAAACCAGGGACATCAATATGGTTTTTCAAACAGTAGAGTAACAGCTGCCGCATTTGCAGAGCTGGTTTTATCCATGTCCACACTTCTCGGTGGGCAGAGCATTTTCACACCCTGCTTGGAAAAGGGGGCTTCACTGCACACCTTTTATAAGACTCAGAGCTCACTCCCGATGCGGGACACCGTGCCCCTGCCGCAGAGTCTGCCTGGGTCTGGCTCCCACGCCAGGTGCGCCTCCTCTGCAAGGACGCACTAATCTGGGCTTTTGCCTCGCGCATGACCACCCTCCTCTGCAGACTCCAACTAACTGAGCAATCCGGGCTTTTTAAACGACAGTGCGTGGGGAGCAAGTACATGAGTCATCCTCCCTACGCTCCTTCTTTCCCCAAGTGGAGCACTGAGAAGAGGTGCCCAGGACGGGCAGGTGACTCATGGAAAATTTTACAGCTACCAAGAAGTCCACTGACTAAAATCATGGTGCTTCTGTAAACAGTTTTCTAGAAAAACGGGCCCTGTTGTCACTTTTAACGTAGGTCACTCTTGCTGACACTCTCATTGGGGATAAAATTGGTATAGTTTGGGTCCTATAATAGTTCTTGTTCCTTTTAAATGTGGTTCTTTTCTGTTCCCTTTAATAACGATCGATGGCTTTTCAGGACTGTGCTGATTGATGGTGGTGTTTGTTTCTTCATTCTTGGTCACTGTTTATTATTTAGCCCTCACCTGAGTCACAGAAGCAGGGCACGAGCCCTGCTCTCAGGAGCAGACAGCATGGTAGAGGAGAGGGGCCCAAGACAAAAGGTGGCTGTAGTCACCATGCACGGTGACTACAACATGGAGCATAGAGGGACTGTTACCCAGCTGAGGCAGGTGGGCAATCACCTAGACAGGACCAGCCATACATGTGGTCTACACAAGCTTCCTGAGGACACAGCATGACACCTGGTAGGAGAGTTGTGACATTTTAGGTTGGCAGGGATATTGGCAATACGTGGGGAATAGACCCAAGTACAAAAATAAGCCCTCAATGTTTATAGAAAACAAATATAAAAGTTGTGATCATAAAAGTAGTGGAAGAAAATATCGAGCACTGGTTAGCAAAGATCTCTTCTTAAACAACACCCAAAATTCAAGCCCAGTCAAGAAATAAAATGATAAATTTTTGCCTTCATCAAATTTTTAAAATTCCACTCTTCAAAAACTGTTCAGAAAATTTAAAAAAAAAAAAAAAACAAGAAACAGACTGGGAGGAAATTTTTGCAGCCAGAATGCATGAAGAACTCCGTCAATGCTCACTCAGGAAACAAACCAGCAGCCAGGCACAGGGCTCACACCTAAACCTGAGGCAGGAGGATCATAAATTCGAGGTCAACCTGGGCAACTTGGTATTTCAAAAAAGGGGTGGGGGCCTGGGAGTGTAGCTTGGGGGTAAAAGCAACCCCAGGTTCAGCCACCAGTCCAAAGGGGGAAAAAAAAAGTCCAAAGAAAAAAAGTACTTTTAGTCATTGCAGTAATTAAAATCAAGACCACATGAGCTAATGGAGACGCCTGTTGGAAGGGCTTCCACCCATTGCCAAGGCTGTGTGCCCGCCCAGGTGTCACATGTCTAGGGACATCTGAGTGAGATTCGCCACCTCCTCACGGGAACCGTGCATCAGACAGCCAGTTGCCCGAGACAGTCCTGTGCTATAGGAGGACATTTCTGTCTGTGATGGGCCACCGGGATGACGGTAGTCCCACGGGGTTATGCCACCTGGTGGTGTGGCAGCCGCTTGGGTTTGCATGCTCTGTGCTGTTGGCATAAAGACAGAGCTGCCGAGGACACACTCCCCAGGACACAGCCACCTTCAGTGGCACCTGCTCTGTCCTTTCTGTCTGAAGGCAGGGGTTCTGCATAGCCTGCGTGGATCCGTCTCCTCTTGACGACATTTCTCCCTTTCTCTCCAGTCCCTGCCCTCCTCCCTTTACTTTGACCCTCCTGCTGTTCCTCTTCGCTGGAGGAGTCTCCGTGGGGACCAGGGTACGCCTCCCTGCCGCATGCTCGTGCTGGCCCTTCTCTGTGGCTGCGGGTCTTGACCCCCTCAGGCTTGGTTGCCACCTCCCGGCCTCCGGGGCATAACCTGTGTGTCCTGCTCTTTGCCTTCGTTCTTGGTGCTGCTCCTTTTTTGAAGACTAAAGATCTAACAACGTTTGTATTTCACTAAAAAGGAAGTGATCAGTAACGAATTTTATACCAGACAGAGTTTTGGCCATACTGACGTTTACTAAAACCGAGAGCGGAAGGTGCAAGGTCCGCTGGCGGTGCTTGCTAGTCTCAGCCCTGCCCCGGGCAATTCTAGGTGCTCCCTGAAGGTGTAGGTGCTCCCGGAGGTCCTCTGGTGCCTCTTCGGCCACACACTTTGAGAAGCGCGAGGATGCCTGTTTTTCATCCTGGCAAGGACACTGAAGCTCGGGGCCTGGGAGCCACCTGCCTTCTTCCCGTCTCCAGGAGCTGGCTGGAAGGGAGCACATCAGGCAGTACAGTCTCCCCAGCCAGGAGGTCAATCATAATTAGGTGGTAGCTGTTTACCTATGGCCCCTGTACAGTAAGCAGCCCTCGGGCTGTGCGTCCGGGGGAAAGGAACTGCAAGCCCCTGGACTGTGCACCTGTGTTCCCAACAGACCACAGGGCCACCCGAAGTCAACACTAATGCACGCACTGCCCCAGCCGACTAACCGCCCTGCATCTGGGTCCCGTGCTGTGAGAGCGTCCCTCTGGCTGTGGGCAGGCACGCTCTCTGGGGCCTCTCGGAAGCACTCACGGTCTTGTGTCTCTCCACAGAGGTTCCCGTGGCTGAGCGCACCCATCCAAGTTGGCCTCGTGGGCTTCTGGTGAGCAGGAGATGTGTTTCAAAAAAATGAATTTGGTTTTTAATTGTGCATATGTCTGTGGGGAGCAGTGTGATAATTCATACCCACATGCTGTGAGTGGTAATCAGCCAGGGGGTAGTTAGCATAGAGATTTCTTTTAGATAATCAATTTCTTAAAAAAAAAAAAAATAAAGACACCACCTATGAAGGTAAGAGAAAGGGTGGACACAGGGGGACAGAGCTTTGGAGAGGAGACCACCCCAGAACCTCTGGAGCTCATAGAAGAGAAGTAAGCTGCTTCTACAGAAACCCACAGCCGTTGGGGCGACTGGGGGACCTTCTTAAATTCCTGTTATCTCTTTGGTTTTAGTTTGATTCCTTTTGGTTCATTTTCCTTCATTATTTGGGCAATTCAGGTAATAAAATATATGTGAACAGGACTTTTTTTGTCAGGTCATCTAATGTTTTAAAAAAAGAAAGGGGTTTGTTACAAAAATAAAATAAAAGAAGAATCTGAGAAGCTGACCATTTCAAAACTCTGATTTCTCTCTCTCTTTTTTTAAGCTTGGTGTTTGCCACGCCCCTGTGCTGTGCCCTGTTTCCTCAGAAAAGGTCTGTCTCTGTTGTTGGGGATGATTGTGAGTCCTAACCCTAGAGACCAGTGGGAGACAAGGCTAGTGTTCCACTTTGTGGATGAGGGCGTTGAGACTCACGGAAACAGTGAGGCCAAGGGCTCCAGGAGGAGAGACGGGCACCCCTGCCACCCAGTCCTAGTTGCCAAGCCCCTCTCCGGCTCTTTTCCACCCACTACTGTTGAGTCTGAAAAATGTGCCAATGTTTTATAAGAGTCAGGTTAACTTTGCAGATTTGCTTTCATCAAATGCAAGTGTGGTTCACTGGGGTCCATCCACGGGCCAGGGCAGCTGTAGAGCAGGCACGGGACTTCAGCCCAGCCGGGTGTGTGCGCTTGGCTGGGGAGTTTCTGGGCTTGCTTTATATCCCTCCTTCCTGCTTGGTGTTTTCCTTAAAAGCTTGTTGGGCGTGTGCCTTTATCACAAGATGAGCTTGGGTCTGCTGTGATGTAAGTCAGAATTGGCTGGTGCAGGATCAGCTGCGTCTGCGCCCAGGCCTCCCCTTCAGCTCATGCCAAAGGCCCGAGGCTCTGCTCTGGGGTGTGCCTCCGTATCCACACCCCTTGCCTTTGCCTTGCTCTTTCCTTCATGGCCAGCAGGTCCTTCCTGCCCTGGCCTTGCAATGTAGGTTCGGGGCGACCTTGGAAGGAACTTCCTCAGGGTCCCCCCACCACACAGATGCCACCTTTTGCTTGCTCTTCCTCTGTCCTTGACCCAGGTTGTGGGTAGAGGTTTAATTCTCACAGCAGGGAACTCATCACCCTAATAGCCACAGAGAGGCACGCTTTGTAGAGGG
This sequence comes from Urocitellus parryii, assembly GCF_045843805.1. Classification (NCBI taxonomy): domain Eukaryota; kingdom Metazoa; phylum Chordata; class Mammalia; order Rodentia; family Sciuridae; genus Urocitellus; species Urocitellus parryii. The sequence goes on along the minus strand of NC_135531.1, from coordinate 161,683,436 downwards.
TGCCTCAGACTGTTCTGGAAACCAGGGCAGAGGAAGTTCCTCATCTCTACCTGGGAGATTCATGCCCCATCGGTTGCACAAAACCCCAAATCTGGGGCTCAACCTGAGAATTGTTCGTTTCTCTGGTAGATGGCACATGTGCATCAGTGGCCGTCGGCTGCCGTCACACGCAGGGGCTGGGACATACTGTGTGTGAATAATAAAGAGGGACCCAGGAGCCCTGAGAACAGCAGTGTCTGTAGTTCTGAGATTGGAGGGATTCCAGATGTAGAACCCCACCTAGCCTTGGTTTTGTTGGGTTCCTCCCAACATTTAAACTCCAGTTAGAAGTGAGAAGTTTTCCACAGCTGCTCACGTCCCAGGGTCCGGCTCTCCAAGAGCACATGGTCTATACCTGGGAATCATTGTCATTGTCAAGGTTACTCACGGTCCCATTGTGTGCAAAATAGCCACTGTGGGGTTTTTTACCAAGTTTTTTTTTCTATATTCACATTTTTTCTTTTATTTTTACATATTTTCATACAAATTCATATCCTGACTCTTCAGCTTATATGTTACCCCATCTCAAATACGTATATGTAAAATAAATAAAGCTTAATATATTTGCTGCTATAATGCATTCAAATCACCCCTGCCTTCCTGCCCTGTTATTGGGGATTGAACCCAGGGCCTGGTACATACTAGGCAAGTGCTCTCCACTGAGCCACATCCCAGGCCCCCTTTTTTTATTCTACATTGAGACAGGGTCTTGGCTAAGTTGCTGAGGCTGGCCTTGAACTTGTGGTCCTCCTGCCTAAGCCTCCCAAGTAGCTGGGATCACAGGCGTGGCCAATGACCCCCACTGGTGGTTTTCTCTCCTTTTTTCTTTTCTTTTTTTCCTTCTGGTACATTTTGGTATTCCCTGAAGTTTTGCAGGAGCGGGTGTTGTTGCGCAGTAGACAGAGGTGTGCTAGCACACGCACATATTTGGTGTTGAACACCTGCCGAGTGATCACATCCTTCTGTCAGTGGTGAATTTGGATTGTTTTCCTGGGGGGTGGCATGGCCACACGGTGCTTCCCCGACACAGAAGGCCTGAGTGTCACCTCTGCATACTTCCACAGAGTGCTCAGCCCTTAGCAATAGCAGAGGTTAAGGATGAGGTGTTGGGAGTTGTGTTTCTGTGATTGTTAGTGACCATCCATCTTGTGGAAGGTGCTGGACTTGGATTTTGCAGCCTCGGAAGACTGTTTTGCTGCACCAGCCCTGGGTCTCCAGACCTGTGTTCTCCTCTCCCCACGTCTTCTAGTTCTGACTCACACTTTGGCCCCCAAAGTAACCCTGTCCTTTCTCCCCCTCCCAGTTCCATGAGTGTGACAGCCTTGGAGGCTGAGCTGCGAGCCAAGATCCTAGAGAGCCATCCTGAGCTGCAGCGCGTGTACTTCAACAAGGGACTGTAAAGTAGGGACGGAAACCTCGACAGCTGATCCTGCCCGCTGCAAGCCCTGTGTAGCCGTGTCGTGAGGAAGGTCCGGTCAGCCTGGGTTCCGGCTTCTCCAAACTCCACGTTAGCCTTTAAGAATAAAGCTGCTGCTGAGGACGCTGCCCGTGGTGCGGGCCAGTGGCCTGACACCTGTCGGCTCCCTCACGTTTGAATCATGATGACTTAGAGAACACCCCCCTGTAGCTTTCACAATGACTGCTTCTCAAAGACAATACCCCGCCCTGTGCCAAGGGTTTTTAAAAGGTACTGCTAGGCTTAGAGTAGGCACTTAGGATAGGCTTGGTAGATATTTATAGATGCTCAGTCAACACAAAGGTGGTCCAAAGCATCAAGTGTCATTCCCACTCTGCTTCCATCCAGGAGATCCCAGCAGTGACCTGGGAAGGCAGAAGTCCCAGGCAGAGTACCCTCAGTACTAAGGGAACACTGCTTCCTTCCTGTGTGGCCAGAGGGCAAGGGGGAAGTAGGTGGTGCAGATCTTGGAACTTTAGGTAAAGGCTCCTTCACAGACTCCGGAAGTAGAGCCCCAGGCGGGGCATCTCACCCCCTACCACCGACTGTTAGGCACATCCATATTGTCGGTGCATTTTCTTTATTGCATTTTATTCTTATAAACATGTTGATCTTACTTTGCAGTTGTTGGCTTTATATTCAGTTATTTCCATCATATGATCAAGCAGCTTAACCATAGCAAATGTCTCATTTTGGAAGTGTGTTCTGTGCCTGGGCTATGTGACGGCATGAATCTGGTTGGCTGGTTTCCTAGAAGTGACAGTCCCCTTCCCTGCGTGGCTCACCCTGCCTTCCTTGTAGACCTCTGTGGCTTTCAGAAGGATACAGAGTTAACATGTGCATAAATCAGTAACTGTGAGTTTTACTTGACTGTGGTACCTACATTCCTTCCTGTTTGAAAAGGCTGGACCGCGGGCCGCTGTTTACATCACGGTAGTGATTTCCATCATTCCCATCGAGTCTGTAATGTAACCGGTGATTTCCAGTCTGTAGATGTTCACCAAGGCACCTGTTCATCGATGTACTTCAATGTCATTGTAATTCAGAGATTTGTGAGTGTAAAAAAATATTTAGAAACTATTTACTTTTGATGGGCCCTTTCTCCTGACAGTGTGTGCAAACAGTTTCTTGATAAAGAAAAGCTGCGGTGCCTTGTGTCTGTGTTCCTCTTTTCTCTGAAAGGGTGAGCAGATCTGAAGCTCTGACTTCCCTGGTGCCGCTAGAATCTCCTGCTTGAGGATTTGCTGTCTCAGCAAAATGCTTCCCCATGGCGTTCTGGCCTTGGGCCGACTTTGCAACCGTCGATGCTTCTCTCTCAAAAGCAACAAAAAGCCTGAGATTCCAGGCAGATCTCCGTGCCATGAAAGCGCTGTTGGTAAGAAGCCAGGGCCTCAAGGTTGTGCCCATTCCTCTCAGTCCACTCCCCAGCTAGCCCAGCGCCGGCAGAGCCTGCACTCTGTGATGGTCCAGCAACTGGCTGGAAGCCTGCCGGCTCCTGAGAACGGGCACACACTGGGGGGACACGGCCAAACCACTGGGGAATGGCACCACGAAGCTGAGGCTTGTCCTTTTAAACCTGGATATTGAGGCTTCAGACTCTTAATGCTTCTATGTAGAAATATTAACTGTATGGTTAATCACATTTTATAAAAAAAGAACAAAGGAACCCATCTTTTAGGAATACCTTTTCTGAAGGAAACAATCCACATGAAATGCAATAAGCTTATTATGGTAAACAGTTAATTTCCGTGGACAAGGTGTAGAGTCAGGATGGTGAGCTGTCACCGACTGGCAGTTACCGTTTCAGTGTTAGCCCAGCGTCTTGCCCGTGTTGGAGTCAATGTATTATTTCAGTTCAACTGATCGAAATGTTAAATAAACTCAGAATGAAAATAAATTCTCTCTTTTATTTGTACACAGAGGACAAGACAATTTGTGTGTCCTAGTGGCTGCTACCTTCCATGCAGACTTAATAATTGTGGTGTCATTAGGAACTCCTAATGAAAAAATATTCCTGTTATCCCTTCAAGAGAAATATATTCCTATTTTGGACTCCCAGTGTCCTGCCTTCCTGAACCCCACATATGGTCAACCCCCTTATCCTCAGGGGACAATTCCCAGGAGCCCCAGTGGATGTCTGAAAACATCAGTGGTTCTGAGCCTCAGGTAGGCTGTTTGGTGGCTGCTGTGTTGTTTTTTCCTGACACATTCATACCTACGGTGAAGTTTAATCCATAAATCAGGCCCAGTAAGAGATCAACAGTCATAACTAATAACAACGAACAATTACAACAAGATGTCATAAAAGTTATTAAAACCTATGAGTGGTTTATTTCTGGAATTTTCCTTTTAGTAATTTTGAACTGGGATGCACCTTGGATAACTGAACCACAAAGCCAGAGTGTGGCTGGGAAGGGACCACGGTGACACCCCAGCCCCACAGCCGAGTGCCTCCAGCCACGTTCAGTGGGAGTAGCCCTGTGCTAGTAGCCTTCCACAAATCATGGCTTCTCCATCAGTGGGAACCATTCCAACTATCTTAGCACAGCCTTTCCAATCTTGCAAGTGTGGTTTGCATCCTTCTTTCCTTGTGACTCCCTTGTGGTGTCCTCTGAGCATCATCTCCATTAAGGAGCTGGGGAAACAGTCTTTAGGAAGTACACCATCAGTCACGAACTTACTTGAGACATTTGGAAGACCCTGAAAGTTCCAGTTATACACATGCATACAGCATATAAACATGCAGAGTTCAAATGATCACCCAACCAAGGGCAAGAGTAGATCAGCAAGGTCATGTCCATGTAGGGTCCCGAATGAGGAGGGCAGGAACAGTGATTCTCAAAGTGTGGTCCCTGGACTACAGCATCAGCATCTCTGAGAACTCAGAACTTCCCGTCCTAGGCCCCATCCCACACTCTCTCAATCTGAGACTCTGGAGGTGGGACCCTGCCTACTTTTCACAAGCCATTTGAGGATTCTAAAGGACATTCAAGCTTGAAAGACACTGGCCAGGATGATGAGTGCAGACCTGGCAGACAGGCTGCCCTCCAAATCTCCAGTGTCTCATCCGTGAAATGACAATACCACTTCTCCCTTGCACCATGGAGAGGAGTCCGTGAGTGTGAGGAGGCAGGCAGCGCCACACCAGACCGACAGTGCACCCCCGCTCACTTCTTCTAAACCCAGCTGTTGTGAGTCCAGGGGCCAGAAGCTTGACAACATTTTGTTGGTGAACCTCCTGGGAAACAGGCACTCTCACGACTGCTGCAGTGCAAATTGCTGCCATTTCTCTGCAATAGTTTGGTGGTAGCTATTGAAGTTTATAAAAGCACTTGCCCTTTACTGGCAAATGGATGGAAATGGAGAACATCATGCCAAGTGATAGAAGACAGTCTCGGAAAATCAAAGGTTGAACATTTTCTCTCATAGGTGGAAGCAAGAGTAAAATAAAGGAAGACAGAGGGAAGTACTGGTTATCACAGAGGCTTAGGGAAGATGAATCGGGCAAAGGAAGGAGAGGGAGAGGGGAGGGATGGGAAAGGGGAGGAAATGCAGAATGAATTCTTTAAAAATCATGTCATGTGCATACATAAATACAGCACAGGGAATTTCACCTTTATATATAAGTACAAAGAACCAATTAAAAATAAATAGATTAGGGAGACAGAGACCAATAGAGCAGAGAAAGAAAAATAGGGGGAGGCAGGAGGAGAGGGAAGGGGGGACATGAACTGAAATGGCATTCCATGCATGTAAGGTTCTGTTAGCATTTACCCAGCTACCATGTGTGACTATAATGTTCTAAAAAAAAAAAAAAAAAAAAAAAGCATATGTCCTCTTAAAGCAGCTTCACCCCTAAGAAGTCCCCCCACAGAAGTGGACACCATCATTCATGGAGGATTGCAGCTCCCCCCACCTCCCACTCCCCCTCCCCCAGTGGCACCCATGTAGATGAGGGGGTTGGGGAAGTGGAGGGAGGTAGAGGAAGAGGGAGGTTGGCAGATGTGTCCGGAAGATGGTGAGAAATTTCCAGGCAGGAAAAAGATAAAGTGAATATGCTCTACTGAGAAATATAAAATAAAAGAATAAATTTTTTTCTTTAGAATGTTATGTTTTTTATTTGGATTCTTGCAAAATGTACATAGCGAGAGACATTAGAGTTGACTGACACAAATATAAACTAAGTTAGGAAGAAAGGCTCTCTGGATGGTAGGATGACCTGTGGTTTTTACATTCTCTCCTTTATTCTTGTCGAATGTTACATATTTTCTACTGTTTCTGAGCTCAAGACATACAAACTGCTATTTTTTTAAAAAATCCCTATGTACATCATAATCCCCAATAAATGCATGGACTCGATAAAAGACCAGTTAGAAGGACATAGGCCAATGTGGTTAACAGTTGGTGTCTCTGAGCTTCCAGACAATCTTTATCTTCTTTACAGTTTCTGGAAGCATTTCCTGGAATGCACTCCTATTCCTCCTCCCCCCCCCCCAGGGGCTCTAGGGATTGAGCCCAGGGGTGCTTAACCACGGAGCCACATTCCAGCCATGTTTTATATTTTATTTAGAGACAGGGCCTGGCCAAGTTTCTGAGGCTGGCTTTGAAGTCGCTATTTTTTCATCAGAAACCATCAGGTTCGGGGCGCGGAGTCCAGCTGTAACTGGAGGCAGGCCCTGGTCTCCCCTGCTCCCAGGAGTGGGCAGCAATCATAGCAGGGCTTGGGCACAGCAGCCTTGGGGCGGACTCTCAGCCCCCACCCCAAACGTCCTAGGGACACAGAGGCAGTCGCGGCCCTTCGCGACTCCAGCTGCCCCTGGGAACAGTGGAAGCAACAAGTACCTCGTGGGGTCCTTTCCAGGCAGCACCCCGCTTTATTCTCCACGCCTCGGACCCGCAGAGCCCCGGCGACGCCAGGGCGCAGCATCCATCGCCCGCAGGATGGCGGCGGCAGCACACAGCTCCAAGTCGCCCGCAGGTGGCCCCTGTGACCACCACCCCGCCTCGAATGCGCATCTCCCAAGTGAAGTCAGCGGGCGGGCGGGGACAAGACAACCCCTGGGCGAGCAGGCTGCCGTCCACAGACAAGAACCAGCTCCTGTCTCCCCCTTCCCCCTGCGTTTCTTCGGGTACATTGTACAGGACACCTGGGTCCATGCGGAGGGGCCGGGGCAGACACACAACACAGGTGGACCACTCCTTGCCCTCGCTGCCATCCGCAGCAACACAGGCTACAGAAGAGGAGCCTGGACCCTACTTGGGGAGCGGTGGGGGTGCCCAGGGCGTCTGGGGATGGCACTTCAGCTGGCTCCAGAGGGATGCCTAGTGTTTCCTCACTGGAGCAGGGCAGCCAGCCTCTGGGAAATGGGGAAGTCCACGCCTGGAGGCGGGTATGGCAGGATATGTCCAGACTGCAATGCCACCTGTGGGCAGGCCATGGGGCTCCTGAGGGGCCCGTTGAAGAGGCATGGATGTCAGCATGGAGTCATGGCTCATTCTGAAGGGCTTTGTGCATAAGAGGAGCAGAAGTCAAATCCTCCCTCTATCACTTACTCATTTTGTGACATGGGGCAAGCTATTCCCCTCTCTGAGCCTTAATTTCCTCTGTTGTAAAGTTGGGACAATGAATGTAACTTACAACCTTGTAAAGATTTGCCAGGCGCAGTGGCCCACACTTGTACTCCCAGCACTTGGGTGGCTGAGGCAGAAGGATTGTGAGTTCAAAGCCAGCCTCAGCAAAAACATCGAGGAGCTAAGCAGTTCAGTGATAACCCGTCTCTAAGTAAAATACAAAATAGGGCTGGGGATGTGGCTCAGTGGTCAAGTGCCCCCGAGTTCAATCCCCAGTACCCCAGAAAAGAAAAAAAAAAGATTAAAACAATAAATGGATGGCCCTAAGTCGATGTCCAGTCCGTGGGTTTCCTTGGTTTCCGTGTCTTGTCCCTCTCTTTCTCTGCAATGACGTCTGCAATGACAGACAGCAGGCCACTGCCGTGTAGCTGGAGGATCAGCTCAGCAACCAGGAGGACTGCCCAGCCGGTGTCCAGTGTAGGGAGTCCATGTTTGATTGCAATCAGGAAGTTCTGCCCTCTTGTTCCCATTTGTAACAAATGCTTTTTATTCTGATACTAAAAATGTATTTTATTATGATTGCAAAAATAACATCTCTGGGAAAGATGGTATTATGCAAGGAAGAATTTTTTTTTTTGAAACAACTAAAAATAGAGTGGAAAACACCAACTCTGTTGAAATAGGGAAAAAAAATCAAACTTGGAATAGTGATTTTGGTCCGGAATTGGGGAAAGGGGGAGGTTCTGGGAATCCACTTCTAGAGCAGAGAGAAGGTCTGTGAGAAAGAGAAGGGCTTACCCTGGCCCAGGCAATGTGGGCAACCCAGGAATGGTCCCAACCAAGGAGCAGAGAAGCAGAGACAGCGGTGGCTGAGGGTCCCCCACAGTAGTGAGTGGAGACTAGGAAAGAGGCTGTTCTGGAGGGAGGGGGCGCCCCGAGGGGCAGTGGTGGGAAGCAAAGTCATCATTAAATGTTGCTGAGCATGAAGAGGACATCCCTGCCTGGGTGAGGAGCAAGTTCTCTTGTCCCCAACCAACTATGTCTCAATACTGGGGATCAGTATTTTAAGCTCCCCAGGCCTGTTCTGAGCTGCAACCAGGGTTGAGAACTTCTGATCCAGTGATAGAAACATGGTTTGGAGTGTTTTGGTGACTTTGAGAGTGCCAGGTGGTGTTTTAAAACACAATGCAATAGTGAGAGTGTCTAGCCTAGAGCTAGGCATATGGACTACATTATCTCACTTAAATCCACTCCGCCTCCAGTGGGCCCCAGTTTACAGAGCGTGGTGGCTGGCATCCAAGGAGCACTATCTTGCCCTGGACAGCACTGCATTTAATCTCACAACAATCCCATGAAGCAGCTGCTCTGGTCATCCCCGATTCACAGATGAAATTGCTACAGATCAGCCAAGGGCAGAATGAGCTGGGGCATGAGGCTCTCTACTGCTTCTGGCCAAATGACCAGCTGCCTGCGACAGTCCCAGAACCTCTCTCAGCCCAGCTCCCACAGCAGGGATGGGCAGAGCCCGCATGTGCCCCAAGTTCACACAACTGAGACTCCAGGTGGGGCAGCCTGGGAGGGGGAACCTGCACTGCTCAGTGAAGGCCAACAACAGATGTTCCCAAGACGGCAACTTGCCGTCAGCTGCCGAAGGTGGCTCTAAAAATAATCCGGGTGAACAGAGTTTGCAACTTGAAGAATGGACGTCCGGAGGCTTCAGCGGCGCTCTGTTGGGGGCTTGCACTTGCTCCCTGCTCCACCTGGACTCGTCCTCTCTCTGCCTCATGCTTCAGCCTCTCTGGCCTAGAAGACTCCAGGGTGTGCAGCTGCATTGTGCACACTGCCTAGCATGTGGGGCTCTGGGTCCCGTTCCCAGTTCCAAAAGGAGGGGAGGAAAAAGTTAGTAGAACACAAAAGTGGATGAAATGAAGCTTCCCCTTGCTCAGCCCCAGCCCCCAACGCCCCATCTCACAGAGGTCACTGTCGTGTCCAACTTGCTCCCATCGATGCCCCGTGTGTACATATGCAAATATTTGTGTTCACGGGATAGGCATTTAGGTTATTTCCATGTTCCTGTGGCTGTACTAAACATCTGTGTGCAGCTTTATATCCTGGGTGGTGTTTCTGTAGCAGGCTCCCAGAAAAGGGATTTGCTGGGTCATTGGATGTGAGCGTTTCAATTTTGATTATGATGCTGATGGGGACAAAGCTGACTGTATTTGGCACTTCTCTGGATGTGCCGGGTGTGCAAGAGCCTCACATTCATTCTCACTTAGTTGCATCAACCCCCCTGTAAGGTCAACTCTGCTCTGTTGTCATTTGCATGCACTGGAATGAGACCTGGGGTTTGCCCCCGACACATACCTTCATACCTGGTGACGGGTCTGTATCCTGCAGGGCACCTGTGTGCACCCTAGCAACAGGCCCATCTCTTTGCACTCTTGTCAGCACAAGAAGCAGCTCTCCACTAAGGACTGAGAATCCCAGGCATCTCTTTCTTGGTCCCTGAGGCTAAGGGTAGGCTGGCTCCTGCCCCTACACTCCCCTTTCTGGCCCACCTCCCATGCTGCCCAAGCACTCCTACTCCCTGCTAAAGCCCTTGGTCTCTGCTCACTGCCTCTCAAAGAAACGCATAGCTCCTTAACCTGCCATTAGAGGGCTCCCCTAACCACATCTCTACCAGCTTGTCCAGGTCAGTGTCCTTTTCTGTACCTCCTGTCCCTCCTCATCAGCTTTTATGAATTGTGCTCATGTTGTTTGACATCTCTGGGTCTATGCACATGCCATTTCCTCTATCTGAAAGGTCTTTGCATCTTTGATTACCCGATAAACTCCTATTCATCCTTCAAAGCCCATTTCAAATGACTCCTTTTGGAACAAGAATGAAACCAAGAAGAACACCAAAATATTAATAGTGACAGAGAAACTGCAAGTGCTATTTATTTTTCTTTTTTACTCTTTTGTACTTTCACAATAAGCAATACCTATTACATTAATATAGGAAAAAGAAAATAAGTTTAATTTGTGAGCATCTTTCAGTTGAAATGTCTTAGTTTGTATTTCATGAGTTAGTGTTTTAGGGCCCTAATTTAGATCATTCTAAGTTCCTCTCTGAGAAGAATCTTGGCTTTGCTCCTGGTTCACCTTTGGGACAAATTAGGAATCCTTTTCCTCTGATAGATTTCTAGGGTTTGTGGCACATGGTTGCTCCTCAATAAGTGAGCACTGAAAGTGTTAATTAATTAACAAAAACAAAGCATACACAAATAGCATGACTGATGTTGAAAGCTTAAGTTCCTGTGGATCTGTTAGAAGATTCCTCCCCCGTCTCCCCTACACACACACACACACACACACACACACATTCAGGCGGGGTGGGGGTATTAGAGAAGTTCCATCAGGGTGTAAGGGAGCAAGCTGCTAATGGCAGAAGGCACAGAGAGATGGAAGGAGTTGCGGGAGGCAAGTAGACCCAGGATCACACACAGTGGACAGAAGAAACATGTCTTGGACAGCAGCAATGCAGATGGACCCCACACTCCACGGCAGAAGGAGAGGTTTATATGCTAAGCTGGACAAAATGGGCCTCAGCCAGCTGGCAGGTACCTGGCCTTTCTCAGAACCATCAGTCTGCCCAACATCCTTAAGAAACAATCCAGGTGTCAATGGCCAGCACACCGTGCCTGAATGACTGCCTTAGGACTTCGTCCTGGGGTTTGGGGTGCTGCCAGGTCATGACCAAGATGGCTGCAGTCTGTCACACTGGATCCCTGCAGATGTGCATGACCCCAGCGCTCACTTGCGGTAACATCAGGATTCCTCTCGTCTTTGGTAGCTGCTACACATCTGGTTCAGTGATGCTCATGTGTCTCATTTCCCTGATGCTGGGAGGCTTAGTTTGTGAGCAGAAGGATGGAGGAGAGACACTGTCTGAATTCTGCTCTGTAATGTGAACTTCTGACTTTCCTGACCCCTTGCAATTATGGAGGGCGATATCTAGGAAACATCTTTGGTCCTCAGTGGACCAAAAGCTTCAGAGGCTTCTCTTTTCTCCTTGGAAGGTCTTTGTGGGTCAAAGCTCTCTTGCTGCATGTATACCAGCTAGCTATTGCTGCATAACAAACCACTGCAAACATGGTGCATTGAAACACCAAGGACTTATGCTCTCTCCTGATTCCATGGGTTGGCGGGGTTGTTCCATGCTAGTTTCTCCTGGACTCATTTACTCAGCTGCATGTGGCTTTGGGAAGCATGAGGGCGCCTCACATGGCGGTTGTCTCTGTAGGCTGTGGCACTGCCAGGCTCCCCCATGCAGTCTCTTATCTGCAAAGCTAAACCAGCCCTTGCATGGTGACCTCAGGACAGCATCCCAAGCTTTACTGCTGTCCAGTTTGTGACCCGTTTGTGGATGTTGCATTAACCCAGGTAAGTCATGTGGTTCAGCCCAGTGGAAGGTGGGAAGAGACTGAGAGCTCTTCCCTAGATGGAAGGAATTGTCAGTACTTGGTAGACTTCATTAAAGAACTTACCTCTTAGCTCTAGTAATACCACAGGAACACAGTGATGGCCTCCGCAGGGACCTGAGGGAGGTGTCATTAGCCCTTTGGTTGCTCAGAGTCCCGATTTCACTTGTACCTCCTGACCCTGGACTCTTGACTTAGAGCTCTCTATGGCCCAGATACTCTCTGCTCACGCCTGCTCTCCAAGGAGCTGGCCACAAAAGTCTCCTCTGAATCTGGGGCTCCTCGTATGAAGTGGATGGAAGAAACCTGTGGGATTGGAGCCAGCCAGGCACAATGGCTCCTGGACCACATGCTCTGTCTTGTAAAATAGCTAAGTCACTGTGTGGAACTGCAAATTACTTACCTCTTAGAGCCCTGATTTTTCTCAGCCACCAAGTGGGGACTGCCGCATTCTGGCTGGGCACAATTCACGAGCCACGCAGCACCACACGAGCTCTTCAGGAATTCCCTCAGAGCCCAACTGCCATCACCAGCTTCTGGGGAGCCTCTCAACCCCCACTCCTCCCGCTCTTGAGGCCAATTGGCTGGGTCACATAGGCGGAGCCAAAAGAGTTCCCCAATGGTCTGAAAGGGCGAGGAAACAGCCCAATGAGCATCACCACAGAGGAGCCAATCAGCTGGTAGCTGGAAGTTTGCTGGGACCATGGTGAGCCAATCAGCTGGAAGTTTGCTGGGGCCACTGTGAGCCAATCAGCTGGAAGTTTGCTGGGGCCATTTCTGCTGAGGCTCTCAACAGGGACAGCCACAGAGACCCTCAGAGGGCTTCCGTGAGGAGCACGCACAGGGGTGTCTGTCAATACTCAGCACAGGCCTGGAATGGAACCAGAACATGAAATAGCTTACTTACCAAGTGGTCAGCTTTTCCTCTCTGTGACGTAAATAGCCAACAAGAACAACTCAGAGGAGGAAAGGTTTGTTTTGAGCTCACAGTTCCAGAGGTTCAGTCCATGGTCGGCCACCTCCATTGCTCTAGGCCCAAGATGAGGTGGAACATCATGGCGGGAGGGGAAGATGAAGGAAAGGTGCTCACCTCAGGGCTGCCAGGAAGCAGAGAGAAAGGGAGGAGCCGGGGACAAGATCTCGTCCCCAGATCATGCCCTCAGTAAGCTACTGCCTCCACCCACGCCCACCTCCTTCAGTTACCACACAGTTGTTCATTCAAGTTATTAATCCATCCACTGATGAGGTCACAGGTCTAATCAGCGCCTGAAAACCCCACAACTGAACCTTCCTGCACTGGGGATCCTTCTTCCAAAGAACGAGCTTTGGGGGAAACACTTCTAAACCCAACCCATAACATTTACCTTCTTGTTCAGGGTTCCTCAAAGAGGGTCCTGGTGGGCTCATGAGGCCCTCCCAGGAAGCACAGGGGAAAGTGAAAGCCCTCGTTTTGAGGGGATGCCCGCTGCTGGCACTGTGGGGCTCAGGCCCTCTGGGAACCCAGAGTCGGCGCCTCAGAAGGCAGGAAGTCAAGCAGGTGTCCGTAGGCTCCCAGCCCCATCTGCAAAGGTCACCCTGGGAGGCAGTGACAAGCCCCACAGGACATGTGTGTGCATGAGCATGAGGAAGGAAGCCCTCACAGAGCAGAGAGCTGCCGGTGCGGTGGAGAGTGTGGTCAGTCTCCAGCCATCTCAGAGGAAAGAGGGAGTGCGGAGAGGCTGTCTGTCCCCACTGCCGCAGTGACCATTGTCATGATCTAATGGCCAGCACGCATCACAGGGTGACCATCTTGTACTAGCCACTGAAGTGTCACCGACTATGAGGACAACTCAATCCCATTTCCATTGTCTCCTACCTAGGACATTCGAATTTCAGTTAATTTCTGAACAGACTCCACGATTCAGTGCAGAGGAAAGAAGAGAAGCGGCCAGTTATTCAGGACTTTGTGTCCCACAGACTGCTGAGCACATAACCCTCATGCATCTCGTGAAATTGGATATCAATAACCCCGTTTTGTAGGGAACAAAAGTGAGACACTTTTGCCCAAGATCCCAGAGCCTCTAAGAGGCAGAGCTGGGGTTCAAATTCACAAAATAAGACTCTGGCATTGGGCCTCCACTGGAGTTGAAATGGAAGTGGGCCAGAGACTTGCTGGGTGAGTGGACAGAGCCAGACTCTGAAAGGCCGAGCTAATGGCTCAGTGACACAGAGGCCAAGGGGCTCCCTGGAGGACTTCCCTCCTCTTGGTCAGGAAGCCTAAGTAACCATTTGTATATTAGAACTGGAGTGGAGAATGGTCCTGCATTCAGATTATCTTGACAAAAGGCTACAGAATAACAGAGCTTCCCTGCAAATTAGTTTATCGATTCCCCCCACAACCCTGAGAGGGAGCTGTTTCCCATTTCTGGCACCATTTGTCAGCGGAACAAAGCTAGATCCAGAGAGGCTGCACTGCAAGCCTTGGACTTGGCTAAGACCAACCGCAGACACCTGGATCCAAAGCCCAGACTGCCCCTGATGGACCTTCCTGGTTGTTCTTAGATTGGTGTCCACGCACTCGCCTATCCACTCACTCCTTCCTTTGAACTTTGAATACATTGTGCAGCAATTTGTGTCTGTCTCTGCTTCTGGAAACTCAGTCCAGGATGACAAGAATCAGGCTTGACCGGCACTGAAAGGCAAATATTGCATGAACTCATTTGTAGACGGATTTAAAAAGGTTAGATCTCTTAGCAACCGAGAACAGAATAATGGCTTCCGGGGGCTGGGGCTGGGGAGATGGCCACACAAGCTGGTCAGAGCGCAATCACTTTCCCTTGTGAGATAAACACGTTCTCAGCTCTAATGCACAGCCTGGGTGGTAGCCGATGTGTCAATTACTTTGTGCTTGTGGTGAAACTGGTCTTGAAAATCAGGACTGGGTCCTTGTTCACCTGGTGTTGAAGATCCAACACTCGGAGAGGAGGGGGTCCAGAATTGGTGCCCAAGGGAGTGAGAGTGTCTTGCTCTTTTATAGATTTTAGGTTTCCTTTCTTCTCATGTCCCCTCCTCCTCTTTTCTAGCCGACTTGACCAAAAGTGTCCAGGGGGTGATTGCTTGAGTTGGAGAATGGGATCCTTCCCCTTCCTGCTGGGCTGTTAGCAGCCAGGTAGTGGGAGTGCTTCTCCATTTCCTTTTCTTTGATAATTAGCTCCCTGTCCTTTGCCCTGGTCTCATGGGGAGTCACTACAACCTGTGTGTATGTATGTATATGTATCAAATCATCACATTGTACACCTTGAAAATATCCAATCTTAGTGTGTTGATTAATTTATTCGTTTTATTTTATTTTATTTTATTTTTGAGGTGCTGGGGATAGAACCCAACACTTGTGCATTCAATTAAACATTTTTAATTCTTTTTTATTATTTTTTAAATTTTTTTATAAAGTAGGTTTTCGCCCCTGTCTCAAAGCCCACGGGATTCTGCACATGCGGCTTAGTGTGACTTTAACTCTAAACCACCTCTGGGTTAAATCCTTGTTTTGAAGAGCCCAGTGACTACCTGGGTGAGTGAGTCTCCCCTTCTTCATCAGCCAAAGAGGACAATGAGAGCAAGCCTGTCCCTGGTGCCACCGTCGGGTGGACAGGCTGGTATACACAGCCAGCTAGGCACAATGCTCAGCACATGGGAGCCCCAGGACACAGGAGCAAAGTACCTTCCTCAGGTGGCCTCTCCCTGAGAGCTGGAAAGAGGGAGCCGGGGTCAGGAGCCAGCGCTGGGGTTTGGGTTTGTTTCTGACTCACAGGTAGGAGCAGGGAAAATGGACCACGTTGTAAGGAAAGCCAGCGGGCTGTTGGGGAGAAGGGCTGCCTGGCTTCTGAGGAAAGGGGCTTGAGAAACTGCCAACCTCTGCCTCTTCATCGGCAGCTCTGCTCCTCCTGAGAGGGTTTCCTTCCGTCTTACCTGACAGGCAGACTCGGAGGGGACATATTTGCATAATAAAAGAGGTGATTGAATCTAAATGCCTGAAGCCTTTACCTTTCCAAGCCCTCTGAAGGGCAGCTCTGAAGGAAAAAACAACTTGATTTCTGATTTCTTCCTTTTTTCCCTCTCCTCACCCCATATGTGGGCGGATATTTATTCAAAGTCAAATTTTAAACATTCAGAATACATATCCATGTTTAAAAACAAAACCAACTGTAAAGGTATCCAATAAATGGAAGCAAAAATACTTGGAAAATGTACTTAAGTTTCAATGTTATGACCATATGTTGGAGATGCAGAGATGCCGATTAATATTCCTACCATCTATTCAATCTTTTCAAAGTTCTTGACGTGTTCTCGTCTTACGGATGAAGAGGTTTAGATTGGCAGGGTTCAGGAAAATCCCTGTGAAGGGCTGGGGAGAGGGATTGAATCCTATGTTTCGGTTTTGTCTTGTTTTTTGTTTTGGTTTACTAGGACACAAAGAAAGCAATTTAGAAAAAGGCAAGGATGCACAGGAAGGGAGAGGGAGGGACTGGGGAGGGAGGAGAAGGCGTGGAAGAACTTCTTAGGCTTGGAAAAGAGGAAAATATAAGCAGGTGGGTTGTGAGATGCACAGCTCGAGAGCCGAGCGGCTCAGACAGAAAATTAAAGGCTTGAAACCTGGGGAACGTGAATGTGCGGGACTGAGGACTTGGAGCCACCTGGCCCCCCGAGGACCCAGCTTCAAGGACAGTATGGCCCAGTCTAAAAGGGCAAAGCCAAGCACAGAGCAGGCAGATGATGGAGTGTCATTCTCAATCCCCCCCCCCCCCCCCCGCAAACACCTAGGGAATAATAGGAGAGCCTCGTTCGACATCGGAACAAACCAGGTGACCTAGTGTCCCAGCTCAGGAGTGACACCCGGTGGCCCTGAGGTCCTCTGGGTGTTCTCCCAATCGCCAGGGAAAAGACCCTGCCACACAGACAGGACACAGCTTGGGGACAAGATATAAGATGACCGGAGCCACCATCTGAGGACATGGTGGGGAATGGCTCAAGATTCTCTGGGGTGGTGACTGAGGAGTGAGCTCTGGGGTCCTGGGCTGGCCATGCTGACCGGTCGGGTGGTTTCGCACTTTATAGACACAACAGAAGGCGGGGCAGGAGCTTGCCGTCTTGTTGGTGGCCTGTCCTCCCTCCCATTAGACTGGAGAACTGTGACCGCAGACTTGCAACCCTGAAGGCAGATTGTCTGGGGGGTCACCTGGAAGCTCCAACGAGGCAGAGTGGGACCCCAGGACCAGGGACCCAGGTTAATCCAGCCAGCTGCGTCCCCAGCGCCCGCAGCCTCTGCCGCCAGGGCTCCCACCTACCTGAGGAGTGGCCTCTGGGACACAGGGAAGAGGCGCAGCTGAGCTTGAGCCGCTCAGGACAATGGCCGCTCTTGCCCCAGGTGGGAGGACGTAAGCCTGGGCAGGCCAGGGCCTGGCTCTGAACCCACCTTTCCTGCCGACATCGTTGCCCTCTGCGGTCTACCAACAACGGTGCAGCGCAGGACCACGGGGGGCGTGGCCTGCACCTTCTCTGGTTCTAGCAACAACCTGATTCCGGATCCTTCTTTGCTCAGTTGTGATAGTGAGGCTGAGACAAAGAAAAAATAAAAGATGGGTGGAGAGGAGGAAGCGGAAAGCTCCCCAGCTAAGTTCTTCCCCCCAACCCCAATCCCCCGCCTTCACTTCCTGGAAATCTGGAAATCTTAGAGTTTCTATAAATTTACTCACTTATGAAAATGACTTCTTGCCTTGTTAATTAGCATACACGATACATAAATCAAACAAAGACAGATGTGAGGTTTTAAGAAACCTACAATTTAGGAGACTTTTCCAGTGTTACTATTCATCAGATATGGAAACCACATCCACCTAAGGATCCCGAGAATGGCCAGACCACCATAAGCCACCTGTGACCATCAGACTGAGGTCACCCTAGTATACCTCCATGCCTTCCCTCACACGTGTCCTTGAAGAGCCTGAGAACCCCAAAGTGTCTGCACTCTCAAGATGGCCCACATTCTCCCCTGAGTGTGTAAAAGCGTCTCACTCTTGAGGCGGCATCTTGAATGTGTCTCTTCTTTCCTAAATAAATCTCTGTCTTTGATTGACACACCTGTGAGCCCATTTCTATAGGGTCTACCAAGAGCCCCACTTGTCCTGGGTGGTGCTCTCCCTCTTGGGAACTTCTCAGACCTCGGTCAATGGAAGAACCATCTCTCCTCCCTCACTGTCCCCTCCTCCGGAGTGCCTCCTGTCTCTGCTCTGCTCCCCGGTCCTTCCAGCAAGAACCTTGTCTTACCAAGGCCCATCCCAAGCCCTCTCTCCTAAGACACCTGTGACCACCTGCTTTCATGGCGTGACTCTCTAAGGATTGCTGCCAGGGCTCCGTCCATCCTGCAGAGGTGGGAGGATGCGGCCTGGAGCAAGAGCTGCTCCTGACTGGAGAGAGGGACAGAGACAGCAACGGGGAAGCGGACTTAAACATTTGCATTTTCACAAGCTGTAATTATTTTTCATGTTGCAATTAGGCTCAATTTAAGAAGAAAAGTGCTCATTATTCTATTTCCTGCCGAGACTGTGCCAAAGAAGTGGCCCGCTCCTCCTCCAACCTCAAGTCCTGGGAGGTAGCCTGCCCTGGGGACTCTGGCCAGAAGGGAGGCCTGGCCTGTTCTGTTCTTGCTTAAGAGACCCAGCAAAGAGTGCTGAGGCTGCTCGGGGCCAGCTTGGCTAGCTATGGAGGCAGATGGCCTCTCCCCAAGAGCCAGACGCTTCCCCAAGAAAGTAAGGCTATTGAACTCGCCAGCTCTCCCTGTTCCTGTCTCTGGGTACCTCGTTTCAGAAGTTCTGGGACAGCAAGGAACTCCCTGTTGAACCCTGAGCTACGCCTTGTTCAACTCTGCGCACAGCAGGAACTAAGGGACAGGAAGCCCAGGCCCCGGTGGCCACCTGAGCCAGGTTACCACCTGGCTGGTAACCCACCGCCTTCTTCACTCCTGTTGCTCATCGTCCTCACAAGAGCCCGGTGGGTGAGAAAGGGCCACCTTCTCAACAACTTCTGCTTTTCTGTGTGAAAGAGTGACGTTGGAACTCCACCTCCAACCATCCACAAAAACGTGCTTAAAATCTATCCAAGACCCAACACAAGCGCTGGAGCCATAAAACTCTTAAAAAAGAAACAAAAATAGGGGTAAATTGTTGTGATCTAAAATGAGGTAATGATTTCTCATAAATGACACCAAAAACTCAAGTCACAGTGATGAAATAAGTAAATGAATTGAAAACAGACTCGAATAGGTGTTTCTCCAGAAATGTCACAAACGCTCCACCTGGTTTGGCATCTCCCGCATGGGACTTCGTGGGGCCATTTTCGGGATGATGATGGTGGCTTCTTTCCTTAGGGGGTGAAATGTCCAAGTAGGGGAAGCTTCTCTGTGGTTTAGAGACATATTTGGATTCTAGACTGCCACAGGAAAGTCTGGATTTAGTCCCTTGACCACAGACAACCCCATTAGGAGGCCCAGACACTTAAGGAATCGGTGCTCATGGCAGATCTCGAGCCCTGACAGAGGTGTCCAAGAGACATGGGTTCTCTTGGGTCCTACAGAGCCAATGAGGCCTGCTCAGCCAGTCCCAGAGACGCCCCTTCAAACCCAGGTCCTCTGGGGACGGCTTCCTGGGAGCATGCCAGGAATGTTCAGGAACCTTTTTGCAGCAGACCTGAGGCAGGATGCAAAATTCTGGGGGACCCCTCAGAGGACTGTTAGAAAGGCCCCGCATTCAAGCCCTGCTGTGATAACACAATGATCTGGGAGGCTGATCCCAGAGGCTGATCCGGGAGGCTGAGCCCAGAGGCTGATCTGGCCAGAGTTTCCAAGAAACCATGAAGCTGCCTGGCCTGGCACCCAGGCATGATGTTCTGACAGCCCGGAGGAGGCGGGTGTGCCGTGGTTCCCAGCCTGGCCACGCCTGCCCCACAAAGGTACAGGTAGGAGCAAAGGTGGGCACTTCTCACCCTCTGACCCTGGCCAAGTCCCCTGGGCCCACTTGTTTCTCTGAGAGCTAACTCCCCCTGCTAGGGAACGGAGTTGAACTGAGCGCTCCACCTCTAGAATGCTGAGAAGGAGGCAAACTTGTGGCCGGAGAGGACTCAGAGCCACATCTTTCTCAATTATCTTCCCTCTGTGGTGGATCGAACCCACAAGCACAGACACACCAACAGGCAGTGCCAGAGGCCAACTGCAATTAGGCCCTGTGGGTTCTGCAGTCTCTGCCACAACCACCCAGTATCATCATGGTAGAGTGAAAACAGCCATAGAGAACATTTTTAAAAGGGCATGGTTGGGTTCTAATAAAACTTTATTTACAAAAGAAAGAAACAGGCACCACAATTTGCAAAAACAGAATGATTCTATTAATTATGATCTATTTATACAATGGAACACTATATAGCAATGAAAATGGTGCACAGGTTGGATGGAAACTAAGCACATATTTTTAAGCTAAAGAAGTCAGATGCATACTTCTGTTTTAACTTATAGAAAATTCAAAACTATGCAAATCTAAACTGTAGTGTGCAGGTTACCTACCTAGGAAACAGCTCTAAAGAAAATCAAGTGATGACTGCAGTGGTCAGGACCGTGCTCATCATTGCCAGATGGAGAGAGCCGCAGTTAAAGGGAGCACAGGAAGCTCTGCAACATGGACCATTCGTATTTCTTGGCCTGGCTTGGGGTCACGTGGCAGTTTGTCTTAGAATAATTCATCAAGCTGTTCATTGGCATCGTGTGTCCACTTCTGGATGTATACTAATTTTCACAATTAAAAAGTGTAAAAACTATAAGAGGCCCAGGTGTGGTGGTGCACATCTGTAATCCCAGCAGCTCAGGAGGCTGAGGCAGGAGGATTGTGAGTTCACAGCCAGCCTCAGCAACAGCGAGGCGCTAAGCAACTCAATGAGACCCTGTCTCTAAATAAACTACAAAATAGGGCTGGAGATGAGGCTCAGTAGTTGAGTGTCCCTGAGTTCTATCCCAGAACAAAAACCAAAAACCTGTAAGAAATCTAAATGCTTGCTCTCTCATCCTAGGTGTCCCCTTGCCCCCAGTGAGATGCAGTTCTAGAGCACACTGTCCTGGGAGAGGAACCTGTCTCAGGCTCAGCGAGAGCTGGGCTGGATGGAAGGTGTTGGGAGATGAATGTCTGAGCCTGGGTGGACACTGCACAGGAGGAGAAGAGCTTCCTCGCAGGACGTGTCTGATCTCGGAGGGAAGCACTGAGTTAAACTGAAATCCAGGGGCTGAGTCAGAACCCGACACACACACACCCGACGTCTCCACTGCCAGTCTGCTCCTATTTAAGTTTAGATCCTGCTCACGCGGCTCCAGAGACAGCAAGTTCTTAAAGGGTAGTTTCCCCAGTTACAAAGACAGCGCTCTTCCTGTCTCAGGAGTGACTCATGGCAAACGCTAAATGTGTGTGCACGTGTGTGGTTTTGCAAGTGCATTTGTGGACGTGCTGAGCAATGCAAAGAAGACTTACCGCTATCTACAAGATCAGAGCACTGGAGGCATCGTGAAAAGTCATCTCTGGCAATCAAGAACCTAAAACATGTCCCAACTTTGTCCCAGCATTTCTACATCTGAGACTGTCTCCCTGCAATGCTCTCAGAGATACGAAGTCATTTCCACAGAAAAGTTTTCATGGGTATGTTATCAACCCCTGGAGAAAACTTGGAAACTACCTAATGCTCAAGATAGAAAATGATTAATTGAGCTAATTCCAGACACATGATGAACCACCATGCGGTCATTAGAGCTCTATGTAGGGAGAGCGGTCATCACCAGGATGCAGAGTTAAAACCCCAGGATGATTATAGCAGCAGCACCCAGAAAACCTTACACACAGAAAGACCCGGTGGGAAGAAAAGCAATAAAGTGGTAAAGAAGTTATATTTAGGAGACAAGAATGAAATGTGAATGATTTCTTTCCCTCTACTTTTCTGGAAGCAATTTCCCCAAAATAGCAAAACGATTGGATTATAAAACATGTAAAAAAGTGAATGAATGCAAATGTGTGTATTTTTCCTATGTAAAGGAAGGCAAAAATAGTGAACTGGAGTGTCACGCGACAGAAGAGTCAAAGGGAAACAGCACAGAGAAGACAGGAAAGGAAGCGACCACATGTTAGTTTCTTTTCATAGTTTATATCTCTCGATATTGGCAGTTACTGAATGCCAGAACCAGGATTTATGCACAGCTCTGAAAATGTCTAGTCTGTGCTCTCACCCACTGCCTACCTGCCTACTTATCATCATCACCACCACCACCATCACCACCACCACCACCACCACCATCACCATCATCTTCATCACCATCATCACTGTCATCAACATCCATTTCCCCAGTTCAAAGATACTATATTTTTCACCCTTTACCATTTCTGAAATCAGAATACTTTCTGCAATTGATATTATAACTATCTTCCCTCCTTTCCTACCACTTATTGAATTAATGGTTCATCTACAAGTAATGCTGCTCTCACATCAAGGAAATATTACCACTGTTTCTTTTATTGAGTTGTTAGTACACACCAGGGACTGTGCATAAACTTGCCACTCTTTGCAGCAATGCTCGGAAGGGAATGTGCCCTGTGCAGGTGAAGAATGAGCACAGGCCAAGGCCACGCAGGCGGCAGTAGCAAAGCCAAGACCCACAGCCCAGCGTCAGCACTGTGGCCTCTCTCCGAGACGGTCCTTCCCTGCTATTCCCCTGCCTTCATGCCCACCCTCCCCTCCCAGCACTCATGCCGCTGCCATCCAGGGGCTTGTGGCCTCCTCCCCCAACACATATGTCTCAGAGCAGAGCAGATACTGGAAAATACTGAAGACATCATTCTAAACTGACTCATAAATCTCCTTCTAAGGGACCCCTGCCCTTCACTATCAGTCTTTTTGTTTCCTGGAAAGTTGAATGTGCCTCTGATTACACAGACATGCGACCCAAGCCTGGCCAATCAAATATTGTACTCCCTTAGTCATCATGGGAACCTGACCCAAGTATAGCAAATGATATGCCCTTTGACCCTTTCTGTGCATTTAAGAAATATGCTATTTAGATGGCTCTTCCCATCTAAAGAAGACTAAAAGGGAAGTGTGGGGGCTGGAGCTGCTGCATCTATCTTTTGATGAGGGAGTTAATGCTGACTGAGGGGACAAAGAGAAAGAAACTGTGTCCTGCATCA
Organism: Urocitellus parryii; assembly: GCF_045843805.1. Taxonomy (NCBI): domain Eukaryota; kingdom Metazoa; phylum Chordata; class Mammalia; order Rodentia; family Sciuridae; genus Urocitellus; species Urocitellus parryii. The sequence continues at coordinate 161,660,667 of NC_135531.1, read as the reverse complement.
ACCATGCCACACAAGAATCATCCTCCTCCACCCCATGCTGGTTTGGTTAATATTTTCTCTGAGGAAAATTCAACAAGTTCTCACCATCTGGCACACAAGGCCTCCAGGGTCTAGCTTTCCAAAGGCAACTTGAGTTTTAGGTTCTTCACACCTTCCTGTAATCCAGTGCTCTGACTTTACATCTCTCACCATCCAGCTGCAAACCAATTGTCCTCACGGGTCTGTGCTGCACCTTCTGCATCGAATGCTGTTCTCATCCTCCTGCACCCAAAGAGCCACAAAACCCCCTGAGCCTTGGATATTCAGACTCCCAGCTGCCACCTCCAGGGCAGCCCGGGAGGATGGCCCTCTTTGAGAGGGAGGCTGCAGAGAGGAGTTCAGGCAGCAAGTAAAGCTTGCTTTGTCTCAGTGGCTATGGTCAAGGCTGATGACCTCCTGGGTCAGGGCACCAACAGGTGGTTTAGTAAGGTGTAGACCCAGCCGGACCTAATCCCCAACCTTACCAAACTCCCAGGGGTTTGTGATGGTGGTGAACACAAGAGGACCTCTAGCATAGAAGGCTAGGTCCCTTTTCAATCCTGCATTCCTAAAATATCTGGACTTCATCAAAATTCTCGACTTCCTCTCCCACCATATCTCTTGCTTGAAAATTCCCGACTTCCATCTTTCCTTTTCCACTCCTGGACTCGGTCCTGGGAATCGTTTCTGTTGGGCTGTCGGGAAGGGAAAGAGGGTTTATTTTAAGCACTGCACCGGCGGAACTCCACTGCCCCCCCCCACCTAAAATACCCTGCGCCCTGGCGCACGTTCTGAGCACCATAGAAACGCCAGTCCTGGTGCCCGGGGAACGGGAGTCTGTCTGCTGAGCCATCGCAGCACCTGAGCCCCCTGCCCCCCCCCCCACTTCGCTTCCGCCATCTTCTAACCCACGGCCACCAAACACCTGCCATGCGTCACCCCACGAGGGGTCCCAGAGTGCTGGTCCTGCTAAGCCCCGCAGCCTGGGGTCCCCGCAAGAAGCACACCCCAGGCACGTGAGGACCCAGGGAAAGACCCAGAGGGCCCGTGGGCTTCAGGACAGCCAGGCCAGGGGTACTCAGGAAAGAGGGCGGAAGGTGAAGATGGGAGGGGAGCGGTGCACGCAGCAGGGGCACCGGTCACGTCTGTCTCAAGCACCGAGGGGACCCTGGTAGCCATCAGGGAGGAGTGCTCAGGAGGGCGGGGCGTGCACCTGACCTCAAATCGGTCGGCAGGGCGCTGGCAGGAGATTCCTCCCCTGAGTTGTTCGGCGTGATGCAGGGGCATGAGGAGATTCACCGGGGAGCCCAGGGTCCTGTGGGTGGCCAGGACCTAGCCTGTCTCCCTCAGTGGAAACGCAACACCACGTGCCAGTAGGTTTGGGGTCAGGTTCCCATTGTGCAGGAGCGAGGTGGGGATCCGTCGCCTGCTGGCGGCCTTCTTCCTGACAGAGTCCCGAGGCTCAGGCCACCGCATGGAGGGACAGGCCCTGGGCACACTGCCCATTCAGTAGGCTGTGTGCTCTGGTCTCTGACTCTTCTTGTAAAGCCACCGGGACTCGACCAGGGGCTCCACCCATTGACCTCCTTGATCCTAGTCACCTCCCAAAGGCCCCTGCTCAAGACCACAGTGACCCAGTTTTCTCTCCTCAGTGCCTCAGGGTGGGTGTTAACTTAGCATGAGCATTAGAGGGGACAAACCACGTTGGAGTCGCAGCAGCCAGGCAGGGAGGCCCTGGAAGATGGACAGGTGGCTGGAGTGAAGGTCAGGCAGTGATGCCTTTCATTGAGGGGATAGTGGGGACAGAGGACAGCATCTTGGATGCACAGTCCACCAGTGGCCATGTTAGTGGGTTGGTTAGATATCCAGGGTCAGAGCTCATCGCGGGACTGGGGCAGAGCTGGAATCGGAGTCCTGGGCGCATCCTTGCGGAGGGCTGGCTGCAGTCACAGTCCTGCCAGGGAGGAGGCACTGCTCTGCATGGAGGGAGGAAGCTCCTTCCCGCCTAACACATCATGCAGGGACACATCATGCAGGATAATGAGCAAAAGAAACCAGCCTGGCTATGAGCAGCTCCTAGACCCTAGGAGAAAAAAAAACCCTAAGTCAGAAATTTAGTCCCATGGGCCAGAGGATGGGGAGCAGGAGACAGGAGACACTGATGGGACAACAGCTGAGGGTCAGAAGAAGGGAGGCCACTCACTCCTGAATGAGTCCATCCCACCCAGGTGTCCACAGCCCAGCCAAGCAGAAGCAGTGAGTCCTCCTACCCCAGGTCTGTGTGACAACCCCTTGACCCTTGGCTGCTGCAGGATCAGTGTGACAGCACGTCCTCCTCCCCCAAGTTCTGTTATAAAGTAGCTTGAGGTCGGTGGCCACCTCTTAGGCTGCTCCCAGCCTTGCTGCTGGCCGAGGCAGGGATGGACCCAGGCCCTGGCCCTTCCTGGCAAGCATCTTAGCAGCTCCGTGAGCCCTTCTATGGCAGAGTCTCCCGACCTCAAGGGCTTCAGCCTCACAACCCCGAAAAGGACTGTTGGGTAAGACTGCAGAAAGAAAGAGCCAGGGGTACAAGAACCTCCACATCAGGGAATCAGGGCAGGCTCGGTCCCTCCCTGTCCTCTGTCCTGTGTGGTGCTTGGCTGATGGAGGTGCTCCCGGAGCAGGCTGCAGGACCAGGTCTCGGCTGTGGTTTGGGGGGTGGGCACCCTGGCTCCCGCAGGACCCATAGAAGGATGGTGGGAGGGGAGCTCTCAAAGGAAACCTGGTGCACTAGTCAAAGGCAGGAGAGGGAGGGACGCAGGGCAGAACCTACCGCAGGGGCTGGCCTGGGGAACTCCACAGAGAACCAGCTCAAGGCCAAGATCTATAGCCACCTGAAAGTCAGATTCCCTCGGACCCAGCTAACACCTGATCTCAACCCAAGAGGGGGCTCTGACTTGGTGGTGCCCCAGGTGGAAGAGGAGGGGACAAGGCTCTGAGGGATGAGGAGGAGTTGCAAAGGGCACTATCAGAGGGAGACAAACATTTGGTGTTCACCAATTGCTCCTCCTCCGTGCCCTCCTCCTGTTGGGCTTGTCCATCAGCCCTCCTCCCCCAGGGACCCCCATGCTGGGCTCTTCAAGGTTGGAAACACACCCCTGTTCATCAGTGAAACCCCAGTAGCTCCCACAGGGCCTGCACGTAATTGGGACTCAGTAAAAAATGCGCTGCGTTGAACGTGGTGCCATCCATTGAAAACAATCCAGATCACAACCCTGGAACTTTTTAAAAATTGTATCTGGCTGGATTTCATTTTAAAGTCCAGGGTGAACTGAGTGACAAATTACAGAGATTTTTTTCCCCAATGCCTTTCAAGTCACACAGCCAAATCAGTTCAGCAAATTATATGTAATCAACGAGGAAATCAATAAGTACTGCGAGTGCATTAAAGAGTTTAGCAGATTCATTATGTATTTAGCACATTCAGTCCAATTTGCAGGAAGTTCAGAGAAAAACAGGCGTTAGCATGTAAACAGTGCCTCTAATTGACTCAGAGCGTCCTGGGCCGCACAGCTTCCTGGGAGGGAGTCCACCAGGAGACCCAGCACCTCCAGCCCAGGCCTCGTGCTGGGGCCACCCCCAAAGCCAAGGGTGATGGCCCCAAAGTCTCTCTAGGCTTGAAATTCTGTGGGAGATGAAGGGAGGGAGGAGAGGAAGAGTAAGGAAAAGGGAGAAAGGGGTGGGGAGTTGGCTTTTCAGAATCCCACCCTTCCTTCAATTTCCCAGAGGCCTCGAGTCACTGTGAAGGGGTCCTTGGAAATACAGTCAACAGACGTCACCAGGCCCCAGGTGGAGTTCTGAGCTGAGCCACCTCAGCCTGGACCTGCCCTCCCAGCCTGGGGACTCCCAGCCTGGAGGGGCAGCAGCCAGGACGCAGGGCCTCACCCCGAGGACCGGGAAGAAGGCAGGTGGGGAAGGGCTGATCACCAGGGCCCGGGGAGCCAGGAGGCTGGTTAGAGCAACGTCCCTCATGAGACAAGAACCTCAGAGCCCAGGGCAGAACGCCATGCGGGGAGGACAGGAAGATCAGTGCCACCAGAGCGCTGAGTTACCCATGGCCGCATGGGCTGCGCCTCCTGCAGACACGCCAGGGGGCCTCTGGCTCAGTCTCACTGCCCGTCGGCCACAGGTGCCCTGGCCAGGGACATGATCTGCCCCCAACACCACCCAGTGGAGCAGGTGACCTCTGCCTCCTGCCCCAGCTGTGGATTCCCCTGGCCACGGTGGCCTCAGGCACCTCTGGCCACAAGTCTTTCCATCTCCAATTCCTGAACTGGGCTAAGTGGCACCAATTTAGGAAACCAATTTGGGAAGTCATTATAATCCCTCTTATTGATTTGGAACAGAGAGCATCAATCAAACATGAATCCACACTGGCAGGGATGTTGCACGGCACCTGCATTCTTCATAACTCGTGGCAGACATCGCTAGCCATGCCCAGCACCCTTCCCCACCGACTTCTGAACCCCGCACTCCAGGCACCAGTGGACAAAGACGGACACACACACACACACACACACACACACACACACACACACACACCGTTGGACGCCTCGTGCCTTGTCTGGCCGAGGGTTGATCTCTGCAGGCTGCTGCCATGGATCAAGCTATCAGAAGCGAAGGGAAAGCAAGTCCAGCTCAAATGACTAGACCAGGACCAAGGGCACAACACTTCATTGCTGGTCCACCACCTGCATGAGGCCCTCGGCAATTCCCTCTGTGACAGAAAACCAACACTGGCTCCCGTCAGGACAGGGAGGAGTCTGTGGGCTTCTTACCTGGAGTAGGCCGGCCCTCGAGTCCTTATGGAACTTACTGGATGTCACCTGGATTTTTCTATGACTTCCTTTCTCTTGAGCCTGCTTTTCCCACATTGGCTTCCTTTGCAGGCACAATGTCCCTTTTTGGGGGGCACAAGCTGGCCACATGCCTGCATCCCACAGCTGCCCCCATAGAAGTATCATGTAGAGTTACCTGGAACTCCTTTCAAATAGAGGAAGTATGTCCTTTGCTTCATCCTTCCCTACGCCCCCAATACAAAAATAATGTCTTGAGCTTCAGGAACACGTAATAGATATCAAGGTGACTTTGAGGATGGAAGGTTGCTGAGTATAAGAAAGCAGGAAAACAGGAGAGGTTGTCGTCCTGAAAGACATGGAGAAGATGTCACGCTGGCCGTGAGCTTCAGATGTCTGCACTTCTTTCACAGGGAGAAAGAAACTTCTGCTCATTCTATTACATGCAGCCTGTGTCAGCCAACTTTCTGTTTCTATGACAAATGCCTGAGATAATCAATTTATAAAGAGAAAAGATTTATTTGGGCTCACAATTTTGGAGGTTTCAGTCCATGGTCAGTTTTCTTCATGGCCTCCAGGCCTATGTGGAGGCAGATCACTGTCAGTCAGGGAGCATGCAGCCTAGCAAAGCTGTTACCTCGTGGTGGAGAAGCAAAGAGAGAAAAATATGAAGAGAATGGGCTCCCATGACCCCTTTCAAGGGCCCGGGCCCAATGACCTCACTTCCCTGAGGCCCCACCTCTTAAAAGGTCCACCCCCTCCCAAGAGCATCAAGCCAGAGACCAAGCCCCTCACACTTGGCCCTTCAGGGACATTCCTGACCAGCACAACAGCACAGTCAAGTTTACTCCCCAACCCTCTTCCTGGTTCAGTGGGGGCTGGCGATTCTGCTCACTCTGGAATCCATCAGAGGACCCGAGTCTTCCAGCAAAATCCCCTCCAGCTGAGCTCGCTCTGGCAGGATGTCACCCCTGGTAGATGAGGCGTTCTCTTTACTCCTCCTCTGTCTACCCCCACCCCATTCCTGGCCCATTCCAGGCTACGTTGGCCTTGAAAACATCACGGTTATTGAAGAATCATTTTTAAGGATCATGAGGCCTTACAAATATAATATGGAAAAGTGGCAAAGCTATTATTTACTTCATTCATAATGAAGAACCCATAAAATGTGACATCAGGGTCAAGGAGAGTCCAAGAAACAGCCAATCGGCTACGTTGAAATGAGTCCTCAGTGAGTGCCGGCCTGGCCTCCAACGGCAGGGGTCAGAGCTTCTGCAGGGTGACGTTCATTTGCATCCCTAGGACAACGTCATTTGTCACTGACTCAGTTAAAGACCATGAAAAGGGCCTGTAGAGCTGGGTCCTGTAGGGCCTGCCGGACAGTGTCATTGTCACACCCAGGTTCCCACAGCCAGGGTGCCTCCTGAATGTCCACTCACCTCCTCTGTGGGACCGCCTGTGCCCACTCAGCTTTCCCTTAGAGCCTCGCTCTGCCGCGGCACCCCGCGTCCGTGTGTGGCCTCCACCTTCTCCAGCAGCTCGGCAGAGACCTTGGCGTCACAGTCACCCTCCTCTTGTTTAACCTTCTGTATTGGATCTGCCAGAAAATCCCACTGCCACCACCGAGTTGTCCCCAGGGCTTGACTTCCCAGCTCAGCCCGGGTGGCCATCTTCCCTGGCGTGGACCCTGAGGAGCCTGCAGAAGGGCCCGGTTACCACCCCTCACCACTCGGCAGCCTTTCTCAGCACAGCCCCCTCCTGAGCCTCAGCAGTGAGGTCTGACTAATGTCATCTCCCTGCGTAAGGACCCAGATGCTACCGGGTCACAGGCCAAACCTCAGTTCTAGGTGGAGGCCACCAGTCCTATGCTGGCCCCAACACACTCTCTTTGCCAAAAAGCCATTCCCCTGCAGCCCTGTCCAGCTTAAGTGGACAGGACATGTCCCGTTCCTCAGCAAGCTGAGGCAGGGCAAAGGCCAGGCAGTCAATGGAGGTAAGGGAGGACGGGGGTCCAGAGAAAGGGGACCCCTGGTTACCAAAGAAGGAGCGACAGGTTAGTAATGGCTGACTTCCTGATGGTGCTCCTCCGACTCTGGGTCGCCAACAGTCAACCTCCTCGCTCCGGCTCCTAGTCATGCATGTGGGGAAGAGAGAGAGACGGTAAGGAAAGAGGGGGTGCTGGGTCTATTGGGACTTGCTTTCCAATAGCAAGTCACCCCCCCACACACACACGGTCTCAGCTCCCAGGCCCCACTTGTCTTTGAAGAAGTCGGTTTCTGTCCCTTTGTTAAAGAGCACTTGCTCTCTGTACTTCCTCGGCCGATTGCCAGTGTTTTATCTTCACTCAGGGGGGAACAAGGACCCGTTCCTGATCTCCAACAGCCCAGTACTGTGATGGCTGCCCAAAGCCCCACCTGGACACTGCTGCACGGGGGACGGAGACTTCCACACAGGAGCCTCTGGGGGCCAGTCCAGGTCAGGCCCTAATTGTCCACAACAGTGCCTGGCACACAGGGGTTGCTAAATGGTCATTATAGTTACTGCTGACCTGTTCCGTACCAGGCCCTGTGCTGGCCACCACACAGCCATCTCATTTACAGTCTCAATGACCCCATGTACAAACTGAAAGCATGCCAGCACGGGTGCAGGACCGTGTCCAGGGCACAGAGGCCTGCCTCAAGCCTGGTTGAAGTCCAGAGCAGAAAGGCTGCCACCCCAAAGCAGGTCCAGACCCCAAGGGTCCAGGCTGGCCAGCTGATGAAGTTGGAGCTTATGTGGGAGCAGAGGCTCTGGGCCTTGAGCTAGCACCAGGACCACCTGAGGGGGCTTGTCAACAGATTTCTGGGCACTTCCTGGGCTTCTGGGTCAGTAGGTCTAGAATGGAGCTTAAATTTGCTTTTCTAACAAACTCCCAAGGGAGGCACCCTGACCTGGTGGCCTCCCTTTGAGAACCACTGGTGTAGGAAGCAGGTGATCACCAAAGTGCTTTGTCAGGAAAGACAGAGCCCGTGGAGGAGGGACCCGGCTGCAGCCCCCATGGGGACAGTTGGGGCAGCTCCGTGTCCTTGTCCTTTCAGGCCCCTCCCTAGCCCCACAGCTGCAGACCCCCCCCTACACACAGCCCTTTCACATCCCCTCCCAGAAGATGCGGCCTCAGCTCTTACTCACTTGAAATTTTAATTATCGCCAGAGCCTGAAAATCACAGCCACCCCCGCTAGCAAGGGCGGGTGTGAAAGAAACCAAATAGCTCAGGAACGCACACGACTTCAGCAGAAACAGAAGAGCAGTCTCCCCACAGAGACTCCAGCGCTGGCAGCAGCGCCCCGTGTATACAGAGGCGTCCTCACCCCTGAGGCCTGGGAGGTGACGTGGGGCTGCAGCCCAGTCCCAGGACTCTTTCCTCAACCTTGAGCTCAGGTACTTAAGGACGACGCCCTGTGTTCCCTGGGGATGCTGGGGACTGAGACGGGCTTCCTTACTGGGTGGTAGGTCCCAAAGTCATCCCCCTCCCCCCCAAGTTGTGACAGTGTGGCCGTCCCTTCTCAATAGCCATGCATTTATGTGAAAGTGAATGAGGAAACTCTGTCACCAACGAACAAGGCTGAAGGGAGGATTTGAACACACCTGGACTGTCAGTGTCTCCAACTGGGAGCTGCACAAACCCCCCTTCTTTTACATCCCTTGGCCACACCTATTTCACAGTAATAACGGGAACTAGACGAGCACATTGGATAATGTGTGTTTCCATACGTGGGGGCTCAGCGTCACATATCAGGGACACAGTTCCACGAGCCCACTGCCATCCCGCTTCCTAACACGTGAGTCTGGATAAGATGCCGTGCACGAGGCACAAGAAATTCGGGGAAATAGAGGGGCAGAGGCAGATGGACCTGAGATTTTACACCAGTGTCCGGGGGCCCTGGTGGCTCCATGGGCCAGTGCTTCCCCAGCAGGGGCCAGGCCCTGGTTCCATGCCCAGCTCCACAAAGTCAACGATGACAGCCTCGACACTGTGGCAAGTCCCTATAGACAGACAGACTTGTCCGCAGGTGGTAAGAGAAAGGCAACGGCTGTCGGGGGAGCTCCACTAACTTACAAGACAAGTGGAAAAGATGAGGAGAGGTGGCTTGTCCCTGTCAGAGCGCCTGATGACAAGCATTGCATCCAGTCAGTTCCCCATGTTGTGACACCGTCAGGGCAGCGGCCCTGCGACCTGACACTTTAGTCCTTGCAGAGGCACACATTCGGTCCCGAAGCCCTGGGAATCTGGACCCTTAAAAGGAAGACAGGACACAGGAGAGGGAAAAGAGCAATCAAACCGGAGACTGCAGAACAGCTGTGGCCAGCTGAAATTCCCATCAGGATGAACACGGGAAATAGCAGAAAGATCCGAAATCAATCATGTTCATGTATGATTTCCAGAACTTGGTTTTCTTTTCATTAACCTCCAAGAAAATTAAAATTGTATCGAGCAGCAGTCATTTCAAATATTTCTGCGATCTTTGTTAATGCTGTTTGGCTGGACTCTGCATTTCCTGTATCTCCTGGAACGGAACACAGTTTGTTTCTCAGTCTCTGATAACAAACATCGAAGGGCTGCTTTTGCAGTAGCTGCACTGCTCTCTGGAAACACTGTTCATCTAAATCCAGGACAGGAACACGGTGGTCTACCATGAATTACACAGGTGCACATAAAGAGAAACGGGTCAGTCACCTCCAGACAGGATTTTCCCTCCATTCAGACCCCTCCCTCCATTCGAAATTTCTAACAACTCCTGAGATTCCACAGAGCGTCTGAGATTTTCTGTATTAACATGTAGAAGTGCTGCTGACTTGCAATTCAGCTCTCTGGCCTGCTGGGACCTGGGGGGCAGGTGGTTCTTCCCTGTGACCACAATAGTTCCAGCATTCATGATCCTTGTGAACACAAAAGCCACCTGCCACTTTCAGAATGACCCAAGGCATGGTACCGTCCAGATGAGATTCTGCAGCTCCTCGGTAAGGGAAAGGTTTTATTGTGCCCCTGCTCTGTGACAGGCTCTTGCTAGTCCTGGAGACAGCAGTGACGCCATCTCACACATGAAGAAGCTGCCATCCCGGGGCTGCAGGGACTCCAAGGTCACCCAGCTGCTGAACGCTTGGCTCTCGTCCTCCCACATCCTCATTTGTGAACCATCACTGAGGCGGCGAGACCTCAGTGCACACCTGTTAGATGTGTGAACATGTGGGTGCATGGAGAGAGAACAGGTTGGGAGAACTGTCTGGAAGGCTGTCTTCATGTCAGCACCAAATATAGGTTGCTTGTGGGATATGTCAGCCGCAGTGGATCCCCAGCATCTGGCAGATCGTAGGACAAGACTTCCTACTTCATGCAAGTATTACAGGAATCAAACGAGAGCCATGTTTCAAAAGTGCCTGGCACAGAACCATCCCCTGCCCTCCCTGTGTCCTTTGCCCATCACAAGCCACCCCTAATAAAGCCTTGTTTCACTGGGTCACAGCCCTCTGAAGAGCACCCAAAGGCTCTTCTGTGCATTGTCACTGCGGAGTTGGGTGACAGAGATGCCAGCCAGGGAGGGAGAAGCCCTGCTCTGAGCCCTACTTGGATTCCCAGGCTCTGCCGGGCCCCTCCGGGAGCTCTCTCCTCCAGCACTGGAGGCCAGTCTTGGATGCCCAGTCCCGCAGTCCTGCTGTGTGCTCAGATGGACTTGGCTCTTAGAGAAGTTATTCCTCTCCCCTCCCCTGGAACTACACTGAAGCTGCTTCTCAATGTCCGTCCCCAGAGAGATTACCCTGGCCCAGTGTCCACCCCTGCAGGGAGACGGCAGGAAGCTGGGCCCTGACCCAGCATCTGCAGAAGGAAAAGGGAGGACATTGGAAGTGGCAGGAATGAGTGCTGAAGCATCTCCAGCAGCCACTTCGCACCCTGGAAGACACTCGCTCTGAAGGACAGAAGTGGACCATCCTTTCTGCTCCCATCTGGGGGTCTCCTTGCGATCCTCACCCAGATCAAGTCCTGACCGCATCCAGCACCAGGTTCCAGAAATACAGGAGACAGAGGAGCAGACCAAACAGCTCCTGGGATACACGGCCGGAAAACTCAAACAGGGAATTCCAGACCAGTATTGAGCACGTTCAAAACAAAAAGCAAACAAAAACCCTGAGAAAACACCTCAGCGGTTGTTATATGGAGCATATCTGGATCCCACGAAAATGCACCTGGGGGTGCAATCACCCCAAGCGAGCTTCTTGGGAGTGGGAATTCTGAGCTCATCTAACTGTCTGTGGCCCTGCCAAGGACCACGGGATATAAAGAGATACAAGTCATCCCTCAGTATCTGCAGGGCTTTGGTTCCAAGACCCTCCCTCACCTGGGCCCAGGACACCAAAATCCACAGGCGCTCAAGTCCCTGACATAAAATGGTGTTGCGTTTGCCTGTAACCTACGCACACCCTCCCAGGAACTGGAAACCATCTTATGACACCTAATACAATGTAAATACAATGTAAGTAGACACTATACTATATTATTTAGGAAATAATGACAAGAAAAGTCTACACAGGCTCAATAGATGGATTTTTTTTTTCTTGCTGGGGATAGGACCCAGGGCCTTGTGAATGCTAAGCTAGCTAACTGAGCTGCATCCCCAGCCCTCAACAGATGGACTTTTTTTAAAAAATAATTCTTTTAGTTGTTGATGGACCTTTATTTTATTAATTTATATGTGGTGCTGCTGAGAAACAAACCCAGTGCCTCACATATGCCAGGCAAGTGCACTGCCACTGATCCCCAGCCCTAGCCCCACCCCATCCCCAGCTCCAGCTCCAATGGATGGATTTTTAAAGAATATTTTTAATCCACAGTTGGGGGTGGTGTCTGTGGATGCAGAACCCATGGATATAGAGGACCGATTTTACAGCACATCCATGATACCAAAATTACACAGGGGAAGCAAAATTGTAATTTGGGGAAAGGCATAAGAAAATCTCCTTGGGGTGGCCAAAATCCCAAGAAAGGTTTGAAAGCACAGAATTAAAATGCAAACCGTAAAATACATAAGACAGACCACTGGGGCGTGTTGAAATCTGAGTATGTGGTGAAACACGTTGACATTTGGTGTGATAATGTCACTGCAGCTAGGTTTTAAAGAGTTCTTATCTTTCAGCAGTAGCCACTGACATAGAGTAAGGGAGAGACAGAGGTGGAGGGAGGGAGCCAGCGGGTCTCCTCAAGGCAGCCAACGCCTCCGGGTTTCAGGGTGCTGTTTTTGTTTTCTTTAGGTGGGGGTACTGAGGATTGAACCTAGGGGTGCTCAACCACTGGGTCACATCTCAGCCCTATTTTGTATTTTATTTAGAGACAGGGTCTTGCTGAGTTGCTTAGAGCCTCATCATTGCTGAGGCTGGCTTTGAACTGGCGATCCTCCTGCCTCAGCCTTCCTAGCGCTGGGATTCCAAGCATGTGCCACTGCACCCAGCAGGATGGTGTTTTCTCAGATAGCAGTTGCTGACCAGTGGCCTTGACTGCAGATTCATGCAGATGTGTTCTGCTCGATGCCCACAGTGTTTCCAAGGAATCTGAGCTACATTTTAAATGAGATTTCCCTGAACCTCCCCACCGCCATTTCTACTTTCTTCGGGAATTCTGAGCTCTTGGCAGGCCCTCTATTCTCCTGGTCACCACAGAAGACGTGGGATCACATGGCTCTGTTCTGCTTCTCCACTTTTCCTCTCTTGTCTCCTTGAGTGAAGGGGACTCTTATCACTGAACAGGGCCAGTCCTGTGCACCAACGCTGCGCTACAAGCAATTGGCCACATTATCTCACTGTGTGCTCCAATCACACCAGGGGTAGGTGTTACTGTAGTCTCTGTTTTATAGTAGACACTGAGTCTCAGGAGGCCAGGTGACTCACGCAAGGCTACACAGTAATTTGGAATTTAAACCTGGTCTTGACCGTGTTCTCACATCATGCTGGTTGTTTCCTCCTGTATATGACAACACATATGACCAGGTCTTGTGGTCCTTTGGTATGTGAATGCCCTTTTAAAAACGGTCTGAGAGAGAGAGAGAGGGAAAATGGTTCCAGCCTCCCCAGGGACCTGGTCCAGTCTTGCTGGTTCCTGGACAGGCCTGAACTGACCGCACTGGACACCAGAAGGTAGCATTTTTAGCATCTTCTCCTTCATGTGAGGGGAACATTGAATCATAATAACCTGAACTAACATTTTTTTTAAAAAAAGTGAAACTGATAGATTTCATGCATACACCAAAACTTGCAATATTAAACTAAAATAGGAAGCCTTCATAGTTGGCTCTGGGCTCCAGGGCTTTAAAGACTAAACACAAATAAGACCTCCAAGTGGCAGTGTAGAACAGGGTTGAAGGAACTCGGTTGCTCCCTCCCTTTTACCATGGCTGTCTCCCTTCACGTCTCCTGTTCAAATGGCAATAGGTGGTGTCACAGGCACCAGAGGTGGCCACCTCGCCCAACGTGAACTTGGCCATTCCAAGCTGACATGAACTTCCTCTCTGCTCAAGGTCATACAGCTGGGTCTGTGTGGATTGCAATCCACCACAGGTTCTCAAAACTCATCTCCGTATACAATAGTATTTTAAAAAGGATAAGTAATGTCGATGTGCTAATTTAAAAGTAACATACATCATTGAAATCTTAACTGTAACCACGGCAATTCTTTAGAACTCAGACCAACGAAAAAATTTTTAAGGGAAGTATAATATATTTTTTTTTATTTTTAGTTGTAGATGGACACGATATCTTTATTGTATTTATCTTTATGTGGTGCTGAGGATCAAACCCAGGGTCTCACAACACATGCTAGGCAAGCGCTCTACCACTGAGCCCCAGCCCCAGCCCAAGGTATGATATTTTCATCCCTGACATTGTTTAGAATTGTAGGCTGTATTAGTTCATTTCCTTTTATTATAACAAAATGTCTGAGACTGGGTAGTTTATGAAGCTCAAAGGTTTTTTTAGCTCACAGTTCTGGAGATTCAGGGCATGGGCAGGTGGCATGGCTCTGGGAAGGGCTCTAGGGCAAACGGCATCATGGCAGGATCCTGGGTGCAAGGGATGGATCATGCCAGGCAGGGAGACAGAGTGAGGAGAGGGGTCTTGCTGCTGTCGTAAGAACCCTCTGGAAAGAGCTAAGCAAGGGGCCCCAGGGGACGCTCCCTTCTGCCTTCCTAGGGCAGCACCCCAGCAAGGCCTCAGACCTCCTTGAAGGTTCACCCCTCTCACACATCCACACTGGGGTCCAAGTCTCCAGCACGTGAACCCTTGGGGACACACTAAAGCCATGTCCCCACCAGCCATGGCAATAACGAGCAGCAAGCAGACTGTCAGTGATGTTATTACTATGAAATCCTCAGACAGGGCCCCCACCATGACTTCGCTGGGGGAGCCAACTTTGAACACCCTGTTCCTGGCCCCTGTGCTCAGTTTGCCATTACCCAGGTTCTGCTGGACCCTCGCTGCCCTCACCCCAAACTAGCAGCCTTCCTGGAGCCCCCGGAGCAGATTGACAGTGCAAAGTGACCGGGTGAACAAAAACCAACCAACCCGCGGCGACAGAGGAGCCCGGCTCTGCCACTTCACCTCCCTAAGCCTCGGATCTCCTGCCTAACGACACCCAGCAAGCCACAGGGTGTCCTAGAAGCAGGCGAGGGTCTAAACCACCAGGCAGCATTCGAATCCCAGTCGGAATTCTCAGTGGATGAGAGTTTTGGAAAAACCCAGCACAGTCTGAAGATGCATTTATGGAGGTAAAAATAGCCACCGTTCCTGAGCGCCACTCAGCATCTGCCACTTTGCATATATTATCTCACTTAATGTCACCCTCATCATGATGCTCCAAGGTCCACATCGTCTGCTCCATTTTAATGAGGCGGCAGATGAGGCTAAAGTCGTTGGTGGACTCGCCCCCTGCAGCTCAGCCTCCCCAGAGTGACAACTGGGATGGGGCATTCCAGAATCACCAGAGCCAGAGAAGAAATGGCTTCACCCTGCTCTGCATGGGGGGAAAGGGGCTAGGGGAATGGGGACTCGGGTGCTGCTGCTGGAACTGGGACTACAGACCTTGTGAGACTGACCAGAGGCCGCCTCAAATCCAAGGACTGGAGGGGTGTTTACAGGCCTGCTGGCCGATGCCTGCTTAGAGGCTTTTAGTCCCTGGGTGGAGGAGGCAAGTGACCTCGTGCTTCAGACCAGCAGCCCAGGAGCAAGCAGGCCATTAGAAGCTGCCTCTGCCTGCGCTGGCAAAGCCCCAGGGCGGTAGTGCAAGCCGGGCCTGAGGAGGCAGCAGCAGCAGGAGTCCGTGTCTGCAGCCCTCATTTAGATCTTGGAAACCAAGCCTGAGAGAGGAGAATGAGTTGCCCAAGGTCACAGCCCACACTGCCCAGGTCGGGCTTTGAACTCCAGCCTGTGGGCACAGGTGCGGCTGCAGCGTGAGGGGCAGGGGTCCTTATCTCAGCACTGGGAGCTCCCGGGAGCAAGGCTCTGCAGCGGCTGCCTGCCACTGCTATTCTGGGAGGGCAACGTGCTGTGAGCATGCGTTTAACAGGAGGTGGAAATGCAGGGAGGCAGAGAGGGTGTGCCCCCCAAACCAGGGAAGCTGCTGGCCCAGCCTGCCTCGCCTGAGGAGCCCTTCCACCATCACAGCGGGGACTCCACCCCAGGGCAGAGGTGACGGCTGCCCCAGTGCCTTCCTGGACTTGCATGCCTGTCACCCTGAATTCCAAGGTACCTGGGCAGACAGCCCTTTTTAAAAGGCCCTGCTTCATTGGTGGTATGTGAATGGCCTTTTAAAAACGGTCTTATTGAGATGTAATTCCATAATCGTATCTCCAATACCCAAAGGGGTGGACACCCCCAATATGTTCTGGGGAAGCCTGAAGCTGTGGCTGGGACCAAGCCTACCTAGGCTGTTTTCCTATCCATACAGACACATGTGGTGGCATTGACCTTATAAATTAAGCAAGATAAGAGATTAACAACAACAACAAAATAAACTAGAGCAACTGTAATAATATACTATAATAAAATTTATTTAAAAGTCACACATTGCTGATTTCTCAAATTTCCAATCTAATCATAGTCTTAGCCCGTAGCTGACCAGGGCTAAGCACAGAGCAAGGACGAGCGCACTGTGCCTCCCTGTGACAAAGCACCCAGCTCAGGGGTGCCCTTCTAGGGCATTTCCACCACCCGGGAGGCACCTTGCAGCCCCTCGCCACCCAGTCCCCAGGCATGGGCAGCCACACCCTCACCCAAGTCCTTAGGCTCATGTCTTGGGCCTCCTGGTAAACGGCTCCTGAGCCTGGCTTCGCTCCTGGCTCAGGGTTTCCAGCTGATCTGTGCCAAGTGGAAGGAGTTTTAAAGCATGTACTCTTTTTGCATCCCAACCCCGCTCTCTCAGAGACCACTGGTTTAGCCTTTGCAGCTATCCCCTCTTGGAGAATTTTATGGAACTCAGAAAGGAGCCCATCAGCAGTGACAGGAGTGTACCTGGGGAGCGGGAGGAAGGCAGGGAGCTCTGAGTCCTGGGCCAAGCTGCCCTTGAGTTCATGGAGGGGCACAGGGATGCAGTGTGGCCAGGCAGAGGCCAAGCCGGGGGCTAGGAGAGGATGGAAGGACAGGGACGAGCAAGGGTTAGGTCATGGATCTCACCTTGTTTTGTGTTTCCTACTGTCACTTGCAGAGGGTGGGATTCCTTTCCATTGCTCCTCATGTCTGGCTCTGTTTGCCTGGAGATCTGGGCCAGCCTGGAATCCCTGATGGTATTCCTGATAACCCAGCAGAGGCCACTGCAGGGCTCGGGTGACTGGAGCTGGAGGCATGGCCCCGTCCCCTCTGCGGATCAGGCCCTCAGTGGGGCCAGTCGCTCCTACCCTTTCTCACCCAAGTCTCACCAAGACTCCATGGAGAAGTCCATTTCAGGGATAAGAAAATCAAGGCTCTTCCCATGAGGATGCAAGGAATTCTGGGAAGCTTTCTTGCTACCGCCTTGCCCCGTCCCGGCCACACACTGGACACAAATGCTCCCAGCCACCACCAGGCTCAGGCTCTGGACCTCAGGGACCTCAGTCATCCTGGTTTGGTTGGTGATTCCCTGGTGGAACACTCCTGTGAGCATTTCTTCATGTGCTCATTGGCTCTTTACAGATCTTCCTTGGAAAAATGTGCAGCCAAGTCCTTTGCCCAGTTTTTAATCAGGTTGTTGATTCCGTGGTGTTGCTGAGCCATGGAGTCTTCATGTATTCTGGATAACAACTCCTCACTAGAGTTGCAGTATCGCCCTCCCATCCCATAGGCAGCCTATTCATTGTGGCCTGAGTCTCTGGATACACAGAAGTTTTAAATTTTCAGGTGATCACTTTTCATTTTGTTCTCTGTGCTTTTGGTGTCACGGGCAAAACTCCTTCTATCTCCCAGCTTTTCTGGTGTCCGAGTGCTAAAATGTACAATGGCTACCATTAAAACAAACAAACAAACAAAAAACCCGGAAGTCAAGTCTGGTGCAGTGGTGCACACCCCTAATCCCGTAATCCAGTGACCTGGGCGGCTGAGGCAGGAGGATCGCAAGTTCAAGGTCAGCCTCAGCAACTTAGTGAGGTCCTGTCTCAAAATAAAATTGACCAGGCTGGGGATGTAGCTCAGAGGTAAAGTGCTTACCTAGCATGTGTGAGACCGGGGTTCAATCCCTGGCACCTAATTTAAAAAAAAATAGAAATCAATCAGAGTTAGCCAGGATATGGCCGAATCAGAACGTTTGTGTACTGTCAGTGGGATGTAAAATCATGGGATGTAAAAATCATGTCACCTCTGTGGAAAACAGTTCAGCATTTACTCAAAAACTCAGAATTACTAATGATCCCACAACTCCACTTGTGAATGCACACTCAAAAGAGCTGAAAGCAGAGTCCCAAAGAGACATCTGTACACCTGCATTCACAGGAGCACTCTTTACAATAGCCAGACGTGGGAGCCACCCAACGTCCATTAGTGTATAAGCAAAATGAGCTGTCCACTGTGCAATCTCATTCAGCCCCTGAAAGAAAGGAAATCTGACCCTTGCTGAAATATAGATGACCCTTGGGGACACTGCTAAGAGGAACAAACCAGTTACCAAAGGACACACACTAGGCTTTCCCCGTCTGCGGTTCCTGCAGCAGGAAGCTTGGAGAGAGGGAGGGAGGAGACGGTGGTAGGGCTGGGAGGGCAGACGGGGAGGTAGTGCTTAGAGGATAACGAGTCCAATCTGCAAGATGAAAGGGTTCTGGAGGCGGGTGGGATGATGGTGACACATGACGTGAGCACACCTAATGCCACTGAACGGTCCACTTAGAGAGGTCAAGAGGGCAAATGCCAAATGTCCCTTGCTGCGATTTGAAGAATGCCCACTACCCACAGTCAGAAGCCCTTCTGCTTCCTGGAGGCCGTGGCTGCCAACTCCAAGAGGCGGCCTGTTGGAGCCCAGGATCGGGAAGGTGCAGTGGCTAGCCTGGGGTGCCTGGGGTCCCTGCACTCAGCCATGTCACAGCCTGTGCTCTTGCCCCCAGGAGGCATCTCTATGGCACTGAGCCCAGGAACAAGCTCAGCATAGAACACATGGGTTGAGCTGGAGTTAATTGTGGTGGCAGATTCGCCTAAACGTCATGCCCGTGGCAAGTAGAAAGGCCATGTCAGGATGGAAGCAGGCTGCCCGTCCTGGGCTGGTGCCGGCAGAGGAGGGCAGAGTGTGCACCGTCCATGAGCTCAGAGCCACCCTGTAGTAGATCAGGGCACCCGCGGCAGGTCGTCTGTTTGCTCACCCAGGAATCCCGGAGGACAGAGGGCTCGGCTCACAGGGCCTGGGCTCGCCCAGCCAGTGGCTGTGGACAGGGGCTGTGGACAGGGGCTGCTGCTGTACTCTGCAGAGGGTGGTCAATGGCTGGCCTGGGCCCTGCAGTCCTGCTACAGTCCCCAGCTCTGTCTCAGCAGCCCAGAAGTGGCCTGGACAATATGCATTTGCATCGACAGGCAGCAGGCTGTCCTGCCCACGGCCTAACCTAAGGGCGGCTGGGGCCTGCACGCCCAGGGCTCCGTCCTGGTGTTCATTAGTGACTCTGGGCACTGTGGTCTTCTGTGGGAAGCCGCTCTTGCATGTGATTTGAGCTACCTCCCTGGCTGGGTGTAAGACGCTTAGGCAAGCTGTGTCAGAGCCTTCCCCACCCTCCCCCAGGTGCGAACGCTTGTCCATGTGGGGGTGTGACTGACCACTGACCTGAAAACCAATCACTGACCCTGACCTTGGAATGCTGCCCCCCTTGACTTTATTGGATGGAATTTTCCCCTGAATTTTTTGTTCCCCAATAAAAGCTCACTCCCTGGCGAGTTTCTCTCTCTCTTGCTGGCCTCTTGTGTAAACTTCGCTACCGCATCAGGTGGCTAGAGGCAGGAGCTGGGAGGAGCCGTCTCTGAGCTGGACAAATAAAAGGTAAATTGAGAGTCATGTGTCTTTAATTTGAATTCACTAGTTAACTTTTATGTTTCGGACCTCTAGTATGAAGCTAGCGTGCTGGTCGCGTGGCTGAGTCTTCCCAGTTTTTCTCCCTACGTTAGATTTTTATGGGCCCTCGAAATTGCATGTTTTTCAGGTGCAAAAAAAAAAGTAATTGTTTATCTTGAGTTTTAAAGGAAATCAAAACATTTCTGTGAGTCCCTAAAGGAATGGTGCGGTCTGGGCGCTGTGCCTGCGAGTCCATTGACAGCGGGCCTCACTCTCACATGGTGGACGCCCAGGAAATGGGCTCCCTCCGGCCGCTCCTTGTGCAGGTGCACCACAGGGATCTGCTCTGTTGCCACAGCCAAGTGCCACACCCAGGCGTGTCTTCTCCCCGCCCCGGAGGCTGGAAGTCTCAGGGGTCAGCATGGTGGGTTCTAGTGAGATCTGTCTTCTCCCTTTGCCCCCACTGTGTGGCCTGCGGGGCACGTGGGTGCTGCTGTTTATGAGGAAGCTTATCCCATAGGACAAGGGCCTCCCTATGTCCCCTTAACCAAGTACAGCCACCTGGAGTTAGGGCTTCAGTGGGTGAATTCTGGGGACGACACAGCCGAGTCCATGACAGCGTGCATCACAAGGGATGTGGGCAGCCGGAGCAGAAAAGCAGCCCGGGCTTTCACCCTGGGGGACCCGAGAGTCACGTCCCAGTCCCCGTCCTATGAAGTGGAGGTCATCTTGGTTTCTCCCTCTCTGGGCTCCTGGTCCTCATGGCCTGCCCTCAGCAGAGGAGATCAGGAAAGCCCATGTGGAAACCCCCACTAATCCATGGGGGTATAATCCCAGATGTGCCAGGCAACTCTGTCACTGGGACAAAACATCCGAGATGGACACCTCGTAAGGAGGAAAGGTTATTTTTGGCCCTCAGCTTTGGAGGTTGCAGTCCAGGGTCCTGACCCTGTTTCCCTGGGTCTGTGGCACCCCAGCTCACCCTGGCAGGAGCACGGGGTGGTGGAAGTGGCTCAGTTAATGCATGTGGGACAGAGTGAGAGGCTCCCACTGGCCAGCTGCCTGAAGGTCCTCTACTGCCCAGTGGAGGTGTGGGTTTGGATCACGGCTCCAAATGCGGGCCTCCAGGGATGGGGTAGTAATGATCCAGGCTGTGACATCAGAGCTTTGTCCCCCACCCCACCTCGAGGCCCTCTGACTGCCAGGTGCACCCTTCGGACTTGGTGAGAGGGTGGTTCTCCCTGTGCCATTCGCAGTGGAGGAGGGGCTTCTTGCTAACTGGCGGCAGGGTTGGGCAGCACCAGATCAGCAGAAGGAGCAGGCGCCGGCTCCTCCAAGGCTCAGGATAGAGGCAGGATGCACTCAGCAACAGTAACAGGGGCCATGAGGAATGACCTGGAGGTCAGGGCAGGCAGGGTGAGGAAAGGTCCAGAGTGAGATGGGCCCTGGAGATGAACAGAAGAGACCGTGGTCAAGAAAGGGAGGTCCTGCAGGCAGAGAGCAGCACCGGCAGAGGTTTGGCACAGGTGAGCACAGGTGGAGACGGGCACTGCGGGGACATAAACCCCAAGATAGGTGAGGACAATCTCAGGGGAGCACTTGGAAAGGCAGCCAGGGACCAGAGGGTTCACTCTTGGGTTCAGTGAGCATCCTCGAGCCCCAGAAGGCTCCCGGCACTGAGGAGGGCGCTGTGGACGCAGCAGTTTCCAAGACACAGAGCCAAAGGTGCAGAAGAGGGAGGTGGTCGTGGACAAGCAGTGGTGGGCAAGGAAGGAAGAGTGCTTGGGGCAGATGAGGGCGTGGGTAAGGGTGCCGGCCTCAAAGGCCAGGCCCTGGAGGTGAGTGTTGGAGAGCCGGGAAGGACGGGGAGGAGATACGGAGGCTGGTCTGTACTTCAGTGTCATCCCAGGCAGAGGAGGAGGCCTGAGGGCAGCCGGGGCCACAGGCTGGGCAGGCCAGGGGTGCTCCCATAACAACACAACCTGGACCCATGTGGAGGGACTCCCTCTCTAGGGCTGGACCCTCCCTCTGCAGGCCCGTGGCCTCAAGGACAGCTGCAGCCAGGGTAGATGTCTCCGGGCTGGCCTTGTGCCCAGGCAGAACCTGGGAGAAGGACATCTTAATAAGCATAAAAACTGCTGGCATTGGCCCTGATGGAGGAGACCAGAGACTGTGCTTGGCCACTGACAGGCTGAGGGCTCAGCAGGGCCTCGTCCATCCCTGACTGGTAGCCAGGGCTCAGCTGGGACTCTGCAGCTATGACTTTCCGTGGACTCCTGTTTCTGGCCCAGACTTTCTATGGCGCTCAGGCAGGCTGCCCCCACTCTGGGCAATGCCCCCCCTCTCGGCCTCTCCTTCCCGGCTTGAGTTGTGACCTCTCTTTCCATCATACCCTCTCAGCAGAGGCCCGGCCAGTGCCCACCTTGTCCTCCACACGCCTGGTTTTGGACCTTGAACCCACACGCTCTGGACTAAGCAGGCCTTTTCTCCCTGTAGTTGATCACCTCTGGCCAACGCTGGGTGCTGCTGCACCTCTTGCCTGTGCACACTGGCTCACAGCCTGGAGGGAGAACAGGGCCTCCGGAGTGCTTCAGAGAGGGAAGTAGCAGGGCGATACACAGAGACAGGTGACAGTCGCTGACAGTGGTGTTGGCATGGTCCTGAAATGCCAGGGCACGGGTTTCTGAACGCTCTCACCATGAAGAAATAGTGCCTCGGTGGCCGACGGGGGTGTCGGTTCCTCCGACTGGATCGTCATGTAATGACACATGTGGAATGGTTGCACAGTGTCCTGGAAATACGTGCAATTATGTATAAATAAGAACATAAAAAGAAACCTTTGTAGGGTTCAGAACTGAGAAGTGCTGTGGCAAAAGTCACAGAGGACCAAGGACAGAAGGAATCACAGAAACCACACTAGTGGGACCAGCAGGCGAGGGCCAGCCCAGCCTGCAGGGAGAGGCCAGGGCCCTGGAGCAGGCTCTGTCGCAGCAGGAGGGCCTCAGGCTCAGTGGGCCCAGGCTGCTCACCTGGTGGCCAAGGAGCCACTGGAGGGTGTCGGCTGATTTAGGCCCCAGAAAGAAGCCTGT
Source organism: Urocitellus parryii (assembly GCF_045843805.1). NCBI lineage: Eukaryota > Metazoa > Chordata > Mammalia > Rodentia > Sciuridae > Urocitellus > Urocitellus parryii. The sequence continues at coordinate 161,638,215 of NC_135531.1, read as the reverse complement.
GGACTTGGGATGTGGTGGGACACAGGAGGCCACTCCAGAGAACCACAGCAGTGCCAGATACGGGGGGTGGGGGGTGGACTAGGTGGTGGCCATGCGAGTGGAGAGACAAGGTGACCTTGGGAAGCATAGAAGTGGCAATTACCGAGGGACAGACCAGGAGATGGGCAACCTGACCACCCAGCTCAGCTTTCCCAGGCCTTGCCAGCCTGTGGTGCGCAGTCGGAGCTGGAGATGGCCGAGGGCCCGACTCTGGTTCCTTCTCGGTCAACCTGCTCTGCCTGGCGGTGGGAGGCTGACAGGGCCGTTCTGCTGACTGAGAGCTTCCCCCTGCTGCGCCGCCCAGACTCCCAGACATAGGAAGGAAAACACAGTCCGTGCTTACCCTCTGCTCCTCATGGAGTCGAACATGCTCAAAACAGCTGCCAGATCAGGGGAAAAGGACGTGGTGCCCAGAGAAGGGCACAACTCAGATGCAGGGGAATTCTGAGCAGCCACTTTTGAGTTGGGGAGGTGGGGTGAGGGGAGAGGCTTTGAGCAGCAGCAGCAGCAGCATCACAGAGCAAGGTAGCTCCAGCCCCAGTTCTGCTGTCCTCCCTCTCACTGCACACCCACCATGTGGCTTGCTTTCTGTTCCCAGAGATTTCTAAGCCGTTTCTGCCCCAGAGCCTTTGCAGTTGCTGCCATTGTTGTCTGGAATCTGCCCCCCAACTCTTGCATGACTGGTTCTTTATCATTTAGGCCTCAAATCAAAGGGACTTTGGGAAGCCTGGGGCAGCAGTGGGTAAAGACCAGGGGTCTCAGGGACAGCCGGGCAGGCTCCTTCTCTGTGGACTCCCTGGGCCTCTGCTTCTCATCTGTACGATGGGGATGTCGACCCGCACCTAGGGATTATTGGGAGAGGAAAGGAGAGAGCCAGATGCCGCTCCATTCCTGCCGTCTGAGGCATTTCTTTCTTTCCAGCCTGTATCCCGAGCCTTGTGCTCAGCTCCTTGTAGATCTGCTGGCGTCCCCTGCTCCTTCCTGTTCACTGTTCCTTAGGTGCTGTTTGTAGGCCTGGGACTCAGCTCTCACCTCCCTTCCTGAAGCAGCCTGCCCTGCTCTGTCCTGCCTGTCAACCCCCCAAAGCCCTGCCACCTACCTTCCTAAGTCTCCTTATTCTAATGTCTTCATTTCTCTCTCAATTCAAACACAGGCTGCATGAGAAAAAAGGGCATGGTCTCTCTCATTTGCAATTATTTCCCCCAGGCTTGGACAGTGCCCCCCACAGACCCAGAGTCATCACTTGAGAAATAAGGACTGAATGGCCCCGGGGAACTGGAGAGGAGGAGGTGCTGGTGGCAGGATGGGCCTAGGCAAAGGCTTCTCGCTAGGCAAGACCTGAGGAGCAGGGAGACCAGCAGGGGACCTCCAGTGGCCTCCCGGCAGGCAGCAAGCTTCTGGCAGCCTTAGGGTCTCAGCTCAGATCCACGGCAGGCTCTAGGCTTGGGCAGCACATCTACCCAAGGTCAGACAGCAGGAACAGAGCAGCATCTGGCTCTCCTTTCCTCTCCCAATAATCCTGGGGTGCAGGTCGACATCCCCATTGTACAGTTGAGAGGCGGAGGCCCAGGGAGTCCACACAGAAGGAGCCTGCCCGGCTGTCCCTGAGACGCCTGGTCATTTCCCACTGCTGTCCCAGGCTTCCCAAGGTCCCTCTCTTTGCCCGGAAGTCCCCTCATCTCCCCACCAGACGGCCACCACCCAGTCCAGGCCCCTCCCACCACCACCACCACCCCCAGTATCTGGCTCTGCTGTGGTTCTCTGGAGCCGCCCGCCTCCTTGTATCCAACCACATCCAAGTCCAGAGGCTTATCTCTGGGGCCTAAATCAGCCGACACTCTCCAGTGGCTCCTTGGCCGCCAGATGGACTGCCTGGGTCTGCTGACAGAGCCTTCTCCAGAGCCCGGCTCCTCCCTGCAGGCCGGGCTCGCCTTCGCCTGCTGGTACCACTAGGGTGGCTTCTCTGACTCCTTCTGTCTCTAATCCTCTGTGACTTGTGCCATGGGACTTCTCAGTTCAGGACCCTGCGAAGGTTCCTTTCCCTGTAGGTACACAGCCCTGCTCCAAGGTAGGCAACCAGTACCAGCTGTCCTGGGCCACATCCCAGACGCAGCTCTTTCTGTTTAAGCACCAGCCAGACCAGGTGCCTGGGTCCAGAGGGGCTTTTAGCCTCCCAAACGTAGCCCCTCCTGTGAACGTGGACTCCCTTGGCCTTACTGTGAGGTCTCCTTTGGGATTGCGAGGGGTTCCAGAGTCGAGCCCTCAGTGAGGCTCTGCAAATTTAGACATCAGAGGGCACGCACCGGGAACTTCGAAGAGCTTCCTTGCCAAAAAACCCTGGAATATTTTGTTTCAGAAATAAACAATTGATCTAAGGCCAAACTTGATAAATCTTCCTGCTTTTGCCAGTAGAAGCCAAAAATACTAATTTTTATGTGTGTGAAATTTCCAGATCTTAAAAATACCACAAAGTCTCTCTATAGGAAAACACCATGAACAAATCATTTCCTAATCTGTCTTACACACATCATATTTGTGTGTGTGTGTGTGTGTGTGTGTGTGTGTGTGTGTACAGTGGTGGTCTCTACCAACATTTGAAACCATTTCTTTCCTATTATGGATGAGAATGTAAAGCTGTCCAGCCCATGATATTTCCATCTGAAAATTAACACTGCTCCGTGTTCACAGAGTAGAAACTGAGCTTCAACAACATGGGGCTCTGAGGCGGCCTGCTGCATCTGAGTTCCAAACATGGCAGAGACAAAGCCACTCTGTGCCCCCATAAATTACTCCACAACCCTCCCTTGACTGATGTGAGTAACTAGTGCTTTTTTTTTTTTTAAAGAGAAAATGCATGAAGATAAGATGTAGTAAGACCGATCGTGAACCAGTCCTGCTCTCTGGCAACTTTCAATCCAGAACTTGCTTCCCGTTCTCCCCTAGACTCACCGAAATCAAGCCCAAATTCTCTAAGAAACTGTGCGCCCACCACCTGCTCTTGGGGTCCTCTGGGTGCCTGCTCCTCTTCCAGCAAACCGCACCCCTGGCTGCAGGGTGCAGCCCTCCTGAGGTCCCCAATGGGCTTTGGCAACACTCTCTGCCCCTGCAAACCACGTTAGAAGTACCCCATTGTTGGAAGGACAACTCTGTGTCCCTTCTGCCTGCTCAGTCTTCTGGGTCACCTAGGCCCTGATCCCAGCATCTCACCACACCATGCAACCTGTCTTTATTGCATTTACGTGAATTATTTGCATACTTTACTGGAGCCAGCTGCTTGCTTTCTGCCTTCCCCATGGGATCATCAGACAGAGACCCCACCCCACAAAGTCCACATGGCCCAAGAGTGTAATGAGGGTCATCCAAACCAGATGTGATGGCAATCTGGAACGTCATTCTGATCATTGGAAAAGGTGATGTGTCGTAGGAACTTGGAAATAAATCACAGCCTATGTGAACCAGGATGAGCGCCTGGGGCCCGGCCCTCTGGGATCTATGAATAGCCTGCACAGTGGGATGGCCAGCAGCTGGGGTCCTGGGCCAAAGCCCCATTCACTTAGGAGGTCAGCCACGTGACGCTCAGCCGGGAACAAGCCTGCCCTCCACCATCCTGTCCTGTCAACAGCTCTAGAGTGGACTGGGGAATCAGTCCATCTGCTTACACAGGCCACCTTTGCTTTCCCAGCCCAATGGGCCACTGGACACTCTGGAAAGCCAGAGAAGCTCCCTGACCTGCTAAGAAACAGAGCTCAGGAGGAATGTCCACAGCTGCCCAGCAGGAACTGACGGGAGCTGGACCTGCTGGCCCTCAGGCCTCGGGGTAGAAGGGGAGCCCTTGATCTCTGGAGTTAGAATGAGGTCCAATCAGATGGGGCAGGGTGTGCTTCTCCCATGTCAAGGCATTACCCAGAATTAGACCCTGGGAAGAGAGATTTCGAGACACCTGAACCCAAGGTTCAGATTCGGAGCATAGAAAAGATGTGATTCTCCTAATAAAGAGAATGAGCTGGGATGCATTTGGAAGTCTGTTATTTTTTTTACAGCCTCCTGCTCACTGAAGAAAAGGAAGCGCCTCCCCCAAATGCCTGGGAACTTGAAGCCAGCAAACGTGGATAATATATGCAAATGTATTCATCAAGAGCTTTTTATACAGGAAGCAGAGCATGCCCTGAAAAGAGGCCGGGCTATTCCCAGCAGCCTCAGCTCCCCGCACACCACAGTCCCCTGCTCCCTCATGTGCCAGCCGCCTGCTTCCTCAGAAGGGTTTGCTTCCAGGCTGTGAGCTCCTTGGCACCAGAACCAGTCTCAAGTTCTAAGGCATGGCCCACATTAGGTGTTCAGCAGAAGCATAGAGGGAAGAAATCAGCCTCTTAGCCCTTAACTGAACAAGTTGTGGGTTGGATTGTGTCCCCCTTGAGGTACTGAAACCTAACCCCTAGTATGTCTGAATGTGACTTTCCTTGGAAATAAGGTTGTTTGTCTTAGTCTATTTTGTGTGGCTATAATGAAATACCTGAGGCTAGGTGATTTGTAAAGAAAAAGGTTTATTTAGCTCATAGAGCATTTGTGGTGTTCTGGCAAGGATCTCTCTGGCTTCATCACAACATGGCCAAGAAGGAAATGGGAATAGCCATGTGCAAAAGAGACCAAGATTGTAGGTGTCTTTGTGGTCTAACAACTGAACTCACACAACAGACATGCGCCGATCCCTTCTGAGAAACCCCATGACCCAAGCACCTCACCTCCATCAGGCCCCGCCTCCCAGAGACCCTCCACTTCTCAGCACCACCACACTGGGGACCAGGCTTCCTGCACAAGAGCTCTGGGTGACACACCAGCCACATCCAAACCAGTGACCAAGACAAGGCCACTCTGACTACGTCCTTGTCAGCAGAGGGCATTGGACACAGAAGCCTGGACAGAGGAAGAGGCGAGAAGACGCCCCTTACCAAAGCCCGTGTCCCCTCCCGGGGATCCTGACCAAGCCGTCTGCTGGAGCCAGGCTGGGTATGCTTAGAACTTCCCACACAGTCGGGATGGAGGAGCCCTGGACTGGAGGGCTGATTTCCAGCTAAGAGTGATCCCGGGATCTATAGTGGACACTTAGGTGTTTACGACACTCCAAACACTGAGATTAAAGTGGCACTGCTCCGTGACAGCGACTGGCTCTGAGAATTGCATTGCCTACGTGGTGCTCCTGCCAGGCCTGGGTGACCCAGGAGCAGGCTTGACACGGCCTCTCTGTGCAGCAAGACTCAGTGAACTTGAAACGTGCGAGGCGACTGCAGGCCAAACACGACCACTTGTCCTGCAGCAAGCGATGTCTTCATAAGCAGAAGCACACTCTGAAATGATGAGGAAAACGGCAGTGCAGGCGACTGCGGTGACACAGCGCTCGTGGGCACCTGGGGCACCACGCTCTCCCTCCAGAGCTGGGAGGTGCCCTGGGCGTGTTCACACCCAAATTGGCCAGCGACAGGAACCTTGCCTCTGCTGCGACGCCTGGCAAGAGAGGTTCTCAGCTCACTGACACTTCCTCCCCTGAAGAGCTTCTTCAGGGCCGACCGTGCTCAGGTGCAGCTCTGGGCCTCACAGCACCCATGGGCCAGGGAGAGGAGGGGGCAGGTAACTGTCAGGTCACCCAGCTGGGAAGCGACAGCGCCAGGATCCAACCAGGGAGTTCCACTGCCTGCCTCACCCTGGGAAGAGGGCCGGCTGGGACCAAGGCTGTCATGGACTGGGAGGTGGAAGGCTGGCTTCAGCACACAGGAGACACAAGCACACAGGTGGCCACAGCGGACACAGGCAACTGGCATCCACACCATCTACTGCAGGCTCCGTACCTCTCATTGGTTCAGACCTGAGTCAGCTCCTGGGTAGGGTTCAGACCTACTTGGGGTCCAGGCCATTAGGATTTGGATGCACCCCAACCTTAGCACTTCATAGTACAGAGCTGCTCAGGAAGGCATCTCCCCGAGGCACAGGAAGCTGCTCCCTGGAGGCCCGAATGCAGGCAGGCAGGCGGTGGAGCATCTTGGGCCTCAGACTCTGAGCAGGCTGTCACTCTGTGGCTGGGAAACCTGGGGCAGGTGCCTAATCTCTCTGAGCCTTGGTGTCCCTACAAGCAAAACAGGGATGCTACTAAGAATAGCAACTAGCTCAGAGGGTAGTGGTGGGTTAAATAAGTCAGCACAAATCAAGACTTCCAACACAGCGTGGCCTGATGCGTGGCTCCCTCACGTGGTGAACAGCCTCTGGCTGCTCCTCCAGAGCCTCTCTCTACCCCAAAGGCTTACTAGTCAAGAGCTCCCTTGTGCCTGGTTTCTGTTGCGCCAGACTTGGGGAGCCCTGCACCACCAGGAGAGCCAGGGAAAGGGGGGCCAGGCTGCGCCCCCCCCTTGTCCTTCACACTGGGGGCCACCAGGCAGGTGGCTGCTGCTCCAGCGGTTCTTCACACCCAGCGCCCTGGACACTGGGTGCTCTCCCTGTCCCACCAGCGGGAGGGGCAGAGACTCAGCTGTGGCATAGCTCTCCCTCTCCTGTGGCTCCCTTCCGCCTGCCTGTGACTTTGGAAAAGGCTCCTCCCTTCACTGCTCAAAGGACCTGATTGGAGTGTGCCAAGTCCTCCCGCAGGGACACTTTCCAGCACAGGTTCCCTTAGGGCTGTGTCAGGAGCTCTCCAGGGGCCACAGTGACAGAGTAGCCACTACACAGTGTTGGCAGGAAACTCCCAGGAGCTTCAGAGAAGGCTGTGCGGATCTTTCCAGCCCTAGGCATCCCACTGCCTTTGGAGAAAGGACGCGGGGACAGCTAGCGAAGTCGGCTGGGTGGCTGGGGTGGCTGGGGCGGCTGGGGTGGCTGGGGTGGGAGCCAGCTCCCACCTCCCTCTCTGCACACCCTGCAGCCCTTCAGTTCTGTTCCCCCTAGAAAGCACCCTGGGACCAGCCCAGGTCCCATGCTGAGAAGCCAACCTCCCCTGGGAGTGTTAGGGAGGACATGGCTTCCTAGTGTACTCAAGGCTCTACAGGGCCTGGGAATCTGGGGCCCCAAAAGGGACCTGCTGCCTCCAAGTGAGGACGTGCTGTCGGCAGCTGCTGCTCAGAGGTCAGCCAGCTGCTCTGCCCGGAAGCTCAAAGGCCCTGGGAGAGAGGTCCAGAGGACTAATGAGGCAGGGTGCTCAGCACCCCTTTGCTTGGCCATGAAAGTGAGCGGGGCACCCGGTGGGGAGAGTGGGGCTTCCCGCCCAAATCTCCATGACCTTGACCCTCTTTTCTGCTCTGCCCTGTGCCTTCTCTTCCTCTCGTTTTCTCCTAAATCCCTACTGGTCCCTCCTAAGACATCCCCCCCCACGCCCCATCTCTACTCTCCCCCCCCCCCCCGGGTCTCCACATTCATCAACATCTGCCAGAGATGCAAGGTCCCTGGATGGAGTGCATGGCCTGGTCAGCAAACAGCAATGCCCCTAACCACCAGGAGAGAACGTGGCTTTGCAAAGCCACCAAAGAGATGGGGGGCAGCATCTTCATATTTAGTCACGATGAAAACACCCAACATGATAGTCCATTGCTCAAGGCTATAAAATATTTATGTCAGTAACGTTACTGAGTAATCCTCCTAGAAGACACTCTACCTCCACTGGGGCAGGCAGCACCCTAAGGGTTTGCCTATGTGTGTCAGGGGATATTGCAGCAAGACAGTGGAGGGATGTCACCTCTGCTCTGTCACGGAGTAGAACACTGAGACCTGGAGATAGCTGAAGGTCACACATGTACTAAGTAGATTCACACCCAGGTCTGCTGGACTCTAAATCCAAGCGCTGATCACCCCAGTAAAGTGTTGTTTCTGGGTATATCCCAGGAGGAGGAAGCCCCAGCCCAGCCCAGAGCTCAATCGCGGTGATGTAGAGGAGACATCTTTCAAGACGGCAGGAGAAACAAACATGCCGGGTGGGCAGATGCGGCCAAGAGGCAGGAGAGAACGTGGCTTTGCAAAGCCACCGAGCAGGGGCTGGGGGCGCCCCAAAGCAGATCAGGTACTTGGGGCTGTAAATCTGATTCTCCTCAAATCAACCCCCTCATTGTTGTAATACCAATAAAAATCCCATTAGTCCTTGGGAGAATATTTTCACAGATTAATTACAATTCATTTGGGAGAAAAATTGCTCAAGAGTAACTAAGAAAATGACCAAGAAATGAAACACAGGGGAGCTCACGTTTCCCATTCGTCTTCCAGTGGGTGGTTTCTGAGCAGCTGCCAGATGCCAGGTTCCCATGACAGAAGCATCCTTGACCCTAGAAGCCTGCAGTGCAGAGGATGCAGGAGAAGAGGAGGACAGAGAGGGGACAGAAAGGCAGGGGAAGAGTGCCAGCCCAGGCACGGGCTCTGAAGATGGCGGAGGGGAGAGGAAGAGGTCGCGGTCCCCAGGCTGTTTATGGAGTCATTTGCAGGTGTCTGATGGCTTCATTTCATACCAATCCCACGAATCAGGAACCCTAGCCATCTCCACATTAAAAATGAGGAAACATAAGCCCCAAAGCATGAAGCAACTGCCCGAGGTCACACAGCCAGGAAGTGCAGAGCAGGGCCCAGCCCCAGGTGTGTCTAGCTAGAACGTCGATGCTGGTGACCATGGCAGACAGGAGTGCGGTGGGACACCAAGGCTCAGATCAGTGGGAAAGGAAGGGAATGGTCCCAAGCCACTGCACTGGGGTCAATCCGAGAGGCTACTAATTTGATGACAAAACAAATTTGAAAAGGATTCAATATTTCAGTGTAAGACAAAAACCATACAATTCATAGAAGAAATAAAAGGAGAAGAGGTTCATGATTTGGATTGAGAAAGGCCATTCTCAGCGCACCACAAGGGTCAGTAATGATGACAAAAAGGCCAATAAACCTAACCGCATTGAAAGTTAAGACTCGCGGTCGAGGCACAGAGACAAATGACAACACGCAACTTGCAAAATACGTGAGAGACGAAGCTTCGGGCTCAGGAGTTTCCTAAGTCATTGAGGAAAAGGGGGCACCTCGCAGACCCACCACCGAGGACGGTGCAGGCTGCACTGAAAGCCGAGCTCCAACGATGGACGGGCTGCCTGCCTGCCCTTCCCTGGGAAGCTCCAGTTCTCTGCAGCCACTGGGAGGGACACTCATAGGTGCTCAGCTGGCCTGGGGCCCACCGATCCTCTCTTGAACACCTGAATCAAGACATGAGCCACCAGCTGCCAGCTTACTGGGAGTCCAGCTGGAAGGTCATTTTAGGACAAGGCTGGAGTCTCCTCCATCAATTAAGTTGTGCTCATGAGGGATGCTGTGAAATGACACATTGGGAGCAACTAAAACGTCCCTCGAGAGGAAAGTGGCTGAAAGGAAATTACAGTTCACCCCTGCAATGAAATGCCATCCCATGATTCAAAACCACAAGGGGAAAGCTTTACAGAGAGTAAAATGCAGAAAATTAAAAGTGTGATACTATATTTTATCTTTAAAAAAAATCTGTGTCTGTGCATTTAAGACTCAAGTCGCTTGGTTTCTAATCCTGGGTTAGAGTGTTATTGACGTTAGGAAAATTACTTAACCTCTCTATGCCTCAGTTTTCTTGTCCATAAAATGGGGAATAATTGTGTCTTCTTCAAATCATCATTCTAAGAAATATCACAACGTGTAACACTCTTAGAATAATGCTAGGAACAAGCTGGGCCCAGTGGCACACGCCTGTAATCCCAGCAGCTAGGGAGACTGAGACAGGAGAATCGCAAGTTCAAAGCCAGCCTCAGCAACTCAGTGGCTCAGTGGTTAAGCTACCTCCCCTGGGTTTAACCCTCAATGCCCCCCCAAAAAAAGAATAATGCTAGGAATATATTAAATACCCAGTAACTAGTAACCATCATCAGCATCTTTACCATCATCACCACCATCATCATCACTGTCATTATCATTATGATCCCCAGGGCAAAAAGAAAACATTAGAATACCCATCGAGCTGTTAATCACCAGTTACTCTGAGGGACAGTACTGGAGTGGAGGTTATGTGGTGGCATTTGGCTTTATACGCATCTACATCGATTGTAGCTTTTATCAAGCATGGGTTTTGAATTGGAAGCATCTACATCAATTGTAGCTTTTATCAAGCATGGGTTTTGAATTGGAAGCTAAAAGAAAGCTGGAGGAAGCCAACTCCTCAGAGTGACTGGAAGAGCTGATCAGCAGGTAAGGAAGGAGCAGAGCAGAGGGCCCACTGGAGCGCCAGGGAGTTAACAATGGAGAGAGCGACTCCCAGGAGTTGCAAGATGTTGTTTGCTGGCACATGGAGCAGCTCTGTGTTCCTACAGGAGCACTGTCTCTGGTCTTTGCTTTTTGTGCTTTTGTAATACTTAACCTAATTCAAATGGTTTTTAGTGCTTGATACCAAAAAATCCTGGCCAAAACAAGCAGCTGATAACATTCATACAAAAATACCGAGAAACAAAGACCTGCAAACTAAAACACAGGGTGCCAGTTCTCATCGGCCATATTGAAAACTTGTGAACAAATGATTAAGTGCTTGGCATGAGGGGTGCGGGAGGGCCCACACTCATGGTGCTACAGAATCCACGCATTTGCCGACCTTTACAAAACACCCATGAATCCGTCTGCCCTTGATAAACTGATGTGACTCCATTTTTGAAAACCCAGCTTCTACTTCAAGGCCTGTCCAAAGGGAGTGGGCAGGCGTGACTCTTGTCCTTGGAAAAACCCATAGAGCACTCCTAGGCACATAGCCACCCTGCTGAGTTATTTGTCTGCAAATAATAGGAGAGATCTCAGTGCCAGGTGTCCCTGACTCAGTTAGGCTAGATGAGGACCCATAGCAACCTCCTAGCAACCATCAATCAGGGAAAATACCTGAGATGCCAGATGACCTCCCAGTAGTTTATGGTGGTTGATAACATGTTGGGAAACCATGTAGTTCAGCACGTACTCCCCTCATGGCTTAAACCAATCAGTTCAAACAAACCAATCAGTACTAACCAATCACCCCTATCCAACTTGTTCCCGCCAGTGAATGTGCTAATCAATGTTAAGAGTTGTTGTTTGATTTTCCCGCAGTGTGAAATGCTTTGCTGTGTGATGTGTGACATATAGAGTATCCCCCAAAACCTATAAATCCTCACTAACAAAGGACCAGGACTCACTCCCTGGGACCGCTGCGTCGGAAACGGTTGTGAGTCCAGGCTTGAGCTTGCAATAAAGACTCTTGTGTGCTTGCATCGGATTCAGCTCCTGGAGGTCTACTGGGGTCCCACGAATCTGGCATTACACCCTCAGAACGAGAAACCCCACCTTGAAGAATTTTCCCAAGACAATCTTGAACCAGCTCATGACAACCTGAGTGGCAGGATGATGACATTGTCTACATTGGTGGAAAAACTGCAGACCACCTAGGTTCACCAGGGGAATGAGCTGACCAGAGAGGATACAAGCAGACCATGGTCCCTGTGACCCTGGACCCTGGAGCTCAGCCATTCATGTGGGCAGGACCCAAAACTTGCTTTAGACAATAGGACCCCTCCACACTGAGTGGGTATCATTTTTTTACAAACAAGTGACTAAAACTATTTTCATGCATAGATCAAAATCTTGCAAGATATATAAATTGTTCATAAGATTCTCTCTGAAGGGAAATGATTTCAGAAAACTCACTTTGTAGCCCATACAGTTTAATTTTTTACGAGCTTTATTGCTTTTTGATTTAGAAATGATATAAGTATTTCATTTTTAGAAAAAAATAAGAGTCATGTAGTTAAAGCTCCAAATAATCTGATAAAACATTGCATCAATAGTAACAGATGCTCTTAGTGGCCAGGCAGACACTTTCATTCTGGCCCTCTTGTCCCTTGCATGCCTTCCACCACACAGGCAGGAAGGGTGAATGGGCTCTTGGTGTCCTGGCAGCTAGGCAATGACCTGGTAGATGGGGCACATGCGTAGGTGGATGTTTGCTGATGGGGTTGACCCTCACGGGCTCCCACTCCTCCTCCTTCCTTCCTGCCTCACAGAGCATGCATCTGTGGGGAAGATGTCATGAAAAGACCTTTGGCCAGTGCTTTGAAATCAAATGTGCCCAGGGCTAAGAGGCCCAGGGGGTTTGGGAGCCCTCCTGCAAACTTGACTTTGACCTTGCAGAGAAGGCAGCATCTAAGCCTGGCAGGGGAGCAGGTGGAGGACAGAGAAGAATGTCCCAACAGAGGCAAATTGGATCACTGTACCCTTGAAGGGGAGCAAACTGGGGAGGAGATGGTACCCCCTGCACATTCAGACCCTGGCTCCTTGAGTTGGGGTGGGTGAGCTGTCAGACAGACAGTAGTTCCCTGAGGCTTCCTCATGGAGTGCTTCGCTAGTTCACAAGCAGAAACGCCAGACACGGGTGCTCTTGGGGTTGGTCCTGGTGCCCCACACTACCTGCACCCTGAGTCCACTTCAGTTCTCATGGTCTCTCCCTCCTGGTCACTACGTGGCTGCCCCCCACCTCGGGATCAAAGGAAGGAAGCTGTGGGACCAGCAGCAGGCAGAGATGGGACACCTCCCATCTGCTCCTCCTGGGTCCAGAGGGACTCTCCAACCCTCATCTCATTGGCCAGACTGGGTCACATGGCAGCCCCTAGTTGCAGGGGGAGCCCAGAGCACTATCTTTCAGCCTTTGAGATGAGTAAAGGGCAGGGCAGAGGGGGTCTGGAGTCATGGGCTGGATCTCATCGGTGCTCTCCCTGCCTGCCTGGACCAGGGACAAGCTGCCCTCGTCTTCTTTGGCTGGGTCCTGTGCTCACCTCCAAGCCCTCGCTTCACCAGAGTCTGATTCATGACCCAGCCAGGCTCCCAGGGGCTCAGTCCAGAGCAATTCCTGGACCTGGCTTTCCCTTTCATGAATCCCAGGACTGTCTGAGTCACCATTCTCCCGCCTGTCCTAGAGGTACTCTCCCATACTTGATTTAGGAGATGGCTAATAGTTCTTCCTCTGTGTCTTAATCTGGGTTCTCCAGAGATACAGAGCTAGGAGCGTGTGTGTGTGTGTGTGTGTGTGTGTGTGTGTGTGTGTGTGTGTCTGGAGAGAAGGAGAGAGACAGAGACAGAGAGAGACAGAGACAAAGATTTATTTAAGGAATTGACTCATGCAACTATGGAGGCTGGCAAGTCCAAAATCTGTAAGGAGGTGGCTGCAGGCTGGGAACCCAGGAAAGAGCTAATGGTGTAATTCAAGTCCAAATCCTGCTGGCAGAATTCCCTTTGTTCTATTCCGGTTTTCAGCTGATTGGATAGGTCCACCCACAATATGGAGAGCAACTGCTTTCTTCAAAATCCAATGATTTAAATGCAAATCTCATGCGAAAACACCTTCACAGAAACATTTAGAATAATGTTTGACCAAATATCCCAGCTCCAAGCCCATCCAAGCTGACACATGAAATGAACCCCACACTCTGTGACTCCCCCGGGCACCTGGACCAGCTGCTCCCCATCTCTACAATGGTGAGCTCCTGCAGGTGCCTGCCTGGTGTGTGGAAGCCTGGAGAAGTGCCACCCCTGCGCTCCCCTCTCCTGGCCCTTCCACAGGCTGTTTCTTCTTGGGATCTGAATCAAGAGACCAGAAATGTGGTGCTGGGCCCTGGGAGGGGTAAGTCAGGTCATTGGAGGCCCAGCAGGAGCCAAGCAGCAATGCCACAGAAGTGCAAATGAGGAGCAGGAACCAGGGACCTGTGCCTGCTCAAGAAAACAGACCAGCTGGGGAGCCACAGAAGCACTGAAGTCCCCTGGTGGGTCCCACTGTCGCTCTCAGCTTGTTTCTCCAAAGTCCTACCCACTTGAGCTGGTTGGGGCACTTCTGCTCCCTGTGGTCCCAAGATGCCTTAGTCCACTTCCTGCAGTTCCCAGGGAGAAGGTCCTCCCACTCACCATCCCCCAATGCACAGCTTCTCCATGTCACCACCAGAACCTCAGCCTGACACATTCACAATCCCACCCAGCGGGCTCTCCATGGCCTCAATGGACAGCTCCACGCTCTCCAGCCAAACTGCTTCATCCGTTTCTTTGTTTTGTTGTGTTTTGCTTTTTCTTCTGGGGATGGAAGCTGGGGCCTGCTGCATGCCAAGCATGTGCTCTACCACTGAGCAACGTCCCTGGCCTTCTTTCCTTATCAATACCTCCTAATGCCCTTCCATACTCATTCATCTTTGTTACCATAATGTGACACCTGAGGCAGACTAACTTGATAAGAAAAGAGGTTTATTTAGCTCACAGTTCTGTAGATTCAGGGCACAGCACCAGCATTTTCCTGGCCCTCATGGGGACCTCAAAGCAGACATCAGGACACACGCCAAGGGAACAAGCAAGTTGCCTGAGGGAGCCAGACCTAGGCGGAGGTCTACAGCCCCTTCCAAGGGGCTCTAGGGACCTCCCACTCGTCCCGCTGCCTCTCACAGCCACACTGAGGACCACTCTTCCAACACAGAAACCCATGGAGGATGAGCCACATCAAACCTTAGCACCTTTTATGCTTTGTGCCTGCGTGGGTATCCTCCCACCACCCAGGAACAGTCCTGGTTATGCTCCCTGCCTGCTGTCAAGGTCCTCTCTGGCACCTCTCTGCTCCAGGCGGAGCCGCTCCCACTGAAGGGTCTGTTTGCTAACAGAGTGGAGCAGGAGGGCGGAGAGCACTAAGCAGGTCCTGGGAAGGAAGTGGGAGATGCCTCTGATTTTGGAAGCCTCAGCGACCTTGTCTGCAACCCAGAGGAAACAGCACCGACCACCCAGGGCTGAGGTGAGAATCTTGCAGGTGACCTATGTATGTGGACAGCCCAGCCATGGTGCAGAAGATGGTAAATATTCAACAGTGACATTCCTTCTTCTTGTTAGCACCCCGCGCTGTGCGATTTCAGAGGCCTGCTGGGGAAACGGCCAGGCCTGGGCTCCCCACAGCAGCAGGTAGGCAGCCCCCTCCTCCACCCCTGGGGACTCCCAGCCCTGAGGCCTTCCCGGCATTGTGACTGGGGAACCTGGAACCCACACATCCTCACCACAGCTCAGGGGTTCTGCCCCAAGCCTAGACTCTCTCAGAACTCAGGGTGGAGACAGCCCATGACAAAACAGTGGGTTTTCACTGGTATTGTCCACAGGCCACTTCACCAAATGTCACCATCGTACCATGTCATTCCTTATTTTATTATTGGGTTTTGGGTGTTGTTTTTTGTTTTTTGTTTTTCTTTTAATTTTGTTTTGTTCGATTTCAAGCAGTGGGATTTGCAGAGATTACTCATTCAAAGAAAGAACTTTTTTTTTTTTTTTCTATTTTGGTCAAATCGTGGCTTGGGTTTCCTCAGAATGAGAAGCTTCCTCCTACTCCCTTGCGAGGTGGTTCTCAGTACCCACTCAGAGCTGGGCACTGGGGCTTCGTATCCTAAAGTCCCCTGGCAAAGGGGGGAGCCTCGGTTCTGGACACTGCTAGCCAGGATGATGAAGGGCTCCCAGGAGATTTGAAGGTTTTCAGATCTAGTGCAGAACTGGGGGTTTTTAGAGTGATCAATGCCATCTTGATCAGCTGAGTGGCCACTCCTGAATTGCTCCAGTGGGAACCCAGCTGTCACCACCCAGTCGCCCTCCGGTGGCTCCACTCCTTTAGGATGAAATCCACACACCTCACTGTGGCCTAAAGGCCCTGCACCAGCCTTGGCTGGCCACCGTCCCTGTCTCTCAGTCACAGCGTGCTGACTCCCCACACTCCTGGGGAGCCCGAGCTCCTCCCTGCCCCATCACCTGCACTTACCCCCACCTATGGGGATGCTGCTCCCTCTGCCCTCCTGTGCCTGGCTCAGCTCCAGGGTCACATGCTCAGAACAACCTTCCCCAAGTACTCAGCCGCTCTCCATTACATGACTCTTTTAATTCCTCGTGACAATTATCTTTAGTGGACACTATCTGGTCTGTTTCATGCCCCTCTAGCACCACAGGTCCACGTTTTCCTTGTTCATCACTGAATCCCAGAGCAGACCAGGTGGCCACATACACAGCAGGCACTCCGTACACACCTGCCGGTGAAAGCACAGATGAATGAATGAATGAACGAACTTAAGATCCTCCTTTTAACACCTGAGTCTCATCCAAACTCTGCACAGCAGACATTACTGTGTTCCTGCTTCATGATGAAGGCAGTGGGCTCAGAGACAGGCCCTGGTACCCCAAGGCCACTCATCTAGTTATTCAGTGCTATGTCACAAACCTCCTCAAGCCTTCCAACCAGCAAGGACATGTCCTATCCCTCAGGTCTGGAGCTGGTCTCGCCTATGGCCACTCAAGTGGCTGTACCCACAGGTTGGGTCGGTACAGTCATTGGGAAGGTCTGCTAAGACAGTTGGAACAGCCGAGCATCTGTCTCCTGGAGGTTTTCCTGCCCATCGTCTCCATGGACACTGCTCCGAGAGGGGCAGCTGGAACACCATGGTCTCTTGGGGCCTGACCTCAGAAGCTGCACAGTGTTGCTGCTTTGGGTCAAAGCAAGCCACAGGGTCCAGCCAGATCCCAGGGGCATCACTTAGTCTCCACCTTTGGGCAGGGGGCAGCTGTCCCATTGCAAAGGAGCTTGAGCTGAACTGTCACAGTCGCCTTGGGAAATCTGACAGTCAGGGAGTGCTGGAAGCAGCCTGAGCTTGCGGCTAGGTGAGGCAGACCCAGGGACCAGGACCATCCAGCAGGACTGGATGACTCCAGGAACTCTCAGGACCACAACCAAGCTCACAGCACACGTCTGCTGGGGCTGGCCAGAGCCCAGCCCCTGGCCACAGGATCAAGCCCAGCCCCACCCGTGTCCACAGAACCTCCCCCCATCTGCTTCCTTGAGGCCCCTCCTCTGCATCGACTTATACCTTCTGCTCTTGATACCTCAGTGTGCAGCTGTGCCAGATAGATGAGCGTCCCCGAGTACCCAGGCCTTGTGCCCCTGGGTGCTTTTCCTGTGCTGTTTCCTCGACCTCCAGGGCCTTCTTCTCTCTCCATCTTGTGAAATGCTATGTTCTGTTATGATCTGGCTATGATATACAGTGGTCCCTCTGTATCAGCAGGGGATTGGTTCCGGGACCCTTCCCCACACCCCAATCCAGGGATGCCCGAATCCCTTCTCCAACATGCCCTGGCGTTCACCCAGAACCCACACAACCCTCCTGTGTATGTGAAATCATGCTACATGGCTGTGATACCTGATACTATGACAGTGCTATGGGAATAACTGTCGTGCCATACTGTTTGTGGAATAATGACAAAGAAAGGTCTTTATTTGCTCAGAACAGATGTAATTTTTTCCTCCTAATATTACCCTGCAGTTGATCAAATTGTCAGTTGCAGAAACTGCAAATGAGGAGACCCAACTGTAAGCTCTTCTCCGAAGACAATTTTCTTTTCCTCTCGCAGGGTCAACCAACCTTTCCTTTTTCTAAAACCCTTAATTATAGCATTTATTCATTCACTCATTGTTAGTCAGCTTTCCATTGCTGTGACAAATACCCAAGAAAATCTCCAAAAGAGGAGGAAAGGTTGATTTCGGCTCACAGTCTAAAAGGATTCTGTCCACGGTGGGCTGGAGCCAAGGCAGAGACATCATGGTGGCAGGTGCAGCAGAGAAGAGCCGCTCAGCTCACAGCATCTGGGAAGCAGAGAGAGAGGTCAGGGAGTCAGGCCAGGGACAGTACCCAAGGGAATGCCCCTACAGAGCCATACACTTCAACTAGGTCCCATCTCCAACATCTTCCCCCATTCCCAATTGTCCACTCCAACATCCATCAATGGATCAGTCCACTGGTGAGGGCAGAGCCCTCACAGTCCAGTCACTTCCCACAGCCCCACTCTGAACATGGCTGCATGGTGGACAAGCCATCAACACAGGAGCCTCTGGGAGATGTTCTGGATCCAGGCCATATCACTCATCCAGCAAACACTGTCTGGCTGTGGGGAGACACAGGAACCATGCTGACAGGGCCCCTGATCCTTCACCAGCGAGGTCCTGGTGAGGTAAATCAGACAGTAAGCATGTAGATAAGTGAAGAGACAATAGTTTTAGACAGTGACAGATATGTCCATTACAGTGAAAAAGGGTGCCATAAAAACCACCAGCAAAGTGTGACTGCGTTAGATAAGGCGGCCAGAGGTGACCTCTTGGAGAAGGCAGCATTCAAACAGCCATGGGAAGCAGGAAGAGCACTCCAGGCAGAAAGGCCAGCTGGCAGATGGCCTGTGGTCTGTCCAGTATGGGCTGTCCCAGGAACACAGAGGACGCCATTGCCATTGAGGCCGACTGTGCAGTCAGCTTTCTGATGGTGTAGCAAATACCAGAGGAAAAACAACTTAAAAGGAGAGGAGGCTTGTTTTGGCTCAGGGTTTCAGTCCATGGTCAGCTGGCTTGTTTTTGAGCCAGTAAAGGAGGCAGAACGTCATGGTGGAGAGGGCACGGTGGAGCAGAGAAGCTCACCTCATGGCTGCTTGGAGCAGAGGGAGAAAGAGTCAGAACAAGAAGCCGGGAGAGACCAAGGACAAGAAGAATTCCTCAAGGGCATGTCCCCAAGGACCTACTTCCTCCAACTACACCTAAGGTGTTTACTACCTCCCAGTAGTGCCACTGGTTGGGGGACAAACCTTCAACACATGAGCCTTTGGGGAACATTCCTGATGTAAATTATAACACATGGAGAGAGGCAGTGAGTGCAGAGACAAGAGGACCAAAGGAGGGTCTGGTAATCTTGGGGAGGGGCTCTCCTGGCAACTGGAAGGAGCTAGATTTCATTCTGATTACAACAGGAAGTGATGGGAGGGGTGGAAGCCAAGCAGTAGAGACACATCTGATTTACACTGTGCAGAAGCCTCACCTGCTTGTGAACTGCAGGTGGGCAAGAGAAGAGACCGGAAGACCCACTTGGAGGCTCTTCATTCATTCCATGACGTGTGACTTGGACGTGCTGCAACAAGAGCCTCCCTCCCTGGACACTGTGGGCTCAGAGCTCTAGGGGACTGTGTGTGGCCCTTAGTCTATGCATTTTAATCCTGCACAGTGCTGGGTCACATGGTGACTGAGTGGCTACAGGTGGCACACCAACATGCAGATGCATGTCTACAATTTATATCCAGCTGAAGCTTCTCAGTTTGCTTTTCTTCGCCAAGCTTCTGCAGAAACTCCCCACCCACATATCAGATTCACCAAGCAACCAGGGGCTGCCCATCTGACCACCTGTCACCCCTACAGTGGGCTGCTGCCCTGGGCCTGGCACAGCACCCTGGCTGTCCTGCTGACAGGCTCCCCTCACTGAGGTCTGTGTTAGCACCATGGCCTTCACATCCTGACATGTAGGTCATGGGTGCTCCCACCCGAGCCTCCCACTTTCTCACCTGGAAAGTGGGTGTTATTTTCCCTACCCCCAAATTCCCTCTTCCCAAGACTCACCTCCTTACTTTCCCATGCACCCTTCCATCAGAACAAATCCACGGGAGAGTTTTTGGTGTTTTCACTGAGTTTCCTTTAATAACACCTGGCCTCATTGACTTTTATGTGCCCATTATCCTCTTGCCCTTTATATTTTAAACCTCAGAATTACCCTGGCCTTTCCATCAAACTAGTGTTTTTCTCCCTCCTTGCCTGATTCCAGCAGCTGGGACCTGAGCAACTAAGGTAAGGGGTGCAACTGATCTCTGGGCCTAGGACCCAGTCCCTGTCCACCAGACCAGTGTCTGCACAGGTGGACGCAGGTCTCAGGCCAGGGTGTGGCCCTGGGTGCGGGGCATGTCCCAGTGCAGTGGTGGGGAGTGGGCAGGAGCCAAGAAAAGAAGCGAGAGCTTTCAAGGCGGTGTGACGGCAGGAACCAAGAAGGGAGCGACAGGCAGGGCGCACGGAAGGAAGTCCAGGAGAAAGGAGCGAAGCCCAGGTGGGCGCGCTGGAAGCGGGCAGCGGAGCACGTGCGTGCGTGTGCGCGGCGGCGGGAGCGAGCGGGAGGGGGAGGCGCGCCCGCGGGAGGCGCGCCGGGGGCGGGACGAGGAAGTGGGTGCGAGGCGCGGGGCGCGGGCTGTGCGCGCCGCCCGCTCCCTCCTGGCCCCGAGCGCAGCGGCGGTGCGGGGCCCAGGCCGTGCGGATCCGCCCCGCGCAGCCCCAGGTAAGGTGGCGAGGCTGCCCGCGGGCCTGGCTCGCCGAGGGTCGCGGGGGGCGGGGTGGCGCTGGGCGGGGCGGGCGCTGGGGCCGCCTTGGGCTGCGGCTCCCGGTCCCCTCGGCTGTCGTGGCCCCATCTCTAGCAGTGCCCGACCTTGGGTAAGTGCCTCCTGCGCCCGGAGTCTCAGTTTCCGTCTCTGACCCTCGGGGATCGTGGCCGCACCCGGTCGTCGCGAGCCAGGGGCACAGCCTGGGATCCGGCACAGCAGGGGATGCGGGTCAGTTCTGTCTTGCTACCGCCCGCGCAGGGGTAGATTTGGAAAGTCCACTTGCGTGGAAAGTCTCTGTTTTGTCCCCGGGTCTGGGCGGTGGGTGGTATTTTCCCGGGGCGATGTGTCTGTGGGAGCACGGATCGACTCTGCTCTAGAAATGCCAGCGGAGGGCCCCCGGCTGGCGGGAGGGGACCTCCTAGTTTCTCAGGAATCAGAACACTGGCCTTGGTCCTCCCGAGCTGCTTTGCCAAAGCCTGGTAGCCAGTGGGACAGTCGGGCGGGACTCCTCCCAGGGCATCTGGAGAGGGATTCCCCTGTGAGAAGAGGCGGGCAAGTGGCTTCCCCTCCGATTCTTCTGGGCCCCTTAAGAATCCCAATGACCTTGAGCCTGTGAGCCTCAGTTTCCTCCCCAGTGACAAGCTCCGTGTTAACGCCCCGTTTGAGGTGGTTGTGAGGATAAGGAGGTGGGACTGGAAAGTGCTTGTGAGCTGTGGTGTCCCCGGGTGGCATCTGTCACCAAACTTAAGTGACCCTAGAGTCCTCACGTCTCGAGGGAACTCATTTGTATGCACCAGGTCCTCTTTGTCTCCCTTGCCAGAAATAATAAAGGGGTAGAACTAGTGGTCACCCAGTTAAGCCTGAAGCAGGAATAGGGAATGGGGTCCCAGGACCTCACTCCCACCCCATTCTTGCCCAGAGGCTCATGCTTCTGTAAGGCAGGACATCTCTCAGATGACAGTTTTTGTCAATAGTTGCCTTATTTCTTTTTTTAAATTTTTTTTTTAGTTGTAGATGGACACAAACCTTTATTTTATTTATTTGTTTTTATGTGGTGCTGAGGATTGAACCCCGTGCCTCATGCATGCTAGGCAGGTGCTCTACCACTAAGCTACATCCCCAGCCCATAATTGCCTTATTCTAAGAGGAAGTCATGAATTCCTGTCTTTAATGAGCTCCTCTTCCCTGGAGTTTATCAAAGTTTGAATATGTTACATTTCTTGACATACATGTTGCTGGGGTAGAAAAGGAATTAGAAATTAACTTGGTGCAAGGTGTGTTATGTGTATGGTGTTGGCTATAATCATCACAGCAACCCTGGGAAACTAGTGACGTTGAACCCCAACTTACAGATGAAGAAACTGAGGCTCCTGGAAGTAAGTGACTTCCACATGGTTTCATTGCTAGAAAATTCCCGCTGTGGGATTGAACCCCTGTCTGCCTGCCTCAGGGGTGTTTCTCATGTTACCATGCTGGCCCCCAAAGAGAACTAGTAAAATGCATAGCACAGGGCCTGGCCCCTGCATGCACCTGATCAGCGTTGGTTTCTTTTGCATGTGTAGGAGGAAGAGCTGCCACATATGTGGTCACTGGCAAAGGTGAGCCTGAAGGCTGCCAGTGGGCCCCAGGTTCATCTGCCCAGGGATTTCTTTAGGGTTCTGGAAGGAAGGAAGGCTGCTATTCAGTACCGCATAGGAAGCCGATGTCAGGCCATGTTTTTCCTTCCTCCCTTGTCTTGTCCCAGGTAACATGGGTCCATTAGTCTCAGCCTAGATTGGTTTCCCTGGGGTCACTAGCATGCACTTTCTGCTCCCTGACCTAGGCTGATGACTAAGGAAGTGGCCCTCCCAGCCGACATGTCCATGGGGAAAAAGGGCCAGCTGTGGTCCTTCTCCACCAACACCCCAAGGAAGGAAAAGCAGGATTAAGGTCCAATCCCAAGAATTTTGCTTATTCTTGGGAAAGAAGTCCCCCGATGATGGGAGAAAGGCTATCTCAGCAAGCCAGGGAGGCTCATTTGCCAAAAATGTTTTAAAAGAAGAGTACATCCAGACGAAGTGATGGGATACAAACAAAGGCTCTTTCAGTTGCCAAGCTACTCATCCACAATCACAGAGTGCCTGTAATGCCCGACAATAGGGACAGCCATGGGCTACTAAAACTGGAGAGTTTTCAATGAATAGGAACATGCTTATGCATTGGCATATATATAACATGGTCTCCCCATATTGTGGCAAGAGTTTAGACAAAAGACAGGAAGGAAATCGGCTGAAGGTTAATGGTGTTTGCCTGTAGGCGTTAGGATTATGGGAGATTTGTTCCCTGGGCTTTGCAGGTTGGATTCAATGAGCATGCGCTTTAATGATTAGCAGACATAGACCTGTCTGCTGCTAGTGCTGAGGTCTTGGTGGGAGAAGGAAGGGGGGGCTTGCACAAATGAAGGTGCTGTATGGTTCTATACAATGGGCACCCATTTTCTGAGGGCCTCCAGGTCCATCGTGGAGACCAAATTGTCCCGAGGGTGTTTGCCAGATTGAAATATTCACCGTCCTCTTATCTCTTGTCTGGTTTCCTCTAATTCTGATGCATACTTTATCCCATTGTCAGTTTGATAATAGAGATCTGAGACTGTTGCTCCCCTGCTCAAAACTAGTCCGAGGCTCCCCATTCCCCAGTGGGTCAGGTGCAAAGTCCTTATAGCATACATGGCCACCATGATCCAGTCTCTGCCCTTGTTCCCTCCAGCTACCAGCTGTGGGATTGAACCTCTGTCTGCCTGCCCTTCGCTGGTCTATCTGCAGAGGTCTGTACCCAGCTGTGCTCGTACATACCTCCCAGGCTCCCCCAGGCGTCTCCTCTCACCCACAGCGCCCTTCTTTGCTCAGTGGTCTTCCTCCTCCTCCTTTAACATCCTGTTCAGATCTGCTCCCCGGGGTCCCCACAGGTTTACATCTCTGTGTTGTAGAGGTGAAGAAAGGGCTCCATGGTGACCTTGAAGAGCTCAGCTCTGTGCTGGGTACTGGGGCCCAAAGGTCCCTAAGGTGCTGACAGTCAGGTGGATGGAGAGTGATGTGGGCAGGGTCCTTAGACCTTGGCTCAGGGTGTTTACAAAACAGAGACCTCAGAGGCTGCAGACAGTTCCAGAATGATAGCTGGAGTGGTTCTGCAGAGAGGAGCAGGGACTCCCCAAGGGGGAAGCTAGAACAAGGGTCTCAAGTGGGGACCACTTTGTCAACACCTGGAGGTGTTTTGGATTGTCATGATGGGGAGGAGTGTGCTAGCATCGTGGAGGCAGGGAGGCTGCTAGGCATTCCACAAGGCACATCAAAGAAGGAGCCCTGTCCAAGATGGCCTTGGTGCTGAGCTTCCGAGCCTGGGTTAGAAGAGAGGGGCCTTCCTGGCCTGGGGTCGGCATGTACCGGGAAGCCACAGGTATTCACTAAGTGCTTCCTATGCTGGGCACTTTGGTCCTGTGACTGCCCTGTGGGCCAACAGGCCTCCCTGCTTCCAGAATCTCTGTCCCCATCAGCAACCAGGGTGATCTCTTTTTTTAATCATAATAGGTTTATAGAGATGCTCTACTGTAAAATCCACCCTTTTAAACTGTGCAGGTCAGTGTTTTAGCATCTTCACAGAGTTGGGCAACCATCACTGCCGTCTGATTTCTGAACATTTTCCTGTGACTGTGAGGAGCCACCCTCCCGGTCCCCACTCCCACCCAGCCACTGATCTATCTCTGTAGATTCATCTCTTCTAGACATTTTGTGCTGATGGACTCATATGACATGTGACCTTTTGTCAGTGGCCTCTTACCCCAGCATGATGTTTTCGAGGCACATCCGCGTCAGGGCACATAGCCCTGCATGCTTCCTGTGGCTGACCGTCTTACATTGCAGGGGTCACTCAGTCCACACCTTATTATCCTTTCATCGGCTGTCGGGCTTTGGGGGTGTTTTCACTTTTGATGTTGCTGAAAACACTTGTGCACAGGACTTTGGGGGGATGTATACATTCATTTTTCTTGGGCTCATACCCAGGGGTAGAAGTACCCACATGGCGAGTCCATTTCCTGCTCTGAGCAACTGCTGGACTTGCTTCCACCGTGGCCACACCTTTTGCATTCCCAGCAGCCCTGCGTGGGGCCCTTCTCTGCCTCCTTGCCCTGCCTTGGCACTGTGTCCCACGTGGCGGCCATCCTGGCGTGTGGGAAGTGGTACTTTTGTGGCTTTGGTTTGCATTTCCCTGGTGGCCGGTGAATTTCAGTGTTGTTTCGTGTGTTCATTGTTCAGTCCCTTCTCTGGAGAACTGTCTGTTCAGAGTCACCTTCTAAACTCCCTGGTGTCGTTCCCTGACTTAAACTGAAATGCGAACTCCACAGAAGTCTAGAAGGCCCTGCCCTATCAGGCACTGCCCGGGATGGTGGCTCTGAGTCTGTGCTGGCCATCAGCCTTCCCAAGCTCATCCCTGTCCAGTCCTTTGCTTTCTGTTTCCTCTGTCCAGCACTCCTTTCGCACAGCAGCTCCAGGCTCAGCCTCTTGGAGGCCCCTCTGGCCTCCCAATCTCAAGGGCCTCCCCTCAGATCCTCTCTAGCATGCGTCAAAGTATCCTTTGATCCTTTTTCCTACCTGATAAGACCTTGAAGTACTGGTCTCCAGGCATGGCCATCCCTTCCTTTCCCTGTGGGACCATGGGCAAGCTGCTTCCCTTCTCTGGACCTCAACTGTCCCATCTGAAAACCACAGGGGCCATGATGGCTGATCCAAAAGGGACTTTCCAATTCTGCCTGGTTTGATGCTGCATGACAGCCCAGCCAGGAGGGCACAGGCCTGGACTGCCACAGTGAGAAGAGGGTGGCTGGCACCAAGTTGGTCACGCATTGGACCAGGCAGCATGGCCAATTGTTGCCAGCCCCAGGGGACAGTCTCTAAGAGGATGTGGCAGGTTTGACCTGGTTCCCAGCCTCCAGGAACAGCAGGGAGGATTGCAAACACCCACGCCAGCAAAAACTGGACACCTTGGTCACTTCCTGCTCCAGGATTGTCCTCTTCTAGAGAATAATTGTTTGACCTCCAGACCTCTCTGAGCCGCAGAGCTATCCATTCACGCATTCAGTCATTCAACCAGCACTCACTGAGGCCCTGCTGGCAGCCAGTCCTGAGCAGTACACAGAAGACATGGGGGAGGATCCACCTGACACCTGCCAAGGACCCTGTGGTGGGGGGGGGGGGAGACAGCAGTGAGCAGCACGTGCTGCCTGGGATAGTGCAGCCCTTCTGTCCTGTGCAAACCTTGGAGACCCCGAGTGCCCACTGTCCTGGGGGAGTCACCATCCAGAGCTCTGCCGAGCTGGGTTTAGGAGTTCCACTGGTGGGCAGAGTGGCTGGGTGACCCAGGTGAAGGAGCCTGTGCAGAGACACAGAGCTGAAAACCTCCAGGTATGCTTGGGGCATTCAGAACAAGTAGGTTTTATCTGAGACCCCGGGCAGTGGGAGGGGTAATAGAGAAGTTCACCGGGCAGAGATCTCCAAGAGCCCTCACTGCCAAGTTGAAGTTTGGATGTTGTCCGGGAGGCTTTGGGAGCCACAGAAGGATTCTAGCCCCACATGGAGATCATCAGGTTTGCAGTTTCTAAAATGCCCTTTCTCCACACATGGCAGGGGAGGAGAGGGCAGAGCCCTGGCTCTTGCCCTTCACTTGGAGCAGGGTTCAAGACCAGAATATTGCAGCTGGAGAGAGGGACAAAGTCAAGAGCTGCTTGGAGAGGCCCGATTATCTCCAGCGGTGTGGGTTGCACGCAGAGAAGGCGTGTAAGTAGTGAAGGAGAGGCACAGCTGCCTTCGGGCCCCACGACTGCAGAGGCTTCCTCAGAGCCGAGCCGTGGGAGCTGGCATTTGAGCTCGGCATTTGCCAAGTGGCTGGAGACGAGACAGAGGCAGCAGGGGAGGGTGGTCCAGATGCTGGGATCTAGCTGTGCAAGAAAATGGGCAAGAATCTGCAGTTAAAGGAAGAGGGAGACTTCTGGATACCTATGGGACAGAGCATGAGTGAAGAGGGGAGGGGAAACTGAGGCAGGAGAGTGGAAAGGCGGTGGACACTCAGCGGAGTTTGGCTGTTAGAGCCCAGAGCAACTGCAGGGCCACTACCTCTCGCTTCTAGATGCAGAACATTCAAGAGCCCATAAGAACCCATAGCTAGAATCTGGCAGCTGTCCCCTTACCACGCCCCCAGGCCACAGATGATCACGTCTAGCCTGGGTTCAAGCAGGGGGAAGTCAGTCTCCCCCAGGCAATGGGCCAGTGCTTTTGATACCAATCAGATGCAAAATTCTCAAAGCAATAATGAAACTGCAGAGAGGGGTTAGAAAAGGAAGACTGAATCCTGGGAGCTGATCTGGCTCTGCAGAAACGGGCAGAGATCAGACAAGCAGCTAGCAGAGAATTTTACAAAGCCTCTAAGATATTAAAAAAAAAAAAAAAAGCCAACATTTTAAATGAGATTTCGTTGAAAAGTTGGGACATTTTATTTTAAAGCCAAAAGATATCATTTCATATGCAGATTTCCAGCTTCTCTTGGAAAACGTGGCCACTGAGGGCTCTGGGCCCACAGTGAGCACAGCTGTGTAGTGGCCACCCCTCCGGATGCGCCCTGCACCCACGCCGTAGTGCAGATGACACAGTCTCTGCACAGCCTGCTTCATTTCTTCTGCCTGCCAGACCTCTGACCTTGGGACCCTGGGACCCTGGGACCCTGGGACCCCAGCACCATCCTCCTCCTTTGTACCACCCTGGTACCCAGACCTGGGCCAGAGGAACCCCTTGCCCTATTGTCCTCAAACTATTCCAGAGAGTGTCAGTCACAGAGGCTCTGTGCAGAGGGTCGGGTTCTAGGGCCTTGTGTGGCTCTTTGGAAGTCCTTCCATCCACAGCCCCCTTGGTCACAACACACACCAACGGGGTCGGTCAGGTCCACAGTAGAGACCCCGGTTGACATGATTCAGCCCAGAGCTCCAGCACAGGGCCCCTTGTTTTGAGGTAGCACCTTTAACAAAAGGAGCCCTTTCAGAAAAATGCTGCCTGCTCCTGAATCTTCATGACATGGTCAGTTGTGTCTTCCCAGGTTTCAAGTGGGTCAGACCTTTGTGTGGTTCAGAAGTGCAATATGCAGAGGCCACCCAGAAAGGGCTCACTTACCCAGGCCCCCACCTGCCCAGGTCCCCACCTCTCCCCAGAAGGAAATAGCTTCTGTTAGCTCGTTGGGGAGAATCCTCCCAGATCTTCTTTATGATGAGGTAGTTCTCCCCATCCACAGGGGTACACCTCAGACCCCAGCCAGGACCTGAAACCGGCGATAGCACCGAACCCCATGTATGCTAAGCTACATACCTATGATGAAGTTTAATTTATAAAGTAGGCACAGTAAGAGATTGTTAATAATTAATAACAAGAAACAGCAATTACAACAATACAGTTTTTTCTTTTGGTACTGGGGATTGAACTCAGGGGTACTCGCTCCCTGAGCCCCATCCCCAGCCCTTTTTGTATTTTATTTAGAGACAGGCTCTCACTGAGTTGCTGAACATTTCACTTTTGCTGAGATTGGCTTTGAACTCGTGATCCTCCTGCCTCAGCCTCCCAAGCTTCTGGGATTACAGGCATGTGCCACCGCACCTGACTACAACAATACAGATTTAATCAGATGGCCATCATCACTGCTCTCGTGCTTTGGGACCATTATTAAATAAGCACAACCACGATGGTACCCACATGGTCGTTCTGATAGTCAAGGACATCTATTAACAGGTAGGTAGAGGACACACTGGATAAAGGGATTATTCATTTTCAGTATAGGATAGATGAGATTTCATCCTGCCATGGCATGCAATTTAAAAATTAAGAATTGTTTAGTTCTCAAAATTTCCATTTAATATTTACAGGCTGTGGTTGACAACTGGGGACACAACACTGTGGGTGAGGGGGACTACTGTATTTTATTTATATTACTGCATTCATATTATATGTGTATGCCTGTGTATTATTTTTGCCCCCCAAAAAAAGAATGTTCTGCACACCATTCAATTCCTTATGTGTTGATTTTTAGTCACAGTAGAATTAACTGTCAATGAACAAAATTTCAAGTAAAGAAATGTGCAAAGACGATAATAACAATCGGTATCAGTATCCAAAGAAAATTATTATTGCCATCCAATCTTTCTAGGCATAAATTTTAGTGGCTGTTTTTCTCCCTGCTGAAGGTTTCCAAGCTAGAAGTTCATAGTTACAGTCATTTTCTATGTACAATTTGAATCCTGCTATTTTTTTTAACCTGAATATAAGCATTTCCATTTATTATATCATAGTTTCCAAGATTGGTGGTGCCAGCTGTCTACTGTTTCCACTAAGACATAACTCACTCCACCACCCTCCTGGTTTGGAACATGGGGGCCTTAGCAGCCCACAGCTCTTGTCCGGAGCACGGAGGAGCTTGCCTTTCTCACATGGCTAACTAGAGCTGGGCTGAGTGAGCGTGTCCAGGAAGCCAGACGTCTGGGCCAGCAGCAGAGAAGCCACTCCGGGGCAGGGACTGGGTAGCCTGGGTGTGCACAGGGATAGGTGGCTGCTGGGGGCACAGCTGAGGCAGGGGGTGTGCATGAGGTCCTGGAAGGACAAGCAACAGGACAGGACGCCCAGCAGGCAGCTGGAGGAGAGCAGGCGCCCGTGAGTGCTTGTGCCACCCCAGCAATCACTGAGTGCCTGACAGGTGTTCCCTGGTGACTCCTCCCATCAGTCAGGCGACATAACCTGGGAACGACCCTGACTTTCATTCATCCAGGGGACAGGTCTCAGGCAGAGAGACCCCAAGCCATTGCTCATCATGGAAAGGGGGCAGGCCCCCAACATAACCTGGAGGCTGGTTCCAGGAGAACCTTGCTCTTACCCCACTGGGCCTCTCACCTCCCTGGGAGGTTGGGACTGTCATCCCCATTTGCAGGAGGAGAAGTGAGACTGGAGGCAAAGCCACTGACCCAAATTGCCCAATTGTAAGTAGCAGGGCAAGGTTGGACCCAGGGCAGCTGCTGGAAAAGGTGCTTCTTCCACGTGGCCTGGAGGCTGAGCTGAGGGTGGGGCCAAGGCAGGGGAAGGGCTAAGACTCTGCCACTCCAAGGTCAGAGTCCTGTGCTGGCCGAGGGTGAAGGTGAAAGGCAGCGTGGGGGGAAACAGCCAGGCCCGGGGCAGAGTTGTCCCCATGTAGAGAGTGGGGTGGGAGAAGCAGGAAGTCCAGATGTCCCCAGAGCAGGAGGGACAGCGAGGGCAGGGCTCACCCCAGGGCAGCATATAGGGGCAGAACAGCTTGTGCAACAGGTGCTTCTGGGAGAGAACCGCTCTGCAAAATTTGTTCTTTATGGACGTTCCCTGGGTACACGGCGCTGGGCACAGATGGAGAGGAGCCCTCCCGTCCCCTTCTCAGGCTCAACAGCTTGGCCAATTTGCTTTCACCCATTCCCACCTCCACGTCATCTGGGTGTGTGTTCATTCTCTTTGAGCATCTAGAGTTGATCTGTGACATCAGGCGCTGGGGTTGTAGCTCAGGGCACCCACCTAGCCTGCGCCAAGTGCTGGGTTCCATTCCCAGCACAGCAGAAGCTCAGCGGAATCTGTGGCACTGAACCATCTCAGGGTTCATTTCGTGACTCCCTTTCTGCTTGGTGGCTAGCAGAATTACAGGGGGACCACTCACTCCTCAGTGTAATTGAAAGCCCAGTACAGGCTCAAGGTTTCCCGGTTGTCTCAAGATGGCCTGGTGGCTGGGTTCAAATCAGGAGCCACACAGGTTCAGGTGTCCTATTTGGGTGCTGGGACTCTGAAAGGATCCTTTCCATCCTTTCACATAGTGGTACAAATGCCACCAAAGCCTGTCTAGGGACTCAGCTGGACCTTGCCAGCCTGAGGAAACATACCCAGAACATTTGTGTTAGCCTGTAGTTGGGCAAAAATATCAAACTCCAAGCCTGTCTCATAATAAGGTGCTGAATATCATCTGAACATGAAGACAGAATGCTTGTAAGGATCCAGCCTTCGCACCACTGTCCAGCTGAAGATCCTAATGGACTATCATAAATTGGGGCCATCTATAACTGGAAACCTAGATGTTTCCATGAAATCTCCTGGTGACTAAATGCTGTTGCTATCTTCAGAGGTCCTGAGCAGGGTGGGACCCAGCAGGGCTCTTCAGCAGGTTGAGCTCGGCCTGTGGCTTCATTGTTGTATCCAGATACTTAACAACTAAGGGAAATGTCCTTGCAGGTGACCAGGGAGGCCGCGGGCCATCCATCTGGAATGCTGGAAGGGAATCCTGTACATGAACAATCACTGGGTTCCTTCCTGTCCTCAGTCACACTAGTAGGTGATCCAGAGGTCCCACAACCCCACCCCCTGCCTCTTACACACACACACACACACACACACACACACTTTCTCCCCCACACACTCCTCTGGAACCAGCAGGTGCCTGCAATACTGTAACAGCCAGGCTGCAGATGTAACCACCTACCTGCAGCAGAGCCCCCAATGCCTGGAACCCATGGAGATTCTGCATCTTTCAGGTGACAGCTTCACCCCACCCCATTGCTAGCCCCAGACCTGCCACATCAGGAAGGCAAAAGCCACTTCCAGGTGGACAGCTGCCTGGCCTGGCCTGCAACTCTTCTAAACCCTGCATGGACTCGGGGGGACATAGTGCTTTGGAGCCCCCTCTGTGAGGCTATAGGCAAGCCGACTTGGAGCCTCTGCCTGTGAATTTACACTTGCCTGGCAGTGGCCGACAGAGAAGTGAAGAACCGCATCTGTGGTGCTGGTGACGGACACTTGTGTCACGCAGGAAGCACGGGGAGGACGGGAGTTATCAGTGGGCTGTGGCCTCTGTTGAGAGGGCTGGTGGGCATGAGGCGATGCCTGGGCAACTGAGGGGCTGGTGTGGCAGAGACCCCTGAGCAGGGGAAGAGAAGTTTGGGAACTGATCCCCTGAGGCTTTGGGGGCCGCTGTGCGGCTTTCTCAGCAGAGCTGAGGAAGGGCTTATGCGAGAGAGTTTGCAAAGGCTCTTCCTGCCTGCGACCTCAGGCCTTCCTGGCCTTCACAGTCCTCTCTCTGTTCCCCTCTCAGGCCCAGCTCTGTGACCACCTGCCACCTCCATTACCCCACTTCCTCACCTGCTCCTCCACCAGCAGAGCGGCCCCTACACCATTCCTTCCTCCCTTTCTCTCCCCGGCTGCATTCCTTAACCGTCTTGCCCTTCCGCAGGGAGCCACCATTCCTCCCCTTCTCACCTTGTCACTGGACCGTCCATCCAGCGTTGCTGGCCAGGCTCACCCTGACACAGGACCTGGAGCTCAGACTGTGTCAGACGGGGACCTGTGTTTCCTTGGCCTGTTCCTTGCCTCTCCCCAACAGGAAAGGTGGGATCTACACCTGCATTTCCCAGAGGAGACCAGAGCACGGCCTGGGAGGAGGGGGCCATCTATTAAGGAGCCACCACGCTCCCCGCCCTGCCCCTTCCCCCCACATTTCATCTGCAGCATGGCAGGCTGCAGGTGGCGCCTGTGAACATCTGGCAGAACAGCCTCAGAGAGGTGCAGAGGTTGCCCAGCAGCACAGCAAGAGGCTGCTAAGCCGGCATCTGGGCTTGGCCCGGCTGGCTCCTCTCCACTGCAGTGCTGGGGTTCCCAGGTGCTTCCTCTAGGGCGAGCAGCCCTTGGGGGGGGGTCCCTGGATGGATCTGGGGGTCAGTGACACAGATGTCAGTAAGGGTCCAACCACACAGAAGCTCCCGTTTCCTTCTCCACTTAAGCTACCCAGTGTGGCACCGAGAAAGTGTAAGCAAATGATCGCGGGTCCTCCAGCCCTGGAGGGCAGGCCAGTCTCCCATTCTAATGAGGAGGGGGTGGGGCTGGGCCCTGCAGGCAGCAGTCCCTAGGGAGACTGTGACTACACTGGTTGTGCTTCAACTGTATTTATTTTTAGGGTGACCTACTTAAGGGAAAGTGATCCCGGTGATCATTGTAATGATCAAAGTCCTTTTGCCACAACTGCAACCACTAGAAGAAAAACAACATTACTAAGTTAAAATCAAAACAGAACTGGTGTTATGTGAATTTGAAGAACTGGGAGATTTTAGGGTTTGGAGAGCATGAGGAGTGGGACAAGGTGAGATGTCAGGAATCGGAAGCTGTGGGCACTGGGTTCTCCTCAACTCCACCAGCTGTGTGGGCTCTGCTGAGGCACTTGGCCTCTCTGGGCCACGCTTGCAAAGTGGGCAGTACATTCATGCTGCCCTCTGTAGATTGTCCAGGACTCCAGGTGCCGCCGTGACAAGAAGGGGCTGGGAAGGTGGGGGAGGAGCGATGGCTAAGATAACCCTAGGTGCAAATGGCCCTGGCAAGAGGTGGCTGTTTGCTGCTGATAACCTTCAAGGTGTCCCAGCTGGCCAGGGTAGCAGGACTTTGGCCCGTGGAGCAAGCCATGCCTAACTGCAAGGGGGACCCTTAAGGAATGAGACTGAGAGAGAAAGAGAGGACAGACAGGAGAAAGGAACCATGCTGTGGCGCAGCTCCGGAGGCCCAGGCCTGTGAAGATCACAGTGGTGGAGGTGACCTAGGGACAGGACGGTGGCATGGCTGAGAGGACTGGATTGCAGCTTGGTGTGCGCTGAGCTCTGCAGCGCTGCCGAGGGACTGGGGCCTGTTCTCCAGGCCTCCAGGCTTGTTCTCAGACCTGCGCGAGTGTTTACAACCAGACCTTAAATATCAAAAGAAAACCACAAAATTGCAGCAAGCGGTAAGCATCCAGCTGTACATCCACAAAGGCAGCCCTGGACCAGCTCATCCATGGCAGCCTGTCCTGTGCCGATCGTGCTTTGTGTGGACTGGGCATGAGTTGCGATGTATTCACCTTGCAGAGGGGTATGGCTTCCAAGAGAAAGAGCGTCGTGGGGTGGGGTGCTGTACGTGTCTTTAAATGATGCGGTGCTGGGCAAAGACTTTGTAAGAAAGTCAGCTCCCTGTCCATGGCGTTGTGCAAGGACAGCCAGATGCCTGTCTCCCTGGGACACTGCAGAAGAGACTCCTGAATACGAGGGACCACGCGACTGATTTCTCCCCAGAGGACTTCTGGTGCAAGGCCCTTCTCTCTCACTGGTACTTGTACTGTAATAGATCCCACCACCTAACTCTGGGCTGGAGAGTCCATACCTGTGGGGCAGCAAGCACCGGGACCTTGCTGGGCAGAGGGGTCCCACCAAGGGGGCTGCAGTGTGGGCACAAGACGCACTTGAGGACAGAAGTAATACCCAGGCCTGGCTTTGGGCCCGCGCTGAGGGTCGGGGAAGGAAGAGTGGGATCACCCTTTCTTGTATAGAGTAGCCTTCACCAGAGGCTGTTCCTGCCTCCAGGACTTTGACCAAGTGTTCAGCCCACTGTGTATGAGGAAGAGGTTAGAAATCTGCAGCCACAAAGATGAAAGACGCCCTGGAGTGTGGTGGTGAGGGAGGAAGTGTCCTGTGCTGCGGAGGCGAAGGCAGCCTGTGTCCGTTCACAGGAGTTGCTAACTACGCAAGGCTGAGGCAGGCAGGCCTGGGTCCCGAGTTTTCCTCCTCCTGCTCTTGAGTCTTGGGGTTCTGTGTTTTTCAAATGGGGGAGAAGAAAGTCCCTTGCCTGCCAGTTCTGTGGCAGAGGTTAAATGAGGCGGGACACGTAGCACCCAGGCCTGCCTGACTCGAAGTCAGCGTTCCCGTCGGTGCCAGTTCCTAACAGCTTGTCCTTGCTGAGAGCTGGCTGGCAGGAATCAAAAGGCGGGCTTCCCTTTCTGTTGCCAGTTCCCTGGGTGACCAGGGTCAGCTGATTGAGTCCCTGCTGCCTTGGAGCCAAGTTCAGAGTTTCCAGATCCATCCCCAGATCCATGTTCCTCCTGAGAACCGGCTGAGAGCTCAGCAGAAGCCAGGTCACCGGAGAATGGCAGGCATTGCCCTCTGTACCTAACAACAGAGGAGGCTCTGGAGGGGCATGGCATGGTCGGAGACCAGGACAGTCTGAGGCAAACCTCTGCAGGGACCAGGGAGAGGACTGTGAGCTTGGGACAGAAGACCTCCTGTAAAGGGCTCTTGCATGTGAGGACCAGGGGCCAGCCCCAGCTGGAGCCCCTTCCAACTGCATCCTAGGGCAGCCCGGGGACCCACCTTCCGTCCTCTGCCCTGCACACTGCCCCTTCCCTTCTCCTGGCCAGCTGTGTGGCTCTTAGGGTTTGAATGAAAGCCACTTCCATAGGATTAAAAGATGGGAAATTTCCCAAGGGGAATGTGGTCCCCCAGCCCCTGTCCCGCCACCCACCCGTGGAGACAGCCATCGCACACATTCTTTCCTTCCCAGCCCTCAGGTGGACATGTGTGGCTGCCTGGGATGTGTGGGCTGTGGTGTGCGAACCTGACAGTGGGGGTGAACGCGTGCTGGACCTCCACTCAAACTGCCTCCCAGGACCAGCTCTGAGACGGTGTCACATACGTCTATTGCCCCTGCGCAGAACTCAGCTGCAGTAAAGAAGCACTTTTCAGGTGGCCTTCTGTGTCTGTCCCCACTCCTGCAGGAGGCTCTGCACAGTGTGTCTGCCAGGCCCACTGCTGCCTCCCCCAGCCCCAGCACAGCGCCACACAGGGAGGTGCTCCACACGTGCCTGCAGCACACACAGGTGCTGTTCTGAGTTCACGGATTTGGACACTAAAAAAAATCACATTTGGAGAGAGTGAACCACGGGCCTGGCCCTGGGGTTTCTCTCCCTCTACTGTCTTCATAAACAGAAAGTGAAGGAGGAATTGTCACCCTGACACCTGTCAGCCAAGGTCACAAAGCGCAGAGACTGTCCACTGTCACAGCCCTTGTCCTCAGCCCCGGGCTCCCCTTTATGGCTCAGTGTCTGTTATCGGAGGGTTAGGAACAGACCACCTGCTTCACAGGTGGGCCAGGTGGCCCCACTAAAGGTGCACTCAGGGAAGGCCAGCCTGCATTCCTGCTGCACGTGACCCCCCTGGAGCAGCTGCGTGTCTTGGAGGCTGAGGGAGAATCCTCATCAGCTCAGCCTTCACCAGCCTGCCCGGGGGCAGCTCATGTATGGTGCCGCTTCCCCGTGTGGCTGCGCCTTGGGGTGAAGTGTCATCCACAGAAGAGAAACTCCATTTCACTTCTCCATGAAGAAAGGAGCCCTGGACACAGTCTGGCCAAATGGGGAGACACCAGCCCCTGGTGGTTGCTGTTTTGCTGTTCGTGCTGTCTGGGTGCAGAGAGCAGCCCTCCAGCAGCCCTCTCCTGGGGTGTCCTGGAGGAGCAGTGGGGGCAGCAGGCCATCGGGCAGGCCTGGGTGGCCCCCACCCTCCAGTCCCCATACTGTCACTGGAGGCAAGATAGGAGAGAGGCCTTCCTGGCTCACCCCGGCTCAGCTCCAGGCAGCACAGGTTCTGATGGCGAATCACAAGGACCCACCAGGAAGAAGGTCCCCTGAGGCCCTGGAAACTCAGCACTGTGCCAGCGTAGTCAAGGAACCCTCTTCCTGGCCCCTGCTGGCGGTGGGGCAGGTGAGAGCTGGAAGGAGAGGGATGGAGAAGCCACCTCTGGAAAACTAGAGGACACCACCCGAGGCCACCAGAGGCCAGGCTTGCCAGAGGAGCAGGAGGGAGGAGGGTGTTCCTGACGGTGCGCACGGAACGCCAAGGTGGAACAGGATGGACCTGCCATTTTCAGGACCAGGACCCTCTCACTGGGTCATTGTAGCTGTTTCTGGAAGTGTTGTTTCAGGGCACAGAAAGCACCCCAAGCCCACAGGCAGAAGCGAGGCCAAAGCAGCAAGGCCAGGTCACCACGTGCCAGGCCAAGGACAAGCCAGCTAGGATGGGAAGTGTCCAGCAGACTTCCCCACACAGAGCTGGTGTGGCCAGAGGGGGTCTGCAAGATGCATGGAGGCCCTGCTGTGACTGCCCCTGAGTGCAGTGCATGGAGGCCAGCCCAGGTGAGATGCAGAGCGAGCCACCTCTTCACTGCTGAGGCTGCAGTGGCTGGTGACGCCTTTCAATGGAGATAGGAAATCTCCCTCACGGGTCATGGAGAGGAGGACCTGCTCTTGAGAAATTCTCCAGAAAGTGCCTTTCCTGAGGGTGCTAAGGCAAGATGGGAAGACACAAGAGGAAGCAGTGAAGCGCACACCCACACAGCTGCGGGCTGCGCCGACAGGAAGGGGCTGGGCAAGCAAGCGTCTTTTCTCATACACACACACACCCCCAAAAGAGTGGAGAAGGCCATTGCCAAATCTGTGTGACAGGAGGACGAGATGCCATGCACACTGGGTTATTTCTGTCAGCTCTCCAGAATGCTTGGAAATGTCTGATATAAAACGCTGGGGACGTTAGAGGCACCTCTCACCTACCACTCAGACGGACCTCCAGTGACCAAGATCCCAGGATGAGCTCCACTTAGAGGATCCCAGTGTAGGAAAACAGCATGCATATGTATACACACTACCTGTCTCTGTACTCCTCCTGTTACAGAGACCAGAGGGAATGGGGGAGGGATGGAGGGAGGGAAGGGAGGATGGGTGCAGGAAGGAAGGACTGAGGGATGGGTGACAAGGAAGACACAGGGGTAGGGCAAGGTGGAAAGGATCCGGCCCCTGCCCTAGATGGTTCCCTCTCCAGTGTGGGGACAAGACAAAGCCATGGTAACAGTACAGAGTGGCAGGTGCTCAGAATCTAAGTGCAGGGGACATTGCTTCTTCCTCCAGCATCTAGGAGACAGTCACCTGTACTGAATCATGGAAGGCCAGGAGCTGAACTGAGTGTAGGCAAAGGGGCCCCAGGTGTGGGGACGACAAAGGCAGAGGCAGGAGAGAGAGGCTGCTGTGCCTGGGGGTGCTCAGTTGCCTTAATGGTGAAGCTGGGACAGTGCAGGAGTGTTTGGTGAGAGGCAGTTGGAAAGAGCTGGACGTCTGCTCTGATCCAAGAACCGGCATTAAAAACTGGTCAAAGGAACTGAACTGAGTGTGCGGAGCAGCTGTCCATCGCGATGACAAAGTACCTGAGATAATCAACTTCAAGGGGAAAAGGGTTTATGTTGGCTCACAGTTTCGGAGGTTTCGTTCCAGGGTCCCTTGGCCCTGATGTGGGGTCCCAATATCCCTTTCAAGGGCACACCCCCAAGACCCAGTTTCTCCCACTGAGCCCCACCTCGAAGGATCCAGTACTTCCTAATAGGACCACGCTGGAGACCCCGCCTTCCATAACATGGCCTTTGGGGGACACTTGACCAAACATTAGCCCTGAGATTGAACCCAGGCTGTGCTGCTAATTGGGAGTGTGACGTCACCTGGTCCCTGTGAGCCTTGCTCTCCTGGACGTTGTGTGGAGTGGATGACTCCCCCCCTCCCCCTGTGAGGCTGCTGTGCAGGTCAGTCGTGTTTAATATGCATGTGTATTTGTGCACTGTCCCTGCACTGATGCTCCCAGTGTTTCCATTTCTTGCCACTTGCAAACCTGCCAGCACAGATGTCCTTGCCCAGGGACTCCTGTGTTGGCTTGCATTGCCACACACTGGATCCAGAAAGAGTGGGCTGAATCTAGTTACCTGAGAGATGTCCATGATGCACTGGGGATTTTAAAAGAAACCAAGGAAAAGAAGTTGCTGAGTAATGTGCAGGTGTGTTTGGACCCCTGCTTGCTTACGACAGAGGCACAGACACAGTCTAGGGGCCCCCTCACACCAGATGGCCAGCACCCGTCACCTGGCAATGTAAGTGCCTGGGTGTGTCATGGCCCAAGGGCCAGTCTTTGCTGCCTGTATCAAGGATGCTTGGTTTACTGCACTGAACACTGGATGTTTGAGAAAACGTTGGGGAGAGTGCCCTTCACATAGGCTGTGATGGTGACAGTGACGATTCTTTCTTGTGAGCAAAAGGGAGCCATTGGAAGCTGATGTGCAAGTTAGCAACGTGACCCACAGGTGTAAGGGGAATGAGCCCTGCCTGAAGACCCCTGCCTTCACTGGAGGTCCCCCCAGACTGCTGGGGCACTTGGCTTAACACAGCAATGGCTGGGAGCGACTCCTTGGAAACTCCATGAAGGAAAGAAGCACAGCTCTTGTCCATGGGACCTGGTTCCCCCGGCACTCGGTCCCCCAGCACCTGGTACCCCTGGCACCAGGAGCAGCACCCAGAGAAGCACCTGGTGTGGTGAGATTCTCCAGGAAATACCTGTTGAAGCATATCAAGGGAGTGAAGAGAGGGAGGAAGGGAAAGGAAGAAAGAAGGGGGGAGGGGGAAAGGACGGAGGAGAGGCAGGGAGAGGAGAGGAGAGGCCAGGAGACTCCAGGAGAGGCCAGGAGAGGCCAGAAGACGAGAAGCGTTCACTCAGGTCTGAAGCTTTCCCTGAACACTGAAATGCCAGCCCAATGCCAAAATGGCGATCTACACTCAGCTTTTAATGAAGCTCAGAGAAATCTGATCAGAAACAGGGATTCTTAAAAAAAAAAAAAATCCTATTGCTACCCCTCCAAAGTTAACTAAGTGTGGCAGTGGGACTCCTGCTATTTGGGCCACTTTTGTACTGAACAGACCTTCTAAAACTAGTGCCCAGAGGCCAGCTCACAGGGCCGGGTGACCACGAGGGCAGCAGAAGGTGATCAGGAACGTGATTCCTGCCCCTCAGTCCTTCTCATTCAATGGTACTTCTCGTGTCAGGATGCAAAGCCACTCCAGACGGGAGGCTGAGGGAGGCCAGTTCCTGCCTCCTGGAGACTAGCTTGCTTCTGGCAGGGCTTCTGCCAGCCACTCCATTCTGGCACTGTCCGACCTGGGGACATCCCCTGCTGGCTGCTCTGGAGTATGGATGTGCCTGAGGAGCCCAGGAACTGGCACAGCCTTGGCTTGTTCTGCTGGAAGCAGAATGTGGCCAACAGAAGGAGTCTTGGAGATACCCTGGTGACCAGGGACTCTCATTTAACCAAGAGGCATCGTGTGTGCAGCTGTTTGATTGAAGTGATCTTTATAGGAGGGAGGGAAAGAAGGTTCCAGGTTTTTAAATCATCGGAAAAAGCCGAGAGAAGATTTTGCGATGCTTGAAACGCACATGGCCGCATCCTCCTTGAGGTTTTATCGGAGCACAGCCATGCTCTCTTGAATGTGGCATGGTTGAATCTTTGTGACAGATGCCTTACTGGCCACCAAGCAGGAAATATACCACCTGCCCTTTTCCTGAAAGTTTGTTGACTCCTAACTTAAAAGTGTGATGATGTTTTGTCACAACAGCAGCACCGGACATGGCTCTCAGCACTTTCAAGAGCAAACCGAGTGCTTCTGTCATTCATCCATTCAGCCTGTCATTCATTCATGGGATGCTACCTATCTGTGGGCTCCGGAACCTGGAAGGAGACAGACCGGTGCAGTCCCTGTTCTCCCGTAGCCGAGAGCCGGTGCCCAGGTCCTTCCTCTTCTGTATAGATATTCCTAGCCCTTCCCGCAGTTTCCCCCAGGATATGGTGTATCCTGCTCCTGCCCTCCCCGCCCTGTATCCTGATTGCCCCAGTCTCTGCAAAGCAAGGCACCCAGATGGGCCCCACGCCCCCAGAGTCCTGCCAGGGGATGCAGGGCTAGAAACTCACCTTGAATGCCCTCGGGCTCCTGGTCTCATTTCAGAGGCTCAACACTTGCCCTTCACTTTTTCAGCTCCTGCTCCAGTCGCCCCAGAAAGGGAGACCACCCATCCTCTACCCAATAACATGGACAGAAGTGGGTGCCGGCTCCGGAGAAGGATACGGCTACGTCTGTGTGAGATCCCTCCCACATAGAATCAAGGCCACCTCAGTGCCGCACTCTGGTGCCTCTGTCCCCGTGCAGAGCCTGGAGATTGGAGAGCTATCGCAGCCCTGGGAGGAAGCTGGCTCCTCGGGAACCTCTGGAGCTTGAGCGCCCAGCCTGGCTTCAAGTCCCCGCCCTTGGCTCTTCGTTATTCATATCCATGCCCCACACCTATGGGACTGCTTGGTTTATTTCTAGAAAACAGCGTTGGGTCATTCGCTGAAGTCTTCACTCACATGGACCCTTTCCTTGGGCTCTCTTGGGAGTCTGGAGCCCAGTGGCTGGAACCAAAAGGCCAAGGGCAGGGCAGGAGCTTTGGGAGCCAGGATGGCGTCCAATGGCACAGCCCCTTCCTGTGGCCTGGAGTCCACCGTGTTCAAGGTCACCCTCAGCATGGTGCTAGCAGTCCTCATCCTCGTCACTGTCGCTGGCAACGTGGTAGTCTGCCTGGCTGTGGGCCTGAACCGCCGGCTCCGCAGCCTCACCAACTGCTTCATCGTGTCCTTGGCGGTCACTGACCTGCTCCTAGGCCTCCTGGTGCTGCCCTTCTCTGCCATCTACCAGCTGTCCTGCAGGTGGACCTTCGGCAAGGTCTTCTGCGACGTCTACACCAGCCTAGACGTGATGCTCTGCACGGCCTCCATCCTCAACCTCTTCATGATCAGCCTCGACCGCTACTGCGCCGTCACGGACCCACTGCGGTACCCTGTGATGGTCACCCCAGCTCGTGTGGCCATCTCCCTGGTCTTCATCTGGGTCATCTCCATCACCCTGTCCTTCCTGTCTATTCACCTGGGCTGGAACAGCGGGAGTGAGGCCAGCAAGGGCAACGACACTACCCGCAGGTGCCATGTGCAGGTCAACGAGGTGTACGGGCTGGTGGACGGGCTGGTCACCTTCTACCTGCCTCTGCTGGTCATGTGTGTCACCTACTATCGCATCTTCAAGATCGCCCGGGAGCAGGCCAGGAGGATCAACCACATGAGCTCCTGCGGGGCGGCTACCATCAGGGAGCACAAAGCCACTGTGGCTCTGGCTGTCGTGCTGGGTGCATTCATCATCTGCTGGTTTCCCTACTTCACCGTGTTTGTCTACCGTGGGCTGAAAGGGGACGATGCCGTCAATGAGGTGTTTGAAGCCGTTGTGCTGTGGCTGGGCTACGCCAACTCGGCCCTGAACCCCATCCTGTATGCTGCGCTCAACAGGGACTTCCGCACGGCTTACCAGCAGCTCTTCTGCTGCAGGCCTGGGCACCGTGGCTCCCATGAGGCTTCCCTGAGGTCCCTAAGGCTGAACAACTCTCAGCTGTCACGGAGCCACAGCCGAGGACCCAGGTGGCAGGAGGAGAAACCCCTCAAGCTGCAGGTGTGGAGTGGGACCGAAGTCACTGCACCCCAGGGAGCCACAGACAGGTAAGGCAGCCTTCACACACAGGAGGGGACCCTGGAGGGGTCTTGTGAACAGCAGCCAGGGTTCTGCTACATGGTGGCCAAGACTCTCCAGAAGCATTTCCCAAATGATATCTCATTTAATTCCTCCAAGGACTCCCTAAAGTAGAACATTTTGCCTCCATTTCAAAAGGATCCCAATAAAGGTCTCAGGGAACTTGTCAAAGGCCACCCAGCTAGGACATGGACAGAGGGCCCTTGCTCCAGAACGCATGGGCCTGTCTCTCTAATTATGTTGTCCTTCCATTCTGGAGACTTAAGTTGGAGGCTCAGCTCTGCCACTTAGGCGTCGTGGTGGAGATGGGCCTCCAATTTAGGCCCAGCCCCATAACTTACCCCTGCAGTGTAGCACTCAGATAGTCAGGTGCTGATCTATCACCTGATGGGACTGCTGGGCTAAGGGAGAAACCCATTGTATTCAGCATTGATTGAGCTCCTACTGTGCACCAGCTCTTACCATAGGGTTGCTCAAGTCAGTGGGAAGAGAGGACAGCAGAGTCAGGAGTGGGTCCTCGAAGGCCAGACCAAGAGTGTAGCTGTTTGGGGAAGATGCAAGGGTTAGACGAAAGGCCTGGGGTAACCTAAACAGAACTTTGCTTTGGGAAGAGGACTCTTTTGATGTGAATGAATTGGGTGAAACCACAGAGGCTCAGGGAGGAGGCTGGGCAATGGTCCAGGAGGGGAAAGAGAAGAAAGCCAAATTGCTGGGCTATTAAAAGAAAAAAGACACTTGCACAAAAGGTAAAGAGACAGAGTGAGATTTAGATAAAGTCACTGGGACAAGCCAGGTAGGGCATTAGGGGACACTGCACCCATGAGCTGAGTGACACTGAGGAAGCTCATTGTGTGAATGACAGCTCCTGGTCCCATGTCATCTGTTGATAGCAGTGCAGGAAAGAGTGTCGGTAGAACACCTAGCACGTACAAGTTGCTCAGTAAATGTCATTTTCTTTCTCTTCCTGTAGACTGTGGAATCCATCCATCCATCTACTCAATTATCTCTTTATCCACTCATCCATCTACCCATCCATCCATCCACCTGTCCATGCATCCACTCAACCATCCCTTCATCCACCCATCCATCCCTCCCTTCCTCCATTCATCCATCTACCCACCCATCTACCCATCCCTCCCTCCATCCCTCCAGCCATTCACCAATCCATCTATCCACCTATCTATCCATCCCTCCTTCCATCCATCCACCCACCCGCCCATCCCTTCTCTATCCCTTCATCCACCTATCCATCTACCCTTCCATCCATCTACCCATCTATCTGCCCATCCATCAATCTACTCAACCATCCATTCATTCATCCATCCCTCCATTCATCCATCCACCCATCCATCCACTCACCCACCCATCTATTCATTCTCCTATTCATCTACCCATTCATCTCTTCACTTACCCATCCATCCATCCACCCCTCCAACCATCCATCCATTCATTGCTCATTCATTTATTTGCAAACACTTTTCAGATTTCCATCACATGCCAGGGCCTATGCTGAGGGCCACGGATGTGGAAATGACATTCTGTATGTTGACACTGATGAGAGTTGTGGAAGGTGAGCTGCAAGCTCTGCTCTGATCTCTGCCTCACTCACCCTGTGGCTCGAGCAAGTCATTGTGCTCTTGGGTCTCAATTTCCTCCCATGGGGCCTTCTAGCTGTTTCCTGGAGTTGCCTAAAGTCTCCCTGAGCTAGGGGATGTGGACCCAGCAGAACTGGAGTCTGCTGTTGGGCTCTGAGCATTGCACACTCTATGAGAATGTGGACAGATACTGCAGATCCACACCAGGGCTCTCCTTCTGATGGACAGCTGTGGGCAAACCTGCCTCGCTGGGCCCCAGGTCCCCTTGCAGCTGCTACACCCCTGTAGGCATGGAATGTCCCCACCGACTTGGGACCTGGGCCCTCCCCACTCCTGTGCTATTGCTTCTGCCTCTGAGCTATTTTGCAGCCTCCCCTCTGGCCTGTTGGCCTCTAGACTGTCCCTCTCAAGTCCATCCTCCAACACCCACCCTCCACCAGGGTATATCACTGCCCCGTCATGGTGGACCTAATGCCCTTCTGATCCCATTCTTCCATGTCCCTTCCAATCCCTCATCCAGAAGGCAGCCTCAAAGGCAAAGCTGTTTTAGCTCACAGTGCAAAAAAGAAATAAAACAGACAAGCACACACCAGGGCAGAGGGCCAGAGAGCAGGCAGGTGGCACTTTTTATGTGTTGCTTTGTGTCACTCAGCCCTGTTCCACTCCCAGGCTCATAAGCTGCCTTTGCATTGTCCCGTTCCCACCCCATCCCAGAGGCCAAGGTGCACAGGGAGCCAGAGTGAGCCCTGCCCACACTGCTGCTCTGACCCCCTGGAATCACTAATCGTCCAATTATGGAATAGATGGGCAATTGCT
This sequence comes from Urocitellus parryii, assembly GCF_045843805.1. Classification (NCBI taxonomy): domain Eukaryota; kingdom Metazoa; phylum Chordata; class Mammalia; order Rodentia; family Sciuridae; genus Urocitellus; species Urocitellus parryii. The sequence goes on along the minus strand of NC_135531.1, from coordinate 161,594,251 downwards.
CACAGCAGCAGGTGCCAAAGTTTGAGACTCAGTGTCCCCAGCAATGAGGGACAGTGCATGTCCCTGGGAGCTTGTCCCAGAGAACTGCCTTCTGAGTTGAGCCTTTAAATGCAAACAGAAAGCCCTTCTCACCCAGGAGGGGCTGGACCTCATTCTGTTCTCTGGGAAGGAGGGTCTGTATCCACTCTACTTTACAGTTAGGAAACCAGGGCTGGGGAGTTCCAGTAAGTCGCTCCAAGTGGCACAACTGGGAAGAAGCTCCCAAGCTGAGGTCTGAGCAACCGCAGACAGCAGCACCAGCTCCCGGTGCCCTCTGCTCCAGGCACCCCACGGGTTTGCCCATCTGCCTCTCTCATCTTCACGCCCACCCTTGGTGAAGAGCCAAGGCTAGCTAAGAATCACTGCCCACCTGGCTGACACAGCAGTGCAGAGCAGGGGACAGAGTAGGGTCTCCTGGAGGCCACAGTCCCTGGGGCAGGGGGCAGAGGGGCTGGGCAGACAAGGGAGGGTGGGGGCAGTCAGAGGACCTCACACCAAGGTCAAAGGCATGGAAATTGCAGGAGGCCAAGAGCAGCTAGAGGTCGATCTTCACACTGAGGCTGCCAGGGCCATGGGGCTCCCTGAGGCTGGCTCCGGGCTCCCTGCTGACTGATAGCAGGTCCTTCCTGCTCTCTACTGGGGTCAAGAGCCAGCGCCAACCCGCGGCCCTTATCAATGCCAGGGCTGGGCTGTCTGCCTGAGCCAAGGGTGCTAAAGGGGACCGATTCAGCCTGCCTGGGCAGAGTAGGGGCATGGTCAGCCCAGGGGGTATCCAGAGACAGGGGGCCAAACATGCTGCTGCTCCTTCCCTGTAGCCAACCAGCAGCCCATGCCCCAACATGGACCTCTGTCTGCCCCTTCCTCACCCCCACTCCCCCGGACACCTCCTCGCCTCCTAGGGTCTCTCTGCTCTGTCTCTCCTAGTGAGCTTTCCGGCATACAGATCCCCCACATGGCCTGCTCGGCCACTCCTGGTGAGCTTCCCAGAGCACGGATCCCCTGTTGTCCCCAGGTTCCCACTGAACCTGTCTCCTGCTGTGTACAGCACATCTCTGGTTTTCTTCTTGTGGCTGATGTTAAAAATAACTACCATTTAAAAAAAAAAACTGAAAAACAACACACATTCAGAACTCTGCAGTCAAGGTGTGGGCAGGGCAGTCTTTTCTGGAGAATCCCAGGCAGCATCCCCTGCTATCCCCACCACTGGACGCCACCTGTGCCCCAGGGCTCATGCCTACCCACTACCCCTACTCCACCTCTCATTCCCACCCTCCCTCCCCTCTTCTGCAAACCGACCTCTTAGAAGGACCCATGGACACCTGAGCAGTCCAGGATGGAGGCCTATCTTGAATTCCTAAATCCATCAATCTGCAGAGGCCCTGATACCACATAAGGTAACATTCTCTGGCAATTGGGACATAGGCCTACCTGCGCCCGTTCCTCAGCCTGCCATGAGCCCCAGCACCAGAGGCTCTTGATGCCTGGGTCCCTGAGCACCTTACCTTCCTGCTCCATTTCCTGACAGCATCCCCAGGCCGGGTCCCTCTCCCACCCTCCCCAGCCAAAGCAAAGTGCCCTGCACTCCTTCAGCCAGGGCATTTACCAAGGCCTGCAGGCTGCAGCACTGCTCAGGACGCAGTGAGCAAGGCAGCCCTCCTGTCCTAGGGAACAGGTCTCTCCATGTTGGACAGCGTGGTCTCCCAGACACAAAGTGGCTGGTGTCCCACAGTCTCAGATGTGGCAGAGCTCAGATTTCAGCCCAGCCTGTCACACTCAGAGCTTGAGCCCTTTCCATGGTAACACACCTGGACTTGAACTTGGCCTGCTCTTGACTGACACTTCAACTCGTCCTCTAGACACCAGAAAGGGCAGCCCAGGCACAGGGAGGCAGGTGACCTGTCTGCAGTGCTGAACAGGCTGAGAGGCTGGGCCCTGCCCAGTGCTCTTTGTGCCCCCCTACCTCACTGGTCCCTATAATCTCCCAATTCAGAGATATGATTCATGAGTACCTGGCCTATCAGCAGCCCTTGGGCACTTCCTCATTCCTCAGTGCCCCTGCACTTGCTCCCCATGGGCGGGGATGCACCCAAACCCCCAGACGCTTGGCAGGCTGCTGTGGTGCTCTGCTCCCTCCTTCAGCCACCACCCCTGCCAGGGAACCACTTCCCACCGGCCCTCCCACCTGCCTGCCCACCCTCTGCAGTCAGAGAGGATGTTTCCAAAAGTCCATCAAAGCCGGCTCCACCTCTTCTGTTGCACTTGGACTAAAATGCAAGTCCATCCCAGCCTCCAAGGCTTTGCACCAGAGCTACTGCCCTTGCCCCAGCCCTCTCATACCCCTCACACCCCAAGGGGACAGCCTCCCAGGCCACACCTTGTCCCCATTCACCCTGCCTCCCTAGGAGGTGCATGCCTGTGCTCTTGGCTGCTGAGTCCTGACACCTCGTCCTGTGCTCAGCCTGGAGCAGGCCCAGGGACTTTTTTCAAACAGATGATGAATGAATGAGTGAGCGAATGTCTTATCCTGGTCCCAGAGGGCCCTGAGAAATGAATAAAGCCACCTGCACTGTAGAGATCAAAAACTGGGTCTCAAAGAGGGAAGCAGCAGGAAGCCAGGGAGAGCTCAGAGATGACTGGCTCCTTTGCCACCGTGGCATTCCCACATAGCAGCCTCCAGGGACCGCTGGAAATCACTGCACCTCAGGGTGGCGACTGCCTGCCTCCCCAGCCCTGTCACAGACAGAACAAAAAAGTGAGGTTGTGTGCCACAAGCATAGGAAGTGGCTCATACCTAGACTGGGTCCCCTGCGCCACAAGGCATGTCCTGTTTGGCCAAGGGTGGAGGGCACAGGGAGGGTGGGGCTGGCTGTCTTCTGCTCCAAACCCAGCCCCGGGGATGCGCCTGCAGCTTCCGTGGGCAGCGGAGCCTGTGTCTGACACACTTCTGCAAAAGAGCTGCTTCTCGGAAAGGAAGTTTCCTCCTGGAGCCCAAGTTGTCGACTCCTTCAAAATCCAAACGTGTCAACTTGTGCAATCCCGCTCACCAACTGGTATGGCTTCTCGGCACGTTGATGTTAACATTTCTGAGGAGTTCCTACAAGTGCCTTTGGCACATGAGCCTTAGCAGCTGCCCTCAGACTAAGGGATGAAGGCTGCCCCTCCTGCATCTGGACTGCAGCTGGCCACCTGCCTCAAATAGGGGCTTTTCAGCTCTGCCTCTGGTTCAGGCTGCCCGGGGTTTCTCCCGGAGCGGGGTCGGGCAGAACCCTGTGGGTCATGGCCCCTGCTGGCTGGAGGAGCCACTCACCATCCGAGGGGCCTGTCCTGACCTACAGAATGGTGGCAGGGGTCTACCTCGGCAGGCCGGTGGGACAAGAGTGAGGAGAGCAAGCAGTAACACAGTCCCTGTGCCCCCAGCCACCTCTCCTCCTGCCTCCCTCCCACGGCCCTTTCCTCCTTTCTCTGACTCTTGCATGCAGTAGTCCAACCCTCTACAGCTCCACACTCAGTATGCTCAGAATTGGGTAGCCATTCTTACAATCAAGTTTGGAACATTCCATCACCTCAGAAGAAACCCTGTGCCCTTTAACTGTCACCTCTGATTCCCACATTCCATTCCCTGTGCCCCCCACCCCGTGCCCAGGAGCCTGACCCGCTTTCTTTCTGTAGATTTTCTTGTCCTGGAGGATTCACATCCGACGTGGTCTTTTGTGTCCCACTCAGTTTCCAAGGCTTGTCCTCACCACCTTTTCCTTCTTCTGCTCCTTTTTATGTTAACCATGCTCAGGTCCTCCCGTCCTCCCATCCTTCTTATCCTTCTCATCCTCCATCCTCCCCATCCTCTTCCTCCTCTCTGTCCTCCCTGTCCTCCTCCTCCTCTTCTACCTCCTCTCTGTCCTCCCCATCCTCCTCCTCCACATCTTCCCCGTCCTCCCTGTCCTCCCTGTCCTCCCTATCCCCCCTATCCCCTCATCCTTCCCATCCCCCCATCCTCCCCGTCCTCTCCTTTCTCCCCATCCTCCCCCACCACCATCCCACTTCTCCTTCACAAGTGCTCAGGCTCCATTGGCACTTCTGGGCACTTTCTAGGCCTGGGTGGAGGACTCCAGGTGGGAGGTTCTGTCACACCCACCCAGTTGCCCAAATCCCCAACTCCTTGCCAGGAGGACTTAGGGTGACCCTCCCCAGAGCCTGCCTTCTGCACACGGGCCAGCAGAGCAGACAGCTACAGCCAGTTAACCCACGTCTTCTGTCTCTTCAGAGAGTTTGGGAAGTGAGACCCTCCAGCCCCAGGAGGTGAGGGAGAGGAGAGCAGAGAGGAGGAGGGGAGCCCTTCGCAGCCTCAGAGGTCAAGGAGAACACGCCGTGGCCCCCAGGAGACTGGAAAGGTAGAGAACTTGCGCTCACCATCTGTGGTGGCTTTGCCAGCTAAAGGCCCTGACATGGCCTGGCTGGTCCCTCTGTCTCCCAGAGTGCCCCTGCCCAGTCACCTCCTGGCTCCTGGCTCCTTCCAGGACAATCTGGCTGGAGCTGCAGGGCTGTGATTGAAGGAAGAGAGCTGAATCTCCAGGCCACCGCAGATATCTTTGACCCCAAGAAAAGGAGCACCTCCTTTCCCCCCAGGGCCCTTCCCTCAGGACCCAGCCCTAGGACACAAGCTTGGCAGTCACAGGGAAGGCCAGACTCAGCTCCTCTTGACCAGAGCAACCCAGTGCAGTCCTGTTGGCATGGGAGAGTCTGTCCCTGCGGGTCACTGGGAGACAGCGTGGCCCAGGGCAGGGTCCCCAAACTTCTTCTGCAAAGGAGCAGATAGTAAATCTCACACCCTAAGCCCACATTCCGTTTCAGCCACTGCCCCACAGGCCCTCCATCCTCACCGACTGCATGCAGGACGATGATCCCGTGGGGGTGGGCTGAACAAGCTGCCCAGGCCGGCAGCCCCGGTGTGGCAGAATCCACCCCGCTGGGTGTACCTCACACTCTGAGGCTCACAGAGGCCGAGGGTGCCTGATGATATGGTTCTCAGGACATGTCTGTCACCAAACAGCACAGGGCCATACCAACTCTGCCACTGTAGACAACACATAAACTGATTGGTGGCTGTGTTCTGATAAAACTTTACTTATGGACACTAAAAGTTAAGTTGCATAGCTTCTTCATGAGTCATGAAATGTTACTCTATTTCTTAATAACTAGATGTTAGGCTAGATTTGCTCTCTGGGCTGTCATTGGCCAACCCTGGCATAGGAGAAAGAAATGAGTACCAATTCAGCCCCTTGCTCTGTGACAGGGAAGTGCCTTGCCTTCTCTGAGCCTCAGTTTGCTCATCTGCAAAACGGGGATTAAAATGCCACCCTGGGAAGACTGTGGTGAGACTTTAACTGCAATTTTTGTAAGGTGCCTGGCACAGCGTAAGTGCATAGTGAGCAGCAGCTTTGATCATTGTTCTTCCCGTGGCCTCTTTGCAGAGAAGCAGCTGGAAAGTCTGGGGCAGGCTCTGTGAACTGTGTCTCAGCTGTGCTACTGAAGCTGGGTCCTGACCCCAAGACTCATGTCCCTCATCTGAAAACAGGGGACTTGGATTAGCTTCAAGGACCATTCCAACATAACTATATATAAATGCTTAACAAGGGACAAAATTATGCCCACACCCTGGACCCTGCTATGTCAAGAATCTCCTGGCAAGGGGCAGGAAAGCCTGTTTCTTATGCTAATGAATTGCTCAGAGTATGGAGGCAAATCCAGTGGAATGTGTCCTTGTCACAGTTTGAGTTGCAGGTGCTGGAGCTGTGGGCAGGCCAGGCATAGGAAAGCTCTCAGAGAGCCCAGCCTCAGGGGTGGGGGACCTGGGTTTCTCCAAGCCTCTGCATGGGGTTTATGGCTGTATGACCTTGAGAAGGTTGCATCCCTCTCTGAATTCTAATTCTCTCATGTGTAAATAAGAGATTCTGACAACTGTGCCTACCCCTAAGAAACAGCAATGAATCTCAGGGCTCTCTGCTTTGGGGTAACACTGGTGTTTACTGAGCTCACAGTGGCTCTTTGTGACAGAGTATTGGGGTGCTGGGGTGTACCTGAGATCCAGAATGGCAGGCAGGGCCACCACACCATCAGCATGTCCACTTCCCCTAAGGCTGATCCTGCAGACAGCTGCCAAGCGTAGGGAAGGCCCTGCAGACTGGGCATCCTGGGTCCATGGATGAGAAGGTTCTCCCTCGTCCAAGGTCTGCCATCATTACAGGGGGGCTGACGGTCGGTCGGTGGCAGTCCCTTCCCACACTGAATCAGGAGATGGAGTGTTTAGAAGACTTGATTGTTGAAATGGAGTGAGCACCACTGCCCTGGCCAGGTGAGCCAATGGGGTCAGCTTGCCCAGGAGCCAACTGACCTTGGGCACTGCCCACATGCTCTTTATCTGTAAAAGGTGTGGCTAGCACCCATTGGAAGGATGGAAGGGCAGAGATTAGTACTAGCATGGGGGGGTCCGGAGACCACTGGTTCAGGCCAGTGTGGGGTGGGGTGGGGAGTTCCTGCCTGGGCAAAGCACTTCTCAGTCTCTGCCTTTCGTCCTCTTTGCGCTGTTTTGCTGTGATAGGAAACTGAGAGTATAGAGGAAACTCTGTGGCCACCATCTTTGTGCAGAGAGACTCTGATTTGTTGAGCTTATTTTCCTAGAAACTGGGTTTCTGGAAACAGAGTCACTGGCTGACGGGAAGGGATATTTTAAACCTCTATTCACCCTGCCTGTTCCCAGGACCAGCCATATGGCTTCAGTCACCAAGGTGTCACTTCCACAAAGCCACCTGCAAGTGGGTTCTGGAAGTGACATGGAGGATGACTAGGGCAGAAGGACAGACCACAAGGAGAGGCCCTGGGGTGTGAGGTGGGCAGGTGCAGGGAAAGGGACAGGGAGACTGAAGGAGCCCAGGAGGGGGTTCTGAGGGGAGCCCTGTCCCACACCCGAGGCGTGGGCCATCAGAGACTGTGGGCCCAGCATGCCCAGGCAGGATGCAGCGCCTAGCAGGCCTGGGGCGATTCCCACTCAACTGTCACCGCTAGGTGGCGACACATGGCAGGCCTATTTCCCTGTCTTGAACTGGGCAAGCACCTTGACGGCCTCCCGGGGATAGGAGGTAGTGAGTGGCAATCAACTGGAAGTATCTTGGCCCTCGGGGTCTTTCTCCATAAGCTCCCACTGGCATGAGTGGCCCGAGCTTCCAGATGTCCTCCAATTTTAAAAAAGAAATCTGATTCAAGACAGGGTTGGTCAAGCCAGCCGCCCCAAATAGAGGCCTTTGGAGAGTTTGAGCGACTGGGCTGGGTGAGCCCAGGCCAGGACTGGGGAGCTGAGTGTGACACAAATACCAGGGAGGAGGAGTGGGGTGAGGGCTTCTCTGAGCATGCTCCTTGCACTCTGGAGGAGGGTGGGCCGGAGCTTCCAGCTCGGCAGTGGGGCCAGCCTGGGCCCTCCAGAGGCTGCACTGTACCCTTTATTTGCTGCGAGTTCTGGGAAAATGACCCAAGTTCCTCCTCTGTCAGAGGTGACAAAATAATGTGTCATGTATGTCACATGTGTGTTGGAAGTTACATGAGACCTGGCATGTTAAATGCCACAGCCTTGGGCACTCTCATTATGGGTTACTCAGCAATCCGAGTCCACAGCAGGAACTGGATGGCAGGGAGGCAGTGGAGAGCCAAGCAGGAAGCCAGGCTCCCCAAGCCTTCATTCTCCTCCAATTTATGTGCCCAACAAGCTGTGACATAACCCAGCACTGGCTTACCGGCTGGGTGACCTTAGGCAAGTTTTCTAACTTCTCTGGGCCTTTGTCGCCTCCCCTCTGTGATGAGGAAATTGATAATACCTGCCCCGTGGGTTAGTATGTCAGGGTCCTGAGAGCCAGGCCTGCGCGCACGCTGCTCTGAGGGTGGTAGTTTTTCTGTGGCTGCTCTTGGGACTCAGTGCACAGGGTTTGGACCCAGCATACGGGGCATGGAGTCAGCATGTGTCCTCGGTCAGGTCACTTACCCCGTGGAGGGCCAGTTCCTCCTCTGTGAAGATGTGGGGGGTGGTGCTCACCTGGCAGGGCTGCTGGGAGAGGCCCCTCCAAGCAGAGGACATGCTCAACATGCATGCTGAGCCCCACGCTTTACCTAGAGCTCCAGAGAGGACTCCACCAGGCTGCGCAGCCACCCCCTGCAGCCTCTCAGCGGTAGGGCACACTCCTGGACAGAGAGTGCTGGGCAGCGTCTGTTACTTCACAGAATAGCCGAGATCATCACCTTAGAAGTGGGAGACATTGACTTTGGCTTGTGGTGTTAGAGGTTTCATGGTCAGCTGGCCACATTGCTCCTGGGCCTGTGCAGGCTCAGTATGTCCTGGCACAAGGTGGAGCAGGGCCGTCACCTCATGGCAGCTGGAAGCAAGAGTGAGCCAGGAAGGGGCCAGGGTCCCAGTGTCCCCCTCAAGGAATGCCCCAGTGATCCAACCTGGGTCCCACTCCTGCAGGACCCACCACCTCCCCATAGCACCACAGACAGGTGACCCAGCCTTTAGCACGGGGTCTTTAGGGACATTGCAGATCCAAACTATAGCAGAGGAACAAACTCCCTTCTGCCCCTGGACACTCACTGCCCCACACAGTTGTAAAATCTCAGAGAATGTCCTGTCCAGGCCACAGAGTGAAGCCCTACCTGGTCAATTCCTAACTCCTCTACTTCACAGCCTTCAGTAGTACCCAGTGCCTGTCAGATCTCACCAGCCTCTTCAGGCAGGCTGTCCCCTGCTGGCTGCAGAACCCTGCACCTCCCCTCCCTCTGCATCCCACATTCCTCTCTGTCCTCAGAGCACAGCTCCCAGCGCATGCCGTTCCCTCTGCCTGGAGAACCCCAACGGCCCCCAACACTGCTGTGGAAATTCCCCCCACCGCACAGGCCCAACACAAATGCCACCTGCTCTGGGCAGCTGTGAGTTTTTGATGACCCCAGGGCAAAGCACCTAATGACCTGTGTATTACAGGAAAATTTTCAAAACATTTCACTTTTCCCATATTTCTCACGGCTCCAACCGCCCTTTTCCCAGGTCTATCCTGGGCCTAAGCAGGAGGCGGAGCTGTCTGAGACCCAAAGGCGGGGAAAGAGCTTGGGTCCAACCCAACACAGGGTGCCTGTTTCCAAATCGCGTCCTTTCACCGGTCTCCCACGCGCGGCTGCTGCCCAGATGTTGGCTAAATGGCAGTGTCCCCCTCTGACTCTCCAGAAGTGAGAGGGTGTGTGCAGCCCAACGCCCGCCTGTGGGGAAGGAAGGGAGGAAGCCACAATGGGTTGGCTGCGCTGCTGCCCCCGCCCTCTGGTCGTGCAAGATGTGCTCCAGAAGCCTCAGGTCTGCGGAGACTTGCTGCGCTTCCGCTCATCCAGCCACCCAGTCCCTGACTCCAGGTTGGACAGCGGGGGACACTGGCTTGAGTCTGGGAGACAGACAAGGGCAGGGTCAGCTCGCCCCGTGGTAAGAGCCTTAGCAGAGGGGCTGCAGGTGCTAGGAGGGCACAGTAACCTGGGCCACCTGAGGCAGCTGCCCAGAGGTAATGCCAGACAGCCGGAATCAGGAGAGGAGCTGGCCATCTGAGGAGGTAAAGGACTGTCATGCAAGGACACCGACGCCAGTCACGGCAGGATAGGAAGTACTGGGCGATTCTGTCTGAGATCCCGTGGGACCGGCGGTGGAGGGAAACCCAAAGGGCAGTGGCGCTGCTCCTGCCGGGTCCCAGCTACCCGGAGCCGGAGCCGGCCCTCGCAGGCGGCGGGTGCTGTGCCCTGACCCCTGGCGGCCGGCCGTGTTATAACACCCTCGTGCAGTGAGATTCCAGCAACATTTAATGGGAAATATCCGGGACGCTGCTGAGGTAGCAGAAGTCTAGTTACAGACGCGTGGGACGGGCGGGACAGGTGATCCACTGGAGATGAAGAGACCGAGGGGCTGCAAGCCTGCCTGGGTCCTAGGGCTCAAATGTCACAGGCATTTGTTTTTCTCCAGTTTTGGACTTGGTTTCCCAGGGTCTGACTCTCCCCTGAAGTTTCAGGTTCACGTTTCATTGTCTGGCTGGGTCATGGATCCCTCTGATCCGACTGTCACAAGCAACTTTTAAGCAAGGGCAAAGGGCAAGAGGTCACGTTAGCCTGACCCACACGGGGAAGATGGGGAAGGTTGCCTCTCACAGAAGAATCAGGTGCTGCAGCTGAGAGAAGGGGAAGTGGGTGGAAAGGTGCAGAGGCTGTGGGAAGCATCTAGCAGCACCCAGGGCTCCTCTCTTGCACTCTCCAGCATCCCCTGCATCCCCTCACGCCCAGGCTAGGGCTCAGGAGAGAAGGGCACAGGGCCCTGAGTGGATGCAGATCGCGCCTCTCAAGTGTGTGAGGGTAAGCTGGGCTCTGTGTTCCTTCAGCTCACCTTGCATGGCTGGAAGGTCAGCAGAGGGGGGGGGCACTGCCTGCCCCCAGGTCTTTAAGGTTAACCACTCCTGCTACAATGCTGCTTTGGATAAACATTTTATTTTTTTTTTCTTAATAGAAGGTAAATATTTCTTTCATATGATGTAGAGAAAAGAGAATAAAGTCAATTTAAATCAAGAAAGAAAAGAGAGGAGGGGAATGTAGAAGGGGGGGCAAATGTAAAGCACAAAAACAGGAAGAAGAAATAAGTGAAAATGCATCAGTAATTTTATTGAATGTAAACCGAATAATCTGGCCAATGAAAAAATACCAAGATCATCAGATTTGATTTTTGAAATCCAAGCAAGTATCTTAATAAGCACAGACTTAAGGAAATAAAAACATTGAAAGTGTGAGAAATAAAAAAATGTATACTAGATACTACACACAAATATTAATCAGAAGAAATCTAGTAGCTATATTAATACCAAAGTGAACTTTAAGCAAAAAGCATTACTAGAGATAAAAATGGCCACCATATTTTGATAAGAGATAATCCAAAATCCACCAGAAATATAATATTCTAAACTTGTATGTGCCAAATAATCTACCTCTAAAAATAAAGTTGACAAAACTACAAAGAAATAAACAAATCATTATAGTATAAAATGTATAACATACTTCTATCAATATTTGAAGATCAAATACATAAAAAATTAATCAGGATATGTAATATTTTGGAAACACAAATGAAAAGCTTATAAATCAATATTATTGAATAAAACACTACTTCCAACAGCTAGAGAATCCGTATTCCTCTCAAGCATGCATAAACACTTAAAAGGTTGACTATGTACTAGACCAAGAAGCAAGAATCAACGTATTTCAAAGAACTGTAGGCATACATAATAAGTCACTGACAACAACTAAACAACAACAAACCTTTACTTATTTGCGGACACATTTCTTAGTAAATCATGGGATGAAGAAAATTCCTTATGGTCATTAGAAAATATTGTCAGGTAAGCAACAATAAAAACACTGCACATAAAACTTAGAGTACACCTCCGAAAGCTGTACTTAAAGAAAAATGTGTAGCTTGAGATGCTTATAATTTAAAAATAAACCTGAAATGTGATGATCTAAACATCCAATTTAGAGAGTTAAAGAAACAACCAAATAGTAAATCTCAAAGAATTCAAAGATGGTAAAGGAAAAAGTGAAGACAAATTATCAGCAGAAGCCCATGGAACAGAAGACTTAGATTTACCAGCGAAGAGCAGCAACATCAAAAGATTAAAAAAAAAAATCTGGCAAAACGTACTGAAAGTGTAAGTGATACAAGAAATACAATAATGAGAGGGATATTATCTTAGATGTTGCAGAGCTGGAGACTGATAATAAGAACGTTGGGATCAATGCTCTGCCCATGGCAAAGGAAAATGAACTTGAAGCGAAAGGTTGAGGTAGCACTATCAATCAGCAGGGAAATCCACCGGTGGTCTTTGGATATTAAAATTGGGGTTGGGAGCCTGGAGGGAGCAAGTAGAAAAATAAAATAGCCCCAAGTTTCACGTGATACACAAAGTCAATTCCAGATAAGCTGATGGGTTAAATACCAAAACCAAATATTTAACTTTTAGAAGAAAATGTGGAATATCTTTCTGACCTTGGGGGTAGGAAGGGATTTTTAAAATAAGAACCAAGATGTGAAAACCCAACCGAGAGATGAATTTGACTATTAAAATTAAGGAATTTCTGCTTTCCAAAAGACAAATCACTTAAGATAATAAAGTCTTGGAAAATCACGTATTCAAAGTAAAATGTCAGAACACAGAACACAAAGAAGCAGACCAACATCTCATTGTTCCTCCACTCCACGTCTTTTTGTTACATGTTGATTCCATCATTAGATGTTTTTCAATTGAAATACATTAATCATCCAAAGAGACTATATGGATATAAGATCTGTCTCCCTAAAGGATCTATTAAAAGGATCTATAAAAACCTTTATAAAAGACAAGCCAGAAGTGGGTAAAGACTTGCAACACAATCCAAGTATTAGTATTCAGACATAAATAAAGAGTTCTGTGGCAGGCACACCCGGAGAGGGAGGAGGGGAGGAGAGGAGAGATGGGAAGAAGACGAGGGAGGCGGTGGGGGTGAGGGCCTGGGCAGAGACCTGAGCAGCCTCTTCAGTAATCAGAGAGGCATGAATTTAAAAAGAGGGCTCCATTTCACACTCACCAGATCAACAAGGTCTGAACTTGACAGGATCCTGTGCTGGTGAGAATGTCACCCGGAGCCACTGCACGGCTGTGGGACCTGTGGGACGGGAAGGGTCCTGCGCCTCTGGAGAGCAATTTGGCCAACCTCCATGAGCCTCGATGCCAGACGTCACAGGAGGAACTGGAAAGCGTGCATCAGGACCAAGGTCCAGGACGCGCCGGGCGGTGTTGTTGAAATGGTCAAGACTGGGGACAGTCTGGGTGGTCATCAGGAGATGAGTGGATGGACCAGTTGAAATGCATTCATACCATGGACCCAAGCACTGAGAATTAACAGTGGGTGCTCCTGTTTCATCTGAAAAATATCATGTTGAACAAGAACAGAAAGTTAGCTGCAGGAAAAAAAATTCCCATATCACGATAGCACTGGGCTGGCAGAACAGCCCAATATGTTGTCTAGGGATGCAGACGCGTGTGCTAGAGCAGGTCAGGTGCTGGTGACGTTCCATTTCTCACCCTGCGCTGTGGTCCACTGGTGTATTTTAATATTCTTTAAACCACGTACATGTGCTTTATAGAGTCTCTGGGTGACAAGTTGTCTCATTTAAGAATACCTGATGACTGAATCGTCGTGTAACAAAAGACGTGGGATTGGAGGAGCCATCTGAGATGCTGGCTTTCTTCTTTCTCTCCTTCTCTGTGTTCTGACATTTTACTGTGAGCGTCAGGTATTTCTAAGGCTGTGTTCTCTCAAGCGACTCTTGAGCTGCTAGAGAAGAGGTGGCTATTCCCCAGCCTCTAGGAGGCTTTTCTTTGACAACTCTACTAATTTCAGTGAGAGTGATTTCCCCAAAGCCATGGCCCCACCTGGAATGTGAGTCTAAGGGCAGATTCCTGCCTGCCTGCTCAGACCTGTATACTGCTAACACAGAAAAGGGTGCTCCTGAAATGCCAGAGATGTGACATTCAGGTCCAGGCAGGAAGGGCGTCCTGGGGCTGGGCCGGCAGGGAGAGCCCAGGCCACACAGAGAAGGCAGGGTGGGGCTGGCTGTGTCCTTGCTCTGAGCCTACAGTCAGGCCTCCAAGTCCACAGCCACCTTCTCATAGACTCCAAGGGAAGCACAGAGCTCCCTGTCTCTGTCTGAAAGGAAAAGGTGCTGGAGTCCTCTGGTGGCCTGAGTGCTCACAGCTGGTATTAATGCCACCTTCCCAGTGCATACAAGTCAAGTTGCAGAGGCCCAGGAACCCTTTCATTCAGACTTGGAAACAGAGTTGGAGAGTGGCCCAGTGGGAGAGCACTTGCTTAGCATGTAAGACACCCTGAGTTTCATCCATGGCACTGGAAAAAGAGCAGATTCCAAAAGAGCAAACCTTAACTGAGCTCCTACTGTGAGCCAACCTGTGTGTGCTTTTATACATATTTTACGACACCAAATTCCTTCAAGAATTGGGGATATTGCTGGGCATGATGGCACCCACCTGTAATCCCAGAGCCTAGGGAGGCTGAGGCAGGAGGATCACAAGTTTGAGGCCAGTCTTAGCAACTTAGTGAAACCCTAAGCAACTTAGTGAGACCCTGCCTCAAAACAAACAAACAAACAATAAAAAGGGCTGAGGTGATGTAATTCAGTGGTAAAGATTTCCTGGTTTCAATCCCCAGTACTGAAAAAAGGAGGGGGGGGGAGTGTTGCTTGAGAGGCTGAGGCAGAAGAGTCTCAAGTTCAAAGCCAGACTCAGCAACTAGTGAAGCCCTAAGCAACTTAGTGAGATCCTGAAAAAGGACTAGGGATGTGGCTCAGTGGTTAAGCACCCCTGGGTTCAATCCCCAGTACCCAGTACCAAATAAACAAACAAACAAAACAGAAAGAGAGTTGAGAAGGTGACTATTTACATCCACTTAAGGTTCAGAGAAGCTAAGAAACTTGACTAAGGTGTCCAGCATATTAGAAACAGAGCTGGGGTTTGGAACAAGTCACCCCAATGTGGAGGAAAGAAGCATATGTTGCCTGTGCCACTCTGGGCAGCGAAGAGGGGTCCCCGTCCTGCCCCTCACCCCTTCCCAAAGACCGGCTCAATAGTAACAAAGCAGAGCAGCTCTGACCTCTGCTTGTGTCTCCTCAGGAAGCCGGCGCTGTCCTGCACCACGTGCGCCAACAGCCTCCTGAACTGCTGCAAGAGCCTGTGGGGGCTTCGGTTCCTCCACAGGCAGCAGCGATGCCCCTCAGAGGAGTTGTCCGGGGAGCCACTGCCCGAGGACACCCCGACGACACTGTCCCAGGAGGCTGTCTAAACCCTGCTCCAGGACCCTGAAGATTCTGCTCACCCAAGTTTGACCTCTGGAGCCCCCGAGGACCCAGTCTCCAAAGCCACGGAGAACTGGGGGCTCCCAGCACACACAGTGGGTGCCGTGGTGCCTAGACCCGGGCTAGACATTGGCTCTGTGCTCGGCACCCCACCCTCATGCTCAGGACTCCTCTGGGCTGAATCCAGGGGTTCAGAGCACACGTTGGTGCTGGCCCTAAGTGTCATGAGTGGAGACAGTGGGACGTACAGAGGTGCGTGCATGCGGGAGCCTGAACACGTATGTGTGGGAACCCGCTTGTCCTCTAAGCAGGGCAGAGGGTGCTGCATAAACAGGCCTTTCACCCTCTCATGGGTCAGCAGGACAAAGGGAAGGGAGGAGGAGGAAGAGGAGGGGACTGTCTTCCATTAGCACCTACTATGTGCAGGCACCTTACCTCACCTGTGTGCGCTTTCATAACCCTTTAGCATGTCCTCAGGGAAAGGGTCACCATCCCAGCCTCACTGAGGTAGAAACTGAGAGTCAGAAAACTACAGGGCCCCCCTGGGGCCACTCAGCCAGACTGGAAGAAGCACTCAACAGATTTTGGAATGGATGGGTGGGTGGGTAGATGGATGGATGGGTGGAAAGCCATGCTCTCGACCCTGCACTGCACTATAGTTTACTCTTTAGAGGTGAAGCAATTTCCTTGCCTCAGCCTACCCTCTCCTGGCAAAGCCTAGAGCCCTGGGGCCTTGGAATCCTTTGGGGCTAAAGTCCGACCCTCTCTGCTGCTTGTTGGTGTGCATGGACTCCCGGGCACCGTGTGCTGACTGGTGGAAATGATCAAGGTGGTGCTGGCCCAGGGGTGCCTTTCGATGGCTGTGTTTCTTTGGGCACATCTCCTGACCCCGCTGAGCAGCTCTTTACTCCTCTGTTCAACTGGGCAAGTTCCTCCTCCCTATCTGTAGGGTTGTGGGAGTGACCCCTGGAGACGGGGCGGTGAGAGCCCCAGAGGCATGAGAGTGTGGGCAGACTTCTCAGCAGCATCTCTCTTTACTGGCCCTGCCCCTCCATGACACCCTTGCTAGGCTTCCAAGACCCTGTCTGGTTCCCTCCCTCACTGTCCACCCAGGACTTCTCAGTCCTCTCTGAGCTCATCACTGTCCAGCCACGAGTGAGCGGCAGCCATTCTCTATCGCTCCGTCCAGCGCCCTCCCCTCACTCAGGGTGTCTCCCTCCGTGACTTCACCTACACCCAAGGCCTCAGCTACGAGGCACCAGGAGCCTTCACACAGATCCCAGGTGTAGCCAGGCTCCTCGGGGCTGCGACCCTTCTGCCTATGTGCCCCCTCCGGTGGGATGTTCCCAAGACACCCCACCTCCGAGTTTCCGTAACCACACTTCTCGGTGTCCCTGTACCTGCTCCCCCAGGTTCCACTTCTCATGCAAAAACCCCACTGGGGCTTCCATAGCTGAGGAGGCATCGTTTGCCTGCTTCCAGTGTCCAAGCTCTCTGGTCCTAGGCCCCACTGGGGTCCACCCTCCAGCTGATTCTGTCTGCCCTGCTGTCACTCATCCCTGGGCCCTGTCTCCAGTAGGACAAATGGAACAGCTTCTGACGCCTCCCTCCATGTCCCCACCCCCTTCCTCCAGCCCCTCTCCACACATGGTGGCCAAAGCTGATGACCCACAGGTGCTGTATATGCCCCGCATGCCCAGCCCTCCCTCCTGTCCCCGGCCCGGCCTTTGCCTCCTGGTTTCTGTATCTCACTGCTCTTCCTGGCAGCCAGGCATGCTCAGTGCTGTTTCCATGACGACATGCTCTTGCCCTTGGGTCAGTTGACTTCCTGCAGATCTCAGGCACAACTGCCCTTCCTTGAGGAAGTCTTCCTTGTCTCTTCACTGGAAGCCCCTGGCATGGCGGTAACGATACTGCCACTTGGCTGACTCCTGGAACATCATCTGCCTCCCCTGCTCATGAGTTCTGGTGACAATTGTCTGTCTAGTCCCTAGAAGAGTGTTTGGCACACAGTAGGAGCTTCATGAATGTTTGTTAGATTGGCTAGCAGAGAACATGAAGAGTGCAGAGCGTGGTCAACAGCCTACCTGCCAATAAACTCAGAGACTTGGTTTGCCCTGGTAAGCCCCAGAGATGCTTAGTTTCTGGGCTGTTTCTTCTGGAAGTCCCAGAAACCCCTCTTTTGGAAGTTCCCCCAAGAGTCTGAGACAGCTGGGTCTCCAAGTCATGCCAAGTATTTGGAGGCATAAGATCTACAGTGCAAGCAAACTGCAGCCTGATCACAGACACGGCTGGTCAGGGCTCCACCCCAGGAGCCCATTAGCTACCTGCCACTGCAGAGGACTCCTTGCAGCCTGCATCTGGGCTGTCCTGGCCCCTCTGGAGGCCTCCTGGAGACTCGGCTGGCTGCAGAAGTGGGGTACCTGCTGCCCAGAGGCAGCATATGTGGTGGACCTGAGTTAGCATTCTGTGTTACCATCATGTTCCAATAAAGCTATCAAAATGCAGGCTGCCTTGCTGTTTCATTTCTTAAATCCCCAGTGAAGAGATACTCCCAAACTTCATCATACGGTGTCTTGATTTAGAGTCCCAATGGCGGGGCATGGTGGTACACTTCTATAATCCCAGCAGCTCGGGAGGCTGAGGCAGGAGGATTGCAAGTTCAAAACCAGCCTCAGCAAAAGTGAAGTGCTAAGCAACTCAGTGATACCCTGTCTCTAAATAAAGTACAAAATAGGGCTGGGGTGTGGCTCAGTGATTGAGTGCCCCTGAGTTCAATCCCTGGTTACTCCCCCCTCCCCCAAAAAAAGAGTCACAATAGAATTCTGAAGTAAAGGCCAAATTAAAAATTACCTTAAAAAGTTAGGGAGTTTCCCCAAAGCTATGATTTGACTTAAGACCTCCTTCAGAGGCCATAAAGAGTGAAACCACAGATGGGCAGACCACAGAAGTTCACCTCTCGAGACTTTGGGTGGTCATAAATTTCTGAAGAGATACCATTCAACCCAGTACACAACTAAACCGAGATATTGAAAAGGGAACGTGACTTGCCCAAGGTCCTCTTTCCTGCTCACCTGGGGAACCAGGTGTATGGCTGGGACTCCATGCAGTGGCAGGTCTCCAGAGTTCCCAGATGCCAAGATGCTTTTGTTACCTAGGAGAAAGGGATATCTTTTAAATAGAAATCTTCTCAAGCAAGGAAGCCAGCAGTCAGTAGGTGGGGTGATGAGAGACACCAGGTCAAGAGAATATCCATGGATTTTGTGCAAGGAATGATCCCAGAGATTCCAATGACAGGCTCTTGAAAAGGAAAGGCACTGGTCAGAATCGAGTCACAGTGGGGTGACTTCATGGGCACTCAGCTGGGACTGGAGCTGGGGACTGCCATTTCCAGAATCCTGTTCTGTCCAATGCAGATTCCATCACCAGGAATCAGAAGAGAAGCAAAGGCAAGCAGGCGAAGGTGGAAGGAGACCAGAGGCCAGTCAGGCTGACACAGAGCAGGCGCCTGCTGGGAAGGCCAGGCAGTTAGGAACCGTGTCTCACCTTACTTTCAAAAGGTGTCAAGCAAGAGGGGGCAAAAATGGTAAGACTGGTGGCAGGGAGTGGGGGGGAGGTTTTTAAAAGCCCTTTCCTGGAGTTAGAGAAGACGTGAGGGTCCAGGGAAGCACTTTATGAAGGTCTGCTTTCTGCAGACCTCCAGTTACGTGCTGGGAACCCAAAGGAACAGGCACTTCTTGCCCTCTAGAGAGACGGGCTTGGACCTACACATTACAGGGAATTAGGGAAGGAGTGTGACATGGGGAGAAGGGTTGCCCAGGTGGGGAGGAAGGTGCCCTGGGTGAGAGTGCACAGATGTGGACCTAAGCAGCAGAGAAGCTCTACGGGAACCCCGGTGCACACAGGCCTAGGCAGTTTGAACCCAGCTTAGGTTCAAGATGGCTGGTAGGGGGTTGCTCAGTAGCCTGCATCAAGGGAATCCATCTAAAATCCCATCTCAGTGGAGCTGGATGAGAAGGAGAATCCACTTCTACTGAGCACCACTGAGCACAGTGCCTGGAGGCTCACCTTCCCCAACCACCTATGGTCATCAGGACTAGTTTTTCAGCCTCGTTGTACAGACAAGACAGCCAGCAGCTCCACATCTTCAAGCAAGAAACGATCACCAGGGACTCATCTCGCCCCTGGCCGGTCACAATAGCCAGCAGGGTGCATGGAAGAGGTTCTCCTGCACCCCGTGGACAGCTCAAGGGGCTTGTTATTTTAGATGTCATTGCAATGTCAACACCTGCTGAGAGCCACAGCCAGTCGGAATGATGCATGGCATTTTTGCCAGAAGGAGTTGTTGAGAGGTGACGCCAGGGAGCCATTGAGATGAGGATGGTTATGTTAAGCTGTGTATTCAATTGTATATTAGACCCCTGCTGTCCACCTCCGTCTGGCTACTTTGGAGTTCTTGTGCTACTTCAGAGTTCTCCTGGGTATTTCTGGAGAGTTTGCTTTGGTTGGGGAAGTGCCAGAGGAGGGATTTCCGGTTGGTGGTTCCTGGAAGGGCCGCGTGGGTGGCCTTTGCGTGAGTTCGGGCAAAAAAGGAGTTCCTGTTTTGAACCTACAAGTGCCTCGTGGTGGCTCGGTTATTTTGTGCTCAGCCAGACTGAGGCAAACACCATGTCCCCAACCTCCAACTACCTCCCTCAAGGTCACAGAACACAATGTGCTTCTCATGCCCTGTGATGCCATCATGCTGGCTGGAGTGCTGGCCCGGCAGCACCAGGGTCACCCCTTCCAGGGTCAGTTCTCATATGACCCAAAGACCTGGCAGGATTCCCAGGGAAACAAGGTCCCAAAGGGATGAGCAGTCCAAGCTGTGCGGCTCCCAGTGAACCTGTCCATCACTGTCAGCTGACATTCAAAAGCCCTTTCCTGGGCCCAGACATTATGCTGGCCCTCTATAGACACCATCACTTCTTCCCTTGGTGGAGGCAGGAAGACTGAAACCACCAGTAGGAAATGAACAGCCCAAGTGATATAGCTGGGATTCAACTAGGTCTGCTCGTTTACAAAATCTAGGTCTTTTTAATTCATGTTTTGAATTTGATTTTTAAGGACATAAGTGATGATAGAGATAAAGCCTTTTTAAAAAATTGTACAATAAAAAGAAAGCTGGAGTTAATTTGATAAATCAGTCTGCCCCCACCCCCAATATCTAGCTATTCTCTCCAAGGAAAATGTGATCTCAGGTTACTGTATGGTGTTTGGTTCAGTTTTATTGGTTTTCTTTTTAAAAAATAAAAGCCACAGTGCACCTAAGGAACTGAAGAAAACAACTTGTCTTCAGGTTTTAATCATGATGGCATGGAAAAGTCTTCCTCGTTATTTCTAACCACCTGAGCTTGTTCCATGCTGTCAGTGCCCCATGGTTTATTTATCTGCCTCCTTACCCATGAACCTCTGAGTCATTTCTAGTTTTTCTTTTTTTTTTCTGATTCATATGACAATGTTCCCTTGTGCATATGTGCAAATGGAGCTTGTTGTTGGAAGTGCTATTTAGCATAAATCTACAGACAGTCCCTGACTTAGGCTCCTTCAACTTAGGATTTTTAAACCGTAGTTTGAATTTGGAATTTTAGTCTCTCCTAGGCTACCTGTTGTGTAGGGTCCATTTCTATGAAGCTAGGCAGCAGCAGAGAGCCTCAGCTCCCACGGAATCATAAGGGTGACTGGCCAGTGCTCCTGTGGGATGTTGCTGAGCTAGGATTTGCAAGTGAGGTGTGTTTAGTGCATTTTTAGCTTATATTTTCAACTCATGATGGGTTTACAGGGACATAACCTCCTCAAAGTCAAAGAGGGTCTGTACTTACAAATAATTCTGCATATAGAACATAGAACATAGGTGTTGCCAAACATCCCTCTTCCACCAGCAGCACTGGGGTGACCTCTCTCCAGCCTCCCTGGCCCACCTGTCTTTTCCACCATGCCCTGTGGCCTCTCTCATCGTAGGAGTTAGAAAGATCCTTCTAGAGATACACTACTTCCAGGGTAGAACAGAAAATTTGGGTAGAAGGAATTCTCCGAGGTCTCCTTGGGCTCATGTCAGGCTTTCTAAGATCTCTGCAAGGAGACCAACCCTGACAGACTCATAGGTGTTAAGAGACTGTATCAGCTAACCATGGCCCATAGTGCTGTATAACAAACATCCACAACAGTAGGCACTGATTTAGCTCATGAAATCTGCAGACTAGCTTAACTAGAGTAGACTCTACTGCGGTGACTCAGCTTTGTCATTTCATGTCCTCAGCAACATTTTTCATGCCTCATTCTTCTGCTGGGGCTGTAGCAGGGTTCCTCTTTCCCTCCCTTCCTAGGAGTCAACATAAATAGAACAAAGGGGGGGATGCTGATGGGGGCCCTTTTATACATGGCTGTAAGTTTCCAGGGTTCTGGAGATGCTTTAGATGCTTCTGGAGTAAACTGGAGATTGACAATGAGCAGAGAAGGAGAAGAAGTCTATAGTCTCCACCATGCTTCCCAGTTCTCACTGGTGGGAGGGACTTCAGTTACCCAAGTTGAAGGAGCAGTCTGGGGAGGGCAATATCTACCAGGTGCTGATAGGTGGAAGCAATGGGATCGTTCAGTGGTGAGTGGGCAATCAGACAGGCCTTGGAGAGAGGTCCTCAGAATGCTGGTAGCTCACAAATCCCTAGATACTAAAAGCTTGATGCTGGAAGATGGCAGAAAAGGAAAGGTTGGATTCATTTTTGGTCCAAATGTAAAACTTTCTAGAGAGGGTGATAAGACAATTAGGAAAGAAAAGGGGAAGAAGATGAGTGAAGGAGAGAAAAAAAGAGAGACCAGAGGCAATGAGAAGGTCGGAATGGAGAGAAGGTAGTTATAAGTAAAACAGGAAAAGAAACAAGACAGGGAGAAGAGATGAAAGCAAGACAAACACGGAAGTCTGCAGAGCGGGATGAGATTTGCGGTGGGGCTGGAGAGTCTCCTGTAATCAGTCTCCCACCGGTGTTCCTCTCCCCAGCAAACCTGGCTCAGGAGCCCTACTGTTTCTTCAGCAACCTCAGCTTGCCCTTTGGGGTTCTTCATCTATGGTTGCAAAGAATGAAGGTGCCAGAAAGGGGAAGGAACTGGGAGTTTCCTCTGCTGGAGAAACCCTGTCATTTGAGCTTGTCACCAAATGAAGACGTTCACCCTTCAAAATAGCACACAAGAAGCCACGTTTTGAGAGCAAATCGATTTCCCTCCATTTCTATCTTCCCCAGGAAGCAGTAGGAGTGGCCTACACAGTGCATCCTAACATCCCACATCTGCCAGGACCTTTTCCTGCGCCCACTTCCCTGCCTGTATTTCATGTTTTTTTCCCCTTGGGCACTTGCGCTGAAAGCCCCTTCATTTCTTCTGCAACACATCCAAGACACAGGTGGCAGGATCTTGTCTACAACCTGGATGATAACTGTGATATATCTGCAAATCTGCGATTTCCCACAGACTTTGGCATATCACAGAGGACAGCTTTTGGGGACAACGAGGGTTGTGTACCGACCACGCGCTCTTCGCAGGTTGGGGAGGAAGACATGTGGGTGCCAAGCGCAGCTCAGAGAAAAATGGCCACACCAACGCGGCTGTGACCTCAGCAGAGCGCATGGTCCTTTGTTGGCCATGCTGGTCCAGCTCTCCCACGCTCTCCTGCCTGAGCCCTGTCACCTCGCCAGTGGGTGAGAAGATCGAAAAGGTAAGGTTTCACCACGGGCAGCGGGGCCACCGTGTCACTGGGCAGCTGCTGCTTCAGCACTTGGAACGTGGTGTCGCTCCAAAGCTGGCGTCCCGGACTTCGCCGAATCCCCGGCCTCGAGGCCCTAAGCACCCCGGCCGCCCGTAACATTTCCAATTGCGAGTTCCCCAGCAGCTCGCTTTCAAGTCCTTCGCGTTCCCAGCTCTTCCAGACCAGCGTCTAAACCTCCTGACCCAGCACTGGCGGATGGGCCAGTCAGATACTAAGGATCCCAGCCCTGCATCTCTTATATACTGTCCCGCCTGGCCCCGCCCACATTTCGTCATGGGGGGGAACCTGTGTGCCGCAGCCCGGCATGATTGGCTGCTGGGGAGAGGCACCGCCCACCAATTGTCGGAGGGCGTAGACAAATAGGGTGGGTGGGTCTTGTGCTACTAGGAGCCTTTCTGTGGACACCCAAAGGGCTTGCACTTCCAGTAAGTCGTCATCTCAGAATTTTAGTGATTCCAAGGCTGTAACAATTTGGCTCTTCCCTCTGTGGGCCAGAGGAGTGGAAAGTGATTTTTCTCTTAAGAGATGGAATATTGAGAGCTCAGATGATACAGCATTATTATTAGATCTGGCTACAACCATGGGGTAACATGTAAAGTCCAGGAAAACATAAATGTTATGGAGATGAATGTTCTCCACACAGACCCCCTAGTTATGAGAGTTTGTGATGGGGAGATTAGGAACTTTATATGTGAAAAAGAACTGGCAGTTTCAGTGGGCTGTAAACCATAGCCAAACAGCAGCAGAGCTACAAATAGCTCAAGTTCAATCTTAGCCTTTGTAATGGGACACTAAAATAGAACTCAGGTCCTCACATTTCACTGAAGTCATTGAGAAAGAGAAATATTTACAGAGAAACTGCCTCTTCTTCCCATCCCCTGAAAGTACTCTTCCATGGTACTTAGAAAGGTGAGAGTTGGGGCTACCTTTGAGACAATTGTTCATTCCTTGTTTCCATGATGTGAGAAATTGAAGGGAGGTGGAGAGAAAAAGAGGATTGATCTCTTGAGAGCATTTGACTCTGGAAGAAGTTTAGAGTTGTTTTGAACAGTATCAAACCCAAAGAACCAAGAATGTTCTTGGGTTTCAAAGTAGTAAAATATTTTTTTTTATTGTCTAAGAGTAACCAAGAATTATGGGACCTATTTGTAGTTGTACAGAGGAACTAGAATTTTAAAGATATCTTTTTCTGTCGACCTCTCTAAATTTTCAATCATTGAAGTAAGGAATGAATAATTATCTCAAAATCAGCCACCAGCTCCCACCTTTTTAAGTCCTGCAGAAGAGCACTAACTTCTTGGGGTTGGGGAAGGAGAGGTGGTTTCTCAGTAAATATTTCTCTTCCTTCAGTGACCTCAGTGCAGTGTGAGGACCTGAATTCCAGTGAACCCAAGGCCTCAGGCATTCTAGGCAAGCACCTGCCACTGAGCTACATCCTCAGTCCTTTTTTATATTTTAAGGCAGGATTTTCCTGTCACACAGTCTGCCCTTGAACTTCCAATCCTCCTGCCTCAGTCTCCTGCCTCAACCTGGGATTACAGGCATGCACCATGGTGCCTGGAAGACTCCTGCTTTACATATAAACATAGGTTTTACCCTTATTAGTGAGTAAAGTATCTGGAACATAGTAGCTGATCTTCCTTCCTACCTTATGCTACTCAACAAGTATATTGAATCATCAAGACCAAAAATGAATAGGAACATGGACAGGACATACTGGGTTCTTCCTAAGGGTGGTTCGTGTTTGAACTCCATGACACTTGGGATGCTTAGCCTTTGCAGAAGAAGGCTAGGGTAGCCAACAATCATCATATACCAAAAAACAAACAATCTTCCCCCCCCCACACACATACACAAACAAGTCCCTAAAATGATTTCATACAACAATGAGTGTGGTCAGAGCAAGAGAATAGGGCACAGTGGGGTAGAAACTGACAGAGGGAAGGAGCTATCTGAGTGGGTAATCTTATAGCCAAGATATACATGGTGAAAAGAAAGCACCCACCTGAAGAGCTAGGAGGAAGTGCCCCAGGAAAAAAGAAGCTCCCTCCAGCATGGTCAACACACATCAGAAAGAGTGAGCAAGTGGAAGTGGCCAGGTCAGAGAGCATAATGTTCAGGAATTTAGAGGAAGATTCCTGAGAAGCAGCCAGGGGTCAGATCTCCTAGGACCTAAGGCCACGGTAAGGACTTTGGATCACACTAGAGATAACTAGAGGTTTTAAGGAAGAGATTTGCCTTCACTTCATCTGCATTGTGAGAGTAATGTCAAAGTAGAAGGTAGATTCATGGGAAAGGTGTGGGCATAGACCATGAGAGTGATGATGGTGGTCTGGTACGTTAAGAACTAGTCGCAGGAAGAACCTTCAAGCCTTAATGACTGGAATCCAGGAAGATCACCTTGCAGCAAACACTTTGGATGTAATTATTTGAGAACAGTGAGATGGGAGATCACTTGTTGCACTTTAAATGCACCTGCAAGCTTCCTTGTGAGAGAAACAGAGGGAGATTTGATGTAGAAGAGAAAAGCAATATGATCACAGATACAGAGATTAAAGTGACATTGCCAAAAGCCAGGGAATGCTGGCCATGACCAGCAGCTGGAAGAGAAAAGGAATGAATTCTCTCCTAGAGCCCTTACAGGCATGTGGTCCTGGGACAACCCCCCCCCCACACACACACACATCTTATTGATTTATGGTCAGATGTCCCAGAAGATACACTCAAGCCTGATTCCCAGGTTTTAGTTTTGAGCAATTACATAGATGATGGCACCATTTACTGAGAACTGATAAGGGAGAGGGGAATGGGCTGTTTTAAGCATTATCTTTCATAGAGAAAATATACGCTAGCATATGTTCAGGCTATCTTTGAACCAAGCACTGTCCTCAATTCTTTACCTGAATGAACTGAATTAACCATGGAAAACCAAGCAGGCAGTTAGAAAGACTTTCAAGTCTGGGTTTGAAAGAAGGTTGGGCTGGAATATCAATCTGGATGCCATCAGTGTACTTAAAGCTAGGGGACCTAATGAGATCACTCCCCTGCTCCCACCCCTCCCCCCAAAAAAAACATGTGGAGAAGAGATACTTGGTCCCACAGAAGATGGAAGAGAAGGGTCCAACAAGGGGAAGGAGGAGGCCAATGAGTGTTGCCGAAACTCAGTCCTTCTCCCCAGTGCCAATCCAATAATGAAGGCTTCTCCTTTTCTAGCAAAGGAGAAGCACAGGGGACTCCAATCCCAAAGGCTGTGATTCTGCCCATCAGCAGGAACCAGGAGGGTTTTACAGAGGTAATTCAAAGGCTGCATTCCACATTTTCTCTCTTGGAGTTGTAATTCACTTGTTAATTTGGGAGACAGTTATTTCTGAGATCTTCTGGTTCTATCCCCAAAGTCTGTATTACTTCCTTCCTATGGTGGGTGTGTGCTCAAGGACCGACAAATCTTCCTAAAGTGGGGAAGAAGGGCTGGGGATGTAGGTCAGTAGCAGAGTGCTTGCCTAGCATGTGGGATGCACGGTGGTGCAGACCTGTAATCCCAGCATCTGGGGAGGCTGAGGCAGGAGTTTTGTGAGTTCAAAACCAGCCTCAGCAAAGGTGAGGCATCAAGCAACTCAGTGAGACTCTGTCTCTAAATACAAAATAGGGCTGGGGATGTAGCTCAGTGGTTGAGTGCCCCTGAGTTCAATTCCCGGTACCAATAAATCAATTAATCAATCAATAAAATGGATTAGAAAGATTTCCTCTAAGATTAGGGAGGAGCAGGGAGAGGAAGAGAAAGAAATATATTCATTTTAAAAATAAGTTGCAGTGGCAGAGCAGCAAGGGTTATATTCAAGTATAAAGTGGACCACTGCTACAGGAGGAGGAAGGAAACCCGGGATCAGGTGAAATCACAGAGCTTGGGAAAGCGTGAAGGCATCCATTGGGAAGAGGAGGAGAGAGATCTACCCATGATAGTGGCTTCGGTCTAGGGCTGAGAGGCAGGCCAAACTGACCACTGCATTTAGCTACATGGCCATCAAACAATCTTGAGAGGAGCCATTGCAGGGCTTGGAGAGAACAGCTCCAGCAGAGCCATTTGAGGAGAATGAACAGAGAATGAGCCTGCAGATCATCTAGGCAACTCTTCGGAAGAATTCTGAAGCTACCAGAGGTTAGAGGCTGTGCCTGGCGGGGCCTCGTGGTCCAGAGGAGGCGCTAGTCTTCTGCAGCACGTGTTTTTCTCGCTGGTGGCAACTGAGAAGGGAACTCGAGGGTGCTAAGAAGGCAAAGAGGCTAGAGAGGTCACGTGTCTGTCCTGATCGGAGGGCCAGGGTCTGTGCAGAGGAGGGCTTGATCCTGGCCACCCCTCGTTCCCCAAAGCCTCTGGCGGTCCCAAGCAGCCACTCGCCACCCAGGCAGCTCACCACAGTGCGCTGCTCGCGTAGGATCACCGCTGCCGGCAGGGGGCGCGCGGGCGCCCAGTGCGCAGGCGCATCGCGGCCTCCCTCCTGCACCCCCGCCCCTCCCGGGACCGGCCGCAGTTCCGGGCGAAGCAGACGCGGAGGGGACGGTTTCTTAAAAGAGAAACGGCGGGGCGCGCGCGAGGTGGGCCCCGGTGTTCCCGCCTCGCTCCCGGCCTGCGCGCGAGGCCAGGGCGCAGGCGCAGTCGTGAGGGCGGGTGGGGGCGCACAGGTAAGACCCATGCGGGAGGGCAGCGGCGGGGCCCTGGCCTCCTGGAGCTGCCAGCGGGGTTGGCCAGTCCCTCGCTCCGTGAGCGTCGAGTGCGGCGGCCCGAGGCGGGGTGGGGGCACCGTGCGGCCCACCCCCGACGTGGCCGAGAAGAGCGCCCAGTTGCACGCCAGAACACCATCTCTGCCCCCCGGAAAGCCGCAAGGCCGGTGAAGTGCCCGCGCCCCCGCCTCAGCTGAAGTCTCCCCTTCAAGTCTCCCGCCCCTTCCCGCAGCTGACACCTGAGTGGGCCGGAGGGCGCGGGCTATTGTCCTGACTTTCATCTTGGCCCTGACCTGCACCCGGCGACGCCCCCCACAGCGCCCCGCGCGCACACCCTCTTGTGCACGGCGGTTCGGCTCCAGTGGCGGCTGCTGCTGTTGAAATAGTTGAGTTCTGCCCGAGGCCCCGATGAGGACAGATGAGCCAGAGGGCGGTGGAGCAGGGGGCTCTGCCCCCAGGACCCGCCGGCAAGGAGCATCCCCTTCCCCTCCAGGCCCGGGTCCCATGGCTTCCCCAGCAGCGGACGCGTCCTGCCTGCGGCGGGAGAAGCGGAGGCAGCTGGACGCGCGCCGCAGCAAGTGCCGCATCCGCCTGGGCGGCCACATGGAGCAATGGTGCCTCCTCAAGGAGCGGCTGGGCTTCTCCCTGCACTCGCAGCTCGCCAAGTTCCTGCTGGACCGGTCAGGGACGCGGGGGCTGGGGGTGGGGGTGTCGGGAGGGGTCGGGGCGGGCCTCAGGCAGCAAGCCTCTTGTCCCCTCGGGGGTCAGGTGCAGCAGCTGCTCCTTTCCACCTTCAGGTTTCTCACTTTAGCAGTATGACCTGAGTGATTTGTGGCCTCCCAGGGTCCTTCCAACCTCCGTGGCCCCAGCGAAGAGGGGTCATTAGGCCTGGCCCCTTAAGTGTGTGGCCCAGGGCTGAGGGTGATGGTCACCCAGGCTCTGATCTGACCTGCAGCTTCTCCCTCGGCAGGTACACTTCTGGCTGTGTCCTCTGTGCAGGTAGGTAGAGGATGGCAGAGGAGGAGCCAGAGGGGACAGGAGCAAAGGGATTGGTGGGACCCAGAAGACAATGGTACCCAGAGACAGTTGGCTGGAAGCCCTGAATGAAGTGGGAAGGGGGATGGAGTTGGGGAGTTAGTCTTTTGGGCACCTCTGGGATGGGGAGCAATGTCTCAGGGCCTCAGGGTCTGCGCTCTGAAGGATGAAAAACTGCACTGGGGCTTCTGGGGAGAGCATTGTCTAAATGTGGTTTTCTGGGTGAGAGGAGGGGCCTCCTAGCCCAACCTGACTGCTCCCCCAACCCCTCCAGGTCCAGAGCCTTTGCCCCCCAAGGGTCTGCAGTATCTGGTGCTCTTGTCCCATGTCCACAGTCGGGAATGCAGCTTAGTGCCTGGTCTTCGGGGACCTGGGGGCCAAGATGGGGGGCTGGTGTGGGAGTGCTCAGCCGGCCACACCTTCTCCTGGGAACCTTCCTTGAGCCCTACACCTCCAGAGGTGCCCAAGCAGACCTCTCTGCCACGGACTAGCCCAAGGAGCTGGAGCCCCGAGGCCAGGAGTGGGCAGGAGCCTGCAGGTAGGCCAGGGGAAAGAGGCTGTGGAATGGGTGAGATCCTAGGTGCCATCCCTAGTACCATAGAAAGAAAAAAAGAGTTGTGGAAAATATGAAGGAAAAAGGCTTTCAGGTCTCTGAGACAATCTTGTTTCTTTTCTTCTTTCCTTCCTTTATTTTTCTTTTAGTAGTGGGGATTGAATCCAGGGGTCCTCTGGGATAGGATGGGCCTCCACAGATGGTGGCTAAGCTACATTCCCAGAACTGGCCTTGAACTTGCAACCCTCCTGCCTCACCTTCCCAGCAGTTGGTGCTACTGGTGGGCACTGCCACATTTGGCTCAGAACCTTGTTTCTAAAAACAATCCTTTTATGGCAACAAGGAAATAGTCCTCACATACATTGTTAGATATGGTGTGTTGTCATTAGTGGAAAATAAAAAAAAATAAGGGTAAAAAGGGCAGGCACAGTGGTGCACACCTGTAATCCCAGTGACTGGGGAGGCTGAGGCAGGAAGATGCCAAGTTCAAGGCTAACATTGGCAACTTAGTGAGATCTTATCTCAAAAGAAATTGAAGCTAAGGGCTGGGGATATAGTTCAGTGGTTGAGGGCCACTGGATTCAATCACCAGTACTGTAAATAAATAAATAAATAGATAAATAAATAAAACAATAAATCTATGTATGTAATTGTATAAAATGTCTCTGGAAGGACACATAGGAAACTGGCTGCCTTGGGGAGAGCCAGGTGACTAGGGGACAGTACTGGAAAGAAGGTTCTCACTGTGTGCTTCTTGCTTGCTTGCTTGCTTACTGTATTTATTTATTTATTTATTTATTTATTTATTTATTTATTTATTTATGGTCTATGTGAATAGAACTTCTGAACCAAAATGCATCTTCCCACTCCAGTAGGCTCTTGGCCCTGCCCCCTTCCTAGAGGGCCTCCCCACATCTGTCCTCATTCTTTGAGCCCTGTGTTCCCTCCTTTGACCCTGCCTGTGTCAACAGGTTTGGAGTCTGCGCATGAGAGGACGCAAGAAGCCAGGGTGCCCAGGTGAGGATGGGAGGGAGGAGGAACAGGACGGGCCTGCACAGATGGTGGTGTGTGGGAGCAGGACCTCAGGCTTGCTTTCCTTGGCCTGCAGGGGGGCGGGACCCCCACCAGAGGCCTTCCTGCCCTCAGGAGAGGAAGAGGAAGACAGTGAGGAGGATGAAGAGGAGATGCTCAGCGATGCCAGCCCATGGACCTACAGCTCCTCCCCAGATGAGCAAGTTGGGATGGAGGGAGGTGCTGGGTGGAGCACAAGAGGCACAAGGTGCAGACTCGAGGGGTGGGCTTGCTGCCGGGGAGGGCAGGTGAGCCTTGGCAAAGGCAGAGGAACTGGAAGATGGGCTCCAGGGGAGACTGTGGGCTGAAGGCAGGTATGAATGGAGAGCCTGGGGAGGAACAGGGTTATTCCAAGTTTGAGATTTTCAGTTTAGGGTTAGGGTTGTCAGGGCTGGCTGAGTGCCCAGAAAGGTAATGCCCTTCTCTTCATCTCCCTTCAGCAGTGAGCCAGATGACACCAGACCACCCCTTTCCCCTGTCACCCCCACACCCAAGGAGGGAGAAACAGCACCACCCCCTGCAGCTCTTCCTGTTCCTGTTGCTACTCCACCCTCATCCACACACACTGAGGGTGCCAGAGACCCTCTGCCATCAGAGGCTGGGGTGCAGCTGGAACTCAGTGGGACCCCTCCAGTGGCCCAGCAGACAGAGCCACTGGCCAGGTAACATGACAGCCAACAGAGAGGGCAAGGGTACCCTGTGACTGGCCCTCCCTCAAGGTCCTCCACTCCCTCTTTGCTGCCCTTAGCCCTACAAGCCAGGCCTCATCTGCCCTGACACCGGACTGGGATGAGGACACTGCACAGATTGGGCCCAAAAGAATTAGGTAGGACTTGGAGGAAATGGTGCTCTGGACAGGGTCAAGAGGAGGGGAGTGGAGGAGAGCAGGCGGGTGTCATTCTGCTCCCCCTTTCCTTTCCTAGGAAAGCTGCCAAAAGAGAGCTGATGTCTTGTGATTTCCCTGGCTGTGGAAGGATCTTCTCCAACCGGCAGTATCTGAATGTGAGGGACCCAGTTGAGGCCCCGTGTGTGCTGGGGCTGAGGAGGACTTCAGGGTGTGGTCAGGGGCATGCAAGCCCTTGGGTTTTATCCCCAGCACTGCCAAAAAGAAAGGGAGGGAGTGGAAGGAAAATAAAAGAAGTCTAGGTGTAGGGGGAATTGGAAGCCAGGAGGAGGAAGGTTGTTGTGAACAGGCAGTTTCCTACATTAACCTTTAAATGAGATAGATAACCAGTAGATGTGGAAAACCGAGCCATGGGGCACACAGCTCCTGCCCACTCCTGCTTGCTTTGTGGGTCCTCAGAGGACTACACAGTGCCTGTTCGTCAGTAGGTGCTGGTGCAGTTCTAGGTGCTTGACATGTGAGGTCTTGATCCTCACAGACTTGCTGTGGAGTAGGTGGTGATATTACTGCCACTTTGCAATTCGGGAAACCGAGGCTCCCTGAGAGGTTCAGCATTGCCAAGGCTTCTCTGCTAGAGTGAGGTGGTGCTGGGGCTGTCTCCACACCCCTGCTGGCCTGCATGGGTAGACCAGAAGGACTGGGCAGGGGTCCTGTCCCCAGCCTCTCTGCCCAGGAAGTTTGAGGAACAGTAGGGGGAGGACCAGGACCCACAGTTGGCCAGAGCCTATGGCAGAGTGGGTCCTGAGCATGGTGTGAGTGGGAGGGACCGAAGAATGTCTCTACAGGAGGCCACATGGGAGTCATGGGGGTGCCTGAGTGCCAGTAGCTGAGCTGAGCCCTGGCAGGGGCAGACACCTGAGCTGGCTGTGTGGGAGGCTGAGGCTGCTCTAGAGGTTGAACTGTGGGTAAACAGGATGGTGGTGCAAGGGACAGCTAGAGTGGGAGTTAGCTTGGATGACAGGAAGTACTCCTCATGGGGGCATAGAGATCTGAGAGTCCATCTCCTGGGCATGGGGTGTAGCCCTGTGGCAAATGCTTGCCTGGCATGTGTCAGGTCCTGGGTTTGGTCCCCAGCACTGCCAGAGGGAGGGTCAGAGAGGACCCCTTACCCCTAACAGTACTCTCCACCGGGAGGCTGTGGTGTGTGTGTTTCTAAGCAGGTTAGAAGGGAACCACATATTCGTGTGACATTAGTGTGCATCAGTGGCTGAGCTGTCAGGTGGTCGAGGGTGTGTTGTCCATTAGTACTGACATGGAAGAGGACAGCCACATTCACCTAGACCACTCTCCCCTCCAACAGTGAGTCCGTGGTGGGTGGGCAGGAGTAGCACTCAGCAGTGCTTTGTACACGGCCACTGTGGGGCATCACGCTGAGGAGCTGACCAAGTGGGAGTCCATGTCAGGATAGGGTGGGGCACAGCAGAGTGGTCGGTGTGGGATGGATGTGGCGCTGCTCCTGGTGCAGGCGAGGACAGGTGGCATGACCAGGCCGTGACAGGGCTGTAGTGCGGGAGGTGGCAGAGGTGCCTGCCTGCCCCTCAGCTCGGTCCGTCTCCCTGAGGAAGGCAGTCATCCTCCTGGCCCTCCTCCCCTGCCACCCTTTCCTCCTCAGCACCACAAGAAGTACCAGCACATTCACCAGAAGTCCTTCTGCTGCCCGGAGCCCGCCTGTGGGAAGTCCTTCAACTTTAAGAAGCACCTGAAGGAGCATGTGAAGCTGCACAGTGGTGAGTGCTGGGATCCACTTCGTCTGTCTCTGGCGCTCCCCACAGTGTCCCTTCTCTTCCCTCTGTGTCCTTTCCTGCCCCTTGTGTCCTTCCCCTTCCCCTGTGGTCTTCACCTCCCCCTGGGCCTCTATCTTCACCTGCCCCACACTTTCACCTTCTCCCGGTGTCCTTCATCTTCTCCCTCTGGGGCCTCCCCTCCCCCTGGGGACACCCTCTCCCTCTGTGAACCTGCTCTTCCCTCTGAGAGTGGCTCTAGGGTCGCCCTGCATCCCTGTGAATTTAGCCCTGGTCTGCTTGGACTGTGCCCGGGGCTGGGTACGGCAGTGCACAGCAGGAAGCCCTCTGCCCACAAGCACCCATTTAGTGATGAAGAATGACGAGAAGTGATGCTAGGGCAGCGACACTAGGGCAGCGAGGAGGCTTGCTGCGGTAGGAAGTGAAGCCTGAGCAAGCCCTGAGTGAAGAGAGCGTGGAGACCCCCCTTAGTCCTAGGACCGAGCATGCGGGAGGCCATATGGTCTCACCTGTGGTGCTCTCTGGGAGGGAGGAGGCCAGGAGGTTAGGGAGAAAGCTCACAGGAGTGGTGGCCTTAGAGACCACCACAGGACAATGTGGCTCCTGCCTCCAGTGAGACGAGACCAAGGCCAGGTCACAGTGCTGTGTGGAAAGTAGGAGGACCACGGATGCGTAGAGCATAGTGCTTAGCTGCCAGGCAACTATGGAGATGGGCAGATGGTGATGGTGGCCTGGACCGGCCGTGGCAGTTGGTGAGCAAGTGGCTGGAGGCTGGTGTGTGCGCGATGGCCAGAAGGCTGCTGGGGCAGGACGAAACGGCCTCGGGTGGGACAGGCAGCAGGAGTCAGGGGTGGCTCAGAGAAGAGCAACAGGCAGAAGGTGGAGTAGTTTCCCCACTTTAAGGGAGAAGTGTCCTGTGAAGGAAAGTACAGCCCAGGAGATGCGAAGTCATAGCAGACACATCAGGCCAATCTGTCTTGAGTGTTGGGAGCCCCAGAGGAGGGTCCCCACAGAGAGGTGGGAGAGGGGCCCTGAGCATGGTGCACCTGGCACCCTGTCTTATGGGTGGCCTTGGAAGAGGTGGAGGAGGGTCCCACAGAGAAGTTGGGAGAGTGGGCTTGAGCGTGGCACACCTGTCCTGGGCCTGCCAGGTGGGCGCAGGGGAAAGCAAAGGTAGGATCTGAGGGGTGTGGGACAGCGAGTGCCCCAGGGAGGAGGGTTGCCAGCTGTGGCCATGGGAAGCTGTCCTTGACCGCAGGAAAGTGTTCTGGCAGGAGGGGTTGAGCTGGGCGTCAGCCCGTGGGTGGAGGCAGCTGTGGGAGCAGTGCAGTCATCTGGAGAGCTTGGGGTTTGCTGCAAACATGGGGAAAGGATCTAGACCTATGGGCCTGTGGGCTCAGGGCAGAGGTGGGAGTAAGCCCACAGAGCAGGCCTTGCTGACACCTGCCAGTGGGCCCGAGTGAGATGGGTCTTGAGGGCTGTGGTCAAGGGTTGGCATGCAGGTCAGCTGATGGCCCAGTGGGCAGAGGGTGGGGTCCACTCTGCTGGTTTCTTCCTTCTTGGTGGCTTGGAAAACAGGAGCAGTGCTGAGCAAGGGTGGAGAGCCCAGGTGTTGGAGGCGAGTGGATGGGCAGAGTGTCCTCTGGATTCTAGAGAGTGGGAGAGTGGACACGCCAGGGGACTGCAGATGGGTGGTGAGCCCCTGAAGCTGCAGCTGTAGATGAAGAGGCCATAGGAAGGACAATGCCCCTACACATGTACAGGCCTAGAGCAGGTCCAGTTTGTCTGTCCTGTGTTGGGTGGGAGTGAGGAGTGGGCAGACTGGTGGTATCAGTGAAAGACACCTAAGATGGCCATGAAAACGGAGCTAAGGGGAGGGGGACAGTGACAAGGTAGTGGGGCCAATGGACCAGAGGCCTGGATGTCAGGAGATTATCATAGCAGCACACGGTAGGAGGCCCTGGCTGGAGCCAGGATGCTTGAAGTTGTGAGTTCTGAGGCTGCATAGTGCTGGAGTGTGACCTGAGGAAGACAGGTGGTAAGGTCAGTGACCCTGGAGAGAGGGCTGGAGTCAGAGCTGTGTGGATGGACGGGAGTGACAAGGGAGGAGTCTGCAGGTCTGTAGAGGATAGAGGGAAGAGGTCTGTGGGTACCAGGAGAAGCAGGCCCAGCACTTTCCCTGCAGGCCTGAGGCGTGGTGGTATGAGAGAACCACAGCAGTCCGTGTGAGCTGCTGGAGATGCAATAACCATGGGCAACAGGCAGGTGTGGCTGGAACTAGCAGGGAGCAGACTCTGGAAGGAGAGGACAGTCACTGCCAGCAGTCTAGGTGTTCCGCAGGGCTGGAGCTGTGGTCTGCAGGCCTGCATGGGGAGATGATTCCAGATGCCAGGAAGTATCCCTGGGGCTTGAACTGTAGTCCTACTTCCTGCCCCTGACTCCAGGTATACTGTGGCTACTGCCTGGTGTTCCTGTCCACAGGGACACAACTCTCCATTCCTCTGGCAAAGACCCAGCTCCAGGGCCCATGATGAGGTCGCTGCAACTCCACAGGGAGATCAGGGTTTGGGTGGAGAGGGGTGTGACAG
The DNA here is from genome assembly GCF_045843805.1 of Urocitellus parryii. Lineage (NCBI taxonomy): Eukaryota > Metazoa > Chordata > Mammalia > Rodentia > Sciuridae > Urocitellus > Urocitellus parryii. The sequence continues at coordinate 161,558,852 of NC_135531.1, read as the reverse complement.
TGACGGAGCCTTCCAGCTGGATGTTCCATTCTGTGCCCCTCCCCACTCAGTCGTCCCACCTCTCCATGTAAAGGAAGTCCAGACAGGCTCCATGATTTGGGCACCTCCTTAGAACAAAACCAGGACTGACCCCTAGAACTGCTGCATTCTGTGGGGGATAATGGGCAGGGTGGGCCATGGAGGGGCCGTGGGCCTGGGGACAGATGCTGGAGTGTGCCTTGTGTGCCCACAGACACCCGGGACTATATCTGTGAATTCTGCGCCCGGTCTTTCCGCACCAGCAGCAACCTCGTCATTCACAGACGCATCCACACTGGAGAGAAGCCCCTGCAGTGAGTGCCTGAGTGCTGAGGGTCCCGGGCGGGGCCCAGCAGGAAGCCCTGGGGGAGTCAAGGCAGACCTAAGTCAAGGCTTACCCCTTCCCTCCTCTGTCCCTGGCTGCAGGTGTGAGATCTGTGGGTTCACCTGTCGCCAGAAGGCCTCCCTGAACTGGCACCGGCGCAAGCATGCAGAGACAGCAGCAGCTTGGCGCTTTCCCTGTGAGTTCTGCGGCAAGCGCTTTGAGAGGCCAGACAGTGTGGCTGCTCACTGCAGCAAAAGTCACCCAGCTCTGCGCCCAGCCCCACAGGAACCACCAGGCCCGCTGGAGCCCTGTTGCCGCGGCTCTGCTCCTGAACCTCTGGGGTCCGCTGAAGGCTCTGGTGCTCCATCAGCAGTGACCTTTCCCCCTCAGCTGGCTTCAGAGAGCCAGTCCCCAGGGACTACACAGGACTAAAAGCCCGGAGGATAACTGCAGATATCTGCTCCCAGAAACTAGGCCACAGGGAGTGCAGGTGGAGGCACGGGCCCTAAAGAGCCAGGCTACTTTAGTCTTCCTGAAGGAAAGAATAAACGAGTATTTTACATGAGCACTTTGGGCAGAGCACATTTTAGTACCTGAGATGTAGGAATGCTGGATTTCTTTGATAGCTGGATGTGAGAGTGTGCCAGCATGCAGGACAGGTACAGGCCCGTGTCTCTCTCTGCAGGCTCTCACTTGCTCCCACCCTGATTTCCAGATTCACTAGGCACTTTGGTAGTCTTTCCTGGGGAGTATGAACCTACTCTCATCCTTGAAGAGAAGAGACTGTAACAGTATGGAGAGAGGGTCCCCACAGAGTGGTGGGACTAGCTAGACCAGGATGAGGCACATCACCTAGGTCCTTGGAAAGGGGTGAGACCTTGGAACTACAGAAGGACCTGGCTCTTGTATACTCCCAAAGTCTGGGAAGACAGCAACCTCAGATTTGACAAAGGGACTCTTGGCATCCAAAACCCAAACAACTCTTTTATTTCACCAGCCATAGCAAAAAGTCACAATTCCAGGAGTCTTCGTCCTGCTTCCACCTGTCTGTGAACCTGTTTCCCCATGGTTCCAAATTTGATTTGGGAATAATATTCTGATACTCCACTTGGCAGTACTTGGCTTTGTGAACCCACATGGTCTTGTCCCACATGCCAGAGTAAAATGTCCCCCACCTGGCCGGAAAATATCGTCCTAATAGGAACCCAAATTTGCTCAGGGGACAGAAGGTAGTCATGCTGAGGGTCCTGCCTGGTCTCATCTGGGTGGGCTACCATTCCCAGGGAGCAAGCAGCTCCTGGCATGGAGATGCTGTTCAATGAACTGGGCTCCTATCTCCGTCTTTCAGGCAGAGGGAGAAAGCAGTCTAACAGGTGCAACTACCTGGCAAGAAGACCACAGAGCTGGCAAGATGCAACTAGCCAAATCTGTGACTTTACCTAGAGAGGCACAGCAGCAAAAGTATTGGGGAAAGAGGCCGAGGAAATGCACACTGGCATAAGGAGAGGGGACAAGACAGCACACAAGAGGGAAAACAGGAAAAATACCAGAACACAGGCCAGCAATAGGACACAACTCTGGGACCCCTTGCGCACTGGGTGAGGGCTGTCCTGATGCCTTCCCCCATACCTGGAGAGAGGTTGGGAGATTCAAGGACTGAGGATGGGGAAAGAGCCTCTGGGGAAGTCAGTGCAGAGGTAAGGCAATCCTGGTAAACAAAGGGCCACCAACAGAAGTGCAAAAGGCCAAACCTGTGAATCCTCCTTTGTCCCTTGGCACTGTAGGGGTGCTAGCCCAGGCCCCTTTAAGAAACCTCCCAGCAAGTCACCCTCAGCGGGGACATAAGACCCCTGGCTTTTCCTGTCCAGTTGGCCCCATAAGGACCAGGTCCCTGCCTCCTGCAGCCTCATGGACAGCAGCACGGGCACGTGTATGGGCCCGCTGATGCTGTGACAGTGACCGGCTGTGGCTAAAGCATTTGCCACACTCAGCACATTTCGCTGGCCGCTCGCCCAGGTGTGTCTTTCGGTGCAGCGCAAGCTTGGAGGCGACACTGAAGGCCTTGCCACACTCAGGGCACGTGTGTGGCTTATGGCCTGCGTGATTGCGCAGGTGCACGTTGAGATTGGACACGCATGTGAATCGCTTGCCACACAGCTCGCAGCCATATGGCTTTTCCCCAGTGTGCGTACGGCGGTGTTTGGTGAGGTCTGAACGGTCGCTGAAGCCGCGGCCACACTCGGGACATGGGAAAGGCCTCTCCCCGGTGTGGATGCGCTGATGTACCACCAGGTCATATCGCTGCCCAAAGCCCTTACCACAAGTGGTGCACGCGTGTGGCCGCTCGCCACGGTGGCTGCGCCGGTGGCGTAGGAGCGTGGAACTCTCGCTGAAGCAGCGTCCACAGTCACTGCAAGCATAGGGCTTCTCGCCCGTGTGTGTACGCTGGTGGCGCACTAACGTGGCGCTCTCCAGGAAGCCCTTGCCACACTCTGGGCACTTGAAAGGCTTCTCACCTGAGTGCGTCTGGAGGTGGCGTGTTAGCGTGGAACTCTTGCCGAAAGTCTTGCCGCATACAGTGCACTGGTGCACGTCCGTGGGACGGGGTTGTGGGGGCATGTGGGCTCCAGGGCTGGAGACAGTGTGGACGCGTGCATGACTGCGCAGCCCTGCACTGCTGCGGAAGGCCCGAGGGCACTGTGTACAGTGGTGGAGCGCGCCAGGGGTGGGGACAGTGGGGTTGCCAGCTGGGTGCGCCCGCGCCTGGTGGAAACGCAGCGCGCTCTGCCGGAAAGCACGTGCACACAGTGGGCAGCGGCAAGGCTGTTCGGGCGGGTGTCTGCGGCTGCGATGCAGCAACAGCGCAGGTAGGTGAGGGAAGCTGCCACCGCACAGGCGGCATGGGTAGGCGCGGCTGCGCCTACGGTGGGCACCCAGGTGCAGGTCGAGTCGGCTGCTGTGGCGGAAGCTCTGGCCACACTCGCTGCAAATGTAGAGCGTCTGGCCTGCGTGGGTCCGCCTATGAGCACGCAGATCGGCAGCCTGTGCGCAGCGCTCGCCACACTCCAGGCAGCGGAAACAGGTGTCACCACCATGGGCACGCTCATGGCGCAGCAGCACTGTGCTGTAGCGGAAGCTCTTTCCACATTCGCTGCATGCGTAGGGTCTGCCCACTGCCACAGTGCCTGAAGCCGCCAACATGTTGAGGGGCGGCCTGCAGGAAAACGCGCTCCTTGCTCCAAAGGTAAGTTTTGGTTTTCCTAAGGGGGAAGAGGGGGAGGCCTCAAAACTGTGTCTTCTAGAGGTCTTAATGTCACCTGTAGGCGCTGCTTCTATTCCAGGGGCAAGTTGAGGCCAGCTTCACCCTGCTGCTAAACTCTGCGGGGAGAAAGTCATGTGAGTCCAGCAGAGCTGCCAAACCCCGCTGTCGGAAGGGAGAGGTTAACGTGAACGCTTCCTGTGACAGGTTGTCTTATCCCGGGGATCCCATCAATATGAAGGGAGTGTTCTTGTGCTACCTGGAAGGGAGGAGAGATGGATCACATCTGTCCTGGAGAGCAGAAAGGTGTGGATTCAAAGGGGAGTTTAGTTCAGTGCGGAAACTCGGCACCCTCAACACCTCTGGAGAGGGAAGAAATGGGAAAGCCTAGCCTGTTCACTGGCAGGCGGGGTGTCCCGCCTAGGGAAGCATTAGGCAATGACAAGGAAGGATGGAGTATTGAGAACCCAAGCCAGACCATTTCAAGGAGTCCTCCGCCACCACTTCCTGAGCATGGACAGTGAACTACTCAAGCCTGGAAGGACAAAGAGGCCACATACTAAAGCACAAGGGCATGCCACAGAAGCAGCAATAGCCTGGCAAAGGGCACACATCTGATGTTATGGAAGGGGCTCAGCCTGGGCAAGCGAAGGTATCTGAGAAACCCCCCAAAATTGTTCCTTAGCTTTGGACATCACCTATAAACAACTACTTAGTACATGCCCCAGTTGAGAAAGCAAGTCAGGATCAAGGAGAGAGGCAAAAAGGAAGAATAGAAAATTCACAAAACAGTTATTTCAAGTTAGTGGTGTTATCCAAGAAGTGCATTCCACATTTTCACGCAAGGCTGGGGGAAAGAACGGGACCTCTTTCTAATTCTCAGCTATACAAGTTTGTCAACACTCTACACACTTTCCTTACTGCTGCAACCCTAGGGATCTGAGAACATGCAGAGTGAGAAATCTCCAATAGTATTCCTAACAGGTTCTCTGGCATCTCTCTAAGCAGGATCAGCCTTTTTTTTAAATGCACACAACTTCACAAACCCTCCAGCTAAGAGTGTAAATGTGGCTTCACCTCCTCATCTGGTCCATGAGTCTATCACCAGCCCAATGAGTGGGAACACTGAAGATTATGTATGACCCTTAGTTTAGCTTTTTTTTGGTACCAGGGACTGAGCCCAGGGTGCTTAACCACTGAGCCACATCCCCCAACCTTTTTTATTTTTTAAGACAGCATATCTCTTGGGGCTGGGGATGTGGCTCAAGCGGTAGCGCGCTCGCCTGGCACGCGTGCGGCCCGGGTTCGATCCTCAGCACCACATACCAACAAAGATGTTGTGTCCGCTGAGAACTAAAAAATAAATATTAAAAATTCTCTCTCTCTCTCTCTCTTTCTCCCTCCTCTCTCACTCTCTCTTTAAAAAAAAAAAAAAAAGACAGCATATCTCTAAGTTTGCTTAGGGCCTTGCTAAATTGCTGAGGCTGGCTTTGAACTTGTGATCCTCCTGCCTCAGCCTCCCAAGCTGCTATAATTACAGGCGTGTACCACTGCACCTGGCCTAGGGAAGATATTTTTAATGGATATTTTCAAATATAAAAAACTAGGAAGAATGAATCTTGAACCACTCAGTGACCAATTTCCATTCTTGTTTCATCTGTGACACCACTCCATGTTTTATTTTGGTTTTGGTTTTGGCCAAGAAATCCAAGCCATCTTAGTAAAAAAACAACGATTTTTAAACAAAATCTGAAAGCAGGGTTTGAGCACCACTGCAGATCAATGAGCAGAATGAAAGGATCCTCCAGGGGAACCTTTCAACCCAGTCACCCAGGTTTTATCAACTAGTCACCCAGGTTTCACCCAGTCAACCAGGCTGCTGACTCACTGAACATCAGTTCAAAAGAATGCTTGCCTGCATGGGAGTGAAATTCCTAGAGACCCAGTGGCTGGACCCAAATGCCAAAGAGGGCAATGCCCATGGCCTGGTGAGTGGCCTGCCTCCCTGGGGGTCTCCAGGAGGCATGGCACTCCCAGCCCATAGTTTTGGAGCCCACACTCTCTAAGGCTATTGCTTCCAGGACACATGTCCAACAAAAGGCAAATGCACCAACACAAACACACACCTAAATAGTGGCTAAACAAAAATACCGTTTCCTCTTGTCACTGACGTGGGATATGAGAGGTTCTACTGTAGAATGCAGGTTTGGTGCTCCGGTACCAGAGTGGGCCTTCAGGTCTCTCTTCCAAACCTCACCCCATGCTGGTGCTCATCACAAAAACAAAGGGACCTGTGCATGGGGCAGAAACCTGGAAGAAAAATATAAAGTACCATTGTGTCCAAAAAGAACAAGCAGTAGACCACTCTCACTATGACCCCCTGGGTATGCGTAAGTTTTAAAGTTGCTATGCTGCCAAATTCTTTTACTTTGGAAAAAAGATGAAGTACAGGGAAGCTTGGGAAAAGGCAAGGGGGTGACTGTGGTCTGTGAATTCCTAACTGTTGAATACTGACAATATTTCAGTGTTTCATGCATTTAATACATATAACTAATGAAAATAGGTACTAAGAAGTAAGATAAGCTAATAGAAAAATTAACATTCATGGTAGATTTAAGATAAACTTCTAAGTTTCATATATCATTTATTTATTTTTGTCTTAATAGACAGGTATTTCGTGCCCTAACTAATTGATCAGAAATTACATTTCAAGGGCATTAGAATTAATCCTCCATTTAGGCCGGTCATGGTGGCGCATGCCTGTAATCCCGGCAGCTTGGGAGGCTGAGACAGGAGGATAGCGAGTTCAAAGCCAGCCTCAGCAAAAGTGAGGTGCTAAGCAACTCAGTAAGATCATGTCTCTAAATAAAACACAATATAGGGCTGGGGATATGGCTCAGTGGTCAAATGCCCCTGAGCACCCCCCGCCAAAAAAAAAAAATAAGAATTAATCAGCAATTAGGACACTAATTAACAATCTACTAGAGAGTCTTTTCCTCTGAGCCATGTCCTTCAGTCAGCACAAAAAGAATCCTCTTTCCTGGTACTCTGTTTTGCAACACCAGCACTTCTTGGGTGGGAACAGAGACCCAGGAAAGTTACAACTGACAAGAAGCAAATGATCATCTTGCCATCTCTATCCATTACAAAGTTTGCAAAACTCATTGTGTGCTGTGGCCAGAGTGGCCAGTGACTGGCGCAAACCTGGTCTCGAGGATCCCCTCTCCAAACCCTTCCAGTAGTAGTTTTGTGACTTATTACAGTGAGGCCAGACTCGATACATAAGATTTTGCTTGACGTAGACCTGCCAGTCACACTGCTAGAGAAGATGCAAGAAGTGAAACTGGGGGAACTCTTGAGAACTGTACCATCTATTCCAGCAGCCAAGAGCTATACGTGGCCCCTGAGCACTTGAAACTGAGTCCAAAGGGTTAGATGAACTCCGCATTTCAAAGACAGTATGAAAAAATATTACAAAATATCTCATTAATAATACTTAATGTTGATCACGTGGAAAATATTTTTATATTTTATATATGTTAAATAAAGCATTCTATTAAAATTTCACCTATTTTTAAAAAATTTAAATTACAAATACAAGTTATTTTTCATTTCTATTGGATAGCACTTGTCTATATAACCTTTCCAAATCCTGTAACATCTTACCAAAGGTAGCCCACCTCAAGGTCTCTGGAGTGCTCTGATTGTAAGGTTGTGTCCACCTGACTTCATGCCACCAAAACCACGCAGGAGCCTTTTCCAAGGCTCTAGCAACTGGCCACCCACTCCAGAGAAACCCACCTGCTCTTTTGGGAAGTGGATGTCTGTAATGCTCATGTAGAACTGGTTGGGCCTTGGGGTTGTGACCACTCAAAACTTTCTCCCACCGCTACATATTTGTGGATGTGACCCCTTTTCATCCTGCCAGTAGTCTTTGAGGTAGCCGTTACCCATTATCCTCTTCTGATCTGGGGTTCCCTTATGGGCCTGTCCCAGAGTCATCCAGCAGACGCACGTAGGTCTGAAGACAAGAGAGGTCTCTCACTTTCCCTGAAGCAGCCCCCACAGGATCTTAGAGGGCCCAGCTGACCTGTAACTGCTCACTGAGCAGTGGCAACATACCTGACTGTGTGGTTCAGTGGGAAGTATGGTGGACAGGTGAGTAGGGGGTAAGATGCTGGCCCTGGGGTTCGGTCTATGTGCACAGCATTTACCTTAGAACCCTGGTCTAGGAAATGGAACAGTGTACAAAAGGAGACAGGACCTGGTGTGTGGGAAGTCAGAAAGGGGGAGCTGCATCCAGGAGAGGTGCCTTCTGCTGGATCTAACTCCCTTAGGAAGCTGAGAGATGCCATTTCCAGGTTTCTGTGACATCCCTAAACTACCTGGAAATCAGATGTAAATCATTCACTCCTTACTCTGGGTGGTTGTAGTGCAAAGGCTTATTTCAGCCTGAGGAGCCTGATTTGGGGCCCTTCCAGGAGGTGCAGTTCCTGCCACTGAGAAAATCCTTGCCTGCTTCATTCAGGCCTCTTCTCAGTAACTAGCCATAGAAAAGGTGACCCTCTTATTCTCCAACCCCACCACTCAGCTCTATTTTGAATTAGCCAAAGTAACAGGGCAGTCATTCCCATCTACCTTGGAAAGATTCCAGCCCTATTCTGGGAGGTGAGGATGGCGAGTGGAATTCAGGCAACAGAATGGCCCTCCGCCTTCCTTTTTTCTCCTCCAACAGCAGCAAGGCCCAAGGCTTCCAGAGAAGACATTCCTTCCACTTGGAGATATGCTTAAGAGCTGGTGGAAAGAAGAATGACAGCTCCATTCCACCCAAGTACCCATGTCTGATAATGAGCCAAATACATTCTTTCAGAAGTTCTGGTTTTACAAAGATTTTGTTGACAACTTGGAAGTGCGAAGAAGGTGGGTATATAGGCAGGTCTGAGAGAGTATACACTGTAGTTTATTCTGTCCCTCTGCCATGGGCCCAGAGTGGCCAAGGCATCCCAGAACTAGGATCAGAAAGACTGTTAGGTCTTCAACATACTCACTGGGTCTATCAAGGTGTACACATCTGGCATTCAATGCTTTTTTAAAAATGAAGAGATGGCTTCCTGACAGGAGTAAGTCCTGAGAAATATGTTCTTGGGCCATTTTGTTGTGAGTATCCGGGTGAATTACACACAAACTAAGACATCTACAACACCACTAAGCAATATAATCTTCTATAAGATTGAAGGATATGGAAAACAGACACCAGAGAGAAAGGAGAACGATGGCCCCCAGAAAACTTCCCTTATCTACAACTGTTCCCCTACAGCCTTCCTGCCCCACCCTAAAGGAGTCCACCAGTGATGACCCAGCTCTGCTAAACCCTATAAAACTCAGTTCTTTCTTGTTGCCCCTTGCTATTTTCCCTTTGAAAAATTGTGCCCTTCCGTTGCCTAATAAAAGCATCAATGACGATGACCATGACCGTTAAGGTCAGCCTCCCTTTCTCTTTTTGTATCACCTTTCTTTTGCTTTCGGAAAAAGCAGTCCGTCCTGATAAAATTTTTCTTCAGTCTGTGGCTAGGATTCAGTTCTCACAAATGTTAGGTTTCTGGAGGAGCCAGCTTTTTTCTATAGTTATCCTATTCTCCATAACCCTAAATACTATGGAGTTGGGAATGCAAATTGTTTAAAGGAACCAGAGAGGCACATGTCCTAACTCCTGTTCTTCCATTATTAATTGTGTGACCTTGAACAGAGAACTCAGGGTGTCACCCTCCTGCCTGGGAAAACAGTTTCCTCGGGGAGGAAAAGTGTCTAAGTTTGAGAACTGCAGCTGACTCGAGTTGAGGGCCTGGTCTCCTTGGACTGCCTTTCTCTGGAGAGGCCCCAACACGGCGGACCTCTGCCCCGCGGAAGCCCTGGCCGCACACCCCTCCTTCCCCACGTGGTTGGAGCAGCGTGGCCCGCGCGGCCGCGCACCGGGGCTCCCGAGTAAAGCAGGGAGGCCGGCTTCGCCTTCAGCCTCGGTGCTTGGTACTTAATGGGAGCTGGAAGGACTGTTCACGGAATGAGGAAAGTGGCACCTGAACAGGTCGCCTCCGTGGGCCCCCGCAGCCTATCGGGGCGCCCCAGTAGGCGCGCGGGGAGTTGCTGGGCAGATGGCTGGGAGCCTTCCCACCGCGGGGCCCGTCCCAGCCCCCGCCCCGCCCCGGCGTTCCGCACGCGGAGGGAAGGGGGAGGCGAGTTCCGCGCCCGGCGGCGTCACTGCCCCTTTAATCCAGCGAGGCTCCGCAGGGCCGGCGACGTGGGGCCTCCAACGCGAAGGTCACAGGGGCAGGGCGGCGAGGACGCGCGGAAGGCTGGCCTGGGCGGAGCTGGCCGCACGCGGCGGGGCGCGGACCAATCGCCGCTCCGCTGCGCCTGAACGTCACGCGTTGCCGAGGGGCGCTTCGGCCCGGGCAGACGCGAGTGGCGGCGGAGGGGAGAAGCCGGCAACTGTAGGGGACCGCCGTCCCCGCCACCCTCGCCCTCCCGGCCCCCGGCCCCTCACCGGTCGCGGCTGGCTCCTCGGACGCCGCGCGGCTCCCACTCGGCAAGTCTGCCGACCCGCTTCCCGGACTCCGAGACCGGGGCGGGGAGCGCGGCCGCCGAGCGGGCAGCCGGAGGCGCCTCGGAGCGGAGGTCACGTTGCAGGCCCGCTCTCCCCGGCGGCCGGTGTCGCAGGTTGCTGGGGAGCCTGGGGGGTACACCTCTGCCCGCCCAGCTCCACGGCGGCGCAGGAACCCTGGGGAGGGGCGGGCCCTGCGGGAAGCCGAGGAGGTGCCTGGCCCCGCCCGTAGCTCCGCCCCTGGACCGGCGCAGCGAATCCCTGCCTCCTCCCCTGCCCGCCTGCCCGCCCTTGAGCCTCATCCCGGCCAATTGGAGTAAAGGGCGCCGAGCACCGCGCGCCCCCGCCACTCCCCGGGCCGCGTTGGGTGAGCCCAGTCTTGAGGCTGGTGCGCTCCGGGCCAGCGGTTGGAGTAACCTTGCGTGCTGAGCCCGGCACGGCCACTGCCCGACGCGAACCAGATCTCGGAGGGCCCCCTCTCCAAACCTTTCCAGTAGTAGTTTAGCGACTTATTACTGTGAGGCCAGACTCGATTTTGCTTGACGTAGACCCGCCCAGGGTCGCACTGCTAGAAGCTTGGGCACCCTGTTATTCTTGACAACCGCCTCTCCATGAGCTTGCGGACAGAGCGCCCTCGCCAAACGTAGATTCTTGGTCTTCTTCCTCTGGCAGATACTATTAGTGTGGCGGGAAATGTATAGTGTTTCAGCCTGGCTGACCCCTTTCCGGGGACTGTTGATCCCCTCAAGATCCTTCTTCACTGATTTTCCTTTAGAGATCACTTAGAATCATCCGTCTTGTTAGACATTTAGAGCTCTGATCCTGAGACTCTTAAATCAGTGTGCACTGACACCTCTTACACTTGGCCAGGAAACTCTTTACATCTTCTCTACTTTAATTCCACATATTCATAGACCCTTAAAATTGCCATTTCCTTAAACTTATATTGAAATTCTCTCTCCACTCTTCGCTAGGGGTTAATTGTAACACGCTTCCCTGCAACGTTGCTATAGTTGTCTAAAGTAGCCTGTGGAAGGTTGCTCCATAGTTAAAGGAAAACCCTTTGTCTTACTGAAGCATGAATCATGAATGCAGGGTCCCTACTCACAGATGCTCTGTGAGTATTTGGTGCCTATCACAGCATGGGATAAGAATAGGTCTGACAATAGCAAAGCTGAAAACCAAGACATAGAATGCAGGCCTGGAATGATGAGGGCCTGACCAAATGGTTTTTTACCCTACCAATTTACATCAATAGATGACAATTCCCACAGTGGTTCATAATTCCACACACAGATACAGCTGTGAACCACCAGATGAATCCCCCTGAAGTTATGATTGTGTCCTATTCCTGATCAAAAACTGTCAAAAGTGAAGTTTGTCCTTCTGGTGTGGCATTTAAGACCTTCTAACCTGCCTTCTAGTTTGTTCTTTCCAAGTTGCCACTAAATGGACCATTTCTCTCCCACTTTCTACATTTCCTTTAGCTTGGGATACACTCCTCTCATTCCTCCAACTCTTCTTGTCTGTCATAGTATGCTTATTACCCTTTAGGGTTGGTTCAAATGCCAGCTCACCCTCAAGATGAAAACTGTACCTTCTTTCTGAAGATCACTGGAATTGGTCATTCAGCAATGCCTTAAGTATTTATTGAAAATCTGTTAGCTTTGCAGGTCACAAGATACTTAAGACACATTCTCTATATTTACAGTCATTTACTATGTATTTTCAAATGATACGTATAGTTTACCTCCCTTACTAAACTAAGCTTGCAGGCAGAGTCAGTGTCTGAGTGAACATTTCAGATTACCTGCTAGGAATTGAGCAGAGTATTGGAGAGAAAATAGAGACTGTCTTTTGAGGACATGCTGGGAGTGGGAGACAGACCCCCACAGACATTTCCATACCATTGTGAATGGGATAAAGTGATATAACAGTAAAATAAGAATAATTCTGTCATAGGTCATCAGTACACTTCAATGACTCAATATGCAGTGAAGACTCATATTGGGATCTGTGGATGGAAGTGAAGGATTTCCACTTCCTAGATTTCCGACACTATATGTGGTGACACTGGTTTGTGCAGAGGAACTGACTGACCAGGAAAGGAATAGGCATGTACTAAATCCATACCAGGGAAAATAGAGGCTTAGAACTCTGGAGCACCCAGAGGGAAGCAGGGTTGGAGTTCTAGAAATTGAGGAGGTGAAGATGTAAGGAGAGAAAACTAAGAGAAATTTTGGGCTAAATCAAGGAATTCCTCCCTTCCACAACTTCTATTTATTTATTTTTTGCAGGGCTAGGGATTAAATCCAGGGTCTTGAGCATGCTAGGCAAGTGGTCTACCATGAAGCTACTTCCTCAGCTCTCCACAAGCTCTTATTGTGGCCCACAGTCCACACCTGGCTAGGTAAAGCAATATAGAGATGAATAAAGTATCACATACCCATCTTGTATTCATGCAATATGGTAGAAAAATCTATCCTAGACCCACGTGTTGGCTTCCCTCAGTGGGCTGGGGAAGGGCCAGGGTGTATGAGGGTTCATAAAAACTAGGAAGTTAGAGGTGAATGAGGTAAGCTATGAGACTGGATAGCATGTCCAAGAGGTTGTAGGTGTACAAGAGCTAAGGGCAGAAGCCTAGAGCATCACTCTTCCAAAAGGAGGAAGCTGTAGAAGGGTAACCACTAAAGGCTTTAGTGGTGATGGTGGGGGGGTTGGGACAGGGTCAAGTTTGGGATCCTATGTGAGGAAGTGGTGGACATTGCCCCATGCTGGAGTGAGTCGAATAGTAGCAAGGCCATGGGGTTTGGCTAGAGGGCACTGCCCATGGTTTCAGACAGACATGTTTACCAATTGGTACTCAGTTATGGTTAGATAAAAGCAAGAAGTTCTGGTGTGCTCTTGCACAGAGGGTGCTGTAGATAGCAACAATATCCTGCACATTTCCAAAAGCTATAAGAAAGCAGTTGGAAAGTTTTCAACATAAGAAATAGTGCTTCAGGAGATAGATGTTTATCTGATTGAAACATTACACAACATACATTTATTGAAACAACACATTGCCCAATTAATATGTATGAGGTTTAATATATCGATTAAACATAATTCAAATTAGAAAAAAGATAGCAGACAGTCTAGAGAGTTGTCATGCAGAGCAAGCACAGAGAACACCTGCTTCAGTTAACATCAGCTAAGGGGCAACTGAAAGGCTATCAGGACTGCACAGAGGATTCCAAATTCCTCGTTTGAAACGTGAGCCCAATGGATGTTCAGTGTCTAAAATCAGATTCAGAAGGCTTGCTATGCTACTAGGACAGAAGACTATTTCAGTTTCATTCATCATGCTCCTATATTGCTAATACAATATTTTCCCTTCTTGAAGTGTTTGGATTTCAGATCCCTGTGCAATAAAAATGTTCGCCTCTAGAGCACAGTGGCTTCCAGTGCATCCTTAAATAACTCCATAGATGTCAACTGACAGTTTTCCAACAGCGGAAAGAACAAATGCAGAAAATTAATATTCAGTAATTTAGAATGATGAGAAAAGACTGGGTTAATTAAATACCAAATTGCAGATTTTATTTTATTTTTTGAGAGAGAGAGAGAGAGGAGAGATACCAAATTGCAGATTTTATTTTATTTTTTGAGAGAGAACTTTTTCATTTTTTTTTTTTTTTTTAGCTTTCAGCGGACACAACATCTTTATTTGTATGTGGTGCTGAGGATCGAACCCTGCGCCACACGCATGCCAGGCAAGCGCGCTACTGAGCCACATCCCCAGCCCCAGATTTTATTTTTTTAAGTATGAATATTTTAATTAATGTCAAGTCTCATAAATCCAGATCAAAATGGACTTCAAGAAATAAGAGGATGAACAAAAATTTACAAATTTCATCAATAACACACATTTTAAATTAAGGTAAACAGTAATCTCAATAAAAATCGCTTGTTGTTTGTACTGGTTAGAGTCTGCACTTGCCCAAGGTCTCAGGCACTAATTCCATCAAAAGACACTACTTATTTTTACCATCATGTGGGTAAACTAACTGTGAATAGCTATAGTAAATTAGATATATATGATACAGCACAAAAGTATTTCCTAGTTCTTCATGGTGTCTAGGTCCTTAAATATGAAATTTTTTAAAAAGATAAAATTTATGTTCAAAATAAGATATTGATAATAAACCTAAAATCATGGTGCAGAAGTTTCAGGGAAAAATCTATCTCAAAATAAAACATAGGGTAGGATAATATAAATTTTTATAATTTAAACAACTTTAGGGGTCAAGCAAGAGTTGTAAATATAAGTTGAAATGACATCAAATGCAAATCTATAGTAGCTTTGTTATTTTCAAAATTCAGGCATTTAAAATGTAAGCACATACACTTAAATTAACATATTGTGTGTTAAGATTTTAAGTAACCTTGAGTACTTTTGTGAGGCTTTATTGAGGCCACGAGGTACTATCCCTGAGACCTGGATTATCTGAAATCTCACACAAGATCTGCCTCTTCCAGCAGCACAACCTCAGGCAATTTATGTAATCCTCTTGTCCCTCAATTTCCAAAGCCTGACTACCCTCGGTGGGGAGGGAAAGAGTCATGGTGTCTGAGGTTTGCAAACATCAGGAAGTCAAGAGGTGAGTGGATGAGCCATGGGAGTGGGTGGCACTTCCAAGAGGCAGCAGCTGTAAAATGCAGGCATAATTTATCTACTGGTTGTGGATTGCGCAGAATAGTGCCCAGTACAAGGAAAGGACAGCAAAAATGCCTGTGTCTTCTGGGTTTTTTTTTCATTACACTTTGCAATCCCTCCCACCACTTCTTCAGGCAAGCACTCATTTGCTTTTGTCCCTAAACAAGAATCAACTAATCTGATTAAACAGATTGATAGAGGTATTTATTAAATATATAACTGATGATAGAAGTTGTTGAAGATAAAGGGTAGTTTGTTGGGAAAAAAAAAGAAGGAAAAAGTTTTTAATGACAAAGACGGTTTAAAATAAGAATGTGAGGAAATAAATAACCAATGAAGTTAGAAGAAAATTAATGAACTAAAAAGCTTGACTTGTGGCACTACATAGCAATTCGTGGTACTGCTATCATCCTTATTCAGCCTTCATGTTGTCATGTTTCCTTCATTAAACTAGTCAACAGGACTGCTGGTTGGCCATCTCTTTGTGCCAGGGGCTGGGAGGGGCTACGCTTGTGGCAGGAAGATTATTTAGACATATGCTGCTGTACAGTACATTAATCATTAGCCATGCATGTCTATGAGTCAGGGGGAGGATCACTTGAGCCCTGGAGTTCAAGGCCAGCCTGGGCAACATGGCAAGATGCTGTGCCCATTCTCTGCCCATGAGGAAGAAAAACAAATTAGTTTGTCAGTCACACTGGCCACATTTTTGGTGCTCAACAGCTACACGTGGCTAGTGGCTCCCATTTGGGCAGTGTAAATACAGAAACTTCCATCATCATTTAAAGTGCCATTATATAGGGCCCATCCAGAAGGCTCTTGAGGTACATTGTGCATGGTGGAAGTCAGAAGGACCTAAGCTGAAGGAATTGCAGTGAGGAGAGGAAGGATTAGAGAGACTTCACATGATGAAGCTATGAAGGGAGACACATTGAGGATGTCTTCTAGATGTCTACCTAGGACAAATTCTGTAGAACCATTCACCAATACAGTCAATGTAGAAGGAACAGGATATGGGGAAAGGGAATGAAGTCAGGATTAGACACAGTGAGTGGAAGCAAGCCTGGCACCAAGCAGTGATGCCTAGGAGCCTGCTGGCTGAGTGCAGTCCATGGGGAGTCTCTAGAGGCAGTTTCAAGGAAAGAGCCACAGACAGGAGTAGGGCTGGACTTGTGTGAGAGCATGCAGGAAATCAGGTGGCAGGAGGTGGTCACAGGCTAATGTCATGGCCTGGGAACACTAGTGTTTAGGATAGGTTTTCAAACATGAGATAAAAATCAACAAACTGAATCTCTACCAGCATTAAAAAAATTATTTAAGTATTAATGTACTTTGCATGCAATTTGGATCATATTTTCCTTAAATATTAATTTATTCACACACATATGCAATCATTAGCTTGTAACAATGATATATTTCTGTGTTGTGGTCCAATTAGCTTGGATGTCATCAATTTATAGAAAGAACACCACAGACTATAAGCTACGTGGGAACCATAATGCCTTTTTTTTCATCATAATTCAAAATTGTGGCACACAATAGTAAGGACACTGCATGAAGAAATAAAACAACTCACAGAGAATAGGACACCTAGGACATGGGTGACTGAGAAGGCAAAGAATAAAAGAGAAAATTAACCCAGTGTCAGATGTCAGTGCCTTGGCTATAATGAGAAAACAGATGACCCTTCTGTAATTTTATGAATTGGCAGGGAACTCCACATCCAGAGCTGAAAAGGAGGTGAAGTGGACATGAGACAAGTGACAGGGACATTAAGAGGGACTGTTTTTACTAAGTGTGAAAGTTTGATTCAAAAGAGATTATATAGTAAAGGCAGGCTCTAGAACTGTGGTGTCCAATAATGGAAAGCACTAGGCAATATGGCAATTTAAATATAAATTAATTAAATAAGAATAGACTTCCTGGGCTGGAGTTGTGGCTCAGTGGTGGAACACTTGCCTAGCATGTGTGAGCCAGTGGGTTCAATTCTCAGCACTATATATAAATAAATAAAATAAAGATCCATCAACAACTTAAAGAATAGACATCCTTACTCACACTATTTCCATTTCAAGTGCTCATTGGGCATGTGTGGCTAGAAGCCATCATAATGCATATAGGTCTGATACAGAACATTACCTTTGTTGTAGAAGGTTCTGCTAAACAGTGCTGCTTGAAGAGTTTTAATTCACAAATAAAACAAGTTTAGACTAAACCAGTATACAGTATCCTACAACTGCTTTTTACCTGAAGCATTATCCAAATCCAGCAGAAAACCACTAGGGGATTATCTTACAAACCATACATAATAAAAATTACATTTGGACTCACTGGGTTAGAGTGACCACTGGGAGGCCAGTGGAGACACGGAGAAGCTGCTGAATCTCAGGGTGCTTTTTTTAGGGAATCTGGGCAGTATATACATTTACAATGTTTTCTAAAAATCCAACAAAGATCTGTGACAAGCAGTAGCAGCTCATGATTGAAAGGACTGAACACACAGAAAAAGGAGATGTGGACTAGGGCACATAGGTACTGGAATAATGCTGAATAGGAAAAGTTGGAAAATTCAGGCTAGGGTAGACAGAAAACTAAGTGAAATGGGGTCATTACAGTGAAAGTCTTGTTCTACAAAATTGAAATGACTGGTAGAGAAAAAATGTTTACAACTGCTACATGTAATTTCATGGATTATATATGGTACCTCAATAACAATAAGGAATGTGGCAGAAAAGTGAAGCATTATTACCATCAGATAATGCTGACCTCTTAGGATAAGTCACTTTTGAAATTTTAAAATGAATATTTCCAATTTCAAGGAAAAATCTCATTTAAATCACCTTTTTTAATGGAATATATTTGATTCTACTTTCTGCTATCCTGTGATGGGAATGGAAACCAATGCCACATGTACGCTAGGCATGCATTCTACCACTGAGCTACATTCCCAGCCTACTCTGTCCCCCAAATTTTAAAAAAATATGGTAATTCAAGGGATTAGGGGATGGAAGGAGGGAACTGAGAAAGGCAGAATTCTTGGTACATAACACCTCCATCCCAACCTCTGCACTTAGGAAAAGAAAGAACTCTAACATAGCCCATAGCAACAATAGTCATGTTCCTAGGGTGACCCCAATTCTTTCTCCATTAAAATGCCTGCCTGCCTCAATGCAGCTAGGAAAATTACTGTTTGTTCTAGTCATTATCTGGTAAGACGCTCCTAACTTCCTTTTCTTAAGTATTAACTAACAAGCGCAATTGTGAATCCTTCCTTCATCCCTTTGCTTATGTATCTCACCTCTTTGAGGATACTCCGGGGTATCCTTCTCAGGAATGAGACCTATTCCTTTAAAGGTAATCATCAGGAACAACAGGTCTCGATCTCCCAGTCTCAATGAAATGCGACAGAAGACTCTTTGCTTGGTCAAACTTTAGTCATTCGTCTGAACCTTATTTTAGGCCCAATGTACATGTGTCCCTAACATCAGGTGTAACAAAGAATCTCAAGTTTAACAAGAACACCCCCGCCGCCATCCTGGGTGTTCGATCAGCCTTCTGCACCACCGCCAGTCCTGTACTCTCAGGAACCGTTAGGCTGGTTTTGCCACCCACTCCTTAAACCCCGCTGTTGGCACTTGGCAATTTTTCACCCACTGACCCTACATGGCTCCTTGGCTACAGGTTGATCCACGCTGGAACTGGATGAGCTCCCTCTCTCCCTCCCTGCAATGATCTCTACACCTGCTTTGATGCTTAGTGATCCCGAATAACGCCTTCTTTCCCTCTTTAAGACCAACTAACTTCTCCCCTCTGACTGCCCTGAGACCCGCTCAGCCTCGCTCGTCCGTTTCTCCCTGGACACGCCGGAACACTTCCCTACAAACAGGGCAGGGGCTCTGCTGTCCCCGACTGTCGGAAGTCACTGGAGACAGCTCCGTCCAGCTACGCTCAGGTTGGACAGGCTCCTCGGGGATGAGGAAGGACTCGGTTGGCTTGTGGGTGCCTCCCCCGCTCTGGGCGAGGGGCCTGCTCCTCGGCCCAGGGACGAGCCGCAGGGGCGCCGGGGCTCCGCGCCAACGCCAAGCCCCGCTCGCGAAGCTCTTAGGCGGCGGCCTCCAGGACAGACCTGCACTTTGCCGCCCTCCGCCAGGCTGCCAATGCTCACGGTCCCATTGACGCCCCTGCAGCGAGAAAAATCCCGCCCGGAAGGAGACCTCCCGGTCAACCTCAGCCCCCGGACCTCAGCTGCCCCTGTGGCCGCAGCCGGAAGTTCCCGGACCCACATACGCCGTCGCTCCCGCCCTTCCGGGAGGGGCCGGAAGTGCCTTTCCCAGAGTTGCCGTCCAAGATCCGTAAAGCAAGATGGCAGCACACGCTCTGCGGACACTTACGAGCCTCCTGTTTCTGGCCTTTCTCTATTCACAAGGGACCTTCGGTTTCCATTATCCCCTCTATTTTCCTTTAGAAAATCACGCTCACTTCTGGATTCCACTCGCCCTTGGCGGAGAACGAGCTGGAAGCCGAGAGGCTAGGCTGAACGCTACGAGGCACCATGCTGTACGGAACCGAAGGCCGAGAAATTCGCGCTCGGCCGGGCAGGCGAAGGAGAGTGGGAGGGAGGGCGTTGTTACCTGCTGGCGCATTTCCGCTTCCGCCAGGCCCCGTCGTTTTGGTTGGACCGGCTTGTTGCGGGGAGGGAGGGGGAAGATTGTTTGCTGCCTGGGAGCACTGCGCAAGGGAAGGTAAACTGAGGTAAGGCTGTGCCTTATGGGGAGCTTTTGTGCCTGGATATGAAGATGGCTGGAGCATGGTCCTCGGGATTGCAGAAGGATGTAGGGTTGGAGACGGGAGGCTCGTGTTCCGCAGGGATGGAGAGAGGAGAGGAGGTGGGGCCAGGCTGGGGGTAACAGGGTGAATTGCACAGCTGGAGGAGTGGGGTGGGGCGGGCGGAGGAGAGGGTGGGGGCTCGGAGGGAAGCCCCGTGGGCGCTGGTTGAGCTGGGGTGGGAGCTGGGACAGGGGTCAGAGTCGGACCTCAGGTCCTGGAGAGCCGAGGAAAGAAGTTGAAACTGGGGTCCAGGCGGAATACAAGAGCGTGGAGAGACGAGAACGCAGTTGTAGGGAGGCTGGGAGGTAGACAGGGGCTGGTGGCCGAGGCCCTGATGCTGACATGGCCATACACTTGGCCTTGTTTCTCCTGCAGCTCCCCAGAGACGCCTCGAAGCCTCTGCTCCAGCCTGGCCTTCTCTCTCCAGCTGGCACTACAGCCTGGAGGCGCCTTCCTCCACCCTCCCGAATGGTGCTGCTCTTCGCTGGCCTCGGCCCAGGATCCAGGCCCCCTTTGCCCCCTGCCTCGGAGCTGTTGCTCCAATACCCTGTTGGTGGACTCCTGGTGGAGGAGAGAGAAGAACTTTTGCCCGTACGGGGTTTTAGTTCTAGGAATTTCAGCCTCTGAGTTTGAGGTTCTTCCTGTGCCCACTTTATCAGCCTTTTGAGAAGACAAACACTTCTCTTTGCCATCTAGAGCCCAGGAACCCTCAAACTGGGGCCCTGGTCCCAGCATGTCAGTCCTCTCTTGTGCATAGGGCTCTGCCCTCTCCAGGTCAGCATGGCTGAGTTCAGACAGGTTCCAGGGGGGCGGGAGACCCCACAGGGGGAGCTGCGGCCAGAAGTTGTAGAGGATGAAATTCCTAGGAGCCCAGTGGCAGAGGAGCCTGGAGGAGGAGGTGGAAGCAACAGCAATGAGTCCAAATTGTCTCCAAGAGAGGAGGAAGAACTGGATCCTAGAATACAGGTGAGAAGACTGAGTCTGGGGAGAGAAAAGACATCCAGCCGGCAGTCTTCCTGAAGAACTGTCAGATGAACAAGAGCTTAAGCTTCTCTCCCCAGTATCCTGGGGCAGGAAAGAAAACAAGTTTGTCAGCACAGCATTGTAATTTAGTGTGGCAAGTGCCAAGAGAGGTGTGTGTGTTTGTGCACGCACGTGCAGGGAAGGCCCTGAGTGCCAGGGTGTGTTGCTAAAAGCTTCCCTGCAGGAAGCCCAGGGTCAGGTTGGCCATGGAAGCCAGAGACACACTTTAGGTCAGCCAGAGTAGAACTGTTGTGCTTCTTTCTAGGTGAGCGGAGGTGCCATTAGGGAGTGAGGGATCTTTCCTTCTTTCTACCTTTTTCAGCAATGTCTCCCAGGAACATTCCCTTCTGTAGGCTGTGAGACCTTTCAAGTGTTAGGAAGGAGGCCCTGGGTTTGGACCTAGAAGGTAATCTTCTGTGTTCAAGGCTTTCCGTCAGCCATGGGCAGTCCATAATAACACGTTGCTGGCTCTCAGGTTGGAGGGTCTACCGGAGGAATGGAAGAGCAGTTTATTGCCTTGGGTGTTTACAGTCCAGCTGGAGAGCAGACAGGGGGAGCTGTGGCCAGGTGAGGAAAACTGGCCCCATGTGGAGGAGCTCCCTGGCCTCGGTTCTAGTGCTGGGTTGTAATGTTCAGGGTGTTGGCTATGAAGGTCTTTCTGGAGAGTGCTTGGACAGGTGACAGCCATGATGCTCCTTGTATTTGAGGCCTGATCTGCCATTTGGTCAGGTTGCATCGCCAAAGTTCTGGTATCAGAAAGTGACTCACCCTTCTCTAGTTGAGCAAGAGTGTCCCAGGCTTGAGTTCTTGGGTTTCTCTGTGAGCAGACCTTTATTGGATCACTGCAGTGAGTTGCTAAGAAATAGAATCTGGTCCTGGCATCCTGTGGCCATTGTGGTCTGAGTTCCCAGGTTATGAGCCATTCATTTCTGCTGTGAGTGGGTAATTTATTTCTGTTGTGCCTCATGGACACTGCATTGAAAACAGCTTGAGTGTTCTTTCTAATTCTACTGATATTTTGTCCAATAAGGAAATAAGTTGTACTAACAGTGTTGGGCTGTACTATGAGCTGTGGTTTTTAGGAAAGTTGAGGCTCAGTTTCTTCATGTGTGAGGCAAGGGCTTGGTCTCACTGACCTGCATGGCTCATGTTGGCTGTGCTCAAACACAGGTGTACAGTCCTTTTCTTTTACAAATTCTTTTGCTTGTCTTTTGGTGAGAGTTCGCAGTGGTGCTTTGGGACAGAGGTCTCTGTTCTTGAGGAGGGCCTCTGTCAGGCACTCTTCCTCCTGCTTCAGAGGGGTCTCTAGGGAGAGAATCCAGTGCTGTGGCTTCTCTGCTCTCCTGCTTCTGTGCGTTTTCCGGTCTCTGCACAGGCAAAGGCACAGAATGAAGAGTCGCACTTGCACCAGGCTGTCTGAAAAGGCGAGCTGCAGCTTCTGAATGTGCTATGTAAAAAATATTAATTAAAATTAAAATAGAAAGTGATTCTTCTGACAGTGCTGTGCTGAAAGTGCAGACGCAGAGCACGTCCATGGTCACAGGCAGCTCTGCGAAGGTGGAGTGTCCTGAGGACACTGTGGAGCTTGCAGGCTGCATGAGGAGGAAAGGCCCCTGGCAGCCTCCCTCGTTTGAGGCCATGAGTGTGGCAGGCCATCATGCCAGCCTCAGCAGGGGTTGGTGTCTTCTCACCCTGTGGGAGAAGCAGCCTGGTGTGAGGGACATCCTTCCTGGAATAGGCCATGACCCTCCAGTGTTTGGGTCCCTCTTCTGCACATGGAGGAGTTTCGGGCCCGTGTCTTTCGAGGTCCATTTTAGTGTTGACAGTGACCAAGACTACGTCGCCTACTGATGTGTTTGGGTCCTTTAAATGGCTGTCCACTTTTCTGGATTATCATTGCATTGGTTGGGGCTCCATCAGAACACACGAGGGAGCTTTCAAAATCACCCTTCCCTGACTTGCCAGTCATTTGGTTTCTCACAGGTAGGGTACAGAGTGACTCTAATGCACAGCCTGGGTGGAGTCCACTGGCACATGGATATCCCAGAGGGCCTGGTTTTTGCATTTTCCAAAGTTCCCAGAAATGGTTGTCCATGGGGTGAAGCCCTCAAGTGGTCTGGGGCCCCTTGGCCACACATGCCTGCTGTTTGTGGGACCACGCTGGAGGGTGGAAGGAGGCTGGTTGGCAGCTACCTGTGGTGTGCTTTCTCGCTCAGGAAAGGTTAGTGCTGCGTCCCTGTGTTGGCACTTCAGTGGAAAGTTCTCCAGCTTCCAGAGAGAGTGTTGCAGTGGGAGGAAGGAGAGAGGAGGTTTTGGGTGGGTCTGGGTCTCCCCTACGTTTTCTTCATCTCCTCTGTGGTGGGCACATTCTTCTTTTGCCCCCCCCCCCCAGACTCCTTGGAGTGACTTCGCAATGTGTGTCCTCATCTGGAAGTGTTGGTCTAGCTGGGGAAGCCGTGCCCGAGTTGCTTGATGTTTTTGACGGCTTGCACTAGGTGGGGCGGGAGCCTCTGTCCTGAGTGCCCATGCCTTTGACTCAGTGGCCTGGCATCCTGAGAGTGCAGCCAGTGTGCCCGGGAAGGTCACCCTCCCTGCTGGCTGCTGCTCACTGATGGATGAGGCACGCTGACTCAGACTGTCCTCCCTGCGTTCCTTTGGAGCTGAGAGCCAGGAGTGCTGGTGGAGCCGGCCAATGGCCTGTTGCCTATGGGCCAGGGTGGTGCCTGGAGTGCTCGATGGCTTCCCGCTCAGCTTTGCTGTGTGTTTGTGCCCCCTTTTCTCTCTCTGCAGGCCTCTCTGCTGTCTCTCCTGTCCTGCTGGACCCCACAGGGCAGAGCTGAGCAAGTGGTGTGTTAGTTGTAGGAAGTGCCTTTGGGTTGCTGGTTCCTGTGTAATGAAATGATGTCTGTTTCTGCCACGGGCCGGGAGCAAGAGCCCTTGTCAATTTTCCACCAGGGACAACTTAACACTGAGCCCTTCTCCTCATTGTCTGGGAGTTGGGGGTGGGGAGCACTCTGGGTCATGGAACCAGGTGGGGATCTGATCCTGGATCTTGCTTAGCTCAGGTGGACACTGCAGGGTGAGCTTGGCCCGCCTCCCTCTTCTCTCCCTTGGAATAAAAGCTTACTGCATTCCTGAGGCCTGTTCTTTGCCTACCCAGTGGTGATCACAGCAGTCCTGTCTTTTCTGAGCCATTCATGGAAGGACAGCCTCAGTCCCAGAGGATGGCCACAGTGTCAGGACAGTGAGATCAGACCCGACTCGGTCACCATTCCCCCTCGTTGGGTTGTCCCTCTCTACAGGGATGAGCTGGGGAGGAGCCTCACGCTGCAGCTGTTGAGGGAACTGGCCCCTCTCTCTGCAAGGCAGTCAGGAACCTGCTGGCCCACTGGGAAGGACCCTCTCCCACTCTGAGGGGCGTCGCCTTTCTGGGGCCCTTTGGGTGATTCCGTCAGCTCAGGGAGAGGTCCCTGTTAGGGAGGTGCTCTGTAATTAGAGCTGATGCTGCTCCCTAGGCATCCTCTGCCTCCTCAGCCTGTCTGTTGGCTGCCCGTCCCAAGTGGCTTGTTCTGACACTGGGTTGTGGTTTACTTCCCCCGATGCACCGACTGTTAGCTTGCACTGTCAAATACAGGAGCCACATGCTACTGTCTGAAGTTGGGATGTGCCCTTGGGATCAAATGCAGTGGATTTTGAAAAGCATTTAAAAAAAAGTGGTTCATATTTTAGGTTGATTGCATGTTGACATAACATTTTAGTATTTTGGGTTAAAAGCAGTGTGTCACCAATGGAGACATCCCCGGGGAGCATGTATTAATCTTATCCCCAAAGCTTGATTTCCTCTTTTTTTGTGTGTATGTGTATGGGGGGGATAACCAGAGATTGACCTCAGGGCACTCAACCACTGAGCCACACTCCCAGCCCTATTTTGTATTTTATTTATGGACAGGGACTCAGTGAGTTGCTTAGTGCCTTGCTTTTGCTGAGGCGGGGCTTTGAACTCCTGTCTCAGCCCCCTGAGCCTCAGGATTATAGGCATGCACCACAGTGCCCAGTGATTTCCTCCTCTTTAACTTGGGGGTTTACCAGGCCCACAGGTAGAGTTTCTAGGGTCGTGTTAGATGGTACCCAGTAGGTGTCTGACAGGGACATGTTGGGACAGTCCCTCCTCCATGTCTTTCCCCTTCCCCGGCATCTGGCCTGCCTCTCCTGGCCCACTGGGTACTGTCTCTCTTCCCCTGCTCTAACCACGCTCTCTGTGCAGGAAGAACTGGAGCATTTAAACCAGGCCAGTGAGGAGATCAACCAGGTGGAGCTACAGCTGGACGTGAGTCTCTTTCTTCACACCCTTGGGCTGGTCTCCGGGGATATCTCCATTGGTGTCTTGCCCAGATGGAGAGAGTGAGAGGAATGGGTGTGTCTGAGGAACCAGAGACCTGGGAGCCATGTACATGCTCTTCCTCCACCCTGTCCCTTTGCCAGGAGGCCAGGACCACCTATCGGAGGATCCTGCAGGAGTCTGCGAGGAAGCTCAACACGCAGGGCTCCCACTTAGGGAGCTGTATTGAGAAGGCTCGGCCCTACTATGAAGCTCGACGGCTGGCTAAGGAGGTAGGACTGCGTGAGCCTGGCCTGGACTCTGTCTGCACCCAGAGGGCAGAGCACTGGGGCAGACCTGGCTCTGCTTCAGATCAGCTCTGGGCCAAGAAGGCTCCTTCACCACTGTGGGCTAAAGACCTAGAAAATAGGGGTAGGTGGGTGCATTCTGCTCTAGAAGCTGTTCAGCCTTGCTGGTGTTGATTTTATTTTATGTTTTACATGGCTGGGATGGAACCAGGGCCTGGCTCATGCCCTCCCACTTAACTGCCCCTCGACCGCCACATGCTGCTAAATACCTTCTGTGCATGAGGGCTCAGGCCCTAGGTGCATCTGATAGGGCCAACATCTTCCACTTTTTCTTCTCTCTCCTCTTCCCTTTGGTTCTTGTCTTTTCTGTGTCTTTGCTTGACCATCCTTCTTACCCCTATCCATCTTTTTTCTTTGCACAGATAATGTGGATTCATCATTGGAATACTGTAATAGAAACAAGAAAAATCCAAAATCTCTCCCAATTCTATCATGCACTTTATACTCAGGATTTGTTTAATCCAGGATGGGAAGGTGCTAGGCAAGGGGACAGCTGCCTTGAAAGAGTTCATGCCTTAGGAGTTGAGGAGGGGACCTGCCATGCCAAGCAGGGCCACATGGGGGAGCACCAGGGTCATTGAGGCAGAGGTGACTGGGGAAGCTGAGCCCAGAGCCTCTGTTGTGGTTTTGTGGGAAGCAGCCGCTACAGCAGGGCAGGTGAGTCTGAGTGGATTTCGGATTGGATGGTCTGCATAATTCTGCCAGGCTCTGGGCTCTGAGGGTGGTCTCTTGTTGTCTGTAGCTGACCCTGCAGTGATGTAGGGCAGGGGAAGTATTGGCCTGAGTAAGAGTTTGACAAAGGAGATGTCTGATTGGGATCTGGGCCTTGGATTAGCTGGTTTACCTGTGAAGGATGTACACACACAGAAGCTGACCAGGTCCAAGCATTTTTCTAGCCCTGGGAGGAGCAGTCCCCTCTTGACCAGCAAGGCACCCCAATGCCAGATGATGGAGAAATATAGAAAATAGAAGGTATGAGTAACGCAGCACAGATAGCCACATATAACCACATGGGCTTTCTTTGTAGTCACTTTGGTGTATTTTCTGCCAAAGTAGGTTACACAATGTGTGCTGTTTTTGTCCCTTGTTTTACTTAGCTTTATGATATGGGCATGTGCTAGGCAATGTTCCACCACAGAGACACATCCCCAGCCCCCGTGCCATCATCCTTTAAAGACATGGGAATATTTTCTTGTTTTACTTGTTTAGTATGTTTTCTCTGAGAACTTGGGTTAACATTGTTTCCAGTTTTTTGCTTGGTTAGTATAGGTTGAGTGTTCTTTTCCTGAGATGTTTAGGACCAGAAGTGTTTCAGGTTTGTTCAGATTTTGGAGTATTTGCATAGACATAATGAGATATCTTAGAGATGGGGCCCAAGTCTAAACATGACAGTTATATTCTGACATAAACACCTGTGTACATTGCCTAAAGGTACTGGGGATTGAATCTAGGGCCTCACACATGCTAGGAAAGCTCTCTACCCCTGAGCTGCATCCCCAGCCATTTTTGTTTTTTATTTTGAGGCAGGGTCTTGCTAAGTGCCCGGGCCGGCCTCCTGAGTAGCTGAGCTTAGGTATGTACCACCTCATCTGGTGTACCCAGGTGCTTTGGCAGTTCTGTGCCTTGACAGTCAGGTGGTGTGCCATCTTTCACTTGTGGCATTGTGCTGTTGCTTAGAAAGCTTCAGATTTGGGAACGTGGTGGGGTCTTGGACTTGAGTCAGGGATACTCAACCCACGTGATTGTGATGAATGTCTTGGGAAATTACGTGGTCATTTGCTTCAGCTTGCTCCCAGGATGTGGAGTTGATCCTAGAGAGTGACTTTCTGTAAGACTCAATCCATGTTGCTAACTACCTTCCAACTGAAATGGTGTGGGTTTTCCCAGGGTAAAAGGCCAGCAGACTTTGAGTGATGGATTTCACAAGCTACCATCTATGGGCAGCGTCATTCCTTCTGGGGTTTTGGGTTTTTTTCCCCAGTACTAAGGATTGAGCCCAGGGTGCTTTAACCACTGAGCTTCCTCCTTGGGCCATTTCATTTTATGTCAGAGACAGGGTCTTGCTAAGTTGCCGAGGCTGGCCTAGAACCTGGGATCCTCCTGCCTAAGTCTTCGGTCTCTGGGATCACAGGTGTGTGCCACCATGCCTGGCTAGTAGCATTCGTTTTAATATTCATTTCTATGTTTATTTCTTTCTTCATCCATTTCCTTACGATATGTTCCCTATAGAATGCCACTTCAGTGGTATTTAACCTAACATTGCAAGTTGGTCTTTCTCCATCTTTCATCCTCAAGCCTGAGGTGGGTCCTCCTGGTGGGGGCTCCCTGTCCTGATGGCCATCTCCCCCCAGGCCCAGCAGGAGACACAGAAGGCAGCCCTGCGGTATGAGCGGGCTGTGAGCATGCACAATGCCGCCCGGGAGATGGTGTTTGTGGCCGAGCAGGGGGTCATGGCTGACAAGAACCGACTGGACCCCACGTGGCAGGAGATGCTCAACCATGCCACCTGCAAGGTGGGTGGACGTTGCCAGCAGGTCTGTGAACGTTCTAGTGCTTCCTTTACTGTCCCTTCATCCCCTTACCTCTTCATTTCTCCCTCTCTCCACCACTCCAGCCTTCCCCGATGACCTCTGGGGCTTCCCGTGTGCCCTTCCCTCTGACTTAGAATGGCATTGTATCAAGCTGTCACCTCTGGGTGTGGGCTGACCCCAAAGTCTCACCCGGTGGGTGTCCTGGTCCGGCACTCACATCTCGTGAGGCTGAGTTCTGTGATATCTTTCTTCTGTTGCACGATGTGCAGTTTTGTTGTCATGTACCTTGATTTTGCAGTGTGATTTATGTATCATTTCCAAGCTCCTGAAAGTAGACTGGGGACAGGAGGATCTCTGGCTGGGCTCCTTCTGATCTTCGGCTTGTACAGGGCAAGCGCCAGCTCCTGGGAGTGGCAGTGTCGTGGTTCTTTAGCTGCTCCTTGCACAGAGGGCACAGGCTTCTGCTGTGGAGCTCACGCAGATGCAGGCACAGGGCATTGTGGGATGGGCCATCGAAACTGCACCATGGGACATTAAGGGATGGTGGGCACCTTGGAGTCTGTGCTTGCCTGGAATATGGTATGATAGCCCTGCTGGACACTGTGGCCAAAGCTCTCCCCTGCTCCCTGCTCACCTGTAGCTCTGGACTGTGGACACCTGGGGTGTGGAAGCCTGGAGAACCCCATACATGGCTGTGATTCCCCACAGGCTCCTCCTGTCCCTGACCCCTTGCCACAACTGTGGTAGCCGCGGGTGGACATTGTGCCCAGGACAGACATTTCTTCTGTGTTCCTGAGATGGCTGTAGCGCCTTTCTTGGTGTCAGCAAAGCTGAGTGGCAGGTAGTGCAGGGACAACAGGCGGGACAGTGGGGGAGAGGTGGCTGCAGGGGATGTGCTTGAGACCTGGTCCTTGAAGACCAGGAGATCAGGCAGCAAGTGCAGAAAAGATGGAAAAGACGCTGTCCTTAGGCCGGTGGATCCACGTTCCCCTACGGACGGCTTGCAGATGGGGGGCTTGCTGAGGCCTTCCCATGCAGGTTCCCTTGAGCTTAGGCATGTGCCAGGGACTGAAGCGTATGTTCCAGCTCAGTGACGCGTGTCCCTTCCTCACACCGGCCAGGTGAACGAGGCAGAGGAGGAGCGGCTTCGAGGCGAGCGGGAGCATCAGCGAGTGACGAGGCTGTGCCAGCAGGCTGAGGCCCGCGTGCAGGCTCTGCAGAAGACCCTCCGGCGAGCCATCGGCAAGAGCCGCCCCTACTTTGAGCTCAAGGCGCAGTTCAGCCAGATCCTGGAGGTAGCTGGAGTGCAGCGGGGTATGGGCAGGTGGGAGTGTGGGAAGAGGAGGGGCTGCACAGAAAGTGAGGGCAGGTCAAGGGATGCCACCTGCCGGGTGAAGCACAAGTGCTAGAATGACCCTACAGGAGAAGGGTGGATGGGGCTTGTCCTGGCAGAGAAACTGGTTGAAGAAGGGAGGTCAGTGGGAAGAAGAATTGGTGAAAGCCCTGGGATGGGGAAGAGGACAGAGGGTGGGGGGCCTCTGGTGGGGACTGAGAGCTGGGAGGACAGCTCCAGAAGGCAGAGTGGGCCTGGAGCAGGGCAGGACACCCGGGATGGAAGGACCGACCAGAGGAGGCACACAGGGATGGTGCTGCAGGTCTGCTCTGTACTCAGCACTGCCAGGCCTCCAGGATAGAAGGCCATGGCCTAGATGTAGAGTGCCAAATGGGGCCGAGTGATGTCCCGTGCTTATCTGTCTTGCCCTCACCTGTCTTACCCTCTGCAGGAGCACAAGGCTAAGGTGACAGAACTGGAGCAGCAGGTAGCACAGGCCAAGACCCGCTACTCAGTCGCTCTGCGCAACCTGGAGCAGATCAGCGAGCAGATTCACGCGCGGCGCCGGGGCCTGCCTGCCCACCCCCCAGGTCCACGGCGCTCCTCCCCTGTGGGGGCTGAGGCTGGGCCTGAAAGCCTGGATGACGGGGACAGCGGCATTGAGGGTGCTGAAGGTGGGGGGCTGGAGGAGGGTGGCGGCCTAGGGCCTGGACCTGGCGCGGACACAGACACACTGAGCCTGCTGAGCCTGCGCACCGTGGCCTCTGACCTGCAGAAGTGCGACTCGGTGGAGCACCTGAGGGGCCTCTCGGACCATGCCAGTCTAGACGGCCAAGAGCTGGGACCCCGGAGTGGGGGACGCCGGGGCAGTGACGGTGGGACCCGAGGGGGCCGCCACCAGCGCAGTGTCAGCCTGTAGCACGCTAGCTGGGGCTTTGGGCTTGTCTCCCACCGTAGGCTCATCAGGGCCCTTGGGCTTCTTCCTGCCCCTCGGATCCCATCTTTCCCCTGGGGGCCAGCTGTGTCAGCCCTCTGTCTGCCCTGCCTCCTTGGCCTGCCCTGCCTCCTCGGCCTCCCCTGCCCCCTCGGCCTCCCCTGCCCCCTCAGGAGGCAGTCCTGCAGGGCCCCTTCAGAAGGCTGCTCTGCACTTATCTCCTTCCCCTTACCCCTCTGAGACCCTTGACTTCCTACCTTCTGACTTCTTTCCTTCCTGGTCTAGCTTTGCCCCTCAGGGAACTTGGTCTAGAACACCTGGGAAGCTCATCAGAGGAAATGAGTACCCTAACCAGAGGGGTGCAAGGGGCTGCTGCTCCCCACCCACCCCAAGGCAGCTCCCAGGGTGCCCTAGCTATGCTGCTGAGTCCTGCCAGCCATGTGCCCCGCCCTTCTGTCCTAGCCTGCCTGTGTGTGATTGGTGACCTTTCGCCTCTGGAGACACCACCACCTTCAGTGTGCCCTTTTGTGAACTGAGCTGCTGTTATATGTGCCCTGTAGCAGAACTTGCCAGATGGAAGGGAGCCTGACCCCATTATCAGCATAGGGAATGTCATTCTGGACTGGCTCTGTATATGTGGTGTTTCTCCAGCTGGGCTGAGTCCTCAACCTTGCCCAGGTGCTAGTGGGTCCCTGAGGGGTCCATGTGGGAGGCTGATGCGGTCCCCACCCCTTGCTCTTGCAGTAGAGCTGGGCCAGTGTTTTGAGTGGGTGCTGCTGAACTGGATCTCAGCACCCTCCTGTGGGTGGCGTTAGGGAATTGGTGCTCAGTTGCTCTCCCTTGCTTTCCCTACTCCACGGTCCCTGGGGAGTGCTTAGGCTAGCCTGTCAAGCCTTGCCTGCCATGATGGGGGGAGTCCCCTGGCTGAGGGTCCCAGCCCTCCTCGGGGAGCTGCTCCAGGGGTGGTGCTCCCAGTGTGTGTAGGGAAGCCAAACAGATCTGGGTGCCTTGGGAGAGCTGGTCCTGCCGTGTCACCCCAAAAGGACAGGGAGCTCTTTCCCAGCCTGGGTGCTGCTGCAGCACTTGGAGGAGGGGTGGGCCTTTCTGCACAGGCCTCTCCTGCACTCAGGTTGGAGGAGGAAGGTCACAATGAGAACCTTGGGGTTTGAGGTGGCCACTGGTGAGAAGGAGAATCAGGGGACATGGGTGTGCAATGATGAGAACCTCAAGGTTTGAGCTGGCCACGGATGGGGAGGGGAGACACGGGTGTGTGTGAGTGCATGTGTCAGTGTGAGTGTGGGAAAGGGACTGCCTTGGTTTTATTTAAATAAAATAGTTTATGTAACAGTAACGTTTACTGTTGGTGTTGGAGGGAGGAAGGGAAAGGGGCATGGAGGACCAGGTAGAGCAAACCAGACTGTGGCAGGAGAGGAGGGAGGCCACACAGGTGAGTGGGGATGACCTGAGGAGCCAGTGTCCTGAGGCCATGCTGTGGGAACCAGGACACCAGGGAGGGCTTGGTCAGAGAAACCTGCAGGGTGGAGTAGGCACTGTGGGAACCAAGAGATGAATGGGCCAGTGGGTGGGATCCTTTATCCAAAGGAAGCTGGTTCTCTCCTGCAGCATTCAGAGCTGGCTCACAGTGGGGGTTATCTGTGTGTATCTGAAGTCACAGTTTAGGTGGGAGGGTGGGAAGCACCTGAGAAACTTCTAGTGGCCTCCAGTTGGGGAGGAATGTGAACTGAGTAGCCCCAGAGGCCCAAAGCAAAAGGCTGGTCTGGCTGCAGCCAGCTGGCTTGTGACGCTTCAGACCTGGATAGAGGCTGGCAGCCAAGGGAAGGAGACAGCTCTTGCCAGGAAGGGTGGCAAGTGGGGCCAGGAGCGGGCAGGTGAAGGCCAGGAGCTGGAGGGACACAGAAGAGCAGTGGGTGCATCAGGAGCCTCTGTACTGGGAAGTCACTGTGTTCCTTGACAGGGACTGCTGCTGGGTCTTGGAGACCACCTTTGCTGGCCTGGCAGGTGGGTGGGAAATGTTGCCTTTATCAATAGCAGTGCATGGCTGTCTGGGTGAGCCAGCTTATTTATTTACTTATTTTGTGGTGCTAGTGATGGAACCCAGGGCCTTGCTCATTCTAGGCAAGTGCACTACCACTGGCTACACCCCAGCCTACGTGGGCTTTTTAAAAAATTATGCATATTAGAGGCGTATAACATGATGTTTTGATAAGTTACTAGAGTGAAGTCTATTAGCATTTTCATCATTTTTTATAGTCATCTAACTTCCTGTGGCAAGAACAGCTTAGTATATAATAGTGTGGTTATCAGACATGCATGGGCTTTCTGAGATGGCACTAAGCTGTCTTGGCATGGGTCCTGTAAGGCTCCTTGGGGGAGGAGCACCAGAGGACTGTGTATGCCCTGCAGTTTCTCCCTGCAAGATCATTTGCCAGACCAAGTGAAGCCAGAATCAGAGAGGCAGTCAGCATAGAGGTAAATCATCGTGTCAGATCGGATCAAGGAGGCCAATTTTGAGTGAGTCTGGGAAGCGGGAGACTGCCCACTGAGGGATTGAAATGTTAATTCCTTCACAGCCCTTCCTCCACCCTTACGGAGAACCTGCCTCTGCTCCAACCTGTTGCCAAGGTAACCTGTCCCAGGAATTGTCCCCCCCATACACAGGGAGCTATAAGGTTGTTAATGTGTCCTGGGCTGCTCCATCCTGCCCTTCCCCCTTCAGCCCACCTGTGTCCCACCTTTGGCCCTCCCATCCAGCACTCCTGGGCCTAGTCACTTAAGCAGGAAGGAGAAAGATATGGGGAAAAGAGCAGGAGAACAGAGGAAGCCTAGGACATATAAAAAGGGCAGAACACCTCGCTTCTGGGGATACCAGGATATTAGCTATAGCCCCCTTCTCCCTCTGAGAGGGAGTCTAGGTTTTACCCCTTTTTAACTAAACCCTGCTTCATATGCTTGCCTGAGCTGCTTCTCTGATTAGACTTCAACATGCGGGGAAGCAGGACTCAGGCAGGGTGGAGCAAGGCCAGGAGATCAGAGCTGATGGTGGAAGAGGACAAGCCACAACCAGCAGTCTCCCTCTAGTGCTGATAGGTGCTCACCAGGTGCATCTCATTACAGGCACATGCCTCGTCCCCATTGCTGTGTCCTCCCACCAAAGGGCTGGCACTTCAGTCTCCCCTGGCTCAGCACAGACCTTGTACTTCACAGATCATGAGGGGCTTTTGCTCTGTGTGCCTCCCCGAAGACCTACAGCACGTCTCTGGTACAGCAGTTGGGAGGGTAGGACCTCTTCACATCTCCAGTGGATGTCCCCTGGCTTCTACTCTGGTTTTTTGTCACCTGTCCAATGGGACAGTGTAGGTCTGCAGAGCGTCCATGAAGGGGTGTTTTCAGCCATTTCTGTCAGCGGTTCTCAATGGCCTTGTCCTCATAAAAAAGTTGCACCTCCTTCATCTGACAGGCCCACAAATTGCTCTGCTGTCTGTGGTGGATCCATCTCACTAGGGGAGGTGGCTTCTCCCATGTCACTGTCACATGCTGCTGGCAGGGGGCAGCAGCCACCTTAAGTTGGGAGGAGCTCAATGAATCTTTGGTGCAGAGGATGAGGCTTGTAGTGTTTGTCCTGCAGACACAGAGGTCCTCCCCGTGCACAATACAGAGAGGCCTGGGAGACTCATAGAGGCCGGGGATTGTGGGCACCAGTGTAGAGGCCCCATGTCCTCCCAGACCCTGTGCATGTCCAGGAGACCTTGGAGTCACTGGCCCTGTGAGAGAGAGCAGGCTGTGTCTTGGGGTACTTGGTCCTTTGAGACAGGATATTTGGGAGCTGCTGACTTGCAGTGTGCTCAGAGGTCACCTCCTGCTGGTCTTCCCTCCTGTCCTGCCCCTCCCTTTCCTGCTTCTTTTCCTAATCCCCCACTGCAGCTGCTCTGGGTGGAGGGGCCAACAAAATGGCATATGCAGTTCATTAAGGAATATTTACCCAGATATTTCAGTGTGCAAAACGCCATGGTGGGAATTGATGAGGTTCTAAATCAGGACAGCTGGATTTGGAAGCAGGCAGGTGTAGCCCCTGGCTAACTCAGGTGATGTGTGGTCACTCTCGTTCCAGACACTCAGACACTGTGATTCGCAAGCTCAGGCATCAAAATTACTGAGCATGCTGTCCAAGAAAGATTGTCCTTGACTGGCCTTTGCCACAATGAGCTGTTTGCATGAGTCACGTGGCTCTTCTGGCCTCGGTATTCCTGTCTGCCCAAGGTGGCTGCACCTGGGGCCTCTCAGGATAACTAAGCATTAAATTATCCAGGTGGCAGGGTTGACAGGACTAGGGTCCCGCATGAGATTGCCGAGCAAGTCCAGGTTGGTGAGGGATGTTCGCTCCTGCAGGCAGCGCAGGGACAAGGGGTGACGGCTGAGGGGTGACGGCTGAGGGGACGTCCGCAGGGCAGCGGGCAGGGCGCGGCTGCTGTTTGCTCTTCACTTAGCGGTTCTGCGCTGACATGCAGAAGGGCTGAGGCTCTCGGCTCCCAACAGGAACTGAGGAATTGAGGCCTGGGCAGTGGCTTTTACCAGGCAGGTGACTAGTGGTCAGCACAATGTGAGTAAAACAGTTGATGATTCCAGCTCGGTTGGGAGGTAGGGGTGCCAAGAAAGAGGAACTTCCAAGAACCAGGATCCGGTGGAAGAGCTAGGCCCGGAGTTCAGAGGGCCACACCTCCTTCCTCAGCCTCATGCTTCATCCCACCTTCTTCCCCGGTCAGCCACGGTCCTTTCCACTCTTCCTTTAAAAAATAATTCACTTTACAAAATCAAACATTTATTTTTAAAAAAGGTAATACTTAGTCTACCAGAAAACTACTACTCGGAAATGTTTCTCTTCCTCAAAGCAGGAACACCAAGAAAAATATTCAAATTTCACATCACCAATCAAAAGTGCTGACTTCTTAGATTGGAAAAACTTAAGCTCAGCAAAAACTAGCTTTGAACATGACTGAGCTTTTGTATATTTGATGGTGCTGGGGATTGAACCCTGGGCCTCACATTCTACCATTGAGCCCACCCCCACCCCACCTAAGCCTAGAAGTCAGTAAGATACTAAGAATTCTGACTACGAAAGTGACACATAAGAAATCCAAAGAGAACAAAATGAACTAAATGAAAGAGGAAGACCCTGGGAGCCCCCTCTGTGGCCCTCCCCCATCAAGAGAAACCCACTGGGTTGGGTTCGCATCCCCTCCAGGTCTTCTGTTCTACATAGATGCAAAGCAGGTTGATCTGGCCCGTCTTTCACCTGGGTTTTGGCGCTTGGTGTCACACTATATACTTGATACTTTACCATGTTAACACATGTCGGCTACATGGTAGTCTTATTAAATAACTTTTTAAAAAACGTCAATATCCCTTTTTAAAAATCATTCACACAAGTATGTGCTTATAATTCTAAAAAATGGACAGAATCTTAAAACACATTTAAAAGTAATTTCTATTTTTTCACCAGCATGGGATGATAGTTCACTCCTTTTTCATACAAAACAAATGCTCTGTCAAGCCTATCTAAAAGAATGAAAAAAAAAAGTCTGTGCTACACGTACACATTGTGATCAGATATAATAGGATGCTCTTAGTCTAGGATTTCAATTGGATAACAATAGAAAATTGGACAAATAATATACCTAGTACCCCTAAAATCCATAAATTCAGATTTTAATCCATAAATTCAGATCAAAACACTGCCATTTCCTATTTTTTGCTACTTGTTTAGCAAATGCTAATGGCATTCAATGCTGAGTACTTCACACTGTGTATTCAGTGGATTGTGTGAACACAACATGCCCACCGTGGAGTTACATTAAGACAAAAATGTTTTACTTGAAAGGCAGGAGTTGTGTAGCATATAGGATATTTGTCCACTGCTTCAGCACATTGATTACAAAGTGACAAGATGTCTCTATCCATGATTTTGCAAAGCTGCTCTTGCAGGGGAGCTTGCTGCCCTGTGGTTCTCATCCGTCTGCAGTGAAGTGTGATTTGACCCATCTTGGGTTCTGCCATTCTGAGAACTCACTAGATGTGTAGACCCCAACTTCCGATGGCTTATAGTTGCTCCCAGATATCTGAATTATTTTGTCCAGTTCTTTCTTAATGTCCTCAAACTGAATCCCAAACATATAACTTCTTTAACCATAGGATTTTGAAAGGCAGTAAGTATAATGGATTCTTTCAGTTAGTGATGGTATTTTTTTTCAGCCGTTTAAACCAGACTTTTCAATTGAATAGGTTAAATGAATATCATTTATATATATTTTCCCTTCTCTTCTAACAAACATTTATGTCCTGGCCCCCAGTTTGCATGCTGTTCCCAAGGGTCCTCACTGGGTTTGCGACCAGCAGCCCTCCTCCACAGTGAAGCACAGTGAAGACTCACATCCCAGAAAGAGACCGTGCTTCATTCTCTGCCACGGCTGGATTTGTTGGAGGATTTGTTGAATTTATAAAATTCCTATCAGAATTCACACCAACTCACTTCCAGTGTTGTGGCCCAGAACAGAGCAGTAGTTAGGGCCAGCTAGCTCTCTGGGGCCGTGGACATGGTCTGGCCAGTTCTGAAACGACTTTAGCTAGTCTTGGCTACCCATGGTGGAGTTCCTCAGGCACCGGTGTCTGATTTATCTACAAACTGTCCACTTCTCAAGAGTGCAGGAGTCTCCAATCCCCCATTTAAAGCAAAACAATTTCAACTTCCAGGTACTTTTGGACTTCATACTGACCATTTGGGACACCAGGATTTGTAGGTTAATGTGGCACTATTTTTAAAAAGATTGTTTTTTTAATCCGTCGATAGATCTGCAATTTGGGGACACTGCCTGAGTCTCCACCTGCCGAGGGCTCATAATGCCGTGGATCTCCTGCTTTCTGATGACCGTAGCACTTCAGGGCACGCTCTCCTTCACTAGTACACACAGAACCGCTCCTGCCTGTGCAGATGCTGGAACAGAACCACTTCTGGGGGAAATTGTCACTTCTCCTTCAGATTCTTCGAGCTTACTGGTGTCTGCAGGTATACAGGCTTAGGTCTCTCTGAAAACAGGTTTTTCCCACCTATTCCCTCCCAGAGAGGCGGTCCACCCCCAGGAGCGGGCGGAAGCGGAGGCGCCCGGGTGAAGAGCATCGAGCCCGTCCCCGCGCGGGGATCAGAGGGTACACAGCGGCCGCATCTGCCCCAGACCCGTGGCCGAGGGGACGTCCGCAGGGCAGCGGGCAGGGCGCGGCTGCTGTTTGCTCTTCACTTAGCGGTTCTGCGCTGACATGCAGAAGGGCTGAGGCTCTCGGCTCCCAACAGCAGGCTACCCCACTTGGCAGGGCTTCCCATTTCGGCCAGTGAAGCAGGATTTCTTTTCTTACTCTGGGGGTGGGGAAAGGACCCCGGCTTGCGCTTGCTGCACGCTGACCCCAAGGTTGGGATTCCCTGCGGCTGCGCAGTTCCGGGGCTGCTACTGTTCCGTCAGGAGGTGCGGTGGTTCAAGGGTTCCCTCCCACCTCCTCCTGACCCAGCACTGCTGCCTTGGCGTTAGCCTTCCTCTCCTTTGGGATAGAGCGGTTACAATCCTTCCCCCCACCCTTGCGCCCCAGAGCGGGAGAGCGACCTTCCTTCAGCAGTCTCCTTCTCTTGATCCCTAGTCTACTTAGGGCAGGATTTAGGAGCCTCTGCTCACTAACCGCTCCTTCTCCCTCAGTAGTTGCATTTGGATCCAGCGGTAGGACTACTCTGGCTACCCAGTTCGAAGGGACTTGCCAGAAGCAGCCTGAAGCCTGAGGATGGTCTTCCTGAGAAGAAGGGGAGCTATGTTTTCATAGCAACAACAAAACAATTCAAGGTTTAAAAAATAAATCAGAATAAGGGCAACTTGGTATTTAGTTGACCTGCCACCTTGGATTTACTTTTTATTTGTTTCTAAATTGGTTTTCTTAAAAATCTATTTTCAAGACCCAGAATGTAACAGAGAAAAGGCAGACCCAGAAAGATGGACAAATTGATCCGGAAGCAAAACACGGAGGGAGAGGGGATGAGATAAAACGTTCTGCAGGTAGAAAAACCAAAGAATCGGAGAGAGCAGCCAGGTGCTGAGGCTTGTTGCGTGCTCAGGAGGCTGAGGAAGGAGGATTGGAAGTTCAAAACCAGCCTGGGTGACTTAGTGAGACCTTTCCTCAAAATAAAATGAAAACTCTGGGGGTGTAGCTCAGTGGTAGAACAACCACGGCTTCAATCTCCAGTGCTGAGAAGGAAGACAGGGAGGAAAGAAGGAGGGAAGGAAGCTTCAAGATTATATGCCCTGGGCTGGAGGAAGGGGCTTCAGAGATGAGAAGAAGCCACCATAGGTGACTTCTAATAGCACCAGTGGTGCTCAGAGGTGCTGGACTCTAGTTGAGCCCAGGGAGATTTATTGCCCTCCCTTATCACCTGCTTCAAGATTCCTAGTGGCGGGACTGTTCCTGGAGCCTCCTGAATTCTTCAGCTGTCTGCAGACAAAGTTTTATGGCTGTGGTGTCTGGGAGATCACTGATAAGTCTTGTTTTGGATGTGACCCGCCTCTCTTGTCTCCAGGAGGGTTTGACATCCAATACTGTGACAAGAAAACATACTGTGAGTAAACTCAGGAGAGGTGAAGGGAAAGGGGTTACCTCCCTAGAATATCTTCTTTTTCTTTTTTTTCCCTTGGTGCTGGGGATTGAACCCCAGGCTTTGTGCCTGCAAGGAAGTACTCTACCAACTGAGCTATATCTCCAGCCCCCCTAGAATGTCCTCTAACTTTTCCTTGGAAATAACCATTCTAGATGCCAGGATATACCTGAGGCCTTCACAACAGTTCTGCCCCATTAATCCTGGAAAGATCTGTGGGCCTGGCACTCAGCAGAAGCTAAACCAAGCTATAAGGTCCTTGTTTAGCATCTGGACGGCCATCTTAAGTGACATCTGCCATTTTAAGGAAAAGATTTCTCTTTCCCCGCCCAAGAAGGCATTTCTGAGGGTGCGCATTAGGACTGCCTGGCTCTGATTCCTGAGCCTGCCCCATAAAAGTCCCGAAACCCAAGCCTGTTTTTCCTCTCTACTCTATAGAGAGATGGTCTTTATTTGTCAGCTGTGACAAATAAACTCTTGTGTATATGTATGTCTGGTCTCCGTCATCTTTCATTTCTCGCTTGCCCATCTCTCCTTTCTTGATTTCCCTTCAGTCTTGGCTCTTCCCTAGAGATGTCTGCCCTCAGGGCAAAGGTGACCTGCCCCTAGGTCCTCAAAATACGACCTGAGTCCCAGGAATGAGTGTCACCTAAGGGATAAGGGAAGCGTAGACCCTCAGCCCTCCCAGAACCCCCTGAATCAAGAGTGTGCCTCCCAGCTCTCAGGGGATCTGTGTGCATAGCAAATGGAGGAGAATGGGGAGAATCTCTACCTATCAAAGGCTAGAGGACTTTTTTATCTTAAAAGTTGGCTGTGCAGTAGGAACCTTGGGAATTGGAGTCAGAGAGGCCCTGGGTAAATCCTGGTTCTCTTCTCCTGTTAAATGATGTAACTATTGTAATGACAGATTCCTGGGACCCCAATAGACCTCCAGGAGCAGAATCTGAGTCTTTATTGCGAGCTTGAGCCTGGACTCACAACCGTTCAGACACAGTGGTGGTCCCAGGGAGTGAGTCCTGGTCCTTTGTTCAGTGAGATTGTATAGGTTTTTGGGGGATACTCTATGCGTCACAACATTACACAGCAAATCATTCCATACTGTGGGAAAATCAAACAACAACTCTTAACATTGATTAGCACATTCACTAGCAGGAACAAGTTGGGTAAGGGTAATTGGTTGGTACAAGAAGGGGATTCCTTTGAACTGATTGGTTTAAGCCATGAGGGTTGTACGTGCCAAACTACATGGTTTCCCAGCATGTTATCAACCACCATAAACTACTGGGGGATCATCTGGCATCCCAGGTATTTTCCCTGTCTCATGCTGATTGGTGGTTGCTAGGGGGTTGCTGTGGGTCCTCACCTAGCCTAACTGAGTCAGGGACACCTGGTGTGGCAGATCTGTCCTGTTATTTGCAGATAAACATCTCAGCAGGGTGGCTATGTGCCTAGGAGTGCTCTGTGAGTTTTTCCAAGGACAAGGGTCACGCCCCCTTCCTTGGATAGGCTTTGAGGTAGAAGCTTTTTTCAAAAATGGAGTTACATCAGTTTCTCACCATAACTTTTTTTTTTTAAAGAGAGAGAGAGAGAGAGAGAGAATTTTTTTAAATATTTATTTTTTTAGTTTTCGGTGGACACAACATCTTTGTTTGTATGTGGTGATGAGAATTGAACCCGGGCCGCAAGCATGCCAGGTGAGCGTGCTACAGCTTGAGCCACATCCCCAGCCCTCTCACCATAATTTTTTAAGCACCAAGTGGATACAGTGGGAAGGATGGCAGTCACATCAAATTCTCACAAGCACAGAGGTGAGATGAACAGGGAGCACCAGGCAGGAACCTATCAAACACCAGGTGTGCTCACAAACAAAACACATTTGCAAAATCATCATGCTTCAAGAGTTAAATGACCCCCCAAATCAATGTCACATGTGAAAGTCTTGATGAATTCAGAATGTTAAATCAGACATCAGGGACAATGACCAAGTTTGGGGAAGAAGGTGTTACACCTGTAGGTTCAACATGAAGATGTGGGGCCTTCAGGGAGATGGAGGCACAGCAAAGTCTCTCTTCAACCCCTGATTCTATGATCACATCAGAAAGGTTTCAGACATGTTGCT
This sequence comes from Urocitellus parryii, assembly GCF_045843805.1. Taxonomy (NCBI): domain Eukaryota; kingdom Metazoa; phylum Chordata; class Mammalia; order Rodentia; family Sciuridae; genus Urocitellus; species Urocitellus parryii. Next base: position 161,517,802 of record NC_135531.1, on the reverse strand, counting down.
CAGAGTAACACGCATGAGTTTACTGAAGGGATAGGGAAAAGGAAAAGGGGACACTCTCAAGTGAGAGTCAGTCCACTCAGAGAGGAGAGGGAGAGTGTACCACTCCTGCACTCCAGTTTTATTGGGGTCTCAGAGAAGTCTCCAGAAAGACCAGCCCAAGTCTGTCTCTTGAATTTTGACTGACAACAGGGTGACATTGTAGCCAGAATTAGGCAGTCAGTCAGTATAGATAAAGGAAAATTGAGTCAGGTGGATCAAGGAGGCCAATTTGAGTCTGGGAAGTTGGAGACTGTCCCCTGAGGGATTGAAATATTAATTCCTTCAGAGCCCTTCTTCCACCCTTATCAAGAACCTGCCCCTGCTCCAACCTGTTGCCAAGGTAACCTGTCCCAGGAATTGTCCCCCCCATACACAGGGAGCTATAAGGTTGTTAATGTATCCTGGGCTGCTCCATCCTGCCCTTCCCCCTTCAGCCCACCTGTGTCCCACCTTTGACCCATCCCACCCAGCATTCCTGGGCTTAGTAACTTAAACTGGAAGGAGAAAGATAAGGGTAAGAGGCAGGAGAACAGAGGAAGCCTAGAAAGTATAAAAAGGGCAGAACACCTCGCTTCTGGGGATATCAGGATACTAGCTATGGCCCCTTCTCCCTCTGGGAGGGAGAAGCAGCCCTGGGTGCTGCCACTGGTCCTGTCCATGTCTACTGCACCTGAGGAGAGGTGTCAACACCAGTAGTGGCACCTGCTGATGCTGGAGTATGGACTCCTAGCCAGGCTTAGAGGAGCACAGAGCAGGTTTATTTACTCACCTAAGCCCTAAACAGTGGTGTGGAGGCTCCACTATGATTATTATTATTATACCCAACTTATAGAAGAGGAAATTGAGGCACCTGTGTAAATGACATTAAGTAAATGAATGTCACATGTAGAGAGGCAGAGCTGGTCTGCCCCAGGGAACGTGCCTGACATCTTCATCCATATCCACACCTGGTGCTCTGTCATTCCAGAGAGGAAAGGCACACCTGCCAAGCTCCAACCTCTGCTTCTTCCAGAGCCACTGTTGAACCACAACACAAAGAAAAGACCACCTACTCCAATGTTAAATCAAATTAAGGCAAGTTTGTATTGTGTACTCAAAGAGGTCATCAGCCACTGTCTCTCCCAACCCCAGGCTAGAGATCAGTCCAGCTCCCAGGGAAGAGAAGGTTTACACAGTACAAAAAGTTACAAAGGGGGTGTCTTGGGAACTTACAGCTAACAGGTTCTGGTAAACATAAAACAAGAGCAGAGAGCAGGTTAATGATCTACATGGCATGGTATTTCAAGGTAGGGAGTAAATTCAGATCCCAACATCAAAATTTATGAGGCGCCACTGAGGTTTCAGAGAGGGTTGTTCTCTGGTCAAGGAAAGTCAGGCATGGGTGAGTTCAAGGCATGGGCAGGAATTCCACACCAGTTTAGAAATCTCAGTAATTTATAGTAAAATGGAAATTAACTTTTCATGACTTTGTGATGAGATGGCCCCCAATCTTAAGATGGAATTAGGCTGGATTCATCACCACAAGTTTCTGAGCTGCTGTCAAAATCTCAGAGGCACAAAAGAACACCCCCCAAACAAGTATCTGATAGGATTTAGGAAAATACCAAATGCAGCTCATCCTTGAACATCACAGGTTTGAACTACAAGGGTACACTTGTACAAAAACCTTTTTTTAGTAAATGTATTGTTAACATGTTTGGAGACTGGCAAGCATTTGATACACTCAAAGACAAAACGTGTGACTGAATATTCAAAAACCTTAACAAAAAATTAGATGTCATGAATGCATAAAATCCATGCACTTTATACCACATTTTGTCATTTATCAATATAAAATATACACAGATATTATATAAAAAATTAAAATGTATAAATGTTTACACAAACGCAGACCAGACTTGGTGCCCCCACAAAGTTTTCAGTTGAAAGTGTTACCACAAGGCATGAAAAACAGCCCCGCTGTTTGTCATTGTTTGTTGTTCAAGCTCCAAGAGGCCTTGAGCAATATAAAAACTTGTTGTGTTACACTACGTGGATGACCTACTCTTAGCACATAAAAGAAGAGGCTATGTTGCAACAGGCTTTCACAGCTTTGATTGAAAACCTCAATGAATTGGGATTAACTATTGCTCCAGAAAAGATCCAAAAAGAACTCCCTTTTAAATTTTTAGGACATTGTATCCTGTCAGGAGCGGTTATGCAAGTGGCTCCTTATATCACTCTCCCTGAGAAGTCTACTTTGAACCAAATGCAAACTATCTTGGGACATCTGAATTGGCTTATTAGGCCTTCTTTAAAGATCACTTAACAAATGAGGCCCCTATTTGATTTGCTAAAGAGAGACCCACATTTAAATTCCCCCTGGAATTTTACCCAGAAGCCCTTAAGGCTTTGGAATTGGTTAATGCATCCCTAAACAACATGAAGATAAAATGCTATGACCCTAAGAAGTATGCCTAACTTCTGGGCTTTCTACTGAAGTCATCTGGCAAGAGCCAGACAATATCATATCATGGGTGCACTCTTTCTCTGGTGCACAAAAAAAGAGTCCAAAGTCAAGTAGAAGGCATTTCACAGATGATCACTTCATTGAGAAAGGTTCTACTACGAGCGCTGGGAAAAGAACCTGATAGGCTCATAACTCTTCTCACAAGGTTAGAGGTGATGTTTAGCCCTAACTTTCAAGTGGCCATGGCTAATTTCACTGAGTTTCTTGACTGTCATATGCCTCCATTAAAAGTCCTTCAAACCATTTCCCTTGTGCTTCTAAAGCAACCAAAGTAATACTGGGCCAACCTATTCCTGGTGCGCCCTTGGTGTTCACAGATGCCAGCTCTTCCAGGAAAATTGGCATAATCTATTTCCACCCTGATGCTGGGGTAAAAAGGACCTTCCGATATAATTATTCCCCTGGGTCTCCCAGAGCACTAGAATTATCCGCTATAAATCTGGTCTTGCAACAGCTCCTTGACCCTATTAATGTTGTGGCTGATAACCGTATTGTGCCATGGCTATCCTAGACTGCCTTTTGCTTCCATAAAGAATGATACCAATATGGCTACCCTGCTCCAAAAATCTGTTCAAACCTTCTTAGAAGAATGGACTAATCTTCTTTATATTCAGCATATCTGAGCCCATTCTGGGTTGCCTTGGCCTTTGTCACAACTAAATGAGGAGGCTATAACCTGACCCATGAAGCTTATGAGGCCTCCTTACCCAAGCAGGTAATCAAGCTGCACAGCAAGCGAGTTCCATCAATTAGCCCATAGCTTGCACAAACTGTTTATTCTCTCAATTAACAAAAGAAAATTGCAAACTAATTACTAGACAGTGCATTAAATGTGCTCCCTTCTTTCCCACAGGATCTTTACAACCACAAAGTGTTAATTCTAGAGGTCTAAAGTCCAACACCCTATGGCAAAGGGATATCACTCATCTGCAATCCTTTGGGCATTTGAAATATGTGCATGTATGCATAGACACCTACTCAAGGGTCCTCCTGGCAACAACAGCCCCAGGAGAAAAATTTAAACACATCTGTTCTCACCTCTTACATTGTTTTACAACCATGGGAGGATCATATCAAATAAAAACAGACAATGGCCACACATGTATCAGTAAGGCATTTAAGGATTTCTGTTCCAAGTTAAACATACCAATAGTATTCCTTACAACCTCCAGGGATAAGGCATAGTAGAAAGAGCCCACAAAGAGCTAAAAGCAGCCATTTTAAAACAAAAGGGGGGAGACAGACTCCCACAGACTCCCTATGATATTCTTAATACTATCCTCTTTACTTTTTTAACAGTGCCTAAGGGCGATGATTGTACACCTGCCTTCAAGCATTGAGCCCCTTTGATCAGATCGTCCCATTTACCACTAATGCAGTATAAGGACCCCTTAACCAATTGGTGGTTGGAGCCTTCACTGCTTCTGGTGTTAGGTAGGGGTTTTGCTTTTGTCTTCCCAGAAAAAAATCCACAGCCTACCTGGATTCCAGCTTGGCATGTCTGAACCTGGATGCCTACCTACCATGATGTTCTGCTCCACAATCCAAGAAGAGAGGAAGGAAAAATGCAAGAGCAAAAGGATACCAGAGAAAACTCCATCATGAGATCACATGGGGTGATGTAAAAGGCTAATACACCAGGCCAAGTTATTGGAGAGAGCCAGGGTCATGGTCCTAATTCTCCTGGACAGGTCTTCTTTCTATTCTTATGCTCAGCTCTAACCATCAACAGTATCATGGCCCAAGTAAATTGGGCCCTGGTCACTAAACCACCCTTTCTGGTTGTTGATAATTGGGAAGGGACTTTACCTAAGCTCTTCTCTAATAACTCCAACCTTATTAAACCTGAGTTATCCATCCAGAAGGTAATTGTACCCTAGAATACCAGCATTTCCATACCTACTTTGCCCATTTGTTTCTCCATAGTGAATAGTGAAACCTATAATCCAGACAGTCCCCTATGTTTTGCTCTTGCCATAGAAACTATTGTAGATAGCTATAATAAGTAATATGTTGGGCTGTCTCTCACTGACCTTAGAGTTATAGTTAATGCTACCTATAGCCATAGACTCCCCCATGGCAAATGCAAAAAACCGTTGCTGTCAACATGCCTAACAATGCTTTTTGAAAGTCCCCTTCAGATAATGATAGCATCCCATGGAATCAATGTGTCACTGCCATAGCTTATCTCCTTGGTAAGAGAAATTTCTCTTGGGAGAAACATCTATGCACCTGGGCAGACACAGCTCCCTGGAAAGTAATTGATGTACCCCCAAACCATATAGGCAACTGCAGTACCTGCTACAGGGACAAGGCGTTACCAACCGGTATGCAGAAAACCATTATGGCAAGATAGATATCACACTAATATTTCTAGCTGCTAGGCCCATCAAATGGGCAGCAGCCGGCTGGATGAATGAGTTGATATTGAGTCCAGACCCTGACCATGGATTTTCCTTTGTGCCAAATGATACCCATACCCACTATGCACAAGCTTGTGTGACACCACCCTTTGCCATGCCAATAATCAATGATACTGATGGCATAAACATCACTCATACAGAGATCCCTTGTGCAGTCAATACATCCTGCTGGCTCACAAATTGTCTAACCCCTGCTGTGAAAGCTAAAGGTATATTTATCCTCAGAGTGCCCCCAGCAATCTGGCTTCCAGTGACCCAGTCCGAGAGTGGAGGAGTCCATAGGGCATGGAGATGAAGAACCTTCTGAATGAGATCCTACATCAGACAAGGTGTGCAATTAGCCTCATCATCAATGTGTCACTGCCATAGCTTATCTCTTTGATAAGAGAAATTTCGCAACCACAGCCACTGTCACTGCTTCCCTCATTCAGAGTATCCAGACTGCTCAGACTGTGAACAATGTGTCTACTGCCATGGCAGAAGACTTTGCCATCCAAAATGACTTAAATAAACTGTCCTGATCTGCTATTTTAGTCATCAGTAAGAACTAGACCTCACCAGGAACAACTAGATATTCTGTTTATGTTGCAAAGGCTCAATTGTGACCCTGAATTCCATAGCATTTGTGTCACCCAATACACTATAACTGAAAATATAACCTTAGACTTCTCCAATTTTTCTCAGTATATTAAGGGCACTTGGGATGCTAACTATGTTATAACTATGCATAACCTTACGAAGGTAATTGTCAAAAATCAATGAGACTAAGATGTCTATCTTGACAAACTCCTCTTTCTTCCAGGGATTGAATGAACATTGGAAAAACCTGTTAGCCAATGTAACTAACCCTTATAATACTATTACCCTGGCCCTACTGTTTATCATAGTGATAATTTTTTCTTGTGTTGTGAGACACTTACGTAATCATGTAAAGGCCACCAAATGAAAAACAGCAATGCTGGCAGAAGTCCTTGCAGCACAGTCAGATGAGGGAGATGTGGGGACAAGTACATACATGGCATATGTTAAGGGCGTCTGAGTGGCAGGCCACTCCCCTTGTGCTAGGCACATGAGCAAAGACAGCTTATCCCATAGGCATAGCCCTGAAGCCATGTGTTGCAGTCTCTGCGCTAGCTTCATGGCTTGCTCCTTGACTGGTCATTGCAAGGGCAGTTAGCAGACATTGCACTGGTGGCTGCCTATAATCTGTTTAACTACTGCCTGAGTATATATACATGATAACTATACAATAAAATCAGACTTGCTTCCTGCTTGGTCTCCGGAGGTCTTGATTAGCGATTCCACAGCCAGTTTTCTCTACCCTATTCTGTGGACCTCCTTGATGGATGAGAGAGACCCCTCCACACACCTCACACACACCTTTTAATTTTTATTTTGACACAGGGTTTCACCAAGTTGCTTAGGGCCTAAGTTGATGAGGCTAAGTTTGTCATCCTCCTCCCTCAGCCTCCTGGGCCACTGAAATTGTAGGTGTGTGACACTGTGCCCAACAAGACTAATTCTGGACGACGACAAAAATCCCAACAAGATGAAATCCGTTCACACTTGATCATAATTTGCCACAGAGCTTTAATATGGTTCACCCTGCAGTGACGCACAAGAATCAGTATGTTGAATGATTATTAAGTCAATTTGGAAAATTCCTTTGTTCAATCAGGCTGTGTGTTATTTATTAAATTAATGCATCTTTTTTAAAAAAAAAAATTTATTTCTTAGTTCTCGGCGGACACAACATCTTTGTTGGTATGTGGTGCTGAGGATCGAACCCGGGCCGCAGGCATGCCACAGGAGCGCGATACCGCCTGAGCCACATTCCCAGCCCCTTTTAACATCTTTGTTTGTATGTGGTGCTGAGGATCAAACCCGGGCCGCACGCATGCCAGGCGAGTGTGCTACCACTTGAGCCATATCCCCAGCCCCAAATTAATGCATCTTAAATGAAGAACCAGTTTTATGTATTTGTCAAAAAGAAATCTCATGTTCTTCCTTAGAGATTAATATCTTCTGAGACAAATTATGATAAAATGTTTTGTAGGAAACTTGAAAAATGTACAGAACAATAACATTTGTTACAACTTCAGTAGGATATGAATGTCTTATAAATGCACTTACAAATTATTATATTCTAATATTTTGCCCAGAATATAGGCATAAAAAATTCATGTAAATGCATCCAGTAGAGGTCCATATTAAAAAATGCTTTAAAATCCTCACAGCATGATTTATTTCTTCCATATTTATTTTTAAGATTTAATTCCAAAACTTCAGTACTTTATTATTCACTGTAAGAAAATATGGTTGCTCCTTCTTGAGTGGTACTTACATAACACTCCCAGGTACAGCATTTTATCTTAAGTCAGAGAACATCACTTTTTTTTTTTCTGTTCTGAAATCCATACTGAATTTCTATTGCCAAGAACTCATATACAAAGTAACAGAAATTCATGCTCTGGATTTACACTGTTCACCTCCACTCAGTCTCCTTTGGGTCTTCAGTGCTGTAGAACGTCATTCCCATATCTGATATCTATGCTCATGTTCGCTGCAGCTTCCCCTCTGTGCCCAAGCTCTTTACAAACAACATATGTGTTGTCTCTGTGCTTCTGTGATGCTTATGCACCAAACTCTTGGCTTTGTAAACCCTTCAAAAAAAAAAAAAAGGAATTTGAACAGAAGAACTGTCATTTGCCTAAGTAGAAGGAGGAGATGTCATCCTGAGAATACTCAGATCAGAGGAGTATAGGGGATTCTGGTCTTGGTGAAGTTGATCATTAGGCAATTTTGAGAAGTACCTCCAAAATGTCTGCGATTTTTAGACATATATTACACTAGAGCCAAAGTTCACCAGACTTAAGGAAAGCTCACATTGTGAAATGTTACGATTCACGCAGGTGCTCATGTGTGCACATGCATGTGTGTGCACACACACACAAATGATGCTCTTGACCTCACACAGCCCTCATACAAGTGTATTCCCTAGGGTGGAAGTGATTGGGAGAATGATGATTTTCCAGCTAATTTGACAACTCTGGAGAAGAATTAGATGCCAATAAATTTCTTTAAAAAGTCTCTTTAATTTAAGAGATGAAGAGTAAAACTCTGTTGAAAAACAAATCACAATAATTGGCAAAAACATGAAATAAAATTTTAAAGGACAAACTATAAAATCTAACAAAAGGAAAATAAGGGCAGAAGCAATAGCATGAAATAATTAACATTAAAAAAAGTAGAAAAAGAAAAATAGTGAGAAACTAATGGATGCTTATGGGCATTCATAGAAATATGTATAACATAGATTTCATAGTGCAAAAGGAAAAAAATCTCAGAAAAATCAAATATCTGTGCTATTGTATGAGAACAGCATAAAAATATCACAAAACACATGAGAAATGTTATTGAAAGTGTTTTCATGAGAAATACTCCTTTGGAGCAAGATCCTAAAACATCTGAGAGAAAACTAGTATTAAAACTTGGAGGAATGGAGTCCACCATTCCCTGAGCCACCAGGAGGGACGCAGCACTTGAGACTTGGAGGAAGTTTTGCACTCTGCAGGGGATGATGTGGCCAGGAGCCAGATTACCAGCACAGGGTGCTGAGCGCTGAGTCATGGAATGGTGCGAGGGTGTGGGATTCACGTAGAAGAGAAGCATATCAATGAAAGAGTAAAAAAAGAAATTTTCCTAATAATGTGTTTGGCAATGATTTCCTGAATATGACACAAAAAGTACAAATAACACAAAAAAAACAGTTTGATTTTATCAAAATTAAAACCTTTTTTGCATCATTGGACACTATAAAGAAAGTGAAAAAGCAGCACCTATAAAGGAGGGAAAGATTCTCACGATCACACATCTGATTAGAAATAATATCCAGAATATTAAAGAGACCTATAGCTGAATGAAAAAGAGTAACTAGGAAATGAGCAAACAACTTGAAGACCGAATTTCTCCAAAGAGGATATCCAAATGGATAACAAACACATTAAAACATGCCCTGCACCTCTACTCATCAGGGAGATGGAGAGCAAAACCACAATGAGAAATCCTTTCATATCTACTAGGAAAAGTTTCATTAAAAAATGACAAGGGGCTGTGGTTGTGGCTCAGTGGTAGAGCGCTCATCTAACATGTGTGAGGCAATGGGTTCGATCCTCAGCACCACATTAAAAAATAAAATAAAATAAATAAAATAAAGGTATTGTGTCCATCTACAACTAAAAAAAAATTTTTAAAAAATGACAAAATGCATTTGGACAAGTATGTGTAGATCTTGAAGTTTTGCTAGGTTTTGTGGCAATTTGAAATAGTGATGCCACTGTAGAAATCAAAGCAGTGATTCCTCAAATAATTTATCCCTGAATTAATAAATGATCCAGCATTTCTTCCACTGGGGTGCACACAAAGAACCCCCCACTGCAAAAAAAAAAATGCTAAAGCAATTATCTGTGTGCCATGTCTATCCTCAGGTGAATAAGAAACAAAATGTGACACATATACACAATGATAAACTAACTGGGATTATAAAAAGTAAATATAGACTACAATAACAATGAACAATAAAGAGATCATACTTTGTAAAAGAAGTCAGTCATGAAATAGCCAGAGGAATCAAAATAACAGCAACAGGAATTGGAGTGGTGGTTGCCTGGGACTAAAGGAAAGGGATACAGTTTTTCATGAGTTTTAGTTTAGACAGATTAAAAACTTCTGAAGATGCATGGTGGTGACAATTGTACATCAATGTGAATGCTCTTAATAGCACAAAATTATGCACTTAAAAATGGTTGAAATGTATATATGTGTGTGTGTGTGTGTGTGTGTGTATATATATATATATATATATATATATATATATATATATATATCCTTACCTTAATATAAAAGCCAAAACTTTTAAATAAATTCATTTCTTCCAAAGTTGGATAATAAATGTATTTTAAAATAATTTAGGTAGAATTATTAGTATTTATGAAGAAAATGATATTTAATTATGGTATGAAATTTGATAATTTGTAAAAAAATTGAGAAAAGTAAATTTATTCTTTAAATATCATTTCAAGTCAACATGAAACAAGCCAATTATATTGATAACATCATCATGTATCATGAGGTTTAAATAACTTAGTTATTAGCAAGTAAAAACATACTATTTGATATCAAATAAGAGTACAATAATTTCTGTCACTTTTATTTTATATAAGACTGTCTATGACTCACCTACCATGAGATGGCCAAAATTATCCTGATTTAAAATTTTTAAAAAGGAGAAGGGAAGAGATAATAAATGACACATAAATCGGATATCTTTTATTGTGCCGAAAAAGCCAACACAGCATCTATTTCATTACCCATTTTTCAGTCTGTTAACATTACAATACCTATCATATAATGTTATGTTAATAAAACAGAGCCTGCAAATCACATAGAAGCAGCCTTAACCATTATTCATTTGTTTCAATAATGTGAGGCCTTTTTTTCTCATGTAAAGTAAATCAAATCGAGATAGTATGTCCCCTTTAACTTTTATCCATTGAAATAGCTGTAAGTTCCTTTCCAGAAGCCCGTGTCACAGGGTTTTCGCTTGCTTTACTTTTCTTATGTTCCCCTCAGATCATGCAGTCTCCATCCCAGCAACGATGACCTGCACACAGGAGGGGAGCAGGGGAGAAACTCCAGTGAGGGCTTCTCACCAAGTAGGGGAATGGAGCCTAGAATCTGCACTGTGTCCTACAAGAAAGGAAGGGCAGAGGCATGGGTTTCTGTGGACCAGTCTCATGGGCTGGCTGCTGGTATGTGTCAGGAGCCTTCCGGTATGCTGTCAATTTTAATTCCACTAAACGGATATTCCTCAAGCACATCTTAAAAATGACATAACTGAGAGTCAGGAATTTTAAGTGAACTTCAGTGACCCCAATTATTACACTGTACACACATATACATGAAACCTTTACAACTTTACATGTATGTATACAAGTAACACACATGCATACACATGAGTATGTTTTGCATTCTGAAAATAAATATAAACATAGAAGCTTTAAACAAACTTATAGCTGAAATGGTTTTAGGTAAAGAATTTATTATAAATCCACTCTGAAGTAAGGGTGGATTTATATTTTAATCAAGACGTACATTTACACACACACACACACACACACACACAGATTATATATGTATATATAGATATACCAAACTGTAGCTACCAAATTATTGAGAAAGAATATATAAAGTTTCATTAAGCACAAACTGAAATATGGCAGTGTTTAAATCCTCCTCATTTCTGTATATTCTCACTTTCATAAGCTGTCAAGGAAAGGAAAGTCTAAACTGCACCAATGCCACCAATTTAGAAAGTTTATTACAAAAGAGAAAAAAAATTACAAACACTGATGAGGCTGTTGAGAAAGAGGAAATTTTACATACTGGTGGATGGAATGTAAAATAGTATACCCATTTTGATAAAAAGTTTGAAAACTAAATGCAGAACTTTCAGAGGATTCAGCAACACTACTAATGGAAGTATATCCAAACAAAAAAATTTATATCAAAGAGTTGCCTGCACTTCCTTGCTTATGGTAGCATTTTTCATACTGGTTAAAGGAATCATCCAAAAAATATAATGATTGTAATTATCTATACTCCAAACATTGATGCAACTGCACATATAAAACAAACCCTTCTGAATATAAAGAATCAAAGAGACCACAATACTGGCTGATTTCAACACACCTCTCTTACCATTAGATTGGTCATCTAGACATAAACTAAGTAAAAACTCTTCAGAACTAAAAAGCATTATTAATCAAAAGGACCCAACAGACATCCATCAAATATTTCATGCATTGACAACTAAATTCATTTCATTCTCAGTAGCACGTGGATTTTTTTCTAAAATACATCATATTTTAGGGCTCAAAGAGAGTTTTTCAAATTCAAAAATTAGAGATAATTCCTTACACTCAATCAGATCATAATGGAATAAAATTAGAAAATAACAAGATGAAAAGTAAAAGCCATTATAACCCCTGAAGACTACATAATAGACTTGAGAAAGAATGATCATAAAAGAAATGAAGGGGAAAAATAAAAAGAAATATTTGAAAAAAGAGGGAGAAGGGACACAATATACCAAACCTTTGAGATAGTAAGAAGGCAATTCTGAAAAGAAAATTTATAGCTTTGAGTTTCTACATTAAAAAATGGAAAGATCTGGCTAATATTTTCTGTTGTCTCTATTTCAAAGGCCATTCTACTGCAAATTGCTCTTATGTCTAAAAGGTCCAAATATTTTTTTCAGACCACTTAACTTTTCACACGTGACCCTGAGATGAGACTTATAGCATCCCCCTTTCTCCAGGAGCACAGGGTTGACCTTACATTCCTGTTATTCTCCTCCAAGGATCCCTGACACACTCTTTAAAAACAAGCCCTGTTTAAGGCTGCAGGGGACCTGGTGGCAAGGTGTTCCTCACTTGTGAGTCTTCAGATGATCTCCACAAATCAGGCAGGCCCATATGGGATTCTTCCACCAAAAGGCTCTCAACAGAACAGACAGGTACTCTTAACAGCTTCAGAGACTCCTGCACTGCAGAGGCTTTCACAACCTCTTCATGATGAGGAAATCATGGCCACTTGTGATGATCATCAATTACTGAGGGTTCCCAGAGCAGGAAACTGCCCTTCATGGCCTTGCTACATCATTGTTTAAAAAATCCATGTACTTACTTTTTATTGAATGTGTTCATTTTATAGAGTTCTTGCACTGCCAAACCATGCATTAGAATCCAAAAAAGAAAATGGTATAATGGACAGGCACATCCAACCATCATACAGTTTATTAAAACTTGATTCATGCATTTTTGTGGGGGGTACAGGGAATTGAATTCAGGGGCACTCAAACACTAAGTCACATCCCCAGTCCTCTTTTGTATTTTATTTAGAGACAAGGTCTCACTGAGTTGCTAAGTGCTTCTCTTTTGTGGAGACTGGCTTTGAAATTACTATCCTCCTGCCTCAGCATCCCAAGCTCGTAGAAGTCTACCTAATTTTTGTTTGTTTGTTTTAAATCACAGAAAGTACTTTGCGTACCATCTGTAAGATTAGTCAAGAGGTTTTCCCAGCTTTGCCACAAAAGCAGAAGTAATATCAAGTCTGCACTCTAACCCCCATTGAGTTGTTTGCAAAAAAATTTTTCCTGACATTCTGTTTAAAGAAAATTATGATGAGCATATCTGGAGAAGCTTATTTAAGATTCTTATCTGGAGGAGGGGGCACCACTACATTAGCACTTCAGACTGGGATCCTCCTTATCTGGACTTCTGTACTGTGTATAAAAAAATCATCACATGATTTTTCCAGAGTTACTGAGGTACCCTAAACACAGAGAGAAATCAAGCCTTCGTTTTCTGGCACATTCCACCTAAGTATTAATCATGGGGAGAAAACCTTGGATGTGTTTAAAACTCAATGCTGCAAAAGACTTTTAAGAAGGAAGGGAAGGCCTGAAGAGCTGCATCTATTGAAGTGGCTATCAGTATTATCAGGGGTCCACACACACACAGCAGAAGCAAACTCCTGGCCTGAGCTAGGAGAGAGCTCAGTGCTAGAGCACCTGTCTAGCATGCACAAGGCCAGATTAGGTCCCTGGCACCAGAAAAAAGAAAAAAAAATAGAATGCAACTCAATTAAGTATAGGGCAAAATATATTTTGAGAAGATGCCTCTACAAATAATACATACAAACGCCAATATTTTATATTCCTCTCTAACGTGCCTACATACAACACAACAAATGAGATTTAGAACAAGCACCAGTGGTCATCCCAGAGTCATCAACAGACCAATAAGGCATCAATGAAAAGGAAGAGGCCAGCTGCAGGGCACACAAGGACACAGGAGGCTGAGGCAGGTGACCACAAGTTTGAGGCCAGCCTCACCTCATCTCAAAAAATAACAATTAAAAGGGCTATGACGAAGCTCATAGTGGTGGAGCACTCCTGGGTGAAATCTGAAGGAATGAGACATTTCACCAATCTGTACATAAGGCTGGAGTGCAGAGGCTAAACTAACATATACAATGTGCAATGAAACTTTAGAAAGACACAAAAGACTAAATTGTGAAGTCATGAAATAACAATTGATTTTCTTTTTGATACCTGGAGTCTACTTTTATTTTTTTTTAGCTATTATTATTATAACAATTGATTTTTGAAAAGGAATAGTGAGCAGCAAAGTTGTGAGAAAAATCAAAGAAATCAATAAGCACATTACATAGTGAGGATTAAAGAACTGCATGAGGGAGAGTATACACAGAAAAGGGCGACTTGATCCTCTACATACTTGTGTACCTGCGAGTGAATGCAAATCTCACCCCACCCAGGTATTTCCTTTTGTAAGTTCACTTGGTGCTCTAGAATCACTCACCTGAGCACCATGCCGTGTTCATAGCCTCTGTGACCCCGCTATGGTGTGTAGCTGGTGCCTGGTGCATAGAAGGGAACATTAAAATATTTGTTGGAAAAAAATCCTGATAATACTGATTGTGATTAAAGTTCATTATGTCATGAGACTTAACAGAAATTAATAGTTTGCTCCCTTAAATATTTAAATAGTTCTTGCAACCCTGTTTTCAACAGAAATTATCTAAAATAAACTTTTTCCAAGTAGACGTCCATTTAGTTAAAATGTACTGGTAAATTTTAGAATATAAGGTATAATTTAATGTTCTTCTTATTATCAATATCACTCTATAATATTAGAGCTTGAAGGACATTAATATACATAAACACATTAGAACAAAATTCTTGCTTCTGAATCGATTAACACTTGGAAATTATACACAAAAAGGCCCGTTTTTATTTACATCAAGGTTTCAAGAAATGTCCAGGAGCCAGGCATGGTAGCTTATGCCTGTAATCCCAGGGGCTCAAGAGACTATAGTATGAGGACCACAAATTCAAAGCTAGCCTCAGCAACTTAGTGAGGTCCTTGGGAGGAACTGAGCAAGATCCTGTATCAAGGCAGCTAGCTGTGCAGAGGAAGTGAAACATGGCATTGTGGGACCACTCTGGGGGTTCCTCATGCCCACTTGCTTTGTGTGTCCTGGACAGGTGAGGAGCAGGTGACAGCCCCGTAACCACCATGGAGAGCAGGTGACAGCCCCATAACCACCATGGATGGAGAGGAACTTTTTGATGAGAAAATCCAAACTGTAAATGCCAGCCTGGCTGACTTGGCTGTTCAAGTTTTCCTCTTTGGGGAATTCAAATGAGGGAATTCATAGACCCCTACACAGACACCAGCACAAACACTTAAATGTGAGAACAGATGTTGGGAGCAAAGGAAGCCCCCTTTCATTGTCCTCTCACTGTTGGTGCTGTTGGTATGAAGTGCTTTCTCCCAGCATTGAGCTGCCTGGCTGTGCTGGAGATCCTAGATTCCCTGCAGACCACCATCATGCCCAGACCTTGCACAGAGAGGAGCAGGATCTGCTGGAGCTCAGTTGTGAGGTGGCCACAGATACAGTCCAGCACAACCATTTGTCTATGACCTGCTCTGTCATAATGCAGTGAGAAGCTGGTAGAGGATTTCCCTCAGCTGGCACTTCATTCTGCACTCCAGCAGTGAATTTGGCCAGAGGCAGAGCCTGGGGGAGGTGCAACTGGACAAGCTAGGGAGGACCACCTTCTACCTCACCATCTTCCACCTGCAGCCTTTGACCAGGACAAGTTCTACTGCGAGGCCATTGAATGGATCCAGGATCATGACGGGTTGAGAGATTCAGATAAGAGACAGAGAGGCCTGAAGAATGAGATGGAGCACAAATCCTCATCTCCTTGCATTGATTGCTGCGGTTTTTTCTTTGTGGAGTCTGAGAGCTGCTCTAGGCAGGTCTGTGTCCACTGCCTCCTCCACTTGTCTTTGGAGAGTCTTCAACTTGAGACTCTCACACCTCGGTGCTTCTAAATCACCAGAATTATTGGAGAAAAGAAGGAAGAAGCCAGAAAAAATCTCAGCATTATTGAGTCAGATCTATTTATACTCTACGTTTACCAAAAAGTATTTAAAGCAAGCCCTCAAAGTGGCTTCTATCTGAAAAGCTAGTTCCCAGAACTGGAGGAACAAAAATCTTTGTAGTTAGAGATATACAACCAAGTGCTCTGCTCAAGCTACACAAAAGGAACAATTGTGGCAAGAATGATTTGGGGATGAATCTAAAAAAGCTGAAATATATCTTCTGGTTTTATAAAAACGAGACTGAATGTGTTAGTAGAGAATTAAAGTTCTATTAAAATGAAATAAAAAGAAAACAAAACCTGGCTGTATAATCAGTATCAAGTCACATATTCTCATTCCTGGAGTGTATTGGAATTGTAGTGGGTTTCTTATGGATTAAGTGATGGAAAAAATACTAAATTGAAACATTGAATGCATAAGACCTGAATTATCTTCTTGATCTTTTCACAAATGTGGGCAAGCTGTTTAATCCTAGGGCATATTACTTTATCTTCTATGTAATCCATTGACTTTTCCAAAAGTTTGAAATTTGAATGCAAGAAGCCTATTGAATTTGAATGCAAGTATTTTTAAAAAAAGTTTTAAAAACTTTGAGCATGAATTTGCACTTTTCAAAATTCTTTCTTATAATTGTAAGCTGTCTCTTTTCACCCATAGTTTGTAAAACTGTGATGTATGACTTGTCACTGCTTCTAGGTATAGTTCTGGTAAAATTCACATAATTATGTTAATGGAAGATTTTTTTAAAAAAGAAAAATCCTCTGTATAGAAAAATGCAATTTACTTAAAATTTGGCGGGGGGGGGGGGGAGATCCTGTATCAAAATAAAAAGGCTACAGATGGTTCTCAGTCCTTAAACACTCCAGATATTATGATGATGATAATAATTTTCCTCTTCTTTTCCCCCTCCATTCTCTGACCCTGGTAATTATATTTAGAACCTCTCAAAATTTTTATTTTGTCACAACCTATAAAAAGTCATAAGATATTTGAGGAGAAAAAAACACAGAATTATCCAGGGGCCTTGAAAAAGTTATATAAATATGAGACCAGAGGTTTAGAATATCATTTATTTGCTAAGGCCTTTAGTGGGAAAAAAAAGTACAATATTAAAGAAAATGTACTTATGGGAAGTAGAGAGATCGAAAATAAATATGTTAACAAAGTTTAACTATAAATATTATAAACCATTCTATATAATATATACTTCTAGGTACAAAATTATATCACATACTAGATTTTACACACACATACATGCATATGTAAAAGATTATGTCATAATATGTGAGAGCTGACTACAGATGCAAAAAACTTAATACAGGAAAATTGAATCTAACAATAAGTAAAGAGAGATTTACCCGCCAAAAGCATGTTGCTTTCACATCTTTACACTGATGCAATGTCCACAAGAGAGTACATTTCCATTACCTCTGAATAGACAAAGGAGAAGTGAAGGCACACGATCTTTTCACACTTACAGTGCTTTTCTCAAGAAGGGGTCACTTGCTGAAGGCAATGCATAACTATAATCCCAAAGGTTCAGCAAGCTGAGTCAGGAGGATCATAAGTGCAAAGCCAGACTCAGCAACTTAATGAGGACCTAAGCAATTCAGTGAGACCATGTCTCAAAATTTAAAACAAAATTAAAATAAAAAGGGCTGGAATGTGTCTCAGAGGTTAAGCATCTCTTGGTTCAATCCCTGGTACAAAAAAAAAAAAAAAAAAATTCCTTCCAGTCTAAATGGATCTGAAACAACTGAAGGTCTCCCCACATTTCTACATACAAGGCTTTTCTCTTCTAGCATGAGTTCTTCCATGCTGTTCAAAGAGACCTAGAGAGTTGAACATGTTACCACATTTTTTAAAGGGCAGAAGTATTTTCCCTGATGTGAACCCTTTTATATCTTTTTGTTATGGGCCAGCTATATGGAAATGATCAAACAGACTCCTTATCATGAAAGAAATTCTTCTCCCATGGGAAAACCCCACCTCTGTATCCATTACTAATTTGCCTAGCACAGCATATTTGGCAACTATTAAATAGCAATTTTTAAACAATGGGAAATTGTTCTCTTTGGTTCCCACTTTTCTCTTTGGGCAATATATCTTATCGGGGAATAATTAATTAGAAGTTAGTAGCCATTCTTTAATTGTACTTAACTAGGATCACTTTGATCCATTTCTCTTTTGATTATGATTATAGAAAATCCCATGACAAATACTAAATGAGAATAAAAATATGATTATGAGCATTGCATTGTTTCACTACTGACTTTATTCAGACTTTGTATTACTGTTTGCATGCTTGCTTGCTTGCTGCTTGCTCTGTCAACCTGGATGAGGTTTTTGCCTTTATATATCCTAAAATGTTGAGATTCTAGGCTGTTTTCCTGCAGAGATAACTTAGTCCTGTAACAAGAAGTCCTGGCCGGTTGAAATAAAGACTCTTCAATTTGGACAAAACTGGGACTCAAGTTATTTTCTGAGTGACTTGCCCCACGACATTTGAAGAAAACTGTGAAAGTTGAATACTGCCCCACATTGCTTATCCACAGGGTTTTTTACAGTATGAGTCCTTTCATACAACTGAACAAAAATGGAACATCTGAAGGCTTTACATTTCTTACTTGAATAGGATTTATTTATTTTTGCATGAATCAATCATTCAATAAGAATCATCTCAGTCCTTAGAAGAAACTGGCAAAACTAGAAGGTGCCCCACATTTCTCACATTCACAGGGCTTCTCTCCATGAGTATTTCCATATATGAGAAGAAAAATGAAACATTACACATTCAGGGATTTTTTTTCCAGTGTGAGTGAAATGGCTTTGAAGACAACTGGGAAAATGGAATGAGTTATTTCACATTTAAAGAGTTATTCAGTTAGACATGGTGGTATGCACCTGTAATCCCAGAGACTTAGTAAAAAGAACTGGGGATTATGGTTCAGTGGTAGAGCACCACTGGACTAAATCACCCCCTCACCCCCCAAAAATATTCTGCAGTGTGAGTCCTTTCTAGTCTTTGAAATTGACAAGGAATATTGAGTTACCACAATTTACATTCCAAGGATTTTTCTCCAGTAAACTTCCTACATGTTTATGAGTGCAGCAGTAAAAACAGAAGACTTTGCTAATTGTTTTCATTAGTATGATTTCTCTGCATATGAGTTCGTTCATGTATATGAAGGTGACTCGATCTAGCAAAGGCTTTTCCACATTGTTTACATTTATAGGGTTTTTCTCCAGTATGTGATCTTCCATGTATCTGAAGGTCACTAGATCTAGCAAAGGCTTTTCCACATTGTTTACATTCATAGGGTTTCTCTCCAGTATGCATTCTTTCATGTATGTGAAGGTCACTGGATCTAGCAAAGGTTTTTCCACACTGGTTACATGTATAAGGCTTCTCTCCAGTATGAGTTCGCTCATGTAAGTGAAGGGTAGAAGACTGAGTGAAGGCTTTGCCACACTGCTTGCATGCATAAGGCTTCTCGCCAGTATGAGTTCGTTCATGTATTTGAAGGTAAGAGGAAGTAGTGTAGGCTTTTCCACATTGTCTACATTTATAGGGCTTCTCTCCAGTATGTGTTCTTCCATGTGTGTGAAGATGATGGGATGTAGCAAAAGCTTTTCCACACTGTTTACATTCGTAGGGTTTCTCTCCAGTATGAGTTTTTTCATGTGAGTGAAGGTGAGAGGACTGAGTGAAGGCTTTGCCACACTGCTTACATTCATAGGGCTTCTCTCCAGTATGTGTTCTTCCATGTATGTGAAGCTGACTGGATCTAGCAAAAGATTTTCCACATTGTTTACATTCATAGGGCTTCTCTCCAGTATGAGTTTGTTCATGGGAGTGAAGGGTGGAGGACTTAGCAAAGGCTTTGCCGCACTGCTTACATTTGTAGGGTTTCTCTCCAGTGTGCGTTTGTTCATGTAAGTGAAGGGTAGAGGGCTTAGCGAAGGCTTTGCCACACTGCTTACATTCATAGGGTTTCTCTCCAGTGTGCGTTCTCTGATGCATTCTAAATAAACTGGGATAAGCAAAGTCTTTCCCACATACTTTACATTTAAAACGTGCATTCTCAGTGTGCATGATCGTGTGACTGTGAAGATCTGTGAGTGAAATAAAGGTTTGACCATCTTGTTTACATTCATGGAGTTTCTCTCCATAATGTACTCGTTCATGTCTTCTAAATAAAGAGGGAAAATGAAAGGCTTTTCCACATACCTTACACTTAAAAGTTTTATCTTCACTATGTGTTATCATGTGTCCTTGAACCCCTGTGAGAGAAGAAAAGGCCTCTCCACGTTGTTTACATTCATAGGGTTGCCACCCAGTAGAAGTTTCTTCATGTCTTTGAATGGAACTGGAACGACTGAAGACTTTCCCACATATTGTACTTTTATAATGTCCATCTCCAGCTTGTGTTAACATTTGTATTTGAACACTTTTGGGAGAAACCAGAGATTTCCTGCCTTGTTTAAATTCACATGGATTTTCTTCACATTCCTCATGCTTGTACTGTTTGTGTCCAGAGTGAGATGTGATCTGCCTAAGAAGGAATGAAGGACATATGAAGTCTTTTGCACACATAATACAGTCACATGGATTTATTCTATTAAAATTTTTTTTTGGTCAGGTTAAGAATTGGAATCTCATTGAAAGCTTCCCCACACTATCTTCTTTGCCTTTGATGTTTACCATATGACCTCTGTGAAGAATGACCAGCACATTATCAATGCTTGATCCATTCATGATTTTCTATTTATTCATGGGTCCTAGGCTTACATTACTACCAAAAAATCAGGTGAAGGATAGGTGTTCTGACTTGTTCAAATTGCCCGAAAATAAAGAGATTGAAAGGAAACAATCCTTCCCAACACAACTTCCCAATGGCTATTCTCCAAATAGTGATATTCACATATGCAGTTTCATAGTACTTTTTGCATGTCAAGTACTTTGAAAAGACTGACTATCTGTTACAGTTAAGTATATACTTCTGGTTAAAAAAAACTTATACATTTCCAAGTTGTGCATATTTCTGTGGTTGATTTGTTTTACAAATTATATGACATTCTCAGATATTGCTTCCTCTTGTGAGTACAGTTACCTTGGATTGTTCTCAGACTTTTTGATCTGATCTTCAATGTTCTTCTCTTCCCATTTGTTTCCTAAAATGCCAACCCAGAAAAATCATTATAAACTTTTAGAAGCTAGAAAAACTTTGCCAAATTCTAGGTGCCTTTTATGCTGTATTAATTCACCAAATGGTTCCCTTTTCATGTTTTTCATAAATGACCAAAATAAACATGAATTCTCTATTTGATTAATTAAAGAAACATCATCATTACCTATAAAAGCCAGGTTTCCGAGGACTTCCTGCATCACATCTGTGTAAAGTTTCTTCTGGGATGGACCCAGCAAAGCCCATTCCTCCTGGGTGAAGTTCACAGCCAGATCCTCAAAGGTCACTGAGACCTAAAATATCCTCAAATGTGTGTGTAGTGGAGGCCAGGAGAGATTGACAGTATGAGGAATCTACACTCAATATGCATGATGCTCACATGATTCTCTGGTCTCCCAAATAATTCAATGATTTGGTCCATCAAATATTTACTGCACTCAATTCCTCATAGCCATTCCAACACTAGAATTGGGCTGCTCAAAAGGCAAACAGTAGAGTGTTTTACACCCTTCTTTGGTGAGGTCACAGTAAGACAGGCTTCAAGGTCATTCCCAACTTCATTTTTGGTTGTACTTCCTTTACAAGTCTTAACATCCTGTGCAGTAGAGAGCTAATATTAGCACTCCTGGTATTACTTACCTTAGAAAAGAAAAGCGGAGTAAGTAGGAATTTCCAGTAATCAGGAAACTCAGCATTTGGACAGATCCTGCCAAGCACAGTGGCTCACTGTGTCTACACAATTATTGTAAACAACATGGTATTTACTGATCTCCTGTTTCCTTCTGAAAGTCTATTGTTCCATCCTTAAAGAAGTGCCTAGAATCAGCCCTCACCTACAACCTCTGGGCAAGGGGTCACTAAGGAGTTTCCCTCATAGATAACATTCAGAAAACCTTTCATAGAGGTTGTCACAATGTGTTAACTGGGGATTGAGATCATTGGGGTGATTACACCAAGAGAACAATCAGAAGCTTGCAGGTGATTTACTCCAGAACCAAATTAGGCAATAAACAAGTACAATGATTAATAAACACAGCAATTTGATAATTTCTCATGGTTACTGTCAAAGCAGAATGGGATAAGTGGAAAGATGGCAAGTTTCTCAGAAAAAAACTCAATGATCCCAAGATGTCACATTGTCCAAATGATATCCTTACAAAGTTTTATGTCTCAAAACAATAATCTTAATAAGAATAAGCTACCCTTTTAAACCTCAAAGCAACAATGAAGGTCCAATGATTAAAACTCTTCTAAACAGCAGCCACTTCACTAACATAAGGTACAATCACATGCCACATGGCCATGTTTTGCTCAAGGGCACTTTGAATAAAGATGGGCCACATGTGCAATGGTTGTCTGTTGTGAAAGAGATTTCTTGTGCCTGTAATGATGCTGTGCAAATAAACCTAACATAGGAGCACTTCCAGGAAAAAAGCAGCATTTTGCAGCCCAGAATCCTCACCTCACAGTTTGTATGTGAAACAGGCCATTCTGTGTACATCTATAAGCATGCTATGATGTCTGTATAATGATGGAACAGCCAAAAAGATCACCTTCCAGAACATGCCCCTGCCACTGACATAAAACCATACTCAAGGACTTAAAATATGTGACCTCCTGAGCAGTATAGTATAAGCAGAGGTAAGCAAAAGACCAAGAGAAAGCCTTCAGTAGACTGACCTTCACAACATGAAAAGATGAGCAAAAGCATGTGTCATGGAGAGAAATCACAATGATGATCCCAACAAACTGGAATCTAGAGGCAAAAGGTACTGCATCCCTATATTCTGTAGATAAAGTCCATTTATTATACATTCAAATGTAAAAGAATAAAACTTTTTTAATAAACTTATAAAAATTTTAGTTTTATTTGTCTAACTATTGTGGGGCAAATTAAAAAGGAAAAAAAAAAAGCAGGGACTTAATCCAGGGCACTTAACCAAACCACATCCCCAGCACATTTGATATTTTGAGACAGTATTCACTAACTTGCTCAGGATCTTATAAGTGGCTGAGAGTAGCATTTAAACTTGTGATCTTCATGCCTCAGTCTCCCCAGCAGCTTGGATTAAAGGCATGCACTACTGCACCCAGTGAAAATATTATTTTTATAGAAGAATAAGCTAAACAATATTACAAAAATGATAAGCAGTAAAGAAAAATATTAATACTCACACCAAAGTGACACAAACAGAGAGATTGGAGCCATGATAGTACTATCATGAAAAAGAACAGATCAGAGAGCCTGGAACAGTCCCCAAATAAACTCACACAAATATGATCTGTTGATCTATGAAGAAGGAAAGTCATTTACATTCGAGATGAAAATGGTTCCAGGAAGAGGAAGCTGCTCCATCTGCGTATCCTCCAGAGAAAAGTGGAAACACAAGCAGAAGCATCAGAACAAGAATCTCACCATGCCCAAGAGCACTGAAAGTTCACCATAGCTACAGGAAGCAGTCATGAGGAAGAGTGGAGAGCAGCAGCACAGTGTGACCTCCACTAGCCCTGAAGACAGCCTCTCTGGTGCAGGACAACAGCCTGACATCCCAGTGTGAAACCCTGGTCACTGGTTCCACACTGTACACAGATTTATCAAAGTCTCTGCATTTTTTAATTAAAAACATCACAGGACTATCTTAATATCTAAAACAACCTCTCACTCTTCTAAGTCAGAAAGCAATCACTGTAAAAACTTAGTAGAAATTCCTTAAAAGGATTTAAGTAAGCAAACAGCCTGCATCTGGCAAGAACAACAAATTACTGTTTACACACTCAACCATCACCTAAAATCTGATAAAGAAAACTACAGGAAGAGTTTTTTTTGTTGTTGTTGTTTTGTTTTGTTTTTAAATCAGGTTTCAAAAACACCCAAGTTCAGGAGGCTGAGGCAGGAAGTTTGGAAGCTCAATCCCAGGCTTAGAAAACTTAGTGAGGCCCTAGCAAGTTAGCAATACCCTAAATCAAAATTAAAAAAAAAAAAAAATTGTGTAGTGCCCGTGGGTTCTCTCCACAGTATCCTCCAAAACAAACAAACAAACAAACAAACCAGTTGGTCTGAAGAAATAAGGAAGCCCACACAGGCCAGGAGAAGTTCTTTCAGAGAGTACCCAGACCTGCATGCTTAGCACTCATTTTTCCCCAGGCTGGGTGCTGCAGAGTAAAGGCATAGTAGAGTTTTAAATAGGACCACTGCATGTTAAAAAAAAGAAGCCCCAGCACAGCTACCCACAGAAACCAGAGGAGGAGCTCTCACTGTTTCTATTGCTCTTCCTTAGCTTCTGGTGTAGGTGAAAATGAGGGCAAGCACACTGAGATCTGGCACCACAGCCTAGAGGAATAAATCTCAAAGCTTTTAGTTTTATACATAAGCAAGTTTTGAGGGCATTGAGTCATGGAAGTTGGTGCAATCTATTACAGGGTGAATTCTATATTCCTTATGTGGGCACAAACTTGTCAACAGCCTAAGCACCCAGCTCATACAGATTAGGGACTTTTTCTCCACTAAACATCAAGAGGGATTGTTTTTTCCCTGATACTTTGTTTGCTCCTTCTGCTATTGTGGTTATCTTGTTACAGGCACCTGCAGCTGCTGCAAGCCTCCATGATAAAATGTCAGTAGGCAGAGCTGCTGTGGGTCAAGCTGCAAAACTATAGCCTGTCAGCTCTTAAACAGTTTCCACTCTGTCCTACCACAGTGGCATTCAGGGAAATCTGTCAAACAGGCTGAACACGAGCTAATTCACTTCACATAGCATATAAAATGCAGTCTCTAGGCAACTGCATAAAGGAAAAGCAACATAGGAGAAAGGGGAAACACATTTTCATTCACTTTTAAACAACAACAAAAATGTATATAGAATACTGAGAAATAGAAAAACATGTCTCATCAGTGGAAATTAAATGCCTTGAGGTTGATAATCCCTGAGAAAGATCAGGCTCAAGAATCACTAGGCTATTTTTTTTCTATTTATTTTTTGTTCCAGGGATTGAATTCAGGGGTGCTTAACCACTGAGCCACATCCCTAGCCCTTTTAATTTTAATTATTTTTATTTTGAGAGAAAATATCTCTAAGTAGTTCAGGGCCTAAGTTACTGAGGCTGATTTTGATTTTGTGATCCCCCTGCCTAAGCCTCCTGAGCCACTGGGATTACAGGCATGTGCCACAGTGGTGGGAATAGGCTAGAATTTAATTAAATGACTTAAATTTTTAATATGCATGCACCTGAAACAAACTCAAAATATACCAGGCAGAGATATATAGAACTGCCCAGGACAATGAAGAATCCACAGTTACACTAGAAGACATCAGCACAATTCTGTTGGGCCTGAGACGTGTAGCAGAGAAGCAGACAGGAGGGCTTCCCTGGTCATTAGCCAACAGGAAGCCCACAGTCTTCTTCAAGTCACAATAACACTCCCCAGAACAGGTAATATTCTGAGCCATAAACCACACCCCAACAGTGTGTATCACCAGTGAAATCCCAAGTATGCTCAAAGAATATGGGTGGTAAAGCAGAATTCATAAAAGAAGCAGCTGGAAAGTCTCCAGGGAATGGGAGGTGAAACACAGGTCTGTAAACAGACATGGGTGGAAGAGGTAACTCAAGGGAAAAGTTGACCATTTTGAGGAAAATGAAATGTAAAAGTCCACAATAGGAAATCTGTAGAAAACAGGACAGATGGTGCTTGGATGATATCACAGGTATCCAAAGAAAATTTCAAATAAGAAGAACTGAAAGCAATAATTGAACTTTCTACTTCAGGAAACCAAAGAAAGAAGGGCAAGGTAAACATATATTAAGCATAGGAAACTGAGAGGGATTGAGGAAACCTCAATCAGGAAATAAGAAGTCTGCAAAACCAAGTTCTTCATGAATATCAGCATCACTGATAAACCTATATGAGGCTAAGAAAACAGAGGACAGGGTCTGGAGTTATGAAGTGCTTTCGTAATAAGCACTTGCCTGTGATGCACTGGGTTTAATCCTCATCATAAAAGTAAATAAATAAAATAAAGGTATAAAAATACAATAAAATTAAATAAGAAAACAGAAAACAGAGAAACTATCCATTAGAATTAAAAGAGCCATTGCTACCATCCATGGGCACTTCAAGCACATTGTGAACATGTGCTTGACACAAATTAGGTCACTTAGAAGAACTGGACCAACTCTTGAGAGAGATACTCTCCTACAACTTACAGAGAAGGAGAAATACACAAAACAGACAAGCTGAAGCCTACTGAAGAAACTGACTCAATAACTAATTACTACCCAAAAAAGAAAACACAAGGCTCTGACAGGGTCATACAGGCTTCCATAAGACACTGAAGAACTGCCACTAATTTTTTTAAATATTTATTTTTTAGCTTTTAGGTGGACACAATATCTTTATTTTATTTTTATGTGGTGTCAAGGATTGAACCTAGTGCCTCACGCATGCCAGGCGAGAGCGCTACCACTTGAGCCACTAATTTTTTACATTTTTTTTTTCCAGAACACAGAAGCAGAGTAAACACCTTCTAATGTCTTCTGAGGCATATGTTACAATATTATCAAAATTAAACAGATAAACAAAGGAACTATGAATTACTCTCATGACCATAAGTGCAAAACTCCTCCACAAATGTTACTTAACGAATCCAAAAATGAATAAGAATTACACATCAAGGCCAAAAAGGAATATACACCTACTCAAGGCTGATTAACAATTTAAAAACCAATTAACTTTATCCATCACAAGTAAAAGCTAAGTAATAAATATCATGATTATATCAATAAAGAAAAAAGTCAAGAATAATGAAAAAACACACTCAAGTTCAGAAAAACACAAATTTTCTTAGAGAGACAGCATGATCCTCTACTCTATGTGAAATACACCAAAGAATCATGAAAATCAATGAGGTGACATCAGGGTTGTATAACACAAGGTTAATAAATAGGACTACTGTTATACTGATGATAGCAGCAAGCTGGGCACAGGAGCCATGCCTGTGATCCCTGAACTCAGGGAGCCAATGGAGGAGGATCACAGCTTTGACGCTAGCCTGGACTATTTAGCAAGATTGTCTCAAAAATATATATATATAGATAGATAGATAGATAGATAGATAGATAGATAGATAATGGACTGAGGATGTAGGTCAATGGTAGAGCACCCCTGAGTCCAACACACAGCATCAGAAAGCAAAACAAAACATTAACAAAAAGACACAGCACTTATATAATACGAAGAAAAAAAGTAAAGAAATACTGACATATAAACCTGACAAAAATCTGTATGACAAAAAAAGCAAGTTTCTAAGGAGATTATAAAAGACAAGGCAAATACATGGAGATATTTCACGTTCACAGATTAAGAGATTCAATGTTATTAATTCTTACCAATTTGGATTATGGTAATCCATTATTATGAATTCAATGAAATCCCCCCAAAATATCTTTTAAGTTACATTTTCAGTCATGAAAGACCCAGAACAACCAACACAGTGAAGACAACTAAGTCCACGGGATGGACACTACCTGAGGTTAAGAACTACAAAAAAGCTACAGTCATTAAGAAAGTTTATGTATTTTGAAGAACAACAAGCATAAGCAAGTCCCTGGCTTGAATCCTCAATACTCAATACACAAAGTATAAAATAAATAAATATAAATAAATTACAGTCTATAAAACTAATTTTCTTGGGCTGAGGAGTAGCTCATTAGGAGAGCACTTGCTAACATTCATGAGGCCCTGGGTTCAATTTCCAGCAGTCCATATACACATACATACACAAAAACAAAACAAAACAAAACAAAACAACCCACTAAACTAAAATACTTCTAATGAATGATTAAAAAATGATTATAATAGAAAAGGTACACAATGAGAAGCATAAAATACAATGCAATCAATGGAAAGATAATACACTTTCCTACCAATGAGACTAAGGAGACTAAACTTCCCCATGATCTACACTCTGAGCATTTCAGTAAATTCTGTGAAATTCAGGGCCAGGTTTGCTCTGCTTGTTGAACTTCACAAAAACTACTTCTAAAAATGGAAATATTAGACCATACCTAAAACCAGCCAAAATGCTGTACAGATCACAGTGAGTGTAGACACAGTATTTTTGTGATTCCCAAATTTCATAAGTTAATAGTCCAGCTCCTAAAGGGATGGTCCAAAGAGGAGGCACTTGGGTGGGAACAGGAATTAGGTGACATGGTGAGAGTGCTTGTGAGGGAAATCAGCACTCTTATTTAGACACATATATCTTTTCAGAAAACTTGTATCACTATTTCAAAGATAAGTCATTTAGTGATTAAATTATCACATTTGGGTATTTTAGGTATTGCTAAAATTGTCTTTAAAATTTACCAACAAGCCAAGTGTGATAGCACATGCCTGTAACCCCTGCAGCTTGGAGGTCTGAGGCCCTAAGCAATTTAGCGATACCCTGTCTCAAAACAAAAAAATTTTAAATGGGCTGGGGTTGTGGCTCAGTGGTTAAGCACTTCTGGGTTCCATTCCTGATACCAAAACACCACACAGTTAACATGAACCTGCCAAGTCCAGACAATAACAACAGCAACAAACTGTCATTCCTGTCAAATTCGCCACCTTGTAAGAAACTAATGTTTTTGTGAATCCTCATTTATAAATGTATCCACTTTTTTTTTCATAGAAATAGATTCATGTTCTGCAGCAACAATACAAGACAGAATTTATCTCTTTCTTAAGTGGCATTCTGGAGTCAAGGACCTAGTAGTCAATTTGAAATCACTGAAAAGACAAGATCAAATTTCACAAAATTTCTCTATATACTGAGGGGTAGCAAAAGATAAATTATCATTTTTCCCCCCTTTTTGGTAACCAGGATTGAATCCAGAAGCACTTTACCACTAAGTCACATCCCCAGCCTTTTATATTGTATTTACAAGACAGAGTTGCCTAGGATTGTGCTAAGTTGCTAAAGCTGTCCTCAAATTTTTAACCCTCCTGCTTCAGGCTTTGGAGCAGTGAGAATTACAGGTGTGCACCACTGTTCCTGGATGTAAATTAGGAAATTTAACAAATGGAAATGTAAGTAGATTTTTTTTAAAAATCCAATTCTTTCTTCCTTCTTTCATAATATTTCATCATATTTGGCTCTGAATAAATGAACCTGGGCCTCAAATAAGTGAGCAGATCATTTCATAGTGAAAAACACAGAAACAGCTGGTGCTGAGGGAGCACAGACTTGTCAGACTCAAGGGGCAGGTAAGGTCCCTGCCAGCTGGACATCTCCCACCTGGTCCTGCTCACTGAAACACTCCATGATCACCCTCCCAGGAGACCTGGACCATGACTCCCAGTCTATAAGGCTTTCAGGTTTGCACAGCACTGCACTGGGGTGGGTGGTCCTATGCTCTGGGAGAGTTTTCCTTCTACACAACTGTGAGAGAATGCAAGGGCAGGAATCACTGCTGACCTGGCCCCTCAGCACCAGCATCTATAGGCTCACTGTCCACCTGTCTTCAAGGAATAGGAACAGGGCTTGGGAGAAACAGTGTCCCAAGGAGGTAGCTATCTAGATGAGGCCTGTTCCAGGAAATCCCTTAGCCCCAAGGCATCCAGCTGCTCCCAAGAGGCTGCACCCCACACCTTAAGCTGTCTTCTAAGAGGAGCTGACCAAGGGCCCAAAATTCCCTGCACCCTCCAAGGCACAGGATATCTGTGGGCACCTTGTGGACGCCCCAGGAAATGTTAGTGGCTGAGGACATAGGGCCCTGACAAGGGTCCAAAGGGAACCTCTGCTCAAGAAATTGTGATATGGTATCTACACCTAAGAAAGATAAAAGGAGAAGCACATGATTTTTACAAGTGTGAACTGAAGTTTTCTATGAAGTTGCTCTACATCAAAAAACCTTCAGAGTACTTGACTTCTGTTAACTAGATCACCATGAGGGTGGAAAGACAGGGTTCTGTATGGAGAGCAACAATTATCTTGGGCTATGTTAAGCCCTTCAATAGCCAATTACCTTAATTTCTGTATCAGATCAGAATTCTGAAACTAATAAATTTCTCAGACTATATCACTAAGCTTACCAGATGTATAACCACCATTTTCAAAAGCTAAGAATGCAATAACAACAGACCTACAGAAGAAATCCCCCTCCTTTTTTTTTTTTTTTTGCTGTAGCCCACCAATCTGATGCTCCTACCAATGCAATTGGTTAATGTATTGAAACATAACTTTGTTTTATAAAAGTTCATGTAGACCCAGCACAGTAGTGAAGAACTATAATCCCAGCAGCTTGAGAGGCTAAGGCAGGAGGACTGTCAAATTCAAAGGAGACTCAGCAACTTAGTGAAGTCCTATGGAACTTAGAGAGATCTCTTCTGAAAATAAAATATAAAAAGGGCTGGGAATGTGGCTCAGTGGTTAAGGGAGGGAGGGAGGGAGGGAGGAAGGACGGAAGGAAGGAAGGAAGGAAGGAAGGAAGGAAGGAAGGAAGGAAGGAAAAAAGGAAGGAAGGAAAAGATGCAATCTCTTCCAGGAAGGGACACACACATCATTCAGGATAAGCTGATTAAAATAAATTGTTTTCCTCAGGTGGGGTGGCCAACACCTTTAATCCCAACAGCTTGAGAAGCTGAGATAGGAGGATCAAAAGTTCCAGGCTAGGCGGGTCAACATAGCCAGATCCTGTATGACTACATGACTGGTGTGAATGTACATCACGTGCAGCCAGAAAAAGGAGCAGTTACTCAATATTTATGTATGATATATCAAAGTGCATTTTACTGTCATATATAACTAATGAAAACCAAGTAAAAGAAATAAACAATTTCTGCCCAAAACAAACAAAAAAGGGCTGGGGATGTAGCCCAAGATTCCATAACCCTAGTACCAATAACAACCAACTACCTTATTTCATTTTAAGCAGTTATTTTACCCAAACACAGGGATGTGTCAAGTGATTATTCTTTCCCCTCAAGTATAACATTCAGAAACAGAAAACAAATGCTTTCAAAATTGTTATTCTTGCCAGAGATACTGGCAGAGGCCTGTAATCCCAGGGACTCCAGAGGCTGAGGCTGGAGGATCACAAATTGGAGGCCAGCTTCCGACACAACTGGGATAAGATCTCAAATTTTTGAAAAAAAAAGGGGGGGTGGTGCTGGGGATGTCACTGATAAAGCTTCCCTAGTTTTGATCCCCATTAGAAAAACAAAATATTCTTCACAATCTCACTAGAGGAAAAGTGAAAGTTAATAGACTGACCCGTTTGAAATACAGTAGGAAGAATGAATATTGATAATGATGTGGAGAGAAAGATGAGATTTTAGAATGAATGCAGGAGGCAACTGCAATTTTAATGTCCTACAGCAGCCTTCAGAGGAGCTAAACCAGGGGAAGAAAAGTGGATTAGCGACCCTGCTTCTACACATTTGGAAGGGTGGGAGTGGGCAACCAGCAGGGAGAGGAGGGGACCTAGAAACCTGGGCGGCCCAGCTCACCCCACAAACCCATGGGAAAGGGCTCAGGGCCATGCGCCAGTGAGAACTGGGCCGCACCGCTCTGCAGCTGACCTCGGGGACCCACCAGCACAGCGGGACTAGGATACAGACACCCACCAAGGGCCACCCGCAAACGGGGACAAACAAGGCCGCCCGCTCTGCAGCTCACCGGCACGCCGGGGCCCCAAGGCAGGCGCTGAGCGGGTTCCGTCAGCCCTAGTCGCAAAATCACCATTTTTGACTTCAGTAGTGATCCGGTGTCCTCGCGAGGAAGCTTCGGGCACCCAAGCTCATGGGGGACACAGGGAGATCAGCGTCAAGGGAGCAGGAACCAGAGGAGCAGAGTTGCTGAGGAAGAAAAGGCCGCGAGACTGCGAAAGCCCGCCCTTCCCCTACGTCGGCGCACTTGATTGGACAGTTCCACCCGGCGTCCCTGATGGACCGCCTCCAGGCACGCCTCTGCACCGTGACTGACAGCAAGGATTATCCAATCACTGGCTCAAATTGGCTGGAGTGACACATTCGAGACTCCAGCCCTTTTTGGTGGGGCTTCTTTGCTGTTCTGGGAAATAATCCAGGTAGGAAGCCTTTGCTGGGAACCTGGCACAGAAGGTGACTTCTGGGACTGAGTTGTGGCTCCGCGAGAGAGGCTTTCCTGGCACGAGTGAGGCCCTAGGTTGTAACCTCGCCACGGAAACGAACAGCAATGACAGCAACAGTTCCTGGGGAGTCTGAGGCAGCAGGAGTCCAAGTTCAGCTTCTGCAAACAGTGAGACCCTGTATTGAAATAAAGTAAAAACGGTTGGGGACCCGGCTCAGAGGTCGACCCCACTGGGTTTGTTCCCTAGGACGGCAAGGAAAAAGTTCTAGATAGCTAGATATAAAGATATACAGTATACATTACAATCTGTTTCGACCTCAGGCAACTTAGCAAAACACAATCTCAGAACTTATGAAACACTATTTAAGATATCATATATATCACATGATATCTAAAAATGAAAACAGTTTGACAATTATTTTAGTAATTCTCTTCGCCTCCTGGCCTCTGCTCTTTTGAGGAGGCAGCCTGAGTTGTAAATGGAAGCAATTGGTGTTCCTGCTTCGGCTCAGTGTTCCATCTTCTGCAGAATAAAATAAAAATGAAAGAAGGCAATCCTCTAGGACAGCAATGTGTGGTGGAAATAAAATGAGCACCTTGTGCTTAATGTAGATGTTCTACATTCTACCTTTAGGGAAGTCCTAGGCAGAGACCTGACTCTGGTGATTCCATAGGTCAGGTCGTCTGTTTATCCCAAAACCAAACAGAAAAGGTCATGATGAAAAACAGGAAAAGACTTTGATCAGGGCAGGTACACCAGGAAGACAAGAGAATCATGTCCTTAGCCCTGGCTTCGGGGGCTGAGTAGGACTTTCAGGTTTTATAGAAAGGGTAATCATAGGCATGTATGTGTACAAAAAACTGTATAGGATTTGGTATTATCTGTGGCTTCAGCCATCCCTGGGTCTCATAACATATCTGTGAGCTCATGCTCACTTGTCCCAATCATACACATCTCTCCATTGCACAGATTGGTGTCACTTTGTCTCTCAGGAGGAGTCCCCCTCCTATGTGTTCTTTCCATGCCAATGGTTTAGAGGCACCAACATTTTTCAACAAAAAACACAAGCCTGTTTGCTCCTGACTGAAAAGCAAGATGCTGACCCAGTGTTCTCAGCTTCCTGGGTATCAAATGGGTAGTCAAACCAGAGTGAAGAATAAACAAATATCATTCACCCAAAATGCCTTAGGAAACAAGAAGGGGGAGCGGTCGGGGTTTTGTGTGTGGAATTGGGGTCTCTGATAAACTTTGTGATTGTGTCATGTGTGGTGGCTAGGAAGTTTCTGTGCAAAGGCATAGGAGGCCTGGCTGCTAGGAAGTTTCTGTGCAAAGATGCAGAATGCCTGGCTGCTGGGAAACTTCCATGTAAAAGACATGGGTTACCTGGCCACTGTAGCAATGTTCTTCACAAAGAAGCTCTGTTAAGAATTTTATTACTTTTTGAACTTGATTTTAGGCACATAACTCCTGGGAATAAAGAAACTTGCTTTCTAGGTAACTGCAGTGTTTCACCACGCGCTGGTGCTCCTGGATCTGCCTGCCTAACAGAAACTTTAGACAATGGACTTTCTTAAGAGCTGCACAGGGGCTGGGGATGTAGCGTGCTCGCCTGGCATGCGTGCGACCCGGGTTTGATCCTCAGCACCACATACCAACAAAGATGTTGTGTCTGCTGAGAACTAAAAAATAAATATTAAAAATTCTCTCTCTCTCACTCTTTCTTAAAAAAAAAAAAAGAGCTGCACAAAGCTCCTGACATTACATATTGTAACTGTGGAATGTAACTGCAGAATTAGCAACCTTACTGATACTCTATAAACAGTAATATAGTTAAGGTACTAATGACCTAATATAACCTATTGGTATAAATACACATGGCCATTTTCTTTCCTCTGCACCTTGTCTCTTTGTACCATTATTTATTTTCTTTACATGTATCATCTATCTACTGTGGGCTTATCTGTCTCATTAAAGTTCTCTGGTAAAAAAAAAAAATTAAGTTTGCAAGTTACTTTCTCTAGTATTTTGTAAGTGGCAATTGTTAATTAATCTAATAATCTCAACTTCAATAATACAATAAAAATACCCTTATAATATGTTCCTTTCTTCTTACTTTTCTTCCATGAATTTCCTGGATTGGGTAGCTGAGAGTGCTCCTAGCATGTACCCATTGTCAACTCATTTTCTAGGTAAAGTTTTTTAATATTTTCAAACTAATGTCCATAGTCATCTTTTATTCCTTTATTTTCCATTGAGATGATTCCTGGAAGACTCAGGGGCAACCATGTATCACCCAAATTTACATGGAGAGAAGTTGGCCATCTGTGTGTGCTTGTATGTGTGTGGTGCTTCTCAGAAATCTCCACTGAGACATTGCCCACAAAAGTTAGTCAAAACCAGCACTGACTGACTGGCCTTTTGCCAAGATGGGAACCAGTTCTGTTTTTTTTTTTTTTAAAAAACATGTATCCCAGGCATGTTAATGCTCAGTTCAAATGGAAAAGAAACAAATGCTACTACTCAAGTGTCTTATGTATTATTGATAATTTATTGCATCACAATAATGTGTCTATATGAGTACTTCAGTTCTGAATCATCTGGTAGAAAATATACTTCATCAAAATTGAAGCAATATATTTAAAATAAACACATTAGAAGGTGTTACTCAGGGAATAGTCTTTAATCTGCTTTTGGTTACACTTAATTTCAAATTGTTTTTATGTCAGAAATTACTATTAAATCACAAAAATATCTTCATGTTTTAAAATGGGTAAAAAGGGATAGCATTTCTCACTTTCATGATGTATTATTTAGAAAATGTTCAATATTACATTTTAAAAATTACAGATAATACCTTGAATGTTCTTAGACTTCCTTTCCATAGTCTCATCTAATTGAACAAAAATGGTATATTTATACTGGGAAGGAGATCCTCTGGGTATAGATTAACCTTATTTTTTTCTTAACCCTTAATGGTAGTAAAATGTACATTAAATACAACTTATAATAACAATCAATTTTTGCTTCACTATTCAGTTACATTTAGCACACTCACATTTGGTACAGCCATTGACACTATATGCCTCCAGAAATATTTCATTACCCAAACTGTACCCTTCCCCACTGTCAACAAGGAACCCGTAAATATAGAAAAGGATAAAATTCCAGAGAAGGACTATTGCAAAAGTAAGATAATCAAAGGAACAAACTAAGAGAACAAATATAGTGGGTAAAAAAATAATTTCAATAAAGAAATAGACATTCTGAAAATAAATCATTCCGTACTGGAAATGAAGCTTATAATGAATCAAGTTAAAATTCACTTGAAAGTATCACCCACAGATTAGATCACATAGATAATCAGGCCTTGAGGACACAATTCAGGTCTTGAAAGCAGAGTATATGAACTTGAACACTCAGTATGCAATGAAAAAATAAAAACAACTAAAAGGCTATGATCAGAGAATTCATACACAATTTGAACCCTTAAAGAGGCAGCATACAAGAACTCTGAGACGAAGTCAAAAGAACCAATGTGAGAGTCATTGGGATACAAGAGAAGATGGAGATGTTGACTGATATAATTAAAAACTTTTTCAATAAAATAAATAGCAGAAAACATTCTAAACCTTAGATATAAAATGGAAATACATATACAGAATGCATAAAGAACACCAAATAGAAAAGATCAAAACAGAAGTGACCTAAGACACATCATAATCATAATGTCTAATGTAGAAACTAAGGAAAAATAAGAAAAGCTGTACGAGAATAATGTTAAATCACTTTTAGCAGCAAATTAGTAAGGTTCACTACTGACTTCTCAACTTAGACCCTAAAATGAAAGAGGGACAATATCTAAAATTCCTAAAAGAAAAAAATTGCCAGCCAAGATTGCTATATCTAGCAGTTATCTATCAGAATCAGAAAAAATAAAATCTTACTTTGTTAAGAAAAAAACTAAAAGAATGATCACTAAGATATTGCTCAAAGAATAACAATATGATGCATTGACACAGAGAAAACCCCATAGTCATAGCCATCTGACACCTGACAAAGGTGGCAAAAGCGTGTTGGAGAACAGTTATCCTTTAAAAACATGGTGCTGGAGATCCCCCCACACCAACCTGCATGGGACCCAGGCTCACAGTAAGCTTGGGTCCATCCTGCCACTGCCAGACACCCACTGGAGCTCATGCTCTGGCAGAGGACTGCCTCTTCATACCAGCAGACCATTGCAGGAGCTCAGGCCTGGCCTAGATCCACCCACACCGACATACACAGTAACCAATTTCACCACCCTCCTTCACCTGGAAGCCCAACCCTAATCTACTTCCATCTTGGAACACTGCAGACATTGTCATAGCCTTTACCATGCAGTAGCCCTTACCTTTTGACAACAGACAGGGCCTAGAAGCAGCTGTGTCTCAGAGCAGGCATCCCAAAATAAGTGTAAGGCTCACCTTTTTAGCCCCATTTCTGTAAGACATTGCATCCATCTTGGGGCACCTCCACTATTATCTTGAGTTACCTTGACTATTGCCGCCACCAACTTTGGCTGCAGTAGCATACATTGAGGAACACCAGCAGGGTCAGGAAGCCCAACACCAATGTGAGGTACAGAATATCTGCAAGGGCGCTACGAGACTATAGGGTAGAAATTGTAACATCTCAGATCCACACTGCAAGAAAGGAAGACATATAGGCAACATGAAAAAACAAGGGAGGAAAATGCCCCCCAAATACCAGGATGCTATAGTAACCGAACCCACGGAAAACAAAGTTGTAGGAGAAGGAGTTCAGAAGGTTCATAATTAAAATGATCTATGAATTAAAGAATGATCTAAATGAGCAAATATAGGCAAAAACTTATTACTCCAACAAAGACATAAGAGAGCTGATACAGGTAGCAAAAGATTACTTCAAGAAAGAGATAGAAATTCTGAAAAAAAAAAAAAAAAACAGGGGCTGGGATT
The DNA here is from genome assembly GCF_045843805.1 of Urocitellus parryii. NCBI lineage: Eukaryota > Metazoa > Chordata > Mammalia > Rodentia > Sciuridae > Urocitellus > Urocitellus parryii. The sequence goes on along the minus strand of NC_135531.1, from coordinate 161,480,536 downwards.
GTGGCTCAGTGGTAGAGCGCTCCCCTAGCAGGGGCGGGACACGGGTTCCATCCTAAGCATCACATAAAAATAAAAGGCATTGTGTTGTGTCCATCTACACCAAAAAAAAGAAATAAAAATAAATATTAAAAAAAAACAGTCGGAAACCCTTGAAATGAAGAAAACAATAAACAAAATAAGAAACTCAATAGAAATCATAACCATCAGACTAGATCACTTGGAAGAAAGAATGTCAGATAATGAAGGCAAATATTACAATCTAGAAAATAAAGATGATCACACAGTGAAGATAGTAAGAAACCATGAACAGAACATCCAAGAATTATGGGACAGCATAAAAAGACCAAATCTCAGAGTTATTGGGATAGAGCAAGGCACAGAGTTTCCAACCAAAGTAATACACAATCTCTTCCGTGAGATAATATCAGAAAATTTCCCAAACATGAAGAATGAATTGGAAAACAAAGTACAAGAGGCTAACAGGAGATCAAATATATAAAATTACAACAGATCTACACCAAGGCACATTATAATAAAAATTTCTAGCATACAGAATAAGGATAGAATCTTAAAAGTCGAAAGAGAGGAATCAAATCACATCTGAAGGGAGACAAATTTGTATCTCAGCAGATTTTTTAATCCAGTCATTCAAAGCCAAGGATCATAGGACAACATATACCAAGCTCTGAAAGAAAATGGGTGCCAACCAAGAATCTTATATCTAGCATAATTAAGCTTTAGTTTTGATGATGAAATAAAAACTTTCCATGATAAACAAAATTTAAAAGGATTTACATCTTGAAAGCCTGCACTACAGAACGTCTTTGGCAAAATATTCCACAAACAGAAAATAAAAAACAATGATGAAAATCAGCAAAGGGAAGTATTACACTACAGGAAAAACTAATCAGAGGAGAAACCAAGTAAAGTTAAATATCAAAAATATACACAAATGACTGGGAATTAAAATGTCTCAATAATAACCCTTAATGTTAAAGGCCTAAACTTACCAATTAAAAGACATAGACTAGCGTATTGGATTGGAAAAAAAAAGACTCAACAATATGCTGCTCCCAAGAGATTCATCTCAAAAAAAAAAAAAAAAAAAAGACATCCATAGACTGAAGGTGAAAAGTCAGAGAAAATCATACCACTCACATGGACTGTGGAAGCAAGCAGGGGTTCATCCTTATTTCAAATAAAGTAGACTTCAAACTAAATTTAATCAAAAGAAATAAAGAAGGACACTACACACTGTTTAAGAGAATTATACACCAACAAGACTTAACAATTATAAATATATATGCCTCAAACAATGGAGCATCAATGTTCATCAAACAAACTCTTTTCAAGTTCGAGAGTCAAGTAGACCACAACACAATAATTTTGGGTGACTTTAACACACATATTTCACCATTGGATAGATCTTCCAAATAAAAAATGAATAAAAAAACTATAGAAATCAATAACACAATCAATAACTTAGACTTAACTGACATATATAGAATCTTTCATCCTTCAACAAGAGAATACACTTTTTTCTCAGCACCATGTGAATCCTATAAAATGCATCATATATTATGCCACAAATCAGTTCTTAGCAAACATAAAAAATTAGAGAAACTAACCTGCAATCTATCAGATTATAAGAAATTAAATTAGAAATCAATGATAAAATAAGAAATAAAAGCTACTCCAACACCTGGAGACTAAATAACATGCTATTGAATGAACAATGGGTTGCAGAAGACATCAAGAAGAAGATTTTTAAAAAAATTACAGGTGAATGAGAACACAGATACAACATATTGAAATCTCTGGGACATTATGAAGACAGTTCTAAGAGAAAATTTCATTGCATGGAGTTCATTCCTTAAAAGAAGGAAGAGTCAACAAATAAATGATTTAACATTACATCTCAAAGCCCTAGAAACACAAGAACAAATTACACCAAAAGCAGGAGAAGACAAGAAATAATTAAAATCAGAGCTGAAATAAATAAAATTGAAAGAAAAGAAACAACTGAAAAAAACTGACAAAACAAGGGTTTGTTTTTTTGAAAAAATAAATAAAATTGATAGTCCCTTAGCCATGATAAAGAAGAGAAGGAGAGAGAAAACTCAAATTACTAACATATGTGATGAAGAAGAAAATATCACAACAGTCACTACAGAAATACAGAAGATAATTAGAAATTATTTTGAAAATTTGTACTCCAATAAAATAGAAAATATTAAAGGCATTGACAAATTTCTAGAGTCATATGATTTGTACAAATTGAATCAGTATGATATACACAATTTAAGCAGATCAATTTTAAGTGATGAAATAGAAGACACCATCAGAAGCTATGAACCAAGAAAAGCCCAGGACCAGATGGATACACAGCTGAATTCTACAAGACCTTTAAAGAAGAACTTATACCAATAGTCTTCAATTTATTTCAGGAAATAGAAAAAGATAGAGCACTTCCAAACTCATTCTATGAGGTCAATATCACCCTGATTCCAAAACCAGGCAAAGACACATCAAAGAAAGAAAACTTTAGACCAGTATCTCTAATGAACATAGATACAAAAATTCTCAATAAATTCTGGCAAATTGAATAGAAAAACATATCAAAAAGAGTACACCACGATCAAGTAAGGTTCATTTCAGAAATGCAAGGCTGGTTCAACATATGGAAAACAATAAATGTAATTCATCACATCAATAGACTTAAAGATAAGAACCATATGGTCATCTAAGTAGATGTAGAAAAAGCATTCGACAAAATACAGTACTGCTTCATGTTCAAAACACCAGAAAATCTAGGGATAACAGGAGCATATTTCAACATTGTAAAAGCTATCTATGCTAAGCCCCAGGCCAACATTATTCTAAATGTAGAAAAATTGAAAGCATTCTCTCTAAAAACTTGAACAAGACAGGAATGCCCTCTTTCTTTCTTTTTTTAAAGAGAGAGTGAGAGAGGAGAGAGAGAGAGAGAGAGTGAGTTTTTAATATTTATTTTTTAGTTCTCGGCAGACACAACATCTTTGTTGGTATGTGGTGCTGAGGATCGAACCCGGGCCGCACGCACGCCAGGCGAGCGCGCTACCGCTTGAGCCACATCCCCAGCCCAGGAATGCCCTCTTTCACCACTTCTATTTAACATAGTTATTGAAGCACTAGCCAGAGCAATTAGACAGATGAAAGACAGATGAAAGATATTAAAGAGAGAGGTAAAGAAGAACCCAAATTAGCTCTATTTTCTGTGGATATAAGTCTATACCTAAAAGACCCCAAAAATTCCACCAGAAAACTTCTAGAACTAGTAAATGAATTCAGCAAAGTAGCAGGATACAAAATCAATACCTAAATCAAAGACATTTCTGTACATCAGTGACAAATTCTCTCAAAGAGAAACATATACCCCATTTACAATAGTAAAAAAGAAAAAAAAACATGAGAATCGACTTAATGAAAGAATTGAAAGACTTCCACAATGAAAACCACAGAACACTAAAGAAAGAAATTAAAGAAGACCTTAGAAAATGGAAAGATCTACATTGTCCTTGGATACACAGAATTAATATTGTCAAAATGACCATAGTACCAAATGAACTATACAGATTTAATGCAATTCTAATCAAAATCCCCCCCCAAGAAAACAGTCATGAAATTCTTCTAGAAATATAAGAGACCCAGAATATATAAAGCAATTCTTAGTAAGAAGACTGAAGCAGATGGCATCACTAAAACAGACCTTAAATTATACTACAGAGCAATAGTAACAAAAACAGCATGGTATTGGCACCAAAACCAATGATACACAATGATACAGAATAGAGAAAACAAAGACTAACCCACATGTTTAGAGTTATGTTATATTTGACAAAGGTGCCAAAAACATATACTGGAGAAAAGATAGCCTCTTCAACAAATGGTGCTGGGAAAACTGGAAATCCACATGCAACAAAATGAAATTAAATCCCTGTCTCTCACCATGCACAAAACTCAAGTCAAAGTGGATCAAAGACCTCAGAATTAAACCAAAGACACTGTGTCTATTAGAAAAAAAAGTAGGCCCAAATGTCCATCATGTCAGATTAGGCCCCAACTTCCTTAATAAGACTCCTAGAGAATTAACATCAAGAATCAATAAATGGGATAGATTCAAACAAAAAAGCTTCTTCTCAGCAAAAAAAAAAAAAAAAAAAAAAAAAAAGAATCAATGAGATGAATAGAAAACTTACTTATTGGGAACAAACTTTTACCACACACACGTTAAATGGAGCAATAATCTCTAGAATATATACAGAACTCAAAAATCTTAACACCAAAAAAAAACAAGGAAATGAACAGACACTTCTCAGAAGAACATATACAATCAATAAACAAATACATGAAAAAATGTTCAACATCTCTAGCAATTACAGAAATGCAAATCAAAACTATTCTAAGATTTCATCTCACTCCAGTCAGAATGGCAGCTATTAAAAATACAAACAACAATAAGTGTTGGCGAGGATGTGGGGAAAAAGGCACACTCATACACTGCTGGTGGGACTGCAAATGAGGGCAGCCAATACATAAAACAGTATGGAGAATACCTGGGAATGGAACCCTCATTTGATCCAGCTATCCTACTTCTTGGTCTATACATAAAGGACTTCAAAATAGCATACTACAGGGGCATAGCCACATCAATGTTTATAGCAGCACAATTCACAATAGCTAAACTGTGGAACCAACCTAGATGCCCTTCAGTAGGTGAATGGATAAAAGAACTGTGGTATATATAAACAATGGAATATTACTCAGCATTAAAAGAGAATAAAATCATGGCATTTGCAGGTAAATGGATGGAGATGGAGAATATAATGCTAAGTGAAGTTAACCAGTCCCCAAAATCCAAATGCCAAATGTTTTCTCTGATATAAGAAGGTTGATTCATAGTGGGGCTGCGGGGGCATGGGAAGATTAGACAAACTCTAGATATGGCATAGGGGAGGGAAGGGGAAGGAGGGCACAAGGGGGTAAAAAAAAGATTGTGGAATTGGATGGACATTACTACCCTAAGTACATGTATGGAGAAGACATGAATGATGTGAATATACATTGCCTACAAGTGGAGATATGAAAAATTGTCCCATGTATATGTAATATGAATTGTAATGCATTCTGCTGTCATGTATAATAAATTAGAATAAAAAATAAAAAATACACAAAACCCATGAGATTTCTTTCAAGTTTGTTTACAGTGTATAACAAGAAAGACCATGTGAGCTGGGCAGGTGCTTCACACATGTAATCCTGATGACATGGGAGGCTGAGGCAGGAGGAATGCAAGTTCCAAACCAGCCTTAGCAACTTAGCAAGGCATTGAGCAACTCAGAGAAACCCCGACTCTAAATAAATTATTTTAAAAGGGTTGGGAATATTGCTCAGTGGTTAAATGTCTCTGGGTTCACTCCAGAAGGAGAAAAAACAAGAAGAAGAAGAAAAAAAAAGAGGAGGAGGAGGAGGAGGAGGAGGAGGAGGAGGAGGAGGAGAAGGAGGAGAAGGAGGAGGAGGAGAAGGAGAATTGTGGACAATTGTTTCCATGGATCACAGCTGTGTTGCTATGGATATGAGTTTTCCCCAAAGCTCCTGCTAATGCAGGGATAGGCAGTGAAATGCCTGGATTGTGAGTGCTGTCACCTTACCAGCCCATCCTAGTTTAATGGTAACTCACAGTGGCAACACTGAGCAGGTGGCACATGACTGGAGGAGGTAAGTGTCTGGGGACATGTCCTGGAAGGGCTCGTCTTCCTTGGGCCCCTACTTCATTCCCTTCTCTCTCCCCTCTCCCCTCCTTCCTTCCCTTCTCTATCCCCCTTCCCCCTCCTTCCTTCCCTTCTCTCTCCCCCTCCTCCATCCTTCCTGGTTGCATGGGGTCAGCAGTGCTCCTCTGCTGCTCCCTTTCTCCCTTCAGCACTGATGCTCCTCCTCACCTCCTGTTTCACACCCACCATGACTGAGGCTCTGAAACCATAGGGCAAAAACAAGCTTTTTCTCCTCAAAGTCGTTCTTATTGTATACTTTGGTTACAGTGAGGGCGAGCTGCCTATCATCAGGGCACAACCGTGGCACTCCCACAGGGCAAAGGGAAGAATTGTGAGGATGCCGGGTGAGATGTAGTTTATCAGTTTTCAAAATTATATGGATTATGAGAAAATCCTTTCCATTTGGGAAGTAAAACAGCATGAAGGCTTGCAGAATGGGGTCCTGCATTGCCAGCCCCCAGTGTCCCAGGGGTGGTGCTAGCCTGAAGAGGCACCTGAACTCCATGACTATGGCCCTGGGTCACCAGGTGCAGCTCCCCACTGGCCCCAGCTGCTGGCAGAAAGACCAGAGAGAATGCCCTCTGGAGCCCTGAGCTTCAGCTCTGGAGGTGTCACAGGAGCATGCTGAGGAGAATGTGGGTGAACACAGACTTTCTCCAGTTTCCAGTTTATATTAAGTTCATCTTAAGTGATATGTAAAACAAGTATGCATATGAATAGGTTCCACATGACGTCCTGATGCACAAATACTGTGTGACATTCAATCAGATATATAATTACTTTTGACATTATTAAAATTATCTTTATGTCAAATGTTGGTAAATTTTATTTCTTATCAATTATTCAGAACACTAACAAGGAAAATCCAAAACATTAATGGCTATGGGTGGGCATTACGGCAAAGTTGTATTCCGAGTTGACAAAGTCATATTCTATTGCTTTCAGGGTTAAGCAAGTGTGGGAAGCACTGTTTCTCAGGCTGCTATGTAGAAATCCTGTATTTGCCCCTTTCCTGGCAGTTTTCAGGAGCAGCTCTTACAGTGTTGAATCCTCAGTCAGTGCCTGATTGTTAAAGTCACATGACTGCACCAGTGTCCATAGCCCAACAGTCTCCTCCCAGTCCCATGACTTTCCTATTCCTAAGGCTATAGATAAACAGGTTCAGAAGAGGTGGGATCATGGTGTACAATGTAGCCACAACTTGTCCTGTGCAGGGGAATGCAAAGAGTGTGGCCTGGTATAGGTGGAGAGGATGGTGGCATGGAACAGGCTTGCCAAGGCCAGGTGGGAAGAGCAGTGGAAATAGCTTTTGTCTGTCCTTTGCTGGAGCTCATGAGGACTACGACAACAAGCACACAGGCACTGGAAGCTAGAATGGCCACAAATGGAAGTGGCAGGATCAAAATTCCACTCACCATGACTGTGTACTTATACTTGGTCATGTCCTGACAGATCAGGGGCAGCAGAGATGGAACCTCACAGACCTAGTGGTTGATGTGTGGGGACCTGCAGAACGGAAGCTAAAATACGTACAGCGTGTGTTAAAGAGCTGACGGCACACTGCTCCAAACACCTGTGAGCATGCAGCCAAGGGTTTTCTTGCTCGTGAGCATGACGTAGAAAGAAATTAAAGAAGACCTTAGAAAATGGAAAGATCTACATTGTCCTTGGATACACAGAATTAATATTGTCAAAATGACCACAGTACCAAATGCACTATACAGATTTAATGCAATTCTAATGAAAATCCCCCTCAAGAAAACAGTCATGAAATTCATCTAGAAATATAAGGATGGCTGAATAACACTTGTAGGACATGACTCACAGCAGCAGGGCTTTCATCTGCCAAGACTCAAGAACACAAAGTTTCAATCTCGCAGCCCAAAAATGTAATGGTCTTGGTATTGGACAGGAAGTTAGCTGCCATGTTTGGGACCGTGGTGGAGATGTACTTCCTGTCAGTGTGGGAGAGCTGGCTGAGGAGACAACCCATGTTGTGTGGAGCCAGGGGCTCACCCTGATCATGTGCATCAGGGTGGCATCAGAGCTACAGAAAGAGGCTGGCCTTGGCAGTAGAGAGAGGGGCATCCACCAACAAGTCCAAATCTGTCCTGGGACTTTGGTTTCTTGCTTTCATGGCTTGAATTGAGATATCAGGGCAGAGAAGACATGAAAAAGTCCACGAGACAGTGTTGGTGCCCTTGGAGGGAATCAGAGTTAATAATTAAAGAGGATAGGCTTTATGAAATCACTTTGGGTGAATATAACTCTCCTGTATGACTTCTCTATCTATTGAAAATGCCTAATTTTGCTCTTTTGAGTTTCTTATTTGTACTTTTGAGTGAATGTAATAATAGACCAAGTGAATATGGTACAGTGTGGTATTTCAATGCTTGCCTCCAGTGTGTGCGGAGCAAATCAGGGGAATTCGCCTCTCCCTTTCCTAACAATTTCTTCATGTTTGCAGCCTTCCAGTCCTGTCTTGGTGAACTTCATCAATGACAAGGGCCAAAATTAAATCAAAGATGTTCATTGATGGCAGAATTAAAATATGAAGTAACAATATAATGTATTTAGGTGATCTGTTTGCAGAAAGTTTGGTCCCTTTGGCATATGCCTTTTCGAGTGATAAACTGAAGCACTTTTCCCTTGATGTGAAAACATCTGGCCCTCGGTGCTCTCATGTAAGTTGCTGATTTAATAAGAATGAGTTGGTAAATAATAGTATGATTTTAAAAGAAATTTTATTTTATTGTCAATTTCTCCAGTTATAAATATGGAAAAAAGCATTAATGTAATCTAAGTGGAAGTAACAAATAGACTTTAGCATTAATATCTTCTTATACTTATAAGTGCAATTTTATAAATTTGTCAAAAACATGTAGAGGAAAAGGTTTGAAACATTCCAATTTTACTTAACATCTGTTATACTTTGACTCATGCACATAAAATCAATGACTAATTAATTCAAAGCTAAATTTTGAAAGAAAATTTTGCCTTTTTTCCAGCACAAATCCTGACTTCCACATTTCCAGAGTTATCTAACACCTCTTAACTACACAGAGAACATGATAAAAGCATTTAGTAAAATTTTATGGAATTAAATCCTGTGCTCTCAGCATTTATTGGGTCTTGAATCTGAACACAACACTCTGAGAAGGGTCTCAAGCTCAAAAGTTATCTAATGATAATAGTTAGGCTAAAAATCTATTTCTTTTGCAAATTTGGAAACTAAGGAAAAAACTGCTAAAAGGATTTGGTATGTTGATTTGTAAAGTTGGGATTATACAGATTATGCTGTCTTATTAGGAATAGTCTAAAATATTTGCTCACTAATAACAAACACTCAATGACATAAAATGTTTTGATATGATTATTTTAAAATGGTCTATGTCACAAAATAGGTAGAAATAATATCAACTGATGTTGGTTCTTTATAAATAAGTCCATGAAAACTCAATCTGTACCTAACCCTAACCCTAACTCTAACCCTAACCAAATAATGATGTAAGTATTTTAATGAGAATCTAGAAAGGACAGAATGTAGCCAAAAGGAAGAGTGAGCTCTGTTTCCAAGACAATTGTCGAAAGGATAGACCAATATAAGATCTTAGAGAAGTAAATCAATGAGACCTTAGAAACAATAAACAAGATAGAGGAGCAGAAGGTAAGAACATTGAAATTACACAATAAAATCCATTACATATAAAAACACATCCTGTGTTCTATCAGGTGTGCTGTCAATCAGCTGTACAGAGAAAACTTCTACAGCACAATAAGAAAAAAAGGGGGGGGGGAAATTTCATCTCACCTAGAGACCCCCAGACAAAGGGCACCCTCCACATGGAACCTCACCTGGAGGAGGTGATGAAGTCCTGAGAGGAGCTTCCTGGGTCCTCAATCCTAGGGAGCCCCTCACCCTATTCACCCAGTGTATAGGTTCTCCCTTTTGGTGAAAAAGCTCAAGGAAAAGGAATACAAAAATGAGAAATTTCTGTGATAACACATTCAGATTATCTTTTGTCAATCTCCAATCCCCAAGGTAAACAATAGTTGTGTACTTCTGCTCCATTAGGTCGTGGCTCAGACTGTCATTCTGAGTGGAACAACTTAAAATAACACCCACAAATAAAGCCTGTAACCAGCCCTCCCAAGAGCTTGGACAGGGAGAAAAGAAGCAATTTTAACAATTCAGCAGGCCATGGTACAGTTGGACAAGCAGAGCACTGCTGAAACCACAAAGAGTCAGCTACACATTTCTTCTATAGCTTTACCAGTAAGTGATTGGATTGGTAATAGCTGCTCAGAAGAGTGCCTTCTGTGGCACTTCTATCATCACACAGTATGCAGTTGACCTCATGTCAAAAACTGAGCTGTAAATTTTGCCTTTACTAGAAATCCCTCTCCTAGCAATGTAAGCTAGTTAGTTGGTTGCACTTAGGGTGCTGGTAGAGTGGTAAGAGCCAGCACTCAGGGCTGTGGTATCTGATCCCACCCTGATGTCACCAGGTGATGAAAACTAGCTGTAACAATGGCAGAGTGCACAAATCCTAACCCTACCAGGGAGCCAAAAACCACGTGAGATGATATTTTAGCAAAACTGGTTAAAATTTCCACTGTCTTTGCCATTTTCAGAATGTTTACCTATACTATAATCTTGTCTCTTTCTAAGAGCATTGCTGAGAGTAAGGAAACATAAAAGTGCACTTCTGAATTTTGAGGTCAAATTCAGAGGAAAAAGCCATGCTTGACACATGTCCCTTCAGGTGGAGGCCACACTGTCTAAGAAGCCTGGTCCTGTCACCCTGAGGAGGCTGCCCCCACTGAGCTGACTTAACTCTACCTGGAACCAGCTAAATGTTCCTTGATTCCCTTGGTGTCCTTTTTGCAGATGTCACTAGATACCTGGATAATGGCACAGCCCAGCTGAGTCGGAATCCAAATAGTGAGCACACAGGCAGAGAATGCAGTGTACACTAGGTAAGCACTCACATCACACAGCTACCTGGAAAGAGCAGATGAGGTGTGCACACGTCCTTTTCTCAGCCTGATCAGTGGGACTGTGGGTTCACTTGGTTGAGTAGACAGCTGCATGTGAATTCAGATACTGTGGGCAAGTTCCACCAAGCCCTGCCTTTAAACAAGAGGACAAGTTCTGGAAAGATCTCTTTCAGACTAAGGATCATATAGGTTGTCTTTTTTAATATTTATTTTTAGTTTTTGGCAGACACAACATCTTTATTTGTAATGTGGTGCTGAGGATCAAACCCAGCGCCGTACGCATGCCAGGCGAGTGTGCTACCGCTTGAGCCACATCCCCAGCCCCCATATAGGTTGTCTTTTGCTTTATAAAACACTCAGTTTAAAAATCATTGCAATAGAGATTTATATAACCTCTTCCAAAAACAGTTTAAAAATTCTAGCTGTAGAAATAAAATAGGTAAGATCCTGGAGGTGGGTCTGCAGAACTGCACAAGGATTCCCTGCCATTTCACTTGCAGATGGTGGTTAGAATGTCACAGAACATCTTCTTTGAAGAGCTTTCATTTAAAATTGCACCATTTTTCAATATGTCTGCTAAAAAGATATGAAAATAGAAATACATATCTAAGAAATGAAGCTACTTCATATGACCTCTTAAAGTAGACAGCCTAAGCTTCCAAAATCTCCAAGTTGAGCACATTTTAGTAGCTCTTTCACACTGTGAGTTTATAAGACAATTACTTTTTGGTTCCAGACTGTAAGTGTTAAACTTAGTATTAAAATTCTCAGTGCACAATGAAATTTAAACAAAATATTGATTTTCAAGGCCAGTGAAAGACGCTGGTGCCTCAACTTCAATGGGCTGGCTTCCTGGTGGAGACACAGCCGCACTAGGCTCCTTTTTCTGCACTCCTGGGAAAACTTGGTCTCTACTCACAATTAAACCTCAGGTGCCCTGCGCGCCTCCTACCCGGCACAGACCCTGCAAATGCTGATCTGCCCTTGTCACCGCCTCCTCTGAGTGACCCTCGCAGCCGCTGCCCTCCTGCGCCCGGAGCGGAGCGCCTTCCTCATCTCCTCTCAGCCCGCACCGTGCCCGAGCTCCCAGGTTCCAGGTTATCTTAAATGTTTTCTTGGAGCTTTAAAGATGGAAATGACAGAAATGACTGGCATGTCTCTGAAACGTGGGTGCCTTGCTATGGAAGATGATGACAGTGCGGCCCCAGCTGAAGAGACAAAAAACAGAAGGGCTCTGAATGCTGTCTGACCAAAAGACAAGGTGGGCTGCAGAATGATGGCTAACCCAACTGAGAAAATGTGCCTGGGCCACCAGAACCTGTAAGTGCCAAGAGAGGCAAAATGACTACTGATGATCAGTTGGAGGAAGAGGAAGAAGAGGAGGAAGATGGCCTTTCAGAGGAGGGGGAGGAGGAAGAGGAAGCAGAGTTTTGCAGACATGATGAAACATGGACTTACTGAACTTGATTGTAGGCATCACCAAGTTTGTAAGTTCTCATCAAGGATTCTCCGGAACTTTAAAAGAAAGATACTCTGACTTTGTTGTTCATGAAATCAGAAAAGATGGACAGATCAGCCATTTGGATGACTTGTCTATTCCAGTGGATGAGGAGGATCCTTCAGAAGATGTATTTACAGTTTTGACAGCTGAAGAAAAGCAGCAACTGGAAGAGTTCCAGCTTTTTAAAAATAAGGAAACCAGTGTTGCCATTGAGATTGCAGATGATCAGCTGGTCATGAAATTAAGTTAGTATGTCTTACGATCAACTTTTTTTTATCAACTTTTTTTTTTGCCGGGGGATACCAGAGATTGAACTCAAGGGCTCTATACCACTAAGCTACACCCCCAGCCCTATTTTGTATTTATTTAGAGACAGGGTCTCACTGAGTTGCTTTAGTGCTTCACTGTTGCTGAGGCTGGCTTTGAACTTGTGATCCTCCTGTCTCAGCCTCCTGAGCCGTTAGGATTATGGGCATGCTCCACCAAGCCCTGCTTTACAATCAACATTTTTAATTATATATGATAGTGAAATGTATTACAATTCTTATTACACATATAGAGCACAATATTTCATATCTCTGCTTGTATACAAAGTATATTCACACCAATTCATGTCTTCATACATGTAACTTTGGATAATAATGTCCATTATATTCCACCATTATTTCTAATACCACGCCCCTCCCTTCTCTCCCTCCCCTCTGCCTATCCAGTTTGTCTATTCCTCCCATGCTCCTCCTCCCTACCCCACTATGAATCAGCCTCCTTATATCAGAGAAAACATTCGGCATTTGTTTTTTTAAGATTGGCTAACTTAGCACTATCTTCTTCAACTCCATCCATTTACCTGCAAATGCCATGATTTTATTCTTTTATTGCAGAGTAATGTTCCATTGTGCATATATGCCACATTTTTTAATCCATTCATTTATTGAAGGCATCTAGGTTGGGTCCACAGTTTAGCTATTGTGAATTGTGCTGCTATAAACATTGATGTGGCTGTGTCCCTGTAGTATGTTGCTTTTAAGTCCTTTGTTATAGACCGAGGAGAGGGATAGCTGGGTCAAATGGTGGTTCCATTCCCAATTTTCCAAGAAATCTCCATACTGCTTCCATATTGGCTGCACCAATTTGCAGTCCCACCAGCAATGAATGAGTGTACCCTTTTCCCCACATCCTAGCCAACACTTATTGTTGTCTTCATAATAGCTGCCATTCTGACTGGAGTGAGATGAAATCTTAAGAGTGGTTTTGATTTGTATTTCTCTAATTGCTAGCAATGATGAACATTTTCATATATTTGTTGATTGACTGTATATCATCTTCTGAGAAGTGTTTGTTCAGGTCCTTGGCCCATTTATTGATTGGGTTATTTTATTTTATTTTTATTTTTTGGTGCTTAGCTTTTTGAGTTCTTTATATACCCTAGAGATTAGTGGACTATCTAATGTGTGAGGGGTAAAGATTTACTCCCAAGATGTAGGCTCTCTATTCACCTCACAGATTGTTTCTTTTGCTGAGAAAAAACTTTTTAGTTTGAGTGCAATCAGCATTTTTTAATGGAAATAAATAAAATAGAAAATATCTTTGTATTCAGTATAATGTTAGCATTTTTTGTGAAGTCTTTTTTTTTTTTAATATGGCCTGTATACCCATTTGTGCTATTAAGTAGAAGTAAAATGTGTTTCTTAGTGAGATGCCCTCAAAAACTGAAATGTGTAATCAATAAATTTACATTTTGTTTATATATATAAAAAATTAAAAAAAAACGCAGGTGCACAAAGAAAATGACACTTCATTAGCACCATGGTCTGCACTCCATAAAATAGTCAAATTTAATTCAAAACAAATGATAAAAATCTACTTATTCAAATGAAATATACTTTTTAACTGACAACTTTAAAAATAATCCTTATGTTAAGGAACACTTAAGATATGCACATAGATTGACTCTCTCTGATTAACCAAATGATGTATGATCTTTACAAATTACGTATTTATGACACATCAAGGAATTACATAACACAGGATCTGGACTGTTTTACATACTGCATCTTTTATATCTAAGAAGACTCTTTAAAGGATGCTAATGATCATTTGAAGTGGGAAACTCAAATGTCTAACTGCAAATAAACTGATATGAACAAACAACCCAACTTCAATAGTTTATTACTCTTAGACATCTATTATCTGTCAGTTTCTGTGAGTTGCATGTTGAGCACAGCATACTGGTCACTTTCTTAAGGCTGGCAGGAATGAGGCCTGACCTCAGAGACACCTGGTCCCTCCTTCTCCCATTTTTATCTTATTGGCCTGAGCAATTCAGCACAAGTGCTTTTTTTGACTCAAAATTAATTCAACTTTTATCTGCAAAACTCCTTCACATTTACCCAACAGCACTGCTCAGTGTGTTTTACCCATCAACTCTGCCAATTCCTGAGGAGAATCAGGGCACAGCCCCCATCTGCAGGGAACAAAAGGCCCTATCACCAAGCCTGCAGGAGGAAGTCCCCTGGGGACCCCAGAGCCCAGGGACTGTTGCAGCAGCCTCCCAGGCACTTTTGTTGACTCTCAAGATTGAGCAGATAGGGTCCCTTAGTGTTTGCAATATAAGCCCTCCTTGACTTTGTGTTGTGATTAGGGAAGCCAGAAATTAACCTTGACGACTATCAAGAAAACAAGTAACAATTAATGCTGGATAGAATGCAGGAAAAGAATTATACACTCATACTTTGATGTTGGGACTGCAAATTGGTTCAATCACTCTGGAAAGCAGTGTGGAGATTCCTTAGAAAACCTGGAATGGAAAAACCATTTGACCCAATTATCCCACTCTTTGTTTTATACCCCAAAGACTTAAAATCAGCATACTATAATGACACAGCAGCATCAATATTTATAGCAGCTTAACTTACAACAGCCAAGCTTTGGAATCAACCTAGGTACTCTTCAACAGATGAATGGGTAGAGAAAATGTGGTACATACACACAATGGAATGTTACTCAGCTATAAAGAATAATAAAATTATGGTATTGGCTGCTGAATGGATGAAACTGGAGAATATCATGCTCAGTGAATTAAGCCAGTCCCCCCAAAAACAAAAGTTGAATATTCTCTCTGATGTGTGGATGCTAACCCATAACAAGGGAGGCAGGGAAGGGAAGTATAGAAACTCATGGGTCAAAGGGGATTAAATGGTGGAGTGGGAATAGAACAAAGTAGAATAAATCAGACATATGCTCATATATGAATACATGAAAGTGTAACTCCACATCATTTTCAACCATGAGAATGAAATAAAAACTGCAATGGGTTACACTCCATTTATGTATAATGTCAAAACACTCTACTGTCATGTACATCTAAAAACAATACATAAAAATATAAGAAGTGAGCCTTGATGGTTTATCATTAAGTGTGACCTGACGTTTTCCTCTTGTAAATTTTAATATTCCTTTCTTGTTTTATATGGTAGGACTACTACAGTTTTATTTAGTGCAACCAGAAAACTTACAAATATCAGATCATCATGTATGTTGAAATAAATTTATTTGTTGATATCTTAATTTGCTACCAAAATGTTATTTTATTATAGAGCCTGACGAACCGATTATTAACAGTGAAGAAAAATTTAAGTGTACTTTTTAATTCAAGATGTAAAATGCATAGCTAGGCTGAAGCATACACACGTTTCCTTTTTTATATAACTCCCACAGGTTTGAAATAATGAGAGAATCATTTAAATGCTGTTGATTAAGTTTCTATTTAACTTTAGGTGCAAGTATATACCTAGTGGTGGAGAACTTGCCACATTCTTTTACCTTTTTTATATAATTTAGAACTTCTCAAAATTCATGCACAATATATATAAAGTCAGAAGGTATTTGAAGAGATAGTACATACTAGATTTTAAACACACATACATACATAGTATGTATAACATTATGTCATAATATGTAAGAGATGCAAAAAACTTAAAATTAAGAAAAATAGAATCTAATAATATGTAAACAGAGGTTTAACCCATAAAAGCATGTTGCTTTCACATCCTCATGCTGATGCAATGTTCATTCACCCCAGGATGCATTTCCATTAC
Organism: Urocitellus parryii; assembly: GCF_045843805.1. NCBI lineage: Eukaryota > Metazoa > Chordata > Mammalia > Rodentia > Sciuridae > Urocitellus > Urocitellus parryii. Next base: position 161,464,127 of record NC_135531.1, on the reverse strand, counting down.
CTCTGAATAGACAAAGGAGAAATGAAGGCACACACTTGCAGAGCTTTTCTCAAGAAAGATGTCACTTGCTGAAGGAAGCACACAACTAATTCCAATGGCTCCAAAGGCTAAGCAGGAGAAATACAAGTTCAAAGCCAGCCTCTGGAACTTAGTGAGGATCTAAGCAATTCAGTGAGACTGTGTTTTAAGTTTTTATAATAATTTAAAAAGGGCTGAGATGTGGTTCAGTTCATAAGCAACTCTGGGTTCAATCCCTGGTACCAAAAAAAGGAAAAACAAATGTACTCAAATCTGAACAAGACTGAATGAAACTGAAACAACTGAAGGCCTTGCCACATTTCTACATACAAGGCTTTTCTCCACTATGAGTTCTTCCATGCGATTTCAAAAGACCTGGAAAGTTGATAGTGTGACTACCTTGCTTAAAGGACAGAAGGTGATCTCATTCCTTTTGTGTCTGAAGGAAACTGTGTAAGTTGAATATTGTCCCACATTGTTTATGCACAGGGTTTTGATACTGTGTGAGTCCTTTCATACAACCGAACAAACTAGAATATCTAAAGCCTTTACATTTCTTACTTGAATGGGATTTATTATTTTATTATTATTATTATTTTGCATGAATCGTTCAAGATGAATATTTCCAGTTCTTAGAAGGAACTAAAAAACCTAAAAGACTTCCCACATTTCTCTGTTACAGGCTTCTCTCCATGAATACTTTCATATATAAGAAGGAAAATAAAACATCACACTTCCAGGAGATTTGTTTTACAGGTAAATGAAATTTCTTTGAAGGCAATAGAGAAAAAGGAAGAATTTCCATATTTTTTTACATTTAGAGTTATTCAGTCTGACGTGATGGTGTACACCTGTAATCCCAGCAATCAGGACAATGAGTCTGAAGGATCACAAGTTTGAGGTCAGCCTCCAGAACTTAGCATGACCCTAAGCAACTCCACTAGTGCCTCACTCAAAATAAAAAATAAAAATGACTGAGGATGGGCTCAGTGGTCAAACACAAGTACAAGACAAAACAAAACAAATCTGCAATTTGAGCCCTCTCATGTCTTAGAAGACGACAAGGAGTATTGATTTACCACTTTTTTCACTGCAAGGATTTTTCCCCAGTACACTTATTACATGCTTATGAGTAAAATGGTAATAACGAAGACTTTGTCCATTGTTTTCATTAGTAGGATTTCTCTCCAGTATGAGTTTGTTCATGTCTGTGAAGCTGAAAAATGTAGCAAAGGCTTTTCACATTGTTGACATTCATAGGGCTTCTCTCCAGTATGTGTTCTTCCATGAATCTGAAGGTGACTTGTGGTGAGCCGTTTCTGTGAACTGTGGCCGCCATTACAAGATGGCGCTGGTTTCCCCTGTAGTCTGTGACAAACAACTCCTTATCAGAATGAGTTGGCACGCTGTGACTTGGCACCCTATGAGAAAAGTCCACGTGGCAGTTGTGCATTGGGGCTTTATCTGCTTTATTAAGGCTGGGGCACACGGCAGTAGTAGTAGTGGCAGTAGTAGTAGCAGTAGTAGTAGTGGCAGTAGGAGTAGCAGTAGAAGTAGTAGTAGGAGTAGCAGTAGAAGCTAAAAGACATGTCAATACAAAGGCCTGAATAAACAGCTGAAAGAAGAAAAAGTATCAAGGACCTGAATAAACTGCTGAAAGCAGATTCCTGAGTTGCGTCTTCCTTGCGGGCAAGGGGTCGCGACAGTGACCGGATCTAGCAAATGCTTTTCCACATTGTTGATATTAAGAGGTTTCTCTCCAATGAGTTTGTTCATGTGAGTGAAGATGACAAGACTGAGTGAAGGCTTTGCCACACTGCTTACATTTATAGGGCTTCTCTCTAGTATGAGTTCTTCCATGTTTGTTAAGGCAACCGGACCTAGCAAAGGCTTTCCCACATTGTTGACATTCATAGGGCTTCTCTCCAGTATGTGTTCGTTCATGTGAGTGAAGGTTAGAGGACTGAGTGAAGGCTTTGCCACACTGCTTACATTCATAGGGCTTCTCTCCAGTATGAGTTCGTTCATGTATTCGAAGATAAGAGGAAGTAGTGAAGGCTTTTCCACATTGTGGACATTCATAGGGCTTCTCTCTAGTATGAGTTCTCCTATGTATGTGAAGGCAACTGGATGTAGCAAAGGCTTTTTCACATTGTTTACACTTATAGGGCTTCTCTCTAGTATGAGTTCTTTTATGTTTGTGAAGGCAAGTGGATGTAGCAAAGGTTTTTCCACATTGTTTACATTCATAGGGTTTTTCTCCAGTATGTGTTCTTCCATGTATGTGAAGCTGACAGGATGTAGAAAAGGCTTTTCCACATTGTTTACATTCATAGGGCTTCTCTCCAGTATGCAATCTTCCGTGTGCATGAAGTTGATGGGATACAGCAAAGGCTTTTCCACACTGTTTACATTCATAGGGCTTCTCTCCAGTATGTGTTCGTCCATGAATCTGAAGGTGACAGGATCTAGCAAAAGCTTTTCCACACTGTTTACATTCATAAGTCTTCTCTCCAATATGAGTTTGTTTATGTGAGTGCAGGTGAAAAGACTGAGTGAAGGCTTTGCCACACTGCCTACATTTATAGAGCTTCTCTCTAGTATGAATTCTTCTATGTTTGTTAAGGCAACTGGATGTAGCAAAGGCTTTTCCACATTGTTGACATTCATAGGGCTTCTCTCCAGTGTGAGTTCGTTCATGTGAGTGAAGGTTAGAGGACTGAGTGAAGGCTTTGCCACACTGCTTACATTTATAGGGCTTCTCTCCAGAATGAGTTCGTTCATGTATTTGGAGATAAGAGGAAATAGTGAAGGCTTTTCCACATTGGAGACATTCATAGGGCTTCTCTCTACTATGAATTTTTCCATGTTTATGAAGGCATCTCAAGGTAGCAAAGGCTTTTCCACATTGTTGACATTCATAGGGCTTCTCTCCAGTATGAATTCGTTCATGTGAATGAAGGTTAGAAGACTCAGTGAAGGCTTTGCCGCACTGCTTACATTTATAGGGCTTCTCTACAGTATGAGTTTTTTCATGTATTTGGAGACAAAAGGAAGTAGTGAAGGCTTTTCCACATTGTTGACATTCATATGGTTTCTCTCTATGAGTTCTTTCATGTTTGTGAAGGGAACTGGATGTAGTGAAGACTTTTCCACATTGCTTACATTCATAAGGCTTCTCTCCAGTATGAATTCGTTCATGTGCAGAGAGGTTAGAGGACTGAGTGAAGGCTTTGCCACACTGCTTACATTTATAGGGCTTCTCTCCAGTGTGGATTCGTTCATGTATCTGGAGATGAGAGGAAGTGGTGAAGGCTTTTCCACATTGCTGACACTTATAGGTCTTCTCTCTAGTATGAGTTCTTCCATGTTTGTTAAGGCAACTGGATTTAGCAAAGGTTTTTCCACATTGTTTACAATCATTTATCTTCTCTCCAGTATGCATTCTTCCATGTATATGAAGCTGACAGAATGTTGCAAAGGCTTTTCCACATTGTTCACATTCATAGGGCTTCTCTCCAGAATGGGTTCTTTCATGTATTTGAAATTGAGGGAATGTAGCAAAAGCTTTTCCACATCGTTTACATTCATAGGGCTTTTCTCCAATATGAGTTTGTTCATGTAATTGAAGTTGAGAGGAACAAGTAAAGGTTTTGTCACATCTTTTACATTCATAGAGTTTTTGTACAGTATGAGTTTGTTCATGTGAGTGAAGGGTAGAACACTGAGTGAAGGCTTTTCCACACTGTTTACATTCATAAGGCTTCTCTCTAGTATGTGTTCTTCCATGTATCTGAAGGTGACTGGATCTAGAAAAAAATTTTCCACATTGTTTACATTCATAGGGCTTCTCTCCAGTATGCATTCTTCCATGTCTGTGAAGTTGATGGGCTGTAGCAAAGGCTTTTCCACATTGTTGACATTCATAGGGCTTCTCTCCAGTATGAGTTCGTTCATGTGAGCGAAGGTTAGAGGACTGAGTGAAGGCTTTGCCACACTGCTTACATTTATAGGGCTTCTCTCCAGTATGAGATCGTTCATGTACTTGGAGGTGAGAGGGAAAAGTGAAGGCTTTGCCACACTGCTTACATTTATATGACTTCTCCCCAGCATGAGTTTGTTTATGTATGTGAAGGGAAGAAGAATTTGAGAAGGCTTTTCCACACTGCTTACATTCATAGTGCTTCTTTTCAGTATGAGTTATTTGGTGTCTTCTACATGAACTGGGATTAGTGAAGGCTTTTCCACATTGTTCACATTTATAGGGCTTCTCTCTGGTGTAAGTTACTCCATGGCATTTAAGGGATTTAGAATATTTGAAGCCTTTTGCCCAATTTATGCATTCATGGCATTGCTCCTCAGTAGGTGTTTGTTTATGTCTTCTAAATAGATAGGGAGAACAAAAGGCTTTTCCAAATACCCTACACCTAAAACGTTTATCACGACTGTGTGTTATCATTTGTCTCTGAACATTGGTGAAAGAAGAAGACGTCTCACTGCATTGTGTACTTTCACAGGGTTTCTGCCCAGTATGGGTTTCTTCATGTCTTTGAATGGAATCGGGACAACTGAAGACATTCCCACACACTGTACTTTTATAAGGTCCATTTACAGTTTGTATTAATATTTGTGTTTCACCACTTCTATGAGAAACCAGAGATTTCTCATATTGTTTAAATTCACATGGCTTCTCTTCACATTCCACATGCATGTAGGGTTTCTGTCCAGAGTGAGATGTGATCTGCCTATGAAGGAATAAAGGACATATGAATTCTTTTGAATACATAATGCAGTAACATGGATTTACTCTATTAAATTTTTTCTTTGTCAGGTTAATTTAACCATGACTTCTATAAAAATGACCAGCACATTATCAATGCTTGATTTATTAATGATTTTCTATTCATTAATAGGTCTTAGGCTTATATTACCACCAATGCAGTTAAACAGTAGGTTTTCTGACTTGTTCAAATTGCCTGAAAATAAACAGACTGAAAGAAAACAATCCTTACCAACACAGTTTCCCTATAGCTTTGATCCAAACAGTGATATGCACATATGCAATTTCATAGTATTTTTTTTCATGTTGACTACTTTGAAAAGACTGAATATCTATGTTACATGCAAATATATATATCTGGTAAAAAATATTTATAAGAATAAACACATTTCACATTGTACATATTTCTTTGGTTGGTTGGTTTTAAAAATCAGATGACATTGTAAGATTTCCTCAAGGACATTGCTCCCTCTGGTGAGTACAATTACCTTAGACTACTCCCAGAATTTTCAATCTGAACTTCAATGTTCTTGTCTTCCCATGTGTTTCCTAAAATGGCAACACAGAACAATCATTATGTATTACTTATGAGCTAGAAAAACTTTGCCACAGTCTACGTGCATTTTATGTTGCAATAATTCATCAAAGGATTCCCTTTTCATATTCTACATAAATGACCAAATAAACACTGGTTCTCTATTTGACTAAATAAAGAAACATCACTATTACCTATAGTAGTCAGGTTTCTGAGGACTTCCAGCATCACATCTCTGTAAAGATTCTTCTGGGATAGATCCAGCAAAGTCCATTCCTCCTGGGTGAAGTTCACAGCCACATCCTCAAGGGTCACTGAGATCTAAAAATATCACACAAATATGTACTATAGGCCAGAAGAGATGATAACCTGGGGAATCTATAATCAACATGCATGATGTTCACATGATTCTCTGGCCTCCAGATAAATTCCATGATTTGGTCCATCAAATCTTTAATGCACTATATTCCTCATATCCATTCCAACACTAGAATTGGGCCACTCAAAAGTCAAACAGTAGAGTGTTTGACACCCTTCCTAGTGGTAAGTTCACAGGAAATAAGACATGCTCCCTGGTTACTCCTAACCTTTTTTTGTTGGTTACACGTGTATTACATGTTCCAACAATGTCCTGTGCAGTACAGAGCTAACATTAGCACTCCTGATATTATTTACCCTTAGAAAAGAAAGGTGACGGAGTAGGAAATTGCTGGAATCAGGAAACTCAGCATTTGAGACAAATCCTGCAAACCACAGTGGTTCACTGTGCCTACATAGTTTATGTAAACAACATGGTATTTCTGATCTGTTTTCCTTCTAAAAGTCTATTATTCCTTCTTTCCAGAAGTGCCTATAATCACCCCTCACACACACCCTCTGGGCATGCGCTCACTAATAAGCTTTCCTCCCAGATAATCTTCAACCACTTAGTCACAATATGTTAATTGGGGATTATTCTCATCCTGTGTAATGATTAAACCAAGAGAACACGTATAATTTGTCAGGTGCTTTACTCCAGATCAAATTTAGCCAAGTAATAAGCAAATGCAATGATCAATAACAGAATAATTTGATAATTTCTAATGGTTAATGTCAAAGCAAAATGGGGTAAATGAGAAGATGGCATGTGTCTTAGAAATAAGTCAACATCCCCAAGATGTCACCTTCTCCTAACAACCTTACAAAGTTTTATAAGTCTCATAATAGAAACCACTTTTCCAAACTCACAGGAATAATGAACGTCCAGCAACTGCCAAACACTGCAGAACAGCAGAGGGTTCACTCACATAATGTATAGTCATGCGCCACATAGCCATGTTCTGCTCAAAGACATTGTGATCAAGGATGGGCAACATGTGTAATTGTTGTCCGTTGTGAAAGAGATTCTGCACGGCTGTAGAGATGCTGATGCAAAAAAACGTAAGGCAGGAGAACTTCCACGGTGTGACACACAACCACACTCAAGGCCTTAGACATGGGACATTCAGAGCAGCACAATATCAGCAAAAGTTAGCAAATGACCATAAGAAAGCATTCAGTGGGTTGGCCTTCAAGGATTGGAAAGATGATGATCGACAGCAGGTGTTGTGGAGACAGATCACAATTGTGGTCCAGGCAAACAGAAATCTGAGGGGTAAAGGCAGTGCATCCCTCTATTTTCTAGACAAAAAGACCATTTATTATACATTCAAATGTGAAAGAATAAAATACTTTTCAAAAACCTACAGAAAATTAATGTAAATTTATTTATGGAGGGCAAATTAAAAAAAGAAAAAAGAATGCATGGAGTGAACCCAGGGCTGCTTAATGACTAAGCTACATCCTGAGCACATGTGTTATTTGTAGACAGGGTCTTACTAAGTTGCTTAGGGCAAGGACACTGAGATCTGGAAGCAACAGTTTATTAGTGGCACCATAGCCCAGAGGAACAATTCTTAAAGCCCAAGCCATAAGAAAGTTTTTGGTACATCAAGTCAAGGGAGCTGGTGCAATATTTTGGAGGGTGCACATTATATTCTTATATGGGCATAAGCCTGTCAACAGTCTAAGAACTCAGCTTACACAGTTTAGGGACTTTTACTTCACTAGGCCTAAAGAGGGATTGTTCTGTTCCTGCTATTTTGTTCGCTGCTTCTGCTACCACGGTTATCTTGTTACAGGCACCTGTAGCTGCTGCAATCCTGCATGAAATGTCAGTAAGCAGAGCTGCTGTGGGTCAGCCTGCAAAACCACAGCCAGTCAGCTCTTAAATTGTGAAAGTTTCCATCCTTCCTACCACAAGGAATTCAGGGAAATCTGTCAAACTGGCTGAACACAAGCTAATTCACTATACATAGCACAAACAACAAAGTTTCTAGGAAATGCATGAAGCCTTCAACAAACAGGAACAATGCCACAGGAGAAACAGAAGAAAAACATTTCCATTTACTTTTCCAAAACAACAAACATTTACAAAGTATACTGAGAAACAGAAAGGCCCAGCTTATCAAATAAACACTTGAGATAGACCATCTCCGAGAAAGATCAGATTCCAGAATCCCTACACTAAATGTCTTTCTTTTCTTTCTTCCTTTCTTTTTCTTTTTGGTACCAGGAATTGAACTCAGGAGTGCTTAACCTCTGATCCACACTCCAAGCCCTTTTAATTTTATTTATTTACTTTATTTTGAGATAAGGTCTCTATAAGTTGTTTAGAGCCTAAGTTGAAATTGTAAACCTCCTGCCTAAACCTCCTGAGCTGCTGGGATTACAGGCATGCGCCACCGAGCCAGCCCTAGGTTAAACATAGTCTTGAGTTTTTTAATATGCATGCACCTGAAAGAAAGTCAAAATACACTAGGCAGAGACATACAGAACTGCCCAGGACAATAAAAAACCACAGTTACACTGGGAGATATCAGCACAACTCTGTTGGGTCTGAGACCACACAGCAGAGGAGCAGACAGGAGGACTTCCCTGGCCTTTAGCCAACAATGAAGCACACAGCCTTCTCAGAGCCACAGCAACACCCTCCAGGACAGGGCACATTCTGAGCCATAAACCACACCCCTACAAGTGTGCAACACCAGTGAAATCCCAAGCATGCTCAAAGAACATGGGAATTAAAGCTGAAATCAGATCAGAAGCAGCTGGAAAGCCTCCAGGAAATGAAAGGTGAAACACAGGCTCTAAACAGACACAGGAGGAAGAGATGACTCAAGGGAAAAGTTGACCATTTTGAGAGAAATGGAATGCAAAAGTGCACTGTAGGAAATCAGACGGTGCTTCAGGGATATATAAGGCATCTATTGCACATTTCAGAAAAGAAGAGCTAAAAGCAATAATTGAACCTTCTAATTCAGGAAACCAGAGAAAGACGACCAAGGGAAATGTAAATGAAGCACAAGAAAGTAAAAGAAAGACTGTTGATGAACCCACAATCAGGAAATCAACAACCTGCAGAACGAAATTCTTCATGAACATCAGCATCACTAAAAAACTGATATGAGAGGATGAGGTTCAGTGGTAGAGCACCTGCCTAGCACCTGTGAGGATTCAATCCTCAACACCACATGAAAATAAGTAAATAAAGGGACAAAAAAAATGAAAACATAAAAGACAAAAGAAAGCTGAGGACAAATAATGTACACATTAGAATAAAAGTGCCATCGATACCAATTCATAGGCACTTCAAGTAAATCATGAGCATGTGCTTCACACAACTTTGATAACTGAGAGGAACTGGACCAATTCTTTATCTCCTGCAACTTACACACAAGGAGAAATACACAAATGGATAAGCCAATGCCAACTGAAGAAACTGTGTCAATAACTAATTCACCTCACCCTGAAGGGCACAGGGCAGGTATAGGCACCTTGGGGTAGCCTCTGGAAAGAAAAATGCTGAGGACACTGGACCTTATGAAGCATCCAAAAAGATCCTCTCTGCCCAAGAAATTCTGATATGGTGCCTGCATTTAAGGAAGATAAAAGGAGAAGCATGAGATTTTTACAGGTGTGAACTGAAGTTCTCTATGAAGTTGCATCTACATTAAAGAACTTTCAGACTATTTGACTCTGGCTAACTAGACCATCAAGAGGATGGAAAGACTAGATTCTCTATGGAGAGCAAAAATTATCTTGGGCTATCGTAAGTCCTTTAATAGCCAATCCCTCAACTTTTGTATCAGACCAAATTCTCAGAACTAATAAACTTCTGCTGGGCTTGGTGGTGCATATCTGCAATCCCAGCTGTTTGGGAGGCTGAGGCAGGAGGTTATGAGTTCAAAACCAGCCTCAGCAATTTAGTGAAGCACTAAGCAACTAAGCGAGATCCTGTCTCAAATAAAATAGAAAAATGGGCTGGGGAGGTGGCTCAGTGGTTGAGTGCCCTGGATTCAATCTCCAGTACCAAAACAACTACCACCACCTCTACAACAACAAAAAATGAATGAACTTCTCAGAATGTATCCCTAACCTAACCAGACATCTACCTTCCATCATTCCCCAAGGCTAGTAATATAATAAAAACAGACCTATAGAAGAAATTTCCCCTTTTTTGCTGTAGCCTACCAATATGATGCTCCTACCAATGCAATGGGTTAATGTATTCATATATAAATTTCTTTTATCCTGACTATTAAAGTTCCTAGAGGCAAAGCACAGTAATTCCAGCAGTTTGAGAGACTGAGGCAGGAGGATTAATAAATTCAAAGTCAGCCTTGGCAACTTAGATCACATCTCAAATGAAACATACAAAGGTCTGGGGATGGGGTTCAGTGGTTAAGTGCCAATCAGTTCAATCCCTGGTTACAAAAAAAAAAAAATTGATGTATGTAATATATTCCAGGGTGGAACATATACACAATTAAGGGTAACCTGAATCCATGTTCCTGAATACAGTCATTAATATTTGGATCAAAATGAACTATTTTCCTCAGGTGGGGTGGCCAGTGCCTTTAATCCCAACAGCTTGAGAAGCTGAGGCAGAAGGATCACAAGTTCCAGGGCAACATAGCCACACCCTGTCTGAAAATAAAATTTAAAAGGGATGGGAATGAAGGACAGTAGAATAAATCAGACATTATTACCCTACTTGCATATATAACTGCATGGCCTGTGTGAATCTACATCACATATAAGCAGAAAAAAGGGAATTTATATTCTATTTACATATGGTGTGTCAAAATGCATTCTGCTGTCATTATAACTAATGAAAACAAAATTTAAAAAAGAATAAATAATTTATACAAAAAAAGGGCAGAGTATGTAAACCAGGATTCAATATCCTTTGTACCAATAACCAATTGCTTTATTTTCTTTAAAGCAGTTATTTTACATAAACAAGGGAAAGTGTCAAGTGATTACTCTATTCACAAATAGAAAACAAATTATTTCAAAAGTGTTAATCTTGCCAGGGATGGTGGCATAGGCCTGTAATCCCAAGGACTCAGAGGCCGAGACAGAAGAATCACAAGTAGGAGACCAATCTCCAAAATAAGTAGGACAAGATCTCAAAATTTAAAAAGGGGGAGGGAGGCGGTGGTGGGGCGGGGTGGGGGGGGAGTCACTGTTAAAGCTACCTTAGTTTTAACCGTCATTAATATATATTCTTTGCAATATTTCACTAGGGAAAATGAAAATTAACAGATGTGTCCACTTGAAACATACGAGGAAGAACAAATATTTGATAAAGCTGTGGAGAGAAAAATGGCATTTCAGAATGAATGCAGGAGGCAATTGCAATTTTAAAGAACTACAGCTGCCTACACCAGGGGAAGTAGGATTTGTGATCCTGTTTGCTCCACATTTCGAAGACTTCATGCAGGCAACCAGCAAGGAGGGGAGGGAACGCCAAGGACCTGAGCCTAGCCCATCCCAAAGACCACTGGTACAGAGGCCCGGGGCCACCCGCCAGCAGAGACTAGGACCCATGCTCTGCAGCTGACCTCGGGACCCAGCAGTCGGCACACTCGGGGGACCAGAGAACAGGGCCCAGAGCCACCCGCCCGCCATGACTCCTCCACGCTCCGCAGCTCACCCGCGGGTGCCGACCCGGTTCTGCCAGCCCTGGCCGCACAGTCACCATTTTGGCTTCCATGGTGACCCGCTGTCCTCTCCAGGGACCTCCCGGAACCGGAGCTCTCGGAGAACAAAGGCTGCTCAGAGTCACAGAAGCCTCCGAAGCAGAACACGCGGCGCGAGGAAAGGCAGGAGCGGAGTTGCTGAGGAAGAAAAGCCCGCCGGATTGCCGAAGCCCGCCAGCCTGCGGAAGCCAGCCGGACTGCGTTAGCCAGCCCGACTGCGGAAGCCCGCCCTCCCCCGCACCTGATTGGACAGTTCCACCCGGCGTCCCTGATGGACCGCCTCCAGGCGCGGCTCCGCATCGTGAGTGACGGCTAACATCACCCAATCATTGGCGAGAGGGACAGATCCTTGGTCCCCGCCCTGTTTCACGCGGGGCCTCTTTGCCGTTCTGGGACCCAATCCCGGAAAGAAGCCTTTGCTGGGAACCTGGCACGGAAGGTGATCTCTGAGCGTGAGCTGTGGCTCTGGGGAGAGGTTTTCCTAGCACCGGTGAGGAAACGAACAGCAATGACAACAACAGTTCCTGGGGAGTCTGAGGCAGGAGGAGCCCAAGTTCACGTCAGCTTCTGCAAACAGTGAGACCCTGTCTTGAAATAAAGTAAAAACGGTTGGGGACCCGGCTCAGAGGTCGACCCCACTGGGTTTGTTCCCTAGGACAGCAAAGAAGAACGAGGTGTATATATGCTATCAGCTGGTGTGAGCTCGGGACTTAGCAAGACATTCAGAACTTGTGAAACACTGTTTAAAGAGATATATATATATATATATAGGGCTGGGGATGTGGCTCAAGCGGTAGCACGCTCACCTGGCATGTGCCGGGCGCTCGGTTGGATCCTCAGCACCACATAAAAATAAAATAAAGATGTTGTGTCCACCTAAAACTAAAAAATAAATATTAAAAAAATTCTCTCTCTTTCTCTTTAAAAAAAGCATATATATCACATGATATCAAAAAAATGAGAACAATTTGACAATTAGTTTAATAATTATCACCCCCTCCTGGCCTCTGCTCTTTTGCGGAGGCAGCCTGAGCTACGAAAGGAAGCAATTGGGGTTGGCTTTGTAGTTCAGTGTTCCATCCCCAGGAGAACGAGAAAAAAAAAAATGAATAAAAATAAAATAAAAAAAGGAAGGCAGGCGGGCAATCCTCTAGGACAGCAGTGTGTGTGTGTGGGGGGGATATAAAATGGTCGCCTTGTGCTTAATGTAGATGTTCTACATTCTACTATTAGGGAGTCCTAAGCAGAGACATGACTCTGATGATCCCACAGGTCAGGTCAGCTGTTTAATCCAAAACAAGCAGAAAAGGTCATGATGAAAAGCAGGAAAGGGATGGTGATCAGTGCAGCTACAACAGAAAGACAAGGGAACCCTATCCTTAAACCTGGCTTCAGGGGTGACAAGGACTTTGAGGTTTCATACAAAAGGTGATCATAGGCAGGTATGTGTACAAAAAACTGTAGGATTTGGTATTATCTGTGGCTTCAGGCACCTGTGGGTCTCCTAAGATATATGTGAGCTCATGCTCATTTGCCCCCTTCACTCATGTCACTCCATTGCATAGACTGAGGTCACTTAGTCTCTCAGGAGGAGTCCCGTCCCATGTGTCTTTCCATGTCAAGTGTTCAGAGGCATCAACATTTCCAAGAAAAGCCACATGCCCAACCTCTCCTGCCCAGAAAGCAATTGACCCCCAGATGTTGACCCAGTGCTCTCAGCTTCCTGGGTTTCAATTGCTAGTTACACCACAAAGAAACAAAACCCTGCTCAGCTCTACTTATAAATCTTGAATATAAATCCCAAACGTTTACCAGGCCAATATGGCCTGTGGTATCGTCCATCTTATCCCTCTTGGAAAGTAAATAAAATTTTCTTCTTTGCTTTTAACTTGGACTTTGTGAAGTCTTTCACATCCTGCACACTGGCCTAAGTTCATTCTACCTAACATTATCAACTATGGATGGGGCGCAGGGGGGTGCTAATATATAAAGATCATATTCCCACAAGTATGGAACAGTGGCCACTTACCTGCCAGGGCTGAGATCTGACCTCCAGGTGCTTTTTTAACTCTTTACCCTGTGCTAGGGATGGAATCCATGGCAGGGGCACTTTATCACTGAGCTATATATATATCCTCAACACCCTTTTTATAGTGGTACAAAGAAGGTGAGTGGAAGCATAAATATAATGGGTTTGAGAAAATGACTCCTGATGGGGACTCCAATCTATTATTGATCAAATGAAGAAAATGACACATGATTAGGCTGGGCTTGGTGGCACACCTGTAATCCCAGTGGGTACAGATGCTGAGGCAGGAGGATTGCTAGTTCAAAACCAGCATCAGCAAAAGAGAAGTCTTAAGCAAGTTAGTAAGAACCTGTCTCTTAGTAAAATAGAAAATAGAGCTGGGGATTGATTCAGTGACTGAGTGCCCCTGAGTTCAATCCCCAGCACACACACATACACACAAACATACATACACAAATCCTAATTATATCATTGGTCTTCCTTTAACTTCTTCAAAAGACATAAGATTACATAATGCAATAACTCTTTCAGCAAGTTACTGTTTAATCTGTAATTTTACAGATATGACATATAAAAGAATAATATACAAAAATGGAATATAGAACAGGATTTATGTGAAGAAGGAAATAGAGCTATGTAGGATATTTTAGCTGGCATTCTTAGTATGAATGTGTGGATGATTCTGATGAGATATACATGGTGTGAGATATAAAAAATCCAGGGATCCATTTTCAGAACACAGCATTTAGCCTTAAATGTAAAATTGGAATGTAAGAAAGACAGCCTGAGGGGAAATAGAGCAGAATTCAAAGATACAAGCACAGCACCACAGCCTGTTGATGTGGCAGATTCAGATTCCATGCACCTGAACCCCCCTTGACCCACAGGAGGTAGGGAACGGGTTTAGCCTGACCAACAGAAATAGAAATATCTGTTAATTTAGGTAAAGTAAAACTCTCTACATGCCAAGATGCATTCAATCAAAGAAGGCTTTCCTGCTACAAGAGAACAAGGGAAGTGGGTACAACTAATCATATATTTCTTTATATACATATATCTAATTTTTTTGATGCCAGGGATTTAACTGAGCGGGGCTTAAACACTGAGCCAGATTTCCAGCTCTTTTTATTTTTATTTTTTTCAATTTTGATACAGGATCTTGCTAAGTTACTTAGGACTGCACTAAGTTGCCGAGACTCTTTTTGAACTTGCAGTCCTCCTGCCTCAGCCTCCCAAACCACTGGAATTACAGGTGTGTACCACACTGCCCAGCATCATATTTCTTTAAATGATCCTATGGGAGATAGCAAAATCCAGGTGATGATCCGGAAGATGGCACACACCTTAATACTTACCCAGTGAGGAACTGAGGGTTAGGGGGGCCTTGGGCTCCTGATGATAAAATGCTGACCATACTACTCTCTGTGTGTCTGCTCCCTCATACTTTCAATCTTTCAAGTCCATCAGTAAAAGCTGTGCTTTCTCTGTACCTTTGTCTCTCAATCTTTTAGGAGACAGAGATGACAATGATAGGAACACAATATTAAGAGAATAATTCTATAAAATGGGTTCACTGTGCTGGCCCCACATGCTTTCTTTGCCTAAAAGCAATTTACCTGCAACTCTGCCTGGCTTAAGTGGACAAGATAAGTCACATTATTCAGCAAACTACCTGTTATCTGTAGGAGCAGTGCAGGCAGGGAATATCCTAAGAGGAACCCGAGTTACTTTGCAGGAAGACTTTTGTGACCCTTTTCACAGGCCAGGTTTTGGAAGATAAGAATAATTCTTTGGTTAAGAATCCAATTAGAACAGCTCAGCATGGCTCAAGGTGACATAGAGTTGCAATGACAGTGGGGACTTAAAAGTCTGATATACCCCTGTGGTCAGTCAAAGGTCAAGAGGTAGACCTGAGCAGGAGTCTCTGGAAACTTCCCTGAAACCCCAATAAAACTGGAGTGCAGGAGAGGCACACTGACCCTCTCCTTTGTGAAAGGACCTGTTCTCTCCCTTGAGAGGCTCCCCTTTCCCTTTTCCTGTCCCTTCAATAAGCTCATGACTATTGGGGGACTCACCTGAAATCTTTCTGACTTGTTTGCAAGAATGGAGATTTGAAGGAGGTCTTTATGTTATCTCCATTTCTCTGGGTCTATAACAAAGCCATTTTTGAGTTTTGGACGAGTGAGCATATTTCTCACGCATGATAACTCATCTCTAGGCCAATACATATAAAACTGGAAAAAAATCACGGAAGAAAATCTTCATTAGCAAACAAAATATAAAAAGATCAGTAGCCTTGTATTGTGATTCAAACCATGCCAGGAGGATCAAAAATTTTAGGCCATCCTCAGCAATTTAGCCTCACCCTCTCTCAAAATAAAGTTTTAAAAGGGGCAGGAAATATAGTTCAGTGTTAGAGCACCCCAGGCTCAATCCCCAGTAAAACACAATCACACACGATGAAGATGGATAGAGGAATAAAAATGACATAAGAAAATAGAAGAATGTAAAAGGGCAGATATGAATCTACATTAACAGAAACATTAAATGTGAATTGACAGAACAATCCTATTGAAAGGTAGAGATCATCAGACAGAATGAAAACATGGTCCAATTCTATGCTATCTACAGGGGTCACTGTTTGTAAGCAAATATATAAAGAGTTTGAAAACAAAAGGATGTGAATCATACACCATGCAGACAGCCAGCAGGAGTGAGCTGTACTATAGTACCTCTACTAACATCAGGCAAAATATTTCAAAGCCAAATATTTACTGATAAATAACATCCATGGAAACATGAGTTTAAGGTGTTACTGAATGCCCCATTTTTTTTTCCTAATGCCAATCCAATAATGAGGGCCCAGAGTTGAGAAAAAAGGGAAAAAATGTTTGCTAGCAAAGAAGCAGCACAGGGGCTCCTGTCCCAGAGGCTGTAATTCTGACCATTAGAAGAATGGGGGTGGGGGTGTGTACCAGGGATTGAATTCAAGGGCACTTGACCACTGAGCCATATACCCAGCCCTATTTTATATTTTATTTACAGACAGGGTCTCACTGAGTTACTTAGCACTTCACATTTGCTGAGGCTGCCTTTGAACTCTTGATCCTCCTGCCTCAGCCTCCAAAGTGACTGAAGATTACACACATCGCCAGCACACCTGGCTCAAAACAAAATATTTTATTAATAAGGTGGAAAGTCCTTAGTCTGAGATCAATTAGAGTTTAGAATTAAGTTATTCTGTGTTTGGTTTGGGTTAGATGTTGTAGGAACACGAACGAGGGTCCAGCAGGCACAAAAGCTGCTAGTTTCACACAGTGTCATACAATTCACCCTCAGGGCCTCCCCTAGATATGGAAGCACCCTGTAGCATCCTTTCACATTCTTACCAAGATGAACATTCTGGAGTCTGCTTAAAACACAAGCTAACTTTGGGACATGTAAGAGGGCCAGATGTCTGCACAGGAGAGTGGGCTGCCATGAAGATGGCAGGTGGGGATGCAATGACAGAATGACAAACATGCCACATCATTTTCCCATGAGAAGGCCTAGTTCTGGTGGTTGCTCCTGTAAGGGAAATGAGACATAAAGATCTTTGACTGGATATTGGTTCCTAGACCAACTGAGTTGCAGAGGTGATCTGGGGCTTTACACAGACCCCTGCTAGACCCATTTCCAGGAAAGTGACAATTCCAGGCTTGCCTAAGTCCTCCACCCTCACATTTCACCAGAACCTGAGACTCAGAAGAGAAAACATCATGAGCAATTTGGTCCCAAGTCTGCCCCAGATCTCCTTCCTGGGTGTGTGAGTGCATGCAGTCTTGTGCTCAGGCCTTCTAGAAGAGCCAGAATAGAACCCAGAAACCTGGTAGGTAGCCTTGCTGAATGAACATCTTATCCATGGTCATGACAGCCACAAAGGGCTTGGGGGTTTAGGTGGACCTGTCCTCTGGCAGCCAAGGGCAGCCAACAGCCTAGACACAAGGATTTCACAGGAGGGAGATTTGAAATGGAAGGAGAGGACTGAGACTCTGCTGCCCACCCAAAGTGCCATCCTGTCCATCTTGGATGCCTGGCTGGACAAGCACCCAGAGGAATCCTGTTAGCCTAGTTTTAAAGTGAAAAGTAGAGGGCCTGGGGTGGGCTACCTTGGTCTGGGTGAAGCTCACACTACACATGGGTTCAAGGAGTCAGATAGCTAGATTGGGATCCTGGCTCCCAGGATGCCTTGCCCCTGTGATAAGTGTGTCTCACTAGAGGCTTGGTTTTCTCTGTGTGAAGGGGACAATGCTGTCATCATCCACACATGGGGTTTGGACGAGGCACAGTGGATGTGGAAACGCAGACTTAATCTAAGTCAAATTGAGGATGATCTGCAGAAGAAGGAAATTCTGTCCACCTAGAATGTGTGCTCTTGAATCTGCATCCTAGTCATCTGGGTTTATAGATCATTAAGGGAAATAATGGAGGAGGTCAGAGGAGGAGGTGGCAGCACACCTGTAGCTGTGCTGCTCTGGCTGAGGAGACCTCTTCCCAGGGCTGCCTTCTGTCTTGGGCTAGGTCAGAATGACCTGGAAAGCTTCAGTCTCAGGCCTCCTGCTTTCCCAAGCTAAAGGATTCTGTGGCCTCCTTCCCTTATTTTCATGTGATGCTTGGGACCATATTTCACTTACCTGGGTCACATGCGGGCACTGTTAAATGAGGAAAGCTTGAGAACAAAGAACAATGAAGGTGAAAAGCCTGGCCTAGTGTTTGAAGGAGGCCCTGCGGAGACCCATCGTCCTGGGTGGCCTCCTATCCTGCAGGCCATAGCCCTGTTAGTGAATGAACCTCCTCACCCAAGGTCAGGTGCACCCTTTTCCTCAGCAGCTGGGTGATGCTGGGTCCAATGATTCCCTCTAGCTCTGATGGGACAGGAAAACTGGCCAGCCTCTTTCTGAGATTCCAGGAAGCTTACAAAAAGAGCAGATATCCTCATCCCTCATTCCTGACAGCCCTTACCCAGTTCCTCTTATTCTGGTGAGAGAGGTAAATATTTAAGTTTTATAATGAGTTTATGCTATAGTTGAACATGAATTTGAAAAATACTAGAATTTGCCCTCTACAACTTTGGAGTTGTTCTGTTATTTCACTTGCAGGGAAAGCGTAAATGAGATTCAGACTACTTCATTCCTCCTTGAATTAAGAAATCCTGCAGGAGAAGTGTGAAGTATGTGGTCAGGGCGCCTCCTGCCGGGCTCCTGCAAGATCACACAGCAGCACTGTTCCCAGCATTCTTGTTAGCCTCAAAATGTGTCACCTGAGTCAAGAGTGGAGCCAGGACCTTAGATTCCCCAGGCTTCAGAAGTCCCTCCTCTAGGGGGGAGACCCCTTGAACCCGAGTTTTGAGCTGGGGGGAACTAGGTACACCATAGCACCCAGGTAAGAGGGGACTCCTCCCTCCAGGAAGGAGACCCCTCGAACCTAGGTTTTCGGGGGGAGTTTTGTGCAACATGGCACCCAAGGGAGAGGGGACTCCTCCTTCCAGGGGGGATACCCCTAGAATCTGGGTTTCTTGGGGGGAAGCTCCCCACCACTGCACCCAGGGTATAGTGACTCCTCGCTTCAGGGGGGAGACCCCTTGAACCTTGGTGTCTGGGGGTGGGAAGGAGCTCCACCCCCGCAACACACCGAGGGTAGAGGGGACCCCCCTCCAGGAGGGAGACCCCTCAAACCTGTGTGTGTGTGATGGGGGGAGCTCTGTATAACATGGCACCCAGGGGAGAGGGGACTCCCCCCTTTAGTGGGCAAACCGCTCGAACCTGGGTGTGTGGGGGGGTGGGGAGTTCTGTACAACATAGCACCCAGACGAGAGGGGACTTCCCACTCCATGAGGGAGACCCATTGAACCTGGGTGTGGGGAGGCAACTCTGTACACCATCGCACCCAGGGGAGAGGGGACTCCCTACTTCAGGGAATAGACCCCTGGAACCTGGGTGTGTGTGTGTCGGGGGGCTCTGTAAATAATCACACCCAGGGGAGAGGGGACTCCCCCTCCATGGAGGAGACCCCTCGAAACTGGGTGTGTAGGGGGAGAGCTCTGTACTCCATTGCCCCCAGGGGAGAGGGGACTCACTCCCTCCAGGGGGGAGACCCTTTGAATCTGGGTGTGTGTGGGGGGAGATCCCTCCAACCTGTGTGTCATGGGAGAGCTCTGTACACCATGGCACCCAGGATAGAGGGGACTTCCCCCTCCAGGGGGATAACTCTAGAACATGGGTGTCGTGGGGGGGGAGCTCCCCCCCATGCTGCACCCAGGGTAGAGGGGACTCCCCCCTCCAGGGGGAGATCCCTTGAACCTAGTGGTCTGGAGTAGGAGGGAGCTCTACCCCTCCCAAGGCACCAAGGGTAGAGGGGAGTCCCCTCTCCAGGGGCGAGACCCTTCTTACCTGAGTGTAGGGGGCGAGCTTCTCCCCTCGACCGAACCCAGGGTGGAGGGATCTCCCCCCTCTAGGGAGAAGATCCCTCCAACCTGGGTATGTGTGTGGGGGTAAGCTCCTCCCACTTCACCCAGGTGAGAGGGACTCCCCCCCTCCAGGGGTGAGACCCCTGGAGCCTGGTTGTCTTTGGAGACTCCCCCCCCCCGCTGCATCCAGGGTATAGGGGAGTCTCCCCTCCAGAGGAAGAGACCCCTGGAACGTGGGTGTGTGTAGGGAAGCTCCCCCCAACGCACCCAGGGTAGAGGGGACTTCCCCCTCCAGCGGGGAGAGCACTCTAACCTGTGTGTAGCGGGGGAGCTCCCACCGCCTCTGTGGCCAAAACATCCTGGAACACTGATTACCAGGCTTTTTGGTGTTGTAGTTTCAATATACAAATCTTTGTTGGGTCAAATACAAGTTAGGAATTTATGAAATGGATTTTTTGCTCAATAAATTTTGCAGCAGTGCCCTTGGAAACATACCTAAAATGTGGAAAGAATATGTCAGTTTTTCCTTGTATTTAAATATTAATTTTGATTTTTGTATAACATTCTCTTCTGTGTTTCATTTTATTTTGTTTTGTTTTATAAAAGGAATTGAATACACAAATACACATGCACAGATAGCTTGAGGTGTCTGCACAGGACAGCTTCAACATGGCAGGAATTTCACAGAAATAGTGATCAATCACTCTAGAGCGACAGAAGGGTAAGTGCAGTACCAGCCCTGTGTGCACCATGGCGTTGAGGGTTGCAACCAGCCAGCACCCTGCAGCCATGAGCACACTGACCCTCTCGCTCATGATCACTGGGTAGCGCAGGGGGTGGCAGATGGCCACATAGCGGTCACAAGACATGGCAGCCAGGAGGAGGCACTCACCACCCAGCAGCGTGAGGGACAGGAATACCTGGATCCCACAGCCTGCAAAGGAAATACCTCTGTGGCCTGACAGGAAGTCAGTGATCACCTTGGGAACGATGTTGGAAACGTGCAGGATGTCCATGAAGGACAGGTGGCTGAGCAGGAAGTACATGGGGGTGTGGAGGCGCGGGTCCCTGCGGATGAGCAGGATCATGAGGGCGTTTTCTATTAGGGTCACAATGAAAAGGCCAAACAGGAAGGAGAAGAAGACCAGACTGGAGTGGGAAGAGGAGAAGAGTCCCAGGAGGATGAAGTCAGTGTTGGCGCTGTGGTTGACGGGCCTCATCTCGATTCTGCTTTTCCTAAAAAGAGAGAATTAATTAATTAGAAAAAGAAAACAGTGCTGCATCTCGATGTCACTTACATAGGTCTGCCTGATAAGTGAGGTTACTGATGCATGCTTTGTCATGAAGACCCATGGCTTGTTTCACAGAGCGGGCCTGCACTTGATCTGCTCCTGGGTCATGCTTAGCTTGCTCAATTGGCCTTTGAGTCTATGTTGGGTCTCAAAGTGTCAGTTAATTCCACGTAACAAACTGAAGTCCTGTCTTTGGTCAGCTCTCACCTTCTTAAGGAGGCCTACCCTGCACAGGCTTCTTAAAATCCCAATGCTCCTGCTGGACCCGGACTCCTCTGGTCTCCTTACTGTTCTGCTGTGTGGGGTTTGCAGCCCACCTTCGCCTTCTGTTTATTAAATGAACAGGTCAATTCCACTCACCTCTCATTGTCGTTGCTCCACCAGGGTTAACCTCATGATGGACACTGCCCAGGACAGACCTGGCCTTCAGCAGTTGCTCAATCATGGATGTTGAGCTCATGACTAACATACATGGGCCATGCTAGAGAGACCATTCTACCATGAGCCTGGGATATGAGAGTACTCCCTCAAGGGCATGCACCACAGCAGCCCATGAACAAATGAGTAAATACAAAAATAGACACATAGGGGCTGGGGATGTGGCTCAAGTAGTAGCGCGCTCATCTGGCATGCATGGGGTGCTGGGTTTGATCCTCAGCACCACATAAAAATAAAAAATAAAGATATTGTGTCCACTGAAAACTAAAATAAATAAATAAATAAATAAATATTAAAAATTCTCTTTAAAAAATAGACACATAAATATTATGACAATGAAACTTCATTTTAAATAAAATTTTAAGTAGATAAAACTTACAGAGGATGAAATATAGGAGGATTTTAAATATTGTCCTTGTTTATATGTAAGAAATGAAAGCTATATGTAGTCAAAATCAACAACATATCTTTACAAATATATTTTACTTTTCTCTGTTTTCTTAATGTGTAAAATTTGAATCATAACTTTTTTATTCTACATATGGGAAGTCATAGGTGTTCATGTTATTTATTTATACTTGGAAGGTGGTTACTTGTATCCTTACTTTATACTTATTTGTAATGTTCTGTATATATAATCTCTCCCTCAATATGGAGATTATATACATCTATGATTAATATATATATAATTAGTATATAGTGACATATAATTGATATATATAATTAAGAACAACAAAAAATTGATCATCTCATTGACAAGTACTATTGAGCTTAAATATAATTAATTTTTATATTTGCATATATGAAAATTAAGTCACTAACAGTGTATAAATGATTTAGTCTTGCATATTTTTTTTTTTGGTAAATGTTGTTTCTGTATCATGCACTAGATCAATTCTTAACCTTATTTCTAATTCCCTGGACTGCTAGCAGCATTTTGCTGTGGTCCTTTTTTTAATGAAATGACCTAGAAGTGAGTCAAAAAGACCAGCTCTGAGTGAGGTTTGGGACCCTGCCTGTGCCCCTGTCCTGGCTGTTCCAAAGGCTCTGACCCACAGCTCAGAAACCTTGATGACACACTCAGGTGGAGACTTCAGGCAGTGTGTCTCCTGTGAGATGGTTGGTCACAAACATTTCCCAAATCAGTGAAAATCACTCACAACTCAAACTGAGCAATACTGTGTCTCTGGAAGCATATTTTCCCTCTGGTTTTGCTTTTCCAATTAATTTTCCACTTTATTGAAGTCACCCCCTGACCATTTATTACTGAGATCCCTGTGTTTAGCAGACCCCGTGCCCATTGCAGGTGCCATTAAAGACTTACCACAGACAGAATTTTTAAATGGATCAAATATTTTCAGTTGCTCCTAAGTTCTTCCTCCTGTGCATCTGACTTGACTGTGTTCCCGTGGTGTTCACTGCATCTATACATCCATCCACATTTTCCCTGCAGCCCTGGGAAGCCAACATCGCTCACTCCGGTCTCCCTCAGTGTCCTGCTTCTACCTCCAGGTGCAATTTCTATGAGGCATCTAGAATTTCCACAGGCACATTTCATGACTCTGCCCACCCATCACCCCAGGTCTGGAGCACACTCCTAAGATGCCAGGATTATTAATGAAACTATACCTTCTGTGCCATTCAGTGGCATCTGGATTGACTAGAAGAGCTACACCTGAATCCAAAGATGAGTGCTCTAGCAGCAAGCTAGTTAAATGTGTAAGGAGGGAGAAAGAACCTGGTACACACCTGGCAGCTTCTCCCCTGGACATGCAACTCTTTCCCTGGGTGAAGTCTGTTTCCCCACCTCGATCCACAAATCCTTGTTAATGTTGGAGAGACATGCACCACAGACTTCTTACCCACCTCTCCTCTGTAATCTTGGAAGCTGGCCCCAAAATATGTTCTCCACATGATTTTAATACTTTTTAATGAACTTTTAAATCTGCTTTTCTATAACATCTTGTAAAATTTTCTAAGCATCTCTGTATACCTAAGGTTTTATCATTTAAAATAAGCAATGAGTCAGTTACATCTGAAGTTTAACCAGTGTGGTTAATGCTTCACAGAGACTTTGATACAAGGTCAAAACAGACACTTTTTTTTTTAAGGAAATAGGAAACATAGACCGTGGTATGGAGAAAAGAATAGAGAAAAACATCAGCATAAATCTTCTAGGTAATTTCATTTAAAAAAAAAAAAGGGCAGGGAGGTAATAGAAAGAAAGCAATAGGCCAATCAGAACACTACAGGGTATGAACAGGAGAAGAAATTTCAATGTCAAGAGCAATGCCAAGATTGAAAGGTCACAGTAGACAAAGAGAATTCTTTCAGAGCCCAAACTCAGGAGTAAATATAGTCACACCAGGACTTCGCTGGTGACACAGAAACTCTTTCCCACCCCTATAAATCAAAAGTCTTGAGAGCAGACATGAGATTGCACGCCTGTAATCCCAGCAGCTTGGGAGGCTGAGGCCGGAGGATCACACGTTCACAGACAGCCTCACTAAAAGCAGTTTTCCAAAGCAAATCATTTGCACTAAGCAAATCTGTGAGACCCTGTCTCTAAATAAAATACAATATAGGGCTGGGGAATGTGGCTCAGTGGTCCAGTGCACCTGAGTTCAATCCCCAGTACCCCCTCGCCCCTAAAGTCTTCAGATTCTTGTTTTGTAACATAGGAAATTTCAACTAGATGCAGAAAAATTTAGTTAACCATTGTTCAATTTTTTTTACGGTTATTTCTCAGATTTTGTTAGGAGAAATAGGTCATGAATATCATTGTCTCTAAATGTTCTATATTAACAAAGCCAAAATTTTGTGTTATACTTTATACATTTATATTTCTTTTAATCTACTGATATTTGCTATTGGTGTTACATTTATTGAAATAAAATTGTTATTAATTTGTTGTATTGAATTAATTTCTGAAAGCTGACTTGTGGCATATATTAAAGTTAATTTTTAACTCAGAAGGGAAACAGTATGTATGTGTATATATATATGTATATATACATGTTATTGAAGAATGTTGTACATTTTGAAATCAGAATTTATTCTAGGAACATATTAATGAAAATAAAATTCACTAACTTGGGCAAGTGAGATCTGGGAAGGGAAAATTTCTACTGCCTCTCATGACATTTATTGGCTGCTCTGAAAGTTTCTATTAAATTGTAATTTGGGGAACCCACAACCAAGCACAATTCTAGTACATGTTACTCAAAATGCTTAGCATGCACCATTTTATGAGATGAAAATTTAAAATATTATTATAAAGAAAACTGAATTAATTAGCTGCCTCTAGTTTTGCCACATACACATACAGTTTCCTCCTAATGCAGACATTTCTTCTGGAACTCACTTTTAAGTACACACACACTCTGCTCCATCACATTCCCTCACTCCTCCTAAGTCCTGGTCTGCAGGCCTTCCACTGGCGTCGTCTGAGAGTTTGGGTGGTGGATCTTACCTACCTGCCTCCCTTCCATGCCTGGCTGCTTTCTGCAGCACACACCCTCCACCCAGCTTCAGCGTCTTCAGTTCTCCAAATTCAGTGGTAAAGTCCCCCTCCACTGGACCTCATGCTCTCAGCAAACAGATCAGTCCCCCAGAACCAGGCAGGCCTGGCAGGATGGATGCCCAGTGCACTGGTGAGGCATTGAGGTGGGTGTGCACTCTGCTGCAGGCTCACCCAGGAGCCCCAAGTCCCACATGTGCACTTGCACCGCCTCCACCTCCCTGGACCTCACCAGGTAAACACCACAGGCGGCATTTCTCACTTAAACTCCTCTACTCACTGGGGCATCAGTTACCCTCACCCCAATGGCCCTGAGCCCTGGCTTGTGCAAAGAGACACGTCCAGGGAGTGGCTGAGGGCACCAGAGCTGCCTGGACTTGGCACTCCTTCAGATGGGATGGATTTGGCAAGCGCACTGCACAAGAGTCATTTGGAACCAGCAAGCAGAAGCACAGAGGACAGGTCTTAATGGGAGCCCTGTGGCAAGTGGCCTCAGGGAGAAAACAGTGATCTTTTCATAGGGCAGCAGAAGGAGCCATTCCCCATGGCATGGCCTGGGAAGGAGGGGGCGGGAGCAGGCCTAAGTATCATGGTGACAGTGGTGGACACCTAGGGCAGCCCTGGCACTCCCGCGGGAGCAGTGGCGTGGCTGGCTCTCAGGGGAGAAGGGATGGACTGTTTTGCCATCAATTAATCATGTAGAATTAAATTTATGGTAATGATGATAACAACAAGAAAAAAGATCAAGAAAAAACAGTTTTTAAGAGAAAAAATAAAGTTTTCCTGAGCCTCTGCACCCTGCTCTGTTTACTCAGCAGATTTTATTCCTGCTCTGCTTGGAGTCCTCTGCAGCTTCCATCACCTGACCAGGGACCACACTGAGCCATATTCAAGAGAAGGAAAGATGGTGAAGACGGGAACCAGATCAAGACAAGATTAGCAGAAGAGGAGAAAAGAATCACAACAGTAATCACTGTAGGTGGTATTTTAAACCACAGCCTTGGGATGGTTTTTGAATTCACTAGCTTTGTCTTTGAAGATCACACAAATATGTGTGAAAGATAGGTCTATTAAAAATGCATAGCCAAATTTATTTTCTTTACAAATTCAACAATTTATTTAAAGGTGTCAAATCTATTCCTTATTAATTATTGGGAGTATGTAAACATTTGTTAAACAAAGATTGTTCCAAAACACCAGAGTCCCAATTTTAAAAAGCTCTTAGATTTTCAGTGGAATCTGCCCTCCAATGGAAGACCAGTAGTTTGTAAAGAAATCATAATTAAAAGAAATAAAAGTAACAGTTTCTAGCAAAAGAGAGGAGGTGGAAGAGAAATATCACACATACACATATTAATTTATTTGGGCATATATTTACAGGGTATGTCAGAAAATTCATGATTTTTTTTTCTAAAACTCCCAGTAGTGTTCTGAGTGCTCTATACTTTTTGTTATGAAATCTATGGCTGTGTTTGGTTTTGAAGTATCCACAGACTCCTTTTCCAAAACTGAAATAGTTCAAAACATAAAAAGGAACATAAGCACATAGACAATCTGCTAACGACAAGTCCTCTGTGCCCATTCGTCATCAGGAAAATTCAAATGAAAAGCCAAGTGCTCACAAGAATTGGCCAAAATGGAAAAGTTTCGATAATACTGGGAACAGTTGGGATCCGTGTTCATTGCTGGCTGAAGTCAGCAAACGCTCTGAAAAGGGGCTGAGTAAGTCACCGCCATCGCCTAGAGGAGTGGAGGCATGTGACACACAGAGAGGCTGGAGACAGCTCGGTCACTGCGGCTCGCACTGCACACTGCGCAGACGCCTCTCCGCTAAGCGATAGGCCGAGGAACGCGAAGGCGCCAGCCAGGGAGGACCACTGGCAGGAAAACAGCAGACCCACCGACAGTGCGACACGGGACTCTGACCAGCGTCCTGACCTTGGAGGGAAACACCCAGGCACAGACAGCACCTGCAGCCACTTGGCCTCTAGACGTAGTCGCAGAGCGCCCGCGCCCAGGGCCAGGGTAACCGCGCAGCTGCGCAGCCTCGTGGGACCGGCAGGGGGCGCTGTCCTGCGGCGCTGCAGCTCCAGACGCGCTGGCTGGGGGCTCCCGTCTCAGGAGCTCAAACTCCAAGCTTCCTTTAGTTTCCAAGCCTCCATTAGCTCCAGGGTTGGGGCGAGGCTCTGCTGTCCAGGAGGAAGCGCTTTACAGGTTGTGCGGTTGACCGTGGCTGGGGGAGGGGAAGGGACACTAGGGAAGAGCCACCGCAGCTGACGCCATCCGGGCAGTGAAGGGTGCTGTCCAGGCCCATGTCTCCTCCAGGACTGCACAGCCTCCTTGCCTCGTTCCCTTGCTGAGGCCCAGGTCCTGTCCCAAGGGGTGCTCTGCCTTCCTGCCTCAGTGGGTCATGTTGCTTGAGGTGGGCGTGAGCTGCGAGTGCAGAGACTTGTGGAAACCTCTGAAGAGGATGCCTGCAGTCTAAGCTCCCAACTGTGGAAATCCTACACTGACGGGCAGCAAAGAACCTCAGTCCTCAAAATCACTAGACACTTAGTTCATTATTTAAAAAAGAAACCACTGTGGTGCATGACATCGAAATGTTACTGACATTTTAACTGACAGAGTTTTAACAATCCACAGTTTGACCTGCTGAAGACAGCTCAGTAAACAAACTCAAAGTGTGAACCTTCACGCATGATCCAGAGTAAAGCAGAAAAAATATATTTATATCTATATCTATGTATATATGAAAGTTAAATACCTTCTCCCTAAGAAATACCAAGGTCTTAGTACAGGCCTTCCTGTTTGGGCAAGTAGATGACCTTGTAGTCATTATTCAAGGCCACACACTGGCCATACACTTTCTTAGGGCCCCCTTGACCTCGCTGTTCCTCAGGCTGTAGATGAGGGGGTTCAGCATAGGGGTGAGGATGCTGTAGAAGGCTGACACCACCTTATCATAGTGAGCTGATCTGTAGGATTTGGGTCTCATGTAGTTAGAAATGGCAGCTCCATAAAAGAGCCCCACCACAGCCACGTGTGAGGAGCAGGTGGCAAAGGCCTTCTTGCGGGCTTCTGTGGAGCGCATGTGGAGGACAGCAGCCAGGATGAGACTGTAGGAGGTCAGGATGAGGCAGAAGGGCACCAGGAGCATCAACACACAGCAGATGTACATGACATTCTCAAAGACAGACGTGTCAGCACAAGCCAAGCGCACCAGCGTGGGGGCCTCACAGAAGAAATGGTCTATCTCTCGCTTGCTGCAAAACGGGAAGCTCAGGGCAACAACTGCCTGCATCAGCCCGTCAGCTGCTCCCAGGAACCAGGACCCCACGGTCATCCTCAGACACAGTGGCCAGCTCATGAGCATGGGATAGCGCAGAGGGTGGCATACGGCCACATAGCGGTCATAGGACATGGCTGCTAAGAGGAAGCACTCTCCACCACCCAGAGTGAGAAGGAAGAAGATCTGGAAGCCACAGCCAGCAGGGGAGATGGACTTGATTCCAGTCAAGTAGTCAGCAGCCATTTTGGGCACAATGGTGGAAACCACCATGGCGTCCATGAGGGACAGTTGGCTCAGGAGGAAGTACATGGGCGTGTGGAGCCGGAGGTCCCACTGAATCAGGAGAATCATGAGGGCATTGCTCACTAGGGAGGTGAAAGCTGTTGTCAGAACCATCCCAAAGAGAAACTGTTGGGCTCTGGAGTGGCCCAAGAGACCTAGGAGAATGAAGTCAGAACTGGTGTTCCCACTTTCCATGATTTCAAACAACAGAAGAGACACTGTCAGTGGAAACATAGGAGAGAGATTAAGTTTTTAAATGCCCCTTGTTATTTATATCCTTCTAAATAATCACATGTGTAACAATGAAATCTATTTCAAATCCTTCATCTCTCATTTTTCTTCTTGTTTTTATTTTTGGTGCTGGGGATTGAACTCAGGGGTGCTTGGCCACTGAACCACATCCCCAGTCATGTTTTGTATTTTATTTTGAAACAAGGTCTCACTGAGTTCCTTAGTGCCTCACCATTGCTAAGGCTGGCTTTTAACCTGCAATTCTTCTGTCTCAGTCTCCTGAGCTGCTGGGATTACAGGCATGTGCCACCTCGCCCGGCTTCATCTACTTTTTAAACATGTTTAAATCAAGATAAAATTAACTTAAAGGATTTTTTTTTGTCATTTTGAAGTTTCACATGATAAATGCCTCCTAGGTTGAGTGTTGATTAATTGCATACCAAATCCTAATTCTTGAGGAGTTGCAACTGACATGCAAGAGAGGCTTTTTAGTTACTTGGTGCCCAAATAAATGGGTGAGCAGGAAATGGTGTACATGTGTCATTCATATTGATGCTTTAGTGATGTACTGCATGATCAATATTCTTAGAGATGAATTGTCAATATCTTACTTTCAAAAAATGATGTACTTAATAATGAAGATTCCAAATCTAAAACACATGAAACTTGGTTAAACTACCCAAATCATGATGTTTTCCCTGACGCCGACTGAATCTGGATAGCCCTTTCTAAAACTGGAGGGCTTACCTTCTCAGATCTAGAAGGCAGGAAGACAGCGTTTGCAGACAGAAGCATAACCTCATGTGAAGTTGGTAGTACCTTAGTCACTTCCACAGTTTTAAACTTAATCAGTGTTATTTGAGTTTGTTAGTGTGGAGCTCTATTGCTCAATGCACCCTCTCATTAATCCTTCAACAGTGCTTTGTATTGTTCCTGGCAGTAGCAAAAATGCACTATTTACTGGGTAAGGAAAAATCCTGCTTCTTTATTACAAAAGTGTGCAGAAACATTAATTTCTTCCTCATTCCCCATAGAATCAAAATCTTTAAGTCAATTTTTGTATTTGATCTTCTCCTGCTAGAACTGGATAAAGAAGCCCAGAACTGGACAGATGTGGCTACTAGTCTGTCCTCAAGGATACTGCCTGCTTCATCATACATGGTAGAAGGTGTGCAGCTCTTAGGGAGTGCCAAGATCCACCCTAAGTCCAATTGCTAGTCGTAACTGGAGAGCATCCTGCCTTGGATTGCTCCACCCTGTGGAGATACTTCTTTGTCAAATATGTCTTCACTTGCCAACCTCTGTGCTCTGCACACCCCTGAATCTCTGAAGCATGATCTGTGTGCCTGGTGACCACATGAAAACCCTGGCCATGGCTCTCACTGGCTTCCCAAGGCTGGAGGAAACCCTAACCCATTCTTCCCTACTCCAACCTCTCAGTGTTAAAGACGGACTAAGCTTTATTTTTTTTTCTATTTTTTTTTAAAGAAAGAAAGAGTGGGAGAGAGAAAGAGGGAGAGAGAGAATTTTAATATTTATTTTTTAGTGTTTGGCGGACACAACATCTTTGTTGGTATGTGGTGCTGAGGATCGAACCCGGGCTGCACGCATGCCAGGCGAGCGCGTTACCGCTTGAGCCACATCCCCAGCCCCGGACTAAGCTTTAAACCTGTTTAGAAATCATTATGTAATTCAGTAACTCTAGGATGTTGGGCAAGTTCCTTTAATTTTTTGCACTGTATTAAACATCTTTAAGTGAACAGTGACACAGTGACATTAAGTATATTCACATAATGGTACAACTCTCACCAGTGTCCACCTTGAAAACTCTTTTCATCTCCCCAAAATGGAACCGTGCACCATTAGAGAGAACTCCTCGTTCTTCTCCCAGGCCTATCAGCCTCCATTCTCTCTCCCTCTATAAATCCGTGACTCTAGGAAGTGCACCTGGAGGAAGTCACTCCCATCCTTGTCTGTTTGCACTACCTGCTGTCCATGACCTTGACTCTGGTGCATGGGTGCTGCTTGGTGTGTCAGAGTTCCCTCCTTCTCGAGGGTCACTAGTGTCCCACTGGTTGTGGGCAGCACACTTTACTTATTCCTGTACACATCAGTGGCCGCCTTGCACTTCCACGCACTTTCCTGAGCATTTATGTGCGTTTAACAGACATTTGACCACAGATGTTACAGCTTTTACTTTAATAAAGTGATAGGATGTCACATGAAATAGGACAACTTCAGTAATCCTTTTGCTTAAGACATGCAAGAGAGGTTTATGAGTTTTTAGAGAACAAATTCAACAACTCCCATGACTTTTCAGTCCATTACAAAGTTTTTACTTGTGTTTAATTTTATATTACACAAATGAAGTAAGTTGACACTAGTTAAAAATATTTGCAAAGCTATGCAAATAGGATTATTTAGGATTCATTTCTAGAACAATGATCATGGATACAAAATGTTGCTAAAAGAGTAATAAAGTGTTAACTCTGCTGGCAAATAAAATACAACATGCCATTAAAAGGAGGAAAGGAAGCTCAAATCCCAGGGTTGGGAAAATGTATTACCCTGAAAAACAAAGATTTCCTTTTTCTTTCTTCCCTCTGACTTCATGGGTTTGGAGATTTCTTACCCACATTTCCATCTGCTTCCATAGCTTTTTCTTAGAGTGATGTGAAAATGGTGCTTTTCCCATGTCTTTGCAATGCTGTGAGGAGCACAGCATTCTCCTGCCCTTTCTTCCTTTTAAAAAAGCTTTTGGGAAATCATGGGAAATTTAAAGCAGTGCCTGTAATTTTCTTTTCTATACTTTTTTTCAGACTCATCGCCAAAATTTGATATTAAAATGTTAAGTTTCTTACCCAGTGTACTGAGATGATCTTCTGTAACAAATAATATCATACAGACCTTTTATTTGAGGGAATCCATGGGCTGTTAAAGAATCCAGCTGGTGAGCAGCAGCTAACACACGCGGCAGCTCTCCGGGCGTAACAAGCACAACAAGAAACAGGATTTTCTCACACTTGTTGAGCATGAAGTGCTAGGACTGGCATCCCCTACCCACATGAGAGGACATTCACTGCAGCAGGCTGCATCTGCGTCCTCTGTGAGAAGCATGGTCGCAGTCCCCTCGAGCTGCAGGAGTGACTTGCAGCTGCTGTGTCCAGCTGGAGTATATCAGTGCCCATGCACAGCTACAGGGTGTGTGACCTGTACCCACAGGGGCTGGAAGCACTCTCATTAGCCAGAGCCACGTGACGTGACACTTCAGGGGACAGAGAGGTTTGGATTTCAGGGGTGTTTTAAAGATTCCCAGGATTCTGACATACTTTGTATGTTTCAGAAAGCTATAAGTCATAAAATAATAGAGGATCATTCCAGAGTAAAAAGAAAATGTAAATAAGTGTCCTGGGAAAAGGTCATGATTTTAAAACACATCTATATGTGAAGTTATAGGATCCTGGTATTTCTTTCTGAATTTCAATAAAAGAGAAAATTAAAAAATGAACCACTTATACCAGCCACTGTCAAAAACTATAACTGGAATGAAATGAAGCCAAGGGTAGAATTCAGCTAATTTTTTTTTGCCCCCTTTTAACTAAATTTAAGAGAATCAATGCTAAAGTACAGGTGCCAATTTGCATTTATGAAAGAGAGTTTTACTTTATTTGTATGTTTGCATCTTTGTGTCTAGGTAACAACATCCATTATAACAGCAACAGTGCTGGGGAGAGCTCTCACATTGCCAGGTGTCAGAGACTGATTCTGTGATGTGTTTCCTGTCTATAGATGCTGACTTTTAGCAAAGTGTCCAATCCCAATCAGATACAGAATGTGAAAGATTTTGGTCTTTAGGTAGAACTTTCATAATTCTGAATTGTTATTTGTTCATATAGCTCATAATGTTCTCTAAGTTTTATCATACCTTATTTTAATCTCCATTCCTTGGATGGTTTGAATGACTTTTTTTTTTTTTTCCATCCCAATGTTCAGAGACATCAGGATCTTGCTGTTCTACTCTCTGGCAAATGCCAATCTGACATTCATCCAGATGTGTGCCCCGGGGGCGAATGCTGGAGTGCGCTCATCACCAGTGTTTGCAGGTGTCCCAAAGAGGAGCACCTTGTCCTCATCACCAGGGGAAGCTCTGGTAAGTCTGTGGGTCATGGAACAGGATTCCACACACAAGACAGCAGTGGAAATGAGTTGGCCACACCTACAAGAGCTCCACAGACAGGCGTCACCAACAGCTGGGGAGGCTAAGGAGCACAGAAGTACAAGACATGTGCTGCATGCCCAGCACTCCAGAAACAGGCTCAGTCAACCAGTGTGTCACTAGAAGCATCGCAGCTGTGCAGGAAGTAAGAGTGGGTGAACAGTGGGAGAAGGTGGGGATTCTCGTGGGCGGGAAGCGCTGGCCCGTCCATGGGGAGCAGTGCCTGTGTGTTCAGTGGTGCCTCGTGGGCACACACTGGGCTGATCCCCACTTCTCTGCAGATCTTTATGGCCATAGGATGATAAACTAGAAATTCAGAATGAAGGGGCAGGTTGAGGAGGGTATGTGAGGATGGCAGGACTTGAGCAGCCATGCAGCTTTATTGCTCGGGTGGGGTCTGGGTCTATTGTTGCACATCATGTTAGGAGCTGTTACCAGTGTGAGCCATTCATGGTCTAAAAGTATCTCAACCAAAAATGAAGGCAAAGCCATTGCACATGCCCATGAGTAAAAATATTGACAGTGGATATAAAGGTTTTGTCACGGACTCTCCAGAACATTTCACACCAAATGTGTCTTTTCTCCCCTGTGACTGCAGCCAGGTTGGGCTTATTAGCTGCTGGATCACACTCTGCACAACTTCACTCCAGTGTTTTCAGCAAAGTACTGACTTATCGTTGTCCTTGGGCACTGGGGAATTCTGATGCATCATTGACTTGTATATAAGGTGTTAAAGCTATTCTGGAAAATGTCTGTTTCTTTTAAAAATAGACATTACCCATAACCAAGCAATTTTAGTCACAAGTATATATCCAAAATGACTGAGATTATATGTCCACTAATCAGAAAAAAAAAAAAAGCAAAACAGGTCACCATAGAAATCTTCATGGCAGTTACTTTCTTCACAGTCACAAATATTCAATGTCAGAATAAAAAAGATTGTTATATATTCATGTAGTATAATGTTAATCAGTAAAAAAAATTACATGAAAATATGAAGCATGTAAAATTTTATAAACAGGTTGAGGAAAAGAAGCTAGAAAGGCAAAAGCATTTCTGCTCAATGGTGATGAAGTCAAAATGATGATTGCTGTTTCCAGGCGCAGGTGTTACCAAGGAAGGTCCACAGGGAACCGCATGATGGGACTGTTTCTGTCTTGGCTTCCACCAGTACTCCACCCTGTCAGCCACTCAGGCAACAAGGTACCCTGAGCATGAGTTCTCCTCCTTCCCCCACATTTAACATCCCATCTGTCAACACTGCTCCTTCTCTCCTCTCCTGACTGTGGCCTCTTTCCACTTCCCACCATCACCCAGGGGTGGCACCCACCTGCTGAGAAGCCTAATGCTTCCTGGTTCTGGCCTTGATCCCCAAGTGGAGCTCTCCGAGGGCCCTCTCTGTGATGACCTGTGAAATATAACCCATCCAAACACACGGCACCTTTTGTAGAGTCCTCGACAGCAGCACCCACTCCTGGGGGAAAGCGAGAACAGGAAACCCACACATCATGGCTACCCAGGCCCAGATCCCTGAGGGAATACGTGAGCACCTTCTGCATTCTGGATGAGGAACGTCAAAAATAAGGACAGTGTTTTCTTCTTTGGAGAAGTTTTCCCACCTTCATTTTCATCACTGTTTTGGCTGTTTCCTTTGGGTTAGTCTCCCTTTTCTAAAAGCCTTATCTGCAGGACAATTATGGAAAATGCTCTCCTTGCTGCGAAGTCATTTTCTGAATCAAGCCCCCGTGGCCCATGGGCGGTGAGTGGTTGGTAAGCCGTGCTTCCTAGGTGGGTGGGCATTATCTGCTCCTGGTCTCCTGGGAGGCATCCGCTCACAAACTCTGTGCCTGCTTCTGAGTGCCTTGGCCCAATTCCCTGAGGCTGCCAGAGGCTGCCAGTGTCCCCACCAGTCCTGAGCCTAGAATGGCAGAAATGTGCCTTCTGACTGTCCTCCTGCTTCTTTCAGCATCAGGAAAAAAAAAAAAAAAAGGTCCTGGGCAGCTCGAGTCTTTCCAAACCTGAACGTTCTTACGCATGGTCTCCTTATGGTGAAATTAGGAAGTTTCCCCAAGAATCAGGTCAAGGGACTGAAAGGCACGTGGGAATTTCAAACCCAGAGAAATCCTGTGAGGGAGAGAGAGTAAAAGGAGGCATGAGGACCACAGAGCCACGCAAGACGACTCAGCCAGGAACAAAGAGCACGGGGAGCTTTGAGGCCTGGGAAGCAGAGGGGCACTGGCAGCTTGGATCCTGAGCCTCTCAGACCTGAGTGTTCTCAGGTGTGCTTCTCTGCTAGGGGTGTGCTTTGCAATTGCAGGTAGGGTCTGG
Organism: Urocitellus parryii; assembly: GCF_045843805.1. Classification (NCBI taxonomy): domain Eukaryota; kingdom Metazoa; phylum Chordata; class Mammalia; order Rodentia; family Sciuridae; genus Urocitellus; species Urocitellus parryii. The sequence goes on along the minus strand of NC_135531.1, from coordinate 161,428,659 downwards.
CTGGGGTGCCTGTAAGCCTTCCTGGCTTGGATGTCCATGAGGGTCACTCAGTCCTCTCTTTGGTGTCCATCACCTCCATGGTGATCCTGCCACCTCCCTCTGGAGGAGATGAGCCTGTGTCTTCATGGGACTTAGTTATTCTCAGTCACATCCACAACCACATGTCTCATGCTATGGGTTGAGACGGACAGTTTCTCCAGCCTTCCTGGACCTGCTGGAGGGGATGCTTTACTTCCAACCATTTGCCCAGCTCTGAGCCTGTAGTTCTTCAACCCCCCTCTGCTCAGGTGTCTTTTATCTGATTCTCTACTTTGGTGGACTTTACAGTTTTGTCTTTATTTTTCTGGGTCAAACAAGTACCTTAAATTGGCCAGCATTTTTAACTTCTTTTGATTAATATTCTTGGTAACAAGATGATTCTTCATGTATTATTTCTTCTAGGTTTCCACTGTGTTAACTTTGATTTTCACCTCCAATATTAGGTATATGTATATGTGAGTATGTATTTTCATCATTGTATTTTTTTTTCAATGACATTATTACAGGATTTTTCAGCAATAGTGGGAAAAAACTTAAAAGTCATATGGAATAATTAAATACCCAGAATTGCTAGAGCAATCCTGAACAAAAAAGAGCAAAGCTGGCCACATCAACAATATCTGATTTTGAATTACACTACAGAGCTATAGTAACCAAAACAGCATGGTACTACAATAAAAACAGGTACTGGACCACTAGAATAGAATAAAAGACACAGAGACAAAGCCACAGTTTGTCATCAAATTCTTGACAAAGTCCCCAAAATTATGTCAGAGGAAAGACAGCCTTGTTAGCAAATGGTGCCAGGAAACTGGATATCCAGACATAGGAGAATGAGACGAGATCCCCATGTCTACCTCTGCACAAAAGTTAACTCAAAATGGATCAAAAATCTAGATATTACACCAAAAAAATTGCAACTGCTACAGAAAAATATAGAACCAACATTTAAGTGCAGGCAAAGACTTCTTCAATGGATCTGCTAGAGCTCAGGAAATTTTACAAAGAATAAAATAAGGGGAATCAAATTAAGAACTTCTGCACAGCAAAGGAAACAATAAACAATGAGGAGAGAGAACCCACAGAATGAAAGAAAGTCATTGCCAGCTGCTCCTCCAATAGGAGATGAGTATGCAGAATATGTAAAGAAATTAAAATTTTTTTTAACACCAAAGACCAAATATCCCAATCAATAAAGGGGCAAATGAGCTAAACAGAATATTCTCAAGACCATTAGTCATATGAAAAAGATGTTCAATATATTGAACCCACAGAAAACTGTAAATGAAAACTATTCTGAGGTTCCTTCTCACTTGAGTTAGAATGACAGTCATCAAGTATCCAAGCAACAATGAATGCTGGTGAGGATGGGGGAAAAATTCTTACACAATTATGATGGGATGTAAATTGGTGCAGCCACTGTGAAAATCAGAATGGAGGTTCCTAAAATACTGAAAATAGATTGTCCACATGATCCTGCTAGAACCCTCCTTGGTATTTAAAGAATTAAAGATATCACACTTTAGAAAATTATGCCTGTGGAAAAGGCCAGCTTACACTTCAAACTCAAAAGTACCAAATTTATTATAGAAATATATTTTAAAACATGTCTCTGAAGTTAGTTTTCATTTTTTTCTGGCTGGTTATACATATAATAAGGAAAAATTCCAGAGGCTGATAATGTAGCCTAGTGGCAGAGCAGTTGCCTAGCATTCTCCAGGACCTGGGTTCCATCCTTAGCACTAGCAAAAAAAAAAGAAAAAGAAAAAGAAGAAGAAAAAGAAGAAGAAGAAGAAGAAGAAGAAGAAGAAGAAGAAGAAGAAGAAGAAGAAGAAGAAGAAGAAGAAGAAGAAGAAGAAGAAAGAAAACAAAATTATTAACTCATGTTTCAGTGCATGAAAACAAGAATTCATTTCTTTAATGTGTATTTGTTCAGTTTCAGTAAATCATATTTTAATGCTTACGGGGCATAAATATGTGTTCTCCATTTCCCAATTATGCAAAGGAAATTATTAAGCTATTCAGGATCATAGAGATTTGGTTTGTGGTCCATCCCAATGTTAGATGAATTCATTCAGTTTTGTCATGTAGACCTACTATTCTGCTTTTTTTTCTTGGAAGCTTTGAATAGATGAAAGGAATAGTGGCTGCTGTTTATTGATAACTTTCTAAATATAAGCATCTAATTAAAGACTGTTTACAAACCTCCCTTTTCATTCCTTCAACAATCCTAAATGTAATCACTGTGCCTATTTTAGTACAATACCTTGAGGTTCATGGGGTCCAAGCACTGTGTCTAATGCCACTGGTCTTGTAATTGTTGGAATGTAGATTAGAGTTGAGCTCTGTGCAATTCACAAACTCACACGCCCATGCTCTCAAATGCTCCTGTGATTGCCATGGGGATCCACGGATAGGCTTGTTTACATGATTAAACTGTAGACAGAACTGGGAATTCTCATTTTCACTTTGTTAAATCCATGTGGGTAAAATCACCTTGTGAAAACAATATTCTATTTATTTATGAATGCATTAAAATATGTATTCCATGTTTAATCTTTGCAATGAGATATACTTAGTAGTAAAATAAGCCTGGGATTGCATTACACCCCCCAATGACTCTAACAAATAATTTGTCCCATTTGAATAATATTTTTCTGTGTCTGATTTCCAAATATCTCTTTCCAAAAACATTTTATTGGTGAATATTAATCACACAGAATTGTGGCATATTCAGACATATACATAATTTTGATTAATTTTAAAATTAATTAACCCCTGTACTCTCCCCCTCACTCCCCTAGACCCCCTTTCTCTGCCCTACTAGTCTTCATTCTATTTTCTCCATTCTTTTTTCTCTTTCTCAATCTAGCTTCTCCATATGAGAAAACATGGCACTTTGGTTTCTTAATTTTTTCTTTTTTTGGTGATGAACATCTAATTTTTGTTACTTTCAATCAGACTTTAAATCAATCAGATTTTAAATTTCTTAATTAGATTAAATTTTTAAATTCAATCATATTTAAAATCAATTTAACAATAGCTATAATTTTGAATGAAAAAGAATTTATTATTCTTTTCTTATGTAATTAATTCTGAAGAGAATAATAAAAAGTACATATAAGCTAAAAATCATGAATGTACGACAGTTAAGATTCTTTCCTAGTTGAACTGCAAGATAGCAGTTGATTCACCCTCAGCCTTCACCTTATGGAAACTGAAATACAGGACAGGAAGAGGAAACAAACATGCTCTCTTAGGTCCTTGGGCTTTGACCTGCCTGAAATATGGAATTAGGCATGATCACATGGAGAAGTGTTAGGAGGATACTATAGAACACACAATACCTTCCCAGTGTTAGAACAATGCTTTGAACGGTGACCAACTTCTAGGACCAGCCGAGCAGCACAGCTCTGGGAGAAGACCCTGGCTTACTCAGCTGCAGCAGTGCCAGTGGGGAGGGGAGAGCAGGCACTAAAGGTGTGGAGGAGGCGAGGTCACTGAGGATGCAGACTCAAGCACACAGGGCACTTCTGCGCCCCACAGGCCATGTCTGTGGTGAACCTGAGTGCTGAGTTGGAGAGCTGGGAAAGCAGGATCCTGGCTTCCTCCGGGGCTGAGCCTGGTGCATAGTCCTAGGAAAGCTCCTGCTGGGAGTCAGCAGGCAGGAAGGCTCCAGCTACCTCACTGGGTTTCCTGTGCATGGTATAGACTTTGTATTGCAAGACCATGTATGTGTCTAGGATGTGCTGAGATGGTTACAGAGAGAACTGGGGCAGAATATACTATCAGATTTTAAAATTCAATTTAACAAAAGCTATGATTTTGAAGGAAAAAATAATTTATTAGAAGGAAAAGGATATGCAAATGGTAGGAGACCTTCAATGATACACAAAAGTATAAGAGGTTATGATGGGCAAGGGGGAGGGGGAAAAAGAGGGAGAGAATTGAACAACAGCAGAGGAGGCAGAGAGGGAAGGTGGGAGGGGAGGGGAGGGGGGATAGTAGGGGACAGGAAAGGTAGCAGATTACAACAGTCACTAATATGCCATTAGGTAAAAATGTGAGTATGTAACAGATGTGATTCTGCTATCTGTATTTGGGGTAGAAATGGGAGTTCAAAACCCAATGGAGTCAAATGTATGAAAGATGATTTATCAAGAGCTCTGTAATGTTTGGAACAATCAATAAAAAAAAAGGCTAATAGAGTCAATTCATTCTTATCCTTCTTTTCTGTTTCTTTTCCTATTTATTACTTGGCTTTAGTTTTTTCAAGGAAATTAAGGCAGATAGGAATTATGTCAACCCTATTGTGTTGCTATATTGTGTGCATGTACAACTATGTAACAACAAATGCGATTGTTCTCTATATCACACCAATTAAAAATGGGGAAACAGAAACACATAAGCTACTATTACCAATCTGTTATCTGAATCATTCAGATACTTGTATAAAAATTCATTTAATAAAAGCTGTGTAGGATTAACAACTCATTCTAATCAAATAGTAATAATCTTAATTTATTTTATTCTCCTCTTGTTTTGTCATGATTATTGCTTAGTTTTTGTACTCATTTTTATTAAAAAAAAATTAAAAGAGTGTACTTTCATGGAGAAAATGAACCAAACTTCAAATAATTCATTTTGTTGGGGTTGCCTCCCCCAAATCAAGCTAGCCTATTTCCCTTGCTCCTGATCATCTTTGTGTTTGTTCTCGCCTGTTTGGGGAACTCAGGGATGACTGCTCTCATCTTCTTGGACGCCGGCTCCACACCCCCATGTACTTTCTCTTCAGCCAGCTCTCCCTCATGGACCCGATGTACATCTCCTCCACTGTCCCCAAGATGACATACAACTTCCTGTCTGGCCAGAAGAGCATCTCCTTCCTGGGATGTGGTGTGCAAAGCTTCTTCTTCCTGACCATGGCCAGCTCAGAAGGTGTAATCCTGGCCTCCGTGGTCTATGACTGCTTTGTGGCCATCTGCTGCCCCTCCACTCTCCTACACATATGAGTAAAATGAAGTGTGTGAAGATAATGCTGGGGTCCTGGACACTGGGCTCCATCAACTCCTTGGCACACACTGTCTATGCCCTTCATCTTCTCACTGCAGGTCCAGGGCCATCAATCACTTCTTCTCTGATGTTCCCACCATGTTGCCCCTGGCCTGTGTGGACACCTGGGTCTATGAGTACATGGTGTTTGTAAGCACAGGCCTGTTTCTCCTTGTTCCTTTCCTTAGCTTCACTGTGTCCTATGGATGGGTCTTTTTCCTGGCTTCCATATGTGCCACACATTTACCTGTGGTGACACTGTACTGCACATGGTTTATCTACACTTATCTCTGGCCCAGGAGTCTCTGCTCCCCAGCAGAGGATGAGTTTGGCTGTCTTCTACACCATCCTCACCCCCATACTCAATCCCATCATCTACAGCCTGAGGAACAAGGAGGTGCTGGGGGCCATGAGAAGAGTGTGTGGGATGTTCTCCCCCAGGAAAAAGTGACCATGGCCGTCCCTGCTCCTCTGCATCACTTCAGAGTAGTGCTGACAAACAGAAGGATAATGCTAGCCACCTGTGCAAATTAAATATTCTAGGACGCATTTAAAAATAAAATTAATTTAAATGTTATGTTGGTTATTATATAGATCCACAATCATTATGAATATGTTTATGTTAAAATATTATAATGTTAATTTTAGCAATGTTGACATTAATCATACATTATTTTATATTTTATACAATATGTTACACATGTTACTATAATGCATATAATAATATCTATAATGATATCGACATGTTATCATTTTGAAATATTTGAGAAGATATTATGACTGTTCTTGACAAGTTTGTTTTCATTTTAATTTCTCAAGGTCTTGTATAAGTTCTGACCTTAGAACACATGACAGTTTCCACCCTACACTTTCCAAGTGTCCCAGAGAATTGTGGGGCCTGTGTTCATAGAAGCACAGGGACAGTGAGTGACTTATAGTAATTTCCTTCCGGGCCACATGAAGTTTCTCTTTCAGACAGTTATTTTTGGCCTTGGGATAAACAACTCTCTATTTTCTTTTAAATTTTGGGTTTATTTCTTGTAGTGAAATTGAATTTTAAGTATCTTCTAGCAACCACTATTATTTATAAATAATTATTAATCCAATAAATATTTGGGGATGTAATATGTAAAACAGCTCTTTCCTGCCATGGGGACAGCTGTGACATGTTTCTTTCATTGCCATTTTCAAATTCCTTAATCCAGTGCTGTCCATTGTCCTGAATGTCATTAAGTGGTTTATATTTTTTAATTTAATTTTTTATCAGTTCTTTTTAGTTCCACATAATATCAGGCTTCATTTTGACATAATTATACAATCATGAACTATAACTGACTATGGATCAGTCCCCAGTGCTTCCTCTTCCCTTTCCCCTCCCTCCCTTATTCTCTTTCCTCTAGTCTCCTCATCTTTCTTGTATTTAATTTTTTTAAATTAGTGCCTTGTGGATATATATATATAAAGGTGACATTCACTGTAGTGTAGTCATGTGTGTAGATAGGAAGGTGTGATCAGATCATTCCCCCTTTCTTCCTGTACTTCCTCCCTCCCCTACAATACCCTTTCTCTACCCTCCTGATCTCTACCTTCATCAAATTACTCCCCCTTTTCTCTTTCTCTTTTTCCCTTCTGTGGCCTAGCTTCTGCATATCAGGGTATATATCCAATCTTTTTTATTCTGGATCTGGCTTATTTCATTTAGCATGATCTTCTCCAGATCCATACATTCACTGGCAAATGCCATATTTTCATTCACATTTATGGTTGAATAATATTTCATTGTGTACAGATATCACATTTTCTTTATCCATTCATCTGTTGATTGCAATTTAGATTGGTTCCTCAATCAGGATATTGTAAATTATGCTGCCAAAAACATTGATGTGGCTAAATCCTTTCAGTGTGCTGATTTGAGATCTTTTGGATACTGAGGACTGGGAAAGCTGAGTGATATGGTTTTTTCATTCCTAGTTTTTTGAGGAATCTCCATACTGCTTTCCAGAATGTTGCACTAATATGAAGTCCCACCAAAAATGTATGAGTGTACCTCTTTTCTCACATCCTCACCAATATTTATCATTATGATTTGTATTCTTGATAATTGCCATTGTTACTAGAATAAGATGAAATCTCAAGGTGGGTTTTGGTTTGTATTTCCCTGATATCTAGAAATGTTGAACTTTTTTCATATATTTATTGGCCATTTGTATTTCTTCTTTTAAAAAAAAGTCTGTTCAGGTCTTATCCCCATTTCTTAATTAGATTAATTGTTGTTGGTGGCGGTATTTGGTGTTAAGTTTTTTCAATTCTTCATACTTTCTGGATATTAAACCTTTTTCTGAGGAGCAGGTAGCACCTATTCTGCTAAGATCACCTATTCTGCCCTCCCTCTTCATGCTCTTAATTCTTTCCTTTGCTGTTCAGAACCTTTAAATTTGATGTCATCTCATTTTACTGATTCTTGGTTTTATTTCTTGTACTTACAAGTTTTGTTAGGGAACATAATGCCTGTGGCAGTATGTTGGAGACCTGAGCCTATACAATTTTCTTCCAGTAGCAGGGTTTCTGATCTAATTCCTTAGTCCTGGATCCACTTTGAGTTGACTTTTGTGCAAGGTGAAATATGAAATATAGGGCTCAAATTTCATTCTTCTATATATGGACATCCTGGTTTTTTTTAAACCTTTTTTTTTAAAAAAGGGTATCTTTTCTCCAGTATATATTTTTGACACTTTTGCTGAGTATCAGATGACTGTATCTATGTGGGTTGGTTTGTATGACTTCTATTCTATTCAATTGGTCTTCATGTCTGTTCCAATGCCAATACCATGCTGGTTTTATTAATAGAGCTCTGCAGTATAATTTAAGGTCTGGTATTGTGATGTCTCCATTATAGCTGTTCTTGCTTAGGATTGCTTTGTGTGTTATGGGTCACTTATCCTTCCAAAGGAATTTTAGAACTCTCATTCTAGTTGTGTGAATAATGTCATTGCTATTATGATGGGGATTGCATTGAATCTGTATGACACTTTTGTATGGCCATATTGACAATATTAATACCGCTATTCAGATCATGAGAGGTCTTTTTATATGCTAAGGTCTTCTTTATTTAGTGAAATATAGATCATTTTTTATTATAGAGGTCTTTCACATCCTTCATTTGATTAACTTTCAATTGTTTTTGAGGTTATTATGAATGGAATCATTTTACCAATTTCCTTTTTCAGTGGAGTTATTAATGAAGTACAAGAAAGTGATTGATTTATGGACATTAATCTTATATCCTGCACTTTACTAAAATTGATTAGCAGCTCTAGCAGTCTTCTGCTGGATTTTTAAAATGTTCTAATTATAGGACCATGCTGTTAACTAGATTTAGAGTTAACTAGATTTCTTCTTTTCCTGTTTCTCTTTCCTTTCCTCCTCTTACCTGATGGCTCTGGCTAGAGTTTCAAGAACTATGTTGAATATGAGCGGTGAGTGTGAACTCTCTTGCCTTGTTCCTGTTTTTAGGGGAAATGCTCTCAGTGTTCTCCATTCAGTGTGGAATCTCTCTTGGGTTTTCCATAGATAGCCTTCACAATGCTGAAGCAAGTGTCTTGTATCCCTACGTTCTCCAGGGGTTTAAACATGAATGGCTGCTGGACGTTGTCACAGGCTTTCTCTGCAGCTATTGGGTAGTCATATGATTCTTGTCCTTAACTTTATTTATGTGGCAACTTACATTTCTTGATGTGTGCATGTTGAACTAATTTTGCATCCTTGGAATAAAACACATGTTCACAGTACACTATCTTGTCATAGTGTATTTGAATACAGTTTGTCAATATTCCATTAAGAAAGTTTACACCTATATTCATCAAAGATATTCGCCTGATTTTTTTTTTCTTTCCTTGGTGTGGCCTTGGTTTGATATCTGGGTGACATGACTTTATGGAATAAATTTTGCAGTCTTCCCTCCCTTTCTATTTCATGGAATAATTTGAGGAGGATTGGTATTATTTTTTCTTTAAAGGTCTAGTAGAACTTGATTCTGAGTTTTTGTTAGAAATCTTTTAATAGTTACTTCTATTTCATTTCTTTACATTAAGTTTAAGTTTTCTACATCCTCATGTCTTGATCTGGGTAGGTCATATATCTCGAGGAATTTCTCAGACTCTTTGAGATTTTCTAATCTCTTGGAGTATAAAATTCCAAATAGTTTCTCACGATAGTCTGAATTTCAGTAGTATCTGTGATAATATTTATTTTTCTATCTCTAATGTTGTTAATTTGTTTCTTCTCTTCCTTTCTTTGGGTTTGTTTGAACATTTATCAATCTTCTTTCTGTTTTTAAAGAACTAACTCTTGTGTCTTGTTGACTCTTTGTATTGATTTTCTTAGTCTCAATTTAATTGATTTTGTCTATGATTTTAATTATTTCATGATGCCTCTTGATTTTGGTGTTATTTTTTTCTTTTTCTAGGCTTTGAGGTGTAATATTAGATTATTTATTTAGAATCTTTCTGGTTTTTAATGTAGGAACTCAGTACTGTAAACTTTCTTCTTAGAACTGCCTTTATGTGGTCCCAGAAATTTTTATATGTCTCTATTCTTATTTGTTTTTATTTTTTTTATTTCTACCCTGATTTCTTCTGTGACCTATTCCTTAAGCTAAAGTATATTATACAAACTTAAGGTGATAGAATGGTTTGTTTTTTGTATCATTTTTAAAATTATATTCCATTTTGAATATGATTCTTTAAAGGTCTGGTAGGATGCTAGGACTTATCTCTATTTTATTGTATTTGCTAAAATTTGCTTTGTGCCTTAAAATATGATTTGTTTGAGAGAATGTTCCATGTACTGCTGAGAAGTGATTTTAGTTGTCAATGAATGAAATATTATATAGATGTCTGTTAGGTTCATTTGATTAATAGTATTTTTTTTTTTAGTTCTAAAGAATCTTTGCTCAGTTCATGTCTGAATAACCTGTGTAGTGGTGAGAGGGGTGTTTTCAAATCACCAAGTATTGCTTTATCATAGTCTACTTGTTTATATTGAGAAGCTTTTGTTTTATGTAAGTAGATGCACCATTGTTTGTGTCATAAGTGTGTACAATCACAATATCTTTTTGAATGATTCCTGTAACCAGTATAAAGTGACTTCTTTGTGTCTCATAATTAATTTGATCTGAGGTCTACTTTGTCTGAGATGAGAGTAGGTACCTCTGCTTGTTTTCAGCTATCATTTCCATGTTATATGTTTTCTCATTTTTTTTCACCTGAATTTGTTGATGTGTTTGTAACTGTGAGTCTCTTGCAAAAAAAAAAACCATATTGTTAGATCTTGTTTTGTTTTTAATATAATCTGCCAGTGTAGGTCTTTCATTGAAGAGTTTAGACCAGGGCTGGGGATGTGGCTCAAGCGGTAGCGCACTTACCTGACATGCGAACGGCCCAGGTTCAATCCTCAGCACCACATACAAACAAAGATGTTGTGTCCACCGAAAACTAAAAAAAAAAATAAATATTAAAAATTTTTAAAAAAGAGTTTAGACCATTTACCTTCAGTGTTATTATAGAGAAATGTTTTTTAGTTCGAATGCATAATTCAAATTTTATTCTTCTTTAATTGACTATTCTTTTGCTACAATTTATTCCCATGCTGGTTTTCATTTTCCACTTTAAAAAAATATTTTTATTTGTTGTAATTAGTTATACATGACAGTAGAATGCATTTATGCACTTTGATATATCATACATAGTTGGGATATAATTTCTCATTTTCCTGAGTGTACATGTTGCAGAATCATATTGGTCATGTAGTCACATATATACATCCAGTAATAATGTCGTTTTCATTCTACTAGCTTTCCTATCCCCACATCCCCTCCCCTTCCTCCCATCACTTCCCTCTACCTAATCTAGGGTAATGCTATTCTTCCCTAGTGGCTCCCCACCCCCCATCTTATTGTGAATTAGCATCCACATATTAGAGAAAATATTTGGCCTTTGGTTTTGTGAGATTGGCTTATTTTGCTTAGCATGATATTCTCCAACTCCATCCATTTACTGGCAAATGCCATAATTTTACTCTTCTTTAAAACTGAGTAATATTCCATTGAGTATATATACCACATTTTCTTTATCCATTCATCTTTTGAGGGACACCTAGGTTGATTCCATAGTCTAGCTACTGTGAATTGAACTGTAATAAACATTGATGTGGCTGCATCACTATAGTATTCTGATTTTAAGTCCTTTGGGTATAAACCAACGAGTGGGATAGCTGGGTCAAATGGTGCTTCCATTCCCAATTTTCTGAGGAATCTCCATCTGCTTTCTATAGTGGTTGCACCAATTTGCAGTCCCACCAGCAATATATGATTGTACCCTTTTCCTGAAAAAGAACCAAACAGATATCCTGGAAGTATAAAACCCAATAAATCAAATTAAGGGCTGGGGATGTGGCTCAAGCGGTAGCACGCTCGCCTGGCATGCGTGCGGCCCGGGTTCGATCCTCAGCACCACATACCAACAAAGATGTGTGTCCGCTGATAACTAAAAAATAAATATTAAAAAAAAATTCTCTCTCTCTCTCTCTCTCTCTCTCTCTCTCTCTCTCCCTCCTTCCCTCCCCTCACTCTCTCTTAAAAAATAAATAAATAAATCAAATTAAAAATTTTTGGAAGTATCACCGATAGATTAGATCACACTGAAGACAGATTCTCAGGCCTATAAGAGAAAACATATAAATTTGAAAATAAAGTTGACAACAAAGAAAATGTGTTAAGAGACCAGTTCCAAAATGTTCAACACTGAGATAGCATTAAGAGTCCAAATTTGAGAATTGTGGAGACTACTCCAAAATACAAACAAAATTATTGCATGAATTTCTCATTGAAATAAGATTTTAAATTTCCAAATCTTAGGAATGAAGTAGAAATACAAACACAAAAGGCATTTATAACCCCAAATAGGCAAGATTAAAAAAAAATCCTCTCCAAGACACACTTTGATTAAAATGCCTAATATATAGGATATGAATAGGTTTTTTTTAATTGCAAGAAAGAGTAGCAGGTCACTTTTTGAGGTAAGTCAATTAGAATTTCAACTGATTTCCCAGCCCAGAACCTAAAAGCCAAAACCTTTGGAATATTATATACCATGTCCTCAAAGAAAATGGGCACCAACCATCATTACTCCACCTCATAATGAGAAACTCCCTCCTCCACAGAAGAGGAAACTCAATCTAATATCAGAGTTTTCAATTTTACTTTGGTTTGAAGAACAGTATTAAATTACATGTACCCTCCAATGTACATGTATGAAGACATGAATTGGTATCAATTTATAAGCAACCAGAGATATGAAAAATTGTTCTGTATACATGTAATAAGAATTGTAATGTATTCTTCTGTCATTTTTTAAAAAAAACAATTATAAAAAAGACCAGAAGGAAAAAATTACATATACCCATACTTTTCCTATTTAAAAAAAATCATGTTTATACACCTGTGAGAAGAGTCCAGCTCAAAAACAATAGAAAGAGGAGATGAAGAGATGGGCCCCTTGCAAAGGTGGACAGGTGGATTGCTGCAAGAGCAGGGCCACTTCCAGCACTTTCCAGCCCATGGAAGGGGGCTGGAGTTCAGAGGAGGCTTGCATTACTAGATTTCAGAGAATAAGAACATACTGTGACATGCCAAAGACATAAATGTAAGGGTTTTGCTCCTAAGTTTGAATTTGGATCCATCAGTATGGCTTGTACTCTTCTTCTGTCATTTTCATTATTCCATATGGATTCTGTTGTCCTCAAAACAGGCAGGAAGTGGGGATTAGCTGGGTTGGAGTTTTGCCTGTAAATACAATAGGTACAACTCTGCATAAGGGGGAGACAGGAGATATCCACAAAAGATGACAATGGCAATAAAAAAATCTCTGTATGTTTATAACTGAAATCTGAAGCAATGGAGCTCATTTGTTAAGTTTTGTACTTCATCATATTTCCATATAATGAGTCACTGATATGTATGGGTACAACATCCTTAAGTTGTCTTCTGACATCTCCTCCTATGATAAGAATCTCCACATCACTGATAAGTACCCAAAACAACCTGAAATGTACCATTCTCTGGTTTGCCAATCTTTATTTTAGTAAGATAATAAGAGATTGTCATGTCTATCCATTCCTACTCTCGAAACAGACACTTTGCAGACATTGGGCATGCATATGTCCAGCTAGGTCACATAATGTCCCTCCAATGAGTTTTGTTTTAAAGATCTGGCAACAAACTAATGACTTATGAAATTGGCCTAACTCTGTCTCCTAATCAGAGTGGATCTGGCAGGCTGGACTCCTCTCTCTTACACCTAGTCCTCATTTTATCAAAAAACTTCTGAGTCTACTTTCCACTTTAGTCGAATTGCTGACTGCATTATATTTTTATGAACCAGCTGTCTACATCTCCTCAAATAGAGAAATTATCTTGTTATAGCATAATTTAATTTAGTTAGAAACACCAGCAATTTCCTCTGGAAACTGATCAGACTGTAGAAGGTAATTGTTCCTGCTGTAATATAACTGTTATCCCCTGAACACTTGTATGTGTTTTCTGCACCTTGTTGATCCTGAGGTCTCTCACTTACAAAACCAGAAGGTTTGGGTGAATATTACTAAATACCTCTTAGAGTTCTCCATCCTGTTTTAGAATAGCTGGGTTCAACCCCCCCTGAGACTAATTCTGGGCAGCAGGCCAGAGAAGGTTGGTGGATTTGCTCTAAGTTTGAGCTGAGTTCATCTCCAAATCAGCAGAGTCAGGTGAAATGGCCAAGGCTCCTGTCCCTGTGGGCTTGGACATTGGGGATCAATTAGAGGCAAAGGGAGAACATGTGAGGCTTGGTAGAGGAAGGTTCTGCACACCACCAGGTGCAGCAGCTCATTCTTCTGTCCCCTTTGTAGAACCCAAGTAAGTAAGTGTGTCGTGTCTTACTTTGTTTTCACTTGAACAAGGCAATAGCAAAGGAAGATGTGTGAGCAAAGCAATAATACAGGGAACACTCACAAGGTGAAGAGCTTTGTGATTTCAGCATCAAGACTTGGTGGAGGTGGGAGCAGTGAGCGCTGAATGTGTTGTGAGGATTCCTTCCTGGTGCCCTTTGGCTTCTCATATCAAGAGAGCTTGGTGAGATGCTGGGGCTGCTGCTCTGTGGCAGGACCAAGATGCTTACCTGGGCAGAGTATGAATATAGCATGGGGTTTAACTATTTTAAAGAATTCAATGGACTTTCAGCTGAGAATGTCATAGTTATGAAATTACTCCTCTCAAAGTACAAACGCAAGGACTTCAGACAAGGTGAGACAAGATGACATCATTGAACTGAGTTGATTTGGGTTAGGTTTAACTAAGAAAAATATATTGGAGATTGGTTTTCCTATCATGAGAAAACTGTCTCTGTTGCACAATGTATGGGCTATTTCATAACAATTGGAAAAGATAAGAATAACCCTAAAAAGATCAAATAGTCTCTCTGATATGCAGATGCTAACCCATAATAAGGAGTAAGGGAAGATTAGACAAAGGGGAATGAAGGGAATGGGTGGAGGATAGGAAAAGAAAAGATAGTGGAATGAATCTGACACAACTTTCCTTTGTATATACATGAATACATCACAGTGAATCCCACCATCATATACATCCACAAGACTGAGTTTCTAACTAGAATATGAGATATTCCAGGCTTGTATGATTCTATCAAAATGGATTCTACTGTTATGTATAAGTAAAAAGAACCCATAAACTAAAATAAAAACCTATGAACATGAGATGGTATAAACCTGTTAGGATTCTTCAAGGTGCTGCTCTTGAGAGGTGCAACCTTAGCTGAGGCAGTGATTACTCTGGGTCTGAGTCTTCTCAATGTTTAATGTATGTAAGGAAGAGTGGAGCTGGCACATATTCGGGACACTCTATGTGCTAGACACACAGAGTGTGTCTTATTTTCATTTCCATAGTTTTCATAAGAGATTTTTGACTTTAAGTTAGCTGAGGTCCAAACAATTTTCTTATTGTTCTTGGGCTGGCTGTCCATAATACTTTTAAAATTGGGTAATAGTTGTACCATTGCAAGGTAAACTCAGGGTTCAGCACTTGCTATCCTTACATGTATTAAGCCCTGTCTAATGAGGTTGTTTTTTTTTTTTTTCAACCCTGTATATTTGAGCAATGTGCCTTATAGGAAAATCAATTTAAACACTAATCTTAGACCTGTTTTGTAGCCATTGAACAATATTCTCTAAGGTATCATGTAACCAAGAGGGAGCTGTTTCATGGGATATTGATACATGAAATAATGTCCCTTACCCAATTTAGAAAGTTGTTGGCCATCAATGGAAATAGATCCCATGTTTAGCTCCAATGTTCCAGATCCTAAAAGCTTCAAATCTTAGGTGTATGGAGACTTGAAAATAACTATGATCATCAATTACTTGACAAAATTAAAAATTTCAATTTAGAAAAAAATATTGCAGGACTATTATCAACACATTTTTATGGCATCCGAAGCCGCAGAATGCCTTCCTTCAGAATGACTGGCCCAAGGATGTCATAAACGTACAGCAGACTGTGTGTTCAGGGATTGGCACTGCCAGGGCTGCTGGGCCCTTTCCTCCTCTGAAGTTAAACTTGGACTAAATTGAGGAATGAAGCAAGTACCCAAGGGTCTATCATGCCCTGATTTGAAGAGTGTGTATGTCAAAGATTGATTTATGAAATTATCTAGTCACATTTTCTTTGTTTGATCTATATTGCTAATTTAACCCTGAGGATCACATTTGGTTTAGTTAATCAGTGGATCTGCTAAGAGCCTGTGATGCAATAGCCCCTGAGAGGGGGACCAGAGACAGAGGATTCAATGTGTCCCACCCTGTTCCTAAGCAGCACACAGCTATGCTGATGTGCCCAGGCCTCAGGGGTCCCTGGCCTACTTGGTTTCCTTTGCTAAACCCATGGTAGCCCCAGCTGTCCTAATTGCCCACTGCCCAGTCTCTGCCCTGGGCTCCTCCTCTCAGCTCTCTCCTCAACCAGAGCCTCCAGTGTGAGCTCCAGAGGGGACCTGACCCCATGACACACCCACTGGCCTCTCTCCTGGTCCAGAGCACAGTCTGAGTCCTCCCCTCCCTACACACTTGCCCTGGGGCCTGGAGCTTCCAGAGCCCTGTTTTCTCTGCTGCTGCCCTGATGACCCAGGCAGGCCCCCTCCAGGGCTGGTCCTGTTCCTCAGTCTGTGCAGAGTGCTCCAGAGCCTGAGGCCTCCCACAGCAGCACCTCCTTGGAGTGGTGCTCAGTGCTGCTGCCCAGCTGATCCTCTGTCCTTCCTCCCTGCTCTATGGTTCTTTCCCTGATCCTCTGTCCTTCCTCCCTGCTCTATGGTTCTTTCCCATATGAATGGCTGGGTCACCTCAGAGCATGTATGAGCTACTGCTCTAATGTCTGTGTCACCCACTAAGGATTAAATCCAGGTTGTGAAATCTTTTGTATTTGAACTGCTAAAGCAAATCAACCCCAGCAGCACTGCCACAAAACAGAAGCAGTGAGCACATTTTGAAGGGATGAATGCATCTCAGTGCTGGGGACATCGTGGTTTTCTTTCTCTGTAGGCTCAGGAGATTTGTCTCTACGCCATGCTGGATGCCAGGGACCTGTGATCCCATCACTTCCTCAGGTGCAGTGATGCTCTACTCCTGTTGGCTTCCTATTGGTGCCTTTTCCACTCTCATTGCTTGTCAACCTGACAGCTCTCAAAATGTATCCCTTCTTTATGTTCCAAGCTTTCCTTTTCTATTTTATTTGTGTTTTGTACAGGTATATCAAGGAAACTGCTTTTAAGTTGTTAAGATGAAGAGTGCCAACAAACTATTAATTATGCTCTTTTCCTGTTAAAAACATTATTAATCCAAATTAACATCCACAACAGGAGGTGACATCATTGTTTCCTTGAGATGGAAGAGCAGAAACCTAAAGTGGAAAGTCTACTAAGACTTGACGCGCAAAGAAGTCAAACACATACCAGAAATATAAGGAGTGTGTCCATATTTTTCTATGAATATTTGGGAGGTTAAACAAGTGTTAAAACACAATTGTCAGCTGAGATGTTATAAAGAGAAGAAGAGAGGCTGTCAGGAGCTGGGGTACAATTGCACATTTCCGAGAAAAGGCCGCAGCATGAAAACTGCGGAAGGGAACTGGCTCATTTTTTTTAAATTTTGCTTTCTTAAAATTTCTCATTTTTGTTTTACTTTCCTGTCATAATCAAGTCTGAGGAGGGCAAGTACACACATGTATAAGCTACAATCAGTAGCTCCCTTTCCTTAGCTAGAGTCAGGAAGTGCCTCTGCTTAGGCTCCTTCCTAATGAACAGCTCAGTAGCAGAATCACCTCCTGCCTGCACCTTGGGAAACTAAACCACAGGAACAGAAGAAAGAAACATCCTCCCCAAGATCCATGTGCCTGACCTAGACTGATGTATGGAATTAGGCCTGAGCTTATGAAGGACAATAATAATTACACAAATTACTTTGGTAAATCATTCACCAGTTACTAACTGTTCTATCATGGAAAGACTAAAAATATGATGTCAAGTCTGAGTCCAGTAATACCTAAATTTGAGAATATTGTTCTTCACATCCATGAGTTCTTATTATTATCTGGGAAATGAAAACTTTAATGCAATAATTTGGATTTAAAAAATGTAGTAATGTGAAGAAAACTTCATTTAAATGTTGGCATCTCCAAGTTTCCTCTGTGTCTATGTGTGTATTCCATTAACCACATCCAGCTTGCATTTCTGTTACTGTTCTACTTCTAGCTTGCCACTGTGAATATAGAATGGAATTATCATATATTATTTATTCTGTCAATTTCATCATGTGTAATTTGCTTACTTGAAGAAAAGGATAACATATAAGAAATCCTACACGTTTGATATTAAGCTTGTAAAGTTTCCAGAGATGGAAACCTCATTAGGAAAGAGACAATATCCAAGGAACAAGTTACAGTTATGGTGGTCTTTTAGGGTCATGATACCTTCACAGTTTTAAAACAATGCTTTTGGATGGAGGCCCACTTTGAGGGCCAGCTGAGCAGCTTCTGTTTAGGAGGTGAACAGCACAGCTCTGGGAGAAGACTCTGGCTTACTCAGCTGCAGCAGTGCCAGTGGGGAGGGGAGAGCAGGCACTAAAGGTGTGGAGGAGGCGAGGTCACTGAGGATGCAGACTCAAGCACACAGGGCACTTCTGCGCCCCACAGGCCATGTCTGTGGTGAACCTGAGTGTTGAGTTGGGGAGCTGGGAAAGCAGGATCCTGGCTTCCTCCAGGGCTGAGCCTGGTGCATAGTCCTAGGAATGCTCCTACCCAGCAGAAACAGTTCCAGAGAGGGATATAACCACATTATGTAGTCACATTGTGTGTGTGGACAAGTACTATCATTATGTACAATTATAATGCAGCAATAAAAATATGGAAATCGAAACATATTAGCTACTGCTACACATAAAATTCATTATCCGAAGCATAAAGATACTTGTTTGAAAAAAATCCATTGAATTTAAGCTGCAGTGTTGTAGGAATAATAACAACTCACTCTAAAAAACACTAATAAACTTAATTTCTATTATTCTCCTTTCCTGTTTTACTATGATTATTACTTAGGTTTTTTTTTTTGTTGTTGTTCTTTAAAGGAAATTATAGAGTACATTTCCATGGAAAGATGGAATGAAACTTCAAATGATTTTACTTTATTGGGGTTGTTTCCTCAAAACCAAACTGGCCTACTTCTCTTGCTCCTGATCATCTTTGTGTTTGTTCTTGCCTGTTTGGGGAACTCAGGGATGACTGCCCTCATCTTCTTGGACCCACGGCTCCACACCCCCATGTACTTTCTCCTCAGCCAGCTCTCCCTCATGGATCTGATGTACATCTCCTCCACTGTCCCCAAGATGGCCATCAACTTCCTCTCTGGCCAGAAGAGCATCTCCTTCCTGGGCTGTGGTGTGCAAAGCTTCTTCTTCCTGACCATGGCCGGCTCAGAAGGTTTAATCCTGGCCTCCATGGCCTATGACCGCTTTGTGGCCATCTGCCACCCGCTCCATTACCCCATCCGCATGAGTAAAAGCATGTGTTTGAAGATGATCCTGGGGTCCTGGACATTGGGCTCCATCAATTCTGTATCACACACTTTTTATATCCTTCATCTTCCTTACTGCAGGTCTAGGGCCATCAATCACTTTTTCTGTGATGTCCCAGCCATGGTGAATCTGGCCTGTATGGACACCTGGGTCTATGAGTACATGGTGTTTGTGAGCACAGTTGTGTTTCTCCTCCTTCCTTTTCTTGGTATTACTGTTTCCTATGGACGGGTCCTTTACGCTGTCTTCCACATGCGCTCAAAAGAGGGAAGGAAAAAGGCCTTCACCACGTGCTCCACACATTTAACTGTGGTGACATTTTACTATGCTCCTTTTGTCTACACTTATCTCCGTCCCAAGACATTCCGCTCCCCAGCAGAGGATAAGATCCTTGCAGTCTTCTACACCATGCTCACCCCCATGCTCAATCCCATCATCTACAGCCTGAGGAACAAGGAGGTGCTGGGGGCCATGGGAAGAGTGTGGGGGATGTTCTCCCCCAGGAAGGAGTGAGCATGGCTGTCCCTACTCCTCTGTATGGCTTCTCTCCATGCAGACTGGAACACGCTGGATCATAGCTGACCAATAGGTGTATACTGAGATCTGTGTATGTAATTAGAGCTTTCTAGTGACACATATGTAAAACTAATTGAAATAATATATTGATAATTATAAATTGATATACTAACAATATCTTTAATTGAAAATGTTAAAATCCATTTAATATTAACAATGTAAATATTAATTACATATTATTTTGTATTATAGTAATTGCATATAAAATACATTATATGTTCTTACATCTGTTAGTCAATATAAAATATTTTATACTGATATTGAAAAGTTATCATGTCTACATGTGTCATGAAAAAATATTGTTGCTTGTATACTTTGTTTTTATTCTATTTTGTCAAATCCTGTGTGTAATTTATACTTATAGCCCACAGCTACTTGAACTGTAGAAACTTCAAGTGTTCCACAAACATGGGGCCAGTGTCCCCAAATCACAGGATTTCTGGGTGATTCAAAGTCTTTCCTTTAGGGAAAGATATGACATCTTTATTATATAATTCCTGGTCTTGAGACAAAGAATTGTACTCTGAAAAATAGCCATGCATTTCTTTTAAATGCCTTAAAATAGTAATTTATTTCCTTTAAATCTCAGTTATGGATATATGATACTCTAAGCAGCTCCTAGAACCCACTGTCACCCACATCTCTGATCATTCTCCTGGCATGTGCTATGTAAAGAGCATTCTATGCCCTGGGCAGATGCTGCACTTTTCCTTCACTTCCCTTTTCAAATTATTTGACCGGCAGCATCCATGATCCTTGACTCCACTAGGAGGTTCTCCTTGGCTCATATCACCAGTGCCTCCTCTGAGCAGCTCTTTGGGGTCTTCTTTCCCACCACCTGGGCAGTCAACACAGTGTGCCTCTCTCATGTGCATGGCTGTGCCCTCCCCAGCCTCACAGGCAGCTTGTGTCTGCAGGTATCAATGGGTCTCATGCTTTCTAATCTGCCTGCCTGGTCAGTTCCATGAGCCATCGGCCACATGCCCAGCTCCATCCTGGAGGTAACTCTCCATCCACGTTCTGTCCCATTTCACCAAACTGGAGCTTATGGGATTTACTAAGGTCACTTGACCTGGTGGTGTGGCATCAGCACAATCATCTGCTGTTTGACCAGGGACATCCTCTATTGTTCTATCTCATACATGTACTGGGGATGTTCTTGATGTATACACATCCAGCCTGACTGCTGGGTGTTTCTGAAGACTGTAGGGGCCATCAGATACCTTTCAGTATGTTTCTTTTCTGTCTTAATAGAAATTAATTTGCTTCATTCCTTTCAATTAAAAACCCTGGCTCATACAATTAGATTCAAATGTCAGTTTGAATGTAAGTAGAAAATATTATGGAAAACAAGAGCAGTAATTATACTAATGGAGGAGGAGAGAAACATTAAAATATTTAGGAAACAATAAGATTATAATTATAATTACTTAGATTGGTGGCAATTGGATGAAAGTGCTCATCCTAAGGCCCAAATGTCAAACTAGCCTTTGATTTTATTAACTCATTTTACTCATTTATTCATTCATTTTTTTTTTCTTTTGTTTTTTTTTTTTTGTACCAGAGAATGAACCCATGAGTGCTCAGCCACGGGGCCACAACACCAGCCCTCTTTCCTTTTTAATTTAGAGACAGGGTATAATGACATCCGATTTATAGAATACTTAGATTTACCTCTATGTCCGATACAATGTTGTAAATACTCAGTATTTAGTGGCTGATAAATCACCTACTCCTTGAAGTAATTGCTTCCTTAGGTTCTGAGACTTTTTAATAATCCTGACTAATGTTCCCACACAGAAGTTCATCTAGAAATGAACGTTTCCCTTATTTTAGTTATGGTTGCTGGGCATAGTTCTAGAGTACATATTTCAAAACCACGGGTATTTCTATAAATTGCTGAGAGTTCTGTGCCTCATTTTCTACACAATCTCATCTATTGATGACACTTTCAGTTGAATTCTATTGGCTTCATTGTGCCTTGAAATTCCAGGAATTCTGATGGGCTTTTCTGAATTCAATTTCATTATTTATTTATTTAAATGGTCTTTCACTTTCTGTATTTTTCTTCATTTGTTCTTTTGATCTTAATTTAGCTCATTAAATATATAAATAATTCTAGAGTCTTTATCTGGAATGTCATCCATTTCCATATCTGCAGGCTCCTTTCTTGGGGTGTTATAAATTTTGGGTGGAAACCTGGTTATTTCTTCATGTTTTCAGAGGTCTTGGACTTGTGATCTGTTGAGATGACTCCTGTTCCTTGTGTGTGTATGAGAGCCCTTTTGTGTGTAGTTATCTTTCACGTATTAAGTCCTGTGTTGTTAGAATCATTTAGCTTCACCACTCAGCCTGTGTTGAAGATTCTGTGTCTTCCTGAGGACGACTGGGTTCTGAACACAGCCCTGACGATGTGGCCATAGGAGACCAAGATGAAGACCAGGGGAGACAGCACGATGCCCATGGCCAGGATGAAGGCGATGCCCTCCACAGCAGCAGTGCTGATGCAGGCTGACCGGATCAGGGTGGGCATCTCACACAGGAAGTGGTCCACCTTGTTGTGCCCACATCGAGGTAGCCACAACGTCATTGGTGACATGATCAAATAATTGGCCATCCCACAGCCCCAGGCCACCAACACCAAGCCCAGGCAGAGCTGTGGATGGATAGGCAGAGTTGTAGTGCAGGGGCTTGCAGACAGCCACAGACCTGTCATAGGCCATGACGGCCAGCAGCAGACACTCCACTCCACCCAGGCCCAGGAACAGGAAGAGCTGGACCACACAGCCCACATAGCTGATGGTCTTGTCATGGCCACTCAGGTTGTAGAGCAGCTGGGGGATGGAGCTGGTGGTGAAGCTGAGGTCCAGGAAGGACAGGTGGGTGAGGAAGAAGTACATGGGCGTGTGGAGCCGGGGTCCAGCCAAGACACCAGGATGATGGTGCTGTTGCCCACCAGGGTCAGCAGGTAGGCTACCAGGATGACCACAAAGAGGACCCTCTCCAGGTGGGGGCGGTCAGAGAAACCCAGAAGGATGAAGTGGCCCTGGGTGCTGCGGTTGGTCCCATCCATCTCTACTACACCTGAGGAAAATGGAATTTGAAACAAAAAAAAAAAAGAAAAGAAAAGAAAAAGTAATTCCCAGCCCCTCTGCACCCCTGTTACATACTAAGAACATCTGGAACTTCTAGTGAAAACGTGCCTGTCCATGTGCATCGCTTACTGGGTTAACACCAGAAATCAACAGTGTTTATACATCAAGGGTAAAAAAAAATGTACTCAAAACAAAATGTAAAACCTAAATATCATTTAAAAAACAAACAGAAAGTTTGTGGGAATTAAAAATAAGCATATTCTTTTTTTTTTAAATAAAGGTAATGTGTCCATTTATAACTAAAAAACAAAAACACAACTCAGCGGGGACAGTGCCCTCACTTGCCACCGAACATGGGAAGACTCTGCTGAAGACATTGTTCTTTCATCGAGTCTTTCAAACACCATAAACCTAACCCACTTAGGTACAGATGGCAGCTGGAAGAGAGTCCTGAGAACATTAGTTTCCCTGGATGTGGAGGATGCTATTTTCAGTACTTTCTGAATATTAACTCATTCAGTTCCCACAATAACTCTGCAAGGTAGGAACTATTACTTCATTTCCAGTTTTTGGAGGTGAGGAGGAAGCTGGCCCAATTCTACATGGCTGGCATGTAGCAGGACTGGATTTGAACCCAGGCAGCTTGAACCCCCAAATGCATTGTCTGATCTTTTGGGAATCAAGCAGAATTGAGATGACCCATTAGGAATGTGTTGGAAATGGCTTAATAGCAAGCCTAGACTGCAAACTAAGTGCCTACAGGACCAGGCAGACCAATGTGAGTGAGGCTGGTAGGGAGAGGTCTGTGGGGTGGCTGTGGAAGAGTGTTTAGGCAACCCAGAGGCCTCCCCGAAAACTCCCTGAAATCAAACTTGCCTGTAAGCCATTTGGGACCCCTGGCTTAGAGCAGCTGTGACCTAAGTGCAGGGTATCTTGGCTGAACAGGTCCTGAGCAAGAAAGGCAAGCCACTAGGGCCCACTAGAGCTCATCAGCTTCTGGGTCACAGGAGGGGGAATGCCAAGGACAGATCATGGAAGTACCTGACCTCCTGTCTGTGTAGCAGCAAAGGGCATAAGAATCACTAGAGATGGAAGTGACAAGGGACAGGAAGAACTACCCAGTCAGAAATAGCCAAGAGCGACCTGTCCCTGGAGGCTTCAGAAATAGCCAAGAGCGACCTGTCCCTGGAGGCTTCAGAAATAGCCAAGAGCGACCTGTGTCCCCAGCGGTTACCATTGTCAGATATCACACTCCTAAGGCCTGGAGGTCTACTGAGTGTCTTCTGCTCCAGGGCTCCTCTAACAATGCAGGTTCTTCCATTCTAGGATGTTACCCTAAGTCAGGCCCTGATTCACTTGTTAACTCCAAGTCCTTTGCTATAAATTCCTCAGTTTGCTTTTTTGACTTGTTAAAAGGAGGGTGATATCGATTTTCAATTGGTTTTGGTGTACCAAAAATAAATAAACTGGGGCTGGGGATGTGGCTCAAGCGGTAGCCGTGCTTGCCTGGCATGCCTGCGGCCCGGGTTTGATCTTCAGCACCACATACAAACAAAGATGTTGTGTCCGCTGAAAACTAAAAAATAAAATATTAAAAAATTCTCTCTCTCTCTCTCTTTAAAAAAAATTTAAAAAAATAAATAAACTAATTAATTCTATATGGCTCAACTCTGAAACTGTGCTACCTAGATTATAAGAATAAATGGAAATGCTTGAAACATGAGAAAAATTCTGACCACCATGAACATAGTAGGAGCTTTCGTGAGTGCTTTGATGAATCAAGTGGTGGTTCTGGAGCCGGTGGGCAGGAACCTCCTGCACCCACTTCTAGCAGAGCCAGTTACATGGGAACAAGGTCAGGCAAAGCAGTTTTTCTAGGAAAATTCACATTCACCTCAGCTCCTCCAGTGTGTCCCCCCACCCCCCCTTCCCAGCGACTAGGATCCAGAACAGTCTTGTCCTGTTTTCAGCTGTGGATACAGAAGTGATTGCCCAAGGCCACTCTTCAGATTGGAAGTAAAAGAGCCGCTACGAAGAGGCGCTGGCCAAGCTCTCACTGCAGCCGGGGTTTTTTTTTTTTTTAATTATTTAATTTTAATTAACATCAATTTAATCAATTAAATGCATACAATAAAATAATTTAATCCATATAAACATAATTCATTACATGTATATAATTTAATTCAGTGATTATAAATTTAAATTTCAGCTTATATAATATTGGGCAAGAGAGATTTAGACACATAGATTTTTAAAAAATATTTTTCATTGTAAATGGATCTTTTTTAAAATTTTATTTATTTATTTATTTATATGTGGTGCTGAGGATTAAACCCAGGGCCTCACACATGCCAGGCAAGCCACTACCACTGAGCCACAACTCCAGCCCTAGACACAAACACACATCTTTGTTTTGTATATGGTGCTGAGGATCGAACCCGGGCCACACGCATGCCAGGCAAGCACGCTACCACTTGAGCCACATCCCCAGCCCTGCATATCCATTTTTATCTATAAATTATTTTATATTTAAAAATGCCTTATATTTTTCTTTTGAACTAAACTTGTGAAAAATCTATGCAGCCGGGTTTTGTGTACAGAAACAATTCCTTGGAGGGTGCCTGGAGCTGAATGGATGCGCTGCAGGTAGCCGGCGCTCTCCCAGTCCTTGGTGACGCATAATCCCTTCACTTCCCTTGAGAATAGCACAAAGTAGGGGATCGGGCGACAGCAGCCGAGGAGCCCTTCCTCCCAGTCTGTGAAGGGCGGCCGCAGGTCTGCGCGGCAGTAAAGGCAGCTGGCGCGGGTGTGTGTGTGGGGGGGGACAAAGAGTTGGGACGAGTAGTGAAGCCCCTAAGGTGGACGCGCGCCCATTCTGAGAGAGTCCACTTCCAGCCACTGGGGCGCCCTGCGGGCGGGCGGTAACCCTGTAGTGTCCTCCCCGCCGCATAGCTCTCAGGACTGGGGGCGACCGCTCGGGGAGGGGGCGCGGTGCCCCAGTGCTGTCCGGCAGCAGCCCCACGATTCTTCAGGCCAAAAGTCAGGGAACCCTAGTTCTCCCTAAAGGAAAAGTCGTTGGACAATGCCCAACAGGCCAGTGGCCAGGCTGGCACACGTGCACCGGGATGCGGGCTTGGCGCGTGCGGGGTGGGGGAAACGCAAGGAGGTCCAACTGGGCGGCGCCCCAGCCCTGCACACCCTTTCTCCTAGGGAAGCGCGTGATAAGCTCAGCAAAAGGGTCCTCGCGGTGGAGATGAGCCAGCTCGCCCAGGACCTAAGGAAACCGAGAAGGGCAACTCAATCCCTCTTTTCGCCTCGACTTCAAGCCCCGCAGGTCTTGGCATCCGTCCGTCCGCCACCTTCCCAAACTCCGGGTTTTCAAAATAAACATATTCTTAAAGAGAGAATATATTTTTAAGCACTATATTATGAACATTTTGCTAAAAATGGATCAAATTTTTTGAAGGTGAAAACATTTTCAAGATTTATGGAAATAATTTTTAGGGCAGAAAATTCCCTATTTTTCCTCTAGATCTGAACCCCCTGAATCAGGCTTCCCATGAACAAGCAGAGCTCATCTGTCCTCTTCCTCAGTCCAGGAGGAAAGTGGAGACTTTGTACCAGGGTCGGAGTCCCTCTTCTCTCTGTGAATGAGCATCCTGAGTGCACCTGAGGCTGGGTGGACGCCGTGGCAACTTTCGTCATCACTAATCTTTAGGAGAGGTTGGCTCCTGCCAGACTCCTCAAAGAAAGGAAAAGAAGAAGGAAGGAAGGAAGGAGGAGAGAAGGAAGGAGGAAAGAAGAAAGGAAGGAGAAAGGGAGGGAGGGAGGGAGGGAGAAGGAAAGAAGGGAGGGAGGAGGGAGGAGAGAGGAATAAAGGAAGAAAGGGAGGGAGGGAGGAAGGAAGAAGGAAGGAAGGAGGAGAGAAGGAAGGAAGGAGAAAGGAAGGGAGGGAGGGAGGAGAAAGGAAGGGAGGGAGGGAGGGAGGAGAGAAGAAAGGAAGGAGACAGGAAGGAAGGGAGGGAGGGAGGAAGGAAGGAGGAAGAAGGAAGGAGGAGAGAAGAAAGGAAGGAAAGACAAAAGAAAAGGAAAAGAGAGGAGAGGGAGGGATTCAGCTCCACATTTTGGCTTTTCCACATTATGGCCCTTCATCACCAAGACTGATGTGAGTTTTCCTGCCTGTCTGATTCCTCCAGGGTCTGTGATTTCAGTCACCCTGTAAGAGGCTGAGTCTGAGGATTTGGTGTCTAACCCAGGCTTATGATGGGATACTGTTCTATCGTAGCAGGTGCCATGTGACTCTCTTCTGGAGTTGCCCCCAATCTCCTTTTGAGACAGTTTTGGAAGATAGAGATTACGGTCATTTCATCCTAGGTCTCTAGTACCTGTGTTCAGCTTGAGAACTTTGCATTTTAACTAATTAATGAAGTGGTTACTGACTTCCCTATGGACCCAGAGGGAGGAATATTTTAGCCAGATTTTGGGGGGTTTGGTGATCACTAAATGTTTATAAGCAGGTCTCAGACAGACATTAAGGAGATAAGCCTGTCCCTTTTCCACCTCCTATTAGAATGAAGAAGTGTGCCCTTGGCAGAGGGGACTGACCCTCTTGTGCCTCTTTTCCTTCCATTGCTGCAGGTTCCTTGATTGTGGAACAAACTTCACTTCCGTTTTCCCACTCTTTGTATCATTTGCCTCCTAAGACTCCATCTATTGTCCAGGTAGTAGTAGGTCAACTTCAGTCCATAAAACGCCACCTTGAAATCCCAAAGAACTTAAGGTGCTATGATTGCTTCTTAAATTAATGATAACATTTTCAAATATTTGAAATTTAAAGGCTTATATAAACCAAAATTTTAGACCTCATGCTACCAGGACTAAGCAAGACACAGATCTTTTCACTGCACTAAGAACTATAACCCCAGTGGGAGGTCAGAGAGGAGCTGGTGCTTCACCCTGGGGAGTTTCCCACTTCCCTGTGTATCCACAGTGCACACCTCAGCTGACTGTGCCTGCCTGTGCATTACCTGGACCACAGCCTGGATTTATGCTGAGTGTCCCCTCTGCTCTTCCCTCCTCCTCTAGTTCCCCCACTTCTTCCATTTCCCTACCATTGTCCGTGACCTTCAGTCCTCTGCTGAATTACTACTCTTCCCCTACAACGTTCAAATGTTTCCCTTTGCTCACCTCCTGATGAATCCCCAGCTGCCTTTGCCTGCTTTCCAAGAACCCTGCCGTGTGCACGGGTTTGCTTCCAAACCATTCCCTCATCAATGGCCTATGTGTCTTCTGTCCCAACTTCTACTCTCCAGGGCTGAGAATTTTCCAAGCTCCATGGCCTGCATGTGGCCATTTGCAGCGTACAAGCCTGCCTGGCCCTCAGCCCTGGGAACATTCTTCATAATGTCCTTCAGATTCACCCTCCTCTGTGCAGCTCCTAGGACTGCTCAGATTGCTTGCACTGACCCTGCTTTGGCAGCCTTGGTCTCCACCTGTCCCCTGGGCCTCCCTTCTTCCTACACACCCTCTGTCCCTACACCTAGGCATTGATTTCCCTGCACACTATCTCTCATTCTAGCCTGAGGTTTTATTCTGTGGAGGTCGCTGAGCCCAAGAGGATGTCTGGTTCTCCCTCCTGCACTGGAATCAGGCACCCACGTAGCAGATGTGCAGTAGGTAGTGCCAATAGGTATGACCAGCACAGAGCAGGTCAGTGGCAGGAGCTCTGCCCACCCCCTCAGGACCTGGCTGTGAGGGCCATTTACTCCTTGCAGAAAACAGCACTGTTCCTCACCCTGCTCTAGAGCACAGTGACTCCGTGGGATCCTGGCGCCTGGTGCCCACCACATCAATGCCAATGCTGGCGGTGTGTTCACATCACTCCAACATTCAGTTCTCATACCTCACCCTTGGTCTTCCTCACATCCAGATTTCCTACCACAGCCTGTGTTGGGCTGAGGCTGATGACCGAGTGTTTTCTGTTTCCTGTCTGGGTTGGGTTTCTTCTTTCCCATCCTATCTCTACACCCAGTTTACTTCAAATTCAGATGAAAGTGTTCTCTGCTGGGTACTGCCCTTCATTAACTTACTGCAGTTCAGTATCTTCTTTGCCCCCTGGGCCATTGATATGAACGAATTTTGTCCATTCTCTTTATATCGATATGCATATCCTTGCCTATTATTTTATTTGAAGAGTAGCTCAAAGTGTATTTTCTATAGCCTGTGTTCTTTGATTAACTAGCAGAAATGAATTCCAGACAGTTGGCTGTGCATGGTTTCCCTGCTGTGGGACTCTGAGTAGGTCTGTGTGTGGCACGCACTCTGCAGGTGTGCACAGCATCACTCTATTAAATTCTCTAAGAACAGAGGCCATGCCTCTCCTTTGGCATTACCTGCACACTCTGGATGGTTCAAGGAGGTCGGTAGTCAGCATGCTAATGCACAGAAGAAGGAGTGAAGAATCAGCAGAAAGGTTAGGTACATACCCTGCTCACCATTCCTGGTGGCATGTCATGTTATCAAGGCAGCTGAGGTTGGCTGGTTGTGGAAGAAGGAAGAGGGGTGGTCTGACTCCAGCAAAGCCCTCTGCCCTGTGATTTCCGATGCCCCTTTGTTTTCTCGCTCTTTCTCCAGAATAGGCCCAGCCTGAGCTGGTGGGAATGACTCTCCTGTGCCACAAAGCAGCAGAGACACCAGGAGAGAAAGAGGTAGGGACCCTGGAGCTTTCCCTCGCCTACTGGACTCCAGCTCCAGTGGGCCTCAGTGGCCCTGAGGACAAGGGTTTTGTGAAGCTGACATCAGAGGGATCCTCAGAGACAGTGGGAAGAGGACCCAGAGTAACAGGGCTTGGTACTCCAGGGCATTCACATTCCCCATGGGATCCCTGGGCTCAAGGGAGGGACAGAGGAGAAATTACAGGGAATCAGTCACACTTCTGTTTTGTACAACCACGTTTTTCCTCTGGCCTGTGACAGAAAACAAGAAAACCAGAGTTGTATATTTTTTCCCCTTGATAAGGAATGTCCTCATCAGCTTCTTTAAACCAAAAATGTAGAGTAATCTGTAATTTTCATAATTGTTTTTAATACCTGGAATTGAACTCAGGGGCACTGAATCACAGAGCCACACTCCCAGCCCTACTTTGTATTTTATTTAGAGACAGGGTCTCATTGGGGTGCTTAGAACTTTGCTGTTGCTGAGGCTGGCTTTGAACTCTCAATCCTCCTGTCTCAGCCTCCCCAGCTGCTAGTTTTATAGACATGTGCCAGCACACCCAGCCTCCAGTGGTATTTTATTGTCACAAGCCTTGCAACCCACACCTGTGGGCAAAGAGGTGAGAACAATGCTTCCTCATCTCCACTTTCTTACTATGCCCAGGGCAGAAGAAGGCTCCCCTGAGTCTTCCCATGGACTCACATGGGCACCAGCAGGCATGTTCTCTGGGGAGCAGCATGAATTCTTGAGGCTAATTTCTTCCCGAAATGAAACAGTAAAGTCAGCCCACATCTGTAGTTTAATTAACACAGAGATTCAGAAGTTCACTAGGAAATGTTACTTAAAAACTTATTTATGTAAGTATATTCCTAATTCATTAATACGAGTTTGTGGCAACAAAAAAAAATAAATAAGTAAATAAAGAGATTTGCCAGTGGGATTGCATCAATTTCATGAAAATGAAATCATCAAATACATTTCTCAAATAAAACCAGGCAGAAAAATCAATCAAAATCTTCAATTTGGCCAGGCACTCTAGTCCTGCCTGTAATCCCAGCTACAAGGCTGAGTGACACAGAAGGATCACAAGTTCCAGGCCAGCTTCAGCAACTTAGCAAGACCTTGTCTCAAAATAAAAAGGTCTGGGTATGTGGCTCAGTGGTGGACCAACCCTGGGTCCAGTGCCCAGTACTGCTTGCAACAAAAACTAACAAATCACCTTGCAATTCCTATGCTTCCAAGCAAACAGAAGACTCTTGGCTGTCTTTTCCTGCTCAGTTCAACAGACAGGCTGCACCAGGAGACACAGAGAACACAAGAAACAGAAAACACTCTAATTGTTGGAAGCAACTAGAGGAAGAAGCAGAGGGCTTAATGAGTCCCAGGGCTCCCAGTTCTGTCCCAGGAGACTGAGGGCAAGTTCGTGCTCTAAACTTGTTGAGCACATTCTCTCCAAAACAGGGATCTTGCTGCAGTTCCTCTGTGTAGGTCCCCAGACACCGTCTGTCCATGCTCTGAGCACTGAGCTTCCCACACTAGATGTGACTGGATCATTTAGTCATTTAAGTCTTAGTGTCTGCAATGGCTCCCTCTTCTTCCCCTTGGTAGATCCGAGAGCAGAGTTCTAGAACACAACTTAGAAATACTGAAATTTATTCTTATTTCTCTAATATTACAGCAAGAAGAATAATAAATACGTCACATAAAAAAACTAAAATTGTATCAAAAAGAAAAGAAATACTGCTACAGACAGGAAACCAGCAGAATATGCAAAAATGGAGAGTTGGATATTCCCAATAGAGGATTCAGTGCTTATAAATCACTGGAATAAAACGTATAAGGCCACACAAATGTGGGTTGGGAATAAATTATTCCATACTCTTTAGAGCAGAGAGAAGGCATTTCAAGTTACTGATCATGCACAAACATATTTCACTACAATCATACCTTGAGAGTGCGAAATTTAGAGAATAACTATTGCCTAACTTATCTGCACCTCAGAAAAGTCACCCATCAGGTTGTATATGAGTCTAGACTGACATCTGTGTCTGCTGGGGTCAGCTGGGCCTGCTCTGCCCTGGTAGACCTCCTCCACGCCACAGGCACAGCCCCATCTCAGCTCCCAGACCTTCCCGGCTGCTTGTTGGACCTGCAGCCCTTTAACTCACATCTTCTTCCCTCATATTTTTTATTTTTACAGAAACACAGAGTCTTTTACTAGAGAAGTTAAACTTTTATGACCTTAAAAATATTTATTTTAGCCTCTGTGTGAATGACATTTGGGTTATCGACAATAATCTACTTTGAAAATCTCCAATTTGAATTTGTTGGTGAGAAACTGAAAGCCATTGAACTTCTGGTCCTTTTAGCCTCTGCAGAAGCTTATGGAGAAATTGCTTTCCTTGCATATTATGAATAGTAAACCATCTTCATCACCTTGCCGTGGTCTCAGAAAGCCCATTAATGTGGTAATACCTGACTTTCAGATGGTAAACGCTGTCAATCAACTGATCCCATTAGTGATTCCTTTCCTCTATTTTCTAATTTTTTAAAAATATTTATTTTTTTTTTAGGTGTAGATGGACCCAACACAATGCTTTATTTTTATGTGGTGCTGAGGATCGAAACTGGGTCCCACTCGTGCTGGGCGAGCACTCTGCCGCTGAGCCATAATCCCAGCCCCAACTTTTAAGACTACTGTTATTATTTAGTGTTCCATCTTCTGTATCAATTTTCTGTTTTTTTCCTCTTATTTTCATTTCTTTCTGATTATAGATTGCTTGTTGGACTATTTCCTCACTGATCATCTAGCCCTTCTGTTGGGTTTCTTACCATATTTTCAATTAGCAGGAATATATTTTACTTTATTGAGTGAATATCTCTGCACAGCATATTTTTATTTTGGCACATATGCTCTCTAATACATCTTGAAATTGGCTTCCTGAGGTCAGTTCTCCTTCCCACCCTCTGTGTGCGTCTTTCCTTTCCCTTGCTTGGCTTTGCTGTTTGCTGTTGCTGTTTGGGGCCAGTTTTATGAGCACAAAGTGCCTCTCACATCGCTGGCCCTTGCTTCCCTGCTCTCACATGCCAGGGAGCCTCCTTCAAAGTTGTGAGGAGCAGCAAGACCTTTTCACAGACAGCTACATGGTATGTGTCAAGTGTGGATTCCCCCTTGATGTTGAAAATTTAAGAATACTGCTGTCTGGGCTGTCCTACCTGAAGGCCTTAGTCAGCCATCTCCAGTCTGCTCTCCGGGGCTCTCAGCTTGGCAGTCCGTATTGCTGTCACACTGAGGGGTGAACCAGTCTCCAACTCAGGACCTCAGGACAGCACTCCTCTGCTGGTGGCTCCGCACCATGGCCATGCCTGGGTCACCCAGTGAAGAGACCTCCCACTAAAACTCCCAAGGAGAAGTGGGGGGCTTCCACAGCACACTGTAGCTACCTACGTCCACATTTCTTCATGCATTCTCCAAAATAAAAACAATGAAAATGAAAGCAATCAAAACCACCCGAATTTTATGATGGCAAAGAAATAATTTTTAAAAATTTTTTTGTTTGTTTTCATTGGTTCTACATGACAGTAGGATGCATTTATGCACTTTGATATATCATACATAGATGGGATATAATTTCTCATTTTTCTGAGTGTACACGTTGCAGAATCACATTGGTCTTGCAGTCACATATATACATACAGTAATAATGTCTGTTTCATTCTACTATCTTTCCTATCACTACATCTCTTCCCCTCCCCTCCCCTCCCTTCACTTCCCTCTATCTAATCTAAGGTAACACTATTCTTCCCTAATGCCTTATTGTGAATCAGTATCCACATATTAGAGAGAATATTCAGCCTTCAGTTTTTTGGGATTGGCTTATTTTGATATACTCCAACTCCATCCATTTACTGGGAAGTGCCATAATTTCATTCTTCTTTAAAGTTAAGTAATATTCCATTGAATACCACATTTTCTTTATCCATTTCATCTATTGAAGGGCACCTAGGTTGGTTCCATAGTTTAGCTATTATGAATTGAGCTGCTATAAATATTGATGTGGCTGCATTACAGTAATTGCTAGTTTTAAGTCCTTTGGGTATAAACGGAGGAATGGAATAGCTGGGTCAATGGTGGTTCCATTACAAGTTTTCTGAGGAATCTCCATACTGCTTTCCATAGTGGTTGCACCAAATTGCAGTCCCACCCAGCAATATATGAGTGCACCTTTTTCCCCACATCTCACCATCATTTATTGTTGCCTGTATTCTTGATGATCTCCATTCTGACAGGAGATGAAATTTTAGTGTAATTTTGATTTGCATTTCTCTAATTGCTAGAGAAGTTGAACAATTTTTCATATATTTGTTGATCAATTGTGTTTCTTCTTTTGTGAAGTGTCTGTTCAGTTCGTTAGCCCATTTATTGATTGAGTTATTTGTGGGTTTTGGTGTTAAGTTTTTTGAGTTCATTATATATCCTAGAAATTAATGCTTTATGGGAGGTGCACATGGTGAAGAACAATGTCCACTTTGGGAATGACCCTAGAACTGAATCCGAGTCAGAAGACAAAGAGCACTGTGGGTCACCATGCAGAGTGGGCACAGTTATAGTTGCCCTTTCGAAAGAAGACCCAGCAGGAGAGAAGAACTGGGGTGAAGTCTGGGACCTGTCCATTAACACCTTGGCTGCAGGAAGTAGAGAAAAGTTTATATGTTATAAATATGTTATATGTTATAAATATATGCTGTAAAATGTGAATTCATAATACTACAGCAGAAACTGAGCAAAAGCCCCCACCCCAAAAGAAACCCAAGCAGCCATCAAAACCCAACATAGCCCATAAGCAAAGGTGACGGCCTGTTGAGCACCCTCTTCTGCAGATAGGAAGTGATTGCTATGACAGAAGCTCATCTCACACCCTGAGCAGGTTTCCTTCTCCATGCCCTTCCACCAAGGTGATGCTCTGCCCCACCT
The DNA here is from genome assembly GCF_045843805.1 of Urocitellus parryii. Classification (NCBI taxonomy): domain Eukaryota; kingdom Metazoa; phylum Chordata; class Mammalia; order Rodentia; family Sciuridae; genus Urocitellus; species Urocitellus parryii. The sequence continues at coordinate 161,394,042 of NC_135531.1, read as the reverse complement.
AAGACCCACCCAGAGCAGTGGCATTGGCTGACCATGGACTAAATCTCTGAAACCATGAGCCAAGATTGACTTTTGCTCCTCTAAGCAGTTCTTGCCAGGTATTTTGGTCTCAGCATCAAGTTAACAGAGTAGACTCAGTAAACCTTCAGACTGGGGTTGACCAGGGTGTATCTAGAAACACAGATGAGTGCCCTCTGCATGCTGGAGTGAGGGACAGTGGCTGTGTCAGGACTGCACAAGGGGAATGGAATTGGGGACAATCAGCTGTGCTAGAGGAGGCCTTCAGAAGCCTACAGCGTTGGCAGACCCTTCCAAGTGGGTGCCTTGATGTTGGGGCTCACCACATCCCACCCTAAATTACGACTCTAAAGACCAAAGTAGGCCCCCAATATGCCCGCTGGCCTATTGATTCCAAGGTCGTTCTTTTGAGCAGGCACAGGAGTGGCTCTGAAGAACCCTGTTTGGGGAGGAAATTGTATCAGTGAAGGTGTCTTCCAGGAAGAGGGCTGCACCCCACAGTGCTGGCACTCGCAGACCTATCAGCACAGCAAGGCCACCCTCATTCCCTGGATTGCTCCCTTCCCTCCACCATGCCAGACGCCCACACCCTTTCTGTAGCTCAAGAGGCTCTGCCATCTCAGTTACCTGGCCATTCTCTAGGTCTCCACATGAGGGCGACTCCCACGCACATGCAAGTCACTGAATAGCTTTTCTCCCTTAATCTGTCTCTCTTTGGTGGTGCTGGGGATTGAAAACCAGGGCCTTGTGCAGTTGAGGGAAGCCCTCTACCAACTGAGCTATATCCCAGCCCGCTCCCTTAATCTCTGTATGCCAGTTTAATTCCCCAGTCGGCCTAGAGGACCCTGGAGCTGGAGGGTTTCCTTCCCAGCACCTCCAGAGGCCTCTCTCTCTCTCACCCCTGCAGTCTCTTCTTGCGCTCTGTGCTGTACTGGGGTCCAGAAGGCTTCATCCAGTTTCCTGAGTTTAGAACCCTGTCCTTGATTCGGTGGGACGGTTTTCTACACTCCGCAGTGAGCAGAGTGCCCCCTGCTGGCCATCCTGCGTATGGCCTCTGATTTACGGTGGTACTCCCGGGTGTGTCATCTGAAATCCCCAGGAGCATATGTAAGATAGCCCTGGCTCCTGGACTGTCCCATATCTGTGTCGGTGCATTTGCTGCTGTACGTTGCTTTCAGGGAAAACAGGCGTTTCTGTTGATATCCCTTTACTAGTGAATCTACCCGTACTGATATCTTCCTTTCCCAAAGATCATTGTTAAAGGTTGTCAGTAAACTATTCCTCCATGAAGTTTAAAAATGTCAATAAATAATAAAGGGCCACTTTAAGAGATACTGCATTTCTCCCCCTTCCAGCTGCTCATCATTCCAGCTGGCATATTTTCTCCATGGTCTCTGGGAGAAGGCTCTTTCAGTTTTACATTATTGTGATGTTTTTGCTGAGAAGAATCATTCAGTGATAGGAATTAATATGAAGTAGAAAAACAATAGATAAGGACCACTGTGCTGGGCCTTCCGGCTGAGGCCTGAGAGGGACTGGGCTCAGCTCTGAGTGCAGCAAGTGGCGATGGAGTGGTGCAGGATCTGTAGGGAAGGTGGCTAAATCCAAGCACCAGCCTAAGGGACCTCTGGCTAAGTTGACCTAATGGGACGACCGCTGAAGCCTGCCCAGGATGGTCAGTGGATACCTGTGGGAAGGTGAGGGACCAGGACCCTGATCAGGGATCAGCCCAGGAATTTCTACCTAAGCTGATGTAGCAAGGGTTCTTTGCTATAAGTGCATTTCATAAGGATGAGTCATAAGCCTGACTAAAGTTTGACCAAGCAAACGTCCATGTCACCTGCAATGGAGCTGTAACACCTGTGCTTCACATCAAAGCTGAGCTTCATTGGTACACCTATGATCAGCCCTATTTACACCACCTGAGGACTGTGGGCTTGCAGGAGAATGAAGAAAGCTAAGGAGAAGCGAGCGATCACCGCCACTGTGTTGCTGATGACACACTGCAACTTCTAGGTCTGACCTGCACTGGAAAAGTGAGAAGGCAAGTGGGGACACCGCAGCTACCTCCAAGTCACACCTGCGGACGGTGGGATGAAGCGCTATCTTCACTACTTCCTCCAGGTGGCGGTGTTGCATAGCTTTTGGCCACAATCGCCCTTTCTATGGGCCAGGGCATCCATATAAGAGCGTTTCTGAGTCTGGAGTGATGGAAATTTAAGTATAAGGTCATAGCCTTGTGTCTTTCTGTTACCACTATGTGAAATCAAACTCTTTTCCACCCAATGTCCCTGAGAAGCCAATAACTGTTTATCAGTTTTGGAATGTATTATTCCACCCAATATGTGCTCTTTTCTCCAATGTGTTTGTCCATGTCCACAGAAGTCCTCCTTGAGTCAGGTCCAGCTCTGCAGTAAACTGTGGAGGAACATGAGGCCTGTCCTCACTTCTGCCATAATCTCCTCATCTAGCAACTGACTCAGGTCCAAAAAGTAGGTGAGATTGTGATCATCTTTCAGCTGGCTCAAGTCAGATCTCTTTTCAGCAGACCCCAGTTATTCTTGGTTTCATAAGCCTGGTGGGAACAACTTAGATGGCCCAATCATTCGTAGTCCTAAACTGGGATCAACTGGCTATATGCACAGGTTTCTAGGTTCTAGCATCTAGTAGGCGCAGCGTCTGTGCCCAGCCATGCTGCTGATACCACCAGTTAAGGGTGGTGAGTTCTGCTCCCTCCCATGTTGAAGTATGGCATTAGAGAAGCACACCAAGGCAGGCATATAAATAGAGTTTATTTAAAAGGGGGTACATAGACTTCTGCAGGAGGGAGTAGGGGGCTATAGCTGGTATCCCAGGAAGCGAGGGTGTCCTGCCTAGGCTTCCTGAGTTCTCCTGCTCTCTTCCCCTGGTCTCTCCTTTGTATGTGCCTGACTAGGCCCAGGAGCTGCTCAGTGGATGGCCAAAAGGTGAGAAGCAGATGGGTGGGGAAGGGCCAGATAGAGCAGCCCAGGAAACATTAATCAACAACTTTCACAACTCCCTGTAGGGAGGGGCAATCCCTGGGACAGGTTACCTCAGCGGGTTATCTAGATAGGGTGGAGGAAGGGCTCTGAAGGCCTTTCAGTCCCTCAGGGGACAGCCTCCAACTTCCCAGACTCACTCCAATAGGCGTCCTTGATTTGCGACCTGACTCCATTTACCTATCTATCCTGACTGCCTGTCTGGTTCTGGCTTCACTGCTACCTGCCTGTCCTCGCATCTTGACACCCTCTGTCCCTACTAGAATCCAGGAGCTTTCTTTATTACAGTCCTCTTCAGTGTGCCCAGGACAAAAGGGAAGCTTGCTGCGGGCTCTTCAAAGTGCAAGGAACCAACAGAGGAGGCAGGAAGTGGGGGCAAATTCAGTGACTTTGTCCTCAGTGAGCACCACCCAATCTCTTGGAGGAGGTCCATGCACTTCTGTGCTGTCGGTCCAGAGTCAGCAGGTGGCCTTGAGCAGGATTCTGGAAACTTCCCTGGGACCCCAATAAAACTAGAGGGCAGGAGGGACATGCTGTCCTGTCCTGTCTGGGAGGACCCTTTCTCCCTGGAGACTGTCCCTTTTCCCTTTCCATCCCTCCTAATAAAATCTTGCCCATACTCTAAGCACTCTGAAATCTTTCAGACTTGATGGCAAAAATCAGGGTTTGAAGGGAGTTCCCAGGGCCCCAGTTTCCCTGAAGGTCTCTGCTCTGAAACAGAGTTAAGCAAACCACATTTGTTACCTGCCTGGTCCTGGCCAGCCTGGGAGGTCTCACTGAATTTCCATCCAGAGGACAGGCTGCTCAAGGCCAGAGTCCCTCTTCAGAAGCTGGTGAACCTGGAGTTAACATGCTGACAGCGTGACCACCAGACAACTCTGACTTCATCACAATAACACCCTTGAATGTCTCTCCCCTTCGCAGCCAGCCCTCCCCCTCATTCCTTTTACCCTACCTTAATTGTTGCCCCATTTTTTTTTATTTTTTAAATTTAATTTTTTTTAATTCGTTTTAATTAGTTATACATGACAGTAGAATGCATTTATGTACTTTGATATATCATACATAGATGGAATATAATTTCTCATTTTTCTGAGTGTACATGTTGTAGAATCACATTGGTCATGCAGTCACATATATACATAAAGAAATAATGTCTGTTTCATTCTACTGTCCTTCCTATTCCCACATCCCTTCCTCTCCCCTCCCTTCACTTCCTTCTACCTAATCTGAGATAACTATTCTTCTCTAGTGCCCTTCCCACCCCAATGTTTATAGCAGCTCAATTCACAATAGCTAAATTATGGAAACAACTTAGGTGTTCTTCAATAGATGAATGGATAAAGAAAATGTGAGATATATATATCTCACATTCTTTAAAGCTGAGTAATATTCCATCATATATATATATATATATATATCTCACATTTTCTTTATATATATATATATATATAAAGATAGATATATATATATATCTCACATTTTCTTTATATATATATATGATGGAATATTACTCAGCTTTAAAGAATGATCTGATAGCATTTGCCAGTAAATGGATGGAATTGGAGAATATAAGGCTAAGTGAAATAAGCCAATCCCAAAAAACCAAAGGCCAAATGTTTTCCATAATATGTGGATGCTGCCCCATTTTAAGGGTGAGAAGTTCACTTGGGAGTCCAGCTTTTACTCATCCTGTTCTTGACCAAGAATCAAATTCTCCTTGGCTTCTCAACTGGCATTTTGATTGTGTTGCAACCAAAAGCTCAATTCTTATTCCCAAGCCAATTCAATAACGAGGACACGGTTTTGAGAAAAGGGAAAATAAGTGTTATTGCTTTGCTGGCAAAGGAGAAACACAGGGGACTTCAGTCCCAGAGGCTGTGATTCTGCCCATCAGCAGGAACAGCAGGGGGACTTTAAAGGAGCTATTCAAAGGCTGCCTTCCATGAGTGCCCAGACAGGGGATCTCCAGGAGCCCTAGGGGTGTGTTAGGATTCACTTGTTAATTTGGGAGATAACCACTTCCTAGATCCTCTGGCAGAAGTCTGGCTTCTGTGAGGCACAGATAACTCAAAGATGATCTTGTTCCCACCCCCAGTTAGGGAGGGGTAAAGGGAGAAGAGGAAAAGGAAAACAGTCCTTTTTAAAAATAAGCCTCAGAGCTATTTCAAAAGGTGCCCAGTCACTGTTACACTGTTGCTGCTTCTACAGTTCTGAGTGAGAAAGGACCCAGCCTTGGGGTCAAAACTGGCAACACTTTGCTCTCTCTGGGATATTTTTACAGAGGCTGGGAGTTTGGCACCTTCCAAGCTGCGTGGGGACAAGGAGCATGGAGTCCACTCAGAACACTAGTGAGCTTCTTTCAAAAGGAGGAGGGTCCCAGGGGTCCAGGGAGCTCTGCCCCATTCCCAGGAACCCCTCCCAGGGCTGGCTCAGCTCCAGCAGGACTCCTGGGTTTCATTCTGGGGAGGGTCTCACAGGGAGCTCAGTTTCCCTTTCACCCTCAACCTGACCACACCCTTAATCCTTTACACAGGGGACTTGTCTATTCACACCTGGGTTCCCCTGAAGCCCAGGAAGCCCCTCCAGGGAGCTCTGGTTTGGTTCCACTTAACCCCACCCCAGGGCTGGTGCCTTGTGACTTGTGGTGTGGAGAGGAGGAAATGAGAGGTGGGGTGGGCTAGCACCCCACCAAGGAGGTGAGGGAAGAAACAGAGCTGGGAAGGGCTGTGGTGGCAGAGGAGCCTGAGCCACCTTCTCCCACCTCCTTTCCCTGGTCTGTGCTGTTGTCCTGGCTCTTCCCTAGAGGTGTCTGCCCTCACCACAAAGGTGACCTGCTCCTAGGTCCTCAAAATGCAACCTGAGTCCCAAGAGTGAGTGTCACCTGGGGGATGAGGGAAGTGCAGACCCTCAGCCCTCCCAGGACCCCTGAATCAGAGTGTGCCTCCCAGCTCTCAGGGGTTCTGTGTGCACAGCAAGTGGAGGAGCCCTGGGAAGTCTCTACCTGTCAAAGGCTGAAGGACTTTTTCACTTTGAAAGTTTGCTGTGCAGGGGCTGGGGATGTGGCTCAAGCAGTAGCGCACTCGCCTGGCATGCATGGGGCCCAGGTTCTATCCTCAGCACTACATACAAACAAAGATGTTGTGTCTGCCGAAAACTAAAAAATAAATATTAAAAAATTCTCTCTCTCTCTCTCTCTCTCTCTCTCTCTCTTAAAAAAAAAAAAAGTTTGCTGTGCAGTAGGAACCTCAGGGACTGGAGTCAGAGAGGCCCTGGGTAAATCCTGGTTCTCTTCTCCTCAACAAATCTCCTGATGCAACCTCCACATCTCAAGCACCAAGTGGGTACAGTGGGAAGGATGCCAGTCACACTGGCCTCTCACAAGCACAGAGGTGAGATGAACTGGGAGCACCAAGTGGGAACCTGGCAAACACCGGGTGCTTCTCACAAGCACAATTAAAACACAACTGCAAAATCGTCATGCTTCAAGATGTAAATTAGCCCTAAATCAATGTCACATGTGAAAATCTTCATGAATCCAGAGTGTTAATCCAGACATGATTCCAGACATCAGGGACAATGACCATGTTTGGGGAAGAAGATGTTACAGGTGTGGGGCCTTCAGGGAAACTGAGGCACAGGAAAGACTCCTTTCAAACCCTGACTCTGTGATCACATCAGAAAGGTTTCAGGCCTGTCAGTCAGAGAAACAGGCATGACTTTACCGAAGGGATAGGAAAAGGGGAAAGCAGACACTCTCAAGTGACAGACTTGGTCCACTCAGAGAGGAGAGAGACAGTGTACCATTCCTGCACTCCAGTTTTATTGGGGTCCCAGAGAAGTTTCCAGAAAGACCAGCCCAGGTCTGCCTCTTGACTTTAGATTGAAAACAGGGTGACCTCAGACTTTCAAGTCTCCACTGTCATGGCAACCCTATGTCACCTTGGCCCATGCTGACCAGTTCTAATTGCATTCTTTTTCTTGTACCTGGGATTGAACTCAGGGGCACTAGACCACTGAGCCATACTGGTGTGTTAAGTAAATGTCTCTTTTGTATTTTATTTAGAGACAGGGTCTCACTGAGTTGTTTATAACCTTACTTTTGCTAAGGCTGGCTTTGAACTTGTGATCCTCCTGCCTCAGCCTCCCGAGTTGCTGGGATTACAGGAGTGTGTCACTGTGCCCAGCCTGGATTCTTAACTATACATTCTTACAGGTTTTATGGTTAGGAGGAATTATGCTTATCTTTCAGAATCTGGCCTGCAAAAAGGGTCACAAAAGTCACTCCCTTCAAACTCTCTTGGGTTCCTCTCATCAATGCTAATTCCTACTGCATTTCCATGCAGATAACAGGTAGTTTGCTGATGAATTTGACATATCCTGTCCACTTAGGCCAGGGAAGGCTGCAGGGAAATTGCTTTTTTGGCAAAGAAAGCTTGGAGGGCGGGTATCAGCCAGTGGGCCCATCTTATAGTCATCCTCTTAAACTTGTGTACCCACCATACTCATCTATCTGTCCAACAAAGTGCAGAAATACCATGTAAGCCTGTGGTGCAATATGGGAGAGAAAACACCAAACCACACTGAACTCAGCCTTTGATGCCATCCAGGAAGAGACAGTGGTTCACACCAAGAGCCCAGAGAGAGCTGGGGGATTCTAGGTAAAATGCCTATGTGAGAGCACAATGTGAACTAACGACAAGCTACAGAAGCAGAACTCAAGAGAGGGGTTTCTTCCAGCGAGGCCCTAATAGGAGCTGGTGGGTGAGGTCTGCACACCTGGGTGTGGGTGACAGGCCCTGTGATGTTCTCTCATAAACAGGTTTCCAGAAGGCCAGCCCTGCTAGGATGCTGAGCTGCAGGCTGAGACCAGTTCTGCACCACAGCTCAGAGGCCAGCAATGGCCCCACTGCAGCTGACCCTGAGGCTGGATGCTGGGCAGTCCAGGGCCTCACTCCTTGCCCCCCTTTCTGTTCCCCAGCAGCAGCCTTCTCAGTGCCCCCTTCACCTCCTTGTTTCTGAGGGTGTAGATCAGGGGGTTCAGGAGGGGGGTGACGATGTTGTAGAAGAGGGTGAGGAACTTGCCCTGGTCCTGGGAGGACCTGCTTCCTGGCTGCATGTACATGTAGATGATGTTCCCATAGAACAGGGAGACCACGGTGAGGTGGGAGCCACAGGTGTTGAAGATTCTGTGTCTTCCTGAGGATGACTGGGTTCTGAACATAGCCCTGACGATGTGGCCATAGGACACCAAGATGAAGACCAGGGGAGACAGCACGATGCCCACGGCCAGGACAAAGACAGTGCCTTCTATGGCCACTGTGTTGACGCAGGCCATGCGGATCAGGGCTGGCATCTCACACAGGAAGTGGTCCACCTTGTTGTGCCCGCAGCGGGGTAATCGTAGGGTCACTGGAGACATGACCAAGGAGTTGGCCATTCCACAGCCCCAGGCCACTGACACCAAGCCCAGGCAGAGCCTGGAACTCATGATCACCGTGTAGTGCAGGGGCTTGCAGACGGCCACAAACCTGTCATAGGCCATGACGGCCAGCAGCAGACACTCCACTCCACCCAGGCCCAGGAACAGGAAGAGCTGGACCACACAGCCCACATAGCTGATGGTCTTGTTGCGGCCATTCAGGTTGTGGAGCAGCTGGGGGATGGAGCTGGTGGTGAAGCTGAGGTCCAGGAAGGACAGGTGGGTGAGGAAGAAGTACATGGGCGTGTGGAGCCGGGGGTCCAGCCGAGACACCAGGATGATGGTGCTGTTGCCCACCAGGGTCAGCAGGTAGGCTACCAGGATGACCACAAAGAGGACCCTCTCCAGGTGGGGGCGGTCAGAGAAACCCAGGAGGATGAAGTGGCTCTGGGTGCTGCGGTTGGTCCCATCCATCTCTACTGCACCTGAGGAGAGGTGTCAACACCAGTAGTGGCACCTGCTGATGCTGGAGTATGGACTCCTCGCCAGGCTTAGAGGAGCACAGAGCAGGTTTATTTACTCACCTAAGCCCTAAACACTGGTGTGGAGGCTCTGCTGTGATTATTATCTCCAAAGTATAGAAAAGGAAACTGAGGTACCGGTGTGTTAAGTAAATGTCACATGTGGAGAGGCAGAGCTGGTCTGCCCCAGGGTACGTGCCTGACACCTTCATCCGTATCCACCCCTGTGCTCTGTCATTCCAGAGAGGAAAGGCACACACCTGCCAAGCTCCAACCTCTGCTTCTTCCACAGCCACAAGTTCCTGAGCTCCTGTCAAAACCTCAGAGGCACAAAAGAACACCCCAAACAACTACCTGGTAGGGTTTAGGAAATACCAATGCAGCTCATCCTTGAACATCACGGTCCACTTATGCACAGATGTTTAAAAAAATATACAATATAAATATAAATATATATACGCACACACATATATATATGGATGTGTGTAAATATAGAAGTTTCTGTGTGTCTTAAATAAAGCTGATGTGTCATGCAGAGAACAAATAAGACCCCTCCCTTTTTTTAAAAGGAAAAGAAAAGTCTAGAAGGAGAAACTATACTAACATATATCTAAGCAGTAATTAAAACATGAGTGACATGAGTGACGTGACATTTGGGGTGGAGAAAGGGGTTGTAGATCCCTGCTGTATTCCTTATGCCAAAACAAATCAAATTACATTTAAAAATGTTCAACTACTCCAAGAAAGTATGAAGACGTTTCTCTCTTTTTCCTCCTCATCTTGAACTTAAGTAGATTCCACAAGCCAAATTTCAGTTCTTAAAAATGGTGAAATGAAGTTTTTTAAGAATATATTTTTTAAAGAATCTCTGCTTCTAACAAAGTCTGAAAAATAATGACAATAGTAGAAACTCAACAAGACAATTGAAAAACTACTTTGTACAATTATTTTTTCAAAATGTTGGCAAGAAAAACCAATAATAACATAGAAATTAGAGATGAGTTGGAACAGCTTGCTGGATCATAAATGATTCACAACCCAGTGACTTGAAGGTGTTAGGAATGTTCCCACTGATGACTGAGGCTGTACAAATTGGAGCATAAGGTCGTTTGCTTTTTTGATAGGTTAATCTAAGAGTTGAAAAATGTGGGTGACACCCAGAGTTTAGGGAAGTGTGAGAGAGGAGCAGACTCATAATCCCTGCTGGGAGTTACCTTGGAGTAGTGCCTTTGGTCACATTAGTTTAAACTTGACCCAAATGTCACTTTTCAAAACAGGAAATAAACATCACCTCCCTCTCCCCCACCAAAAATAAATAAATAAATAAATAAATAGAAATAAATCCAAGCAGAGAGGCAGGAGCACCTGTCCTGCCGCCCACACTTGCCTCTCTGTGGAAGATGGCCCCCAAGGAGGGCAGGGCTCCTTTACCTTCTGGGAAGGACAAGTGTTTTCTCCCCGAATCCTCACTCTAGAATAAAGTGGATCCTCTATTCCCTGCATGGAGAGGTCCCTTCAGCCACTGGCCCAGTCCTGGTGGCTCTCCGCACCCCAGCGGTTTGCAAACACCTTCTACCATCCCTGCCAAGGTTATCCTATTAAATAATCGGCCACCTTTTCCTGCACACGGTGGGTTTCTCTGTGTTTCTTGTGGACTGGTCAACACTCTTCCATGTTCTCTCCTGGAGAAAGGGTAGATTTCCCACAGGCCTTTACACCTGGGCGCAGTGGGCGCTGCGCTCAGGGAGCCCCCAGCTGGTGACAGCGGTGGAGCTGCAGCCAGGGCTCCCTGACCTTGGGGAAGCTCTTCCTTCTCCCGAGCCAAGCGGAAACTAGGTCAGCAGTGCTGCAAACTGGTGAGGGCTCCCCTCCAGGTGCCCACCACGGTGACAGTGGAGAGGCCAAGAACCCGCTGCAAACACGGAATTGCCAGACAGAGCGCCCCGCTGAGCCCGCAGAGAGTGGGGCGCCCCTGAGGCAGGAGGCCGGGGGTTAGGAACGCACTTGCTCCGCTGTGGGCGAGGGTTGGGGGCCAGGCCACTCGCAGGTCCTGCAGCTTTCTCCGGGGGAGGCGGGGGGGGGGGGGGCCTTCGGGCTGGTCATACAGCGGGAAAGCTTTCCAAAGCACTCACTGTCTGTCTCAGAAAGGGCCACTGGCAAGCCACAAGTCCAAGAAGTGTCCTTTTCAGTTCCTGGAGGGGGGAGGTAATTATATGGTTGAGTTTTTCTAGATAATCTTAAATTTAAAAAAAAAAAAAGTAAAATTAAAACTAAATCATTTTTGTTTGAATTTTAAAAATAATTTTACTTTGTAGCATTGAAGATTAAAGAACTCAAAATTGACAGAAATTATGAGTGCTATGACAGATGATGGAGAGTGAGATCTTATTTTCAGAGAAGGGCACAGGCCCCCTCACCCGGGCACTGGCTGCTGGCTCCTCAACCCCACTGGAGCCTGAGGACCACGCCCTTTCCATTGTTTTGTTTTGTTTTCCATAAAATTCACATCTGAGATTCCATTTTCTTAGTTCTGCCTGTCAAATCTCAGTACTTTTTTCCCCAACAAACTCCAGTTCCATCATTTTTTAAAAAATTGTTTTTCATGAGTTACCTTCTAAGCAATTTTATTCCTAATCCTTTGATATAATTTCACATTGAAAAATTTACTGCTTCTTTTACTTAAGTAACTTGGGTTGGATATGCATGTTCCTATGTGCACCTGTCTTTGGTGTGTCTGTCATAGTCCATAAACTCTTCAAGAGGAAGCTCTTCATTTTCTTTCCTTCCACACCTTTGAGGCAGCCTTGGGATTTTTTCCCATTACCCGGGATAGAACCCAGGGCGTGGGGCTTTCCAGGCAAGGGCTGAAGAAAGAAGCTGAGCTGGGGTTTGGCTCAGCTCAGCTTCTTTCTTCAGCAAACGAACCTGGAAGAGCACATCTCCGAGATGAGCTTCTCAATTAGAAACCCACTCACCATTTCTCCTTGCACACTGGGCACTTCTAGGGGCCACAGCCAATCAGGATGCAGAAGGTTGGTCACCATCTGGCCATTTGCTCCCCCCTGATGCACAGTGCCAGGCACGGGAGGAACTGGGGGGGCCCTCAGGCTCAGCCCGTTCCTCTATCCAATGGGCCACACGTGTGTGCAGAGGGGTTTATGGCAATTGCGGGTTGATGCAGCTCCCCTGAGGAAAGATCAGAGAGGGACCTGAGGATGGCCCAGGTGCATCAGCCTCCCCAAGCTCTGGGGAAACTTCTGAAACCACCAGGCTCAGCAAGCCTCACCTCAAATGTTCCAGCCTCCCGGAGGGTTCAGGCAGAAAATGAGGACCATGAGAATTTGGCACTGGAGATCAGAAGGAATTAATACCCCACACAAGTAAAACTGGAGTTCTCCATCCAGGGTTGCTCAGAGGACATAAATCCCAGGGCCATTTACTTCCCTCCCCCGCTCCCCAGAAGTATTACATGCCAAGAAGCAACCAAAGGCTTGGATCTACTAAAAACAGGGCAAATGTATGTTGACATCTTCTGGCTAACAATTTTATCTATGAAAAAGAAAAACACCCATTGTCCACCTACTGAAAGAACTCCAGAGGTGCCCGGATGAACAAAAAGCTTGTTTTACTTATGTTTACTTCTTTTTACTTTTGGATATGAAAGGGAGGTGTCAGCCTATGCCGGTTTATATTTTAATTTCAAACTAACCAGAAGGACATCGAACACCTTGTGACTGATTCCTTAGACTGCGCAAATGTGCCCATGTTGATGATGCTCCTGTAGAGGGAAAAACGGTGTCACAGGCTAAAAGTAATCAAATGAAGAGAAACTGAGACCCTGCAATCAGCAAGGCAGTGTCAGAGACAGAGCCAGCTAATTGATGTCCTGGGTGACCAAGGGTCAATCAAAATGCTGCTCAGGTACTTTGGTAGAGGTGGTGGAGAGGGGCGAAGAGACCACTCTGTGAGGGCAGCGAGCAGCTTGCATCGGCGGAGCTGGGCTCTGCACCGAGCAGCCTCCCTCCTCCTCCCCTGGGCAACAGGACCGACCCAGCGGGGTCCAGCAGCAAGCCCAGTCTCCCGTGGAAATCCTTCAGTGGGAGGCTGGTGCCGAGAGCGGGCGGTGTAACCAGTCCCGCTGCGCCGACTCCTCTGCCCTCCGGGAGCTGGGAGTTTAAACCAGTCCCTCCTAGGCTCTTGAGGGGCTGTTCACCTCCCGTCCCACCAGCCCCAGGGGACCACCGCCCAGCTGCCTTCTCTCAGGCCGTCCCCACTTCCCCGAAATGGCTGCTTAGCTAGTTCTCTCCACGGACCTGCCACCTGTTCACTAGAGAGGGACCTGAGAAGAGAGCTTACCTGTCAGATTAGTGACGTGAGTGATGAACCCAGGCTTCTGGGAACACAGACTGTGGCCCAGCTGTGGAGCCCTACAGGGAAAGTGAGCGCCGGGATCTAACATGGAGGATTTCATTCTATTTTATTTTATTCGTATTATTTTTTTTTTTATTTTATTTTATTTTAGTTTTATATTTTATTTATTTATTTTATTTTATTTTACGGTATTTTATTTTATTGCATTGCATTGTATTGCCTTGCATTGCTTTGCATTGCCTTGTATTGCCTTGTATTGTATTGTATTTTACTTTATTTTATTGTATTTCATTTTACTTATTTTATTTTATTTATTTCATTTTATTTTATTGCATTGTATTGCCTTGTATTGCATTTTATTGTATTCTATTTTACTTTTTTAAACTTTTTTTTATTTTATTTTAGTGTGTTTTATTTTATTTTATGGTATTTTATTTTTTTGTATTTTTTTCTAAAGAGAGAGAGAGAGAGAGAGAGAGAGAGAGAGAGAGAGAGGAGAGAGAGAGAATTTTTTAATATTTATTTTTCAGTTTTCGGTGGACACAACATCTTTATTTTATTTTTATGTGGTGCTGAGGATCGAACCCAGCACCCTGCTCATGCCAGGCGAGCTCGTTACTGCTTGAGCCATATCCCCAGCCCTATTTTATTTTATTGCATTGTATTGCCTTTTATTATATTGTATTTTACTTTATTTTATTGTATTTTATTTATTTTATTGCATTGTATTGAATTGTATTGCCTTGTATTGCATTTTATTGTATTGTATTTTACTTTATTTTATTGTATTGTAGTGTATTTTATTGTAGTGTATTGTTTTGTATTTTATTTTATTTTTTATTAATTTATTGTATTGAATCGTATAGTATTTTATTTGATTTCATTGTATTTTTTTGTACTGTATTGTATTTTACTGTATTTTATTTTAAGTCATTGTATTGTATTTTATTGCTTTATATTGTCTTGTATTACCTTGTATTGCCCTGTGTTGTCTTGTTTTGTCTTGCTTTGCCTTGCATTTCTTGTATTGCCTTGTATTGTATTTTATTGTATTGTATTTTACTTTATTTGATTGTATTTTATCGTATTGTATTTTATCTTTTTCATCTTATTTCATCTTTTTGTATTTTATAGCTGGGAATTGGACCCAGGTCTTTTAGGGAATTTGATATTTATTAGGGCTGCATTGAAGGATTTGTCAGAGACAGGAAAGCCAAAGTGATGTGAGCTAGGAAGAAGCTCAACATACAGCAAGGAAAGGGAAGGGCAGTGGAGGGAGCCCGTGGGGAGCAGGGCAGACCCAGGAGTTTGTTTCTGGAGTGAGCACTCTGCCCTGATATTCAGAAAGAGTCCCACAGAGGACCTAGGAACCCACTCTCCAATGAAGGTTTAATCCATAGGCATTTAGAGCGGGTCTCCAGCTTCCTAGCCAGAGTAGCTTCTTGAGGGATGGCTATGGAGCCTGAGGGGTGCCTAATGCAAGGGTGTCTCCGTGAAATCACGGGGAGCTGGAATGGCAGAAGGCTCCATGCCTTGCCTAGGATGCAGAGCTCCTGTGTGGCTGAACTCAGGCACTTTCCATCAGGGCTCTGTCACACTGTCTCTGTACCTAAACACTGACATTGCCACTGAGCCCCTGGTATTGAGCTTTACTGGAAACCAGGCATGGTGAGGCACGCCTGTAATCCCAGCAACTTGGGAGGCTGGGACAGGAGGTTCTCAAGGGCAAAGCCAGCCTCAGCAAGTTAGCAAGGTCCTATCTTGGGAAAAAAAAAAAAAAAAAAGGTGGATATGTAGTTCAGTGCCACAAAGCTCCTGGGTTCAATCCCCAGTACTGCCAAAAAATTAAAAAAACAAACAATAACTTAAACCCTGTATTGGACAGTGGTTACTATTACTACTAATGATATCATAACAACTTATTACATTTCACAAAACACTTTCAGATCCATAATTTAATTCTGCTCTCCACAAAGTCAAACATTTATTCATTCATTCAACAAGTAAGAGCATTCAGTGCTGACCACGTGCAAACGTGTTTGAGGCGCTGGGAATGTGTCCAAGACTTATGTTGACCCTAGATTAAACACCTCTCCCTCTTGGTCTTGCATCTGCCAAATGAATAAACTAATAATTTAATTCTAAAACAATATATAAGGGACCAACAGAAACTGACTTGTGCAGCTTGTTGGAAAGGAAAGAGCCCCTGTGCCCTGGGGCCTTCCAGGAGGGGAGCCCAGGGGCTGTGGGTAAGCACAGCTGCTCCCTCCTGCAGCTGTTCCCTCCTGCTTCCCGGGAAGCAGGATTAGTGTAGCCCAAAGGAGGGAAGAAAGGGAGTCCCGGAAGCCTGAGGAAGGGACTGTCAAGCAGAAGAGTTGGGCAAGGCCTGGAGCAGGAAGTGAGGCCACCAGGGATCTTTGTCTTTAAAATGAAAGGAGCAGCCACCCCCCATGCGCGCGCGCGCACACGCACGCATGCACACACACACACACACACACACACACACACACACACACACGGGCTGGGAAGGGTCAGGGTCAGTTCATCCACTGGAGCTGAGAATGAATGGGAGGGACAGGGACCGCTAGGACTGAAACTATTAGGATTCACTTGTTAATTTGGGAGATCCTCACTTCCCAGATCCTCAGCAGGCCTCCAGTGGGTGTGTTCAGGGCAGTTAACTGGGGAAGAAAAGATGACACTGTCTCCCCAGTCTTGTTGGGGAGGGAGAGGGGAGAAGAGAGAGAGCAATGTGGGCTACATCCAGAAGGTGAAGGGACCACTGTTACATTTCCCCACTGTCAATTTCTACCTTCCATTTCTATGGAAAAGGGGCTACTTCCACATGTCCAAGCTACTTTGAGCTGAGGGAGGGCCAAATTGGGGGAAAGTGACCAAAGTCCTTGTTTTCTGTGAGATGGGGCATAGTGTTAAGAGTGTTCAACACCACAGCAGTCCAGAGGTCCATGATGGCAGCTGGCAGGTGACTGGACAAGGTATCCATAGGCAAGGTTTATGACAGGACAACAAGAAACATGACAGAAAGCTTTACTTTTTTGGCAAACAAGTACAATGAAAACAATTGGTATTTCAGCCAGTCTCTGGAATGCAGGACAGCCTGTGTCTCTGGAGTCCTCCGTGATGGTTAAATATTAGGCACTTTCCTAAGTACCCTTCCTTTACAGCCTCCAGCTTTCCTTAATTTTGGTAGGGCTGACACAAGTGTACATCTTAAGTTTTATTTAAAATATATATATATATATATATATATATATATATATATATATATATATATAGTATTTTTGTAAATGTCCCTGTAGGACTGTGCTCTGCCAGGTGTTCAAGACCAACTTGGTCAAAACTGACCTTGTTCCCATCTAAAGAGTCATCTGAGATTCATCAGCAATCACTCTTGGGGACATGGCTGAAGCCTCCTGGCTCCTTTAGATTTTCTCTATCAGTGGTGCCATGGGCCAGGCTGGGTCAGGTCAGGGTCTTGATGACCACACATGTGGCTTCTCTTGGAAGCTTCATGCATTTCACTCTCCAGTGACCCTCCTCTTTGCAGAATATGCACCACCAGTTGGCTTTCTGTTCTCTAGGGTCCTCTCCATCTCCCTTATGGCAGATGAGGTGACTCACCAGGGTTTCAGAGCCCTTAGAGGGTCCCATGATTCCCTGTGTGCTGGCTGACCTTAGAGGGCAAAGGCCAAATATTGGCTGCTTTTTTCCTTTGCCCTTTTACTTCCTTGATTTTGATCTCCAAATTTTCGGTTTTAAACACCCATCAAACCACTTGCACCAGTCTTAAAGAGGGAGTAACAGGTTATAGCATTAATATCTGTAAGTTTACAGTTAACCCTTTCACTTAATTGGGTTAGTATTAGTACTGCAAGTCAGCATTTTATACTATTTATCCTGTAGGTGATGGCTTATTCTCCCAAATTAACCCAAGGTTTTTGTTTTTTTCCTTTTTCTTTTAGAAGCAGTACCTCTGCAAAACACAAACAGGCAACACTTATAAAGTTTACAAGGAAAATTAAAAAAGTGAAATTAACTGAGCAAAAACATTCAGTTTGTGTAGTAGCTATGAACCAAGAAAAATGACTTTTATAATCTTGAACCTTTACATAGTTATACATTCTATCCCCTGTTTGAGATCACAGTAATCTTTACAACAAAAATCAATCTTTTGAACACAGAAGTCTAGCTTCTTTTGGAGCCATTCTAACATGGAATAAGGTGGGATGTGGGATGCCATTCTTGCATGCGATTTGAGTCACCTCCTCTGCTGGGTGAGAGATGCTTAGACACATTTTTGTGTTCAGAGCTTTCCCCACCCTTCTCAGGTCCTAGGGCTTGTCCGTGTGGAGGTGTGCCTGACTACAGCCCCTGAAGACTCAATTGTCTCACCTGACCTTGGGACACTGCCCCCCCTTAATCTTCATTGGATGGGATTTTCCCCAGAAATTTTTGTTCCTCAATAAAAGTCCACTCCCTGGCTTGTTTCTCTCTCTCTCTCTCTCTCTCTCTCTCTCTCTCTCTCTCTCTCTCTCTCTCTCTCCCTCCCTCCTTCTCCTCTTCAGTAAACCTCTAATAGGTAGCTCGAGGCTGGGGGTACAGAAAGCCATCCTGGAGCTGGTTTAAAGGTAATTAGAGTCTGTCTCTTTAATTCAAACTCCCTTTGGATTTCCAGGTAGGGAACCTTCACCTATGACACCTGGCCTGGCCAAGGGCTGAAGTGGGAGCCTGAGCCTTATCTAAGGTAGGGTGGGGTTCTTCATTATATCTGAAATATGAATGAAAGAAAAGCTTAGAGAGCTTTTAACCCTTTTTGTGGAAAGTGGTAAAATGTTTTCATGTTTTACAATATTTACCTTTAAAAAGATCAGTCACTAATTATCTTTTAAAAATACATTTACCCCAGTGTAAAAAGTAACAGAAGGGCTGGGGTTGTGGCTCAGCCATAGAGTACTCACCTGGCATGCCTGAGGCATGGAGTTTGACCCTCAGCACCACATAAAAATAAAAATAAAGATATTGTGTTCACCTGGGGAAAAAAAACCTAAAAATAAACAAATATTTATAAAAGTAACAAAATTATATATATATATATATATATATATATATATATATATATATATATATATATGTATAATTGATAACAGGTCCTGTTACAGAACATTAAATGACATAAAGAAATCTCCAATTAAATTTGCTATTTCTTTAAGTTTAAAATTACCATTTCAGACAAATTTAGTTTGGAGAACATTAGCTTGGTAAAGCGCTTTTCCAAGCTTTATATTTTAAAACTTGTATATTAGAAGAACATGAGTATACTTAATATGCAGAGAACTAGTAGTTAGCATCATGATTACACAGATGTCCTTATATTAATCAGTTTTATTTTTTATAGTAAAATTCAGAATTCATAGATCGTTACAGGTTTGCGGAGTTTAGCAGCACTACCAAAAATCAAAGCATAGCCTTAAATCTTTTATGCATTTAGAGAACAGTGTTAATGGTCAGAACTAGACTTAGTTAAAGCAGACAGATTTATATCAGTTTCTCAATTGGCAGTGTGGCTCTTTTATGTCAGATGCAATATATAAAAGATAACGCTTGTTGGTTAAACCTATATGAACTTTCATTTTATAAACTTTTACAAAACATTTAGATAAGGCTCAAACATATTTAGTTTCAGATGTATACATATATGTAGGGACATATATTCAGGTTATTCATGAAAAAAAAATCAAGCCTGGCCAAAATTGTGAGTTATCTGTTTCTCTAACAAAGAAAAATCCTAAAAGTAATAGGCATCACACTTTAATGTTTTAGAGCTCAAGCCTTGCACAAACTGTTACTCATTAGTGTGAAGTTTTTTAACAGGCAGCATAGGCAGAGTAGGAGATCTGGCAAAGCTGACTCAAGTCACATTTCCAACAACCGTCCAGAAGAGGATGAATCACCATTAATGTCTCTCTCTTAAGGGGTTATCCCCTCCTCCTCAAGGGCAAGTTATTTCCTCCTAAAATAAAATTGTGGTTGAGAAAACATTGATCACTTTCTCAGGGTCCTTCTGGTCTGAAAAGCCTCCTTCTCTTCTAGGAGACCTCCAGCAGAGCAGGAAGGCACTTGCAAATGAAGTTGTTACTCTTTGCGTGAGCATGTTATCTGTACATTTAATTTTTATAACAAATTTTATCCCAGGAGAGGGATCAGGCTGGAATAGTTAAAAACAAAAAACTATGCCTTAATCTTTTTCCCTTCCAGTTTGTGCTCAAGAGGTTTGACCAGTCTCCCTTATCATCATCATAATGCCATCAACTTTAAGTGAGTTCCCCACTGTCAATTGTACCTAGAGATTCTCTCTACATTTGTATGTGTGTATGTATCTAGGGAATTCTGTACAAGGAAGGTCACATTGACCATACAAAGACTGTTAGGGACCTCTCTCTGCAGATATCAGCAGGGCCAAGATATAGGTGCTTAGACCCTTGTATTTTAGTTTTTTGGGCAACAGGTAGGGCTACACCCAGAAGTGTCCTCTGGGCAAATAAGACATGCTGTCAGAGCTTAGAAAGGGGAGACTATCTTCTCCCCAGGTTATTGTTTAATGAAGAGTACTGGAACCCATTGCCCCTTTCCTAGTGACTGGCAGCTTTTATTTTTTTTTTACCCCCCATTAAGATAGGCTAGTTAATCATCAGACAATGAGTGTAATGGGCTCCAGATAAGGCTAGTTATTTATTTGTTTATTTTTTCCAAATATAAAGTAAACCCAGTGAGGTCCAGCATTCCAGTCCACTCCTTTGTCCCCAGGGTGGCAGGAAAATGGAAATGGAGGTGGACTCAAATGGAGGTTGCAAAAAAAATTCAGACTTGAGGGCTAAAGGCATTCAGCCAAATAGAAAGTCACGGCCAAGCCAATAACTTTCATCCCTCCCCAACATCCTACAGCATAGATTCCAACAATTAGTTCCAACGCTTTTAATGTCTGTTCAGCATGGACTCTGATCAGAGCCTTTATCCAGCAGCCTTAAGTTCCCAGACTAGTGTACTCAAGTGGAAAAGCTTTTGGCCACTTTCTTCCTCACATGACAGGGAATTTCATTTCTTTTTCCTCACTCAAAAAATAATTTAAAAAATTTTTATCCTCTGCCATCCTCCATGGATTTCATTCTTTGAACCCATGAGACAAGAACACAGAAAGAAAATCAGTGAGACCTACAGCCCACATACATTTCATTTGTCTTCAGAGGCAGCAAACTGAGCCCTGTTCTCAAACTTTTATCTCTGGGCAAAGAATGGCTAAAAAGCAGAGTAGAGGGCAGATCCTGTTTGCCCATTTCTCTACAGACCAGGCAGCTTTCTTGAGTTGTATTCATTCATTCATTCATTTATTTATTTATTAATTAATTAATTAATTTATTTATTTATTTATTCTTTGATCCCAGAACTGGTGATCCTGACCCACAGCAGGATGATTTGCAGTTGCCTGGGGCCAGGCTGAGAAGGTGCTCACACTGTCAGCACTGGGTTGAAAGGAAAAAACTTCTTTTTTTTTTTCCAGTCCTCCTTTGGTGTCCTGCTGCTCACACATTAGGGCAGCACCTTTTGCATTCAACTTAGTTTTGGCTGTTAAGACTCCTTATTATGTAATGGCCTACATGTCTGTATATACAGAACACTTATTTTATCTCTGACAGACCAACTCCCAACTGTACAATAATTTAGAAAACCATTCAAAGACCAGATTGTCACAGTAAAACATGATTTTTTTCTTAGACACGTTTGCATCTATAGGTGGCCCATTCAGCCAAGATCTTTCCCAAGAAACAATCTATAGGATCAATACCCTATTGCCCATGTCTTAAAAGGCCAGAAACAGATACAAACAAAGAAACAAAATGACAGAGAAACAGAGAGGATCCCCAAACCATGGCAGACAGATGGGGACCTTTAAAACAGACCAGATAGGGGGAAAATCTCCCCAAGTTCCCAACTTCTGCTTAACCGTGACTCCTACATCACTGGCGTCACAGATGTTCCCATAGGGGTGGGGAACCAGGTGCTCCCACAAAGGAGACCAGAAGTGTAGAATCAAAGGTCTCAGTGTGCACCGGGCAATTTACCAGGTGGCCAAGGTGCCGAAACTTTACTGCATTCAGTTTCCTTTTTCTCCAAGTAGACCAAGATGGAGGGATCCTTACAGTGCAAGGAAGGAAGGCGGAGTCCCCCGGAGCTCAGGGGCTTCAGCAGCTGCTGGGAGTCCCTGTGTCCCTCCCTTTACTTACAGGAATAGCTCCTCTGGTTCAGTTCCACCCGAGGCCCACTCACCCCTAACTTTCCAGGAGCTCTCCAAAAGTTCATCTTACATCTTCAGCATGAAAGTGCAGTTCATGGAGTGCCAGGCCTGTCCAAGAAACCCAGAGCCAGGGCTTCTTCTCGGGTCCCATCTGGGGTGCCAAGATTTGTAACCAAAAGCTCAGTCCCTGTCTCCAATGCCAATTTGATAATGAGGCCAAGGTTTTGAGGAAAAGGAAAGAGAAGCTTCATTGCTTTGCTAGCAAAGGAGATAAAAAAAAAAAAAAAAAAAAAAAAAAACTTTTTCAAGGGTTACATTCTAGGAGGGGGCCTTCAAATTGCCCTGATGGCCTATTAGTATTCACATTTTGGAGATCCTCACTTCCCAGATCCTCAGCAGGCACCCTCTTCCTGTAGCAGGTGTTCGAGGGCAGTTACCTAGGGAAGAAAAGATGACACTGTCTTCCAAATCTTGTTAGGGAGGGGAAGAGGGGAGAAGAGAGGAAATTTTTTTTTTTTTTAAATAAACCTTAGAGCAATGAGGGCTACATTCAGAGGTGAAGGGACCACTGTGAGATGAACCCAGTGATCTCAAGGGAGGGGAAGCTCAGACTACCAGGATGGGGTGGGGAAGGGCTGACTGGACTCTGGTCCATGGGAGCCAACAGGGTGTTACCGCTGAGGGATGGGAGCTGGAGTGAAATGCAGAAAGGAGTCACTGAGGTGTTTGGGCTACGTGACAAAGAAATGAGCAGGCCTCCCTTCAGAAGGGGAGGCTTTAAAATATCTTTTTATTATTCAGGGAGACCTGGAGATATTTGTGGTTAAGATTTAGGCATATAGACATATAGAGCTTAGAATTTCTATTTTTTTTTTTTTTTTTTGTGTGTGTGTTAGGGATTAAACTCAGGGCCTTGTGCATGCAAAGCAAGCATTCTACCAACTGAGCTATGTCCCCAGCCCCTAGAATATCTATTTTGATGACAGGTGGCACTTGACTGTGAAAAGCTAAGGTTCAGGAGAAAGAATGAAGAAGGTCAGGAATTAGATATGGATTTAGACGATCTGGTGGATTTAGAGGATCTGGCAGGTAATAAGCCAGAATCCCAGGGGAATGGTGGGAACCTTTTAGGAATTGGAAGGAATGAAGAAGAGGTTGCAATAGGAACTGTGGAGATCCCTGAAGCTTAGCACACTGGAGCTGAGAAGGACTGACATTTAGTGGCCCACAGAAATCAGAATAAAACCCAGGAGGTGACAAGTCTCAAGGCCACTGTTGAGACAAGGCTGTCAGGTTCCAGGGCAGGCAAGGGGTGTTCCTGAGGCTCCCCTTCACCCTGCAGAGAGCAGAGGCTTGTAGACTTGCCACTTCCCACAGAGAAGGCTTCCTGTCCCAGAGAATGGCTCAGTTCCTGGAGGTTTCACCCCAGAGAGCCTTTGTCATCCCGGTGGGGAAGGCCGCACTGCAGAGCTGTCTCCTGCACTGCTTGCACATCAGAGACAGCTTGGTTTCTACATCTTTCTACCTCTTCTGTTTGCAAATGAGAGGCAGAGAGGGCAAGCATGTGCTTGTCATCAGACAATTAAGAATCTGAAAAGAAAGTTGTCATTCACATGATTGCAAGGCCAGGGAAGGACAGTCGCAGAAATCTCCCAGAAGAAAAAAAGCATCTTGAACTTTGAGATGGAATTAAAAAGGAAGAATACACTTTGGGTAGATTATCAAGAAAACATTAATTAAATTTGCTCATAATTTATATTTGTTCAGCATTTAAGCATTTAGTATTAGAATATTACAATATTGGTTTAGCAATTACATATTAGATAAAAATGAAGACAAAGGTGGCAGAATAGAGGGTCTTCCATGACTTTTAAAGGATTTTGTTGGAAAGGTACAGAATATACTTCAAAAATAGTTATTTTTATCATTTCATTTTCAACATCACCATTTTATTTAAAAAACACAGTTAATTTAAACTAGTCACATCAATCATGACCTTAAATACCTACCCTAATACTGTGAGGCCAGTAAATTGTTCCAGGCACAGGAGACCCCGAGGGAAGGACCCCTGCTGCGGTCTTGGGGCCAGTCCCCTGAGCAGGCAGGAGGCTGCAGCTGTCCCCTGGCCCCATGAATGGGTGCAGCCCTTTGGCAAGCTGATGCAAACCTTCCTTAGTCCCTCCTGACCCTGAAGAAAACCAGCTGAATCAAATTTCTAGGGCATTCCTACTTTTACAAACACATGCAGAGATAAAGAGAGAAGATCGAAATCCATGTTATGGTCGGAGCAATGAATTTCACGATCCTCAAAAACTGTTCCCAGAGTGAAGACTGTGACTGGAAACACACACGTGTGAAGGATGATTTTGAATATGTTGATGTAAAAGGAAATGAAACTTTAAACAATCAGAGGTATCCAGGAAAAAAAAAAAGGGGGGGTGCAAGGAATGAGACAGAGGAGGAGCCAGCCAGGAAGGTGAGGGAGGGTCCAGGAGGGAGCAGCCTCAGCCTGCTGGGCCCCCTGCAGGGTTTCCATCCCTCAGTGATGGGAAGATACTGAAGAGAATGGAAATTATAAGGACCATACAGAACTCTTTAATACGAGACTATTAATTTGAAAGAAAAGCCATGGAGTAAGTGGGGGGCCATTCGGGAAAAGTTTGAGGAGACCCTCCAGGTCCAACGTTCCCGCATACACAGCATCTCCTGTCTGCTTGTATTTCAAGAGGCTGCCCTGAGCTGGGCACTTGGTGAAGCTGTATGTCCGTTCTCCGCCGCTCTCCAGGGCCCTTGGACTGGCTGCGGGAGGACCCTGAGCACAGCACTTCAGGACTGAAGGTCGCCCATGAGAGGAGGGTCAGGGTGGCCCCCGGACGCCAAGGTCCCTGCCTCCGTTTCTGCCATCGGTGGCAAGATCAGCGGCGCCTCGTCGCAGATGAAGAAGTAGGGCCGGAGGACACCCGACGACACTTGGCTGAAGCTGTAGATGTGGGACCCGTCCGTGACGTTGTAGAAGGACACCTCGCCGGCCTCGTAGTCCAGAAAGACCCCGATGCGGCGCGGCCGCTCGAGCTGCAGCAGGGGCGCGGACGGAGAGGCCAGCACCATGTACTCGCAGCCGCGCAGCAGCCACAGGGCCCAGACGCCGTTCTCGGGGGGACGGTGTAGCTTCCCCCTTCCTCTGCACGGAGTCCTGGCAGACGCCCAGGCCCCACTCGGCCCACGCTCCCACCACCACCTCCCAGTAGTGTCTCCCTGATGAGAAGCTCTGCAAGCCCAGGATGCAGGGCCAGGTGTCGAATCGCTCGGGGTTGCGGGGCACGTCCCTCCACAGCTCCCCGTCCTGCACGCTGCGCAGGTCGGCCGTCAGCAGGAGGCTGGGGTGCGCGGTGGAGGGGTCCAGCTTCACATCCACTGCAGAGAGAGTGATGGGACACGTGAATGCACGGGAAGGGCTAGACGCCCCCCCTGGGGGGGGCGGGTGAGCGTCGGCAACGCCCTCTCTCAGACTGCCCCAAGAAATAGGCCTTTCTCCAGGGTCTGAGCAGGTCTTTGATCTGCTGGGGCGCCCAGGGCGGCCTTAACCAGACCATTAGGACAGCAGCGCTGTCAGCCTGCTGGGAAGCCAAACACCCAGTAGAAGGCAACTTTGCATTTGCACCCAGAGCTCTTGGGTGCACTTAGGATCATCTGCGCTTGGCATGAAATTTATAAACTGCTTGGGGATTGTTTTTCTCAAAACGTATAGGATAATTTCATTAATATGAAATCCACTACTTTCAAAGTGGTGTGACTGTGGTGGGGGAATTGTATACTAGATGCCCTGACTCTACACCCTGGTGTTATTACCTTCATGATTATGTGACATTCTAGGACAACAGAGGCTATCTGGGAGGGTCTGATCTAATCCCACAAGCCCTTTAAAACTAGAAAGTCCTCTAGCTATCAGGATGGTGGCAGAAGAGTCTTAGACTTGGCTCTGATACAGCCTTGCCAGGGTGGAAGGTGGGAAGGGTCACGAGGGGAAGGTGAGAGCACTCTGGAGCAGAGTGGCCCCAAATGATGGCTTGCAGGAAAACAAGGACCATGGCCTTGCAGCTGCAGGAAAGTCCAGCTGGAAAGATCCTTCCCCAGACTCCTCAGAGAGGCGCAGTCCAGCCAACCCCTTGGTTTTGGCCTTCGGAGACCCGAACCCAAGCAAGGGAGCCAGCTGCTCCCACCTGCAAATCTGATCTTTGGACCTGTGAGCTTACTAGTGGGTGTGGTCCAAAGTGGCTGTTTATAGTGATTGGTTCCACAACAGGAGGACCATCTAACATGTACTGTGGAGTCCCCGCAAGACTGATGCAGGATTGATGCACATACATAGTAGGCAAACGCATATACATCAAAACCAGAGTACTTCCTTATAAGTACTCAAAGGTAGTAAATTCATTAATAGACCTTAAGGTCATGGCAAAAACAGTTACTACTCGTACTAGTCTAATTCATCTTCAAGCCACATGTCATGAACTTCTATGGATATCTAAACCTGACTGGCCACATCACTAGGCTCTGTGTGTTCATTACCTATGTTAAATCAGTAAGCCACCTTCCTCTTCTTCTTCTTCTTCTTTTTTTTTTTTTTTGGTACCGGGGATTGAACTCAGGGACATCTGACCACTGAGCCACATCCCCAGTACTATTTTGTATTTTATTTAGAGACAGGGTCTCACTGAGTTGCTTAGCACCTCGCTTTTGCTGAGGCTGGCTTTGAACTCATGATCCTCTTGCCTCAGCCTCCCCAGCCGCTGGGATTACAGGCATGTACCATCAAACCCGGCTAGGAAGCCACCTCTAATGTGGCTATTACCACCTCACAATATTGATGAGGAGATTCAAAGACTGTACCTGGTTTCCCAACTCCAGAGGAAGCAAATACCAGCCTGGAATGTGGCTCCTGTGGGACTGCCGGGCTCATTTAACATGTCACCTCTTTGCACAATGCTCAGCTCCATTGTTAGCCAAAGAAATCTGTGAACGAGCTTTGACTAGTTCTCCCTGTTCCTGTCTCCTAAACCTAGCTATCAAGGGCAATGGGACCACTGCGCACAACAAACTGTCCTGCCCCCTGCCCAGTGGCCACCAGGGTGGTGGAGGAACGCTCCTGTGTCAGTTGACACCATGAGGACCTGACTGTCCTGGAGAGATTCCTACTCTTTTCCAGACTCACCAGCGCCCATGCTTCCCTCCTTCTTGATCTCCCCTCTCCTCTGTCACTGCCCCAGGACAAGCTGCAGTGCCAAGTTGGGGACTTCTTTCTCGGCTCATGCCCTGTAGTTCTGGGTTGGCTCACTCAACACTCCAGTCAACTCCAGTCCTCTGCTACTGATTGCAGTGTGTGTTGCCAGCCTGGTCTCTCCCCTGAAGGTTCTTATTGTGAACTCATCTGCCTCCCTGGCCAGTTTTGGATTCTCAATACCTGCCACAGCACCAACCTGCCCCCAAACCAGTCGCCCTTCTTGGGCCTTGCCTGCAGCATGGCCATCAGCACAACCAGCCGTTTTGTGTGGCAGTTCTCGGGGTCCAAGACCCTGGGTCCTCCTCACTCTCCTCTCACCACAACACACAGCTCATCCAGGAGCAGATCCCAGCAGCTCCGCTTCCATGGCCGGCCAAGGATATGGCCATCTGGCACCTTTCATACCAACACTGGGGGTCACCTACACTCATCTGCCACTGAACAGTGACAAAGGACACCAGCTGCTGTCTTGGTGACTTTAATTCATCACAATAAAGCACCCGGATGATGTGCACACCATGCCAGTCCTACTGTGCTGTCTCCCCAGGAACACCCTGTGCTCTCCCGCTGAGTGCCGTTCACAGAAGCGGCCCACCTCTCCAGCCCTGCTGCCTTGTCCTCCTTGCCCTCCCCCTGGGCTGCCCTCACCATCCTGTCCTCACAGTGCCAGTAAACCTGCCGTACTTCCTGCTGCCCGACGTGCAGCTTTTTCTTTCTATTAATATAATTATTAACATGCATCAATTGTAGAAATTAGTGGACGTCACTGTTTCCCCTCATCTAGTTCAAACTTGGAGCCTCTGGCCACCCTCATCACACTCTACAGAAGCCTGTGTCCTCTCCTCATAGCTGTGTGCCTGGGTAACTGAAGTCAGTATTTGCACCGTGAATCACGGGTCATAGCACATTTGATTTGCTTTTGTTCTTCAATGATTCACTCCACTGGTAGAAAAGGCAGCATGGGCTGGATTCATTCACTAACTATTTCATTCGGTAAAAAGGAAAAGCATAGGAGGTGACAGAGTCTGGGGATGTGCTGCTAAGGCCCTCATCAAGTCACATGGCTAGTGTATGTTCACCTGTCCACCAAATGGGGGAGGTGGTCACTGGGTGCTACAACTGAGGTAGGTTTTCTCATTACAGGGCAAGACTGTCCCTGGGAAGCCACAGTTTGTATTATGTGGAACAAAGTAGATTTTAAAAGGAAATAGTAAAAATATTGAATCGTCACCATTTGAAAGAACAACATGTTGGGTGAACAAAGCCATTTCATGCAGACCCTCTGGGTGTCCCTGACTGGCATCCACTCGGATTGTGCACAAATGTCCCCTCCCCCTTCCTGCAGGCAGGTGCACTGTTCCACCCCTTCACAGCCTGACTCACCCCAACACTGAAATCCTCAGGAAGGCCAAGAGCAGTGCTTGAGTCATGGTGAGAGAGTGCGGTGTATTTTTGGTCTATGTCCCAGGTCCTGACACACCAGTTCCCAAAAGTCCTGAGACAAGGGACTCTTTTGCATGCTAATGAGATGTCTGGTGCTTGGTGGCCTAGATGACCTCAGGATGGGGCTGGTTTCCAGGGAACCCCCTTTGTATTAAAGGGATAGAACCTTCAGTCCAACATCCCCCTACCTCTGGGAGGAGAGTGGGGGCTGAAGCTCCAGGGGTCAGCAGTGGCCAGTGGTGTCATTGGTCATGCCTGCTGAATGAAACCTCCATAAACCCAAAGACGGAGCTTGCCAGTGGCTGCACACAAGGAGATCCTGCAAGGAGCACCCAGAGAGGGTGTGTTGCCTCTCCCCACATCACCCTGTTGTTTTCCTCCACCCGGCTGCTGGTCCCCATCCTCTGCAACACCCTGTATAATAACTGACCAAGTGTGAGTAGGGTCTGAGTTCTGGGGGCTGCTCTAGCAAACAAACCGCGCTCATAGAGCGGGTCCCGGGAAAGCTGCTTTGCAGTTGGCTGGTCAGAGGCACAAGCCACAGCCTGCTTGTTCCTTGCTCCTGAAGCAGGGCACAGCCTTCCTGGACCAGGCCCTCAACCTGTGGGATTTGATGATGTCTGCAGGTGGACAGTGTCAGAATAGAGTGAGTGGGAGCCAGCGGGGCAACCCCGGAGAACTGACCGACTCCTCGAGGGAGACACCCACATGTTCTGCTGGGCAGGACTGACGCATTGTGCCCCAGGAAGGAGCTGGAGGTTTGCCAGGCTGGGCCCCAGGTGAGAGGCCACGACAAGGCAACAACCTGAGAGCTCACTCGCATATGCGAGCACACTTGCACAGTGAGTCTCAGAGACCTGAGACTCTGCTGTGGCTACTCTGCTGTGGCCACAGGCCAGGGCAGTAAGGGCAGCAGTCAGCCCCACACTCCCAGCATCAGTTCCCAGGCTCGGGGGCTCCACCCACCTTGGAATCTCCTCAACATTTCCCGCATGCCAGGGATGCGACACGTGGTCTTCAGCTCCATGGGGATGGTCTCTGGTTCCAGCCGCATCACAGCCTTACTTCTGAGAAGAGCAGAGAACCCGGAAATGTCAGCATGGCCACACAAGCCCTCTCCGCCTCCCCAGCTCCCTCACTGGAGCGGAAAGTACACTTACCGGCTCAGGGCTCCTTGCACACCCTGGAAGTAAGAGACACAAGCAGGTGTAAGTGCTTCCCACAGTTGACTGGGGACACACCACGAAAATGTCTTTAGAATATACTGGAAATAATTAACAAGCAACATAAGACTGCAGATGACAGTGGATCTCTGTTAATTAAAGGCAAAAAAGGCTATAATTGAATTCTCAGATGACTCTCAAATTTAAAAATCA
Organism: Urocitellus parryii; assembly: GCF_045843805.1. NCBI lineage: Eukaryota > Metazoa > Chordata > Mammalia > Rodentia > Sciuridae > Urocitellus > Urocitellus parryii. The sequence continues at coordinate 161,364,279 of NC_135531.1, read as the reverse complement.
GGCATATAATTAGAACAGAGTCAGACTACACAAAGTTTATATTAATTCCCATGAAACCTATCCATCAACTATGGATTGTCAACTGATAGCTCTGGTTGTTGGGCTATTTTAACAGTTACATTCTGCACTTTATACAGATGGAATTAGGGTAAAAATCCTACATGTTTTTGGAATTTACTTGAGGAACAGAGATAAGTACGGCACAGATCCTGGGTCTGGGCATATCGCTCATGGTCGAGGGCTTGCCTGACTTGAGCAGGGCCCTGTGTTCTGTCCCAGTACTCCAGAAAAAGTCATCCTCAAATTCGAATTCTCTGAACCAACAGACAAAGCTACTAACTGTCTAAGGAGATAAGAAAGGAAGTCATTACTATCCAACAACAGTGTATCTCAAAGCAGGTAACAAAAAGGTCACCTCCAACACACTTGTCTTCTTCCCTAAAAGTGGTCAACAGTCGGACAAATTTCAACAAGGCTTGAATGCAGGGAAACCATTTGCCTTGTCCTTTATGGACATGATCGGCCTGGGTCTTGGCCAGTGGGGTAAAATGAAGATCATTGGTATCAGAGAAGAAAGAGAGAGGACACAGACAAAAATTATGTAAGAGTATATTCTTACTATGATTTGTACTATAAATCATTTTAACATTTATATGGTGCAAAGAAATACTCATTTTAAATGAGATTTATCTGAGATAATGCAGTGAATATTATTTTTGAAAATGCCAACGTTCCTGTGCTTACTTGCCACCTATACTTGAAAAATTAATTTCTTTCTGGCTCTCTGTTTACTCATTAGGAAATGAGCACAGCCATGACATTGGTAATGGGAATGAAGATAGAATGGGCAGATTAAATAAAGTGCTTGGTAGATAAAAGCGTTTCATGCAGTTACTTAGTGATTCCCCATCAGATCCACAATATTGACAACTGTGTTTGCAAATGTCACAAGACAGCGACTGGGTTTATGTGCCTGGAACTTGCAGTGTCCAGAGGCTAGTCAGTTGGGACACTGTGGGCCAGCTGCTCAGTGGGGATCTGCACTCTCTTTTAGGTTAGAATCCTTGCCTGTTACTGGGGCAAGGTACAGAGAAAAGTACCAGGTGAATGAATTTCTCTTGCAGGCAGCCCTGTGAACAACACCTGTGGGGCAGAACAGCTGTGTCTGTGACCCCAGACCCTGGGGAGGCTGGGGCAGGAGGGGGCGGTTCAAGGCCAGCCTGGGCCTCTGAGTGAGACCCTGTCTCCAATTAACACTTTAAAAAGGCTGCTCTGAAGTCCCAACAGATTGAGAAATCAGCACAGAAGGTCCATACATTCCCACCATGCCTGGGACGAGTGTGCAGTACAGGCCAGGAAATTAGTGTTCACCTTAGGACTTAACATGGGAATTTCAAGCTGGACTAGGTGAAGCACTGCTCATACTTCTGGCTATTTTCCATGAAATGGGCTGCCAGAGGCTTTGGGGGTTGAACATTCATGAAAATCAGCAATATCATCTTTGATAAAAGGACGGTTTCTCAGCCAGAATGGCGCAGCTTATCCTTGCCCCAGCTGTTCACGATTACATAAATAATTAATTTTCTCTCATCATGTATTGAAGTTTTTGTCTTTTGCATGAGCTAAATGGTCCTCTGGGTGCCTCCTGACTCAGGGCCCAGTATTCAGTCGTAAGATGCCTTCTAAGGAAGTACTGCAGAGCTCTGTCCTAGAGAGCTGGGTGCCTTCGTGTCCCATGCCAAGGCTTGTCCCCATCCCCTCAGCCTCTGTGGGCCTGGCCTCCTGAGGCCGCCTCACCTCCAGCAGCCCCAGGGCTGGGCGCTGGCACCTCTCCTCCAGCTCCTCTGCCAGCTCCTTGAGGGCCTTGCTGTGCTGGGCCAGCTGGTCCTTACTGTCCCGAAGTCTCTGCAGGGTGGCTCTCTCCTCCTCCTCCAGCCTCTGCAGCTGCAGCTGCTCTTCAAGGGCCAGAAAGCCTCGATGCTTCTCAAACTCCAACCTGAAGCGCTGCCACTGCATCTCCACCTTCTCCTGGAGCAACAGGAGACCCCATCAGGCTGGGGGAAGGTGTGCGGGGCCTGCCTCAAGTGTGGGACGGGCAGCCAGAGAAGGGACGTCCCGCATCATCCCTGAACCCACCCCCCTCACTCTGCACCTCTGGGGAGGACCTTAGAAACCAGAGGCCGGGAACAGGAGAGGTGGCCGGTGGGGTTTTCAAGCTCAGAGTCTGGGAAGACTGTGGCTGTGGGCCCCCTTCTGCTGCAGGGCCAGAGGCAAGGCCTTCGACACGCGGGTTTCAATATCACGAGTCAAATGCAGCAGAAAGAGAAGCGTGGGGATCATCTGGGCACCTCCAAGAGCCTGTGTGGCCCCACAGCAGAGGGCTGGCTCTGCTGCTGGGTGGGTGGCCAGGAAGAGCAGGAGGCCTGGGCTGTGAGGGACAATGTGATAGGAGAACACCGGATGTTCTCTTGTCCCAGGAGAAGCAGGAAACCAGCACAAGGCCGTGTCCTCTGCAGAGTCCAGAAGAACTAACTGCCACGCAGGCCACTCACTCCAGGCTATTACACCAGCCCCTACCCAAATCTCCCATCACGGCTCTTGTTGTTGCTTTCCTGGTGCTGAGGACAGAGCCCCTGAGGCACACCTGGCCCTCACAGGGCGATGTCTGACTGAGCCTAAGGATCACACTGTGCGCAGGGGATCGCATCTAAATGTTATTCTCTTGAAATTAGTAGCTAGAAACCCAGCTTTAAACTGAGCATGAGCGGCAAGTCTCCCTCCCAAAGCATATTCACCTTGGGTTGTCCGTTTTGTTTTTAAACCTGATAGTTTCTTGGTTTAATTGAAAGGCATAAATTATCATCAAAATTATTATAAAAGACACACATATATATATATTTGTAATCCAAATAATAGTTCTCCCCAAATGTCTGGAGGTACTTTGGATCACCCCTCTCGGGGAGGTGCCGCCTGCTGCTGCCATCCACCGCAGAGGTGGGAGTGCTGTTGAGCAACAGCCTGCGGGGACAGCGCCTACACCTCCTGACAAGGAGCTGATGGCCCACTGGCCACAGCACCAAGGTCTCCCACTTCCTTCTTCCCATTTTGCATTCCTACCTCCTTTACTGTTTTCTAAATCACTAATTCATACACTCTTGGCCTCCTCCTGAGGGACACTGACTCTGCATTCCACATTCTGATTGGCTCATAGAAATGCAAACTGTCTCCCAGGTCAGGCTGCTGGAGAGAGGGCTGAGCACTGCCATAGGGAGGGGAGTCCAGGGGTGCACTAGGGATGACGGGGTGGAGGGGCAGCGGCAGCCCAGCTTCCTTCACGTCACCCTCTTGAGTGCCACAATCTCCTCTAGACCTGAAGAAAGAAGTGCTGCTACAGAACTTAGAGCTCGTTTTCATCAAGCCTGTGCCTAATGGTCTGGCTCATGTGAACATGAACGACCAAGAAGTTCAGACATGGCTACTGTCTCTGAACAAGATATCTTAGCATCACTTCTATGTTATGACATGCGTTGGAGGTTTTAAAATACGGGAATTCAGATCTTGCACTTGGGTTCCTGATTTCATAAATCTGTGGTCAGGCCAATATTTAAAAAAATTAAATATTATTAGCTTTAAATAATAAAGATTGTGAATCAGTGCTTAACTTTACCAATAATAGACATAGCAATAGGAGAAGATAAGACTTATTTCATAAGAAAAATGTAGCAAAAATGGTCCTTACGAGCTAGGTACAGTGGTACACCATAACTCCAGTGACTCGCTGAGGCTGGAGGATCACAAGTTTGAGGCCACCCTCTACAACTTAGTGGGACCTATCTCAAAATAAAAAGTAAAAAGGGCTGGGGATGTAGCTCCATGCTCAGCACTAAACAAACAAACAAACAAACAAATAAATAGAGGTCCTTATGAAAATATCTGTATGAAGACAGTGTATCAAACTAAATTTTTGAGGAAGAAAATAATATAAAGAATGATTCTAGCAGGGTGACTTGGAGGAGAAAGAAAAGGAATATTCTATAAAATATATCTGATCATGTTATATACTGTGCTGTGTACCTAATAAACCCTTCCAACATGACACTATATGTGGTTCACAGCCTTGGCACTGTGGCAGGTTTGACCTACAATTCACTGTTGAGGGGTGTAGTTGCTGCTCTGGGCACTGTAGGGGGCCGAGCAACTTTCCAGCCTTTGCCATGAATGGTAGCAGCAAGCGTGGTGACCCAAAGCCTATCCAGCTGTGGAACTGGAGAGGAGGGCATGTGGTCCAGGTTCATAGCCACTGTGTGTAAATGAAATGTAGGAGAAAAACAAGGGGGGAGGGGCTGCTGAGATGCAGAAAGAGGGTACCGTGGATGGATGACCCAAGGAGGCTGAAGGCTCCAGTCCCTCCCTGTATAGATGGTCCCTTGGAACTGCACCACATCTGTCACCAAGCCTGTGGCATTCACTATTTAACTGTCCGACAAATACAGTTTGACACTACAGTAGCAGGTGGTGGCACCCACCCCAGCAGTGAGTTTCACAGTTAGATCAAAAGAGTAAAGCTATTTATAATCTGGATAGGGTCCTGCCTTCAGAGGTAAAAACAAAAATGAACAGTGTCATTTGGGGTCTGGGACAGTTCAGGATGGCCATGAGATGTTTCTATGGAGCACCTAAGTAAATGGCAAGCTCGCTGGAGAATGGATGCCGCAGTCTGGCTGGGCACAAAATAACCCGAGCCGCCACACAGCCTTGTAGGTTCAAACAGCAACCTTTATTCCGGAACTCTCACCAGCACTCTACACACACTTCCAGGGAACACACTGCCTCCACCAGGCTCCCCGCGCCAATTCTCTCAGAACCCTGCGAGAACTCAAAAGTAACTCAAAAGGAACTCCAAAGTAGTGGGAGCCCTAACTAGAGGCAGCAGGATCCACCCTAATCCTGGAGCTGCCCTATTCCCAGCAGGATCCGCCCTAATCCCCTGAGCAGCCCTAATCCCGGAGCAGGGTCACCTTTCAACCATTCTATCTGGCAAAAATGCCAGGTGTCATTCTGACTAAACTGTGGCTCTCAACAAATGGAGACTCAGGAAGAGGGTGGTGCCTGCAGCTCCCCAGGCCCAAGGCCCCCTACCTTCCACAGCACAGTCCTCCTCCCCACGTTGGCTTCCTGCATCATCGCCTCCTCCATCTCCTTCCTCACCAGCTCCAGCGACGTCTGCAGCTTCACCTGTGTGGAGCAGACTGTGAGGACCTGCAGGATCAACTGGAAAACTCCCTAGAATGCAGTGGTCACCTTTGCTGGTAACTCAGTTAATACCAGATGCAAAGATTCATCTAAAATCGTACTCCTTGCACCATTACAATAGTAAAACTACAATGACTAAAATGTAAAAATGGGTGGCAAAACATTTTACATCAACACGATAGGAAACTTAATGACAAGAAATAGAATTACAATGTCAAATAAGTACATTTTATAACGGTGCCAATTTTGAAAAAAAATGCTTATAATGAATATGTAAAAAAATAGATGGAGGGAAATGAAGACATCATTAGGTGAAATGTCATCTATTGGTGCTAGGTTGAAGAGTGATACAATTTTTTATTAATTACCATGAGAAAAGTGTATTTGTTATTAGTACTATAAGTCATGGTATTTCACCCAAAATAAATCTTGTTGCTTAAAATATGTTAAATGAAGTCAGGTGCGGTGGTGCATGCCCATAATCTCAGCAAGTTAGAGGGTAAGGCAGGAGGATCTCAAGTTCAAGGTCAGCCTCAGCAATTTAACACCACCCTAAGCAACTTTGTGAGACCTTATCTCAAAATAAAAAAATAAAAAGTCTGAGGATGTGGCTCAGTGGTAAAGCCCCAGGGTTCAATTCTTGGTATCATTAAATAAATTAATAAATAAAATAAAAATAAAATATTTTAGGTGAAAAACACAATATTCTGTACATATTAAAAGGAGTAAAATAACTATAAAAAGCCTACCAAACAATCAAACAAACAAAACCCCAGAAATTACATCTCTCTTCAATGATAAGACCCTTCGAAGAGGCAAATACATGCCTTTCTTTTTAAAACAGGAATCTCCCATAAAAACACATACAGAAATATGTTTTTAGTAGAAAATAATACAAATTCTACCTCCAAACTTATTCAATAAATCTTACATATATATCATTCACTTTAAAATATTATAATACTCTATATAAAGTACACATAAAGTAACATTAGAATTCATGGTGGCATCAGAATAAAAAGAGGCATATGTTTGGTGTTTGTAAGGAATAGAGCCATTCTCACTTGTAGATGGAGGAAAGCTCTCTGGGACCAAAGACACTGAGCAAAAGCAAGGAGGTGAAAGAAGAGCATGTTTGGGGACAAGAGTGACTAGGCTAATTTTGCTGGGTCCCTTGTTTGGCTTGGATAAGAGCAGAAGGAAGGGAACTTCAGAACCTAGAAAATCGTGATTGACAGGCCAAGGAGTTTGGATGGTACTTGTTTTTTATCTAGTTGACTACTGAAAACAGAGAACGTCTTTAGCATATCACAGCAGCCATGTTCTGGATGGTACCTTGGGGATTTAGACAGACAGGAGCATACTTGACTTTTCAGGTAGGCTAGAGAGCGCCTAGTACCTGTACTTTGTAGAGGATAACAGAAATCAAGAGGAAAAAATCAAGGGAGAAATTTCCAAGATTGTCCAGATTAATGTTGACTGGCAAATACCCCAGTCCTTAACTTAAACAAATAGAATAAATAAATGAACGTTTTAAGAAAGCTGGTACTTGGAACTTATTCCAGTGTGACGGAGTGCTTTGGCTAACTGTGCCATAGATTAAAAAGACAGCGTTGACCTCTTCTGTGCTAGCAGCTGTTCCAGATGCCGGGACAGGCACGTGTTTAGAGTATGTCCCAGGACCCGAGGGCACCTGTGGGAAGACACCTGGGCAGAGTCCCTCGGAGCGCTCTCGGGGTCAAGCACCTCCTCAGGGGAATGCTCAAGTCCTCAGTTCCCAGACCTTCGTGTGGAGTCGAGTGGCCCCCTACTTCAGGGGACCCAGACAGTCCAGGCAGGAGCAGACGCTATTCCTCAGCCAGAGGGTGGCCTTGGTGTCCGTGTTAAGGGACCTAGACAGACACCAGGCAAACGCTGCGCCCTTGGAATCCCGTCAGTGGAAGCGAGTACCACAGAGGTGCAAGGCTGTCACCGAGACTCACTGCGCAGCCCGCCGGCTCGGGATCGGGAAGAAAAAGACCGGCTTGAAAGCCAAGGACCGAGGGTCCTGAGCTCGCTCGGCAGTCGGTCCCGCGCTGGTGCCTTCCGCCCGACACGAGCGGCCCGCGGCCCAGCTCGGCACCCCGGGCTCCCGCGCTCACCTGGTAGCTCCTGGCGGCCTCCCGCAGCGGCGCCGTGTGGTGGCCCTGGTGCTCGGGCGTGGTGTCGCAGACCCAGCACAAGAGTGCCTGGTCCTCCTCGCAGAAGCGGCTCAGGTCCTCGCCGTGCCGCGCCCCCGCGGGCTCCGCGCCCATCCCGAGCTGCCGCACGCTGTCCACCAGGCTGGCCAGCTGCCGGTTGGGCCGAAAGTTCTCGGGCCTGAAGGGGCCGCGGCACTGAGGACAGGCGTACACGTCGCCCTGCGCGCTGTCCGACTTCTCGCAGAACTCCGAGATGCACCGGAGGCAGAAGCTGTGGCCGCAGTCCACGCTGATGGGGTCCTGCAGGAAATCCAGGCACACGGAGCACCGGGCCTCCTCCCGGAGCCGCTCCCCAGGCGTCCCGGAGGCCATGGTACTGGCCTCGCCTGGCCGCGTGGCTGCCGCTGCCCCGCGGCGTTGGTTATCTCCTCTGTCGCCTGGAACCAAGAGAAGGGCTCATGGCCAGGATGGGTTATCGCTGGCTGGGGTTCAAGAGTCTTAATTAACCACTTCTACTGATGATTTACAACTCAGACACCGCCAACCACAGGGGTGAAATTGACATTCAAGTAATCCTCACCTCCTAGGAAGCTGAGCTCTTTCTCTCTTCCTCACTCTTCCTTCCAGGGAACATTTTTATTTATTAATGCAACATTTAAGTCATCTGAAAGGGAAACATTATTGAGATTTGACTACTTATCTCAAAAGTTTAAAAGTCCAAATTTTAACAAAATTCTACAAAAGTATCCTGAAGTGCATCGATGAAGGGAATTAGCCGATTGTGGCCCGTTTCTGTGGTCTGCACGATATTCCAGACGAACTCGACATGGAGGCACACACGTGCCTAAGGGTGAACCCACCCTGAGCCTTTCTCCCTGGAGTCCAGGCCGTGAACCTTCGCAGTGGAGCAGCTACTAATGTTTCCAGGGTCTGGTGATTTGAAGAATAACTGAGCTCCTTCCTCTCTTTATTGCTGATCCACTCCATGGTCTTCCTATAGCATAGTCATTATTTAAATCTTTTTCTTTATATAATATGCTCATTTTTCTTAATCTTCTTTCCACCGAACTTCAGTTTTTCTATCTTCTGTGAATTACCTAATGATAAAGAAATGAGACCACTGAAGAGGAGATACCTGAATAGATGCATATAATGATGATAGAGCTACAGCCCAGCAACAATTCTGAAGGTTTAAAAAATGTGGCACTGGGACTGAGGTTGTAGCTCAATGATAGAGCACATGCCTAGCACGTGGGAGGCACTGGGTTCCATCCTCAGCATCACATAGAAAATAAATATTTAAAAAAATATGGCATCCATTTGCTGACTGGTGTGTTACAATTGGGGCAACACATACACTGGAAGTGAGAAAGAGGTCATCCAAGGTATTTGTTGGAAAGGACACTTGGGGGACTGAGACCAGAGCAAGTAGGGGATTAACCAAGGACCTGCTCCCCCATGGGGAGGCAAAGTTGTAGGAGTACAGTGAGGTCTTTAATGTCATCTAGAAGGCTGGCAGATCGGTGGGAATGTCCGTCATCTGAGCAAAGTGTACTTTCACTATGGATGAGTTTTAAGGTGACAGTGGGTCATGCTTCTGGCAAATCAGTCTGTCTGTGCATGTTTATATTTATTGGTAGCCACGGAACCCTGGGGCCTGAGGCATGAGGATGAGGAACAGAGCCAGGACCTTACCTCTCAAGCAGCCTTGAGGTCAACTGGGAGAGATGAGCACAGAGTCAGGCCAATGGGTCATTACAAGTTATTATCTGGGAGAAACATCACCCACCAGTCCTGCAGGAATATAGCAGAAAACTCTACAGTGACTTGCAGGGTCCAGGCAGACCCTGCCAGGTCTGCTGATGTGTGGGGGCGAGTGAAGGTGCAGGTAGATCCCCCACCAGTGCACACAGCGGCTGTGGAGGAAGGCAGCTGGGGCACCAGATGGCCAGAGGTGGCCAGCCAGGCTCATGCTGGGCTTGAGGGGTGGCAGCAAGATAAGTTTGCAGGGAGTGGCTGGGCCAGATGACTCAGGCCCTGGTCTGTCCTCCAAGGTTCATGCCTATGAGTACAAATCCTGGCCTGGGCTTTGGTAATCAGTGGGGTGTAAAGGACCCTGAGGTTGCCTGCCCAAAGGTAAGGTGGAGAGATGAAATGGATTGGCACTTCAGGTTCGAGCAGGACACTGAAGATGTGAGGTTTGAGAAGAAAGGGAAAGGGCCGCGGGCCTGGAATTGGAGAAGCCGACCTGGTTCCAGGTTGCAGGCTGTGCCACTTGCTAAGAGGCTGGGATGAGCTGGGTCACTTTCCCTGCTGCATTTCATCTCACACTGGAGGTCAGTGCTGCGGCCCTCTTACGAGGCTGTTCAGAGAGGGTCACATGAGCTAAGAGGCACCACATGCCAAAGAGAGGTCCTGGCATAAGCTGGATATATTTAACTAAAGACAGAAAAAGAGATGACAAAATAAGTGGAGCAAGGATAATGAGTCAGAAGATGAGCTGCCTCGGGTTGGGGCAATAAAGCAACCTATTGGCTCCCATGCATGGATAAGTTGATTATTAGGGTCATTTGAACCCAGACACCCCCATCTGACTGGCAGGGTAAGGAAAGGTCACCATTTCTGGTGGGATCATGGTAGTTTTTAGGAGGTTGGGGTGAGGTAGGGGAGCTCACTTATTGTTTTAGAGCTGTTAAGCGCAAAGCTCAAAATGTTTTCTTTCTTTTCTTTTTCTTTTTTTTGGCACCAGAGCTTGAGCCCAGGGGTGCTTAACCACTGAGCCACATCCGCAGCTTTTTTGTAACATTTTATTTGGAGACAGGGTCTTGCTGGGTTGCTTAGGGCCTCACTAAGTTGATAAGAATTGCTTTGAACTTCCAATCCTCCCATTTCAGCTTCCCAAAACCGCTGTAATTAGGGCGTGCACCTCAGGGCCAGGCATAAAATTGCTTCTTAAGCTTGTTTTCTGACACTGGGAGGCTAATGAGGTCTATAACATTGTTCTTAAAAACAGAGTTCCCTTAGGAGTGGGCCAGAGGTGGGATGGATGATAGTAGCCCCATGGGAAGCTCCTCCCGGCATCTGATTATTTAACGTGAATTCCTGTTTCTCACGGTCTCTCTTTCAGGCTGAACAATCTTTGTGCCAATATTCCTTGTTGTTAACGTGGTTCTGATGCTCAGCCTCTCCATTCCTGACCCTAATCCTGACCGACTCAGGGTGCAGAGTTTAGGATCTCCCGGGGAAACCCTGCCCATCCTCCACTCCTCCTCTAGCCTCCCTGGCCTGCCTCCTCTGAGGCCATCAGCTGGCTGGAATACAGAAGCCACGTTCTCCTCTGCTGCTGGCCTTAGCTTCCTTCCAGGGGTGGGGCTCCTGGTCTTTGCACAGCCTCCTGTTTACGAGGAGCCCTATTGGCCAAGGCCCTCATCTCTCCCGGGTGCCACCCTCCACTCTGCTAGAGGGATCTACAATCTCCCAGCCCCACAGCCTGAGCTGAAACCTCAAGAGCACCAGGTCTGACTCAGCATTTCCCTCCAGCTTGGGGTTGTTAAAATGTCTCTGTTTGTTTCCACTTAAGCAATTGCACCCTGCATTTGTAACCCTGACATTTTTTTAATGGGGTGAAATACACTTAACAAAAAATTTACTATCCTGGGGGCTGGGGCTGTAGCTCAGTGCCTACCTAGCATGTGTGAGACACTAGGTTCAAGTCTCATCACCCCATAAAATAAATAAATAAAGGTATTGTGTCCAACTACAACTAAAAAAATACATTTTTAAAAAATTTATAATCCTGTTTGTAAGCATAGAGTCGGTAATATTAAATACATCAATAGTGTTGAAAACGATGATAATCTCCTAAACATTTCACCCTACACAGCTGTCGCTCTGTTAAATAATAACTTCCTGCTTGCTCTGCCCCGTGGCTGGCGACACCTTTCTGCTTTCTGTCCCTCTCATCCTGCCCACTGGAGGTGACTTACCCAGGTGCGTCCTCTAATACTCGTCTTTCCTGTCAACTTACTTGACTCAGTGTCACTTCTGCAGCAATCATCCTCATCATAACATGTTGCAGATTTCTTCATGTGTAACCGTAATAATGTTTCATTTTACACACACACACACACACACACACACACACCCCACAGTTGACTATTAACTCCTCTGTCAGGAACTCATGGGCTGCTTCTGTATTTCAGCCGTGTGTGGAATGCCTCTAAGAGCACAAATACACATGCAATCTTTCCAGACCCTGGTTTATTCTGGTGGGTCTGTACCTGGAGGTGGGATTCCACATCATAAGGTAGTTCTAGCTTCTCCAACAGTGCCAAAGTTTCCACTTTCTTTACAAGCTCCCCACACTTGCCATTTTCTGCTCTTATTTTTCATGGTTTTCCTTTTTCAGTGCTCATGCTGGGGTCACACCCAGGGCCTTGCACATTCTGGACAAACACTCCACTGCGACAGTGTCTCCAGCCTTGTTTCCTGCTTTCTATTGCACTGACCTAATGAGTGTGAGCTCCTAGCCCTGCGTTTTCTCCCCAGAAGCCCCACTGAAGCCTGGCCCACCCAGGTGGTCTCTTACTCCCTGTAGGCACAGCAACAGCCTTCTCTGCCCAGGGAGGGATGCTGGCTCCCAGTGCACCTTGGTGCTGCCATGGAAGGAATTCGGGGAGAAGGGCCAAGCTCTGATCACTCCCAGGGTCCAGTGGTGGTGAAAGTGGACCATCCTACCAGAGGCGGATGCGGAGGAGGCGGATGCCCTCCCCAGCACTCTCCATGCCCAGAGTTCCAGGCAGCGCAACTGCATTTCAACAAACTGTATCTATGTGATAATGCTACATTTAAAGAGTGGTTTGTATTATTATTTTATGCAATTTGCCTGATTCAGGGACAATAATGCATTCTGTTCACATTTTTATTCCCAAGTCCCTTTCCTCTGAGCCAGGACAGAGTAAAGTCGAGTCAAGCTCCTGCAGGAAGTTAATAAATGTGATGGCCCATGGATGTTGTGAGGCAAATTTACTTTAGAGGAACATTTAACTTTTGTAGATTTTGGAAGTATTTTTAATGGAATAAATATAATAAGAAATATAAAAAATTATGTGATGGCCCAAGAGAGACTCGCCATCTCTCTTATACCTGCTCTGTGTTTTAGATGGGAGAAAGTCTCCGCTTGAGCACATGTAGGGAGCAGTACTGGCTGTGGACAGGGCTGGACTGGACAGTGCTGTCCTGTGTTCCTCAGGCTGGCCGCAGGCCACCACTTACTGGTTTAATAGATGATTTCAGCTGCCACGCACCAGAGTGCATGTCCTGCTTCAGGGGAAACTGGCACATGGACAAAATAGTGACACAGAGGTGTGACATTGCCAGACCCAAGTACTGGGGGGAGGGGCAACAGAACACAGGTAGCATGTGAGCCCGGGGACGGACCTGAAAACTCACAAAGGAGCTTGTGTCTGAAGTTGGTGCTCTGGAGGCTTGGCAGATACAGCCTGCCCTGTCATTCTGGAGGATTCTACTCAGAGGAAGCAGTGTGCAGAGAGCGGCCGAAGATGCAGGACTCTGTTTTTCTGGTGTGCTGGGTCCTCAGGAATTTGATGTGTCTCCTTCTTAGGTGGCCTTCCAGGGAGACTGGATAGGGCTAGTTGTGCATGCTATTCCAGAAAGTGTGATTTTTGTTGGTAGAAAGTGGATCCCAATGGCTGACTCACATTGTCACGGCACACAGTATGTCTACACTGCTGATGAGGCAGTCAGTGTGGAAGCCCTTGGGTCAGTGTGGACTAGAGGCTTTGTATATCCTCAGGGACATCCCAGGAGAGCTGGGGTGGAATGGCACAGTAAAGTCGTGGGGTGTTCTGCCGGCTATTAGAGGCAGCCCCGCCCCGGCTGCAGCTGCACAGAACCCATTGTCCATCTGACAAATGGAAGACACATATGCCAGGCCTCCCTGGCCTCCACTGGGCAAGGTGTCTGGGAAGCTCTCCAGGGAGCTTGGAGGCCGCCCCAGCCCTTCGTGTGGATCCAGTCTCCAGTCTGTGTGAAACGCAGGAGAAAGGTGGGGGCACTTTTCCAGCCCTCAGACTTACACACTTCTTCAGGGGCTGCCTAGATCAGGTCCAGGCTTCACACCGTGCAGTTGTGGATGACAGTTTAATACAGAACATGCCTTGGCCCTGAGCACTCCTGCTGCAGGTCCACGCTAAGAGGGTCTGAATGTATGGGTCTCCCACAAATTCCACTGCAGGAAAAGAAGGAAAAATCATGAGCCAGAGGAAAAACAATTTTCTTCCGCCTTCTATGACATTTAAAGGAAGATAAAGGACATAGTTATTGGATTAATTCGAGGCAAGGTGGGAGGGAAATCAGGAAAAAACTCATCATGGTGTTTGAAGGTGGTTTCCTAAAAGTGGAAACAGGAGGTACAACACTTAAATAAAGAAACAAGTGTCAACATATCTTGTATGTTGACCAAGGGCCTACCAGAGGTGGATGCAGAGGAGGCGGATGATAAATTGTGGTATAAAGGTGTATTAAGAATTGTAATGCAAAAGAGAGAGAGAGAGAGAGAGAGAGAGAGAGAGAGAGAGAGAGAGAGAGAGAAAAGGATCACCTAAAAAAAAAAAAAAGAAACAAAAACCAAAGAACAACAAAAAATCCAAAAGATTAGAGATTCTGGCATAAACTTATTTTGGAAATGGACATATTTTCAAAGTGTGTAAGTAAAGGTAGGTGACCCTAACTAGGCCCTTCAAAAGCAATATTCATCCAAAATTTAACTTTACAAGTAAAATTACTCTGAAAAGCTGATCTTCCTAGGTGGATGTGGTGGTGACAGCCGCGTCCCAGCAGCTACATCCAGAAGCCGTCCCAGCCCTGGTGGATGACCTCTGTCTACCCTTCACCCAGCAGGTTCACCCCCTGCTGTGCCTGCTTTGGCCTCCTCCCTGTGGGCCTCCCTTACCAGCTCCTGAGCTGCCTGGTAGGATGGGACCTTGAATGGCTTGTGTAATTGTCATGAGTTCTCGTCCCTTGGTGTCCCTTGGAGCTTCATTCTATTGATGTAGCACCTGCAATCCCGTGACTGTCCCAAGAGCAGTTGAAGCTGAGACAACTTGCAAACCCCATGTTCCCACCTGCCCCTGCAGTGACCCTGGTGCTCACATGGACTTCTCTGCCTGTGTCCTGTGGTGACATGGCTTCTAAATAAGGCGTGGTGGAAACTAAGAGTGGAGCATGTGGCTCTGATGTGACCCAGCGGATGCTCTTCCAAAGACCGGCTCCCCAGCCACAGAACACCACGGGAGAAAGAAGAGGAAGTGCAGGTCTCTGGGGACACTGTTGTCTGCAGAGGCTAATTGTTCTGAGTTTCCTTATCTCCAGGGTGTGTTCCAAACAGAACTGTTCCTTTGTGAGGCTCCATCTCTAGTTATGAGTCGGGTGGTGACAGGGATAACAGCAAGTGGGCTGCCAGTTTCAGGATGTGGCTGTCCTGGAAAGAGTGACTGGTGGTTTGGGGCCTGTTCATTTATCCTCTGTGGCTGGTTGCTTCAGCTAATTCACTAGTTTAACTCAATTACTTGATTCCAGAGAATGGTTCTAATTTTTAAAAGAAGTCATTTGGCACAATTTTTCCTGGGACATTAACATATTGATAAAATACAATGTCATCTGTCACCCTGCTGGGAAGAATGCAAAGCATTATTCATAATAGCCCAGGGGATCAAATAGGTACACAGACAATGCAGCAAGAAATGACATAGACTATTAAGATAATCCCAGTCCTTTATTAAAAAAATAGAAATAAAAATAATATATGTGACAATAATTCTTCCAATAACTTAGGTTGCAGAACTTGGACATCTAACGTACCCATTGCACATCAAGCCCTCTCTGCAGGTTAGCAATGGTGCAGTGTTAGGATGAGGGGCTGGGGCTTTGGGGCAGTAAAGCCTTGACAGGCACTCCTGGGAAATCCCTCCCCTGCGACCCTGTGCTGAGGCAATTCCTATACTGACAAAGTTGAGTTTAGGTTTGTCAACAAACTGTGTCCCCACCTTAGTTCAGGATCATTTTGTCTATGAAATTAAAGAATTAAATTTTAGAAAACACTTGACTGTCTATCCCATCTATCAAATCATCTGTCCTTCTGTAATATCTAAGCAAGGGATAGTCTTCCATGCAACTTCAGCCTGAGTTTTAGAACACGCTTTCTTTTATTGAACCAAAATATCTACAGCAGTTACCACAACATATCCAGGCTACTCATAATATCACCAATATCATGGTGCTAACTCATTTCAGAATTTCAAACTTCTCTGTGCAACAATAAATTAACTATGTACCTATGAAGAAAAAATTTTAAAATTTACTGGAAAATATTAAAAAATTAAAATATTAATCCAAGATAAAATTTAAATATTTACACATTAGTAAATATATTAATTTAGTGTGATGCACAAATGGATACTTATTTTTAGTTCAACAGTGTAACCTTGTGTGTGTACCTGTGTTACTGAGGATTCAACTCATGAGTGTTCTACCATTGAATTACTTCCCCAGCCTATTTTTAAATTCTTGTTTTGAGATGGGGTCTTGCTAAGTTGCTAAAGCTGGCCTAGAACATACTATCCTCATGCCTCAGTTTCCCAAGTTGCTGGGATTATAGGTAGACCACACCATACCCAATTTCACAACATAATTCTTAATTAATATGCAATTAAAAAATAAGTGTGCCACATTCAAAATGAGAAGCCAGTATCAGGATGCTTGATCCACTATGAAGTTAATGACTATAAATGAGCATTTCTTGGGACATATTACTATTTTAAGTCACTATCAGAAATCATGGTGCACACAGGAAGAAAAGGTTCTTGGAAAGAATGACCACGTGACTTGGGCTGGGAGGAAGAGGAGAAGATGAATGCATGAGTTCATTTTGCATTACTTTAACATGATACATGAGATGGGCTAACTTTATAAGGAAAAGAACAATTTAGCTGATACTTTTGTGACTGAAAATCCAAACAGCTGGCACAGGCTCTGGCTGGCCCTGTTGGCTGTATCACCATCTCTCTGGGGCTCATCCACACTCCCAGCAGATGAACTCTTGAGGGACAAGTAAGAGCCACATTGTAGCAATGACTGAGTGGGAGAGGAGCACAGAGCAGGGCCTTCCAAAACTAAGTTCCCGTAGCCTGTGGGTGCACACATGTTGATGTCTTTAATCCTGTGGGAACATAAAAATGCACACTGTGCCCTGCACTTTATACATTTCAAGCCATGTCAATATTCCCTTCCTTCTAGAGACCATGTGTCTCCAGCTAGTGTCTTCTTGATGCAGGATAGGGAAGCCCACCCTGTCATGACATGGTGGAACATTGGACAGTAGCCTCCTGATGCTCCTGCCTGCCATGACCGGCTCTCACCGGGCAGCTGGACTGACTTGTGCAGCTGATATATTCTGGTTGTGGCTGTGCGCATTGCTTCTTCCCAGGGCCCCTCTGGCCTGAGGAGGTGAGCTGAGATGGTCTTTGAAAACCTGCAGCTGGCCTTCTCCTTTTCTCCAGCTGGGGTTGACCTGCACATAGGTCGGTCACCTTATTTCTGCAGCTGACAAAGAAAGAATACACAGTTTACTTTGTAGGCCCCACTAAGCCTCTCTCTGCAAGGTCTCAGGTCTTAGAAGAGCTATAATGGCATCAGATGGAAACGGTCCATCCTGAAACAGGATCCATAAACAGTATGTTAATTTTCCCACTAGAGAGAAAAGGCCTATCACGGACATTAACTATTATTATTATTTTGGGAGGGAGGGGTACCCGGGGTTGAACTCAGGGACACTTGACCACTGAGCCAGATCCCAGCCCTATTTAACTCACGATCCTCCTGCCTCAGCCTCCCAAACCACTGGGATTACAGGCATGTGCTACCGCGCCAGGCTGGATATTAACCATTTAAAAAAAAAAAAAAAAAAAAACCTGCGGAAAAGCCAAGCTACAGACTATAGACTAGAATCCTGCTGTGTGACCTAGTAGGTGGGCCACATGAGGAGTGTGTAAGGCAGAGCACCAGGAGCCTGACTCTGGGTGACAGTACTCTGGGTATTTGGAAATACACATTTTGTCTGTAGTTTCTTTCATTTTCCAAATTTTCTAAAACTATACATATAAATCATATTTTTTTAAAAAAACTGTGTATTAGTCAAATCAGCATCAACAAATAACTAATGATGTAGCCTTCCCTGTCACATTATTTGTGTGATTCTCTTGTGTATCCTAATACTCCAAAGAGGTCAAGGCATGTAGTAGGTGCTTAAATTAATGATTGATTAAAAAAGCAAAAAAAAAAAAAGTTTCTATTTTTTAACTTCTTTATTCAATACTTCAACATTTTCTTTTAAACTGAAATATTCAAAATCACTTTCACTAGAAGTATTAACAAATTGAATTTTAAGTAGACAGACTTCCACATACTTAGATTAAAAATAAATCCTGCTATACTTAAGACCTGGATTGATAATCTTTTCCAATTTGTCTGTAATTCATATGTTACATTTTCTTAGATTGAGAGATTCACTAAGAATGAATTTTTTTTTTTTTTTTTTTTTTTGTGGTGCTGGGGATTGAACCCAGGGCTTTGTGCACTTGAGTTAAGCACTCTACCAACTGAGCTACATCCCCAGGCCAAGAATAAGCTTTAAGCTGGGTGTAGTGGCATACATCTGTAATCCTAATGGCTCAGGAGGCTGAGACAGGAGGATCAGGAGTTCAAAGCCAGCCTCAGCAATGGTGAGGCACTAAGCAACTCAGTGAGATCCTGTTTCTAAACAAAACACAATATATGGCTGGGAATGTAGCTCAGTGGTCAAGTGCCCCTGAGCACAATCCCTGGTACCAAAAAAAAAAAAAAAAAAAAAAAAAAGAATAACCTTTTGCAAGATTTCTTTAATTGAATGAGTTAGTTTGAACATGGATATATATATTAGACATATGTATATACATATATGTGTATATGTATATGGTCCTACCATTGCTGTCACATACATGTAGATATGTACACCTATACATACACACACACACACACATATATACATATATTATAGCAAAGGTGGGACCCATTCTAAGTTAAGAAAAAATTAAATCCATCTTATAAAGAATGTACAAATTGCTTCTATCTCAACGTTTTATCCACAGGAAAGCCTCAGTGGACACAGAGGAATCTCAGAAGTTAGCTTTCATTGTTTACAGACTTGATTGGCAAATTATAGAACACATTGGGGAAAAGGATTCTCAGTAGGACCAGGTCCCCAAGATACCCAGGGTTACTGAAAGGAGAAGTCTGCTCCACCCAGAGCCAGACACCAGCAGGAGAGACAAGTTCCAGCTCTCACAATGAAAATGCAGGCGGACTTTGGGTCAGAGGAGGGCAAGGCAGCTTTCAGAGCAGCAGCCCTTGGGTCTCCGTGTGGTGGCCAGAGGGACAGCAGGGGAGGCAGCTTTTCAAGGAGAAAATCAGCATGGTATGTGTTTCACATCCAAGGGCACAGTTTCCTGGCTATGGTTGTGGATTTCTCCTTGTCAGGGCAACTTGCTCTGCCTATGTAAAAAGAGATGGTCTTGCCTAAATGTGCTGGGATATAAAACTGTAATGACAACAACAACAAAAACTTAAAAAGGCTTCCTGAGACATCAAAGCCATTTAATGTACTGTAGGCAGATGGCATGTAAGAACAATAAAGGGGCTGGGGTAAGTGGCTCAGTGGTAGAGCACTTATCTAGCATGTGTGAGGCACTGGGTTCGATTCTCAGCACTGCATATAAATAAATAAAATAAAGGTCCATTGACATCTAAAAAACATTAAAAAAAGAACAATAATATTCTTGATTGTGTTTATTCTCATAAAATTTGAAAAAAAAAAAACCCTACAGAATTAGACCTGAGTTTATGCTGGTTGCTCTAGTACTGAAGCAGGCAGCGTTCTGAGAGGCAGCAATCTTTGTTATTTTCAGCTAATGTAATGAAGCTAATTTTTTTTTTTTTTTGTACCAGACATTGAACTCAGGGGTACTCAACCACTGAACCACATTCCCAGCCTTACCTTGTATTTTATTTAGAGATAAGAGCCTAGTACCTTGTTTTTGCTGAGGCTGGATCTAAACTCACAATCCTCCTGTCTCAGCCTCCAGAGCCACTGGGATTACAGGCATTCGCCACCGTACCCGGCTCATGAAGCTAATTTTAAAAGTTGGAAATAATATTTAAGTAATTGTAGTGAGTTTATTATTGAAAGTATTTAAGCAATGAATGGTGATTAAATAATTTCAGTTTCTTCTTGCATTTGAACATACAAAAGAAAGTTTAGCTAGAAGCTGTGGTGCACTTCTGTAATCCCAGAGGCTCAGGAGGCTGAGACAGGAGGATTTGGAGTTCAAAGCCAGCCTCAGCAACATTGAGGTGTTAAACAAGTCAGTGAGATCCTGTCTCTAAATAAAATACAAAATAGGGCTGGGGATGTGGTTCAGTGGTTGAGTGCCCCTGAGTTCATTCCCCAGTACCCCGCCCCCCAAAAAGGAACTTTAACTGGGAAACTGAGCCCAAAACTCTGTAAACTTAGTCTAGTGGGATGCTGTGCTTGTTTGCTCTTATTGGGGTCTCACCAACCTGCATATCATACTTCCCCATGGCTAAATGATTTATTTTTAATTTATTCATGATCAAGGTAAATGTAATAAAAATATGATATAAGGTGTATATAAGGGTCTGTAAAAGTGAGCGAGTTAAGCAGGATATTACATTTAAAAGGAACAGTAAATAGATTTACTTAATTACATGATAATGTCACACACAAAAAGTGAGAAAGCCAAGGTAGGAAAAGACCATGTTCCAAGATGGCATAGTTAATAACTATAAGAATCTGGGGGCATAGCTCTATCATGGCTCTGTGCCCAGACAGCTTCTAAGTATCGCCCAGTCTTGGAGCAAATCCTTCTATGTGGTTAAATTCCAGCACCCAGCATCCCCTGGTTGTTCATTCGAAGGTCGGAGGCAGAACTGCTGGGATATGCTCTTCAGGCCAAGGGGCAGCGCTTGCCTTGGATGGTGTCACCTGCTGGTCACACAGGTGACCAGCTCCTCCAGACTTCAGGCAGGAAGTGGTCTCTGAGGGGGCAAAAGGATGTGGGAAATGAGCCCGCAGACATGTCCAGGGACAATATCCCAGGGGCCTGTGAAGGGGACAGAAAGGCAAGATCTGGGTGGCTAGAAGAATCCAGAGGAGATGAGAGTCAGGAGCCAAATGGGCAAGGAGAAGAGCAGACCCAGGTGTGAGAGGCAGGGAGAACCAGCAGGGCCCAGCCAACCAAGAATGCCCTGGGGTCCCTATGGCCTCGTCTTGAGCTGGATTTAAGAGATCCAGTGTGTGCGTGAGGCTTCCTGCTCCGTGCTGGGCTCCTGAAGGCAGCTTCATAGAGCTTACGATGTCGTCTTCAGTCCATGTAAAGGTTCCATGTTCAATGGACATAGCCTTCCTGATGCTTTTGCCCAGGCACAAGAGGAGAAAACAGAACACAGCAAAAAACCGAACTGCAGTCTTGGAGATGATGAGCAAAGTGGCAAATCAGCAGAGGAGAGGGTCCTCAGGGGAGTGCGTGGACTGGCCAGTGTTCTGTTCACCAACCAGGGACGATCCGATCCGCAGCTCCACTGTGCCCCTCTGTAAGATGCACTTTCACTTCCTCACAGAGACTGAGTTACTGAGTAGGGCACAGTGGTCATGGAGGGCCGCAGGGAAAGTGCTGCAGCCATCAGGGTGAGAGATGGTGGAACCTATTCCAGGCAGCAAGCAAAGTGGGCAGATAATAGTGATCCCCCTGGACCTGGAAATAGTTGCAGGTGGAGCCAGCTGATTTTGCAGAACAGTCTAATATTGGGTCAAAGTCAAGGTTTCTGGTTGAGCGACTGGTGAAGAGTGCCCCCTAGTGGGGGTGGACAGCTGCACCAAGGGTCTGCTGGGCAGCTTTGGGAGATGAGGTCAAAGTAGCCTCAGGAGCTGAGTGGACATCTGTGGTGCATTTCAGATAGGACAGCTGTTTGCACACTAATATTCAAGACTGACACGTGAAATTGAGGGTTAAGAGCTGAGAGACTGAACCTAGAGTCAGGCTAGCAGGAGGCCCGGTGTAACCCCGGCACCATGAATGAATGAATGAGTAAAGTCAAGAGCTGCATGTTGAGCTGCTGTAAACCCTGAGAGTTTGCAAACGTGAAGAGCCTGCTATGGTGGAACCCAGAGGAATGTCACGGATATTAAGTGACAAGCTGATGAGGAAGAGGGAGGGGTCCTGAGAGCAGTGGACAAAGCAAGCAGAGGAGCTGGGGGTGGTGGTGGTCATGCCTGTGATCCCAGCTTCTCGGAGGCAGAGGCAGGAGGGTGGCAAGTGCAAGGCCACCCTGGGCAACTGGTGAGGCCCTGTCTAAAATCAAAAGGGCTGGGGTGGAGCTCAGTAGTAGAGCACTTGCCTTGCACGAATGAGGCCCGGGTTCAACCCCCACTACAACAAGCAAATGCACAAACCAACTCATAAATGAAGCAGAGGACTAAGGGCCACTGAAGAAAGGAACGGTCTCCACCAGGGAAGGAGTCCATGGGGGTGGGCAGCCCATGGAGGCAACACAGCTGGACCTTTGATGTGTGCTTCACCTCTCGTTTACAGGGAGCGAAAACCAGGCTTTTGACAAACTGGAACAACTCCAGCAGAGAGGTGGCCACTGCTGGCCAGGAGAGGGTGAGCTGGAAACCTACAGCACCTCCCAGCATGGGGGAGGACACAGCCCAAGTGAGGGACTAGCTGAGACCCATGCACACCACTCCTTCAGGGTACAGACGAATGAATGGTAGGTGGGGGTGTTAGTGGCCTAAGCCTGCACGTGCTCCCATGGGGACCTCAGACTTCTGGTCAAAGAGATCACTTGTTGAAGGTACAGAGAGACAAGGCCATGCTGAGGTTTGGAAACAGAACACATTTGCAATCCTCACTGAGGAGACGGAGGAGTGACTGGGTCAGGAGGAGTGACTGGGTCAGGAAGCCTGGAGCCATTGATATTCAGATCCAAATGTGGTCAAATAAAAGGAGCATGGGATTGTGCATTTGAACCTCTCAAGAGCAGCACATGCAAACCTAAAACAAAACAAAAAAGCCCTGAAGGTCCAAACACCAGCGGTCATAATATTCTTGTCCTCGCACCCTGTGCTTATCATACATGTTTTCTGCACTCCCTGCCCCCAGATGATGCAAGCCCCAAATGTGTCTGCAGTCACCGAGTATCAGTTGCTCGGATTCCGGACCCTTCAGGAGTGGCAGACCCTGCTCTTCACCATTTTCCTACTCATCTACATCCTGACCCTCACCGGGAACATCGTCGTCATCATCGCAGTGGTGAGCCAGGACAGGCGCCTGCACTCCCCCATGTACACGTTCCTCCAGCACCTCTCTTTTCTGGAGATCTGGTACATGTCCACCATCGTGCCCCTTCTCCTGGCCAACCTGGCCTCCTGGGGCCGGGCCATCTCCTTCTCTGCCTGTATGGCGCAGCTCTACTTCTTCGTGTTCTCTGGGGCTACTGAGTGTTTCCTCCTGGCCATGATGGCCTACGACTGGTACCTGGCCATCTGCAGTCCACTGCACTACCCCTTCCTCATGAGCCCTGACACCTGCAGGCACCTGGTGGCCCTCTGCTGGTTGACAGGGGTGGGCACAGGCTTTCTGCCATCCATGATGATTTCCCAGCTAGACTTCTGTGGGCCCAACCAGATCAACCACTTCTTCTGTGACCTCCCGACGCTCATGCAACTCTCCTGCTCCAGTGCCCACGTCACCGAGATGGCCATCTTTGTCCTGTTGGTCGAAGTGCTATGCATCTGCTTTCTCGTGACCCTCATGCCCTATGTCTTCATTGTGTCCTCCATATTGAGGATCCCTTCAGCTTCTGGACGGAGGAAGACCTTCTCCACCTGTGGGTCCCACCTGGCTGTTGTCACCATCTACTATGGGACCATGATCTCCATGTATGTGCGCCCTTGTGCCCACCTCTCACCCGAAATCAACAAGATCATCTCTGTCTTCTACACTGTGGTCACACCATTGATGAACCCAGTCATCTACAGTTTGAGGAACAAAGACTTCAAGGAGGGTGTTAGAAAAGCTATCAGAAGGCAGCACGGCTGCTGTGGAGTCGGAGTGAGAGGACAGGTCTTCATTAGGTAGGGAGAGTCTATAGGCAGCAGCTCCTGGAGCCAAGGCAGGATGAGGACTCTGGCTTCGGAGCCCAGGCTGAGCATCCCTGCTGGTGTGCAGAGGGTCCTGCGGCTGTAAGGAATCAGTGACTTGAGGTCCCCTGCCCACGACGACGTCAGAAGATGGGCTTCTGTGTGGGGACCTTCCGTCTTTAGGCATGTGTCGCTAAGGGGCAAAATTGCGACTTATGCAGTTGAGGGGAGAAATAAGGAATGTCCATACGCTTCTGCCCCTTTCAATGCTTTATGCATTCAAATTACTCGATACAGTTTAACTCTATAGATTGTTAATCAAGAAAACAACAATCCTTAATGCTATAGACGTAATCAATTCACAGCAAACAATTCTAAGTACTGCAAAACACACTTAATCATGACAGGCTCATGACGGACATTCCCTCTGCATGCTAAGTTCAAAAGTCTTAAGCCTTAGGCTTTATGTCCAGCAGATGCACACTCACTCAGACCGTGGTGACCAGGTCCAGAACCAAGGCAGGCTTTTCCTGGGTGGAGTGGACCACCGGTTGAGGAGAGGGTCGTAGGGAGAAGTTGCAGCTCTCACCAAGGTCCAGTCGAGGCGGTAGAGTTTGAGAGTGGTGAGGATCACCCAGAGGCTCAGGAACCATGACAAGTGATGGAATGTCAGGTCCTCATCAGGCTCTCCAGCTCGAGTGCATCCTTGTTTCGGCTGGCTGAATCCCTGTTCATTTGCTCTATTATTTATACTAAATTTGGGAGCTTTTTGACCTCTCTTTCAATCCTTATCAGCTACCACCGGATTTCTCAGTAACATCATTCACCCTGGGGTCAGAAACATCTGGTCTGGTGGTCTCCCCCCTGATCTTCTCGCCTTTCCCTCTTATCAGGCAAGGACAGCCTGCCAGGGGCTTCACTCCGTTCATCAGGGTGACAGGAAGTAACTTGTTTGAGGCCACAATGGAGGGCTCTGGGGTGTCCTGGTGAGACTGCAGGTTTCAAACTGGAGTTTTAAAAATGGAGTGGCTTAGGCTCAGGCCTAAGACCATCCTCACTTCTGCTGGGAATAAGAAAGACTTCAAGGAGGATTATAGAAAAGCCCTGAGAAGGCAGCTCGGCTGGTCCCTGAGGGATTCCCTTTTACGCACTGTTTGGAAACTGGCCTTGCACACCTCAAACCTGATGTGTGACAGCTGGGGCAACAATGACTAAAAAAGGAAACCAAGACTTTGGAATTGTGTTTTGTCCTGCATTATCTCCTAGTGATAAGAGAATAAATAAAGCTTTTTTTTTTTTTTTTTTTTTTTTTTTTTAATGGTGTAGGGATCGAACCCAGAGCCTTATGCATGTGAGGCAAGCCCTCTACAGACTGAGCTATATCCCCAGGCCCAGAGCGAATAAGCAGTTTTGAAGTGCCAAACATTTGTCTTGGATAAGTTAGACTTTTAGTATTTTCTGCTTAATGAAGTTTCAGGGAAGGAAGGAAGGGGAGAAGGGAGAGGAAGATCAGAGTGCTCTCTGCTATGATGGGCCTGGAGTCAGGCCCGCAGCACAACACAAATCCCCTCCACTCAGCCAGGATTTAGGAAATCTCTGCCACTACCCCCCCTCCACACACACACCTTGACCAGTTCCATTCGTTAATTCCACAAATACTTTTAATTCCCTGAAGTACGAGGTCTCCTGCTGCAGTCTGCAGTGCTTGGAGATACAAGATATAGAAAAGGTGAGGAAGATTGCAATGAAGCCTAATTCCAGAAGGCAAGAGGGTTTGATCTCTATAGAGAATAAGGATGTGCTTCTGTTTCTCTAGAACATTGTGGAACAGAGAGTAGGCTGGGCGTGAAGGCAGACCTTAGCAAGGCCTGCATCAGCAGGGGTTTAGGGAAGCTCTGCCCACCTAGTGCTCAACCTTCACTGCTGGGAGGAGGAGAGCAGAAGTGGAGAGAGAAGTCCAGGCTGAAATAGTAGCAGTCAGGGCAGAAGAGGGAGGCAGAGTGACTGGGGAGGTGGACAGAGGTCAGCCTGGGGAGGGGTAGAGCCTTGTTCCTGTGGATCATTAGTAACCCTGAGGAGGTTTTGGATTTTTCACTAAGAGAAATGATTGATTATTGGAGGGTAGGAAATATAGAATTGAAGATGAAGTTTGCATTTACAACTATTTAAAGACTATTTAAAGAAAAGATAGAGAAGGAACTGTTGGGTTAATGCAGCAGCTTATGGGGTAGAGGAAGTTGGTTTGATTTTAGATTTGATAATGAAATTCACGAAAGCAGGTCCCTTCAGGAAAGTGTAACCAAAAAAATCAAGAGAGCAAAGACAGAGCAGAGCAAAGGAATGGAAAATACAAAAAGGTGGGAGGAGGAACCCCACGTGGTAAGAGGCACCAGGAGGCTGCTGAGCTAGGGGCTCAGGGACAAAGCTGGTGGCTCAGGGGCGGAGCTGGCAGGAGGAAGGGACAGCAGGGAAGCTGGAGCCAGAGGGTTGCACTCTTCCTGACCCAGAGCACTGCTGTCCCGAGAGGGCAGTGTCTTTGTCATGCAGAGGGTGATACCTCAGGGGGCAGTGCCCCTGAGAATGCTCCGGAGGGAAGGGAGCAGCTGTGTTTGCAAACAGTTTTCCTGAAGGGTAGTGTTGAAGAGGTGAGAGCCAAATATCTCACGGGAGGTGTAGTTGTGTTTTTATAAATTGTAAGATGTTAGCACCTGGGTGGATTCCAGCACAGGTGGGGAAGGCCATTAGTGTGCAAAAGCCTGAGAGGTCTCTAGTATAAGTGGCACCTGATGTGATAGTCAAGCCAAAGTGACTTCATTTTGTTTTGTGACTCCATTTTGTAAAACAACCATGCTAAGTGGAAGGGTTATTATGACTGCGGCAAGATGTTCTTTTCCTTTTGCTATAGAAACATTTAAGAACATGAAACTACCTAATGGGGCATTGTTTCTATAACTAGGGTAACAGGGCTCTGTTTCTGTAACTGGGGTGACTGGGCTAATTGTGATTGGCTAAGGGTCCCGCCACTTGACTACATTCTCCCACTTCTGTAACCTGGCTTGCTTGCATTGGCTAGACCCCCAAATGTCCCTTTTGCGGTTTTCAGGCATATAAGGGGGGGCACCCTTGGAATTGTTTGGGGCTGATCAGGGGAACAGCTTTATGTTCTGATCAGCCGCCACCGGTGTGCTTCAATAAAGGCTTGATTCGATTATAGGTGAGTGGTCTGGAAGTCAGTTTGTGAAACCCCAGGAGGAAACTTTAATTATAACAAGGAACCCTGAGATTGGGCAGGACGGGGTCCAGGACAAGTGTGAAGTGGCAGTGCTCAGAGGGAGAGAACTTGGTTCAGCCTCGGGGCAGAAGGCAGAGGTCTTCCTTGGATGAGGTCTTAGAAATGGAGATAGGATTGGGCACTTTCACCTGCTTATGTTTACAAGGTCGGTGGTGGTGCCCGTGGTGCCTATGACTCTTTGCTCTCCCTCTGGCAGTGCTGGTCCTCTGTGTTCTCCACCTGGCAAGTTTGGGGCTCTGTGTTCTCCCCCTGGCGATCTGGGGCTCTGTGTTCTTCTATTGGCGCTGCTGGGGCTCTCTTTCAATAATAGCCATTCTAACTGAGTGTTATGTTGTCTCCTGTGGTTTTGATTTGCATTTCCTTGACAATCAGTGGTGTTGGGCGTTTTTAAAAATACTTCTTGGCCCATTGGGTATCTTCTGAGCAATGCCTACTCAGGTCACTTGCCGGGTTTTAAATGGGATCATCCTTTCTTCTTGCTGTTGAGTTGCTTACATTCTTACTTATTCTGGCTGTTAAGGCCTGTGGGGTGAGTAGCTTGCAGGTGTCCACACTTGTTCTGTAGGTTCTCTGTTGCTTTGTGGATCATTTCCTTTGCTGTTGAGATGTGTTTTTAGTTTGATGTCAGAGTATTTGTCTGTTTGTGCTTCTGCTGTCTGTTTGTGGAGTCACATTAAAAAAAAAAAAATCTTTGCTCCGAACAATATTCCGAAGCATCTTCCCTATGTTTTCTTCTAGTACTTTTGCAGTTTTCAGTCTCATATTAAATCTTTGATCCATTTTGAGATGATTTTTTTGAGGGGAGGGAATAAAGTGAAAGATGGTGGTCCAGTTTCTGATTTTAGATATCCAGTTTCCCAGTATCATTTATTAAAGAAATTTTCCTGCTGCATTTGTTCAAAATTAGCTGGCAATAAACATGTGGATTTGTTCCATTCCATTGGTCTCTACGTCTTTTCTTATGTCAGTACCATGCTGTTTTGTGTTTTTTTTTGTTGTTGTGCTGGGGATTGAACCCAGGGCCTTGTGCACATGAGGCAAGCATTCTACCATCTGAGCTATCTCCCCAAGCCCCTTGTGGTATGTTTTGAAGTTATGTATTTTAATACCTCCAGCTATAATTTTGAATTTATTTAAATTTATTCAAATTTTTAAAATTGATTATTCCCCCCCCCCCCCAGAACTACTTTGGCTTTTCAGGATCTTTTGTGGTTTAATACAAAATTTAGGATTATTTTTCTATTTCTGGGAATAATATCATTGGTATTTTGATTGGAATTACACTGAACACGTAGACAGGTAGTTTGTTTTTTTCTTGCTACTTCCAAGATTTCCTCTTGTCTTTCAGCTTTCTTATTCTTATGTGTCTGCGGATCCCTTTGCATTTGTCCTACTTAGCTCAGGGGTGGTGATGGGAGAACAGACCTCACAGCAGCCATCTGGTCAATCACTGCTTAGCCAGCAGACCAAAGACAGAAACCAGCCCTGGAGTCGGGCAAGAGGGTGCTGCAGAGTCAGGATGCTCCTCTATGGTACAAATGCACCTCGAACATCCGGCTTGTCACATGTTGGCTATTTACGTTGGACATATGTACATGGAGAAGGAGTTTAAGGAATTTGCTCATGTGTTGTGGAGGCTCGGCAGGTCCAAGCTGTGCAGAGTGGGCCAGTGGAGGACAGCTTTGTTGAGCTTACTGTATATGTAGTTTTTCAATAAATTCAGGAAGTTTCAAGTCATTGTGTCTTGGATGTTTTTCCACTTTTCCTCTCTTTTGGTGCTTCTGTTACGCGTGGGTCGCAACACACATGTGTGTCTCACGACTCACAGTTGGTCTTTGGTTTCTTCTGTCCTTTACCTGTCTGTCATCTGGGTTTTGCCACCTCTGCCAGCCCACCTTCAAGTTTGTTAGTTCTTTCTTCTGCTGCTTCACATCTGCTGTTGGACCCTCTACAAAATGCTCACCTCCACAACTGCCCTTTGCAACTCCAGAAATTCCATCTGAAATTTCTACAGTTCAATTCCACAGTTTCTGCCCATGTGACATTGTCATTGCACCTTCCTTTAATTCTTCACCAATTTCTTTTGGTTCTTTGAACAGATGTCTACTCGGGAGACGGGTTAAGTCTGACGTCTTGGGCACATGTGAAGTTTACCTTTATGTGTCCATTTAGCCAGTCCATGGTGCCAGATATTGAGGCACGCCTCCTCAGGTGGCCTTCAGAGGACACAGCTTCTTGGGTTGCCTTGATGGCTGCTGCTATGGTCACCTTTGCCAGACCTAAGCGGTTCCTAACTCCCCACCTGCAGGCTGGTTGCTCAGTCATTTTCAGTCAAGTCCTGGGCCTCCATGGCCTCATAGTTATGTGATCAAATTCACTCATTTGAAGGGACAGTTCCCAAAGCCCATGTTTGAAATTTGTTCTGATTCTAGGAGGGCTCTTCCACGTGTTTCTTTCCTTGTATTTTTTGGAAAACGAGCTGTCCTACAGTTTAGGCTGTGTCTATCCCAGTCAGCTTAGTGTGTTGTAACAAAATACCACCAACTGGGCGATACTAAGCTTACAGAACTTCTTTCTCCCAGTTTTGGTGTCTGGTAGTCTGAGGTTGCTCACCAGCAAGGCTGGGTTCTGGTGAGGGCCACCTTCTAGGTTGTAGATGGGTAACTGCTCATTGGACTTTCACACGAGAAAGGAGAGCTCTCTGGGGTCCCTTTGATAAGGGCAGAGTCCCATTCGTGAGGGCTCTACCCTGCTTATCTATGTACCCTCAAGGGGCCCTGTCCTCAGTACCATCACAGTGGGGACTGCATTTCAATATATAAAGTTTGAGGTGACATGCACCCTGCAGCCATGGAAGTGACGCGTTCAGTTGCCTCCTGACTGCCCTTCCCTACAATCTCTGCTGTTTTCACCCCACTCTTCTTGGTGTACCTTAGACTTGAACATTCCCACATGTTATAAATGAAGTCTGTTCCTTTGGAATGGTTTACTCACAGCTTCCTCACTCCACCTCTTACTACTGGAAATGTGGTGGATCAATCCAGGAGTGGGCTAACCAGACCCTCCACCCATGCAGGCCAGTGCTGCAGAAGTTCTCAGCCTGCATTGGTGCATGCCAGGAATCTGTCTATAGCATTCAAGGGTCGGTAAACATGGTGTGAAAAAGTCTTACTTTCCCAGTCCTATAAGAAATTTAGCCTTGACAGGTGAGGAGACACACAACTGTCTTTCCCAGTGACTCAAGAGGCTGAGGCAGGAGGATTGTAAGTTCAAGGCCAGCCTCAGTAACTTAGCAAGGCCCTATCTCAAAGTAAAAATAAAAAGGGCTAGGAACTTATCCCCAGTACCAAAAAGGGAAGAAGAAGAAGAAGAAGAAAAAAAACAAAAACAAAAACAAATTTAGCCTTGTCTTCCATGATGAGGGAAGATTGTCAAACAGTGGGTTAGGAAGATTGGTGGTTTGGTTGCCAAGAGAGACCACAAATTCTCTTAAACCACAGGTTTTTTGAAACTCTAAATTTCATTTATCATCACCATGACTTCAAAGTCACTAGTTATTAGGCCTTCCTCTAAGCTTATTCTTCAAGTCAATACAGAAGGTCATATATTATTATTTGTGGTTGTTTATTACCTTTTAAGCTGTATTTAGATATATAATTAATTTATTTTATGAGCCGATGTATCTTATTTTATACATTTAAAAAATATTTCTGAAAAGGTGTCTCTGGGTTTCACTCAATGTTCAGAGAAGCCTGTGGCTAGATCAGGGTGAAGCAGGTCTGTCTGGGCCTGGCTGCTCCTCAGAGTCCTTGACTCTTCCTCTCTGAGCCTCAGACTGCCATCTTGAAAATATGTTGCCGTGACTCATCTGGACCCGTGATGGGTGCAATGGGTGGTTTTATCTGTAAACTTTCCTCCACAAGGTCATATAGTCAGGTTCTTGGTAGCCAGACCCACCTTCTCCCAACACATTGGGACCAACTGCCTCCCCCGAACTCCTCCTGCAGCCCTGCCTTTCTATCTCTTCTGCCACTGGAGACCCTTTTTTCCATGTTGACTCACTGTGACAAGCCATCTTTCTTACTTATCAGCTGGATGTACTGACTGCTTTCAGACCCACAGAATAACTGGCAGCATTTTCCTCTGGTTTTCCAGATATAATCCAGTCTGCATTATATGCTTGCTTGGGATGCCTGCTGGTAGGAACAAGACTGGTCAACAAATGAATGTTCTCCCTTATCTCCAAGTTCATCTCTTCATTTTGTCCCACTCCTCTACCCTTAAGACGAAGTCTTCCCTATAGAGGTAGAGGTCTGGGAGAACTGATTGGCGTGGCAGGCATATGGCTTATACCAGGACCCGTCCTCCTGAGCCATCTCCTTGAAGGTTGCAGGGATTATGGCTGTCCTGGAGGAGCAGGGTCGCCTTCAGGGATCCCTGCTGGAACAGGGTATGCTCTGAGTGCTTCTGATCACTTCTCATGCATCACACAGTCCACACCAAAGTTTCCTTGTTGTTGCAGGGGCCACAGGACAACAGAATCAACACAGAACATTCAAATGCGCAGCTCCTTGGGAACCCTTAACTTGTAAACATGGCTTACAGAATAGAGCCCTCTCCACTTTGCCATGTCTGCCACGTTGGCTGGATGGCTGGTAGTAGGTGTTTGGCTACTTGTTGGGGAGGGCCATGGGCTCCCTTGGAGGTTCAGAGAAAAAGTGTCCTAATGGATTAGTGGCATACTGATGTATTCACACACACTTTGCATGTCAGTCAGTCTGTAAATGCTAATAGGCTACCTAAAGCAGAAGTTTGTCATGCAGACGTTGCTAATTCCCACTGATATAGCTGGTTCCTGTTTCCTTTTGGAGACTTCACTTCTAGATACCTTTAAATAAAGTGGGGCCATGTGACTAGCTCTCACCAGTTGATTGAGAAGGAAAGTGACATTTATTTCCTTAGCATTGAAACAAGGTCAGAAGGGAGGTGAGATTTTCACATGTGCTTTTCTCTTTCTAGGAAACTAAGACCTCCTATTCCAGAAAACTCAGTTACAGTGGAGTCTCCATCAACAAGGGACCCTCACTGATTTGTGGAACAGACCTACCTTCCTATTTAATAGCCCTCAACACTTATTTGATGTGTACTTCAAGGAAGAAGTATTTGTTAAGCTAGTGAGGTTCATTTGTTATCTCAGCACAATCTAACATGTCCTAATTAACTGTAAGTCTATTGAAATAAAGAAGGGGAAATGAGCTTATGCTTATCTTGAGGATTTTATAAGCCAGGGGCTGTCAATCTTTTTCTTACAGGATGGGGAAAAACATTTTAGGAATGTGGGTTGTGTGGACTCTGTGTCAGGTCCTCAGCTTTGCAGTTGTGGAGTAAAAGCAACTGTTGACAATAAGAAAATACATGCTGTTTCTGCATTCCAGTAAAACTTTATTTATATAAATAGGCACTGACTGTGAGCTATAATTTGCTGCTGATTCCTGCACTAGATGATTCTGACCCTATGACCCTTCCCTGGGTTGTCTGTACTGAGTTTCCACCCCAGACT
This sequence comes from Urocitellus parryii, assembly GCF_045843805.1. Taxonomy (NCBI): domain Eukaryota; kingdom Metazoa; phylum Chordata; class Mammalia; order Rodentia; family Sciuridae; genus Urocitellus; species Urocitellus parryii. The sequence goes on along the minus strand of NC_135531.1, from coordinate 161,331,718 downwards.
GCATGTGAGTGTCTGAGGAAGATTAAAAAAAATTAGAGCCCCTCTTCTTCCAGTTCATATGTGTCTAAAGATCTCTGAATGATACCTACAGCTATGGTTCAGGAAATTCAGTCCCCCAAATTTCACCTCAGATCAGGACTATAAGTGATACATGCTGGGGACATTTGTCTTATGCCCTCCTAAACACACAGCATCAAGGGACCAAATATTCTAAGATGAGAGGAACTGCAGGCTGCCGAGAGGAGGCAGAATCTGGCTCTCAGGTTTGAGAACCCAACATGCACCTGTGCCTGTGGGCTGCTTTTCCATGGGAAAGGGCCTCCTGGCTGTCTGACCTTGTCCATGCCCTGCCCTGACCTTGTCCATGCTTGACCATTGGAGGCCCTGGTACTGAGGCATTCCCAGAGCCAGAGCATACACTCTCCTTGGCAAAGACTTGCTTGAGCTGATGCCCACAGCATGTCAACCAAGACCCAGCTGAGTCATCCCCTCCCCTGTTCTGTGTGTGTGTCACTGTGTGGATGTTTACCAAGTCACCGGAGCTCACCTTGCATGGCTCAGAGTTTGCCTGCTCATTTTCTCAGTGTTTCTGATGGACACATGCTCCCTTCAAAACTTGAGTTAGGCTGAACAAGCCAAAATAGAGAATATATCTGGCAAACAGAGAAAAATAGAGAATGTATGGATAAAAGGAAATAACCCATCATATTAGAAGTGATTTTATTTTGTATTAAAAGTTCTATTATTTAAAAAAGATATCTTCCATTTTTAAAATTTGTGTCTCAATAAGCAAAAGGGCTATTTACACAGAATTCACTTAACTTCTTTGATTTCTTGACACAATTATATCTGTACCTACTTTTGACAAAGAAATGGAGTGGTATTCTGAGGCAGATTTAATCCATTTGGAACAATGGGATTTTTGCTGAAAAAAATTAATGTCATATGACACATAAAGGAAAGCTGATGGCACATTTCCCCAGGAGAATGACGCCTACTGTTGGACATCTTCGTCAGAAGGTGATTTGTCCCAGCTGAACAAGCTCATGGCTTCCAGAGTCCAAGACAGCACAATTCTGAAAGGAAGGAGTGAATCCACACTCAAAGGAAAAATGGTTGTCCGTGTAAAGCTGGAAGTCATCTTCTGCCAAGTTTATTCCAATGTTTGCTCTGTTTTTAAATTGAAAAGTTGGAATTAAATCAAGGCTAAAACTTCTTCATTTTGAGAAACTGATGTGACTCCATTTTTGAGAAACCAGCCTCTACCTCAGAGCAAAGCCTGTCCAAGGAAGGGGGCGTGACCCTTGTCCTTGGAAAAACCCACTGAGCACTCCTTGGCACATTCCCACCCTGCTGAGTTGTTTGTCTGCAAATAACAGGAGAGATCTGCAGCCAGGTGTCCCTGACTCAGTTAGGCTAGGTGAGGACCCATAGTAACCCCCTAGCAACCACCAATCAGCATGAGACAGGGAAAATACCTGGGATGCCAGATGACCCCCTCAGTAGTTTATGGTGGTTGATAACATGTTGGGAAACCATGTAGTTCAGCATGTACACCCCTCTTGGCTTAAACCAATCAGTTCAAAGGAATCCCCCTCTTGTACTAACCAATCACCCCTACCCAACTTGTTCCCGCCAGTGAATGTGCTAATCAATGTTAAGAGCTGTTGTGGATTTTCCCGTGGTATGGAATGATTTGCTGTGTGATGTTGTGATGCATAGAGTATCCCCCCAAAACCTAAAAATCCTCACTGAACAAAGGACCTGGGCTCACTCCCTAGGACCACTGCGTCGGGAACGGTTGTGAGTCCAGGCTCGAGCTTGCAATAAAGACTCTTGTGTGATTGCATTGGATTCGGCTCCTGGAGGTCTATTGGGGTCCCACGAATCTGGCATTACAATTTATGAAGACCAAGTTTATTGATAGAGCTACAGAATGACCAGAGGGTCTTTGAAAGGAGGGTCTCAAACGAGCACATCAGCCAATACAGAGTGAAGATTTGAGGACAGCCCCTACCAATGACATGTTTAGGAGGAAAATATTCTCCACTGACATCTACAACTTCCTTGCTTTGCTTTGACTACAGGTGCAGACCCAAGGCTTCCAGTTCAGCCCAGCACCTGCTGCAGTAATCTGGAGGAGGATAGAGGTAGCCCCTGCTTATCCTGGCCGACTCCCCAGCACTCACCCATCCCTGAGCAATCTGCTGTGGCTCCTTTTCCTTGGCCTCTTTCCTGCTCAAGAGCCAACACTATCATGCTAAATTGACTTAATGTTCTCTTGATGTTTACTTAGTTTCATGTTAATTGGATACTAAGAATACTTTTATGGATGTCAATGATTAATGTTAATATTAACAAACTCAGCCATAGTTTCTGTCTCAACACTTTTTTTTCATACCATGACTGATTTTTAAAATACCACCTGGATGGAAAAAGATTACTACAAGGAATACATGCTTGTGCCAAAAACAAAACGAAACAACAAAAACCAAAAGACAACATAAAACGTTGGAGTATAGAAGCAAATATGCAAAAAATGGATTTTCCCCTCTGGTGGCTTCTGTGTCCCATGATTGTTCTCTGGGCTGGAAGATTCTGGGCCGAGGATTTCCTAGAGAAAGAGCTGCTCTTGTTGACGATGAAGAGACAGTTTACACAACAGCTTCCTGACCCATCCCTCCCTGAGTTCAAACCCCCACTACTTCTGCACCAGTTCTCCCAACGAGGGTCTGTGATTTTAGCTCTCGGAGAGTCGCTTCTTTACTGTAAAATGACAATGGTATCTCCATCACATTTCCATGAGGATCAGGTGATTTTGTGCACATGGTAAGTCTTGACCACCTTTTACTCTGCATCTTTCTGCCCACTAGAGTTCCTCTAGTCAAGGAGCAAGGAGCCATTACAAGTTCAAGAAAGAAAACTAGCCAACAGCCCTGCCTCAGAGGTGATGGAACAGCTTCACACAGGAAGCTGGGTCTGCCAGGCCTGGGTCTCCTGGAGCAGCAACATGCTGGCCACTCAGGTGGGCAGCTGGAAAGATGAGTGTAGAGAGGCCTGGGAAAGAGGATGGGTACAACCTGGAAATGTCCCATCTCCACACTCCCTGGGTCTGGGGCTCTGCCCCACCTTCCTTGCCCCTACTGTGCTGGTCCTTGTGAAGCAGAGTGCATGCAGGTGCTGAAGGGCAGCAGCTGGGGTGACGCTACCTCTGCCTGACTCCTGTCATACCCCTACAGTGGCCACCGCCTGTCTTCATGGTCTGGATTCCCCTGATGGCCTCAGGGAATCATGCTGGGGTGAGTCCATATCCGCCACCCTAACCATGGTGCTCAGGCCATCCTGGAAGGAGGCTTCTGTGAGCCACAGCCATGCAGGGCATGATGCCTCTTTCCTCAGACCAGCAGCTGGGCCCAGTGTCACCAGGCTGTCTCCACATCCTCCCCCTCTGTCTCCTCCACCTCTTGGATAAGTGATGGTGGGATTGGAATGACATTCATTGCTGGCCCCATGAACCATGGCTGCCAGTCTCTCCCTCTTGAACTGGACCTGAGTGGGGCTGTGGGCTGGGCTGCTCACCCTCGCTCTGCTGGCTTCTCCACACCCCACGCCTGCCTCTTCCCTTTACCTCCAGAGACCAGGGCTGTGGCCCCACCTGCATCTCATGCATCTTCCAAGGCTCAAGTTCAGAGCCTCCCTCCCTCACCAGCTTTCCTGAACCAGGAGCGCTATAGTGTGTGTGGGGGTTGTGGCCACAGTTAAAACTCGTCAGGCTGAGTCACATCAGGGGCTGTTGGGGTGCCTCAGGCTCAGCACTCACGCTGGGGTCTGTGCAAGATAGGCTTTTACACTTCCCTCAGGTGGGTCCATGAGGGTCCCGAGGCCAGCAGAGGTGCATAGCCGCTGCCCTGCTCTGGGATGGCTGTGCCCTGGCCCCTCACACTCCGACCCAGGTCATTTTGCACCTATTTTCCATGTCCAGGAAGGACAGCATTTTGACAGGTTGGCCGGCTGCCAGACACATAAATGGGTGCCATAAAGAGGGACTGAGTATGTTTGTGCAGTCCTTATTTCCTCCTCCACCTTTGCATGACACAGGTCTGTCCTTGAAAGACATGCAAATGCCATCTGTCTCTTATCAATGTTTGGCAGAGGCCTTCGGTACCCCAAGGGACTCTGTTATCTTGGGTGCAGGCTGCTGGGAGTTGTGGTGGGCTATCCCGGGCTGGGTGGGCAATCTGACAGCCCTACCCTCCCGCATGCCCTTGGCCTGTCCATCTGCACATTGTGAGGAATAGACCACAATAACATCCTATGTCCAGGTAATAGTGATGGGGAAACAACTTGCCCTTGCCCGACTCCTCTTCCTCCCTGCCCCTCTTCAGGAGGAGGAGATGGAAGGGGCTGGGCCCTCTGAGCTAAGGCAGAGCCTCTCTCAACAGGCAGGGATGCGCCCTGGAACATGCCCCATAATGGCAAGTGGTGCTCTTCACGTGTGCTTTGCCCCTGCTTCCCAGTGGGTTACCACCCCAACCTGGTTCTGTATCTTGAGGTTTCTGAGGATAGAAACACACCTTCTGCCTTTGCATAAGGCAAATGCCTTAGCATGACCCTTCATGGCCTTTAACCAGCAGTGTGGACAGGGCTGTGCTGTCCTGTGAGTCAGTCATCACAGGCCAGGCCAGGTAGAGCTGCTGTAACAAGTGGTCCCTAAGTACCAGGAGTTACAGCATCAGAGATTGATTTCTTGCATGTCTTGTCTGAGGCAGCTGCATTAGGGTTCCATGTCATCTGAACTTGGGAGCCAGGCTGATGGCAAAGACCCTGTGAAGTATTGCTGACCGTCGTGGGAAGTCAGAGCATGAACCAGGCTCACTAGTTCTTCAGGCCTCTGCTGTGAGGCAAGACCTCACTTCCCATGTTTCACTCATCAGAGTGTCATTTCACCAAGTCTGACACCAAGGACCAGGAGCATAATCAACCCCAGGAAGGGCCTTGGAACCTTCTCACAGCCTCTCTGCCCCTGCCTGGATCTAAGAGCAAGCCTATGGCAATTCCCCTCAGAACCAGGAAGGTGGGGCAGCAGTCGGGCAGCACGGCTTCTTCTCTGGGCCTCCTGACATTGGCAGCAGTGGACGAGGGCAATGGGCAGGAGAGGAAGTCAGCCCCTGGCCCAACCCTCCTTTACTTTCTGCCTAGGTCTGCCTCCTCCCTCAGCCCTAGAGTCTTCATCTGGAAAACAGAGGACTGCAGTGTTAAGTGCTAAGGTCGCGCTCCTGGATCTGATCGCGACAGCAAGGAACCCCAAAGCCACTAGGCAAAGGGGGCTACGGCATGGGCCATGAGACCAGAGCATGGCTGGGAAGCAGCAGACACCTGTGTGTGACTGGCACCTGCATGTGACGTCGGACCTGTCCCCAGTCTGAGGTCTCAGTCTGTGCCAATATCATGGCTTGGTCTCCCGGCTGGCTTGCTGTCCCCTCTTCATTATTCTCTGCTGTGGGCCAATTATTCCTCTGCAGTGTCCCCACAGCAGGGAGAGCATATTGCAGGTTTCTGCACTCATGTCAATCATGTCTTACCTTCCCAGTGGTCTATGACTTCCGAAGGTTGTGGCTATGTCTTCAGTGTGTTTTCTGAGCCACCCCTGCCTCTACCCCACCTGCCACCCGCAGCTGCGAGAGGGAGCTGAGCGTTAATATGGAGCCTCTGTCAGGCCAGGCTCACTTAGAGTCTCCAACGCACGCTCATCCTGGAGCATAGGAGAAGTAAACGGTGGTGTGTGAGGCCACAGGGACTTCTGAGGTTGCTGCTGCAGCATAACTTAACCCTGTGGCTGGCACTTTAAAACATCCTTCTCTAACTGTTGACACATCCTGGTCTGTGATGTCAGTGTCCCTCTCCCTACAGGCCGCTGGCTGCCCTTTAGTCTATGCAGTCAACATTGGTCTTCCCATGAGCCGAGCTCTCTAGCCATGGGCCATTAGTTCTCTGCATGGGGCACCATTCTGGTGTGTTTTAGCTTGAACATCCTCACAGTTACTGTTAGTGGAGTGGCTATTTGTGTCATTTCATGGCCTGTCCATGGCTAGAAAGGCCAGATGTCCTGTTAATACTTATTATAGTAAGTATTTACATTCTTACTATATTGGCATAAGCATATCTCCAGTGGCTACTATACTACTTTGGGGACAGTCCTGAACAGGAAAGAATTGGCCCACATCCTGAGCGTCTCTGAGTGTTCAGAAGGACACTCGTTTCAGTCAGAAATGTATGATTACTGGGGCTACAACCTAACTCAGGCTAACATACAAACATGACTAGAGTGCATGTGTTTTGGACTGAATTATCCCAGAAGGCACCTGTTATTGACATGTATGTGCAGCATGTTTTCAGGGAGGGTTGGACTTCGTTGCTCAGGACTTTGCGGACAGCCTTTGCTTTGGAAATCCCTGTCATTCACAGCAGAGCCATTCGTGATGATTTGAGGGACCAAGCTATCCCATGTGTTCCAATCAGCCTCTGTCATTTCAGATGTGTGGTGAGGTGGTGCCTATACACAGCTGTGCATGCTTAGCTCACATTCAAGGATGACAAATATAGCACTCCTCCAATATGCATCCTCCTAATTCCAGTCAGCCAGCCTCTGCGAATGTCTTCTCTTCCAGTTTTGCCCAAACATCTCCACCCTGAAGCACCCATTTTTCTACTGCAAATGACCCTGCATTAGTCCACTCTACAAATGCCCAGGCTGGGCTGTGTGAACTCTTGTCTCCAGTGGCAGGCCAACCCGGGGTGCTTCCCAGCCCTTGGTGGCACAGGAGACTTTGGGCCTGAGCCAGTCTGGAAATTAGCACCAGTCCCCATTGCTCAGTTGTTTCTTGAGGTACCTCTCATGGTCAGTACTGATACTCAGGCCCTCCCGAAGAGGTAGAGAAGCCGGACCTCAGCACATATGCTTCACCTGACGCCTTGCCTCACCTTCTCAGCTCCCCCTCCTTCACCTCTTCTCCACCCAGCCTCTTCAGGTGCATCCTCCGCTCCGCTGGCCCTGATGGAGGTATGGACAGCACAGTTCGGAGAGTCTAAGGAGAAATCGTTGACACTAGCTGCTCAGGAGCGTGAGGGACGCGTGCAGCCTGGTGCTTGTCATGTATCACGTCAAAAGTTTTCAGTCTGCTCAACATTGTCAGTCTGGTTCCCCCAGGGGACACTGCCTCATGGTCTCATGGCAAGGCCTTGCCCAGGACCCTAACCCACTCCCCCAGCTGGCGCAGACCTGCACGGGGCTCGCAGCGGAGGATGCATGTGGGCTGCTCTGCAAAAGTAGCTCGCCGGGATCCTGTCTTCTCCATGCGCACAGACAGCTGGACAAATGCGGGTCCCCCGCCCTGGGTCCTGGGCCAGCGTGCCTCCTCCCTGAGCTCCGCCCCCACGGCCTGGGTCAATTCCAGCCAGCAGCCCCTCCCTCCTGGAAAGCCCCAGTCCAGAAGTCCACTGTGACAGGTGGGCACCCCTCAGGAAAGTCCCTGGAGAGTGACACAGTGTTTGGCATATGCATATCTTCTGGGATGACAAAGTGTAGCCAGTCAGCGTATTTATCACCTCATAACCTGATATTTTTTTTTTTTTATGGTGAAAGCATTTAAAATCTCTTCTAGCAATTTCTAGATAGACATTATCAGCTATTGTCACTGTGTTGTACAATAGAGCTCCTGGATTTATGAAAGGAAGATGGAAGACACCAAGTCCATTGGCTGGGGAGTGGGCAGCTCCAGTTCAGAGCGTTGAGAACGCAGATCCTGATGGCTCCCACACTGGTTGTGGTGGGAGAGGGAGGTGGGCAGCTTCTGGGGTATGTGTGTCAGTGTGAGGCACGGGCGGCTGGTCCGACCCTCTTTGGGCACCGGCTATGGAAGCCCCTTCTGGTCCAGCCGATTCTTGGGACAGGTGCACATAGCTGTCGCCTTCTCAGGTGTTCACTGTGGTCACTGGTGCCCTTGCTCTGAGCTCCAGGCTGGAGTCCCGGAGAGTTACCCTGACCCACACCACCCCCGGCCTGACTCCAGAGCAGGGACTAGCCAGCATGAGGTGCTTTTGCTCCACTAAACGTGGAACCTTGTGGGAGCAGGGCAGAGATGGAGGTGCAGAGAGTGGGACAGTGCAGTGGACAGGCCACCACAGAGCAGGAGCAGATCCTGGAGGAGGAGCAGGGCACATGGACGGCCCCTCTGGTTCTGGAAAGGAGCCTCTTTTGTGCTCAAGCAGAAGGGCATAAACCCCAGCACAAGAAAACCATGGGCTGCAGCTTGTGCTGGCACAGTGGGGAGGCCCCAGGGTGGTGAGCGCTAGGCGGAGGAATTTAAGGTGACTTCTGGTTTCTGGCCAGACAGCAGGTTGATTATGGTACCATTACCTACCATGGATGGTGAGATAGGCAAATAAAGGGTTTTGAGAAGCAAACTAGGGGTGAGATAGAGCTTGGCTAGAGTCATCCTGGGTTCAGTCACCGGCCAGCCTCTTGCGGCTGGGGGGGGGGGTGGTCATGGATACAAGACAGACGGGCACAAGGGTGGGAGAAGGGCGTCACAGGGAGGCCAGACCTGAGGAGGACGCCCACCTCGATGGGGGGAGACTTCGGTTTAGACTACTTAGCTGTTATTTGTTAGTAGTTGCTTTGAGCATGCCTCACCTATCATTGGGGATCTGTAGAAAACGTCACAGTTGAGAGGTCTGCCTTAGAAGAAGGCTTGGTGTTCTGGGCTGTCAGAGCATGTGTGTGTGTGTGTGTGTGTGTGTGTGTATGTGTGTGCACGTCCTTCTCCAGGTGATAGATGTGGACACCAGCTGACAGCAGTGCGTCCTGAGCACTGCACCCCTTGGTCCCAGCCCTCGCTCAAGCATCCGGTGAGGAAGCTGCCTTCTGCTCCAGGCTCTCTGCCCCTTTACAGGGCGGGAACTCCTGAAGGTGGACTTCTGTGTGCTAGCCTCCTTATTTTCACAGTAACCCCATTATAAACATACAGAAAAGTGCTATTAATGATTAACCTGCTCCCCTCCTGCCCTTGGCATTCACTGTGATCCATCTCCACCACAACAGAAATGGGGCAGGGAGGGGTTGGGGAAATCCACCCTGGCTAAACTTTCCACAGAAGCCTGAGATCCATGCCAAGGTGGATAACGTGTGTTGGGACTGCTGTAGAATGTTCTAGGGGCCCAAACTGTGTCTGCCCAAAGAGTGTTGGAGTGGGATGGGCGTTGGTGACACAGTGTGAGCTGGGCTTGGTGGTGTGGAGTCAGGGATCTTGCTTTTGAGTCCTGCTTCTTCCCCTTCAATCTTTGAGGTCCTGGAGGCTCTGAGCTGGTGTCTGTGTTCTTTAGAAAGGGTGCTTTTATGTCCATGTGGCTGTGCAAGGAAACTTGTTTTCGGAGACCCCTTCTGAAATATGTAGGGAAGAGGGGGCAGGATATCTTGTATTGGTTCTAAATTATTTCTACAGCTGGAGGCATACGGGGATGGGATGGTCGGGAGGAGATGGGCTTCTCGCCTCTGATGTGGCGCCTGCCCTCCCACTGGCCAGCTCGATTGGAAGAGTGGGCAAAGCATCCTGGGAAACGTGGCCTTTAGGGCAGCCCCTTTGGGATGGGAGAAGGCGAGGATTGGGTCTGTCAGCATGCAGGCTCTAGAAGATGAGCCTGGGGATGCGGCAGCTAGGATGTGGAAAGACGAATTCAAGGGACTTGGTGAGCATGTAACACCAGGACAGCGTGGGAGAGCTTAGCTGTGATCGGACCACTAATCTTAGGACACCAGAATCTCCTCTGATGAGGTTTGTGGTTCAGGAGAAATGAAAGGAATTGAGTTCCTATGTTATTGAGATGACTTTTACATTGTGCCTTTCCGTGTTGCTCAAGAGCAGTTTTAAGTGAATGGAAAAATTGGGAAGAAGATAGAGGTTTCCCTCATCACCTCTGCCCTGCATAGGATGAGCCTCCTCCCTGTTCTCAAACTCCCCCAGATAATGTGCCTGCTCTGGCCTGTTGCTGCTGCCTGAAGGCCATGGTTTCTATCAGGGTTCACTCTTGGTGGTGGGCCTTCTACTATTATAATCTGTATCTACCATTATAATCTCATGCATTATGTCTCTGAATCTCTCGATAAGCTGCCAGCGCCTTAAAATGAAGGACTATGCATTCTTATCCCTGGAATTCAGGACTTGTGCACACCCTCCCCAGGATGCAGAAATTGAATGAGTTGTTGGAATAATTGGGACAACCATTTCAGTTTATAGACAAGGAGCCTGAGGTCCAGAGAGAACCACTGGTGATCCCAAGACCACACAGGGAGTTGACCCTGAGTCTGGAGGGAGATGCCTTTCTTTCCATCATCCAGAGTACCAGAAATTTCTAGAGAGTGGCCTACACAGTCAGCTGTGATGGCCAGGGTGTGGGGCTCCAGAGGCTGATGTGTTGAAGAGCTAGGGATTTTCCTCACAGCATCCCTTTGTGTGGGAGATGGAGTCCTGTCCCCTTGGCCCTGGGTAAAGGAGTGGGGATAGACAGGAGTTACCCCACTTGCAGGCATTAAAGCCAAACCTGGGAAGACAAAGGGGCATTTCCAGGGATAGAGTTGCATCCTCTAGGCCCTGAGCCAGGTTGGCTTCAAGGGCCACTCCTATCCCCCTTCCCCACTGCCCAGTGTCCCTCCTACTCCGCCCAACCTTGCCCTGTGAGCTCTGATAATGCCCTTCCTCTCCCTGCTCCTGGATCCTCCGTCCTCCCAGCCGCTTTCCCTGAGAAGGAAAAAGGTGAGTGGGTGTTGCCCTGGTCCCTCCTGGAAGTCATTGAAGTGCCCCTTGTGATACCCAAGGCCCATGCCTACTGTGCGAAGCCTCTTCCCTGGTCTCACATCCCAGGACCTTTCTAACAGGGATGCATGGATGATCCTCCAGCATCTGCACACAGATTCGACAATCCACGTCTTCCCGATGTACAAATGTTGGTGGTAAAATTAACAAAGCACCCCAGATATTTCATTAGCCTCTCAAGCTAAACACAGCATCTCATCAAATGCTCCAGCCGGGTTGGAGGCAGGAGGAGGTGTGGGCCAGTCAGATTCCGAAGCCCGTTAGCGTGTGGGTGGGCATGCTCCTCCAGCACTCGGCGCCACTGTCCACGGCCGTCCCTCTCTTGTCTTCTTTCTAGTCCTGCTTTTTCTCAGGACTTGTCTCACTTAAGATCTCAGAACTCCTGCTCCTCTCCATGGTTCTGCAATCTCACCAGGACTTTAAAAATAGAAGCAGCCTCCTGCCTGCCATGGTCCTGGGACCTGGGGACAGAGCAGAGGCAGGTGTGTGATGTGGTCCCAGCAGGTTCTACACGACTCTGTGGTCTCCACTGGGCCAGTTAGTGAGGCTTCCCAGGCCAGGCTGTTCCCACACCTACCCTTTTACCCCTCCTGGTCTTGGCCAGTCAGCCCCTTAGCTCAGCACCATGTCCCCCAAGCCTGATCCACCCAACAGTCCACATTTGATTTTTACCATTTGGTAAAAATCACTTGACCATATGGATGACAGGTCCCCCTGTCAGTGCCGATGCCCAGGGCCTCAGCATTTCCTTAGTCAGCAGGGGCCTGGAAGGGGCTGATTCCCAGGAGGAGGGGGCATCACAGAGCTGGACACTGGCTAACTTCACGACAGATTCTCACCATTTGTCTGTGACAGGGAAGGGTGAGGCCAAGCTGAACTTGACTTCATTTGTGCTGAAGTGGCTGGGAGTTTTAAAGTGAGGTGGGGAGCAAGGAGGGACGTGACTGTGACCAGGGACTCAGTAGAGAAGAGATGTGAAAATTAAAAAATCAGGGAGGGGCTGGGCCCAATGGAACCCATGTGGTTTTCTGAGTGAAGCACCCCCTCCACCCCTTTGAGAGGCTGGGAGACTCTAGCCCTGTCTCCCAACCTCCCTCCAGGTCCCAGGTCTTAAAGAATCCACCACCTCTCGAACCACCACACTGAGGACCGAGCTTCCAACATGGGCCCTTGGGGGATGCTCTCAAACCACATCCAACCATGACATGTGACATCAACACATCCCCTTTATCCTTCGCCCAGACAGCACCTATTCTGGTGATCCCTTGTCAGTCAGCATGAGAGATGGTCCTCAGATGGTCCTGAGGAGCCCAGAGTTGTGAGTCAGAGGGTTAGTGATCAGGAGGCTGCTGGGGTCCAGGGCTGTGGGCAGCTGCTGCCTCTGCCTGGGGATGGGCCACTTGCTTGGGTGCCTGCTGAAGCTGGTGGCAGTGCTCTGGGCCAGTCAATGAGGCTTTGCAGGCCAGGCTGTTCCTACACCTACCAAGGTGGCATCACATGGTAGAAAGGATGTAACAGGCAAAGACAGTGACCCAGGGACCTAACCACTTCCCACAGGCCCTCCTTCTAATACTGCTACACAGGGGGTTAAGCTTCAATGTGAGTTTCTGAGAGACACAAACAAACTATACCCATCAGCAAAAGTCTATTTATAAATTTTTGTCAGTATCATATTAATCAGTCCTCCCTGTGCTGCCCTGGCTGGCCTCCTCTGCTCCCGGGGACTCAGGCCAGGGGTTAGTCCAGCCTAATGATTCTCCTCAGTTGGTCCTGACACACTATGGGGTCAGCATGCAGGTCTTGACTAGCTTGGTAATTACTATTGTTGCAGCAAATGGGTGACAGCCTCTCTCTCAGTCTGGGTCCTGAGTGCCTTCCACTTATTTCCTCTTTTAACCTTCACCTGACCCTCGGAGACGTGCTGTTATTATTCCTGCATCACAGAAGGGCTAGCGAAGCACCGAGTTCTTGTATAACCTGGTCACACTTGCAGAGCAGAGCTGGGGTTTGAAAGGAGGAGGGCTGGACCTTGAATCTGTGGTCTTTCCTGATGTCTTTCCGTCACTCATATTGGTAAAACAAACACACACAAACAAAAGTCAGAAAATATTGATTTCATTTCAAGTGGAGCTAAGTATTATTTTGTGAAACGTTGATTTCAGTTGTATGTATCAGAATGCACTATAAAATCTATTTAAGTTGGTCACAGTGAAAAAATTTTGCAATAGCCTTATTGACTAGAAGGCATTCTGTGTAGAGTGAATTTCAAGTTATCTGGCCGAGTTCACTGCAGGTTGTGTTTCTGGTTTGACCCTTGGATGGCAGTGTTGATGCTGGTGGTGACAGAACACGTCATAGCATGGTAGTATGGCAGCATGCAGTGCTTCCTGCTGGGCTGAGGTGGCAGCTGCCATTTTTGAGGGCATGTTGCGTGCCACTCATGTTGCTCACCTCTTCACAGGTCAAGGTTGTGTTGGTGGAACCCAGGGGATGACCTCATCTGGCCCCCTGGATCTGCCTTGTGGGGCCAACCTCAGTACACTTGTGCCTTCTCTCCAGCGATGCAGCATTTCAGAACTCTCTTACCATATCCTGCAATTAGGTCTGCAGAAGAATAACCCAAAGCACACCAGCCTTGGAGCAGGGCAGTACCTTTCCCTGCCTGTGCCCCCAGCCTCCTTGGTGCTAAGAGGTCCTACCAGCCTCAGGAGAGAAGGTCCCACGTGCTCCAGCACCTAGAAGGTGCTGGTTCCTCTCGGAAAGGCCCAGCCTGGCTGAACTTGAAATTAGTAATTATGCTTACCTATCTTAGAAGACTGCTGCCAGTGTTTATATGTACACAATGTGCTAGTAAGCGTGAATATCCTGGAGAAGGATTGCTACAAAAAAATATTAGTTCTAAACAAGATGGAGTCTCTAGAGCCCGACACGATGTCTTGAACACAGATGTTGCTTGGTTGGTGTGAATCCTTCTCTGTTATAACTTTTTTGAGTTACAATTCAATAAAGATAACAATTGAGTAAATTATGCAAACAACTCACTCATAGTATACAGTGCAGCGATTTTCATATATTTTCAGACCCGGGCAAACATTACCATGATCACTTTTAGAATATTTCCGTTCTTCTCAAAGCAAACTCCATGCTACTTAGCTCTCAACCTCAGCTCCTTTCCCCAATGCTGGCAACCACTTATTTATTTGCTGTCTATAGATTTTGTATAAATGGAATTGCACAGTTGTGGTGCCTTGTGATTGGCTCATTGCGTGTAGTCTGAGTTATGGATCCAAAACCATTTTCTGTAATGTGGCTTTTCAGTAATCCTACCTGATTTATTTTAAAGGCATATTATTTATTGAAAAGGCATATTATTTCCTTATTGAATAAACTTGTGGCTTTGGTAAAAATCACTTGACCATATGGATGGTCACTGGACCTTATGCCAGGCACTATTCACAATGCCTGGCATAGTGGATATAGTACACTTTTTTGTGACTTGTATATTTCATCTAGCATATGAGTTAAAGGTCCATCCACATTGTAAGCATGTCTCAAAATTTCCTTCTATTTATTTTCTTATTTGGCACTGGGGATTGAACCCGGGGCACTATACCGCTGAGCAGTTCTTTTTATTTTTTTATTCTGATGCAGGGTCTTGCTAAGTTGCTCAGGCTAACCTCTAACCTGTGATCCTCCTGCCTCAGCTTCCAGAGTTGCTGGAATAAGGCACACTCCATTGTGCCTGCCAGAATATCCTTCCTTTTTAAAGGTTGAATGGTACTGCACTTTGTTCACCCCTTCATCTATTAATAGACACTCGATTGCTTCTGTCTCTTGGCTATTGTGAATAATGCTGCTCTGAAAGTAGGTGTGCAAATATCTTGCAAAGATGCTGCTTTTGATCCTTTGGATGTCTGTCTAGAGTCGTCTGTCTTTAATGTTTGAGGATCCACCTACCATACTGTGTCCCATGGTAGTAGCTGCTATCTTGTGTTCCCACTAACAGTGCCCAAGGATTCCAGTTTTCTCCACATCCTAACCACTATTGTTATGTGTGTGGGTGTGCACACATGCATACTCAACAGTGATCCTATTTGTTGGCATGAGGCGGCATTTACTGCAGTTTCAATTTGCATTTTCTGATGACTAGTGTTACTGAACCTTTTTTCACACACTTGGTGGTCATTTTTCAATCTTTTTTTTGAAGAACTATGTATTGAAATTCTTTCACTGTTTTCATAGTGGTCTTTTGGGTTTTTATTTTTGAGTGGTAGGAGTTCGTTACATAGGCTAGGTATTAACCTTTCAAACATGTCATTATTAACTATTTGCTCCCATAGCTTGAGCTGCCTTCCACTCAGCTGACTGCATCCTTGGACCACATGAGCTTTGAATCTCAGCAAGTCTAATTCATTTTTACTCTTGGTGTCTATCCAACAAATTACCATACCCAATACCAGGAAACATTTTTCCATCACTGTGTTGAAAATGCTTCTTCCACTGGGCCCAGTGGTGCACACCTGTAATCCCAGCTGCTCGGGAGGCTGAGGCAGGAGGATCACAAGTTCAAAGCCAGCTTCAGCAAAAGCAAGGTGCTAAGCCACTCAGTGAGGCCTTGTCTCTAAATACAACATAGGGCTGGGGAGGTGGCTCAGTGGCCGAGCCCTCCTGAGTTCAATCCTGGGTACCAAAAAAAGAGGATGGTTCTTCCCCTGTGGAGTAGTGCTGACCCCTTATCAGAGATCACTGGGCCACAGACTCGGGGGCGTGTTTCTGAGCCCTCTGTTGTACCCCACTGGTCTACGAGCCCGTCTTCACGTCAGTAACACAGTGTTGGTCACCGTAGCTTTGTAGTAAGTCCTGAACTCAGGAGTGTGGGGACTCCCACTTGGTTCTTCTTTTTCGAGATTGCTTTGGTGATTCAGGGTCATATGAACTTTAAAAATGTCTATTTCTTCAAAAATTGCCACTGATTTTTGACAGGGATAGCATTGAATCTGTAGATCACTTTAAGGAGTATCTATGTCTTAACAATCCTTTTTTCAATTTGCGTAGATGGAATGTCTTTCCATTTGTGTTCTCTTTCTTTCATCAGAGTTTTGTAGTTTTCAGTGTGCAAATCTTTTAGCCTCTTGATTGGTTGTCCTTTAATTTTTTCAACCTATTAATGAGCATACTAATAGGTTCAGTGTGATATTTCAGTGCCTACTTTCAATGTGCACTGATCAAATTAGCCTTTCTTTACCTTCCCTCCATCTGCCTACGTGCTGATGATCACTACTCTATTTTCAAGTCAAGTTTTTTTTTTTTTTTTTTTTTTTTTTAACTTCCACATGTGAACAAGTGCTGGCAAGGATGTGGAGAAAAGGGTACACTTGTACATTGCTGGTGGGACTGCAAATTGGTGCGGCCAATTTGGAAAGCAGTATGGAGATTCCTGGGAAAGCTGGGAATGGAACCACCATTTGACCCAGCTATTGCCCTTCTCGGACTATTCCCTGAAGACCTTAAAAGAGCATACTACAGGGATACTGCCACATCGATGTTCATAGCAGCACAATTCACAATAGCTAGACTGTGGAACCAACCCGGAAGCCCTTCAATAGATGAATGGATAAAAAAAATGTGGCATCTATACATAATGGAGTACTATGCAGCAATAAAAAATGACAAAATCATAGAATTTGCAGGGAAATGGATGGCACTAGAGCAGATTATGCTTAGTGAAGCTAGCCAATCCCTAAAAAACAAATACCAAATGTCTTCTTTGATATACTGAGAGCAACTATGAACAGAGCAGGGAGGAATAGCAGGAAGAAAAGATTAACATTAAACAGAGACATGAGATGGGAGGGAAAGGGAGAGAAAAGGGAAATTTCATGGAAATGAAGGGAGACCCTCATTGCTATACAAAATTACATATAAGAGGTTGTGAGAGGAATGGGAAAATAAACGAGGAGAGAAATGAATTACAGTAGATGGGGTAGAGAGAGAAGATGTGAGGGAAGGGGAGGGGGGATAGGAAAGGTAGCAGAATACAACAGTTACTAATAGGGCATTATGTAAAATTGTGGATGTGTAACCGACGTGATTCTGCAATCTGCATTTGGGGTAAAAATTGGGAGTTCATAACCCACTTCAATCTAATGTATGAAATATGATATGTCAAGAGCTTTGTAATGTTGTGAACAACCAATAAAAAAACAAACAAACAAACAAACAAACAAAAAAAAAACTTCCACATGTGAGAGAAAACACTTGGAATTTGCCTCTGGCTTATTTCACTGCATGTAACTTCCTCCAGTTCCACCCACTTTGCTGCAAAGACAGGATTTCATTTTTAATGACCAAATTATATTTGGGCACCTAGGTTGAGTCCACACGTTGGCTTGTATGGACAGTGCTGTGATACTCATGGGTGGGCAGGTGTCTTTTTGGTGTGCTCACCTCACTTCCTCTGAATTGAGACTCAGAAGTAGACAGCTGCAGCGAATTGTGGATCCACTTTAGTTTTTTGAGGAACCTCTTTACTTTCCTCCATAACAGTGGTGCTAATTTACATTCCACCAACACGTATGAGAGTGACCCTTTCTTTACACGTTCACCAATATCTATCATTTTTTAAATTTCCTTTTGGTCCCAGTCATTCTTCCGGGGTGAGGTGCTATCTCATTACAATTTCGACTTTAATGTATTTTTTTTTTAAGAGAGAGAGAGAGAGAGAGAGAGAGAGAGAATTTTTTAATATCTATTTTTTAGTTTTCGGCGGACACAACATCTTTGTTTGTATGAGTTGCTGAGGATCGAACCTGGGCTGCACGCATGCCAGGCGAGTGTGCTACTGCTTGAGCCACATCCCCAGCCCCAACAATTTTGACTTTAATGACCCTGGAGGCTTCTGACATTTTGTTCCTTTTGATGCTATAATAAATAAAATTGCTTTCCAAGTCTGCTACTCAACTGCTCATTGTTGGTGTGCTATTCTTCCTGTAACTGTAAGTAAATTTTTCTGAGTTTTATTATTGTCTAAATATGCAAATTCTTTTTGCATATACATCTTTTACCCTAAAGTTTTGAAAAGCTATTAGCACTAATAGTATTTTGTGGATTCTTTAAAGCTTTCTCTACATAAGAACATGTCATCTGGGATTAGAGATAGTTTCATTTTTTTTTCTTTCCAAACTAGATGCCCTTTACTTGATTTTTCTTCCCTAATTTCTCTAGATAGGATTTCCAATAAGTTAAACAGAAGAGGCAATTGTATAACCTTATCTTATTGAAATCTTCCTGTCTTCCATGATCAGGTTTGATGTTCCGGGTGGGTTTTCCATAAATTGCCCTCATAGGATTGATAAAGGTCCCTTCTATTTTGAACTTGTTGCGTCTAATCTTGAAACTGTGCTGGGTTGTGTAAAAGCCTCTTTTCAGTATCCTTTAAGAATATCAAGTGCTTTTTCTACATTCTTTTAATATATTGCATTCATTTATACAGAATATGCTATATTGAGAGCAGTGTTAGGTTTACATAAAGAGTGAGCAGACTATCCAGCAAGTTCCCATCTCCCTGTGGTTTCCAGTTAGCACCTTGCTAGTGTACCAGGCTTGTTACTGCAGATGAATGGATAGCGATACATTGTTGCTAACTAAAGTTCACAGTTTATACTAGGTTCATGTTTTTCTTCCTATAGTTCTGATAATTGACAGTGCCTGTGTCTGTCATTATAAAATCATGGAGTAGTTTCACAACCCTCAAAATCTTCTGTGCTCCACTTATGAAACTCTCCTTTCTTTCCCACAAGACGCTGGTGACTGCTGATCTTTACGCTGTCTCTATTTACTTTTGCCATCATCCCTTTCCTGAATGTCATATAATTTGAATTACAGTATGTAGCCATTTTCAAGATGGCCTCTTTCATTTTATAATATACATTTAAGATTCCAAGACCCTGTCTTTAAATACAATATAAAAAGGGCTGGGGATGTGGCTCAGCTCAGCTCAGCCATTGAGCACTCCTGGGTTCAATCCCTGGTACCAAAAAAAAAAAAAAATCCTCTATATCTCTTTTCCCCTTCTTTTCTGAATAAATCTACTATAAGGATGAACCAGCTTGTTTAGCCATTCATCTGTTGAAGGACATCTTGGTAGCCTCCTAGTTTGGGCAATCAAGAATAAAACTGCTGTTACATTCATGTGCATATATCTATGGTGGACATAAATTTACTGCAGGGAGTGCAGTCCTCGGGTCATGTGGTAAGACCACATGGGAAGGGTAGCTTGGGGGCGGGGAGCCTACAACCCGCTTTGGGAAGTGGTGGTGCCATTTTCGTTCTTGCTGCTCCATGTCCTCATCAGTGTTTGGTATTGCTGGTGTGTGGACTCTGAAAAGAGACTTGAACCCAGGCCTGAAATCCAAGGTCCGGATCTGGTTGCAGTGGTGCACCTGAAGCCAGAGGACTTCCCCATTCACCAGTCTTCCTGGGGTCCAAACAGGACAGGGGCTTGGGTCAAAGTCACACAGCCGGTCAGAACCGAAGTAACAACCGGACCTTCATTTCACGAGCCAACATCACCCTTTGACACCTCATTTAGTATTTCCTGAAACCGAGTGGTGGCCCTTTGCATGAGGCATGAAGTTGTGGCAGGACCCGTCCTGGGCTGGGGGCAGTTGATGCTGCCTGGGAAGCAGGTAGGGAGACTCCCTACCTTGTCTGGCCTGGCTGCCTGGGGCTCATTTCTCCCCTGTGGACCCGCTGGTGCCCACCATTCTCCATTTCTGCTGTGGCCTTTGTGACAAATGGAATGGAGGAACCCAGTGTGTCTCATGGCTCCCGCACACACATGCTCACTGCCACAGGCCTGCAGGGTGCCCGGTGGGAGGCAGGTCCTGATGAGAACACAAACCCCACCACCTTGGGCTGCCACTCAGAGGGCTGCAAGGTGATGCTATCCCCTTTTGAAGTGGGTGGTCTTGTCCTGTCTCTGCACCAACCCAGGAAGGGCATGTTGCAGGTGCAGCCCATCAGGGTCTCACGGAGGTGGGAGGAGGGCTGAGGATCCTGAGGACCCTTCTTTCTTTGCTTCTCCATCTTCCTCTCTCCTCCCGAGTCCTGCTTCTACCTGCCCCTTGGAAGCCTTGGCTCTGCTCCTGCCTCTCCCCAGGAAGGACCCCTGCGTCTCCAGGGGCACAGGGTACCCATCCTCTCTTTGTCTATTTGACTTTAGTTTCCTGTTCCTGCACCAATGTCTTGAAGTGTTTCTCCTGCGTTCTCTCCCAGTAGTTTCCTAGTTTCAGGGTTTATGTTTAGACCTTTGATCCACTTTGAGCTGACTATTATAACTGGGGGAGACGGGAGTCTCGTTTCATCTTCTGCATAAACTTATCTGATTTTTCCTGCACCACTGATTTATGAGACCGTCTTATCTCCACGGTGGTTCTTGGCACCTTGGCTGTGGAGATGTGGGTTCATGTTTGGGTTTCTTGTTCTCTTCCATTGGTGTCCATGTTGGTCTTTAGGTCAGTGCTGTGGTGTTCGGGCTATCATAGCTCTTTTGTATATTGTTCCCATATTTTTACTGGTGCATTGTTGTATATGTAACAGTGGATTCGCTGCTGTGTGTTCATGCATGCACACGATAGATATTGCTGAATGTTTTGAGCTCAGGTATTACAATACCTCCAGGCTTCCATTTTGCTCAGAATTGCTTAGACCATTTGAAAACTTTTGTGGTTTAATGTAAATTTTGGAATTGTCTTTTGTAGCTCTTTGAGGGGTGCCTTTGGTATGCCATGGAGATTGCAGTGAATCTGGAACTTGATTTGGGTCATGTAGACATTTTAATAATATTAATTCTTCTAACGCATGATCATGGGAGATCTTTTTTTTTGTATTCTCTTTGATTTATTTCATCAGACTTTTTAAAAAATTTTCAAGGTAGAGGCATTTATTTCCTTGGTTAAATTCATTACTAGACATTTTACTTTTTTTTTTTGGTAGGTATTGTGAATATTATTGCTTTCTTAATCTCTTTCTCTGCAAGTTCATTATTGGTGTATAAAAATGTCAATTTCAAAACTCACCATTTTATAGAGAAGGAAACTGTAGTCAGGAAGAAAAGTTAACAAGCAGCTCATAAATTGCAGGACCACGTGCCCAAGGAGTCAAGTGCCTTTTTGCATATTGTCTGCTCTGCTTATGAGTAGAACCAGCAGGGAGGACTGATGGGAGCCCAGGAAGAAGGTGGAATGCTGATCTTGTAGTTAGCTCTTCAATAAAGTGGCTGTTCTTCCATAACTTCTTGAGTTCTGTGGGCAAGGCACCCGTTCCTTCCCAGTGGGGCTCTTGATTGTGGCTTTTGTCCTCTTCCTGGAGCCGTCTTGCCTTCTGCCCTCTCACAGGGGTCTCCCGAACCAGTCTTAGGCACCCACCTACTTCGGCTTCCTTTCTGTTTTCCTCACATTTCAGTTTGCATTTATTTTTATTTCTTCCTTCTTGTTCTATCAATCTGTCAACTTACCTGCTTGTAGTTGTTCTTAGTGTGAAATCACAGGGAGGGCAAGGAGTTCATCTCTTGTTCCATCTGTGCTGGAATGTGGCATGTCGGACACCAGTGCTTATTTGCTGAAGACATAAGTTTAAGCCTCACCCATCCAGATGCAGGAGGGAGGGGGGCAGCAGAACTCTGTCACCTGAGGGCTCTGCAGGATAGAGGGGGCAGCAGCACTCTGTCACCTGAGGGCTCTTATTCACAATAGGCCTTTTGTTCTGATGGTGATAGGAGCACCTCCAACCAGGTCACAGTTGTGGACAAGAGCAGCCTGTGGGGCTCAGTCCTTCATCGCCAGCCTAAGCAAGGGCCACTCCATCACTACACATGGTCTCCACATATTATCTTTTCACCCGGAACCATATCAATTAGTGCAGTTAAGCCAATAATTGATAAAATACTGGCTTTCTAATGTTGGATGCAACAATTTTTGAAAAACACCAGATATTTAGGGTCTGAAGTTTCTGGGGGAAATTGTATTGAAAATTCCCTGAGATTGTTGACAGATCTGCCTGCCATCAAGGAGTGTCAGCTAACTGCTCATGCCTGAGTTAGTGATAACAACATCAAACTGTCAGGGGCTGGGGATACAGCTTAGCTGGTAGAGTGCTTGCCTAGCATGCACAAGGCCCTGGGTTCAATCCCCAGTACAAACAAACAAACAAACAAAAAACCCAACAACTTAAACATGCAGTAAAAATAAATAAATAAATAAAATATTGTACTAACTACAACTAAAAAAAAGTTGAAAAAAAAAAGAAAGAAAGAAAGAAAAGGGGCCTGGGGCTGTAGCTCAGTGGTAGAGCACTTGCCTTGAGCATGTGAGGCACTGGCTCCATCCTCTGCACCACATATAAATAAATAAATAAATAAAGATATTATACCAACTACAACTAAAAAATTAAAAAAAAATTGAACCTTCATGGACCAAATTTATGATCTATGCACTGTGCAATAAACAAAATATGTCTTCTCTCTTAAGCTTTATTTATATATTGGTATAAATTTACTTTACTTGAAGGAATGGTGCCAATGGAAAATCTTGAGTGGATGCTTTGGTATAACTTATAGAAATGCTAAAAGTGATCCCAACATGTTTTAATCTTTCTAATACATTAGGTATTATAGCTGTCACTTTGTCTCAAGAGGAAACTGAGACCCAAATTATGTCCAATCTCCCAGGTCACTCAATTGGTAGGGGCAAAAGTGCATCCCAAGGCTGAGCTTCACCTTAGACCACTGCTCTGTGTCCGCAGGGTTTCTCTGCTCTGTGACAGTCACTGGTGTGAGCTCATGAAAGCTATGGCAGGAGACAGCCACCGTTTCTAGGGCTCTCTATGATGTGCTACAGGTCTGCCCATGTGGTCTATTAACCCTTAGAATAACTTCTAAAACCTGGTGTGCCATGGAGTTTCATTCAGCCGTAAAAAAGAATGGAATTGTGTCATTTGCAGGAAAATGGATGGAGCCAGAGATCATTAGGCTAAATGAGATTAGCCATTCAGAAAGCCAAGGGCCTCATGCTTTCTCTCTCTAGGAAAGCTAGAGAGAAAGAAGGAAAGAAAAAGGACCCCAGAAAAAGAGACCAATAGACTAGAGGAGGGAGACCTGGGCCGGGTAGAGGGGAAGGAAGGGGCCCATTTTGGAGTGAAATAGGCCTAATTATCTTGTGTGCATGTGGCATATGTCACCCTGAGCCCCATTACTCTGTGTCACTGTAATGCACCAGTAAAAAGTTTTTAAAAGGTGAGTGGTGGTACTCCTCTCATTGGAAACACAGGAGCCCAGGACTCGAGGGGTCATCCTTTTACACAAGAGCACAGACTATTGAAGCTTATCTTCCAGGGCATCCATGTTTCCTGTGTGCAGTGGCTGATGGTCAGGAGTGTTGGGGACAGTCATCTTATCATTTTCCACCTGATCTTACATCTCTGAAATGGAGAAATAAGTCAATCAGTGGCGCTCCCAGAAGCAGGAGAGAAGGTGGGTGTTCCTGATGGGACCCTTTGCTGAGTTCTCAATGGACTCTCCCTCCGTGGAGATGGAATTCCTGCTCTGACCTCCCTGTCCTGACCCTGCACATTTCTGTGTGTTTATGGGGGCACCCTGGGAACACCTCCATGCTTTGCTGGAGGTGAAAGGACCCTGGAGACCCTTTCACAGTGGCTCCAGGTTTACACAGCACTGTGACTCTGAGGTCCTGGGCTTGCCTTAGTGAGCTGGTTGTAAGAACAGGAAACTGGCACTCCTTCATGGAGATGGCACTCAGGTGCCTGAGGTGTGCCCAGTGCTTCCTAGATGCAGAGTGGCAGACCTGGCTTCTCCTGGGTCCCTGGACTTCTTGGCTGATCAGAAAGAGGGTCTGCTTCTGGGAGGTGTGTTCTCATAGCTCCTCCTGATGATCCAGGTCCTGGGACCCCACACTGATGACAGAAAGGTGACCGTGGCATGGGGAGAAGCTGAGGCAAGCTAGTGTTTCTCTGTCCAGGGTAGAGGGTGGTGCCACCTGAGCTGAGTGGGAAAGCAGTATTGTGGCTCACCTGTTTGAAGGCCCTAGAGAAGACCCCTCTGGACACCAGTTTCCTCATCTGTGAAGGGGATAACGATACCCCTGAGCAGTACCCAGGGCCTCCAGAGGAATGGACGGGGCTGCTGTGAGCAGCTGTGTGGACCTGTGCAACCCAGGCCAGGGGGTGTGATTGTCTTCCATGTTCCTGACTGAGAGCATGATTGATGGACACCCTGCAGGAATGCTGACGGGTGGAGCTGGGAAACGCAGTGGCACCTGGTGAGGACTCCAAGAGCAACAGACAACATGTGGTTCTTCAGACCTGAGGTCCCCATTCTCCGGGCAGCAGGCAGGCCTGAGAGCCAGGTAAGGAAGTCGGGTGCATGACAGGGGCAGGGCCTGCATGCAGGTCAGAACTTGCGGGGGGGGGGGGGGGTTTGAGCTCATTTGCTTGGGCACCTGGTGCTTACTGGGAGGAGGGGATTTGAATAGCGTGGGTCTCTGCTTCTGTCCCCAGCCTGGCTCTGGAGTGGCCTCCCCAGATTTCTGTCTTAATCCTGGGGACTCAGGACTTCCACCTAGAGCTCAGAAGATATGCATGTGGGACCCCTCAACACCCACATCCCTCGGCCACCCAGCCCTGTCAGATGGCAGAAGTGAAGAAGTGGCTTACCTGTGGTGGGAACAACAGGATTCTTTCAGGGAGGGACCCACCTTTGCTTAGGAAAATGCTGTGGTGAGCAGCCCGAGGATCTTGGGAGCAGGGCAGAGAGCAGGAAGTGGCCGAAGTCCTGCTCACAGGAAGAACTCCCACGTCAATCCTCCCGAGGCTGCCCCATCTCCCCAGTCAGACTAACCCCTGCCCAGCACCATGGCCGACCCTGCCCTCTATGTTGGCAGGGCACCCTGGCCTCCCCTGTGCTTTGCTTGCTCATCACATTTGTTCAGGCTCTGTCTCCCCTGGTACTCTCCAGAATGGAGCCTCCTCTAGGCTGGCGGACCCTGAAGCTCAGTGAGGCTTAGATTTGCCCCGGGGCTGGGACACCCTTTCTTAGCTGTCTGCACCCACATGGTCTGATTCTGAGTTCTGAATGCTAACCCTGCCCTGGCACTGTCCCCGTGGGCACGTCGTGTGTGTGTGTGTGTGTGTGTGTGTGTGTGTGTGTTTTCTTCTGTGCCTCGGTTCCTCTTCTGTAAACGAGGTTATTTTGGGGAGTGTGAATGGACCTGTTTTACGAGGTACAATGGACCATGGGCCATGGAGGAGGCCTAAAGGGAATGGCTGATGCTGGGACACTCAGCAACATGGCTTGCCCTTGCGCATTTTGTCAAAGGCAGCCTTGGAGAAAGTCACTTCCAATTCGGGAGGCTGTGGAGAGGACACCGAGGGCTGGCGTAGAGAGGGTAAGTGTCACATCCTGGTGGATGGGTGGCACAACCTATCAGCCTAAGTCCTGGTGAGGCCCCTCCCAGCAGGCAGCTGTGCCCTGCCATATAAGACCCGTTCCCTCACCTGCTCCAGCCCTCTGCCAGGATCCTCCTTCCTCAGGACAGTGTCCAGCCCAGACCCAGCAGGTGAGCCCCTGCCTCAGCCTGGGAGGAGTTGAAACCAGAGGAGAGCACCCAGGGCCAGCTCAGGCAGCCTACAGGGGCACCAGGACAACTGTGGCAGCGGGGCCCCTGCTGCTGCTTTCTGAGCAGAGGGAAGGCTGGAGTGGAGGGCGGGCCTGGGCCAGGAGTGTAGTGGCTTGTAGTCGGCTCTCTGTTCTCTGTGTGGCCCTGAATCTTCAGAACCCCTGGGCTCCGGCTTCCTGCAAGATGAGCGCAGCGTGGCAGGAACTTGCCGGACTGTTGAAGATTTGGTGGCAGAACTTCACGGGCAGGAAGAGATTTCTGGGGGTGGACAGAGGCTGCTGCTTCTCAGGCCCACCCAGGCCCTGCCTTGGCCTCCAGCCTCCCTGCTCCCTCTCACTCACAGGGAGGCTAGCAGGCCCTGGGTCCTCCTGAGGTCAGCTCCAGGCTCTACCTCTGCTATGAACTGGACATTTGGGACCCTCTGGCCTCTGTCCCTTCCCTCTGGTGGTGGTCGGTCTGTGCCATGTGCTGAGCCTCTCATGTGCTCACTGTGGCTGCTCTCATGTCTCTTCCCTCCTCTCCTCCTCCCCAGGAGGCCCACCAGGACCTCTTCCTGCCCAGGTCTGGAGGAGCGTCCCTAAGTAAGGAAATGCAGGGTCCAGCACACAGCCCCATGCCTGGTGCCCTGCTTGGCCTTCCCCTGGATCTCTAAACAGTGGACCCTGAGGAAATATGCCCCCATGGGCTATTTCCCCTTCCTTTTCACCAACCCCGACTAATCGGGTGAGGACCACAGTGTGTGTGGGGAGGTGTGGTGCAGGTGACAGCGGGGTTGTGCTGTATGCTGGGCTCCTAGGGTTGCAGGGCCATAGCTCTTGGGTGAAGATTGGTCCCTCCTCAGTAAGTGCCAGCTCTCATGGTGTGGCATTGTTGGGGCTGGGGGACCTGGGAGGGAGTCCTGGCCTTGGCCCTGAGCTGGCGGCGCCTGGCAGCTTCCTCAGTCCTTGGACAACCATGGTGATGGCCACTGTTCAGGAGGACTTGAAATGATGGAGAGTTCCATCCATGCCCTGGCCAGGGCAGTGGCCTTTTCCATGGGCTGCTGAGCACTGGAGATGTGGCTCTGAGAAAGGGGACGCTCATTTGACCTGACCTCAGGAGTTGGCTCAGTAGCCAGCGCGGCCTGCGGCTACCATGAGAGGGCCAGCGAGGTGAGGGGTGTGGGGGGGCTTGCTCTGTGTGAATGACGGGCCAGGGGAAACTCCAGAGCTCTGACTTGGGATCCTAGTGACGACAGCTGAACTTAGCCATCCTCCAGGCTCTCATCAGACACTTGCAGGAACAAATGCAAGGTGCAGAGGGTCGAGTGACACAGGACGCAGAGTGCTGGAGCCTCCACTCCAGTCCTAAGGTCACAGGCGCCCAGGTGCTGACTCAGTACTGCCATCTGGTGGATGGCAGGTGGAGTGACGGTGAGGGGCCAGGCTGTACCCCAGCTTTGACACCACTCAGGTGTGAGAGCATTGTTTTCCAGGTCCCCAGGTGCTAGTAATAGTGGCTGCCTGCCGGGTTCGGGAGTGAATTACCCAGACTCCTACGTTGAAGGGCTTGGGATAGAGTGGCTGCTCATCTGCATCAGGGGACTCCAGCACAGCTCTTCTCCGTGGTACTTGTTGCAGTTTGGGTCCTCAAAGTCCCCTGGAGTCACATGTACTGAAGGCTTGGTTGCCAGTCTGGAGACCCAGGTGGGGGAGCCTGTGGGAGCCGGGGCTGGTGGGCAGAAGGTAGGTCATGGGGGTAGCCCTCAAAGGAGATGTTGGACCTGAGCTCCTCCTGACTTTCCTTTGTGCTTCCTGCCTACCTTGAGGGGAACAAACCTCCTCTGTCACACGCTTCTGCCATGATGTCCTGTGCCACCACAAGCCCAAAGCAACAGGTCCAAGTGACCGTGGACTGAAACCTGTGAAACCATGAGCCAAAATAAACCTTTCCTACTCATAAGTTGATTCTCTCAGGTATTTTGTCACAGCCGTGGAAATTAACCGACACAGATCTTATCCCCAGTGGGACTGGAAACTGGCTTATGTTTCCCCCTTTGGACCTGAGGTGGCTCCACAGGATGGGCCCAGACTTTTCATTCTGCACGTAGATGCTTCTGCAGGATTTGTGCCACGCCCTTGTTTTCTGAATCTTGAAATCCTGGAGAGGCATCTGCACTGAAAGCGTGGACTCTAAGTCACAGCTGTGTGCTCCTGGAACAGGACTCTGATTCTTTCTGTCACAAATATGGAGCATGTATGGGACTTGTTAGAGCATGATAAAAACCTCTTGGGGATGACAGAAATTTCTCCAAGCCCCTGGGTCGGCTCTCTTTGTGTCCTTCAGGCTTCACCCCTGGTGGCCCACCCTTGGGAAAGGTCAGCATCAGCACCATGAAAGTCGCCCTCACGGCTGCCATCTTCGCAGCTCTTGTAACTGCCACTGCAGGTGAGAGGACCGCAAGGCTTCTTTGGGGAAGAAGGCGCTTCATCTGTTTGGCCTGGACCTTCTTGGTCTTTTGCTCAGGGGACCTCTCACACAGCCTCTGGTGTCAAAGTGTGGTCAGTGGAGAGCAGGGGACCTGTCCTTGTACCTTGCATTCCAAAGGGCCCCTCTGTGTCATCGATGAAGTTGGGGCTTCCTTTTGGGGAACAGTGGGGAAAAACTAATGGGTGTGTCTCCAGCTCACAGTAGCAGGTGTGGGGGTACCCACGGGGCAGGGCCGCCAGCCCATCTACATCCTCTACTGTGCCCAGAGTATGCTCTGTCCCTGTCTACTGAATTTTGACTGACGTTGGATACTTTGTGTCCCCAGAATCCCTGAGTTGTGTGCAGTGTAGCTCGTGGTCAGGATCCTGTGCCAATGAAACTGCCACACAGTGTGCTGCAGGAGCTGACACCAGCTGTGTGAGTTCCTCGGCCAACTTCTCTCTAGGTGAGCAGCGGGTCCGTCCGTGTGGCCCTCAGCTCTGGGGCTTGCTCGGGGCTGGAGCTGAAGAGGAAGAAGGACGTCCCAGGTGGGGCTGGGAGAGCAGGGAGACAGGGTGGAGGTGGCTTCAGGGCAGGCAGCACGTGGCTGAGCTGGGCAGCAGTCAGATGGGAACACAGGGCCCAGCCAGCACAGATAAGCCTGCATGTCACAGAGAGGCCACTGTGTGGGGGGGGACGACTCCCTCCAGGCCACAGCAGTGTGTGCAGAGAAAGGCAATTAGTCACACAAGGAGGCAGACGGCTTGCCCCGGGTGCATGCAGCTCCCACAACCCTATCCTCTCTTGGTTTCCTTCTCTTCTAACAAACACCCCTCCCTCAGGCCTTGCTCAGCAGGCACCTTGACTGTTGTTCCCCCCTCAGAGCAATGGAGGACGGGAGAGCCCTCGCACCTGCCCCATGTCAGCAGCTGTCAGCCTCCCTGTGCCTTGCCACTACTGTATTCTGAAATGTGTATGTGTGTGTGACATGTATCTCTGTGACCGAAAGCTATCTGTCACCTGCCATTTCCCTCATGAGTATCCCACTGTCCATCCCTGATTAGACTTGTAAGCTATGATTGCTGTATCATAATCCCACCAAGAGATTAGCTGTGATCCCTTAATCTCCTCCAACCCCGAGCCTGGTACAGTTTCTCAGCTGTCTCAGAGATGCCATGTGCGGTGAGCTGGCATTAGAAGGAGGACCCCCAGCCCACACTGAGATCCTCCCTTAGACCTGTTCCATGGGTCTTGCTTTATGACGCTCCCCTCAGTTTTGTGGGGTCCCCTTGGTTGTTGGGGGGAAGGGCCTTCCTCCCTGGGGCTGTCCCGTGTTCTGGCTGTGGTGAGGACTTCCCCGTGGTGACCTTCAGCTTGTCTTCCAGTTCCTGGTATCCCTGTGCCCTGCCTGCTGCTGTCCAGAGGCCTCGTCCTCAACTGGGGGACTGTTCATGTCAGCAGGGTCCTGCATGCTGCCTGCAGGTGGCTGAGGAGGCTCTGGGGCACTGGTGATATGGCTAGTGTGGCTAAGTGCTTAACTGTGAACAGTACTTATTTGTAATTAATCTAGATTCACCATCAGTCCTGCACGGAGCCAGGGCTGCCTTGTTGGACAGCTGTGGTCAGAGGCCGCTGGACTCAATTCAGGTTCTGAGCAGGGACACAGGCAGTGTTCTGGTGTCCGGCCCCCAAGCCCACCACATCTGCTTCCTTGGCTTTATGAAGGTTGAGACTGACAGGTGGCCTGGGTTACCAGCACCCCCTACTTCCAGGCCTCTCTCAGCCTCTGCCTGTGTTCAGCTGGCCTCCCTGGGGCTCCTGGTCGGTCAGAGCGGTGCCTGAGGGGAGCCTCCAGACCTCCAGATGCACTGAGCTGGGATAGCGGCTTGTGCTTCTGCAGTGGCTGTTGGGAGCCTTGCTGGAGCCTCTGGGCCCTGGTGATGGCCGTGCTTGCCTCTGTGCAGGAGAATTCCTCAAGCTGTACCAGGACATGTCCTGCTCAGGACAGAACTGCACGCAGGAGCTGGACCCCTTCACTGTCCACGTGGCTTCTGGAGAGCACGTCCACTTCGCCAGCCAGTGCTGCCAAGGACAGCCCTGTGGAAATGCCAGCCATGTCCTGGGTGTGTACTGGCCTGGGCTGCTGCCCACCTTCTATTCCTGCCCTCTGCGCCCACGCCCCTTCCCCTGGGGTGGGACCTCAAGTCCCAACACTTCCTGCATCCCTTGGTGACGTTCCCTTCTGAGGTACAACAATTACGTGAGGAACCAGTGTGATGAACTGGCCCTGCTACCATGCTGTCCCCCCTCAGTAAGGACAGGTGCTGGGAGCACCCTGATGTGCAAAGGGGCAGTGGATATCCTCAGTAGTTCTCAAACTCAGGGTCTCAGGTCTTCTGTGAAGACACTGAGGATCCCAGACGGCTTTTATTTATTTATATTTTATTTATTTAGATATTTCTCTCTCTTAGAAGTCAAAGCTAAGAAAATACAGAAATCATGTACAATTAACTCAAAAAATAATTAGACAACAACACAAGTATGGTTTTAGGTAGAAATACTACATTTTACAAAACAAAACCATTTTGCGGGTGGAGTGGTGTCCCTGGGTGTCCTGCAGAGCCCTATGTTCCTGGGGCAGCTGGCTTGGCTGCCTGCTCCAGCTGCTGGTCAGCTGCATTACTCCCCCCACGGGCTCCGGAAACCCTCTGAGGCTCGGAGGTGCCCTCACGCGGCCTGCATCTACAGACCCAGGGACCCGCGGACCCCAGTTTGAGCACTGCTGACCTGTGTCTGGGTCAGGTACTGAGGCCAGGATAGGGGGCTGCTTATTCTTGTGTGGGTCCCTTCCCCCAGGGCAGGGACACTTTCCATGTGGTCATGAGTCCTTACTAATGGTTCTCACTCTGCCCAGTCCCTGCCCCAGATGACGGGTCCAGCAACACCATGTGCCCTTCTTGCTATGGACTCAACACGACTTCCTGCAGCGAGAAGACCCACAGGTGTAGTTGGGGACAGCAGTGTGTCCAGATAGAGGTGGAATTCATGAATGGTACGTCTAGGAGTCCAAGGTCCTTCATGGATTTGAGCTGAGAGCACGTCAGGAGCTGGGTCACCATCCACACAGGGGCTGGGGAGTGGGATGCCTGACGGGGAGCCTACTGGGGCACTGAGCCCTCTGTGGTTTCTGCCGTCAGAGCCCAGAGCTCCTTCTCCTGTGCCCCCCTCAGGCCCTGTCCTCCTGTGACTGTGGTCCACCCAGGCTCATGAATGGCAGCAGGAAACTCCTCACGTTGCTTCTCTTCCTGGTTGCCGTTGGTCTGTGGTGTGGATGGGGCCACTTTTCTTCCTCTAAAACCTGCACTTCTCCACTCCACTGTAGGGTGTCAGGGCACCAACACCTGAGTATAATTTGACTTCACTTTTTGCCACATGTCATTTCCAATGCTTGACTGTGATCATGGACTTTTGGCTGGGGTCGAACACCAGACTTATCCTGAGTTTCTTTGTGCTTCTTGTTTCAAATAGAATTTACCTTTTAGAAAATGTTTAGTCACAGCAACATTCAGAGAAGACAGAGATTTCCCATCTACCCCACATGGCCCCTCACTGTCACCTTCCCACAGAGGGCATGCTCCTTACCAGGGATCAACTTGCACTGGCACATCCTTGTTCCCAATGTCTATAGTGGACATCAGGAGTTTCTCTGAGTATGGACGATGCTGGGGTTTGAACAGGGGTGAATTGACATGTCCATGACCCCACTGCAGTGAGGACAGAGCATTTTCTCTATGTCCCTGGGTCCCAGCCCTGAGACCTCCATCCTTCCCCAGGAGACTATGGTGACTGCCGACCTCTGCTGTCCCTGAAGGTTTCCTTCCCTAGAATGTCCTGTGGCTGGCCACACAGCACGGGGTCTTCTCAGAAGGGCTTTGTTTTCATAGCAGGAGCATTTCAGGCTCTTTTGCTTTGTTTGGGGCTGCTGTTGATCCCAGGGCCTCACATGTGCTGAAAACACACTCTGCATGGACCTGCAGCCCAGCCAAGGCTCTTTCCCTGCCCGTGACTGGGGGGATCTGCGCTGCTCTGTTGTGATTCTCCAGCTGGGTCTGGGCAGAGGCTGCAGGGGAAGAACTGTCCCACTGGGGCCCCCAGGGCGTGACTGAAGTCCAGGCCAGCCAGCCTGACAAGGCCCTTATGAAAGGAGCTTTTCTTGCTTGCTTGTCCTGCTCAAGATCATGGTTTTTAAAACTCTAGAGTCTTCCTAGCTCATTTTAATACCCACTCCAGCACGATCCTCGCTGTAAAACAGCCATGGGTTGCTTTCCACACTGGCCTTGGAAGGTTCCCTACTTTTCAGAGAAAGTCAAGAGTCAGCCTAGCTCCCACGCTGTGGCCCTGCTCTGATAAGAAGCAAGTACAGCCCCTCCACTTCCCTGAGATCCTCCATCCTGAGAGCTGCTCTTCTCCCAGGGTGTGGAGTTGTAGGTGACAGATCAACAGGGCCACATAGTAATTGTTCAGTAAAAGGTAGCACTACTGTGGCCACATCTTATATCCAAATGTCCTTGACCTTATTTCTGGAATCTAAATCTCCAACATGGAAAAGCAATGAGAGCCCTCAGGTTTAGAGTGGAGATGCTACAATCTCCCTACATCCCTTCTATTGCCTTTTCCCTTTTTTTTTTTCCTCAGGGAAACCTCAGGCAGCAAGAGTCAGATCCAGAGAAGGGGGAAATGAAAGCAAACCCTGGAAGGGAGGGGAGCTCAGGGGACCTTGGGAGTCTGAGTCTGAGCTCTGGCCCTGATGTTGAGGCGGGCTCAGGACAGCTCTCACAGCCTCAGGGTCCTCAGGGTAGGCGGAGGAGGGGTCTAGGCCCCTGAGGTTCACCATTCCTGTTCCCTTTCTCTTTCTGCCCTTGACTCTGACTGCTCCCTGCTGCGTGGGGTCAGGGGCAGACCAGCTGCAGGTCGAAGCTGCCAGCAGCAGACAGGAGTCAAGAGCAGGGCAGATGCAGGGAGTGGAGGGGTGGTGGACCTGACTGTCTCTTTGCCTCATAGGCCTCGAAGTTCGGTACCTCCTGCTGAAAGGCTGTTCCGACATCAGTAACTCCACCTGTCAGCTCCTGGGCACTGCCAACCAGACAGTCGGGGGAGTCGTCTTCCGACAGGTCCAGTGTTCACAAGCCTCCTTAGTCCCCAACACCAGCGGCAGCTTCAAAGCCTCCCTCAGCTCCTGGGTCCTTGGTAGCCTCCTCCTGCTGAGGCTGCTGCTCTGAGGTGCTGGGCCTCTGCCTCACTTGGGGACATGCCCACCCTTCTGTTCTCCTCCCTCTTCCTTTAGCTTAAGTCATAGGGCCTCTGGGTAATGCCAAGGGCCACGTTGACCTCCATGATTAAAGCTTTAGTTTATCATCTGCCAAGTCCGTCCTGATGCATTATGGGCTGGGGTTGGTTTGAGCACCACTTCCCGCCTCTGAGCTGGAAGCAGAGCTTTATGTTAAAGTAGGTACATGTTTGTCTCAGGACCTGGAGTGAAGTGGCACCCCCGTTTCTCCACAGAAAAGTCTTAACTGGGCCTCTCCAGAAATCTTCACCATGGCTGATTTTAGGACTGTCAGCAAAAGAGTCTCTGTGAGAGTCCAATGTAGATAAACTTCCTATTGTCATGTCGCCCTGTTTACTTGGCCACTGGCCGAGAAGATACCAGCACTCCAGGTATTATACTGGATACGTTTTTCACAAACGTATCCAGTATAGTACTTTGAAGAAATGTGCAACAAGGCCTCTGGCCTTGAGCTGGGCTTCACAGAGATGTCTACATTTTTAAGATATGTTACCAACTGAGCTCCATGGTAACAGCTGGCAGGGGGAGGAAAGAAAGGGGAGAAGAAGCTCTCCCCTTCTCAGGTGTTGTCCTTGAAGAATTAACTTGCCCAGAACAATGAAAGAAAAAGCTGCTTTTATGTGAACTTCTGCAGACTGTGAACTTCTGAGCCCCTTCCCTTACATGCTGGGTATAAAACTCTGAAACTCCCTGAACTCGGGGTTCAGGGATTGACTGAACCCTCTGAACCTGGCTGCAGCCAAATAAAACTGTTTCCTGATGTCTTCGGTGCCTTGCCTCGTTTGTCCCTACAACAGGAGGGTGTCTGTGCTCTTGGTCCATCTTGCTTCTGAGAAGTTGGTCCTTCATCTCTGCTGGCATCTTCCACTTGCTGCCTTGGGCCTCCCGTGTCCCACATGACACTGTCCCCATGCTCACAACTAGGTGCCCCTCTGATTCCCACAATGCCCCATGTTGCCCCCAGAGATGACACAGCAGTTAAAACAGCTGACATCTGGCTCTTCCAGAACTGTCCAGGCTGTGGTCACCATGGGGGCCAAAGAGGACTGCTGAAGACCAGAGCTCTCCCCTGGGCAAGCCTCCTCTGGTGGGGACATGATCAGGTGTTGACGCTCCTCATCTGGCTCAGTGCCTGTACCCTTGTGCAGAACAAATGTGGCAACAGAGCCCCAGTCCCTTTCCTCAGGGGACTTGCAGTCAATACAAGGATGTCAACTGTGTCAGAGACCCAGGGAGGAGAAGGCCCTGCAATCCAGGACATGACCATGTTCAGGTTTAGAAAGTAAGGTGGCCTGGAGTGCCCTTGGGTGGAGCGTTGCTGTATAAAGAGTTTAAATGTGCAGATCTGTGTAGGTCCCTACTGTCTGGATTGCTGACCACGCATCAGCAACAGAGTCCCCTCCAAGGCCCTCTGATGGCGCTGCACCTCCACATGCATGCTCACTCCCTTCCGCCTTTATTTTGAAATACTTTCCTACTTACTGGAAAGTTGCAAAAGCAGCACAGAGCTGCAGTCTCCCTGCCCCAGCCTCCCCTGGAGTTCACTCTTAGGAACCAGAAACAGTTCCAGAA
This sequence comes from Urocitellus parryii, assembly GCF_045843805.1. Lineage (NCBI taxonomy): Eukaryota > Metazoa > Chordata > Mammalia > Rodentia > Sciuridae > Urocitellus > Urocitellus parryii. The sequence goes on along the minus strand of NC_135531.1, from coordinate 161,296,793 downwards.
ACTTGCACCAGGAGCAGGGCAGCAGGACATGGTGCTGTTGGCTGACAGGCTGCCTTTCTGAGTCAGCAGTTCTCCCTACTGCCCTCTGTCTCCAGGCAGTGTGGAATGTGCCCTGGGCCTCAGTCCCCTGCTGAGAGCCGCCTGCTGGGATTGGCTGTTCTGGACCCTTGTAGGTGACAGCAGGTGGCGCCTGCTGCTGGGTGTTGGCAGTTTCCCCCTCACAGTGGTGTTCTTGAGATCTCTCCTGTTGGTACCTGCACCAGAGGCTCATCCATGGATCCCACCTGTCTGTGTTGTGGTTTCTAACACATTTGTGACTTTCAACCAAGCGCAGCACACTTGGTGCCTGGCAGAGTGGCATCCACCTGTGTAATCTGAGGCTCAGGAGGCTGAGGCAGTAGGACTGCAAGTTTGAGGCCAGCCTCAGCAACATAGCAACACCCTATCTCAAAATGGAAAATAAAGGGTCAGTGGTGAAGCATCCCTGGGTTCAATCCCCAGTAATAAATAAATAAATAAAAGAGTCAGCCCAGGTGGGTCTTTGCTATTCTGTGTGGATTACCTCTGGGGCCCCTCTGCTGGACATGGCAACTCAAGGTCAGGGACTTTGTGTGGATCCTGTCTCCCTCTGTGCATCTGAAGCCCCCACCCTGCCGTCTTTCCTGTGGCCAGTTGTCTGGTGCATCCTCAGGGCCACTGCCTGCCCAGTGACTCCAGAGCACCCAGGTGACAGTGCCAGATGGAATGTTCTGCTGGAGCCCCCCTTTAGGTGGCTTTGCCTGGCACCTGGCACAGCAGCCTCTGGCTGAGCACTGAACCTCAGGCGGCTTCCCCATCTGCTTTCCACCCCTGAGCAGCTCCAGGCACTGCTGTGGCAGATGGAGAGCAGGAGGAGCCAAGGCTGGAGGCCCACCTGAGTCTCCCCTGCATATCTGAGTCCTTTCTGTGTGCTTGGAGGCCCAGGAGCTCTGGAGCTGATGGAGGGCATCCCACAGAGGGAGCCCTGCCTCTCAGGCTCTGCAGGCAGTGACACACAGCAGCAGGAGAGGAAGCCCCTAACATGACACTGTCGAAGGGCCTGAGGCCAGGGGCCATCATGGGGGAAGGAAGGTGAGGGGCTCCTGGGGTGGAGGGTGTCAGGAGGGGTCACCTGTTCAGGTGACAGTCACCAGCAGCAGGATAGGCTGCTCATTAGGAGCTGTGGCCTGGAAACTACAAGGTCTTCCCAGTGGCCAACAGCTGCTGGTCGAGGTTCCTGAGGTAGGCTAACCAAGCTGTCTCCAAGTAAAGGTTTGAGTCTGGTGATGGTGGCTTTGAGCTACTGGTCTCAGCCTGTGGGGAAGAAATGAAGCAGCTGGGCCACACACAGAGGCCCTGTTGGCTGGTCTGAGGAACACCCTGCTCCTTGGGTGGTCCCACCTGGCCTGTGCCAAGGAGATCCACAGGATGCAGCCTTCACCTCCTGCAGAGACATTTTGCTTCCAGGGCTGGTGAAGGTGGAGGAAGTAGAACTGAGGCAGGAGACAGGCAGGGCATGGAGGGCAGGCCCTTGGATTCTTGGTTTCGTGGGTAGTGACTTGGGGAACTGATGCAGGGATATACAGTAGGAAGCAGGGGCTCTGCTGGGAGCCCTTGCAGTGCACTCCACCCATGGCCTCTGGGAGGATTCTGCCTCTGTGGGCCTTAGCACCAGGTCGGGTCTCCTCAGTGGGTTAGTCTGCAGCGGGCACCTCAGGGCCAGCTGTGCAGAGGAAGCAGCAGCATCCCTACTGCCTCCTGCCCTGTCCCATGTCCCCCGCTAGCCCACCTGGTGCTTTCCAAGGAGCACATGGGGCCTGCTGTGTGCTATGTGGGACACCCCGATGCCAGCCTCTGGTTGGGTCCTCATTGTAGGATCGAGGTCAGGGCAGAAGTCTCCTGAGGGCCTGTGTTGAGAACTGACAGGGTTAGTATGCAGAAGTATTTAGAATGTAGTGATGCCCAATTAAGACTAGCTAAGGAGATTATCATTGTTAACCTGCCAACTCCTTCTTCTCCCAAGTAATGGCATTAAAGGTCACACCCCACTGTCCATGCCACCAGTCGTCCTCTCAGGCCTCCTGACTGCCCATGTCTCCTGCAGCCTATTCTGCACAGAGCAGGCACAGCTGCCCACAACCCTGGTGGCCAGGGCACACACACCTTCAGAACCTCCCAGAGGCTTGAAGTAGACTTGGCAGCTCTTTCCGTGGCCCATGGGGTCCTGAAGGATGGAAGCAGGCCAGCGCTCTGCCCCTTGATGCCTGGCTCCTTGGCAGCTCCTGAGCTCGGCTGCATTCTCGGGTCCTCTGTGCTCTGTACAAGGTCTTCCCTGGGCCTGGACTTCGAGGTCATCACACTGTGGATCCTGCAGGCTGTCTCAAATTCACCCTTTGCGAAGACCTTTGGGTCCCCTCATCATTCCCTGAGACTGGGACTCTGGGCCTTGCCCTGGGTGGCCTGAGGGGGGCCCTACATGTTGATGCTCTGTCTCTGGACCCACTGACGGCCAGAAGGACAAGTAGGGAGACATGGACATCTGGGGAAGGAAAACGCATCTTAGTGCCAACCCTCAAGGTGAAGCACAGGCTTGAAACAGTAGGTGTCCAGGAGCCAGGCCCAGGGCTTGGGTGGACATTCTGGCTCACACCTGCAGGAAACCTCAGACACTGTCGCCACAGTGGACACTTCAAATGTTCATTGCTTTCTAAAATTGTGCATTGTTTTAAGATATTTAAATATAAGTTGCTTTATTCAGGCATGTCTATATTTTTAAACTTTACAATTGAATAGTGAAAATTACAGGTAGAAAATAACGACCATGAACTCTCTTGACATTTCCGTGTCAGCCAGACACTTCTTCTCAGTTGGAACCCACGCAGTTCTGCATTGTCCTACAGACTCTGAGTGGCCTGGGCATCCTGCCCCCCCCATGATCACCCCCCCAGGAGCGTCTCCAGCCTTCCTTCCAGCCCAAGGTCTGCTCATCCCCCACTGCTGAGCATGAAGGCTGCCTCTGCAAAGGTAAGCTGTCTTAAAGCCACGTGGCACAGGGGAATAACTCAAGAGGTGACCTAACCACTACCTACCTGAAGACTGTGCTCTGGAAACCAGGGGTGCCCACCCATCCCAGCAGGCAGAGTTCCCCAATTGGCCAACCTGTCCCTGAAGGCACAGGCAGGATGTTGCTCATTGCTACCCTCAGGATGCTCCTCCCACCTGGGTGAGGCTGCTTGTTCGGGTGCTACCCTATTCATGAATCATTTGTCTACTCAGATAAACCCACTTAAAGTTAACATGTCCAGAGTTTTGCGTTTAATATGCCCACTCACTCTGCATGGGGAGGTGTTGCTTGCCCAGTGAAGTCCGACAGGCTGGTGGCGGCGTGCTGGGGAGGCACTTCTTGCCCTGGTGGCAGTAGATCCTAGGCACTGATGGGTGCCTTGGTCTCGGCACACCCTGCCTGGGCACCACACAACCCCAGCTTGGGAGCCTCTAGTCCTGCTGGGAGCCTCACTCCACCTGGGCTCCTGCTCTGTGGCTGAGCTCCACAGGCTCCAGGGCCTTGGGCCTCTGCCTGAGTCCCTGCTCTGGGTCACTTCTCCAGGCCTCCTGCTGACTGCGCTGTCAGGAGGGCCTGTCTTCTGCAGCATGGCCATGGCTTGGCTCCTGTGGCCCTTCAGTGACCTGGGTGACAGCCACTCAGAGCTGTGAGAAAGAGCCATGCACCAGCTCTCCCTGGTGGGATGCTCCTTGGTAGATTCTCCAAACAGAACCACTTAGATACAACACAGACATCTTTTTATTTGTTTATTTGAGCATTGTAGCTCCATGTAGTAGATGGGTTCATTATGACAAAATCATACGTGAAATGAATTAGTCTTCAGTCCCCATTCCTCCCCCTTTCCCTCTCCTCCTTGCCTCTTCTATTTTCCTCTTTACTGACCTTCCTTTCACTCCTTTATTTATTTTCAGTGGTATTTTTGCACATATATGAAGGTGAAGTTCCCTTTGTATAATGCGATTTTGTTAAACTCACTCTGCATCTTCTTCCCATTCCCGTTTCTCCTCCCTCCGTCTTCTTCTCCAATGTTTATTCCCCTGGTCTTCCCCATATTTTCTCATATCTGACCCCCACCTTCTTTCCTTTATTTAGCTCTGGCTTCCACATAGGAGAGAAAACACTGGACCCTTGATTTTCAGAGTCTGGCTCATTTCTTTGAGCCTGATGGTCTCCATTCCCATTCATTTAATGGCAAAAGTCAGGATTTCATCCTTCTTCACCCCTCCCTTTGTCGATGGGCATCTGGGTAGAGTCCATAATTTGGCTATTGTGATTTATGTTTCTATAAACATTTTAAGTAGCTTGATTGTTGTAGTCTCCTGATTGTGGTTATTTCTGATTAAATACCAAGGAATGAAATAGCTTGGTCATATGGGGGTTCCATTCCTAGTCTTTTGACAAATCTCCAAATTGCTTTCCAGAGTGGTTATACTAATTTTCAGTCCCACCAACCATTTAAGAGTGTAACCCCCACACCTATGCACAGCATTTATTATCATTTTTGTTCTTGAAATTGACATTCTTACTGTAGTAAGAATGAAATCTTAGTGTACTTTTGATTTGCATTTCCCTGATTGCTAGAGATGTTGATATATTTTTTTTTTTTTGACACTGAGTATTGAACTCAGGGGCACTCGATCACTGAGCCAAATCCCCAGCCCTATTTTATACCTCATTTAGAGACAGGATTTCACTGAGCTCTTTAATGCCTCACCATTGCTGAGGCTGGCTTTGAACTCATGATCCTCCTGCCTCAGCCTCCAGGATGTTGAATATTTTTTGATGTATTTGTTGGTCATTTGTGTTTCTTCTTTTGACAAATGTCCATTCAATTGTTTTGCCATTTATTGATTGTGTTATTGGCTTTTTTGGTGTTAAAGTTTTTGTGTTCTTTATATAATATGGATATTATTCTCCTATCTGAGCAGCAGCTGGAAAAGAATTTATCCCATTCTGTAGACTCTCTCTTCATGCTCTTAGTCATATCTTCTGCTAATGCAGAGGCTTTTAAATTTGATGTCATTTCACTTATTGTTTCCTGGTTTTTTTCTTGAGCTTCAAGGGCCTTGCTGAGGACGTTGGTACCTGGCATTTATATAATTGAGTGTTTTTGTTTTTCCAGCAATTGCAAAGTTTCTGGTCTAATTTCTATGTCCTCGATACAATTTGATTTGGTGTGGTGAGTGAGAGATTGGGATGTAATTTTATTCTTTGATATACGGATATCCATTTTTCCCAACACCATTTATTAAAAGACTATCTTTTCTCCCACACATATATTTTGGCACCTTTGTTAAACATTAGATGGCTGTAAGCATGGGGGTTTGTTTCTGTGTCTTTTGTTCTATTCCATTGGTTTTCGTGTCTATTTTGATGCCAGCACCATGCTGGTTTTGCTACTAAAGCTGTGTAACATAATTTGAGATCTGGTAATGTGAGGCTGCCTGTGTTCTTCTTCCTCAGGATTGCTTTGGCTATTCTGGGTCTCTTATTCTTCCAAATGAATTAAAGGACTGTTGTTTCTAGTTCTGTGAAGAAAATCATTGGCGTTTTGATGGAGATTGCACTGAATTTGTGTATTGCTTTTGGTAATATGATTGTGTGTGTGTGTATGTGTGTGGCCCTGGGTTCAATACCCAGGGCCTTGTGCATACCAGGAAAGCACTGTACCAACTGAGATATATCCAGCCCCATATGATAATTCTGATAGTATTAATTCTGTCTATCCAGGAACTTGGGAGGTCTTTCCCTCTTCTAAGGTCTTTTTCAATTTTGTTCTTTGGTGTTCTATAGTTTTTATTGTAAGGGTCTTTCACCTCCTTGGTTAGATTAATTCCCAAGTATTTTATTTTTTCTTTAAGGTTATTGTCAATGGTTTGGTTTTCCTTATTTTTTGTCTTCTGGTGGAGTTTTGTTTCTTTTAGACAGAGGATCTTTTGTTTCTTTTAGACAGAGGATCTTTTATCAGCAAACAGAGATAGTTTGACTTCCTTTTCTATTTGTATCCTTTTAATTTCCTTCTTTCTTTGGGGGGGGGAGTTTCCTGGGGATTGAAACTCAAGAGCACTTGACCATTGAGCCACATCATCCCTAACCCTATTTTATTTAGAGACAGGGTCTCACTGCGTTACTTAGCACCTCGCTTTTGCTGAGGCTGGCTTTGAACTTACAATCCTCTTGCCTCAGCCTCCTGGGCTGCTGGGATTACAGGCATGTGCCACTGTGCTCAGCCTTTAATTTCCTTCTTTTGCCTGATTGCCCTGTCTATAAATTCGAGTACTATATTGAATAGCAGTGGTAAGAGTGGACATCCTTGTCTTATTCCTGATTTTAGAGCAAATGCTTTCAATCTTTCTCCATTTGGTAAGGTATTTGCTTTGGGTTTATCATATATACCCTGTGTAATGCTGAGGTAAGTTCCTTCTTTCCTACATTTCTCCAGCATTTTTAACATGAATGGGTGCTGTATTTTATCAAAGGCTTTTCCTGCATCTATTGAGGTGATCATATATTTCTTGTTCTTAATTGCACTTAAGTGGTGAATTATATTTATTAATTTGCATATGGTGAGTCCATCTTGCATCCTTAGCATGAATTCCACTGGATCATGGTGTGTTATATTCTTGATGTGTTTTTGAAAGTGATTTGCTAATATTTTATTAAGGAATTTTGCATCTATGTTCATCAGAGATAGTGGTCCGTAATTTTCTTCCCTTGATGTGTCTTTGCCTGGTTTTGGTATCAGGGTTATAGCGGCTTTATAGAATGTATTTGGGAGTATTCCTTCCTTTTGATTTCATGGAATGATGTGAGAAAGACTGATATTAGTCCTTCTTTAAAGGCCTAGTAGAATTCATTTGAGAATCCATCTGGTCCTGGGCTCTTCTTTGTCGGAAGGCTTTTAATTGCTGTTTCAACTTCCTTACTTGATATTGGTCTGTTTAAGTTTCCTGTATCTTCCTGGCTCACTTTGGGCAGATCGTATGTGTCTACAAATTTATCAATGTCTTCTATATTTTCTGTTTCATTGGAGTATCAATTATGAAAATAGTTTCTAATGATCCTCTGAATTTCATAAATGTTTTATAATATCTCCTTTTAAAATCTAATTTTGTTGTTGGGTCTTCTCTTTCTTTTGGTTAGTTTGGTTATAAGTTTATCAGTCTTATTTATCTTTGGAAGAAGCACTCATTGTTGCATCAATCCTGTATAATTTTTTATTTCTTCATTAATTTTGGCTCAGATCTTTATGATTTTTTTGGCTTCTACTGATTTTGAAATTAGTTTGTTCTTCCTTTTCTAAGGCCCTGAAGTGGAGCATAAGCTTATTTATTTGAGATCTCTCTTTTTTTTTTTAATGTAGGCACTCAGTGCTATGATTTTTCCTCTTAGTTCTACTTTCTTACTGTCCCAGAGATTTTTATATGTTACATCTCTGTTCTTATTTGGTTTCTAATAGTTTCTTGATTTCTTTTTTCACTTTTTCTTCAATCCATTCTTCACTTAAGGGAGTATTGTTCAGTCTCCATGTGTTTATGTGGTTTATATTATTTTTCTTGCTGTAGATTTCTATTTTAATTTCATTATGTTCTGATGGGATACATGGAATTGTATCAATTATTTTATATTTGCCAAGATTTCCACTGTGACCGAGAATATGGCCTATTTTGAAAGTGGTTCTATGAATTACTAGAGAAATGTAAATTCAGCTGTTTTGGGGTGAAATATTCTGTAGATGTTTATTAGGTCAATTTGATTTATGGTATAATTTCAGCCATAAATCTTTATTGATTTATACTCTGATGACCTGCATTAGCAGGTGATTAGGGTGTGTTGAAATCACCCATTATTACTATATTGACTGAGATTTAATGTCAAAGAATTTTTTAAATATAATTGGTGTGCTGACATTTGAAATGTGTATATATTATACTCATTATATAATGTATATATATAATATGATATATGCATTATATTTTATATCTTTATATCTATCTAAACATTATGTAGTATATTCATTATAACTTCTTGTTGGATTTTTCCCTTCATCAGGATGTAGTGATAGTCTTTGTCTCTTCTGATTAATTTTTGCTTGAAACCATCTTTGTGGTATATGAGATCAGCCATTCCTGCTTCTTTTTTATTCCATTTGCATTGAATATTTTTCCATTCTTTTACCTTCAGCCTGTGTCTTTGCCTATGAGTTGAGTCTTTTGCAAATAGCATGTCGTTGGATCTTGTTTTTTTTTCCCTTAATCCATTCTGTTAATCTATATCTTTTAATTAGGGATTTAAACCATTTATATTCAGTTGCTGTTGTTGTTGTTGTTGTTGTTATTATTATTATTATTTTGTGGTGCTGGGAATTAGAATCCAGGGCCTTGTGAATGAGAGGCAAGCACTCTGCCAGCTGAGTTATATCCCCAGCCCTGGATATGTGTTTGTGGTTTCCTACGGCAAGACATCCATGAAATACATGAAGATCTTCTCTTGGTATGAAGCCAGGGAGAATTAGGTCTGGCATTGGGAACTACATGTGGCTCTGCCATGACAATAGATTGCCCAATGCACGTGCCCTTTATCTCCAAAAGTGATGTAAATGATTTGAGTAAATAAAAACCCAATTTGTATGTAACTAAATACAGGGAACAGGGGCTGGTGTTGTGGCTCAGCGGTGGAGCACTCACCTAGCACATGTGAGGCCCTGGGGTAGATCCTCAGCACCACATAAAAACAAATAAATAAAATAAAGGCATTGTGTCCATCTACAACTAAAAAATAAATATTTAATAAATAAATAAATAAATAAATGGAGTGATCAATTAAAAATATTTAAGATGTTTCACTAAGATCAAATATGAATATGCTAATGTAAATCAAATTATAGATTAATTTATTATGCCTCATAACTTTGATTATTTAATAAAGGGCTAATTAAAAAAATAAGATTCCTACAGTTTCAATCAAGTAATAACTATTTTCAAATACCATCTTAAATTCAATTTTCAAACTTCTCTTTAAAAGCTAAATTTAATTGCTTTAAAAGTATCAATGTAATTATGATAATTATTGCCATTTTTATATATAAATTGTTTCTCTGTTTCCTAAATATATAAATCTTTAAAGTATTAGGTTTAAGAGAACATTTTACTAAATTGATAGTCTCCAAACTAAAGTTTTATATAATGCTCTTACTAACCTATACAATAATAACAAAATAATTAAAAATCTAATCCTATGATTTCTTCTTCTATTATTATATAATAGAAAACTTTCATGTTACTCTCTACACTGAGAAATAAACTTAGCTATATTTTTTTAAAAAATTGAGAGACACTAGCTTATTTAAAGGGTATTGTTATAAGTTATAAAAATGTTTTAAGACCTTGGTCAAGAAGGGATTAAAGGTTCTCTTAATTTGCCCATTTCATGTTCTAGATATAATATTAAAATGGGCTCACTAGTTTATATTGACCTAAAGGATTACATAACAAAGTTTATAGGCTGATATTCAAATGAGAAACTGAGATTAATTTCAATATTAAAGCACCTTATCTAACTTTTGCCAAGAGACCCATTGTTACAAAAATTAAGAAGTATACATAAAAATCTCATAAAATTCTACTGTCCATAAATAACTACTGCTAACATTTAATACATAGCCTTCAAAACTGTTATCTATATATATAGATATACAGGTCTTATAAATATAAAATCATACTAATATTTTCAAAACTTATGAAATCATTTTAAATTATATATAATTAATGTTCTTTTACAATGTTACTTTTTTTAAAGAGAGAGAGACAGAGAGAGAGAGAGAGAGAGAGAGAGAGAATGAATTTCAACATTTATTTTTTAGTTTTTGGCGGACACAACATCTTTGTTTGTGGTGCTGAGGATTGAACCCAGTGCCTTACGCATGCCTGGCGAGCGGCTACTACTTGAGCCACATCCCCAGCCCCACAACATAAATTTTCTATAAATAGTGGATATATTTTAGATTGGTCTCCAAAAATTGGCAAAAGACAATTACGAAAGGATGCCATGACCCCTGGAAATTTTGTTGGTAATATTCTAACCTTCGGTGAAGACAGTATCCAGAAAGATCTTTGGTGCTTAATTGCAGCCTCAGATTTTCTACATCATAAAAATAGCCCTGTGCCTGACTTTGTAGGCAGGAATTTCAAAGAGGGTTCCTGCTATGGCCTGCAGGCCTGTGTTCAATCTCCTTTTGCTTTAATTACTGGAAGTATAAAAGTTAAGAGAAAGGATGATAAACATCTTGTAACCTGTAAAAAATGCAATCTAATTGTATCTCTAGATATAGCAGAGGGAAAGGAACATTAATCCTTCACCAACCTTCCTTTGTCTTACTACAGCCAATATTTTAGAACCATGGTATGCTGATGCTGGTGTTGAGGTTTTACACAGAGGCATGCTCAGTTAACCAAACCCAAGCAAACTCTTGGTCTCAAAATTCTCAGAGTGGCTGCTCTAATTTCATTCATTGCTTCTATGGTTACAAACTCAGTGGCTATTTCTCCAAACATTCAATATGCAAATTTTCTTGGTAATTTGGCTCAAAATACTTCCAAAACCTCCCATAATCAGATAAACATTGGTGAAAAGATTGAAACTAAATTGAATGCCTTAGATACTCACTGTCATAAATATTGGCAATGAGCTTTCTGCTCTCAAGCATGAGGAAAGGCCTAAATGCCATGCTGACTATAAATATGTCTGTGTTACTGTGGTCAAATATAATGCTTCCCACTGGGATTGGGAAAAGGTTAAAAATCATCGAATGGGTATTTGGCATAGAAATTATAATAGCCTGGATCTTATGGAGTTACATCACCACATCCAGGATATTCAACAAAGCAAAATTGAACTTTGGACCCGACCCTCTAGCTGATGAAATACTTCAAGATTGAAAGGCTTTCCTCCTGGAAACACGCGGAAACACCCTGCATGGTAGATTATTGGAATGAAATGTTTGCTACTTGTTCTCTTCTATATTGTGATATTAGGTTGTGACACCCTCAGAACAAGAATCCAGGAACTTGAAATAAGGGCTCATCATTGACATTTGCAAAGTAAAAAGGGGGGACTATTGGGAAGCCATCTGTGAAATGCATGAGGAACTTCTGTCAGCATGGAAGCCAGGGAGAGTGAGGCCTGGCACTGGGAACTTTCCATGGCTCTCCCCCAGCAATAGATTGCCCAATGCCTGTGACCTTCCCCTCTGCTCTGCTAGGAGGGCTCCTCATAGTAGCTCTGGACATGGGCATAATCCATTGGGAACTGAACTGCCCACCTTTAACCGTTTTTGGAGAAGAACATTCTATAGAATCTCTTTGATGTTCCCTTATATAAATAAAGCAGGTGCGGGCTCCATTTTGTCTAGAAGCTCAATCCCTCTGGTCAGCTTGCTTGTCCTGCCCCTGCTTTGAAACTACTGTATTCTGTGGATTTTTTTTGCCATTCTCTTTCCCTTAGCTTTTATTTCTCAGCCAACCCATTCCACGGAGGGGAACTCCCTTACCACTGCCCACATGGGATGTGGGCGGGGGTTTCCTGTCATTTTTATTTTTTGTTATGTTTAATTCTGTCTTGATTCTCATTTTGTTGATTAGACCTTTCTCTGGTCTTCATCTATTTGGGAGCTTTGGGGTTTGTTTATGTATTCCTCTGTGTGCTTTTATCTTTAAATATTCTTTGTAGTGTTGACTTGGTGGTCATGAATTCTTTTAGTTCATCCTTGTTGTGTTGAAGGAGAACTTTCCTGGAAATAGCAATCTTGGCAGACAACTGTTCCCTTCGAGATCTGGAAATATCTCATTCCAGGCCCTCCTTGATTTGACAGTGTGTGTTGAGAGGTCAGAAGTGAACCTCATTGTTTTGCGTCTAAATGTGAATTCATGTTTCTCTCTTACAGTTTTTAATATTCTTTCCTTCTTTTCAGGGTTGCATATTTTATTTATGATGTATCTTGGAGAACTTCTTTTCTGATCCTGTCTCTGTGGGGTCCTATAAGTACCCTGTATGTGGATGTATATCTCATTTTTGATCAGGAGAAAGTTTTCTGTTACTATCTCTTGATGTCTTTAGCTCAGATCTCCCTGTTCTCCTCTATCCCAACGACTCTCAGGTGTGGTTTTTTGCTGTTGTCCCAGAGTTCTTGTATATTCTGATCACGTTCTTTTTGATTTCCTTTATTGCCTACTGTGCACTCCAGTTCATACATAGTGCACTCCAGTGCATATACCCTGTCTTCATGCCTGAAGTTCTATTGTCTATGTGATCTAATCTCTTTCTGATGCTCTCACAGACATTTTAAAATCAATTCATTGTGTCTTTCATTCCAGTTCTGATTGGTTTCTTTTCAATATTTCTATTTCTTTGATAAAATGGGCTTTCATCTCCTGTATTTGCTCTCTTAATTCATGTCTTAGCTATTCTTTGAGCCATTGAATATTTTAAAGTCAATTTTTTATCATTTTTCTTTGGAATTTCATCCTCTTCTATATTTGTGGGATCATTTGTTGAAGGATTGTGAATTTGGGGGTGGGGTGGATTGGTTTGCCTGTTTCCTCATATTTTCAGAGGATCAGCACCTGCATATCAGTTGAGATGGATTCCTCTTCCTCTTTTATACACATGTCCTTTCATATGTAGTTATCTTTTGTGTTGTGGGGTTTCTCTGCCTTTTTGATATATGGGTAGATGTCAAGGGCTGGGACCTGAAGTTCCCCTTGGGTTGCTTCTAGTTGGGGCCTAGTTGTGGGTTTGGAGTTTTTCTCTCTCCAGTTCTCTAAGTTGAAGTAACGTTGAGTGCTTCTAGTTGGGGCCTAGTTGTGGGTTTGGAGTTTTTCTCTCTCCAGTTCTCTAAGTTGAAGTAACGTTGAGACGTGAATGGGGCTAGATTGTGTGTGGGTGAGATTAACTGTGGCTTTGCTGAGTTGTGATTATTGCTTGGCAGCAGGATCTCTATTCTGTGATCTTGAAGTGTCCCAATCACTTTCCAGACCCTCTTAGAGGAAGGGGGAGCCAGAACTGCACTAATGTCAGCAACAGATATATAACATTAGGATAAATGTGTGGTGTCTACTTTGACATCTATAACTCGAGCTGTCACCAGTACAGGAATGTTGGGGTCAGCATTTAACATCACTAGAAACAATAAAAAAAAAAAACACCTTAACTATATCAGGCATTCAATAGCAGGAGTATAGTACATCATCTATATATTAATAAGTACAACATGCATGGGGGTAGGAATGATATGAATGACATAATTCTATTATTAATGGGATTAAGTTTTTAAGTAAAGAGAGAATAGTGTGGGAATGAGAAGGTTTAAAACATTTGAAAGAGGAGAGGGAGAGTGGGTAGCAGATGCTGCTTGTAAAGAAGAATAAATAAAAATTAACTGAAAGTAATGGAAAAAGAGGAAGAGGGAACAGGAAAATCTGTCAGTCAGTGGAGGACGAGAGTGAAGAAGGGGAGACTGGGACCAAGAACCAAGAATCGAACGAAGTAGCAAATGTAAGATCAAAACAACTCAAACCCTTGTACAAGTTTACCCCACACATGTCCAATGACAACTAATGAACAAGTGCAGGGGAGAGCAATTGATGTGAAAGTAAGATGGCATGAATATACACATATCTTTGCACCTATCAGCACAGTGAGACCCCCTCCCCCACATCCATGCACTCAAAATCATGAATGATGGGGAAAGTGGAAAGTGATGCAATGTGATGAAATGATGTGTAAGAAATTTTAAAAGTCAAAATATTAAAGAAGAGATAAAGCATGGGAACATGGAGAAAGAAATAAGGAAAATGAAACAGGAAAATATAGAACATTTTATTGAGAAATAAGGGGTTTGTTTCTGCTGAGGTGGTCAAAACGTTGAAGGGTTGGGTTTTCAATCTTCATATTTCCTTTGGGCTCTGTGACTCTGGGGTCAAGGGCTGGGCTTGTGCAGTCAATGTTTGTGCTCCTCCCCTGGCTGCTTTCTGGTGTGGCTGGGAGCCAAGGCTGGCTGCAGTAGCTCTTAGCTTCCTAGCACAGGGTGGCACAGTCTTGGGTGCTGATAAACTGTGTGGACCTGCAGCAGAGTGGGGTAGAGTTCTATTATGCATGTTCTAGTAATTGGGGTTTGGCCTTGTCTGAGCTGGGGAACTCTGAGCCTAGGTGTTGGGGATTTGATCCATGCACCTGTTGCTGGGAGATGCTGGTCTCTGCTATATATACATTGCGGTTTCTGGGGCTTCCTGTAAACTCCACTTTCAGGAACTGAACCTCCCCAGGTTTAACTTTCAGTGAGGCATTACATTTCCTGTATCCGCCCTGGTGCAGCCGCCTTGTGAGGCTGAGTAGGGTTCTTCCCAGGAGCTCTCATGGGGCACCTCCAGAGAGCTTTCTCCCTTGGGATTTGGGACCTTGGGGTCCAATTAATTTTCTTTTTGCCTATTTCAGTCTCTCTGGTTAGGGCAACCCTGGGAATTTATTTTTAATCAGCTCCTGGCAACTTCCTTTATGACTTCCTGATATCTGTCTCTGCTTGCGGCTATGCACTGCTTAGGGCTATGCACTGCTTACAAATGTTTCCTGAGCCCTGCCCCCAATTTTCATGCTGAACCCTGGAGCACTTTCGACACCAGCGAACGCTTCTCTGCCCAGACCTTGGCGGTCACTGTCCTCCTCTCAGCTCTATGAATCTAACTCTTACAGATGCCTCTTAGGAGTGGGATCACATGGCATTTGTCTTCCTGTGCCTGATAAATTTTATTTCAGATACTGTCATTGAGGTTCATCCATTTATTGAAAATGTCCAAGTTTCCCCCTGAAATTCAGGATTTAGGCTGGTGAATACATGAGTGTGTGTATATACAGTCTTTATTTTTTTTTCCCTCTTATTGACCAATCTGCATGTTGTGTCCACACCTTGGTGAATAGTTTTGCAATGAACCTGAGACCCTGTTTTCAGATTCGCAAGATGAGTAAGTTTTGGAGATCTGCAATGCTATAGTGCCCACGTTAACAATTCTGTAGATATGCTTAAAAATTTATTAAGAAGGTAGCTCTCATGCTAGGTGCTCCTGTGTAGCTCAGCGGTCGAGGATGTGCCTAGCGAGTGTGAGGCTGCAGGTTCAACTCCCAGACTTGCCAAAAAATAAAGGGTAGATTTGAAATTTTAAAATATGTGTATTTGAAGAGTGGCTTATTTTGGTTTTACGTAAATTTTATCTTTCTGAATTTCATTTTTCTCAGAGAATTATAGTGATGATAAAATGAGTAATAAGTGCACGAACCTTTGGAAAAAATTGCCATGCTATAAAATAAAATAAATAAGTCTTTGTTGAACAGATTCACACATTTCCCCAAGGCAAGGAGCTTGGTTTGCTGTTGACCTGGCTGCATGTCCCTGTTTCTTTCCCTCTGAACACCAAGCCTGTGTGGAGGGCCCGGCCTCCATGGCCATCTGGGTGTGGGGTTCCCGCACAGCGTCCCCAAAGGCTGACGTGCACTGTTCTGCCTTCTCCTGTGTTTCAGTCCTCCTGGAACCTCCTTTTAAACCCCAATACTGTGTTTAAAAATGTACCCTATTGTTTCTTTTAAAAATCTTTTTATTGTCATATGCCGCAGCCCGGCTGGCTGGGCAAAATAACCGGGGGGTGACGAACAACTTGTATACGTTGATACAGCAGGAGTGGGAGCCGTTTATTGTAGGACAGGAGCGGTATTTATACAATCCACACAGCTTATCTTAATTAACATAAACTAGATAAAGCAATCAACCAATAAGGAATCTCCACACTTAATGGCTTGCTGGCGTTACTTCACAAACCACTCCCCCTGGCAAAATGCCAGGCGCCATCTTGACTTGTTTACAGACCTTAACAGTCATAAAGTTATAAAATTATATTTGTTGTGGCAAACCCTGGGACTGACCCTGGAAGCCAACTCCAAGTGTACATGGGTGGCACTCAGCACCTCCACCATGTCCCACGAGCACTGCCCTTCCCCAAGCCTGTCATCACCTCCAACTGACACTGCACCCCTGAACAATTCCACTGTCTTCCTGTTGCATCCCACCCAATTAGGGACTTTCCTGAGCCTCCACATGAAATGCTCCTTCCAGACAGGGCTGCCTGGGAAGGCTTCTGCAGCCAAGTTCAGCTCTCCTCCGGCTTTCCTCCCCTGCCCTCGGTGAGTATTGCCAACATTCCTGGAAACCCACACAGGACACCTCGACTCGGCAGTGTTACGACTGGTTGCCCAAACAGGGAAGCCTCTACCATTTCCTCAGAACGGGCTGTGGATGTGCCACTGGTGCTGGCTTTGGAACCAGGTTCACCTCAGCCTTGCACAAGTTCTGAAGGAGAGGGAGCAGAGGAGGCCATGGGCTCTGTTGGTGGACGGGAACACCTTTTTGCTTTCAACTTGTCCCCAAATTAATAACTATGTTCCGGTGCCCACTGGCAAACTCTGTGAATGTGACTTAAACACACAATTCTTGTGTTTTCCTTATCCAACTGTGCAGTGTCTCCAGGTCTCACGTCTCCCTAGAACTTAGGTGGAGCTCGGTGCAAATCATGGAATCAGCCTAGCAGGAGACCCTGGAGCATGATTTCATTTGTACTATCAAAGTGTTCTTTAGGGTTCAGTAGTTTTTTTTTTTTAATATTTATTTTTTAGTTTTAGCTGGACACAATATCTTTATTTTATTTTTATGTAGTGCTGAGAATCCAGTCCAGTACCTCACGCATGCTAGGCGAGCACGCTATCACTTGAGCCACATCCCCAGCCCCTCAGATATAGTTTTAAAGAGGGTTGTGTTTACCCACTAAAAGAAAAAAATAAAATTAGCTAACGAAAGTTTGCATTCGTTACAAGATTAACGTTAGTCAACTTTTCCCAAGAAATTATTCAAATGGCCAAAAATAAATCCATGAAAAGAGGCCAAACATCTTAACATTCAGAGAAGAACAACTCAAAACCACAGTGAGACATTCCCTACCTTTTGGGATGGTTACAATAAAAAATTAACAAATAATAAAAGAATTGGTGAGAATGTGGAGAAATTGGAACCCTGTTGCATTGAGAATATGCACTGGTGAATTACTTTGGAATGTGCTCTGGGGGGTTAAACACAGTTAAGACAGAGTTACTAACTACATGACCCAGCAGTTTCACTTCTAGGTATATAACCAACATATTTCAAAAAAAGAAAAAAAAAGTGTGTGCAAGGCTGAATATGACTCTTTCCTGTGCGGCGAAGACATCAGGGCAGGGACAGAGCCTGCCTTCCTTCATCACTGTGTGACATCCCTTTCTGCCTGGCAGAGAGAGCTGACCTCCCTCTCTACCCAGAGGCAGTCTCTTCAGACCATACACACCTGGTGGAGCACCTTGAGTTTGGTGGTGACACCTGCATGGTGGGGCTCCGCTTTTCTTGAGAGGATGACTTTGGGACTGAGAAATCCATGTCCTCAGCTGAGGGCTATGGGGAAACACAGCCTGGACTTCCCAGCCCAGGAGAGACCCCATCTGCTCCCTGGATGGGGGGTTCCCCCTCTTGGCCCCGTCACCCACTTCAGCTTTGGAGGGAGCCCCAGCACCTTCCACCCACTGCAGGAGAGGCCTTCTGAGGAAGGGCGGCTGTCTTCCCTGGGTGCCTTGGTGATGGAAATAGCCACTTTCCTTCCTGCATCCCTGACAGGAGCCACTCCTGGAGCTGTCTGGCATTTGGAGGGCTGGACTCTAGGCCAGAGCACTGTCCCTCTGACCCTTTTGCTCCCTTTGGCCTCTGCAGTGTCCTGGAGTCAGCATGGTGACCAGTGTCCAGGCCTCCACCCTGAGGAGTCTCTCCACTCTCTGCATCTTCGTGGCCCTGGTTTCCAGCACTGTGGGTAAGGACCAGCAAGCAACCCTCTCCCAAGAGTGGGAATGTGGGCAATAAGCCCTCAGGGAGGGAGCCTGAGGGACCCACCTGCCCACAGGGAGAGGGATGTCCTGTCCCCTCCATCCCTAGGAGTGTCTGTCAACTAGAAAGAGCAACTCCCACCCTTGCCACTTTTCCCTCCTGGATGACTTTAAAATGTTGCTGCAATCAACATGCATGGCCATATCCAATGCCCTGCAGTTTTGCATAACTGTGGGGCTCTTTTCATGCATGATGGGAAGTTGTCTGTGTTCCAGTGTCCAGTGCTCCATTTCCTCCCCTCCTCCCTGCTTCCTCTACACTTTGGTCTTCCTCCCATTAACCTATCTTTAAATTTCGCCAATGTGGTTATGCATAAGGAGGAATTCACTGTGGCAGAGTTGCCAGTGTACACAACATAACTGGATCAGCCTCCCTTGGTGTTATTTCTCTCTTGTAGAGAGTTACACGTGTACGAAATGCACCGGGAACGAATGTCAGTCTAAACCTGAGACCTGTGAGGCCCCTCAGGGCTGCTTCAATAATAAGCAACAGTTTAGCTCACCAGGTGAGCCCTGCCTGCCACCCTCCCATGCTGGTGCACACAGGACCTGGGAGGGAGGGGTGCGCAGCTCAGGATTCCGTGTAGCCCCTCTCTCCCCTCTACTCCTCTACTCCCTGGCTCCTAGGATGAGGGGGGGTGTGGGTAGGGGAGGTGGCAGGGGTGGGCATCGTGTCAAGTGAAGGGTCTCAGGGGGAGGTGCTGGGTGACTCCAGTCCCCACATCTGTCTCAGGGGTGGGGGATCAGTGAGAAAGGACACCTGCTACTTTTTTGTGATTTTGGATTCAAACCCAGGGTCCCACACATGCCAGGCAAGTAACCGAGCAGCACCATCAAATGGTTCCTCCATCAGTTTGTTCTACGAAGAGGACCATTGGGGAGGACTCTTGGGAAAGTGGAAACACTAAGGACAGAGGGGTGCCCTTGCAGAATTCCTTGATACTGGCTGCCCGTCTGGGCACCCCCCTCTCTAGGGCTCAGAGGGAACATTCTCTTTGGTTCTGGTTCTGCACAGGTATTTCACCAACAATTACACAGGATAAAGGCTGCTCTTCAAGTGCGTGCACTCCCCTGTCCTTCTCTGCCACCCTGAGGACTGGATGGACATTTGTGTACGAGAACCAGTGCTGCAGGAGCGAGCAGTGTAACAAAGCCGACATCCAACGTGAGTGCCTGCTGCTCTCCTAGCCCCTGGATTTCCTCTGCCTCGGAAGTCACCCACCACCCACCTCCACTTCCGAGAGGCCCAGAGCGTTTTCTTCTTTTCTTGTGAAGGGGCAGGTTGGACCTAAGTCCCTTCTGCATGGGAGATGGGCAGCTGAGTGGGGGGACAGGCCTGGGCATTTTCTCTACATGTGCTTTGGGTCAGCATCCCAGCAGAGAAACTCTCCTTACCTATCTCACTCCTCACCTCTCTTGTTCTGCTTTGCTGAGATGGACTCTCACTATATTCTCACACTGGCCTCCAACTCCCAGGCTTGAGGAACCCTGCAACCTCAGCCTCTAGGGTGGGGATGGCTAGGACTGTGGGTCCCAGGCCACACCTGCCTGTCCTCCCCTGTGTGAGCAGCATCATTTCAGGCCTCAGATTACCTTCTGTCCCATTATCTAGGATTGTTCTCCAGCCAAGGAGAGAAAAGTCCTTGATGAAGGGGGAAGATAACACTAAATCCCTACAAGCTCTCTCTGATTACTATTTCCTACCTGATCCATGAATCCTGTCCCTAATCCCTCCTATGCCAATCTAGCTGTGAATGGTTTGAGGGATTTTGGAATATCCACGAATCCTGGGGGGTTGTAATTCTCTCAGCTCTTCTTTTTGCCCATTGCTCATCATGAAAACGTTCTCTCTTTATTCAGTGTCTCCAGTGTCCAAGAAAGAAAATGGCATTGTATGTCCTGCCTGCTTCTCTTACAATGGCACGATCTGTACCCCACAGCCCCTCAAGTGCACAGGGGCAGAGACAAAGTGTGTCAAGGTTACAGGCAAAGGTATGGAGATTTCCCAAGCATTTTGGGTCATCCTCTTAATGGGCACAAGGTGTCAGCCATTTATTGCTGTGTACCTAATTAAACCCAAACTTAACAGCTTAAGAGGACATCTGTGCCCCTGTGATCTGCAGGTGGCAGGTCTGAGAGGGTCATAGAGGTGGTGCTAGCAGCTTCAGGCTGTCTCCTGAGCTGTGGTGCAGCCGGCAGCAGGGGCTGAGGTCACTCAGAGCAGGATGTGCTTCCAAGCCCAGGTAGCCTCCATTCCTCTTCCTGGGCCTCTTCCTAGGTCTCCTGGGGGTCATGACCTGCCAGCTGGCTTCCCCCAGAGCTGGGATGAGAAGTGGGTGGGGGAGCTGAGGCTTTTCACAGCTCATCTGAGAAGAGACACTGCTTCATTTCTCCTACCCTCCTAGTCACATAGAGCCACCCTGGTGCACTGGGGGAGGAAGGCATGGAGGCACCGTCAGCAGGGGTGGGACCTGCAGCTGCTGTGACAGTGCCTGATGCCCACAAGGAAGAGGTGGTAGAGGGCCAAGGGCCTGGGTATCCGTCCTAGGATTGCAGGGAGCCATGGGGCAGGAGACAATTGAGCAGCTCCGAGGAGAGCAGAGGAGAGGACTGGGGACACACGGGCTGTCATGTTGTCCTGGAAAGGGACCGTGTTTCAGTGACATGACGGGTGGACACCCACAGTCCTCTCTGTCACCCTCAACACCAATACCTCTAAGAGCAAACCCTCGGGGCCAAGCACTGACGTTCTGCATGGTGTCATTCTGACTCCAGTGAAGGTTTTCGAGTTTTCCTGAGTAGGAGAAAGCTTGTGTTTGTGGTGAGGGTGCAGGAGCCCCTCAGATGGGAGCAGGAGAAGCCACCATGGGGTGTCCTTTCTGGGCTGGACAGCTAGATGGGGCACTGTCAAGTACTTTCTGATCAACATGTAAAGGGTTCCCTGGATTTAGTGGCATTTGAGGAACTAAATAATGTTGGAGCTGAGAGTTTGTTGAGAATGAAGGTTTGTCACGGTTTTTTCTTTTCTTTTTCTTTTTGAGTAATTTGGAGGAGGGTCTGAGACTAGCAGGGAGGGCCCTCTGTCTAGCTGAGCTGACCTGAATGAGGGAAATGGGTGTCACCTGGGATACAGAGGAGAGGTGGGCTCTCTGCAGTGGGGCAGCCTTTCTGCTCCAGGTTTCTGTAGTATGTATCAACCCTGGGCAGAGGGGACCTTACCTACAGTATTTCCCTCTGGGTTCCCTAAGGAAGTGAAGGTGCAGAAGAGGACAGGGATCCCAGATGTGTTCATCCAAACCCTTGAGGTCTGACCTCCACCTCCTTCCCTGCCTTTATCAACCACATCTCTCCTCAGGAGGCCATAGAGGCTCAAGTCTCAGTTCACATCTTAGACAGCAGCCCCCCAACCCCCACCGCACATCCCTTTCTGGGAGGTACCCGGGATTGACCTCGACCACTGAGCCACATAGCCAGCACGGTTTTTATATTTTATTTAGAGACAGGGTCTTACTGAGTTGCTTAGTGCCTCACTTTTGCTGAGTCATCCTTGTGCCTCAGCCTTCGGAGCCTCTGGGATTACAGGCATGAGCCACTGTGCCCAGCTAGCAGGGTCCCTTTAAGGTACCTCCAGTCCTGGGGAGACAGAGGGACCTAGGGAAACTAGCTTGGTCCCTAGATGGGACTCTTCTTCATGCAGAAGACAGAGGTCAGGGGTCAAGGGCCATTCTGAGACCTTTTTGCTTTGCAAAAGAAGCAGACAGATTAACCTGAGTACAGTGGGAAGGAGGGGAGACAGGGTGAGAAAGAGTCTCATTGCCAATTTTTCTCCCTCAGGAGTGTTTAATGGTGTTTCTTCTTTAACGATGTCTGCTATGGGTTGTGCAACTGAAAGTGCTTGCAACTTGAAAGACATAAATGTAATACAAACTCCTACAAACATTTGGACCGACTGTGAAAACCCCATCAGTGCGAGCTCCCAGCTGACACCCATCATCTCGTCCACTCTGACTAGTCTCCTCCTGCTCAAAGTCTTGCTTTGATGACTCAGGGGCTGGCAAGCCTATCATCTGACAACCACCAAATGTGAGCTTCCTTGGGTTGTGGCTTCTCCAACATCCCAAAAGGACAGAATTAAAAAGTTGATGCTTACACACACACACATACACATATATGGGATTACTTGTTTGTACCTCAAGTTAAAATAAATAATAATTGCTATTCATTCTCTCAGGGGCTCTTTCTTCACCCAAGTAGCACACTTCAGAGGAAGTCTGAGATGAGATCTCTAAGAATCTCTAAAGTCCCTCCATGGTCTCAATGCATGTTTTCGGCCACACATCTAGGATCACACCTCTTTTCTGATATGCTCAGCCCCTGCCCCCCAATCCTCAATTTCCCTCTGCTAATGAAAATGATTTTGAGTGAACGATTCAGGGTGCAGCAGGTGCTCTCCCACAGTTTGTAGAGTCTCGGGTTCAGCTGACTCTCCCTACCTCAGATCTACTTGTGTGGAATCGTTTCCATGTTCTCTGGACACTTCTGCTTCCAAAGATGGACACAGGCATAGGTGGTCTCTGAAGGCTACATTAAAGAATGAAGATGCATCATCAGCACTCAAGACAGGTGTGTTTCATCTTCATAAGGCAGGTTTGAGGCTATGGTGGCCACTGCACACCTCAGATGGTGCCTGTGAGGAGCTGTGGGATCCAGGAGAGGCAGAGCCTTTACAGAAACCTCCTGGTGCTGACCCACCACAAAGTGCCCCTGCATTCTGCTCAAAGGGACACCTTGGTTCTCTAGTTCTCTCTCCCTCAGGGTGCAGCCTCCCTCCTGAAGTGACAGCAGAGTGTCCCAGCGGTATTTCTTTCTTGGGCGTTTGTAAAACCAAGGATGTCCTTGCCCAGGTCGGGCCTTCCTGGGTCTCCTGTTAGTAGCTCTTCTTTTCCTCCTGGGAACAAGCCATGCCCAGCCCACAGCCCTCTCTGCCATTCTCCATGGGTGAGGGCAGCGCACCTCCAGCCTGCTCTGTGGAGCCCTTTGGCACATGCCCATCTTCGTTTCCTGCACCTGTATCTGTGTGTGGTGGACTCTGGGAACCAATAGGAGTCTCAATAGGAGAGAAGATGCCCAAGTTGGCACTAGGATTGTTGATGGACAGAGTTGATCTGGGAAGGGATGTATGGGTCCTTATTGGACCTGGTAATTGATGAGCAAGAATTAATTCCTTGTGTTCCCCATGAGAAGAGATTGAATTTCAAAAAATGATAAAAAGGCATAACACATGTGGAGGGCTTACTACACCCCAGCCACTGTACTACTCACTCCAGATGGGTTGACTCATTCTCACAACATGCAATGTATGTATTATGGTCATCCCCATCTCCCAGATGAAGAAAGAGACAAGGTCTTCCTCACTCCACACAAGCCCCTTCCCTTTTCCTCCTCATCTCTACCCCTGTCTTCTCATTTCTCACTCAATTTTCCTTTTATTTCTCCTTGATCATTTCCCAGTGTCACTAGTGTTCCTTGCATTTCTCTCCTCTAATCAGCAATCTCAGGGCCTGAGGTTTGTCCCTTCTCTTCACCAGGGCTGAGAGCAGCCTTTGCCCCTGCAGGGACCCTGCAGTCAGGGCGCCTGTGAGAGCAGACCTGCTCTCCTTGGCTGCCCCGGCTTTCCTGGGGTTGGAGGGAGGAGCGGTCAGCTTTCTTCTTCCATCTTTTTCTCCAAGATAACAGGTGAACGTGGAGCCAGGGCCACACGATTCATGGACTTCCATTGCAGGTGAGGAAGCGTCTGCTGGGCCTGGAGGGAAAGGTGTCCAGGAGCTGGCTGCCAGGGCACATGTGTGCCTGGAGATTCTCATGAGACCTTGGGCCTCAGGAGCTGCCAGCAGCAGGAAGGTTGAGTTATGACCCAGGAAAGCCTTGGCCACCTCTGAAGGTGAGCTGCAGGACAAGGAATTAGTTTGCTTACAAAGTTAAAAAAATAAATTTCATTATTTGACCCATATTGCTGTGCCATTTAGAGGAGCTGCCCTAGGAGGTGGGGGGATATTCTGTTTTGGGCACAGTGGCAAAAAGCAAATTAACTTAGTTTTAAAAAATGATTTTAGTATAGGGGCTGGGTGGTGGCTCAGTGGTAGAGCGCTCACCTAGCATGTGTGAGGCCCTGGGTTCAATCCTCAGCACCATATAAAAACAAATAAAATGAAGGTATTGTGTCCAACTACAACTAAAAAAATATTAAAAAAATAAAAATACTTTAAAAAATGATTTTAGTATAAAATGCAAACATTATGCTTATCTATTTTTAAAGCAAGGGAAGATTATTGATCTATAAAAGAGATTTTAAAAGTGGGGTAGGCTAAACAGAAAATAAAAATGAAACATTTACTTTGGTTCTCCCCGGTTACACTGGACACACAGATGGAGCCATGGTGGGGGGCACAAGCTCAGGTACCAACCAAGGGAAGAGCAGGGGAAGCCGTGTTTGGGATCCTCCCTCTGTGGCCACTGCTCACCACTGACCTGGCCCTTTCCTGTGTCCACCTCTCAATGCAGTCATGATCCTCTGTGCTGGGCTCTGGCACCAGTGAGGGCCTTCTGTGCAGCTCCAGGCTGAGGTGGGTGTGTGCCCAGGGGACTCCACAGCCACCCCTGGGCCGTCCTCAGTGACAAGCAGGTGGTGGCTTGGGCCCTGCATCTCTCCTCCTCCAGACAGCCTCCTGGCTGGCTCATGGAGCTGGCAGCACTGGTGCCTGGCGAGGTGCCCTTGAGGAGGGGCCATGGGCCTGAGGCACAGTCACGGGAGGTGGACTCCGTGCTGGGGGCAGCTGACCCTGCACTGTTGCTGAGAGTGTGAGAGATGGGGCACCAGAGGCCTGTGTTGGAGCACTGTCCTGTCCCCCTCTTGGTTTCCTTCTCTTCTAACAAACACCCCTCCCTCAGGCCTTGCTCAGCAGGCACCTTGACTCTTGCTCCCCCCTCAGAGCAATGGAGGACGGGAGAGCCCTCGCACCTGCCCCATGTCAGCAGCTGTCAGCCTCCCTGTGCCTTGCCACTCCTGTATTCTGAAATGTGTATGTGTGTGTGACATGTATCTCTGTGACCGAAAGCTATCTGTCACCTGCCATTTCCCTCATGAGTATCCCACTGTCCATCCCTGATTAGACTTGTAAGCTATGACTGCTGTATCATAATCCCACCAAGAGATTAGCTGTGATCCCTTAATCTCCTCCAACCCCGAGCCTGGTACAGTTTCTCAGCTGTCTCAGAGATGCCATGTGCGGTGAGCTGGCATTAGAACGAGGACCCCCAGCCCACACTGAGATCCTCCCTCAGACCTGTTCTGTGGGTCTTGCTTTATGACGCTCCCCTCAGTTTTGTGGGGTCCCCTTGGTTGTTGGGAGGAAGGGCCTTCCTCCCTGGGGCTGTCCCGTGTTCTGGCTGTGGTGAGGACTTCCCCGTGGTGACCTTCAGCTTGTCTTCCAGTTCCTGGTATCCCTGTGCCCTGCCTGCTGCTGTCCAGAGGCCTCGTCCTCAACTGGGGGACTGTTCATGTCAGCACTGTCCTGCATGCTGCCTGCAGGTGGCTGAGGAGGCTCTGGGGGCACTGGTGATATGGCTAGTGTGGCTAAGTGCTTAACTGTGAACAGTACTTAATTGTAATTAATCTAGATTCACCAGCAGTCCTGCATGGAGCCAGGGCTGCCTTGTTGGACAGCTGTGGTCAGAGGCTGCTGGACTCAGACAGGTGGCCCGGGTAACACCTCCTCAAGGGCTCCTCACTGCTGAGGGCCATTACCAAGTAGGTATTGACGCATCGTAATCCTTGCCAGTGTACCCCATGTTAAATGGACTTGCCTTGGAAATTTGCTGCGACCTTGCTTGTGTGTTTGAGAAAGATGACCCTGCTCAAGGTGATCGAGGGTGGATCCAGGTTTGAGGAAGTATCCTGCAGGTTTGAGGAAGTATCCCGGTCCTTGGGCTTAGGGTGTTCCCGGTTTAAGGCGTTTCCCGGTTTAAGAATATGGGTTTTAGGGAAGTTGAGGTTGAAGATTATTGCTGCTGGGATTAGGGTGTTCCTGTTGCTTGTTCCCGTTGAGTTCTCGTGAGATTCAAATGGGATTTTGGAAAAAGCCTCGTGGAGTAGGTGAAGTGTGCGGCAGAACGAGACAGCCCCTGAACGTGTGCGGAGGCTGGTGTGAGATCCGGAATAAAGAATTGCTGTTTGAACCTACAGAGCTGTGTGGTGGCTCGTGATTCTGTGCCAAGCCGAGTCATTGGCACTTGGCTTCGGCACCTCACCAGGCACCAGTTCTGCCAGCTCCGTGAGCCAGCCAGGAGGCTGTGTGGAGGAGGGAGGAGGAGAGACTCAGAGCCCAAGCTGCTACCTGGTTCTGAGCAGGGACACAGGCAGTGTTCTGGTGTCAGGGCCCCAAGCCCACCACATCTGCTTCCTGGGCTTTACGGAGGTTGGGATTGACAGGTGGCCCTGGGTCACCAGTACCCCCACCTCCAGACCTCTCTCAGCCTCTGCCTGTGTTCAGCTGGCCTCTCTGGGGCTCCTGGTCGGTCAGGGCGGTGCCTGAGGGGAGCCTCCAGACCTCCAGATGCACTGAGCTGGGATAGCGGCTTGTGCTTCTGCAGTGGCTGTTGGGAGCCTTGCTGGAGCCTCTGGGCCCTGGTGATGGCCGTGCTTGCCTCTGTGCAGGAGAATTCCTCAGGCTGTACCAGGACATGTCCTGCTCAGGACAGAATTGCACGCAGGAGCTGGACCCCTTCACCGTCCACGTGGTTTCAGGGAAGCACGTCCACTTTGCCAGCCAATGCTGCCAAGGACAGCCCTGTGGAAATGCCAGTGATGTCCTGAGTGTGTGCTGGCCTGGGCTGCTGCCCGCCTCCTACTCCTGCCCTCTGTGCCCATGCCCCTTCCTCTGCGGGGGACCTCAATTCCCAGCACTTTCTGCATCCCTTGGTGACGTTCCCTTCTGATGTGCAACAATTACGTGAGGAACCAGTGTGACGAACTGGCCCTGCTACCATGCTGTCCCCCCTCAGTAGTACCCTGATGTGCAAAGGGCAGTGGATATCCTCAGTAGTTCTCAAACTCAGGGTCTCAGGTCATCTGTGAAGACGCTGAGGATCCCAGACGGCTTTTATTTATTTATATTTTATTTATTTACATATTTTTCTCTTAGAAGTCAAAGCTAAGAAAATACAGAAATCATGTACAATTCACTCAAAAAATAATTAGACAATGACACAAGTATGGTTTTAGGTAGAAATACTACATTTTACAAAGCGAAACTGTTTTGCGGGTGGAGTGGTGTCCCTGGGTGTCCTGCAGAGCTCTTAGTTACTGGGGCAGCCGGCTTGTCCACCTGCTCCAGCTGCTGGTCAGCTGCATCTCTCCCCCCACTAGCTCTGGAAACCCATGAGGCTCAGAGGTGCCCTCACAGTGGCCTGCATCTACAGACCCGGGACTCCTGGACCACAGTTTGAGCACTGCTGAACTAACCAAAGGCCTCCCTATGAGGAGATGAAATGTGGCCCCAGAGGTACAGTTTATGGATTTTTGACTGGGGTCGAACACCAGACTTACCCTGAGTTTCTTTGTGCTTCTTGTTTCAAATAGAATTTACCTTTTAGAAAACGTTTAGTCACAGCAACATTCAGAGAAGACAGAGATTTCCCATCTACCCCACATAGCCCCTCACTGTCACCTTCCCACAGAGGGCATGCTCCTTACCAGGGATCAACTTGCACTGGCACGTCCTTGTTCCCAATGTCTATAGTGGACATCAGGAGTTTCTCTGAGCATGGAGTATGCTGGGTTTAAACAGGGGTGATGTGACATGTCCATGATACCACTGCAGTGAGGACAGAGCATTCTCTGTGTCCCTGGGTCCCAGCCCCTGAGGCTTCTGACCTTCTCCAGGAGACCATGGTGACTGCCGACCTCTGCTGTCCCTGAAGGTTTCCTTCCCTAGAATGTCCTGTGGTTGGTCACACAGCACAGGGTCTTCTCAGAAGGGCTTTGTTTTCATAGCAGGAGCATTTCAGGCTCTTTTGCTTTGTTTGGGGCTGCTTTTGGCCCCAGGGCCTCACATGTGCTGGGCAGAGGCTGCAGGGAAAGAAGTGTCCCACTGGGACTCCCAAGGCTGACTGAAGACCCATGGAGGAGAAGGCCCTGCAATCCAGGACATGTCCACATTCAGGTTTAGAAAGTAAGGTGGCCTGGAGTGGCCTTGGGTGGAGCGTTGCTGTAATAAAGAGTTTAAATGTGCAGATCTATGTGGTCCCTATTGTCTGGATTGCTGACCATGCTTCAGGAACAGAGTCCCCCCCAAGGCCCTCTGATGGTGCTGCACCTCCACATACACGCTCACTCCCTTCTTCCTTTATTTTGAAATAATTTCCTACTTACTGGAGAGTTGCAAAAGCAGCACAGAGCTGCAGTCTCCCTGCTCCGTCCGGCCTCCCCTGGAGTTCACTCTTAGGAGCCAGAAACAGTTCCAAAAACTTGCACCAGGAGCGGGGCATCAGGACATGGTGCTGTTGGCTGACAGGCTGCCTTTCTCCCTCCTGCCCTCTCCTAGTCCAGGATAGGATTCTTTGTAATTATTCCTCATGTATTTTATTCTCCTCCAGGCTGCGGGTATTCTGGGATCTATTTTGTAAGACCTGTGTTAGTAGGATTATTGGCCATTATTTTGTAGAATGTCTCTCTGTTAGAGCTTGTCTGACACTTTCTCCTGGTGACACTGAGGTTACACATTTTTGGCAACAATGCCACAGCAATGCTGTGTCCTCTGTCATCTTGTCAGGAGGCCCCTGCTGTCACTGTGTCCTACTGCTCATGATATTATCTCAACTATTTGGTTCAGGTGCTGTCGACCAGGGTTCCCCTCTGTAAAGTTACATGATGTTTGAATACTAGGCTAGATTTTGCAGCTGTAATAGACAAATCTCAGTAACAACTCATAATGTAAGTTTATATTTCAGTCACCTGAACTCTGTATAATGCTACTGATTGACAGCTGTCCTGGGTGGCTCTGTCTAGGTGTGAGGCAAGAGCCAGGCTTCATCTACTCCACAGTGCCACCATCCCGGGGACTTGCTTGACTCTCCAGTAGGTGTTCTGCATGTTGTCCTCGTGTGGGCAGAGAGCAGGCCTGGAATGCTGTGCAGGATGCCCTCAGGGCCAGGCCTGTCAGTGAAGCCCATAACCTAGGCTCAGGTCTCAGTGACTATTGCTATGTCAATCACATAGCCTGGAAGAGGGCAGCTTAACAGGGCCTCCCTGCAGCCTCTAGACCAGAAGGAACATTTCTCAGTGGTCAGTGCATGGTCTTTAGAGCCAGAGTGTGGGGACAAGTGCATGGAGTACTGCATATACGACATATGTTAAGGGTGTCCGAGTGGCAGGCCGCTTACCCCATAGGCACAGACCTGGGCATGAGGTCATGTGTTGCAGTCCCTGTGCTTGCTCCACAGCCCACTCCTCCATTGGTCACTGCAAGGACAGTTAGCAGACATTGCATTGGTGGCTGCCTGTAATCTGCTTAGCTACCGCCTGAGTATATATACATGGTAACTGCACAATAAAATCAGACCTGCTTCCTGCTTGGTCTCTGGAGGTCTTGATTAGCGACTCTGCAGCCACTCTCTCCTCTACCCTGTTCTGTGGACCTCCTCGATGAAAGAGAGAGAGCCCACACAGTTGGCACCCAAGCAGGGACCTGAGGTAAGCCTATAAGACAGGGTGTGGCCCCTTACAGAGCGGTGTAGAAGGGGAAATGTGAAACCTACTGAGTTCCACCACAGACTCGCAGCTGCAAGTGTTGCACACTCTCTTAGATACTAGAGGTTTAACCCTGAAGAAGAGAGAAACCCAGAAGTTCTGAGATGTAATAATAATAAAAAACACTAACTCAAGGATCAATATTGCTGATGATTTTGATCCTAGGATATGGGACAAGATATGGCAAATGCATGGCAAGCTGAAGTGAGACGGGGTATAATTGACCATACCTTTTTTTCTATTGTGAAGCCATTCAGCAAAGTTTAGGGGGCCCGGCAACAGACCCTTGTCATATAATGATGGCTCTGAAGGAAGATGAGGATGTGAGAGACAGACAGGGGGAAAAAGGTGGGGGAGACCATCTACCTCAAAACAAGCAGGAGGGAGAGAGGCAGGAAATGGTACCTCTAGCCTTCATGGTGCAGGAAGAGGTGACCACAAGTGGTGTAGGTGTGCCTTCTACTGACTGGCAAAGGTGACATCCTTCCCTGAGTCAATGTCAACTTCCTCCTTATGAGGCAATGCCAAAGCCAGTAAAGGACTATGACAGTTTGGAAATGACCAGGCCACTGGACAGGCCCCAGCCATGGTGTCCCAGAAACCCATTCCAGGAGGCCAGAGATACTTTTGAACATCTATGTAGGATAAGAGATGAGAAGTGGGGTGAGGGAGTACAAGCCTTCCCAGTCAACACGGTCCCCACACCAGAGCACCTTGCAGAGCAAACGCTGGAATCCCTCAGTCTTGAACTAAATTGCCCTCAGGACCGGAGAAACCTAGCCAGAGCAGCTCTTGAGCCTGCAACATTTTTGAAGTGGAAGGCATTATCCTGTGATGAATGTGAACAGCAGGGGTATCCTAACCACACCACAAATGTTAGCCTCCCAGCTGAGTGCTTTCAGGGAGAAGGAGTCTACAGTTCCCCTGCGGTACAAGCCACAGGCCCACCAAATTATTTCAATCAGGCTCTGAGAGCCTGGAGGAAGCTGCCAGCTGGGGGAGGGACAGTTGCCATACAGGGCTTAAGGCAGAAGGCCACTGAGGACTTGCCACAGTTTACTGACAGGGTAAACAAGGTGGTAGAAGGGAAGGTGTCTCATGAAGGAGCCAGGGTGCCCTTAGCCAAGGAGTTGATCTGGGATGGACTAAATAAGGAACACAGAGCAGCAGTGGCACCAGTTTGAAATGGCACACTGGATGACTGGATTTTGGCCCCCCACGATATAGGGACACAAGCAGCTCAAGCCTCTCTGCAGCCCTCAGCCATGACAGTTGCATAAAAGCAGGACTAAGGAGGCTGCAGACAGCTAGTCAGAGACTGCAAAATGGGCACCTTTTCTGCCCAGTGGCCCTGTACAACCTGCTAGAGTGAATCCCCGAGTTAAAATCCAATGTTTTATGGCGAATGGATGTCACTCACTTTGCACCTTTTTGGAAATTTAACATATATTCATGTAATTATTGATGTCTATTTAGGCTCTGTAATGGCCACAGCCCCCACAGGAGAAACCACAAGAAAGGTCATTTCCCATCTACTTAAATGTTTTGGAATTACAAACGTTCCCATGTCTATTAAAACTGACAATGGGCCAATCTATACTAGCAAGACATTTCAAATGGTTTGCAATGATTGGCTTATACAACACTTAACTGGGATCCCCTACAACCCTTAGACTCAAGGCAACATAGAAAGAACACACAAGGAATTAAAGACCATGCTACAAAACAGGAGGGAAACTATACCAAGTCCCCTCTCGATGTCTTGAACAAAACCTTATTTATTTTCAATTTCAAAATTTTCTATGGTAATAGCATTTCATAAGCATTGAGCCCCCCTCTTGGGGCTCTCCCATATACCTATGGTCTCATGAAAAGATCCTATAACAAATGCATGGGATGTTCCAGGTCCCTTCCTAATCATGGGTGGAAGGTTTGCATATGTTAACAGGAGCCTCACCCCATCTGGGTGCCTGCCAGAAAGTTAAGCCCTGGACCCCCAGAACCACCAGCCAAGAAGATGAAGACACTAACTCTGGAGGAGAAACCTCACAAGCAAAGGACTCAACAACACAAATGGACCTCACATAAAGTAACCTGGGGTGATAAAGGTCTTGTTGACCAAGCCACTAGATGGCCCCCTTTGCCTGGTGACAAACCCATCCTTGGGCCTATGACGATGGTCCTACTGTGTGCAATGCTCACTACTAACAGTGAAGCCTCCCATGAGGTAAATTGAGCTTTGGTCACTAGGCCACCACCTTTAGCAGTGTCTAATTGGGAAGGGGCTTTACCTAAGCTCTTTTCCAATAATTCCTACCTTACTGATCCTGAGTTATCCATCCAGGAGGTAACCGTACCCTGGAATACTAGCATTTCCATACCTGCTCTGTTTTTCTGTATTAGATAATGAAACCTATAATCCAGTCCCCTCGGTTTTGCTCTTACCAATGAAACTATCGTAGATAACTACAATAAGTCACATGTTGGGCTGTCTCTCACTGACCTTATAGTTCTAGTTAATGCTACCTGTAGCCAGAGACTCCTCCATGGCAAAGGAAAGAAACCTTTGCTGCCAACATGCCCAACAATGCTTTTTGGAAAGCCCCCCTCAGATAATCCCATGGAATCAATGTGTCACTGCCACACCTTATCTCCTTGATAAGAGGAATTTCTCTGGGGAGAAACAACTATGCATCTGGGTGGGTGCATCTCCCTGGAATATAACTGATGTGCTCCCAAACAATATGGGCTACTGCAGTAACTGCTATACAGGAAAGATGTTACCAACTGGTATGCAGGAAATCAGTATGACATGGTGGATCTCACGCCAATATTGCTAGCTGCTAGACCCATCTAATGGGCAGCAGCTGGCTGGATGAATGGGTTTATATTGAGTCCAGACCCTGACCATGGACTTGCCTTTGTACCAAATTATACCCGTACCCACTATGCACAAGCTTCTGTTATGCCACCCCTTTGCCATGCTAATAATCAACAATACTGATGGCATAAACATCACTCATACAGAGATCCCTTGTGAGTCAATACATCCTGCTGGCTCACAAATTGTGTAACCCCTGCTGTGAAAGCTAAACCTATATTTATCCTCAGAGTGCCCCCAGCAATCTGGCTTCCAGTGAGCCTGTCCAGAGAGTGGAGGAGTCCATGGGACATGAAGATGAATCCTTCTGAATGAGATTCTACACCAGACAAGGCATGCAATTAGCCTCATCATCACTGGGATTATCGTCCTGCCATCACTGCCACAGCCATTGCTACTGCTTCATTCACTGGGAATATCCAGACTGCTCAGACTGTAAATAACTTGTCCAGTGCCATATCAGAAGCTTCTGATTTGAAATAAACTGTCCCAAGCTGCTATTTTAGTCATTCAGCAAGAACTAGACCTCCACCAGGAACAACTAGATATTCTGTTTATGTTGCAGAGGCTCACTTGGACCTTGAGTTTCATAGTATTTGTGTCACCCAATATACTATATCTGAATATGTAACCATAGACTTCTCCAGTTTTTCTTAGTATATTAAGGATACTCAGTATATTAAGGATGCTAATTGTTATGACTATGCATAACCTTACTAAGGCAATTGTTAAAATCAATGAGATGAAGGTGTCTATCTTCACAACCTTTTCTTTCTTCCAGGGATTGACTAAACATTGGGAAAACCAATAGTCAAATTCACTAATCCTCATAATGTTCTTACCTTGGCCCTACTGTTCCTAGTAGAGATAATTTATTTCTTGTTTTGTGAGATGCTTATGTAACAATGTAACCACTGAACAAAAACTGCAATGCTGGCTGGTGTCCCTGCAGCACAGCTAGAGGGGGGAGATGTGGGGACAAGTGCATGGAGTACTGCACACATGGCATATGTTAAGGGCGTCTGAGTGGCAGGCCACTCCCCTCATGCTAGTTGTGTGAGCAGCT
Organism: Urocitellus parryii; assembly: GCF_045843805.1. Taxonomy (NCBI): domain Eukaryota; kingdom Metazoa; phylum Chordata; class Mammalia; order Rodentia; family Sciuridae; genus Urocitellus; species Urocitellus parryii. Next base: position 161,262,958 of record NC_135531.1, on the reverse strand, counting down.
GGCCGCTTATCCCTTAGGCACAGACCTGGGTGTGAGGCCATGTGTTGCAGTCCCTGTGCTTGCTCCACAGCCCACTCCTCCATTGATCTCTACAAGGATAGTTAGCAGACATTGCATTGGTGGCTGCCTGTAATCTGCTTAGCTACCGCCTGAGTATATATACATGGTAACTGCACAATAAAATCAGACCTGCTTCCTGCTTGGTCTCTGGAGGTCTTGATTAGCGACTCTGCAGCCACACTCTCCTCTACCCTGTTTTGTGGACCTCCTTGCTGGATGAGAGAGAGCCCATGAAAGACAGCCTGACTTCAGTCCCAGCCCTGCGCTTGGGCAAACAACGTCCCCTCCCCACGCTTGCTGCCCCCTCTCCTGCCCTAGGTGCAGGGGGAGGCGGCAATGCCTGTCTGAGGTCCTGTCCTTCCCAGGGAGCTCTCAGCACAGTGCTTGGCAAGGAGTGACTGTTCCTGGTTAGTGGGTGTCTACAGTTTGGAAGCTTCTCCCCGTGCAGTAGGGAGAGGGGACACACTAGAAGCCATTGTGTGGAAAGGTGCCGTGCTGGTCTGGCCCACTGCAATTCTACCTCACCAGCCTCACTGAAGCCATGGCTGCCTCTGTTCTGCTCAGACTCTCCTGTCCTGTCACTCTATCCCCAGCCCCTCCAGGGATAAACACCAAACCCAGGGCACCTCTGCATCTCATCTGCTGCCTCCCTCCTCAGAGCCTACCTCCTCTCAAACCCTTGGGAGCCTCAGACAGGCTCAGGTTGGCTGGGATGAAGAACAATGCATTTGGGGACCCCAGAGTCACACAGGAGAGTGGCCTGCAGATTATCCAGGTCCAGATCCCAGGAGGTCTCCACAAGAGTGCCAGTGACTCAGGAGTGTTAGACTGAGGTCCTGGGGAAAAATGAAGGAGAAGAAGGGGGACTGGGTGTCCATTCTGGAAGCCTGCCAGGCTGCAGGGTGTGGGAGAATGATGAGGAAAAGATGAGGCAGGGAGAGTTAAAGTGGAGCAGTGGGGGCTGGCCCAGACAGAAGTCTGCCATCCCGCTCTGCCACAGAGTAAAGGGCACCTGGGAAATGCACTGCTTTGCATTGCTGGCTCACCCTCCTCCCCACAGCAAGGCATTGGGCACAGTGCTTTTCCTGCTCCCTCCTGCCTTCCTGTTCCTGGCTGTCCATGCTCAACTCCCTACTCCTGTCCCCAGCTGGGCATGGGCTTCCTATTGAGGTCAAATTCCTTTGCTGTCAATGTTTTCTTCATCCAGCCTGGCTCAGAATAAGCCATTGCATCTGAGAAGCTCCACAGACTTTGACATTCATGTATGGCTGGGTTAATTGCAAATCATGGCCTTACCTGTCTGCAGCACTTTACAGTTTGTAAGTCTCTTTTCCCAGAGTTCTTATCTTTGTCCTTCTTGTTCCCCTTTTTCTCCTCTACTATATTTCCCTTCAATTTTATGAGATTTCCCTTGTATTTTTTTATTATCTGAGTCTGGCTTATTTCACTTATCAGGAAGTCCTCCCAGTTATTTTATTTTGAACAACTTTGGACATACAACTTGTATGTACAATCATACTGCATGCATGATTCATATACAACCAGGTATATGTGCAGAGTGAGAAACTTCAACAACCTTCCCCATGTTATGTCTTCCCCAGGCAGATAAGGTGTCCTACCCCTAAAGCACCCCTAGGCTCCTCATAGTCCACCTCCCTCTGGGCATCTGTCTCTCCTGGAAGTGACAGGCAGCACAGTCCGTTCAGCTGAGTTATTACTCAGTACTACCCTGGGTGGGAGGTGGCTCTTCCCAGAGGCAGCCCTGTGCCATGGAGTGGGTAGACCAGCTGTCTGCACAAGACTCAGGTCCTTCTGGCCCTACTGGCTGCTCACCCAGGAAGAGGGGAGGGTATGCCCTCCTCTCTGGGCTCTGGGCTGGTTGTAGCACCTCTGCTTGGTTGAATAGTGATCAGAACCAAATTTCCCAATAATCTTTAATCTGAAATAAAATTGAACCAACGTAAACCCACTTCTTTCTCCAAGTCTCTTTTGTGTACTTTTTAACCACACAAGTGGATCTAGAAATCTTTTGTAGAGTCCTAATCACCAAGTCTGGTTTTGGATTTGAGCATCAGAGTGAGGAGGGTTGAAAAGGAGCTGCCCATCAGGTGTCAGTGGACCTGGGACAGAGTTGCCGGTAGCCTGGGGAAAATAGATACTGCATCAAGTGAACCTAGAAGTCTTATGTCCCCAAAAGTGTTCCTACCAGGTGAACTGCAGAGGGAAGTAAGGGTTCAGGAAGGACAGTGCCAGGAAAGAGGAGGATTAACTTGTGCCCAGTGCTCACAGGGGATCATTCTTAGAACCAGGGCTCGTATTTATTTATCATATTAATATTTACCATAATTTATTTAAGTAAAAACATTGAATCCATACAAACTTATACATACTCATAGGCTGCTGTGTGATATTCCAACACATGTGCCTGCATTGTGTAAGGATCAGATCAGGTGAGCACGTCCTTCTCCACACATTCTCCCTCCATCTGGGGAAAGCATTCAGGATCCTTTTCTCTCACTCTTTAAAACAGGCAGTGTAGTGTCACACTCCTGCACAACAGAAAGCCAGACCTCGTTTCTCCAGCCTGGAATTTGCCCCTGTGGACATGGCTCCCCACTTCCCTGCTTTCCCCAGGCTCCTGGGGAGCAGCTTTAAAGCAGGATGAGGTGGGATTTTCCCAGAGGTGTGTCAGAGGTGGAGGTCACCCACAGAGGGACAGTGCCTGGGTGTTTGGCCACAGCCCTCTGTGCTAGGTTTTGTAATTGGGTGGCATGTATGTCCAACTTTGTTTTCTCTCTCATGATCACTCTGGCTGTTTGGGATCCCTTACTAATAAGGATGGAGCTAGGCTGGGTTTTCCTTTTCTGCAGTGCAGGCTGCTGGGAGTCTGATGGGATGGCAGTGAACGCTGGGCTTGTCTTGTCTTAACACTGCCAGGTCTCCAGCTCATCAACAGGGTGACTCTCCCATGGCCTTTACCTTCTCTCTCTGGCTTGGTGAAGTTCTTGCATACAAGCCTTGATCTCCCAGTCCAAGTGGATTCTTAAGTATCTTAGACTTTGTGATGCTTTTGTACATGGAATTATCATGATTTCTTTTTTTATTGTTATCATGTAGAAATACAACTCATTTTGGGGCTGATCTTACATCCTTCAGTTTTGCTTAATTCATTTCCCTGTTGGAGTTTTTGTATGTATATGCTTTAGGATTTTCTATCTGTGAATAAAAGTAATTTTCCATGAATAAAAATTTTACTTCTTCCTTATTTTTTACTTTCAAACTTGAACATTTTTGCTTATTTTTCTGAGTCCCTGCAACTTATTTTTTAAGAGCAGGGACTGAACCCAAGGCATGGCATATACCAATCAGGCTCTCCACTGGTTTCCACTGCAGGCCCTATTGTTATGGGGAGACTGCTCAGAAAACACTAAGTCTGAATTGAAAACAAATCAAAGAATTTTATTTCGCCAATTTTACCTGGACAGGGATTGCTTTCATCAGAGACCCAGGAGCTCTCTGAACAAACAAACAAACAACGAAACAAACAAACAAAAAAAACCCCCCCAGCATCAGTGAGTTGTTTGTGACCAAAGTATTTAAGGAAGAAAATCATATGGTTGATGGTGATGGCATTCATGCTTCCACTGTCTGACAGGGTCACAGCATGGGATTTGCTGTGGCAGGGCTGCACCACTTGGAAACCAAAACCATTGGGAATGTTGAGGGTTTTGTTTATGATACTTATGATATGGATAATAGGACATACTTCAATCAATAATAAAAGTATGTATTGCCTGAGATTGCAGGAAAATTCCCAGAATGATACTAAGGATAGGATTGAAATATGCCATGAGGTGTGTTTCAATATCTCTCAGGATACAAACAATAGTGTTATTTCTCAAGCTTAAACTACAAGAAATGTTTATCCCATGCTTAACAATTTACACTAGCCCCCCTGCGGCCCACAAGTCACAACAGCCTAGCTACAGAAAAACAACTGCTGTGCCAACGTTACAAGGGCCACCATATGTAGTTTACTTAACTAAAGGAAGAGTATGGTATCCCCCTTGAAGACAAGAGTCTAATAAAAATACACTCCCTACCCACCAACACACCCTCCTTTGCCTTACACAGGAATTTATGATGAGAATGGTAAACACATTTGCAACAAGACAGGGATGTCCTCTCTCACCACTTCTATTCAGCATAGTTCTTGAAACACTAGCCAGAGCAATTAGACAGATGAAAGAAATTAAAGGCATAAATATAGGAAAAGAAGAACTTAAACTAGCACTATTTGCTGATGATATGATCCTATAACTAGCAGATCCAGAAAGTTCTACCATGAAACTTCAAGAACTAGTAAATGAATTCAGCAAAGTGGCAGGATATAAAATCAATACCCATAAATCAAAGGCATTCCTGTTATCAGTGACAAATCCTGTGAAATGGACATGAGGAAAACTACCCCATTCACAATATCCTCAAAAAAATAAAGTACTTGGAAATCAACTTAACAAAAGAGGTGAAAGATCTATACAATGAAAATCATAGAACCCTAAAGAGAGAAATAGAAGAAGACTTTAGAAACTGGAAAGATATACCTTGCTCATGGATAGACAGAATCAATATTATTAAATGGCCATATTACCAAAAGCACTCTACAGATTCAACGCAATTCCCATCAAAATCCCAAAGTTATTCATCACAGAAATAGAAAAAGCAATTATGAAATTCTTCTGGAAAACTAAGAGACCCAGAATAGCTCAAGCAATTCTAAGCAGGAAGAGTCAAACAGGTGGTATTGCTATACCAGATCTTAAACTATACTACAGAGCAATAGTAACAAAAACAGCATGGTACTGTCACCAAAACAGGCTGGTAGACCAATGGTACAGAACAGAGGCCACAGAGACCAACCCACAAAATTACAACTACCTTATATTAGACAAAGGCTCTAAAAGCATGCAATGGAGAAGGGATAGCATCTTCAACAAATGGTGCTGGGAGAACTGGAAATCCATATGCAACAAAATGAAATTGAATCCCTATCTCTCACCATGGACAAAAGTTAACTCAAAATAAATCAAGGGTCTAGGAATGAAACCAGAGACTCTGCATCTAATAGAAGAAAAATTAGGCCCCTAATCTCCATCATGTGGGGTTAGGCCTCATGTTCCTTAATAAGATACCTATAGCACAAGAATTAAAACCAAGAATCAACAAATGGGATAAATTCAAACTAAAAAGTTTTTTCTCAGCAAGAGAAATAATATGTGAAGTGAATGGTATTTTATTCTGCTGACATGTGTAACTAATTAAAACAAATAAAAAAAGAAAACACATGGTTAATATAATTGGCAAATGGTTTGAGGTGTAAAGCCTGCCCTTTAGTTAAAGATAACAAAGACATAAGAATTGGTGTGCTTTGACCAAGGATCAAGGAAACTCTGTAATAAAGCAGTTAAATAGGTCATATGAACAAAGGAAATTAAAAATAGAATAATGTAAACTTAATATAGATATATTTTAGAGGCACTTCACAGTAGTAGGCTTTTAAGTAATAGACTTTCACTATTTTAAGTGTGTTTTACTGGGATTTTGGTTTAGAAATAAGAAAGCTTTCCAATAATCATAGGTATGCTTTAAAGTTGAATTCCATTGATAAGATTATTGATGTTTTTATAAATTGGTAAATGAAGGAAAAAGGGCTTAAAGTTGCTTTGTCATCACTGAAAAGGGTTATTAAAAATTTAAATTCCCAAGAAGTATAATTCTATATACTTGAACATTATGTTTACTTGGAATAGTAAACAGATGCAATTGTATTTACAAAAGTTTATAGAAGATTTCTATGTACAAAAATCCCCAAAGTTTCAACTGTTTGAATTAAGTGTACTATAAATAACAAAGTATTTTTTATTAAAATAAAATAATTTGCCTAGGGCTGAGGTTGTGGCTCAGTGGTAGAGCATTCGTCTAGCATATGTGAGGCCCTGAGCTCGTTCCTCAGCACCACATAAAATAAAGATATTGTGTCCACCTAAAACTAAAAAATAAATATTAAAAAAACTAATTTGCCTAAATTTAGAAGGATTGTTTCAAACTGTGAACAGAAAAGGGGGTTAACAGAAGGGAAGGAAAAATTGGAAGGTTCTAGGTATGAAAACCATATTTAATAGAAGGAAAAGAAAATGTTTGTGGATAAGAAAGTTTTAATGTGATGAAGTAAATAAGAGGGTTTAAATAAATGATAAAGAAGTTCTAAGTTTATTTTTACAATCAAGACATATGTTAAAAGGACAAAAATTTCTTAAAATATTAATTTACCCAAAACATTGTGTTTACTGAGTTTTGTTTTTTTCTAGAGCAAGTAAACTTAAAGAAATTAAACAACTGGTTAAACAACAACTGTTATTTTAGAGCATTGTACTATGTTATTTCTTTAAAAGTTAAACTTGGTTAATGTAAAAACATCAGTATAATTGTGAAGCTACTACTCTTCTTTGTATATTAAATGTGTTCATATCTTCCAAGTATAAAAGTCTTTAAGGTAGAAGCTTTAAAAGAGCATTATATCAAGCTGGTCTTCTCCAAACTAAAGTTATATAGTAATTTTATGTTTATAAGAATAACATTGGAGATTTGTCAATAAGACACTTTTTATACTGGGGTTCAATTTAAATGTATTTTTAAGTTAATGAGAGCCTAATCAATGTAAAGGTTAATATTGTAAAAAACAAAAGCATTTTGCTACTTCTCCACAAAAGGCTAAAAGCTCTCAGTTTTTCTTTAATTCATGTTTTAAATGTAGTATAGTATATTGTGTTAGCTAATATTCATGTGAACTCAAGCAACAATATATGTAAACGTTGTAAAATGATATTTATGAAGCAAAGATCAGCTTCAGAACCTGCCTTACCTGAGATAAGGCTCTGCCTCCCACCTTACCACATGTCAGAATGACTGCAAAGTAGTCCAGACTTCAGTTGATTTAACATTATGTTCAAAAGATTGATTTTTGTTGTTAAGTTACTAGGATCTTAAAGAGGGGGTATAAAGTATAACTCAGCCAACATTCAAGGTAGCTATTATACAAACTAAATATGTTTTTACTCTTGTTAATTTTATTTTGGATTTTCCTTATAAACTATATAAATGTTGCCTGTTAATGTTTTGCAGAGGCATTGTTTCAAGAACTCACAAACTGGATTAATTTAAGATAGTAAGCCATCACCTACAGGACAAATAAGATAATACAGACCCCAGTTAATAAAAAGGGGTAAATGACCATAAAGTTATAGACATTAAAGTTAAATCCAGTGCTCTTAATTTAAGACTGGTGGGACTTATTTTCTAGATGTTTAAGATCAAGACTTAAAAATTAAAGTTAAATTAATGGACCAAGAAAATATTTGGCTCTTCCCCTCCAAGTCAGTCTGAAGCTAGGCAACAGGGAACTTCTCTAAAGAGCTTTGCAACTCTGGGCCACATAACTTCCTGATCAGGGAGATTAATGAGACCCCTGGAGAACAGAGAGTCAATCAGTGCACCTGCTATGAAGAGGAGGGTCATTGGAGAAGGAAGACATCCTTGATGCTTCCAAGAATAGACACACGGTCAGCAAGACCTGAACCCAATCTATGGCAAATGGCACTAGCAGAACTAAGAAGCTGCTCTCAAGTTCCCCCAGAGGTGACTCCCATGGAAACTCAGCTGACTCTTAATAATAGGTAGAAACCAAAGTCAGTTTGACTTGTTTCATCTTAAACAAAAACAGTTAAAACCAAAGCACAGTCATTCTTGGGCATTTAAAAAATAGATAAATGTAATTTAAGGTATACATCTTGTGTTAGCCCCCAAGAATAAGTAAGACTGGAGGCTACAAAAGAGAGAGTCTTAGGCAGGAATGCCTTATAACTATCAAAAGAAACTAACTATCAAGAGAATCTACCAGAGTCAGTAGTTTTTATTTTAAGGTCTACAGATATTGCTAACTTACACAGGTAGACTTGATGTTTGCTACTGTGATTATCCAGCCCTAAGTAATAGAAATAAAGGGTTCTCTACTAGACACTGAGGTCACACTAGTAGAAGGATTTTACAAGATCAGATTACATTAAGTTATTTAGCTACATCTTATGGTCATGGACACAGTACAAATTATTTTGTGTTTAATTATAAATTGTGTTTACATTCCTGATAACTCTGGGGATGTTAAAGATCTACATTCCCAAATGAAGGCCTTGTCCACTCTGGCCTTATTATGGGGACAACTTCTCAGCTCTCATACCTCCTGGTGGCAGATTAGTGGCTGCTATCATCTTCATGCTATACATTGACATGTCCCAGAGGCTGCAATATTTACTCAATACTCATCACGTCTGTTTCTCTATTATAGAAGCACCCATTCCCAGCTGACTTTACCACCCTTTTACCCCAACCAGACTTCAAACCCACCTGACTTCTAAAAGGGAACTCCAAACTGTTTGCCCCACAGGACCCCCTTCCCTCTCCAAGAAATCAGAAGGGTTGTCTTCCCATTTCCTCACAGCAGTAAGGAGTTCCTAAAATTAAAGGGGGAAATGAAGTCATAATCAGACAGGCAGTCAGTATAGATAGGTAAATCAAGTCAGGACAGATCAAGGAGGCCAATTTTGAGTGAGTCTGGGAAGTTGGAGATAGTCCCCAGAGGGACTGAAATGTTAATTCCTTCAGAGCCCTTTGTCCACCCTTACCAAGAATCTGCCCCTGCTCCAACCCATTGCCAAAGTAACCAGCCCCAGGAATTGCCCCTCCCTACAGGGAGCCATAAGGTTGTTAATTAATGTGTCCTTGGCTGCTCCATCCTGCCCTTCCCCCTTCAGCCCACCAGTGTGTCACCTTTGGCCCATCCCTGGAAGCATTCCTAGTCACTTATGTAGGAAGGAGAAAGATAAGGGGAAGAGGGCAGGAGAACAGAGGAAGCCTAGGAGGTATACAAAGGGCAGAACAACTTGCTTCTGGGGGTCCCAGGATACCAGCTATGGCCCCTTCTCCCTCCCAGGAGAAGTCTAGGTGACCCCTTTTTAAAATAAACTCTGCTTTATGTTTGCTTCAGCTGCTTCTCTAATGTTCAAACTTCAACACGTGGGGAAGCAGGACTTGTCACTGATAACTGGCCGTATCAGATGGGGTGGCCAGAAACTTGTCCTGAAATTTGATGATTTTGGTTTTGTTTGCACTTTTTGTTGAAGCTTTGGTCTTATTTGCCTTCCAGGGAGGCTGATGGTGTGGCTTTGTGTGGATTTCTTTATCCTCCCTGTGTTGATTTGGGATGTACTTGGGAGTCATGTGGCGCCACTGAGTTTGGCCACACAGGTTTTTGTCAGCCTTACACTCTGCAGGCAATGAGCTGAGATGGACATTCCCAGGAGATTGAGAAAAGGACACAGCAGTGTCAGGACTGCCACGGTGGAGATGAGGAGTACTGCTGAGCACCCTGGACAATGTCTTCAAGCTCCCTCCAGTGAACTACTATCTAGCCCATCTTGGTCTACTTTCAGACGTGGACAAAGAGTTCCTGGTCTCATTCCTGCACTGTAGGCCCTGGGGCTGGCATGCATGTGGACAGCATGATCTGTGCTCCCCTGACCACAACCCCAGGCAGTATGGAATGTGCCCTGGGCCTCAGTCCCCTGCTGAGAGCCTCTTGCTGGGGTCTGCTGTTCTGGACCCTTATAGGTGACATCAGGTGGCGCCTGCTGCTGGGTGTTGGCTGTTTTCCCCTCACAGTGGTGTTCTTGAGATCCTTCCTGTTGGTACCTGTACCAGAGGCTCATCCATGGATCCCACCTCTCTGTGTTGTGGTTTCTTTCTAACATATTTGTGAGTTTCAACCAAGAGGCATCACACTTGGTGCCTGGCAGAGTGGTACCTGCCTGTAATCTGAGACTCAGGAGGCTGAGGCAGTAGGACTGCAAATTTGAGGTCAGCCTCAACAACTTATAACACCCTATCTCAAAATGGAAAATAAAAGGTATGGGGATGTGGGTCAGTGGTGAAGCATCCCTGGGTACACTCCCCAGTAAAAAATAAATAAATAAAAGAGTCAGCCCAGGTGGGTCTTTGCTATTCTGTGTGGATTACCTCTGGGGCCCCTCTGCTGGACATGGCAACTCAAGGTCAGGGACTTTGTGTGGACCCTGTCTCCCTCTGTGCATCTGAAGCCCTCACCCTGCCATCTTTCCTGTGGCCAGTTGTCTGGTGCATCCTCAGGGCCACTGCCTGCCCAGTGACTCCAGAGCACCCAGGTGACAGTGCTAGATGGAATGTTCTGCTGGAACCCCCCTTTAGGTGGCTTTGCCTGGCGCCTGGTACAGCAGCCTCTGGCTGAGCACTGAACCCCAGGCGGCTTTCCCATCTGCTTTCCACACCTGAGGTGTGGCAGGTGGGGAGCTAGAGAGGAGCCGAGGCTGGAGGTCCACTTGAGCCTCCCCTGCAGATCTGAGTCCTTTTTGCTGGGCATGGAGGCCCAGGAGCTCTGGGGCTGATGGAGGGCACCCCACAGAGGGTGCAGGTAGTGACACACAGCAGCAGGAGAGGAAGCCCCTAACATGACACTGTCCAAGGGCCTGAGGCCAGGGGTCACCAAGGGGGTAGGAAGTGAGGAGCTCCTGGGGTGGAGGGTATCAGGAGGGGTCACCTATTCAGGTGACAGTCACCAGCCACAGGATGAGCTACTCCTTAGGAGCTGTGGCCTGGAAACTACAAGGCCTTCCCAGTAGCCAACAGGTGCTGGTGGAGGTTCCTGAGGTGGGAACCTCAGGTAGGAACCAGTAAAGGTTTGAGTCTGGTGATGGTGGCTTAGAGCTAATGGTCTCAGCCTGTGGGGAAGTAATGAATCAGCTGGGCCACACACAGAGGCCCTGTTGTCTGGTCTGGGGAACACCCTGCTCCCTGGGTGGTCTCTTCTGGCCTGTGCCCTAGGAGACCCACAGGATGCAGCTTTCATCTCCTGCAGAGACATTGTGCTTCCAGGGCTGGTGAAGGTGGAGGCAGTAGAACTGAGGAAGGTGACAGGCAGGGCATGGAGGGCAGGCCCCTGGATTCTTGGTTTAGTGGATAGTGAAGAGGACTTAGGGAGCTGCTGCAGGGATCCACAGTAGGAAGCAGGGGCTCTGCTGGGAGCCCTTGCAGTGCACTCCACCCATGGCCTCTGGGAGGCTTCTGCCTCTGTGGGCCTTAGCACCAGGTTGGGTCTCCTCAGTGGGTTGGTCTGCAGCGGGACCTCGGGGCCAGCTGTGCAGAGGGAGCAGCAGCATCCATACTGCCTCCTGCCCTGCCCTGTGTCCCCCGCCAACCCACCTGGTGCTTTACAAGGAGCACACGGGGCTGGCTGTGTGCTGTGTTGGACACCCCGATGCCAGCCTCACGTTTCATCAGGTCCCTCTGGTTGGGTCCTCATTGTAGGATCGAGGTCAGGGCACAAGTCTCCTGAGGGCCTGTGTTGAGAACTGACAGGGTTAGTATGCAGAAGTATTTAGAATGTAGTGGTGCTCAATTAAGACTAGCTAAGGAGATTATCATTGTTAACCTGCCAACTCCTTCTTCTCCCAAGTAAGGGCATTAAAGGTCACACCCCACTGTCCACTCCACCATTTGTCCTCTCAGACCTCCTGCCTGCCCGTGTCTCCCGCAGCCCTTTCTGCACAGAGCAGCCACAGCAACCCACAATCCTGGTGGCCAGGGCACACACACCTTCAAAACCTCCCAGAGGCTTGAAGTACACTTGGCAGTTCCTTCTGGTCCACGGGTCCTGCAGGGTGGCGGCAGGACTGTCCTGGACCTTCCCAGGTCTCTGCCCTTGTGCCTTGCTCCTTGGCAGCTCCTGAGCTCGGCTGCATCCTTGGGTCCTCTGTGCCCAAAGTGCTCCATTCAAGGGTCTTCCCTGGGCCTGGGCCTCGAGATCCTCACTCTGAGGATCCTGCAGGCTGCCTCAAATGCAACCCTTTGCGGAGACCTTTGGGTCCCCCTCCTCATTCCCTGAAACTGTGACTCTGGGCCTTGCCTTGGGGGGCCTGAGGGGGGCCCTACACAAGGGTGCTCTGTCTCTGGATGCACTGACAGCCAAAGGGACAAGTAGGGACACATGGACACCAGGGGAAGGTAAGAGCATCTTAGTGCCAACCTGCAGGGTGAAGCACAGGCTTGAAACAGTAGGTGTCAGGAGCCAGGCCCAGGCCTTGGGTGGACATTTTGGCTCACACCTGCAGGATACCTCAGACATTGTCACCACAGTGGACACTTCTCTTCAAATGTTTGTTGCTTTCTAAAATTGTGCATCGTTTTAAGATATTTTAAGTATAAGTTGCTTTATTCAGTCATGTATATGAATCATTTCTTTACTCCTGTGGCCATTCCTGAAGGCACAGGCAGGATGTTGCTCATTGCTGCCCTCAGGATTCTCCTCCCACCTGGGTGGGGCTGCTTGTTTGGGTGCTGCCCTATTCATGAATCATTTCTTTACTCAGACAAACCCCCTTAAAGTTAATCTTTCTAGACTTTTGCGTTTAATATGCCCACTCATTCTGCATGGGGGGGTTGCTTGCCCTGTGAAGTCCTACAGGCTGTTGGCAGCGTGCTGGGGAGGCACTTCTTGCCCTGGTGGCAGTAGATCCTAGGCACTGATGGGTGCCTTGGCCTGGGTTCACCCTGCCTGGGAGGCACCACGAAACCCCAGCTCAGGAGCCTCTAGCCCTGCCAGGAGCCTCACTCCACGTGGGCTCCTGCTCTGTGGCTGAGCTCCACAGGCCCCAGGGCCTTGGGCCTCTACCTGAGTCCCTGCTCTGGGTCACTTCTCCAGGCCTCCTGGTGCCTGTGCTGTCAGGAGGGCCTGCCTTCTGCAGCATGGCCATGGCTTGGCTCCTGTGGCCCATAAATGCCCTGGGTGACAGCCCTCAGCTGTGAGAAAGAGCCATGCACCAGCTCTCCCTGGTGGGATGCTCCTTGGTAGATTCTCCAAACAGAACCACTTAGATACAACACAGACATCTTTTTATTTGTTTATTTTAGATTGTAGTTACACATGGTAGTTGGTTCATTTTAAAAAAGCATATGTGAAATGAATTAGACCCAATCATCATTTCCTGGCTTCCCCTATACCCCCTCCTCTACTCTTTGATTGTCCTGTCACTCGTTTATTGATTGGTACTCTTACATATATATAAAAATTGAAATTCCCTTTGGCATAGTGATATAATGTGTTTTTGTTAAACTCACTCCATATTTCTTCCTATTCCCATTTCTCCCCTTCCCTCTTATTTTCCAACTTTTATTCCCGTGATCTTCTCTATATTTTTATAATATCTGACCCCCACCTTCTTTCCTTTATTTTGCTCTAGCTTCCACATAGGAGAGAAATGATTTTTGAAGTCTGTCCCATTTCTTTTAGCATGACGGTTTCCATTTCCATTCATTTACTGGCAAATGTCACGATTTTATTCTTCTTCATCGTGTGTATATACTACATGTTCTTCACCCCTTCATCTGTCAATGGGCATCTGGGTACAGTCCATAATTTAGCTAAATGTTACTAAATACATTTTTAAGTGGCTTGATTGCTATAGTCTATGGATTGTAGTTATTTTTGATAAATACTAAGGAAAGGGATGGCTGGGTAATATGCAGGTTCCATTCCAAGTCTTTTGAGAAATCTCCAAAGTGCTTTCCAGAGTGATTGTACTAATTTGTAGTCCCACCAAACAATATAAGAGTGTACATTTCCCCAATATTCTTTTTAAAAATATTTTTTCTGAAATTTTAGGTACACAAAATATGTTTATTTTACATTTTTACGTGGTTCTGAGGATTGAACCCAGTGTCTCATGCATGCTAGGTAAGCACTCTACCACTAAGCCACAACCCCAGCCCCTCCCCCATATTCTCATAAGATTTACTATCATTTTTGTTGTTGATAATTGACATTAGACTGTAGCGAGATTAAATCTTAGTGTACTTTTGATTTGCATTTCCCAGATTGCTAGAGATGTTGAATCTTTTTGGATATATTTGTTGACCATTTGTGTTTCTTCTTTTGACAAATGTCTGTTTAGTTGTTTTGCCATTTATTGATTGAGTCTTTGGTTTTTTTTGGTGTTAAGGTTTTTGTGTTCTGTATGTATTATGGATATTATTCCCCTATCTGAGTTGCAGCTGGGAAGGATTTTATCCCATTCTGTAGACTCTCTCTTCATGCTCTTAATCATATGCTCTGCTATGCAGAAGTTTTTAAATTTGATGGCATTTCACTTATTGTTTCCTGGTTTTATTTAATGAGCTGCATGGGTTTTGCTGAGAAAGTTGTTACCTGAATCTATATGATGGAGTGTTTTTGTATAGGTCCTATGTAATTTTTTATTTCTTCCTTAATTTTGGCTCAGATCTTTATTATTTCCTGCCTTTTATTGATTTTGAAATTTGTTTGTTCTTCCTTTTCTAAGGCCTTGAAGTGGAGCATAAGCTTATTTATTTGAGATCTCTCTATTTTTTTAATGTAGGCACTCAGTGGTGTGACTTTTCTCCTTAGTTCTACTTCTTCTCTCCAGCACAGGGGGACTGTGTCAGGCTACATGAGACAGAGCATGACAGTCCTAGAGATTTTTATATGTTGAATCTCTGTTCTCACTGGTTTCTAATAGTTTCTTGATTTCATCGGTCACTTTTTCTTTGACCCATCCTTCATTTAAAAAAATATTTTTCAATCTTCAGGTGTTTATGTAGTTTATATTATTTTTCTTGCTGTTTATTTCTACCTTAAATTTATTATGATCTGATAAGATGCATTGAAATGTATAAATTAATTATTTTTTATTTGCCAAGACTTACATTGTGACTTAGAATATGGTCTCTTGTTTTACATGACCCACTGAGAAGAATGTAAATTCAGCTGTTTTGGGGTGAAATAGTCTGTAGATGTCTATTAGGTCCATTTGATTTATGGTATAATTTTGCCATAAATCTTTATCTTTATTGATTTATACTCTGATGACCTTCTACTGGTGATTAGGGAGTGTTGTGTGTGTTGTAATCACCCATTATTACTGTATTGGCATCTATCTGAGATTTAGTGTCAGGGAGTATTTTTTTTTAATGTAATGGGTGTGCTGAATATATGTATCTTGTTGAATTTTTTCCTTCATCAGGAAGTGGTGGTATTCTCTGTCTCTTCTGATGTAGTTTTGTTTGAAATCAACTTTGTGGTATATAAGAATAGCCACTCTGAATGTTTCCAGACTTCATTTGCATTGAATATTTTTTTTTACCCTTTAACTTTCAGCCTGTGCCTTTGCCTATGAGTCTTTTGCAAAAAGCATGAAGTTGGATCTTGTTTTTTCAAAATACATTCTGCTAATCTATATCTTTTCATCAGGGAATTGAGACCATTTATTTTCAGTAATTATGGATATGTGTTTGTGTTTCCTGTCATTTAAAATTTTTTGTTATGTTTAATTCTGTCTTGATCTCATTTTGTTGATTAGACTTCCACTGGTCTTCATCTATTTGGGAGATTTGGGATTTGTTTATGTATTCCTCTGTGTGCTTTTATCTTTAAATATTCTTTGTAGTGTTGACTTGGTGGTCATGAATTCTTTTAGTTCATCCTTGTTGTGTTGAAGGAGAACTTTTCTGGAA
The DNA here is from genome assembly GCF_045843805.1 of Urocitellus parryii. Taxonomy (NCBI): domain Eukaryota; kingdom Metazoa; phylum Chordata; class Mammalia; order Rodentia; family Sciuridae; genus Urocitellus; species Urocitellus parryii. Next base: position 161,247,226 of record NC_135531.1, on the reverse strand, counting down.
ATAGCAATCTTGACAGACAACTGTTCCCTTCTAGATCTGGGAATATCTCATTCCAAGTCCTCCTTGATTTGACAGTGTGTGTTGAGAGGTCAGAAATGAACCTCATTGTTTTGCATCTAAATGTGAATTCATGTTTCTCTCTTACAGTTTTTAATATTCTTTCCTTCTTTTCAGGGTTGCATATTTTCTTTATGATGTATCTTGGAGAACTTCTTTTCTGATCCTGTCTCTGTGGGGTCCTATAAGTACCCTGTATGTGGATGTATATCTCATTTTTGATCAGGAGAAAGTTTTCTGTTACTATCTCTTGATGTCTTTAGCTCAGATCTCCCTGTTCTCCTCTATCCCAACGACTCTCAGGTGTGGTTTCTTGCTGTTGTCCCAGAGTTCGTGTATATTCTGATCACGTTCTTTTTGATTTCCTTTATTGCCTACTGTGCACTCCAGTTCATACATAGTGCACTCCAGTGCATATACCCTGTCTTCATGCCTGAAGTTCTATTGTCTATGTGATCTAATCTCTTTCTGATGCTCTCACAGACATTTTAAAATCAATTCATTGTGTCTTTCATTCCAGTTATGATTGGTTTATTTTCAATATTTCTACTTCTTTGATCAAATGGTCTTTCATCTCCTGTATTTGCTCTCTTAATCCATTTCTTAGATATTCTTTGAGCCATTGAACATTTTAATAGTCAGTTTTTTTATCATTTTTTTTTGTATTTCATCCTCTTCCATATATGTGGGATTTTTTGTTGAAGGATTGTGAATTTGGGGGTAGGGTGGATTTGTTTGCCTGTTTCCTCATATTTTCAGAGGATTAGCTCCGCTCCTGCATATCAGTTGAGATGGATTCCTCTTCCTCTTTTTTAAAAAAACTTTTTTATTTTTTTTATTGGTTATTCAAAACATGGGGTAGGAATCATATGAATGACATAATTCTATTATTAATAGGATTAAGTTTTTATGTAGAAAGAGAATAATTAAAAATTAACTGAAAGTAATGGAAAAAGAGGAAGAGGGAACCGGAAAATCTGTCAGTCAGTGGAGGATGAGATTGAGGAAGGGGAGATTGGGACCAAGAAGGGAGGAATGAACTAAGTAGCAAATGTAAATCAAAACAACTCAAACCCTTGTACAAGTTTACCCGACCCATTTCCAATGACAACTAATGAACAAGTGCAGGGGAGAGCAATTGATGTGAAAGTAAGATGGCATGAATATACACATATTTTTGCACCTATCAGCACAGAGAGAACCCCTTCCCCCACAGCCACATACATGCACTCAAAATCATGAATGATGGGGAAAGTGGCAAGTGAGGCAATGTGATGAAATGATGTGTAAGAAATTTTAAAAGTCAAAATATAAAAGAATAGATAAAGCATGGGAACATGCAGAAAGAAATAAGGAAAATGAAAACATAAAATACAGAAAATCTTAGTGAGAAATAAGGGGCTTGTTCCTTGGGCGAGTGTGGGTTTTCATTCTTTCTATTTCCTTTGGGATCTGTGACTCTAGGTCCAGGGCTGGGCTTGTTCAATCAGCTTCTGTGCTCCTCCCCTGGCTGTCTCTGCTGTGGCTGGGAGCCAAGGCTGGCTGCAGTAACTTTCAGTTTCCCAGCACAGGGTGGAACAGCTGGGGTGCTGATAAACTGTGTGTCCCTGCAGCAGGGTGGACAGCAGGCTAAACAGGAGGTTCCAGTGATAGGGGTTTGGCCTTGGTTGAGATTGGAAACTCTGGAGCTTAGGTGTTTGAGATTTGATTCATGGCCCTGTTGCCGGGGAGTTGCGGGTCTCTGCTGTACATTGGGGTTTCTGGGGCTTCCTGTAAAATCCCTTTGAGGGTGCAGGGACTAACCCTCCCCGGGTTTCACTGTCAGTGTTTTTAATTGTGAATTACTGGGCATTGGCCCTGGAGTGCAGGTGCTTCTGTGAGGCTGGATAGGCATCTTTCCAGTAGCTCTCCTGGGCGCCTGGCACAGATGGAGCTTTCTCCCTTAGGATCTGGAAACTTAGGGGGTCAGGTATAATTTTCTTTGTGCCTATTTCAGTCTCTCTGGTTTAGGCACCCCCTGGGAATTTATTTTCAATCCATTCTGGTAACTTCCCATAAGAGTTCCTGATCACCTGACTCTGCTTGTAGCTGTGCCCTGCTTAGAGGTGTTTCCTAAGCCCTGTGCCCCCACTTTTCTTGCTGTTCCTGGAAGCACTTTCCATACCAGCAGAACACTTCCCACCTCTGGGGCCAGAGGTTTTGAGGTTTGCTTCGACTGAGCTGCTTTCCCTACCAACTCTGTGTCCATTGGACCCAGCCTTCCTCTCTAATCCCCAGGTGTCTACAAGCCAAGTTTTCTCTATTTTTAATTTCTTTATCCCCAGCCTCTCTCTCTGCCTGTGCTCTCTGTTCTCCTAAGTAACCAAGCTGAAGTGTCTGTAATGAATTGTTTATTATATTATGTTTAAATTTCATGACTTTCTGTGTCTCTGTGGTTCTTTTCACAGGGCAGTGTTAAGTTCCACTGAGCTCCCTAAGTCCCCTCTCTGAGCCGCTCTCTTCCTACAGGTTTGAGGCTGCAGGTTCAACTCCCAGCCCTGCCAAAAAATAACAGGGATGGGGAAAATTGGAATTTGAATACATGCATATTTGAAGAGTGGCTTATTTTGGTTTTATGTAAATTTTATCTTTCTGATTTTCATTTTTCCTCAGAGAATTATAGTGATGATAAAATGAAAATAAGTGCACGAACCTTTGGAAACTCTAAAACCCTAAACATGATATTACTAACCATTGCCATGATATAAAATAAAATAAATAAGTCTTTGTTGAACAGATTCACAAATTTCCCCAAGGCAAGGAACTTGGTCTGCTGTTGACTGGCTGCATATCCCTGTTTCTTTCCCTCTGAACACCAAGCCTGTGTGGAGGGCCCAGCCTCCATGGCCACCTGGGTGTGGGGTTCCCGCACAGGGTCCCCAAAGGTTGACATGCACTGTTCTGCCTTCTCCTGTGTTTCAGTCCTGCCTGGAACCTCGTTTTGAACCCCAATACTGTGTTTAAAAAATGTACCCTATTGTTTCTTTTAAAAATCTTTTTATTGTCATAAAGTTATAAAATTATATTTGTTGTGGCAAACCTTGGAACTGACCCTGGAAGCCAACTCCAAGTGTACATGGGTGGCACTCAGCACCTCCACCATGTCCCACGAGCACTGCCCTTCCCCAAGCCTGTCATCACCTCCAACTGACACTGCACCCCTGAACAATTCCACTGTCTTCCTGTTGCATCCCACCCAATTAGGGACTTTCCTGAGCCTCCACATGAAATGCTCCTTCCAGACAGGGCTGCCTGGGATGGCTTCCACAGCCAAGTTCAGCTCTCCTCCGGCTTTCCTCCCCTGCCCTCGGTGAGTATTGCCAACATTCCTGGAAACCCACACAGGACACCTCGACTCGGCAGTGTTACGACTGGTTGCCCAAACAGGGAAGCCTCTACAGTTTCCTCAGAATGGGCTGTGGATGTGCCACTGGTGCTGGCTTTGGAACCAGGTTCACCTCAGCCTTGCACAAGTTCTGAAGGAGAGGGAGCAGAGGAGGCCATGGGCTCTGTTGGTGGCCGGCAACACCTTTTGCTTTCAACTTGTCCCCAAATTAATAACTATGTTCCTGTGCCCACTGGCAAACTCTGTGAATGTGACTTAAACACACAATTCTTGTGTTTTCCTTATCCAACTCTGCAGCGTCTCCAGGTCTCACATCTCCCCAGAACTCAGGTGGAGCTGGGTGCAAAGCACGGAATCAGCCCAGGAGGAGACCCTGGAGCATGATTTCATTGCACTATCAAAGTGTTCTTTAGGACACTGTTTTTGTTCAGGTGTAATTTTAAAGAGGATTGTGTTTACCCACTAAAAGAAAAAAAATAAAATTAGCTAATGAAAGTTGGCATTAGTTATAAAATTAACATTAGTTTACTTTTCCAAAGAGATTATTCACATGGGCTCATTGAGTTGTTGAAGAATAACTCAAAACCATAGCGAGACATATTCTACCTTTTGGAATGGTTACAATAAACAAATCAACAAATGATTAAAGAGTTTGTGAGAATGTGGAGAAATTGGAACTCTGTTCCAATGAGTTAGAATATACACTGGTGCACCATTCTGGAATGTGCTCTTGGGGAGGGGTTAAACACAGTTAAAATAGAGTTACTACATGAATCACCAATTTCACTACTAGGCATATCACCAGGAGATATATATAACAAAAGACAACAACACGTTTGTTCAAGCTTGAACAGGAATCTTCACACTAGCAGGAGCACAGTTGCATTCAGAGGACAGGGGATTAGATAGCATAGCATCTTTGTGACCATTAGAAAGTAGAAGCTACCCAACTCACATCAAGCAGTGACTTTGAAAAAGGTAGTAACCATAGATTGGAATAGTATTCAGCCAGAAAGACAGGAAGCTCTGGCACATGGGCATGGATGAAATTTGAAAACTTGAGGCTAAATGAATGGAGCAGATGCAAGACCCCATGTGGTTGATTCCACTTATAGGAAGCACCTAGACTAGGCACCTCTGTGTCAACCTGAAGCAGATTGTGGCTTGTCTAGGGTGGTGACAGAGGTGAAGCCATGCCTGATGAAGTCTAAGGGGAGAAGTGCAGCTGTGTAGTGGAAAGAAAAGGTCCTCAAGTGGACTGAATGTGATGGCAATACTATGAATAACGAAATATCATCAAATTATGTAGTTTGAACTGGTGCACTGCATGGTGTATGAATGATATCACATAGGAAATTGTTATAAAAGGCTATTTCACTATACATCAAAAATCATAAGAAAATAGTAGTGAGGACAGGAAGCCATGCAGGTCTGGGCATGTCCCTGCAGCCCGTGCAGGCGATGCATGCTGCTTCTTGCTGACCTACCCTTGACGCTGGCTTCACAGAACAGAGGCATTTCCTGGAAAGGGCAAGGCTCCCACAAATTCAGGAGGCTCCCTCTGCCCTCTGGTATCTGCACAATAAACACATTAACAGTGGGCTTGGCTCCTTTCTAATCACATATCAGGTTTCACTATTACTTTCTAATAGCAAATCTGCCATGGCACGCTGGAGCTCTGGCCAGCAGCCTGCAGATGGCAGGGAGGACTCCCCTTTCTCATGGGCTTGGCACTGTCTTGTTACCCCTTTAGCTTGGCAAAGTCCTTCAACTCCATCCCTGGGTTCCCAAGCTTCTGATGCAGTTTTGGAGGATGTCTTGGCTTCTATGACTCAAGTTCCTCTGTAGCTCACAGGGACAATGGCCGAGGCAGAGTGCGAGCACCCAGCTCTTGCCAAACTGTGGCTCTTGAGCCTTTGGTGTTCCGGTGGTGAGTTCTGGTGACACAGAACCTGCAGATTCAAGCTTGTCACTGGGATAAGTGATAAGGCTTGAGAAAGCTGCTTCTCTTTGGTTAGGGCTTGGTGTCAACCTGGAAGTGCCCAGCTCATTTCCACCAGTGTGCACGACCTCCAAGTCACGGCGCTGGCAAGGTAGAAGTGCATCCTATGACCTGGGAGTCAGCCTGCTCTTTATTTTATGGATTTTAGTTTATCCAGCATTTTCCTAAAACCTCAAGTCTTTTTTGAAGCTATTCTCTTCCAGTTCCGGTTCCCGGAGGTCTTGATTGTCATGGGCTGCCATGAGTCACTGCCACAGGCCAGATGCATCACAGCAGAAGCAGTTTCTCACATCCTGCAGGCAGCCGTGTGAGGCCTATTGTGGCCTGTTGCATTCCCTGAGCCCTATCTGATTGGGCTGTGGGACCCTCGTCTCCCGTGTCTCACAGCCTTCTCCTGCACAGGTCTGAGCCTTACTTCTCACAGGGTACCTGCTGTATCGGATGAGGGCCACACCAATGCCTCATTTTCACTTAGTTACTTTTGGAAATATCCTATCTCAAGACAGGTCATTTCTCAGGTAGTGGGTGTTAGGTCCTGAACATATGAATGCAGGGGCACAATTCAGTCACAACAACCGATAACCCCCAGCTCCCACATTTCTATGGGCCTGTGCATGTGTTTGACATGGCCTGTGAGCTCTAAATGACTGTTTCTGCATGATGAAGAAGGAGCTGGGGACTTGATGTGTCAGGGTTTATGGCTGAATTCAGGAGTTTCTGAGAGGGTTACGTATTCTTCCTACAGTGGATGAGCCCAGGATGTGGTGCTGAGTTTGAAGCGCCACGTCACACAGCCCTTCCATACAGCTCATTGCTTTGGAAGCAGGAGCTGGACCACGCGTGGCTCTCGCTCAAGTCCTCTGCTAAGGACTGACCCTTGGAGCTGTCTGTCACTGCTGCTGCAAGCTTGAGTCCTGCTTCCATTTTCTGGTTCTTTCTTGTCCACAGTGAGCAACGTTCTGGAAGTGCTCATCTACCTAGAGAGAAGTGCAATTGTACAGACCAGCCCTTCCAGAGACAGTGAGGGTCTGCGTCTCTCCACCACACTGGGCACTCTCCTAACCAGCCTCATGCCCTGGCAGCAACCACATCAGGTGTCTCAGGACATTTTCTTATAGAATCTATAAGACAGGAAGGTCCATTTCCTGGCCTTGGGACCACCTGCATGTTGCCTCAGGGAACCTGTCTGCGCAGTGGGCATTCCGGCCTGGGTGGCCAAGACGCCCATCTTTAAGTGAAAATATTTTTTCCATGTTCCCCTTGGTAATGAGATGACTGAACCTGATCAGGAACGATGCAGGGGCTGGGGCCGGTGGTCTTGGTGCGTCCTCCTTCCCTCACTTGGCCATCACACCCCATCTATTCTCTTTCTTGTTTACTTTATTTATTTTCTTGATTTTTTTTTTTTTTTTTACATCTTGACACATACCAGTTCCTTCATGGGGCACCACGTGGTATGTTGATATGTGCATACATTGTGCTGGGTTTGAATCTCAGTGAGCGCGTCCATGGCCTCAAACATTGGTCTCCCTTGTGGTGAAGGCATGAACAATTCCCTCTGGGTTCTTTTAACATCCATGTAACATTCCATTTCTACGTCTCACTATTTCATGGTTTTCTTGTTTCATGAAGTTTTCAAAATGTCTGTGGACACTGCCTTTCCTGTGTCCCTCCCTGCTTTAGCTCACAGTGATGTGTGTGGGGGATCGTGTAAGTGCGTGAGCGTGCAACGGAATGTGTCACCCTCCATGTTGAACGCTCTGTGTGAAGCTCTTTGTGTATAGACCAAGGTCTTTTGGGTTCTGTGGGAATGGGGTGACATCTGTGTGTTTGTTTTCCATACTCTGGTGACAGGGTAGGGCCAGGGTTCATTTGCCTCTGCGTCACCTGGTGCGAGCGATGTCTTTGAGGAGGCTCAGATGGGAGGCTCTGGAGTAGAGTCCATTGCTCAGGGCTGGAGGGCTGTGTCTGTGGCCACGAGGGTGGCAAAGTTCTATGTCACTGCTATAAGGGACAAGTGCAGGGGGTGTCTTGCAAATATATATGTATATACATATTTAATCTTTCAGATATTAGGATGCTTTGACATTTTAGAAACAAAACAAAACCAAACCCCTTTTTTCTGGGAAGTCACGGGCCCGCCCTGGTCTAGCCAGTTCTTGGGTCACACAAGGCCAGCCTTGAGTGTGTCTTTGATGTGTACATGCATCATTTCACAGTGACCTCAGGTATCTGGCCTGCACCCCCAAGGCCACGCTGCCCTGCCTGATCATCCCAGGTCCAAGAACCTGGGACCACCGTGCAACCCAAAGCCCCCAGGGTCATTTGACTAGCTGACCTAACCCATCACCTGCCCTGTGTTGTCCTTCCCATTTGGCCTTGTGTGTCCTGGACTCTGCCTGCTCTTGGGCCCAAGTGGATAATGCTTGTTTTCCTGAGCATCTCTTGTCTGCTCTTAAGGAGCCCGACTCTCCACATCATCCACTCTCCACTCTCCACACTGCTTCCAACACTCTAACCTCCAGGGAAAGCCTGTCCATCAGCTCCCAGGAGTCAAGAAACCATACTTGTATTTTATACTTCTTTCAGAGAGATGTCAACATATTAAAGGAAGAAGAGGCTAAGACCAATAAAAACATCCTATAAAGCTGAACTCTTATCACACAACATCCCATGTCATTTTCCATGTTTTAAAAGTTAAATAGCACTAGAAATTGCTGTTTTTTGATCAGGAATAATACAAACAATCATTCACCAATGAAAATCACCAAGCACCAGCTAGATGTCAGCTTAGCAGGTGCCATGGATCCAGGAATGTGCGAAGCAGGAGGAAGTCTCAACCCAGGGAACTTGCACAGTAGAAAAGCTATAAGACTGGTTTATAGGACAATAAAAGACACTTGAGTCAGAAGAAATTTCACATATTGAACATTGTACAATAGACCTTGAACCACAAACAAACAGACAAAAAACCCGATGCAAGGTAGCTATCTTCATACAGAAGCTATAGATAATGTTCATGTCCGTGTTTTATGGACATATGTGACTGTATCCATGTCATATAGGTATGAATGATCGTCATAAACTGTTAATAGAAGCTGTTTACACAAGATGATCAAAGGGCTTGAGTGAGAAGTGAGTGAGAGAATGTGAGACCTCAGAGGTGAGGCCCTGCCCTCTGGCCTCCCTGGGACTGCTGGATACTCTGAGGTCAGGTTTGGGGAAGAATGGCCCTTGTTCAGAACAGCAGATAGAGCTCCCTGTGCCTGGGTCATAAAAAGAGCTGGCTGAGGCACCCGGGAGGCTGGGAAGGGCCTCCTGCCATGACCTGGTGCCCAGGGCATGTGCTTGCACCTGGCTGTCTCCACTCTGTTCCTGCATCCAGAGGCTCAGAGGCTGCACCTACAGTGCTCCTGCCCAGCCTCCATGCCTGGGGCGAAGCCATAGACCTGCATCATGGACGACAAAGAGTGGATGCCCCCTCTGAGTCAGCCTGGCCTCTCTGGGGGAGCACCCCAGCCATGTGTTGCCCTCCACTCAGTCTGGCCCATGGACATGTCCACCTGGAGGACAGTGATTCTCCCTGAGAGCCGTCCTGTCTTCCAGGGAGGGCTCTGCGCTGTCTCCAGAGCTTCTAACCATCCATGCCTTTGGGCATGTCCCGGGAGCGTGAATTCTGCTGGCCACACGGAGGGGCACTATCTTCCTGAACTGATGCAGGGCTCAGTGGACTCTGGGCAGTGAGGAAGGGACTCTTGGTCCTTCCTGCAGTACCTGCCCTGCCTCATCACTGGTCATCCGTCTGCCCAGGGCAGTGGGGCTCTATCTTATGCCTCTAGGGCTGCCCATCATCAGGATGGCATTTACCCACTTCCCTCCCTCGTCTCCCATGCTCCTTTGCTGAAGATAAGGTGTGTATCCATTCACTATTGCCTGGTGGTTCTAGGAAACAGTAGGTGCTCAATAAATGATAGTAACTCTCCGAGAGCTTCGGTGAGCTGGGCACTTCTGTGCTTCAGCTGTGTTACCTCATGTAAGCCTCACGACCACCCTAGGAGATCAAGCTCCTCTTGTCCTGTTGTTACAGTTGAGGAAAACAAGGCACAGAGAAGTAGAGTCACTGGACAAGATTTCACAGCAGAACTAGGATGCACACCTGGGTTGCCTGGCTCCAGAGGCCCTTGGACTGGGAAGCAGTATTTTTTGAACTCTTGTCAACCCCGTGCAGCCAGGATCTTTGGCCTTCTGCTCCCACCCAGCTCAGGGGCCTCCTCAGGAAATGGAGTTGTAATGTCATGGCCAGTGGGTAGACACGGGACTTCCAAGAGCAAGCTTCTAGTCCTCAAGTCCTCCTGGACGACTCCTGGAAGCTCAAGGCCATGCAGACCCGAGGAGGTAGCCCGGTGCCCCAGCACTCTCTCATTCTTGTCACCCTAGTCCTTGGCAGTGGGGTGTGGTGCTGAGGGTCTTCCTCTTGCTCGGGCACCTGCTGCCGGATGTATGTCCACCTGGAGGACAGTGATTCTCCCTGGGAGCCGTCCTGTCTTCCAGGGAGGGCTCTGTGCTGACTCCAGAGCTTCCAACCATCCATGAAGAAGTCCAATATGGACTCCTTCTGGGCATGTGCCCCTTCTGTCCTGCCCTGAAGCTTCACTCAGCACTGGGCACCTTCCTCATCAGAGCAGACTGTGGGGCGAGCTAGAGGTCAAGGAAGCCATTACCAAGAGGAGGAGCGAGTGTGGAGGAGGCTTTAGGGGCCTGAGCCCGTGTATCCTCCTTGTATGGCCACAGCAAGGGCCTCCCCTGACACCATTGTCCTGTGGCTCACCTGGGGCCGTGGGATGATAGGCCTCCCAAGTCTGTGGCATTTGTCCTCCCATCTCACAGATGAAGAAAGAGACAAGGTCTTCCTCTCCCTCCCCACCTGCCTAGGGCCTAAGGGCAGGAGAAGAGCAGCCCAGGGTACCCATTCTCAACTCCTGTGCTGGGAGGATTGCTTCCCTGAGGTATGAGCTATCCACTTCCTTTTCTTTGATAAGTAGCCAGTTAGCCCCCATGTTTCACACTAGATCATTTACTATCCATGCTCACCCCCTGGCCTTGGCCTGTGTCTCAGTACTTGTTATAGAAATTTAAAATTTGGGAACATCCTTCTTCATTTTTTATAAGTGGTATCAGTTTTTATGGCTCCCACAACAAACTATGAAAAAAATTGGTGGCTTTAAGCAACAATCCATTCCTTATCGTTCTGGAGGTAAGTCTGGCTGCAGGCCAGGTGTGTGCAGGGCAGGTTCCCTGTGGGAGTAAGGGGATGTTTGGTCTCCGTGTCCTCTCAGTTCTGGTGGCCCTCTGTACAGAAGTACAGCTCTGACATCTTCCAGGGTCACCTGTTGGCTCTCTGCCTCTGTCACCATGGGCCCCCTCCTGCTGGTGCCAACGCCCTTCTTCCTCTTATGAGGCCCTTGTGATTACATGGGGCCACCAGCCAAGTTGGCATCATTTCCCCACCACAAGATCCTTAGTCCCAACTTCAATGGCTCTTTGGAAGATATATTCACAGAAGTGGGGATTAGAATGTGTACTTATTTGGAGGACAATATTCAGCCCTTCATATAACTGACCTATTTCAAGAAAAAAAAAGGGGAACTATTGAAACTCTTTTGCGTTGGATCAGTCATGGGAAGGATACTGGTCCAGACCTTTCCTTCAGCCTGAGGCTCCCCAGGTAAGAGGACTAGGCCTCAGCAGGTCTGGAGTTAGTGGTTGTCACCGTCTCTTGACAGCTGGACCTCAGCAGATGCCTGTCACCTGGCATCCAGCTGATCCGATGGGGAATCTGAATCCAACCCGTGGAACAGTCCAGGACCTTGTCAGGAAGCAAATGCTGCCCATGAAAGGTGTTCAGTCTTGAAGAATAAAGAGAACAGCATGGAGATTGCCGGTGTGGCAGCTGGGAGCTGTTCCTAGGGAGTGTGTGGACTCCGTGGACTCCGTGGTCCTCACACAAACCCAAGAAGGGGGTCAGGTGGTACGGCCTCTCCGCTGAGAGGTGGAGACCGCGCCGCGCTGAATGATCTTAAGGAAAAAAGAACATTCAGTGACATTGAAGATGGCAGGGACGGCCTCATTAAGGGAGGCCGGGCAATGCAAAGCTGTCTCATAACAGTGTCCACCTCAGGAACACAGTCCAGGTGCTCTGCCACTGCGACTAGTTCTTAAACTACTTTCTTTCTCCCCCTTTCTCCCTCCTCCCCCACCATCTCTCCCCTCCATAATCTGCAGTCTTGAGGGACAGGATGACCTTTCTTCCCTGTCCTAGGCAGAGGTATCTGACCTTGAACACACACCCAACATAGATAGGAAGGAGGCAACTCACACTTGTACATTGCAGCAGCAGATCTCAGAAATGACTATTTGTCAAATTAACAAGTGTATTACAAGTCCACAGAGAACACGTGGAGTGTCACCTTTGAATCACCTCTTTATCCCCTGCCCCACCCCATCCCTCCTGATGAACAGAACCACAGCCTCAGAGACTTCTCTTTTGCTAGCAAAGCAATGAAACTTTCTCTTTTCCCAAAACCATGTGCCCATTACTGAATTGGCATTGGGGACAAGGACCGAGGTTTAGGTAACAGTTTTGCCATGAGGAGACTGAGACTGCTCCAAATAGAGCATGGCAGGTGGGGTATATGCCCACAGAGCTGGTGGGTGTCACTGGATCCTGGTTCACCAGCCTCACAAGCTTCTTGCTGAAGTTGGGCCAAGAGGGTCAGAGGTCATCTGAGGACAGTCTGAGGAGATAGGGAGGATCTGTGTGCCTGCTTGACCTGACTTCTCAGGATTCTTGGTAAAACCAAGCCATTTGGGGCAGTGCCAGGTGGTAACAAGCACAGCTGGCCAAGAGTCAGGTCCTAGTTGGAAGGGAGGTGGGGGAGTTGGGTAGCATTTGATCAGGGAGAGAATCTGTGTCAGTGGCTAGAATGGGGAGTGGGCCCCAGAACTGCTCTGGACCTACAGGAGGGTGGCCCTTCTCCCTGAGGAGGGTCTTTATCTGGAGTAGAGGGCACAGTGGCATCTCAGGTCCCAGGAAAGATCTCATCTGTGCTGAGAGGAGGGCACACCCTCAGTGTGGGGCTGTGGGGCCATCTGAAGCTAAGCTGCAGGGACACAAAGCCTAGACAGGAAACAGGAGACTGTCCATAGCATGCTGGCCCCTCCTCCTTGTGCCCCAGGTAGGCCTCTGGCAGCTTCCCCTCAGTACCACAGGTTGCCAGGGGAGGCTTTCTGAGAACCTGCACTGGAGGCCGTGAGTTGGCACAGGCGCGGGCAGTGCCAGGCTAGCACCAGGTCTGCTCTCTTCTCCACATGACTTGAGAGTGGCAGCAGGGACTCCCGGGGTGACATAGCAAGCTCCATCCTCCTGCCCTGCAGAGAGGCCAGCAGGCAGCTGAAGTAACCAAGGTCACGTGAGCTATATCTGGCCTCCTGCCTCACGCCTTCTGAGCCAGAGCCACCTAGGCTGGCCAGGAGGTCCCAGATGGTTAATAGGCTGAGATAAGCAACAATAAACGATGTAGCCTTGGGCTTTGACCTGGATCTCTGGGAGTAAGGCAGGTGCAGGTGGGGCCAGAACCCCACAAGGTGATGAGGCCTGGATTCCTCCCAGGTTGCCAACATTCAAACAGGCTCTTCCAAATCAGCTTTGGTGACACACTTTTAGATAGAAACCCAGGATCTGTGTAAGGAACCAGGGGCCAGAAAGCCCTGCTGACCTCTAGGCTGGTCCTGGGCCCTGTCCTTGCTTCCTCTCTCCACGCCTCAGGCCTGAGTGCCTCTCATATTCTTCTTTAATACTCACTTCAGTTGGCTTCCAGGAGGGCCATCCACAGGGCCTCGGTGTCCTGGATTTCAGAGTATGTGATGGACAGCCCAGTGCTAGGTGGGAGGGCTGCTGGAATAGGAGTTCCTCCATTTAGCCTCCCTTCCCATTGCAAACACACAGCCTGACATGGAGCTTCTGTCCCAACCATAGATGGCCCACAACAGAGGCAGAAGGAGGAGGGGACTGTACAGGAAGATGCCCACAGTCTCTCTTCTAGAGAGAGGCCAGCGTGTCTTAGACTGGCTGTGGGGAGGAAGGGAGTTAGGAAGGGATGGAGTCTAGAATCTGCAGTAGGGCACTTGAAGATGCACCACTGTGGGTGCTCACCCACACATGGCATATCTAAGTGCCCATAGGATTTAGGGAGCCAGCCTTGGACCTTGCTTGGTTGGATCACCAGATGCCCAGAGGTGTGTAAGCCAAAGCCCTTCCTATCTTGCCAAGCTGAGGGCCAGGAAAAGCTATTTACACAGCATCTTTGCAAAAGGTATGCCATTGTGTGCAGTAGGCTCTGTGCCAGGGTTATGTGTGTTTATGATAGTTTGATTGCTAGTGCCTTTGACAACAGCTTCTATAAAAGCCCAGGAAAAGTCAGGGCAGGGAGAGAGCCTGCCTTCCTTGCTCACTGTGACGTCCACTTCTGCCTGGCAGAGAGTGCTTCCTCTCCACCCAGAGGAACTGGCCACCCTGTCCTGGTGGTGAGCACATCAAGTGTGGCTGGTGACACCTGTGTGGTGGGGCTCTACTCTTTTAAAGGGTGACTTTGGAACTGAGAAATCCATGTCCTCAGCTGAGGGCTATGGGGAAACACAGCCTGGACTTCCCAGCCCAGGAGAGACCCCATCTGCTCCCTGGATGGGGGGTTCCCCCTCTTGGCCCCGTCACCCACTTCAGCTTTGGAGGGAGCCCCAGCACCTTCCACCCACTGCAGGAGAGGCCTTCTGAGGAAGGGCGGCTGTCTTCCCTGGGTGCCTTGGTGATGGAAATAGCCACTTTCCTTCCTGCATCCCTGACAGGAGCCACTCCTGGAGCTGTCTGGCATTTGGAGGGCTGGACTCTAGGCCAGAGCACTGTCCCTCTGACCCTTTTGCTCCCTTTGGCCTCTGCAGTGTCCTGGAGTCAGCATGGTGACCAGTGTCCAGGCCTCCACCCTGAGGAGTCTCTCCACTCTCTGCATCTTCGTGGCCCTGGTTTCCAGCACTGTGGGTAAGGACCAGCAAGCAACCCTCTCCCAAGAGTGGGAATGTGGGCAATAAGCCCTCAGGGAGGGAGCCTGAGGGACCCACCTGCCCACAGGGAGAGGGATGTCCTGTCCCCTCCATCCCTAGGAGTGTCTGTCAACTAGAAAGAGCAACTCCCACCCTTGCCACTTTTCCCTCCTGGATGACTTTAAAATGTTGCTGCAATCAACATGCATGGCCATATCCAATGCCCTGCAGTTTTGCATAACTGTGGGGCTCTTTTCATGCATGATGGGAAGTTGTCTGTGTTCCAGTGTCCAGTGCTCCATTTCCTCCCCTCCTCCCTGCTTCCTCTACACTTTGGTCTTCCTCCCATTAACCTATCTTTAAATTTCGCCAATGTGGTTATGCATAAGGAGGAATTCACTGTGGCAGAGTTGCCAGTGTACACAACATAACTGGATCAGCCTCCCTTGGTGTTATTTCTCTCTTGTAGAGAGTTACACGTGTACGAAATGCACCGGGAACGAATGTCAGTCTAAACCTGAGACCTGTGAGGCCCCTCAGGGCTGCTTCAATAATAAGCAACAGTTTAGCTCACCAGGTGAGCCCTGCCTGCCACCCTCCCATGCTGGTGCACACAGGACCTGGGAGGGAGGGGTGCGCAGCTCAGGATTCCGTGTAGCCCCTCTCTCCCCTCTACTCCTCTACTCCCTGGCTCCTAGGATGAGGGGGGGTGTGGGTAGGGGAGGTGGCAGGGGTGGGCATCGTGTCAAGTGAAGGGTCTCAGGGGGAGGTGCTGGGTGACTCCAGTCCCCACATCTGTCTCAGGGGTGGGGGATCAGTGAGAAAGGACACCTGCTACTTTTTTGTGATTTTGGATTCAAACCCAGGGTCCCACACATGCCAGGCAAGTAACCGAGCAGCACCATCAAATGGTTCCTCCATCAGTTTGTTCTACGAAGAGGACCATTGGGGAGGACTCTTGGGAAAGTGGAAACACTAAGGACAGAGGGGTGCCCTTGCAGAATTCCTTGATACTGGCTGCCCGTCTGGGCACCCCCCTCTCTAGGGCTCAGAGGGAACATTCTCTTTGGTTCTGGTTCTGCACAGGTATTTCACCAACAATTACACAGGATAAAGGCTGCTCTTCAAGTGCGTGCACTCCCCTGTCCTTCTCTGCCACCCTGAGGACTGGATGGACATTTGTGTACGAGAACCAGTGCTGCAGGAGCGAGCAGTGTAACAAAGCCGACATCCAACGTGAGTGCCTGCTGCTCTCCTAGCCCCTGGATTTCCTCTGCCTCGGAAGTCACCCACCACCCACCTCCACTTCCGAGAGGCCCAGAGCGTTTTCTTCTTTTCTTGTGAAGGGGCAGGTTGGACCTAAGTCCCTTCTGCATGGGAGATGGGCAGCTGAGTGGGGGGACAGGCCTGGGCATTTTCTCTACATGTGCTTTGGGTCAGCATCCCAGCAGAGAAACTCTCCTTACCTATCTCACTCCTCACCTCTCTTGTTCTGCTTTGCTGAGATGGACTCTCACTATATTCTCACACTGGCCTCCAACTCCCAGGCTTGAGGAACCCTGCAACCTCAGCCTCTAGGGTGGGGATGGCTAGGACTGTGGGTCCCAGGCCACACCTGCCTGTCCTCCCCTGTGTGAGCAGCATCATTTCAGGCCTCAGATTACCTTCTGTCCCATTATCTAGGATTGTTCTCCAGCCAAGGAGAGAAAAGTCCTTGATGAAGGGGGAAGATAACACTAAATCCCTACAAGCTCTCTCTGATTACTATTTCCTACCTGATCCATGAATCCTGTCCCTAACTCCTCCTATGCCAATCTAGCTGTGAATGGTTTGAGGGATTTTGGAATATCCACGAATCCTGGGGGGTTGTAATTCTCTCAGCTCTTCTTTTTGCCCATTGCTCATCATGAAAACGTTCTCTCTTTATTCAGTGTCTCCAGTGTCCAAGGAAGAAAATGGCATTGTATGTCCTGCCTGCTTCTCTGATAATGGCACGATCTGTACCCCACAGCCCCTCAAGTGCACAGGGGCAGAGACAAAGTGTGTCAAGGTTACAGGCAAAGGTATGGAGATTTCCCAAGCATTTTGGGTCATCCTCTTAATGGGCACAAGGTGTCAGCCATCTATTGCTGTGTACCTAATTAAACCCAAACTTAACAGCTTAAGAGGACATCTGTCCCCCTGTGATCTGCAGGTGGCAGGTCTGAGAGGGGAATAGAGGTTGTTGTGGCTCAGGCTGTCTCCTGAGCTGTGGTGCAGCCGGCAGCAGGGGCTGAGGTCGATCAGAGCAGGATGTGCTTCCAAGCCCAGGTAGCCTCCATTCCTCTTCCTGGGCCTCTTCCTAGGTCTCCTGGGGGTCATGACCTGCCAGCTGGCTTCCCCCAGAGCTGGGATGAGAAGTGGGTGGGGGAGCTGAGGCTTTTCACAGCTCATCTGAGAAGAGACACTGCTTCATTTCTCCTACCCTCCTAGTCACATAGAGCCACCCTGGTGCACCAGGGGAGGAAGGCATGGAGGCACCGTCAGTAGGGGTGGGACCTGCAGCTGCTGTGACAGTGCCTGATGCCCACAAGGAAGAGGTGGTAGAGGGCCAAGGGCCTGGGTATCCCTCCTAGGATTGCAGGGAGCCATGGGGCAGGAGACAATTGAGCAGCTCCGAGGAGAGCAGAGGAGAGGACCGGGGACACACGGGCTGTCATGTTGTCCTGGAAAGGGACCGCGTGTCTCAGTGACATGACGGGTGGACACCCACAGTCCTCTCTGTCACCCTCAACACCAATACCTCTAAGAGCAAACCCTCGGGGCCAAGCACTGACGTTCTGCATGGTGTCATTCTGACTCCAGTGAAGGTTTTCGAGTTTTCCTGAGTAGGAGAAAGCTTGTGTTTGTGGTGAGGGTGCAGGAGCCCCTCAGATGGGAGCAGGAGAAGCCACCATGGGGTGTCCTTTCTGGGCTGGACAGCTAGATGGGGCACTGTCAAGTATTTTCTGATCAACATGTAAAGGGTTCCCTGGAATTAGTGGCATTTGAGGAACTAAATAATGTTGGAGCTGAGAGTTTGTTGAGAATGAAGGTTTGTCACGGTTTTTTCTTTTCTTTTTCTTTTTGAGTAATTTGGAGGAGGGTCTGAGACTAGCAGGGAGGTCCCTCTGTCTAGCTGAGCTGACCTGAATGAGGGAAATGGGTGTCACCTGGGATACAGAGGAGAGGTGGGCTCTCTGCAGTGGGGCAGACTTTCTGCTCCAGGTTTCTGTAGCATGTGTCAACCCTGGGCAGAGGGGACCTTATCTACAGTATTTCCCTCTGGGTTCCCAAAGGAAGTGAAGGTGCAGAAGAGGACAGGGATCCCAGATGTGTTCATCCAAACCCTTGAGGTCTGACCTCCACCTTCTTCCCTGCCTTTATCAACCACATCTCTCCTCAGGAGGCCATAGAGGCTCAAGTCTCAGTTCACATCTTAGACAGCAGCCCCCCAACCCCCACCGCACATCCCTTTCTGGGAGGTACCCGGGATTGACCTCGACCACTGAGCCACATAGCCAGCACGGTTTTTATATTTTATTTAGAGACAGGGTCTTACTGAGTTGCTTAGTGCCTCACTTTTGCTGAGTCATCCTTGTGCCTCAGCCTTCGGAGCCTCTGGGATTACAGGCATGAGCCACTGTGCCCAGCTAGCAGGGTCCCTTTAAGGTACCTCCAGTCCTGGGGAGACAGAGGGACCTAGGGAAACTAGCTTGGTCCCTAGATGGGACTCTTCTTCATGCAGAAGACAGAGGTCAGGGGTCAAGGGCCATTCTGAGACCTTTTTGCTTTGCAAAAGAAGCAGACAGATTAACCTGAGTACAGTGGGAAGGAGGGGAGACAGGGTGAGAAAGAGTCTCATTGCCAATTTTTCTCCCTCAGGAGTGTTTAATGGTGTTTCTTCTTTAACGATGTCTGCTATGGGTTGTGCAACTGAAAGTGCTTGCAACTTGAAAGACATAAATGTAATACAAACTCCTACAAACATTTGGACCGACTGTGTAAACCCCATCAGTGCGAGCTCCCAGCTGACACCCATCATCTCGTCCACTCTGACTAGTCTCCTCCTGCTCAAAGTCTTGCTTTGATGACTCAGGGGCTGGCAAGCCTATCATCTGACAACCACCAAATGTGAGCTTCCTTGGGTTGTGGCTTCTCCAACATCCCAAAAGGAAAGAATTAAAAAGCTGATGCTTACACACACACACATACACATATATGTGATTACTTGTTTGTACCTCAAGTTAAAAAAAAAAACAACAACAGCAAAAAAAAACCAAAATAGAAACAAAAACTTTTGTTCATTTTCTCAGGGACTCTTTCTTCACCCAAGTATACATTTCAGAGGAAGTCTGAGATGAGATCTCTAAGAATCTCTATGGTCCCTCCATGGTCTCAATGCATGTTCTCGGCCACACATCTAGGAACACACCTCTTTTATGATATCCTCAGCCCCTGCTCCCCAATCCTCAATTTCCCTCTGCTAATGAAAATGCTTTGAATGAACGATTCGGGGTGCGGCAGTTTGTAAAGTCTCAGATACAGCTGAATCTCCCTACCTCAGATCCACTTGTGTGGAATCGTTTCCATGTTCTCTGGACACTTCTGCTTCCAAAGATGGACACAGGCATAGGTGGTCTCTGAAGGCTGCTTTAAAGGATGCAGATGCATCATCAGCACTCAAGACAGGTGTGTCCTCACAAGGCAGGTTTGAACCTATGATGGCTTCTGCACACCTCAGACGGTGCCTGTGAGGAGCTGTGGGATCCAGGAGAGGCAGAATCTTTACAGAAACCTCTTGGTACTCACTCCACCACAAAGTGCCCCTGCAGTATGCTCAAAGGGACACCTTGGTTCTCTAGCTCTCTCTCCCAGAGAGTGCAGCCTCCCTCCTGAAGTGACAGCAGAGTGTCCCAGCAGGTGTTTCTTTCTTGGGCGTTTGTAGAACCAAGGATGTCCTTGCCCAGGTCGGGTCTTCCTGGGTCTCCTGTGAGTAGTTCTTCTTTTCCTCCTGGGCAGAAACCATGCCCAGCCCACAGCCCTCTCTGCCATTCTCCATGGATGAGGGAAGCACACCTCCAGCCTGCTCTGTGGAGCCCTTTGGTACATGCTCACCCTTGTTTCCTGCACCTGCAGCTGTGTGGGGTAACTCTGGGCCCCAGAGGAGGGCTGAGTCTCAATAGGAGAGAGGATGCCCAAGTTGGCACTAGGATTGTTAATGGACAGAGTTGATCTGGGAAAGGATGTATGGGTTCTTGTTGGAGCTGGTAATTGATGAACAAGAATTAATTCCTTCTGTTCCCCATGAGAAGGGATTGGATTTCAAAAAAATGATAAAAAGGCATAACACATGTTGAGGGCTTACTACACCCCAGCCACTGTACTACTCACTCCAGATGGGTTGACTCATTCTCACCAAATACAATGTATGTATTATGGTCATCCCCATCTCACAGATGAAGAAAGAGACACAGACTGGGGCTGTGGCTGAGTCTTGGACCACTTGCTCAGCATATGGGAGGCCCTGAGTTCCATCCAGCACTGCAAACAAATAACAAACAAAAAAGAACACAGATACAGAAAGAAGGCCACCAAAAGATGAGCTAAGCTGTCCTTCCAGTAGGCCCTGCAGTGAGATTTGAATCCAGTCTGTCTGTAAGTGAAATAATCAAGCTACCAACTTACTGATCCTGGTCCTAGATATCAGTATTGGTCCTCATTTCCCCAGAGTGGAAGATTAAACACCTGAGACAGTAGAGATGACAGTAAATGGCAAGTTTTATTCAAGAGAGACACAGAAATGAGGTAGGCTTCTCTGAAGAGAAGAGGACCCAGAGCTGGGTATCTGCAGGAGTGAGTGTGCTCCCTCTCTATAGATCCCAGTTTCCTCTCCCTCCCCACCCGCCTAGGGCCTAAGGGCAGGAGAAGAGCAGCCCAGGGTATGCATTCTCAACTCCTATGCTTGGAGGATTGCTTCCCTGAGGTGTGAGCTATCTATTCCTTTTCTTTGATAATTAGCCAGTTATCCCCCATCTTTCACACCTGATCATTTACTCTCTATGCTGAACACCTGTCCTTTGCTTTGTCTCATTATTAGTATAAATTTTAAATTTGGGAACATCTTTCTTAATTTTTAATAGGCTGTATCAGTTTTTTATGGCTCTTCTAGCAAACTACTAAAAAATTGGTGGTCTAAAGCAACACCAACTCATTCCTTATGGTTTTGGAGGTAAGTCTGTCTGCAACCCAGGCAATGCAGGGCAGATTCCCTCTGGGAGTGAGGTGATCCTTGATTTCTGTGTCTTCTCAGCTCTGGTGGCCCCCTGCACTCCTGTACTGCTATACTTCTCTGACACCTTCCAAGTTCACCGGTTGGTTCTCTGCCTCTGTCACCATGTGCCCCTTCCTGCTGGTGCCAACGCCCTTCTTCCTCTTATGAGGCCCTTGTGATTACATGGGGCCACCAGCTAAGCTGGAATGATTTCCCCACCACAAGATCCTTAGTCACAACTTCAACGGCTCTTTGGAAGATATATTCATGAAACTAGGGATTAAAATGTGTACTTATTTGGAGGACAATATTCAGCCCATCACATAACTGACCTATTTGAAAAAAAATTGGATATTCTGTAATACAAGTTTTTCATAAGTGGGAACTATTGCAACTCTATTGTGAGTTTGGAGAGTCCTGGGGAGGGTTCTGCCCAGGAGACTCAGGAAGGGCTGGGACTGCTCCTGGGAATGACAATGGCAACAATTCCACACATTGGTAATGGGAAGGTGTCTGTTTGTAACAGTGTCCACTTTGTGCTTTGATTGCAGACCTTGATGCTCTGCCAGTGCAACTTATTTTTTAAATGGACATTTTTTTTTTTCTCTTCCTCTCTCCCTGTTCCTCCCTAATTTCTTCCCTAATCTCAGGGGAAAACAGGATTACCTTTCTTCTCCAACCTACACAGCATTGTCTGTCCCTGAGCACACACTCACCATAGGAAAGAAGTAATCTAGATTATGGGAATGGTACCAGAAGGTCTTAGAAGTGATTAGCTCACAAATTATCAAGTGAATTACAACTCCAACGGAGAACATGCAGAATGCAGCTTTTGAGTAACCTCTATAAAAGTCCCCCTTTTCCTTCTATTGGGTAGAATCATAGCCTTTGACACAGGATTCCCCTGTGTTTCTACTTTGCTAGCAAACCAATAAACTTTCTTTGTCCTTTTACTCAAAGATATGTCTTTGTAATTGGATTGGATGATAAGGACCGAGCTTTTGGCAACAATTTTGGCAATACAGACGGAACCTGAGAGCTTTCTTGGGCAGGCCTGGCTTTCCAAGGAACTCCATTTCCATGCTGAGGATTCAGGGTGCTGGCAAACTTGTTGAGAGCCAACTGCAGGAGAGTTAGAAGGAAGGTCCAGGCCCAAGGCCAACAGACAGATGAGAACCTAGAATAGATCAGAAGTGAGTCTGTGTCCCTAGGTTCTCATGTCCCAATTAACCATGACTCCTATACCAGTGTTGCTACAGATGTCCCCAGAAAGAGGTACCAGGTGTGTGGAATCAAGGGTCTTGATGTGCACACCAGGGGACTTGCCAGATGGCCAAAGTTGTCTCAATTTTCCTGAGGTGACTTTTCTTTTACTCAAAGTGGACCAGGATGGAGCAACCTTCACTGTTCAGGGAGAGAAGTCAGGAGGCCCCTGAAGTAAAAGGAGCTTCAGCAGCTGCTGCAATAGTCCTTTAGCATCTCCCTAGGAACAGCTCGTCTGGTTAGACCCGAGGCAAACTCACTTCTGATCTGTTCTAGGTTCTCATCTGTCTGTTGGCCTTGGGCTTGGACCTTCCTTCTAATTTTCTGTTTTGTTTGAATCTGCAAACATGGCAGGTACTGCATTGACTCTATAGAGTCAATGAGACTCTTGGGAACAAACTTGGCTGGTTAATTTAAAGGTTCTCTCTGTTGGCCATGG
This sequence comes from Urocitellus parryii, assembly GCF_045843805.1. NCBI lineage: Eukaryota > Metazoa > Chordata > Mammalia > Rodentia > Sciuridae > Urocitellus > Urocitellus parryii. The sequence goes on along the minus strand of NC_135531.1, from coordinate 161,224,695 downwards.
TTTGGGGGCTCCCCTCTGGTTGTCTCTCTCTCTCTCTCTTTGTACAATCTTGCAATTGGAGTTGGTGTGTTAGAGGTAGAGTGAGTTTTAGAAGGACCACCTATAAGTCTAAGATAATATTTTATTGTAGTGAGATGGCTTTTAAATAGCTTTCTAGATTATTGTACAACCTTGTAGTTAGAGTTGGTCTGTTAAAAATAAAGTTGGTGGAAGAAATCTGTATGAGCAGGTCTGTCTGTTTTGCAGGCTCCTCTCTGTCAGCATGCTTTCAGTGATCCTCTCTTGTCTGTATTTTTTTGGGGGTATGTGTGTGTGTGTGTGTGTGTGTGTGTGTGTGTGTGTGTGTGTTACTGGCCCTTTAAGACATGGCATATAGTGCATTGATCTTACTGGTGGTCTCTGGAGCAGACACCTTGCCTGAATGGGCAACCTATAGGGATGAGCCTTTCAATAAGAAAGAGGGTTTCCTATAACACAATCTGGCCTTTCAATGTTTTTTTTTTTTTTTCTGGATTATTATACAATCCATTTTGAAGCTGGTCTCCCAGGGGGAAGTATGTGAAAGAGATTCTGTATCTACAGGCATTGATGCAGTTACATGATAAGGGGGCTGAATCATCAGGAACCAAGTTGAAGGCGCCAACAGGCATGGCCTCTGGTGAGCAAGGACAGCAGAACATCAGAATAGATAGTTAAAAAGATTTCAATATTTCAGACCCACTGCTGGCCCTCCCAGGATTGTTTCTCAGCCTGGCCCCAGGCAGCCACAGGTCACCTCACCTCACCAGCCCTAAGCTTGGGGGAAAAAAAAATCTCAGAAAATCTGCCTAGGCTGCAGAAAAATGGCCAAAGAGAACCTGGCCTCTGCCCTGCCTTCTAGCCCTTTTTGCCCATGGAGGGTGGAGGCTGCTGGCCACAAAGGATGTGGCTCTAGGTTCCAGCACTGTCAGCTTATGAGAACAGGAATAGCCTGCCCTTTTAACATGTAACAGGAGACTCCATCTGGCCAGGGGATATTCATCACTGGGGCAAAGCAATTCTTCCTATCATAGTATCCCATCAAACTAAATGCCCATGCCCGGGGAGACTGGCAGAATAAACAGCTGTACCCAGAAAAAGAAAGACAGAAACTAAGGCCTGCTGAGAGCCACTGCCAAGTAGGAATGACGCATCGAAATTTCCTTGCCAGCGTACCCCATGTTGCTTAGAGGACAATTTGCTGGGACATTGCATGTATGCTTTAGTAAGGTGACCTTGCTCAAGGACCAGGGGGATCCGGGTTTAGAGTTGATCAGGTTTTAGGGAGTATCCTGTCATTGGGTTTAGGGAAGTTCCAGGTTTAAGGTGTACCCTGCGGGAATAGGGCGTATCCTGCTGCCTCAGGCACGCCCGATCCTTGAGTTCCCCTTGAGTTCTCGTGAGATTCAAAAAGTATTTGGAAAAAAGCCTCATGGAATAGGTGAATTGGACTCCGGCAGAACTGGGATTTCCCCAGAACGTGTTTGTTGAAGGCCGGTGTGAGTTCGGGAATAAAGAATTGCTGTTTGAATCCACAAAGCTGTGAGTGGCTCGTGATCTTGTGCCCAGCCAAGACTGCGGCAAAGGCCCACCTGTGTTTTGTAGGCAGCCTCTGCAAAGAGATTTTCAAGGAAGCCTAAAGAAGAGGATGGAAAAGGGCTCCTCGATTGCATATCAATGTGCCTCATGTAAGAAGAAGCCCTATACCTAAAGTTGATGACACTGTGATGACAATACTAAAGGTAGGTCAGGTTCAAAAATATCCTGTGCTCCAACACCTGGAGGCAACCTGGGAGGAAAAAAATTAAGGCACAGTTTGGTATATGCTGGATTGTCCAACCCTTGCCTGGAATGAAATTTGTGTAAATTAAATGCACAGATAACATGCATAAAGACTATCTCAGAATATTAATTTAAGAGAGGGTCCCAAACTAGAACAGATAAAAGAAACATATAGGATTTGGTGGCAACATACCTTATATATAATCAGAGATATGTCAAATTATTGTATAATGGTGTATTAAGAATTGTAATGCAAAATAAATAAATCCACATACAAGAAAAAAAATTCATGAAAAAAGAAACTGTACAGGTATAGAAATATATTTTAGTATAGAAAATTGAAAGGTAAAAGAAATGTTTCTGGATAAGAAAGTATTTTGTCTCATAAAGTAATATTCTTGGGCAACATCCAAGATGAAAGAGAACAAAACTAGGACTGTAAAATTGTAAATATTTAAGACACAGAATATTTGTGGAAGGTAAACCTCAAAAAGTTTGTTAGTGATTAAATTGGCTATAATTAGCACAAAATTATTTGAATTTTAATGTACTTATATGAAGCAAAGTCAGAAACATTGATCAACTCTGTTGAAATGATTTTCTGGTATTTTTAGGTTTTATTACTTGGGGAAACTAAGTCTTAAAGGAATTAGGGTTTGTACCTGTTTTAATATTGTATATGATTACTTTGTAACTGGTTAAACAAACAACTGTTATTTAGTTTATACCAATATTGTTGATATATTTTGGAATATATGTATGCATCTGAGAACAATATCTGTCTAAGCCTTGTCTAAGTTTTATGTAAAAGTTTATAAAATGAAAGTTTATGTAAGGTTAATGGTAAGGTAACCAGTAAGTGCTCTTTTATGCATTGTATCTGACATAAAAGGGCCACATTGTCATTTGAAGACCTGTCTTATATCTGTTTGCTTTGACTGAGTTAATTGCTGATCATTAACTCTGTATCCTAAGTGTACAAGAGATTTAGGCCTCCTTTGATGTTTGTTAACACATGCAGGCCTGTGATAATTGTTATTGTCCAGTCTGGAGTCTAAATTGTACTTTAAACGTTAAAACTTAGTTGAATGTATAACTTAGAAAAACACTTTGCCAAGTTGATGTTAGCCAAACTAAAATTTTCTGTAGCAAAAGACTTGCATCTGTGCAGAAATAAGAAATTTGGTTGGTATATATTCATGTCATTTCTAATGTCTTATAGCAGGATTAAGTAATCTGTTGTCAGTAAGTTATATACCCAATTTTGTGTTACTCTTCACTCTGGTATTGGAATTTAAATGCATTTTTTGGAAGATAATAAGGAGATCTGATAAGTTTAAAGGTGACACTGTAAAACATGAAAGCATCTGCCACTTTTTCCCCAAAAAGAAAGTTAAAAGCTCTTTGAGCCTGTCTTTAATTCAAGTTTCAGTTGTAATGTTTATTGTGTGATTTGTGAAGAGCCTCAGCTTACCTGAGATAAGGCTCTGTCTTTCTCTTTACTCTGGGTTAAAATGGCTACAAAATAGTCTAGCCTTCAGCTCATTAAATGTTGTGTTCAAAGTTTGATTTTTGTTGTAAACATCACTGTGATCTCAAACAGGGGATATAATGTATAACTAAGTAAAGGTTTATGAGTATAAGAGTCATTATTCTTGGTTCATCGCTATTACACAAATTGAAGGTGTTTTTGCTCTGCTAATTTCATTTTGTATTTTTCTTGTAAACTTTATAACTGTTGCCTGTTAGTCTTTTGCAGAGATACAGCTTCTAAAAAACAAAAACCAAACCAAAACAAAAAAAACCCTGGGTTAATTTGAGATAATAGGTTATACACAGATAGTATATAATGCTGACTTCCAGTACTAACCTTAATTAAATGCAAGAACTCTCTGTAAAATGGTAGATATTGAAGTTACTCTCTCTTTTAAGACTAGTGAAACTGGCTTGTTGGGTGTTTAAAACCAACAACTTGGACACAAAGTCAAGGAAGTAAACGAGCAAAGAAAAAAAAGCAGCCAACATTTTGGCCCTTGCCCTCTACAGTCAGCCAGGACAGAGAGAATGATGGGACCCCTCTCTGGGCCTTGCAACTCTGGTGATCAGGGATATTGAGAGGACTCTAGAGAACAAGAAGCCAACCAGTGCACACTCTGCAAAGAGGAGAGTCATTGGAGACAGAAAGGTCCCTGAGCTTCCAAGAGCAGCCACATATTGTCAGGCAGACCCAGACCTATCCTGGCAAGTGGCACTGCTGTAGAGGAAAGCTAAAGGAGTCAGGAGGTTTGAACACTTCCCCAAGAGCAATCTCTGAAGAATCTCAACTTCCTTTTAAGATGAGATAGTAATACGGTTAATTTTGATCAACTTGGTCTTAAAAACCTGGCAGGAGAATATAGCCTAAAAGCACATCCTACTTGGAAATTTAAATGGAAAACAATTTTTTTTAAGTGAACTTAAGATGTACACTTGTGTCAGCCCTAACAACAGAACTTAAATCTGGAGGCTATAAAGAAAGGGTTCTTGTGTAAAAGTGCCTAATATTAACTATCACAAAATTGCAATTTTGTCCTGAGTTAATTTCAGTCTGATTTCATGATCCTATAAATCTTCCTAACCACCTATGTTGAGGAATTTGATGTGTTTTTCACTGATAAGATTAGTAGTTGGTGTCTTCATGGTTTTCAGAGACTGGCTGAAGTACTAATAGCTTTTGTGCCAATTGTTTATGAAAAAGCAATGCTTTGCTGTCTTGTTTATTGTTGACTTAGCATGATCCCTGCCCTATGTATACTTTGTGCAATCACCAGCCATCTGCCACTGTGGACTCTGGACTGCTCTGATGGTGAATGGCCTTAACTGTCCACAACCCACTTGATAGGAACAAGCATTAGGTTTGTTTGAGGTGGTTAAGGAAACAAAGCACCAGGCAACCCATGTACACACAAAAGAACCACCAATCAGGTGCCAATAGAATTACCTGTCAATCATCGAGGACTCCTGACCAATCCTGGATCTCAGTAAGCTCTTCTGATCAACCCCAGTAGGACAAGGGACTTTAAATACCTTCATTTCCTGTCCCAAACCCTACCTTTCCTGTCCCAAACCCTCCCTTCCATCCCTAAGCCCAGTAAAAATTCCAATCTGGCTGAGCCCATGCACAATTCCCCAGACCAGCTCTGTTGTACTGGAGGGTCATGCCTGTGAGAGAATCTCAATAGTCTCATTCAGCTGCTTTTTAATCTGCCTCCTTTTGGTCACCGGTGCCTGACCTTACATATGGTACCAAAACACAGGAGGGCTTTTCAGGTCTCCCCCATACCTTACATCTGGGATAGAGGCCCACCCTCTTCTGCAACTGAACCAGGAAATTCCTAAGCCTCTCCTTCTTTTCCTCTCCCTTCATCCAGGCTGATGAGAGTGGGGTAAGTTCCCTCATTTCCCCTTACCTTCCAGCCCCTCTCCATCTGGGGGGTTCTATTCATTCTGCTCAAGGCCATAGGAACTGTGGAGATGTTCCAGTCCTTGCATGAGCTTTTCCCTTTCGTTTGGGCCCCCACTGGGTTGTAGGGTCACTTCAAGCCCCACCCAGCCCTTACCCATTGGGTGAGTGTGATCAGAATTTGGGATGTCATTTTCTGCTCCCACCCACGCCAGAGGGTGCAGGAAGGTCATGGGAAACACCAAATCCTCCGTAGACCCCCAAACTCCCTTGAATTGTCTATATTCAAATTTTCACTAAAGACCTACACCTTAACTGCCTGGTCTTTTACTCCACTGTGGCCTGGCCCCAGTGCGACTTAGACAATGAGTCACAATTGCCCTTAGAAGGAACTTTTGATTTTCAAATCCTCAGTGATTTGGACAATTTTTGGCACCAGACAGGGAAGTGGACACAAGTCTCTTATGCCAGGCTTTTTGGGATATTTGCTGCCATCCCACCCTCTGATCTACCTGTTCTACAGCTCAAGTCTTCCTGGCTAGGGAAAATCCCTAACCCCTTTCCCATTGTTCTCCCACACCTCCTTCCTCATTCTCATATCCACCAGAGCTGCTCTCAGCCCCACCTTCCTGTCTTCCCCCTCCCTACCTAGACCAACCTTCTCCCTCCTCTCCTCCCCCTCCTCATGCTACCACAGCTTCTCCTCCCCCACTCCAGGGCCCTCCTCCTCATCTCTCCCCTTCTTCTCCCTCCTCCTCTCCTGCAGCCCTGACTCCTTCACCCACCTCTTCTACTGATACAACCCTTCCCCTCCCCCCTCAATGGATCTTTCAATCCACTCCCTTCTCTCTTCTCCTTTCAGTGCCCACACCTGGTCCCAGCTGGCCCTCTTACCAGCTAACTCAAAGCTCTTTTTCTCTCAGGGAAGTGGCTGGCACCGAAGGGATTTTCAAGTATACGTCCCATTCTCACTTTAAGATTTTTCCCAGATTGAAAAATGCCCTGGGTCCTTCTCCACTTACATTAAGGAATTCCAATACCTCTCTTAGACTTATGAACCTACCTGGCATGACGTCTATGTCATTCTCTCCTCCACCCTTATCTTGGATGAGCGAACCTGAATCCAGCAGGCCACATGAGATCATGCTGATCAAATTAGTCTAACAGATATGACTCTCCCCACAGGTGAAGCAGCCGTTCCCCAACTGAACCCAACTGGAACTATCAAGATGGCCAACAAGGTCACCGTCACTGTTCTCGCATGGTCCAATATCTGATAGCAGGCATGTAGGCGGTTTCCAATAATGTGGTTAACTTTGATAAGCTGAGAGAAATCACCCAGGATCCAGATGAGAATCCAGCCTTATTTCTCAGTTGCCTTACAGAGGCTCTCACCAAATATAATAAGCTGGATACTGAATCTCCCTCTGGGGCTATGGTGTTAGCAACCCATTTTGACTCAATCAGCCCATGATATTTGAAAAAAAGCTCAAATGAGCTGAGGAGGGGCCTCAGACCCCTATTCGAGATCTGGTGAAAATGGCCTTTAAAATTGCTTTCTCATCACTGAAAACAAGGTTACTAAGAATTTGAAGTCCCAACAGGTATACAAGTCTTTAAGGTAGAAGGTTTGAAAGACCCCCACCTTATCTGAGATAAGGCTCTGCTTCCCATTTTACTACTTGTTAAAATGACTCCAAAGTAGACCAGATTTCAGTTAAAGCCCAGTACTCTTCATTTAAGACTGGTGAGACTGACTTTGCTAGATGTTTAAGATCAAGACTTAAAATTAAAGCTATACTAAAAGGGCCCCAAACCCCAATATTTGGCTCTGGCCCTCTATGTCAGTCTGAATCCAGAGAACAGGGAACTTCTCTAAAGAGCTTTGCAACTCTGGGCCACATAATCTCCCATTAAGGGGGGCTAATGAGACCACTGGAGAATGAAAAGCCAATCAGTGCACTTGCTGTGAATAGGAGGATCATTGGAGAAAGGAGACATCCCAGTTGCTTCCAAGGGAAGCCACATGATCAAGCAAGACCTGGACCCATCCTAGCACAATGGCACTAGCAGAACTAAGAAGCTGCTCTCAAGTTCCCCCACAGGTGACCCCTATGGGAACTCAGCTGACTCTTAACAATAGATAGAAACAAAGTCAATTTTGACCAGCTTGATCTTAAACACCTAGCAAAAACAGTCAAACCAAAATACAGTCATTCCTGGGAGTAATGAAGGACAAGAACAGCTAGAAAAGAGGAGACAGCAACTAGGCCAACAGGCTCCATGGGGAATGTTCAGTTAAGTATGGCCTTGGCTTCCCCTCCTCGAAGGACCTCTATTAGTCCTCTTTATGTTTCTCCTAATAGGACCATGTCTATTAAATTGCCTAAAGGAGTTCCTGCAAGATCAGATACACAAATTCACCAACCAGTCAGTAAATCAACTACTTTTTCATGACCACCAGCCCCTGATGCCCAAGATGGAGACCTAGGACTCATGACCAACTCCTTAGACTCCAGAGACTCTGCCCCTACCTAAAACCCTCCCTGACACTTTTATAGGAATGAGATTCTTTGCCTGTAGCCAGTAGGAAGTAACCAGATGGAATTTGATGCCCTATGTCATCAGAAAGGCTGGGATGTTAGGTTGGTTTAAGGTGGCTAAGGGAACAAGTCATAAGGCAACTCACATGTGTGTGAAAGAACCACCAATCAGGCACCAACATAACCACCTGTCAATCAGCGGGGTCTCCTGACCAATCCTGGACTTCAGCAAGCTCCCCTGACCAACCCTAGTAAGATAAGGGACTCTAAAAACTTCCCTTTCCTGTCCCAAGCCCTCCCTTTCTGCCCTAAGCCCAATAAAAACTCCAATACGGCTGAATCCATGCAGATTCCCCAGACCCACTCTGGTGGACTGGAGGGTCTCTCCCAGGAGTGAATCTCAATAAAGCCTCATTCATCAGCCTTTTAATCTGCCTCCTTTTGGTCACCGGTGCCTGAAGTTACAACTTGGGTTACTTCCCCTAACTTCCCCTCTTTCATCAGGAAGCAGTTTGAAGATGTCCTCACTCATTTTTCCATAAAAGCAGAATGTAGGAATTGACAGTGGGGAATTGTAGCAGCGTCCACTTTATGCTTAGAATATAACCCTTGCTGCTCGGCCACTGCAACTGATTTTTTTTTAATTTTAAATTTTTAATTAGATAGAATGAACAATGAAACCATATACATACCATTTATGTAGTAATGCTAAATAAGACCATATACAAATAAATGTGCAAGCCACCACATTCTTTATAATTACTTTGAATAGCACTGTCACATCATTTATAATTGAATGTTTATAAAAGATGCTTAAGACTGGTTGGTAGGGCTGAGGATGTGGCTCAAGTGGTAGCACGCTAGCCTGGCATGCGTGCGGCCCGGGTTCGATCCTCAGCATCACATACAAACAAAGATGTTGTGTCCGCCGAAAACTAAAAAATAAATATTAAAAATTTCTCTCTCTCTCTTAAAAAAAAGACTGGTTGGTAATTTAGTTTTATCTTGGGTTTTCTTTTAAAATAATATGAGAATATTTATTCATTTACAAAGAGTACTTCTGGATGAAAAAGATGACTATTAACTTGAAAGCTATATGCTACATGAATCCTGTGGACTACAAATATAAACCTAACTTATTTAATCCTATGCATTCACATTTTTCAAAAGCATCCTCATTTATTTCAAGTTAAGTACTACAAATGGTTCATATAAGGCTATTGTGGACACAACGTACTCAGTTGTTAGGGGCTGATTTTACATGACTATCCAGTTCAGAGTCCGATTGAAAGCTAAAAATCAAATGGCATTACAAAAAAGATAAAGTCACTAAGCAGCATAATCAAATTTTCAGACAACCCAGCTTCTAAAGCTTTCATCATCCTAGTCCCCCCCACTCTTTTTGCTTTTACTTACATTTTCTTTTCAAGAAGCAAAAAAAATATGTAAGTTCACCAGAATTCTGAATGTCACAGTGTGTATGAGAAACCAGCCTCTACCTCAGAGCAAAGCCTGTCCAAGGAAGGGGGCATGACTCTTGTCCTTGGAAAGACCCACAGAGCACTCCTAGGCACATACCCACCCTGCTGAGTTGTTTATCTACAAATAACAGGAGAGATGTGCTGCACCAAGTGTCCCTGACTCAGTCAGGATAGGTGAGCACCCATAGCAACCCCCTAGCAACCTCTAATCAGCATGAGACTGGGAAAATACCTGGGATGCCAGATGACTTCCCAGTAGTTTATGGTGGTTGATAACATGTTGGGAAACCATGTAGTTCAGCATGTACTCCCCTTGTGGACTAAATCAATCAGTTCAAACTAATCCCCCTTCTGCTATGTGACCAGCGCTGGCTTTATGAAAGAAGGTTTGATTCATGAGTAAATGCTAGGGAGTTTTAAATTAAAGAGACAAGACTCTTATTACCTTTAAAACCAGCTTCGGGAAGGCTTCTCCTAGCTCCCGCCTCCAGCCACCTAATGCGGTAGGTAGTGAGGTTTACAGAAGAGACTAGTGAGAGAGAGAGAGGGAGTGGGCTTTTATTGGGGAACAAAAAATTCCAGGGAAAATCCCATCCAATGAAGGTTAAAGGGGGTAGCATCCCAAGATCAGGGGCGATGACTGGGTCTTCAGGGCAGTGCCAGACACGCCTCTGCAAGGACAAGCCCTCGGACCTGGGAAAGGGTGGGGAAAGCTCTAACAGCTGTGTCTAAGCGCCTCTCACCCAGCCAGGGAGGTAACTCAAATCACGTGCGAGGATGGCCTCCCACACCCCCTCTTGTACTAACCAATCACCCCTACCCAACCTGTTCCCGCCAGTGAATGTGCTAATCATGTTTTAGAGTTATGATTTTCCAGCGGTGTGTGATTATTTGCTAAGAGATATTATGATGTATATGAAGTCCCTGCCTTCCCCAAAGAGTGTATAAAACTGCTGCAAACCCTGGACTCAGGGCTTCTCAGTGTCATCAGTTGCTGTGTGCACTCGGAGGACTGAGGTAGCTCACAATAAATACCTATTTGCTGCTTACATAGATCTTGGTCTCTGGTGGTCTTTTGGGGGTCCCGAACTTCAGCATAACATGTACAGCCCTGAATGAGAGGAGCTCTGGCATTGGGTATTACAAAGTAATTTTCATTACAGATGTTTTCTTCATTCTGGGTCAAGGTGAGGTCAAACAGGAAGAAAAAGATTTCCAAATGCAAAGTCTTGAGTTATGAAGTATCCAGATGAATGTGCATGAGCATGCTGCAAAGCTGCATTCTGCTGGGCTGCGATATGCTGCTGTTCTGCATGACCCTGGAAGTCCTTATTAAGAGCTGGTCTGGAGAGTGCAATGCTAGCTCCAGGATTATTTGTTGAAGATTGGTTCTGCATAAGTAATTTTCATTTCTCTTTGTCCAGTTCTGCCAAGATTGCAACTCTATTTTTGTTTTGAAAACCTTGTCCTGAAGGATTTGCTGCCATCTTCCTGTTTTCTGTTTCAATTATATTCAGAGGCAATGGATTAGCATTCACCCAGGATGCCTGAGCACTGGGGATGCCTGAGCACTGGGGAGGTCTTGCTGCGGGTGGCAGCTGTCAAGGTGGAACACACCACCTAGAGACAGACAGGTAGAACCTCCGCAGTGTGCTGAACTACAACCTTCTCGCCCTCCTGCAACTGATTTTTTAAATGGACATGTTTCTTTCTCTTCCTCTCTCCCTGCTCCTCCTTAATCTCTCCACCTCCCTAATCTCAGGGGAAACAGGATTATCTTTCTCCCCTATTTTAGGCAAATTTATCACCCACCATAGGAAGGAAGGAGTCCAGACTTTGGGGATGGTACCAGAGGGCCTCAGAAATGACAATCTCCCAAATTAACAGGTGAATTCAACTCCAGAGAGAAAACATGTGGAATGTAGCCTTTGACTCACCTCTTTAACCCTGGCCCCACCTCTTTCCTCCTGATGGGCAGGATCAGAGCCTCAGAGACAGGAGCCTCTGTGCTTCTCCTTTGCTAGTAAAGCAAGAAATCTTCCTTTTTCTTTTCCCACAAAACCATGTCCTCGTGATTGGACTGGCATCAGGGACAAGGACTGAGCGTTCAGTTGCACCGTGACAGTGTCCACCTTAGTAATACAGTCCTGCTGCTCTGCCACTGTTACTCATTTTTAAAAGAAATTTTTCTTTTTCTTCCTCTCTCCCTCCCCCTCCATCCTCTCTACTCCCTAATTTGCGGTGGTGGTGGGGGGCATATGATGATCTTTCTTTGCCATCCTAGGCAGAGTATCTGTCCTTAAACACATTCTCACCACAGGAAGGAGGCAATCCGCTTTGGACGTGGCAACAGAAGCTCTCAGAAATGACTATCTCCCAAATTAACAAGTGCATTCAACTCCAGAGAGAAAATAGGTGGAATGCAACCTTCACATCACCTCTATAAATGCCCCCTGTTCCTGCTGATGGGCAAAATCACTCTGTGGGACAGGAGCCCTGTGCTCCTCCTTTGCTAGCAAAGCAATGAAACTTTCTCTTTTCCCAAAACCATGTGCCCATTACTGAATTGGCATTGGGGACAAGGACTGAGGTTTAGGTAACAGTTTTGCCATGAGGAGACTGAGACTGCTCCAAATAGAGCATGACAGGTGGGGTATATGCCCACAGAGCTGGTGGGTGTCACTGGATCCTGGTTCACCAGCCTCACAAGCTTCTTGCTGAAGAAGGGCCAACAGGGTCAGAGGTCATCTGAGGATAGTCTGAGGAGATAGGGAGGATCTGTGTGCCTGCTTGACCTGACTTCTCAGGATTCTTGGTAAAACCAGGCCATTTGGGGCAGTGCCAGGTGGTAACAAGCACAGCTGGCCAAGAGTCAGGTCCTAGTTGGAAGGGAGGTGGGGGAGTTGGGTAGCATTTGATCAGGGAGAGAATCTGTGTCAGTGGCTAGAATGGGGAGTGGGCCCCAGAACTGCTCTGGACCTACAGGAGGGTGGCCCTTCTCCCTGAGGAGGGTCTTTATCTGTAGTAGAGGGCACAGTGGCATCTCAGGTCCCAGGAAACATCTCACCTGTGCTGAGAGGAGAGCACACCCTCAGTGTGGGGCTGTGGGGCCATCTGAAGCTAAGCTGCAGGGACGCAAAGCCTAGACAGCAAACAGGAGACTGTCCCTAGCATGCTGGCCCCTCCTCCTTGTGCCCAAGGCAGGCCTCTGGCAGCTTCCCCTCAGTACCACAGGTTGCCAGGGGAGGCTTTCTGAGAACCTGCACTGGAGGCCGTGAGTTGGCACAGGTGTGGGCAGTGCCAGGCTAGCACCAGGTCTGCTCTCTTCTCCACATGACTTGAGAGTGGCAGCAGGGACTCCCGGGGTGACACAGCTAGCTCCTTCCTCCTGCCCTGCAGAGAGGCCAGCAGGCAGCTGAAGTAACCAAGGTCACGTGAGCTATATCTGGCCTCCTGCCTCACGCCTTCTGAGCCAGAGCCACCTAGGCTGGCCAAGGCCACGCGATTCATGGACTTCCATTGCAGGTGAGGAAGCGTCTGCTGAGCATGGGGGAAAGGTGTCCAGGAGCTGGCAGCCAGGGCACGTGTGTGCCTGGAGATTCTCATGAGACCTTGGGCCTCAGGAACTGCCAGCAGCAGGAAGCTTGTATTATGACCCAGGAAAGCCTTGGCCACCTCTGAAGGTGAGCTGCAGGACAATGAATTAGTTTGTTTACAAAGTTAAAAAAAAATCTCATTATTTGACCCATATTGTTCCATTCAGAGGAGCTGCCCTAGGAAGTAGGGGGATATTCTATCATGGGCACAGCGGCAAAAAGCAAATTAACTTAGTTTTATAAAAATGATTTCAGTACAAATGCAAATATTAGACTTATCTATTTTTAAATTAAGGAAAGAGTTTTGATCCATCAAAGAAATTTTAAAAATGGGGTAGGCTAAACAGAAAATAAAACTGAAACATTTACTTCAGTTGTCCCTGGTTTTTTTGCCCTGCCAAAGGCAGACAAGGGGCACAAAGAGAAGCAAATGCATCCAAGAGTACAAGAAATAACACTGGGCACAACAGGGCACAGAAGGCACAAGCACACAGATGGAGCCATGGGTGGGGCACAAGCACAGGTACCAGCCAAGGGAAGAGCAGGGCAAGCTGTGTTTGGGATCCTCCCTCTGTGGCCACTGCTCACCACTGGCCTGGCCCTTTCCTGTGTCTACCTCTCAATCTTCTGTGCTGGGCTCTGGCACCACTGAGGGCCTTCTGTGCAGTTCCAGGCTGAGGCAGGTGTGTGCTCAGGGGATCCCTGGGCCATCCTCAGTGACAAGCAGGTGGCAGCTTGGGCTCTGCTTCTCTCCTCCTCCTGGCAGCCTCCTGGCTGGCTCATGGTGCTGGCAGCACTGATGCCTAGCGAAGTGCCCTTGAGAAGGGGCCATGGGCCTGAGGCACAGACATGGGAGGAGGACTCTGATCTTGGGGCAGGTGCCCCTGCATGTTCCTGAGAGTGTGCGAGGTGGGGCGCCAGAGGCCTATGTGGACCACCTTGTGCGGACCACCCTATGCAGTGCCAGGGCACAATGTGTCCACTACGGGCAGCACCTTGGCCTCTCACAGAAGGCTGGCTCCAGTTTGGCCATGGTTACTCGGGGCTCTTCCCCCACGCCCCCTCCTGTAGACCACACCAGACCACCAGAGCCTCTGCCAGTTCCCCATCTGTGTGTCCCAACCATTGCAGCATACTGCACAGATCTCCTCAAAGTTCATCTAAACCTCACCTCCCTGATCCAATCCACCCTCCACCACCTCTACCCCGTGTGCAAACCAGTCCCTACAGCTGCTCCTGACAATGGTTTCTGAGCTCTGCCCTGCCACACGTCCTGTTCTCCAAATGCTTAGAAACCTTGAGGGTCAGAACCTGACATGGCCTGGGCCACTTTGAGTGTGGCTGGGTACACAGCATGTAAACCTTGCCGAATGAGTAAACAGACAACTGGAAACACCCACGGAGGAAGGGGAAGTCAAGGAAGGGCATAGGAACAAGCAGTGCAAGTTTAATCCACAAATGGAGGCGGCTGGGCCCTACAGGAGCTCAGTGAAGCAACTTCCCCAGGAAGAGCACAAAGAAGATGGGAGGTGTGGTTCTGACTCTGGTCCCTGTTCCGAAGGGTGACCTGCAACTCTTACTCTCATTAGAAACTGGAAAACCCATATAAGTAGTTATCGTCTCTGTGCATTGGTCTGCTTGTGCGCACTTCTTCAGTTCAATGGGCACGTTGCTAAAGCCTGTAAGAAACCAGACATGAGACTCCTCTTTTCCTCCTCCTCATCTAAACTTCCCTCCATCCACAGAATGGTCTTGAACAGGGCAGAAATCAGCCACTCTCCTGTGTGATGCAACCAATACTGCCCTCTCTAGCAGAGGCATGGGCTGGCAGATATCATCCCAACAAAAGGGCCTGCAAATCCCTAAGCTCCCTCACACCCTGTGCCAATCAAGTATTTCTCTATCTTCTTACATGACGTGACTGAGCCTTCTAGCCCATGTTAGCACCTGGGGATGTAACATGAGCTCTATACCAAAGGCAACAGAGGTGAAGAGTCCTGATGCTTTGTTAACAGCAGCCTGGAGACCACCACATGCAGGGTGCCGGGTACCTGTGCTGCAATCATGCGCTCCGTATGATCTTGAGGACAGAGCTAACCTCCTCTTACTCTTGGTCTGAGGATCCTATTAATAAATAGCAATAGCCATCAAAAAGCTCTTTTAAGTTGTGTGTGGTGGCTCAGCCCTGTAATCGAAGCGGCTTGGGAGGCTGAGGCAGGAGATCTCAAGTTTAAAGTCAGTCTCAGCAATTTAGCAAGGCCCTCAATAACTTGAGAGAGACCCTGTCTCAAAATAAAAACAAAACAAACAAAAGGGCTGGGGACGTGGTTCAGTGGTTAAGTGCTCCTGGGTTTAATCCCTGGTACCAAAAAAACCCCCCAAAACTCTATCACTTTACTCATGTTCTCTGCCTTTCAAATCCCTTCAGGTACATTCCTTCATATGGCAGGCACTATGCTCTTGATGATTCTGTCTCATTTCCTTGGGACATCTAGACAATCTAGGGATGGCTATTTTAGATAAAAGAATCATGTTATGCAAACTTCAGGAAGCAAAAACTTCAGACCAGCCAATATCACCAGGCCCTGTCATCACCTCCCTGACGATGACTTCAGGAAGCCTGAGTTCCCCAGAGTCAGAGAAGTAAGAAGGTGAAAAAGAGCTCCAGAAACAACCCAACCCCATGGCCCTGAGCCTCCTGTCGGCAGGCTACATCACAACACCACTGCTAATTAATTTCTAATGTATGTCTTTAAGAATTTTGTATTAGATTTCTTATAGAAAGTAAATTATGCTTAATGACCACTTTGAAGAAAGTTTAAGTTTAGTCACTGCCTCTCTCCAAAATTTTTACTTTGAAAATTAAAAACCCAGAGAGAAAGGAAAAAAAACCCAACCTACACCGGGTTTAAAAAAATCTCACCAAGGCTGCAGAGGACGCTGAGCCACTATCCAGGTGCTAACAAAGCCTGTCAATGAACACATTCGGACTCACAAGCTGATGAAGGGAAAGAGCTTTCTAAGCAGGTGGACAAAAGCAGGACTGTCCTTAATCCTGCCCTCTGTCAGCGTGAGAGGGCTGCTCACTGTCCCGAATACCCTGAACCGCCGCCTGGAGAGTACCTGTGTCAATGATGCCGGAGAACTCCACACACTGGGTTCTGTCTGCGGCACACCACTTGAACTCTGCCTTGCATAGTCTTCCCTTCACTGCAAAGCACGTTGGGCACCTGAACCCGTTGGACGCAAATTCATCAATGTCTTTCTCCTCAAAGTCACTCATTTTAATCTCCCAGGAGACTGTTAAGGAAATAAAAAAAATAGGGAAACCTGGATGGTACCTACCACCATCTGGAGAATGTACTCATGCTCTTGAATGGCCTCTCAAACGCACCTGCCCCCTCCCTGCTGCCCAGACCCTGCATTCCTCGGGTGATACTAACTCGGTACTGTGGCACCACAGAAGTCCTTGTCCTCACGTAGCCTACTTTCTCATGGGGGAGATATATGAAACCAGACAGGAACTAAGAGGACCCAGTATATCAGACAATGATAAAGGCTGCAGAGGAGCAGAACACAGTCGAGTGCAGGTGGCACCCTCAGGGTGGGCAGAGAGGCCCTTCTGGAAGGGGTGGTTTTGTCAGAGGAGGCCTGGAAGAGGTCTAGTTCCAAACACTGGCACACAATAATCTGATTTTACAGGCAGAGGTCACAGATATGTCAAACACAGGATGCTTAAAGAAGGGGCCCCAATGACAAGGAGCCTTAGCTCCTCCTGATTTCTGTCTCTGGGGCTCCCTAATGTCATGGAGCTCCCTGCCCCTGAGCATGTGTCTCTACTGCCACCTGCAGTCACCACAAAGGTCTCCCAAAGATGCCCAGGTACAGCAGGAGTGCAGGGAATTACAGACGGAGAAGTGGAAACCTTGAGAAGGTAAGGGCAGGGGAAGTGGGGAGTAAGAGCAAGGTACTTACCTGCAGAATTCTTCTCAGGCTCCCAAAAGGCAGATTGTCTTTGTTTACCACCCCGCGCCCCCACCTGTCAGGAGCTGCCTAGCTGCTCAGCTGCTATCCCCAACAAGGTGAGTGTAAGTGGCACCCAGCGGACATGCACCCTGGAGCCTGTACATCCTCTCCCCCTTGCATGAATCCCAATTCTCTTGCTCAAGTAGACAGAGGATGTGGCAGGCAGCCCTCAGAGGTGGTGGGAGCAGGAGGCCTGATCTTTACCACGTGTATGTCTATACACACAGCCTCACATGATGTTACACAGCCCCGGGGAGCAAGGAGATCAGCTGGGGACCATGGCTGCAGCCTCTCAGAGCTGCCATTCCCTGGTATGGAACTTGGAGAAGTGTGACAATTACAGGACTGCTGGGTTTTTCCTGGAGGTATACTTGTCCGGGTAAGAGGATGGAATGTACATATATTCTGGTGGGGCTTCAAAATTTTCTTTTGCTCTTGAGAAAACAAAAAGACCCATCATGGAAAGTGCTCAAATCACAACAAAAAAGCAAGCTCTGAACAGCATAGTAAAGTAGGGCACTTCTGGTTACATATGGAGGTAAGTCCCACTCTGCTCCTCTCCCTGGAGCTGCTTCTCTATGCCCACGATGGGGCTGACTCCTAGGGCAATGGTGAAGTAGGTCCAGCTGCGGACCTAAGTCCGCCTCGACTCTATGCTGTCTGACTTCTTTTTTTTTTTTTTTTAAAGAAAGAGAGAGAGAGAATTTTAGTATTTATTTTTAGTTTTTCGGCGGACACAACATCTTTGTATGTGGTGCTGAGGATCGAACCCGGGCCGCACGCATGCCAGGCGAGCTCGTTACCGCTTGAGCCACATCCCCAGCCCTGTCTGACTTCTTTTTAACTTGAGTTCTTCTGAGCTGTTCTTTTCAGCACTTATCTTGGCTCATAGGAACAACAGTTCTGATGGACACACATCTGTGACAAGAGTCAAAACTATGCTCAGGCAATAGTAATGTTCTTATTCTGTACAAGGCTCGGCCTGCCCAATCTCGAGATGATGAAGGACCAGACCTCGTCTAGCCAGTGTCACCTGCTCTGGCAGCTGTGCAAAACTTCCAGCTCTGCAGACCTCCACCCCTAGCCCTCATCCCCTTTCTTAAAAAACCTCGTCCCTGTCAGTTGCTCTAGGACAGGGCTAAAGATATGGGTCCCTGTCTTCCTGATGTAGTCATGCTATATGATTAAAGTTCCTCCATGCATCTCACCATTACCTTTCTGCTTGGTTTCATGGGGAGGGTTTGATCTGATTCATTGGGACCCCCCAGAGTGGCGCTTCTAGCTTGGGACTCTGGCAACACCGGCAGAAATTATGAGAGGGTGTGTTGTGCAGATCCACAGCCTCTCTGCTCTCTCAACCACGGTTGAGATTCCACACCATCTTCAACACAATATTCTAGGAAAAGGCTTTCATTTGTCTTTTTAATATTTTCTTTTTAGCTCTGGGCTTTGGTTTCTATTAAAATGCTGAGCACCCCAGGCTGGTTAGCCACACTCTTCATACCTATTCAGTGAAAGAACACTGATTGTCTTAACCTTTTTGAAAATAAGCTTTGGAAATTACAGTGAAGCTGGCTTTGGACTTTGGAGGAGGCACTGTGGAAGCCTTTGGTCCACCCTGGTCCAGGTGCCTTGACTGGAGAAGCAGAAAACTGCTGTCCTCCGGAATCAGAATATCCTGAAAACAGGATGTTCTTTCTAAGGCTCACCAAGAGTGCTTCCAGAGAGACAAGGAAACACAGATCATTCCCCTCAGCTATTTGCAAAAATGTCATGTTCATTCCCTTTTAATTTTGCCTAGAGTCCTGCAGGCTGTCTTGGAGAACTGCTTGCTGAAATAATAAAATTGAGCAACTCAGCACCTATGGTTACTTGTAATCACAGCTCTGGCTCCGAGTCCTGAGAACCTGCATACTTGTTCATTTTATCTCTAGTTTTGAGTAAACCTCACATCATCGCTCATTCTTCCTAACAAAAGGAGGAGCCAGTCACACTGGGACTTCACTTCATCGTGGGGGTGGTCCCCTGACTTCTGCTCTGGAACAACCTTGTCTCTGGGTCTTTCATCCACCATGTTTAGAGTTCAGCTGGTCTGGCCTGGCAAGGCCCAATATGAGAGCAGGAATGACAACACCTGAAGAATGGAGAACAGGGCTTGAAGGTTTCAAAGTCCCAAGATAAACTATATTTTGCCTAAAGCTTTTCCTCAAAATAAATAAATAAATCAAGTGATTTTTCTCTAACCTATTCTTAGAAAGCAGGAGAAAAATCAAGAAAGAGTAGGAACTTTATGTAAAACTATGCTGACTTTTTAAATCTAAAGTCCTAAATGTCATATATCAAAGGCTACATGTTAACAGACCCACTGTTTTATAAGATTCTCTTCTTCTACCCAACAGGTGAGACTTGGGACCTTCTAAGCACTGTCCCAGCCCCAAACACTGACTGCATGGTCCAATCTGATTAGTAATGTCAACTGACCTGAGTGAGACCCTTATCCTGGTCTCACTCTTCCCCCTCTAAGAGACCTTTAAAGAACACCAGCTTTTCCTGGGCTTGCTGAAGCTTTACTTCAAGACTCCTCTGTACTATGGGCTCTAACAAACGTCTTGGTCTGAAGGCTGATCCTGTTCCATGCCTCTCTTGAACATGCTAGTCTTCCTTTCTGAATCTAACATTAAACTGTCTCATAAGAAATTCCTACTAAGTGACAGTGTTTCTGCTGTCATGTCTGGTCCACTAGTATGGGGTGGGGAGAAAGAGCAGGTGATGAAGAGTCTATTTTCAGTCACGGAGAAGAGCAGTTAAGAGGCTGAAGGAAAAAAGCATGAGTTGGTGGGATTGGCAGTCAACAGCCTCCGATCCCTGAAATAGTGGACTAACTAGGTGATGGTGGAGGCTGGCTTGAGAGGACCTGGCAATAATGGGGAATATGAAAATGATATGGGCATGATGGGTGTGGTGGTACACACCTGTAATCCCAGTGGGTGGGGAGGCTAAGGCAGGAGGATCGCAAAAGCCAGCCTTAGCAACTTAGCAAGGCCCTGTCTCAAAATATAAAACAAAACAAAAACAAAAGGTTGGGGATGTTGCTCAGTGGTTAAGCATCCCTGGGTTCAATCCCCAGTCTAAAAAAAAAAAAAAAAAAAAGACCTGGGCACAGGTGAACCCAGGGATAGTTAGATGTTCCCAAATACCCTTACCGGTAAACCAAATTCAATGATAAACATTTCAGCTGCTCTTTCCTTCCCCGTACATGTCATCTTTGAGGGGAAGGGGAACAAAAACAAAACAAAAGAAAAAAAACCCCACCACAACACAAAGCTACTCTTTAATGAGAGCTTCTTGAGTGCCAGGCATTGGGCCTGCAGCTTCACCAGCTCACACATTCTTTGCCACTCCAAGAGGCAGGTGTCAACTGTTCCGATGGATGACCTTATCTACACACCCGGAGGTCAGCACTGGCTGATCTGGAGGCCACAGGCAGATCTGTCCCCATCACACTCACTAGACTGGGAGCATTTTGATGTCAGACTCTGTGTCAACTCCTTCACTGCAGGTACCACGCAGAACACAGCACCAGACTAAGGAAGATGGCACTGAAGGGGAAATGCAGCTGGGAATACAGGGGATACTGTAGTTGGCAGTGCATGGGGGAAGAGAGATTGAGGCCAAGATGTGGGAATTCAGGAAAGTGTGGGTAGAAATGAAGGGGTAGGGCTGGAATGCAGGACGGATGGAAGAGAGAGAAAGCAGGCCTGAGGTGGGCGTGCGAACGCAGAAGGGAAGGGGGTTGCTGGGAAGGGGCCAGAGCTGGGGATCTGGATACAGCACAACACGCTAGCTCACCTGTGACAAGGGGCACCAGAGCGAGGCTGCAGGCCAGGAGCAGGCTGCCCGGAGCCGGGGGGCACATGGCTGTGGCTGGTGTGGTCCTGCCTGCGGAAGAGAAGCCCGTAAGCTGCGCGCCTTCGCTAGGCGCCCGACCTCTGGGGGGACAGGCCTGGGCGGCCTCGAGGCTCCGAGGGCCCCACACCATGTGGGCCAGCGCGCTCTGCCCTGCCCTGTTGCACACAAGGACGCAGCGGTAGGCTGAGCCCCGGTGAGTGCGGGTGGCACCCTCCCAGTGGCAGCCTACCTGGCGGCCACCCACTGCACGTGGCTCCCAAGGCAGAACGCCAGGGTAGGACGCCACAGCGCATGTGAGGGGCAGAACTTCATGGTCCGTGGTCCTCATTGGTCGCCTGCTTGCTCTGCCCGCCTTCCCGGAGCCTGAGCCAATGAGACCCCGGGGCCCTTTCCACACGTGACTAGAGCCTGGGAACTCTTTTCACACTGCGCAGAGTTGGGGGAGCTTGAGCAGCAGCAGGTCCTGCTTCTGGAGCAGTCCCTCCCCACAGAGGTGTGCTCCTGTGCGCATCCCCTCTTCCCTACTGTGAGCACCCCCAGAGGGAGTGTGGCCCTGTGCTTCATTGCCCATGGGCAGTTCTGGCCTCCCGGACGTGCTCTCCTAGCAGCCGTGTACCTGGAGCAGCCCTGGAAATTTATGATGCTTTCCAACACTTCCGCCCTTCTTGAGCTTTGGGAGAACTGGGGCCTTGTGCATGTGCATGATGTGTGTGTCCCCAGGAGTCACTAGCCCAGTGCCTTGGATGTGAACACACTGTTAGTATGTGCTGAATGAATGAAAGATTCCTTCTGCCCGTGAAGTTATAAAGTCTTGGTTATAAAGTCTTCCAGCTTCCCCATTGCTTTTCTGAGGCCTTGCTTTTTCAGCTGCAAAAACACTATTCTTTTTTGGAAGCAATCTAAATATGGATCAGTGGACAGATGAATGGATAAGGAGAATGTGGACTATACATCAGCCTTAAAGTAGAAGGATCTCTTACCATAGGCTGTAAGATTGATGAACTTTGAGGATATTTTTCCATGAGAAATAAGCAAGTCACCGGAACAACCCTGCACGATTCCCTTATATGAGGCATTTGAAGTGAACCGTAACTACCAGGCCCTGGGGGAGAAGGGGAATGGGAATTGCAAAATGAAAAATATTTAGAGATCTTTGTTGAACAAAATTGAACATACAATTAACACTATTGTATTGTACACTTAAATCGTTAATTTATGGATTACAATCATCATCATCATCATCATCATCATCATCATCATCATCTACTCTACATCACACTATTTTTTTGTAGTAGATTCACCAGCCCATGAAGGTCCAGTCCAATGGAGCTGCAGGCACTTGAGGGTGCAGTGCCCATGTGGCTGGAGTGAAAGTCAGCTTTGACATGCTGTTGGCAAGGAGGGGGCTTGCAGCTGAAATGGGTCAAGCCTTCCTCTCTAGGCCTGGGGAGTCCACATAAGATCTGGAGCAAAAGGAAAGTGCTAGAGAGGGAGTCTGGGTGAGGTGGTCCTCTGGTTTAGTCGCATAATGAATAATTCATGGTGGAGTCCTCATTTAGACACAGTGACAATGTTTTAGGTTTTGCAGTTAGAGGTTGTGTGTCAGCAGCAGCTGTGAGGATTAAAGGGAGCATGAAGTATTGCAAAGGGTTTATTGTAGCACAATACACTTTGCATAAAATTCACCATCTCAATACCCATACTCCAGTGGCATCTATAAATTTCACAATGTGGTGCAGCCACCATTTTTCTTCACTTCCAAAATGAAACCTGGGCAGGTTTCTCCCTTCCATTTCTCCCTTCCCAGACCTCCAGAAGCCATTAATGACTTTCTCTATGGATTTGCCTGTTCTGGACATTGGGTACAAATTGACCACTACCGTTTCTAGTATTTCACATTTGATTTTCACTCCATAGAATGCTTTGAAGTTTCATCCTTGAAAGTTGATGTAGTTTGTAACAATACTGCATTATTTTTATGGCTGAATAATATTCAGTTGTGTGAATGTTCATCAGCTGGGACACCAGGGAAGGCTCCCTGAAGACATAGTACCTCTGCTGAGGAAGGAAAGTCGTGCAGGGGTTCACCCAACACAGTGAGCCAGCAGCACCTCAGGTGCAAGAATGCTCTGCTCTGCTGGTGACCTGGAAATGAGAGGGAATAGGGGAGAGAACAAGGAACTGAGGGGAGCCCAGGGAGGCTGGGAGCTACAGGGCTTTCTGGACAGAGAAAAAGATGTTTTGCTTCAAGAGTTTCATGTTGTTGTTCTCCCGTGTTTTTAAGAACCACAGATCTCTTTTCAGGGAGCTTACATTGTCATGAAGACAGGCAGTAAGCAATATAAGGAACTGACATGTGATCTGTTAGGAGGTGACCACGTAGGAGCAGTGGAATTGCCAAGGAGTTTGAGGTGGAGGATTGGGATTTGTTCATGTATTTGCATTTAGAGATCCTGTAGCCGCAGGTGAGTTAGGAGGGCAGTGGGAGAAAGGACAGTGAGACCTGGTGGAATTTCCTGCATCCTCCAGGTAAGGGTTCTGTGGCCATGACTGTCCCCTGGCATGACAAACTTGGGGTGCTTTTGCAACATGCAGAGGGGCATTGGGTGTGGGTGAGGAGCTCAGGAGACATCTGGCAGGCCTGTGAATACGTATGGCCGACTTTGGTGTCAGGTGGTAAACAAGGCCATGTCCTTGAGCAGGAGTGCCTAGAGAGAGTGTAGGAAGGGCCGCATACAGACCCAGCACCTTCACTCTCATGGGGAAGGAGTGGGCCCCAGGGAGGAGGGCAAGTGCTGAGGGAGGGAGAAAGGGTTTTCGAGAAGTGGAAGCTGGATGGAACCAGCGCTGGGTTGAGGTAGTAAATGTGCTCTGAGCTCATCCCTTCATCCAGCAGTGTTTATTAACCAATCCATGTGCCAGGTGTCTTCCAGAACTGAGAATAGGTAACTGATAAAGCGTAGTGTCTGCTAGCCTGACCTGCTGTGCTAAGGGGAAAAAGGAACGTGGAACACACCCGGGGTTAGGAGGTGTGGGTGCAGGTGGGTGCTGCTTGGGTGGAGGGATCCAGCACTGGGGCAGCTTCTGAAGGCAGTGGAGGAAGGGCCTGGGATGGTGGGAGGAAGCCTCAGGCAGGGTGTTGGGTGAAGGGGGTCTGAGGGCTAGAGCAGTGCGGGCAGTGTGGCCACAGGGGTGAGGGGGAGGGCAGTGCAGAGGAGTGGGGAGATGCCTGGGGCAGCGGGCTCTGTGGGGTCTTTGGCTTCTATGGCAGGTGGGAAGGGAAGCCTCGGACCTCCAGTGACACCGAGACTCTGGGTTTTTGCTACACCCACAAAGGAAGCCTTACAAAGAAGCCCCAGTTGGGGTTTGTTGAGGTGGCAGGGAGTGGGAAGGATTGACCAAACAGTTCTCTGAAGGGGAAAGCCTAGCAGCTGGGGAATGAGGGGCTTCTCCTCTCACTTGTCTGTGTAACTCTTGTCTCAGAAGGGAATCTCAGAAATAAGATCCTGGGGTCCTACATACCCAGGAGGACCTTCCAACTTGGTCAGCACCCCTGCCTCTGCCTCGGTGCATACAACTGGACTAAGGGCTCCGACTTGTCACCTTGTCTCTGCTGGGTCTCAGGCATTCCTGCAGACTCCACACCTTGCTATGACCTTCTTCATGGCTCCAGTCACTTCCTTGTTCCTCAGGCTGTAGATGACAGGATTAAGCATGGGTGTGAGGACCGTATAGAAGACAGACACCACGTCATCCTGGCCAGGAGAGTGGTAGGTTGCAGGTAGCATGTAGGTGTAGACCAGGGGTCCGTAGAAGAGGTTGACAACTGTCAGGTGGGAGGAACAGGTGGCCAGGGCCTTCCGACGTCCCTCCACGGAGTGCATCCGGAGCACAGCCACCAGGATGAGGGCATAGGAGGTGGTGATGAAGGTGATGGGCACCAGGAGGACCACCACACCGGTAACAAAGAGCACCTGCTCATAGGTCTCTGTGTCTGCACAGGCCAACGTCAGCAGCGAGGGCACTTCACAGAAGAAGTGGGAGATCTTCCGAGAGCCACAGTAGGGGAACTGAAGGGTCAATGAGGTTTGGATGGAGGCATTGAGGGACCCTCCCAGCCAGGAGGCTGCGACCATGAGCAGGCAGACGCGGCGGCTCATGAGCACCGGGTAGTGCAGAGGGTTGCAGATGGCCACATAGCGGTCGTAGGCCATGAGGGCCAGCAGGAGGCACTCGGCAGCTCCCAGGAACATGAAGAAAAACATCTGTGCCCCACAGCCCCCGAAGGAGATGCTTGTCCAGCCGAAGAGGAAACCTACTATCATCTTGGGGACAGTGACTGACGTGAAGAAGATGTCCAGGAAGGACAGCTGGCTGAGGAGGAAGTACATGGGCGTGTGCAGCCGGGCCTCAGCCCAGATCAGCAGCACCATGGCCGTGTTGCCAGCCATGGCGAGGATGTAGATGAGCACCACCAGGCTGAACAGGAACAGGTGTGTTTGGCTCTCATCAAAAAGGCTGGTGAGGACAAAGCCTGGGATGGAGGAGAGGTTCCAGGGTCCTCTGCCTGCCTCCTGCCATGCCTCCCTGTTAGGGGAAAGGGAGCCAGCTCACCAAGGACCCAGCAGGCGCCTTCACTCAGGGAGGGAAAGGTGGAGGTAAAGGTAGCAGGACAGCACGGGAGCCCGAGGGGGTAGGAGAAGGTATTCACAGGTTCTGGGACACAAGGAGTCTCCATTGTGTGGGTGGACACTCCTTCACAATGGAAAATGACTACAAAAGGCCCGGCACTTGGCCAGAGCAGTGTCCAGAGGGAAACTTTAGCACCACATGTGCATTCTGGAAGAGAGGAAATGCTAAAAACCAGTGATGTAAGTATCCATCTCAGAGAGTCAGGAGAGGGACAGCACGTTACAGTGCCCCATGCTTAATAAAATGTGCATAGTTAATATTTTTAATCCCAAGTAAACAGAAAAGCAAATGCACGTTGGGAAAGATTTTAAAGACTTTTACTTTTGACTAACCTGAAGACTACATCCACAAATATGCAAGTTATATGGTTCAGAATTCTCATTTATGTGGGGATCCATGTGAGACATTTCCCTTGGATATGGCTGTGTGCCCAGGTCTGGTGAAAAAGTGGTCTCCACAGCTGCACAGCTGTGCTGTGCCAGGTCCTCCAGCTGTCTTGTCCCCCAGGAGTCCTGGGTTGGCATTGTGCTTGGGTGCAGGGGGTGTTTTTATGTAGGGTTTTGGGAGTATGTTCTCATCCTCAATCAATTGTGCTTTCTCCTTATTTCAATAGTTCCATGATAACTGAGGGTTGTCTTTGTAAGAATAGCCTTTATAAATTTTAAATAAAGATCATTTAGGTAGAGTTGCATGGCAAGGAACATCAGGCTCAGCTATGGTGGTAAGGCCGCCTGCAGGCATCTTAGGAGGCAGGCAGGAGGGGAACCAGAGGTGAGGCCATAGAGAGTTGGTGAACCCCTGCTCTACTGTCAAAGCCCTGGGCTACCATGCCTTTAGGAACCCTGGTCCCAGGGCATGCTTGAGCTCTAGCTTAGGTCTACAGCAGATGACTCAATAGAGGGTTGGGAGGGGAGTGAGATGAGCTGCAGGGTTCTGTAAAGGAGCTGAGGCTGTGAGAGAGGCTGGAACTGGTGGACCAGCTAGAGGGAGGGCAGCACGGTGTCTTGGAGGCACACCAGAGATATGATAATCCTGCATGCCAGCAGGGCCCTGGGGTCCACCAGGGAATCTGATCCCTGAGACTGGGCTTCCAGGCTGCTGTGGTGGGCCTGTGTGGGGACCCACTGACTAGACCGCTGCACTCATCTTACATGCTGAGGCCAGGATCTTCCTTGCCCACAGTTGGACAGCTAGGAGCCACTGCAGGAGCCGTTGTCCCTAAGGGGCTTCCTGCTCTTCCTGCTATAGCAGGAGTTCCCCCTTCTCTACATCCCTGAACTACCTAGACCCAGGCTGCTGGTTGGTCCTGGGTGCACAGGTCTCAGATCTGACTCAAGCAAGTTCAGAGCTTGATTATCCCAGGGTCCCATAGTCCCCTCCCAAAGCTGAGCACAGAATTGCCACTGTTAAATCCAAGTGTTCCATACCAGGCTCCTAGTGAAGATGGAACATACTGCTTCTATTTTCTATATTTTGTACTGCATCTTAGAGTCTCAAGAGTCTAGAGCCTGCATCTTCCAGGACTGGCTGATTCCTGGACATGGGGAACAACTGGCCCATCAGCTGCCTCTGACATGTAGACCATTCAACTGGAGCTTGTGTCCCTCACCACCTGCCTGTGCCAGGCTCCTACAGTTTGGGCCACTATCCTGTTCTGGATATCCCCAGGACGAGGTGCTGGGCAACTAGAGACCACCCCATAGCCCAGAGTGTGTCAGAATCATTCAAACTATGCAATCTGAAGCTTGTGCCATTGCTAGCCCTCCCTTGCCTGTTGCATCCCACAAAATACCCAACAAAGGCTTTGCCGATTCCACACTCAGCCTCCCAGTGGATTAACCCTGCTGCCTCCGAGTGGCATGCTCACTCCTCTTGGGAACTGTGAATCAAAGTCATCTTTCCAGGCAGTGCCTTACCTGACCCGAATAAAAATGGTCTCAGGTACATTTAGAAAGTTCCCCTAAAGAGAATTTTCTCCTGTCCTTGTTTTAGGCATAGCTTGTTTTCTGTCTTTAATGTCTCAGAAGCATTGGATTTAGCATCGGGAAGGAACCTGGTCCCACATCCCTATTTTGTTGGTCACAGTATAGCTCCGAACCTTGGCCAATAGCTCTGGACCTTGCAGGCCACATCTGAAGTCCTCTACTGGGTGCGGTCATTGCACAATATTTAGCAGCATCCCAGACTCTGCGCTCTAGGTGGCAGTGGCAACCCTTCCCAAGGATGTCACCTGCAGGGCACTAGCACCAGTGGTGAGATCTTCAGCGGTGGAGCGCCCCCCCATGTTAGTTATTGTTAGGTGCAGGACAGGCTGAACTAAATTGTCTGCAGGGCATGCCAAACAAAGTTAGCTGCAGGGTGATCCGGCCACTCAAACCCCCCCCTGTTTGGTTATTTATCTAACCTGTTTGCTTCAAGTCCAAATGCTCAAGCCCCCACTCAAGGCTGAACGCTTCACTCCCCTGCTAAAGGCTGAACACTTAACCCCCCTTGTATCAACAAGGCAGCTTGCACACCCAGAGACCCTGTTAGATTTAGGCATACAGCAGAAGGACTATAAAAACCTTCCCCTGCCGCCCCCCCCCCCCGTTTTTCTCCTCTTTTACACTGCTACAATAAAGACCTCTTGGTCGCTCCGAGTGTTGTGGTCACTTTCCTTTCAGTTATTGTCCTCTCCCTTGCCTCCTCCTTCACCAGGGCAAATAAGAACAACAGCTCACATGATTAAAATCCTGGTCAGTTGGATGTCCTTTGCTGGTTTGCCCAGTTAGAGCTCTGTGTTCTAGGGTGCAGCCTCTGCAGTCAGGCTGCCTGGGTGTAGGTCTCAGCTGTCTCCCAGCCCCCTGGGTGGGCAGCTTACCCAATCCCTCATCTCAAATACGGACTACTGAGAGCATTCAGTGGTTTATACGTGGGCAGTACCTGGGAGAGGGTTTGCAGGAGGAACAAGCCATTTGGGTACCAGCTGCAGATGACATCAGTGTTTTCATAAACCCAAGCCTCTGCTTACCTCTCTAAAATGGGATCATCAGGCCTATTTCACAGGACTATTGTGAGAGGGTTGAATAAAAAAACTGGGAGCTTGTGCTTTCCCATAGAAGATATGTAGTAAATGTTAGCACTCTTCCTTTCCTCTTAAGCAAGATGGTTTTGCAAAATAGTTTTCATGCAGAATCATGCAGTTGACATTTGCACTTACCTTCAAAGGGCTCCTCGTCCCTCCCACTTGGAGATTTCCTTTCCAATTGCTTTGTCTCCTAAACCATTGGGGTGTTTTGTGATTGGGCGGGTGGCTCTCCTTATGTAGACTATGAATTACCTGAGACTAGGGATTATGTCTGTCTTGTATATTTCTCCACAAAATATGGAGATTCATCATGGTTCCCATTTAGTGCTGGTGGACTGCAGGTACGTGTGTGGTAAACATGTGAAAGAAATGCACCCTTGTTCACAAAACACTGCTGCCTCAATGTCCTCCCTCATCACCATCTGAATCTGGCATCTCCTTTGCAGGGCTGTGATGCCTGCCTGCCTCCCAGAAAGTCCTGCCACTGTTGGTGTTTTCCTTTGTGGCCAATTCTTAGCATGGATACACACATCTGCATTGCAGTATGTGTGTGCCTGTGGGTGCCTTGTGTACTTGTGTGTGTGTGTCTGTGTTTGCCTGTGTGTGTATGGGCCTGTGTATGTGTGTCTCAAAATAATTAGGGGAATTCTTTTTCTTTCACACGGTTTCAGAAAAGAATCCATTTTTCTCTCCTGTCCTTGCAGAAGCCTAGGTTAGAATTGGTGAACTGGGCCATTGAAAGCTGGACAAGAATCCAAGCCCCTGGCTTATTCCCCGACAGTCTGCTCCATTCCTCCTCCTTTCCTCCCTTTCTTTTTTCTCTTTTTCCTTCCTCTCTTGTTCTCTCACAGAGCAAACCCTTGACTTTCACAATTGAAGACAACTCACTTATGGAAAGGGAGTGTTAAAATAACTTCAGCTGTTGGAGACTTCACGTCTGGAGAGTCTCCACGTCACACAGGCTATGGCTCTGCCTTTCCATGGGCCATCTCCAGTTTGGAGGCTGCCTGCATGGGGCACGGTTGGCCATCCCCTGTCCTGCCTCCCCTCCCGTGACACCCCTACTCACCTCACACGGCCCCAGCCCACAGTCTCCATCAGGACACTTGCTCTCATGCTGTCTCTTCTCCTTCTCCCTCGTCCTTCTGAGCTCCAGGTCACAGCTCAGAAACCAGGGCAGTTCTCTTGGGAAGTTCGCACACAGGGCTGCGACGGCTGAGGCGTGAAGTCTGTGTCCTTCCGTGGCAGGAGGAGGGCTCCTCACTTTCCAGAGAGCCCCTTCTTTCCTTTACTGCAACTAGTGTGAGCTCCCTCCCACTTCAGAATGGTGGGACTGAAGGGCTCTTGCCCTTGACCTGGCCGGTTGTCCCAGCCCCAGAGGCTGGGATGGCACAAGCCTGGTTAGCACTCAGAATCCAGCTCTGCGACTGAGGTTGCTGTGCTGCATTCCCGAGATGACAGGAACTGCTTGGTCCCAAACCCTCCAGTCACCCATGAGGCCAAGGGGTCCAGAGCAGAAGTGTCAGGCCGTGTGCAAGTTGAGGTGGTCTGTGGAGCTCAGGGCACAGGACACGCGCACTTCCAGGAGTGAGGTCTGCTCTGTCTGGGATGCCCCTTGGTCTCTGGAAGGTTTGGAAGATTTCCAGGTGATTGAATATGGAAAGACTTCCTAGATGGGAGTCTAGGATCTACTGAGTTGGAGACTTCAGAGATGGAGGAATGACACATGTCAGCTGCTGGTGCATTCGGGGCACCTTAGACCTGAGTATGGTCTCTGGACCAACAGTGTCAGTTGCTGGAGTAGAGGGGAAGCTCTCACTCTCTGCCCTGGATTCATCAAATCAGAGACTTGGTGGGTCCCAGTCTCCTTTAACAAGCCCTGCTGCAGCCCCCAGCTCTCAGCCAGGGGCAGTTTCACCCCACAGGGGACATCAGTCAGTGTCTGAAGGTGTTTCTGATTGTCCTGAGAAGGAGGGGGCACTGCTAAGGGCATCGAGTGGGAAGGGGCTAGAATAGCACTCGTGGCAAAAATCAACCAGTCTGAAAGGTACCTGGTACCAGAGTTGGGCACACCTACTCCCGACCTGCTTGCTGCAGTGAATTTGGTCTGTCCCAAGTGCTGCTGGCTCTCAGAAGGCAAGGATACCCTGCCTGTGAGATGTTGAGGTCAGCAGGGCACACTCTGGTGGGTGGGCGAGGCAATGGGTAGCTGGGAGGATGGATGTGTCACCATTACAGAAGAAAAGTCAAGGCTGAGTCTCAGTTGAAAGAAGGAAGGGGGAGATTTCGAAGGCATGACAGTTCATTTCCTTCCCAGCATCCACACAATCTCAGGACACAGACACTGACAGGTCTGAGTGACTGAGCAGCTTGGCCCAGGCAGCCACTTGGCTGTGGTGGCATCAGAGGTGTGAGACGTGCACAGAAGCCTGGCAGGTGCTGCCACTTTGTGATGCATGTAAGCTCAGTCTCTAGAGGGGTGATGGTGGCGGGATCACTTCTGTCCTGCCAGGCAAATGCCTGGCCTAAGGACAGAACCTACACAGGTCTGCCAACTTGCTTTGCTGTTCTGCAAACGTGGCTGGAATCAGAACTTGGCACCAAGGACACAACGAGAATGAGAGAGCAGGGAGCTGTTTTGTCACTAGTTGACACAGGCCTGGGGGAGGAGAGGCAGACGCCTCCTGCTCGTCTGCTGCAGCAGGGGCTTCTCAGCTCTGCCGTCTCTGGGCACACAGGTGGCTCATGTCCCCACCCGCCTGCCTTGTGTTCTAGCACTGTGCCCAGTGTGCCTCTTACAGGCCAGCAGGAAGCCAGGACCCAGAGGAACAGAGAGGCCATTGACTCTTTCTGGCCACATCCTGTGCTTGTTTTAACAACATTCTAGCTGCTGTCCAAAATTGGTAGTGACTAGTCTAAGTGATAGTCTGATTCAAATAGCTACCTTAAAAAACACAATCTATAGACCTATTTTAACCCCAGGACACAAGCTTCCTAGAAACGGATCCAATCAAACCCTGCAAAGATGCTGCATATATGCCAAAGGAAAAGCAGGAGGAGGGAAATGAAGCTTTCTCCCAGCTCCCGCCCCTCGAACCCCTTCCCCCCATCCTTAGCTAAATGCTGGAGAAGACCCAGGGTTAAGGACAGGCGAGAGGTTTACAGGGGGAAGAGCCTCGGGGAGGGAGCATGCTTGTTTCAGAACAGCTTCTTGAGGAAGCCCTGGGTTCTTTCTTCCAGATTCTTTACAGATGAGGGGTGGCGGGCCTCACCTGTGAGTCCCTGAGCCCCATAGCCAGAATGGTCAGTCTTCCAAACCCGATGGCCAGTTCTTTCCTCCTGGCTGGCTCCCTGGTGTTTCCCAGGGTTTTCTGTGAGGGAATGAAGTGACTCAGAAGGGAGACACACCTAGATTTCAGTGTGTTTTAAGAGAGCAAGTGTCCAAGTCAGACATAAAGCTTCTGGCGTCCTGAGAGGCTGGGCTCCTCAGGAACACAGGCTGGGACTCCTCAGTGGTGACAATGTGCCCTTGGGGCCTGGGGCCCAGGGCACTGTGGAAAGGGCTGTCTGCGTTCCCAAGGCACCTGGGGCAGGCTGGGGGATGTACACAGATCAACACCTCGTGTCCAGGGAAACACCTGCCAGGGGACAGGTAGACAAGCCGAGGTCCTTCTTTCCTGCCACCCTTCCTTCCTCTCTCAGCTCGGTTCCAATGTGTTCTAATGTGTTTTCTTCAATTTGAAAGAGTTGAGAATGGGAAGCAAGCTAAGGTTTCTTTAAGCCCTATTTGTGTCAGACATGCAGCACATTTCCTCATTGAACACAGCAGTATGAAGGGGTAATAGATCATTATTTTAAACAAGAGAAAACAGAAGTTCAGAAGGTTAACTAGCATGGTGCTCAAGATGGTCTGCTGTATAAATGGCAGGTCTGGTCTGTGAGTCCAGTCGAGGTCCCGACAGAGCCTTGCCTTGGGGTCTAGGCGTCAGCCAGCAGGCCCTTTAGAAGCCCTGGGCACGCCCTTGGGGCTTGGATGGGGCCGGTGTGCCCACAACATGCCTGTTCAGAGCTCAGGTCTCTGCAGGCTCAGTAAACTGACATCTTGGATTGAACTTCCTTGCTGGAAACAATGACTCTCGCCTATTTCTCAACAGAAGATTCCCGATTGTTCGTAAGCAGTGGAATGACCGCCCGGCCGGCTTTGAGTAGTGCAAAACAGATTTTAAGGCATTTTCCATGCCCAGTGTCTCATGACTGCAGTTTGGTTCTTGAGGTAGCTGCGCATCCGATAAGCAAGCATGTGTTGCTGTGAGGAGTGCTCCCAGCCCCTGGAGGCAGCAGCGTGCTCAGAGTCTGGCCTCAACACTAGGAGCCTTGACCTATGGTGAACCCTATCACTTTGTTTTGCAGAGATGGAAATTAGGACTCCAACAGGATTGCCTCTTTCCCGGAGCAGGAGCCTGGGATTGCCAGTGGCTCCCACAGCTGCCAAGTGCGTTCATTTATAACCAAATGTCAGCACCCTTCACTGCCGCGTGTCCCACTCATCCCTTCTTCCTTCTGCTTGCTCAATTCATTTGTGCTGTCCCCTAAGCATACTTTGGCCTCATGCTGGACTCACTTCTGGGGCTGGAAGCTGCACACTCAGCATCGCCTTGATCTTCTTCTAACATTCATATGCAGATCTCCTCGCCTGCCCCAGGTTCCAGGGCCACAGAAGCCCTGGGACATGCAGGCCAGAGGCCAGGGAGGAAGAGCATCCCTCACCAACACAGACCTGGCAGGGAGGCTGGGTGGCTCCCTGCTCACTGTGGCACGTTGCTCTAGGGAGAGTACACTGCACGCACTCATGTGGCTGTGAGTGTAGAGAGTGAAATGGAAAATACGAGTCTCTTTTTAAAAAAGGGCTTCACATTTACAGGAGAGCCTGGGGAGTCTGGTTTTCTTTTCTTTTCCTGCAACCTCCCTCCCACTCCTGTTGCTTTTTCTCTCTCCAGTTTCCAGCTATCCCTTCTCTGTCGTGGTGACACAACCTTGTATCCAAGGCACTGACCCTTAGTGGGATGAAAGTGGCCTGCAGGGCTTCACACAAGCCCTCTGTCTGGGAGTTTGGTGTGGGCCTGGCATTCAGTCCCACGTGGCTCCTGTGCTGACTCCTTGCAGGGCGCCTGCTGCCAATGCCAGGGGAAGCCTTGCCTGCTGCTAGGGCTGGGTTGCGGCCTGTTCTCCTCTTGATGCAGCCTCATGCTTGTTCATCTGACAGTGCCTCCCTCCAGGAGGGCTTGCAGGGAGGGAAGCAAGGACATATCCTTTATCCATTTAGTCCCTTGGGGACTCTCTAAAAGCAAAATATCAGAAGGGTTAGGGATGCAGCACAGGGGTAGAGCCCTTGCCTAGTATGCGTAAGGCCCTGGGTTCAATCCCTAGCACCAAAAGAAAAAAAAAAAGAAGCATCCCTAAGAAGGTGAGGCTTTGGGAAATGGCTTCCTTGGTTTAATTCTGACTCTCTCCTTACTAATCACGTGGCCCTGAGAAAGTTACTTAACTTACAGCCTCCTTTGGGTCTACAGATGTAATAATCCATACTTCATGTGTTTGCTGTGACAACATAAAGATCCTAGCCCAATCATGGCCACTGGCAAGGGCAGGGCAAACAGTAGCTGTTGTTACTGTTGATATCCAGAATAATACTAATAACTGCACCGAAGGCTATTTATAATGCCCATGTCAACATGCAATATTAACAGAAAGGTTTCAATGTGCGTGAAAAATACAAGGATCACTGTATTTTACACAGGAATGTTCAATTGTTGCCTGTGGAAAAGAAATTCCAGTAGGGATTAATGCAGGATGGTCAGCTTAGGTCCAGAAACCCAGCCATGCCAAAATGGAATTAGTGCAGCTTTAAGTCATAGCACAAAAAACCAGTGAACTGCATGACCAAGTCATGCCATGGGAGAACTCGACTGTGAAACTACGAACCCCGCAGTGCAAGGCCCGGGGTCATCTCTTACCAAGGAGAAATGTGTGGGTATCTGGGTTTTCACTTGGGCAACCACAGCATTCAGAAAGTGTGAAGAAAGTAGGGGGAAAACAGGTCCCCCCAAGACAGGGCTGACCACGTGTGTGCCCACTGCTGGGACCAGGACTCCATGCTGGTCCTGATCTCATCTGCCGAGGGCCACCATAGGTTGTGACAGTGAATGAACCCAAGCAATACTGCAAAGGACATAAGCTCTTCTTTATGGCCCAAGGGGTGAGAGCGAGCACAAGAGCCTCCCCAGCAGTGTGGACCTCTCACTTGCAGAGAACTGTTTTATACATGTTGAAAAGAGACGGGAGGATTCAGGATCTGGAGATGGTGCATGATGAGAATTTTCTTCACCTTTTTCTTTTAGTCCGACTACCAAGCCTTACTCCTCCTTTATAATAATAAATGTAAGAACATAAATGGATTATGTCCAGTCAATCAAGTCTTGGTAAGTTCAAGATGTCAGGCTGTTGGATTTTTCTGTGCAACAATTTACGAGAATACATGTCTGGTTCTGGCTCATCCCTAAGGAATTAGTGGGACTTAAAACTGATTATCACACTCTCCTGCTTGGGTAACAGCAGAAATAATTATTTTTGTTTATTTATATGAAGCTATTCTCCAGATTGAGTTAATGGCAGAAGACTCAAACCCCAGGAGGGCAAAGCTATGTCCGTGGGTGGCTCCGGCTGTCTGGGGGGAGCTGGGAGGACTTGGTCTCTCTGGCCCTGGGCATGTGATCCTGCTACCCCCCACCCCAGCACTCTTGGTGGGCAGCTCTGGGAAAGCGGGAGTTCCCTGAGCATGCAGCATTAGTTCTGGGTGATCAGCACCAGCCAACAAGCCTGGTTCTCAGGGGCCTGGGGACCCAGGGGGTGCTCCTGGGCCCCTTGGGCATCCCCACAATTAGCCTGTGCATGTTGGCACTTCCAGTGGGTGATTAAGTGATATTTTCTAAACAGCACTGCTCCTCCTTACACACAATTATCTTGTCCTCAGAGGGTCCTGTACTCAGGCTGTCCCTTCTCTGAGGGCTGGGTGCGCCTCCTGGCTGGCCAGAGCCAGCTTACCCTCTTTGTCACTTTTCTCTTTGGTGAGCCTCCCTAACAAGCTGATTATTTCACACTCTTGGCACGTGCAAAATCTTAGTGTTTAAAAGTTATACTTTTAGATATAAATGATGAATTATAGTTATGTCTACTGTGGTAAAAAAAGGTGCTGTGACTCATGAGTACTACCACGTGGAGTACTTCAAGGTGGAAAAATTAAATCGAGCTAATGAGCACCCCATCACTCACATGCTTATCACATTTTGTAGCGATCACACTTGAAATGTGCCCTCAGTGATTTTGAAATATCATTATTCACTCCATTCACCACCCTGTCCAGAGCATCTCAAAGACAGTGCAGCAGCCCTTGCTGCTCCTAGCTGGGGCTTTCAGCTGCAGCTGCCCAAGTCCCTTTCCTCCTGCTCTGTGCTTTGTGGGTTTGTCTCCAATCACACACATGAGTGGGAACATGTGGCTTCTGTCTTTCTGTGTGTGCTCTATTTTACTGATCATAAAGTTTTCCAATCTATCTCTGCTGTTGCTAATGGCAAAATTCCTTACTAATGGCAAAATTCCTTACTTATAAAAATCTGAATGGTGTGTCCATCTGTATGTATTCCACATTTTCTTTATCCGTTCATCTGTTGATGGACTCTTCGGTGATTCCTTATCTTGGCTATTGTGTGTTGTACCACATCAAACATGAGACATAGATATCTTTTTGTCATACTGATTTAATTTTTTTTGATAACTACCCATCAATGGGAAGCTGTGTTTGTAGTTTGTTGAGGAGATTCCATACCTAGCTGCATTATTCTGGCTGAACTAGTTTACATTCCCACCAATAATGTTGAAGGGTCTCCCTTCTCAGCCTCCTCACCAATACCATGTCATCTTTTGCTGTTGGCCATTCTGACTTCTGAAGGCCCATCTCATGTGATCCGGTTTGCACCTCCCTGATGCTACACAGACCTGTGTGCATGGACAGTGGTTCCAGTTCATGCTTCCTTGAGGGGATGAGTGCCGAGAAACCCCAGGCCATCTTTCTCCCGTTCCATGTGTAACTGTCTGAGACCCTGCCAACCTGCTTCCCACCGGGTGCCTGCTGTGTCTCACCAGCACCAGGCAAACACAAGGACTCCGATTGCTCTCAACACAGGTTTTCCATTTAAAAAAAAATTAAGGCCATCTTAGTAGGTGTGAAATGGTATCTCCCTGTGGTTTTTTTGTTTCTTTCTTCTAGACGGGGTCTCTAAGTTGTCCGTGCTGGTCTGGAGCTGGAAATCCTCCTGCCTCAGCCTCCCGAGTAGCTGGATCATAGGTGTCCCATCTCTTGTTGGATAAATGACTTTATTTTTCCTCTTCTTCAGAATCTTCTCCCTGTTGATAGTGTTCTTTGATGGACAAAATTCTTAATTTTAACATAGTTCAGCTGATCTTTTTTTTCTTTTGTTACTTGTGATTTTGGTGTCATAGTTTAGAAATCATTGTCAAATCCAATGTACGAAGCTATCCCTTATATTTTCTTTAATGAGTTTCATAGTTTTTATTCTTTGGTCTCAGTCTTGGATTTTTTAAACTAATTTTTGTACATCATGTAAATTTTGATTTTAGATTGTGGATATATTTTCCCAGCACCATTTGTTTTCAGTAATGGTTCTTTTCCCCTTGAATGATCTTGGCAGGCTGTGGAAATAGTGTGCCAAATTCAATGGACCCTAGGTGTCAAGTTTCTTTCAGGCTCTCAGCTCTATTCCTTTGGTCTATATGTAGATCCTCATGCAAGTACCGTACTGCCTCTTTATTATAAATATTAACTCATTACTGGTGCAGAATCATGGATTTCACTGTGACATTCCCATACATGCATGTATCAAGCTTTGATTGCACCCATCCTCCTTACTACCCTTTCTTTCCCTCCCGCTCCACCCCTCACTCCAATCCTCTCCATCCACTCTCCTTTCCATACTAGTCCCTCTCTGTTTTCAGATTTCCACGTCCTCTTTCTTTTGTTTGTTATTTCCGTATATCAGGAAAAAAATGGGTCTAACTTAACATGAGGATCTCTAGTTCCATTCATGTTCCTGTACATGATTTGATCCTTCTTAATGGCTGAAGGAAAAAAAATAGTGATTGTGAATACCCTATGAGTGGTAACACTCCATTGTGTATTCACACCACATTTCCCTTAATCATTCATCTGTTGAGGGACACCTAGCCTGGTGTTGCTATAAACATGGGCATTCGGTGTCTCTTTTGTATGCTGATTTAATTTCTTCCAGGTACATCCTCAGGAGTGGTATAGAAGGATTATATGGCACTTCTATTTTTGTTTTTTTGGGGAAACTTTGTACTGTTTCCATAATGACTATACTAGTTGAGATTCCCACCAGCTATTCGTAAGGGTTCTTTTTTTATTTGTTATATTAATTTTTTAATAGTCATTCTGACTGGGGTAAGGGCGCATCTCAGTGTAGTTTTGATTTACATTTCCCAGATGGCTAAATATTGGAAGCATTTTTTTCATACACTTATTGGCTGTTTGTAGTTCTTCCTTTGAGAACTGTCTGATCTGATCATTTGCCTATTTACTGAATGGGGACTATTTGTTCTTCTGTCCATACTGATTGGTTATCATAATTCGGTCATAACTTTTAAAATCAAATTGTCTCATAACTTCATCAGTTTCCAAGATTGTTTAGGCTGTCTTAATGTTTTATGTACTTCTGGTTCTTTTAACCCCTATACTTCCTTTTCTGTGGGTAGTTGATGTTAATTTGGGAGTGCACTGTTTCAATTCCTTTCTTCTCCCATTTTCTGAATATTTTCTTGTTATTTTGTAAGTGGTTAGTTTGAGGATTACAATTGATCCCCTAAACAGATTTAGTTTAAATAGCATGGAAACATTCTGCTCCTATCTCCCTACCTCTACTTGATGTTGCTCCTGTCACAGATTTTTATAGATTATGTTATTATTTGTGTAAACTTGGAGTTATTGTTTTATGCATTTGCCTTAAAACCACATAAGATTACAGAGGAGTCACAAACATACTGATTTTTATATTTACTTTTACAGTTACTTTTGACAGTGTCTTTATCTGCTCACCATGGCTTTGGGTTGCTATCCAGTGTCCTTTGATTTTAGGGAAATGTGTCGATTTCTTTTTCATTCCTGAAGGAGAGTTGAGGAGGATACAGAACCCTTGGCTGTTTTTTTTTTTTTTTCTTTCAGCATTTAAAATTTTTCTTCCCACTGCCTTTGACTTCCATGGTGTCTGCAGAGAATTCGATGGTAATCTTATTGTGAATGCCTCATGAGTGGTTTTAACCCACAGGCCTATTTTTGTGGTTGGGTTTTTGTTTTGTTTTGGGGATTGAACTCAGGGTTGCTCTCGTTCTTATAGAACTACAACCCCAGCCCTTTTCTAAATTTTATTATGAGACAGGTCCTGCTAAGTCTCCCAGACTGGCCTTGCAGTCCTCTAGCCTCTGGAGCTGTGCACACACACGTGCATACCATGATGGTTCACTTCTGGCCTCAAGTCGACTCTCCTGTACTGTACATAGGAGTGTCCTACAGGCAAACAGCTCTGTTCACTCTTTTAATTCTTTTTTCCCCTCTGCCCCTCATGCTGGATAATTTTAATTGTTTTTGTAATTTCAAATATAAATTGGCTCATTCTTTCTTCTGCCTGCTCTGGCCTGCTGTTAAGCCCTTCTAGTTAGGTTTTCATCTGGTTATTGTGCTTTTCAGCTCCAGAATTTCAATTTGGTTTCTTTCTATAATTTCTGTCTCTTTATGGTTGTATGTAGTTTTCCTTTACTTCCTCAGGGTGCTTTCTATCAGCTCTGTCAGTATATTTCAGACTAGTGAATTAGAGCTGTTGTTGAAATCCAAAGTTAGGTTCATTTTTAACTGGGTAGAAGAATCAGTCAGACATGTTTTAGGTACATTTATGGTCAATTTTTTTCTTGAAGGATGGTTAGATATTCTGAAATAAAGTATGCCCATGTCCCCACATTCTTCTATTAAATACTCACCTGTGCAGAACCAGGGGTGGGGGGGCACGTGCTACTGGGAATCTCCTTTTCTCCCAGTTGACAACACCATGATTTCCTGGTTCACAGAAATCAATTAAACAAATTATTAAAAATGGGAATAAAGATCCTTAGAGAATTGAGTTACGCCAGCCGTTTTGTCTGGTTCAACCTCGGGGTGGAGTTAGGCTGATAGAAAGGGCTCTGCAGCAACCCGTCAGGGGAGGTCAGATGTCCCTAGGGTACACACTTTAATGTCTCTTAGCCACATCTTCCCAGGCTTCCTGGAGTCTGGGTTCTCATGGTGGCTTTTCACAAAATAAAAAGCATTCAGCGTGGACCAAGCCCTCCCCAGAGTGTTGGAATAACTTTCAGTTTACAGCTAGCAGCTAGCAGCTGTGAGCAGCTCCGAGTGCTTGAAGAATCGACACTCATTCAGGCCTGATAGGGATTCCTGCAGGATGGGATGCACAGCTCTAGTGAGCTGTTAGTGAAACCACATCCTTAGCATTTATAGTTAGCATTACCAAGCTGTCAGGCCAGGAAACTGATAACCAGGAGCTTCGACATGGAACTTCTAACTTAGAAACTCCCTCCTCTAGGGACAAAGACCCTTCCTGATGATAGGAATATTTAGAACATCCTCATAATGTGGTTACATTAGGCAGAAGATGATTGGCTTATGGATACTATCTTGCTTGTGTATGATTGACGGGCACGCCCCACTAGAACCCTATAACAATTGTATGCATTCCAAAAATAAACTGAGCTACTGGACGACAACTTGAGGATTGTCTCCTGCCAGTTCTCTCACCAGCTCCCAGAGTCTGTGTGTTGATTCCGCCCACTGTGACAAGGTAGCCAAGCAACTAATTGACCAGAACCTCTCCCTTCCCCAGCAGCCCTGCGCCTGTGGTACTAAAGAGGGGGCCTGATGTGGTTCAGTTCTGGAGCAGTTCCTCCTTTCTCTGCCTTCTCCTGCCACCATTGTGAAGACTCGACCCCACTGTGTGGTTTTACAGATTCAGTGTTACTGTCCTGTCGTAGGGACCCCCCTGAATTTAGAAGCCTGGCTTCAGAACTAGGTGTGACCTGGGGCAGCTCACTGAACATGTTTGTGACTCAGGGAAGACAGTGTCCCTATCATTATGTTGAGAATAAATAAATAATGCACAGGGAATAGTCCTGCATTTGCTGCTTTTCAGCAAGGTCGGGACAGGATCCTGGGAGCCTGGAGTCGGGCTTCTCCTGCGTCATCTTACTTATACTTGGGGCATGAGCGTGGCATGACTCCAGGTGTCCAAGGTATGGAGCACTTTATTGTCTGTCAGAAAGTCCCAGGCATCAGTCCACCTTCCTGATGGGCACACTGTTTTATGTGTTTTTATTTGCAATTTGTTTTCCATAATTTCACTCCTGAATAATAGCATTTTAGAATTGAGAGTGATACCAAAAGATGTCATGATTAACCTGTGTCATCAAAAAGAGTGCAGTGGAGGCTAACTGTGCCATCTCCTAAGCCACTAAGGCACACAGCTAGGTGGCAGAGCCAACAGTGCCCAGGAACCATCCTTGTGGAGACTTTGGGAGATGGACAGGAACAAGAACCAGCGCTCCATGTTCTCCTGGTGTCCAGATGGTCATGTGAAAAGCAAGACCGTCCACAGGATGTCTCTACTTGGTCTATGTAATGTGAAGCTGTGAGTGTGATAGGTTTTTCACGTGCCTTTCTTTTGAGCAACCAGCTCAGCCTGCTGCCCTCAGGTGTGCCTCTACCTAAGCCTCCACTAGAGGTGTGCGTTCCCAGGGAGCCTGTCCTCACCTGGAGACCACAGTGTGCGACTGCTGTGGACACTCCATGTGCACTGGGCCTCTCTCTCCATCCCTGCTTCCTCTTGAGCCCTTGTTTTTCAAACCCAGACAGGTTCCTGTATCTGCTTCCTGTTCCATAAGAACGAGAGGCTGTTCCTGTGACCTCCCAGCGACTGGGTGTTCAAGGGCACACTCTTCTTCCTGGTTCCCAGGATGTGTTTTGTTCTAAACTATTTCTTTATTAATGAACTGGCCACAGACAGTTTTGTAGGGAATCACATATCTACCAAACACTGGGCAGAACCACCCTCAAAACCCCAGAGCAACTTAATAATGGCCAAGTAAAATCTCAATATTCACTATGGAAGAGGAATTATGATGACACATTTTACAGGATAAACTTCAAAAGGCACTTCAAAAATATGAATCAGGGATGGAGCCAAATACATCTCCTAGAATCTTAGGAGAGAATTGGGAAACATTTTAAGTATGGAAATGATCTTCGAGATCAAGTTCAATGTCTTAATTGGCACAGAGAAGTTAAACACAGTTCTTTTTTTCACACGGCTGACAGGTGTCCAGGCTAGGTGTCCAAGCGTCAGGTTCTGTTCATTTCAGCTAAGTTAGACCATAGGTCACAGAGCGGTGGAGGGAATAGCACTTTACCTTGCAGGTGCCACAGGTGTGGAGCTCAGGCTCGCTGCTGCTGCTGGTTGGTCCTGAGTCTGCAGCTGGGGAGGCTGTTCATGTCCACTTTAAAGTGCCCCTTCGCCCCACCACCTTTCTCAGTGCAGTAAGTACATCCTTGTTCCTCAGGCTGTAGATGAGGGGGTTGAGCAGGGGGGTGAAGATGGTGTTGATCATGGAGAGCCCTTGGTCCTGCTCTGCAGTGTGGGCAGACTGGGGGGTCATGTAGATGACCAGGGCTGGCCCATAGTAGAGGCTAACGACAGCCAGATGAGAGGAGCAGGTGGCCAAGGCTTTCCTCCTGCCCTCTGGAGAGTTCATCCTCAGGATGGTGAGGAAGATGAGGATGTAGGAAGAGACAATGAATCCCAGGGGGAGAAGCACAAACACGATGCAGATGATGGACACCACTGTCTCGTAGAGGGAGGTGTCTCGGCAGGAGAGCTTTAGGATGGCCGGCATCTCACAGAAGAAGTGGCGGATTTCCCTGGAGCCACAGAAGGGGAAATGCATGGTGTAGATGGTGTTGACCAGGGAATTCAGGGCCCCTCCGCCCCAGCACACCAGCGCCATCTGCAGGCAGACTCTGGAGTTCATGATGGCTGGATATCGCAGGGGGCTGCAGATGGCCACGTAGCGGTCATAAGACATGAGGGCCAGCAGCAGGCACTCGCCACCACCAAGGGCAAAGAAGAAGAAAACCTGGGCTCCACAGGCAGCTTTCGAGATGTCTTTCTTCCCTGAAAAGAAGTTGATGGCCATCTTGGGCACCGTGGTGGAGATCAAGGCCAGGTCGATGAGAGAGAGCTGGCTGAGGAGGATGTACATGGGCGTGTGGAGGCGAGAGTCGGCCCAGATCAAGAGTGCCAGGACCAAGTTCCCCATGAAGGCGAAGATATAGACAAGAAGGACACAAGTGACGAGGGTGCTGAGGTGCCATAGCCCTGGGAAAAGCCCCAGGAGAAAGAAACCCGTCCCCGTGTCATTCCCTCTCTCCATGCTCGGAACTCCCAGAGGTGCACTAGACGGAGGAGAAAAAAAAAACAAGTGGGGGCTTTATTTCCCTTATAACGTGTCACACATACTGCTCTTGAATGGCAGCCTCAGTGCAAAAATAAATAAAAGGGAAACTCAACAGCTGGCACCAGAGCGTTTCTTAAAACTCTGCACGAAGTGTTGACATGGACTTGGGAATGGTGCAAACAGGAATAGACCAGAGGAGAGGCATGGAAGGAATCCACTGGGTTCTTCAGAGAAGAGTAACTTTCTTTCAGAGAAAGTCCCAGGGATCAGGATCAGGGCCAAACGTCGTCTAAGGACAGGGGTACACAGCATGCCTGATAATATTGCGTGTGCTGCTGCCTGCAGATGCCTTTCATTATTCTGAAACCTTGGTTGGTCTGAAACCTGTTGGGTGCATCCATGGAGTGGAGCAGGGCAGAGGCAATATGTGGCAAG
This sequence comes from Urocitellus parryii, assembly GCF_045843805.1. Taxonomy (NCBI): domain Eukaryota; kingdom Metazoa; phylum Chordata; class Mammalia; order Rodentia; family Sciuridae; genus Urocitellus; species Urocitellus parryii. The sequence continues at coordinate 161,181,064 of NC_135531.1, read as the reverse complement.
AGCTGTTGGTGCCACGAACCACCCCATCACCCACAGAAGCCACATCTCAGAGCTGGTGGTCCTGAGCTCTGGCCCAAACTTTGACCCACAAGAGGCAGATAGAAAGTTTGGATAGGTGGTATAGGCTGCCTTCTGCACCCGGCATACATTCGTATCAGCTTTATTCCAATATGGAAGGTCGTAGGGACCCCCCCTTATAGCTGCCTTGCACATAAGAGAATGGCTTACAGTGGCTCAATTGGAACAGGGGTGTGGACATTGCTCTCTGTGAGAAATCATAGTGCTTCAGGCCTTGACTGGTTTCATCTTCTTAAAGTAAGAGTAATAGCAACCAGTGGTCAATGCCTCAAACTCAGCACCATTTCTGATATTTGTCCTCAAATGCAGTCATAGAAAATGGCACAAATGCTCTAATCATAGGCACTGGTTTGAGTCCAGCATGCTGGCTGCTCAGTGGCCAAATCTGTATGTGGATCTGTCCATGTGTTGTCTTGGCCAACACAGTTTAAGAAGAAATGGACTCTTATAAAGAAGCTCTAAGAATGTCCTCCTCCTCTTCCTCCTCTTTCCTTTTTCTTTTGGTACCAGGGATTGAACCCAGGAGTACCCTGTCCCTGAGTCACATCTCCAGCTCTTTTTCTTTTTTATTTTGAAATAAGGTCTTCCTAAGTTGCTTAGGGCCTTGCTAATGTTGGCTTTGAACTTGCAATCCTCTTGTCTCAGCCTCCCAAGCTACTGGGATTACAGGTCTGCACCACCACACCCAGCTGTCAGTATGTTCTCTATAATCCTGGTTGAAATCATGGAGCCAGTCTGAGAGAATTGCAATGCCCAGCTTTTGGTGTCCTTCTTGAAATGACGAAATAGGTGATTCAAGAGACTGGTCTCTTGTATCCTTTGAGCTCTCTATTCAGTGCCCACAGGACACCCCCGGAGGCTGCTGGCTGTCCTGAGTGCCACCAGCCCATTGCACAATGTGCCTCCCCAAGAAAGCCTCATTCTTCCTCTGCTGCTTTGGTCTCTGGGACCTGAATGAGACGGTTCTCCCTCTGGAGAGAGACAGCTGGCCAGACAGTTACCTCGAAGATGCCTTCCATTTTCAAAGCACATCAGGGTACTGACGTGGGAAGGGGGTTTAGAAGTTCTTTTTGGAAGATGACTCTTAATGGACTTTATGATTTTGGAGCATTTTCAAGTTCATGGGAAAATTGAGAGCAAGGATTTTCATACCACTTGACCCAATGCACGGCTCCCTTCCCCCATCAGCAGCCTTCCTGAACACTGTTGCAGTTGACCTGTGCCGTCTCATTACCATCATCCGAGCTACGGTTGACACTAGCCTTCACTCTTCATAGGAGGGTTTTAAGATAATAAAAAAGCTAGCTTTGATCTCAAGGACTGATGAGTGGAGATCAGTGGGTTTGTACGTACCAGCTCAAAATGACTGCCTGCAGCATGGACATGCCATCCACGGAGCCTCGCCTGGGCCCTCACGGAGCCTCACCTGGATGCTCCCAATAGGTTCAGTGGTTGCTGTCACTGTCTCTGCTGGGGAGGCTTGGCTCTCCGTGCCTGTCTCTCAGTGCTGACACAGTGACGGCACATGGTGCTCCCCAGTACTGGGGGGGGGGGAAAGAGGAGGAAGGACAGAGGCAGGGAGGGGGAGGGAGCCCGTGGGGCCAGTCCTGGAAATCCCACTGCACTCACCTTTGGAAGCAGCGCCTGGGGCGTGACCCTCCTGTGGCTGGTTCAACGTGCAGGGCCACCTGTGGAAGAGCTACTCTCTGTCTCCTCAGGCCTCATGGTTGGCTGGTCATAAAGCCTGGGCTGGTCCAGGTCCCATTGTCCGGTCTTTGACTTGGAAGCTATATGTATGGTTCTGCTTGGTTAGTGTTTTGAACTCGGTGACACCATTACACCATTTTTCAACAAAACTTGAAGAACAATTACATAAAAATCATTACTTAAGAAAGAAAAAAATTAATCATGAAGTTTACAATAAATTTCTGGAGAAGCAGAAATGCCAACATACAGAAAATGATGGTAGTTGAAATAGTCGTGTTTCTTAAGTACTAATGAGGCAGCCTTCACTGCTTTAGGTTCTTCACTCATTATTTCCACCAGCTTTGGGCTGGGGGTTTCCACAGTAGCAGAGAGGTTATCTAATCTGCCCAAGGTCAAGTGGGAACCCAGGACAGGCCTGGATCTGAGCCAGGCAGCCTGACTCGAAGTCCCTGTGCCATCCCTTCCTGTGGGTGTCCTCCCCTGTGCCCTGCCACACCGCCTTCCCCTCTGCCATGGACACCATGCTCCACCCCAGCACACCTGGCCACCACCCCATGCTTCTGCACCATCTCTCACCTGGTCTGAGCACCCAGTCAGGGGTCCATTTCCCAGTCCAGCTCATCTCTGGCTACCTCCACGTAGTGCCAGTGTCCCTCCTCAGAGCAGACAACAGGGCATCCCCTAATGGTCCATTTCAGGGCCGTGGAAATGGAACTCTCACAAGCTATGGCTGCAGAGCCCCACACCTGGCATTCCTGCCCTGTCTGCTCGGCTGCAGCCCTGAGAGATCTGGGCCATGTTCTCCAAAGCCCCTCCCATTCTTCAGATAGTCGCTGTGGAGTCGGGAGCCATCAGGCAGCTGTGGGAGCACAGGTTAATTAATGTCTGGGGGCAGAATCCCAGTGGGCAAGGGGCTGGCCCCAGAGGCTGCTGCCTAACAGCAGGCAATGGTGTCATCACACGGCTCCCTTCCTGATGCGCCTTCTCAAGTCTGTCCCCATTTCCCGCAGGGACACAGCCCCAGTGCAATGTGGCTCGTGCTGGCCAGGCTCTGCTCCCTCCTGTGAACCTCAAGTCGGCCATCTCAGTGCACTTTCCACAGATAATGATCTGATGCCCTCAGGGAAGACCCCTTTTCTGGGGTGGTCACCGACTTGGTAGGAGCGGCTGCATAAGCCAGATCCTTGGCTGGAGTGGAGTGAAGCTCACTCCAGGTTAGCTCTGTCAAGGAGGAGTAATCAGACAGGCTTGGGGATGGCAGAGAGCAAATGTCACGAAGGGAAGTCCCTTCCCACTAGTTCCAGTTTCCCTCTTCAACATCACCCTGATGTGGCTCACAGTCAGGGTGAGAAATGGAGAAGTGTGGGGATAAGTGGCCCAGGTGTGATGGGGCAGGAGGGAGGCATGCAGGGCAAGAAAGAAGCCCGAGGAGAGGAGGGGGCACAGCAGCTGTGACATCACAGGTAAAAGATGGCACAGGAACTCTGAGTCAGGCTGCCTGGCTCAGATCCAGGGCCTGTCCTGGTTATCCATCGCATCTTGGGCAGGCTAGGTGGCCCCTTTACTCCAGTCCCTCATCTGTAAAGCAATACACAGTGCGCTGCTTGGTGGTGAGTGCACAAAACCCCAAACAGCGATCTCCTAGCCCTTCAGTGTTAACTGCAGGGGCCTCAGTGCCAATACCTGGCTTGTAGGTGGGCCATTGTTCCTATCTAGAAATATTTTTTAAATGTAGAAATCATTTACTTTTTCCCACTTGCATTTTGATAGAAGACTGTAATTCTGGCATCACCTGGTTGAAGAAGAGAACCAGGCTGTGCAAACCTAAGCCATGCATGTCCAGTGAGACCAGCCTCAGAGGACTAGATAGACCCTGGCAGGTGTGGGCCTGGCCCAGGGCCCCCTCCACCCAGACTCTGAGGCCACCTTGTCAGGATGCTGTGAGGAGGTGGAGGACCACTGTGCCTCAGGTGACTGTCACAGGTGACGAGACCCAGGTGCAAGACAGAGTGGCACAGGCAGCACTTAGAGAGGAGTGCTTGAGGGCGTGGCCTGGGGTTCCCAGGAACGTCGGGTCCTGAAGGTCCTGAGCCATCCCTCCCTCGCTGCCTCTGCCCTCCTTTCTTTTTCCTTTTAGTGCTGATCATCTTCTGATCCTGACCCCATGGCTTACGTGTTAGAGCAAGACCTTCGGGCTTCTGCCAGGCTGGTTGGGGGACAGACGAGTGGCCAGAGCTCTAGGTGCCCTTATGCAGGTTCGGGGTCCTGGGAGAACCTGGATAAAAGCCTGTCAGTGGTCAGTCATGTTGAGCCACTCACTTGAGAACTGTCAGTCTGACACCAAGCAGCACAGGAGATCAAAAGCCTCTTTTAGCAAATGTGCAGGGCTTCCAGAGGCCTCTGGCTGCATCATGTGTGCTCTGAAAGCTCTGAAAGCTCTGAAAGCTCTGAAAGCCATGTGATCCAGAGGCAGTCACCTCCTCGCTCCCCCAGGGAGCTCTCCTCCATCCCCCAGGGAGCTGTCACCTTGGAGTCCTGAAGACCAGGGAGCGGAGCAGGAGTGAAGCTCTGCCACGCTGCCCCGGAGCATCGTGCAGGGGCTGAGGACACCCAGGATAGCTGGTGGCATCAGGATCTGTCCTGTGGAAACTGAATAGAGCAGAAAGAACACCAGAGAGCAGCTCCTGGAACCACCTATTTCATTGTTCTAGGTTTGGGAGGAGGTTCAAACTCAGACACTCGGTGAGCCCTGGAGAGCTCTGTAGCTGTGACCAGGGCTGGGAGATACTGTGACCAACTCCGCATTCATTAGATGGTTCTGCGTGCCCAGGAAGGGGGTCTGGGTGGCCAGTGTCACCCAGATTGCTCCACTACACCTTTTACTTATTCATCTGGACTTGTGGATATAAAATAGCTCCTGGGTTTCGGACTCACATATTTTCATAGATCCAGGAGTATTAAGTGTTAAGGAAAGTGAAGAGTTAGAAGCTGGGAGAGCAGATGGGTGGCAGAGGCTGTTCTTCACTGGAGTGTGTGACACACCTTCACATGCAGCTAGGACACACTGAGACACGGTGGCTGGTGCTGTGTCAGCTCAGCAGCCCTTGGCCTCGAAGCCTGAACAGCTTCTGTCAGCAGAGGGTCCACTGGGCGTCTTTCTCCTGACTAAATTCACTTATTTAATATGTCTGACAGGGAGGCAGAGTCGCAGGGCGGGCGAGCTCGCAGCGGCCGAACGGAGAGAAGGAATGGCGCCGGCTGGGGAGGCGGGCAGGCGGCAGCCGCGCTCGGCCCGCTCCGCCTGACCGGCTGGGCGCACACGGCCCGCACCGCGCTGCTGCGGGAGCACATGGCAGCGTGAGAGGCCGGCGGCGGGAGGAGCAGGCGGCGCCGAGGCCGCAGGGCCGCATGGACAGCGGCGCCACCCCGGCCGGCCCCCATTAGGGCCCCCAGTCTGCGGGCGCCATCCCCCGATCATGGTGCCTCGGCGGCTGCCTGGACTAGGGACGGCCGGCCGGAGCCGCTGAGCCCCGCGGCGGCCGCGAGCTGCATGGGGGAGCGCGGGCCGCGCTCGGGAAGATGCCCCGGCCGGAGTTGCCCCTGCAGGAGGGCTGGGAGGAGGCTCGCGACTTCGACGGCAAGGTCTACTACATAGACCACAGGAACCGCACCACCAGCTGGATCGATCTGCGGGACAGGTACACCAAACCGCTCACCTTTGCTGACTGCATTAGTGATGAGCTGCCACTGGGATGTGAAGAGGGCGTATGACTCACAAGTTGGAGATTACTTCATAGACCACAACACCAAAACCACTCAGATTGAGGATCCCCGGGTACAATGGCGGCGGGAGCAGGAACACATGCTGAAGGATTACCTGGTGGTGGCCCAGGAGGCTCTGAGTACACAAAAGGAGATCTACCAGGTGAAGCAGCAGCGCCTGGAGCTCGCGCAGCAGGAGTATCAGCAGCTGCCTGCCGTCTGGGAGCACAAGCTGGGCTCCCAGGTCAGCTTGGTCTCTGGCTCATCATCCAGCTGGAAGTATGACCCCGAGATCCTGAAAGCCGAGATTGCCACTGCAAAATCCCGGGTCAACAAGCTGAAGAGAGAGATGGTTCACCTGCAGCATGAGCTACAGTTTAAAGAGCGTGGTTTTCAGACCCTGAAGAAAATCGATAAGAAAATGTCTGATGCCCAGGGCAGCTACAAACTGGATGAAGCTCAGGCTGTCTTGAGAGAAACCAAAGCCATCAAGAAGGCCATCACCTGTGGGGAAAAGGAAAAGCAAGATCTCCTTAAGAGCCTCACCATGCTCAAGGATGGCTTCTGCACCGACAGAGGGTCTCACTCCGACCTGTGGTCCAGCAGCAGCTCTCTGGAGAGCTGCAGCTTCCCACTGCCGAAACAGTACTTGGACGTGAGCTCCCAGACGGACATCTCGGGAAGTTTCCGCACCACCGGCAACAATCAATTGGTAGAAAAGGTCAGACTGCGTCTTTGATATGAAGAGGCTAAGAGAAGGATCGCCAACCTGAAGATCCAGCTGGCCAAGCTCGACAGTGAGGCCTGGCCCGGGGTGCTAGACTCAGAGAGGGACCGGCTGATCCTCATCAACCAGAAGGAGGAGCTGCTGAAGGAGATGCGCTTCATCAGCCCCAGGAAGTGGACCCAGGGGGAGGTAGAACAGTTGGAGATGGCTCGGAAGCCTCTGGAGAAGGACCTGCAGGCAGCCAGGGACACCCAGAGCAAGGCTCTGACAGAGAGGTTAAAGTTAAACAGCAAGAGGAACCAGCTGGTCAGAGAGCTGGAGGAGGCCACCAGGCAAGGTGGAGCTTCTGCTCCTGGAAGGCACCAGGGGCTTCCGGCCCTTGGGTTGCATCACCACTATCCACGAGGACGAGGTGGCCAAGACCCAGAAGGCAGAGGGGAGGTGGCCGCCTGCAGGCCCTGCGCTCCCTGTCTGGCACCCCAAAGTCCTTGACTTCCCTGTCCCCACTTTCCTCCCTCTCCTCCCCGTCTCCGCCCTGCTCCCCTCTCATTGCTGACCCTCTTCTGACTGGAGATACCTTTCTGAGCCCACTGGAGTTTGAAGACCCAGAGCTAAGTGCCACTCTGTGTGAGCTGAGCCTCAGGAGCGGCACCCAGGAGAGATACCGGCTGGAAGAACCAGGAGCAGAGGGCAAGCCTTTGGGCCAAGCTGTGAATGCAGCCCAAGGGTGCGGCCTCAAAGTGGCCTGTGTCTCAGCCGCAGTGTCAGACAAATCAGTGGCTGGGGACAGTGGTGTGTACGAGGCTTCTGTGCAGAGACTGGGTGCTTCAGAAGCCACTGCTGCATTCGACAGAAGCAGCAGGTGCCACACGGATTCAGATTGCCCTGAAGTATGATGAGAAGAATAAACAATTTGCAATATTAATCATCCAACTGAGTAACCTTTCTGCTCTTTCCCTGCTGCAAGATCAGAGAGTGAACATCCGCGTGGCTATCCTCCCTTGCTCTGAAATCACCACCTGCCTATTCGGACACCCTATTGTTCAACGAGATGTTCTGAGTGTTGGCGTCCTACCAAGCCCTTCACCAGAAGACCTTAGGAGTCGATGTCTGCACCACCGACAGGAGCCACGTGGAAGAGTGCCTGGGAGGTGCCCAGATCAGCCTGGCAGAGGTGTGCCGCTCTGGGGAGAGGTCGACTCGCTGGTACAACCTCTTGAGCTACAAATACTTGAAGAAGCAGAGCAGCGGGGCCCAAGGCAGCTGGAGCCGCAGGCCCCAGCCCAGGCCTGAAAGCGTGGACGCTGTGTCTGCCCTGCTGGAGCAGACGGTGGTGGAGCTAGAGAAGAGGCAGGAGAGCAGGAGCAGCTCACAGGTGCTAGAAAACAGCTGGAGGTAGGAGGAGGAGACCTGTGAGAATGAGGCTGTGGCTGAGGAGGAGGAGAACGAAGAGGGGGAGGAAGCGGAGGGAGAAGAAGATTTTTTTTTTGCAGAAAAAGCCTCCCCAGATGATCACCCGGCATTGAAGGTGGATAAAGAGACCAACACGGACACGGTGGCCCCATCCCCCACAGTGGTGCGGCCCATCTGACAGCGATAGAAAGAAGAAAATCATTATGGGAAGAGCCAGGAACATAAGAAGGACACAACAATCCAGGATCATATATTATAGAAACAGCTTCACAAGTCTCTACAAATTGAATGCATCTCTACAACACTGAGGTTCTCTCTCTCTTTTTAAATATTTATTTAGTTATAGGTGTACACAATATCTTTATTTTATTTACATGTGATGCTGAGGATCGAACCCAGTGCCTCTTGCATACTAGGGGGGAGCGCTTTACCTCTGAGCCCCAGCCCCAGCCCCTGAGGTTCTCTTTTAAACCAGCTGATAAATGTAGACAAAGTTCCGGTCCTCTGTCTTCATACCTGCTTCGGACACTTCTCAGTTCCTTTGAGGCTCACTTCTGTCCTGAATTATTAGTGGCTCGGGTATGCTAATAGTCACTGTTGGAAATCCAGCCTCCTGGAGAAGACGGTGTGTCTTGTCCTGTCAGGGGCAATGATGATACAATATATTTTCCCTCTTGATTGCTCTGGCTGTCCCAGTAGCTGGCTCTGTTCTCCCTTCCTCCTTGGGTGGAAACTTTCTAGTAATTCTGTCAGCAGCTCCTGTGTGGGGCAGGAGGACTCTGACCAGCACGCCCAGTCTCCAGTGACAGCAATCTGACGTGAGCTGGCAGGTGCACTGGCTTCTCTCTGGATTCCCCATCCTTTTGGCTCTAGCTTCCTCCTCCTGCAGCAAGTGCAAGTGGAACTGAAGGCAGAGAGTGGAAGAATGGGGCTGGAAAGGCTTGCTGCCTGTCTAGAGGAGTGTCCCTCTGGCCATAGCAACTATTTTGCAGCCTCTGGGGCCACTGCTTACTGAGAGCTAAGTCTTCTCATGGGATACTTGAGTTCTTAAGACCCTTGAGGTCCTCATGGAGGCAGAGGCAGAAGAGACTGGTGACCTGGTTGTCAGTCAAGGTAAAGCAAGCATAAGTCTCAACACAGAAGGAAGCAGTTTGGAGAAACATGGAGGCCCTTAGGAGGTTGACTCAGATGAGTGAATCTCACAGTTGGCATTTGAGCATCAGAGGGGGGTTTACTGGGGTCCTCAGGAGGAGACCCACAACTGCGTGTACAGACTCAGATCTCCTCCTAAGACCAGACAGGAGGGGTCCTCCACTGCCCAAAGCATAGAACCCAGCCCTCCACTGCCAAGAGCCAGGCCTGTGTGGTGCAACCAGGCCAGCTTGCTGCCCTGAATTGGTGGCATAAATCTTGTTGGAGTTGTGAGTTCCAGCATTAGGTCCCTAATCAAGATTCTCTGATTGGAAAAAAAATATTTTCTTCAATTTTCTTTGATAAAAGCCATGGTTGAGAGGTGTTAGTTCACATCAATCACTATAAAACTTTTACAACTAACATATCACACTTTTGTTGACAATAAGCAATTGTGCCCACAGAAAAGGTGAATGGGCATTCAGTTTGTGTAAAACACCCATCAGGCCATCAAAGACTAAAAAGCACTTGAACCTCTTTTGGTGCACAGGAAGTTTACAAAACGGCACTCTTGTGCCTGGCTGGTAGAAATGTGCAGTGTTGTGACTTCTTTGGAATGACATCTATTAAAATTAAAAACTGTCTGCCCTCTCAGGAATTCTACTTCTGAGAACATTCCCATAGAAATAGAAATGCCAGTGCACAAGGATGTATATACAAGGGTATTTTTAGAATCATTTATTCAAAGAGTAGCCATAACTGGGGTAATACCAGATACAGTATGGTATATCCAAATAATGTCATGGGATATTGGGAAGTCATTATAAAGAATTAAAGCTATACCAGATACTCAGAAGGATCTCTGAGCTCACAAAGAGTGAGCAAGAAAATAAAATTCAATGGAAATGTAGCAATAAAAGCTCATTTAAAAAACAGTGACACAATATCTATTGTATATTTATATGTTTGTATGTGAATATACACTGCTGATGATTTGATTATGGAAGGTCACCAGGTTGCTTCCATAGTCTGTTGGGAATTTGAAGCCTTATCTAGGGAAGAGAAGCAAGAGGGGAAGAAAGCATGTCCGTGATTGCAAAACTATTAGGGCACGTGTTGTCCCACCTGTTGTGTAAAGTGTGTGTGTGTGTTCATGAATAAGATGCATGAAAGAATGTGGGGTGTGTTATCCTGGAACTGTGGCTGGGTGACAAGATTCCAGGTGTTCTTTTTCAGTGTATTTCTACATCGTCTACCATGATTTGAAAAGAACCTCCATTATTTTTAAGTTTGCAAAAACATATTTTATGTTTTTAAAGTGTTCATCTTATAAAATTAAAATGAAAACACGTGAAAAAGAAAAGCGGGGTTATCTTAGCTACTCAAGATGTAGGGTTAATTTAGTTTTGTTTTCTGGGGTCCACCCAGTGCTGGGGTCCACCCTGGCCTTGCACAGCACAGGCTAAGCATGCACTTTATCACTGAGCTACTTCTCCAGGTCAAGTTGTCGTTCTTTCAAGGCAACACATTGTCAGGGATAAAGTCTTCTACGTATCACAATTTTCAACAGAAGTATGTGAGGGTACGCAGACCAGATGGGATTTCAATTGAGCCTGAGGCCTAGGGTAATGTGGTTGGTAGATAAGGAAGGTGGCAGGTGTTGTCACCTGTGACAGTTCCCACGATGGCCTCTGAGGGTCCCCACTCTCCAGGTGATGGTGTATGACCATCTTTCCTGAAGTCTTCTGAGAACAGTGATTGAAAGGCTGTGGGACATCAAAGTCTGTCTCTGTGTGGGCACCTGTGGGCTCACTGTGGGAGTCACTGCAGGCCAGAGCAGCACTGTGGGTGCCCAGAGGGTCCTTCCAGGCTTGACAGGAGAGCAGTTGCTACGACAGCTGGACTTCAGTCCCTCACCAGAGCTGCCCAGCTGAACTGCTCCCAGATTTAGGGCCATAGCACCTTGGAGGTGGCTGAAGCCTGCTGTTTTCAGGTGTCTGGGAAGGATTGATGTGGTGTGGGGCTGTGCGGGGCAGGGCAGGGGATCTTCAATGCATTTCATGGTGAAGGGGAAAAGAATTTCCAGTGTTTCAGAAGAAAGGCCACCTGTCTGGCCAAACCAGTGGAGAGGGTTTGCTAAGTTGAATTGGACTACTTTTACATTTAAGAGCAAAACACCATGTCATTTTAAAATTGTTAAAATAAAACTCTTTTTAGAACACTATGAATGTGATGATCATATGATGATGTCAACAATAATAAGTTGAAAGGCATCTTCCAAGACCAGTTGTGATTTTAGAACTTCAGATTTTATTATTGCTAATTTTGTTTAGAGACCATATCATTATATCAAAGTTTACCACAAGTCCCAGAATTCTCACTGAAGATGATTACAAAACCCTAAAGTTAAGACCTCTAATTATATAGATAAATATTTAATATTAATAGAACAATGAAAATGAAAAATAGTAAAATCTGGTAGACAAGAAGAAAAAAGACTAAGTTCTATTAAAGAATTTCCTGAATTCACTCAGATTTCTATTTATATATGGCTACATCAGAAGGAAAAGGAATACAAGTGCATAAATAATTTGTAACAACAGTAATGTAAGTGGACCCCCAAGAGCTGGGGAAAGGGAGGATTCTCTGGGGAGGTGTCATGGAACAAGAGGCCTTTGGGTTTCAGGCAGGGGAGGTTGAGGAGGAGCTTGGGGAGTGACGGGTGACAGGGAGTGGACACAGAGGGGACAGTTTACATTAGAAGCACCAGTACTTCCTTTGTGACCCAGTGCATTAAAGCTAAAAAAGGAGCCAGAGCACTTACTTGTCTCTGGGCCGTCCCCACCAGAATCTAGGAAGTTACTCCCCAGCCGGTCAGTAGTGGCCAGGGAGGCTGTGTTCTGCTGAAGCCACCACTTTGGGACTGAGAGCAGCCCCACCCCCAGGAATAGATTCCTCAGGAATCTTGGTGCCCTCCTTCCCTCCCTCCCTCCCTCTCACCAAGTCATTTCCTCAGGACGTGAGGTGATGGTGGCTCCTCTGAAAGTTGAGGCTAGAACACTCCTGAGAGCAGCTGCAGCCCCTCCCCAGGCACTTCCTCAGGGCACCCACCACCTCCTTGTTCCTCAGGCTGTAGATGAGGGGGTTGAGTGTGGGGGTCACTATGGTGCCCAGCACAGCTCCTATCTGGTCTTGCTCAGGCATATGGGCAGAGCTGGGTGTCATGTAGATGAAGATGGCCTGGCCAAAGTAGAGACTCACCACTGTCAGGTGGGAGGAGCAGGTGGTCAGGGCTTTGTTCCTGCCCTTCTGAGAGTTCATCCTGAGGACGGTGAGGAAGATGACAGTGTAGGAGGCCAGGATGAGAAGAAATGGGACCAGCAGAAACACAATGGTTGACATAAATTTCACCATCTCATAGACGGACGTGTCCACACAAGACATCCTCAGAATGGCGGGCATCTCACAGAAGTAATGGTCGATCTCCCTGGAGCCACAGATGGGGAAGTGCATGGGGTAGACGGTGTGCACAAGTGCTGCAAGAGCTCCTCCAGCCCAGGCCGAGATAGCCATCTGCAAACAGACCTTGGGGCTCATGAGGACTGTGTACCTCAGGGGGTTACAGACAGCCACGTAGTGGTCATAGGCCATGAGGGTCAGCAGGATGCACTCAGCAAGGCCCAGGGTGAGGAAGGCAAACATCTGGGCAGCACAGGCCAGGAAGGAAATGCTCCTCTTCCCTGAGAAATGGTTGGCTAGCATCTTGGGCACCGTGCTGGAGATGTAAGCCAGGTCAATGACAGACAGCTGGCTGAGCAGGAAGTACATGGGGGTGTGCAGCCGGGGGTCCAGCCAGATGAGGAGGAGCAGCGTGGAGTTTCCAGCAAAGGCCGTGGTGTATAAGAGGAGAATGATGAGGACCAGGAGGCTGGGATGCCCGAACCTGGGGAAGAGCCCAAGCAGCAGGAAATCCGTCGAGGTTTCATTCTTCTCCATGTTTTCATTCAAGTCTTCAAGTTTGGATTGAAAATCTACAGGGGCAAAATAATACCACAGGGCTTGTGGTGTTTTGTTGACATAATCGTTGTCTCTTGGTCAGCACCTCTCCTTCATTTGCTGCTCACCAGGACTTTAAAACTCTGCATTCCAATAAAGAGACATTTAAATAATTCCATTAAACAATGCCATTACCTGGAAATTAGCAAAGTCATGTCCTGTAGTTACTCTGACTTGGATATATGATGACTTAGTCCCTTTGACTGATAACAATCTCCCAGCCCATCATTCTTCCCTGTATTTTGAAGTCTGGATATCTTTCGGGCTCTTGGCCTTCTCTCCTGGTGGGGGTTCTGTTTCTGAGTGTCCTGTGTACCCACCTCGACCCAGAGGCCTTCCCTGTGGCCCTTTATTACACAGCTATACTCAAAAATTTCAGTTGTCAACCAAATGAACTAGGGCTGTTTATTCTGCTTTACTTGTGATGATCCATAATTTGTATTACATTCAGGTTTTTCCATTTTATTCTAAGTAAGAATAATTTTAAACTTTATCTTTGTATTAAATAAAATAATCTCCTATTTAAGCTAGTGGTCTTTTATTGCTGGGTCTGTAGTTCTTCAATTACTGTTCATTGGCCATAGAGTAACATAAAATTTCTTAAAATATTTTAAGGTGTCATATAAAGTCCCATAAATAATTTTTAATATCCCATGTTTGCAAGGATGCTGTCTAAAGGCCAGTAGATAACACCTTACTCTTTCCCCTTAGGACAAATGAAGACTTATACCCTCATCTGACAACAAATATCAGATGGCGCTTGATTATCACATGTAAAATGTAACATGGAGTCTTTGATTAGCATGCAAGGGGTCTTAGCTGTGGCAGACAGACAAATATTCAATTCCAAATCCATAAATTGATTTCCTTTGTGTACCCTAATGACTCATGTTCAATATCTTTTGCTTTTGTTAAGCAACTAGAAATTTTACTTTCATTATTTATCATATACTCATATACTTTGGAGACTTACATTTTTTCAACATGGGAGATTAATCCTAGGGCCTCACACATGCTGGGCAAAGTCCCTATCACTGCATTATATGCTGAGGCTTTTAATTTTATTTTGAGACAGGGTCTCACTAAGTTGCTGAGGCTGACCTTGAACTTGTGATCCTCCTGCCTCAGTCTCACTAATAGCTGGGATTATAGGTGTGCACCACCAGGCCTGTCTTCCCATCTCATATTCTTATGGCTTCCTTTATTTGAGATAATGAAAATAACTCATTGTACAGTGTTAACAACCAGTGGAAGGAGCCGCCCTTATAGGGTAGAGTCATGATAAGCCTTTCTCAGCACCTCACATCTGGAGAATTTTGTTTCCTCGAGGTACTAGACCCAGGTTCCTTGTGGTCCTGGACTGCTTTTTCTGCTGGCCCCTCCTTATAATGCTTCTCTGTCTTTCTGAGTTTCTGGTTGTAAATGCTTCCCTCAACATAGGGCTTTGTTTTCCCTCTGAGGAGTGAAATGATCCTTGAGAGTAACAGCCCTTGGTGCTCCATTATCACATGTAAAATGTAACATGGAGTCTTTGATTAGCATGCAAGGGGTTTTAGCTGTGGCAGACAGACTGCCATAGCGAGTGGGAAGGAGACCAACGCTGCAGATTAGCACCAACCTGAGCCCCAAGCATGCAGAATGTGTGTGGCATGTTGCTTGAAGACCAGTTGCTGATAGTTCCCTGCTCATGCACAGGCCCCAATTCAAATGTCAAATTGTCATTTCAGTTAGGAATTAGGAGTGAATATAATAACATGGTTTTTTTTTTTTGTTTTAATATCCTTGTTTTATTTATTTATTTTATGTGTTGCTGAGGATGGAACCCAGTGTCTCACGCATGTAAGGCAAGTGTTCCACCACTAAGCTACAACTCCAGCCCCACATGTGATGTTTTGTATGATGAAAATATTATGAGGTTTTATAGGACTACATGGTAAAGGTGCTTTCATTAGGAATGTCTTGGTTCTTCAAAACTTTGTAAGCTGAAAAATCAACGTATAGGGATTTGGATTTTTCATGTTCTATTTGATCTAAAAGACTGCTCTCTCCTCTTCAAAATCATAATAAATCAATAGTCATTGATAAAGCCCTCATGCACCTACTTTAGAACATGAAGTTAAAAGCAGTACTGAACTATGCAGCTAGTCGGAGGCTGTCTTGACTAAAGGACAAGCAAGGAACTGCGAGTTCTGTGGAATGGTGAATGCTTCAGTCCTAAGCCTGGGAAGACGCAGGGCAGCCTGGGAGGTGGCAGTGAGCTGTGCAGCTGGCCTCGGCCAGGCACTGGCTGACGTACTACCAGGACCCGGAGCCCCTCTCCATCAGGACCCAGATCTACCCCTGTCACGCTGATCCTTACCATAGGAGTTGGGTTCCTGCTTCCTCACTCTTCCACGGGCTGAGTAAATACATTTCATAGGTCATGACTCAGTGAGAGACATCCTTCCATTTCACTGGTCCAAACTTACCTGCTCTTGCTTTTCAACATTTTCTGCTCTGACTGTTATGTGCAGTTCTTACACTTCTCTGTTTTTATGTACTGTTTCCCTGTCCAGTATCAGCAAATTTTCTGCTCAGTAAGATATGGTAAGAGCTCTAGACAACCAGAGTTAACCTCCTGCACAGAAAGCAGTTGTTTATTAATAGTGAGTTAGCGTATTCCCTCTGGTTGCTGCTGCCCAGTGAGCTTCAGGTAAACAGGCTCATCTTGGGTCCCATGGCTCCTTGGCATTAACTTAGTCTTGTCTTGAGGAATCTGACATCTGAAATCTCATCTCAAAGGACTAAACTGCATTTCTGTTGCACACCTGGCTGAGGTCTGAGAATAGCATGTGATGGCTCAGTAGCATATTCTGGAACTGATTTAGTCCACCCACAGCTTCTGGGTGCTACAAAACCTGGGAACCTTTGAGCGCTGTCTCATGGGAGTCTGTCCCCAGACTTTAATTAACGACAGCCCAGAATAAATGCTGGGCTCTTAGAAACTCCATATGAAGAATAATGTTGTCCAGCGTTCTGTAGTTTGTTTGCAAAATAACACAGTTGACTTTTTACTGCCCCTATGGAAATGGAAGCATTAAAGAAATTCCAGCTGGGCACGGACGGTGGCGCACACCTGTAATCCCAGTGGCTCAGGAGACTGAGATAGGAGGATCACGGGGTTCAAAGCCAGACTCAGCAAGGGTGAGGTGCTCAAAAACTCAGTGAGACCCTGTCTCTAATAAAGTACAAAATAGGGTTGGGGATGTGGCTCAGTGGTCGAGTGCACCTGAGTTCAAACCCCGGTACGGGGTGGGGGGGAAGAAATTCCATATTGCAAATGTGATAACTAACTGCTTGGGCAAGTTTTAAAGAATGGAGAGAAAATGTAATTTTTTAACAAAAGATTCTCCAAACAAACACAATCCTTGAAGCCGAATCCAGGGTGAGAAAGCCAGCAAGTGTCACAAGGCAATCCACTGCACCCATTCCAATGTCACCTGTGCTGGAGAGTTAGCTCATCTCATACCACTTCACTGAAGAGAGGGCCAGCAAAACTGAACTGGTGGTGTTAAGTGTGACTTGCTCAGCTGGAGAATTAGCAAGAAATCTCATCTAAAGAAAAGCATTCAATAAGTCAAATCATTTTATCTTCTAGTAATAACTCTTCAGATCATTAAGTGGGACTGAGTGAGACGGGGGCTCTTGGGAGGGGAAAGGTTTCTCAGAAGACCATTTTGCTCACAAGGCAGGACATAGAGGGATCAGGAAAGCTGTGTGAGAGCAGACCAGAGACCATGGAGCACTCCCTAAGGGCACTAAGGTCACCCTCAGCCTAGGCTAACTCCCCACCCGGTGGGGACAGATGAATTTCCTCTCAGGTGCTTTATGGAAGAGGCCATCACTCCCTGTAGATAAGAGACTGTCCTGGGAGTCTCTCAGCTTCTTTTGTGATGGTTGTGGGTTGCTGTTTCCCTCTGTTGGCATTTGGGGTGAAGGGTGGATCAGAGATCTAAGGCTCCATATCCAGCTGGATCATTTCCCAAGGTTTCTAGATTTTCCCTGAGAAACTATAAGAGACAGAATTATCAGGTGACTTCATATCCTTTAAAACAGTATTCCAGGATGAAAACATACACCTTGTCACAAGATATTTTTGCATGTCATGTTTGAAAAAGATACACTCCCCTCCACCCCTCCTAGGAAGGAGGGCTTTATTCTGCAATATGGAAGAAACATTCTTTGCTCACTTGCCCCAGTAGATCCACCTTTTTTGATATACAAGTTGGTTCTTGTTATATGTTGTGTTTGTGTTCAATAGTGTCATTGAGCACACTGAGTTAGTGAATAATGAGTCATCGCCCCAAGGCAAACACAGGGCTAAGTGCTTGGGCGCCTCTGATCACATCATCTTCATCTGTTTCCTGTGTTTCTCTTTAAGGACTTACAACCCTTGAGACCCTCATGAAAGTGTAGTGTGGTGACCTCACTGAGTCATTAGCCCTGAACTTGAACTCAGCACCTGGCTGAGAGAGGCTGAGCTAGCTCCACTCGCTCCGTAAGCCTCACACAACTTTCTTGATTCCAGTCACATTAGACAAACTCAGGCCACTTTGAGCAGCAAACTTGTCCCATAGAAAAGCACAGAAACATGAAAAGCATCTCACAAAAGTGCCACAGGAAAATGCTTCTTTACAGAGCCGTTTGGGAAGACAGAGCACAATTTCCTATGTAGCTGGGAACATGCATATCTGGTGCAAGTTTCTCCAGTGCTGTGCACGTTCATGGGCAGCTGTAGAAATGTCTTGAGATGACGAATTCTGGTGAGTAGGCAAGTCACAAGCAAGGAACTGTCAGAGAGGATGGAGCAAGTGTAGCTGATCAATCACTGCAGCTCTCCTTTTTCATTAAGACGTTTCTTAAACACAAAAATCATGTACAAATAGTGCTGTCTTTTAAAACAATTTTCTTCATACACCCAAAATTGAATTATAATCTATTTTAAATTCGGGAAGCATGTATCTTAACTTTACTTAGGTATTTTAATTTATTTTTTTTCTATTATTCCCATTGATGGACACATCCAAGTCAGGAAATCCACTAGACAGTAGTTAAGGAAACATGAGAGGGCCGGCTGAGGGCAGGAAAGGACCGTTCCATTCAGGAACTGAGTAGGTCAGAGATTCCTAGCAGAATTAGGGAGGGAGAGGACCTCTATTTGGGCATTTTTGAATATGAAATCAACCCTATTATTTTAGTAAGTAGAATTTTACTCATGTGAAATTATGCCATTTCTAATTTTTTAATATTTTTTGTTTTTTTGTATGTTTGCCCATAGTTTAAGTTATATACATTTTTTCTATTAATTTTGTGTGTTCTATAAAGTAGCATGCTTGTGGATATTTCTTAATTTTATTGATTTATTTATTTAAGTTGTTGAAGAACTTTATTTTTATGTATTCATATGAGGTGCTCAGAATTGAACCCAGGGCCTCACACATTCTAGGTGAGTGCTCTAGCACTGAGCCACACCCCCAGCCCTGTTTCTTAATTTTAAGAATGTATGTATTGATGAATTATGATTATATTCATTCCCCCGTACTTCCTCTTTCCCTCCCTCCCATCTCCAATCCCCATCCTCTATGGTACTGGTCTCCCTTCTATTTCCATCTCCCCCACTTTTTCTCTTTAATTTCTACATAATGAGAGAAAATACACAAACCCTGACTGTCGGAGTCTGGCTGGTTCCCTTAGCAGGATGTTGTCCTGTTCCATCTACTTCCTTATTGCTGAGTAGAACCCCATGTGTATACAGACCCCATTTTCTTTATCCATCTATCTGTTGGCAGGCATCTGGACTGGTTCCATAACTTATTGTGAATTGTATTGCTATGAACAGGGCTATGCATATATTGTTGTAGCAAGCTGATTTTAATTATTTGGATAAACACCAAGGAGTGGTATAGCTGGTTCATATCATTGCTTTTGAGGAAACTCCATGCTTATTTGATAGTGGTTGAACTAATATACAATCCTATTAGCAGTATGTAAGTGCTCCTCCCCCCCCCCCCAACATCCTCACCAGCATTGATTACTGTTTGTATTCTTGATGACTGCCATTCTAATTGAAAGGAGATGAAATATCAATGTAGTTTTGGTTTGCATTTCTCTGACTGCTAGAAATGTTGACTATTTCTTTATATATTTGCTCGACATTTGTATTTCTTCTTTTTAGAAGTGTCTGTTTAGTTATTTTGCCCATTTATTGATTGGGTTATTCGTATTTTGGTTGTTAAATTGTTTGAGTTCTTTATATATTTGGATATTAGTCCCTATATGTACTTGGCAAATATTTCTTCCCCTCTGTAGGTTCTCTCTTCTCTCTTGTTTCCTTTGCAGTGCGAAGCTTTTCTAATTGGATGCAATCTCATTTATGAACTCCTGGCACTGTTTCCTGAGCACTAAGGGTCCTGTGGAGGAAGTTGGTGTCCCAGTCAGGATGTTGGAGTGTTTCTGTCGTGTTGTCTCCTGGCAGTTGTGGAGTTTCTGGTCTAATTTCTAGGTCTTTGATTCACTTTGAGTTGATTTTTGCACAGAGTGAAAGACAGGGATCTAGCTTCATTCTTCCCCAATGTATCTCCATTTTTCCTGTGCCATTTATTAAGAAGCCTATCTTTTCTCCCAGCCAAGCCTTTGGCATCGAGGTCTCTGCAGTTCAGCAAGCTCGCCACCCCACACCACTGCTGTTCTGCTGCTTCTCTGTGCTGTTGGGCACCTGCCGTTTCCTGCAACACATGCTCAGGCTTGGTTTTCATCTTCCCAGTGCATGTTTACTCTCCTGTTCTTTTCACCGAGAGGACATGTAACCTCATATTTATCATGTCCTTGGCTACCTTTAGATTTAAAGAACACCTTTGACTTTCCTTTGAGTTTTTTCTTTCAAAGGTGAGCTGAGATCGGTGCTATTCATCTTTGTGAAGATTTCTGTAACTTCTTCTTTCTAATGCTTCACAGGCTTGATTTCCATTTCCCTGTGCTTGTTAACAATTTTCTTAAATAAACAAACTTCAATTTCTCTTTCATAAATTTTTACATTAATATATTTCCTGATGCTGTTTAATGTTTATCTTTCACTGCTATTACAAATGTTTGTGCAAATATAACTCAATATTTATCTTCATTCTTTTATGCTTTTCTATGGACATTACTCATTTCTTGTATAGTTTTGATTCAAATAGACTGTGATTGTTTTGATTTTTAAAAATACAATAGATGATACTTTCATTATCAATGATTGTGTAACAGACTATTCTAACACTTAGCCACTTAAAACAACAAACATTGTTTTAAGTTTTCTGAGCCAGATCTGGGTACTGCTCGGCAGGTGTCTCAGGTCTGGGATCTCTCACAAAACCAGTGAAGATATTGGCTGGGACAGCTATCCACTGTGGGCCCAGATGGGAATGGCCCCCTTCCAAGCTCCCTCCCATGACCATTGACATAATCTAGGTCCTAGATGGCTGGCTGCTGGCCAGGGCCACTTGGGCCTTTCCATAGGTCAGCCCCAACATGGCATCCAGCTGCTCTCTGAGTGAGCAACTGAATGAGTGACAGAGCAGGTAACAGTGGGCAGGGCGGGAACCACAGATTGCTAAACACCTACATGCAAACGACCCGACTGTCACCATGATCTGGTTCTCAGTTCTTAGCCAGTGACTCACCCCACACAGGGAGAAGTTTCTGATCTCCTTGTTGCAATTTGGTGGCCACAACTGAGGTGTGTGACACACAATATCAGACAGAGAGCCAACAGGTCCCAGGGGCCATCCCCTAACGTCCATCCATGGCAGCCCACTGATATCACCAAATCATTCTCATGGGGAATTGTGTTTTCTGATTTCAATTTCCTTTTTTCATAAAAATGACATTGTAATTTCTGCTGTATACCTTGTTGTAAATATAAAGGGTACATTCCCACTCCAGGTGGGTAATCTATCATAATCTAAAATGATGTCTCTTTTTTTCTGTGCAGATTCACATCTGATCTTGGAAACTCTGAATTTTTTTTCAAGTTGAGACTATAAAATACATTAAAGGAAACTTTGCCAGGAATGATAACTGTATGCTTATAAATAACAAAAGATTTGCTTTGTCCTCTGGTTAAAGTCACTTTGACCATTTGGTCCATTATGTGGCTGACAGGAAGGCCCTGGTACTCACCTTTTCCTGTTGGGGATCTTGGCCAGTCCTTCAACCCCCTGGCCACCTCTGCTCATTCTCAGAACACTCCTGATGGCTGAGTCTGGGAACATTGCATTGATACTTCTGAGCCACAGGGACTCCTCACTGCATGTCCCCATCTGCTTCTGCATCAGTGAGTTTTCAACTCATGGACTGATACATACTTCTGTCACTGTGACCCAAATGCTGATGAACCAATCGGCCAAAACGAGGGCATCTCAGTCCTCGGCTGTGAAACCTGGATGAGCTTTCACCTGATGTGGGAGGTGCAGAGTACTGCCTTCTAGCTTCCTGGCCCATGATGCTATGTGGCTGTCTGCCATCCTCCCTGTTCCTCTGTCCACATGAGCCATGGACTGAGACTCCTCCTGGCATCTGGCTGCTGGTTCCTGGGATCATTAGATGGCTTCACATTTCACCATGGCAGGTCCTGGGAGACCGGCCACTCCTGTGAGGTCCTGCTGTAATGAAACCCTCCTGGCCCGACACCTCACCTTAGGAAGTTTTCATGGGTCTGAGCTGTGTGCTGTCTGCTCTTTCTCCTGGCTCCCTCATCCCACTGATGTGCCCTCATTCCCCCACTCTCCGCATGGCACAGCTTTCCCTTTTCTCTTGAGATCTGTGAGTACAGCATTTTAACCTCATTCATTCCTTGCCTTCTCCTGATCTTGGCCTCACAATACCTGAATAATAATAAAACTAATATCTCAAAAAAAATTTTGAACCAATCTACTCTTACTTGCTTCTTGTATTCTCTATTTGAATTGTTTTATCTCCTGTAATCACCATAAGACCAATTCCATTGCAAGTGGAATGTATACGTATGTGGGGATGATTGATTCTTCTGTCTCTGTATATGGCTACTAATCTATCCATTTGTTTGATCTTTTTAAGAATCACTTTCAGGTTTCCATCACTGTAACAAAATACCCAAGATAAAAAACTTACAAGGAGGAAAGATCATTCTGGCTCATAGCTTCCGAGGTTCCTCCCTGTGGTTGTCTGATCCTATCACTTCAGTCTGTGGCAAGGCAGAATATCATGGTGTACACCTGGTGCAGCAAAGCTGTCACTCACGGTGGCCAGGAAGCAAGGAAAGACGGGAAGGTTCTGGGGTCCCAACATTCCCTCAAAGACACACCCTAAACAACCTATCTGCCTCCCACCAGGCCCCGCCTCCTGAAAGTGACACCTTCCAGTAGCACCACCCTGGGGACCATCCTTCAACTCTGGGCTTTGGGGGACATTTCTAATCCCAACTATAGCAATCAAGTGTTTGATTTATTGACTTTTCTGTTTTTTATTGTTTTTTAAATTTTCAATTATGTCTATCTTTGAGTGAAAATAGAAAATCAAATGACAATATTCACATTTGAAGTCAGTTTTGAAAATTCCTTTACTTCTCACATTGATCAAATGGGGAAACAATTTAAAAATCATGAATAATATGCCATTGCCATAAGACTGATTTGGTGTGGAGAGTGAAAATAAATCCAATCCACCCTAAAACTAAGAAGGGATTAACTGGTAAGGATAGACTTGGCACATTTTTGTAGATAGAACATTATGTATGTTTCCTGACACATATTAGGTGACTTCAGCAAATACTTTCACATGGTCTTCAGTCTGCTTACCTAGAAGGCACATATATAAGGTTCTAATGTTATTATCCCTGTTTGGTATGAGCAAAGGCAGAGACGTAGAGTGGCTCGTAGAGGGTCTTTCAGCTAATTAGGAAATCTGTAAGAATCTGAATCTTGTTGCTATAAGTTACATGATCAGACTGAAGCTGGAGAAACCACTAATATCTAATTTATAGCAGCAACTAAATGTAAATTAAATGTAAATGTACATGGAAAAAGTTTGATTTCTCAGTGAATTCTCTATTTTAAGATAACTATTAAACATATGAATAAATATCTCAAATTTCTGATTTAGTGAGAAATGTAAATCTGAGCATAGATGATGCTGCTAAGATGTTTGGTGTCTGATCAGAATGAACCAGAAGAAGAAATCAAAATTACATACCTTTATTCTTTCCAATTCTATGAATAATGTTTTTATCTTTGTGATCTTCCTGAGTTCAATCCTTGAAAAAAAAAAAAAAGAATGCTGACAAGTCTCTTCTGCAGCAGATTGGAAGTCCCACAGATCATGGTTCTCCATCCTGACTCAGGGTGCAGCCTGGCTGTCCTTCCCTCACCAGGCACAGCGCTCAGCAGTCAGGGCAGTGTGGGCACGGACATAAGAAGCCATGTGACACAGATCACCAGCTATGTGCAGAGAGAATCCTATTCTTATGCTTACTGAACATAATTTCCTAGAAGAATGGTAAGAGATCTTCAAGAAGACATGCAAATGGCTACAAGCTACAGGAAAACTTTCCACAGAACCAGGTGTATTTATGTGATATGTAATTGAAACTGTGCAAGTCAACATACCTGGCTTGTGATTTCATTTTTAAAATAATTCAAATTGCAATGGCAATGAAAACTTTCCATAAGAAATAAACTACCTTTAAACATTAACTTGTAAGGCCTATGATGTTTACCCAGAATAGGTGGAGCATCAGCATAAAGCCACTGACACAGGTATGAAAACAGGATTGAAACATTTTTGCATGACACAGAGCTTTGAAATTTAACTGACACATTATTTCTCTGATGGCTTATGAATGGTTTCCTATAGGAGGGAATAACTACTGATGTATTCTATCTTTTCATTTTGTTTTTGAGACTGACATCTGCACATTTACCAAATCTAATGATTTACATATAGTTTTATCTACTGTGATCATTGTCCTCTAATACGGGCAAAGCTAATGACAGTTAATAACCTATACCACTAAGAAATAGTGTGTTTTGGCTTTTGAATGGAAATAACTTATTATTATAATTTATTTAAAGTATTTCATAGCTGAGTATACATATACATATATATACACACACATATACATATAAATTAATGTAGTGTTCACCTTGCTCAAATTCCACTCCAAAAATTTGAAAGAAATATCAACTCTTAAAATATGTTATAGACACATTGGAGCCCTGCCTGTGTCCCTTTGGGTCCCCGCTTCACTGTTCTCAGAGAAAGCACTTCCCTTGCAGTGGGTGTGTATCTTGCTTATCAGTTTTTAATGACTGCAGCCAATATGTATGTTCATATTTAAAATGTTAATATGTAAAGATTTTGCAGGGTAGTGTTTTGTTAAATGGTGTCACATTGATAATTTTGTGACCTCTTTTCTTTCAGCCCTGTTTTTTGAAGAGTTTCAATGAATTGACATAAATGTTGTTATTTATGCATGCATTTTTCCATAGAGAAGTATTTAGGTTTCCCACTTTCTTTCAAGGTTCATATCTTTGTACATTTCCTTGGAATGCGTAAGGTGTAGGGGAAGAACTTCTTTAAGTTAAAAGCCATTACTAATTCACTCCCAAAGGGGTGGCACTAATTTAATTTTGGAACATAAATTTGCCTTCTCCAGTTATTTATTCACTTAACAGATGCTAATTAATTTTTCCTATGTGCCAGGCATGATGGTATTGCTGGGGGACATGGGGAAGGAAACAAGCACTGTACCTCCTAGCACAAACAAACAGTGAATGGTTAGAACATGTGACCTCCTCATACCACATGAGCAGGAGGTGAGGAAGGAGTGCTGCTCTAGGTTCAGACCTGGGTCCCTTGGAGTGGGCAGGGTTGAGAGGCAGCGACCCCTGCGACTGTGTGAGGAGATGCCAAGTGCACCCCGTGTTGCCGTGAGTACCTGGAGTCTGTTGGTGGCACTGGGCATCCCCTGGTTCAGTCTCTAGGATCCAGGGTGATGGAGAGCTTCATTATTGATTTCTCTTTGTACTCTTGAATCTGTTTATGGGTTTTCTAGATTAACCTTATAAAACTATTTTTATTTTCTTTTTGGTGGTGGTAGGGATCGAACCCAGGTCCTTGTGCATGTGAGGTATGCACTCTACCAACTGAGCTATACCCTCCGCCCCTTTATAAATTATTAACTAAAGTGTGATATACGTGAGTAAAACATTCATATTATCAGTGTACAGCTCATTTAACACTAGTTAAAATTTATGTAGGGAGGATTTTGTGGTTTTATGTATTCAAATACATTCATCCTCCACCTATAATTTTTAAAGAATTCATATTTTTTAACTTTCATACTTATACAACAGGTACCCTTTTAAAATACCTTCTATTTTAATTGTAGATATACATGTCATTCATGCAGAATTTTTGTTGGAATTTGAAAAGAGGCAATGGAATCAGCAGTAGGTGACAGAGGCCTCTGGGAATGGCAGTCACAGCTCTGGGTCCCCTCAGAGGTGTCAGCTCCTTTAGGGTACAGAAGACCCTTGCAGGAGCTGGCAGTGCAGTTGAGTGGGTAGGGTGCTGAGATTCAGACAGCTTGATTGAGTAAGGCCAGGCATGGAACAGCCTGGGGGAGTCTCAAAATGCAAAGGCACAAAGATGCAAAGGCACAGAGGCGCAAAGGTGGAGGTGTGGAGTTTGGAGGTAGCTGGAGCCTGGGGGAAGCAGAACAGGCCTCAGAGTCAAGGCGGAGATGGGCTGGGTCTCAGTCCCCGAGTCAGTTGGCATGAACAGACACAAGCCCAGTCAATGCCTGTGCCTCCCTGTGCCGGGAAGTGCACAAGGGTGCCCAAGATTGGCGTCCCACGCTTCTCCATTTCAAGTTAGGTAACAAAGAGACAGACCTTCAAGGGAGGTCTCTGGGCCTGGAGGCAGAGGGCAATGAGAAAGGAGGCTTACCCTGCCCCAAAGAAGGCTTAGACCAAGCGGGGTGTTGGAATCGAATGTGTCTTTCGATTCATAGACACAAAAGTACATGTGCTGCTTGATTGGATTCTGAGAAGCCATAGGGATTTTAGGGTCTCTACTGAGATCACGCAGTCTGAAGCCAGCAGGGCAGCTGGACTGCAGCTTTAGCCGATGCCCATTTCAGTTGTAGTCTTTGCCTTCCCCTGGTGGCCTCCACACAGCCCCGAGTCTGTGGGGCCGGGCACTCCCACAGAAACAGAAGGGACAGTGGGAAGCTGTTCTGGTGATAACATGTCAGGCATGAATTCCTTTGAACTTTGGGGCTATGGAGTGAACTTGGACACAACTAGGAGATAGCTAAACTGTGAGTAGGTTTCTTGTGGACCTACTATGAGCTTACAAGTCTGCCAGGAGAGTACCTACGTGGCCCCTACCCTTGCTTGATTAGGGTATTGAAGGGCAATGCTTGGTTGTGTTGAAAAGGACTTGAAGCGGTCATTGGGTGGTGCACAGAACAATTACAGACTGAGGAGAAGAGAGCTGGGACCTTCAATCCTGTCTGGGTTCATAGTCTGACTATGTGTGTTCTGCACAATCCTGCCTTTCTGAAATTCAGATTTATTTCATAGAGAGAGACAATGAATACCAACTATGAAAACATGATTTTAAGCTGGGAAAATAATTTAAAAAACAATATGCCTGTGCTACTGAAAAAGATGGAGATTTTTATAGCTTTACCCCATCAAATTGTCAAATATGTACAACTGCCAGGTTTGTTGTAAGTGGAAAGTTACAATATACTTGGAAAACCAAATGGGAAAAAAAATCAAGAGCAGGACAGCAACAGAAACCAGAAAGGTGGATCTCTGGAGAGGCTTAGGACAGCAGGTGTCCCGTCCTGAGCGCAGGCTAAGTGTGGGGAAGATGGATAGATGACAAGTGGTGGCTGCGGTTCCTAGGTTCCCCTGGGGAGCTGGTTCAGGCTTCGTCAGCAGCGTGGAGGTCACACAGCAGGTGTGTGTCTCAGTTCCCTCAGGCCAAGAACCTGCTGATGAAACTCCCTATTGCCTCCCCAGTGTACCCATCGCCCATCTTTAGGATGGGGACGACTTCGCTGGGCTGCTGTGGTGCAGATTCACTCACTGGGGAGCAGAGAAGCGAAGCACAAGGCTTTGCTCTGCCAGGTCTGCTGGACTCTGCACCAGGAAGGAGGCCAGGGAACACTAGCCGCTGATCCTTGCTGCTGTCTCCTGCATGAGTCCCACTTCAGCTTTCCCGAAGGCTCGCCTTTTCTGCCTGCCCATGGTTCACTGCGCTTTGCTTTGTGTGTACCTGGGACTCAGCTGCTGTGTGACTTTTCCTCTGCATGCTGTTCTACCCTGGGTGCAGCACCCCCGGGACAACCAGCCTGACAGCCACAGAACTCCCACCCCTCAGTAGTCTGCAGCCTGACGTCTCCTTAACTTTGAGTGCAGGATGATATTCCTCATGCCCAGTGTGACTCACACCAGTCAGCTGAAAACCTGCAGGTGCATCTCAGGTGGAGCTGTTCCTGAGCAAAGCTGTGGATCCCAGAGGATGACTCTACTGGTTTTCTAAGTGGACTTCAGGGCTCGAAGGATCCAAGGACGGGCAGGGGCTGCAGCACCGAGTCTTAACACAACTGCTCCCCTGGCCCTTCAACCCCATTCCCCCTATCACTGCACATGGAATGTTGCGCTCCCAGGCACTGTTTTAGGGGAGAAACAGCATCCTCAGAAGGAAAAATAAGTGCTTAATCTGTTTTTAAACTAAATAGTTGATATTTAGAGCATCTCCAACTTTTATTTCTGCCATTTCTTGTACATATCATGTTCCTGCAGGATGGTTAGTGGATTAAATCCCTTGTAGGGGTGGCCAGCCACTGCTGCTCTTTGCCCTGCACGGGGTCCACATGATGCATATATAGGAGGAGAGGATACTGGAGGAGACTGTAGTATTCAGGTGTGATTTTTTAGCTCCACTGACATTATCAACCTCGACATCTGCCTCACTCTGATTTTCAGCAGTGAGACCCGGTTGAGCCCGCAGGTCCCGAGATTCAGGAACAGCTTAATCTGTTCCTGAGGCCGTGCACAGTTTCACTTCCCTGAGATTTGAATTTAGGATTACACCTCGGTTTAACCCAGTGTGTGGGGAAATAGCTCGATGTGCATGTCTTACCCAAGCAGACTGGGACAGTCACGCAGGCGTGATGGAGGAAGAGTGATAACCCTCACTCTTCGTAGGTGAAACTACCTGCTAGATATGCATGTGGGGAAGGAAACTTCATGGAATCAAACTTAAGCACCAGTTTCCTCCTCGTGGGACTCTTTGGGAACACCACCCACACTACCCTCCTCTACACTTTGACCTTCATCATTTTCTTGATGGCCCTATCTGGGAACGCCCTCCTCATTCTTCTCATCTACTCAGAGCCCCGCCTGTGGACCCCCATGTACTCCTTCATCAGCCAGCTCTCTCTCATGGATCTCCTGTACATCTCTGTGACTGTGCCCAAGATGCTGGTGGGCCAGGTCACGGGAGACCATACAATCTCCCCTGCAGGCTGTGGGATCCAGATGTTCTTCTACCTGACCCTGGCAGGGGCTGAGTTTTTCCTTCTGTCGGCCATGGCCTATGACCGGTATGCCGCCATCTGCAGACCTCTGCATTACCCACTGCTGATGAACCAGAGGGTCTGCCGGCTGCTGGTGTCTGGCTGCTGGCTCCTGGGAGCACTGGACGGCTTGTTGCTCACGCCTATCACCATGAGTTTCCCCTTCTGCAAATCCAGGAAGATCCTGAGCTTCTTCTGCGAGGCCCCTGCCCTGCTGAGGCTCTCCTGCTCAGACGTCTCCCTCTACAAGATGCTCATGTACCTGTGCTGCGTCCTCATGCTCCTCGTGCCCACCGTGGTCATCTCCAGCTCCTACACCCTCATCCTGCACCTCATCCACAGCACCAGCTCAGCCGAGGGCCACAGGAAGGCACTGGCCACCTGCTCTTCCCACATGACAGTGGTGCTACTCTTCTTTGGTGCAGCCATCTACACTTACATGCTCCCCAGCTCCTACCACACAGCGCAGAAGGATGTGATGGTGTCGGCCTTCTACACCATCCTCACCCCTGTATTGAACCCCCTCATCTACAGCCTGCGCAACAGAGATGTCACTGCGGCTCTAAGGAGCCTGCTGCAGTCAAGGAGGCCCCTCCCAAGGGTTCTGAGAGGGAGCACCTGGGAGTGAGCCTGCCTCTTCCCCTCCCTCCTCCTCCCCATCTCTCCTCTCAGCTGTCCTCAGGACCCAGAGCCAACATGGAGCCCTCCCATAGTTCCACTCCTGTCTGGAGCTTCTCCTCTATGCTGCTATTCACCCTGTTTTCTCAGTGCATTTCACTTCTTGACATCATTTAACTGTGTCTCAGTAGCTGACCTAGTGGCTTTTACTCACCTCTCTCCATCCTGGGTTCACGGGGCATGTCCTGTGACCTAGGGGCCAGCCTTAACCCTAGCAGAGACTCACTGTGCAGACTTCAGACCTTGTAGAGCCCTGGAAGGGACGCTGGCTGCTCCCTCACTCTCGCTGCCCTGTAAGCCACCATTGACCTGTGACAGTCACAGGTGCCCAGCAGCCTGATACGGTGCCTCAGTAAGGACAGGGGAGCACAGTTTTCACAATGTTAAAAGTGAGCTGTGATTCTCCACATCATGTACGACTGCAAGAATGGGGTCCTAATTAGAGGAAAAGTTATACTCTGTGTATGTATAATATGTCAAAATGCACTCTACTGTCATGTATACCTAAAAAGAACAAATTAAAAAATAAGTGAGCTTGATAGTGTAAACACAGTGGTTTTAAACTACTGAGACAAAATGTCATTAATATTGAAGTCCAGGGAGATCATAGGTTCTTCTAATTTTACAGGATGTAAATAAAAGTGCTTCCACATATAATTCTATAATTCTTTGGAATTTATACTACTGTAGAAAAAGTGTACTGTATTTACATTGAATATAAAAAGTGTCTTGGAGGAGGATGGAATTTGGGAAATTTACACTTCTTGGCATCCATCTTCCTTCCTTCCTTCCTTCCTTCCTTCCTTCCTTCCCTCCCTCCCTCCCTCCCTCCCTCCCTCCCTCCCTCCCTCCCTCCCTCCCTCCCTTCTTTCTTTCTTTCTTTCTTTCTTTCTTTCTTTCTTTCTTTCTTTCTTTCTTTCTTTCTTTCTTTCTTTCTTTCTTTCTTTCTTTCTTTCTTTCTTTCTTTCTTTCTTTCTTTCTTTCTTTCTTTCTTTCTTTCCCAGGGACTGCACACAGGGGTGCTTAACCACAGAGCCACTTCCCAGCCCTTTTTATTTTAAAATTTGAGGCAGGGTTTCACTAAGTGTGTAGAGCCTTGCTAAGGTTCTGAGACTGGCCACAAACCTATGATCTGACTCTTCGTCCTCAGCCTCCCAAACCACGCTTTTTTCTTTGAAATTGGGGAAGCCAATAAGGTGATTTTGGACTTACAGCTAGGCTGTGTGTCCCCTGCCAGGTGTCAGGCTGTCAAGGACATATCTGTGTGTCTACCAGCACAAGATCACAATTACTTTCAAAACTGATACAATCTACATGTCCAGTGCTTCTGGAATGCAAGGAGGTGGGAAGACATACATCATCTGTGGCCAACAGGCAAGAAGGTGACAGGAGTCCTGAAGTCATCTGTCATGCCAGGTGGCACACTGGCCTCACTTTATTTACCATCAAGGAAGGGAAGCTGGGTCTCCCAGGCCAGGGGCACATCACCAGGGCTGGCAGCCACACCGTGCTTCTGACTGACCATCACTCCTGCAGGGTGTCAGGGGAATTTGCCTGAATTGAGGAAAAAAGGGTCATCTGTGAAGAAAGAGGGGCTTATTTAGAGGTGGTTAGAATGTAGGTTAGAGATTGATGTGATTAAACTAATTAATAAAAGGAGCAAAGCTGCTCAAGTGAGGGGCAGCACTGTGCATCATCCCAACATCACCGGGACCTTGGGGTCACTGCACTTGTGGTCGCATTGCTGGTGTCATGGGGGAGTTTATGTTTTTTTTTTTTTCCTTGTTCTCTTGTTTTTTAACAAGAGCTTTGTTTATCTGTTTGCCACTCTGGAGAACAACGTGCAAAGGGGTTCTACTTAGGAAGTACCCATTGATCTTTGTATTTCCAAGAGTAAATGATTTGGGTTAATTGATAAGCATACAAGGAGCTAGCTGCTTGATCTAACATGGATTATAAAATAAACAAGAGCCATAGTGATTCATTATGGAGTTGTCGGCACCATGAAGATTCATTGTTGTCTTCAGCTCCTCCATAACTACTGCAGCCTTACCCCACTTCTTTCTTTCCCTCTCCAGAGCCCAGGAGAGAGGACCTGGGCATGTGCCAATGTGGACAGTGGATGGCACAGAGGAACTCCTCTGCTGGGCATCACCCTGAGTCGTTATTGAGAATCGGGTAACACTGAGGAGAGACTGATGGTGCTCACTGTGTGTTTCCATCTCTGCCCTCCTTCACCTCAGTGTGAGTTAGGGGTGTTTATGGGGATCAGTGAACACTGAAGGTGGTGGGCAACTCTCACTCATTCCCCAATCTGTAAGTGGGAAACCTCTAAGGCTGTCTGCAGTTCAGCACCAAAATTTCTTATCAATGAGATGAAATCTACGTGACATAAAGTTAAGCTTTGCAACAGTTCATGGTTATTGGCTTAGTCTTATTTACCACAGTGCCTCATTGCACAGCTTCCCGCTATATCTTGTTCCCAAATACTTGTTTTACTTCAAATGAACCTTCTAATCCATTACACACATTTTCCATATTATGCCTAATTGCAGTCACTGGAAAACACTAAATTTATTCTGTATCTTTGAATTTACATATTTGTGAAATAAATGTAATCATTCAGTATATGATCTGTGTTCTGGCTGAAGTTACCCTAACATCATTGAAATTAAGCTACCTTGTTGCATGTATCATTTGTTCATTCTTTAAGGATGAATTACATACCATTATATGTATATGCCAGAAATATTTAATCAACACATCCATTTGTAGACATGTATTTTTCATTCTGCTAATATAATGTAACTGATTTATTGATTATCATATGTTTTTCCATATTTGACATCTCTTGTAAACACTTTAAACTCTCTATGATTGTGCTGAGTAATTGTGTCAGTGAGCTTTGCATTGCTGTGACAAAAATACCTGATCAAAACCAAAAACCAGCCAGGCACAGTAGTGCATGCCAATAATCCTAGAGCTCATGACGCTGAGGCAGGAGGATTGTGAGTTCAAAGCCAGCCTCAGCAACACGAGGCACTCAGTGAGACTCTGTCTCTAAATGAAATATAAAATATGGCTGGGGTTGTGACTCAGTGGTTGAGTGCCTAAGTTCAATCTTTGGTACAAAAAAACCAAACCAAACCAAACAAACATACAAACCCCAAAAACAGCTCGAATGAGGGAAAACACATTTTTGGCTCCTAGGTTCAGAGTTTCAGTTTAATCATTGGCCAATTCCATGGCTTTGTGCCCATGGTGTGAGCACATTGAGGAACGATACTGCAGAGGGAAGCTGCGCAGGTTGTGGCCACTAGGAAGCAAAGACTGGGAAGGGGAAAGGAAATCCAAGGAAGGTGACTGTTTCCAGGGCTTAATTCCATGGCTCACCTCCTCCAGCAATGGGCCCAAAGCCTAAAGCTACCACCCAGTCAATTCATTCAAACTAGGAGAGACTAATTAGGTTGAAGTTCTCACAATCCAATCATTTTACATTCGCAAATTCTGGCCTCAACTCAGGAACTTTTGGGAGACACTTCACATCCCATCCATAACATTTCAACCCCACACCTCCAAAACTCACGTCCATTTCACAATACAAAACGAATTTAGTCCATCTCCAAGGGTCCCATAGTCTTTGCCCTGAAGTCCAAGTCCAAAATATCACCTGAAACTGAAGGTAAAACGCTTGGCTGTGAGCCCTTGTAAAAGTCAAAAGTAAATTATATACATCCAATATCCACTGGGAGAATGTAAATCTTCCCATTCAAAAAGGAAATAACAAGGCTATGGAAAGAAGGGATGGGCCAGAGGAAATGCAAACCCAGCTGAGCAACCATAACTCCACATGTAATTTCACATAGAGCATCTAGGACCCTTGACTGCAAGATGTTATTTCCAGAGGGATTGACAATGCCTGCCTTTTCCCCCTTGCTGGGGGCAGAGCACAGGGCTCTCTTTTCCTTTGGCTTTCTCTGCAGCCAGCAGGATTCCTTGGTGGAGTTTATGCTACTTGCATCCATTAAATTCTAGGGATTCCATTCCAACTTTGGCTTCACTTTCACAGCTTCACTTAGCACCCTGTCAGGGGCAGCCTGCAGGGACAGTTTGCCTGACCTCCCAGGCCTTTCTAACAATGACAGTGGAAACTTCCGTGACCCCTGACATGAGCACCCTATATTCCTAAAGAGCCAGCACCACAGAGATGATGCCAAAGTCTGCTGCCAACTCACACTGTAGCTGGGTCCCTGAAATTTGCCCTGGTGGTTTCTGAATGTCTTTCTGGCTGAGTGTGGTAAAGCAACTTCCTGGGCCCTGTTTGCAAGCAGGGTGCCCCATAAGCCTTCTCAAGGGAAT
This sequence comes from Urocitellus parryii, assembly GCF_045843805.1. Lineage (NCBI taxonomy): Eukaryota > Metazoa > Chordata > Mammalia > Rodentia > Sciuridae > Urocitellus > Urocitellus parryii. Next base: position 161,147,501 of record NC_135531.1, on the reverse strand, counting down.
TTTCCCTTCTACATTCTTAAACATGCCATGGCTGTGGTCTTGCAAATTCCTTTGATGCCCTCAGCTCATTTTCAAATGTCTCTGTGTGAAATGCTTAACGTCTCTTTAGGTGCTGCTATCTCTTACAACCACACCTTCCCTTCCTAGCCCCTGTTTTTTTTAAACAATCCCTTTAAAACTCTGATCCAATCTGTTTTTGACTTTACTAATATAAACATCTGCTTTCTTAGAATGCTATGTATCTCTGGTATTGATACAAATATTCTAAAAATTTTACAAAACTTGGAAAAGTCTGAATGTTCTGGCATAATATTCTCTGTCAAGAATAGTACCTTAAAACATGTTATAGAAGAAGTTACTACAGGTAAATATATGTATGTGAAATGTGAAGCGATTATCTTATGCAATTTTAATTATGTTGGAATACTAGAAAATGAAAACTGAAAATAAAAGTAAAAGCACTTAACAGTAGAAAACTTCTGTAAAGATAGGTCTCCACATAATGCCCAACTTTTAAAGCCTTTATATCACGTTGTTAGTACATTTTGTTTTTAACACTATCATGGAGTAGCCTAGTTTGTATTAACAGAAATCTGAAATAAGAAAATAGTCAAGCAGGCCATGTGGTGTTCTAAAAATAAAAACAATACACTTATTTATATTTTCAGCATCACTCATTACCTGCCAAAATGAATGTGGAAGTTACAGAATCTAACATACTACGATAAAAAACCAAAACAAAAGGTGACCAATGAAGGCAGAAAATAGGACTTAAAAGACCTGATCTCAACTGACTTTAAAGTATTCATATAAGAAATACATTCTTGATTTTGAAGGTACAAGGATAATTGTGGAATTTTATTTTTGGTTATATTTGAACTGTATGAATGATGGGTCTGAATACAGAGAATTTTCATGGTCATGGTTTAATGTGGAGGTAAAATATACAGTAGGTGATGAGTTTGAGAGACTGCAACATGCTCTGGTTGCACAACAGTTAGGCATGCTGTGGTTTATATTTGTGAAGTTGGATGCCTGTGAAGAATGATTAAATATATGTTTCTAATATTTTAGTGTTTTATATAGGTAATTTATTCTTTGTATTTAAAATTGAACAGCCACTGTGCTATATTGATTTTATTGGTACTATTGAGCAGGCCTTGTTTCAGCATGAAACTAGTTGCAAAACTCACTACATTGGAAATAAAAATGTATTTTGACATATACAAATAAAATGAATAAAAAAAGAAGAAGTTACTACACTTTTTGTTGGTTGCTAAACTCTCATCAAATTTCTAACTATGAGGTGTCCTAAGTATTTTGTCTTCTGCAGTTTCAGTTCTACAACACACTGAAAAAACAGAATCACCAAAAGGCTCTAACAAGTACTCTTAAATGTAGTTTCCATAAAAGGGTAGACTTAATATTTCAGAAGAGCTCCTTTTCCAATAGATATCTTTCCAATTTATATTAGTATAAAAATCGAATACACATTTTCTTTGTGTATTAATCTTTGTTCATGATTAATACACAAAGAAAATGTTTTTTGCTATATTCTGCAGAAATACTATACCACCCTCACACCTGCAGGGTTTTACATTATTTGACACAAGATTTGAGATATCATAAAGTCCTTATGTAAATGTTTCCTGTTTTCATATCCTTTGTCACCTGTTTTCTTGACATAAAACCTCTTAAAACACACATTTAATATACAAAGCTTTCATCAAGAGGGATACCCCCTCAGTAGAACTGGTGTTTGCTTTTAGGTTTGAATCCACCCCGCTCCTCAATTCTTGATTTTACTTTTTGCACTTTAGGGGTCTTTTTAAGAAAATCAGGTCCCAAGCCAACAGGATGAAGATTTGGGCCTGCTTTTGGGATGGAGTCAAACTAAAAACTTCTTCTTTGTAAAAGAAACAAACAAAAAAATGTAGTGGCAGCCTTCAGAATGGGAGAAAATCTTTGCCACATGCACCTCAGATAGAGCACTGATCTCTAGGATATATAAAGAACTCAAAAAACTTAACACCAATAATAATAATAATAATAATAATCTAATCAGTAAAGGGACTAAGGAACTGAACAGATACTTCACAGAAGAAGAAATAGAATTAATCAACAAAAAATGAAAAAATTTTCAACATCTCTAGCAATTAGATAAATGCAAATAAAAACTACTCTAAGATTTTATCTCACTCTAGTCAGAATGTAAATTATCAAGAATATAAGAAATGATAAGTTTTGGCAAGGATGTGGGTAAAATGGTATACTCGCACATTGCTAGTGAGACTGCAAACTGGTGTAATCACTTTGGAAAGCAGTATGGAGATACTTCAGAAAACTTGGAATAGAATCACCATTTGACCCAGCTGTTCCACTCCTTGGTTTATACCCAAAGGACTTAAAATCAGCATACTACAGTGACACAGCCATGTCAATATTAATAGCAGCTCAATTCACAATAGCTAAACTATGGAACCAACATAAATGCCTTTCAACAGATGAATGTATAAAGAAAATATAACATATATACACAATGGAATATCACTCAGCCTTAAAGAAGAATGAAATTTTGGTATATGCGGGTAAATAGATGGAGCTGCAGAATATCATTCTAATCAAAATAACTGAATTCCAAAAAAAACAAAGGCCAAATATTTTCTCTGATATGCAGATGCTGATCCATAAGGGTGGTAGGGCTAGGGAAGAATGGACGAACTTTGAATTGCACAGAAAGGAGTAAGAGGAGGAGAGGGGATGTGGGATGTGAAGGGTGATGAAATGATATGAACATTATTATTCTAGATACATGTATGATTGCATGACTGGTGTGACTCTGCATCTTGTATAGCCAGAGCAATGAGAAGTTGTGCTCCATTTGTGTAAAATGTGTCAAGATGCATTGAGTTGTCATGTATAACTGATTAAAACAAATAAAAAAATACAATCTATACAAAAAATGGTGTTTATTATTTAATTACTTTGCAGCTTTTTACATTAAATTTAAAATTAAGTTATGTAGCCACCTGCATCACGTAAAACTTCAATACCATCCATTAGGATTCAGTGAGCTATAGCTGGGGAGGAAATGCGTATGAAGATGGAGTTTGGAGAATTCTTCTGGGGTCCTCTGAGTGTTCTTTGATCTAGCAGGGAACATTGGAGCACTGAGAACCCGAAGCCATGGGACAGTCAAGGGTTCTGTGGATAATTTTTGGTTCAGAGGGAATAGGTTATAAAACCATCTGGGGGTGGGTGCTTCTAAGAGAGAAACAAGAACACATGAGAACTGGAATGAGATTGGTACAAAATAAATGTTGCAGCATCTGGTATATAATCATGAATATCATTAAGATGATAGGAACTAGTAACGCTTTACCAGGAGGTAGGAGCTCAGAAGTTGTTCGCATGACAAGGCTGGTGATGCAATGGCCCTCTAGACAAAGAAAGTGACCTTCAGTTAAAAACAGAACAGAGCAGCCAATATTAAGATATTGCTAGCCAGGTGTGGCGATGCACACCTGTAATCCCAAGGGCTTGGGAGGCAGGAGGATCCTGAGTTCAAAGCCAGTCTTAGTAACAGTAAGGAGTTCTTCAACTCATTAAGACCCTGTCTCTAAATAAAATTTAAAAATAGGGCTGGAGATATGGCTGAGTGGTTGAGTGCCCTTGAGTTCAACCCTTGGTATAAAAAAAAAAAAAATCCTCTGCATCAAGGGACAATATCACCTTCACAGACAAAGATATGAAAGATTTTACTAAGAATATGAATTTGGGGGACCTACAGTTAAATGTAAATAGTCATTGTGACTATGTGAAGGCACAGCTTCTGAGTTTGTACTCTTGGTTGCCAGGGACAAGTCTCGGCAGCATGGCTTGATGAGCCAGTTCCTAGGAGTAGGCTGACAGCAGGTGACCTCACCATGGGCCCCGACTTACTGGATCAAATGAGTTTCCTGAGCCAATGGTCAAGTTACTCTAGTTTTTTGGTTCTGCTTTCTGAGTAAGAACTTACGGGACCCCACGATTTGTTAGTGCAGCTAGTGATGTGAAGCTGGAGTATAGAATGTGCCCAGGGATAGAAGCAGCCCAATTAGATGTGCACCACTGTTCGCTGAATCATGTGTGCAGATCGATATTTACATGAAGGTCAATTCAAAAATTTTCTTCTAATTTTTGTGATTCTATGGATGATGATACAGTTGTTCAACATTTTAAAAAAATGGAGACACACACTGTTTGGTCCAGTGTAATAGCATGAAAGACCACAGACTTCTGTAGGACATAACTAGAAGATTCCCCCAAGACAGGATGCTCTTCCACCCTAGGAGTCAGGCATCATGTCCAGAGTTTGGTCTGTCAAGTGAGCCTGTGTCCAGCTCTGTATACTCATCAGGGTATAAATTTTATAGTCTTGGGACATCAGAACTCTAAATCATGGCATGTAGCACTTTTTTTTTAAATGTAGTATTCCTTATTTACATTGGAATTGAATACGATTTAGGGTATAAGATGGGGTCCAACACTTCCTTTCAGAAATTAAACTTTTGGTGGTGTTTAACCTGGGAGTGACTTTTCTCCTCCCAGAGTCACCTCTTTTATGATGAAAGTGGAATATGCAAGGCCAGTATCAGTCCTGGATGTTTTAAGGGTTGATGTGAATGTAAGAAGCAATCCCTGGGAATTACCACTGCCTGGCCTAGGAGCAGGAAGCAACATTTGCTCAGTGGCTGGACCACATACCAGTCCCTGTAGAAATGCAAGTAATTTATTTTTGGCAAAATACCTCTTTGGAATTGTCTAATAGCACAGTGTGGGCCTCACTTCTCAGAGCTGGTATTTTACTAGGTGGAGAGACTTCAAGTAGAAAGATCAACAAACTGAACTACAGATGAGCAGGAAACCCCAACTAAGGAGTTTACTGTGAGGTTCCCAGATGGAAGATTTGAATTTTGTACACTGACATCCAGAGTCCTTCCCTAAGCCCCATTTTTGTGAAAATCTAGAGAAGGGGCTAAAGTCTACAAAAGGCCCACGTGTTATTTCAGCAGTCATACTCCATTCTGGCTTTTACTTACTGGGCCTCATGGAATTGTGGTCACTTCCACCTGGGGTACTTTCATCTAAAACGCTGTTTCATGTTTGAATGGAGTTATTGAGGGAAATAAATAATTCCCCCCAAGGTCCTGGTAACAAATGGATCTTGATGGAACTCAAACAGAAATATGGACAAGCACAACATTGGCTTGACAGTTTTAGGTAGATCCTGAGTCAAATCAAACCACATGTGTCTTTTTCATGGAGAAAGTAGGAACCTTAAGAACAAGATGACAAGAGTGACAGGAAAGAAGAGCTCCAATTGGTAAAAACACCATAATGCATCCAAAATCTTAAACAGGAGAACAGCAAAGCAAAGAGCTCAGACATGAGAAAGAGCACTCAGCCAAGGAACCATGATCGGCAACTTCAGCTGGGCAGGGGACCCTCCTGGTGTCTCAGGACCCTGGGAAGGCTTCCCTCTGCATGACAGTGAACACTGTCTCTGCAATGTCCTTTACAGAGTCCAGATTGAGTTCACCTGCTCTGGCAGCCTGTAGTCATTTCTAGGATGACTGCTTAGGTTTAAGTCTGAAGGAGGAGTCCACAGGGCACACTGTCAGGATCTCGCTGACATGCTAGCTAACCACAATTGATGAAGGTTCTTTTCAAATGGACCCAAAGTCCATGTTTTTCTGCAGCCTCTTCTGAGATTGTGGTCTCTTACCTGTGGGGAACATTTGTCATTGTCAAGAAGGTTCAAAACCATCATGTCTGAGCTCCTTATGGTCTAATACCTACTCAAGTGGTTTGTATCTCTTCTCTTTGGTGCTTCTCTTTCTCTATGAGCAAGTTTAAAAAAAAGGATGAGCACTGTACTGAACAGTGGATGTGGAAGTATCTCTGTTCCACTTTCCATGTGACTTCAGGAAACCTGTGGCCACAGCAGGAGAAACACCAACCACCCTCATGTCTCCATGCACCTGGGCGGCAGCCTCATAGGGAAGCAGGAGGCTGTGTCAATGAGCACTCCTTCACTCAGAGGCTGCACCCAACACACCCTGACCTCAGAAACACTGTCCTGTCTTGGGTTAGCTCCTGCTGTCCTTGTGTCAGCATCCGCCCATCAGTACCAACTCACAATCATGAACCCTGACTGAGGGAACAAGTCTCCATGGAACCATGAACACCCAGAGTCCCAGCTTTCCAGCACATTCCTCACCTGAGCCAGGATGCAGACTTTAACCCCCGTGAATTTTAGGCTGGGATCTGCTGGGAAAGGCCGTTGCTGCCCTGCCAATGCTGTACAGGAACTGTTAACTGTTGCCAGCCATCTGGGAAAGACCTGTGGTCTTCTACCAGGGTGACTGTGCACCAAGGAAAATAAAATAACCAGATTCCTTTCCACACTTCCTAAGAGCCAATAACTCTATATCCTCAACTCCTACCTCCTTATCACTTCATCCTACACCTCAACCCTGGTTCTTTCATTGTCCACCATCAGAAACTATAGATCCTTTTGCAAACCTCCTGTTTGTATTGAAGATAATGATTGAACTTACCATTTCTGTATATTGTGACAAAATCATAAACATCTTAATAGCAGCTATTTGGTTTAAAGCTGTATGTTGTTTGTATTGGGATCTCTTAATATTGTTCTCCCCCTAAAGGAGAGGTATTGGAATCCTGCAGGGACACCATAAGCCTACAGGGCAAAAACTGTAACACCTCAGATCCAGAGTGATAGAAGGGAAGACACACGAACACCATGAAAAAACAAGGGAAGAAAGTGCCCCAAACAAACCAGGATACTAAATTATTAGAATCCAGGGCCAGCATAGCAGAAGAAATCACAGAGATGGAGTTCAGGATGTACATAATTAAATGTTCTGTGCATTAAAGAATGATACAAGAGAGCAAATGTGGCCATCTGCCAACTCCTCCAGTACATGCTCATCATGAACTTCAGTTTTGTGTCCACATGACCCTGGCTTCCCTGCTCAGTGGTCTGCTGTATGCAGGTGTGCACACTGGGAATACATTCTGGCTGTCCTTCTGCCATCAAACATGGTCCCTCAGTTCTTCTCCTCTCTGCTGAGGCTCTCCTGCTGGGACACCATAAGCAGCAAGGTCCTTCTTCTTGTCTTTACTATAAAAGTTGGTGGTGGCTGCTTTGCTATAATAATCATGCCATACATTTGCATATTTTCTGCTGTGCTGAAATTTCCCACCAGAGCCCCAGGGAAGGCCTTCTCCACCTGCACCCCTCACATCATCGTGGTGTCCGTCTTCCTAAGTTCCAGCACAGCTGTGTACCTGAGGTCCTCAGCAACCTTTGACACACTCCAGGACATGGTTCTCTCTGCCTTTTACACCATGGTTCCTCCCTTCCTGAATCCTCTCATCTACAGTCTCAGGAACCAGCAGGTAAAGGAAGCTGTGGGGGAGAGTAATAGGAACACAGTTGTTCTCAGGGAAAAGATAAAGATGCATTTCAGCATTAGCCTAATTTTACTGTTAAGATTTATAATTAGATGAAGGTCTTCAAATCTGGGCTTTACGAGTTACACTGCCTACCCTGGTATCACTTAATTAAGACCCATGAAAGTTTTAATATAATAATTTTGTGATTTACACTATTATTTCTATTCATCCTTCATAAAATGACATTAGGTTGAACTATAGAAAAAGAGAAAGCAGTAACATATTTAAGACTTACTCCATATATGAGACTACCTGCTGAGCTATGAAATAATATCCACTTTTTGGCAATAATACATTTTATTCCAGGCACAAATATAAATAATAAAGACCATTCTGAGTAAAAGGTGTTTTTTCTCTGTGTCCCTCTGCATGAGAGAGGGTACAAATGTATAAATTCAAATGGACACACTAGGGAGAGCAGCCAGGAGGTCTCTCGAGGTTTGTATTGAAGAAACTTGACACAGAAACCCCTGACCGTGCCTGCAGTGCATGGTGGACATGACTCTGAGCATGCTTTCGAGCAGACAGGCTGCTGTTGGCTGCCAGGATCAGTATCGCTCCAGCTTCTGCTGCAGAAAACCCTGTTTTCACACTGTGCATGCTGTAGCCAAGAAACTCAGTGCATCCCTCCAAGGAAATAGCCCACTAGACAACTGGATTTGCTCCAGCCCTGAGGACAGGCCTCCCACCTCCACAGAGGCCATTGTGCCTAGGAGGGGCAGGCCCCCACCTCACTTGCCCCACCCTGGAGAGTGCTTGATGAATATTGTGTTCATGAGGAGTCTGTGCCTGGCTCTGCCCTGAACAATGCTGCTGGCCTCTCCGAGGTCCTGAGGGATGGGAGGAAAGACAATTCCAATAGTCCAGGGACAGTCCAAAGCCAAGATGGACAGGATTCCATGGCAGGTGATAGTGCTCCTCTCCCTCCATGGCCTGCAGGGGGGTCAGCACTGTGACCCCTGGACCCCTCTGGGGCTCCAAGAAGCAGATTCCTCTTCCTCTTTATCCTTAAATTTCTTTCCTGATTTCTTAATCATTCCTTCATAAATATAAAAACAGTCCTTTTTATCTTGGATCCCTCACCCGTGGAATACTGCTGACAGATTGAAGAGAAGGTGTCCATCCACATCACCCTAGCCATGCTAATGAAGAGAAAAGGAGAGAAAACTCAAATTACTAAAATACAAGATGAAGAAGGAAATATCACAACAGACATGTCTAAAATACAGAAGATAATTAGAAACTATTTTGAAAATTTATAATCCAATAAAATAGAAAATATAGAAGAAATCAATAAATTTCTAGAGACATATGACCTACCCAAACTGAAAGAGTAGGTTACACACAATATAAAGAGATCAATTTCAAGTAATGAAATAGAAAATGCCATCAAAAATCTACCAACCTAGAAAAGCCCAGGACCAGAGAGATTCTTAGCTGAATTCTACAAGACCTTCAAAGAAGAATTAACACCAATACTCCTCAAATTATTTTATGAAATAGAAAAAGAGGGAACACTTCCAAACTCATTCTATGAGGCCAATATCACCCTGATTCCAAAACCAGACAAAAACATGCCAAGGAAAGAAAACTTTAGAACAATACCTCTAATAACATATATGTAAAAAATTCTCAATAAAATTCTGGCAAATCAAATAAAAAATATATTAAAAAGATAGTGCACCACAATGAAATGGGGTTCGTCCCAGGGATACAAAATTGGTTCAACATATGGGAATCAATAAATGTAATCCATCACATCAATATGATCATCTCAATAGATGTAGAAAAAGTATTTGACAAACTATAGCACCCCTTCATTTCAAAACTCAAGAGATTTCTAACCGTTGGCTGTCTTTGTCTTCCATAGTTTTGATTCTACAAAGCACTGACAAACAGAAACACACACAAAAAAAGGCTCTACCAAGGACTCTTAAATATAGTGTCCTTATAAGGGGAGACCTAATATTTCAGAAAACCTGGCTTACCAAAATATATCTTTGACATAATTAATATTACTATAAAAAATTGTTTCCTGGATTCACAATAGTACCCAAAGTAAATGCTTTTGCCAAATTCTGCAGAATTTTCATACCACATCCACACACTTAGAGGGTTTTGCATTATTTGATGTAATATGTGAGATATCATGGTATCCTTATATCAATATTTCCTTTTTTCATCTCCTTTACCATCAGCCTTTCAATATAAAACACAATTAAATGTCTAAAAGTGTGTTTCAAATGGACACCTCTCAATAGGACTGGTGGTTGCAATTCAATATCTTTCCAATTTTATCCATTAAATTTAAACTTCATTTACATGGCCACCTCAATTCATGAAAAACTCATGAACTAAGATTCAGTAAGCTTTTGTTGTAGAGGAAATGTGTGTAAAGGTGGAGTTTGCAGATATAATTGTGTGCATATATAATTGTGTGTAGAATTCATCTGGGGTACTCCTTTTACTCTAGCAGGGAACATTGGAGCACTGAGGACCTGAAGATATGGACACAGTGTGTGGACAGAGCTTGTGTGGATCATGTTACAGCAGACCAAGGCTTCCTGCATCAGTCATTGCTGGGGTGCTCACTGGTTCCCATTACAAGTACTCCCTTGTCTGCACACATTAAGAAATGCTTTAGATAATTAATTGCACTTATTTAAGCTTTTTATTTTATTTAGTAATAAATGCATTAACACTTTTCTCCACTTTTTTCCTACTAGTGTACTTGTAAACAAAATTGTTTTTTTAAAAATTTGGAATTTAATATAATGATTGTGATATTGCATAAGAAATTTGAATCATTTTGTTATATAAGCATTCCTAGGTAACTTGACATTGAGCCTATGTCAGTTATAATTAATGGTTAGCAAAGCATATGCCAGGGAAGACACTAAAATGATTGGAGAGGAATATCTGTGTGAGATGATGTGTTGCCACAAGTGGGCTCAGGGGTGTACACCTGCAATCCCAGTGGCTCAGGACTCTGAGGAATGAGAATCTCAGGTTCTAAGCCAGCCTCAGCAACTTCGAATGTACCTGAACAACTTAGCCAGACCCTGTTTTCTGTGATTAAACAGAAAAAGGGCTGGGGCTGAGCCCTTGGGTTCAACCCTGCTGAAAACAATAGCAACAACAACTTAAAGACGGCCACAAGACAATAGCAACTTGTCTTTCCAAATTTCAGGAAACTGGGGGGAATTTTGGAGTCCACAGAAGACACACTCTAGGTCAAACACTTAAACATTCTGTCTTTGATCATTATCAGGCATGACACATCACCATAGACATTACAGAATAAACCCTGGGGGAGGAACAATCAGAAGGCTGACCTCAACTCAACCCCCAAATTAGCTGCCCCAGGTGTCCCTGACTCAGTCAGGCTGGGTGGAGATCCATAGCAACCCCCTAGCAGCCACCAATCAGCATGAGACAGGGAAATACCTGGGATGCCAGATGACCCTCCCAGTAGTTTATGGTGGTTGATAACATATTGGGAAACCATGTAGTTCAGCCCGTACACCCCTCTTGGCTCAAACCAATCAGTTCAAACCAATACCCCTTTTGTTCTGACCAATCACCCCTACCCAACTTGTTCCCGCCAGTGAATGTGCTAATCATGTTTTAGAGTTGTTATTTGATTTTCCTGCGGTGTGTGATGATTTGCTATGATGTATGTGAAGTCCCTGCCCTCTCCAAAAAATGTATAAAAATGCTGCAAACCCTGGGCTCAGGGCCTCTCAGCGTCACCAGCTGCTGTGTGTGCATGCGGAGGACCGAGCTAGCTCACAATAAACACCTCTTTGCTGTTTACATCGATCTTGGGTCTCTGGTGGTCTTTGGGGGTCCTGAATTCGAGCATAACAAAGATAGCCACAAGACAGAGACAGGGTTGCTTTCCGAATTCCAGGAAACTGGGGGGAATTTTGGAGTTGACTGAAGACACACTCTTTGGTCAGACACTTACATTCCATCTTTCGTCATTTCAGGCAGGACACATCCCCATAGACATTACAGAAGTAAACATTGGGGGAGGAATGATCAGAAGGCTGACCTCAACTCAACCCCCAAATTAGCTTCCTGACACTGGGTCACTCGAGGACATACTAAAATCCTGGCAGCCAACGTGCCTGAGGAAGGCAGGTGCTCTTCCCCAGAGGACATATTTGACTGTGGGACAAAGGGGGTGGTAACCAGCACTCTCTGTTTACTTCATGGACAAAGAGTGTCTTCCTTTTTCATATTCCAGATGGATAGAAATATTATTGTTATTATCTCTAAGTATTTGGTGAAATGTTCTTTAGGATTTGACTTTCATATATTTTCATATGAAACTGACACAATTATGTATCACAGTGCTTAAAATATGCTTTCCATTTCTCTCTGCAGGAGCAGACTATTCGACTATGTGTTACCTCCATGTTTTATTTGTAAAGCTTTCCTCTGTGACAGCAACTGAAACAGGTACTGTTTATATATAATGAAACTTTAATGTATATATTTAAAAATGATTTCAGAAAACACAGTGAATTATATTTATATTTTAAATGCATTAATAAAATTACACATTTCATGAGGGATCCATGGAAATGATATGTTAAATCATAAAAAATGAATTTATGAAATAACCTAGCTTACAATAAGGTGGCTTTAGGGTAGGCAGTGTAACCTGTAAAGCCCACCTAGGAAGATCCCTTAATCTCATTGAACTCCACTCAGTGATATTATGATAACACATCTTTATCATTTTCCTGAGAACAACTGTGTTCCCATTACTCTCCCCACAGCTTCCTTTACCTGTTTGTTCCTGAGACTGTAGATGAGAGGATTCAGGAAGGGAGGAACCATTGTATAGAAGGCAGAGAGAACCATGTCCTGGAGTGTGTCAGAGGTTGCTGAGGACCTCAGGTACACACCTGTGCCAGAACTGAGGAATAGGGAAAACACGAGGATGTGAGGGGTGCAGGTGGAGAAGGCCTTCCCTGGGGCTCTGGTGGGAAATTTCAGCACAGCAGAAAATATTCGAAAATATGACATGAATATTATACCAAAGGATCCCCCACCAACTGCCACAGCAGAGACAAGAAGGAGGACCATGTTGCTGGTGGTGTCAGAGCAGGAGAGCCTCAGCAGAGAGGGGATGTCACAGAAGAACTGATGGACCACGTTTGACTGGCAGAAGGACAGACGGAATGTGTTCCCAGTGTGCACACCTGCATACAGCAGACCACTGAGAAGGGAAGCCAGGGTCATGCGGACACAAATCTGAGGGTTCATGATGAGGGGGTACTGGAGGGGCTGGCAGATGGCCACATAGCGGTCCCAGGCCATGATGGTGAGAAACAGATATTCAACAGATGCACAGAAAATGACCAAGAAGATCTGTGTTGCACAGCCAGGCACTGAAATGGCCCTGTTGCCAGTGAGAGAGTTGACACAGGCATTGGGGACAGTGATGGAAATGAAGCAAATGTCCAAGATGGACAGGTTCCTGAGGAAGAAGTACATGGGTGTGTGCAAGTGCTTGTCAGCAGTGGTGATAATGACAATGAGAAGGTTTCCTAACAAGGTGCCCAGGTAGGTCATTGGGAATACTGTGAAATAGAGGAAACTCAGATCCCAGCCCTCAGGAGAGCTCAGGAGGAGAAATTCAGTTACCATGGTGGCATTGGCCATTTGCTGGAAATTCTGGGTGTCTGGGAAGATAAAGAGAGAAGAGAGAGGAAGGAAAAAAAAAAAAAGAACATGATGAATACAATTGCTGGGGGCTGGGGTTGTTGCTCAGTCATAGAGCACTTTTCAAGCATGTGTTAAAAAACATCCATTGACAATAACAATTATTTGAAAAAAATGAAATTACTTTACATATTCTTGTTCAAAGTATTTTTTTTTTTGTATTTGGCAATTGCTTTCCCTGGAGAGGAAGGTCACTCTTGGTTTTTTGATATGTTTACTCATTTCTGAGCAGAGTGCACCTCCTAGGGCAGGTGTGGAGGTCTGAAGCCCGGGGTCTGGGTGTGACCTGCAAGGCTTGCCCTCAGCTCCCCATCAGACCTCCCTGACCTAATGAGACACCCATGTGGAGCATTTCCAGGGGTTTTCCCCTCTTCTCCTGCATGGCCACCTGTCTGACAGTGCATTCTTTAATATTCTCAGATTTATTTACCTTTAATTTATTCCATATTATTGTGCCATTGTATTCACACTTAATAATGCAAATAATAATTACTTTCTACTTTTTTTAATATATAGGAAACTATTCATAATGGTGGAGAATATATCTTCATGAACACGAAAAAATTGGGCTCATTTGGAAAGCGTCTCAAGAATTCACTTTCCCACCCAGGCTCACAGGTCCAGTGTTGTGAAAACTGAGGTGACCTGACTGCACTTGGACTTCCCTGCAGTCTCCCACTCTCACTGATGCTCCTCAGGACATGCATGCGTGCTGTCTTATGGCCACAGGACCTCAGCCAGACCAGTCCCAGCCCCCACTGAGGCTCTTTCCTCTCCAACTGGGCAGCATAAGGACTTTTCAACTTCTAGGCTCCAGCCCAGCTGGCATTGATTTAAACTTCTACTTTTACCTTATTCTATTCTTATTTCATGTTCAGCACCATGAAGTTGAAGCTTCTTTTGTCCAACACATAATTTACCTTAGTCTTGGTGACACCTTCTATTATATTGATTTCTTATCCACATCACAATCCCACAAACTGAAACTGGCTGTAAACCCTAAAAGAAAGGTTTGACTCATAGTTTCAACACTTTTGCAGCAGCTCAACCAGTTCACTCCTGAGTCACCAGCATCTTCATCTCCTCAGCCCTCTGCAAACTGGGTCCTCCTCAGCACGTTGTCAGGTTAACCACACACACTCTTAGAAAAAAGACCTTCCTTCTCATCCTGCCTGAGCTCCTCTGGAAGTCTGTGTGTCTTCCAGGGCAATAGGTGGGTGGCCAGACTCAGCTAGGTTGCTGTTAATTTGGTGGTGAGTGTGAAGTTTAAGGGGTCAGTCTACCTGCAATCTGTTCCTCCTGACACACACATGACATTCAGCCTGAAGGACCCTCTTGTTCACTGCTGACTTTTTTACTGTGATGTATTAATTTCCTTTTCCCTTTAGTCAATATTGGGCTTTAAAGGAGACTCCACTGGAATCTTTCCTCGGAAAGCTTCATAATCTCTAATTTTTTTTTTCCAATTTTGTTGAGTGTTAGGAATCACCATGATAAACAACCTTTCAGCCCATCAATATATATTCATCACTCCAAGTCACTGGTGCAAATTCCTTGATTTGGGATCTTGTATTATCCATCATTTTACCTTTCAGTAGCAGTGCATGACTTCCTGTGCAATGGTTAATAACCTAGCACCTGGTGGCATTGTTCAGACCACTCACTTAGACTGGCTTTCTTTATGCCCCTGATTTATAGGTGAAGAGCTCCGAAGCAGGCTCAGGCTCTGCCCCTTCTACACTGCTGTAGCACGCACAGTGCAGGGTGGTGTGAGGTCAAGTGCACTTGCAAATCGAGATGTCTTTATAGCAGTACTCGCCCAACAAATATTACTAAGGAAAAAAATATGGTGACAGGTATTTCAGACCTTGAGGATTTGAAAAGAAAAAAATATTGGTATTTTAAAATAAATTGATTACCATTAGAGTACAAATATAATAACAATATCTAAGGTGTAAATATATATATGACAAATTGAGAATGTGATGGGTGATGAGATAATTCCATGTTAAAAACCTAGCAGCTTCTCCCACTTCTATACTGACTTCTGGGCACTTCATGGGTGATTGCTGACCAACCCCAGGCATTTATGACAAATATTAGTTGGAAAATCAACTATCTGTTAGGATTTGGAAGCTGACATAGAATCACTTGTGACTTTTTTTTTCACTTTTTTTATACCAAACCATTTACTGTTTTTGTTTTTGCAACAGAATTTAGTAATTTCTCTAGTAAATATTTTGCATTATATCAACTTATTTGATGTCCTTCTTTGCTTATGTGGTTTAACTACAACTTGAAAACTTCTCTAAATTTAACTTAATTTTCTCATGGGTCAGTCTCCTAGAAAACTTCAGACTATGGATGTGATAGAGTAAATATATGAATCACCACCTAACTTTCATAGGTACTCAGAGTATTCTGAAGATCTCGAAAATAATATTACTTTATGAACCTAGATTTTGAGAAATAAGAAATAGGCTTTAATTTTTGTAGTTTGACCTCCATATTTTTAGAGTGTTCAGAACTACATTCTCTTTTAATGGGTGAAAAATTCTTATTGAAATTCCCTTGGAAAACACAAAAGTTGGGGTCATAAAAAAAAGAAAAAAAAACAAGATCAGATATTTTGAGGCTTCGAAAAATAAGTACAAGGAAATGTTAGCAAATGTTTAATGCCAGAAGAATGTAGAGAGACTGCTCCAAGTGCTTCCCTCTGTAAGTGGGGACAATTTATATTCTATATTCTATAGATATATCAGTAGAAAATACAGCAAATACTACACTGTTTATGAGACTTCTCTTGCCTGTTATTCTTGCAAAATTGACCAGGCATTTCCTGGGAGAAATATGAATGAGATGGAAATTTGGTGAGCAGCATCAAAATGAGGCTCAGATGAGTTTGAACTCTAATTGCCAAGTACTCACTCCTGAGTTTCACCAATTTTCAGCCTGGGAGCAGAACTCTGTCTCTCCTTGGCATCTCCCATCCACTGTGTCTGCAGCCAGGTGGGTCAGTTCAGCTAGCTCTGTACCATGTGGGATTTGGGGAGCTCAGTCATCTCTGCTTTATGTATACCTGGAGCCTGGCTAGTGGGAGCAGGGCCCCTTGGAGCCCAGAGCTCAGCCTGCTGAGACAGCAGGAGGCCTGAGCACATTAACAGGCAGCAGCACCTCCAGAACCCAAGAGAGAGGACCTGGCCATGTGCCAGGGTGGGCATTGGATATCACAGTGGAACTCCTCTGCTGAGCATAGCCCTAAGTCATTTTTGGAAATCAAGTAACACTGAGGAGAGACTGATGGTGCTCACTGTGTGTTTTAGTCTCTGCCCTCCTTTACCTCAGTGTGAGTGTGGGGTGTTTACAAGGGATCAGTTAACAATAAGGGTGGTGGACAACTCTCTCTCACTCACCCACCTGTAAGTGGGAAACCTCTAACAGTATCTACAGGTCAGCAGCATCATTTCTTATCCTTGAGATGAAATCCACATGATATAAAGTTAACATTGGTAACAGTCCATAGTTATCAATTCAGTGTTATATACTATATTTCAAAATTGCACAACATCCAACTATATCTTGTTACCAAATATTTCTATTTCTTCAAATGAACCATCTAATATATTACATATACTATATCTGCTTATCGTTAATTACAGTCACTGGAAACCACTGTGTATAATCTCCAGTTTTTAATTTATATGTCCTAGACTTTTTGTTTGACTAGAATAATTCAATACATGTTGCTTTTATGTTTTAACTCTGCTTGGTTGTTTTCAAAATTATTCCATATTGTAGCGTTTACCACTATTTCATTTCTTTAAGTCAATCGATAAGAGTCCATTATATATATACACCAGCATTAAAAAAATCCATGTCCACTGATAGATGTTTTTCCCTTCGCTCTTTTAACACAATGTGGGATTTGATGGTGATCTTCTATAGGGGCTTCTTTGCATCCTGGGAGAAAGTACACATGAATGTGGTCTATAATCCATCTGATGTGTTGCTGGACTTTTTTGCTAGGTTTTATTGAGAATGTTAGTCTATATTCTGATCAAAGCAATTATTCTGTAATCTTCTTTTCTTGTACTTTGTGGTCGCTCTCTTCTCCAGTGAGGAGGTCCACAGAACAGGGTAGAGGAGAATGTGGCTGTGGAGTCACTATTGAAGACCTCCAGAGACCAAGCAGGAAGCAGGTCTGATTTTATTTGCAGTTACCATGTATATATACTCAGGCAGTAGCCAAGCAGATTACATGCCACCACCAATACAATTTTTGACCAACTGTCCTTGCAGTGACCAATCGAGGAGCAGGCCTTGGAGTAAGAATAGGGACTGCAACACAGGGCCTCATGGCCAGGTCTGTGCCTATGGGTTAAGAGGTTTGCTGCTCACATGCCTAGCATGGGGGATGGTTTGCCACACAGATGCCCTTAACTTATGCCATGTATGCAGAACTCCATTCATTTGACCCCACATTGTGCTGCCACTTTCCATATTGTCTTTAACTACTCATCCCCCACCTTGTACCTGTCCTAAAGGAAAAATAAGGAAGAAAATAAATCGGTGTTGATCCAGAAAAAGAGAGAACAAAGACCCTGTATCTATAGCCATAGGAATGATGGCCACCTTGGTGTTTAGGCCAATAAGCAGGCATGTTACTGCACGGTCCCAGGGGGCTCCAAGGCTAGGGAAGAGTACAATGTAAGTGACTTCATCTGCAGTAGAGACAACATTACTTATTATGTCTATACACCTTATTTGACTTTGAGTCCCATGGACAATGAAAGGAAGGGAAATGTCCAGGAACAGGATTCAGTATTTGACTTGGTCACCATTGTACAGCTAGAGGGTGATCCTACATTACTGAAAATTCAAAAGTTACAAAGGAATCTTTAACCTTTTGTACTTATATTGGTACAGACCAAACTGAGGCCCAGAGCCCAGCACAGGGAAGGAACACTGATTATGATGAGCCACAGAGGGAAGCCTAATGAAGGACTGTCACAGAATGACCCATGAGCATCGTCTCCTTGTCTCATTCATGATCTTCAGCAGACCTTGGGCCAAGGCCAGCAGCCTCCACTCCTTTATGGACATTTCATGTGAGACATAGTGAGCAGGACCTGGCGCTGGTCATCAGAACAATGTAGCTTCTAAAATAAGACCAATCTCAGGTGTACTGGTGATCGGTCTAGCTTTCACAGGTTAACTATAATTTCTAGTATAACCTTCCCTATGTCTAGGAAGAAAGTACAAAATGCAAAAAGCATTATAAAAGAATACTGAGTCAGATGCCTAGAAACAAGTTTAATGAAGAAAGAATGATGTGGATGGATACCTTCTCTTCAATCTGTCAGCAGTGTTCCACAAGTGAGGGATCCCAGGTAAAAACGACTCCTCTGTTTTTATATTTATGAGAAGGAATTATTAAGAAATCAGGAAAGAAAGTTAAGAATAATTAAGAAGAGGAATCTGCTTCTTGGAGCCCCAGAGGGGTCCGGGAGTCATAGTGCTTACCCCCCTGCAGGCCATGGAGGGAGAGGAGCACTATCACCTGCCATGGAATCCTGTCCATCTTGGCCTTGGACTGTCCCTGGACTATTGGAATTGTTTTTCCTCCCATCCCTCAGGACCTCAGAGAGGCCAGCAGCATTGTTCAGGGCAGAGCCAGATGCAGACTCCTCATGAACACAACATTCATCAAACATTCTCCAGAGTGAGGGGCAAGTGAGTTGGGGGCCTGCCCCTCCTAGGCACAATGGCCTCTGTGGAGGTGGGAGGCCTGTGCTTAGGGCTGGAGCAAATCCAGTTGTCCTGTGGGCTTTTTCTTTAGAGGGACGCATTAAGTCTCTAATCTACAGCAAGCACAGTGTGAAAACAGGGTTTTCTGCAGCAGAGGCTGGAGCCATACTGATCCTGGCAGCCAACAGCAGCCCATCTGCTCCATGCATCTCCCTGAGCATGCTCAGAGTCATGTCCACCATGAACCACAGGCATGGTCAGTGGTTTTTGTGTCAAGTTTCTGAGTCCTTGAGAGACCTCCTGGCTGCTCTCCCAAGAGTTTCCATTTGAATTTATACATTTGTACCCTCTCACATGCAGAGGGACACAGAAAAAAAAAAAAACACCTTTTACTCAGAATGGTCTTTATTATTTATATTTGTGCCTGGGATAAAATGTATTACTGCCAAAATGTGGACTTTGTTTCATAGCTCAGCAGGTAGTCTGATATATGGAGTAAGTCTTAATTATGTTACTGCTTTCTCTTTTTCTACAGTTCAACCTAATGTCATTTTATGAAGGATGAATAGAAATAATAGTGTAAATCACAAAATTATTATATTAAAACTTACATGGGTCTTAATTAAGTGATACCAGGGTAGGCAGTGTAACTTGTAAAGCCCAGATTTGAAGACCTTCATCTAATCATAAATCTTAACAGTAAAGTTAGGCAAATTCTGACAGGCAGCTTTATAATTTCCATGAGAACTACTCTCATTGCATTAATGTCCCCACAGCATCCTTTACCTGCTTGTTCCTGAGACTGTTCCACTTGAAAAGGGGGGAAAGGCTGGCAAGGTTGGCACATGCCTGTAATTTCAGTGTGAGGCTGAGGCAGGAGGATCACAAATTCATGGAAAATCTGTGCAACCCAGCATGGACCTGAGCAATTTAGCAAGACCCTGTCTCAAGAATACCAGTGGCAGTATGTCCATAGCACCTAGGGGAGCTGTTCTTGTGCCCCAGGACCTCTGGCAGGATCCAAAGCCAAAGAGTGATAGACATCTTCTAAATGTCCGAAATCTCAATGAAATCCAAACCAAGATTCAGTTAGAATTTCATTCAGTTTGGCATGGTTTACTACAAAGAACTCTAATGTGAGCTCATAAACTGTGGCCTGTCAGTGTATCCTGTGGCAAGCAATGTGGTTTAGAATTTTGAATAATACTTTTGTTTGAATTTCTCTTTCTATTCATTTATATTTTCAAATTTATTAATTATATTTCATCTTATTTTTTGTCTTCCAAATTAATTATTTCTTTTTTAATATTTTGAATTTTGTCTTATTTTACTTAAGATTTTAAGTAGTCTTTTTCAAATTATTAAACATCTGCAGCAGTTTCTACATTTAAGTTATTCTTGACATAATTTTATTTTTTCTGTTTTATTTGAAACCCCCAGTTTGCTGACTTACAATGTTAGCTTCAATTTTTGTTTTATATTTCTCCTTGGATACCTCATACATAATATTTGAGTTCTATTTCACAATAGCATCACCTAATATTACATTTTTCTTTAAAGAAAATTATTTTTATCATCAATTCTGACTGTAATTTTCTATCATGTGAGGCTTTTTCCCCGGGGACTTAAGAACTTAGATCTTTTTGTCCACCCAGGGATGCCAATTGCTGGGTTTTGTTCATGACTAAATCACTCATGGGTCACTCCAGGGGAACTGGGCTAACTGGACTGTTCAAAATAACCACACAAGAGACACAGATACCTTTTCCATTGGGGTTGTGTGACAGCTCCTCTGACTTTAAGGGTCCTCAGAAGGAGAGAGAGAGAGAGAGAGAGAGAGAGAGAGAGAGAGAGAGAGAGAGAGAGAGAGAGAGAGAGAATGCTCTGACCACTTTTATTGAGAAGTAACTATTCAAATGAGGCAAGGGGTCAGGTTTCAGAGGGCTGAGTCTAGCTTCATGATGTCCACTGTCAGCAGGTTGACTGACACCTGGTAGGCCACACACAAGGGCACAATAAGATAAGGGGACACACAAAGGCATTTCCATGGAACACTCTATCCTAAACAGGGCAAGGGGTTATATTACAAAGGAACAGGTTAGCATAGCTCCACCCAATGGGGCTGTAGCAAGACAATGTCCCTAGAACCCAAGAAGGGAGGGGCTGTCTGGTAGGGTTGCTGTCAAAAGCCTCAATCACTCAGCCAGAAAGTGACTCAGTCACATGCAAAGTTGGTCTCCCACAATCATGCTATTGTTGACTTTCTTCTCACATTTCCTTCAACTTTTTTTACATTTGATTTGATTATGATGTTTCCTACACTGAAGTATCTTACACTTAAAAGAAGAATGTTTTTATTCCGAGCCATCAAGGTCTATATTCAGAATATTTTTTGAGATGAGTTTGTGCCTCCTACACCTGCTATGTTATGGATGATTCCCAGGAAAATTGATGGACTCCACCAAAAACTGTTAGAAATAATAAACAAATTCAAGAAGTAATAGGATACAAAATAAATACACAAAACAAGTATCATCTCTACAGAGTAATAGCAAAATTGCTACAAAACAAATCAAGAAGTCAATATATTTTAATGGCTTCAAAAGATATCTAAAAATAAACTTAACTGTCTGCTTATGTTGTCTGGGATGAACCTCTTTGTCTTCATCTTCTACTTTGTCATTAAGCATCCC
Organism: Urocitellus parryii; assembly: GCF_045843805.1. NCBI lineage: Eukaryota > Metazoa > Chordata > Mammalia > Rodentia > Sciuridae > Urocitellus > Urocitellus parryii. The sequence goes on along the minus strand of NC_135531.1, from coordinate 161,125,797 downwards.
AACCCTCATATTAAAATGTGTTTCTGTCTGATGTAACTTTTCTTTGAATTGTCCAATCTCTCTGTTTTTAGATTAGGAATAATACTTGCAATTGAGGTCAGACAGGCAACAGAGCTGTTTGGCCTTTTTGGCTTTCTCCTGTCTCTGTTCTGTCTTCACAGCTGTTGCAGGGTGGGTTGCAGCAGGCACTCAGTGAACCTGATGTCATGAGTAATAAACCATGCCCTCTTGCAACCTTTAGAAGACATAATCACTAAGCCAATTGATCAGTGTTCATGGCAATGAATTTAAGCAGTCAAGTGATAACAGTTAAAAAAGTAGGGAATATATTCATTGAAGACAAGGGAAACATTTAATTCATTTTATTTTGTTTTTGTTTTTTCAACTTTGCCACATTTTGGGACTGGCCACTAATTGCTGTGAGGAACAATGCCCTAGAGACAGTTTCTTGTAATCACTTTCTTTCTTTATGGAAAAAAAAAGTTGATGCCCTTTTTCCTCCCAGCTGCTATTGTCTGTGCCCTCCTTGTATTTAAATACAGAGATACTCAGGGCTGAGAAAAGTCCCAAGACAGGTAGGTCTGCAGGTGATGCCCGGCCTGGACCCTGCTTTGCTGAGCTCTGTTGCTGACCTGCTTCCTCACTGGTAAGCTGCTGATTTTGTGAGATAGAAAGTAGATATGAAAATAGAATAAATAAAACTAGAAAAGGCTCAGAAGGCATAAGAGGTCTCAGACTTCAAGGGGATTGAAGCTATGTGCAACTGTGGAGCAGAATATATTAAAAACACACAAATTATCAACCTCAAGAATATCATGTCTGTGTTGTAGACTTTTCATGCTACAGCACACACACACACACACACACACACACACACACACACACTCACACACACACCTGTTTTCACCACTGTTGCAGAAATCTCTTACCATATTTTCATTTCCCACACCACAGAAGTGAACTTAAAACACCTCATATTGAGAGGTGTGAAGTGAGGTGGAGGATTATTTAGTGAAGCATCACTGTCAAGCAAGCCTAGTGATTAACCATCACACATTTCTTCACTTTACATGTGCTCGTAAGAATCACAATCAGTCGTAGTAAAACTATAGCTAGTTAGAATTGAAATGCACATGTTTCTTTATGTAAGATAACTTGATGTAACAGCTGAGGTGTTTTTGAGCCCAAATCTGACAATTCCAGAGGGAGGCAGGAGCAGGGCAGATTCTCCCTCAGCAGATGAGGTAGTTTGGGGCCTTAACCTGGACAATGGTGGCTTTTGGAAAATACCAGTGCAAAATGGCCATTGTTTCAGTGAGATGAAAGAGGGGTCTCAGTGAAGTACTCTGAACATTTAATAAGTTAGGAATTGCATTTACATTTCATTTTCAACATTTCAAAATCCAATTGATGTAAACTTTAGGTGCAGAAAATGATATTAGTAAACAAGGACACAAATATCTTGGTAAAAATTTACCTAAAGTATAAAAAAAAAGGCAATGAATGAAATAGCAATAAACATGAAGAAAGAAAAAAATAACATAGAAGAAGAAAGGATGATAAACAATATTAAATGCTTTTAATTGGGGATTTGTGTTGTTCATATAATAATCCAAGGCTAAGCATGAAGGCTAAAATATCAAATAAGCTAAAGCATATTTAAATATATGTATAAGCTCAAAGGTTAATTCCTATTATCAGGGAATGAGTACTATTAACTTATGTACTCTTTAGAAAAATAAACTACATAAATTTAAATAGAATCATAAATATTTTCTTTTAGTGAGGAAGAATTCCCAGATGATCCAGATTTGTAATGAAAATGTAAATCACATGCCCACTAGGGCCTTACCATCTTAGTTCTGAATTACAGAGAGGAGATACAGAGGTTATTTATTGGTGGTGTGATGAGTTAGGTAAAAATCAGCCCTGCATGTGGGGCAGGGGGAGGGCATCCCCCATCCCTCTGTCATTATAGAGTTTGGAAAGAGATGGGTTGCTCTCATGAAAAATGCACTCCTGGCAAGAATGGAGGAATTATTTACACAGACATTTTTCTCAGTGTTTAGATAAGAAAAAACATGAATAGAAAATACATCCAAAATAGGATTAAAATCATTACACAAAGTCTGGCACTAAGGTCAAGTAGTATGAAGCTCTGAATCACACTCAAGGATTGACACTTATGAAGGTGTTTAAAGACGTGAGGCTGCATGCACAACTGTAATGTTCCTGGACTTGGGATTCTAATCCATATCTGGCATCCTTTATGAAAAACAGTGATGTATATTTACACATCACATCTAATAAAATGTATTATGAAAATAAGAAATCAAACCTCTATAGTAAATATTTTATTGAAGTTACAGTGGGATTACAGTTGATTTTATTGCTTCTTTTAATGATCTTTATTTGTAGTATTCACAAAATTCATTTATAAAGAAAGCATATAATCTTTTATGAATATAATTCAATACAATTTTTTTAAAAGTAAACACATAATATCACTGACCTCAACTTACTTTTTCCTTTTGTATGAAGAACCAGAACCTGTTGGAGTCGTTTCAAAAGTCAAATCCCAGCGCATAACCTGCAAGCTCTAGTCCAGTGCCAGAGTCCAGTGCCAGAGTCAGCATAAGTAAGTGGTCACTTGAGACTCGGGGCATGGGGCACCCGGAGGAGGGGGAACTCCTAACACAACACAGTGCAGGTCAGTCCTGGGACATGGTGGGCGCCCCAGAAGAGGGGCGAGTTCAGCTGCGGGCCTGGGGCCTCTGCTCCTGCCCCCTTGCTCTCCCTGCTGGGCTCTCAGGCTGTGCCCTGCTCAGTGCTTGGCTTCCAGTCCTTATGGCAGCAGCCATCTCTGCTTCTAGCCCCCTTCACCGCCTTCTGCAGTTATGACAGCCAGCACTGTTTGCTTTTGTAGAACACATTGTTTCAAAAAATGGGATGCTTATGATTTATTTGTTCATCAATGTACTTACTTTCTCCATGGACTTCTGAGCTGCACCAAAGCAAGAATTTCATCTCTTGTTCGCAGTATGTCCACCGATCAGAGCAAAGCACCTGGCTCATGAGAATCAATTACTGAAGAACAGTGATAGGTTTCTAGAATGTTCCATAAGATTTTACACTATTTGGCCACATTCAAAAGCTAATTTCCAAATGAACAACTCCAATTCCCTTTCACCTAACACAAGTTTTATGTCCTCTGCCTCTCACGTTCCTGATTTCTTTGGAAGATTTCTACATTTCTGGGAAGACAAAAAAAAAAAAAAATCAGTATTCTGGTGCTAAGTTCTGTGTCCCAGTTAGTTTATTTAACCAATGCTTCTGCCAAACCTTTTCCACCTTGCCAAGTAGAAAATGTTTAAATAATACCAATTTCATAAACGTCTCACTTGGTGCCCCCCTCTTTCTATCCCCATCTCCCCATTCATATTTCTCTCTCTCTCTCTCTCTCTCTCTCTCTCTCTCTCTCTCTCTCTGTTTTGGTACTGGGGATTGTACCCAAGGGCACTTAACCACTGAATCACATACCTAGCCCTTTTTTATTTTTTATTTGGAGACAGGGACTCACTGAGTTGCTTAACCCTCAAGAATTAGCCGAGGCTGGATTTGAACTCACCTGAGATCTGGGATTATAGGCATGTGTCCCTGCACCCGGTCTATCTCTATTTTTCAGGAATGGTAATTTCTTGATATTTATACTTTATTCCTAGTTGGTTTTTGAGGATTACGATGATGGACATATATAGGGTAGAATCAAGCAGCAGTTATAGTGATTTTAGTGATTTTAGTTTCACCAGTTCTGGGAATGACAGCACTTGTTTCTGGAAGGACCCTGTCGCCTCCTGTCTTCTGGAACAGAATTCTCTGCAGCAATGGTTGTTGTAGCCATTCATCAGGTAAGAACAGTGATGGGGTTGCTATGCTTGGTTCTTTAATTTACGTTACTTAAGGCCAAGGAAGTGGTGCCCAACCCACTTTACACTCCTTAAACATTGGTATCTCTTCTATGCCCAGGTACTGCTTTAATCACTCAGAGAACGGTACTGAAGATTACACTGGGGGCACAGGACTATTGGTTCTGGGATAATCTATAGCCCATGCATTTCTATTAATATCACCATATAATGCTAAATAATATCTGCTTCTTTTGGAGGAAAACATAGATAAATGAAAGTTAAACTTTTTCCACTTTTAATTCCATGTATAAACATGGCTAAGTGTATAATCTGGAAGGAGCGTGTAAGTATTCTAAGGTGACCATGTAAGGTTTTCATCTGAGAATGCAGGGGCTTCAGATTTTACAGAACAATTACAAGAGGTGTTGCAAAACCACCTTGGCTTAAACAGACATTTATAAGAAAGTCATTGCATCCAATTATCCTCTCGAAATAAATGGCAGTAGAGTCTTTCTCCAAATTTTATACACAAAATCTTGCTTACCATTATGTTCAAGCCCTGATGCCAAAAACCACAGGGAGGACCAACCAGAGCTTCCCTGTCGGCTTTGTCCTGCTTGGGATCTCTGAGTGGCCTCAGCTGGAAAGGATGCTCTTCTGGGTTGTGATCCTCTTGTTCACCATGACCATCCTCGGGAACTCCAGCATCGTACTGCTGTCCTGCATGGACCCCCATCTCCACACCCCCATGTACTTCTTTCTTGGCAATCTTTCCTTCTTGGATCTCTGCTTAACCACAGCCTCTGTGCCCCAGATGTTGTCCCTCCTGTGGGGGACAGACAAGAGCATCACCTACACAGGGTGTGTCATCCAGCTGAGTGTGTTCCTCTGTGTTGGAGCCACAGAAGGCGTGCTGCTGGTGGAGATGGCCTTTGACCGCTACATTGCTGTCTGCCAGCCCCTGCGCTACACTGTCCTCATGCACCGTCCGCTCTGTTGGAAGCTGGTTTTCCTAGCCTGGCTGTCTGGTCTGATAGTGTCTCTGTTCCAATCTTCCACCACCTTCCAGTTGCCCTTCTGCCCCCATCACCTCCTGGATGGCTTTCTGTGTGAGGTGCCTGTCCTCATGCGCCTCGCCTGTGGAGACACCACTGCCAATGAGTGGCAGATGACCATCACAGCTGTCATCTTCACCATGGTCCCTGTGGGGCTGATCCTGGCTTCCTATGGCTGCATAGCTCAGGCTGTGAGGTGCATGAAGTCAGAGGAAGGAAGGAAGAAAGCCATTTCCACCTGCTCCTCCCACCTCCTCGTGGTCTTCATGTTTTATGGGACAGTGGCCATGGTGTACACTGACCCTAAGAGCAACTTTGCTTCAAAGAATGGCAAGTTTTTCACCTTCTTCTACACTGTGGTCACACCCTTGTTGAACCCTGTTATCTACACCCTGAGGAACCAAGAGGTACAGGATGCATGTCGGAGACAGCTGGGAAAGTGGTTGAGCCCAAGGAAAAGCAAATAGTGGAGGATTTGAATCAAAAAGGAAGCTTTTTATTGACATGCACACAGTCTCCTAAACGGAATCTCTCTCCAAAAGAGGTGTAAACCCTTTTGCAAACATACTATTTATATGTTAAACTACAATTGATCACACCATTTCTGTTTATTGTGACAAAACTGTGGACGTTTAGTAAGAGCTGTTAAGTTTAAGGCTATATATTGTTTGTATTGGGTGCTGTTAATATTGATCTCCTTCTTAAGGTGAGATACTGAAGACTTTAGGGGACAATATAAGTCTATAGGGTAGAAACTGTGCTGCCTCAGAGCCACAGTATGAGAAGCCCCATGAACAACATGAAAAAAAACAAGGGAACAAAGTGCCCCAGAGAAAGAAAGATGCTAGAACAACAGAATCCATTGATGAAACAGTGGAAGAAATATCAGAGAAGTTCAGAATGTGTGTAGTTAAGCTGATCTGTCACATAAAGTATGATGGAAAGAGTGAAATCAGAGGCAAATTTCAGGAGGTAAAATATAACTTCAATAAAGACAGATTATGAAATGAAATCAAACAGAAATTCTATAATCTCTCGGGTTGGGGACGTGGCTAGAGCAGTAGTGCACTCGCCTGGCCCGGGTTCGATCCTCAGCACCACATACAAACAAAGATGTTGTGTCTGCCGAAAACTAAAAAATAAATGTTAAAAAATTCAAAAAAGAAATTCTATAATCTTGAATGCTGAGAGCCACAACCAATTTGGATTGACTCATGGCATTTTTGCCAGAAGGGAGTGGTTGAGAGGTGATGCCAGCGAGCCATTGAGATGATGATGGTTATGTTAAGCAGTGTATTCAATTGTATATTAGACCACTGCTGTTTGCCTCTGGCACCCGCTGCTTTGGAGTTCTTACAGGGATGCCTGGGGAGTTCACATTGGTTGGAGAAGTTCTGGAGGAGGGATTTCCGGTTGGTGGTGTTCCTGGAAGGGCCCTGTGGGTGGTGTTCATGGTCATTTGGGCAATAAAAAAGTTCCTGTTTTGAACCTACAAGTGCCTCATGGCGGCTCGGTTATTTTGTGCCCAGCCAGACTGCGGCACTTGAAAATAAAGTTGACCACAAAGAGATGATGGTAAGAAACCACAAACCGAAATTCCAAGAATTATGGGACAATATGAAAAAACAAAATGTAAGATTTATCAGTATAGAAGAAGGCACAGATATACAAGTCAAAGGAATGCATGATCTTTTCAGTGAAATAATACAGAAAATTTCCTCAAACTGAGAAATGAAATGGAAAGTAAAATACAAGAATCTTTCAGGATCCCCAAATGAACAAAATTACAACAGATCCACATGAATGCACAAATGCCTAACATAGAGAATTGGGATAAAATTTTAATAGCTGCAAGAGAAAATTATGAGATTACCTATGGGGAAACTATTTTGGATCTCATTTGATTTCTCAACCCACACCCTCAATGCTAGGAGCTCCTGGAACAACATATACCAACTCCAAAAGAAAATGGATGTCAGCAAGAATCTTATATCCAAAACAATTAAGCTTCAGATGTGAAGATAAAATAAAAACTGTCCATGATAAACAAAAGTTAAAATAATACACAACTAGAAAGCCTGAACTACAGAACATTCTCAGCAAAATATTCCATGAGGATGAAATAAAAAAAGTGAAAACCAGCATAGGGCAGAACTACACTAATGAAAAAGTCAATCGAAGGAGAAACTAAATCAAGTTAAAAACTGATAATATGTTGTTCTAGGATATCCTGCCTTTGAGGATCTGGGTTGAAAAATCTGCTGTGATCTGAATTGGTCTTCCTTATATGTAATTTGATTTTTTTTCTCTTGTGGCCTTTAAAATTCTATCCTTATTCTGTAGGCTGGGCATTTTCATTGTAATGTTTCTTGGTGTAGATATATTGTAATTTTGTACATTTGGCCTCTTGTATTTGATTTTCCAATTCATTTTTATGCTTGGGAAATTTTCTGCTATTATTTAATTGAAGAGATTGTGCATTCCTTTGATTTGAATCTCTGAACCATCCTCTATCTCAATAAATCTTAAATTTGGTCTTTTGATGGTATCTCATAATTCTTGAGTATTCTGTTCATTTTTTTTTACCATCTTCACTGTGAGGCCAATTTTTCAAGATTGTATTTTTTTCTTTATTTTCTGAGGTTCTTTCTTCCAAGTGATCTAGTCTGTTGTTGATGCTCTCTATTGTGGTTTTTATTTGGCTTATTGTTGCTTTCATTTCAAAACTTTCTGTTTGTTTGTTTTTTTTTTCAGAATCTCTATCTCTTTCTTGAAGTAATCTCTTGCTACCTGTATTTTCTCTCTTATCTCTTTGTTGGTGTGATTGATGGTTGCATGTATTTGCTAACTTAAGTTGTTCTTTAATTCCCAGATCATTTTAGTTATGTATATTCCAAACCCCTTCTCTGATACATCATCTATGGTGCTATCTATGGATTCTATTGTTGTAGTATCTTGGTTTGTTGGGGTCACTTTCCTCCCTTGTGTTTTCATGATGTCTATGTGACTTACTCTATTGCAGCATAGATCTGATGTATTACAGTTTCTGCCCCATTGTCTTATAATGTCTCTATAGGTTACAAATACCTCACCTTTAAGGGGGATATCAATATTACAGCACTCAATGTACCCAATGTGCAGCCATAGATCAGTTAGCTTCCATTTTTACATTTACACTTTTGTCACTATAATCAAATGAGTTTGGTTATCTTATACCATATAGTCAATAGGTTTATGTAATGGTTTGCAGTTTCTAATTGTAGAAGGGGGACCTGGGGGTTTGGCTGAGATGTTTATGAGGTAGGATGTGAGAGTATGGAGGTATTAGATTATATGACTAATGAGAGGGTAATCATAAGAAGTTTGTTGTTAGAAGGAGAAACAAGAGATAGGGAAACCCATGCAAGACTCCCTGTCACCTCAGCAACAGGATAACTGCTACCAACCCTAGTAGAGATAACTCTGGTGCAGCCAGGACCACAGGGACCTTGGTGATATCTTACCAGGTCCTTATTGCTGTCCCTTGATTGAAGCAGTGATATCCCAGTTTCATAGTGATGGCACCCTAAATCCTAAATGTACCCTGATGTAGGGCTGTGGAGCCTCGCTTTGGTAAAAAAGAAAACTAGCATGGGGTGCCTCTCTCTGGGTTGCTGGGCCACAGAGTGCTGGAGTGGGCGGAGATCCTGGAACAACACATACCAAGTTCTAAGAGATAATGGATGCCAATCAAGAATCTTATAGCCAGCAAAATTAAGCTTCATATTTGATGACAAAATAGAAACTTTCCATAATAAACAAAGCTAAAAGAATTTACACCAAGAAAGCCTGCACTATAGAAAATTCTTGGCAGAATATTCTACAAGGAGGAAATAAAAAACAACAATAAAAATCTGCAAAGGGAAGAACTATAATAAAGGAAACACCAACCAAAGGAGAAACCAAGTCATGTTAAATAAATAAGAATAATCAGAAATACAAATCATGTCTCAATAATAACTCTGAATATTAATGGCCTAAGCTCACCAATCAAAAGTCTTAGACTGGTAGATTGGATTAAAAAAGACCCAATAATATGCTTCCTTCAAGAGACTCATCTCATAGGAAAAGACATCCACAGACTGAAAATGAAAGGTTGGGATAAAATATATTATTCACATGGTCTGTATAAACAGGGAGCAATTTCCATCCTTGTCTCAAACAAAATAACTTCAAGCCAAAGTTAATCAAAAGGAATAAAGATGGTCATTTCATACTGCTTAAGGGAAACATACATCAAAAAGACATAACAATTATAAATATATATGCCCCCCCAAATGGAGCATTTGTGTTTATCAATCAAACTCTTCTCAAGTTCAAGAGTCAAATAGACCACAACACAATAATATTGGGAGACTCTAACACATCTCTTTCACCACTGGATAGATCTTTCAAACAAAAGCTGAACAAAGAAACTATAGAATTCAATAATATAATCAATAACTTAGACATAATTGACATATATAGAGTATATTATTTATCAAGGAGCAAATACACTTTCTTCTCAGAATCACATAGGTCCTTCTCTAAAATAGATTATATATTGTGCCATGGAGCAACTCTTAGCAAATACAAAAAAGTAGAGATACTGCCCTGAATTATATCAGATCATAACAGAATAAAATTAGAAATCAATAACAAAATATAAAATAAAAGCTATTTCATCAATTGGAAACTAAATAATATGCTATTGAATTAACAATGAGTTGCAAAAGATATGAAGGAGGAGATTAAAAAATTTTTAGAGGTAAATGAGAGCACTGATACAATATATAGAAATCTCTGGGACACTATGAAGGCAGTTCTAAGAGGAAAGTTCATTGCATGGAGTTTATTCCTTAAAATAAGAAAAAGTCAACAAATAAATGACTTAACATTACATCTCAAAGCCCTAGAAAAAGAACAAATCATCCCCTCCAAAGCAGTAGAAGATGGTAAATAATTAAAATCAGAGCTGAAATCAATGAAATTTAAACAATTGAAAAAAATGATAAAACCAAAATTGGTTCTTTGAAAAAATAATAAAATTGACAGACCCTTAGCAATGCTGAAAAAGAGGAGAGAGAGAACTCAAATCACTAAAATATGTGATGAAAAAGAAAATATCAGGACAGACACTACAGAACTATAGAAGATAATTAGAAATTATTTTGAAAATTTGTACTCCAATAAAATAGAAAATATTGAAGGCATTGACAAATTTCTAGAGGCTTATGATATGCCCAAACTAAGTCAGGATGATATACACAATTTAAACAGATCAATTTTAAGCAAGGAAATAGAGGACACCATCAGAAGCCTACCAACCAAGAAAAGCCCAGGACTAGATGGACACACAGCTGAGTTCTACAAGACCTTTAAAGAAGAACTAACACCAATACTCCTCAAAGTATTTAATGAAATAGAAAAAAGGGAACACTTTCAAACTCATTCTATGATGCTAATATCACCCGGATTCCAAAACCAGACAAAGATATACCAAAGAAAGAAAACTTCAGATAAATATCACTAATGAATATAGATGCAAAAATTCTCAATAAAATTCTGGCAAGTTGAATACAAAAACTATTAAAAAGATAGTACACCAAGATCAAATAGGGTTCATCCCAAGGATGCAAGGTTGGTTTGACATATGGAAATCAATAAATATAATCATCACTTCAATAGACTCAAAGATAAAAATCATGTGATCATCTCAATTGATACAGAGGAAGCATTTAACAATGTACAGCACCCCTTCATGTTCAAAACACTAGAAAAACTAGGGATAACAGGAACATATCTCAGCATTGTAAAACCTATCTATGTTAAGCTCCAAGCCAACATCATTCTAAATGGAGAAAAATTGAAAGCACTTCCTCTAAAAACTGGAACAAGACAGGGATGCCATCTTTCACCACTTACATCCAACATAGTTCTTGAAAATCTAGCCAGAGCAATTAGACAGACAAGAGAAATGAAGCCATGCAGATAGGAAAAGAAGAACTCAAACTAGCACTATTTGCCAATGATATATGATTCTATACCTAGAAGACCCAAAAAATTCCACCAGAAATTTTCTAAAACTAATAAATAAATTCAGTAAAGTAGCAGGATATAAAATCAACACTCATAAATCAAAGACATTCTGTAGATCAGTGAAAAATCCTCAGAAAGAGAAACTAGGAAAACCACCCCATTTATGATAGCTTCAAAAAATAATAAAATAAAATACTTGAGAATCTACTTAATGAAAGAGGTGAAACATCTGTACAGTAAAAACTACAGAACATTAAAGAAAGAATTTGAAGAAGACCTTAGAATATGGAAAACTCTTCCTTGTTCTTAGATAGGCAGAATTAATATTGTCAAAATGACCATACTACCAAAAGCAGTATACAGATTCAATGCAATCCCAATCAAAATACCAATGAGTTTCCTTTTAGAAATAGAAAAGGCAGTCATGAAATTCATTTGGAAAAATAAGACACCCCAGAATAGTCAAACCAATTTTTAACAAGTGAAGCTGGTGGCATTACTATTCCAGACCTTAAACTGCACAGTGGTTAATGAACTAATAATGCCTGGTGGCACTGTTGACAACTCACCTAGATTGGCTTCTTCTTTCTACTGATTTACAGATGAAGAGCTACTAAGCACGTTCTGCCCCTTCTGCACTTTTGTAGCATACAGAGTAGGCTACCATGAGGTCATGCAAGCCTTGGGCCCCTGTGCAGTTGCAATGTAAGTCTATTTAGAGCAGTGCTTGCTCAACAAGTATTACTGAGGATACAAATAGAGCCATAAGTATTTCAGATCTTCAGGTTTTGTAAAATAATATAATTTTAAAATAATTTTATTACTATTAGAAGACAAATACAATAATAAAATACATAAAATGTAAATATATATGACAAGTTTTTAGTAAGAAAAATTAATTTGAAAAAAATGATTTCAAACCCATAAGCGGCAGGATGAAGAACTATCACATGCAGTACTTGCAAACACTGTGCAGACCTCTCACACACTCCATGCATATTACTATTGAAGCACTAGAAATCATGGAAAATACTACAGTTTTCACAAGACTTCTCTGTTCCTGTTACTTTTCATAATTAACACTTCACTCCCTGGACTAGTTATAAATGAAGGATGGGATTGCAATTTGCTGAGTAGAATAAAAATGAGGCTTCGGATGTATTTGGACTCTACTGTGCCAAGTACTCCCTCCTGAGTGTTTCTTATTCTCTGTTTGTGAACAGAACCCCATCTGTCCTTGGCTTTTCCCATCCAATGTGTGTGCAGCCATGGTGAATCTGTGCAGTCAGCACAATGACATGTGGGATGTGGGGAGCTCAGTCACCACTGCTTTATGTGAACCTGGTGCTGGCCAGTGGAAGCAGGGCCCCTGGAGCCCAGAGCTCAGCCTTCAGAGACACCAGACAGCAGCATCTCCAGAGCCTAGGATAGAGGACCTGGTCACTTGCCAGCATGGACAGTGGATGACACATGGGAACTCCTCTGCTGGGCATCACCCTAAGTCGTTATGGAGAAACTATTGACACTGAGGAGAGACTGATGGTGCTCACTGTGTGTGTTTTCATCTCTGCCCTCCTTAACCTCAGTGTGAGTGAGGGGTGTTTATGGCAATCAGTTAACACTTAGGGTGGTGAGCAACTCTCACTCACTCCCCTACATTTATTTTTACTTCAAATTAACCCCCTAATCCATTTTACACATTGCCCATATTATCCCTAATATCAGTCACTACAAAACACTACAGATATTCTGTATTTTTGAATGTACATATTTGTGAAATTTTATAAAAATAAAATCACTCAGTGTATGGTCTGTATTCTGACTGAAGTTAGCCTAACACATTGAGATTCATCCACCTTGTAGCATATACCATTTGTTCATTCCTTAAGGATGAATGACATACCATTATATGCATATGCCAGAAATATTTTAATCAACACTTCTACTTGTGGACATATTTTTTTCATTCTCTATTATACTGTGAATAACTGGGTATCATATGTTTTGCCATATTTCACATCTCTGGTGAACACTTTATACTCTATGTAATTATGTAGTAACTGTATCAGTTTGGCATTGCTGTGAAATTCTGGTTGTCTAGGAAGATAAAGAGATAAGAGGTGAGAAGCAGAAATGTAATTAATAGAATTACATTACATAGTCCTCTGCATGGTGTTTTCTTGTATTTGGCCATTGCTTCCCTGCAGAGGAAAGCTTACTCTTGTTTTTTTGATATGTTTAATCATTTCTGATCAGAGTGCATCTCCCAGTGCAGGTGTGGAGATCTGCAGCCCTGGGTCTGGGCCTGACCTGTAGGGCTTGTCCTCAGCTCCCCATCAGGCCTCCTCTGACCTCCTGAGACTCCCATGCAGAGCACTTCCAGGGTTGCCCACCTCCTCTCCTCTGTGACCAACTGTGTGACAGTGTGTTCTTTAATTCTCTCTTTAGCTAATTAATAAGTTCCTTTTGTCCTCTTTCATAAATACAATTTCAATATTATTTTGCCATTGTATCAACACTTAACAGTTGAAATCATGAATAATAATTCACATTATAATTATTTTTTAACATTTCTATGTTGGAATATGTTTATAATCTTGAAGTGCTTAACACCATGAACATGAAAAAATTTCACTCATGGGAAACCATGTAGAATTCAAACTTTTCCATTCCAGGCTCACAGGACCAGTTTGTGGAGAACTGAGGTGACCTGACACCACATAGACTCTCCTGCTGTTCCCCATTCACCCTGCTGCTGCCCCAGGAAGGGGATGGTCCTGTCTCCAGGCCACATGCCTTCAGACCTGGACCCGTCCCAGCTCCTACTGGGGTTTTCTTTTTCTTTCCAAAAGATTCACGTGAAGTCTTTAAAGCCTTCAGATTCATTCCAGCCCAGCTAACATTCTCCTAAATGTTTACTTTTTACCTCAATATGTTTTTACTCTGTTTTCAGCACCATGAAGTTGACAATAATTCGCTTACTTCTTCTTGACACCTACCATTATATTCCTTTCTTCTCAAAGTCATCATAAGTGTACAAAATGATACTGTGTTCCCGAAGGGAAGGTTTTACTCATGCTTAAAACACTTCTTCAGTAGCTCAGACCAGTTTAATATTGAGTCACCTACACAGTCATTTCCTTTGATCTCTGAAAACCGGGTCCCCCTCAGAACCTTGTCAGGTTAACCACACTCACCCGTAGAAAAATGACCTTCCTACTGAGGCTGCCTGGGCTACACTGGAAATTTTGTGTCCTCCAGTGTCAGGGATGGTGGTCAGAATCAGGTAGGTTTGTGTTTATTTCACAATGGGCATGAATTTTCCAGTAGTCCCACTCAGTCTACCTGCTTTCTGTTTCTCCCCAGCCCAGTTCCTCCCGGATATAAACCTGAAGTTAACACTTGAGTGACATCCTTGTTCACAGCATGCTCCTTGGACTTTGAGACAGAGTCCCTTTTCTATTTGACATGCTGATTTAATTTTCTCCATTACTGTATATTGGGCTACACAGGAGGCTCAGATAAAAATAATTTTTCTGGGAACTCTGTAGAATTTCAATTTTTTTCCACTTTGTGTACTGTTAGAAATCAGTGTTATACTATTTTTTTTACTAAATCACTATGTAATCAATAATAAAATTGTTGGTACAAATTCCTTGATTTGGATATTGTATCATTCATGTTTTTCTCCTTTTATAGCAAGTTCATGACTTCCTACACAGTGGTAAGTGAACTAATGTCTGGTGCCTTTGTTGATTAACTACTCACTTGCACTAGCTTTCTGTATTCTACTGATTTACAGATGAAGAGCTCCCAAACAGGCTCTGTCCCTTCTACATGGCTGTAGCACACACAGTGCATGCTAATGTTAGGTCATGCAAGCCCAGGGGCTTGTGTACTTCTAAGGTAAGATGTCTTTAAAGCAGAAATTTGTCAACAGATGTTTACCAATGATATAAATATGACTACAGGTGTTTCAGATGCTGAGGTTTTGGAAAGAAGAAAAGTATTGGTATTTTTATATAATTTGATTAAGATGAAAAAATAATACAATGATACAGAGTGTAAGAAAGTAAATACATATGACAAGTTCAGAAGATGTTTGGTGATGAAATAAATCCACATTAGAAACCTTGCAGGTTTTCACCCTTCTATACTGACTTCTGGACTCTAGCAGTCCTTGGTAAAAACCTCTAGACATTTGTGGCAAATATGAGATGGACAATTGAATATGTGTTTGGGATCTGGAGGCTCATGTAGAACTGCAGACATTTTCTTTGTTTCTAGTTTTTTCCCTACTAAAACAGTAGGAAAAATTAGAATTAAGCTTTAGTTTATTTACCCTGACCTCAATAATTTTAGCGTGTTCAGAACTACATCCTCCTTTAAAGGGTGAAATGATTATTAAAAATTTCCTAATAAAATCCAAAATAGGGGGACATAAATAAAGCAAATGTCAGGTAGCATGAGTGTCAGGAACAGAAGTAGGAGGAGAAGTTAGCATGGGTTTAATGCCAGAAGTGTAAGAGGGATGGCTCCAAGTGCTTTTCTCCTAAAGTATGGACAGCTGGGAGCTTTCCTTTTTGGTAATTCTCTTGATAGTCCTTAACATGAGGAAAGGTATGGCACACAGATTGCATGTAAATATGAAAAGATTTCTTGAGTTGTAAGATACAGGAATTCATTATTTTCTAAGCTATATCTTTCAATATTAGTAATTATGGCTTACTGCTATTAATCAGCCACAAAGGAATGCTGAGGAGTACTTTATTATGTCCTAACCTTCTTAATGTACTTTCAAAGACTGCACAACTGTCTTTTTTATATTTCTACCAATGGACACACATCCCCATCACATCTGATATACCTTTAGTATAAAGTGTGAAAATTATTGAAAAGGAGAATGGATTTGTAATCAGGACAAAAAGGTAAGGTTGATAAATTAAAAATGTTTCAATGAAAATTGTATACAATATTAGATGTTTTTATTTCCAACAGCTACTGAAAAATATGTAAGTATGTAATTTGTATAAATGAATTCATTCATCTACCTCCATGTCACCTGCAATGTATTTGGTACTTGGTACCTCTTGCCTAATCTGGATATATTTCTCTGTCATCTCTCAAATTTTTCCAGATAAGTTTGTGCATTTGTGTGTGTGGTAAGTAAAAGTGAATTGAAAAGAAGGATCTTAACCCACAAGAGGCAGCATGAAGAACTATTACATGCAGGACTTGCAAACACTGTGCAGATCTCCACCACACTCCAGGTACACTATCAGTGAAGAATAGAAATCATCGAAAAAACTACAGTGTTTACAAGACTTCTGTTTGCCAGTTATTCTTTGCAGAATTAACTTTCTGGGCTAGATGATAATCTGGATGAGATTGCAGATTGCTGAGCAGGATAAAGATGAGGCTCAGATGCCTTTGGAGTATAATGCCAAGAATTCACTCCTGAGTGTATCCTGTTCTCCACAAGGGAGCAGAACTGAGTCTCTCCTTGGCTTCTCCCATCTACACTGTCTGCAGTCAGGGTGCATCTGGGAAGTCAGCACATGGTATGTAGGATGTGGGGAGCTTGGTCACCTCTGCTTTATGTGAACCTGGTGCCTGTCCAGTGGGAACAGGGCCCCAGGGAGCCCAGAGCTCAGCCTGCAGAGACAGCAGGAAGCCTGATCACACCACCAGGCAGCAGCCCTCCTGAGCCCAGGAGAGAGGACCTGGCCATGTACCAGCATGGACAGTGAATAACACTTAGAAACTCCTCTGCTGGACTCACTATAAGTCATTATTGTGGAATGAGTAACAATGAGGAGAGACTGATGTTTCCCTGTGTGTTTTCATCTCTGCCCTCCTTGACCTCAGTGTGAGTTAGGGGTGTTTATGGGGATCAGTTAACATCAAGGGTGGTGGGAAACTCTCACTCACTCCCCAACCTGTAAGTGGGAAAAATCTAATACTATCTGTAGTTTAGCTACAAAGTTTCTTGTCATGGAGACTAAAGGCACATGTCATGAATTTAGCCTTTGTAACAATTTGAAATTATCAGTTCACAGTTATGTACAAAAATATGCAATTGTACAACATCCAACTACATCTTATTCCCAAGTATTTGTTTCAGTCTTAATGAAACATCTATCTATTGTCCCAACTTATCTTTACTTACTGTCACTTGAAGCCACTAAGTATATTCTCCATGTTTGCATTTATGTCCTGGAGATGTTGTATAAGTAGATCATTCAGTGTGTGATCTTCACTCACTATTAGGCTGTCCAATACTACATATGTTCCTTACCTGTCATCGGATGAGCTGACCTCAAGGTGTCAGGCTCCTGTCTTAGGTTGGTACCACTGCAATTGGATCTTACCTGTCACTGACTACTGATCCAACATACAACCATACTTGTGGATAGGCCTATGCACCAGTGTGTGGGGGGGTGAGGTTCTTTGCCTCACCTCTGTTGGCTCCCAAATTTTAGACCATCACTAGCAGGAGGGAGGAGAATGCAAAATGCCAGGACACCAAGCCAAATGATGGCTCTTTTTGGGAAAATTGTACCACCGATGACACCATCTGCAAAGATACGCCAGCACTACCACAATTTGCTGCACCAACAGATAGTTCACAATGCATACAAGTGATACATAGTCCAGGCAAGTTCTGCAAGCAGTTCAAAGCAGAGGAATCTATAAATATGTCTATTTCCTCCCAAAGTAAATGCACTCCTTGATTGAGCATTATTTGTTGAGTTATTATTCATTGATGCATAAGTTTATACAGTTTACTGTGATAGCTATCGAAGAAGCTGTAGTTTGGTTTTATCATTGTCTTCACTGGCACTGGGATGAAGATAGAAATTCTGGCAATGATGGCGAAAAAAAAATTATGTAACATTCCAACAGGTACTAAGAAAACAATTTTCTGAACAATTTACATTATCCTGAACAGAATTATTAAATATAATGAAAAGGGAAGGTGAAAGTAAACAAACAGATCTGTTAACCTTCTTTTTTCTTCACATATGAAAACAATCCTCAACAGCTGTTTACCCAATTTAAATTAAACCATTTAAATCATGTGAATAAAAAAAATATTTGGATCCATTTTTTCTGAGCACTCCTCATATATGATATATGGACATACGAACATACAGACATACAACACAAAACAGAAGTGTGCACACATAATACAATACATACAATACATAACATAATAGTAAAGGCCTTGTAGCTTTTCACAGGTGAAATCTCCATTGCAATGTTTAAAAACTCCACAGTCAAAAAAATAGAGCTGATGAGAAAAACATTAACCCAGGTCTGTATGAGCTCAAAAAACAAAATAAAACTTTATGATGTGGGAAAAGGCAATAAAATAGATATTGAAAAAAGACATCCTGGTTACCACCTGGGTTTGACTCTTTTTTGGATATCCCATCCTTTTTCCTGTAACTTGCATAATGGGTCTGAAGGTATTCCCACAAGCAAGCCCCAAGGTTTTTTACATTTGAAATAGGCTTTAATGGTGTTCATTATTTGTTAGCCTCCAGGTGTGGGAGAACCACTGTTGTAGATGCAAGAATAGCCAAACTGGAGCTCTGGATATCAGCTGTTATGGATTTGAGTCAAATCACCTTCTTTTTGGTCTGTAGAAATCGCTTTGGTTAGTCTCTCTGGAATCAAAATTGGCTGCTGTTTTCCCTGTGGAAACACACAAACAGAACCCTGACTCCAGACAATCACTGGGTCAGGACCTTTCCATTGTCCTGTTAAAATATCCTTCCAAAGTATCTTAGGCTTATGTACATTTTTTGGATACATATGTCTTTCTGCAGCACTAAGCCCTGATGAATCCAAATTTAAAACGTTTAGAGTAAAAAGGGTTATTTTAAGTTTATCTTTGAGGGATATATACCGCTTTCCAATTCCCTCTTTTTGCTTTAAAAAGTACATTTAAATAGTTTTATGAGCTCTTTCAACTATGCCTTGTCCCCGTGGATTGTATGGAATTCCTGTTATATGAGTAATGCCAAATGATAAGCAAAATTGTTTAAAAGAGGTAGAGGTAGAGCTAGGGGCATTATCTGTTTTTAACTGTTTTGGAATGCCCACAGTGGCAAAATTTTGTAAGCAATAAGCTATAATATTTTTAGTTTTTTTCTCCATCATGAAGGGAGCCCATCAAAAATCTGGAAGAAGTATCAACTGTAACATGCAAATATTTTAATTTTCCAAATTCTGGCAAGTGTGTGATGTCCATCTGCCAAATATGGTTAGGTATCAATCCTCTAGGATTGACTCCAAGATTAACTTTGGTAAAAAGGTCACACAATTTTGACATTGTTTTATTATTTGTCTAGCTTATTTCATAGTTATTTTAAAATGCCTTTTTAAAGTATTAGCATTGACATGGAACTTTTTATGAAAATTTGTTGCTTCTTCTATTGTAGAGAAAATATGTATGTCATGTGTAGTTTTTTCTGCTAAATCATTGCCCAAACTAAGGGCTCCAGGCAATCCTGTATGTGCTCTGATATGTACAATAATGAATGGATCTTTTATGTCCCAGATTAGACTTTGTATAGTGGAAAGCAAAGAGAAAACAGTAGAGGAAGGGGAAATCCTACCAGCATCCTCAAGGGATACTGTAGCATTAACTGACTATCAGAAAGTAAATCAAATACAGAATCTTTAAACATCACAAAACTTGTAGTACTGCATTAAGCTCTACCTTTTGAGCTCATTGTCTGGGTACTAAAAATGTAAAAGTTTGATCAGGGGTAACTACTGCTGCTGTACCATTATTTGACCCATCAGTGAATATATTTGGAGCATTCATGATAGGTGTTTTTCTTGTCATTTTTGGGAAAAACTACAGGAAGCGAAGACCAAAAAGACAATAAAGGATTAGTTGGTAAGTGGTTATCAAATGAAACATTAGATTTGCACATGATTATTGCCCAAGTATGTAACTCATTAGCTAACTCATCAATTTGATCCATAGTATATGGAATAATAATTTTATTGGGAAAAATTCCAAACGCCCCCTTTGTTGATTTTATTCCTTTGAGTATTAATTGTCCTACAGCCTCAGGATACCTAGTAAGAATAGTGTTAGGAGAATAAGATAAATGTATCCACAATAATGGACCTTCTTTCAAAAATACTCCTGTAGGAATATTTTTTGTTGGTAGAACAATAAATAATAAACGCAAACTTATATCAATTCTATCCAAATGCATATTTTACATGTGTTTCAATGATTTTTAATGCCTTTCTTGCTTCAGGCATTAATATTCGGGGTGAATTTGGATCTGATGGACCTTTTAGGATATCAAATAAAGGTCCCAACTCTCCTCTTGGTATGCTTAGATAAGGCCTTATCCAATTTATTTCTCCTAATAACTTTTGAAAGTCGTTAAGTGGTTTGAGTTGATCTACTTGTATTTGAATTTTTGGTGGATGGGCCATGGTTGAGGATAATAGAACTCCTAAATAATTAATTGGAAAATTTAATTGTACTTTATCTATTGCTATCTCTAGATTATAATTTTTTAAAAAGTTTGTAAGTGTGGCATAACATTCTAGCAATGTGTTTTTATCTTTATGTGCTAATAGTACATCATCTACATAATGAAATATTTGTAGTTCAGGATTTTGATTATTAAGTGGCTGGATTGCTTTGTTAACATAAATTTGACACATAGTTGGGCTGTTAGCCATCCCTCGAGGGAGTACTTTCCATTCATATCTCTGAGTAGGACCTTCATGATTCAGTGCAGGGATAGTAAATGCAAAATGTGGACTGTCGACAGGATAAATTGGAATTGAAAAAAAAAAACAATCTTTAATATAGATAGCTAAAACATACCAGGTTTTTGGCAAAGCAGACAATTGGGGAATCCCTAATTGAGCAGGTCCCATAATTACCATCTCATTATTAATGGCTCTTAAATCTTGCAATAATCTCCATTTACCAGATTTATTTTTAATGACAAAAATGGGAGTATTATGGGGAGATACAGAAGGTTGTATATGTCCCTCTGCTAATTGTTGTTTGACCAGGTCATGGGCTGCTTGTATCTTTCTTTAGTCAGGGGCCACTGAGAAACCCATACTTGCTCTTTCTGATTTCCAAGTAATTTTTATTGTCTCATTGACCCCTTCTGAAAACCCAATCCATGTCTATTTATTCCTTGATCTATTTGAATTGGTGCTACTGTATCTTGTTCTTGTTCTCCTAATCTTTTTCCTTTCCTAAAACCTTGTCTAGCTCTAATAGTGGGCGCATTTGGATTGATGTTATTTGTTAATTTCAAACCTAATTGATCTAGGACATCTCGTTTCCATAAATTTATAGGAAGATGATCCAATACATATGGCTGTATAGTTCCCTCACATCCTTCAGGATCCTTCCAATCTAATATCATTGCACTTCTATGGGGATTAGTCGCCACTCCTAGGCCTTGAAACGTTTGAGTGGCTTGTTGTAACAGCCAATGTTTTGGCCATTCTTGATGAGATATGATGCTAAGGTCTGCACCTGTGTCTAGTAGCCCATTAAATTCATGTCCTTGAATATTTAGTTTTAGCATTGGGTGAGAATCTAAATTTAAAGACAGCATAGCTAAATCTACACCTGTGGAGCCTAATCCCCTGGAACCTCTTTCTATAGTACAGCTGGAAAATTTATCATGCAGGCTGGGTATTATTAATAACTGTGCTATTCTATCTCCTGGTGAAATTACTGATATACCCCTTGGATTACTGGCTATAATTTTTATTTCACCTTCATAATCAGGATCAATTACCCCAGGATTTATCATAAGTCCTTTTAGAGTGGAAGAACTGCGTCCCAATAATAAGCCTACTGTTCCTTTGGGAAGAGGTCCTTTAACCCCTGTGGGAATTATTAGAACTCCCATCTCTGGAGTTAGAACTGCTCTGGTGGAGGAGCAGATGTCTAATCCTGCACTCCCTTTGGTTTGTCTGATGAGAAATCTAATGGACAATGTGTCCTGGGCACTACCCTGATGGTGTCGCTGGGTTCCTCCAGTGCCCTGTATATTCGTGGTCTTGGGCCCCAGAGCATTGGGCCCCCCTGTCTGTTTTTGGCAATGGAGCCCAATGCTTTTCTCCATGATATCATGGGTAAACACCTGGTTCTTGTCTGTTTTTTTGATAATGGAGTACCCTCTATGGTGGTTTGAGAATGGCATTCATTAGCCCAATCTCCCTCTACTGCATCATGGGCAAATACCCGGTATTCTACTCCTTTGATACCTAGCTTTGTTAAACCCTCCTCCTAGGGGCAATTCCTTTTAAAATGTCCTGTTTGTTCACAATTATAGCATGTTTTCGGCCTGGCATCTAAAACCTATTGTACTGCAGCTGCCAAGACTTGCCCTTGTTCATTAATGTCTCTACGTAATTTAATATATGTATTTAAATCTCCATGTTTCCATGGTCTAATGGCCTCCTTGCACCATCTGTTTGCTTGCTCAAAGGCTAGCTGTTTAATTAATGGCATTGTTTGTTCTGTGTCCCCAAAAACTCAGGTAGCTGTTTGAATAAGCCTATCTACAAATTCATTGTAAGTTTCATTAGCTCCTTTTATTATCTTAGATAATTGACCTTGTAAATCTCCATGTCCTTGTAAAGTCTTCCATGCCCTAACTGCATCTGCAGCAATTTGTGAATATATAGCAGGATCATATTCAATTTGTTGCCATTGACCCTCATAAGGTCTTTTTCCTAACATCATATCTAGATTTCTTTGAGGGTAACCTGCTGCTGCATTTCTCCTAGCCGTCTCTGTGCAAAATTCCTCATTGGCAACCTTCCATAACAAATATTGTCCTCCATTTAGCACAGATTTACACATGCTAGCCCAGTCTTCTGGAGTCATGTCCAAGTTGGTAATGGATTCAACCATGCTTACAATGAAGGGTTCTTGGGGACCATAGGTTGTTACAGCCTCCTTTAACTTCTTCACTGTTTTGAAATCTAAAGCACGGTGAATTCACTGCCCTCCTGCCTGCTCAAGTACAGGGCATGCTAATTTTTGAGGTCCTGTCTCAGTATCCCAACTATCAACTACAGGGTTTGAGAGCCCCATAGGATATTTTGTCTCTATAGAATGAATGGTTGGTTGGACACTTACACACTCTGGTGATAGAAAGGTGTTAGTAGCAGCCTCCTGTTGTAACTGTTTCCCTGATAGTTCTTCCTCCTTTAAATTTTCTTCCTCTGTCTCACTAGCTCGAGAGACCTTCTCTTTTACTTGATCTAAAATGTCTTTCTCCATGATCTGAACCTGTAACAATTTACTTAACACTCTTTTGGTTTGTTTTTTACTAATTTCTAATCTACTTTAAAGATAATGCAACCCAACAAGATAACACAAAACAAAACCAAAACAGAATGAAGCAAAAATGGAACAAAAAATCGTTGTATCAATTTTCCTATTTTCTTGACATGTGCATTTGTGTATATTTCTATCTCTTTCTCAGGGGCAAACAACTTCAAACCTGGAGCCAACCATTTTTCCCAGTTTTCCTGAGAAAGTTCTAGGGATAGGAAGCTTGAAACAAAAACAAAACAAATCAAAACAAGAACACATTGTTTTTTGAAATGGTAACCAATTCTCTTGCCTTCCCTCAGGGAGGAGCAATTTTCCTTATCACCTGAGGTTCACCTGAGGGTAAGTGATAAGGTAATTGCAGCAGACTGGCTGGGCATAAATCACAAGCCACTCAAGCAGTAACAAACTTTGTTTCTGAACTCCACCAGCACACTCCACACACGCTCCCTGGGAACTCCCCCGAATGCCATGCGGCTCCTCCAGGGAATACCAACTGGAAAATCCCTCTTCCGGCACTTCCCCAACCAATGTGAACTCTTCAGGCATCCCCGCAAGGCTCAACTGGAACTCAACGGGAACTCCAGGAGAACTCAAAAGTCATCCTGTTAATGGCTCGCTGGAGTCATCTCTCAACCACTACTTCTGGCAAAAATGCCATGTGTTATCCCAACTCGGCTGTGGCTCTCAACAGGCAGCACCAAGGTGGGTTGATCTTGGGATGCACTTTTGCCAATATTTGATGGACAAGTTTGTGCATATGATGTTGGACTAACTGTCAGCAGTATGTGAGTACACTGATTTCTCTCAGCTGTAGCTACAAGAGTTCCAACAACTGACCTGAAGTTTAAGGCTAGTCAATATCATCTATTCTCTTTTAAAATTTGATTTATCCATTTTAAAACAATCCACACTTTCAATCACACACTTGAGAGGACATTCCTTTCTCCTCACATTGGTTCAGAGGCTCCCCTTACAGTTGGTATGAAGGTAGGAAAATTCAAGTTACTATGTATCATGTCTTCTGGGCTCTGATCTCCTCCACTGTCTCTTTTGCTCTTTCCACATCTTTTTTCTGCCTGGCTTAGTGTCTCCAAACAGACTAGGGGAGCTGCAACTCCAGCTGGGTGGTCCTTTGCCCTCAGTGCCTGGTCCAGCTGTGTGCACTCAGGTCCAGAGGGCTGAGTCCATTTATTTTTTCTGTCTTAATTTCACTCATCAATATTTTGTAATTTTAAGTGCACAGATTATTCACTTCTTAGGTTATATTTAGTCTAATTAGTTTATATTTTTTAAAATTTGTTATTTTTTAATTATCAATGACAGTAGAGTGTATTTTGACAGATTTATACAAACATGGAATGCATCTTATTCTAATGAGAGTCCCAGTATTTTGAAGCATATACATAGGTTGATGCTATTGTAAATATGATGGTTTTTCTTGATTGATTTTTTGGTAGTCCATTAAAATGAACAGAAAAGCCACTGGTGACAAATTTATCAAAATAAAAATTTCTTCTCTATCTCAAACTCTTCTGTAGTTCAATGCATATACACCCTCTATAGTTGTTCCTCATTAATTTCTGAGAATTGGTCATATTATACATTCTTTTTTTACAGTTTCCCCTGTGTGTAATAAGCAGTAGTTAATACCAGTCACTGGGTCCTTCTGTTTTATCACAGGTCATATTCAGAACCAGCTGCTTTGAAGGCTTCAGGGATGCTTGTGTTGGCCAGGCACACTTCCCTACCAGAAGTACACATCCTCACACTGGGAGATCCAGCTCAGAACCCTCAATACCAAGGTCACTAGCAGACCCTCCTTTCAGAGGTCTCTTCTACAGCTTTGAGGGGTCATGTCTCCCCTGGTCCCCAGCATTTACCTGATGTGCTACATTTCCAATGGTAGTAACTGTTTATCTCTGAATTTATTTATGGAACTCTTTCTACTTATTTTGCCTTTTTTTGTTATTTTTAATTGTACATAAAGATTCACTTTAGTATAATTATACACACATGGAACTTAATTTATTCTATTATAGTCCTTGGATTCCCTCTTTCCCTTCCTCATTCCCCCGATTCCCTTGTTCTATTCTACTAGTCTACAGTATCCTCATCTGTTTATTTATTTATTTTTAAAATTTATGTTTTCATTGTAGTTGCACACAATACCTTTATGTTGAGGGCCACAGACAAGTCAAGATGGTTTCTGGCACTTTGCCAGGGGGCGTGGTTTGAGAAGTAACACCAGCGAGCCATTAAGATGATGGAGATTCCTTAATGGCTGACTGCTGTATCTAGATGATGTTAATTAAGTTAAGCTGTGTGTAATTATTAAGATAATGAGGATTCCTTAATGACTAATTGATGTATCTAGATGATGTTAATTGAAACAAGTTGTGTATAATGAGTTAGGTTTAAATACCTCTGCTGTCCTACAATAAGGTGGCTCCCACTGTTTCAACCTTCACAATTTGCTTGTTACCCCCCGGGAATTTTGCCCAGCCAGACTGCGGCTCCTTTATTGCATTTATTTATTTTTATGTGGTGATAAGGATCAAACCCAGGGTCTCACACGTGCTAGGTGAACACTTTACCACTGAGCCCCCACCCCAGTCTCTGTTTATTTATTTTTATTGGAATTTTATAGATGCGCATAGAGGTGGAATCCACAGTAGTACATTTTCACACACTCATGACCCTTTCCTATCCCTTCTCCCTTTCTCTGGATTTTCTTCTTCTGTTCCACATCTTTCCTATATCTTTATAATATCCAACCCAATTTGCCTCCTTACTTTCCTCTAGATTCTGCATATGAAAGAAATCATTTGACCCTTGAATTTCTGAGTCTGTCTTATTTCACTTAGCATGATTTTTTCCTCCACCCATTAACCAGAAAATGTCACAATTTAATTATTTCTTTTAAATGAATAAAACTTTACTGTGAAGATATATCACATTTTCCTTATTCATTCATCTTTTTACCAGCATCTGGACTAGTTTCATAACTGGATATAGTGAATTGTGCTTCCATAAACTTTGATATGGCTGTATCACTGTAGTTACTGATTTTAGTTCTTTTGCATAAATAATGGGATGGGATAGCTGGGTCATAGGATGATTCCACTAATATTGTGAAAATGGCTGTACTACCAGAAGCATTAAACAGATTTAATGCTATTCCAATTAAAATCCCAATGACATTCTTCATAGAACTATAAAAAGCAATCAAAAAATTTATTTGGAAAAAAATAAAAGACTCAGAATAGCCAAAGCAATTCTTAGCAAGAAGAGTGAAGCAGGAGACATCACAATATCAGACCTTAAACTATACTACAGCGCTATAGTAACAAAAATGGCCTGGTCTTGGCACCAAAGGAGACACGTAGACCAATGGTACAGAATAGAAGACACAGAGACAAATGACAGAAACTTCTGCTTCAACAGAGGAACTACTGGGAGACACCTCACATCCCATTCATAACATTTACTGCTGGCCCCCTCAAACCCCATGTCAATTTCACAATGCAAAATTAATTTAGTCCATATCCAAGTGTTTCACAATCTTAATAATTCCAGCATTCCCCCAAAGTGAAAGTCCAAAATCTTTCCTGAAACTGTAGGTGAACTATTGGCTGTGAACCCCTATAAAACATCAAAAGAAGTTACAATGATCCAGTATTCACTAGCAGAGAGTAAATCTTCCAATAGCAAAAGGCAGTAATAGGGGCACATAAAGAATGGATAAGGGGTGAGGAAATGCAAAACCCTGTTGAACAAATATGTCCCTCAACTCCACCTATAATTCTTCATGTAGCATATAAGACCCTTGAGTATAAAAAGATATTTCCAAAGTGCTTAGGTATTCCTGCTCTTTGGCTTCGCCATTTGCAGAGCACAGGCAAATGCTCTCTTTTCCTTTAGCTATCTCTGTAGCCAGCAGCTTTTCATTGCCTTCAGTTCATGCTTTTGGTAACCTCTAATTTCTGGAAATCCCATTCAGACTTTGGTTTCACCTTCAGAGCTTCACCTATCACCTGCTCAGGGGAAGCCTGCAGGGCCTCAGACCCTGCTACAGTTTGATTGGCATATGAAGCCTTTTTTTTTGAGATGGTGGTGAAAGGCAGCCTGACCCCTTAACTTGAGCACCCTGCATTCCTGCAGAGCCAGCACAATGTAAATAGTGGCAAAGTCTTTTGTCAGCTTGTGCTTCAGTTGGGTTCCTGAAACTACTGCTGTGATGATTTCTGAATGTCTTCCTTGCTGAGCAGGGAAAACTCACTTTCTGGGCCCCTGTGCTAGTGGGGTGGTCCCAAGACAGTTTGGAAGGGAATTTGTCTTCTACATCCATGAATGTATAACAGTGGTGGTCTTGCAAATTCCTAACATGTCCTCAGCCTCTTCTATATTGTGTCAGTTTGAAATACTTGACATCTCTTAAGGGACTGCAATGTCTTTACCACCACACCTTCCTTGGCCATTATCTCAATGATCATGTTAAAAATCTTACCAAATATGGATTTTAACTCTACTAAAATAAGCAACTGCTTTCTTACAATGCTATATGACTCTGGTATCGATATGAATATCAGAAAGGCTATTTAAAACATGAAAAAATATAATGGTTGTGGCATAATATTGTCAGTCATGAATATTACCTGAAAGCACTCAGTAGATTATGTTACCATAATGTCTTGTTGGTGGATCTCTTTACAATAGATATTGTCACACAATTTATCTTACTATAAAAATGTGTTTCTTTGTACTAAACTAGCACACAAAGTAAAGTTTTTCTAAATTCTGAAGAAATATCATATTATACACACATACCAATAGTGTTTTTGTGTAATTTGACACAACCTGTGAAATATCATGAAGTTCTTATATCAATATTTTCTTTTTTGCTTTCCTTCATCACCAATTCTTTCAATATAAAATATCTTATAACATAAGGTAAACATCCAAAGTCTTCGTCAAGATAGATACTTATCATTAGGGATGGTTTTGCAATTTAATTGCATTCTTAATTCATATAATAAGTATGATCTTTACCCACCTAACTTAACTCAAAAATTGTTGATACAAGTCACCCATAGATGTTCAATAAGCTATATTTCTGGAAGAAATGCATGTAAATATGGAGTTTGCAGAATCATCTGGGATTCTCTGAAGGTCTTTCTGCTCTAGCAGGGAACACTGGAGCAGTGAGAACCAGAAACTATAGACACAGTGTGTGGATGGAGCTTGTGTTCTGTTTGGATCCTGTTAAGCAAGTCAAGGCTTCCTGTAGCATCCAGTGCTGGGGTGCTCACTGGTTCCCAAGCATTCCCCTATCTGCAAACTTTAAGAAATGCCTTTACTAATCAATCAAATTTGTTCAGGCTTTTAAATTTACCTAGGTAATAAGTACAATGGTTTTTTTTTCATTTTTTTTCCTATTACTGTACTGGTGAATAAAATTGTTTCTCAAAAGTTAGAATTTGATGTAATATTTTCATATTATATATTTTTTTATCTTTTTGTTATATAAGTATTCCTAGGTAACTTGATATGAGCATATGTCATTTACAATTCATAGTTGGCAAAGCATATGTCAATGAGGACACTAGAATGTTTGGAGAGAAATAACGTTTGTGAGATGATGAAAGACTGCCCCAAGACTTGGAAGTGGCACACCCCTGCAATTCCAGTGCATCAGGAGCTAAGGCAGGAGAATAAGAGTTTCCAAGCCAGCATCAGCAACTTAGCGAGACAGTATTAAACACATAAAAGTCTGGGGATGCTCCCTTGTATTCAATCGCTGTTCAGTAAAAAAAAAATAAACTGCCACGAGGTTTTAGGAAACAAGTACAGATAGATGTTTAGAGTTCAGTAAAGTGAGACAATTTTAAGTGTTCACATCATCAGACACCGAGGCCAGACAATTACAATGTGGCAGGAAAACTGTCCAAAAGATGACCTGCATTTCAGCCTTGGGGTTTGGTTCCTGACTCTGGGTCACTCATGAACAGCTAAGGAAGGTGGGGTCTCTTCCCCAGCAGTTGGGTTTATTGTCAGGACACAAGGGGTGGTAACAATGCCCCCCCCCGCCCCCCCCCCCCCGTTTACTTTACGGAAAAAGAAACTCTTCTCTTTTTTTCATGTTCTAGATGGAGAGGGATATTATTGTGTTTCTCTCTGGATTTTTGGTCACAACTTCTTTAGGATTTGATTTTTGTATATTTTCAAATAATTAATTGACAAAATTATATATCTCATTTCTTGCATATTTGACACTGGCTCTGAGTAAGAATAAATTATGGAGTGTAAGTTATCTCTAGATTAAATTGGTAAAATTTTCCTCTGTCACAGTATTTGATCACATCAATGTTTATAGGAGCTCAAGTCACAATAGCTAAACTATAGAACCAAACTAGATGCTGTTTATATAGGTAAGAGGACATATTGGATAAATCTTCTCTCTCTCTCTCTCTCTCTCTCTCTCTATATATATATATATATATATATATATATATATATATATATCCTAAAATTCTTTGAGGTATATATATATAACCAAAGAATTTCAGCAAATATGTTGAACTATATTTATTCACTAAATTATACATTGATAAAAATAAGTGGGAACCAATGTAACAAAAGAAGTAAAAAGTACAATGAAAACAACAAAACAAAGAAGGAATTTGAAGATGTCCTTAGAAAATGGAAAACCTCCCATGATCTTGGATAGGCAGAATTAATGTTGTCAAAATGACCATGCTACCAAAATCATTATACACATTTAATGCAATTCCTATCAAATCCCACTGTCATTCTTCATAGAAATAGAAAAAAGCAATTTTGAAATGCATTTGGAAAAATAAGAGATCCAGAATAGCGAAAGCAATCCTTAGCAAGAAGAGTAAAGCAGGAAGCATCATAATATAGAAATTTAAACTATACTACAGAGTCATAGTAACAAAAATGGCATGGTTTTTGCACGAAAATACACTTGTAGACCAATGGTACAGAATACAAGACATAGAGACAAACCCACATAAATACAGTTATCACATACTAAACAATGGTGCCAAGAAATACATCAAAGAAAAAATAGCTTCTTTAACAAATAGAGCTGGAAAAACTGGAAATCCATATGTAGCAAAATGAAACTAAATCCCTATCTCTCACCCTGCACAAAACTCAACTTAAATTGGATGAAAGACCTAGGCATTAGACCCAAGACATTGTGCCTACTAGAATAAAAAGTAGAACCACATCTTCATCATGTTGGCTTAGGACATATTTCCTTAAAAAGATTCGTACAGCACAAGAAATAAAATCAAAAATCAATAAATGGGATGATATCAATTAAAAAACTTCTTCACAACAAAGGAAAAAATCAAGAACATAAAGAGAGAGCCTACAGAATAGGAGAAAGTCTTTACCACATGTACATGAAAGAAATATATCCAAAAAACTTAACACCAAAGGAACAAATAACCAATCAATAAATACACTTAGAAACTGAACAGACACTTCACAGAGGAGGATATACTATTGATCAACAAATATATGAAAAAATTTTCAACATCTCTAGCAATTAGAGAAATGCAAACCAAAACTACTCTGATATTTCATCTCACCCCAGTAAGAATGGAAATTATCAACAATAAAAGCAACATTACCTGTTGGTGAGGATGTGGGGGAAAAGGTACACTCATACATTGCTGGTGGGACCAAAAATTGGTGCAACCACTCTGGAAAGCAGTATGGATATTTCTTAGAAAACTTGGAATGGAACCACCACATATAACCCAGTTATCTCACTTCTTGTTTTATACCCAAAGAACTTAAATACAGCACACTATATGACACAGCCACATCAATGTTTATAGCAGCTCAAGTCAGAATCCTAAACCCTAGACCCAAATTAGGTGCCCTTCAACAAATGAATGGATAAAGAAAATGTAGTATATGTACACAATGGAGTATTACTCAGCCTTAAAAAATATAAAATTATGGCATTTTTGGGTAACAGATGGTGTTGGAGAATATCTTGCTAAGTGAAATTAGCCAATCCCCAAACACCAAAGGCAAAATGTTTTGTCTGACACACAATTTTGATCCATAATTTGGGGGAACATAGGGAACTATGGAGGAACTTCAGATTGTGCAAAAGGGAGTGAGGGGAAGGAAGGATGTGGGGGAGAAGGCTGTCAAAATGAGGCAGTCATTATTAACCTATGTACATACACTTATGGTTGCACAAACCATAAAACTCTGTATCATATACCACTAGAGAAATAAGAAACTATACTCCATTTAGAATAATGAGTTAAAATGCATTCTGCTGTCATGTGTAACTAATTAGAACAAATAATTAAAAATAAAAATGTATATAATGATAAAATTACAAATTTTATGAAGTATCCATGGAAAAATATGGTAAATCACAAAAAGATATCTTATAAAATAAATCAGCTCCTAATGATGTGATCCCAGTGTAGGCAGGGTTAGATGGAAATCCCAGATGTGAAGAGCTTTATCTAGGAACCACAAACAGGGAAATGAGGACAATCCTGAAATGCAATTTTATCATTTCCCTGAAAACAACTGTCTTTGCATTACTCTCCTCACAGCTTCCTTTACCTGCTTATTCCTGAGACTGTAGATGAGAGGATTCAGGAAGGGAGGAACCATGGTGTAAAAGGCAGAGAGAACCATGTCCTGGAGGGTGTCAGAGGTTGCTGATGGTCTCAGGTACAAACTTGTGATGGAACTGAGGAAGACTGACACAACAAGGATGTGAGGGGTGCAGGTGGAGAAGGCCTTCCCTGGGGCTCTGGTGGGAAATTTCAGCACAGCAGAAAATATGTGAATATATGACATTATTATTATAGCAAAGAAGCCACCACCAATGATTATAATAGAGACAAGAAGAAGGACCATGTTGCTGGTGGTGTCAGAGCAGGAGAGCCTCAGCAGAGAGGGGTCATCACAGAAGAACTGATGGACCACGTTTTACTGGCTGAAGGAAAGCTGGAATGTGTTCCCAGTGTGCACACCTGCATACAGCAGACCACTGAGCAGGGAAGCCAGGGTCATGCAGACACAAATCTGGGGTTCATGATGAAGAGGTACTGAAGAGGCTGGCAGATGGCCACATAGCGGTCCCAGGCCATGATTGTGAGAAATAGCATCTCCACATATGCACAAAAAATCACCAAGAAGATATGTATTGCACAATCAGCTACTGAAATGACCCTGTTGCCAGTAAAAGATATGACACAGGTATTGAGGACAGTGACAGAAATGAAGCACATGTCTAAGATGGACAGGTTCCTGAGGAAGAAGTACATGGGTTTGTACAGGTGCTGGTTAGCAGTTGTGAGTGTAACAATGAGAGGGTTCCCTAACAAAGTACCCAGGTAGGTCATTGGGAATGCTGTGAAATAGAGGAAACTCAGATTCCAGCCATCAGGAGAGCCCAGGAGGGGAAATTCAGTTACCATGGTGGCATTGGCCATTTACTTGAAATTCTGGTTATTTGAGAAGATGAAGAGTTAAAAAGAGGAAGTAAAAAACCTGTGTGACAGTTCATTGTTTAGTGCTCTGTAGTTTACTTACCTTCATCCTCCTCCATAAATACAATTCAATATTATTTTGCCATTACCTCCACACCTAATAACTCAAATTATAAAGCAAATTGTAATATTTTTTTTACATTTTTATGTAAAGATCTATATATATCATGTTGGAGTACTGATCACTATGAACATGAAAACATTTGACTCATGAGAAAACCATCTCAATAATTCAAATTTTCCCATTCCAGCATCACAGGCCCAGTGTTGTGGAAAACTGAGGTGACCTGAGTGCCTCTGAACTCTGCTGACGTCTCCCACTCTCCCTGGTGCTCCCCAGGATGGGGGTGGTGCTGTCTCATGGACACACACCCTCAACCAGCCTGTCCCTGCTCCTGCTGGGCTCTCTATTCCTCTCCAGGTTATCAGGGTAAGGTCTTCAGAGCCTCAGGCCCTGAGCAGCTGACACTCTCCTCAACTTCTACTTTGTACCTTTAAATGTTCTCACTCTGTGTTCATCACCATGAAGTTGAAGTTCCCTTTGTCAATAATTTATATTTTCCTTGTGGAACCTTCCATTATTTTTCTTTCTTTTTAATGGCATCATAATTATACAAAAAGATACTGAATGTATATGCTAAAAGAATATTTTTCCCATGGTTACAATACTTCTATAGCAGGTTAGACCACCCATAGGTGACTCAATCCAGAATCACCCATATTGTCATTTCCTCTGCCCTCTGCAAACCTGGTCCTTCTCAGCACCTTCTAGGTTAACCACACTTACCCTTAGAAAAGTGATCTTCCTGGTGAGCCTCCCTGGGTTCCTCTGGAAATGTGTGTTCCCCTGGGTCAGGGGTGGGTAGCCAGACACAGGTAGGTTGGTGTTAATTTCACAGTGAGGGTGAAGTTCAAGGGGTCCTACTCTGTCTACCTGAACACTGTCTTGCCCCATCCCCAATTCTTCCCTGATACAAACCTGAGGCTCACTCCCGAATGACCCCCTTGTTTATAGCATACTCTGGAACTTGCTGACAGAAGCCTTTTCTAACTGTGACATAGTGATATAATTTTCTCCATTAATATGTATTGGGCTTTAAAGAAGGCTCAAATGAAACTTTTCCTCTGGAAACTGCTTTACAATCTTAAACTTTTCCCCCTTCTGTGTAGTCTTAGAAATAGACATATTGTATTGCCTTTGATTAAATCAGCATGTATTCAACACTCAGATCACTGGTGCAAATTCCTTGATTTGGGACCTTGTATTGTTCATCTTTTTAGTATCAAGTGCACGACTTCCTTCACAGTGGTAAGGAACTAATGCCTGGTGGCTTTGTTGACTGATCACTCCCCTCGTCTGGATTTCTTTACGCTATTGACTTACAGATGAAGAGCTCTCACGCATGCTCTGCCCCTTCTACACTGCTATAGCACACACAGTGCAGGATGGTGGGAGGTCATGCAAGCGCAGGTGCCCTGTGAACTGGCAAATGTGCACATTTCCACTTTATAGCAGTAATTGCTCAACAAGCATAACCGATGAAACAAGTATGGCTACAACAATTACTGATGGTTAAGTTTTGGAAAGAAGAAAAATATTGATATTTTCAAGTAAATTGATTACCTTGAGAGAAATAATACAATAATACATTATGTAAAAATATAAATGCACATGACAAATTCAGAAGGTGATGGGTGATGAGACAAATGCATTTAAAAAACTTTGCAGGTTTTCAACTTTTTATACTGACTTCCAGGCACTACAGGAGTCCTTGCTCACCACCCCTAGACATTTGTGTCAAATATAAGATAAACAAATATGTACACAGGATCTGGAAGTTGGCACAGAACTACAGAGACATTTTTTTGTTTCCACTTTTTATACTAAACCATGTACTATTTTTATTTTTCCAATAAAACTTAGTAAATTGTCCAGTAAGCAGTTTGAATCATATGAATTTAATTGATGTCCTTCATTTCTTAT
Organism: Urocitellus parryii; assembly: GCF_045843805.1. Lineage (NCBI taxonomy): Eukaryota > Metazoa > Chordata > Mammalia > Rodentia > Sciuridae > Urocitellus > Urocitellus parryii. The sequence goes on along the minus strand of NC_135531.1, from coordinate 161,090,866 downwards.
GTGTTTAACTACTTCTTGAAAAATTCTTATCTATATTTGACTTACTTTTTTCATGGATCAGTCTCACAGGAAACTTCAGATTATGGATATGACGAAATAAATATAGGACCACTACCTGATTTCCTGGGGTCCTCCAAGTATTCTTGTAGATCTCAAAAATGTGATTAATTTCTTCACCTAGATTTTTTTTTTTAAATAAGAAATAAGTCTTCAAATTTTCTAATTTGACCTCACAATTTTAGCAATGTAGACAACTACATTGTCCTCTAATGAAAATGCTTATTGAAAATTTCCATAAACACCAAAAGTTGGTGTTATAAATAAAACAAAGTTCAGGTAACAAGAAGGTCAAGAATAGAATCATAAAGAGAAATTAGCATATTTTTAATGACAGTAATTTGAAGAAGGGCTTCTGCAAATACTTTCGTGTGTTAGTGGAGAAAGCTGGGAGTTTTCCCTTTTGGTATTTCTCTGACAGTTCTTTACTATCAAGTAAGTAGATTGCATTAAAAAATGCAGTGGATTGTTTATGTTGTAAAATACAGGTTTTAATTATTTTCTAAATTATATTTTTCCATACTAGCAATTATGGTTTAGTGTTATTGATCAGTCATTGAGGGATGCTGAGGAGTACTTTAGCACATCTGACCCTAATGTGCTTCTAAAGGCTGCATGACCCTATTATTATATTTTTACCACTAGACACACATCTTCATTACACATGATATGCTTTTAGTCTAAAATGTGAACAATTATTGAAAATGCAAACATATTTGTGATTAGGACAAAAAGGTGACGTTGATGAATTCAAAATGCTTCTATGAAAATTGTATACCATATTGGATGTTTTTATTTTCAACAGCTACTGAAAAATATGATTGAATGTAATTTCCATAAATGAATTCATATCTACCTCCCTGCCACCTGCAATGTATTTGGCATTTTGTTTCTGTTGCCTTAATATGAATATATTTCTTTGTCAGCCATCAAAACTGTGCAGATAATTTTGTGCATTTTCTACATGTGTGGTAAGTAAAAACTATTTGAATAGAAGAATTTTAAACCAATAAGAGGTAACATGAAGAATTATCACATGTTACTTGCAAACACTGTGCAGACGTCCACCACGCTCCAGGTATAATACTACTGAAGCACTGGAAATCAGAAAATAGTATCGTGTTTACAAGTCTTCATTGTTACTATAATTCTTTGAAGAGTTAACCATTTTTTCCTGGGGTGGCTGACAATCTGGATGAAACTCCAGTTTGTTGAGCAGAATAAAAATGAGGCTCAGAAGTGCCTGGACTCTAACTGCCAAGTACTCCCTCCTGAGTGTTTCCTGTTCTCCAGCGGGGGAGCAGAACTGCGTCTCTCCTTGGTTTTTCCCATCAAATCTGTCTGCAGCCAGGGTGCATCTGTGCAGTCAGCACAGTGCTATGTGGGATGTGGGAGGCTCAGTCACCTCTGCTTTATGTGAACCTGGTGCCTGGCCAGTGGGAGCAGGACCCCAGGGAGCCCAGAGCTCAGCCTGCAGAGACAGCCAGAGGCCTGAGCACACCACCAGGCAGCAGCACCTCCAGAGCCCAGGAGAGAGGACCTGGCTACATGCCAGCAAGGACAGTGGATGAAGCAGTGGAATTCCTTTGCTGGACATCTGTAGAGAAATGAGTAACACTAAGGAGAGACTGATGGTTCTCACTGTGTGTTTCCATCTTGCCCTCCTTCACCTCAGTGTGAATTAGGGGTATTTTGGTGTCAGATAATATTAAGGGTAACTCTCATTCACTCACCCACCTGTAAATGGGAAACTTCTAACACTATCTGTAGTTTTGCTGCAAAAATTTCTTATCATTGAGATAAAATTCACATGACATTATGTTAACCTTTATAACAGTTCATGGTTATCAATTCAGTGTTATCTACCACATTACAAAATTGTGCAACTTCCAAATATATCTTCTTCCCAGATATTTTTATCACTTTCAGTGAAACACTACCCATTGTCCCTATGTATCTTTACTTACAGTCACTTGAAGACTCTAAGTATAATCTCCATGTTTAAATTTATGTCTTGCAGGTTTGGTTGAGTAGAATCATTCAGTATGGGTTCTTTTTATGACTTGGGTCAGTCACATGTTTTTCAAATTAATCCACATTGTAGAGTTTATCACAAGTTTATTCTTTTAGAGAATGAATACCATTCCTTTATATATGTATACCAGCAACTTAAAAAGTCTATCTTTCTATAAGCAGTTGGTCCTTTGTTCTGTTATCATAGTGTGGAATTGCCAGTCATTGTCTTTGGGCTTCTCGTCTTCTGGGATAGATTCCGTATTTACACAGGGTGCTGTCTTTTTGATATGCTGTTGGATTTCATTTTCTAGGTTTTGCTGAGAATGCTTGCATGTGTCTTGATGAAGGATATGGGTCTGTAATCCTCTTATTTTGTGTTTTTTTGTGTGTAATTTTCTGGATCTTATACTAGGGAAATGATGTTTTTTTGTGGAATGTGACTTTTTTTATTGATTGTTCAAAACATTACAAAGCTCTTGACATATCATATTTCATATATTAGAATCAAGTTGGTTATGAACTCCCAATTTTACCCCAAATACAGATTGCAGAATCATATCGGTGGAATGTGACTTGAAGAGTTGAAGTTCATTTCAGTTCCCTGGAGTGGGTTCAGGAGACGTGGTCTCACCTCTCTTTGAATGTTTGGTAGAACAGTAGTGAAGCCATGAGCTGCTGGAGGATTTTATGTTTTTGTTTTTGTTTGTTTGTTTTACTTAGAAGTATTGTATTAATGATTCAAATTTCTTGGTCATTATATATGTCCAGGTCATATATTTTCTCATTATTCAGATGTATTATGTTATATTTGTCCCAAATTTATCCCTTTCTTGTATATTTTCCAATATGTTGAGATGTGGTTTTTCATAAGACTTGCTAACGGTTTTGGCATTTCTGTGACATTAGTTATAAGGTTTCTTTTATTCTCTGATATTTTATTTACCTTTGGCTTTTTTATTGTTAGGGTAGCTAAAGGTCTGTTGATTTTGTTTGTATTTTCATAAACAACTTTTGCTTTCATTGATACTTTTTGTATTGTTATTTAGTGTTAATTTATTTCTTCTCCAATATCTATCATTGCTTTTTCAACTGCTTATTTTAAGTGTGGTTTGTGTTTTCTTTTCTACTGTCATTGTAGGATCTGTTCTTAGACTTTCTGCTTTACCGATGTAGGCATTTAGTGTTATACCTTTTTCCTTAGTAGTGGTTCATGAATGTCATAGGATTTGCTATGTTATGGTTCCATTTTCATTAATAGTCTTAGTAAAAGGAATGTTTTCTGGTGTCTTCAAATATCTCTCATTTAAAGTTAGTTCACTTTTTATTTTTGAAAAGGAATTTGAACATTAGGAAAAAAGTCCATAAACAAAAATTTTCACAACTTCACATGTATGGAAGAATGATCAATCAATAGTCTATGACCATATATAAAATGACACATATTTTCCACAAACCAAATACATACAAAGTACCCAGTTCAGGCAGCATTTATGTGGGTTGTTTTCAGGATGCACTTATGCCAATATTTGGTGGACAAATTTGTGCATGTTATGTTAAGTTAATTTTGTTCTTGTCAGCAATATGTGAGTACACTGATTTCTCTCAACTATAGCTACAAGAGTTTCACCAACTGACCTAAGAATATGGCTACTCAATATCATTTTACTGTCTTTTATTTTTTATTTGATATATCCCACAACTTCAGTCACAAACCTTGAGGGGACGTTCCTCTCTCTTCACAGTGGCTCAGGGACTCTCCTTACACTGGGAGTCCTCACAATGGGTATGAAGGCAGGAATATCCAGTCTACTACATTTCATGTCTTCTGGTATCTGATCTCCTCCACTGTCTCTTTTGCTCTGTCTACAACTTTTCTCTGCTTGGCTCAGTGTCCCTAAATAGACATGGGTGCTGCCACTCAAGCCTGGGTGGCCCTTTGCCCTAGTTGCCTGGCCAAGCTATGCTCACAGCAGCTCATACCACCTGATCCAGAGGCCTGAGTCCATTTATTTTTTCTTTCTCAATTTCACTCATCAATATTCTATAGTTTTAGGACCAAGATAGTTCACTCTTAGGTTAAATGTTGCTGCTTATTTTAAGTGTTTATTTTTCTTTCATTTTACATTTCAGTAGAGTATATTTAGAACATATTTCTACAAACATGGAATACATCTTATTCTAATCAGGATCATAATATTGTGAAGTGTATACATCATTTTGATGCTAATGTAAATATGATTTTTCTTAATTGAATTTTGATAGTACATTATAATGAACAGAAATGCCAATGTAGGCAAATTCACCAGCATAAAAATTTCTCCTCTATCTCAACCTTTTCTGTAATTCAATGAATATCAATCCTCTATATGTTTCCCCATTAATTTCTGAGAAGTGAGTATATTTGAGATTCTCTTCTTACAGTTTCCCTTGTGTGTGATGAACAGTGGTTAATGTGAGTCATGGGTTCTTCTGCTTTAACTCAAGTCATATTGAGAACCAGCCTCATTGAACTCTTCTGGGATACATACATTGGCCAGGTACAGTTCCCTACCGGAAGTTCACATCCTGGTACTGCTAGATCCAGCTCAGAACCCCCAATGCCAAGTTCACTAGGCAGACCCTCCTTTCAGAGGTCTCTTCTGCAGATTTGAGGGGGTCATCTCTCCCCTCTTCCCCAGCATTTATCTGATGTGCTACATTTCCAAAGGTAATAACTGCTTATCTCAGAATTACTTTATGGGAACACTTTTTATTTTATTTACTTATTTTCTTTTATTAGGGTTTATAGTTGTCCATACAGACTCATTGTAACATAATCATACATACATTGAACTTAATTTAGTGCATTATAGTTCTTGCTTCCCGTCATTTCTCTCCTCTTCTTCCTCCCCTGATTCTCCTTCTTCTGTTTAACTGGTCTGCCTTATACTTATTTATTTTTAATCAATGTTTATATTAAATTAATAATTAGTGCTTTATAGATCCACATACAGTTGGAATCCACTGTTGTATATTTATACATGCACATGACCATTTCCGATCCCTCTCCCTTTCTCTGGATATCCTTCCTCAATTCCACTGGTCTTCCATATATCTTTATGATATCCAACTCCATTTCCCCCTTTACTTTACTCTAGATTCTGCATTTGAGAGAAAACTTTTGATCCTTGACTTTCTGAGTCTTATTTTACTTAGCATGGTGTTATATTCTTCCATCCATTAACCAGAAAATGCCAAATTTAATTATTCCTTTTGAATGAATAAAATTTACTGTGTACATATATCACATTTTCTTTATTTATGCATGTGTTGACAACCATCTGAGCTAGTTTCATAACTGCCTATTGTGAACTGTGCTTCCATAAACATTGATATGGCTGTATCTCCATAGTATATTGATTTTAGTTCTTTTGGATAAATACCAAGAAATGGTAAAGGTGAGTTATATGATGATCCCATTCCTAGAATTTCCATACTGCTTCCTAGAATGTTTGTATTAATTTGCAGTCCCACCAACAATTTACTAGGGTCCTTTCCTCATCGTATACCTGCCCACATTCATTATTTGTATTCTTGACAGTTGCCATTCTGACTAGTATGAGATGAAATCTGTATGTAATTTTGACTTGCATTTCCTTGATTGCTAGAGATGTTGAACATTTTTTTTTCATATATTTGGTGGCCATTTGTATTTCTAAAATAAATATCTGTTTAGTTCTTTTAACTTTTATTGGGTTATTTGATTTTTTTGGTGTTCAGATTGTTTACTTCTTTATATATTCTAGATATAAATTTCTTGTCAGAAGAATAGCTGACACGGATTTTCTCTCACTATGAATTTGTTCTCTCTTCACCCTCTTTATCATTTTCTTGGCTATGCAGAAGCTTTTTAATTTAATGCTACCTCATTGATCATTGGTTTTATTTCTTGAGCTTTAGGGGTCTTGCTAAGGAAGTCAGTGGATGCACCAATACATGCTGACCCTATGCTTTCTTCTAGAAGTTGCCCATTTCTGGCTGGATTTCTATATCTTCAATCCATTTTGATCTGACTGTTGTGCAGGGTGGGATATAAGGACCTAATTTTATTCTTGTATATGTAGATATTCGGTTCTCTCAGCACCATGTTTTGAAAGCGATTATTTCTCCAACATATATTTTTGGCCCCTTTGTCAAGAGTCAGAGGACTGTGTATGGGTTTGTCTCTGTATCTACTTTCAATTCCATTGGACTTCATGTCTATTTTAGTGCCATAACCATGCCCTTTTTGTTACCATAGCTCTAAATCTATTTATTCTATTTATGTGGTGTATTGCATTTACTAATTTGCATTTATTTTTTATTATTTATTTATTTATTTATTTATTTATCCCATGTATCCCTGGGATAAAATAACTTCATCATGGTTTATTATCTTCTTCATGTATTTTTAAATGTGTTTTCTGAAAAAGATTAGGAATTTTTGCATTTATGTTCATCAGGGACATTGGTCTGTAGATTTCCTTCCTTGAAATATCTTTGGTTTTGGAATCAGAGTTTTTCCACTCTTCAATTTCATGAAATAATTTGATAAAGACTAATCCTAGTTCTTCTTTAAAGGTCTAAATGGTCTTTTATATCTCATAGGTGCCCTCCCAATTACTTTGATCTTCTTTTAAGTTATTGAATATTTTAATAATCAGATTTTCATAATCTTTCTCTGGAATTCCATTTATCTGTGGGATCCTTTGTTGGTGTGTTGTGAGTTTGGGAGGAGGTTCTCTTGCACGTTTCCTCAAGTTTTTGAAGGTCTGGAATGTGCACTTCAGTTGACTTGGACTCCTTCCTTTGTTAAATGTGTGTCCTTTGTGGGTAGTTATCATTTTGGTTCTAGGGACCTCTCTCTGTCTTTGCTGAAGGAGTCAATGTCTAGGATTTGGACCTACGTTTCTTCTCTGTTTCTTTGTGCCCAGACCCTTGTTGTTGTTTTCTCCTGTATTCAATGTATGGAAGCATTTCTGAGGCTGTGGTGGGTCTAGTTCATGTGTGGAGTGAGGTTTGCTGATACTTGGCTGGGTTTTGAGTATTGCTGGGCAGCAAGATCTCTTCATTGTGAACTTAAAGTGTCCCAACCACTTCCAGCCCCTAATTTCCTCCCTGTCAGGACCCAGCATTCTCCACATGGATCTTCCAGCACAGCAGAGAAACCTGGGCTTCCTGAGTACAGTACAGGAGCCTGGAAGTATACCTGAAGAATGACCAGGGACTCTTTCAATTGTTTGCAATCCTTATTGACCTGGAAACAAGTCTCCATATTAAATTATCTTGGATAAAATGCTTAAAGTCCATTTCTCTCTTCCTGACAAGATACAAATGGATACACAGCTCTGTGTCAAAATCCAGCTCCCTACTTCTCCTCCTCCTAGCTTTTCAGAATGAGCTCAGGCTACTCCTCCCTTGCAAATTCTTCCCTTCAGGTTTACTAATCCTAACTCCTCTGTATTAGATTTATCTCCTACTGACCCATAATGTGAGTTCCTATCAGTCCCTATCTTCCTAGCAATCCCATTTCGGCATGAGTTCACAGTCTCAGCCAAGCCCTCACTAACATAATCAGAAGTCTGTTGTGGATAAGGCATTGACAAAAACTGTAAAATTACCTTTCACAACACAAGAATCCTTATTGGGCTGCACCTGGGTAGAGTACTGTTTGGTAGCTACTGAACCACAACTTTACGTGGCTCAGATGGGTCTGAATCCTAGCCCTGTTTCTGCAGCAGAGAGGCCAGCCTACTAAGGGCGTGGGCATGGCCTGAAGGGCATGGGCAGCATTGGGGTGTGGGGGAGTGAGGGTGTGGCCCCAGCCTGGCCATATTAGACTGCCATGGCCTGGAGGGAAGGAAGCCAAGTCTCCCCATCTAGGTTTTCCAAAAGCTGTGGCATCTTCCTTCCTATTCCACCTGGTGATGGGGCTCCTGAACTTGGAAATCACAAATGCTCCAGTACATCTGCAAATTGCACAGCGCATATCACAAATGCCACTCTTTTCAGAGCCCCAAAGTCCTCCCAAATTTTGATTATAACCGTAAATAAAGTCACATCAGGGTAAGGATGGCTTTGTGACCATGGAGAGCCAGTACCACCCGATCACTGACCAATGATGGTGTTTGTAACCAACAAATTCTGAGTTACCTGTAGAAACACATCAGCAACAAGAAGACAAGGAGAAAAACCAAAAGTGCTTTTGAAAGACACCACAGACCCAGGCAGCCTTCTGCAGGTGAGGAGAGTGTCCACCAGAAGCTTGCCTTGTCTTTATTCAGAGTTTTGTCAAATGATAAATCACTGAAACTGTGTGCACGTCTATCACTTGCTTCTGATGGAGTTTCCTGAGTTTTTTGTTTAAAGGCTGCAGAGCTGCTGCCCCTCCCTGGGCTATGGATGACACAATAGGGGAGGGTAGATGGGCAGCCAAGAGCAGCTGCCTGGTGCAAAGCTGCTGGGCCCATAAACTGTGGCACATTTACAGGACAATGCTGATGAATTTCTGAAGACTGAGTGTGGATTGGCATGAAGAGAGATTCTGAGCCTTAAACCTGAGAGGTTCTCCAGGGGCCTGGTTGGCCTGTGCAGTTGACATCAAGCAACTGTCCAGCTGCGGAAGCAGATTTGCTTTTCTTCTCTTTTTGGAATGACATTTTTGATGCCAGTTTTCTTCCTTTTTAGAGAAATTTAACATTGAAACAGGAAAAGGCTGTAATGAAAAAGTATTTGAAAATTGACTGGCTTGCATTGTGGAGACTCCCCTTAATGAGGAAGTGTGTATTTTTCAGTCTTTTTTCTCTGGATATTGGGTTGTGTTGTAGTCACCCAGAGGTGTTGAACACCTGGAGGCAGTTATCTCTCATGTGTCATGGTGCTATTGTGATTGGCATAATAAAAGAGAGTATAACAGTCACCTAATTGGAATGCCTTTGTGACATAAGCTGCACAGGCATCAGGCAGCTTGCCTCTTATGGTGGCAGGAGGTGCTGTCACTGCGCACATCTGTAGTTTTGTTAAATCTGTCATTATTTGAGGGGATAACCAAAAAGTGGTGTGTTAGTCAGTTTTTCATTGCTGTGATCAAAATACCCAACAAGAATAAGTTAGAGAGGGTAATGTTCAGTTTGTTCTCTGGTTTTAGAGTTTCAGTACATGGTGGACCAGTTCCATGCTCTGGGCCATGGTCACAGGGTGTGGTGGAGAAAAGCTGCTCAGCTCATGGCAGCCAGATAGCAGAGGGAGTGAGGGGGAAGGGTCTGCAGGGAAGATATATCTTTCCATTCAAACTAGGATGGTCTGATTAGGTCTCAGCTCTCCTGATCCAATCATTTCACAGATTCCTGCTGTAACACAGGGGAATACCTCCCATCTTGCAGAACTGGAGATCAGGGAAGCCTCTGTGTTCATGATGAGTAAGCATGTACCAGCCTCCATACATAGTGAACTACCACCTAGCTGGGTTCCAAGCAGGGTATAACATGACCCATCAGTGTGTCCTTATATCTAAGCAACTGGGCCTCAGCCAATCCTAGGCCGAAGCCTGTCCAGTGATGCGGAAATGAGGCCAAGGCCAGGCCTCATCCACTGGGGACTCCCTGCATGCCATTTCCTGTCTTCCTGGTTGTGAGGCCTGGGGCACATTACCAATGTCCTTCAGTGTGGAATGCTGGCCAGTGCTAGGACCTTTTTCTCTCTGCAATAAACTTTGTTACATTATACTGGTCTCAGTTTATCTTTATCAATTTTGATGTGGTCAACAGGACTTGACATAGAGTTTCCAGTGAATGCAGGAGCCCTAGATGACAACACCAGGAACCTCCAGAGTCCATTGGGTCCAGAGATCTCTCAAAACAGCTAGAAAGATAACACAACATTCATGTGAACATTGCACTACCCAAGGAACCATTTGATTATCTTAGAAGTTTGCATTAGAATGTTACTAGAGTTTTCAGTACTTCCATTTCCATGTCTGGGAAGTCTGTGTACAAATACCATGTAATATTTTGGTCTAATTAAATAGTTATATGAGAGTGAAAGTATATAGGATAGTCTGGGGGAGCCCTTGGAATAAGCTTCTGCTTGTTGGTGACATTGTTTCTTCAGCTTGCTTAGTTCATGCCTGTGCCTTCAGAGTAGGAGAATCGGATGAATCACACCCTCAATATGCATATTCTATAGATCTTATTGCTAAATTAATAGTAAGCAGCATTCTTACTTGTCTGATTCATAAATATAGAATGCCCAGGAATTAGGATGTACTAAAACAGGGACATTATTATTTTTGTCATTATTTTGCTCTACATTTTTGTTTCATAATGAACAAAACCATGTGCTTTTCAATTGAAAATCAGTTAATACGAAGATTATTGAAGATTTATGACCTCATGAAATTAACAATCCATGTCATATTAGCTAGAACACAAGTTGGCACAATTTTTAAGAAGTCAAGCAACATGTGTAAGTAGGTTATCACAATATTGATTTAAATTCCACTTTTAGAAACTTAGAAAATAACCAACAAGTAAAAAGTGTGGGCTTTGTGAATTGCAGTTATTGTAGTGAAATCTGAAAGTAATTTTTATAACAATCAACAGTGGAGGAATTTGATAAGTTAGGATCCAGTAAGATATATAATTGTTCCAATGAAGTTGATGAATATTTAGAAACTGTAATGTAATAATTATTTAAAATGAATTACAAATGACAAAGAAGTTTCTTTATTTACTTGTAAATATGCTAAAGGAAATATAGAGCTCAGTTTCTTTTTGTTTGTGTTATGGGTCAGGCTATATGGGCAATGACCAAACAGACTCCATTTTACCCTAAGGCTCCATGTCATGTAAGAAATGCATCTCCCATGGAAGCACTATGCTTCTGTACCTATCAATAGTTGCTTAGCATAGCAAGTTTGCAACATAAATTGGCAATTCTTATACAATTTGAAACTGTTCTCTCTTTGGCTCCCATTTTTCATGGGCAGTGTACCCTGTCAGAGATTGATTGTCTAGACATTAGTAACCATTCTCTAAATTGTACTCAACTAGGGTAATTTTAACCATTTCCCTTGTGCTTGCTGCTATGCCAACCTGGAAAGTCCTATGGGAAATACCAATGTACCCAATGCATTGTCTCACTAACTGCTCAATGTAGCTTCTGTGCTCCTGCTTGCTTGCAGCTACATCAACCGAGATGTAGTTTTGCCAGTTTTTGCCTTTAAAGAACTTGAAATGCTCAGGCTTGGGGCTGTTCCTTGCAGAAAAATTTATGGGTGCTGTAGGGAGCACTTGCCGGCTGGCCAGGTAAATAAAGACTCTCCAATTTGAACAAAATGGACTTGTTATGTTTTCTGAGTGGTCTTCCCCATAACAGTTTGTGCACACGTAGATAAAAGAGCTGTATCTGCATATTACCTGTATACTAGGTATGTGGAAGGAAATGGAGCCACCTAATTAGTTACATGGAGGTGTTCATAGAAATATACACAGGCTGCTTTATATTTTCTCTATCTCCTATCTTCTGTTTACCATTTTGGTCAATATGAAACAGGTTTCTCAGTAAAAATTAATTAAATTCATTGTGTTTGAGGACAAACTAAAAAAAATTAAAAAGATTGCATGGTTTGCTAATTTGGGACGACATTCAAAAATTGTACTGGGAAAAAAAATATAATCCGTGCCATGCACGTTAAGTTCTCAAATACATAAAAAAATTCAGGTTCTTAATTTTACCTTGTTGGTGAGACTTCCTTCCTTTTGTGAGGTTCTGCAGCACTAATGTTCAGGAAGAAGGGAGGCCCCTGAAGAGATGACCGCTCCCAGTGCTCTGGATTTAGCTGTTTCATGCCTCACCACCTGAGATCAAGTGGTGTTGTCTACATCAGGGTTACTTCATCTAATGGAAAAGAGTGAAGAAACATTATGCATGGCAGTGTCACAGCTGTGACTACTATGCTATGTGAAGATGGCTGGTTCTCCTCCCTCTCCATCTGCAAGGCCTCTGTGACTGGCTTCATTCTACCCTAGAGTTGAGGGGCTGAGGTTGTAGAAGTTTCACTTCCCACATGTGAGTAGCTATGCCAAACTCTGTCCACCATGATAACAATGGGTAGCACCCACTCCATGTTCTGGGGTGAAAACAGGAAGCACTCATCACTTTATTTGGTATGTTTGTATTTCATCCACATGCAATTCTAGTTGCTCCAGTTAGAACAGAGAAGTAAACAGGCACAGTCTTTCCTCCTGGAGCCTGGAGGAAAGATATCACAAAAGATAGCGTAAGTAGCTGGGATAGAAGTATTCTATTATTGTAATTTTATAAAATCCCATAAAAACTGGGAAATTGTGAATTTATGAGTAATTTTAGAAAAAAAAGTTTCTGAGAAAATAAATTAGAGTTATTGACTCACTCAAACACTTTTTATTTACCAAGGTAGAGGTCATTAGGAAGGAGAGGAACTTCCTGTTCATTTTGTATGTGTCTGAATAAAACTGCCATGTGCTATGTTTTCTACACATTGCAGGTTAGGGTGGTATGTTTCTGTTTCATAAGCAACCATGTGAAGTGAGCAGCAGTGCTGGAAAATGTCCCAGTGATGGACATCCCCATGCACGCTCACATTCACACATGTGCATGTTCACCCACACAGGGATGTGCTTTGCTTTATCTCTGGAGAAAATATCTGTCACTTGCCCATTTTTAATCAGGCTCATTTTGATTGAATATAGAAGTCACTTACATCTAGAATAAATTCTGTATCAGATGCAGATTTCTCTTTCCCATCCCACAGGCAGGTTGCCTTTCCCATCTTACAATATTTTTTATATGCAGAGGGTTTTAAGTTTGATGTAGTTTTCATTTGTTTATTTTTCATTTTTTTCCTCTGCATTTAGGTTCAGATTCATGAAACTGTGATCATGTCCTGAGTCCTGGAGCTTTATCACAGGTCTTTCTTGTAGAAGTTCAATGGATTTAAGGCTCACAGTTAGGCCTTTGTGCATTTTGAGCTAAGATCAGGTGTGGTATAGAGGCCCAAGTCACCCTTTTGCGGAGGACCCTGTACCATGACTCCCTATTGGGTAATCTCAGCACCCTTGTTTAAAATCTCCAGGCCCAGAGTGGAAGGGCTGCTGTGAGGCTCCACCTTCTGCTGTTTGCACTGTGTGAGGGATGCAGGTGCTGTCATAAATAATCTCCCTCTTGTATGTTTGGAAACCTCAGTGTGAGACCTTTATTTTTGCTCATTTCTTTTCAAGACTATTTTAGCTTTTCAGGACAGTTTCATTCTATATGAATTTTATGATACTTTTTTTGTTTCTGAAAGAAAGATTAATAAAAAAATTTTGATAATGATTTCATTGAATCTTTAAAGTATTTTAGAAACTAAAGTTATTTTAATAACATTAGGACTTCTTATCCACAGGCATGGAACATTATTCTATTTATGTATGACTTTATTTGGACAATGATTTTATTATACTTTCATGTAAGAATCATTAAGATTTTGATTAAATGTACTTTATCCTTCTTGATAATAATTGAATGGGATGACTTTTTTAATTTCCTTTTGTGATTTGTTATTGTTAATGCAAATTATAAAATTTTGAGTGTTGAGTTTGTATCGTTAGACTTCTTGGAATTAATTGTTAGTTCCAACAATTTTTTTGGTAAATTTTCAGGGTTTTCTACATGTAAAATGTTATCATCTCTAAACATATTTTAAGTTCTTTTTAAATTTCAATCCTTACACCTGATATATATATATATATATATATATATATATATATATATATATATATATAAAACTAAAGGTAACTTTTTAGTGGCACATTTGTGATATATGCAATTTCCCTAATTTTTGTTGTTTCTTCATTTGAGGCAATTTTTTGTTATAGGTTCATAATTTTATTTATCAGAGTTCTTTATATCAAACCACATACAGTGGAACTTTCTTCTCAGATTCTTTGTTTGTGAGTTTGCTTGTTGTGATTTTCCCACAAATGTGACCCCAGACTCTGTACTTGCAGCCCTTAAGGACCACTCCTCCTAAAATGCAAGAACAGTGCATTATTTTAGTTACCCCAATGCACACTCCTGGTTTAGGAAGGATGCAGCAGGACTTTGCCTTTTTCTTCTTCTTTGGGCTCTCAATTTGTACACCAGTGTCCTCTCTCTCTGTCAAGGTCCTGCCTCTCTGCTCTAGTTACTATGCTCTTGGTGCTTTGTTGTCCAGAAGGCCACCCATGTGTGGTGCTGAGCTACTTTCCAGTGTCCCTGAGCACCACTAGGTTCTGATGTGCCTTACAATCGGATGAGCTTTGTGTGGCCTGCATCACAGCGCTGACAGTGATGAGGTGCATTGAACAGCAGGTCCTCTCCCGGAAACATGCACAGAACAGGGTATGTGTGTAGTCAGTTGGTGAAAAGGCTGTGATCAGTTGCAATCCTAGTTCTCAGGGCCTAAACTGCATTTCTCATGGTAGCAACGGGGCAGTGTTTATGAATCCAGCATTTGCAGTGATTTTGTAGAACTGTGAGGAGTTAGAATTGATTGTTTCTCTTTGAGGGTGTAGTTGAGGCCTGGTGAGGTGGTGCACGCCTGTGATCCCAGTGACTTGAGAGCCTAAGGCAGGACAATCAAAAGTTCTAGGCCAGCCTGGCAATGGAGCAAGACCCTGCCTCAAGGCCAAAAATTAAAATGGCAGTGAATGTAGTTCAGTGGTGAAACACACCTGGGTTGAGCTGTAGGAAAAAAGGAAACAAAAAGAGTGCTGTTAAAAAGAATATTCAGAGTGGTATTTTTTCCATCTAATAGAGGTATAATGAAACAACAAAATTTGCTTACATTTACTATATAAATATGCCCTTGTTGAAAATTTGCCAACCTGATTACATATATTTAGATTATTTCTGACCTGTCTACTCTGTTCCATTTGCTTGGATTACTGGTTTTATGCCAGTGCTATCCTGTAGATTGCAATGGCTTTGTAAAAATACCTTAAATGATAAAGTGGAATGCCTCCAATTTTGTTTTTCTTTCCCATTATGTCTGTGAACATGTAAAGTTTTGTGATTTCATACAAGTTTTCAGAAATTTTTCTATGTTTTATTACATACATATATTACATGTGTATGTCATATAGACATTTGTAAGATATACCTGTTTCAGGTACTTATGAGGCATATGTGTACTATGCACAAAATGATAATTATAATCAAACTTTTTGTATGTGATATCTGAAAGTTTTCAGCCCACATAAGTATGTGAGGCTGAAATGGAGTGATGATATGTGGGGTCAGTAAGTTCTGGTCAGCAACTCCTCAGTATGACGACTGTACTCAGGGCACTGTGTACTTGATAGTTGAAGAGGGCAGATCCTAAATGTTCTTACCACAGACAAAAAATGATGATAACTATGTGAAGTGGTAAGTGTGCTAATGCATCTGAATGCCTCCTGCTGCTTCTTCATATCTGTGTCCTCTGGGTAGAATGTAACATCCTATGTTCTGTTATGCAGTAGTGCTGAGAGAGGGGACCTTGCCTTATTCCTGATCTTAGATGCACAGATTTCATCTCTCCATTGAATTTGGTGTTATCTGTGGGCTTTTTATGCCTGCCTTTTACTATGTTGATGTATTTTCCTCCTATTCCTAAATTAATGTACATTTTTATCTTGTTCAGTTTTGTTAAATGTTTCTACATCAATTTTAATGATCATAGTTTTTGTATTCATTTTGTTAATTTGCTGTATTACATTGATTGACATAGATTAAACCATCCTTGCATGCCATGTATAAATCCCATCTGCTCAGGAGTATCACTTTTTTTTTAATGTGCTGTCCAATTCAATCTGCTAGTTTT
This sequence comes from Urocitellus parryii, assembly GCF_045843805.1. NCBI lineage: Eukaryota > Metazoa > Chordata > Mammalia > Rodentia > Sciuridae > Urocitellus > Urocitellus parryii. Next base: position 161,074,911 of record NC_135531.1, on the reverse strand, counting down.
TTTTTCTTCTTCAGGATTTTTGAGTTACTAGTCACTTGGGGATATTGCTCTTTTGCTTTCTTTTCTTGTAATTTCCTTGGTTGAGGTTTCAGGGAAATGATTTGCCTCTCAGCATGAAGTGAGAGTGTTACCTTCTCTTCAGTTCTTCAAAAGAGTTTGAGAAATATTGCTGTAAATTCTTCAAATATTTGTTAGAATTATCTAGTAAATCACCTCTCTATCTCATTTCTGAAAGGAAAGAATTTCCAATCAAAATCATCCTTCTAAAAATATAAACTATCAATGTTTTATTTTCACATTATTTGAAAAAAATATGATAGAAAGGTAAACTGTATTCTCTCACAGAAACATGGAAAGTCCTGCCTGTTCATGCTAGGAGCTGAGTGCTCTTCTAACAGCATAATTAGCCCAGCATCTCAGTCCTCTCTCTTCTTTCTTGGCAATTTACTTTTCAACATGCTTTGGGGCACTAATTTTCTCAGTCCTTTTGACTCCTTAGTTTTCCCTAAGATCCCTGCTTGCATCAGACACCTGAGGGTCACATGGGATGCCTCTGTGTTTTGTCTGTTAGAGGCACCAGGGTTCATGTGGGAGGGATGCTCAGGAAACAGAGCTCTGATTAGCTCCCAGAGGTTATCTTCTATCTTGTTAGCTTAATGAGTCCCATGAGGATTCTTCAAAATTTTATTTGCCAGATTCCAAACTTCCCCTCATGATTCCAGCCAATGATTATCTCCATGTTTTCCTCATTTTTCTGCCTCTGTCCTGTGTGGCCCTCTAACTGTACCCAGAGAGAGTTGGGAGTGCTTCTTCTGAGTTCAGGCTGTTTGTAAGATTCCAGGGCTGGAATAAGAAAAAATCACTGTGAAGATCAGCATTGAGATATTTTTCCCTTTTATTCCTGTCCAGAAGTTTTATAGTTCCAGGCCTTACTTTTATGTCACTTATCCATTTTAAGCTGATTTTACATGTGAAGTTAGATAAGCACCCAATTTCATTCTTTTACTTCTGGAAATTCATATTTTTCTTAGCAATGTGTATGGAATAGACTCCTCTTTCCTCACTGTGTCTTCTTGGTGTCCTTGTTGAAATCCACCTGATTACATATGTTTAGAATATTTCTGACCTGCCTACTCTGTTCAATTTGTCTAGGTTCTTAGTATCATGCTAATTGGGAAACAGTCTTCTGTTATTGTTTTTGATGCTTCTTCAACTTTAGACTTGTGAAGCCCTAAGGTCTTATGATACATGTCTCAAATAAGACCAAACAACTACATTTGATGTTTTGAAATAATAAATCAATCTTTGTCATGATAAAGAATTTTAAATATAATTTTGTAAATTGGGATTGAGTTTGTATAATATATTATTTAATCTTATTTTGTATGTGTTTTTATTAGTGCATTATAGTTTTACATACTAGTGGATTTCATTGTTACATTTTCACACATGCACACAATATAACAATATAAGTTGGTAAATATCATTCCTCAGTATTTCCCTTTTCCTCCTCCCCCTCATGGCATTGGCTCTGCTCTACTTATCTTCCTTCTATATTCAGCAGATTCCCTCATGTATGTTTTCTTTCTTTCTTTCTTTCTTTCTTTCTTTCTTTCTTTCTTTCTTTCTTTCTTTCTTTCTTTCTTTCTTTCCTTCCTTCCTTCCTTCCTTCCTTCCTTCCTTCCTTCCTTCCTTCCTTTCTTTCTACTTCCACTCATGAGATAAACATACCCTTGACCTTCTGAGTTTGGCTTATTTCCTTCAGCACAATGATCTCAAGTTTCATCCATTTTCCTGCAAATGACATAATCTCATTTTTCTTCATGGTTGACTAAATCTCCATCATGTACATACACCACATTTTCTTTAATCCATTCATCTATGGTTTGACACCTGGGCTTGGTTCCATAGTTTGGCTGTTGTGGATTGTGCTGCTATAAATATGGGTCTGCATGTATCCCTGTAGTGTGATTAATTTAATTCTTTAGGGCAAATACTGAGTGGTATTCCTGGGTCAAATGGTGATTCCATGCCCAGTCTTTTGTGGAACCTCCATACAGATTTCCATAGTAGTTGTCCTAAATTACAGTCCCACCAACAGTGTGAAGTGTTCTCTTTACCCATATCCTCTTCAGCATTTATTATAATTTGAACTCATCATAATTCATTTGTTTATCTATCTAGAGAAATATCTTTAGGTCATTTGAACACTTCTATCAAAGTTCTCTGAATTTCTATCAAAGTTGAACATTTCTATCAAAGTTGTTGTTCAAGTCTTCAACTACATGAGTGTGGAATACATTTCCATTCATCCATGTCTACTGTGACTACTTTCTGTAGCATTTTGGAGATTTCTGCACATGAGACTGTAACCTCCTTGTTCAAGTTAATTCCTGAATGTTTTATTATTGTGCCCTTGCTGAGTACAGTTGCTGCCTTGGTGTGCATTTTTTAATTTTTTAAACTCTTTGAAGCCCAGGTGCACCCTACCTTTGCCCTGAGTGAAACAAGCTTTCCTCATGTTGTCATGGAGATGAGGCAGCTGGTTTCCCATCACACTGAGCCCAAACTCAACACCCCTGCAACTGCCAACCTACTGGCCAGCACCACAGTTAGGTGAACAAATGTCGCCATTCACATGTGTTATTATTATTATTTTTTTAATTAGCCAGTTCCCTGGGGAAGCCTATGGATATTGCCCATTGACCTTGGTAAAGGCAGAATCCCATGGTGTCTCCCTCAGAACTTGACTCCAACTCCCGGACATTTCCAACTCTCAGTGGGCACCTATAACACCTCTGGGACATGAGTGTAGGAGAGCAGTACAATTCTTCTGTGTCGTGCGCTGGACTTTCTCTTCCTCCTCTGCCCTCTGTCTGATACACTTGAACCTGATATCAGTCAGAGCTCCTCCAGGGAGTGCCCACCTTGGCCTCTGGCCACTGTCAAGGGAGAGATCTCAAGTCAACACTAGAAGGAAATCAGAGCAAAAGAAGATCATGTTTATTCTTTTGGGTGTTACTACAATGGAATTCTTTATCTCCTCTGATTGCTCATGGTTGTGTTGTGTTATAGAGATAAATGTCTGTTTCTATTAGTTTTGTATTCTGCATCTTAGCTTCACTGATTTAGTAATTCTTACAGTTTGTTGTGGAAACTGTTTTTTTTTTAAACACTAAAGATCACATTATGGTGGAAAAATAAGATAATTTTACTGTCAGTTACTTTGTCTGATGTCTTTTATTTATTTTTATTTAATTCATAATTCTGCCTGTGACATACAGTACTTCATTAAGTGAAAATTGTGAAAGCAGGAAATTTGTCTTATTCTTGTCTTAAAGAACCTCCCACATGCTCAGAGTTGGTCATTGTCTTTGCTGTGGTATTTACTATGAGACTCTGACTATTTGGAGGTAGTTTTGTTCTTGGTGTTTACTTCTTACGATTCACCTTCTTTCTCTATTCCTATTGTTTCTCTTTGTGGATTCCTATTTCCTTCAATTTCCAGTTTAATATCTGATCATGAAAATACTGAGTTTTACAGAGTGCTTCTTCTCCACCAGTGGATCATGAGTGATTTTTCTCCCTTATGACTCCTAGCCTGTTTGTGACATTGATAGATTTGTGTGTGTGTGTGTGTGTGTGTGTATTGAAACTCTCTCGCATTTAGGGATAAACACCACTTATTTTTGCTGTGTAACACTTTCATTGTACTTTTAAACTCTGTTTGATATCATATTTCAGTATTTTATTAGTGCAGTCTAGTTATTCATAATATTGGGGATTATAACGGCACAGTCATACAAGCACGGGACATAGTTTCTTCTAATCCAGTCCCTAGTGTCTCCTCTTCCTCTCCTCTCCTCCCTCCCCATGTTCCCTTTCCTCAGCTCTTCTGATATTCCTTCAATTCATCTTTTTTTTTCATTTGATGTTTTGAAGGTGGAATCCACTAGGATGTATTCACATATTAACATACAATATTTGGATCTTTTCCCCATCCTTCCTCACTCCCCTCAACTCCTGACCTTTACTACATGGATTTCCTTCTACATTCATGGCATCCTCACTTCTTTACTAATTTTGCTCTTCCACACATTAGGGAAAGCACTTAACCCTTGACTTCTGAGTCTGTCTTCTTCACTGAGCATGATGTTCAGCAGTTCTATCCGTTCACCTGAAAGGGCCATGATCTCCTTCCTCTTTGTGGCTGAGTCAAACCCCATTGTGTGTTTGTACCACATTTTCTTAATCATTCATCTGTTGGTAGGCTTCTGGGTGGGTCCTTGACTGGCCAGAGTGAATTGCTCTGCTTTAAACATTGATGAGCCTGTTTCATTGTAGTATACTGGCTTTAGTTATTTTGGATAAGTACCAAGGTGTATGATTTTAAAAATACTCATCAGGGCTATCTGTTTTGGGTTTAATTTTCTTAATTTGACTTTGGCTTTCTATGAGGTAATACTAGTCTCAAAAAATGAAGTTAGGATATATTTTCTGCCTTTTGTTTTTGTATGAATTTTATAAAAGCTCTTTTTAGTGGTACTAGGAATTGAACCCAAGTCTCCCTAACACTGAGCTCCATCCACAGGCCTTTTCAATGTTTTTAATTTTTATCATTTTTGAGAGAGAATCATGCTGATTTGCTAAGATTGGTGTCATTCCTTTAAATCTTTGTTTTGAAGAATCAATAATCTAAGTTTTATTGATTTTTCTTGAGGATTTTGTATTTTATTTTCCTTTTATTTTATCTCTATTACTCCACCTGCTACTGACTTCGTGTCTAATTTGTTTCTCTTGTTCTATGTCTTCAGTGTGTAAAGTTAAGTGACTGATATGAAATCTTTCTTTTATGAGTCTGAGTATTTTCAAATACAAATCTCCCTTTCCCACTATTCTCTCTGCATCCTTTCAATTTCAGTGTGTTGTGCTTTTACATCATTTTTATAAGGAGATTTTCTGGTAGAGAAGGCAACTTCCCTTCTGACCTCTTATTTTCGTAGGAGACAATGTTAATTTACACATATTTGTATATTTACCATATTTTACCATTCTGTCTTCGCTATGTAGTTGCAATCCATTGTGAACCAAAGTCCATGGGTGGAGTGGGGTATGTAGGACTGGGGTGCTCTTCTAGTTTCCGTGTTCCTATTTCTTCTCTGTCTGTTGTAGGTACTAGTTAAATACATTTGGATATTGAAGTGTATGAATATTATTTCAGAGCTGTCTCTCTCTTTTCTTCCTGCCTAATCTTTCTCAATTTATTGTGAAGCTCTGATTCGTGTTATGTATGTTCTCTTGATTGTTAATACCACCTGTACATTAACACTTTTATCATTATGTAAGGATCACTATATTTTTAAAAGTTTTTGACTTTGAATTAATTTCATTCTTACATTGTTGTAGCACCCTGGACTCTTTGGGTTGCTGTTTATGCATTCTTCATCCTTTTGGTCTTATCCTGATCTGAGTCAATACTCTAGGAGACAGAACAAGGTTGTATGATATTTAAAATCCTATTTTCTGATGTGTGCGATTTGATTAGACAATCAAATCCAGTTAATTTTAATGACATTAATGACGGGAAGGACTTCTTTTTGCCATTTATTGTTTTCTGTATGTCTTGGAGCTCTTTTCATTCTTATTCATTCCTTTATTTATGTCCTTTGTGTTTGATTATTTTTGTAGTGATATTTGATTCACTTCTCATTTGTATTAAGCAATACATATAGATATTGTGTGTGTGTGTGTGTGTGTGTGTGTGTGTGTGTGTGGTTATTTTGGGAATTACATCTATCAATCTTAGTTTATCTTGGTTTATAACTGTTTTAAACAGATACCAACTTAACTTTGATCATGTACAAAGTTCTACTCTCTTAGTTTTGACCTTATACACTATATTATTGATGTCACATATGGTCTACCAATTAACAGACCTAAAATCATTTTGTTGCTTTTTTGTTCTAATCCCTAAGAAAAGTTAAATGTGGAGTAATAAACCGAAATACCAATATTAATAGTTTTTATATTTTCCTTTACCAGAGAATTTTATTTTTATATGGCTACAGATCACTATCTAGTGTCATTTTATTTTTATTTTAACCATATCTCGTTGGATCTGTATAGTACTAATTAAGTTGATTGCTTTTTTTCATAGAGTATCATTATTTCTTATTTTAAGGAGAGAGACGATAGTTTTGTCATTTGGGGAATTCATACTGATGAATTTCCTTTGCTAAATATATCAAACCACTGTTCTTTAGTGTGGAAAGTTTCTACTGAGATACTGACCAGTAATATTATAGAAGATTAGTTTTGTGTGATGAGCTGCCTTTGTCTTATGCCTTTCAATATTCTCTTTACCTTTGGCTTTAGATGCTTTGATAGTTATGACTCTTAGTCTTCATCTCTGGATTTATTGGAGTACATGAATGTCTTAGATGTACATATCATGTCTTTGAATAGGTATTTTTAAAATTTTTTTTAAAGAAGGTCTTAACTTCTTTCTCTACAATTTGGTATTATCCTGTAAGTTTCTAAGAATGTTTACTGTTTTCATTTTCTTTTCTTTTTGTTTGTTAGACTTGATCATTTCAATTTAACTGTCTTCCAATTATTGATTCTTCTTCCTATGTGTTTAAATTTGACATTGAAACTTTTACTACACTTTTCAATTCATTTCTTAATTTTGGTTTCAGAATTTTTTCCATTTACTTTAATTTATAACTTCTACAATTTTCTTAGTACTCTTATTTTTTTCATGTATATTTTTCTTTTTTGCTTTCATGCTCTCTTAGTATTTTCCCTTATCTTTTTGAATTATTTAAAGCAATGGATATTTAGTCTTTGTCTATTAAATTTGAATTTAGTGTCTTTAAATTAGTATTTGTAGATTAATTTTGTTTTTTCAATGGGACACATTTCCCTGTTTCTTTGTGTGTCTTGTGATCTTTTGTTGACAAATGGGATTTATATAAGACATCAACTATAAGACATCACCTCTCATTGAAGCCTGGCTCTCTGTGTGCTAGAAACCTGCTTGATTGAAGGCTCACTGAGGGCATCTTTTCTCAGCATGTGTCTTCCCTTCCCTGTGGAAGTGTCTCCCCACAATCCTCCCAAGTTCATGGATGCTTTAAATGTCTTCATTTTTTCTGAGATTCTTATCTATTTTTCTTCTCAGTAACTGATTGTTCTTTTATGTTCCTTGGCCTAAGATCTCTTGCCCTCACATATCTGCAGGTCCTTTATCTTTCATTCCTGTGGTACCTGTCACAGCAATTGGAGGTTTTCTGCTTTGGAAGCCACCTTTGCCACTATTACTATTTGACCTGTGAGCCAAGTGATACAGAAGTAACTCCTGTGATATTCCACAAACATGACAGGATGAATCAAATTCTGTCCCTTTCCTTCCAAGGGAGGAAACTGGGAATTGGACTACCTCTTCTTGTCTATGTCATGATGTGATAAAGATTAAAAAAATAAAAAGAAGGAAAGAAAAAAAAGACTCTACAAAATTCTCAACTTACTTGATGTGTGTTTTTGGTGATTGGACATCCACTAGGTTAATATGGGTCATTGAAGAGTGTCCATAATTCTCAAAAGTCTATTTTGGTCAATCTATAGATATTCAATATTTCCATGTGGATTGATTGTTTCTGACTTCATAGCCCATGATCTTGCTGACTTCTCATAATTTTGTTTAAAGAAGATTTTTCTTGGTGCTTGTGTTGCTGTAAGAGTATACAGCTTCGGGTAATATCTAAAGGAAACAAAATTAACTGGCTTACCATTTTGGTGGCTGGGAAGTCCAGATAGCATGGTCCAAACATCATGGTACCACACTGGATATGCCAAAACAATGAAGAACCACAAAGAGAATTGGTCAGGTGAGGAAGGGACACTGTGTGAGCCAGGAAGCATGAGGGAAGGAAGGAACTGAGCTCACTGGTTTATAAAATCCTTGTCTCACAAGAAGGAATCTAGTCCTATAGGACTGACTCAGTCTCATCAGATGGTGTTGCTCAGATGGTGTAATCACCCAAGGCCTCACCACCTCAGGACTGTTTTGTTTCCTATTTTTCATTGTTGCATTACAGTGGTACACGATGGGATAAATGGTCACGGATTCATATGACCTACAACAATATAATTTGGTCAATAGCATGCCCCAATTTTCCCCTTTCCTTCTCCTCCTTCCTCCACTGCACCTTTTCCTCTACTCTACTAATGTCCCTTTGATTTTCATGAGATCCACCCCCCACACACCTTTTTGTCCTTTCTAGCTTTCACATCTGAGAGAAAATATACGGCCCTTGATTTTCTGAGTTTGGCTTATTTTACTTAATCTAATTTTCTCAAGCTCCATTCATTTTCCTAATGACATAATTCCATGCTTCTTTATGGAAGAATAATTTTTTGTATATATTGCCACAAAACTTTTTATCCATTTGTCCAAGGAGAGACACCTGGGCTGTTTTCATAGTTTGGCCATTGTGAATTGTGCTGCTATGAACATGGGTATGCATGTATCAGTACAGTATGCTGACTTTAATTCTTTAGGATAAACACCACCTGTATGGTTTAATTGAGGACCATTCTTCTAGCACATAAAACTTTAAAGTAAATACTCAAAACACATTCAAAACAGAGCATTAGTTGTTTTTAATTATAATATGAAAATGAATGAAAACAGCAGCAATAAAGATTATATTTCATATATATGCCAATCCTCTTTCAATATTTAAAAAATAACTCAAGTTCCATATAAGAGTTTTACTTGTTCATTGTGGAATATTAAAGAATGGTCATTGTGGTGTGTAGCAGGTAAAGCAAGAGAATATAAGGAAGTTAACCTGAGATAAACCCACATAAAGACTGTAGTCTGAGCTTTGATACTGCTTTCTGGATGTTCCCATAGTTTCCTACAACACATCTACTTGGTTACAATATCCAAATAATTTTGTTTTATGGAATTAACATATATGTTCACAGGGACTGGGAATTGAATTGAGATTCCACCTTTCTCAGTCTTTGCCCCCAGTAATTCCTGGTGATATCATCCTCAGGGTCAAGAGAGATTGCTGTTCTAGTCCAGGGACACTGGGCTTGTGGAGGGCAGGCACTGTCTTAGAAGCCCAGGTACAGATTGTATCATGCTCTATAAAGCTACCACCTCTTATTTTTGTCAGTTAATCTCCAATTTGCTGCATTGTGTGTGTGTATGTGTGTGTGTGTTTGTGTGTGTGTGTCTGTATATGAGTCATTGTTCATACCCCATTTTATTTAGAAGTTTGATAGAATGTTCTACTGATGCTCATAAGTGAGTTTCTTTTCTGTATATTTTATATATTAAGTGACATCTGGTTTCATTGGGATATAAAGTTCTATAGTCACGTTTAATATTTGAAGAAAGCTTTCCAATTTACTGTCATGTGCAAAAACACATCAAGTGCCTGCATTTTGAAGAAAAAGCATTTGATGAAGCTGTATCACCGCTGGAATGGAGCCATGGACTTAGGACTTGGATATTTCTGGCTATCCGTCATTATCTTCAGTTGCTGTTTTCTCCTGTTTTCAGTTGTTGTTGCACCAGATGGATTTTTTCCAGTAAAAATATAGTTTACTTTTTAAAAAACATTGCCTGAACAATTTTGTAGTTTTATTCTATGAATTTTTATCTCTACTCTTTTGGTTACACATGATTTTTTTAAAATTTAATTTCCATTAATCCTTTAATTTTCATGAACATTTGCAAAGGTAATATTTAATTGCACATTCTTTAAGTGTATAAAATGCTGTCATTTCAAATATTGGATTTTTCCATATTTTTTTCACTGTTTGGAAACATAAGTGTCAAGTGGAATATATAGTAACTGACTGGGCCATATGTGAAAACTCGTGCACAGGAAGCCAGCTGGCTGAAGTCCAGCCTGTATAGGGTGCCACCCCCTGTAGGGGCGTGGGCACCCAGCACAGGGCCTCCCCTTACCTTGATCCCTGAGACCATGCTTTCTCACAGGAGTGCTCCAGGGGCTTCTCTTTTTCTTTAGTTTTTATTTTCTGCTCAGAAAAATTATGTGGGAAGACATTAGTTAAATCACAGAGACCACCCAGAGAAGAATCTGCATAAATCTATTCAGTGTGATGGTGGCTTCAGCCTCAGTGTCTGCATAGCAGTAGGTCCTCCATCAGTGACAGTTGAGGGGTGACCAAAAGCATTTGCTGAGGGCCCCTTCCCGGCACATGCATTATTGATATAGCTTTGCAGAGATACTGTGCTTGCTTGTTTCTAAACACTGGGGCATGAGCTTATCACTTGATCCCCTGGGTAAGTTGAGAGGCCAAAAATAATGGTGACACTTATAAAATCAAGTAACCTGCATAGTCTCAAGTCACTGCTTAGAAACTTGCTTAGTGGAGATTTGGACAGTCAAGAATGTCTAGGCCATTTTTTTTCATATATTTGTTGATTGATTATATATCTTCTTCTGAGAAGTGTCTGTTCAGGTCCTTGGCCCATTTATTGATTGGGTTTTTTGTTTTTTCAGTGCTTAGCTGTTTGAGTTCCTTATATATCCTAGAGATTAGTGCTTTATCTGATGTGTGAGGGGTAAAAATTTGCTTCCAGGATGTAGGCTCTCTGTTCACCTCACAGATTGTTTCTTTTTCTGAGTAAAACCTTTTTATTTTGATTCCATCCCATTTTTATTGATTCTTGGTTTTAATTCTTGTGCTATAGACGTCTTATTAAGGAAGTTGGGGCCTAATCTCACTTGATGGAGATTAGGGTCTACTTTTCCTTCTACTAATTCCTAGGTCCTTGATCCATTTTTGAGTTACCTTTTGTGAATGGTGAGAGATAGAGGTTTAATTTCATTTTGTTGCATATGGATTTCCAGGTTTCCTAGCACCATTTGTTGAAGATGCTATCTTTTCTCCAGTGCATATTCTTGGCACCTTTGTCTAATATAAGATAATTGTAATTTTGTAGGTTAATTTCTGTGTCCTCTATTCTTTACCATTGGTCTACCAGTCTGTTTTGGTGCTAGTACCGTGCTGTTTTTGTTATTGTTGTTCTGTACTATAGTTTAAGGTCTGGTATAGCAATACAACCTGCTTCACTCTTCCTGCTAAAGATTGCTTTAGCTATTCTGGGTCTCTTATACTTCCAGATGAATTTCATGATTTCTTCTTTCTATTTCTATGAGGAATGCCATTGGGATTTTGATCAGAATTGCATTAAATCTGTATAGTGCTTTTTGTACTATGGTTATTTTGATAATATTAAGTATGCCTATCCAAAAGCAAGGTAGATCTTTCATCTTTTAAGGTCTTCTTTGATTTCTTTCCTTAGGGTTCTGTAGTTTTCATTGAATAGATCTTTCACCTCTTTCGATAAGGTGATTCCCAAGTGTCTTATTTTTTTTTTGAGGTTATTGTGAATGGGGTAGTTTTCCTCATTTCCTTCTCAGAGGTTTTGTCACTGATATACAGAAATGCCTCTGATTTATGGGTGTTTATTTTATATCCTGCTACTTTTCTGAATTCATTTACTAGTTCTAGAAGTTTTCTGGTGGAGCCACATTTACTATTCATTTTCACAATGAATCTCATTAATGGCAAAATTATTATGTGTTACTTATAATGAAAATGAATTAGAAAACCTTAAATATCGCAGCATCTTTTTATGAACTTATTTATTACAGTGTTTTACTTACATTATGAAGTCTGAGTATGAAAAATTCTAACAAGAAACATCATCTCAATAATGGTTTCAAGATGGTCTAATCCTTGAAGCTGAAGCATGGCCTCCATCTGGATACCCCTGAGTGGGTGAATGGCGAAACATGTGGAATATGGTCACAAAGAACGGTAATCAGGGTGAAAAATCTTGAAATGTTGTCGCTTGAGGCTGGACACAGACTGGTGGAAGGGAGGTCATTGTGTGGGATAAAGTGTACCCAGAAAGCAGACACCACACACTCTAACTCATTTGTGAAAGCTGAAAAGCAGATCTGAGGGAAGAAGAGAATGGGATGGTATCACTAAAGACACGAAAGGCCTGGGAAGGGAGGATAGAAAGAGGTGTCAGGGTGGCCACCCAGCTAGTGAGAAGAGGGGACTGGACCCTGGACTTGCCTTAGGGCAGTGGGAAGCTACTGGAGAGAGTACGTGGGGCGAGGTCTCACAAGGACTAGAGAAGAGGAGGATTGCATGTCCAACACACAGGAAGACCAAGGTCTAAGGAGGTTGCTCAGCTTTGATCGTCACACATTTGACAGGGGATCCCATTAACATGGTGTTCTGTCTAACACATACAGACACTACATCTCAACTAATAAAATAAAATAAAAATCGACATGACTCAAAATTAAATTTGAAGTTAAAAGCATTGGTCTATTTCATTTTCTTAGATCAACATATTCACTGCAATCTTTATATGCTAGACATTGTGTAGGTAGTTAAATTATAGCATGCATTAATATTAAAAATGATTTCCAAAAAGTAAAATGAAATTCCAGTCATTTAAGAGAAACTTTTGCAACATGGGAAAAGATGTCAGCATACCAAATCAAAAGATCAAGTGTCTATTTTTTCATCTGACTCTTCATGAGCAGACTTCAAATTAACATGATAGTCTACATCAAAATCAGTGTTGAGCTGCATGCAAAATCAAAGATTCACATTGGTGTCATGAAATGGATTGCTTGAAAATGAATTAGCATTATGCAATGTGTTATAAATACAATTTATTATAGATTCTTTGGAGGTAATTTTTCAGATTTTTAGACACAGAAGATAGAAAGGAGTTTTCTTGGACCATGCATTATGAGGCCAGCTGCTGGCCAGGATGGCCTCATTGGTGGTGCCAATGGGTGCCCACCGGCAGCTGACACTACAAGTAAATGATTAGTCAGGAGGAAGCATAATTTACTCAACTTTAGTTCTTTCTTTATATTCTTTAAAATAGCTAACATCTACATTGATCAGTAAAGTTACCCTTGTATACAACTATAATTTTGAAAAATTTCTCCTTGTAAAATATTGGAGATAAAAAGCAGATGCTATATATTAAATTTATCTTGCTAAACTTAAGCAATTCAAACAATATGTTTACTTATGATACAGATCTAAAGACGATGAAGTTCTCCATGTATATTTAACTTTCTTCCTGCACCAGGGATACATGTGACTGATAATAGTGGTTAAAAGATGTCACACCACCCCAAGCCAGAGTAAATAAAATAAAATTTTATTTTAAATGAGCTATCAATTTTGCAATTATTATTTTTGGGTGTGTGTTTGCACAGGCGTGTGTGAGTTCTGTATATCAGACAATGACAATGGCAATTTCTCTTCTCCCTATCCTATTGTATGCATGCTCTTGCTCTATCTCATCTATTTGTCCTAAAGTCTTCCTTGCTAAGTAGAAGTTTCAGGAAGATGCTTTTATGCCTGTTTCATAACTTCCCACAGATACTTTTGCTTTGCACATTACTGGTCTGAACAGAGGTTGTAGTTCTTTTCCCCTGGCCTGTGGCAGGTGCATGAACTTAAGATTCCTTTCCTCACTCCAGGACTCCTCCTCTGCTGCTCAGCATGCATTTCTTCATGTTGGTTTCATGTAGTGCTTTGTGTCTCTACAAAGCTCCATTTTAAATTAATTAATATATACCAATTAAAAGGAAGAAATGTATTCACAGATTATGGCAAGAATCTGCTACAAAATCTGGTGTCTGTATTGTGGTTCACCTATAGGGACCTACCAAATGCTTTGAGCGGTGTCACTGAAAGCCACTGTCACTTCAGACATGTCTGGTTCTGCTGGATCCTAGGGCTCAAGTGACTGAGAAGTTTGCATGCCAGCTTGGACTTGCCACAGAGCCCTCTCTTCTTCTCTTTCCTACTGAGAATCAGAGGCTTCATGGCTACCTGGTCAATGGGCTGAAGTAGCACACCTATGCAACTAGTAGGATGTCTTGAAAATTCAGAGAAGTTCTCTATCCAGCGTGACTCTTTTCAGTTGTAGAAGAGACCAGATATAATGACTTATACTTCACATAACAGGGCAAATCTAATGACCCAGACCATGATATCCTAGCCGTTTTCCTGATCTGTGAGACCCCTGAGCTTTTATTGTTTTTATTCAGTTTCTGACACACAAATTATTGCCATCCAGCCAAGAGCAGTTCCTGATTCTTGTTTGGTGGGTCCAATCAGTATTGCACAATCGACCATTGCTAGTCCTGTAGATGATGCAGGTTGTCAAGTCTCTGCTAAAAATCCTGATGTAAGGCTGAAATGTCGATATGTACCTGACAGGACACTGAGGGTGTGTTTTTGGTCTTACCAGGTGAAAGAAGTTTGCTTCCAGTAGCCTGTACTAAATTATACTGGGAAAAAACAACTGCCCATGTCAGAGAGCCCAAAAAGGTCTCATTATTTTATTTCCCTTGGTGGACAGTCACCCTGGTAGAAGACTGTAGGTCTTTACCAGATGGCTGGCAACACTTAACAGTTTCTGTGCAGCTTTGGCAGGACTTCAATGGCTCTTTCTAACAGAACCCATCTTAAGATTTGCTGGGAGTTAAGGTTTGCATCCTGGATCAGGTGAGTAATGCCCTGGAAAGCTGGGACTCTGGGGTTTCATGGTTCCGTGGAGACTTGTTCCCTCAGTCAGGGCTCATGATTGTGAGTTGGTACTGATGGGCGGATACTGACCCAAGGACAGCAGAAGCCAACCCAAGACAGGGCAGTGTTTCTGAGGTCAGGGTGTGTTGGGTGCATCCTGGAGTGAAGGTGGGCTCATTGACAGTCCTTAGAGAAGGACTGTGGATGTCAGTGAACAAAATTAAAGTCTTCCATCTGGGAACCTCACAGTAAACTAATTAGTTGAGGTTTTCTGCTTATCTTTAATTCACTTTGCTGATTGTTCTACTTGAAGTCTCTCCACCTAAATACCAGCTTTGAGAAGTGAGGCCTACTCTGTGCTATTAGACAATTCTAAAGAGGTATTTTACCAAAATAAATTATTTGCATTTCCACAGGGACTGGTATGAGATCCCAGCCACTGAGCAAATGTTACTTCCTGCTCCTAGGCCAGGCAGGGGTAGTTCCCAGGGATAGCTTCTTAGATTCACATTAACCCTTAAAACATCCAGGACTGATACTGGCCTTGCATATTCCACTTTCATCATAAGAGATGTGACTAAGGTAGGATAAAAGCTCAATTCCAGTTGAAAAATCAACAAATTGACTTTTGAAAGGAAGTTCTGCACCCCATCTTTTATTGTAGATCCTATACAATTCCAAGTTTAAATAAGGCTTGCTAAATTGGGGAAAAGTGCTACTGATGCTCTAAACACCATAAAATATTCACCCTGGTGAATAGACTGAGCTGGACACTTGTTAGTTTGACAGAGCAAATCTGGACATGACACAGGATTCCTAAGATGGAAGAACATCCTGTCTTACTGGGAATCTTATGTCCTATAGAAGTCTCTGGCCTTTCATGCCATTGCATTGGAACTGGTATCTTGAAATCAAAGTAGGAACAATCTTACTCATAGGAAATCCACTTTTGTTGGTACATTAGAAAGGAACCTTTCTATCTTTGACTTGAGGATGATTGGCTGCTGGACCAGGTGGAGATGCACCACAGACTCTGATTCTACTTCTCTGCTCAAGTTGGTGTGTATCTTTGATTTTTTAAATGTTGAATAACTATGTTTGCATTCATAAAATTACAAAAATTAGAAGAACACTAAAACTTTGAATTGATCTTGATGTAAATATTGATCTGCACATATAATTCAGTGAACACTGGGGCACATCTGAATTGGTCACTTTCATCCCTGGGTTGCATATTCCACAATCCATCTTTGCATCACTAGATGCACTAATAAACCGTGGGGTCCTGTAAGTTCTTACTGAGAAAGCAGAACCAAGGGGCTGGGGCTGGGGCTCAGTGGTAGAGCACTCGCCTAGCATGAGCGAGGCCCTGGGTTCGATCCTCAGTGCCACGTATAAATAAAGGTATTGGGTGCAACTACAACTAAAATACATATAAATATTGAAAGAAAGAAAGAAAGAAAGAAAAAAAGAAAGAAAGAAAGAAAGAAAGAAAGAAAGCAGAATCAAAAAAACTAGAGTAACTTGAGCATTTGCTCAGGAAACTCATTTGATCCAGTAAGTCCAGGCCCATTGTGGGCTCATCAGCTGTCAGTCTCCTCGTAGGAACTGCCTCATCAAGCCATGCTACTGAGACTTGCCCCTTACACCCAAGAGTCCAAACTCAGTACCTATGCCTCTGTCACTCAGTCTGAGCCTTCACATGGCCAATTTCACCAAGTCACAATGACATTACTTATCATTATGTTTTGAATCATTTAACAGTAGATCACACTAGTAACTTCTTCCATATCCATGTCTGTAAAGGTGATATTGTCTCTTGATGCAGATAATTTAATAAATAACAAGAGAAGAACCACATTAAATAGATTAAAACAATCCCTTATTTTATATGCAAAAGAAATATCTTAATAATTAGCTGCTGCTATTATCTATTTTTAACTCATGTTCTCTTTTTTTCAGTCCTTGGGAAGTTATCTTCATGGCTTTGCATAATTTGACATCCAATATGGGATTCCATATAGTCTTTGTACCAATATTTAGTTATTTGCATCTCCTTTGCAACCAGCTGTTTGGGTATAAAACATCTTAAAACACAAGTTAAATATCCAATGACTTTCACCAAGATGGATGTCTCTCAATAGGACTGCTGTGATGATATTTTTTTTTCTAAATTTATACATTAAAGTTAAACTTAATTGTCACCTCAACTCATGTAAGATTTTGAATGCCACTCATTAGGATTCAGTAGGTTATAGTTGTAAAGGTGGAGGTCACAGAAGTCATCTGTGGTGCTCTGAAGTGCCTTCTGCTCTAGCAGGGAACATTGGAGCAGGGAGACCCAGTGGTCAGACACAGTGGATGGAGCCTGTGTTCTGGTTGGATCCTGTTACAGCAGTTCAAGGCTTCCTGCTGATTGTCTGGGTGCTCATGGGTTCCTACTACAAGTATGCCCTTGTCTGCAAACTTTAAGAGATGCTGTTATTCATTATTCACATATATTTAGATTTTTGTATTTTCCTAGGTAATACATATATTTATAATTTTGTCCACTATTTTCTTATTAGTGAACTGGTGAAAAAATTGTTCTCAGAATTTGGAGTTTGATGCATTGCCTGCAATATATATGGACTCTTTTTTCTTATTTTGTTATATTAAAATTTCTAGATCCATTGACAGTGAGTATATGTCAGTTGCAATTAATAACTAGCAAAACACATTCCAGTTTGGCCACTAAAATATTTCAAAAGACATAAACTCTGTGAGAGGATGAATGACTGCAAAAAGGCATTAGAGGACATGTACAGATATAGGCTTACATTACGTACTTATAGAAAGTTGACAGTTGACATAGAGGAGACACTTAGGTCAGATAATTAGTATCTATCATTTCATTTTTATAAGACAAGACAAATGTCTTAAATATTACAGAATTAAGTTACATGGGGGAGACAACAATCTTAATGCTCACCTACAACTTAGCCCTAAGGTTTGGAGCCCATCTCTGGGTCCATCATGGACATAAAAAAGACTGGCATCCAACACGGCCTAGGAAGGCAATGTGGCTTCCCCAGGGGATGGATTTGACTCTCAGGACACAGGGGTTGGTAACCATGGCCCTCTTTTTACTTCATGGACAAGGATTTTCCTCTTTTTCTATGTTCCAGAAGGAGAGAAATGTTACTATGATTCCCTCTACACTTTTGGTTATAACTTCTTTAGGATTTGATTTTTGTGTTATTTCCAATGTATTTACATTCACACAATTGTGTATCATAGATCTTCCATATTTATTTCACACATCACTAAATGAAATCACTAAATATGATCAAATGATTTCAGGATGTTCTCATAATTGATTCATAAGGTTTGCATCTGTGACTTTACTAGATAAAAGTACTACAAACTATTTGATGAATCATAAACATATATAATCTCAAATGATTATAGCAAATAACTTGAATTATACTCATTTATAAAATATGCATTTAAAAACATTATACATTTTATGAAAAATAAATAGAAATGATGGTGTAAATTAAAACAAAAATTATTTTGTAAGTTGAAGGACCCAATAAGGTGACATTAGAGTAAGCAGTATAAATTCTGAAGCACAGCTATGAAGAGCATGATCTCTAATCAAGAACCCTAAACAGGGAAATTAGAATAATACTGAAAAGCATCTTTATTATTTCCCTGAGAACAACTGTCTTTGCATTACTCTCCTCACAGCTTCCTTTACCTGTTTGTTCCTGAGACTGTAGATAAGAGGATTCAGGAAGAGAGGAACCATGGTGTAAAAGGCAGAGAGAACCATGTTCTGGAGGGTGTCAGAGGTTGATGAGGACCTCAGGTACACACCTGCACCAGAACTAAGGAAGATGGACACCACGAGGATGTGAGGGGTGCAGGTGGAGAAGGCCTTCCCTGATTCGGGAAATTTCAGCACAGCAGAAAATATGCGAATGTATGACATTGCAATAAGAGTAAAGCAACCACCACCAATTGCCACAGCAGAGACAAGAAGAAGGACCATGTTGCTGGTGGTGTCAGAGCAGGACAGCCTCAGCAGAGAGGGGACATCACAGAAGAACTGGTGGACCACGTTTGACTGACAGAAGGACAGCCAGAATGTGTTTCCAGTGTGCACACCTGCATACAACAGACCACTGACCAGGGTGGCCAGGGTCATGTGGACACAAATCTGAGGATTCATGATGAGGGGGTACTGGAGGGGCTGGCAGATGGCCACATAGCGGTCCCAGGCCATGATGGTGAGAAATAGCATCTCCACATATGCACAAAAAATGACCAAGAAGATCTGGGCTGCACAGCCAGCCACTGAAATGGCTCTGTTGCCAGTGAGAGAGTTGACACAAGCATTGGGAACAGTGATGGAAATGTAGCACATATCCAAAATGGACAGGTTCCTGAGGAAGAAGTACATGGGTGTGTTCAGGTTCTGGTCAGCAGTGGTGACAGTGACAATGAGAAGATTCCCTAACAAGGTACCCAGGTAGGTCATTGAGAATATCGTGAAATAGAGGAAACTCATATTCCAGCCATCAGGAGAGCCCAGGAGGAGAAATTCAGTTACCATGGTGGCATTGGCCATTTACTGGAAATTCAGGTTGACTGGGATGATAAAGAGATAAAAGTGGAAAGAAAACAGATTCAATGCAATTACTTTATATATTCATATGCACCATTTTTTCTTGTATTTTGTGGTTAGATTCCCTGCAAAGGAAGGTCACTCTTGGTTTTCTGATATGTTTACTCATATCTGAGCAGAGTGCACCTCCCAGTTCAGGTGTGGAGGTCTGCACCTCAGGGTCTGGGTGTGACCTGTAGGGCTTGTGTTCAGTTCCTCCTCATCAGGCCTCCCCTGACCTCCTGATACTCCATGCAGAGCATGTGACAATGTTTTTTTTTAAATTTTTTTAATGATCAGTAATATAGTTACCTACATTCTCTTCCATGAATACAATTTCAACATTATTTTGCCATTTTCCACACTAAATAATTCAAAGTATGATTAATAATTCCAATTGTAATTAATTTTCTAATATTTTTACATAGGAAACTCTTCATAATGTAGGAGTATTTAGCTCCATGAACATGAAAAAATTTACTCATGAGGAAAGAATCTCAAGTATTCAAAGTTTCCCATTCCAGGGCTGCAGGACCAGTGTTGTGGTAAACTGAGGTGATCTGACTGCATCTGGACTCTCCTGCAGTCCCCTAGTCTCCCTGCTGCTCCCCATGATGGGGTGGTGCTGTATGCAGACCACACAATCTCAGATAGGGATATGGTCCTGTTCCCACTGGGGCTCTCTTTTTCTCTCCAACACAAAATCAGTGTGAGGTGTTTAAAGCTCCAGATTCCAGCCCAGCTGACATTCTCCTAAACTTTTATTTTTTACCTTAATGTGTTTTTACTCTGTGTTCAGCACCATGAAGTTGAAGATTCCTTTGTCTACATAATAATTTGTCATTTTCTTGTTGACACCTTCCATTTTAACCCTTTCCTCCAAATGTCATGATTATACAAAGTGATCCTGGCTGTATACCCTAGAAGGAAGATTTTGCTCATATTTATAGCACTTATGAAGCAGCTCAGACTGATTCAATCCCAAATCACTAAAATCATCGTTTCTTCAGCACTCTGAAAACCTGGGTCCACCTCAGCACCTTGCCAGGTTAACCACACTTATCCTTTGAAAAGCGATTTTCCTCATGAGTTTGTCTGGCCTTTACTTTTGTGCCCTGACACAGGTACGTTGGTGTTAATTTCACAGTTAATTTCAAGGACCCCTACACAGTCTAACTTCAATCTCTTGCTTGCCTTATTCCCCATTTCTCCGTGACACAAACCTGAATCTCACACCTCAGTGACCCCCTTGTTCACAACATGCCCTAGAACTTGCTGACAGAGGACCTTTTCTACTGTGACATAATGATTCCATTTTCCTCATTACTATGTACTGAGCTTTAAAGGAGGCTCAAATGCAACTTTTCTTCAGAAACCCTCTTGTATCTTCTTCTATTTCTCTGTAGTGTTAGAAATCAACATGTTATTCTACCTTTCAGTAAATCAGTATGATTTATCCCTGGAAATGCTGTTGCAAATTCCTTGATTTTTGATCATGTATTGCTTCAAGTTTTTATTCTCATAGTAGCAAGTGCATGACATCATGCATAGTAGTTACTAAAAAATGCAATATAGCATAATCGACTAACTGTTAACATGAACTAAGTTTTTATTTGACTTATTTACAAACGAGTAACTCCTAAATTGGTGAAGCCCTTTCTTCACATCTGTAAGAAATACAGTGTTCCTTCTTTTGAAATAACTCACACTTGCCTTTGGGCATAACATAAGATCTTTTCAAATTAGGTAATCTTTCCACAAATATTTACTAATGATTAATAACATGGGAAAATCTGCTCCGGATACTGGTTTTAGTAAAAGAGGTAAATTATCATCTTTAAAACATAATTTGAGTATTGTGAAGGAAAAATAAAATGGTACATATGTAAAAAGTCAAATAAACATGAAAAATTTTGAAAGGTATATACGATGAGACTAATCAGGTTTCTTTATGGAAATCTGCCAGGTTTTTCACCTTCTATCCTAGATTCTGGTATCTTCAGGAGTTTTTGTTGATCATCCCAGAACATCTTGTCACATACAGATGGAACATAAACTTGGGTTTAAATTTAGAAGTTGCATAGAACTATAGAGACATTTTTTTTTAAATGTTTAAATTTTCTGTGTGTGTGGTGCTGAGTGCTGAACCCAGAGTCTGGTGCACACGAGGCCAGCACTCCATCAACTGTGATATGTCCCTAGTATTCTTTCTTTATTATGGTTTTTAACACTAAACAACCTACTGCTTTTCTTTCTCCAATAGAACTTAGAAAATTCTCCACAACTAGTTTGAATTATAGGAACTTACTTCATGTCCTCTTTTCCTTGTGTGATTTTGGTATAGTTTGATAAATTCATCTCAATTCAACTTTCTTTTTTTATATTCCAGTCAATATCGGGAAACTTCCAATTATGGAGAACTGATGCAAAGTCATGTATAAATACAATAAAATAAATGTACAAAGCACCACCTATTTTTAAAAAGGGCCTGAGACAATTTCAGTAGATTCTAAATATATGGTGATTTTTTGAAGCTGGATTTTTTTAAAATATGGCTTAGATTGCATAGGTTGAATTTAAAATTTTATATGGTTCTGTATGACATCCTCATTTTAAGATTCCCTCTTAAAGACAATAAGATGAAGGTATGAATAACAGAAAGGGTTGGTAGAAGTGAGAGTCAGGACAATGTGTGTGAGGAGAACTAGCATGTTTTAACTCCAGGAACATGAAGAGGGACTTCCCAGGTGCTTTCTCTGCACGTGAAAAGCCAGGACTTTTTATTTTTTGTATTTCTCTTGATAGTGTTTCAAATAATTAAATATATGATAAATAGATCATTTCAAAACTGCTAAAAAATTTTTGGTTTGAAAGATTCAATAATTAATTATTTCTAAATTACATTTTCCTTGTTAGGAAATTGATTAGTATCTTTGATAAGCCATTGAGGAATGCTGAGGTACATATAATCTGAAAATTGAAATATGCTTCCAAATGTTGCACAACTTGAAATTTATATTGATACCATTAGACACACACATCCTTATAGTCATACTTAATATATACTCAGTAAAAAATGTTAAGAATACAACTGAAAATTTGGGCACAGTGACACATGCTTGTAATCCAGCAGCTCAGGAGGCTGAGACAGACTCAAAGCTAGCCTCCCAACTTGTCAAGACTGTGTCTCAGAATAAATAATCAAAAGGGCTGGGATGTGGCTCAGTGGTTAAGCACCCCTGGGTTCAATCCCTGAAACCCCAAAACAAAAAGTAACAAAATGAATAAGTGAAAAAATGTATTGTGATCAAAAGAAAGGGGTGAGATTAATTTTCAAACTATTCCAATGAAAATTGTGTTCTACACTCCCTTTCATCCCTGTTTAATGTAAATCTTCTTCTCAAGCTCTTCGTCCCTACCCTGTCCTTGTTTACTCCCCTTATATCAAAGGAGTCATTTGGTATTTGTTTTTTAAAGATTGGCTAGCTTCACTTAGCATAATCTGCTCTAATGCCATCCATTTCCCTCCAAATTCTATGATTTTGTCATTTTTTAATGCAGAGTAATACTCCATAGTATATAAATGCCACATTTTTTTTATCCATTCATCTATTGAAGGACATCTAGGCTGGTTCCACAGTCTTGCAATTTGTATACGGGGTAAAAGCGGGAGTTCATAATCCACGTGAATCAACCGTGTAATATGATGTATTAAGAACTATGTAATGTTATGAACGACCGATAAAAAAAAAAAGAAAATTGTGTTCTACATTAAATATATTATTTCCCACAGTTATTTACATATGTGCATGTTTATCAGTTGTATAAAAACATTCCTATCTACCTAACTATCCTATACCATATTTTGCATTTTGTGCTTGTTGTCTTCATGTGAATGTGTTTATTTTTCTCTGGAATTTTACAAGTATGCTATAAGGAATAGTAATCTGAAAAAGAGAATTTTAAACTATCCAGAATTAGCGTGAAGAATTTTCACACACTATACTTGCATCCACTGTGCAGACCTCCTGAAGGTCTCTGTGTTCCTATTGCAGCAGTGGCAATCACCCACAAAACCATAGTGCACTTTTAAGGAGTCTCCATGCTTGCTGTGTTCTTCTCAGAATTAAAACTTTTCCTGGACTAGCTGACTCTTTGGATGACACTGTAATTTGCTGAACAGAATAAAAGTAAAGCTCAGATGCATTGAAACTCTAACTGCTTATTACTCACTCCTGAGTGTCACTTGTTGTCAACATGGAACAGAACCATGTCTCCCCATGCTTCCCCCATCAATTGTGTCTGCAGCCAGGGTGAATCTGTCCAGTTAGCACAGTGCTATGTAGGATGTGGGGAGCTCAGTCACCTCTGCTTTATGTGAACCTGGTGCCTGGCCAGTTGGAGCAGGGCCCCCAGGAGCCCAGAGCTCAGCCTGCAGAGACAGCAGGAGGCCTGAGCACACCCCCAAGAAGCAGCTCCTACAGAGCCCAGGAGAGAGGACCTGGCCACGTGCCAGCATGGACAGTGGAACTGCTCTGCCACACATGGTTGTAAATCATTACTGAGAAGTGAGTAACACTGAAAAGACTGATGGTTCTCCCTGTGTGTTTTCATCTCTGGCCTCCTGTCCTCATTATGAATTAAGGGTGTTGGTATGGATCAGGTAACATCAAGGCTGGTGAGCAACTCTCACTCACTCACCAACTTGTAAGTGGGAAACTGTTCACACTGTAGTTCAGCATAAAAATTTCTTATCATTGACATGAAATTCACATGACATAAAGTTTACCTTTGTGACAGTTCATGGTTATAAATGTAGTAATATTTACTACATTACCAAGTTGTAGAATATCCAACTGCAAGTTGTTCCCAGATACTTTTATTACTTCAGATGAACCATCTAATCTGTTACACATGGTCTTACAGACACTAGAAAACTCTAGTTATATTCTGTACCTCTGAAATTATATATTTGTGAAATTTCATATAAATAAAATCATTCAATATATGTTCTGGCTTGACTTACCCTAACTTTTTCAAAATCAGTCCACCCTGTACAGGCATTGTTTGTACATTCCTTAGGATGAAGGACATTCTGTTACAGGTACATTCCACAGATCTTTAAATCAGCACATCTATCTGTGGACTTATTTCTCCTCAATCTGGTAATATAATGTGACTGATTTATTGTGTATTATAAGTTTGGCCATTTGGTCATCTCTAGTATACACTCTGCACTCTATGTGATTATGATGAAGAACTGTGTCAGATTTGCATGGCTGTGACCAAAATACCTGGTTAAAAAACAAAAAACACACCCACAATAAACAAAAACCAACCAATTTGGGGAAGCATATTTTGACTCAGGGTTTCAGAGTTTTAGTCTATCTTTGGCCAATTTCATGACTTTGTGCCCATGATGGGGGCACACTGAGGACCAACACAGCAGAGGGAAGATGCTCAGCATATGGCTCCAGGAAAGAAAAGGCAGGGAAGAAGAATGAGGGTTAGGGTTAGAGGAAAGCTATCAGGGATTAATCCCAGTGGGCCACATTCTCCAGCAATGTCCCAAATGCCTAAATCTACCACCCAGTCAATTCAAATTAAGATGGATTGATTAGGTTGCAGCTCTCATAATCCTATCATTCTACCTTTTAAAATTCTGTCTCAATTCAGGAACTTTTTGAGATACCTCACATTCCATCCATAATGTTTCAATCCAAGACCTTTAAAACTCATGTCCATTTCACAATGCAAAATGAATTTAGGCCATCTCCAACTGTCTGTTAGTCGTAACAATTCCAACTTTACCCTAAAGTTTGAGCCAAATATCTCACCTAAAACTGAAGGTAAAATCTTGGTTTTGAGGCCCCATAAAAATCAAAAGCAAGTTACATGCATCAATATCCACTGTAGAACATAAACCTTCTTATTCCAAAAGAACTTAGTAGGGCTGTGGAAAGAATGGGTGATGTAGAGGAAATACAAAACCAACTGAGAAAATAACTCCATCTGTAATTCCTCATGTAACAGCTAAGACTCTTGACTGTAAGACAATATTTCCAAAATGTTTGGTAATTCCTGCCCTTTGATATTTCCAGTTGCAGAGCACAGGGTCTCTCTTTGCCTTTTCTTGGCAGAGAGATTATGCTACTGGTAACTATTAATGTCTTGGGATTCCATGCCAACTTTGGCTTCACATTCACAGCTTCACCTATTCACCCTGTCAGGGGGAGCCTGCAGGGCCTCAGGCAATGCTACAGTTCACTTGGTCTACCAAGCCTTTCTTTGAATTGATGGTGGAAGGCATTAATTTGAGCACCCTGCATTCCTGTAGAGCTGGCACAATGTAAATGATGCTAAAGCCTGATGCCACCTCACCATAGTTGGGTCCCCCAAATTATTACAATGGTGGTTTCTGAATGTCTTCCTTGCTTAGCATGGTAAAACAACTTCTTGTGCCCGCTGTGCAAACAGGGTGGCCACAAGACACTTCTCAAGGGAATATTCCTTTCTACATTCTTGAGTGTGCAATAGGTATGGTCTTGCAGATTTATTAGATGCTCTCAGCTCCTTTCCTATTGAAGAGGTATGAAATACTTTGCATCTCTTTAGGGCTTGCAGTCAGTTTACAACCACTCAGTTTTGGGATCCAACTTTTAAAATGATGTCTTTAAAATTCTGATCAAATCTAGCTTTTAACTCTACTGATACAAACAAGTGATTCCTTGCAGTTGATATAATACTCTAAAGTCATTGATATAAGTATTCTAAAGGATTTATGAAGGTGGAAAAAGTCAGATGGTTCTGGCATAACTCTCAGTTGTGAATATTATCTTAAAAGTCTCTATAGAATAAGTTACTACATTGCCTTGTTGATTGCTAAACTTTCATTATACTTCTAACTCTGTACTGGGCTCAGGCTCGGTCTTCTGCAACTTTCATCCCACAGACACTGACACTCATAACCATGGGAGATGGTGATGTGCATCAGGTTTGTGATTGTCTCATGGTGGTCGTGTGCTGCTTGCAGTGGGAACTCCCTGAGCAAATACACAGTTGAAGATCCCCCAGCTGCTATGGTGACACTTTGCCTATGAAAAATCAGGGCAAAGGCTCAGAGTTATCAGTCTGAACCTTGAAACTGAGATACTATCTCCCAGGGATCAGAGATTCTGAGCATAGATAACAAGAACCACAATGTCTCATTGGTAGTGGGAGCCTCACACCTGCCTGCTTTGTTGAAATTTTTCCACAAATAACCTTTTTATGATAAAACCTATAAAATAAATGTGCTGAACCAGCTCGGGGTTACTCATCTCAACCAGAGATGAGTGTCCCACCTGATCCCAGCATTCTCTCTAAAGGTTTTTGTGTGTTTTGTAAAAATCTCTGGTCATCCCTGTGTGGTATCTGAATTAATGGCCATGGAGGTGGCAACTCATGTACTCTTAAATATTGTTTCCTTATTAGAGTAAACCTAATATTTTATGAAAACTGGCTTAATAAATAGACCTAATATTTCAGAAAAGTTGGCTATCCAAAATATATCTTTGACATAATGATATTACTATAAAAATATGCTTCTTGGCTCATGACTAATACTCAAAGTAAATTTTTTTACCACTTCTGCATATGATCCATATCACACCAATTGATGGGTCTTTGCATTATTTCACACACAATGTGAGCTATAATAAAGTCCTTATATCAATATTTTTTGTTCATCTCCTTTGACTCAAAGTTTTCCAAATAAAACATATGTTAAATATCCAAAAATGTACCCCAGAGGATGCGTCTCAATAGGACTGATGGTTGCAATTCAATTTCTTTCCTCCTTTATCTGTTCAATTTAAACTTCATTTATGTGGACACCTCAACTCATGAAAAACTCATAAAATTAGATACAGGAAGCCATAGTTGAAGAGGAAATGCATGTCAAGGTGGAGTTTGCTGAATTTATCTGGAGTTCTCCAAAGGTCTTTTCCTCTAGCAGGAAACATTGGAGCAGTGAGAACCAGAAACCATGGACATAGTGTGTGGGTGGATCAACTCTGGTGGATCATATAGAGGAAGTCAAGCCTTCCCACATCAGGCAGCACTGGGGTGCTCGTTGGCTCCTACTGCAAGTATTCCCTTGTCTGAAAATTTAAGAAATGCCTTTATTAATCAATATCATACATATAGGCTTTTATATTGCCTTAGGTAATAAATTCATTTTTATTTTTAATTCACATTTTCCTATTAGTGTTTTGGTGAACGAAATTGATTGTTTAGAATTTGGAATTGAATACACTGATTGTTTTTTGGTATAAATATTTTATTCTCATTTTGTTATATCAGTTCTCCTAGGTAACTTGATATGGAGCCTATGTCAGTCATAATTAACAATTAGCAAAGCACATGCCAATGAGGACATTAAAATGTTTGGAAAGAAATAACTCATGTGAGATGATGAGCTGCCACAAACTGAGCATAGGGGTGCACACCTGCAATCCCACACATGAGGAGGCTGATGAACATGATTACAGGTATGAAGCAAGACTCTGAAACTCCTGGAATCCCTAAGCAACTTAGCAACACCCTATTTTCTGTGATACAATTTGGCACATTAGAAAGAAATCACTGGGTGAGTCTTGAAGTAGGACACTAAGTTTATTAGATGGTGGGTAGGAATGGCAGATAGAAAGGTAGCTCTGCATCCTTCAACCTTTTGCAGAAGGTAGGGTACATTTTTATATCCCCAAAGGACAAGCTACCAGTAATTCAAAACCATAGTAACATGGGGAGTGAGTCAGAATTACCTAGTTCAGGGTACAGTACACAGCCCAAGAAAAATAGGAACTAAAATGAGAACAACTTACATATGTATTTCCTAATAATATGCTGTGAAAGAATAATTGAAACTTTTTTAGTCTTATTTGTTGTCACACAGGCTGTGCTTGGCAGAAGGTGGGTCATGTAAGCAAGTTTTCTCATGTGAGAAGCATTTTTCATATGCAATGGAGTCTCAGGATAAAATGGAGTTTGTCTGGTCAAAGCATATATAGTCCCACATTAAAAACAGAAAAAAGTCTAGGATGCAGCCTTGGTTCAGTCCTGCTGAGCACAACTACAGCAACAACAACCAAAAAAAAAAAAAAAAAGGCCAGAAATGCACCTAGAGGTTTACTTTACAAATTCCAAAAAAAAAAAAAAAAAAAAAAAAAAAAACTGAGAGAAATTTTCAAGTTTACATGGGTCAGACAGTGAGGCCAGACAATTCCTGGCCACTTTTTCATAATGATCAGTTATGACTCATTACAATAGTTATTATATAAGTAAGATGTATGGGAGGAAAACCCTTAGAAAACTTACCTGCAACTCAGCCCCGAGTTTGTGTCCCCCATACTAGACCATCCTAGACACAATAAAAGATTGGCAGCCATAATAGCCGGGGGAGCCCAAGGTGCTCTTCCCCAGTGGATGGATTTTAATATTGGTTCATGATGGATGTAAACTTTGCTCTGTCTTTTCTTAATGGACAAGGAGCATCTTCCTTTTTTATATATAAGAGAATTGGGAAAAAGTATCATTGTGATTCTCTCTACATTTTTTATTACAAAGTTTTAAGGATTTGATTTATATATATTTTCATAGTAATTAAATTTGAGCAGACCAATATCAAGTGATGAAATGGAATACACCACCAGAAGTCTATCAACCAAGAAAAGCCCAGGACTGGATGGATACATAGCCAAATTCTACAAGACCTTTAAGGAAGAAGTAACACCAATACTCTTCAATTTATTTCACTAAATAGAAAAAAAAGAGAGAGCACTCCCATACTGATTCTATGGTGCCAATATCATCCTGATTACAAAACCAGGCAAAGATACATCAAACAAAAAAAAAAACTTTAGAACAATATCTCTAATGAACATAGATGCAAATATTTTCAATAAAATTCTGGCAAATAAAATGCAAAAACGTGTCAAAAATATTGTACACCAAGATCAAGTGGGAATTGATCCCAGGGATACAATGTTGGTTTAACATGTGAAACTCAATAAATGTAATTCATCACATCAATAGACTTAAAGTTATGAGGGGCTGGGGATGTGGCTCAAGCGGTAGCACACTCGCCTGGCATGCATGCGGCCCGGGTTCGATCCTCAGCACCACATACCAACAAAGATGTTGTGTCTGCCGAGAACTAAAGAATAAATATTAAAATTCTCTCTCTCACTCTCTCTCTCTCTCTTTAAAAAAATCATTTAAAAAAAGATAAGAATCATATGATCATGTCATTAGATGTAGAAAAAGCATTTGACAAAATACAGCACCCCTTCATGTTCAAAATACCAGGGAAACTAGGGATAACAGGAATATATCCCAACATCATAAAGGCTATCTCTGCTAAGCCCCAGGCCAACATCATTCTAATGGAGAAAATTGAAGGCATTGCCTCTAAAAACTGAAACAAGACAGTGATGCCCTCTTTCACCACTTCTATTTAATATAGTTCTTGAAACATTGGCCAGAGCAATTAGACAGATGAAAACAATTAAAGAGTTACATGGGAAACAAAAACTCAAATGGGCACTAATTGATGAAAATATGATTTTATACCTAGAAGATCCAAAAAGCTCCACCAGAAAACTTCTAGAACTAGTAAATGAATTCAGCAAAGTACCAGGATATAAAATCAACACTCATAAATTAAAGACATTTCTGTACATCAGTGACAAATACTCTGAGAGGGAAGTGAGGAAAACTACCCATTTACAATAGCCTCAAGAAACAAAAATACTTGGCAATCAATTTAAAGAACAAGGTGAAAGATCTATACAATGAAAATTATAAAATGCTAAAGAAAAAAAAAGATCAAAGAAGACCTTATAAGATGGAAAAATCTACCTTGTTCTTAGATAGGCAGAATTAATATTATCAAAATGACCATACTAACAAAAGCACTATACAGATTTAATGCAATTCCAATCAAAATCCCAATGGTATTCCTCATTAAAATAGAAAAGGCAATCATGAAATTCATTTGTACAAATAAGAGACCCAGAAAAGCTAGAGCAATGCTTAGGAGGAAGAGTGAAGCAGGTGGCATTGCTATACCAGACCTTTGACAAAATACAGCCTAAAACATACTACAGAGCAATAGTAACAAAAACAGCATAGTATTGGCACCAAAACAGATTAGTAGACCAATGGTACAGAATAGAGGATACAGAGACTAACCCACAAAATTACAATTATATTAGACATGCATTAGAGAAAAGATAGCCTCTTCAAAATATGGTGATGGGAAAACTAAAAATTTATACACAATAAAAAGAAATTAAATCTCTCTCTCTCTCACTATGCACAAAACATTAAAAAGTTCAAAACTTCAAATCAAAGTGGATCAAAGACCTAGGAATTAAACCACAGACCCTGCGCCTTAAAGAAGAAAAAGTAGGCCCTAATCTTCATCATGTGGGATTAGGCCCCAAATTCCTCAATAAGACTCCTATAGTGCAAGAATTAAAACCAAGCAACAATAAATGGGATGGATTCAAACTAAAGAGTTTCTTCTCAGCAAAAGAAACAATCTTTGAGGTGAATAGAGAGCCTACATCTTGGGAGCAAATTTTTACCCCTCATATATCAGATAGAGCACTAATCTCTAGGATATATAAAGAACTCAAAAAGCTAAACACGAAAAAGCAAATAATCTAATTAATAAATGGGCCAAGGACCTGAGAAGAAACTTCTCAGAAAATGATATACAATTAATGAACACATTTATGAAAAAATGTTCATTACTGCTAACAATTAGAGAAATGCAAATCAAAACTACTCTAAGATTTCAGCTCTCTCTTTTAATAATGGCAACTATTATGCATACAAACAACAATAAGTATTGGGGAGCATGTGGAGGAAAAGACACACTCATACATTAATGGTGGGATTGCAAATTGGTGCAGCCAATATGGAAAGTAGTGTGGAGATTCCATGGAAAACTTGGAATGGAACCCCCATTTGACCCAGCTATACCTCTTTTCAGTCTATACCCACAGGTCTTAAAAATAGCCTACTACAGGGGCACAGTCATATCAATGTTTATAGCAGCACAATTCACAATAGCTAAACTTTGGAACCAGCCTAGATGCCCTTCAGTAGATGAATGTATAAAAAATGGAGCTTATGTACACAATGGAATATAACTCAGCAGTAAACGAGAATAAATTCATGGCATTTGCAGATAAATGGAAGGCATTGGAGAAGATAATGGTAAGTGAAGTTAGTCAATTCAAAAAAAAAATGCTGAGTGTTTCCTCTGACATAAGGAGATTGACTCATAGTGGGTAGGGAGAGGGGAATGGGAGGAAAAGACAAACTCTACATAGGACAGAGGGATGGGAGGGGAAGGGAGAGAGCAGGGTTTTAGCAAGGATGGCAGAATGTGATGGACATCATTATATAAAGTACATGTATGAAGACATGAATTGGCATGAACATACATTATATACAACCAGAGATATGAAAAAATGTGCTCTATATGTGTAATAAGAATTATAATGCATTCTGCTGTCATTTACTTAAAAAATATAAAATGTGTTCTATATGTGCAGGAGAGATCGTAATGCATTCTGCTGTCATATATAACAAACTAAAATTTTAAAAAATAAATAAATAAAACATTACCAGCAACAAAAACAACAAAATGACTATCACAAATAAAGACAGAGGTTTGCATCACAAATTTGAGAAAAGTGAAGAAATGTAAGAGTTGGCATGGCCCAGACAACTATCGTTTATTTCTCCATGATTATTAGGACCAAGTCATTAGCACAACACTACAGGAGTAAGATGTGTAGAAGACAAACCATCAGAAAGCTGACCTCAATTCATAGACATAATCAAGGACTGGCCCCTGTCGTGGCCAAAGAAGCACAGGCTGCTGTTCCCTGTGGAAAGTTGTGAATGTTGGGACATGGGGTGCATTAATCATTGCCACTCTTTACTTCACAGAAAGGAGTCTCTTTTTTTGCCTGGTTCAGATGGAGAAAAATGTTACTGTGAAATTCTTTACATTTTGGCTATAACTTCTTTAAGATTTGATTTTTTATATATTTTAAAAGTAAGTAAATTGACAAATTATGTATCACAGTGTTTACAAGTAGGTTCTACACTGTTCTGAATAATAGCAAATTATATAAGAATAAGTAATCTCCAGATTTTATAGGTTTTCTTTGGTGACAGTATTTAATATAGGTAATTGACATATGGGATGATTCTTTAAAATATATAACCACAAATGAGTTTAGCAAATATATTGAATTATATTTAATCATTAAAAGGTGCATTGATGAAATAACACAATCTATGAAGGAACCCTTGAAATGATATGGTAAGTCACAGAAATATACCTTACAAAATAACTCAGCTTCTAATAATGCAATAGAAAGGTAGACAGAGTAACTTGTAAAGTTCAAATATAAAGAGGATTGTATCTAATTAAGAACCACGATCAATGAAATTAGGATGATGCTGAATGGCATCTTTATAATTTCCCTGACAACAACTGTCTTGGCATTACTCTCCTCACAGCTTCCTTTACCTGTTTGTTTCTGAGACTGTGGAGGAGAGGATTCAGGAAGGAAGGAACTACGGTGTAAAAGGCACACAGAACCATGTCCTGGAGGGTGTCAGAGGTTGCTGAGGACCTCAGGAACACACCTGAGCCAGAACTGAGGAAAATGGACACCAGGAGAATGTGAGGGGTGCAGGTGGAGAACACTTTCCCTGGGGCTCTGGTGGGAAATTTTAGCACAGCAGAAAATATGTGAATGTATGACATGACAATAAAAAGAAAGCAACCACCACAAATGACCACAGCATAGACAAGAATAAGAAACTTGTTGCTGGTGGTGTCAGAGCAGGAAAACCTCAGCAGAGAGAGGATGTCACAGAAGAACTGGTGGACCATGTTTGACTGGCAGAAGGAAAGCCGGAATGTGTTCCCTGTGTGCACACCTGAGTACAGCAGACCACTGAGCAGGGAAGCCAAGGTCATGCGGACACAAAACTGAGGATCCATTGGAGGGGCTGGCAAATGGCCACATAGCAGTCCCAGGCCGTGATGGAGAGAATCAAAATCTCTATGTATGCACAAAAAAGGACCAAGAAGATCTGTGTTGCACAGCCAGTCACTGAAATGACCCAGTTGATAATGAAAGAGTTGACAAAGGCATTGGGGACAGTGATGGAAATGAAGCATATGTCCAAGATGGACAGGTTCCTGAGGAAGAAGTACATGGGCATATGCAGATTCTGGTCAGCAGTGGTGACCATGATGATGAGAAGGTTCGCTAACAAGGTACCCAAGTAGGTCATTGGGAATACTGTGAAATAGAGGAAACTCAGATCCTAGCCATCAGGAGAGCCCAGGAGGAGAAATTCAGTCACCATGGTGGCATTGGCCATTTGCTGGAAATTCTGGTTGCCTGGTAAGATAAATAGATGAGAGACGAAGGAAAAAATAATTAATACAATTATTTTACATATTTATGTCCAGAGTGTTTTCTTGTATTTCACATTAGCTTTCCCTGCAGAGGAAAGGTCACTCTTCTTTTTCTGATATTTTTAATAATTTTTAACCATAGTGCATCTCCCAGTGCAGGTGTGGAGGCCTGCAGCCCATGGTCTACATGTGGCCTTCAGTGCTTGTCTTCAGTTTCCCCATCAAGGCTCCTCTAACCTCCTGAGACTCTTAAGCAGAGCACTAGCAAGTATTGGTCACCTTTTCTCCTGTTTGATCACCTGTGTGACAATACGTTCTTTAATGCTCTGTAATTTTATTACCTCATTGCCTTCCATAAATGCAATTTCACCACTTTTTTGCCTTTGTATCTACACTAAATAATTCAAATTATAATTTATAAATATTTTTGTAAGAATGGTGTCAGACTTTATCATCATGAACATGAAAAACTCACACATGCTCGGCCAGACCTGTTTCAGCTCCCCCAGGGGCTATTTTTCTCTCAAGTAGATCAGTGTAAGGACTTTAGAGACTGACATTCTACTAAACTTCTACTTTTTACCTTAATATGTTTTTACTCAGTGCTCAGAACCATGAAGTTGAAGATTCCTTTGTTTAGACAATCATTGTCCCTTTTCTTTTTGACACTTCCCTTATATACCAATCTTCTTAAAGTTATCATAAGTGTACAGAAAGTTACTGACTGCATACCCTACAAGGAATGTTTTGCTCATAGTTATAGCACTCCTGCAGCACTTCAGACTGGTTCAATCCTTTGTCACCAAAATCATTATCTCCTCAGCCCTCTGCAACCTGGGTCCACCTTAGCACCTTGCCATGTTAACAACACTCACCCTTAGAAAAGAGACCTTCCAAAAAAAAAAAAAAAAGAAAGAAAGAAAGAAAGAAAAGAGACCTTCCTACTGAGCCTGCCTGGGCTCCTCTGAAAATGTATGTGTCCCCCAATGTCATTGGTGGGTGGCCAGACTCGTGAACATTACTGTTAATTTCACAGTGTGGGTGAAGTTAAGGTGTCCTACTTAATCTACCTACAATCTTTTGCTAGCCCCATCCCCCATTCTTCACTGACACAAACCTGAACAGTGACTTCCTTGTTCACACCGTACCCTGGAACTTGTTGACAGAGCCCCTTTTCTACCAAACCATAACTGATTTAATTTACCCCATTAGTATATACTGCTCTTTAAAGAGGCTAAAATGTAACTTTTTCTCTGAAACCCTTTCTTAGTCTTTAGTTTTTCTTATATTTTTCTGTTAATGTTAGAAGTCGACATGTTATTTTACCTTTTAGTAAATCTATATGTACTAATCACCCAAATCACTTGTATAAATTCCTTGATTTTGGACCTTGTATCATTCATCTTTTTATTCTCTTAGTAGCAATAAGTGACTTCATGCATAGTAGTTAATAAAAATGCAATGTAGCACAATTGACTAACTGCTAATATGAACTGTTTCTTGATGTAACTTTTTTTCTGAAACCCTTTCTTAGTCTTTAATTTTTCTGTTAGTGTTAGAAGTCGACATGTTATTATACCTTTTAGTAAATCTATATGTACTAATCACTCAAATCACTGGTATAAATTCCTTGATTTTAGCAAGTAAGTGACTTCATGCATAGTAGTTAATAAAAATGCAATGTAGCACAATTGACTAACTGCCAATATGAACTAATTTTTTTGATTCCACTAATTTACAAGTGAGTACCTTCTAAATCAGTGATGTCCTTTCTTCACTTCTGTAAGAATACAGTGTGTGTTCATTTGAAATAACATACCCCCACTTCTGTGCAGAAAGAAGATGATTTTAAAGCAGGCAAACTTGACAAATATTTACTAATGGTTTATAATATGGCAAAATCTGCTGCAGATACTGAGTTTTAGTAAAACATTGTCTTTTAAAAAACATGATTTGAGTACTCCGAAGGAAAAAACATAAAATGGTACATATATAAAAATTCAAATTAATATGAAAAATTCTGTATTTGATATATGATGATACTAACTAATAAGGAAATCTGCCAGACCTTTTACCCTTTAACCTGGATTCCAGGAGCTATAGGAGCTCCTGTTGATCACCTCAGGACATCCTGTCACATACAGATGGGACATCAACATGGGTTCAAATCTAGAAGATGCATAAAACTACAGAGACATTTTCTTTCTTTATTATTGTTTTCTACACTAAGGCAAATACTGCCTTTCCTTCTCCAATAGAATTCATCAAATTCTCCACAAACCAGTTTGAAGCTTAACTTACTTGATGTCCTCCTTTGTGTGATTTAGCTATGGTTTGATAAATTCTTCTGAATTTGTCTTTCTTTTTTTATGTATCAATCTTCAAAAACTTCCATTTATGGAGCACCAATCCAAAGTCATGTATAAATACAATAAAATAAATGTACAAGCACCGCCTAATTTTTACAGAGAGCCTCAGATAATTTCAGTAGATTCTAAAGATAGGATGACTTTTTGAACCTGGATTTTTATTTTTTATTTTTTTTTTATTGGTCGTTCATAACATTACATAGTTCTTAATACATCATATTACACGGTTGATTCACGTGGATTATGAACTCCCGCTTTTACCCCGTATACAAATTGCTGTATCACATCAGTTTCCCTTCCATTGATTGACATATTGCCTTTCTAGTGTCTGATGTATTCTGCTGTCTGTCCTATTCTCTACTATCCCCCCTCCCCTCCCCTCCCCTCCCCTCCCCTTTTCTCTCTCTACCCCTTCTACTGTAAATCATTTCTTCCATTTGTATTATCTTGTCTTGCCCCTCCTTTCCTCTTATATGACATTTTGTATAACCCTGAGGATCACCTTCCATTTCCATGCAATTTCCCTTCTCACTCCCTTTCCCTCCCACCTCTCATCCCTATTTAATGTAAATCTTCTTCTCAAGCTCTTCGTCCCTACCCTGTCCTTGTTTACTCCCCTTATATCAAAGGAGTCATTTGGTATTTGTTTTTTAAAGATTGACTAGCTTCACTTAGCATAATCTGCTCTAATGCCATCCATTAATTCACAATAGCAAGACTGTGGAACCAGCCTAGATGCCCTTCAATAGATGAATGGATTAAAAAAAAATGTGGCATTTATATACTATGGAGTATTACTCTGCATTAAAAAATGACAAAATCATAGAATTTGGAGGGAAATGGATGAACCTGGATTTTTAAAATAAAAGTATGGCTTAGATTGCATAGATTGGCCTTAATATTTTGGTGTGATTCAATTCTACATTCTCATTTAAGGAGCAAAAATGCCTATAGAGAATTCTCTCATAAAGACAATAAGATGCAGGTATAAATAACAGAAAGGGATGGTAGAGTGAGAGTCAGCACAATGTGTGTGAGGAAAACTAGCATGTTTTAACTCCAGGAACATGAAGAGGGACTGCCCAGGTGCTTTCTCTGTAAGTGGTAAAAGCTGAGAGTTTTCTCTTTTTAATTTCTGTTGATAGTGTTTCAAATAATGAATTACAAAATAAAAAAGAGCACTTCAAAACTGCAAATATTATTTGGTTTGGAAGACACAAGAATAAATTATTTTCTAAATTATATTTTCCATATTAGGAATTATTGACTAGTGTCTCTGATAAGTCATTAAAAATGCTGAGGTACATCTATTCTGAAAATAAAAATATGCTTCCAAATGTTACGCAAGTTTATTTTTATATTTATACCACTGGACACACACATCCTCATAGTCATAGGTAACATATATTTAGTATAAAAAATTAAGAATATAATTGAAATCTTGGGTATGGTGGTGCATGCCTATAATCCCAGCAGCACAGGAGGCTGAGACAGGAAGATTTCAAGTTCAAAGCTAGCCTCAGCAACTTGTCAAGACCCTGTCTCAGAATAAATGTTCAAAAGGGCTGGGGTGTTGCTCAATGATTAGGCAGCCCTGAGTTCAATCCCTGTCACCAAACAAACAAAGAAATAATTGAAAACATGTATTTGTGAACAAAAGAAAGGAGTGAGATTAATGTTCAAAATATTTCAATGAATCTTGCCTACTACATTAAATATATTTCCCAGTTATTGACTTAGGTGCATGTTAGAGTCTGTAAACAAGTCAAAATAACACCTGGTATTTTGCCAGAGAAATGTTAGAGTTCGTAAAGAAGTCTAGATGGTGCCTGGCAAAATGCCAGAGGGAGTGGTCTGAGAAGTAACAAAAGCAAGCCATTAAGTGTGGAGATTCCTTATTGGTTGACTGATGTATCCAGTTTATGCTAATTAAGATAAGCTGTGCAAAATGTATAAATACCTCTGTTGTCCTACAATAAATGGCTCCCATTCCTGCTGTATCAACGTACACAAGTTATTCGTCACCCCCAGCTATTTTGCTGCAGCCGGACTGCGGCAGGTGCATGTGTATCAGCTATATAAAATCATTCCTATCTACCTACCTATCCTATACCATGTTTTGCATTTTATTCTTGTTGTCTTAATGTGAATATTTTTATTAGTCTTCTATGTAATTTCTGTGCAAACTACTTTGGGTGTTATCTAAGTGTATTAAAAGTTAAAGTAATCCGAAGAAAAGAATTTTAAACCAACAAGAAGCAACACAAAGAACTATTACACACTTTACTTCCATATACCATGCAGATGGCCCCAAGGTCCCGGTGTTCCTATTAAAGCCATGGCAATCACAGCAAACACCATAATGCAGTTATAAGGACCTCTGTGCTTCCTGTGCTCTTCTCAGAATTCACCAAACCCTTCCTGGGCTAGCTGACTCTTTGGATGAAATTGCAATTTTCAGAGCAGAATAATTATGAATCTTAGATGCATTTGGACTCTAAATGCAAGTCCTCACTACTGAGTGTCTCCTACTCTCCATGATGGTGCAGAACCACATCTCTCCTTGGCTTCTCCCATCCACTGTGACTGCAGCCAGGGTGGATCTGTCCAGTCAGCCCACTGCCATGTAGGATGTTGGGAGCTTGATCACCACTGCTTTATGTGAGCATGGTGCCTAGATGTGAGCATGGTGCCTAGCCAGTGGGAACAGGGCTCCTGGGAGCCCAGAGCTCAGCCTGCAGAGACAGCAGGAGGCTTGAGCACACCACCAGGCAGTGAAACCTGCACAACCCAGGAGAGAGGACCTGGCCACATGCCAGTATGGACAGTGGATGACACACGGAAATTCCTCTGCTGGGCATTGACTTTAGTCGTTATTGAGAAACTAATGACACAGAGGAGAGACTGATGGTGCTCACTGTGTGTTTTCATCTCTGCCCTCCTTCACCTCAGTGTAAGTTAGTGGTAGGTGTTTATATGGATTAGTTAAAATTAAGTGTGGTGGGCAGCTCTCACTCATTCACTAACCTGTAAGAGGAAAACATCTAAAACTACATCCAGTTCAGCAGCAAAAAAATTTCACACCATTAAGATGAAATCCATATGATATAAAATTAACCTTTGTAACAGTTTATGGTTCTCAAGTCAGTGTGAGTTATCACACTGCATAATTGTATGATTTCCAGCTACATCGTTTTCCATAATACTTTTTACTTCAAATTGACCACCTAACCCATTACACACATTGTTCATATTATCCCTAATTGCAATCACTGGAAAACCCTAAATGTATTCTGTATCTTTGAATTTACATATTTGTGAAATTTCATATAAATAAAGTCACTCAGTATATGATGTGTATTCTGGCTGAAGTGAGCATAAAGTCATTGAAATTAGTCGACCTTGTAGTATGCATCATTTGTTCATTTCTGAAAGACTAAGGACAAACAATTATTTGCATACGCCAGAAATATTTTAATCAACATATCTATTTGTGGACATATTTTTTTATTCTCTAGTATAATTTGACTGATTTGTTTGGTTATCTTATGTTTTGCCGTATTTGACTTCTTTGGTAAACACTCAACACTTCTATGATTATGTTTAGAAACTGTTTCGGTGAGCTTTGCATTGCTGTGACAAAAATACCTGAACAAAAACAAAAAACCGCCAGGCACTGTGGTGCGTGCATATCATCCCAACAGCTTTTGAGGCTGAGGCAGGAGAATTGTGAGTTCAAAGGCAGTCTCAGCAACAGCAAGGCACTAAGCAACTCAGTGAGGCCCTGTCTCCAATATATGCATCAGTGATTGAATGATCCTCAGTTCAACCCCAGTACTGCAAAAAGAAAAAAAAAAAATATCCTTAGATGCTGCAGCCACTTTCCTGCTGTCTCTGGGTGAAATGCTTAGCATCTCTTTACGAGCTGGTATCTATTATAATTACAACTTCCTTGGCCCTAGTTTCTTAAAACAATCCCTTTAAAACTCTGATCCAATTTTGTTTTAAACTCTACTAATATAAACAACTGCTTTTTTTAACAATGCAATATATCTCTGGTATTAATGTAAATATTCTAAAGTCTTTATAAAACTTAGAAAATTCTGAATATTCTGGCATAATAGTCTCAGTCATGAATATTACCATAAAACACCCTATAGAATAAGTTACTATATTTCTTGTTGGTTGCTAAACTCTCATCAAATTTCTAACTATGTGTTGTTCTAAGTCTTTTGTCTTCTGAAGTTTTGATTCTACAAAGCACTGAAAAAACATAATCACAATAAAGTCTCTAACAAGTACTCTTAAATATTGTTTCCTTAAAGGGTAGAGTTAACATTTCAGAAGAGCTCTCTTTCCAATAGATATCTCACATAATTTGTATTACTATAAAAATCTATTTCTTTGTAGATGACTAATACACACAGAAAATATTTTTGCTCAATTCTGCAGAAATTTTATACCATTCTCATGCACCTGCAGGGTTTTGTGTTATTTGACACAAGATTTGAGATATCACAAAGTCCTTATACCGATGTTTCCTTTTTTCGTATCTATTGCTACCAGATCTTGTGATACAAAACATCTTAAAACAGGTGTTAAATATTCAATATCTTTCATTAAGAGGTATACCTTTCAATAGAACAGGTGTTTGCTTCTTAGTTTGAATCCATGCCACTTGTTGATTCTTAATTTTCCTTCTTGAGCTTTTTGAGTCTTGTTAAGGAAGTCCAGTGCTAAGCTGACATGATAAAAATTTGGGCCAACTTTTAGAATGGAGTCAAACTAAAAAGCTTTTTCTCAGAAAAGAAATAAACAATAACATGAAAAGACATCCTATGAATGAGAGAAAAATCTTTACCACATTCAACTCAGGTAGAGCGCTAATCTCCAGGATATATAAAAAACTCAACAAACTTAACTCAAAACATGAGAGAAGAAACCCACAAAAAATCCATTTAATCAATGGGCTAAATAACTGAACATACACTGTACAAGAAGAAGAAATACAATTGATCAACAAATATATGAAAAATGTTCAACATCTGTAGAAATTAGAGAAATAAATTAAAACTACTCTAAGATTTTATGTCATTCCAATCAGAATGGAAATTATCAAGAATACAAATAAGCATTGGCAAGGAGATGGGTAAAAAGGCGCACTTATATATTGCAGGTGGGAATGAAAATTGGTGCAAACCCTCTGGAAAACAGTATGGAGATTCCACAGAAAATTTAGAATGGAACCACTGAAAATAATCTCAAAAGAGACATAGAAACAAGGTGGAAGAGTTACTCTTTGTCCATGTGGCCACATTTATCTATATCAATAGGTTACATTAGGTCATTAGTAACACAACCACATTATTATTTGGAGTATCAGTAAGATTGCTTATTCTGCAGTTACATTTCATAGTTAAAATATGCGATGTCAGGAGCTTTGTACAGCTCTCCAGAAAGTCCGTTTTCTGAAGTTACTGTTAGGTGGACAGTTCCAGAAGCATGCTTGATGAAAAATTGTAGTTATCTAGCCAACAAATTCTTCTATTCCCAGGAGCTATGTGCCTAAGATCAAGATGGAAACCCTCAGGGAAGAGCATTGCTACAGTGGTCAGGCATTCCCATGTCTATAACATGGAAGTTTTCCAAGAGCCAGGAATTCTGCACCTTTTCACAGAAACTTCCTAACCACCAAATGTGCCACAATCATGAAGTTTATCAGAGACCCAATCTCAAATGTAAATCTCCTATAAACCACCACTTGACCCAGCTATCCCACTCTTTGGTTTATATTCAAAGGACAATGTCAGCAAACTTTGTGACACAACCACATCAATATTTTTGGCAGCTCAATTCACAATAGCTAAACTATGGAACCAACCTAACTGCCCTTCAACAGATGAATGGATGAAAGAAATATGGTATATATAAAGGGAATATTATTCAGCATTAAAGAAGAATGAAATTATGACATTTGCAGGTAAATGGACTCGAAGCTGCAGAATATCATGCTGATGGAAATACACAAATTCCTAAAAACCAAAAGCCCAATGTTTTCTCTGATACACAGATACTGATCTGTAATGGTGGATGGGCTAGAGAAGAATTCAGAAACTTTAAACTGGACAGAGGGGAGTGAGGGTAGGGAAGTGTGGGCTGGGAAGACAGTGGAATGAGGACATTTTTATTCTATATACATGTCTGATTGCACCACACCTGACTCTGCCTCATATACAGCCAGACGATGAGAAGTTGTGCTCCATTTATGTTCAATGTTTCAAAATGCCTTCTGCTGCCATGTGAAATTGATTAATTAGGACAAATAAAAAAATACCATCTGTACAAAAAAAGAACTGGTGTTTATAATTTAATTACTTTCCAACTTTTTACATTAAATTTAAAATTAATTTAAGTAGTCCTCTCATCTATGTGAAATGTCCAATACTACTCACTAGGATTCAGTAAGCTATAGTTGTAGAGGAAATGCATGTAAAGGTAGAGTGTACAGAATTCATCTGGGGTTCTGTGAAGGTCTTTCTGTTCTAGCAGGGAACATTGGGGCAGTGAGAACCAAAAGCCATGGGACACAGTGTGGGGATGGTTGGATCCTGTTAAGCAATTCAAGGCTTCCTGCAGCAGTCAGTGCTGGGGTGCTCAGCTGCTCTTATCACAAGAATTCCCTTGCCTAAAAACTTTAATAAGTCTATTCATCAATTAATCATATATGTATATTATTTTGTATTTTCTTAGGTAATACGTACATTTATGTATTTCTCCATATTTTCATATCAGTGTAATGTTGAACAAATTGTTTTTCAGAATTTGTAATTTAAAATCTTGAATGTGATATTATATAAATATTTTTTCTCACTGTGTTATATAAGTAAACCTAAATAAAATTGTCCTTCAGCATATGTCATTTATTATTGATAATTTCAAAGTATATGCCAATGAGGGCACTAGAATACTTGGGGAGAAATAACTTGTGGGAGGTGATGAAAGACTGCCACAAGACAGGTGGGGTCGTGCAAGCCTGCAATCACAGTGCCTCAGGAGGCTAAGGCAGGAGGATCAGAGGTTTCAAGACAGCATTAGCAAGGGAGCAAGACCTGAAACCGCTTAGTAAGACCCCATTGTAAGTAACCCAAAAAAGGACTGGGTATGAGACCTTAAGTGCAACTTTGGTTAAAATAATAATAATAATAATAATAATAATAATAATAATCAGAGCAAATACATTTCCATAAGGTTTCAGGGAACAAGTACAGACAGATATACTTTAAGAAACAAGTACAGTAAACTGGGGGGAATTTTATAGTTGACCCAATCAGAAATTTAGGCCAAGAAATAATGGTCCACCATGTCATAATTTTGAGGCATGGCACATTAGCATAGATGTCACATAAGTAAGATGTGTGGGAGGTAAACCACAGAGCTGACCTGCAACTCATGCTGCATGCTTTGTCCCCCACACTGAGTCACTCATGGACATAATAAAAGACTGGCAGCTGCCACTGCCAAGGAAGCACTGGGTGCTCTTCCTGGTGGATGGATTTGACTGTTGGAACACAGGGTGTGGTAAACAGGGCTCTCTGTTTATTCATGGAAAAGGAATTACTCTTCTCATGTTCCAAATAGATTGGTTATAACTCCTTCAGTATTTAATTATTGCATATATTCAAAGTAGTCAAATTGATACAGCTAGGTACCACAGTGCTTAGAATTTTGCTTGACACTTCTCTGAATAATAGCATATTATGTGAGTGTAAGTTTTCTTCAGATTTGATTGGTAAAATTTTCCTCTGTGACAATACTTGATACAGGCACTGCAAAGTATTTGATGAATCTTTAATGTATACCTCCACAAATGATTTCAACAAATATATTAAATTATATTAACCCATTAAAAGACACATTGATTAAATTACACATTTTATAAAGGATCCATATTCACACAAAGTGACATTAAAGTAGGCAATTTAACTTGTATCACCCAGATATGAAGAGCATTTGCCCTAATCTTGAAATTCACTCAGACAAATTAGGATGATGCTGAAATGCATCTTTATCATTTCCCTGAGAATAACTGTCTTTGCATTACTCTCCCCACAGCTTCTTTTACCTGCTTGTTCCTGAGACTGTAGATGAGAGGATTCAGGAAGGGAGGAACCATGGTGTAAAAAGCAGAGAGAACCATGTCTTGGAGGGTGTCAGAGGTTGCTGAGGACCTCAGGTACACAGCTGTGCCAGAACTGAGGAACACAGAAAACACGAGGATGTGAGGAGTGCAGGTGGAGAAGGCCTTCGCTGACTTCCCAGTGGGAAATTTCAGCACAG
Source organism: Urocitellus parryii (assembly GCF_045843805.1). Taxonomy (NCBI): domain Eukaryota; kingdom Metazoa; phylum Chordata; class Mammalia; order Rodentia; family Sciuridae; genus Urocitellus; species Urocitellus parryii. The sequence goes on along the minus strand of NC_135531.1, from coordinate 161,030,420 downwards.
CAGAGAATATGCGAATATATGACATGGCAATAAATGTAAAGCAACCACCACAAATCAGCACAGCAGAGACAAGAAGGAAGACCTGGTTACTGGTGGTGTCTGAGCAGGACAGCCTCAGCAGAGAGGGGACATCACAGAAGAACTGATGGACCACGTTTGACTGTCAGAAGGACAGCCGGAATGTGTTCCCAGTGTGCACACCTGCATACAGCAGACCACTGAGCAGGGAAGCCAGGATCATGTGGACACAAAACTTTGGGTTCATGATGAGCGGGTACTGGAGGGGCTGGCAGATGGCCACATAGCGGTCCCAGGCCATGATGGTGAGAAATAGCATCTCCACATATGCACAAAAAATGACCAAGAAGATCTGTGCTGCACAGCCAGGCACTGAAATGGCCCTGTTGCCAGTGAGAGAGTTGACACAGGCATTGGGGACAGTGATGGAAATGAAGCCCATGTCCAAGATGGACAGGTTCCTGAGGAAGAAGTACATGGGTGTGTTCAGGTTTTAGTCAGCAGTGGTGACAGTGACAATCAGAAGGTTCCCTAACAAGGTACCCAGGTGGGTCATTGGGAATACTGTGAAATAGAGGAAACTCAGATCCCAGCCATCAGGAGAGCTCAGGAGGAGAAATTCAGTTACCATGGTGGCATTGGCCATTTGCTGGAAATTCTGGTTGTCTTTGTCTGAGAAGATAAAGAGATAAGCGAGAGGAAGGAAAAAAAGAACATGATGAATACAATTACTTGGGGCTGGTATTGTTGCTCAGTCATAGAGTACCTGTCTAGCATGTGTTAAAAAACATCCATTGATCATTTGAAAAAAATGAAATTACTTTGTATATTCTTTTTTGTAGTATTTTTCATGTATTTGGCAATTGCTTTCCCTGTAGAGGAAGATCACTCTTGGTTTTCTGATATGTTTACTCATTTTGAGTGGAGTGCATCTCCAGGTGCAGGTATGGAGGTCTGCAGCCCAGGGTCTGGACCTGAACTGCAGGGCTTGTCCACAGCTCCCCATCAGGCCTCACCTGACCTTCTGAGACTCCTGTGTGAAGCATTTCTAAGGGTTTTCCCTGTAGGGCATAATGTAATGTGAGGCATGTTGCATCAGAAAAGAGGAAAATTAACTTGCTGGCTTCACTCCGCTTCCCAGTCCTGGGGCCAAATGTGGCTAAGAGAGCACCTAGCGATTAGCCAGAAGGCATTGCCCTGGGTTGGGATGAAGAATGGAACCACCTCTAGGATAGGCTCAGAACCCCTCTGCCCTCATGGATATTACTGCCTGTAGGATGGGTGTAGATGTAAATTCTCCCCACCCTGTTGACCTTTATCCTTATTGGCTCCTGTACATTATATTAGCTGTGTACCTTTTCACATTAAAGGAGATCCTGCTTTGACAGTTCTCCCTGGCTGTGTCGGATTGTTCTCCGGAGAGGGAGGACTGGGTGTGGGCGGCCAGTCGACCTTTACCTTTCTGGGCCTGTCCTAGTGGGGTGTGCTCCCCCATCTCTCCCACAGGTCAGGAGGGAATGGAGGCCTAAAAACCCCGACATTGCCTTCTTCTGCATGGCCACCTGTCTGATAGTGCATTCTTTAATATTCTCCAATTTATTTACCTTTATTTTAGTCCATGAATATAATTTCCACATTATTTTGCCATTGTATTCACACTTAATAATGCAAATAATAATTACTTTCTACTTTTTTTAATATATAGGAAACTATTTATAATGGTGTAGAATATATCTTCATGAACACGAATAAATTTGGCTCATTTGGAAATCATCTCAAGAATTTACTTTCTCACCCAGGCTCACAGGTCCAGTGTTGTGAAAACTGAGGTGACCTGACTGCACTTGGACTTGCCTGCAGGCCTCCGCTCTCCCTGCTGCTCTCCCAGGACATGCATGGTGCTGTCTTATGGCCAAACGACCTCAGCCAGACCAGTCCCAGCCTCCCTGAGGCTCTTTCCTCTCCAACTGAGCAGCATATGTTCTTTTCAACCTCTACATCCCAGCCCAGCTGACACTGACCTAAGCTTCTACCTTTACCTTGTTCTGTTTTCATGTTCAGCACCATGAAGTTGAAGGTCTTTTGTCCAAAACATAATTTGCCTTAGTCTTGGTAACACCTTCTATTATATTGCTTTCTTGTCTTGGTAACACCTTCTATTATATTGCTTTCTTGTCTTGGTAACACCTTCTATTATATTGCTTTCTTATCAATGTCACAATCTCACAAACTGAAACTGGCTGTAAACCCTAAAAGGAAGGTTTTGCTCATACTTTCAAAACTTCTGCAGCAGTTCAGTCCAATTCACTCCTGAGTCACCTGCATCTTCATCTCCTCAGCCCTCTGTAAACTGGGGTCCTCCTCAGCACATTGCCAGGTTAACAACACAGGCTCTTAGAAAAAAGGCCTTTCATCTCATCCTGCCTGGGCTCCTCTGGAAGTCTGTGTGTCTCCCAGGGCAATAGGTGGGTGGTCAGACTCATGTAGGTTGTTGTTAATTTGGTGGTGAGTGTGAAGTTCAAGGGGTCTGTCTACCTGCAGTCTGTTCATGTCACAGGACATTCAGCCTGAGGGACCCTCTTGTTCACTGCTGACTTTTTTTACTGTGATGTATTAATTTATTTTTTCCCCTTAGTAGGTATTGGGCTTTAAAGGAGACTCTACTGGAATCTTTCCTCTGAAACCTTTTTCATAATCTCTAATTTTTCTTCCAATTTTGTTGAGTGTTAGAAATCAACATGGTATACAACCTTTCAGCTAATCAATATACATTCATCACCCCAAGTCTCTGGTGCAAATTCCTTGATTTGGGACCTTATATTATTCATCATTTTACGTTTCAGCAGCAGTGCATGACTTCCTGCGCAGTGGTTAACTACCTAGCACCTGCTGGCATAGTTCAGACCATTCACTTAGACTGTTTTTTTTTTTTTATGCCACCGATTTACAGATGAAGAGCTCCCAAGTAGGCTCTGCCCCTTCTGCACTGCTGTGGCACACACAGTGCAGGGTAGTGTGAGGTCAAGTTCACTTACAGATCTAGATGTCTTTAAAGCAGTACTCACCCAACAAATATTACTAAGGACATAAATATGGTGACAGGTATTTCAGACCTTGAGGATTTGAAAAGATGAAAAATATTGGTATTTTAAAATAAATTGATTACCATTAGAGGACAAATATAATAACACAATATATAAGGTGTAAATACATATGACAAATTGAGAATGTGCTGGGTGATGAGATAATTCCATATTAAAAACCTAGCAGCTTTTTCTCCTTCTGTACTGACTTCTGGACCCTTCATGGGTGATTGCTGACCAACCCCAGGCATTTGTGTAAAATATTAGTTGGAAAATCAACTATCTGTTAGGATTTGGAAGCTGGAGTAGAACCACTTGAGGCATTTTCTTTGTTTCACTTTTTTTATACTAAACCATTTACTGTCTTTGTTTTTGCAACAGAATTTAGTAATTTCTCTAGTAAGTACTTTGAATTACTTCTACTTAATTGATGTCCTTCTTTTGCTTATGGGATTTAACTACAACTTGAAAACTTCTCTACATTTATCTTAATTTTCTCATGTATGAATCTCCTAGAAAAATTCAGACTATGGATGTGATACAGTAAATACATGAATCATCACCTAACTCTCATAGGTCCTCAGAGTATTCCTGCAGATCTTAAAAATATGAATACTTTATGAATCCAGATTTTGTGAAATAAGAAATTGGCTTTAATTTTTGCAGTTTGACCTCCATAATTTTAGTGTTCAGAACTACATTCTCCTTTAATGGGTGAAAATTGCTTATTGAATATTCCCTTAAAAAATCCAAAATGTGGGGCATAAAGAAAAACAAGATTAGATATCTTGAGGGTACAAAAAATAAGTACAATGAAATATTAGCATATCTTTAATGCCAGAAGAATGTAGAGAGACTGATCCAAGTGCTTCCCTCTGTAACCGGGGACAGCTGGCATTTTTTTTTCCTTTTGTTACTTCTCTTGATAGTGCTTAAAATGAAGAAGTGTATGGATCGCAAGTAAAAATGCAAAGCATTTCTTTTATTTTTTGGCTCATAATGTTTTTATTAATTTTTTAGTTTGTTCTAATTATTTATACATGGCAGCAGAATGCATTTTGGCACATTGTACACAAATTGAGCACAACTTCTCCTTCCTCTGGCTGAACATGGTGCAGAGTCATACTAGTAGTGTAATCATACATGTATAATGGGTAATAATGTCTGTCTCATTCCACCATACTTCTGATCCCCACATTGCCTTCCCTTCTTTCACTTTTCTGTGCATAATCCATTTATTTCTTGGGTTTTAAGAGACAGGAATTAATCATTTTCTAAATTACATTTTTCTGTATTAGGAGTTATGGATTAATGCTATTGATCAGCCATTGGGGAATGCTGAGAGGCACTTATCATATGCTGAGCTTGATAATGAGCTTCCAAAGGCTGCACCACTGTATTTTTATATTATTTACACTGGACACACAATCCTCATCACACCTGATATAACTTTAGTATGAAATGTGAAAAATTATTGAAAAGGAGATCATAATTGTCATCATGACAGAAAGGTGAAGTTGGTGAATTCAAAATGCTTCAATGACAATTTTATAGTATATTAGAAGTTTTATTTTCAATGCTACTGAAAAATAAGAATATCATTTGCTAAATGAACTCAACTATTTGGCAATTTTCTTTCTTGTCATGATACTAATGTTTTCCTGGTCACCTCTCTTATCTGTGCAGATAATTGTGTGCATTTTCTAAGTGTGTGGTCAGTAAAATAATTTGAAAAGTATAATTTTAAACCAAGAGGCGGTATGAAGAGTGATCACATTATATACTTGCAAACAGCATTCATAAGTCCACAGCACTCCAGTTACACTAATATGTACACAACAAATACTACAGTGTTTACAAGACTTCTCTGTGCCTGTTATTCTTGCACAATTAACCAAGCATTTATTGAGATACCTCAAAATATGCATGTGATTGCAATTTGCTGAGCAGAATCAAAATTAGGCTCAGATGAGCTTGGACTCTAACTTCCAGTAATCACTCTTGAGTGTCGCTCGTTCTCCACCTGGGAGCAGAACCCTGTCTCTCCTTGGCATCTCCCATCCACTGTGTCTGCAGCCAGATGGACCAGTCCAGCCAGCTCTGTACAATGTGGTATGTGGGAATCTCAGTCATCTCTGCTTTAGGTGAACTTGGTGCCTGGCCAGTGGTAGCATGGCCCCTGGGAGCCTAGAGCTCAGCCTGCAGAGACAGCAGGAGGCCTGAGCACACCACCAGGCAACAGCACCTCCAGAGCCCAGGATAGAGGACCTGGCTATGTGCCAAGGTGGACAGTGGATGACACAGTGGAACTCCTCTGCTGAGCATCACCCTAAGTCATTATTGAAAACTGAGCAACACTGAGGAGATACTGATGGTGTTCACTGTGTGTTTTAATCTCTGCCCTCCTCAATGTGAGGGAGGAGTGTTTTCAGGGATCAGTTAACAGTAAGGGTGGTGGGCAACTCTCACTCATCAACCTGTAAGTGGGAAACCTCTAACAGTGTCTGCATTTCAGCAGCAACATTTCTTATCCTTGAGATAAAATGCAAATGATTTAAAGATAACTTTGGCAAGAGTTCATAGTTATCAATTCAGTGTTATATACTATATTTAAAAATTGCACAATATCCAACTACATCTTGTTAGAGAATATTTGTATTTCTTCAAATGAACCATCTAATCCATTACACACAATATCTCTGCTTATCATTAATTAGAGTCACTGGAAACCACTGTGTATAATCTCCATTTTTTAAAATTTATATGTCCCAGACATTTTGTTTGACTAGAATCATTCAATATGTGCTGTTTTTATGATGTGGATTCAGCTTGATGTTTTCAAAATTATTTTACATTGTAGCATTTATCACTATTTCATTTTTAAGGGATAATAACAGTCCATTATATGTATACACCAGCACTTTAAAAATCCATGCATCCACTGATGGATGTTTTGCTCTTCACTGTGGTAACATGAGGTGAGATTTGTTGGTAATCTTCTATAGGGGCTTCTTTGTATCCTGGGAGAGATTCCACATGAATGTGTTCTATAATCCATCTGATATGCTGCTGGATTTGCTTTGCTAGGTTTTGTAGAGAATGTTGGCCTATGTTCTGATCAGATCTATTATCTTCTTGTCTTCATTTCAATATGGCCTTTTCCATATTGTCTTAGCTACTCATCCCCCACCTTGTGCCTGTCCTAAAGGAAAAATAAGGAAGAAAATAAATCTGTATTGATCCAGAAAAAGAGAGAAAAAACAAAGACCCTGTATCTACAGGCATTAGGAATGATGGCCACCTTGGTATTTAGGCCACTAGGTCTGTGAGATTGAAAGACCCAATGAGGAGAGATGTCACTGTATGGTCCTAGGGGACGACAAGGCTAGGAAAAGAGTACAATGTAAGTGGCTTCATCTGTAGTAGAGACAACACTATTTATTACATCTATGCACCTTATTTGACTTTGAGTCTCATGGACAATGAAAGGAAGGAAAATGTCCAAGAACAGGATTCAGTATTTGACTTGGTCACCATTGTACAGCTAGAGGGTGATCCTACATTCTTGAAAATTCAAAAGTTACAAAGTAATCTTTAACCTTCTGTACTCATATTGGTACAGGCCAAACTAAGGCCCAGAGCCCAGCACAGGGAAGGAACACTGATAATGATGAGCCACAGAGGGAAGCATGCTGAAGGAGGGTCACAGAGTGAACCATGAGCATTGTCCCCTTGTCTCATTCATGATCTTCAGCAGACCCTGGGCCAAGGCCAGCAGCCTCCACTCCTTTACGGACATTTTACCTGAGACTAGTGAGCAGGACCTGGTATTGGTCATCAGAACAATGTAGCTTCTAAAATAAGACCAAGATACTTGCAAACAGCATTCATAAGTACCTCAGGTGTACTGGTGATTGGTGTAGTTTTCACAAGTCAACTATCATTTCTAGTATAACCTTCCCTATGTCTAGGAAGAAAGTACAGAATATAAAAACCATTATGAAAGAATACCAAGTCATATGCCTAGAAACAAGTTTAATGGAGAAAAAATAATGTGGATGAACACCTTCTCTTCAATCCGTGAGCAGTGTTTCACAGGTGAGGGATCCCAGATATAAAGGACTCCTCTGTTTTTATATTTATAAGAAGGAATGATCAGGAAATCAGGAAAGAAAGTGAAGACTAATGAAGAAGAAGAAAAGGCTTCTTGGAGTCCCAGAGGGGTCCAGAGGTCACAGTGCTGATCTACCTGCAGGCCATGGAGTGAGAGGAGCCATGGAATCCTGTCCATCTTGGCCTTGGACTGTCCCTGGACTATTGGAATTGTATTTCCTCCCTCCCATCCCTTAGGACCTCGGAGAGGTCAGCAGCATTGTTCAGGGCAGAGCCAGCCACAGACTCCTCATGAACTCAACATTCATCAAGAACTTTCCAGAGTGGGGCAAGTGAGGTGGAGACCTGCCCCTCCTAGGCATGGTGGCCTCTGTGGAGGTGGGAGGCCTGTGCTTAGGGCTGGAGCAAATCCAGTTGTCCTGTGGGCTGTTTTCTTAGAGGGATGCATTGAGTCTCTAATCTACAGCAAGCACAGTGTGAAAACAGAGTTTTCTGCAGCAGAGGCTGGAGCAATGCTGATCCTGGTAGCCAATGGCAGCCTGTCTGCTCCATGCACCTCCCTGAGCATGCTCAGAGTCATGTCTACCATGCCCTGCAGGCATGGTCAATGGTTTGTGTGTCAAGTTTCTGAGTCCTAAAGAGACCTCCTGGCTGCTCTCCCAAGAGTTTGCATTTGAATTTATACAAATGCATTTATTATTTATATTTTTGCCTGGGATAAAATGTATTATTGAACAAATGTAGATGTTGTTTTCATAGCTCAGAAGGTAGTCTCATATATGTAGTTATTCTTAAATATGTTACTGCTTTCTCTTTTTCTATAGTTCAACCTAATGTCATTTTATGAAGGATGAATAGAAATAATAGTGTAGATCACAAAATTATTATATTAAAACATTCATGGGTCTTAATTAAGTGATACCAGGGTAGGCAGTGTAACCTGTAAAGGCCAGATTTGAAGACCTTCATTTAATTATAAATCTTAACAGTAAAATTAGGCTAATGCTGAAATCATCTTTATCATCCCCCTGAGAACAACTGTCTTTGCATTACTGTCCCTACAGCTTCCTTTACCTGCTTGTTCCTGAGACTGTAGATGAGAGGATTCAGGAAGGGAGGAACGATGGTGTAAAAGGCAGAGATAACCGTGTTCTGGAGGGTGTCAGAGGTTGCTGAAAGCCTCAGGTATGTACCTGTGACGGAATTGAGGAAGACGGACACCATGAGGATGTGAGGGGTGCAGGTGGAGAAGGCCTTCCCTGGGGCTCTGGTGGGAAATTTCAGCACTGCAGAAAATATGCAAATGTATGACATGATTTTTATTTCAAAGTAGCCACCACCAATGATTATAATAAAGACAAGGAAAAGGACCATGTTGCTGGTGGTGTCTGAGCAGGAGAGCCTCAGCAGAGAGGGGACATCACAAAAGAACTGATGGACCATGTTTTACTGTCAGAAGGACAGCCGGAATGTGTTCCCAGTGTGCACACCTGCATACAGCAGACCACTGAGCAGGGAAGCTAGCATCATGCAGACACAAAACTGAGGTTCATGATGAGGGGATACTGGAGGGGCTAGCAGATGGCCACTTTTGCTCTCCTATATCATCCTTTAATGCACAAAACATTTAATTATGTATATCCTGAACTTTGTCTCTGTCATTTTTTCTGCTGTGCTGGTCATGGATTCTAATTTATTATCTTGGTTTGTTTAGAGCATTTTCTTCCCTTATTTGTTCTTGGTGTTTGGGTGTCTTCCATTCTATCACCGTAGATCCGAGGTATTACAGTTTTTACCCTGTAGGCTTATGGTGTCCCTGCAGGATTCCAATACCTCTCCTTTAGTGGGGAGAACAATATTAACACATTGCAATACAAACAACATTCAGCCTTAAACCAAATAGTTGATATTAAGACGTTTATGGTTTTGTCATCATATACAGAAATGGTGAGTTCAATTCTCATCTTCAGCACAATCAGGAGGTGTGCCAAAGGGTCTATAATTTCTGGTGGACAATGAGAAAGCCAGAGGTGAGGTGTAAGATAAAGAGTTAAGGAGGTAGGAGGTGAGGATACAGAGTTTTTGGCTCTTAGGAAGAGTGGAAAAGGAATCTAAAGTTGGCTTGTAGGAGTAGAAAAGAGAGAAAGTTATTTTGGGGAGACAAGCAACTGGAAAGACAATACAGAGTACAAAAAACAAACATATTTTTTTAAATGGAAAAATAGGCAATAAAAGAATATGCAACACAACTGTAATATTCTATTCAGACATCCCAGAACTCAGTAGCATAATGCACGAAAAGTACTTGGTTCCACCAATGTTGGGGATGTGAGGTTGAGAGATGAGAGAGAGAGAGAAAAGAAGAAAAAAATCTCGAAGGAAAATAGAAGGATTGTTTTTGTTGGAGGTCAGGATCTTTCCTGCTTCCCTTCTCATCTGATAGGTTGGCTTGTCTGTTGTTTCCTGGTGTCTCCACTCTCAGGACAGTGAAGGTTTTTAGAGTGGGAGGGTTGATCTTGGAGGCAGAGGTCCTCAAGTTGGAGTATAGTATCTGCTGGTCCCCAGTGGAGACTGCACCTCAAGGATCTCCTTTGGAGCCTGCTCCTGCGATGTGGGCACTTGGTCTTATCTCCTTGTATCACATGTACCCCTCACAGTTTCTGGTCTCTAAGTCTCTAAACTGGATCTCCCTCATCCCCTCCCTTACTACTTTCCAATCAGGAACCTCTCTCTGGAGGTATGTGGGAAGCACTCTGGGGGACGCAAACCTGTTACGGAGAGCTGTTTTGTAGCTGGCAGAGCAGGACCAGGCTTTGAGGGATATGGACCAGCCGTGTAGCCTGAAGCCCTATGCCAGGTTAGTGGTGGCAGGGGAAGAGGGGTAGTTGGGGACTATAGGTACCTTGATCTTGCTTCTAGTGCCCAGCCCATGTCCCAAGTTGGGATTCCCCCAAGTTAATATGGTGACAAAGGTGTCCCATGATGGAGGCAGCTGCTCTCACAGATGGGGTGTTGGGTTGGCTTGGGTTGAGTGGTGGAGTTGGGTGACATTTTCAGAAACGCAGCTCTTTGGCCTGCAGTGTTGTTGCTGATGGCTATCCCCAGAACTCGTCCTGTGTCTCTAGGCTTCGTCCTTTACCCCCAGGTGCAGGCTATTGCATGAAGTGGACTATGGCAGTGGTTGCAGTGTCCCAAGATGGAGACTACCAGGGGAGCCCCATATTGGTAGATGGGGGTCCACATAGGAGTGCCTCTGGAGGCCCTATGTGTGGGCAGTGGCTGGGTATCCTGTGTGAGTGGGCAGCCAGGGATCCTGTGTGTGTACTGATGCCAGTAGTCCCACCACTGCACAGCAGATGGAGGTCCTATGTGGGCAAGCAGCTGGGAGTCCTGCACTGAACTGAGGCCTGGAGACCTGCGTGGGCACAGTGGCCAGGATTGCTGCACAAGCAGCTTTTGGAGGTCCTCTAATAACTAGCAGAGAAACTGTATACCACTACTAGAATTGCAGGTCACAGAGCAACACAGACTGCATCCTCCCTCTAACTTGCCATCTTGGGTCCCCCTCCCTTGTTGTGTTGGCTGTGCAGGGCTTGCTGACCTGCTGTTGAGGTGTTCTGTTAGGCCTAATGACATTTCTCCGTGTTTCTCTATCATTTGTTTTCCTGGAGAGAAGAAATGTGTTTTCATTTAAAAACATGCATATAGCACTTATTTATTGCAACATCTTAAGTAATGTGTTTTTATTTCAGATTATTCATGGACATAGGAGTATGTATTCCTTCTTATGCTTCAGATGGTGGTAGGAAGCTGCATTAGATGTCCCAAGTCTGCAACTTTGCAGAGGAATGAGGACTGTCCTTGCTTCACATGGGGGTCAATTATGGGGTCACAGCAATGCTGGAAGCAAGTCTCCTGATCATGTTCATGTTTCCCTGATGACACAAAAAGTGGGTGGACCAGATCTGAGCTGTCCATGGCAGAGGGAGGACACTGTGTTCCAAGAGCACTGAGGTGCTCTGCTGCACCCTGGGGGGACATGGCCTTCTCTTGAGTCACTTGTGTGATGTTAGGCAGAGACCCTGAGACCCTGGATTGTCAATCTGAACTAGGAGGAAATAAGAAGTGTAGGACCTCAGAGGCCCTGGGGAAGGCAGAGCATGGTCAGCAATTCCTGGGTGCTGCTGGCAAATAAAGTGGCTGTGTGTTTCTCTATCAGCACTAATAACAATTCCCCATGTTAAACCTTCACCAGATTCTTCCTATGAAGCTCAAGCAACTGCCTAAAGAAGGTGCTGTGTATGGTGCAGACCATGTTCTCACATTTATATCTTAAATCATTTAGAGTTGATTTTTGAGTAACATGAAAGACAGAGGCCTGGTTTAATTCTTTTGTAAATGTGAATTTCTAATTTTGGTTCTTTGCCCAATGTGTGTCATTGGCAACATTGTTAAAAATAATTTAGTTGTAATTTAATGGATTTATTTCTATGGATTTGAAAGTCAGACAGAATGAATATCTCTAATTTTGCTCCCTTTTCTCAGGATTAGGTTCGGTATTGAGGATATTCTGCGATTCCATTCTAGTTTTAGAATTTTTTTTCCATTTATGAATAAGATCTTGAGTTTTGATGGGGTTTGCATTGAGTAGTAAGAATATTTTAACAATATTCATTATTTCAATTCATGAACATAGTATAACTTTCATTTATTTTTGTGATTTCTTTATGAATATTTTATACTTTTCAATCTAGATTTTTTAACCTCCTGATTAAGTTTATTTCTAGATATCTTTTGAAGCCATTAAAATATATTGACTTCTTTATTTGTTTTGTAGAAATTTTGCTATTACTCTGTAAAGATGATACTTGTTTTTTAATACTTGTGTATTTATTTTGTATTTTGTTTTTTAATACTTGTGTATTTATTTTGTATCCTATTACTTCTTGAATTTGTTTATTATTTCCAACAGTTTTTGGTGGAGTTTTTAGATCTTTTTCTCTATAAAATGATATCATCATTATCATATGATAATAACTGATCTTCTTCTCCTCAATTTGCATGCTTCTTATTTATTTCTAATATCTAATTCTCTGGATAGATCTTAAAGTAGTGTACTAAAGAAAATTCATGAGAGTGGTCATCCTGGTCTTCTTCTATGTCTTAGAGTAAAGCTTTCAGATTTCCCCATTCAGTATGATGTTAGTTGAAGGTTTGTCACATATGACCATTATTGTGTTGAAATACATACTCTCTACCCTTAATTTGTGAGTTTTATTTTTATCATGAAGAGATATTGAGTTTGTCAAGTAATTTTATATGCTGTTGAAATAATTATATAACTTTTATCTTTTCTTTTAATGTGACATATCACATTCATTGTGTAAATGTGTAGATGTGTTGAACCCAATAGTAAATGACATTCCCTGGGACGAATTCCATTTGATCATAGTGTATAATATTTTAAATGTGTTCTTGAGTTTGGTTTGCCAGTATTTTATTAAGGAATTTTGCATCTCTGTAATTTTGCATTTCTGTAATTTTATTTCTATTTTTGTTGTATTCAATGTTAGAATAATAAACATTTATATTATTTTCAAAATTTTCTGACTTTCTGTGTCTTCATGGTGGCTTTTTTTGACCAGTGTTAAATGATAAAGATGCTGACGTTCAATTTTTCCAGTCCTACAAGCTAACTTGTGAATTCCACAAGCTGAGTTCCTGCCCTGGTGTTCCACTTAAACATTGGGGGAAGGCTGGGAAGGTTGGCACGTGCCTGTCATTTCAGTGTGAGGATGAGGCAGGAGGATCACAAGTTCATGGCAAATCTAGGCAACTAAGCATGGACCTGAGCAACTTAGCAAGACCCTGTCTCAAGAATACCAGTATCATGAAGTCCATAGCACCTAGGGAAGCTGTTCTTGTGACTCAGGACCTCTGGCAGGATCTAAAGACAAAGAGTGATAGACATTTTCTAAATGTCCCAAATCGCAATGAAATCTAAACCAAGATTCAGCAAGAATTTCATTCAGTTTGGCATGGTTTACTACAAAGAACTCTAATGTGAGCTCACAAACTGTGGCCTGCCAATGTATCCTGACGCAAGCAATGTGGTTTAGAATTTTGAATAATACTTTTGATTGAATTTCTTTCTATTCACTTATATTTTCAAATTTATTAATTATATTTTACCTTAAATTTTTTTGTCTTACAAATTAATTAGTTCTCATTTAATATTTTGAATTTTGTCTTATTTTACTCAAGATTTTAAGTGTCTTTTTCAAATTATTAAACATCTGCAGCAGTTTCTACATTTAAGTTATTCTTGACATAATTTTATTTTTTCTTTTTTATTTGAAACCCCCAGTTTGCTGACTTACAATGTTAGCTTCAATTTTTGTTTTATATTTCTCCTTGGATACCTCATACATAACATTTGAGTTCTATTTCACAATAATATCATCAAATATTACATTTTTCTTTAAAGAAAATGATTTTTATTATCAATTCTGATTATAATATTCTATCGTGTGTGGGTTTTGTCCCAGGGGCTTAAGCACTTAGACCTTTTGGTCCACCCAGGGATATCAATTGCCAGGTTTTGTTTGTGACTAAATCACTCATGGGTCACTCTAGGGGAACTGGGCTAACTGGGCTGTGCGAAATAACCACACAAGAGCAAAAATACCTTTTTCACTGGGGTCACTGTGATGGCTCCTCTGACCTTAAGGGTCCACAGAAGGAGAGAGAGAGAGAAAGCAGGCACTGACCACTTTTATTGAGAAGAAGCTATTCAAATGAGGCAAGGGGTCAAGTTTCAGAGGGCTGAGTGTAGCTTCATGATGTCCACTGTCAGTAGGGTGACTGACACCTGGGTAGGCCACACCCAAGGGCACAGTAAGATAAGGGGACACAGAAAGGCACTTCCATGGAACATTCTATCCCAAACAGGGAAAGGGCTTATATTACAAAGAAACAGGTGAGCATAACTCCACCCATGGGGCTGTACAGGCTGGATTTGAACTCACCATCATCCTGCCTCAGCCCGCTGAGCTCTGGGATTACAGGCAGGTGTCCATGCCCTTGGTCCATCTCTATTTTTCAGGAATGGTAATATCTTTATACTTTATTCCTAGTTGGTTTTTGAGAATTATGATGATAGACATATATGGGGTAAAATCAAGCAGCAGTTATAGTGATTTCAGTTTCACCAGTTCTGGGAATGTCAGCTCTTGGTTCTGGAAGGACCCTGGCACCACCTTTCTTCTGCAGTGGTTGTTGTAGCCAGTCATCAGGTAAGAACAGTGATGGGGTTGCTAAGCTTGGTTCCTTAAGTTACTTGAGGCCAAGGAAGTGGTGCCCCACCCACTTTACCATCATTTCTGTCATCTTCATCATGGTTCCTGTGGGGCTGATCCTGGCTTCCTATGGCTGCATTGCTCAGGCTGTCAGGAACAAGAAATCAGAGGAGGGAAGGATGAGAGCCATTTCCACCAGCTGCTCCCACCTCCTCATGGTCTTCATGTTTTATGGGACAGTGGCCATGGTGTACACTGACCCTAAGAGCAACTTTGTTTCAAAGAATGGCAAGTTTTTCACCTTTTTCTACACTGTGGTCACACCCCTGTTGAACCCTCTCATTTACACCCTGAAGAACAAAGAGGTACAGGACGCTTGGCTGAGACAGCTGGGAAAGTGGGCAAGCCCAAGAAAAAGCAAACAGTGGAGGATTTGAATCAAAAGGGAAGTTTATTAATGACATGCACACAGTCTCATAAACAGAGTCTCTCTGCTAATGAGGTGTAAGCCATTTTGCAAACATACTCTTTATATTGTAAACTACAATGGATCACGTGATTTCTGTTTAAGGTGAAAAATCTGTGGCCATTTAGTTAGAGCTAGTAGGTTTAAGGCTAGATAGCATTTGCATTGGGTGCTGTTAATATTGATCTCCTTCTTAAAGATGAGATACTGAAAACTTTAGGGTATAATGTAAGTTATAAGGTTGAAACTCTGCTGCCTCAGATCCACATTATAGTATGAGAAGCCACATGAACAACATGAAAAAACAAGTGAACAAAGTGTCCCAGAGAAAGAAAGATGCTAGAAAAACAGAATCCATTGACGACACAGTGGAAGAAATATCAGAGAAGAAGTTCAGAATGTGCTCAGTTAAGCTGATGTCAGAGGAAGTAGGATGGAAAGAGTGAAATTAGAGACAAATTGCAAGAGGTAAAATATCACTTCAATAAAGAGAGATTATGAAATGAAATCAAACAGAAATTCTATAATCTTGAAAATAAAGTTGGCCACAAAGAGATGGTGGTAAGAAACCATAAACAGAAATTCCAAGAATTATGGGACAATATGAAAAAAACAAAATGTAAGATCTACAAGTGTAAAATGAGGCATAGATATACAAATCAAAGGAATTCATGATCTTTTCAGTGAAATAATATCAGAAAATTACCCCAAACTGAGAAATACAATGGAAAGTAAAATACAAGAGTCTTTCAGGATCCCCAAATGAATAAAATTACAACAGACCCACATGAATGCACAAATACGTAACATGGAGAATTAGGATGAAATTTTAAAGGCCATAAGAGAAAATTATGAGATTACCTATGGGGGAAACTATTTTGGATCTCATTTGATTTCTCAACCCACAGCCTCAATGCTAGGAGTTCCTGGAACAACATATACCAACTCCAAAAGAAAATGAGTGCCAACCAAGAATCTTATATCCACAAACATTAAGCTTTAGATTTTAAGATAAAATAAAAACCTCCCATGATAAACAAAAACTAAAATAATACATAACTAGAAAGCCTGCATTACAGAACATTCTTAGCAAAATATACCATGAGGATGAAATTTTAAAAAAGTGAAAACCAGCATAGGGCAGAAATACACTAAAGAAAAAGCAAATCAAAGGAGAAACTAAATCAAGTTAAAAACTGGTAATATATTGTTCGAGGATCTCCTGGCTTTGAGGATCTGGGTTGAAAAATCTGCTGAGATCTGAATTGGTCTTCCTTGTATGTAATTTCATTTTTTTCTCTTGCGGCCTTTAAAATTCTTTCCTTATTCTGTAGGCTGGGCATTTTCACTGTAATGGTCTAAGTGTAGATATGTTGTAATTTTGTACATTTGGTCAATTGTATTTGATTTTCCAATTCATTTTTATGCTTGGGAAATTTTCTGATATTATTTCATTTAAGAGATTGTGCATTCCTTTTATTTGAATCTCTGAACCTTCCTCTCTCAATAAATCTTAAATTTGGTCTTTTGATGGTTTCTCATAATTATTGGATATTCTGTTCATGGTTTTTCTACCATCTTCACTGTGAGGCCAACTTTTCAAGATTGTATATTTTTTTCTTTATTGTCTGAGGTTCTGTCTTCCAAGTGATCTAGTTTGTTGTTGATGCTCTCTATTGAGTTTTTTTTTTTTTTAATTTGGCTTATTGTTTCTTTAATTTCAAGGGTTTCTGTTTATTTGTTTGTTTGTTTTTCAGAATCTCTATCTCTTTCTTGAAGTAATCTCTGGCTACCTTATTTTCTCTCTTATCTCTTTGTTGGTGTGATTGATGGTTGCGTGTATTTGCGCTCTTATCTCTTTGCTGGAGTAATCCATTTTTGCCTATATCTGCTCACTTAGGTTGTTCTTTAATTCCCAGATAAACTTAGTTATGTATATTCCAAATTTCTTCTCTTATACATCATCTATGGTGCTATCTATGGATTCTATTGTTGTAGTCTCTTGGTTTGTTTGAGGCACTTTCCTCCCTTGTTTTTTCTTGATGTCTATGTGACTTCCTCTCTTACAGTATAGATCCGATGTATTACAGCTTCTGCCCTATTGTCTTATAATGTCTCTATTTGTTACCAATACCTCACCTTTAAGGGGGAGATCAATATTGCAGTGCTCAATGTACCCAATGTGCAGCCATAGATCAGTAAGCTTCTATTTTTATATTAACAGTTTTGTCACTCTAATCATAAATGATGAGTTTGGTTATCTTATACCATATAGTCAATAGGTTTGTGGAATGGTTTACAGTTTCTAATGGTAGAAGAGAGGGTGGGGTTTGGCTGAGATGTTTATGAGGTAGGATGTGATAATATAGAGGTATTAGATTATATGACTAGTGAAAGGGTGATAATAAGAAGTTGGCTGTTAGTGGGAGAAACAAGAGAGAGGCAAGACTCCCTTTCACATCAGCAATAGGATAACTGTTAGCACCTCTAGTAGAGATACCTCTAGTGCAGCCAAGACCACAGAGAGCTTGGTGATGTCTTACTAGGTCCTTATCGTTGTTCCTTGATAGAAGCGGTGATATCTCAGTTTCATGGTGATGGCGGCCTCAATCCTATGTGTAACCTAATGTTGGGTTGTGGAGCCATGCTTTGGTAAATAAAGAACCTAGCATGGGGTGCCTCTCTCCAGGTTGCTGGTCACAGGGCACTGGGGTGGGCAGAGATCCTGGAACAACATATATCGAGTTCTAAAATATAACGTATGCCAACCAAAAATCTTATAGCCAGCAAAATTAAGCTTCATATTTGATGACAAAATAAAAACCTTCCATGATAAACAAAAGTTAAAGCATTTACAGCAAGAAAGCCTGCACAATAGAAAATTCTTGGCAAAATATTCTACAAGGAGGAAGTAAAAAACAACAATAAAAATCTGCAAAGGGAAGAAGTATAATAAAGGAAACACCAAACAAAGGTGAAAACAAGTCAAGTTAAATACCAAAATAAACAAAAATGACCAGAAATACAAATCATGTCTCAATAATAACTCTGAATGTTAATGGCGTAAGCTCACCAGTCAAAAGTCATAGACTGATAGATTGGATTTTAAAAAGAGACCAATAATATGTTTCTTTCAAAAGACTCATCTCACAGGAAAAGACATACACAAACTGAAGATGAAAGGATGGGATAAAATATATTATTCCCATAGTCTGTATAAACAAGCATTGATTTCCATCTTTGTATTAAACAAAATAGACTTCAAGCCAAAGTTACTCAAAAGGAATAAAGATGGACATTTCATACTGCTTCAGGGAAACATACATCAAAAGACATAACAATTATAAATATATATGCCCCCCAAAATTGAGCATCTATGTTTATCAATCAAACTCTTCTCAAGTGTAAGAGTCAAATAATAATAATTATTTGAGATATTTATGAGGTAGGATGTGAGAATATAGACGTATTAGATTATATGAATTGAAAGGGCAATCATAAGAAGTTGATCACCCACAATAATACTGGGTGACTCCAACACATCTCTTTCACCACTGGATAGATCTTTCAAACCAAAGCTGAACAAAGAAACTATAGAATTCAATAATATAATGAATAACTTAGACTTAATTAACATATATAGAATATATTATTCATCAAGGAGTCAATACACTTTGTTCTCAGAAGCACACAGATCCTTTTCTAAAATAGGCTATATATTATGCTACAGAGCAACTGTTAGCAAATCCAAAAAAAGTGGATATATGACTCTGAATTCTATCAGCTCACAATGAAATAAAATTAGAAATCAATGACAAAATATAAAATAAAAGCTACTTCAACACCTGGAGACTAAATAATATGCTATTGAATGAACAATGGGTTGCAAAAGATATCAAGGAGTGTGGGAGGCCATCCTCGCACATGACTTGAGTTACCACTCTGGCTGGGTGAGAGGCATTTAGGCACAGCTCTGTCAGAGCTTTCCCCATCCTTCTCCAAGTCTGAGGGCTTGTCTGTGCAGAGGCGTGTCTGGCCACTGCCCCAAAGACCCATTCATCGCCCCTGACCTTGGGATGCTGCCCCCCTTAATATTCATTGGATGGGATTTTCCCCCCAATTTTTTGTTCCCCAGTAAAAGTCCACTCCTTGGCATGTTCTCCTTCTCTCTCACTAGCCTCTTCAGTAAACCTCACTACCACATTTGGTGGCTTGAGCCTGGAGCTGGGATGAGCCATCCTGGAGCTGGTTTTAAAGGTAATTAGAGTCTTGTCTCTTTAATTTAAAACTTCCTAGCATTTTCTCAAGGCATACGGGATGAAAAAGGTAATATCACAACAGACACTACAGAAATACAGAAGATAATGAGAAATTATTTTGAAACCTTATACTCCAAAAAAATAGAAGATAGTGAAGGCATCGATAAATTTCTTAAGTCATATGATCTGCCCGGATTGAGTCAGGAGGATACACACAACTTAAAAAGATGAATATCAATTCAGGAAATAGAAGAAGCCATCAAAAGACTACCAACCAAGAAAATCCCAGGACCGGATGGGTATATAGCAGAGTTTTATAAAACCTTTAAAGAAGAATTAATACCAATACTTTTCAAGCTATTTCAGGAAATTGAAAAAGAAGGAACACTTCCAAATTCATTCTACAAGGCCAACATCACCCTGATTCCTAAACCAGTCAAAGACACTTCAAAGAAAGAAAACTACAGACCAATATCTGTAATGAACATAGATGTAAATATCCTCAATAAAATTCTGGCAAATCGGATACAAAAACATATCGAAAAGATTGTGTACCATGATCAAGTAGCATTCATCCCTGGAATGCAAGGCTGGTTCAATATATGGAAATCAATAAACGTTATTCACCGCATCAATAGACTTAAAGATAAGAACCATATGATCATCTTGATAGATGTAGAAAAAGCATTAGACAAAGTACAGCAGCACTTTATGTTCAAAACACTAGACGAACTAGGGATAACAGGAACATACCTCAACATTGTAAAAGTTATTTAAGAAAAGCCTCAGGCTAGCATCATTCTAAATGGAGAAAAATTGAAGGCATTTCCTCTAAAATCTGGAGCAAGACAGGGATGCCCTCTCTCACCACTTCTATTCAACATAGTCCTCGAAACACTGGCCAGAGCAATTAGATAGACAAAAGAAATTAAAGGCATAAAGATAGGAAAAGAAGAACTTACATTAGCATTATTTGTGGGTGACATGATCCTATACCTAGAAGACCCAAAAGGTTTTACCAAGAAAATTCTAGCGCTAGTAAATGAATTTAGCAAAGTGGCAGGATATAAAAATCACATAAATCAAAGGCGTTCCTGTATATCAGTGACAAATCCTCTGAAATGGAAATGAGAACAACCACCTCATTCACAATATCCTCAAACAAATAAAATACTTGGGAATTAACAAAAGAGGTGAAATAACTATACAAAGAAAATTACAAAACACTAAAGAGAGAAATAGAAGAAGACCTTAGAAGATGGAAAGATATACCTTGTTCATGGATAGGCAGAACTAATATCATTAAAATGGCCATATTACCAAAAGTACTCTGTAGGTTTAATGCAATGCCAATCAAAATCCCAATGACATTCCTCACAGAAAAAGAAAAAACAATCATGAAATTCATCTGGAAAAATAAAAGACCTAGAATAGCAAAAGCAACTCTAAGCAGGAAGAGTGAAACTAGCAGTATAGAGATACCAGATTTTAAACTATATTACAGAGCAATAGTAACAAAAACAGCATGGTACTGGTACCAAAACAGGTGGGTAGACCAATGGTACAGAATAGAGGACACAGAGACCATTTCACAAAATTACATCTACCTTATATTTGACAAAGGTGCTAAAAGCATGCAATGGAGAAAAGATAGCGTCTTCAACAAAAGTGCTGGGAAAACTGGAAATCCATATGCAACAAAATGAAACTGAATCCCTTACTCTCACCATGCACAAAAGTTAACTCAAAATGGATCAAGGAGCTAGGGATTAAACCAGAAACTCTGCATCTGATAGAATAAAAGTTGGCTCTAATCTCCATCTCATGGGGTCGGGCTCCAAATTCCTATTTAATAGGACACCTATAGCACAAGAGTTAAAATCAAGAATCAACAAATGAGACATACTCAAACTAAAAAGTTTTTTTCTCAGCAAGAGAAACAATAAGAGAGGTAAATAGGGAGCCTACATACTGGGAATAAATTTTTACCTCTAACACTTCAGGTAGAACTCTAATCTCCAGAGTATACAAAGAATTCAAAAAATTAAACAACAAGAAAACAAATAACCCAATCAACAAATGGGCCAAGGATCTGAACAGACACTTTTCAGAAGAGGATATACAATCAATCAACAAATACATGAAAAAATGCTCACCATCTCTAGCAATCAGAGAAATGCAAATTAAAACCACTCTAAGATACATCTCACTCCAGTAAGAATGGAAGCCATTATGAAGTCAAACAATAATAAGTGCTGGTGAGGATGTGGGGAAAAGGGTACACTTGTACATTTCTGGTGGGACTGCAGATTGGTGCAGCCAATTTGAAAAGCAGTATGGAGATTCCTTGGAAAGCTGGGAATGGAACCACCATTTGCCCCAGCTATTCCCCTTCTCAGACTATTCCCAAAAGACCTTAAAAGAGCATATTACAGGGACACAGCTACATTAATGTTCATACCAGCACAATTCACAATAGCTTGACTGTGGAACCAACTCAGATGCCCTTCAGTAGATGAATGAGTTAAAAAATGTGGAATTTATACACAATGGAATATTACTCAGCACTAAAAATAACAAAATCATGACATTTACAGGGAAATGGATGGCATTAGAGCAGATTACACTGAGTGAAGCTAGCCAATCCCTAAGGAGCAAATACTGAATGTCTTCTTTGATATAAGAGGGGTGACTCAAAACACAGCAGGGAGGAAGAGCATGAGAAGAAGATTACCATTAAATAGGGATGAGAGATGCATGGGAATGGGAGAGAGAAGGGGAATTGCATGGAAGATGGAAGGAGACCCTCACAGTTATGCAAAATTACATATAAGATGGTGTGAGGAAGAAAAAAAGAGAGAGAAAAAGTGTCATAGAGTGGGTAGAGAGAGGTGATGGGAGGGGAAGGAGGAGAGGGGAGAATAGGAAGGGTAGCAGAATACAATAGACACTAATATGGCTATATGTATAAATGTGGCTGTAAAACCAAGGTGATACTGCAATCTGTACATGGAAAAAAAAGAATTTATACCCCACTTTGAATCAAATGTATGATATGTCAAGATCATTGTAATGTTTTGATCAACTAATAAAAAATTAAAAAAAAAGAGTGAAGGGAGACAGAGGAGTTAGAATTAATCCTACGTCCCAGGTGGTCAATTCCCAGGGGTGTCCTAGCAGAGCACCCAGGGTCCACCTCGACCCTGATGGGTCTGGCTGGGGTGCATCCCCCCCTAAAACACCTGGAGGGATTGCCAGACACTCAACAGCCAATTCCCTCATTCTGGTGAGTTAGAGTTTAGGCGCTCATGAGATGGGGGAACTCACCAGTCTGCAGGCTGGTGGTGGATGTCAGTCAGGCGATCAGAGGAGAGGACTACAACAGGAACAGTTGGGCTTGGAGTTTGGGAAAGGGGTTCCACCTTGAGCAACAGGGATCCCTGTCCTGGGTTTCAGCACCAATGCAAAGAATGGTGGAAAAAGCTCCGTAAACTCAACAAGCCACAACAACCGTTTACCTGTCCAAGATTTTATTAGCAGGACCCTAGCAGCCAGTCACAAAAGAGAAGGGAGTCAAGAGAGAGAGAGGAGAGAGAGAGAGAGAGAGAGAGAGAGAGAGAGAGAGAGAGAGAGAGAGAGAAAGAAAGAGGGAGAGAGAGAAGGGGGAGAGGAAGAGGGGGAGAGTAAGAGAGAGAGAGTAAGAGAGAGAGGGTAAGAGAGTAAGAGTGAGAGTAAGAGAGTAAGAGTAAGAGAGCGAACACGAACAGGGTATTAATATTTATGGGCTTAACACAGGATGAGAAGGAGCAAGGTAAGTGAGCTGTTGCTTCTTCATTGTCTGGGAGTTCGTGCCACTTCAGGGATTGGAGATGCACCATTCAAAGTCTGCGCCATTCACAGGGATTGGAGGTAATGGTTCGCGTGCCATTCAGTGTGTCATGGACCTCAGCTCCCGGAAGAGAAGCGCTCCAAGTGCCATCTTTACCAACACTCCTGAATTCCCTGAAGAGAAGCATGCCGGGCGCCATCTTTACCAACAGATGCAACTTTTATTCATAGAGAAAGTTGTATTAAATATCTGCATGAGGAGGTACAACAAATCAATAATATTTAGGACATTCATTTTCCTACATTTAAGACAGATGCTATCACAAGAGATTCACAATGTAGGTACTCTTAAACTCTAGATTTCTGTTTCTCTTTTGGCTCTCTGCAAGACTTCCAAATGGCCAACATTCTGAAAATATATCTTGATATTTAAAATACAAAGAATCAGGATTTAAAACTTCAGAAAGTATAAGATTGAAGAGTCTCTTCTGCTGATGAACCCAGCCTAATTCCATGTTAAGATTAGGAGCTATCTCATCACAAGTTCATGAAAAGTTAATTTTTGCTTTACTATAAATTACTGTGATTTCTAAACTTGTTTGGAATTCCTACCCATGCCTGACTTTCCCCGATCAGATAACAACCCTCTCTAAAATGTTAGTGGAACCTCATAAATCCTGACTCCCCCTGACCAGATAACAACACTCTCTGAAATACACCTGCACCTACTATCAGCTGGGATCTGAATTTACTCCCTACCTTGAATTACATGCCATGTAGATCATTAACCTACTATCAGCCTTTGTTTTATGCTTGTCAAAATCCTGTTATCTGTAAGTTCTCAAGATACTCCCCTTTGCAACTTTTTGTGCTATAAAGCCTTGTTCCAAGAGAGCTGGGCTGGTGCTGGTCCCTAGCCATAATTAGGACAGAAAGCTGCTGATCTGTTGTCTTTGTGTACACAAATACAAGCTTGCTTTAATTTGATTTAAAATTGGAGTTGGTGGTCTTTTCTTTGTGTCAAGGTTCAACACTGCCAAAGTGATAAAAGGAGATTTTTTTTATAAATGTAGTCTTTAAGGAAGATTTGTGGTATATAATGTAGATTCTCTGTTAAAAGATCAAATTCTGATTTATCTAAGTAAGATTATATTGCTCTTTCTTCAAACAAGTAGACCAGATTGTCTTTCTTATGATTCTGCCATAACTAAATTCATTTTTAAAATTTTTTTTTGAGTTATAAATAAAAATTGTTAGTCAAAGACTAGGTTACCTATTATTTTCCATCTGGGAATATATTTACATTTTAGAGCGTTTTTTTCTAAAAATCATTTCTGATTAATTTCAGGACTCAACAAAACTTACC
Source organism: Urocitellus parryii (assembly GCF_045843805.1). NCBI lineage: Eukaryota > Metazoa > Chordata > Mammalia > Rodentia > Sciuridae > Urocitellus > Urocitellus parryii. The sequence goes on along the minus strand of NC_135531.1, from coordinate 161,005,989 downwards.
AAAGTATATTTTGGCAGGTTTTCATTCTCAAAAAATATCTAGTATAGACACTAAAAATAGAAATGCTGGCTTAGAAGATGTGATGATATGTTCAATTTGTTCAGAGGAATACTATTACCCCACAGATCTCTGCTTAAATATCTTTTGAAATGAACTTAAAAAGAAATATTTTTCAAAACACTAGTATAATTCACTTTAACTTACCTTTACAATTTCTTCTTCATAGTATTTTTTATAATAGTCCATGGAAATATAATATTTGTAATGTCCATGATTACCAACTTTGGAAATCACAGTGCAGAAAATTAATTGCCATGAGTGATGCTATTTTGTTTTTTGGCTCCATCTTATACTTGAGGATGTTTCTCTGAAGAAAGACCTTGTGAGAAAATAGGGTGAAGGGAAGTTCAAAATAACACATGCTGCATGTAGCAGATTATTATCTCAGCAGAACATATCTGAGAAAATCATGACACTATCTAGAAAGGAAAATTGGGCATAAGAATATAAAAATGTCTTATATTTTTATAGTTCCTTCTTGCTAACATGTAATGCTGATAACTATCATAATACAAAAATGATGAGTTCAGCTCCTCATTAGCTCAGGTCATTCATGGTTCAAACTGCTCCATAAGTTAGTTTTCTTTTATTTTACCTTGCCAGCAACCAATAATTCAGTCTACAGCATTATACTACAATATTATACAATATAAGGAATATTATGTATTTGGATTGTTGTGCTAACCTTTTTTTTTGGATATCACTAGACTTTTTTGTTGTTTGTATTTTAGTTTTTTTGTTGATGGACACAGCATGTTATTTTATTTATGTATTTATTTTCATGTGATGCTGAGGATTGAACCCAGTGCCTCACACATGCTAAGTAGGTACTCTACTACTGAGCTATAGCCCCAGCCCATCATTAAACTTTTGACTTGAGTTTTCATTTGAGTTCTCAAAGGTGAAAGAATATGTCTCGTACTGATCTAAAATAATTTAAACAGCAAATTTCTTTGGCTGTGCATAGGAAGAAGTGAGGTAAGGTGAAACCACGGGTGATTGAACTAGAGCAACTTATACTCTGTGTTTCTATGATTGTATCAAAATGAACTTGCCTATTACATACAAATATAATGCACAAAAAGATTCAATAATAATTTAAAATTAAAAAGTGTCTTATACAGATACATGCATTTTTCCCATTTTAAAGAGGAGACTAGCCAGGTTAAATAACTGAAGATTGAAGAAGACTACAATTAATTAGACAAAAAAGTTAAAAGGAGTGGGTGGGAATAAGAAAAAGGGGGTAAGAAAAGAACAAAATGAGAATAGAGAGGGGAGGAAGAGAAGTGTTGTCACCATTATGTTGTTCTACAGAAAGAAATAATGCTTTACTACCTAATGTCTCATTCAAATAAGAGAATACATAGAAAGTCAATGTCCTAGAGTTTCTTATCCTTTCTTCCTTCTTCAAAAATTTCCCATATAGTTTTCAAGATCTCAGCCTCAACCAAGTATATGTGAGGCAGCAGGTACATGGCAAAACTGAGTCATACTTGATTTGATCAAGGTGAAGTTTATAATGCCATTAAGAGCAAGGCCAGTGGTGTTGAAAAGTAAGAGTGTTAGTAAATAAAATGTTATTGGGAGAAACAAAGCATTAAAGGCTGGCCAAAGAAAGTTAATCACATCTACACATTGGGAGTGAGGGGAATGTTCTTAGTGACAGTTGCATTTGGTTTGGATTTTAAATGAATAGGTTTCAAGAGATGAGAATATCTAGCACACTGCTTTGCACTAAAATTGAGGAGGGGTTTAAGTGAGGAAAAATGTCATTAAGAAAGTAGAAGGAAGAGAGAACAATGGACAGGGCATGACAATTTTATAAGATGGTGCCAAGAAGTTTTGGGTGTCATATGTATTGAATTTTGAAATGAAAGTTTATGGATTTTCACACCATTTGAATATAAAATAGATCTTTGAAGTTCACTTCTAAATGTAACTGACACTCTTTTCCTATTCCCAGCACATAGGCACAGACAAAAACTGTAAACTCTATACAAAGAAACCAGTGTAGTACTACCCAAAGGCACTAAAGAATGACCAAATTAAGGTGGTAGAGGTAAAAGTTGAACACTTGACGAAGACAATGGCACAAGACTGAAAGAGTTTCTTCTTTATTCATCTTTTAGCATGTGAACAGGCCCCTGGATGGAGGGTTAACACCTTGTCAAAAAATCTATATTCTGACTGGCTTGCAAAACTAGAAAAAATAGTGATAGCCACATTTCATGGAAAATGAAGGGAAATGCCAGAGAGGATAGTGGGAACCCCAAGTTTTGTGGACACCTTCTGCCCACACCTCTGGCTAACACCTGAAGCAGGCGTTTGTGAGCAGATTTAAAACAGCTTACAATTAAACTTAAAATAACTGAGAACTAATCCATGAAGAGGAAGTTTCTGACAAATAACCTACTGATGTCTTAAGAAATTTTGAGAATAGGTCATCAACAGAACATGTCAATGTTTATCTGTGCATGCATGGGTGCTATATATAAAATAGTTTATTCAAATAATTGGGAAGTACCTTAGAAAAACAAAGTTCAGCCAATATGGAGTTTATATTTAAATTTGTTTATTAGTGACTCTAAACTGCCCTTCTGCTGTGTGAATTCCCCTTTGAGTGCCCAAGGTTTACCAAAAGGAGGGATGTTATCAGGTGTAGAGGAAATTTGGGAGGATCACGAAAACCTAGTGTAAGAAAACCAAGAACCAGATGGATTCTCATCCAAGATCTAACAGACCTTTAAAGAAGAGCTATTGCCAATCCTCCTCAAATTACTTGATGAAACAGGAGAGAAACACTGCCAAATTTATTCTATGAAGGCAGTATCATCCTAATACTGAAAACAAAGACAACAATGAAAGAAAACTTCAGACCAATATCCCTGATGATGTAAAATTACTTAATAAAATATTGGCAAATGTCATTCCAAAACACATTAAGAAGATAGTACATCATGATCAAGCATCTTTCATCCTTGGGGTGCAAGGTTGATTTAATATATGCAGGGTAATAAATGTAATTCACCAAATAAACATATTCAAGGACATAAAAATACATAATTAACAGATGCAAAAAAAGCAATTTAAAAACACCCAGCACACATTATTTATTTTTATTTTTTTTGCACACATTAATTTTTAAAACACTAGAGAAACTAGAGATAGAAGGAAATAATCTCAATGTTGTAAGAGATGTGCATGACAAACCCAACCAACATACAGAATGGACAAAAATGGAAAGTGCTTTCTCTAGAAGCAGGAATAAAACACCACTCCTATTCAACCTAGTCCTTGAAATTCTAGTCAGAGCAATCAGGCAAGAGAAGAAAACAAATGTATGCACATAGAGAAAAAAGGATTAAAATGATCTTTTTGCTGGTGACATGATCCTTTATTTGGAAGACCCAACAAAACTTGTAGAGTTAATAAACAAATCAACAAATAGTAAAGGAGCAGGTTACAAGATCAACATAGGTAAACTAATTGCTTTACTGTACCCTAATTGTGTATTTGTGAAAAGAAAATTGGGGAAATTATCTCATTATCTTATAACCTAAAAAATATAAATACTTGAGAATCAAAATAACCAAGGAGGTAAAAGACTTCAACAATGAAAACTATAGAACACTGAAGAAAAAAATTGAGGAACTTAGAGGATGGAAAGACCTCTCCTGTTCTTGTACAGACAGAATTAGTATTCTCAAAATGGCCATACTACCTGAAGCAATATACAGATTCAGTGTAGTCCCCATGAAATGTTAATGACATTCTTTCTAGAATTAGAAAAAAAAATAGTTTTAAAATTTGTTTAGACAATGAAGACACAGAGACCAATCAAAGCAATCCTGAGGAAAAAAAAAGAGTAATTCTGGAGATACCACAATATTCAATCTCATATTGTATAAGAGAACTTTAGTACAAAAATGCATCACATTGGCACTGAAACAAACCTGAAGACCATGGAATACAAGGGAAGATACAGACACAAATATGCAAAGATACAGTCACTTAATACTTGACAAAGGTGCTAAAAATCTATGTTGGAGAAAAGATAGTCTTTTCAACAAGTGATGCTCTTAAAACTGAATATGTGTAAGTAGAAAAATTAAACTTGATCCCTATCTCTTACTCTGCACAATAATCAACTTCAAATGAATAAAAGACCTAGGAAGTAGACCAGAAACACCACAACTGCTAGGAAAAAAAAACTAAGCCTAACACTCCAACATATTGAAAAAAGCATCAGCTTTCTTAACACAACTCTAAAGCACAGAAATAAAACCAAGTCTCAACAAGTGGAATGGCAGCAAATGCCAAAGCTTCTGCACATCAAAGAAAATGAGAGTGAAGAGAGGACCTCTCTTGGGAAAATCCTTGCCACCTGCTCTCACATAGGGAAATAATATCCAGACTATATAAAAATCTCAAAAGCAACATGAAAAATAACCAACACAACATATGCAAATATGTTCAAAATCCCTAGCAATCAGGGAAATTCAAATAAAAACTGCATGAATATTTCATCTCAGTACAGTCACAATGGCAATTATCAATAATAAAACTATTAACCAACACTGGCAAGGATATGAGAAAAAGGTTCACTTATGTATGTTTCAGGAGACTGCAAATTAGTACAAGCATTCTGGAAAACTATGGAGATCTCTCAGGAAACTGAATGAAATCTCCATATGATCCAGCCATTCCACTCCTTGGTATATAGTCAAAGAGCTAAAATCAGCACTAACAACCACATTAGTGTTTAGAGCAGCACAATTTGTAATGGCCAAAATATGAAACAAGTCCACATACCCAAATGATTGGGTAAAGAAAATGTGCATATGCACAATGTACTTTAACTGAATCATACAGAAGAATAAAATTATGGCATTTGGTGGAAAATTCATGGAACTAGAGAACACAATTCTAAGGGAAATAAGAGACCCAGAAAGTCAAGGGTCAAATTTTTTCTCTCCTGTGAATGCTAGACAAAAATAAGGGGATAGGGGAGAACCCCATGAAAACAGAAGGTATCTGTGAAGTAGAGGAAGGGCATTGAGGGGAAGGGAGGAGGGACAAAAAAGGGGATGGACAGTAGAATGAAACTAACCAAACTCAATTATGTACATGTATGAATAAAGCACAGTGAATTTTGTCTTTCTGTATGTCTATGATGCACTAATGTTTAAAAAATGTACTAATAGAAGAAAGTATATTAGAATACAGGAAAGGGAACAAGGAGGGGGAGGAGGGAAACTAAAGGCGGAAATCTAGGGATTGAAGTGGCAGAAATTATAATCTGTATTTTATAATTATATCAAAATAAACAAAATTACAGTCATTTGTTACTATAATGCACTAAAAATATTCTTTAAAAGAAACATGAAGTTATCTGGAAAGGAGAGTTTATCCTAATAAACATGAAATTCAAGTGGGATATGGAAGAGAGAGTAAAGCAAAGAAGAGACTGTTGTAGGGACAGCCAAGGCAAGGTACCGAAGATAACAGGAATCAGTTTTATTTGGCTGCAGCCAGGTTCAGAGGGCACAGCTTTTGCTGTAATCAATCAATCCCCTGAACCCCGAGTTCAGGGAATTTCAGAGTTTTATACCCAGCATGTAAGGGGAGTGGCTCAGAAATTCACAGTCTGCAGAAGTTCACACAAAAGCAGCTTTTTCTTTCAGTGTTTTGGGCAAGTTAACTCTTCAAGGACAACACCTGAGAAGGGGAGAGCTTCTTCTCCCCTTTCTTTCTTCCCCCTGCCAGCTGTTACCATGGAGCTCAGTGGGTAACTTATCTTAAAAATGTAGACATCTCTGTGAAGCCCAGCTCAAAGCCAGAGGACTTGTTTACACATTTCTACAAACTAGTATACTGTATAAATGTTGTGAAAAACTAGTAAGGCGGGTGTCCAGCACCTGGAGTGCTGATTTCTTCCCAAGTAAAACAGGGCAACATGAAAATAGGAAGTTTATCTTCATTGAACCCTTTGTAAAGACTCTTTTGCTGACAGTTCCAAAATCAGCCAAGGTGAATATTTCTGGAAAAGTCCAGTTAAGACTTTTCTGTGGAGAAAGGGGGTGCTACTACAAGACAAAAGAATGGAGAAAGTGTAGGAGCTCAGTATTTTACACTAAAAATCAGTCTGTGCTTCCAGGAAAAAAAAGCATGTAATAAGAAAAGTCTATGCTTTTCATTGAATTTTCCCATAATGACAAGCTGAAGAGAATAGTGGGCAATTACAATTCTTTGCTGAATAAAATTTTAAAAATGAATCAATGTGGTGAATAGTTAAATAGATTTCACACTGATCCTACAGTTATTTCAGAAAAAAATGATGCTTTGTATGAAAATTAAAATATGAATAAAAGAATTATGAATGTATTATGGGAGGTTTTATTTAAAAGGAGGTTTGTGAATACTAACACTTAAAAGCATAAAAAACCTTTAAAATGAGTGGAGATAATTTGTCCATTTTCTCTTTTTGGACATCTACTTATAAATTTTATCATGAAGTACTTGCATTTACAATGAATTTAAAATATAGTATTAAGCTACTTTTTCATGAATGCTACATGAATTGTTTGGCACCCAGATTGATGAACCCAGCCTAATTCCATTTTAAGTTTGGGAGCCATCTCATCACAAAGTCATGAAAAGTTAATTTCTGTTTGACTATAAATTATTATGATTTCTAAACTTTTTTGAATTTCTGCCCATGCTTTGAACTCACCCATGCCTGGATTTCTCTGACCAGATAACTACCCTCTCTTAAACCTTAGTGGAACCTCATAAATCCTGGCTCCCCCTGACCAGATAACAACCCTCTCTGAAACCTCAGCAGTGCCTCATAAATTCTAATGTTAGGATCTGAATTTACTCCCTACCTTCAAATATCATGCCACGTACATCATTAACCTGTTATCTGCCTTTGTATTATGCTTGTCAAAATCCTGTTATTTGTAAGTTCTCAAGTCACTTTCCTTTGCAACTTTCTGTGCTATAAAACTGTGTTCCTGAAAGTTGGGGTACTGATCTCTAGCCTGGGATTTTGGGTGAGATGGTTGCTGGCCAGCCTTTGTGTACACAAATACAAGCTTGCTTTAATTTGATTTAAAACGAAAGTTAGTAGTCTTTTCTTTGTGCCAGGGTTCAAAAACAATAATAACAACAACAAAAATAAAGGAAACATGAAGGAAGAGACTGTATTGCTAATTTCTGCTGGTTATAGAGAAACTACAACTATTGCTGATTTATACAACCATCCTATTCTACTCAATCTTTGTTTTTAAATTCTTAATAGAAAATTGAAAAGAAAAAATACTTCTTGGTGGAAGTTTGGATTTTTCCTTTCTACTAAGTTAATGCTTGGTATTAAAACTTTTGCTGAAATAAGTTTCTACAAAGAAGGAAAAGCATACCTATCACTTGGTTTCTGGGACACAGCCAGGTGCCTGGTTTCAGACTGCATGGGCACTGTATCTTTTGGGGTACCTATTCCATAAGGCAGGGCTGTAGGAGGTTTAAAGTGGTGGCACATTTCTTTTTATCCTTGTGTTAGGAGTGCAGTACCTCAAAGATGGTTCATTTTTCTTTCATAGAGATATTCATACCTCAGGAAAAAAAAATCTAAAATGTGAACTTAAAGCTGACTAATGCTGTGACTCTGTTTGCTACAAACTGAAATATACTACATTTCACTCTAGGAACTTGTGCTGTAAAGAAACCTAGGTAGCACCTGAATTACCACCTAGTACAATCTTATGAAGGCAATTGTATAATGCAATAGCCCAGCCAACATACTTTTGTGGGGAGTAGGGGAAAATGAAGGAAAAAAAGAATCATTAAAGTGAATTCTCTTTTGTGACATTGGAAGTTATTCTTTGATGAACTATATTGTTGTAATACCTCCCTGAGGCCTTTTAGGCTCTAGTCTCAGATTTCAAGTCTTGGTGAAATTTGCAAAGTGCTTTTATTAGAAGATAGAAATTGGTAGTGGTAGAGAGTTAATAGATGTAATTTCTTACCTAATTCTCAGGAGGAAGGACATTAAGGAATTGTATTTAAGAGCAGCACCCTCTCTTCACGTTTGTCCTCAGGATATCTTTGGGTCAAAATACAATGCAGATGAATAGTGTGCAATTTGAAAACTTAGAGAATTAGAAATGAATTGCAAATGGCAGGTGATTTCCAAAGGTTTATGCAAACTGATGCAACTGATAGTTGATGGTGAATACCAAGGGTTCTTATTGAACTTACTCCTGCAGCAACAGCAATTTCAATTTCCTCCCAGTGACTTAATTGTTATATTGCTCCATAGTATCCAATATTTGCATTAGGAGAACTGCTAGAAAGAGCAAGAATACATGTAGAAAGCTTCACAATCATGATCAAACCTGATTCTCAACTCTGACATTGGGAGTTATTCCTTCATGGACCAAAATGTGGGCATGCCTTACTGAGGCTTTTAGTCCAGGTCTCAGATTTGAAATCTATGTGCAATTTCTAAACTGCCTTTGGTATTATATGGGAAAATAGTATTGGTAGGGAGTTAGGAGATGAAATTTCTTTCTTAATGCTCAAGAGAGCATGAAAGTGTATGGTTTCACAGTAGCAAAACTTTACATTTGTCCTCAAGGTATCTGCACACATACAGACAAGTATGTGCATTTTGAAAACTCCTTATAGCAGTAAGTCAGAATTGTAAGTGGCAGATAGTTTGCAAAGAATGATGCAAACTTAATTCTCAAATGTTTTTTACCTTTAATTACTGCTGCAACAGCAGTTTCATTTTCTTCCCATGGGCATAATAGGTGCTATGCTCCCCAGCAAACGATATCTGCATTAGGAAAACTGCTAGAATGAGCTCCTGAAACAGTACATGTACAGAGCTTCAAAATGCATGATAAAACTTAATGTTCAACTCTGGCTTTGGGAGTCCTTTCTTAATGAACTACAGTATTGCCATAACTCACTGTGGTCTTTTAGAACCTCTTCTCATATTTGAAGTATATGTGTAATTTGTAAGTTGCTTATGTGGGAGATGGAAAACATTAGTTGTAGGAAGTGAGTAGATACTTTTTTTTTTAATCTAACGCACAAAGGGGCATTAAGGAATAATATTTCACAGTAACAGCCTGCCACTTGCAGTTTACTCCTATCCCTATTAGGTATTTTCAAAACTCAGGTGTTCAGATACACTGAGAAAAGCCTGAAGATGCTTTGGAAATGCAGGTGAACTCAGTACTGACTTAAAATACTTTTTTCTTAATACTCCCTTGTGCATTATGTAAGAAATTAAATTGGATTACTCTCTACCATTACCAATTCCCATCTTCTATGAAGAGAAATGTACAGATTGCACCTAGACTTCAAATATGAGACCTGGGGCTATAGAGAAGTATGGCATATTGTAGTTCATCAAGGATTGACTCCTAATGCAAGAATTGAGAATTCAGTTTGATCACACATTGTGCTGCTTTCTATATGTAACATTTTACTCTTGCTCATTCTACTAGTTTTTAATGTGGATACTCAGTGCTGTGGAGCAATGTACTTATTAAAGCCCTGGTGAGAAAGATAAATCTTCTATAGAAAAAGTAATGAATTCAGTAAGTCCCCTTTGGGAATTCAGTTGCTTTGGCATGGGGGAAACTGCCTCCTAATTTTGATTCATTCCTACCTGTATGAGGCATTTTCAAAATGCTCATATTCTGGTGTATAGAATATAGTTCTGAGTGACTCTGAAAGCCAGAACTGAAAATTCAGTTTGATGCTGCATTGTGAAGCTTTCTACATGTACCATTTCCCACTTGCTCATTCTAGTTTTTTCAAATCTGGATATTAGATCTGATGAACATTTTAACTAGGAATCCCCTGGGAAGAAAGTAAAGCCTGTCTTGCAGCAGGAGTCTATTCAGTATGACCCATTTGTGAATTAAGTTTGAACCTGCTTCTAAAATCTTCCTGACACTTTCATTTCACTCTTATTCCTATAAGCTGTTTTCACAATGCACATATTTGGCTGTATTTTGCTCAGGTCTTATGGTATTCTTAAGATAAATGTAAAGGTCTTTTTGTTTAATTTTGTTTGTTTATTTGCCATGAAAGACAATTTCTTAATCCACTTGAGTGTCACGACAGTAATTATCTCTCCAAACTCCCTCTAAGTACACTCTTGTGTCTTCTATAAAAACGGATCACAAATTACTCATAGCTTCAAATCTGAGTCCTGTGCCTAATGGGCCAAAGATATTATTGGAAACATTAAGCTTAAAACAAGGGTTGACTGCAAATGTCAGAATTAAGAATTCAGTTTGATTCTTCATTGTGAGATTTTCTCTACTTCCCACTTCCCTCCTGATTTTTCTAGCTCTTTTCTAAAGGCAGATACATGGCCCTGTTGAGCAGTGTAATTAGTGAAGCCTGTGTGTCAGCAGGAGTCAATTCTGCAAGACTCTTTTGTCGCGACCCCTTGCCCGCAAGGAAGACGCAACTCAGGAATCTTCTCTCAGCAGTTTATTCAGGTCCTTGATACTTTTTCTTCTTTCAGCTGTTTATTCAGGCCTTTGTATTGACATGTCTTTTAGCTTCTACTGCTACTCCTACTGCCACTACTACTACTGCTACTACTACTGCCACTACTACTCCTGCTACATGCCCCAGCCCTAATAAAGCAGATAAAGCCCCAATGCACAACTGCCACGTGGATCTTTCTCATAGGGTGTTTTACAGCTACGTGCCAACTCTCCCAAAATAAGGAGTTGTTTATCACAGGCCACGGCGCTTATCAGCGCCATCTTGTAATGGCGGCCACAGTACACAGAAACGGCTCACTACACTCTTTCATGGTTTCATTTGAATTGGCTTCTGGAAGATACATGACACATTTATTTCACTCCTGTTTTTATAACCTGTTTTCAAAATGTGGATATTTAGCTGTATTGAGTTCAGGATTTTTGCATTACTGTTATGGTTTAGATTTTGGTATCCTCCAAGCAATCATGTATGAGAAAATGCCTGAGAGTTTAGAGGTGAAATGATTGGATTATTATAACCTTAACCTGTTCCATACATTAATCTCTTGATGGGTATTTACTGAAAGGTAACAGTAAGGAAGGTGGTGTGTGGTTAAAATAGGTGGGTCCCTGGGGGCATGCATTTAGGTTATATATTTTGTCCACATTGAGAAGAGTTCTCTCTTTGCTTCCTGGTGGGCATGTCCTGATGTGCTCTCCTTCACCACATACCTCTAACATGCTATTCTGCTTCACCTTGAGCCCCCAGGAATGGAGCCAGCTCTCTTTGAACTGTGACTTCTGAAACTGTGAGCCACCAGGTAAACTTTTCCACCTAAAACTGTTCTTTTCAGGTCTTTTAATCACAGCAGAAAAGAAAAGCTGACTAAAAAATTGCACTTAGGATGAATGTGCATGATGTAGGATGTTGAAAGACAATTCCTTAATGCCCCCTTGAGCTTTATGAATAAATTTCATCTGAAGACTCTCTCCAAATAAAGTTCCCTGGCTTCTATAAAAAGCAGTTTACAAATTGCACATAGGCATCAAATCTGAGTCCTGGACCTAAAGGGTCCCAAAGATGTATGGGAACATTGGGATGACTCCAAATGTCAAAATAATGAATTTGGATTGATTCAGTATGGAGAAGCTTTCTATGTACCATTTCCCTCCTGCTCATTCTAGCTTTTCCAAATCCAGATATTGGGCCTGGTTGGGCCTGATTGACTATGAAGCCCCTGGGAAGAAACTGAAGCCTGTGCTGCAGCAGAATTCAATTCAAATAGGACTAATTTGTGGATTCAGTTTGAATCTGCAACCTACTTGATACTTTCATTTCACTCTTGTTCCTATAAGCCACTCTAAATTTTCACATATCCAGGGGTAATGAGGTCAGAATTTAAGGTGCCCTTAGGAAAAATTTGAAGGTTGTGCTCCCATGAAAGAAAATTTCTTTATTCCCATTTGAGCAGCTTGTAAGAAATTATCTCTGTATCCTCCCTCTATGTATAGTTTCCTGTCTCTTATGAAAAGCTTTTAGAAATTTCAATACCTGGGTCTCTTGAGCAAAGATGAGGGAGCCTAGAAACCAAGACACTGCTCTTAAAGGGAAAAGATGACTGAGCCCTAGAGAGGTTCAGGAAGTAGGAACAAATCCACCTCACCATTCATTAAGAATAAGCTCTAGGCCAGAGGAGAGTGGTGTGTTACAGGTATCTCAAGGATGTACTTGTCAGGTGCCTTGCCCCCAGTTTAGGTGGATTAATCCCTGAAACCCCTCAGGAGAGTTTGTGTGAGGCCTGTCAACTTTTGACCCTTCCAGTCCTTCTTTCCAGTGGAGTGCCAGCCAGGGGAGAACTGAATTCTGTAAAATTTGCACAAGCTGGAGTCCGTGAGCAACAAAGGCATTAGCTGGGACAGGATAGGCATCTGTGTAAGTCAGGCAAATTAGACAAGCCTTGGATTGGCTTGTCTGGGCTTTTCTGGAATAGGAAAAACATGGCAAGGCGAAGGAGGGCAAGGGAAGACAAGGCAATGGATGACTGGGCTTGGTTTGATTGGGTGTAACTAGGCTTGGCTTGGCTTCTCCTTGAGTCACACCATGACCAGGCAATGAAAAACAAGGCAAAGCAAGACAAGGCAAAGGAATACTTGGCTGGGCTGGGCTGGGCTGGGCTAAACTGGACATAGCTTAGCTTCTCCAGAGACATATGATGACAAGGCAATGAAAAGCAAGACAATAAAAATCAAGGTAAGTCAGGACTATACAAGGCTTGAATACTTATCATTACCCATGCCATGGTGACATAAAATAAGTTAAATAAAGGCAATGCTTGACTTCTAATTGATACCAAAACCATTGAAAAGCAAGGAAAGGCTTTCCCTCTATAGCAAGGCTAGACTAGTCAAGTCAAAGCTAGAAAGTGTTGGCTTACCTCCAATAGCCGAGCAATGGCAAAACAAGGAAATGAAAGGGAAGTCAAGGCAAGGCATTTCAAATAAAGGCAAAGCAAACCTAGCTTTGATTTGATAGCCATGGCAAGGCAAAGCAAGTCAAGGCTTGGCTTGGCATAGTTTACTGTACTTGTCTTCTTTATAGTAAAATAAAGTAAAGCCAAGTAAAGCCATGGAAATGTACAGATAGGCAAGGTAAGGCAAGGCATGCCTTGACTTGGCTAGAATTAGCTTGGCTTCTCTTCACATCAGGCCATAGAAAGGCAAGAGGAGACAAGGCACAGCAACTTGGTTTGATCTAAATTGGATTATAAATAGCCAAAATATGAAAAGGCAAGATAAATTAAGGGAGGCAAGAGAAGACTTTGCTGTGATTGCCTTGACTTGGCTAATCAGCCAAGGCATGGAAAGGCAATGTAATACAAGGCAAAGCAAAGTTTGGCCTAGTTTGGCTTCCTCTCAGTAGCCATGTCATGGCAAAGTAAGACAACCCAAGGCAAAGCAAGGCAAGATAAAGTCTGGCTTCCACTTGATAGTCAGGACACAGCAGGGCAAGACAACATATGTCAAAGGAAGGCAAGGTGCTGCTTGCCTTTTGCTCAATAACTACATCACATCCAGGCACCATAACATAAGCAAGGCAAATCTTGGATTGGCACATCTTCATTTCTTATGGTATGTTTATATCTGGATAGGCAAGGCAAAGAAGACTTGAAGGCATGTCTTGAATTGGCTTGACCTGGCTTTTTCTCAATAGGCAATCCATGTCAAGGCAAGGCAATAAAAGGCATGGCTCAGCTATACTTTCTTGGTTTCTCCTAAATAGCCAATCTATGAAAGTCAAAGCAAGGCAAGGCCAGGCAGACAAGCAAGAGAGGAGAGGAAAAACATGGCTCAGCCTGGTTTGGCTTGGTTTCTCCTAGAAGCCAAGCTATGGGAGTCAAGACAAGGCAAGGTAAGACAAATCTGGCCTTCTCCTTGATAGCCAAACCATGATGAAGTTAGGCGAGGCAGAGCAAAACAAAGGTAGTAAAGGCCATTCTTGGATTCATCTTGAGAGCCAAGGCATAGCAATGCAAGCCAAGACAAGGCACAGAAAGAGCTTGTTTTGCTTCCTCTGTATATTCAAATAATGGAAATTCAAGACAAGTGCATACAAGAATGAGCTAGGTCTAGCTTCCACTAATAGCCAAGCCATGATGTGGTAAGGCCAAATAAGACAAAGTTTGGATTGGATTGGCTTAGATTGGCCTGGCTTATCAATATGCCAGCAAGCAAAGCTTCCTTGACTTCCTTGCCTTTCCCCAATAGGTAAACTATGGAAATCAAGGGAAACCAGATACACAATGCATTCCCACTATGCTGAACCTATGGAAAGGCAAAGCAAGTTACAGCAAAGCAACAAGGCAATACTCGGTTTCCCCTTGATAGTCAAAACATGGAAAGAAAAGGTTTGGCTTCCTCTCAATATTCAAGCAATGTATTCTAAATAAAGACAAGCCATAGTAACTGGCCTTTCAATCTTTAGCCAAGAATTGTGAGACAAAGCAAAGTAAGGCAAGACAACAAAAGGCAAGGATAGTCAAGGCTTGGCTTTCCCTTTATGACCAAGTCATATTAATAAAGACAAGGCAAGGAATGGCAATGCCAAGCAATGTTTTCCCCTCCATTGCTAAGTGTGAGGAAAGGAGTTTGGAAAGTTTACAGATACAAGAAGGAAAAGTCTTAGATTGTTTTAAGCAGAGTTTAATGGTTAATTCTGGAGGAAACTCAGAAGACCAGAATGTCAAAAGACAGTGGACACTAAAAATGATACTCATGAGGTTTAGAGGAAAAGGATGACTCTATTAGAAATTGGACTAGAGGCCATTTGTGTTACATTCTGGTAGAGAAGTTGTCTTCATTTTGCCAATATCCCAAAACTTTCTGAGGCTGAATGGACTAATTTATCTGGAGGTAGAAATTTCAAGATAGCATAGCATTCAGGGTATATCATGGATATTTCTAGCAGTATTTGGTCAAGTTTTCTGTGATAATAAGCTGAAAGCAGATAAAAAGAATTAAAAACCTAGAAGTTTGGCAAAAAGTGACTAAAATTGGGGTTAAGGAAAGTATGGCAAAGAGATTACAACAATAACCTTCCCCAGAAACAATAGGAAAGATGACTTGATGACATCCCAGGAAATATCAAAACCACACTCATCTCAGGATCAAGGGAGTAAAAATAAAATTTTCTTTGAGAATACACCAGTGGGGCACTCTTCCTGCATAGAGAACTCTAGGAATTTGTTTTACCATGATCAGTTACCTGGGCACTCAGAGATTGCTACAGCTGTGATCCCCAGGAGGCTTTGCTTGACATGATTTTAGATCTTGGCATCAATCACAAGATGCTGATTCTGCAGGATTGCATGATTTTAGAGTTAGGGTGTCATGGAGAGTTCCACTGCTTATTGAATTTACATTGTTCCAAAAGAAGGCCTGAGAGAGTAGGCAAAGTGTAGCTGGGTCAGAGTCTCTGTGGACTGCCTCTCAGAGAGTGATGAGCAAAGAAGTGAGCAGAAACCCAAAGCTTCAGATTAAGAGATGCCAGTCACATGGGATGTCTACCACAGAAAGTTGTAGGAATTGAGAAGAGGTCAGGTAGGCTGCAATCAGAAGTCCCTGGGAGGAGGAGAAATGTTTCTCTCAGGTGGTTTCCTTGGCTTGATCTCAGGTTATGGCTGCTATGTGAAGTTTTCCATGTGTGGAAAACTGCACCCACATTTCTCAGACTGATGCATTTCTGAGGGTTCTTACGACCCAATTTTAGTGCATTAGTGCATTGTAATAATTCTCCCTGGCCACATTTATGAGATTTATTGATCAGCTCTGAGGAGTCAAGGGCTGAAAAAATGGCCCTTGTTGTACTGCTAGAGAAGCAGGACAGAGTAAAGTAAATATTTTTCCACAGAAATAGTAGACACACAGGATTTAATGCGCCAGTTTTAGGCAGTCTGAAACCATTTCTGCTAGAAGATGGTAAAGGAAATACCTAGTATTAGAATAACTCTTTTTATTATGATATTTTACTATGAGTTCTTTTTAGTAAATTGTATACATAATGGTAGGGATTCATCCTGACATTCATAAATGTGTATAACACAGTTTTTGCCATTGAAATTTCCATATTATGCCCTTTTTTCTTCCCTTCTCCCTCCCCCAATCTCCTTTCTCTACTCTAGTGGTCTTCATTCAATTTATTCATTTTTTTTAATTGATACATTTTAGCTATTTATAAAATTACAATCCATTGTGCTATATTCAGACATTCACTTTGTATTATTCTTTGACTTATAAACAATAATCAGTTATTTCTTATAGTTCTGAAGGACAGAGAGTTCAAGATCAAGTTTCTGTCATTTACATTGTCTGTCTTAGGCCTGTTCTTTGTAGTCAGTGCCTTATCTCTTCATCCTGGTGGTGGAAGGGGCTAGCTAGCTCTTCAGGGTCTCTTTCTCTTTTCCAATTTACACATTATAATTGTCTACATCTATGGACTTACACTGTTATATTTCAATCAATGAATACAATTTGCAGTGACCTACTCAGGATAATAAGTATACTTCTCAAACATTTATCATTTCTTTGTGTTTAAAACATTTATACTCCTGTGTCCTCATTTTACACAAAATAAATAATAATTTTTTGTTAATAATAGTCACCCTAATATACTATAGAACACTAGTCCTGATTCCTTCTATATACATAAATGTGTGCATGTATATATATATATATATATATATATATATATATATATATATACACACACACACACACACACATTGTCTTTTTAGTTATAAATGATGGTAGAGTCTCTTTTGACACAGTTATTCAAAGATGGAGTTATTCTTTCTAAATAGTATCCCAGTCTTGTGCATGTACACAATGTTGAGATTTTACTGTGGTGGATTTATATATGTACATAAGAAACTTATGTCAGATTCATTCCACTGTCTTTCCTATTTCTATCCCCATCTTTTCCCTTCAATATTCATTGTCTAATCCACTGAACCTCTATCTCCTCCTCTTGTTGTGTGTTAGCATCCACATATCAGAGAGACCATTCAACCTTTGCTTTTGAGAGATTGACTTATTTCACTTAGCATGATATTCTCTAGATGCTTTCATTTACCAGTAAAAGTCATAAATTATCTTTCTTTATGGCTGAGTAATAAATTTTTTTGAGGTGGTGTTCATAGCTCAGCTCCAGGCTCTGAATGGATCATGAAATTCACATTCATGGAAACCTATATGATTTTTGATGTCCCAGAAAGCCTCACTCATGAGGGCACTGCTGGCCTAACCTTTGGGAATAGGAGTTACACTCCCCTGGACAGGCTAAGGACAGTTTGATTATTCTCAGCTGGGGTTCTAGGAGCTAAATGAAGAGACTTGTCTGACTCAAAACATTAGGAGAAGAATCTGGAGACACTCAGGATTCAGTGTTCCAATGGTAGGCAACTTGACTCAATTTGTGGTAGAAAGATCTGTAAAGAAATTCATGGAAATAGGAGAAACATTTGAACAAACATGTCTAGGCCAAAAGTTGGAGGCAGGATACATAGTGCACATGGTTAGACTCCTGATCCCAGAATGGGATCCCAGTCACATTCCTGAGGTTTCTTTTGGCCCAAATGTAAATATTGCAATAATCCCTTCTTTGACAGAGTTAGAAGGGGAGAGTTCAGTCACATGTAGGGAGCCAGCAGACACATGAAGGGACTTGCCTGTGATAACGCTACATGCAGCTTAGAAAAAAAAATGACATAAAGGATTCACTAAAAAGTAGAAAAAAAATGAGAATGAAAACTTACCATTTTCAGGCCATCTGAATACCTTTCTTGCAGGAATAATGAGAAATAATTTCCAAGAATGAGGAGAAAATGTTCTCCACAGAAATGGGAGTTGCTTGGCCTCATGTTGGTGGCGGCATGTGATGCATGCAGACCTGGATCCCTGAAACTAGGATTTGGCCCCAGAAAGCCACATTCCTGAGGTTTCCTTGGTCCCAAACTTGGCTCAGTGAAATACTCCTCCCATAGTCATACTTAGGAAGTTATGAATTGAGTGCAAGTGGGATCCAGGTGCTGGATATAAAGAAAATGAAGGGTAAATAGAAGTCAAAGTTTTTCTAAAGAAATAGCATATACCAATGCTGTAAGAGTGCCAGTCTCTGATAGTCTGAGGTGGCTTCTGGCATAAGAGTGAGGAAGTAATTCCTAGGCAGAGAACAACACTTTCTATCAGGGGACAGTCTTGGCTTGACTACAGATTATGAATGGGTTGTGATGTGCTCATGTATGAAAACCTGCAATAAGTCTGATGTCTTACAAAGCCATGTTTATGAGGAGTTCTGAGGATTCTTCTGGCACATCTTTTGGACTTGTGAATTACTTCTCTTCTCCTAGACAGTTTTATAAGGAGATCTATTATTCATAGCTGAATATCCAAGGACTGGATGAAGAAACTTACTGCATCCCAACTACTAGGAGAAGCAGAAAGAGTGGAAGTAAAATTTTTGCCACAGAAGCAGGTGATACTCAGTCTCCAACTGAGCCAGCTTCAGGCAACCTGAGGCCATTTATGGGATGAAGAGGGATAAAGAAATTCCTGGAAATATAAGAAATATTTATATTAGTGAGGATGCTTGGATAGGACAAATATTTGTGGTGACATATAAAAGTTGCATGCAGGGAGATCTGTTCCTACTAGGACCAAATTGCAAAGGCACATCCCTGTAGGTTCTTATGGCCAAACATGAACACTAGAGCTATGCTTCCCCTGACAAGACTTAGAAGATTGGTCACATGTGGGTATCAGGACCTCCATAAAAGTACTTTACCTGTGATAACTCTAGGATCAGTTTTCTAAAGTTGAGATAAATTTTCTTTTAAAGTAGGTGAATCAGGATTAAAAACTTGCCTTTTACACACAACCTGAGGATATTCTTGTTACAAAAACAGAGGAAGAATGTCCTAAAAGAAGCCTAGGTTCTCCTGGTCATTGGATGTCATTGGTCTCAAGTTTGGGTCTGGGTGTGAAATTCATATGGATGGATAAGTGCACCCAGGATGAGGACTTGGAAAGTCACATCACTCAGGGTTGTTCTGGCCTATGATTTTCTTACTGGAATAATCCCCCCCTGTCAGGACTTCAGAGCTGTATTGGTCACAGATGGGAGCCAGGGGATGGACTGAGAAGTTTGCTCTGCCTTCATTACTATTAGAAGGATGGTAAGCTAAATAGAATGCTTCCCACAGAAATTGAGGGCAGCTGGGATTTAAGGTTTCTGGTTTCAGGCATTCTGAAATAATTCGTGGCAGAATAGGGAGCAGGAAATTCGGGGTGGGAGAGGGAATTTTTTCTCTGAGGAAGTGTCATTGACTTGGCCCCAGGTTGGGCTGGGAACCATGTAAGAGTGGAAACCAGCACCCAGTCTGGGGCCCCAGAAAGTCACAATCCTGAGTGTTCTCTTGGTCCAATATTGGCACATTGGATTAATAATCCTACTCTGGACAAACTTAAAAGGAATTTGATTAGGCACAGTTTGGGAACCATATGCTAGATGAAGAGATGCTGTCTTGAGCAAGTTCCTGGGAAAATCTGGTTAAACTGAAGTACACTTTTTTCCATAGGAATTGGTGATGACCAGGATATAACAGCATCAGTGTCAGGACATATTAGACAATTGCTGTCAGAATAAAGAGGAATGAATTCTTGGGAGGAGCAGAAGAGTTTCTCTGAAGTTGTGAACTTGGCTTGGCTGCAGGCTGTTGGCCAGTGGTGACATGTCCTTGTGCGGAAACTTGCATCCATACTGCTGTCCCAGAATCACATTTATTAAGGTCCTTTGGGCCCTAACTTGGGGCATTAAATTACCTAGCCAATCTAGGGAAGGTCATTAATTGCCAGCTGGTGCTCAGGGGCTGTACGAAGAGACTGGTGCCTCTTGAACTGCTAGTTCCAAGACACAGCACAACAAAAAGAATAAAGCCTAGACTGCATGCTAAGTTCTGGAGGCATAGTATTCAGGGTAACAGTGAGCCAGGCTTGGTTCTATCATTGGCAGAAGATCGGGGTTGATGCTCATGACAAAGTGTGGCATCACCTAACACCCTCAGTACCTTTGCTGGTCTCTGCCTTAGCCAAGGCCACTACAAGGAGCATAAAAGTGTCTAAATATGCACTTGAATGCAATGTAGCTTTAGTGAACTGTTGCAGCTTTCCTGCACACCCTGAACTGTGGGAGCTCCACCTCCCAGGTAAGATCATGCAACAACAACATCATAGGAACCACGCCCACATGGGTTTAGGGGGGTCTGAAAATTCCCACTGTCATACCTTCCCTTCCCTTCACACTTGTGCTTAAAAGGAGGGTTGGATTCCTAGGTTTCTGACAAGACCCTAGTTCTCCCACATTAACTGGAAATTGTCTCCTCAGATCTGCCAAGAAAATTTCCCCTGAGCCATGTGGCATTGTGTGTGCATGCAATGCCCTGTGATCTGTAAAAACTGTGAGGTGTTTAGGACTTCCTGACTTCCCCTAGGCTGTGCCTCTCTGGGAAGTTGCTTTACCACAGGACTTCTCAGCAGGTCAGACCTACGTCTAGGCCAAGGGGTGGAAATATTTCTTTATTTGTACCTTCTATTCCACCCTGGTTATATTGTGCATGTACAAATCATGATCAAAGTGAAGTTGATGCAGATATACTAATGTGCTTCTTTCCACCAATCAGAACTGTCATTCTAACTCTTATACCCATGGCACATTTTTAGTAATACCAATAGCTTCCTCAATGTACTTTCATGACAAACATTTGTTGTTTCCTTTAAAGTTCAAAACTTGTCTGGACTCATTGGTACATGCATTTAATTCCAAGTGACTCAAGAGACAGAGGCAAGAGGATTCCACGTTGAAGGCAAGTACCAGCAACTTAGTGAGATGGCCTCAAAACTAAAAATAAGCAAGGCCTGCAGATGTAACTATATTATAGACTGACTCTGTGTTCTTTTTCCAGAACTATAAAATAAATAAATAAGCTAATTAATTAAATTTAAAGGGTAAAAATATTTAAAAACGTAGGAAAAGTTTAAGTGTTTGATTACATTAGACTACAAAACCCTGGTACCACCTACTAATGATTCTCTGCTTACTCTTTTCCCTAGAGTGCTCACTGGAGGCTATGGGAGAACATATATGGAGACCTACAAGCCATTTTCAAACTACATATATTTGGCCACAATGAGCACTGGCCCTGATGCTTTCAAATGAATAATATAAACCTGGTAATGCTACAGGGAACAATTCCCAACACTCTGTCATCTTAGTAAGAACCTTCCTTTGGATCCCTCTGCCTCTTGTGATTCATTGCTTCTCATACAAGTTGTTTTCAAACTGCACATATTCAGTCAAACTATGTGGTTAACCTACTAAGCCAACACAAAGAATGTGAATCTGTTGCTATAACAGGAAAAATCACAATGACCTCTCTGTGAATGAAAGTACCTGCCTTTGAGATCTCCCAGCCAATACCCTTTCTTTGTGTGTGTTTGGGGTGAGGGGGATTACTAGGGATTGAATTTGGGGGCACCTGACCACTGAGCCAAATCGCCAGCCCTATTCTGTGTTTTTTATTCGTTGTTCAAAACGTTACAATGCTCTTGACATATCATATTTCATACATTTGATTCAAGTGGGTTATGAACTCCCATTTTTACTATGTGTACACATTGCAGATTCACATTGGTTACACATCCATGTTTATACATACTTTTATACTAGTGTCTGTTGTATTCTGCTTCCTCTCCTATCCCCTTCCTATCCCCCCTCCCCTCCCCTCCCCTCCCATCACCTCTCTCTACCCCATCTACTGTAATTCATTTCTCTCTCTTTTTTCCCTTTCCCCTCATATCCTCTTACATGTAATTTTGTATAAAATTGAGTGTCTCCTTCCATTTCCATGCAATTCCCCTTCTCTCTCCCATTCCCTCCCATCTCTCATCCCTGTTTAATGGTAATCTTCTTCTCATGCTCTTCCTCCCTGCTCTATTTTGAGTTGCCCTCCTTATATCAAAGAAGACATTCGACATTTGTTTTTTAGGGATTGGCTAGCTTCACTTAGCATAATCTGCTTTAATGCCATCCATTTCCCTGCAAATGCCATGATTTCATCATTTTTTAGTGCTGAGTAATATTCCATTGTGTATAAATGCCATTCTTTTTTTTATCCATTCATCTATTGACGGGCATCTAGGTTGGTTCCACATTCTACCTATTGTGAATTGTGCTGCTATGAACATTGATGTAGCTGTATCCCTATAGTATGCTCTTTTTAGGTCTTTGGGGAATAATCCACGAAGGGGAATAAGCTGGGTTGAATGGTGGTTCCATTCCCAGCTTTCCAAGGAATCTCCATACTGCTTTCCAGATGGGCTGCACCGATTTGCAGTTCCACCAGCAACATATAAGTGTACCCTTTTCCCCACTTCCTTGACAGCACTTGTTGTTTGACTTCATAATGGCTGCCATTCTTACTGGAGTGAGATGGTATCTTAGAGTGGTTTTAATTTGCATTTCTCTGATTGCTAGAGATGGTGAGCATTTTTTTCGTGTATTTGTTGATTAATTGTATATCCTTCTCTGAGAAGTGTCTGTTGTCCTTGGCCCATTTGTTGATTGGGTTATGTGTTTTCTTATTGTTTAATTTTTTGAGTTCTTTGTATACTACGGATATTAGGGCTCTATCTGAAGTGTGAGGAGTGAAAATTTTTACTCCTATTCTGTATTTTATTTAGAGATAGGATTTCACGGATTTGCCTAAAACTAGTCCTATATGCTGCCAGGTTCAAGGGAGCATTGGAGCGTGGGTTTCCTCTGGCCTTTCCAAACTGTATGACCCCTTGCAAAATGGTCTCCATGCCAGAAATTCTCTGTGCCAGAAATTCTGCTAATTTGTTAGGCTCAGTTTAGAGCTCTTGGTTGGTGTCTGCTGAATTCATGTACTGGACTTAGCGGCAAACTCATGGATCTAAGTTCCCAATCCAGATTGAGTGCTACTGTTGCATGGAGATACCAAAATGTCTCCATACTGGGCTTAGACAGACCCAGCTGAATTTCATGCATTTTAATGAGCAAATAGCCTCTAGATCAGCTCAGCGAAGGCTTCCCCTCTGATCCGGGGATTTCCCATGCCAAGAATTCCCCAGCACTTTTTACTATTTTTCCATTTTCTCTACTAATTTTCCTCACAATTTCCAGGGGCTCAGCTAAAATTCTATTCTCATCTTTGTCGGATGTACCCTCAGTTTCCCAGTCTTCAAGGTTATCTGACCACTATTGAGTATCAGTAAAGTGCTTTTTTTCACTCCTCTCAGAGAGAAATAGTTTTCTCACTGAGTTCAGAGTCATAGAGCTGTGAGAAAAGCCACTTTCCACTAATCCCAATGGAATATTGCTCAGCCATAAAGAAGAATAAAATTATAGCATTTGCTGACAAATGGATGGAATAGAGAATATCTTGGTAAGCAAAATAAGCAATCCTCATCCCCCTCCAAGAAAAGGCCCCATATTCTCTCTGTGGATACTATCATACAATAAGGAGCAGGGGGATGAAAGAATATACGTACAATTGATTAGAAAAAAAAACATACAGGGAAGGGAGAATGGATGGGAATAGGAAAGACAATAGAATGGATCAAAAATAACACTCCTATATTCATGTATGAATATAAGACCAATGAATCTGAGTATCATGTCCAATTGCAAGAATGGGATGCTAATTAGAATAAGTCATGCTTAATGTATGTGCAATATTTCAAAATAAAATCTACTGTCCTGTAGATCTAAAAGGAACAGTTTTTTTAATGAAAATAAATAAATAAATGAAATAACAGTAGTGGTGGACAAAGGTACGAAGGGGAAGGAAGAAAGCATGAAAAGAGGGAGTACTGAGTATTGAAATGAAGAAAACTATGTGTACTTATGAAAATGTTAACCATGATCCCACCATTATTTATAACTGGAACGCACTAAAAAACAAAAACAGGTTCAGAATTTGTCGTATTTTTTTAAATCATTGAAATTAAATAGTAGTACATTTAACTAAAAAATCTAAACGTATTATAACAACGTCAAGTCTGTAAAATATGTATTCTATGTAAATAAATTATATAAATAAATTATTTAAGACATAATTAAATAAAAACAAACTAAACACAGTATAAAAATGTAATTAATTAAGAAAAATTAAAAATAAGCCATTGAACCGGAAGTCTCCTGTCTATCAACCCCCGCCCTCACCATTGTTGCCTCTGATTCTGTAGCTGCTACCCTGAGATCACCTGGACATCTTCTTTCCTGGGCTACTGCAGAAGTCACTGCCATGCTAGAGGTCTCCTCTCTAGGCAAGGCCTCAGTTACCTCTCAGGTGAATTCCTTTACTAACTCCGAGGTAGCTGCTGCAGAACCGGAAGTGTCCTGTCAATCAACCGCCTCCTGCACCGCAACTGCCATTGCTGTCTCTGATTCTGCTGCAGCCAGTCTAAGATCACCTAGAGATCTTTTTTCTGGGTTGCCGAAGAAGTCACTGCCATGCTGGAGGTCTGCTCTCTGGGCAAGGCCTCAGTTACCTCTGAGGTGAATTTCTTTGCTAACACTGAGGTAGCTGCTGCTAAATCAGAAGTGTCCTGTCAATCAACCGCCGCCTGCACTGCAACTGCCATTGCTGTCTCTGATTCTGCTGCAGCCAGCCTAAGATCACCTAGAGTCTTTTTTCTGCGTTGCTGCAGAAGTCACTGCCATGCTAGAGGTCTCCTCTCTGGGCAAGGCCTGTTACCTCTGACGTGAATTCCTTTGCTAACTCCGGGGTAGCTGCTGCTGAACTGGAAGTCTCCTGTCAATCGGCGCCGCAACAGCTATTGCTGTCTCTGATTCCGCTGCCGCCAGCCTATTGTCACCAGGAGGACTTCTTTCTGGACAACCACAAAAGTCACTGATGTTTCTAAGGTCTCTTCTCAGGGCAAGGCCTCAGGTACATCGCAAGTGAATTCCTTTGTAACACCGAGGTAGCTGCTGTTGAACTGGAAGTCTCCTGTCCTGTCAATCATCCGCCTCAGGCACCCCAACAGCCATTGCTGTCTCTGATTCCGGTGCCGCCAGCCAGCCTAAGATCACCTAGAGATCTTTTTTCTGGGTTGCCACAGAAGTCACTGCCGTGCTGGAGGTCTCCTCTCTGGGCAAGGCCTCAGTAACCTCTGAGGTGAATTCCTTTACTAACTAAAAGGTAGCTGCTGCAGAACCGGAAGTGTCAAGTCAATCAAAGGCCTCCTGCACTGCAACTGCCATTGCTGTCTCTGATTCTGCTGCATCCAGCCTAAGATCACCTAGAGATCTTTTTTCTGGGTTGCTGCAGATGTCACAGCCATGCTGGAGGTCTCCTCTCTGTGCAAGCCTGTTACCTCTGAGGTGAATTCCTTTGCTAACTCTGAGGTACCTGCTGCTGAACAGGAAGTCTCCTGTCAATCAACCTCCGGCTACACTGCAAATGCCATTGCTGTCTCTGAATCTGCTTCCACCAGCCAGTCTAAGATCACCTGTGGGTCTTCGTTCCCGGCTGCCCCAGAAGTCACTGCCATGCTAGAGGTCTCCTCTCTGGGCAAGGCCTCAGTTACCTCTCAGGTGAATTCCTTTGCTAACTCCAAGGTAGCTGCTGCTGAACCGGAAGTGTCCTGTCAATCAACTGCCACCTACACCACAACCGCCATTGCTGTCTCTGATTCTGCTGCAGCCAGCCTAAGATAACCTAGAGATCTTTTTTCTGGGTTGCCACAGAAGTCACTGCCATGCTGGAGGCCTCCTCTCTGGGCAAGGCCTCAGTTACCTCTGAGGAGAATGCCTTTTCTAACTCCGAGGTAGGTGCTGCTGAACCGGAAGTGTCATGTCAATCAACTGCCGCCAAAACTGCAACTGCCATTGCTGTCTCTGATTCTGCAGCAGCCAGCCTAAAATCACGTAGAGATCTTTTTTCTGGGTTGCTGGAGAAGACACTGCCGTGCTAGAGGTCTCCTCTCTGGGCAAGGCCTGTTACCTCTGACGTGAATTCCTTTGCTAACTCTGAGGTACCTGATGCTGAACCGGAAGTCTCCTGTCAATCAACCGCCACCAACACCACAGCCTCCATTGCTGTCTCTGAATC
The DNA here is from genome assembly GCF_045843805.1 of Urocitellus parryii. Classification (NCBI taxonomy): domain Eukaryota; kingdom Metazoa; phylum Chordata; class Mammalia; order Rodentia; family Sciuridae; genus Urocitellus; species Urocitellus parryii. Next base: position 160,979,720 of record NC_135531.1, on the reverse strand, counting down.
CACTGCCGTCAGCCAGTCTAAGATCACCTGGAGGTCTTCTTTCCCGGCTGGGGCAGAAGTCAATGCCGTGCTAGAGGTCTCCTCTCTGGGCAAGGCCTCAGTTACCTCTCAGGTGAATTCCTTTGCTCACTCCGAGGTAGGTGCTGCTGAACCGGAAGTGTCCTGTCAATCAATGGCGGCATGCATTGCAACTGCCATTGCTGTCTCTGATTCTGCTGCATCCAGCCTAAGATCACCTAGAGATCTTTTTTCTGGGTTGCCACAGAAGTCACTGCCGTGCTGGAGGCCTCCTCTCTGGGCAAGGCCTCAGTTACCTCTGAGGAGAATGCCTTTTCTAACTCCGATGTAGGTGCTGCTGAACCGGAAGTGTCATGTCAATCAACTGCCGCCAAAACTGCAACTGCCATTGCTGTCTCTGATTCTGCTGCAGCCAGATGATTTTAGGCATCCAGCCTAAAATCACGTAGAGATCTTTTTTCTGGGTTGCTGCAGAAGTCACTGCCGTGCTAGAGGTCTCCATTCTGGGCAAGGCTTGTTACCTCTGAGCTGAATTCCTTTGCTAACTCTGAGGTACCTGCTGCTGAACAGGAAGGCTCCTGTCAATCAACCGCCACTGACACCGCAACTGAGATTGCTGTCTCTGAATCCTCTGCAGCCAGCCAGTCTAGGATCACCTGGAGGTCTTCTTTCCCGGCTGCCTCAGAAGTCACTGCCGTGCTAGAGGTCTCCTCTCTGGGCAAGGCCTCAGTTACCTCTCAGGTGAATTCCTTCGCTAACTCCTAGGTAGCTGCTGCTGATCCGGAAATGTCCTGTCAATCAACTGCCACCTACACCACAACCGCCATTGCTGTCTCTGATTCTGCTGCAGCCAGCCTAAGATCACCTAGAGATCTTTTTTCTGGGTTGCTACAGAAGACACTGCCGTGCTAAGGGTCTCCTGTCTGGGCAAGGCCTGTTACCTCTGACGTGAATTCCTTTGCTAACTCTGAGGTACCTGATGCTGAACCGGAAGTCTCCTGTCAATCAACCGCCACCAACACCTCAACCGCCATTGCTGTCTCTGAATCCACTGCCGTCAGCCAGTCTAAGATCACCTGGAGGTCTTCTTTCCCGGCTGGGGCAGAAGTCAATGCCGTGCTAGAGGTCTCCTCTTTGGGCAAGGCCTCAGTTACCTCTCAGGTGAATTCCTTTGCTCACTCCGAGGTAGGTGCTGCTGAACCGGAAGTGTCCTGTCAATCAATGGCGGCATGCACTGCAACTGCCATTGCTGTCTCTGATTCTGCTGCATCCAGCCTAAGATCACCTAGAGATCTTTTTTCTGGGTTGCCGCAGAAGTCACTGCCATGCTGGAGGTCTCCTCTCTGGGCAAGGCCTCAGTTACCTCTGAGGTGAATTTCTTTGCTAACACTGAGGTAGCTGCTGCTATATCGGAAGTGTCCTGTCAAGCAACTGCCGCCAAAACTGCAACTGCCATTGCTGTCTCTGATTCTGCAGCATCCAGCCTACGATCACCTAGAGATCTTTTTTCTGGGTTGCTGCAGAAGTCACAGCCATGCTGGAGGTCTCCTCTCTGTGCAAGCCTGTTACCTCTGAGGTGAATTCCTTTGCTAACTCTGAGGTAGCTGCTGCTGAACAGGAAGTCTCCTGTCAATCAACCGCCAGCTACACTGCAAATGCCATTGCTGTCTCTGAATCTGCTCCCACCAGCCAGTCTAAGATCACCTGTGGGTCTTCGTTCCCGGCTGCCCCAGAAGTCACTGCCATGCTAGAGGTCTCCTCTCTGGGCAAGGCCTCAGTTACCTCTCAGGTGAATTCCTTTGCTAACTCCAAGGTAGCTGCTGCTGAACCGGAAGTGTCCTGTCAATCAACCTTAGCCTCCAGCACAACCGCAGTTGCTGTCTCTAATTCTGCTGCAGCCAGCCTAAGATCACCTAGAGATCTTTTTTCTGGGTTGCTGCAGAAGTCACTGCCATGCTGGAGGCCTCCTCTCTGGGCAAGGCCTCAGTTACCTCTGAAGAGAATGCCTTTTCTAACTCCGATGTAGGTGCTGCTGAACCGGAAGTGTCCTGTCAATCAACCACCACCTGCACAGCAACTGCCATTGCTGTCTCTGATTCTGCTGCAGCCAGCCTAAAATCACCTAGAGATCTTTTTTCTGGGTTGCTGCAGAAGTCACTGCCGTGCTAGAGGTCTCCTTTCTGGGCAAGACCTCAGTTATCTCTGAGGTGAATTCCTTTGCTAACTCCGAGGTAGCAGCTGCTGATCCGGAAGTGTCCTGTCAGTCTACTGCCACCTGCACCACAACCGCCACTGCTGTCTCTGATTCTGCTGCAGCCAGCCGAATATCACCAAAGGATCTTTTTTTCTGGGTTGCTGCAGAAGTCACTGCCGTGCTGGAGGTCTCCTCTCTAGGCAAGGCCTCAGTTACCTCTGAGGTGAATTCCTTCTCTAACTCTGAGGTAGCTGCTGCTGAACCTTAAGTGTCCTGTCAATCAAACCCCGCCTGCACCGCAACTGCCATTGCTGTCTCTGATTCTGCTGCAGCCAGCCTAAGATCACCTAGAGATCTTTTTTCTGGGTTGCTGCTGAAGTCACTGCCATGCTAGAGGTCTCCTCTCTGGGCAAGGCCTGTTACCACTGAGGTGAATTCCTTTGCTAACTCTGAGGTAGCTGCTGCTAAACCTGAAGTTTCCTGTCAATCAACCGCTGCCTGCACCACAACTGCCATTGCTGTCTCTCATTATGCTGCACCCAGTCTACGATCACCTGGAGGTCTTCCTTCCCAGCTGCCTCATAAGTCACTGCTGTGCTAGAGTTCTCCTCTCTGGGCAAGGCCTCAGGTACCTCGCTAGTGAATTCCTTTGTAATTCCAAGGTAGCTGCTGCTGAACTGGAAGTCTCCTGTCCTGTCAATCAACCGCCGCAGGTACCCAACAGCCATTGCTGTCTCTGATTCTGGTGCCGCCAGCCAGCCTAAGATCACCTGGAGGTCTTCTTTCTGGGCTGCCACAGAAGTCACTGCCATGCTGGAGGTCTCCTCTCTGGGCGAGGCCTCAGTTACCTCTCAGGTGAATTCCTTTGCTAACTCCGAGGTAGGTGTTGCTGAATCTGAAGTGTCCTGTCAATCAACCTTAGCCTCCAGCAAGACCGCAGTTGCTGTCTCTAATTCTGCTGCAGCCAGCCTAAGATCACCTAGAGATCTTTTTTCTGGGTTGCCGCAGAAGTCACTGCCATGCTGGAGGCCTCCTCTCTGGGCAAGGCCTCAGTTACCTCTGAGGATAATGCCTTTTCTAACTCTGAGGTAGCTGCTGCTGAACCGGAAGTGTCCTGTCAATCAACCGCTGCCTGCACCGCAACTGCCATTGCTGTCTCTGATTCTGCTGCAGCCAGTCTAAGATCACCTAGAGATCTTTTTTTCTGGGTTGCCACCGAAGTCACTGCCATGCTAGAGGTCTCCTCTCTGGACAAGGACTCAGTTACTTCTCAGGTGAATTCCTTTGCTAACTCTGAGGTAGCTGCTGCTAATCCTGAAGTGTCCTGTCAATCAACCGCTGCCTGCACCGCAACTGCCATTGCTGTCTATGATTGTGCTACAGCCAGCCTAAGATCACCTAGAGATCTTTTCTCTTTGTTGCTGCAGAAGTCACTGTCGTGCTGGAGGTCTCCTCTCTGGGCAAGGCCTCAGGTACCTCTCAGGTGAATTCCTTTGCTAACTCCGAGGTAGCTGCTACTGAACCAGAATTGTCCTCTCAATCAACCGCCGCCTGCACCGCAACTGCCATTGCTGTCTCTGATTCTGCTGCAGCCAGTTAAGATCACCTAGAGATCTTTTTTCTGGGTTGCCGCAGAAGTCACTGCCATGCTAGAGGTCTGCTCTCTGGGTAAGGCCTCAGTTACCTCTGAGGTGAATTTCTTTGCTAACACGGAGGAACCTGCTGCTGAATCGGAAGTGTCCCGTCAATCAACTGCCGCCCGCACTGCAACTGCCATTGCTGTCTCTGATTCTGCTGCAGCCAGTCTAAGATCACCTGGAGGTCTTCTTTCCTGACTGCCTCAGAAGTTATTGCCGTGCTAGAGGTCTCCTCTCTGGGCAAAGCCTCAGGTACCTCGCAAGTGAATTCCTTTGTAATTCCAAGGTAGCTGCTCCTGAACTGGAAGTCTCCTGTCCTGTCAATCAACTGCCAAGGCACCCAACAGCCATTGCTGACTCTGATTCCGGTGCCGCCAGCCACCCTAAGATCACCTGGAGGTATTCTTTCTGGGCTGCCAGAGAAGTCACTGCCGTGCTGGAGGTCTCCTCTCTGGGCAAGGCCTCAGTTACCTCTCAGGTGAATTCCTTTGCTAACTCCGAGGTAGCTGCTGCTGAACCGGAAGTGTCCTGTCAATCAACCTTAGCCTCCAGCACAACAGCAGTTGCTATCTCTAATTCTGGTGCAGCCAGCCTAAGATCACCTAGAGATCTTTTTTCTGGGTTGCCGCAGAAGTCACTGCCATGCTGGAGTCCTCCTCTCTGGGCAAGGCCTCAGTTACCTCTGAGGAGAATGCCTTTTCTAACTCCGAGGTAGATGCTGCTGAACCGGAAGTGTCCTGTCAATCAACCACCGCCTGCACTTCAACTGCCATTGCTGTCTCTGATTCTGCTGCAGCCAGCCTAATATCACGTGGAGATCTTTTTTCTGGGTTGCTGCAGAAGTCACTGCCGTGCTAGAGGTCTCCTCTCTGGGCAAGGCCTGTTACTCTGAGGTGAATTCCTATGCTAACTCTGAGGTACCTGCTGCTGAACAAGAAGTCTCCTGTCAATCAACCGCCACTGACACCGCAAATGCCATATTGCTGTCTCTGAATCCGCTGTGGAAGCCATTCTAAGATCACTTAGAGATCTTTTTTCTGGGTTGCCACAGAAGTCACTACAGTGCTGGAGGTCTCCTCTCTGGGCAAGGCCTCAGTTACCTCTCAGGTGAATGCCTTTTCTAACTCGGAGGTAGCTGCTGCTGAACCGGAAGTGTCCTGTCAATCAACTGCCGCCTGCACCACAACTGCCATTGCTGTCTCTGATTCTGCTACAGCCAGCCTAAGATCACCTAGAAATCTTTTTTTTGGGTTGCTGCAGAAGTCACTGCGGTGCTAGAGGTCTCCTCTCTGGGCAAGGCCTGTTACCTCTGACGTGAATTCCTTTGCTAACTCTGAGGTACCTGATGCTGAACTGGAAGTCTCCTGTCAATCAACCGCCAGGAACACCACAACCGCCATTGCTGTCTCTGAATCCGCTGCCGTCAGCCAGTCTAAGATCACCTGGAGGTCTTCTTTCCCGGCTGGGGCAGAAGTCACTGCCGTGCTAGAGGTCTCCTGTCTGGACAAGGCCTCAGTTACCTCTCAGGTGAATTCCTTTGCTCACTCCGAGGTAGGTGCTGCTGAACCGGAAGTGTCCTGTTAATCAATGGCGGCAAGCACTGCAACTGCCATTGCTGTCTCTGATTCTGCTGCATCCAGCCTAAGATCACCTAGAAATCTTTTTTCTGGGTTGCTGCAGAAGTCACTGCGGTGCTAGCGGTCTCCTCTCTGGGCAAGGCCTGTTGCCTCTGACGTGAATTCCTTTGCTACTCTGAGGTACCTGATGCTGAACTGGAAGTCTCCTGTCAATCAACCGCCAGGAACACCACAACCGCCATTGCTGTCTCTGAATCCGCTGCCGTCAGCCAGTCTAAGATCACCTGGAGGTCTTCTTTCCCGGCTGGGGCAGAAGTCACTGCCGTGCTAGAGGTCTCCTGTCTGGACAAGGCCTCAGTTACCTCTCAGGTGAATTCCTTTGCTCACTCCGAGGTAGGTGCTGCTGAACCGAAAGTGTCCTGTTAATCAATGGCGGCAAGCACTGCAACTGCCATTGCTGTCTCTGATTCTGCTGCATCCAGCCTAAGATCACCTAGAAATCTTTTTTCTGGGTTGCTGCAGAAGTCACTGCGGTGCTAGCGGTCTCCTCTCTGGGCAAGGCCTGTTACCTCTGACGTGAATTCCTTTGCTACTCTGAGGTACCTGATGCTGAACTGGAAGTCTCCTGTCAATCAACCGCCAGGAACACCACAACCGCCATTGCTGTCTCTGAATCCACTGCCGTCAGCCAGTCTAAGATCACCTGGAGGTCTTCTTTCCCGGCTGCGGCAGAAGTCACTGCCATGCTACAGGTCTCCTCTCTGGACAAGGCCTCAGTTATTTCTCAGGTGAATTCCTTTGCTCACTCCGAGGTAGGTGCTGCTGAACCGGAAGTGTCCTGTCAATCAATGGCGGCATGCACTGCAACTGCCATTGCTGTCTCTGATTCTGCTGCATCCAGCCTAAGATCACCTAGAGATCTTTTTTCTGGGATGCCGCAGAAGTCACTGCCGTGCTGGAGGTCTCCTCTGTGTGCAATGCCTGTTACCTCTGAGGTAAATTCCTTTGCTAACTCTGAGGTAGCTGCTGCTGAAACCGAAATGTCCTGTCAATCAACCGCCTCCTGCACCACAACTGCCATTGCTGTCTCTGATTCTGCTGCAGCCAGTCTAAGATCACCTAGAGATCTTTTTTTCTGGGTTGCCACCAAGGTCACTGGCATGCTAGAGGTCTCCTCTCTGGACAAGGCCTCAGTTACCTCTGAGGTGAATTCCTTTGCTAACTCTGAGGTAGCTGCTGCTAATCCTGAAGTGTCCTGTCAATCAACCACTGCCTGCACAGCAACTGCCATTGCTGTCTATGATTGTGCTGCAGCCAGCCTAAGATCACCTAGAGATCTTTGATCTGGGTTGCTGCAGAAATCACTGCCATGCTAGAGGTCTCCTCTCTGGGCAAGGCCTGTTACCTCTGAGGTGAATTCCTTTGCTAACTCTGAGGTACCTGATGCTGAACTGGAAGTCTCCTGTCAATCAACTGCCACCAACACCGCAACCGCCATTGCTGTCTAGAATCCTCTGCTTCCATCCAGTCTAAGGTCACCTGGAGGTCTTCTTTCCCGGCTGCCTCAGAAGTCACTGCCATGCTAGAGGTCTCCTCTCTGGGCAAGGCCTCAGTTACATCTGAGATGAATTCCTTTGCTAACTCCAAGGTAGCTGCTGCTGAACCGGAAGTGTCCTGTCAATCAACTGCCACCTGCACCACAACCGCCATTGCTGTCTCTGATTCTGCTGCAGCCAGCCGGAGATCACCAAAAGATCTTTTTTCTGGGTTGCCGCAGATGTCAGTACCATGCTGGAGGTCTCCTCTCTGGGCAAGGCCTCAGTTACTTCTGAGGTGAATTCCTTTACTAACTCTGAGGTAGCTGCTCCTGAACCGGTAGCGTCCTGTCAATCAAAGGCCGCCTGCACTGCAACTGCCATTGATGTCTCTGATTCTGCTGCAGCCAGCCTAAGATCACCTTGAGATCTTTTTTCTGGGTTGCCGCAGAAGTCACTGCCATGCTGGAGGTCTGCTCTCTGGGTAAGGCCTCAGTTACCTCGGAGGTGAATTTCTTTGCTAACACTGAGGTAGCTGCTGCTGAATTGGAAGTGTCCTGTCAATCAACCGCTGCCTGCACTGAAACTGCCATTGCAGTCTCTGATTCTGCTGCAGCCAGCCTAAGATCACCTAGAGATGTTTTTTCTGGGTTGCTGCTGAAGTCACTGCCATGCTAGAGGTCTCCTCTCTGGGCAAGGCCTGTTACCACTGAGGTGAATTCCTTTGCTAACTCTGAGGTAGCTGCTGCTAAACCTGAAGTGTCCTGTCAATCAACCACTGCCTGCACTGCAACTGCCATTGCTGTCTCTCATTCTGCTGCACCCAGTCTACGATCACCTGGAGGTCTTCTTTCCCGGCTGCCTCAGAAGTCACTGCTGTGCTAGAGTTCTCCTCTCTATGCAAGGCCTCAGGTACCTCGCAAGTGAATTCCTGTGTAATTCCAAGGTAGCTGCTGCTGAACTGGATGTCTCCTGTCCTGTCAATCAACCGCCGCAGGTACCCAACAGCCATTGCTGTCTCTGATTCCGGTGCCGCCAGCCAGCCTAAGATCACCTGGAGGTCTTCTTTCTGGGCTGCCACAGAAGTCACTGTCATGCTGGAGGTCTCTCTGGGTGAGGCCTCAGTTACCTCTCAGGTGAATTCCTTTGCTAACTCCGAGGTAGCTGCTGCTGAACTGGAAGTGTCCTGTCAATCAACCTTCGCCTGCACCACAACAGCAGTTGCTGTCTCTAATTCTGGTGCAGCCAGCCTAAGATCACCTAGAGATCTTTTTTCTGGGTTGCCGCAGAAGTCACTGCCATGCTGGAGGCCTCCTCTCTGGGCAAGGCCTCAGTTACCCCTGAGGATAATGCCTTTTCTAACTCTGAGTTAGCTGCTGCTGAACCGGAAGTGTCCTGTCAATCAACTGCCGCCTGCACCACAACTTCCTTTGCTGTCTCTGATGCTTCTGCAGCCAGCCTAAGATCACCTGGAGGATTCTTTCTGGACTACCGCAGAAGTCACTGATATTTCGAAGGTCTCTTCTCTGGGCAAGGCTTCAGGTACCTCGCAAGTGTATTCCTTTGTAACTCCGTGGTAGCTGCTGCTGAACTGGAAGTTTCCTGTCCTGTCAATCAACCGCCGCAGGCACCCCAACAGCCATTGGTGTCTCTGATTCCGGTCCCGCCAGCCAGCCTAAGATCACCTGGAGGTCTTCTTTCTGGGCTGCAGCAGAAGTCACTGCCGTTCTAGAGGTCTCCTCTTTTGGCAAGGCCTCAGTTACCTCTGAGGTGAATTTCTTTGCTAATTCCGAGGTAGCTGCTGCTGAACTCTAAGTGTCCTGTCAGTCAACTCTGCCTGCACCACAACTGCCATTGCTGTCTCTGATTCTGGTGCAGCCAGCCTAAGATCACCTAGAGATCTTTTTTCTGGGTTGTCGCAGAAGTCACTGCCGTGCTGGAGGTCTGCTCTCTGGGCAAAGCCTCAGTTACCTCAGAGGTGAATTTCTTTGCTAACACTGAGGTAGCTGCTGCTAAATCGGAAGTGTCCTGTCAATCAACTGCTGCCAGCACTGCAACTGCCATTGCTGTCTCTGATTCTGCTGCAGCCAGCCGAAGATCACCTAGAGATCTTTTTTCTGGGTTGCTGCAGAAGTCACAGCCGTGCTGGAGGTCTCCTCTCTGTGCAAGGCCTGTTACCTCTGAGGTGAATTCCTTTGCTAACTCTGAGGTAGCTGCTGCTGAAACCGAATGTCCTGTCAATCAACCGCCTCCTGCACCACAACTGCCATTGCTGTCTCTGATTCTGCTGCAGCCAGTCTAAGATCACCTAGAGATATTTTTCCTGGGTTGCTGCAGAAGTCACTGCCATGCTAGAGGTGTCCTCTCTGGGAAAGGCCTCAGTTACCTCTGAGGTGAATTCCTTTGCTAACTCTGAGGTAGCTGCTGGTGAATGGGAAGTCTCCTGTCAATCAACTGCCACTTGCACCGCTAACTCCATTGCTGCCTCTGATTCCGCTGCCGCCAACCTGAGATCATACAGAGGTCTTCTTTCTGGAAGCTACTGACACAGAAGGAAACCACTGCCTTGGTTTCAAATGAAGCCTATAATGCTGCTGACCTTGGAGATCACCTAGAGACAATGCCCCCTCAGTTGCTATTGTAGCTACAGCTGCAACCACCACTACTGCTGACTCTCTGCCAGCAACCACCACCACTACCGCTGCTACCATAGCCTAGAGGAGTACTTCGAGGGAAACTTAAGGTTTGGTTTCATTTGGCTGCACCCATTTGGGGACACCAGGCAGTGCGTGGTCTGGGTGCCAGCAGGTCTACCACCTCATGAGCCTCTGTCTGGCGACTCCTGCTGGGACATGAGGTCCAGTGTGGGGGTGCCAGAGGTTTGCAGGAGCCTGTGGTCTTCCTGGTGAGAGTGCTGGTGACCATTGTCTTCTGCTGCTGATCTCAGAGTTGCTCCTTTGCATGAGTGTACCCCTCGTGGTCTCTCAGCAAGTATGAGTAGCATTGAGATCTTGCGACTGCAGTGTGGCCAATCCTGAGGTATCTGAAGCTCAGATTGGTGGGATAGAGGCTGGGTTTGCAAGGGCTGATCTGGGTTTGGTGATCCCAAGAGATGTCAGAGATAGGGCTGAGAAACTGATGAACACTGACAGTTTGACTTTACAGCAAGATTTATTTTATTTTATTTTTTAATTCACTAATATCTCTACCATATTTGGAACAGGTTGTTTTTTATGCATCAGTGTGTGGAAGACAATGATATATGAATGGTGTTTTGCATTTTTGTTGTATTCGTATGTCTTTAGTTTTTTTCTCTTTGTTTGTATTCTTCCTTTATCTTTTCTATTTTCTTGGACTTTCTTTCTCCAACCAACAGTCAATCTCTGTCAGTTATTATCCCACACTTCCTGTGAATTTTTACTTCTAGCTTCTATCTTCCTCCCTCGTGAATATTGCATTCTACACTACCTCTGTTCTCTCATTCACCATTTTAATCATAAATTGTTTTAGCAAATATTTTGTTTATACTATAGATAGTTATTGAACTAATTATTTTGGTTCTATGTGAGAAAGCAGTAGATGCCTTAGTGGGAGTTATTAGGTTTAAGGGAGTAATTAGGTTATAAGGTTAAGTTATTGTGTTCATTGGGTCCTGTTGATATTGGTCTTACCAGTAAAGGCAAAGCACTCGAAACCTTCAGGGACACTATAGGTCTACAGGGTAGAATTTATCTTGACTTAGATCCATACTTTTATGTAGGAAAGAACACTAACAACATGAAAAAACAAGGGAATAAAGCACCCCAAACAAACCAATATGCTTCAACTACAGAAGCCACTGATAACACAGTAGAAGAAAAGTCTAAGAAGGAGTTCAACCATATATGGTTAAACTGATATGTGAAGTATAGTATAAGGATAGAAATCAAAGAAAAATACTGGATGTGAAAGACCACTTCAATAAAGAGTTAAAAAAATAAAAATCCTCAAAATGAAGGAATTAGTAAACCAAATTATAAATTCAATTGAAAGTATCACCAACAGATTAGATAACTTGGAAGACAGAACCACAGACAATGAAGACAAAATATATAACCTTGAAAGTAGAGTTGAACATGTGGAGAAGTTGATAAGAAACCATGAACATAACATCCAAGAATTATGGTATTACATGAAAAGACCAAATTTAAGAGTTATCAGAATAGATAAAGGAGCAGAGATACAAATCAAAGTAATCCAAAATCATTCAATGATATAATAGCAGAAAATTTTTCAAACCTAAAGAATGGAATGGAAAATCAAATACAAGAAGCTTACAGAACCCCAAAAGTACAAAATTACAGCAGACCCACACCAAGACACATTATAATGAAAATGACTAACACAGAGAATAAAGATAAAATCCCAAAGGCTTTGAGAAGAAAATCAAATTACATTATAGGGGCGGTGGGGGGGGGGCAATTCAGATCCAAACTGATTTCTTAGCCCAGATCCTCAAAGCTAGGAGGTCCTGGAATAATATATTTCAAGCTCTGAAAGAAAATGGATGCCAACCAAGAATTTTATATTTAGCAAAATTTTCAAATTTGAAAACAAAATTAAAACAATCCATGATAAACAAAAATAAAAGAATTCACAACTAGAAAGCCTACACTACATAGCATTCTCAACAAAATATTCCTTGAGGATAAAGTGGGGGAAAAAGTGAAAACCAGCAAAGGGAGGATCTTTAGTAAAGTGACATTCAACCAAATGAGAAACTAAGACAAATCAAAAATCAGATATAAAATCAAAATGACATGGAATACGAATCCTATCTCAATAATAACCTTGAATGTTAATAGCCTAAAGTCATCAATCAAAAGACACAAATTAGCAGATTGGATTAAAATGTAAGATTCAACAATATGCTGTCTTCAAGAGACTCACTTCATGGGCAAAGACTTCCACAGGCTGAAGGTGAAAGGATGGGAAAAAACTTACCACTCATATGGATTGCATAAACAAGTAGTAGTTTCCACTCTCATTTCAGATAAAGTAGATTCAAACCAAAGTTAATCAGAAGAGAAAAAGAAGGGAAGTATGTATAAGCAGAATATAACAATTATAAATATTTATGCCCCAAACAATGGAACATCCATGTACATCACACAAACCCTTCTCAATTTCAAGAGTCAAACAGACCAAAATACAATAATACTGGATGATTTTAACTCACCTCTCTCACTACTGAACAGATCTTCCAAACAAAAACTAAAAGAAAATTATAGAAATAAATAATACAATCAATAACTTAGACTTAACAGACATATTTAGGATATTTTATCCATCAATGAGCAAATATATTTTCTTCTCAGCAGCACATGGCTCCTTCTCTAAAACAGATCACATTTTATGCCACAAAGCAACTCTTAGTAAATACAAAGAAGCAGAGCTAATGCCCTGCATTCTAATAGACCACAATGGAAGAAAAATAGAAATCAATGATAAAATTAAAAAAAAAAACAGAAGCTACTGTAACAAATGGAGACTAAATAATACACAATTGAATGATGAGTGGATAGTAGAAGATATCAAGGATAAAATTTAAAAAATCTTAGAGGTAAATGAGAACACTGATACAACATATCAAAATATCTGGGACACTATGAAGGTAGTACTAAGAGGAAAGTTTATTGCATTGAGTGCATTCATTAAAAGAATAAAAAGCCAACAAATAAATGGCTTAACACTACATCTCAAAGCCCTAGAAAATGATGAACAAATCAATACCAAAAGCAGAAGACAAGAAATAATTAAAATCAGAGCTGAAATTAATGACCTTGAAACAAACAAACAAAAAAAAACAATTGAAAAAAATTGACAAAACAAAAAGTTGGTTCTATGAAAAACTAAATAAAATAGATAAACCCCTGGCATGCTAATGAAGACAAAAAGAGACAAAACACAAATTACTAAAATACAAGATGAAGGAAATATCACAACGAACATGTCTGAAATGCAGAAAAAAATGGAAACTTGCAAATTTATACTCTAATAAAATAGACATCGACAAATTTCTAGAGACATACTGAATGAGGAGGTCATACATGATTTAAATAGATCAATTTCATGTAATGAAATAGAAAATGCCATCAAAAGCCTACCAACCAAGAAAAGCCCAGGACCAGATGGATTCTCAGCCAAATTCTACAAGACTTTCAAAGAATTAACACCAATACTCCTCAAAGTATTCCATGAAATTTCCATGAAACAGAAAAGGAGGGAACCCTTCCAAACTCATTCTATGAGGCTAATATCACCCTGACACCAAAACCAGATAAAGAGCCATCAAGGAAAGAAAACATAAAACCAAATATCCCTGATGAATATATATGCAAAAATTCTCAATAAAATCCTGGAAAATCACATACAAAAACATGTTACAAAGATAGTGCACCATGATCAAGTGGGATTCATCCCAGGGATGCAGGATTGGTTCAACATATTAAAATATAAGCATAATGCATCATATTGATAGATGTAATAGAATTAAAATTAATAGACTTAAAAACAAGAATCATATGATCATCTTGACAGATGCAGAAAAAGCAATTGACAAAATCCAGCACACCTTCATGTTCAAAATACTAGAAAACTAGGGATAGTAGGAACATACCTCAACATTGTAAAAGCTATATATGCTAAACCCAAGGCCAGCATCATTCTAAATGGAGAAAATTGAAATCATTCCCACTACAAACTGGAACAAGGCAAGGATGTCCTCTTTCACCACTTCTATTCAACATCATCCTTGAAACTCTAGCCAGAGCAATTAGACAAAATAAAGAAATTAAAGGGATACAAATAGGTAAAGAAAAACTCAAACTATCACTATTTACTGCTGACATGATTCTATATCTAGAAGATCCAAAAAATATCACCAGAAAACTTCTAGAACTAATACAGGAATTCAGCAAAGTAGTAGGATATACAATAAACACTTATAAATCAATCATGTTCCTATAAGTCAGCAAAGAATCCACTGAAAGAAAAATTAGGAAAATGTCTCTATTCCCAATAGCCTCAATAAATAAATAAATAAAATACTTAAGAATTAATATAACAAAAGAGGTGAAAGATCTCTACAGTGAAAACTATAGACCACTAACAAAGAAATTGAAGAAAACCTCAGAAGATAAAAAGATCTCCAATGCTCCTGGATAGGCCAAATTAATATTGTGAAAATGACCATACTACCAAAAGCATTATACAGATTTAATGCAATTTCTATTGAAATCCCATTGACATACTTCATATAATTAGAAAAAAAAATCATGAAATTTATTTGGAAAAATGAGACCCAGAATAGTTAAAAGTATCCTTAGCAAGAAAAGTGAAGCAGAAGGCATCACAATACCAGATCTTAAACTAAACTACAGAGCTATAGTAATAAAAATGGCATGATATTGGCACCAAAATAGACTTGTAGACCAATGGTACAAAATAGAGGACTCAGAAAGAAACACACATAAATATGGTTATGTCATACTAGACAAAGGTGACAAAAGCATTCACTGGAGAAAAGATAGCCTATTCAATAAGTGGTACTGGCAAAACTGGAAATTGGCACGTAGCAAAATGCAATTAAACTTCTATCTCTCACCGTAAACAAAAATCAACTCAAATGGATCAAAGACTTAGGCACTAGAAAAGAGACCCTGTGCCTAAAGTGTCTAGAAATAGAAGAAAAAATAGGCCCAAATGTTCACCATGTCAGTATAGGATCTGACTTCCTTAACAAGATTACTAATGGGTAAGAAGTAAAATCAAGAATAAATAAGTGTGATGGATTCAAATTAAAGTTTTTTCTCAGCAAAGGAAACAATAAGATGATGATTGAGCCTACAGATTGGGAGAAAATCTTTATCACATCCCCCTCCAAAAAAAAAGTAAAAAAAAAATAACACAACCAATAAACAGACAAACTGACATTTCACAGAGGAAAAAAATACAATTGATCAACAAATGTATAAAAAAAAAAGTTCAACATTTTTAACAATTAAATAAATGGCAATCATCAAGAATACAGGCAACAATAAATGTTGGCGAGGATGTGGTGAAAAAGATACACTCATACATTGTAGGTAGGACTGCAAATTGGTGCAACCACTATGGAAAGCAGTATGGAAAGTCCTCAGAAAATTGGAACTAGAACCACCATGTGACTCAGCTCTCCCACTCCTTGGTTTATACCCAAAGGACTTGAAATCAGCATAATATAGTGACACAGCCACATCAATGTTTATAGCAGCTCAATTCACAATAGCTAGACTATGGAGCCAAACTAGGTGTCTCCCTTAGCAGTTCTCAATTAAGGAACCTCTCACACAGGGGCTCCCATGGGAAGCTCCCTGGTTGCACTGCACACCTGTGTTGGGCAGCTACTATGTTGGGTTAACAATGCTGGAGAGGGGGGAAGGTTGGGATTTTGGTACCTGGCTGCTGAAGATCTGATCTGGGAGCTGCCCCCACCTAATATGGTGAGACTGTTGAGCCAAGATGGAGGCAGTCTTCTTTCAGTGCCAGCGAGTCTGGTGAGGCAGGGGAAGCTGGGCAATGGTGTTGTGCTGTGGGTAGGTAGCAGCTGAGTGATCTGCATGGGAGTAGAGTGAAGTCTTGGAGATCTGCAGATGTGTTGATAGGTGATTCTGCTAAGGTGCTCATGAGCCCTGCTTTGGCTAGAACTTTGGGCTTTGAGTCCTGCTCCAATGCCAGGTGTCCTGATCTAAAACTGAGGCTCAGAACTCTGTGCAGAATCACAGTGCTGGTGATTTTTGCAGAGAGCAGGTGTATAGGGGTCTTCTAACACTCTCAGAGATGCAGTATTCTGACTAGGTGAGATCTGGATCACAGAGCAATACAAGATGTTGCCTCCCTCTAGCCCTCCATCTTCCTCCCTCATAAATAAATAAATATCAGTGGAAAAAGTCTTTGCTAAGCTTTACACCTTGCCACCATGATCCACAATAAATCATGGACTGATTACAGATTTAAAATGGGAAATTAAATAGAAGAAAGCATATAAGGAAAGCTAATTCAATGGGAAGGGGCAGGGGGCAAGCAGAAATGTTTTTTATTATATCTGGAGAATTTACTGGCTTCTCCTCAAAAGTTTGTGTCTCTATTACTGCATGTGCTAAATTCCCCTAGAGCCATGCTAGGAACCAAGTGGATATGGGAGGGATATATAGGTTTGAGGAGACTGTGTTAAGCTAGTTTTCTTGGAGACCAGGCATTCAGCATCCTGATGTTCTGATCTACCCAGTCATCAGCCTCTGGTGTCAGGAAGGCTGCAGAGCAGGTACCCTGGACAAGTTCAGACTTTGAGCCATAACCTGGAGCCTCATCCCAGTGTCCTCAGCCTTCATGGAGGTAAACAACTACAGCTTGGAAAGGGCAGCTGTCTTGGAGGGGATATCCCCAGTGACACAGGGACAGCTGAACTGGCAGAATCTCATTCTTAGCCTGTGGGTGTCTGCTCCAGCTCAGGCAGGGTACTTCCTGGCATACTACAGGGCATGCAACATGGTGGAAAATCTCAAGCCATGACTCTGGGCTGCCTAGGACGCTAGAACCCAGGGACTCCAAAGAAGAGCTGGGCCAGAGTATAGGCCCCAAAGAGAGTGAGTCCAAACATCACTCTACCCTCTCTAAACTGCAGACTGACCCCTGGGTCTTGGGACGCCAGGTGGCCTGCCATGAATATTGGGTGCAGCAGGGTAGCCTTGGAGGTAGTGAATTTACATGCCACAGATTGTCCTTCCATAAGCTCAGGTAGGTCTTCTCCTTGCACCATGCTCAGTAAGTTTTGTTTTGGCACCATGAGGCTTAAATTTCATCTAGCTCTATCTCTGCTGCTTGCTGCTGCTACTGCTGCTCCTGCAGCAGCAGCAAGCTGTGATGTTAAGGTGAGACTTTCCTTCCCCCACCAATATTGGGATGTATTGGGCCTGAGGCAACCACTTTTACTTCCGCTCTAGCGCCACCTATAATACTGCATATCCTACACTTCCATCTACAACTGGACAGAAGAGCCAATAGCTGACTAGTAGGTGGTTGAGTCTGCCAGGAGCCAATCATTGCTGGCCTAGCTGATTCTATCCAGCAAGAGGCCACGCCCCCCACAAACAGTTCTGTTTATTGGTGTTGCCTGGCAACGGCTATTTTCCGGTGGAGAGATACTAATCTCCCAGCGGCTGGCTATACTGTTGGGCGCTTTGCAGCGATTTAGTTCAGCTAATCTTTAGTTCAAAGAATCCGAGTTGGAGGCAGAGGAAGCCCCCATGGGGAGCGAGTATCCAATGCCTCAGGATGACATCCGCCTGGAGGAAAATTGTTGTCTACTTCTCAGAAAATAAGATTTACAAATTTCACGAGGCTGTCAGAAATGGTGACTTACCTCGAGTGAAATATTTCCTAGCTCGTGGAAGTCACGTTGATGACACGGACAGAAAGAACAGGTATGGGATCTGGGAAGTCAGGGGCTGAAGGACAAGGGGCCAACTGGGGAAAGCAGGGTAATGGGTCTTCACTATTGATGCTGTGCCCATGGGGGCAGAGCAGGAGGGAGACCTACCCTTCTTTCAACAGGATACTTGACTTTCATACCCCCATGGAGCTTCTGTACCAGGCACCTGCAAACCTTGGAGGTCTAGCACCCAGGCAGACTTAATGAGCTGTAAAACAAAAACAAATCTGTAGCTGGTTTCCCAGGGGCATATAATTCCTAATTGTTAAACTAATTGTTTAACGATTAAGTACATACAGCAGTTTATTGTTAATGTACACATTTTCACAAGTAGGTCACATACATTGTAGAAAAGTGCATAATGAGAAAAAATATTACTCATAATGTAGCAACAAGAGGACTAAAAAAATTCTTCAAATATAACCCACCATCTATTGTCTACTGAGGAACCTTTATTAGAACTCTTTGAATTAAGAACATGGCTCCACGTTTGTTGTTGTTCTTTTGGTTTTTACCTTAATTCACACTAGTACATTTAGGAGGAACACTTTCACTCCTCACTAGATATTACTTATTTCTCACATGCCTAACTCACTAGTTCATCAAATTCTGAAGGATAACTTGATGTCATCTTCATTAGCCAACCAACTTCATAGCAAGGCTTGTTGAATAGCCCTGAATTTTTTGCAAATATTTCATTCACTTAAGTTACTTTTCGAGAGAGCAGACAATAGAGTTCACTGGCAGCTTTCCCACTTTCTAAGCATCAAACACATGTTGCTTTCCTAATTTTGTACCATTTCAGGCAGATTACACTTTTAAAAAAATGTGCCAAAAGCTTTCTGCACAAAATTGTTGATTCCCCTGTTCCAATATACTTTCTGAAGTTATCTCTTACTGTTTATTTGTTTATTTAAACAGAGAGAGCAGAGCATTGGTCCACAGGATCAGGCAGTGTAGGCCTTCAGTCAGAAGAACAAGAGAGCAGCAAACAGAAGGTTCCCAGGCTACACAAGCTGCCTGATTCTCCCCTAATGTCCCTTGCTCTGCCTTGTTCTCAAGTGAAAAAAGGCTATTCATAGTAGGTCTGTGCCCTGGTGACAGTGTTTGTGAAAAGGAATACTCATTGTCTCCATGGTTACCAATTTCACAAAAATTTTAAAATAAGAAATTAATTAAAATATCAGGGTTATAACATTTTTGAGTCCCTCCTGCTTGCAGTATTTAAGATCATGATGACACTATGAAAATGTTTATGTAGTGGACAAAGTCTTGCCAATCTGGGTATCAAAATACATTGTAAACTTTTATGAATTACTTCTTTGCCAACAGCCAAAATATAAGTGAGTACTTCAGGATAAAATACAAAACATGAAAATATCTGAAAGAATATTTAGTATACTAAAATTGGTGGGTAGAAACATATACTTTCTAAATGTTGCACAGAACTTAGCATCAAATCATCTATTTGAGGAGTGAGTCTTAAGTAGCTGAACCTTAAGCTGCAGAGTAAGTATAACTTCTCTGCATCCTCAAAATTTTGTAGCTCTGAAATATATTTCATTTCTTGTTAAATTAAATTCCTTCTCTTACCAGAAACACAAATATTTTTCACTTGAGCATCTGGAAAAAGAGTACATTGTTCAATATAATCATTTTGGCTTTAGCAAACTCAAGGCCATGCATTCAATCCTCACCACCAGAAATAAATAAATAAATAAATAAATAAATAAATAAATAAATAAATAATAAAAAGATTTTTAAAAGAGGTCAGAAAAAAAGAAGTCTTCTTTTAAGTTCTTTCTTTCTTGGGAAAGTTCTTGCAAATATAAAATGTATAAAGAGGCATTTGTGTTTTCTTCTAGTACATTTCTATGTAGAAGCAAAGGGGAACTTTTCATCTGTGCTTATAGATATTATTACATTTCTTATAGATATGTTTTGTTACATACATGCAATTATGGGTTAATAATTCTGTTTTAGTGGCATGCTGATAAAAAATAAAACAATTAATAAAGGTTATTACCACTGCCAAATTATTGCTTTCCTTCATAATTTGTGCTTAAAAAACTGAACTCAAGTATACTTATCTGTTGTTTTATTCATTTATACTCATACTCTGAATACCTAGTATGTAATTGACATAATGACTCTTAAGACTCTTCCTTAAAAGCTTTATGTTCGATTGATCAGAAATTTAAAACTTCAGAGATAGGACTCAATTTCAAGTAAAACTTTTCCTCTTCCATTTTAAACAGAAGCACTCTGGTGGTAGGAAATTATAAACTGCCCATTTCAAAAGTTAAGACTGTGTTAAAAACTGAACATTGGAAATGTATGATTTATGTATATCCTGTAAATATAAATATTGAATAGATTGAACCATGCTAATTCATTTGAGTCCTACATTTCCTTTAGCTTTAAATTACTTTAAAAAAAGAAAAGCAAGGATTACTATGGTTTTAATTTGGTCTTTTATTATTGTTTTATCGTTCATCTGTCCTTACCTATAGTTTTTTAACAACTAAAATTAATTTAAATGCCACTCATATGACTATAACCACTGTAGACCTCTTGTGTGTATCACATTTTACTTAAGGTAAGGTACTGTGTGATGGTCCTTTATTTCATGTATGAATAAAAAAATTGAATGCTGCCATTATACTTGTAGTGGCTTTCCAATGTCAGTGATGTCAAAATGATAGAAAAAAAGAGCATCTAAGACTAATTGAAATACATAGTCCCTATAAGATATTTGTAAAATCACTATAATAGTACTTCTTCATTAAGTGAAATGCTCTGTTGATTTATAGTAATAGTAATAATTACAATAGCCAACAATTATTGAGCTGTTGCTTGTACTAGAAACTGTTCAAACATTTTACATAGATTTTAATTTTAAGCATCACATTATTATCTCAGTAGGTAACTATGAATTTTAATCAGTATTTTATTGGAGATAAAATTTATGGATAGGAGAACTAAATAGCATGTCACAGAGGTTAAAGTAGAATTCAAGCAAATGTTGAGCTAAATTCAAGGTCCATGCTCTTTCTAGGCAAGTAGGACACTCTGGGATGGGATATAGCTCCATGGTAGAGACGTTATCTAGGAGGCTCCAGGTCCTGGTTTCTATGCCAGCACCAAAAAAACCAAAATAATAAAAAATAAAAGATCAATGGGACCAGACCCAGTAGCTCATGCCTATATTTCTAATTACTTGGGAGAATGAAGCAGAAGCATTGCAAGTTCAATGACAGCCTGGGCAACTTATGGAGACTCTGCCTCAAAATTTAAAAAAAAATCATAATAATAAAAATGGGCTTAGGATATGGCTCCTGGATTGAGTGCTCCTGGCTTCAGTCCCTAGCAGTATCCAAAAAAGAAAGACAAAAGAAAAAAATCAACAGAATAGGCTGCTCATTTATTAACTTAGTGTGTACTAACAGCTAGTAAATATTGTACTTTCTTTAGAAGATAGTAGAGGACTTGCATACTATTTAATGTTGATAATTGCATAAATAATCATGTATTTTGAGAGCATGCTTTATGAACTTCTAACAAAGCCTCTTGCTTTCATAGGACTGCTCTACATTATGCCTGTGCCTTTGGCCACCCAGAATTGGTGGCTTTTTTATTGAAGAGAAAATGTAATATTCACCTCTGTGACCGTGATGGCAACACACCATTGATGAAGGTAGATGTAGACAAGAATATTTGCAGAAAAAAAATGATAGAAATGCTTAGAAGAAAAAGTGATTAATTCTATTTAATATGATTAATTAGTAAAACATATGAAATGTTTTTCTTGGATTGTCAAAATTTACAGTTTATTTCTTGGTATAAACCCAACAGGCCCTACAATATCTGCAAGAGAAATGTGCAACTATCCTTTTAGAAAATGGTGCCGATCCAAATGCTCACAACAACCGAAATGAAACTCCTCTTCACTTTGCTGTTTCTTTGAAGAAAACATCATTAGCAGAAAAACTGCTTTCACTGAATGCAAATATAGAAGCCAGAACTACGGTATACACCAAACATGATTATTTCCAAAATATTTAAAATACGTTTGTTTTAAGTGTGACATTCTTCAACAAATGTGGATTTTTAAACAGGGCTTTCTTGATCAGAATAGTAACGTTGTTGAAATTTCTGTCCATCTTCTTCATCATTTTTATCTCATGAATTTATTTAATTTACATCTAAGCATTGTGTCCATATTTAAAATTAAGATGACTGATGCAGAAATCTGGAACCAAATGAGGTCCCCTTTGAGCCATGTTACTGTGTGGTGTGGTGGGCAGAGAGTGCCTCCTACATAGCATAGATAAGTGTTCTCTAGTTTGCGGCTGGCAAAATGTATCATTCACTCAGATGATCTATATTTCCTCAATAAATAAATATACAACTCTTGTTTTATAGTATATTTTTATAAAGAATTCATACTTTTCTTGGTATTTTTATCAATTAAAAAGAATTTGGATTGTATAACAAACTATAAAAATCTTTGAAATTTGATTAAATTTTAGAATTTAGAAATAGGCAATTTTCTTTCTTTTAAAATTATTATTATAGTTTTATAATTATAAATGGTACTTTGGTTTACTTTGACAAACTTATGTGCATGGGCCCCGAGTTTCCTCTCTTTTGTTCCTCCTTGGATTCTTGTTGATAGTTCAGGGGATTTATCTCCTCATTTGTTTGGGTTAAAGTAATGTCAGGGAATGTTTAGTTTAGCAGCACATTTTTTAAGCTGTGAACTCTTAGTGTCCCTGTGGCTTCTCAACACATGACAGAATAGGGTTGAAAGAAACAGTAGTGATAACTGTTCCAAATAATATATATACCACAGAGTTAACATTAATACCTAGATCCTGCTCTGACGTCTCAACATTAATGTAGCCATAAAGAGGAGTAGTGAATTTAGCAATTGTCAAATTATACACAATAACCATGAACTAGCTGTGGCTTTAAAGCCAATAGCAGGTGTCAGTCATATAACCTACAATACTAATGATTGTATTAGCATTAAAGGTGGGGGGCAGGAGCTACAATGTTAAAAATGCAGTTAAGTAGAAAAAAAAAGAAATGTCTTACAGAATTAGTTAAGATTTATAAGAAAGTGAACAGAGAGTGTGCAGAAGATATTTGGCAGTAATGTTTAGAAGAAGATAAGGAAAATAGAAGAAAAAAGGTATTGGAAGAGAGGGAGAGAGAACAATAGAATTTGGTTGTTACCAGAAGATAAGAGAGAATGAGAGGGCTGGGATGGTTATGCAGTCGTGGAGCACTTGCCTAGCACATATGAGGCACTGCATTTGATCTTCAGCACCACATAAAAAATAAATAAGTAAAATGAAAGTATTGTGTCCATCTACAATTAAATGTTATGTACTAAAATTATGTACAACTTTTAGTTATGTACTGATAGAGCAAAGGAAGTGGGCGTTAACCTCTTCCTGCTTTTTTTGTTACTAGTTGGAGTGGCCTAAGATTGAAGCTGTTTTACATAAGAGATATTTTCTTCTTTTCTGCATGAAGTGGGATGAGTTAGTAGTGTCCATTAGGACCAGTTTGATGCACTCCTGGGCTACCACTTCTGCAGCTTTCTTTAAGGGATGTTCTAGCTGCTGGCACTGAGATCTAGTTGGCCTCAGGTCTAATAAAGTTTTGTTGCACCTGGCTTTCTTTGAAGAAACTAGATTGACCTACTCTTAGGCTACACAGCAGCCAATTTCTTCAATGGATCTGGTTCTCAGAAGCCTCCCAAGAAATCTAATTGTGGTTCATGGGGGATGATTCTACAATCACTGGAGTCCCAAAGCATAGCCTTTTTGAATTTAGGCCTTGACTGCATTCCCCCTCAACCACTCATATTGTTGGCCCCTTTCAGATGGTCTTTGAGCTGCCAAACACAAAGGAGAAATGAATAGAACTCCCCTTTCCCCTTTCAACAGAGCATGATTTTTAAGCATGTAGTGCAGTCTCTGGATCACATGAGTTTAGTCAGTGTTTCTGATGTGAGATTTCTCTGAATCAAGACACTCCAAAGATGCAGCTTGCAATGCAAACTCCTTTACATCTCCTTGTAAGTCAACAAGTCTGTGCCAAATTCACTTCTGGCAGCCATTGGTTATGGGCTATGGCACTTTCTTTCTTCAGTTTTTTTGCACTCAAATTTTGAAATCCCTAAGTCTCTTTGAATGTCCAATATTTAATTTTGGTGAAATTTCTCCTTCACCTACCTAGGCCAAGAAGCTATATACCCACTTATTTGGTCTTTTAACACAGCACAGCTTGGAATGCAGCTTCCTTTATTCTGCTATCTTCCAGTTCTCATAAATTAGAATTTTAAACACATTTTCTTACGTATACTATAAAAATCATATTCCCATTGGAATTTTTAAAGCCTGTTTAGGTTACACATTGTTATAAATTAAAAAAAAACAATTATTCACACTGCAAGGAATACTATCTCTTTCTCTTCAGTTTTTTCCCTTAAAAATGCAATTGGTTTAGTGTCTTTTATTATGCAAAAAAAAACAGTTCATCGATATAGATCACTATGAAGGTCATCAATATGCAAAATTTCTGAATTACATTTTGCCTCAATTTATAAATTGTTTTAAGTAGCAACTAAAATGACATAAGAGTAAAAGAATCTTGAGAACCAGATGTTTATTAGGGTACCAGAATTACCATTAAAACTGAAAATATATGTTATGATCTTATTTTTATTAGATTATAATAGTTATACATAGAAGTTGAATACATAGTAGTATATATAGTCATTGTTATACTTAGTAGTTTTGTCGGGTTTAATCCCACAAAAGTATACATGCATGGAATTTGATTTCAGTTCAAGATTCAATTCCTTTCCTGACCCTCTCTCCCTCTGTCCTTCCTGTCCTCCATTGTTCTCTTTCCTCTACTCTGATAGACATATGCTCCCTTCTCTATTTATTTAGTTTTGATTGGTTCTTTTTACTTAAACAGAAAGATGAAATTTCCTGTGTTATATTTATATATGCACATAACATAATTTTTGAAGAATTCATTATTTGTTGATTCTCCTTTGTTATCCTTCTACTTGGCACCTCAATCTTCTCCTACTACACTACTGATCTTCCCTGTATCTTTTTGATATCCTATCCTTCCTTCCTCCTTTTCTTCATTTTACCATAGCTTCCACATATTAGAGAATACATTCAACCCTTGAGTTTCTGAGTTTGACTTTTTTCACTTAACATGATATTCTCCATTTCCACCCACTAACTAGCAAATTCCATAATTTAATTATTCTTTATGGGTGAGTAGAATGACATAGTGTATACATACAACAATTTCTTAATCTTTTCATCCATCAGTGGGCATCTGGGTTGATTTACAATGTAGTCATTAAGAATTGGACTACTATAAACTTGAAGTAGCTATATCACTATAGTATGCTGATTTTATTTAGTTCTTTTAAAAAATAACCAGGAGTGAAATTTCTTGGTTCTATTGTGGTTTGATCCCTACATTTTTTAGGAATATTCAAACTGCTTTGCAGAGTGAACATACTAGTCTTCACTGTTTCCAACAATGTACAAATATTCCTTTATCCACACAACCTTGCCAGCATTTATTGTTGTTTGTATTCTTGCTCATTATCATTCCAAATGGAGTGATATTATCCCTTATTGTAGCATTTCTCTGATTGCTAGAGATGTTGAACATTTGTTTATATATTTGTTGTTCATTCATTTTCTTCTTTTACAGTTCATTTGCCCATTTATTGGAATAGGTTGTTTTGGAGGTATAATGTTGTGTGTGTTATATATTCTGGATGTTAACCCCCTATTAGTTGAGTAGCTGACAGACTTTCACTGATTCCCAGGGAGAATATATTTTTGTATTCATCTTTATAACATGGAAGGTAAATATTTTTTATCTAATAATAGCAGAAAACAAAACTCATCCTTTCCTTTAAGAAAAAAGCAGCATAGTCTACTCAAAGTCTATTCTTTCAATTCAGAGCCCACTTCTTTTGTGAACAATTTGGAGCACAAATGCCTGATATTGGTATGTGGGATTCTGACACCATAAATGGAATAGAATCAAGAGGACTTGAGTAACATGAAGAAAACTTCCATGTTTATTGGAAAGTATATACCTGCAACTTTAGTTCTTCACGTGTAAATGTTTGCTATGAAAAATCAATGTCAAAGAAGTGTTAAGCAATACTAAATATATTTCTGAGGTTCTGGATATATAATGCACAGTCTTGTAAAATTTCTCTAACAGTGAATCAAGGAACATTTCTGATAAGGGTTGGTATTTCTGAAAAAGTATGTATTCTTTGGTATGTAGATTAATGAACCCTGATGATACAGAGTTAAAAATTTGGCTTATTAAGTATAATATTTAAATCCTTTACTAATTGTTTTAGGGTACAGGGATATTGAGAAAAGAGGTCTCTGTCTTCAAGAAATGACTAGAGTTTATGTGGCCACTCTAAGTAGAGGAGAGACATTGCAAAGTTAAGGGTCAGAAAATATAAAAGTGGAATGAGATGAGAAGGAAGAGGTTACTCTTAATTTACATTATTTGTTATATTATTTGTTCAGACAGCACTTTGTAAGAGGTTCAGTTCAGTTGAATAATTTTGTAAACTTTTTGTTGTTTTCTAGAGTGGCTATACACCACTTTTACTTGCCATAGAGCAAAACAGACAGCAGATGGTTGAAACACTAATTCAGAACAAAGCAAATATACATGCAGTTGACCAGAAGGGAAGGTATAGTATTTTATATACATATTATATAATTTATATAGTAACAATCACTCAAGGAAAAATGACTTGTTTAATGAGAAGGTCAATATTAACATATTTAGAATAGAGTGATATAAAAAACAAACCACAATTAAGGTAAAAAAAATCAATTATTTGAATTGAGAAATACAACTAAGTATATTAATATGATTCAAAATTATTGGCAGATATTTGTTATTAGTTTGTTGGTCACATGATTTTGTATTAACTAAAGAGTTTTACTATTACTATTAGTTTTGTAAAATATGGAGTTTTAGTTTACGTTTTGGTTTCTATTATATTTTTAACTTCTGTGTCTGATTTATTTTTCTTTTGGAAAAAGATGTATTGATCATAAATAGGCATTGGAAATTATTTTTTTTATTTGGTTGACTGTTCTAAATTGCTTTCCATGTAGAATATTGGTGTTAGTTTATTCCTAAGTGTTTATTAATTGCTACTGCCAAATGCTGTTCATTTTTAACATATTTTGGTGCTTTTGCTTTTAATTGGAAGATACAGAGGGAAGAAAGTAGCTTTAAAGAAATAAATATTTTCTTTAATAAATATAAGACATAAGCAGGTTTTAAAAAGAAAAAAAAGCCTTAGATTCTCAAACAGTTGGATTTTATTCCTAGCTTTTGTAGTACATCACCTTAATAACAATACTTATAACTAAATATATTTCCTGATATGAAAAATAGGATAATACATGCTTGAAGGATGATTGTGAAATTGTACATATTACATCGCATTCAATGTCTAGCAAATACTTATCAGTATCATTAATTGAAATAATGACTATTATTTTTATTATCATTATTAGCATGCAAATAGCCTTTTCTGCTTGACCTTTAGCTGACTGTGAGTTACAGTACATTGTGTCACACTAGGAAGGAAATAGAGCTTTCTTCATTGAAAGTTTTACCAATTTCAGATAAAAGACCTCATCATAGTTACTGTCCATTGAAGGATTTTAAGTTTGTTAACATCTCCCTCATTGGGAAAAGAGATTTCCTTTTTTTTTATTTTTAGACTTTGAGATGATTTGCAAAAGTGAATATTTGTTCTCTTAGATGTTTATGTCTATTAGTATCTGTAAAGTAAGATGTTGAATTGGGAAAATATTATAAATTAGCTCTTTGAATAACTTTATTAAAATACTTAAAGTTGAAGTTATCTCTCTTATTATAGAACAGCCCTCATGATTGCTTTGGAACAAAAATCAAAATACATAGTTGAGATGCTTCTTCAGAGTGGTATTGATGTCTGTGCTACAGATAACTTTGGGCAGATTCCATTAGTTTATGCTATTGCTAGTGGTGATAGAAGGTAAGTATTTACATTAAAATACTAATCAATATTGATTGGAGGCTGAAAATAATTAAAACTATTGCATTTTACACATGAGGTGAGATTTTTATAGTACAGCTATATGTGGAACGATAATGAGTTATTGGAGTTGATTAGCCAGGAACCCTGCAAAAGTCTAGACAAAAATAGTGATGAATGTAAGAGTCTTCTCAGAGGTTCCTTTCTTCTCCTTTTTTTTTTTTTTTTACTTTTTCCCTTATACATGCTAGTAAGTTTCTCTACCACTGAGATAACATCACTTATCAGCATCTTAGGATTCTTTAAAAAAAACTTTATCATTATGATTCCCAGTCTTATCTCTTTCATTCCAAGTATAACTCCTCACTGTGGAGTAGAAATAGTGTCACACTTTGATTTTTATAATTAGCTATTTGGGTCTTAAAATGCCCAGTTGAGCAGAAAATATTTTTACCCTCCTATGAAAGTTAGCTTTTCTACCACCCTTCTTTAATTTCCCAAGGACCTGAGAATTTCCGTAAAGTCTAAAGAGCGGGTAGAAGGACTTTTAAAATGTTAATTTTCCTCTGTCAATTCTGTTGCTGTGGTGTTGCTGTTAGAACTGGCTCTTCAGTTTGGTGATGATTAACTTTTACTACAAAATGTCCTGATTGATTCCCAATCCCTGAGTATTCATGGTAATGCACACTTAGATTTAAAAATTACAACGCTATTTTTAGTTCATATATACATATGCTTGTTTATTCAGCTATTATTCCCAAACAGCAGAATTCTGTTTTGGCAACTTGGCCTCCTAGCTTTAGCCACACACATATTAAGAACTCTGGCCCTGTCTCACAACTCAAACCTTTATGTGGAACAACCCCCATGTTAGCCTAGACCTTCCGGGTGCATTATCCTTTGAGGACTTTGTCTATTCTTGCATAATCTAATCATTCAGAACTATCAGATAGCTTCAAGTAATATCACTGAAGAGATGAGAATTTCCAATCATCTTTCCTAAAATATATGTTCCTCGAAACCTCTCATCCCTCAAGTATATTTTCTTTTACTGCAGGAGGCCCAATATTAATGTTTCCCAGGTTGGATGTGTCTAGTGATTTGCTTCCCAAAGTAAGAAAATTTCCCAAACTATTGCAATCAGTCTAAAGTTTTCAGAATATATCAAGTTCTCCCTTACAAGGAAGAGATAAGTTCTCTGAGCTTAAAGTAGATTCATTGAATCTTAGAGCGCTAAGCCTCATTATGACTTATTAGTATCCATGTGTAAAGAGGATTTGGTCTTCCAAGTCAGTCAGCTCGACATGGAGATTTAGCTTCCTCTAAAAATTATCCATTGATTCTTTTCAACTAGGTGGAGAAGAAATAGTAGCAGTCCAAGCCAATTCTTGGCATTGGTTAATTTCCCATTTTTGGTGTTATTGATTAGTTTCACAATAGGGGATGAATATATTCTCTAAAGAGATATGATACTTATAAATAAATTGTTATAAATTATTTAATGTCTAATTTGCCCTGAGACATAAAGCACAAAGAAACTACAATCAATAACCAAAATTAGAACTCAAAAGCATTTTTCAGTAATTTCAACATTTGAATATTAGAACCTGTGAAGAATACACATTGGTTTATTTGGGATTCCAATTATAGTTGAATAAAAAAATCAAATTATGCCATTATTTTCCTATTTCTTTTGACATGTTTTAATATTACCTCATTGAGTCTTCCTAACAACTTTGTAAACTAAAGTGGTACAACCCTTATTTTTTAGAAGAAGCCCTTAATTTTAAAAGAAATTAATTGTGCAAGAAGAAAGAGCTATTATTTACATGACATTTTCTGAGTTCTAGCTATAACAGTTAATATTCTTACCTATATTGTTCTCAATTCATGATCATTTTATCTTACTTTGTTTTCTTAATATAAGCTTATGGATGCAATGGCATGTGTATTTAACACAGCTACTTGGGGGAGAGAATGAGGCAGGAGAATTGCTAGAACCAAGGAATTCCAGACTAGCCTGTGCATCATTGTGAAATCCCATCTCAAAAACAAAAGAAAACCAAACAATTTACAAATAATTGTCAAGTTAATAAAATGTATGGGCTTACAGATTTGAAGTGCATAGTATAAAGCTCTGATATAAGATCTAATATTGTTTAAAATACTATTATATATTGAATGTTTAGTTATTGTTTTTATATGAATATTAAAATGCTAATTTGATTAATTTTTTATCTATAGCCTCAAGGAATTAATTCTTCAATATATGAAAGTAGAATCTAAACATCATGAAAATATCAACCCAGGTAAGACTTCTGAAAGTGAATTGATCATGATATTAATGGCTTATATAAGAAAAGTAAGAGTATGCCAGGTGCAGTGTTGGCAAGCCTGTAATCGGGTGGCTCAGGAGGCTGAGGCAAGAGGACTGCAAGTACAAAGTCAACCTCAGCAATTTTGCAAGGCCCTAAGCAACTTAGCAAGACATTTTCTCAAAAATTACAAAAGGACTGGGATGTCTATCAGTGGTTAAACTCTCCTGGGCTCAATTCCAGGTACCAAAGTAAGTAAATAAATAGGAGTAAGAAAGTTTGGATTGCAAAGGAACAATGGAAAAATTAATGTGTTACATTCATATTGTTCTTAATTTTTTCTTAATAATCTAGAATTCATGATTATTTAAGCCATTAATTGTAGGAAATTTATAATCAGAAATGATATTGTCTGAAGAAATTTTAGGCTAACTTAATCTTGGCCCCTGAAATCTTACATTTATGTGCAGAAATAAGTAAAAAATTCAAATTACTATGTTGTCTTTCCTATATAATGACATTGTAGCAAAGTGGACTTGTAATAAAAAGAGATGTTCTATTTTTATTATAGATGTCAACTCTTACTGTGTATACAAATCCGTGGATTTTACAGTGATATTTTCATACATATGTAAATAGTACTTGAATCCCAACCACTTTCCCTACTTCCATTTCTATCTGTCCCTTCATTTCTTCATCCCTTTTTACCTTTCCTCTTCCCTAATAACCCCTTTTACATTTCCTAGTCATTCTTAATTTGTTTTCAAATTGCATATGTTATAGAGAATGTGATATTTGATTTATGTTTCTGACTTATTCTGCTTAACATAATAGCCATCATTTCCACCCATCTTAAGTTTTTGTCTTTGTTTCTTTCTTTTCTCTTAAGGGCTTGAAATATACTATTTCATGTTCCCTGGCCTTCAAAGTTTCTGTTGATAACTCTTATGTTCTTCTTATGAGTTTATTCTATAAGTGGTTTGGTCTTTTTTACAACTTTCAATGTACTTTGGGCAATTTTTATAAACGAACGTGGAGAAGTTCTATTCTGGTCATGTCCATTTGGTGTTCTAAATGCTTCCTGTATCTGGACATCCATAGCATTCAAAAAATTTAAGAAATTTTCTGCTATTTTTTTCTCCAAATAAATTGCATTGCCTTTGAGCCTGTACTAATACATCATTGTCTATGTTCATAATTCATGAGTTTAGTCTATAAATCAGCTACCAAGGACTTTGTATATTCTGTTTCTTCTTCTTTTCGTTGTCATAACTAAAGGTAACATTCATCATTGCCTCTCAACTCTGATATTTTTTCTTCTGCTTAATCTAGTCTATGATTGAAAATTAGACTTATTTTTTTAATTTGAAATATTAAGCTATTTATTTCCAAGATTGCTGTTTGATTTCTTTTAAGAAGCTCTATTTTTGCACTGTTCTCTAATGCCTTGTAAGGTTTTTATTACTTTATTAATCTTCTATTTGTATCATCGTTGAATTCATACATTATTTTTAATATCTTTTTAATCCTTTTTCTGGCGTTTTGTCTACTGCAGTGTCATTGGAATCAGTTGCTAGAGAGTTATGAACATTTAGAGGATCCATGTTACCTTATTTGTTCATATTTCTTATATTTGTGCTAAATTTTGTGCATCCATGGGTATGTATGTTTCTTCTGCATTTATGTGAGAGTCTTCTTAGGAAATAACCTTCTCTTGATGATGTATCCTGGGCTACTGGTTTATTTTGTGGAGATTATTTCCAAATTATCGACTCTGTATTATATAGACTTTTATGTTTTACCTCTATTTAACACAGCTACTTGGAGGAGAGAATGAGGCAGGGTTTTGTCACAGTTTGTACTATCATAGCCTGAAGGACCAACTTTCTTTGTCAATCTTGTGACAATGGAGTCACATGATGTAGGCAGTGGATTATGTGGGCTGCATTTTTTTGTGGTCATTACTGTAGCCTTGTCAATTTTCCATCTGCAAAGGCACGGGAGAGACCTAGTGCCACAGTCCAGCTGGGAAAAGTAACCGAGAGGTGACAAGAAACTGAAGGTTGAGGCAGGAACTGAAGGTAACTGAAGTTAACTGCTTTATTGAGTAACAGCAGAGGTATATATATCTGATTTACATAAAGCATGACCCAATCAACATCATCCAATCATAGCATTGCTCCCCTACAGATACAGCAATCAGCCAATAAGGAGTCCCCACCATCTTGATGGCTCAGTGGCACTGCCTTACAAGCCACTCCTCCTGGCAAACTGCCAGGCGCCATCTTGACTTGGTCATGGCCTCCAACAACCTTGGCTGAGGTGCTGCTTGGTGCAGACTTCATACTTGCACAACTCTGTAAACAGAGTTGTTTCACCTCTCTCTGCTCATGCTATGAGGGTGGCTGCCAGACACTGGATTATAGTACATTCAATCCATACCTACATGGGTACATGTCAGCTGGGGGCTTTTATTTACCCTGTTATTTGACTTGAAGTACCTGTCAAGTTATAAGTGGGAATGTATGTCTTTGGTGGAAAGTAAGATGCATTTTTTCTTACCTTTGCTGTGGGTTTTAGAAGTTGCAAAGTACCTGCCAATGTGTTCAAGGAATGGGGCTGGATCCCCAATGCAGATGGAAGAAGACAAACAACAATAATACAGCATGAAGGAAAACTAGATATAGGTATACAGAAACAATCAACAAGAAAAAAAAGGATACCAGTAACAACAGAGAAGAAAGGGATAAAATATTTAGGATCCACTAAATTGTTAAAGGTTCATAAAAGTAAAAATTATTTTACAAAAAGAAAGAATGAGAAATTGGAAGAAAATTTTTAAAATTCTATCAAATTATGACAATAAGATAAAAATAATGAAACAAAATGACAAAGTAATAATTAAAAAGAAAGAAACACAAAGCAAAATCTAGTCAAGAATTTATTTTACATGAGTTGCATGTGCACACACTGTCCTAGTCTGTGCCCAGGGCAACGGTCAATGCCTGCATAGCAGCAAGCCCTTTATACCTGCAGAACTTTGGCATTATGAGGGTTGTGCCAGAAAGTCATATATTCTGCCTGTAGAACTATAGTCTGTGTGGGCTGGGGATGTGGCTCAAGTGGTAGCGCTCTCGCCTGGCATGTGTGCGGCCCGGGTTCGATCCTCAGCACCACATACAAAGATGTTGTGTCCCCCAAAAACTAAAAAAAAATAAATAAATATTAAAATTCTCTCTCTCTCTCCTCTCTCTCTCTCTCTCTCTCTCTCTCTCTCTCTCTCTCTCTCTCTCAAAAAAAGAAAGAACTATAGTCTGTGTGCCCAGGGATGTGGCAAATGTCTGAACTCCAGTATCTACCCAAAATATGAATTGAGATTGCTCCAAAGAGCAAATGCATTTTTTTCTATAAGCTGAATGTATTTAGTAAATAAAAATTAGTTATTTGTGTGACTAAAAAAAAAATGAGTTGTCTCATTAAAATGAGGTGAAATACTCTGTGTAATTTTTAAACTATTTTCTTGCGTAAATATGTAATTAAACTATTCATCTGTGTATTTTCAATTTCTTTAATTTATGAGAATACCTATATTCTATTGCTTTGATCTTTATCACCAATTTGGAGGTGACTGTCTTGCCATAATATATATTAACTGTTAATGATCAGCTCAGAGAGTATGTTTTTTTTTTTTTATTTAGTAACTTTTTGTGTGTACAGTACTGTAATCCAATCCTGGGCATTATGCATCTAGGTAAGTGCTCTACCACTGAGGTATATCCTTGGTCCCTAATACATATTTTTAAATTCACAGAAAAATACAGAAGGCACAGAGATATTTTCTTCTGTGCTTACTTTATTTTCACAGTCCTCCTCCATTATCAATGTCCACTACAAGGGGCATACTCTTGCTACCAATGATGAGCCTACATTTATACATTATTATCACTCACATATTTAATTTATATTAGGATTCTTTCTTGGTGCTATACAACCTGTGGTTTTTAGAAAAATGGATAATAGCATGTATTCATAGTTGTAGCTTCAGAAACAGAATGTTTTATTGTCCTTATCCTCTTCCTAATCACCTCAACACACATGTAACCCCTTCCAACCACTGATCTCTATTATATCTGGAATATTTTTTTTCCAGAGTAACCTTATATTTTAAAAGTATAGTATATTTAAAATATTAAAGTTCTAATGTAATTAAATGTAGTCATTTACAAAATACTTTTTAGTTTTTCTTTCTTTTGTGGTGCTAGTTATTGAATACATTACATCAAGTGATATAGGCACATTGTCTATGAGTGAGCTACATTTATAGCCCTTGTTTTCCAATTTTTGTTCACCAGTATAGGACATGAGGGCATACGGATTACATGCAGAAAAAGCAGGAAGTCTATAATGATTTGCCACATAATAAAAAGGAATGAAACAAATTGGATCATGCTGTACAACACAGTACTATCTGTAATATCCTACTCTACTGGGATCAGATAAAATCTTCTCAGTGGTATCTGACAATCTCAAGAAGTCATAGTTTATACAGTGGTCATCAAAAAGTATTTTACAGCCTTTCTGTAGGAAAACTTTCTAGAAAGCAAATAGTAAACATGAATTAGAATTATCTCCTCTTCAGTTGTCAGAATGAATCTTTGATGGTTTGGATGTGAGGTGTCCCCAAAAAACTCATGTATGATATAATGCAAGAGGGTTTAGAGGGGAAATGATTGGGCTAAGAGAGTCTTAAACCAATCAGTGAATTAATCCCATGATGGGATTAACTGGGTGGTAACTGAAGGCAGGTAAAGTGCAGCTAAGGATGTGCATCATTGGAGGTTTGCCTTTGATATTTTATATCTGGTGAGTAGAGTCTCTCTTTGCTTTCTGTTCAACAAGTGATCTGTTTCCCTATGCCTTACTCTTCCACCATGATGTTCAGCCTCATCTTGAGTCCCAGGGAATGGAGTTGGCAGTCAATTGACTGAGACATCTGCAACCTTCAAATAAACTCTTTCCCCACTATAATTGTTCTGGTCAGGTCCTATAGTCACAGCAATAAAAAATCTGACTAAAACAGAATCTCATTGAAATTTGCTATGTACAATTATGACTGCCCCATAGTGTATCTCATCAACATGTATATCCCCAAGGTACTAATTTTTTTTTTTAAAAAGTATATAAATAAATAACAGTTCAGTACAGTAGATGAAAGGGGACAAAGCAAGGGGGGAAGAAAAGGGGTATCTACTGGGGGCTGAATTTAAAAGAAAAAACAAAGCTGTAGAATTTGATCAAAATTAATCCTTATGTTTAAATTAAAAGAACCAATAAAAACAAAGAAAAAATAATTACATTGCCATCTGCTTGAGGTAGTATATCGAGTAAAATAATTCCATAAGTTCTTTAAATTTAGCAAATCCAACATTGTCTAAAATTATGTCCCCTTCTTTGTATAACCCCTTTGGATTAATTCATACTATATGCTTTACGTTTTTGCCATTACAAATTAATGATGTACTTCAAATAATTTAAAAAGTAATTCTAATATTTTCAGAGAAGAGTATGAAATCAAACTATTTAATTTTAACAGAACTGACATTCTTTTAATTTTTTATTATTTTTATTACTATTATTATTTCAGTTCTAGGGATTGAACCCAGGATTCATGCATTCTATGCCACACACTACCATTAAGCTCCATTCTGTATCCAATCAGTAGATTTTCTCTTGGGGGAAATGCCAAAAGAGTCACATTGTTTTGTTTCATAATTTAAATGCATTGGAAAGGATTTTTTCTCTCATCAGAGAGACAATGATTGGCACATTCTGAAAGCATAATAGTTTACTTTAATACTTTCTCATATCAGCTATTTCTACATGACAACTTGCTGCTACCTCTCTAGTACTTCTAAGTTTTCCTATGACAACAAAGTATACACCAGAATGTACAAACTCTCAAGGATGTCATCTTTTTAGTGCCCCCCCACACACACACAGCCCGCATTGGAGGTAATGCCTTGTTTGTATGACACATAAGAGAGAAAGCATCTGGAAATAAGAGAATAATATCTTCAGCAGAACAGGATTAGTGAGGGTAAACATATCAATTTCTACTTAGCTCTCCTCAAATTTAACCTGGAATGTCTATCTAAGCATTCCAATCCCTGGTCTGTTTTCTTGAGTTTTGCCATGCAGCAAAGTACACTGTCCATGCATCCACCTTCCTTGTGGTAAAGGGTTTCATTTTAACCTGAGCAGTTTTGACTGAAAATCTGGAGCTATTGTGTATCATAACAGCCTAAGAATGTTCTCTGATATTTATTCCTACTGCAATTAGTCCAGAAAAATCATGCTATTTGTTTGACACTTTCATCTCTATGCTCCTGAATCTGCTAATGATATTGTTTTCTGTCCATCTTGCAACTTTTAGATAAAAGTACAGTCATGGGACTGTTTACCTTTACTTTTAGGTATCAAATTTTGATAAATCCCATGCATCTTCCTTGAATTTAAAAAGTACAAAGTATGGGACTGAAGAGTTCTTAGTGCATTAATTTCCTATCAGAAATATAATTAATATTAATTCTAGAAAAGGCTCCATATATGGGCCTAGAGGAATACTCTATAAAAAAGCATCAGATTCTTACACTTTTAATGTTTTATGTTTTCTATTGTTGATTAAATACATGTTTTACTCTTTTCTTTATTAGTGGATGAAGAGTCTATGGATGACAATTTAAAAAGGTAAGATTTTATAGAGTAAAAAAATTGTATGATAGCTAATTATAGAATAAAGATGAAAGGAACAAATATTTGTTGAGTGTTCCAGTCTAGGATAGACAATTGTATCTAACACTTGTTTGTTAAAGTCATCGCAATGACTTTGAAAATGTCTGTGCTATTATAACCTGTTATTTGCTAATTAAGCAGTTCTCACTCATTCATAGAAGTTGACTAATTGTCCCATATTCCCACAATTAATAAGTACCAGGCCTGTAGTTACACTGTAAGCTTGCCTGGCTGACAACTTCATTGTATTGCCCTACTGTGTAGGTTGATGTCAGTGCTGTACTAGAATCAAGAAGCAGATTTGTATCATCAATTCAGAAAGTCAAAGTCAGTTGTGTGTTAATTCTGATTCATAATTTACCTGAGAAGCCTGGGTATAGAGTTTGTCCTGATATTTTTGACAGTTTCACTGATAACAAAATTTCTTTTGTTGTTCATCACAAAGCTGTGGTATCGTGTTTTCTTTATACAGAAGATCAGGCTAGTCCTGGAAAGGAATCATTTTACTTGAAGTTAAGGATACCTTTGTGTAAACCATGTTATATTAAATATATTAAGGCTCCATATAGAGAATATTTTAATTGATATCTCTACTTTCTGATTTCCCAGTTTGGTTTCCTTCAGTATTCTACCCCCATGTATCATTGACCTCTGTTTTTATAAACTGCTTATTAAATCAAGAGCTACAATTTCCTTCCTATTTACTTTTATGAAGAATTTTTCTTTATAATCTTGTTTTCTTTTTCTATGATTAAAATCTTTTCTTGAATTTTTATTTTTACTTTTTGTTGTGCTCTTTATTTTTTTAAAGTTGTGTCAATTGAATATTCATTTTTTTCCTATTGACAGAATCAAAAGCTCAGAGAATTTAAGAATTTTAAGGAATTTTCACCTATCAATGTACCCTCTCACCCTTCAATATATATTTGACATGCTGGCCAAATGATGGTCATGATGATGACCCTGAAACGTATAGATATGAAAGGGACTTTTGTGGATATAGAAAGGAATAGCAATAAGATTCAATCTGAGGTTCCTTCATGCTAACTTAGTACTTTTCCTGATTATCATTGTGTAGTAAATGTGTTCATAACAGATTAGAGAGGGTCTGTAGAAACCCAACTAAAGTGGATAAGACTGGGATTACTAAGTAAGCCCAGTGATAGAGTATCAGAGTGACACTAACAAAGGGAAGGGCAAAACTGAAGAGAAACAGCAATGTGTTGAGAAGAAATAAGGGTTGTAGAAAATCGACCAAAACCTTGGGGTTTATGACCAGTTTGATTAACACAAAATGGATATTAAGGACATAGAATATTGGAAGCTCTCTATAAAGGCCTATTAAAAATAGGATTTGAAGGAAGTCCGGATAGGTTGTTATTTTCTTGTTTGTTTAACTGGAAGATGTGACAAAATTCAAGGTTTTTTTGAAAGATGTCAAAATAATTTGAGCCACTGGGAAAAGTCTCCAGAGTTTAGAGATGTGAGAGTGGCTTAGGGACTCTAAAAACCCAGGGGACTAGAATTTGTTGGACACATGGATCTACAGCCTATAGCAAGTGTCCATTCTCCTCTACTTCTCTTCTTAACTCATTGATGTCCTTCTTATATGCACATATAGTAGATCATGAAAATAATTGACTGGAAAAGTCATCGAAGAGCTTCACTTAGGTAGTTGGGAAAATGTTTATGCTAAGGCCTGTGACTGAGACTCCATTCAGTTTGTTTCCCACAAGCAGAAAGAACTGTGACTCTTGGTCCTTTGAGTGTAACTTGTATCCAGAATCTGCATCTTCATAGAATGTAGATTTAAAGTTTAGAGGGTCCCACTGAGTCCTGCAGATGAGAGATTGGGGAGTGGAATCCCAGAAATAGGAGGATATTTAAATAATATTTAGGGAAACACAGGTATGATTACCAGTACTCTGTTTTCCTAGCAATATTTCCACTTGGGTATCTGAGGGCCTGTAAAGGTTATAGGTGCTTGCTAGTTTATGTAGATTTGAATAAACTGGGATCTATACAGGAAAAATGTATTTATAATACATTAATAATAAGTATTCCCAATAACAACATATACATTCATTTATTGACTTTGAACATTCAGTGTTCAATTTTTTTTAAGGTTTCATGTTTTCTTTTTCTTTTTTTTTTTCTGGTACCAGGGATTGAACTCAGAGGCATTTGCCCACTGAGCCATTTCCCTAGCCCTACTTTTTATTTTATTTAGATACAGGGTCTCACTGAGTTGCTTAGTGCCTCACTTTTGCTGTCTTCTTTTTGATTTTTTTTCTTCTTTGCAATGGGGACAAAACCTAGGGGTGCTTGAACACAGAGACACATCTCCAGCCCTATTGTTTTGTGTTTTGTTTTGAGACAGGACGTCACCAAATTGTTGGGGGCCTCACTAATTCACTGAGACTGTCTTCAAATATGAATACTCCTGCCTCAACCTCCCAATTTGCTGTGATTACAAGCATGCATCACCACACGCTGCACAATGGGGTATTTTCAGTAGGTGATATCCATGCTGAAGAACTAATACCACCATTTTAAACTAGTTAGGCTTTGATCCATGGATAA
This sequence comes from Urocitellus parryii, assembly GCF_045843805.1. Lineage (NCBI taxonomy): Eukaryota > Metazoa > Chordata > Mammalia > Rodentia > Sciuridae > Urocitellus > Urocitellus parryii. The sequence continues at coordinate 160,940,430 of NC_135531.1, read as the reverse complement.
CCAAGAAAGAAGCCACTGTGTTTCTTGCTACCTTGTCTTGGGTTATAAAATGGTGTTCCACTTAAGGTTAAAAAAAGTGTGTGTGTGTGTGTGTGTGTGTGTGTGTGTGTGTGTGTGTGTGAGCTATTAATTGGATTTTAAGTTCAGCCTTCAAGACAGGCAGTTTCTGAGAATAAGTTATTCTCATGTTCTGCCAATACATTGACTGTCAGTCTGAAATGGAATTAAGACTACCTTCATTGAATATTTCATAGTTTAATAAAAGTGGAGGCAGAAAGAGCTTTATAAAACAGAAGTTATGTTTAAATCATATCAGTCAAGAAATACAATTTAATAAAGTTAAATCTAAGTTTTTACCAGAGTTTATTAAAAATACTATCCACCTACTTTATTATACATTTTTGCTTTACAGGATTTCTAATAAAACTGATTCTGATGATAATTGTCTCACCTTGGATGAGGCCATCTATAAATATTATGACAAGGTAAAATGATTTTTGTGAAATCAATTTTCTTGCTCTGAATTTTTGGTTGTGTGGTGTTAAAACTTAGCAATGGTTTCCTAATCTATTTTATGCAAATTTGCTCAGACAGAATCATTTTAAGAGAATTATGTTGATATTTTTTAACTTGTAAAAATGCCAATGTTCCCTTGAGGAGTTTAGTTTGGTGGGGGATTGAAGAACCAAGGTACTGGTAAATACATATTGATAGAAAAATCGCATCAGGAATAAATTTCATATTGCAGAAGCAATAGGAAATTTGGTCAAGGAATTTTTGTTAGATTTACATTAGTGTGACTGTAAATCATAATTACATGATTTATACTACTCGTGCAAAAATTAGTTTTTGTAGAATCAAGAAATTTCCCTCATGCCTTTAATTTGAAATAAATAAGGCACATTGGATAGAGTTTTTTTTTTATTAGACCCTTTATATTTTATTCAATATATTTCTTGCAGGCTTTTTCCATTATTTCTACCATTGGCTCCATTTTTACACTAAAGTAACATTAGAAATTATGGAAACATACACATTTATAATAAGTATATTAATGTTTAGGTTAGGGGCTGCAGTTGTTGCTCAGTGGTATAGTACTTGCCTACCATGTACTGTGAGGCAAGGGGTTCAATCCTCAGCATCATATAAAACTAAGTAAATAAATGTATAAAAATATAATAACATTATAAAAATGTTTGCATTAAAAAGGGATTTCTTCATGCTTTCTGACTCTTACCACTAAGAGTATATTTAAAAGTCTTTATCTAATTGAAAAATAGATATATTGTGAAAAATAATAACCACTACTGGAAGCATAGACAATCAATAACTATATGATAAGATTTTAGATTTATATTTTTTGTATCATAGTGTTTTAAAATATTCAAATGCTTATGTCACATTCTGAGATCTCATATTTTAGAAGTTTTTTACCTAGGTATTTAAATATTCATTTAAAAGCTTTTTAAATTTTAATAAGCTAGTCAAGGCTACTAAATATATTTGCATATATCCTGGAGTAGCTACAATATAGTTCAAACATAAGAAAATAGCTTCTTAATTTTTTTGAACATGAGTAATTGTGTAAAAACAGATGAAAAAAAGTCTTTCTTCTTCTTTTTCTTTTCTTTTTGGTACTAAAGATTGAACTCAGGGGCACTTTACTGCTGAGCCACATCCCAAGCCCTATTTTGTATTTTATTTAGAGACAGAGTCTCACTGAGTTGCTTAGAACCTCTCCATTGCTGAGGCTGGCTTTGAACTTGCGATCCTCCTGTCTTAGCCTCCCAAGCCACTGGGATTACAGGGGTGCACCACCACACCTGGCTTAGAAAAAAATTTCTATAGAATGAAGTGTTCTAAATAACATAGCATGCATGAGATGACTATTATTTAACTACTGAATTCTAAAAATATGCTTTAAGTTTGAATTTTCTTTTGATATCTGGGATGTATAAATTCAGGTGTGTTATCTTGAATTAGTGCCATAAAGAAGAAGCAAACTAGTCAGGGAAATTTCATAAATATGAAAGTAGGAACCAGAATATTCTTCAAGCATCCTCTCATTATGAGCACAGATTTGGACCTAAGATGAACATTTGTTTCTCACTCCTTGTTTACTTTTTAAAATTATTTACTCCAAGACTCAATATTCTCTTGAAGAAAAAAACTTCTCTTCATTGTATGTTCTTTGAGTCATCTCTGTCTCCATTCTTTGGTTATTTGGTTAATCTTTCCATTTAGTAACTGTGAGGTTTTCATTCAGTGCTATTGCCCCCACAAGGTTGTTTTTGTCATTCTTCTCTATCTTGGAAGGCTCAACATTTATATTAACATGTATTTTTAGCTATTTAATACACAAGATGGACAGAACTCATACTGTTTGTGATTTCTATCAGTTTTATTTATAAGATACTCTTAAAGCTTAGGTCTCATATTTTCCCTCAAGAGATAATTTATGCCAATATAAGTCACAGACACACATTAAAAATATCACACATAATTATTTTAAATTTCTAAAAATTTTTTTTTCTCAAAAGCACTCTAAACTACGGATGGCTCCAATTTCATCCTAGGTCATTTGGATTAATAAAATAATTTAATGGATGTCAGTATTTGTGAAATTATCTTGGAGGTAAGGGGAATAACATTTTGGAGATCTCTCATCATCCTCACCCCATGAGCAGACATAGCTTAGTAAGTGGCAAGATTAAATTGAATTTACATTGGAGTGGCTCAGAAACATGTTCTCCTTCTCTTGTATCCTGCAGTAATGGAAAATATTAAGCTAATTTTTCAAATTTGATGCATATTACACCTAAACATTTTTTTCTTCCTAGGATATCCCCAAAGAAAATGGAGAATTACCTCACACTTCTAATGAATTGAAGAATGATGGTAAAATATTTTAAGAGTATCTATTGCAAGCTGATTATTGATTTAAAATTATGGAGCTTTTTCTGTACTCTCTATTTTGTTTTTATTTTTGTAGAAGAAACAAATGAAACTGAGGAACCCAAACTTAAAACATTACCTGGAAACTGTGATGTTGATATTAAAAAGAAAAACGTGATTGAAATCACTCCTGTGGAGGAAATCGGTATAAAGAACTATAACAGTAATTTTTCTTCCTCAGTTGGCTCAAAGGTAAGATTTTTTTAAAAAATTATTTTTCTTATTGTTTTTGCATATCATCTCTCATATACACACGATACCAAACAGCCTAGAAATACATATAAGGCCATAGAGTCCTAATAACAAGGATAGCAACAGTTTTATCTATACCATTAACAATTATAGAGTGTGGTGGGACTAATTGTCAGGATGGCCTTAGGCCTGAGCCTAAGCAGCTCCATTTTAACTTCATTTTAAAAGACCTTCAGTTTCACCAGGCACATCCACAGATCCCTCCAGAATGGCCTCAAACAATTTACTTCCCCTCACCCTGATAAAAAAGAGTGAAGCCTCTGGCAGGCTGTCCTCATCTGATAAGAGGGAAAGGCCAGAGGATCAGGGTGGAGACCACCAGACCAGATGTTTCTGATCCCAGGATAAATAATGTCACTAAGAAATCCAGTGGTAGCTCATAAGGATTAAAAAGGGGGGTCAAAAGCCCCCAAATTTAGTATAAATGATAGAGCAAATAAACAGGGATTCATCCAGCTGAAACAAGGATGAACTGGAGCTGGAGAGCCTTCTGAGGACCTGACATCCCATCACTTGTCATCATTCCTGAGCCTTTGTGTGATCCTCACCACTCTCAAACTCTACTGCCTCTTCTGGACCTTGGTAAGAGCCACAGCTCCTCCCTACAACCCCTTCCTCAATCAGTCTTCTGCTCCACACCAGGAAAGCCTGCCTTGGTTCTCGACCTGATCACCAAGGTCTGAGTGAGTGTGCATCCGCTGGAAGCAAATCACATGTTAACTTGTAAAAAACCTTATTTAAAATGATCTCTAACTTTAATAGCTGATAAGAAGTGATATGTGATAATGTACAATGTACAAAAAATAGGCACTAGTGATTCCAAAATTAATATTAAAATATATAGGCAAAAAATGGACTGAGAATAGTGGTGCATGCCTGTAATTCTAGCATCTTAGGAGGCTAAGGCAGAAGGATCATGAGTATAAAGCCAACCTCAGCAACTTAGTGAGGGGCTAAGCAATCCTTGAGGCTCTATTTCTAATTAAAATATAAAATGATTGGGGATGTGGCTCAGTGGTTGAATACCCTGAGTTCAATCCCTGGTGCCAAAACAAACAAACAAAAAAAGTGGTGGAGGGGCAAAGGAAGGAGAATGAAGACAAAAATCACAAAATAAAAATTAAGAAGATACAGATGTGAGACAACAAAGCAAGTGCAAAGAAAACCAATAAAACAATAAAAGATCATATGAATTGGAAAGATAAAAACTAATTAGAAATATAAAAATCACAAAAATACAAGAAAAGTATATAATTTCTCTGTGCTGATATAATTAAAATGTAGACACTTGTTTCCACAACTTCTAGTTGTATAATATAGCAGATTGCAGAGGTTTCTGTGGAGCAACTATATTTATGCTGTTTTTTTTCTCAATTCTAGCCCAAACAGTCCAGAATTTTTTTTGGAGAAGTTAATGTGAAATCCTTTCATCCTTGCCTACCAGGGAGTGTTATGGAACCCTTTCCAGAACAGGAGGTGAATAACAAACTATATATATATATATATATATATTTGTGTATATTATATATTATTATATAAATAATATATATAACCATAGGAGTGTGGTCATAATAGAAACTGTCAACAAAACTGTCACGCAAGGAGCCTATGGGCCAGTTTGCACTGAAGACTCCCAATTCCAGAGTTTGACTGTCTGTGAGTTTCAGGGATATGCAAGATTCTAGACCCCTATGGGGCTTGCTCCATCTCTAAGCATTGTAGAGGTGGACTGATTTCAGGATCCATGTTTGGTTTGTGAAAATCTAGACAACAAGTTCTCTATGAAACTCTTCCCAGCTCTCCCTGAATCTTCTACCTCACAAAACCACCCACGACATATCTCTGTTCCTGTCTCTAATCTCAAAACACCAATTTAAAAATGGAATTATCCCCACTGTCCATCATTTTACAGACTTGCCAAGCAGCAGACCACATCCCTGTTGACCAGAGTTTTCAGCACATCCCTGTTAATCTATGTTCTGATCCTGGGCAAGTAGGGTGGAAATCCATAATTCCAGTATAGAGAGGTGGTCACTATGTCTTAGAGGTCTAAAACATGAAGATGATTCTCTTACAGAGAGTCACAACAATGGAATCTTTCTAAAGGGGGAGCCCCCTCAGTGCTATACTTGAATTACATAGGAAGTGACTAATATTGTTTCAGAGGAAGAAGTAAGGTTTATTCCTTCAAATGCCTCTGAGCACAGTAAGGTGGTCAGACATGAAAGATCAGCTCAACTCTGTGGAGAGTCTAGCGCCAACTTTTCTACTAGAACCAACCTATCAGATTTCCTACAGCAACATTTAAATGAAACTCACCTCAGCTTCTAAACCTTGTATAGACCATGTGACTATGAATGACTACAGCATCCCAGAGGTTCCAACAGATCTTTGTCTCAGTTTCTCTTTTAGACATAGTCTGATTCTTGTTGTGGGTGCCTCCTGAACTAGTGAAATCATATCATAGTGGGGTATTATAAATAAAAGAAAGTAAAGACTGGGATTTCTGATCTCCTGTGAAGAAAGCAGAGAAAAAGGACACTGAGTGGAAAATATTCCTGGACAAGCACTTTGATATTTCTGGGGAAAATCTGTAGTACACGTATCCTCCCTTGACATCTCAGGAAGAAACAAACTTCCTCGTTTGTGGAAACAGTTTATTGGAATTTAGATGAACATGATTTTCTTGAAATTGCAGAGAGTCTTGGCTCACATGAGGGGAGCTTCCCCTCTTTGAACCAGCCAGTTTTCACCTAACACTGCTGCAATCTATTTCTTATTTTAACATTATTATTATTATTATTATTATTATTTCCAATTTTTAAAATATAATATTTATGTACTTCATTGGCCCTGCATTTGCACTCCAGTTTATTTTCCTACAGCCCTCTATCTCATTGCAAAGGCATACACTAGTTGATTTGACTCAAATTCAGGGTGTAGTCACTAAGCACACTGTGATTTTACACCACCATTTTTCTTCCATGGTATACCTTTTTGTAGTTTTTTCTTAAATGGAGACTCTATTTATTGCGTACTCTCATATTAAGGTAAAATAAAGACACTTTTTTTCTTACAACTTCATCATATTATAAAACTAGTTTTCCATTCAATAAATGTTTCCAAAAGAAATATAGGTCTCTTTTCTTAATGATATATACATATATATGTATATATATTTTCCCTGTGGTCCTTCTCTTCTGGTTTATAAGCTCAGTAGCCAAAGGAAGGTAAAATTTTCCCTATTTGCAGAGAATATGTGAGCTTATGGTATAAAATGTGTCAGTTTTCAATGTGTAATTTTCTATTTATTAAATCTAATTGATTTCAACCTGGGTTATTGGGTCTCACCTTATTGATTAGGAAATCTTTATGCAACTCATTATTGATATTCTTTTTTGCCAGGATATGTCTCTGAGTCCTCCTCAGAAATACAGTGGTCTTTTATCTGGTGATGCATTTCAAAGAGTGGAATGGGGTATAACTAGACATATAGAAGGTAAGAACATGTATTGTAAAATAACATTGGCTATGATCTTCATTTAAAACATGGACACTAATAGATTCAATTAGTTGAAGAATTGACCTTAATAAGTATGTAGTAAGAAAAAAAAGTGAAATGGTAATACGTAGTATATCTTATTAAATTTTAGCAACAGATTAAATATTATGTGTCTCTAGTGGAGTTGAATTCCATTTCAAGACCTGTTTAGATCAGAGGAAAGTTTGGAAATAAAGAAGGGGTGGGGAGAAGAGAGAATCAAGAATACGAAAGATAAAGATCACAGACCAAAAAAAAAAAAAGCAAAAGAAAAAGAAATAAGTGCACATTGTGAAGGGAGGTAAATTCAGATTAAACATTAGAAAGTGGAAGAGCAGAGCATGAGATAAATTTGAGTTTTTAGTACCAAAACTGTTTTGAGAGATACAGTAAAATTTTACAACAGCTGTTTTCTTAATCAATATTGGAAAGTAACGAAGGAATGAATGCCAGAAATTAAGAGCTACATTTGGTTTGCCATAAGTAAATGTATGCCATAATTACTTCCTAGGAAAGTAATTATGGTTAAGAATAATATAATCTGGAAATTAAAAGGGTAGGATATATCATAAAATGATCAGCAAAGTATAACCTGATAAGATTTTCATTGTAAAGATTATGAATGCTAATACACCTACAATTTGGGGAACAAAATAGGAGGATTTCAAAGAGGCAATTTAAGTTAGAGGAATTGCTAGAAGATTAATTACACCAAAGAATGCTCAAATTCTAGCAAATCATATGTTGGGGACCGTATTCAAAATGCACATTCTCACTCAACATGAGTTGCTTACATTTCTAAAACATTTAAAGATGGTTCCAATTTTCTTTACCCACATACTACATTCTGAGTTGCAAGGGAATGACCTACACTTTAGAAAGTCTAAAATGAAGAGCCATTTTTGTTAGTTCAGATATAACAAGATACAGTGAAAGCATAAATGTAGTTATTATTCCCAGCATGTCTCTGGGCAAAGGAAAAGGGAAAAAAGAGGAAGTTATAACAATTATATTTCCATCCAAGTATTGTGACACACCTATAATCCCAATGAATCCAGAAGCTGATGCAGGAGGATTGTAAGTTGAAGGCCAGCCTCAGCAAATTAGTGAAGCCATAGCAATTTAGCAAGAACTTGTCTCAAAAATAAATAAATAGTGCTAAGGATGAGGCTTAGTCATATAGCACTTCTGGGTTAAATCTCAATATGTATATTTTAAGATACAGTTGCTGAATGGGAAAGAAATAGTAGTAGGAATAATCCAAACCAAGAATGTAAAAGGAAATGACTCAAGACCAAACTCTAGAAAATTCTTTTTGAAAATCTAAAGGGAAGGGGAAATAAGCTGGGTAACTTCGAGTGTAATGAAAAGGAAACTGAGAGGATGCATTTTAGCTGCCCCAGCTTTTTAAATTTTGTTCATTTTATTAAACTTCTTTCTACACATGATACTGAAACTTTTCTATTCTCTGTATTTTTGGAAACATTCCCTCCATTCTTGCCTGCATGAACTTCACACTACACTGTTGCCTTCTCATTAATTTAATTTCACATTACCAGTCATTAATGCTAAGGTTAAAGCTTCCATTATCCCTTGAAATTATCTATATTCATGCACAGGCCCTTCATGTCTACCTGCCCACATCATTGAGATTGGTCTAGTTAGATATATGACCATTGGCCTTCTTTAGAATGTGGATGTCCAACCATCCTACATTTCTTGGGAATCTACTATGATAAAAATTCTGCCCAACTGTGTTTCTTTATCCCTTTCCCTGCCTGTGCTGTCCTCTGTCATTACTCCTCACCCATCCCTATGTGGTCATACAAATACTGACCCATTTAAACCTTCTATATTCTTACCATTTCCTGCCTCTGGTTGATAATCTCACTCCTTAAGTCTGTCTTCAACCCAACCTCCAGAAAAGCCACCTTTTTCTCCCACTTCCTCTTACCAAGAACTTATTAGTTATGAGTTCAAATAGATAAGACTGTTGACATCAAGGTGATATATAAAAACATTCCCAATAATCTAGGAGCAAATGAATTAGATTTATATAGGTAATTTCACAGATCAATTTGTGTGTCCTAAGTATAATAGTTGTTGGATTGCTAAGGTAGCCCCAAGGCAGGGGAAAGCACTTTGTACCAGGAAGAATAGCCATAGTCCTAAAGGACTGAACAAATAGATTAACTTCTAAAAGAAGAAAATCCAATTTGTCAGAATAGTGGAAAAAACATTTTAGGTATAAAGGTATTCATTGACAAAGGTTTGGAAAATATCAGTCATGAAGAAAACAATATTGATGAAGAGTGGTTGTTGAAAAGTTATTATTATGAGGAGAAAATAGCAAACTGTGAATTTTGATATTTTGCTTTTTTTAAGTATTTCTGGGAACTTTTAATTTATCTGGAGTTGATAATTCTTTGAGTTATTTTTATGCATTAAACCTGTTGACATCTAGTTTTTCCCGGATGAGTTTTGAAGTTTTGGTTTAATAAAAGCATTCCAAAAAGTGGTAAATATTTGCTGGATCCAGTTGGTTCCACCTAAATACAGCATCTTAGGAGGCTGAGTTGGGTGAATGGCATGATTCAGGACACCCTGAACACTTTAGAGTGACCCTATTTCCAAGTACAATAGGTTTGGCTATACCACTCCTTGATAGAGTGATTGCCAAGGTGGTAAAACTCCCTGAATAAAACTGCAAGATATGAACACACACACACACACACACACACACACACACACACACAAGTAGTTTAAAAAATAAATGATCATCTAAAATAAAACTTATTATTAATTTTTAATTTGATAGACTGTCAGACTTTCTAGGAGTCCTTAGTAACTTAAGTAAACCTGTCCATTTTTCAGAAGATAAACTATTAGATGTAACATCAGAGGAAGAAGAAGAAAGCCTTTTTGGCACTGAAAATAATCAGCCACAGGTATGTAAACATGTGAATTTGAATTCTTGATTTCATCCTGTTTTTCTTACATTCAGAATGTAAATTAGGTCAAATGAAATGACCTTTTGGAAAACTCTTTGGAAATCTAAACATCATAAATTAATATTTAGGTCTAGTACAATCTAATTGGTCATAAATCTGAAAATAACATTGGAAATCATGGCAACCTATAAATAAATTTTATCCTAGTAATTGAGCCAACTTTTTCTGAATATTGTTTGTGTTTTCATTTGTATAACCTTATTACATGATGAAAACATTAACTATGAGACTTATGAATAACTAGTTGAAATTATGAACATATGTAACTGTGATTGCCACTGATATAATTAATATTAAATAACAGTTATTCCCAATAGCTCAAAATTTTAATTTCACATTACCAGTCATTAATGCTAAGGTTAAAGCTTCCATTATCCCTTGAAATCATTGTCTATGTCGAGGAAGACAATAGGCTTTTTGATCAAATAGAAACCTTCTAGAAAGGGACCTTTATGTACAAACAGTAATTTTCCAGTTCATTTTCTTTTCATGTAGGATATTAATAAATATTACTAAGCATTTTATCCTAACACTTTAGTGGATGTTAGAAAAAAGAGTTCTTGGGCTGGGGATGTGGCTCAAGTGGTAGCGTGCTCGCCTGGCATGCGTGCAGCTTGGGTTCGATCCTTAGCACCACATACAAACAAAAATGTTGTGTCTGCGAAAACTAAAAAAATAAATATTAAATAAGAAAAATAAAAAAGAGTCCTTGGATGCATCAGGGAATTATGAAATTTTGGAGATGTCTTATTACCTTGTTTTCTCATGTAGTCTGTTAATAATCTGAAGTTTTGCATGCATTTAGATGGATTTCTCTTCTACTTTTTTGTGTGGGTCCTTTTGTTGTATAGCTTTCTCTGTGTAATGTTCCTAGGCAATGGTTAGGTCTTAGTGTCAAATTCCCACTGAACTTGACCAACATGCAAGTTCATAGTCCACTTCTTTTTTCCACTTACTAATTGGTTTGGTGAAATTCTCCTGAGTCCACTAGAGATTTTCTTATCTTTCACTCATCAATTTTTCCCTGGCACAGCTGTAGACTTTTTCTTCTATGAATTATTTTCTTATTCTGAAAGCCAATATTTTGGGGTTTTATCTGGTAACAGGCTCTCTGTACTGACTCTCCACTGAGTCCCACAGCCCCTCTTTTTCATCATGTATTCACCCACACCAGTCAATCTGATTCCATATATATGGAAACAGTCAGTAAATACTGTATGTATCCATGCTGCCACCATTTTCCATTGGAAGACTTTTTAGTTTTTTTTTCAATGAAAAGTATTGCATACTTTAGCCAAAGTGGGTGTACTATGTCAAAGTAAAATATCAACATATTTTCATTCTTACTTTCTCATATTATTGAACTAGATTTCAACTCAGGAAATATTTTTCTGAAAGTTAGGTTTTGGAAAATTCAAAGACCAATATGAAGGAAGTACAACAGTGTTTCATTTCTACTCTATGTGACATAATTCAGACTATCTTATCACACCAAGTATCATACTTTAACACTAAGAAGCATGCCAACCCAGTGTTGCAAATGTTTAGAGGTGTATAATATCATAGACATTTCTAAAAAGAGTTCTAAATAAGTTTTCTACTGTGTTCCTATGTTTGGTGGGGAATAAAAAGTTGAGTATTTATACTGAGGTCAGTTGATTTGGGATATATGCACATCTTTTAGTATGTTTTCAGTGAATACATTTACTATGTTTTCATCCTGGTTTAACCCCATGAGTATCCAGATTGAAAAAAAAAACAAAGCTGACTCTGTAAAGCATACTTTGTGTTCCTCTATGGAACATTTCACTTTTCAAAATGTATTTGTATTATATTTAATTGCCATAATTATAAAATTAGAAATTTAGGTGACTTCTAAAGAGAGTGGTGATGATATTTCTATGCAACTAATTTTGACATAATCTTAACAGAGGGTCTCTGAGCATCATCTAACTGTGGGAGTTTCTCATATATCTGGCGAGGCCTATCAAAGAGAAAAAAGAGTAGATGGATATGGAAAAGGTAAGAACTATGTAGTATACAAAAATATTTGGATGGAATTCTGATCTAAAATATGCATATCTATTCAAGTAACATATCTATTAAGTAGGAAGTAAGGAAAAAGAAATGTAATCTAGGTATCTTATGAGGTTTAAGCCACAGTATAAATTAGGAGCTGAATTAGCAGTTGCATTTATAGACACATATTTATCACAGAAAATGTAGAAATAGGAAAAGCAGAGGAAAAAATGGGGATAAAGACTGAGAAAGGTAGAAAGTTCAGGAAGACAGTGAAGGAAAAAAGAAGCAGATATACTCAGTGGAGAAATAGAAATTTATGTCACATATGAGAAGAAAAAAAGAGCAGGGATTTAAAACCATGGGAAGAATTTGTGAATTTTCTTTCCCAAAGTTGAATGATTGGTAGGGGAAAATTTTTCCAATCTTCCTAACTTAGACTCAATTGGAAAGGAATTGAGTCTTGAAGGAGCAATCAGAAAATTTGACTGGTTTACCACAAATATAATTTAATGACATGCAACACACTGCTACTGCCTAGGATAATATATATATATATATATATATATATATATATATATATATATACTGCATATAGGATAATATATATATATATATATATATATATATGGCAGAAACAGCAAATGGGGAAGTAGAAAATGTAAGAATGGTTATGGATTGATCCCTATATTCACAGATTTCTAAGACTTACTTTGGAAAATTAGGGCTTCTTGTAAACTTTCATTTAGGGGAATATTATAAGGAGGAATCCAGAGCTAGCTACATTTAAGTTAAGATAGAGGAATTGGAAGCCTAGTAACTTCACACTGAAGCTCTCAGTTTAATGTATTCTCTGTTGGGGATCATGTTCAAAGACTCATTATGACTCTGAAGGTCTTTGCTTCTACATTTCTATTACATTCTAAGGTGATTCCATTAATCCAGATCTGAAGAAGACCTAGTTTTCAGTGAGGGAAAGGATTTCCTTTAAGGAAAACTAAATAAAAAGACATTGGATGACATATATTATGACAAATCCAGAAAAAAAGTGCAACCATAAATCTTGCTTTCATTTTGAGTATGTCCCTTGGTAAATGGGAAGGACTGAAGTCACAAAGACTTAGAAATTATATTTCTAAGACACATTCGCTATATTGGTAGTCAAGAAAATATGGGAATAATCCACAAAGAATGCAAAATGAAAATAATTATGACCAGAGCTCTAGATGTTGCTTTTGAAAGGCAAAAGGCAGTGGAAAATGAGGACAGAACCAAATAAGGTAGCTAGGTAATTTTGGAGGGAATCAAAAGGACACTAAGGGAATGCAGTTCAGCTGCTTTCATAGTATCTTCATCAAACCCAAAGTGAAACTATTACTGATGCAGATATAATTGGAGGCAGTAGGAACAGAGAGAACTATAGCAACCTGAAGATATAAATTTCTTCCCTGCAAAGTTACCAGTCACTGAGATGTATGCAGCTTTCATGTGAGTTATTTGAATAAGAAATAGCATTTCAGATGCAGATGCAGCTAGATGTTTCTTTATTTTTTTTTAATTCTTGATTAGAAAATATACATTGGCCCTAGGCATTCCAGAAATGCACTCTCATTTCTGAGCTACATACTCATCCCCATACTACTAATTTTCTGATAATGCTTATGAAAGTATTTGAAAAGCTGAAAAGATATGTAAACCAGATTTATTTTGAAAACAGAAGTCTTTACTGAGTTTACACCTTGAAAAACAAGACTGCTATTCTTAGTAGATATAGCATTACTTTAAAATGTAAAGTTTATTGAAATGTGATAGTTTTGTGAGTTTTCAGATCACTTTTTTCTTTGTATTTCCATATCTTAAATCTTTGTTTATCATACATTGTTTCTAAGATGTAGAAACTGTATTTTCTGACAAGAGTGGATCAAGAAACTTGACATTGGATAAACCAAAATATACAGGAAAAGAAGTTTCAGCATGGTCTCACATTGGTATGAAAAAAAAAAATATATATATATATATATATACATATATAAATTATCTGCTATTATAGAAGTGTGTATCTGAACAAATTACATAAGGTAAATTTCTTGATGAGAAATGATGTTATTCTAGTCTGGAATCAAATCCTTTCTTTGGGCTTACTAAATTGTAGGTCAAATGAAGGGACATGAAATATGGTTATAATAAAATGAATTAAATAATTCTGATAGGGTTCACTCAAGATATTTGCTATTACACTATTAATTCAGTTTTGATATTGAAACTCTCATGGTCCTCCTTTATTTGTCTCACAGGAAATCACTGTGCTCGCCACAACTCTGCATCTGTACTGGGGTATATGGACCCTGGTATTTATTATTCATGTTTATCAGAAACATAATTTGACTTTGGAAATTAAACTGCATGTTTTGTTATACTTACATTCCTTATTTGTCTTCATCACTGTCATATGACTGTCCTAACAATGAAAAAAAGAAACATGGAACACCCAAACCCAAACTAAATTTTATCAAGTAAATTTAACCAGAATCAGCTCCATAGTAATTCAACAGGAACATTATGGTGGTTTTGTCACATTCAAATTTTGTTGCTTGCTTTTCAGTATCTCGGGATTCGAGTAATTCCTGGAAGGTAAATCATCTTCTATTTTTGTGTTAAATTATTTTATTTATGTTAAAGTATGTTATTTTATATTGCATTGTTTATGATAAACTAAAATATTATATATGTATATAATAATAAGTAATATATTGTATATGATAATATATAGTAATATGATATATCATTTATGTTAAATAACTGTATTATTTATGTTAAATTATTCACTGAAAATTGGATTCAGTACTCAGTATTTACTAATTATTTTGCCTGCAAGCAGATTGAAAATGCCACGAAATGCAAAGATTTTCTTCCAATTAAAGCAAGGAGGGAAGCCTGGACAAAACAATCAGGTAATTTTTGCAGTACAATTTTCTGCAAAGAATTATAATAAACATTTAAGATGCTAGTGGACTTTACACTCATTTCTTTTTTAATAAAATATTTTGAAGGAATTTGGCCTAATCACATCAGTGCCTATGTTTGTATCAACCTATTAAATTTTTTTCAGAAAAAGCATAAAATATTGTTAAAAAGAACTAAGTCAGCTGTTTCTACAATCAAAGTTTCCAACATTATATCTGTTTGTAGGATTATGAGATGGTTTTTCTTTCTCTCCCATGTTTTAAAAAGCTTGTGGTAGAACTGGACTATTGTCTCAGATGATTGTCAGACCAAGGAGAGATTTTTCTTGAAGTCAGTAGGTCAAGGCCATTATGGGAAACACAGGAAAAGCACACCTAGAAGACAGTAGAAACTCTATCATGACACTGAGTACATCTACTAATTCCATGGACATTTGTTGGGCTATATGCAAACCATATTCCATGCCCCTCCCACACATATGGTCATATCTAAAGGAAGTATTCACACAATAGAGTATCACAGATTTTA
Organism: Urocitellus parryii; assembly: GCF_045843805.1. Classification (NCBI taxonomy): domain Eukaryota; kingdom Metazoa; phylum Chordata; class Mammalia; order Rodentia; family Sciuridae; genus Urocitellus; species Urocitellus parryii. The sequence continues at coordinate 160,925,160 of NC_135531.1, read as the reverse complement.
ATTTATTCATTTTCTATAAAATAAACACTGTATGTTGGAGAACACTCTTTCCTACAATTTAGACTAAGAGATTTAAATCCAAAAAATACTTTTTTTTCTTACATTTTTGGAGACTGAATCCAAATGTTTTAAGCAGTTAGTTTTCCACTGAGTTTCACCCAATGACTTCATGGGATTACTGGTCAGCTTGACATATCCAGGTTCAAGGAAAATTGCCCACCAAGGATGTAAATGAATTCCCTCAACTTAGGAAGATATTGTCATGGGAGAATCTACTTGGCAAATGAGAGCAACATTTATATTTCTTCTATACTACTATACATCTCAATGGAAATCTCAAGTAACAGTCATGACCAGAATCTCATATCCAAGGAGCCCAGATTCTTACATTGTTCATTTAATTAGAGTCATCCTACAAACATCATTGGAATTTTCTGTCCTCTATATTTCTGGAAACATTCCCTCAATTCAGGCCTGCTTGAACTTCACACTGATCTGTGGCCTTCTCATTATTCAATTGCTTTTATGTGCATGCCCTCACATTCCCCTACCCACAACATTAAGTGTGGTCTAACTACACCGCATATATGACCATCAACCCTCTTTACATTAAGAATATCAAAGCCTCTTAAATTTCTAGAAAACATTCAGAATACTAATTCTTCCTACCTCTGCATCATTAGCATTTCCCTACTGGCACTATTCTCTGGATGTTCTCCTCACCAATCCCCATAGTTACTAAATATGGTCCCCTTTAACACTTGCTTCTATATCATGCTAGAGCCTTCAAATCTCTCTCCATTTCCCTCCTTCTGTCTGAAAACTACCCTCCTATGTCAGTGTTCATATCTATCTTTAGAAAAGACACCAACACTGACACCTGTTATCTCCTCCAGCTTTACCACAAATCAGTTATGTGTGGAAATAAATAAACTGTTGAGACAATATGATGTGAAAGCAGCCCCTTCAAGTGTAGGAGCCAAGGGACTAGAAAGGGAAAGGAATAATTTTCAGGTCAAGAGGTTATTCTCCAGTGCCAAAGCTGATTCACTGTCTGAGGTAATCGTAGGAAGAGCAAAATCAATTTGTGTCTGGAATAATAAGGACAGTCAGAGAACATTCACCAAACAGTGTGTGTCCTAATAGAAAAAATAAAGATAAAAACAAAAAGATAAAAGTCAAGAAAGGAAAATAGCAGAAAGGAACACTGAATTCTTTTGATAAACTTGTAATGGGATTGATCACTTGGGACAACAAAATTGATGCCCAATGGTTGTTGAAACCTTATTATTTGGGTGAAGAGATAGTAGGCAGTGTGACGTTTTTTGTTTCTTGGCAACTTAAATTTTTTTCATGACATTTTCTTTTACTTTGAGTAGATGGACTTCTGATTTATTATATGCATTGAACCCCTAGTGTCTCCCCAAGTGGTGTTGTGAAGTACTGGTTCAATAGAATTACTCCTCAATGATCTCAATATATACTGGGCCCAGAGGGACACATGTGTAATTGCAAATATTTGGAGGCTGATTCAGGCCACAGGAAGTTTTTCAGCCCTTTAGGGCACTTTGTAGCAAACCTGTCTTCAAATAAAAAGGCCTGGAATAAGGACTTAAAGTAAGTGCTACAATTCCTGCCAAAGATACACAAGTTCCTGGGTACTGTCCTTAGATCCATATACAAATAACAATTTTAAAAGTTTTTAAAAATAATTATTCACCACAAAGTAAGCTTCAATATAAATAAAATTTAGAAGATAAAAGTGTTATTACTTTTTATTTGCACAGATTGTTACACATTATAACTGTTTAATAAATCTGTACATTTTTTTTAGAAAAGTCACATTCTGACATATCATTGTCTAAAACCCATGAGACACCTGATGGAACTGAACATAACCAGAAGCTGGTATGTAAATATGTCAAGTTAAAATTCTGGTTTATTCATCTTTTTCTTGCTTTGGAAGATAAATTACTGCAAGTGAAATTACTTTAAAAATACTCATTTGGGTATAAATATAAAATTTAATTTTTAAGTCTAAAAGTATTTAAATGACCATGAATGAAAATAGCTGTAGAAATCATGGCAGCTTAAAGGTAAACTTTAGCATAGCAAATAAGCAATATTTAAAAATATTGTTTGCTTTTGTCTGTGTAGCATTTTTAAATGATGCGAAATAAATTCCAGACTTAGGAATAACCAGTTGAAAGTATGAAGTGGTCATTGTACACATTCAAGTTAAGACATCATCACTTCCAATGGCTTAAGATTTTAGTTTTGCATTGTCTCTCATTCATGCAAAGGTTAAAACTTTCATTTTCTCTTGACTCTAGTGTCTGTGATGAGGCAGATAATGAGCCCAAATCAGACACAAAACTGCCAGTTAATAGAATCAAAATCAAAAAGGATGAGTCCTTTGCTATTTGGATACAAATGATAACTTCCTAGTTCAATTCCCTTGATATAAGAAATCAATAGAATAAATAAATATTTTTAATTCTACTATGTTAGTGGATATTAGAAAAGGAACATGGATGCAGTTATTGGGAAATTATGAAAATTTTGAAAGTGTCATCTTGTCTCCTTGTGTGTGTTAGTAGGCTAAAGTTTTGCATGCATTTGGGTGCACCTCTTGTCCACTTTTACATATGTCCTTCTACTATGCAGATTTATCTTTGGAATATGTCTTATGCAGGTTCATATCTCAACATCAAGTCTGCCACTGAGCATGTCCTATGTACTAGTGTCACTCACCAGCATCTCTTTAAGGGAAGAGAATAGCCTGTGGCAACACTCTAATCTTAAAAGAAAACATGTATCAACTATTAATAAAATGAATATAATTAATTATCTCTAAAACACTACAAACTGAAAAGGAGTATAAATAACAATGTACACTTGACTAAAGATACATGCATCGATGATAAAAACATCTCCAGCAATTAGAGAAATGCGAATCAAAAGTACTCTAAGATTTTATCTCACTCCTGTCAGAATGACAATCATTAAGAATACAGGCAACAATAAATGTTGGCAAGAATTTGGTGAAAAAGATACACTCATACATTGTTGGTGGGACTGCAAGTTTCCTCAAAAAATTGGGAATAGAACCACCATTTGACTCAGGTATTCCATTTCTTGTTTTAAATCTAAAGGACTTAGAATCAGATTACTATAGTAACACAGCCACATCAATGTTTATAGCAGCTCAATTCACAATAGCTAAATTATGTAACCAACCTAGGTGAACCTCAATAGATGAATGGATAAAGAAAATGTGGTATATATAGTCCATGGAATATTACTGAGCTTTAAAGAAGAGAAAAATTATGGCATTTGCCAGAAAATGGTGGGAGTTGGAGAATATCATGCTAAGAACAATAAGCCAATCCAACAAAACCAAAGGCTGAATGTTTTCTCTAATATGTGAATGCTAATTCACAACAAGCTGGGAGGCACTAGGGAAGAATAGCATTACCTTAGATTAGGTAGAGGGAAGTGAAGGGAGGGGTGGGGAGTGGATAAAGGAATAGGAATGATTGTAGAATGAAACAGAAATTTTACTGTATGTGTATATGTGACTGCATGACCAATATGATTCTGAAACATGTACACTCAGAAAAATGAGAAATTATATCCCATCTATCTATGATAGATCAAAGTGAATAAACACATTCTATTGTCATGTATAACTAATTAAAACAAATTTAAAATTTTAAAATAAATAAATAAATAGCCAAAGGACATAATTAAATAAGGAATGAAAATGAAAGTGGTGTGAGTAAACAGATGGAAGAAGAGATAAGGGGGGAAATGCAATAAAATGAGAAAAGGAAAGATTGAAAATGATAATAAAAAAGAAATCCAGGTACCAAATACAGGGAGAAATAAAATTATTTCATAAAACTAAATGTAGCATTAAATAAAATAAATGATGTAGATACATCATACAAATAAAAAATAAAAAAAATTAAAATTAAATTAAAAATACTATGTGAAAACTCCAAAAGCTTCACATGTCCCTTACACTGATGTTATTGAGACAGAAAAAATTCTGTCCAGGATTTCTAATTTTAGAAACATATAGCATTGGGGAGTTTCCCAGAAGCAAACATAGTCTAGCTGTTTCCATATATGCTCCAGCCCAAACTGGCCTATCTGGCTACTGCAGTGCACAAGCTGAGCTCCTCTGGTCCTTGCTCTTTGGCCACACCCAGAAAAGCTGAGAGAACTTTGAAGTTCCACAGCAAAACTCACCCTCAGTACTTGTTTTGTACTTTGATATGTAGGTCTATCAAATGTAGAAACTGCCTGACACGTCCTGTGGTCCATGGAGGCTGGAGACAAGTGTAATTCAAAGATATCTTCTGGATTTCTGCAGTCAGAGACCTTGGAGGGTGTGATACTCCAAGTCTGTAAGGGTTTTCCTTGCACACTCTGGGAGCATGGCAGATATGGCATGTTTGCAGAATCTGTGACCTCTTCTGGCTAATGTTAGAAATTATCACTGGAACCAATTCTGCCCTACATTTCCTGGACTCTTCTGCCAATTGAATTCTCAAATAGCCATTCTCTCACACTATCATTATTCTCAAAGGACTCCTTTGAAAGAGGCAGCACCCCTGTGGACCTGTACTCTACAAACTCTTCAGCAGCCGTACACACATTTTTTGATCAGAGTTTTCAGCACATTCCTGCTAGTCTATTCCCAAATCTCATACAGTGTTAACATCCAACATACTTGGAGGTAAGCTGTCTACTGCATCTTATAGGTATAAACATGCAGTGGTTCCTTATCTCTCATACAGAGAGTCCATACAATAAGGCCCTTCTGAAATTGTTTTGACCTCAGGATTCTATTGAAATTGCTAAGGAGACCCTCCAAATATTTTGTGGTCAACAATCAGGCAACAATTCCAAATGCTCTCAGCAGAGTTGGTTGACTGTACCTGATGTATCTGCTCAAATATATCTGTATTTGGTGCTGCATGCAGCCAGTTTTCAACCAGACACATCCCTGGCACTTTTTGTCACAGAGCTGCAACTCCCCCCACCATTTTAATTGACCATATATTTTGACCTCATGTACTTTAGGTAGACCACAGGGCTATGCTCTACCTGCACAGAGTACTCAGAAGATCTATGTCTCAGTTCCTCTCCTAAATCTACTGGGATTTTTGTTGTGGGGTGCCTCCAACTCACTGCTTTAAAGACAATTTTCAGTTTTAGAAAGTCTAAAAAAAGAAAGACTTTTTGTTTTGTTATCTCTACAAGAAAGCCTAGATAAATGAATCTGAGTGAGGATGCACCTGCACACTAAATCCAATTCTCCTTAGAAGATTGTGCAGTGAATCCAACTTTACTTGACACATTAGGCAGAATCTAATACTGTCCTTTGCTGAAAATGTTGAATTTGAGTTGAGGATATCTATATAACATTGAATTTTTTTTCCTATAAATTGTTATCCTTTAATAAAATGAGGGAGATTTTGATGTTATAATTTTTATATTTTGGAAATTATAGGGCCATTCTATATATTATATGGAGATTCATTTTGATATAATGATATATTATGAAAAACTAGTTTGCTCAAATTCAGTGTCCAGTGTCTCCACATGTTCTTTATACAACCTTCCGTTGATGGGGTACATGGCTATTTCTGTGATATTTTCATTGAGACTAGCATCAAACATTGAAGTTTGTGTGTTAAGCAAGTATGCTAGTTGGGTTGGGTTGCAGGGCAAGAAGTGGAAAAAGTGGGTTATATGGTGGTCATATTCCTACTATTCTTAGAAATACCCATACTGCTTTCCATGGTGGAGGTCCTAAGTTTAGTCTCACAGTGTATGATTGTACTTTATTCTCCCCATCCTCACCAGCACTTATAATTTGAGTACGAGATAAATGCTATTCTGAATGGGTGAGCTGAAATATCAATGGAGCTTTGGACTTTTTCACCCTGAATGTTTTGAACACAGAAATTTTTTTTAACTTTGTAAGCAATTTGTATATCTTGTTCAGATATGTATTGCTTTTTGCTGTTTCTTAACTGGTTGGGAGATTCTCCTCACCAACCAGAGGGCATATTCCTCTCTTTTATCCAGCTAATTTCCCCTAGCACTGCTGCTGTTTATTTATTTATTTTTTTGATTGCATTTTTTCTTTCCAATCCAATATATTGTGTTTTATCTAGTCATAGGCTGTCTGTAGTAGCTCTCCAGTGTTTTTCTACACCAGTTTTTTTTCATTATGTAGCAACACACTGGTTTATCTGATTGACTTTCTTCTCTGGAAATAGTCCGTTATGCTCTATGAATCTGTGCTGCCTCCTTTCTCCACTGGAATATCTGTTAGTTTTTTCTTTGATGAAAGAGTTGCATATTCTATCCAAATTGCATGTGCCATTACATTCAAGCAGAATATAGAAACGTTTTTCTTTCTATCTTCTACTTTTTCTAAATGCAATTTTAACTCCATAAATATTTTACTGAAATATATGAAATTTTCAAAGTTTCTGGTGACTCTAAGGAAGCAAGTGCAACAGTGTTTTATTCCTACACGAGTTGACAGAATATAAAATCTCTTATCACTTCAAGATTCATATTTTAACACCAAAAAATTGCATCCACTGTTAAAAATGTTGCATTCTGTATTACATCAAATGCATTTGTATAGATAGTTTTAAATATCTTTCTCCTGTTGCATAGTTTGATGGGGAATGTGAAGTTGGCTAATAAAACACTTAGGATAATTTTTGGGGTATATGCATGTCACTGACTATATTTCCAGGGAAAACATTTCCTATATCCTCCATATAGGATTTACCCCATCAGCAGCCAGATGAAGAGAAGAGCTCAGCTCAACCTGGAATGCGTAGGATGGCGTCTCTTTTAGAATGTGTGGTTGCTACAATATACTTGTATAATTTTTAACTCCCATGACTTTACACTTAGAAATAGTGTGATAACTAAAGAGTGATGATGAAATCTTTGTAGAACTCATTATTAACATTAATTTTTACAGAGTATTTCTGACAAAAAGCCAGAGGTTTGTGCTTCTGGTCATTCTGGTGTGTCCCATCAAAGTGAAAAGTATAGAGAAAATGCACATATACAAGGTAAAAAAATACATATATAAATATATATGAATTACAAAATATTTTGGTGAGAATATTGCCTTCATTCATGAGCATTAGTATACTCTTATTGTTTGAATAATGTTTTTCTTAAATAACTAGAAAGAAAAAAGTATGTTACTATGAGTGTATCTTATTACATTTCAGGCTCAGATTAAATTAGGGATATTACTTAAAGAACTGAATTATGAATTGCATTTTATACCTGCCTTGATCACAGGAAAGTGGAAAATTGAAAATAAATAGAGAAAGAAGGAAGGAAAATTGAGACATGTAGTTAGTAAGGTACTCAATGAAAAAAAAAAAACGGAGCAGTTGTTCTCAGTGGAGGAAAGGAAATTCAAATTACATATCAGAAGGAAAATAAAAACAGGGTTTTCAAAATGGGGAAGAAATGCATGTTTCCAGTTCAAATGTTGATTAATACTTAAGTAAATTATTTCAATCTTTCTTAGTATGGTTTGAAAAATATTTGAGGAGTGAAGAACTAATCACTCAGACCTAAGCTCTTTTAGAAAAAATTATTACATATGTACACATTTTAATGAATGCAACATGTTGCTACTACCTACAACATCAAAAAAATATATAAGACAGAAACAGAAATGGGTAAATATAAAGAAATATGAATGGTTATAGAGTGATGTCCAAACCACAGATACCTAAAATTCCCATTGGAAATATTATGGCTCCATTTAGACTTTCGTTTAGAGGGACTTCATAGGGAGGAACTGAGAGATAAATTCATGTTAAAGTCTGAGAAGTGGAAGAAGACCAAGTTCACACTGGGAATCTCAAAATGCTGTGCATTGACTGTTGGGGACCATGTTCAGAAGCTCATTCTGAGGCAGCAGATCTTTCCTTTTATTTGCTAAGGTCATTCCAATGAGCCTCATCCACAGACAACATTGTTCATAGCTTGGGAACTGATGTCTTTGGGAAATGTAAATGAACCCTATTTGTTCCTATACTTCAGGAGACAGCAGATGAAGTGTAAGCATACATCTTGCTTTCCTGTGAGGATATATCTTGGAAAGGGAGAAGGTCTAAAAAAGACAAAGACATACAAATTATACTTCTGTGATACATTTCCATCGAGAAAAGAAGGAGTGGGATTAATCAATCCAAAGAATGTAAAATTTACAGTTTCAAACACAAGCCTGTAGAAGTTTCTTTGGAAATTTTAAAAAGAAGGAAAAAATGAAGTAGAATTTCTAAAAATGTAGTAGAAACTAAAGAGTTTTCTAGGTAATTTTGGAGGAAATCATATTGAAACTGAGAGAAGGCAGCCCAGCTTCTTTCAGTCTATCTGCCTTCAGACCAAAGGTGAGACTATTCCTGGTCCAGAGATAATTGGAACCAGTATGGACTGGAAGAATTGGGGCAACGTGCAGCTACCAACTTCTCCCCTTCATACCTACTATGATATATGTGGCATCCATGTGGTTCATTCAGATGAGTAACCTAGCTTTATTTTTTAGTTGTAAATGGACATAATATCTTTAGTTTTATTTATTCATTTTTAAGTGATGTGGAGGATTAAATTCAGGGCCTTAGGCATGCAAGCCAAGTGCTCTACCACTGAACTACAACCCTAGTCACAAACTAAATTTTCTATTATTATTATTACTACTATAGTAGTGCTTTGAAATGAAACCCTGTCTCTGGTCCTGCCAGTAATGTACTTTATTACTGAGATAAATTCTTATCTCCAGATAGCTAATTTTCTCTTCAGCCAGACATTTTATGAGAATATTTGAATAACTTTGAAGATATGCCATGCCAGTCTCATTTTTTCCACCTAAATTTTTTAGGGAGTTTGGTCCTTGAACACCAAGATATTTATCAGGTGTGTGTGTGTGTGTGTGTGTTTGTGTGTGGTTTTTTTTTTTTGTGTGTGTGTGTGTGTGTATGTCAATGATATTGAAGTAAGGGAGTTTATTGATATATTATCATTCTGCAAGCTTTCAGATATGTTTTTATTAGTATATCCCACTTTATCATGGAACATGCAGCTACAAACTTCTCACCCACATACCTACCAGGCACAACAATGTATGTGGAATCCATGTGAGATATTCAGAAGAGAATCAGTATTGTTGATGCATTTGTTGTTGTAAAAGTAGCTAGTTGTTCCTTTATTTATTGTTCCCTCAACATAAAAAACTGGCCCTTGGGCATTCCAGGAATATACTTGCATTACTAAACTTCATGTTCATCCTTAGACTACTAATTTTCTGATAATGCAGCATGGCCATGAATACTTGAAAAACTGACAACATCTACTAAACCAGATTCATTTTGTAAACAAAAGTCATTATTAAGTTTATACCTTGAAAAACAAGACAGTTATTCTTAGTATATACATATCACTAACTTTGAAATAGAAAAGTTTACTGATATATGATATTCTGTGAGCTTTCAGATAGCTTTTTCCTTTAGAATGTCATATCTAAATTCTTTATGTTTATCATATATTGTTTCTTACACTTGGGACTTTTATCTTTTCATGGGAGTAGGTCAAGAAACTTGATATTGGTTACACCAGAGGATAGAGGAAAAAAAATTCAGCAGGGTTCCACACAGATATTTTAAAAAAGAAGCATGCATACATACATGAATTGGCTGCTTTTCTAAAAGTAGATATCTGGACAAATTACTTCATATAAAATCTTTGATGGATATGATGTTTATTTAGCCTGAATTCCTATCATATATTTGGACTTACTAAATGTAAGATAAATGGATGCACAGGATATATAGTTATAATAAAATAGATTAAAAAATTCTAATAGCATTAACTCAAGGTTACACAATTAATTCAGCCTTTTTATACAATTTATCCAGCTATTATTCTTTTAATTCAGCTTTGACATTGAAACTGTAATTATTCTCCTTTACTCGTCTCACTGTAGATCACTGTGTTCTCCACAATTCTGCATCTGGATTTGGGTATATGTACACTTGGCTATATTTTTTATGTTCACCAGAAATGTGATCTCACATTTGGTAAATTAGTGGATTTCCTCAGTGTAATGATAGAGTTGATACTGCATGTTTTGTTATACTTATATTCCTGATTTGTCTTCATCTCTGTCATACGACTGTCCTAAAAGTGAAAAAAGAAAGAAACATAGAACACCTAAAGCCAAAGAAAATTTTATCAAGTAAATTTTACCAGAATCAGCTCCATAGTAATTCAGCAGAAACATTATGGTGGTTTTGTCACATTCAAATTTTGTTGCTTGCTTTCCAGTATCTCGGAACTCGATTGATTCCTGTAAGGTAAATCATCTTCTATTTTTGTGTTAAATTACTTTATTTATGTTAAATTATATTATTCTATATTGCATTGTTTATGTTAAATTAAAATATTATATATGTATATAATAATAAGTAATATATGGTATGTGATAATATATAATAACACAATATATCATTTATGTTAAAATATTTTATTATTTATGTTAAATTATTCACTGAAAACTGGATTCAGTACACAGTATTTACTAATTATTTTTTCTGCAAGGAGAATGAGAATGCCATGAAATGCAAAGATTTTCTTCCAATTAAAGCAAGGAGGGAAGCCTGGACAAAACAATCAGGTAATTTTTGCAGTACAATTTTCTGCAAAGAACTATAATAAACATCTAAGATGCTAGTGGACTTTACACTCATTTCTTTTTTAATGAAAATTTTTTATGGAATTTGGCCTAATCACATCAGTGCCTATGTTTGTATCAACCTATTAAAATTTTTCAGAAAAAGTATAAAATATTGTTAAAAAAGAACTAAGTGAGCTGTTTCTACAATCAAAGTTTCCAACATTATATCTGTTTGTAGGATTATGAGGTGGTTTTTCTTTCTCTCCCATGTTTTAAAAAGCGTGTGGTAGAACTGGACTATTGTCTCAGATGATTGTCAGACCAAGGAGAGATTTTTCTTGAAGTCAGTAGGTCAAGGCCATTATGGGAAACACAGGAAAAGCACACCTAGAAGACAGTAGAAACTCTATCATGACACTGAGTACATCTACTAATTCCATGGACATTTGTTGGGCTATATGCAAACCATATTCCATGCCCCTCCCACACATATGGTCATATCTAAAGGAAGTATTCACACAATAGAGTATCACAGATTTTAATTTATTCATTTTCTATAAAATAAACACTGTATGTTGGAGAACACTCTTTCCTACAATTTAGACTAAGAGATTTAAATCCAAAAAATACTTTTTTCTCTTACATTTTTGGAGACTGAATCCAAATGTTTTAAGCAGTTAGTTTTCCACTGAGTTTCACCCAATGACTTCATGGGATTACTGGTCAGCTTGACATATCCAGGTTCAAGGAAAATTGCCCACCAAGGATGTAAATGAATTCCCTCAACTTAGGAAGATATTGTCATGGGAGAATCTACTTGGCAAATGAGAGCAACATTTATATTTCTTCTATACTATTATACATCTCAATGGAAATCTCAAGTAACAGTCATGACCAGAATCTCATATCCAAGGAGCCCAGATTCTTACATTGTTCATTTAATTAGAGTCATCCTACAAACATCATTGGAATTTTCTGTCCTCTATATTTCTGGAAACATTCCCTCAATTCAGGCCTGCTTGAACTTCACACTGATCTGTGGCCTTCTCATTATTCAATTGCTTTTATGTGCATGCCCTCACATTCCCCTACCCACAACATTAAGTGTGGTCTGACTACACCGCATATATGACCATCAACCCTCTTTACATTAAGAATATCAAAGCCTCTTAAATTTCTAGAAAACATTCAGAATACTAATTCTTCCTACCTCTGCATCATTAGCATTTCCCTACTGGCACTATTCTCTGGATGTTCTCCTCACCAATCCCCATAGTTACTAAATATGGTCCCCTTTAACACTTGCTTCTATATCATGCTAGAGCCTTCAAATCTCTCTCCATTTCCCTCCTTCTGTCTGAAAACTACCCTCCTATGTCAGTGTTCATATCTATCTTTAGAAAAGACACCAACACTGACACCTGTTATCTCCTCCAGCTTTACCACAAATCAGTTATGTGTGGAAATAAATAAACTGTTGAGACAATATGATGTGAAAGCAGCCCCTTCAAGTGTAGGAGCCAAGGGACTAGAAAGGGAAAGGAATAATTTTCAGGTCAAGAGGTTATTCTCCAGTGCCAAAGCTGATTCACTGTCTGAGGTAATCGTAGGAAGAGCAAAATCAATTTGTGTCTGGAATAATAAGGACAGTCAGAGAACATTCACCAAACAGTGTGTGTCCTAATAGAAAAAATAAAGATAAAAACAAAAAGATAAAAGTCAAGAAAGGAAAATAGCAGAAAGGAACACTGAATTCTTTTGATAAACTTGTAATGGGATTGATCACTTGGGACAACAAAATTGATGCCCAATGGTTGTTGAAACCTTATTATTTGGGTGAAGAGATAGTAGGCAGTGTGACGTTTTTTGTTTCTTGGCAACTTAAATTTTTTTCATGACATTTTCTTTTACTTTGAGTAGATGGACTTCTGATTTATTATATGCATTGAACCCCTAGTGTCTCCCCAAGTGGTGTTGTGAAGTACTGGTTCAATAGAATTACTCCTCAATGATCTCAATATATACTGGGCCCAGAGGGACACATGTGTAATTGCAAATATTTGGAGGCTGATTCAGGCCACAGGAAGTTTTTCAGCCCTTTAGGGCACTTTGTAGCAAACCTGTCTTCAAATAAAAAGGCCTGGAATAAGGACTTAAAGTAAGTGCTACAATTCCTGCCAAAGATACACAAGTTCCTGGGTACTGTCCTTAGATCCATATACAAATAACAATTTTAAAAGTTTTTAAAAATAATTATTCACCACAAAGTAAGCTTCAATATAAATAAAATTTAGAAGATAAAAGTGTTATTACTTTTTATTTGCACAGATTGTTACACATTATAACTGTTTAATAAATCTGTACATTTTTTTTAGAAAAGTCACATTCTGACATATCATTGTCTAAAACCCATGAGACACCTGATGGAACTGAACATAACCAGAAGCTGGTATGTAAATATGTCAAGTTAAAATTCTGGTTTATTCATCTTTTTCTTGCTTTGGAAGATAAATTACTGCAAGTGAAATTACTTTAAAAATACTCATTTGGGTATAAATATAAAATTTAATTTTTAAGTCTAAAAGTATTTAAATGACCATGAATGAAAATAGCTGTAGAAATCATGGCAGCTTAAAGGTAAACTTTAGCATAGCAAATAAGCAATATTTAAAAATATTGTTTGCTTTTGTCTGTGTAGCATTTTTAAATGATGCGAAATAAATTCCAGACTTAGGAATAACCAGTTGAAAGTATGAAGTGGTCATTGTACACATTCAAGTTAAGACATCATCACTTCCAATGGCTTAAAATTTTAGTTTTGCATTGTCTCTCATTCATGCAAAGGTTAAAACTTTCATTTTCTCTTGACTCTAGTGTCTGTGATGAGGCAGATAATGAGCCCAAATCAGACACAAAACTGCCAGTTAATAGAATCAAAATCAAAAGGATGAGTCCTTTGCTATTTGGATACAAATGATAACTTCCTAGTTTAATTCCCTTGATATAAGAAATCAATAGAATAAATAAATATTTTTAATTCTACTATGTTAGTGGATATTAGAAAAGGAACATGGATGCAGTTATTGGGAAATTATGAAAATTTTGAAAGTGTCATCTTGTCTCCTTGTGTGTGTTAAGTAGGCTAAAATTTTGCATGCATTTGCGTGGACCTTTTGTCGACTTTTACATATGTCCTTCTACTATGCAGGTTTATCTTTGGAATATGTCTTATGCAGGTTCATATCTCAACATCAAGTCTGCAACTGAGCATATCCTATGTACTAGTTTCACTCACCAGCATCTCTTTAAGGGAAGAGAACAGCCATTTGCAATAGTCTAAGCTTAAAAGAAAACATGTATCAACTATTAATAAAATAAATATAATTAATTTTCTGTAAAACACTACAAACTCAAAACAAGGAGTATAAATAACAATGTACACTTGGCTAAAAATATATGCATCGATGATAACAACATCTCTAGCAAATCAAAACTACTCTAAATGTACATGCTGAACTCCTCTGTTCATTGCCCTTTGGCCACACCCATAAAAGCTGAAAGAACTTTTCAAGTTGCACAGCAAAACTCACTCTCAGTACTTGTTTTTTACTTTGATATGTAGGTCTAGCAAATGTAGAAACTGCCTGACACGTCCTGTGGTCCATGGAGGCTAAAGACAACCCTGTAATTCAAAGATATCTTCTGGATTTCTGCAGTCAGAGACCTTGGAGGGTGCAATATCTAAGTCTGTAAGGGTTTTCATTGCACACTCTGTTAGCATGGCAGATATGGCATGCTTGCAGAATCTGTGACCTCTTCTGGTGAATGTTAGAAATTATCGCTGGAACCAATTCTACCCTACTTTTCCTGGACTCTTCTGTCAATTGAATTCTCAAACAGCCATTCTCTCACACTATCATTATTCTCAAAGGACTCCTTTGAAAGAGGCAGTACCTCTGTGGAGCTGTACTCTAGAAATTCTTTAGCAGCCATACACACATTTTTTGATCAGAGTTTTCATCACATTCCTGCTATTCCATTCCCAAGGTCCAACAGTGTTAACATCCAATGTTCTTGGAGGTAAGCTGTCTACTGCATCTTACTGGTATTAACATGCAGTGGTCCTGATCTCTCATACAGAGAGTCCATACAATAAGGCCCTTCTGAAATTGTTTTGACCTCAGGATTCTATTGAAATTGCTAAGGAGACCCTCCAAATATTTTGTACTCAACAATGAGGCCACAATTCCAAATGCTCTCAGCAGAGTTGGTTGACTGTACCTGATATATCTGCTTATGATTTGGTTCTGCATGCAGCCAGTTTTCAACCATTCACATCCCTGGCACTATTTTTTACAGAGCTGCAACCTCCCACCACCATTTGGATTGACCTCATGCAGTTTAGATAGACTGCAGGGCTATGCTCTACCTGCACAGAGCACTCAGCAGATGTATGTCTCATTTCCTCACCTACATCTTCCAGGATTTTTATTGTGGGTGCCTTCAACTCACTGCTTTAAAAGACAAAGTTCAGTCTTAGAAAGTCTAAAAAAAGAAAGACCTTTTTGTTCTGTTATCTCTACAAGAAAGCCGAGATAAATGAACCTGAGTGAAGAGGCATCTGCACACATAATCCAATTCTCTTTAGAAGATTGTGCAGTGAATCCAACTCTACTTGACACATTAGGCAGAATCTAATACTGTTCTTTTCTGAAAATGTTGTATTGGAATTGGGAAAATCTGTATAACATTGCAATTTTTTTCTATAAACTGTTATCCTTTAATAAAATGAGGGAGATTTTGATGTTATAATTTTTAGACTTTAGAAATTGTAGGGCCATTGTATATATTATATGGGGATTCATTTGGATATAATGGTATATCATGAAAAACTTTTTTGCTCAAATTCAGTGTCCAGTGTCTGCACATGTTCTTTATACATCCTTCTGTTGATGCGGGGTACATGGCTATTTCTGTGATATTTTCATTGAGACTAGCACCAAACATTGAAGTTCTTGTGTTAAGCAAGTATGCTGATTTTATAAAGTTAGGATGCAGGGCAACAAGTTGAAAAGGTGGGTCATATGGTGGTCATATTCCTAGTATCCTGAGGAATCTTCATACTGCTTTCCATAGTGGAAGTCCTAAGTTTAGTCTCACAGTGTATGATTATTATTATTATTATTATTATCATCATCGTCATCCACATCCTCACCAGCACTTATAATTTGAGTACTTTATAAGTGCTATTCTGAATGGGTGAGCTGAAATATCAATGGAGTTTTAAATATTTTCCCTCAATATTTTGAAGATAGAAAATTTTTCATAATTTGCTATGCAATTTGTATATCTTGTTCACAGACGTGTGTCTGTTGCTTTTCTCTATTTTCTAATTTGGTTGGTGAAATTCTCTTTAGCCCACAGAGGGGAGATTCCTCGCTTTTACCCAGCTAATTTCCCCTGGCACTGCTACAGTCTATTTCCTCTATGATTTCATATTATATTTCATCTAGTCACTGGCTCTCTGTAGTGGCTCTCCAGTGTTTTCCTTCAGCGTGTGTTTTTAATATGTAGCGAAACATTGGTTAACCTTGCTGACTTCATCTCTGGTAATAGTTAGTTATACTCTATGATCCTGTGCTGCCAACTTTCTCTACTGGAACACTTGTTAGTTCTTTCTTGGAGGGGAATTGTTGTATATTCTATCCAAATTGCATGTGCTGTTACATGCAAGTAAAATGTAGACATGTATTTCTTACTTCCTTCTACATTTTCTAAATGTAATTTTTAACTCCATACATATTTTATTGAAATACATGAAATTTTAGAAGGTTCTGATGACTCAAATGAAGCAAGTATACAGTAGTGTTTCATTTCTACATAAGGTGGCAGAATTTGAACTCTCTTATCACATCAAGTACCATAATTTAACACTAAAAATAGGCCATATGGTGCTAAAAATGTTTTATTCTGATTTACATCAAGTGCATTTATATAAACAGTTTTAAATATATTTTCTCTGCTTGCATGCATAGATTTGGTGGGTAATGCAATGATTGCTATTTACTTAAATACTTAAGTTAGTTGTTTTAGATATAGACACACCATTGACATTGTTGTTAGAGAAAAACATTTCCCATGTCCTCATTAGGGTTTTACCTCATCAGTAGCCACATGAAGAGAAGAGCTCAGCTTAACCTGTAATGCATAGGATAGAGTCTTTTATGGAAATATTTATTGCTCCAAATGTACTTGTATAATTTTTAATTCCCATGATTTTACATTTAGAAATATGGTGATGTCCAAATATGATGATGAAATCTTTATAAAATTCATTATTAACATTAATTTTACCAGAGTGTCTCTGATAAACAGCCAAAGGATTATGCTTCTAGCATATCTGGTATGTCCCATCAAAGTGCAAAGAAGAGAGAAAATGAATATATAAAAAGTAAGTATATATATATATATATATATGTATACAATACAAAATAGTTTGGAGAGAATATTGCCTTCATTCATGAGCAGTAGTCTATTCTTATTGTTTTAATAATGTTTCTTTTAAATAGCTAGAAATAAAAAAAGAAGGCAATATGTGGCATATCCTATTTTATTTCATTCACAGAATAAATTAGGGGTATTGCTAAAAAACTGAATTATGAATTGCATTTTGTTATATGTTATGATCATGAGAGAATAAAAAAATAGAGAAGAGGAAACAAAAACTGAGAAATATAGTTAGTACAATGAGTCAATGAAGAAAAAAGAAGTAGTTGTACTCAGTGGAGGAAAGGAAATTCAAATCACCTATGAGAAGGAAACTAAAAACAGGGTTTTCAAAATGGGGAAGAAATGCAAGTTTCCATTTCAAATATTGATTAATACATAAGTAAAATTATTTCAATCTTTCTTGGTATGTTTTGAAAAAAAATGAAGAGTGAAGAACTAATCACTCAGGCCTAAGCTCTTTTAGCAAAAAATGTTATGTATGTACAGATTTTAATAAATGCAAGATGTTGTTACTACCTATAACAACGAAATTATATAGGGCAGAAAGAAAAATGGGAATATAAAGAAATATGAATGGTTATAGAGTGATGTCCATACCACAGATATCTAAAATTCCCATTGGAAATATTATGGCTCCATTTAGACTTTCATTTAGAGGGACTTCATAGGGAGGAACTGAGAGATAAATTCACGTTAAAGTATGAGAAGTGGAAGAAGACCAAGTTCACACTGGGAATCTCAAACTGCTATGAATTGACTGTTGGGGACCATGTTCAGAAGCTCATTCTGAGGCAGCAGATCTTTCCTTCCACATTTCCATATGAAAAACATTATATTTTTAAACTATGATAAACATTATTTGCTAAGGTCATTTCAATGAGCCTCATCCACAGACATTATTCATAGCTAGGGAACTGATGTCCTTTGGGAAATGTAAATGAACCCTATTTGTTCCTATACTTCAGGAGACAAGCAGATGAAGTGTAAGCATACATCTTGCTTTCCTGTGAGGATATATCTTGGAAAGAGGGAAGGTCTAAAAAAGACAAAGACATACAAATTATACTTCCATGATACATTTCCTATATAGGGAGGCAAGCAGGAGTGGGGATAATTGAACCAAAGAATGTAAAATTTACAGTTTCAAACACAAGCCTCTAGAAGTTGCTTTGGAAATGTTTAAAGGAAGGGAAAAATGAAGAAGGAACCAAAGAGTTTTCTATGTAATTTTGGAGGGAATCATGTTGAAACTGAGAGAAGGCAGCCCAACTTCTTTCAGTTTATCTGCCTTCAGACCAAAGGTGAGACTATTCCTGGTCCAGAGATGATTGGAACCAGTATGGACTGGAAGAATTGGGGCAACTTGCAGCTAACAAGTTCTCCCCTTCATACCTACCAGGTACCATGATATATGTGCCATCCATGTGATTCATTCAGCTGAGAAGCCTAGTGTTTTTGATGCTGCTAAATTTTCTATTATTAATGTTATTACTGTATTGGTGCTTTGAAATAAAATCCTGTCCCTTGACCTGCTACTAATATACTTTATTATTGAGATAAATTCTCATCTCCAGATAGCTAATTTTCTGTTCATCCAGACATTGCATGAGAATACTTGAATAACTATCAAGATATGCCATGCCAGTTTCATTTTTTCTTCTAAAATCTTTAGTGAGTTTTCCCTTGAACACCAAGATGGTGGTTATTCTTTGTATATCAATAACATTGAAGTAAGGGAGCTTATTTATATATGATCATTCTGCAAACTTTCAGATTATGATGGTGGTTTGTTTGTTTGTTTTGTTTTGTTTTGTTTATTGTCTATCACTTCATTTTGGAGCCTGTAGCTACAAACTTCTCATCTTCATAAGTATCATTGTTTGTTTTGTTTTGTGTTGTTTATTGTCTATCACTTCATTATGCAGCCTGTAGCTACAAACTTCTCATCTTCATAAGTATCAGGCACCACAATGTGTGTGGAATCCTTATGAGATTGACAGATGAGTTCATACTGTTTTTGATGTATTTATTGTAAAGACAGCTAGTTGTTTACTTATTGGTTATGTTCCCTCAAAATGAAAACTTGGCCCTGGGTATTCTAGGAATGCACTGGCATTACTGAGGTCCATACTCATCCCTAGACTACTAATTTTCTGATAATGCAGCATGGCCATGAATACTTGAAAAGCTGACAAAAATCTACTAAACAAGATTCATTTTGTAAACAAAGTCTTTATTGAGTTTATACTTTGAAAACAAAGATTGTTATTCCTTGAATATATGACATTAACTTTGAAATAGTTAATGATTTATGGTATTCTGTGAACTTTCAAATCATTTTTCCTTTGGAATACCATATCTTAATTCTTTTTCAAAATATTTTTAGTTGTAATTTAAAATATTGTATTTTTTAGTTGTAGTTGATATACAATAAAAATACCTTTATTTTTATTTATTTACTTTTCTGTGGTCCTGAGGATTGAATCCAGCCCCCTGCACCACTGAGCCACAAACCAGTCCCCATATCTTAATTCTTTATGTTTAGTGTACATTGTTTCTTAGATGTGGGACCTGTATCTTCTCATGAGAGTGGGGTCAAGAAACTTGATATTGGTTAAACCAAAGGATAAAAGAAAAGAAATGTCATCAGTGTCCCACACGTGTATAATTAAAGAAACAAACAAACAAAAACCCAAAACAAACAAAATAGCTCCTTCATATATTAGCTGCTATTCTAAAAGCATGTATCTAAACAAATTACTTCACGTGAATTTCTTTGAAAAGAAATAGTGTTTATTTAGCCTGGAATAAAACGTAAGGATGGAAGAATGGACAAAAACTATCGGATATGGGCTGGAATTATGGCTCAATGATAAGAGTGCTCGCCTAGCATGCATGAGGCACTGGGTTTGATCCTCAGAACCACATAAAAATAAAATAAAGATATAATTTGCACCTAAAACTAAAAAATAAATATTAAAAAATATATCAGGTAAGTTTTACAGTACAATTTTCTGGAAAGAGCTATGATAAACATCTACAATGCTAGCACACTTCCACTCATATTGTTTTTTAATACAATATTTTGATAAAATTTGGCACAATAGACCAGTGTCTATGTTTGCATAGATGTGTTGAAATTTTTTATAAAAAGCGTAAAAAAAAGATTTTCAAAAGTAATCAGTAACTCAGATGTTTCTACGTGAAGTTCTCAAACTGGAGATATTTAACCCTGTTTGTGGGATTATGAGGTGGTTTTTATTTCTCCACAATGTTGTAAAAAGCTTATTGGAGAGCTAGGCTGTATTTTCAGGTAATTGTGAGACTGAAAAAAACAGATATTGCTTGAACTCAGTAGGTCAAGGCTATTCTGTGAAACACAAGAAAAACACATCTAAAAAAATATTGACTCTATTATAACACTCAGTAAATCACCAGATCCATCAAACATTTGTTCTGTTTATGAACATTCCATGTTCTCCACCCCTCATGGGTCAAATACTAAGTAAGTCTGTGTTTTATTACACATCTCATTTGAAACCTTGAGTAACAGCCAGGAGCAGAATCTCCCCACCCAAGAGCCCAGCTTTTAATTTGTTCACTTCATTGAACTTTGTTATACATGGGCCACTGAAATTCTTCCATTTTATGTATATCTGGAAACAGTCCCTCCATTACAGCATCCAGGCCTAAAATGCTCTCTCTCTTTATTCCTCTCTATTTATTCACATGCCCCTCACATTCACCAGCCCACAGCATTGAGAATAGTCTTGCTATTCTGCATATATGATCATTGGCCCTCTTTAGATTGAGGATTTCAAGCAATCTTAAATTTTTTAGAAATAACTCATGATACAAATTCTTTCTACCTCTGTATCTTTAACCCTTTTCATGTCTGAACTCTCCTCTGGAAATTATGCTCACCAATCCCTTTATGTTCAAATACTTCCCACTTAACACTTGTCTCTATATCACGCTATAGATTTTTATGCTCTTACCATTTCCTGTGTCTTGATGATATCCTCACTACTTAGGTCTCTGTTTTTTTCCAGAAAATACACAAATCCTGGTTATCTCTTCTAGCTCTTCTAGCTCTTGCCACATACTCAATCATGGATGGAAATATATAAAACTTTTGACACTAACATAATGTACAAGCAGCCCCCGTAATTCAGCACTACATAAAAATAAAATAAAGATATTGTTTCCACCTAAAACTAAAAAATATCAAAAGCAACTATCAGGTAATTTTTACAGTACAATTTTCTGCAAAGAACTTTGATACACATCAAAGGAATAATTTTCAGGTCTAAGTAGTTGTAATACAGTACAAAAGCTGTTCAAGTATCTGAGGTAGCCCCAGGAAAAGCAAAACCAGTTTGTGTCAGGAATAACAGACATAATAAAAACTTATATGTATATATAAAACTTTCTGTGAATATATATCTCAAGAAAGAAAAGGAAAAGAAACATGAGTTCTCTTGATGAAGGTATAAATTGGAATTCTTATGATAAAGTGTAAATGTGATCAATCATTTGGGCTGCCAAAATGATGTATAGCAATTGTTTATAACTTACCCTTTGGATGAAGAAAAAAAACATTGTGATATTTCTTGTTTCCATGGTAATTTTTTGTGTGTGTGATTTTACCTTGAGTGGATGAACGTGTGAATTATATGCATTCAACTTGGTGACACCCCATTTCTCTCCAAGTGGTATTCTGAAGTATTGAATCAGTAAAATTACTTTTTAAAGATCTCAATATATACTGGTACAGAGGGGGAATATCTGCAAATGCTGATATTTTGTAAGTTGAGGCAGCCCAATGGCACGCTTTTTGCCAGACAGAGAATCTTACAGAAAACCTGTCTGCAAATTTTTTTTTAAAAAGGCTGGGATTTGAAATAAGTGCTACAGATTTTGCCAACAATACACACATTCCTGAATATAATATTCAGACCACACACAAACATAAATTTAAAGGTTTCAAAAAATAAATATTCACCTAAGAGTAAGCTTAAATTAAAATTATAGTTGGAAAACTTAACATATACTATTGTTACAATTATTCCTTTTATTTGTATAGATTTTCACAATTCTAATTGTTTAAATAGTTTAAGTAAATCTATTCATTAATCAACAGAGTCACATTTTGGCATGTCATCAACAGAAGAGCAGAATAGTCTCAAGGACACTGAAAATAACCCACAACTGGTATGTGAATATGTCAATTTAAATTCCTGCTTTATTCCCACCCGCCCCCCCTCTTTTTTTGTGCTCAGAATGTAAATTATGCCAAATGAAATGACCTCATAGAATACCCTTTTGTAATCCAAACATGATTTAATATTTAAGTCTAAAGAAAATAACTTTTTGTGATCAACATGAAAATAGCTTAGGAAACATAGTGGACTAAGGGTAAGTTTTGTAAGAGCAATTGAACAATTTTTTGAATAATGAGTGCTTTTATCTCTGTAACCTCATTTAATGATGAAGAATAATTTTGAAACTTATAAATAGCCAGTTGAAATTATGAACATATATAACTTAGTGGCCACTGAAAACTCTGGCTCACTGTTATTTTTCTCAAAGCACCCATTTGAAAGATGCAGTGCCCCTGTGGATCTCTGTTCTACAAACTGCCCAACAGGCACAACCCATCTCTTTCTTATAAAAGTTTTCAGCCCATTTCTAACAGTCACTACTCTGAGTCCATATGATCAAGTTGAACATCTACCATCCTGTGAGGATAGCTGGGGTAGCTTCTTGTAGCTACAAGAAATGTAGTGGTTTCTGATTTTTTCACACAGAGTCCCTACAATTGGACCCTTCTAAATGGGTTTTGTAGTGAGGAATCTATTGGAATTCACTAGGTGAGTGACTCTGACCACTGTGTGGTGGAAATGGGGGCAACTACTCCCAATGCCTCTCAGCAGAGTAGGTTGAATGTCTTGAATGTCTGCTCATGAGTGTGATTTTGCATGCAGTCAATTTTCTACCAGACTCACATATGCCATGTGCTGTCATGACAGTTTTCTACAGACACATCTGTATCATAAGCTGCAAATAGTGCATTTCAATGAAAGTGCCATGAGATACTTTAGATTAGGTAGACCACAAGACCATGCTCTAGCTGCCCAGAGGTCTCAGCAAATCTATATCTGAGTTCTCTCATACACCCACCTTGATTGTTGTTGTGGGTTCCTCCAACTCACTGTTTTTATTCAATAGTTCAGTCTTAGAAAAGTTAAAAAATGAAAGGCTTTGTTTTCTGATATCCCAGCAAGCATGCTTAGATAAAAGAAAGAAGAGGCTCCTATCATTTTTCTCAAAGTACCTGTTTGAAAGAGGCAGTCACTACTGTACATGCACTCAAATTCTGCCTTGAAGTTTCTGCAGTGCACCAATTTTTTTTTTTTACAAACTCGTTAGAATCCAAGTCTCTCAATGTGTAAGAAAGTTATATTTAAATTTAGAGTGATCTAAATTATGTTTCTATTGTTTTTGTATAAAATATCATGTGTATAAAATAAGGGATATTTTGATGATATAATATTTATATTTTAGAAATTTTTAGAGCATTGTTTTTATATATTATGTGGGTTTCATTTTGGCATAATAGTGTACTATGAAAAACTAATATGCTCAAATTCTGTGCCAAGTATCTTCACACGAACTTTTTCAATTCTTCTTTTTATGAACATCTGGACCATTTCCCAAACTTTCTAATTATTATTTCCACTATAATATTGAAGTTCATATGTCATGTGTGTATACTAATTTTAGTACACAGGGATAAATAGCAAGGGGTGAAAAACCTGGGTCATATGGTGATTATATTTCTAGTATTCTGAGGACTTTCCATATTCCGTTCCAGAGTGGAAGTCCTAATTTTCAGTCTCACAGTGTATGATTGTTTTTCCCCACATCCTGCTCAGCACTTATTATTTGAATACTTGATAATTGCCATTCTGATAGGGTTGAGCTGATCTGTCAATGGAGTTGTGAATGATATTTTCGTGAATGTTAGAGATGTTGAAATTATTTTCATATGTGTTTAGGCAATTTATTTTTTTTTATTTTGAGGCCTGTTTATTTATTGCTTTCCTCCATTTACTAATTGAATTGCTGAGATTCTCTTAAACCCACCAGAGGGGGGATTCTTCTCTTTTGCCCAGCTAGGTTTCCCCTGGCACTGTTGCATCTTATTTCATTTATAAATGCATTCTGCTTTTAAAAGCCAATATTTCTGGGGTTTATCTAATCACTGGCTCTCTGTAGTGGCTTTCCACAGCCCATTTTTTGTTATGCAGTCACACACATTTTACTCCCAACTATGAAAATAATGTGTGAGTTGTGAACGTCTAGAGCATTCGGGTCCCTGGGTAAGGGTCGCGAAATAACCAGGACACAGGGGATGCAGAGCCAAGGCAGCAATTTCAACTGCATGCTGAGGTTTATTTGCAGGTTCCTTTTATATTCTTCTTCTAACAAAGCAAGCGATTCTTCAGTAACACTTCACCCACATTGCCCAAATATCATGCCTCAGCAGGTACACAGAGCTAAATTCAGATTGTTCCTGCTTATTTGATAAGTACCCTCCCAAAGTTCTGAGGATGTATTTGCTTCTTTAGAATGTACTGTTCCCAGGTCAGTATGCAGGAAGCTTCTTCCTCTTGGCCAAACCATGCAGAACTTGTGACTTGCGATAAGGGGAAGAGAACTTTTCCTCCTCCTAGCTGAGGTTTGCCTCAGCTGACCTAAATCACAGCCACAGCTCTTACAAAAAGTCAGGCCTGAGGGAGCTAAACTCTGCACACTCAAACCCCAACAGTGAGTAAGCATTGTATAATTCTGTTCTGCCATGTTTCTCCACTAGAACACCTTTTATTCTTTCTTCAATGGAAAATGTTGCAGACTCTATCCAAATTGTGTGTGCTGTTATGTCCAAGTAAAATATAGGCACATTTATTTCCACATTTTCTCCTTTGTTAAAATAATGAGATTTGACTCAGTAAATATTTTGCTGAAATATATTAAATTTTGAAAGTGTCTGACAACTGAAATGAACAAAGTGAACAATGTTTCATTACTAATTCTGGTGATAGAATTGAAACTCTCTTATCACATCAAGTATCAATTTATCACTAAAAATTTGGCCATCCATTATTTAAAAAGATGAAAGCTATATAACATGAAGTACATTTCTCAAAAGAGTTTTAAATAAGTATTCTACTGCATTTGTGGATTTGCTATGGAATGGAAATTTGACTAATTATGCGGATGCTAGTCGATTTGGATGTAGGGACCTCAGATTTTGTTTCCAGGAAACACATTTCTTATGTCCTCCATCTGAGTTTTAACCCATCAACAGACAGATGAAGAGAAAAATTTAGTTTCATTTGGAGTGCATGGGAGAGTGTCTCTTATGGAAATTTTTGTTTCTCAAAATGTACGGGTCTAAATTCTAATTCCCATGATTTCACAACTAGAAATATGGTGATGTCTAAAAGAAATGATAAAACCTGTATTCAACTCATTTTTGATATAAATTTTATCAGAATGAAACTGAGCAACATCCACAGGTGTGTACTTCTGGTATATCTGATGAATCCTATTCATCAGATAAAGAGGAAAAGAAGATAGTAAATGGACAAGTACAAGGTAAGAACCTTATAGGATACAAAATACATTGGTGAGAAAATTGCATTAAAACATGAGCAATAGTATATTCTAATTGTTCACACAGTGCAACTGTTAAATATCTAATAAGAAAAAAAGTTAATAAGTGACATATCTGATTAGGTTTCAGCCCACAGGTATTGCAAAGAAATTGAAATGTGAGTTGCATTTTTGATACATGCTTCAATCACAGAAAATGTAGAAATAACAAAAAGGAGCAAAGAAGAGGGAATAAAAATTGAGAAAGGAAGTGATTATAGAGGGAGTCAATGAAGGAAAAGGAAGAAGGTATAGTCAGTGAAGGAAAGGAAATTCAGGTCTCCTATGAGAAGGAAAAAGAGCAGAGCTTTCAAAATATGGCAAAAAAAAAAAAACATGAGTTCCAAAGTTAAATGAGGCATAAAGTAAAATTTCCCCATACTTCATAATTTAGGAAATATTGAAGAAAAATTTGCACTTTATGTGGTTTTGTCCCTAAGTATAGGATCCAATATCCCACAATATTATTATTCTCAAAGGACCCCTTTGAAAGAGGCAGTGCATCTGTTGACCTGTACTCTACAAACTGTTCAACAGGCACTACACACCTTTTCCTTATTGAAGTTTTCAGCACATTCCTGTTAGTCACTTTCTGAAGCCCATACACTCTGTGTTAACATTCAACGTCCTTTGAGCATCAAATCAGACCTGATGGACTACATAGAAAAAGGAATAAATTCCAGGTCAAGTGGTTATCACCCAGTACAAAAGCAGGTCAACATATGAGGTAGCACCAGGGGGGCAATACCAGTTTATTTGAGGAATAACAGGAACTATGAGGAGTGCTTCCAAAACCAGAGTGAATCCTAATAGAAGAAATGAAAAAAAAAAAAAAAGGAAAAGAAAGAAGCAAGGAGTTCACTGGTAAATGTGTAACTGTGAACAACTTTATTTTGTTTTGTTTTGTTTTGTTTTGCAGACACCAAACATTATATGCAGTAGTTCTTTAAATTTATTATAAGGAAAAAAGATAAACAGTGTGAAGTTAATTCTTTCCATTGTAATTTTCACATTTTTTTCCTGCAAATTATCCTTTTTCTTTGAATGAGTAAAACTTTGAGTTATCATATGCATTGAACATGGTGACCTCTTGGGTCTGAAGTATAATTACCCTGTAAATAATTCAATGTGCTTAGAATAAAGAGGGGAACATCTATGACTTCAGATGCTAGGGCAGGCTGATGTCAGGTTTTCATTCAGCCAGGGAATTTACAGACCTCCTGTCTCCAAATATAAGAGGCCTGGATTTGAAGTGAGTGCTACAGTTCTTGCCATGGATTCACAGGTCCCTGGATACAATCACTAGGCCCCAACACAAACAACAATCAAAAAGTTTCAAACAACATAAACATTCACCTAAAGTTAAGCTTAACTTAAAAATTATAATTGTGAGGATTAAATTATATGATTATTAAAATTTTCCCTTTTATTTGGGTAGGTTTTCACTCATTCTAACAGTTCTAAGTAAAACTATACATTTGTCAACAGAGTCACATTCGGACATGTCATCAGCAGAAAAGAAGGAGAGGCTTATGGGCACTGAAAAAAGCCAGGAACCGGTATGTAAATGGGTCAGTTTAAATTCCTGGTGTATTTCTCTTTGCTTTGACTCCAGAAGGTAAATTAGGCCAAATAAAATGACCTCTTAGCATAGGATTTTGGGAATCAAACATCATAATTTCACACATCTAAAAGAATTTAATTGGACATGAACATGAAAATACTATTAGAAATCAAGGAAGCTTAATGGCAAACTGTATTCTAGCAATTGAGGCAATTATTTGAATATTCTTTCAATTTTTTTCTATGTGATATCCCTACGTGATAAGAAAATGAGACTTAAAAAAGCAGTAAAAAAAAAGGAAAATATATAAATAAAATGGCCTGTGAACACATTCTTATTAAAAGACCATCATTCCCAAAGGCTCAAAATTTTAGTTTCCCATTACCAGTAATTCATGCGTGGGTTAAAGATTCCATTCTCTCTCAACTTCAATGTCTAGTCTAGGACAAGGCAGGAAATAGGCTTAATTAGAAACCAAACAGTCTGTTAATGAAATCAGAATTTTTCAGGAGGTATCCTTCTGTTAAGGTACAAACAACTTTTTAGTTCATTTTCTTTTTTTTTTCATGCAAGATCAATAAAATTACTAAATGTTTTTATTAGACCTCTTTAGTGGATGTTAGGAAGAAGACCTTGGATGAAGTTTTTGACAGTTTGTGGAATTTTGGAGGTGTCTTAATGCCTCTCTCCTGTTGCTTTTGTTATTTTTCATGCATTTGAATGGATTTCTCTTCCATGTTATGTATGTGTCCTTTAAGAGTGCAGGTTAATCTATGTGATGTGTCTGGAGCATGGCATATATTTTGGCATCAAACCTATAAATGAACATTTAACAAGCTATATTCACTCACCAGCATCTCATCTTTGACAAAGAATAAGTTCTGGAAATAAACATACCTTTAAACAAAACATATATCACATGCAAATAAAATTTAGCTTTTAAATGATATATAAAACAGCACAAAATTAAAAGAAGGAGTAGGTAATAATAATGTTCATCTTGCAAGACAAAAAAAAAGCCTCCGGGATAATAAGATTATCATAATAATTTTAAAAAGAACAGAGAATGAAAGTGGTGAGAGTAAGCAGAGACTGAAAAGGAGATGAGGATCAAATTCAAAGAAATGAGAATAGAAGGAGATTTCAAATGGAATAAAAAAGGGATCCAGAAACCAAAATATGAAATGAATGAAAATATATTAGAAAATCAGAACATGAAAAAAACAAATGACATGGAAATCCCATACAAAAACAAAGAAAAAACTGAAAAGAGCAAGAACAACTTCTTCAGATTTCACTTTTACTAAAGCAAATGATATGGAGACAATTTTTTTGGGGGGGCGGTATTTCTAATTTTGGAAGCATACAACTATTAGGGGTTTTTGAGATGCAAAAACAATTCAGCAGGTTTTTGTTGTTGTTGTTGTTATTGTTTTTGCACTAGCTTCAAACAGCCTACCATGATAGTGGAGGGTACAAGCTGATCTTCTTTGCTCCTTTCTCTCCCACACATCCCAGAGAATGCTGAGGGAACATTGAAAGTTGCAGAGGGAATGCACTCTTAGTATTAGTTTATGTACTCAGAGACATGGGTCTATAAAATGTAGAAATTGCCTGATAAACCCTGTGGTCCATGGAGGCTGGGGACTAATCTGTAATGCAGACCCCAATTATGGAATTCCTTACTCAGTGGTCTTATACTGTGCATGATTCCAAGTCACTGAGACCTTTTCCTACAACCTCTCAGAGCATGAGAGACATGGCCTGGTTTCAGAATCTGTGACTTCTTCTGAGAACTTAGTGAAAATACCATTCTACTGATCCTGCCCAAGCACTTCTGGAATCTTCTGTCCCTTGAATTCTCAACTACCAGTTCTTGCTTACTATCATTATTCCCAAAGCACCAGTTTGAAAGAAGCAATACCTCTGTGGACCTATACTCTACAGAATGTCCACAGCAGCAACACACCTCTTCCTGATGAGATCTTTCAGCACATGCCTGTCACTCACTAACCTGAGCCCATAAGTTCAGTAACAATTCAAAGTTTTCTGAAGATAGGTGGCTACAGCATTATGGAAATATAAGGTATGCAGGGGTACGTGATCTTTAACACAGAGTGGCTAAAATTAGACCCCACTGAGAGCCTTTGTCATTAGGAAATATTGTAATTCTTAAGAGGGTGCCTCCAACTGCCTGTGTGATGTTAATGGGGGTAACTATTCCAATTATTCTAGTATTCATTTTCATGTTTATGATACTGCATGCAGCCTTTTTCTACCAGACTTAAACTTGGCACTTGCTGAAAACAAAATAATTCCATGACAGTGCCATGAGCTTCTATTCTTTTTTTATTAAATTATTTATCCACTCTAATTTGTTCCACACAATGGCAAAATGCAATTCATTTCATATTACACATATAGAGCACAATTTTCACTGATTGTACACGATGTATTATTACACCATTCATGTCTTCATATATGTACTTACAGTAATGATGTCTAACTCATTCCACCATCATTTCTACCCCCTTAACCCTCCCTTCCCCTCCCTCCCCCTTGCCCTATCTAAAGATCTTCCATTCCTCCCATGCTCCCCACCCATCACCATTATGACTCAGCATCCTCATATCAAAGAAAACATTCAGCATTTATTTTTCTGGGATTAGCTTATTTCACATAGCATTATATTCTCCAATTCCATCCATTTACCTGCAAATACCATTATTTTATTCTCTTTAATGCTGAGTAGGGCTCCATTGTGTATATATACCCAGGATTCCCAAGCCATTCATTTACTAAAGGGCATATGGGTTGGTTCCACAATTAAACTATTTCGAATTGTGTTGCTATAAACATTGATAAGGCCAAGTCCCTATAGTATGCTGTTTTTAAGTCCTTTGGGTATAAGCCAAGAAGTGAGATAGCTGAGTCAATCGTGATTTCATTCCAAATTTTCCAAGGTATCTCCATACTGCATTCCAGATTGGCTGAACTAATTTTCAGTTCCACCACCAATTTCTGTCTAATTGTGACAGAAACCACTGTAAACATTGAAGTAAATGTGTCTCATGTGTATACAGAAAGTATTATACTCTGGAAATAAGAACAAGTGTTGGGAAACCTAGGTTATATGATGTTCATATCCCTAGTACTCTGAAACTCTCCATACTATGTTCCAAATGGAAAGTCCTAATTTTCAGTATCACAGAGTATGGTTGTATATATATATTTTTTATTTTCCCATTCCCCTCACAACCTCTTATATGTAATTTTGTATAGCAATGAGGGTCTCCCTTCATTTCCATGCAATTTCCCTTTTCTCTCCCTTTCCCTCCTATCTAATGTCTCTGTTTAAAGTTAATCTTTTCTTCCTGCTCTTCCTCCCTACTCTGTTCATAGTTGCTCTCATTATATAAAAGAAGACATTTGGAATTTGTTTTTTAGGGATTGGCTAGCTTCACTAAGCATAATCTGCTCTAGTGCCATCCATTTCCCTGCAAATTCCATGATTTTGTCATTTTTTATTGCTGCATAGTACTCCATTGTGTATAGATGCCACATTTTTTTTTACCATTCATCTATTGAAGGGCATCTGGGTTGGTTCCACAGTCTAGCTATTGTGAATTGTGCTGCTATGAACATCAATGTGGCAGTATCCCTGTAGCATGCTCTTTTAAGGTCTTCAGGGAATAGTCTGAGAAGGGCAATAGCAGGGTCAAATGGTGGTTCCATTCTCAGCTTTCCCAGGAATCTCCATACTGCTTTCCAAATTGGCTGAACCAATTTGCAGTCCCACCAGCAATGTAGAAGTGTACCCTTTTCTCCACATCCTCGCCTGCACTTGTTGTTGTTTGACTTCATAATGGCTGCCAATCTTACTGGAGTGAGATGGTATCTTAGGGTGGTTTTGATTTGCAAAATTTTTAATAAAAACAAGATACTATATTTTATATTGAATTTATACATTCTACCATTATGGGATGTATTATTTGTTTCCAGGTTTTTCCTTTTGTGAATAAAGTGGTAAAAATTAGTTGCCCTCATATGTAAATCTTTAGGATTTACTTCTTTTTTTTTAATGTTGGTTGTTCAAAACATTACATAGTTCTTGATATATCATATTTCACATTTTGATTCAAGCGGGTTATGAACTCCCATTTTACTCCGTATACAGCATGCAGAATCACATCAGTTATACTTCATTGCTTTACATATTGATAAACTCATGTCTGTTGTATTCTGCTGCCTTTCCTATCCTCTACTATCCCCCCTCCCCTCCCCTCCCCTCCCCTCTTCTCTCTCTACCCCCACTACTGTAATTCATTCCTCCCCCTTGTACTGTTTTTCCCTTTCCCCTCACTTCCTCTTGTATGTAATTTTGTATAACCCTGAGGGTCTCCTTCCATTTCCATGCAATTTCCCTTCTCTCTCCCTTTCCCTCCCACCTCTCATCCTTGTTTAATGTTGGTCTTCTCATGCTCTTCTTCCCTAGTCTGTTCTTAGTTACTCTCCTTATATCAAAGGAGACATTTGGCATTTGTTTTTTAGGGCTTGGCTAGCTTCGCTTAGCATAATCTGCTCTAATGCCATCCATTTCCCACCAAATTCTATGATTTTGTCATTTTTTACTGCAGAGTAATACTCCATTGTGTATAAATGCCACATTTTTTTTATCCATTCGTCTATTGAAGGGCATCTAGGTTGATTCCACAGTCTTGCTATTGTGAATTGTGATGCTATGAACATCGATGTAGCAGTGTCCCTGTAGCATGCTCTTTTTAGGTCTTTAGGGAATAGACCGAGAAGGGGAATGGCTGGGTCAAATGGTGGTTCCATTCCCAGCTTTCCAAGAAATCTCCATACCGCTTTCCAAATTGGCTGCACCAATTTGCAGTCCCACCAACAATGTACAAGTGTACCCTTTTCCCGACAACCTCGCCAGCACTTATTGCTGTTCGACTTCATAATGGCTGCCAATCTTACTGGAGTGAGATGGTATCTTAGGGTGGTTTTGATTTGCATTTCTCTGACTGCTAGCGATGGTGAGCATTTTTTCATGTACTTATTGATTGATTGTATGTCCTCCTCTGAGAAGTGTCCATTCAAGTCCTTGGCCCATTTGTTGATTGGGTTATTTGTTATCTTATTGTCTAATTTTCTGAGTTCTTTATAAATTCTGGATATTAGGGCTCTATCTGAAGTGTGAGGAGTAAAGATTTGTTCCCATGATGTAGGCTCCCTATTTACCTCTCTTATTGTTTCTTTTGCTGAGAAAAAACTTTTTAGTTTAAGTAAGTCCCATTTGTTGATTCTAAATGTTAACTCTTGTGCTATGGGTGTCCTATTGAGGAATTTGGAGCCCGACCCCACAGCATGTAGGTTGTAGCCAACTTTTTCTTCTATCAGATGCCGTGTCTCTGATTTGATATCAAGCTCCTTGATCCATTTTGAGTTAACTTTTGTGCTTGGCGAGAGAAAGGGATTCAGATTCATTTTGTTGCATATGGATTTCCAGTTTTCCCAGCACCATTTGTTAAAGATGCTGTCCTTCCTCCATTGCATGCTTTTAGCCCCTTTATCAAATATAAGAAAGTTGTAGTTTTGTGGGTTGGTTTCTGTGTCCTCTATTCTGTACCATTGGTCCACCCGCCTGTTTTGGTACCAGTACCATGCTGTTTTTGTTACTATTGCTCTGTAGTATAGTTTGAGATCTGGAATCGCTATACCACCTGATTCACACTTCCTGCTTAGTATTGTTTTTGCTATTCTGGGTCTTTTATTCTTCCATATGAATTTCATGATTGCTTTCTCCATTTCTACAAGAAATGCTGTTGGGATTTTGATTGGCATTGCATTAAACCTATAGAGAACTTTTGGTAATATCGCCATTTTGATGATGTTAGTTCTGCCTATCCATGAACAGGGTATGTTTTTCCATCTTCTAAGGTCTTCTTCAATTTCTCTTTTTAGGGTTCTGTAGTTTTCATTGTATAAGTCTTTCACCTCTTTTGTTAGGTTGATTCCCAAGTATTTTATTCTTTTTGAGGATATTGTGAACGGCGTGGTTGTCCTCATTTCCATTTCAGAGGATTTGTCGCTCATATACAGGAATGCCTTTGATTTATGCGTGTTGATTTTATAACCTGCCACTTTGCTGAATTCATTTATTATCTCTAATAGTTTCTTTGTAGACCCTTTTGGGTCTGCTAGGTATAGAATCATGTCATCTGCAAATAGTGATAATTTAAGTTCTTCTTTTCCTATTTTTATGCCTTTAATTTCTTTCGTCTGTCTAATTGCTCTGGCCAGTGTTTCGAGAACTATGTTGAAAAGAAGTGGTGAAAGAGGGCATCCCTGTCTTGTTCCAGATCTTAGAGGGAATGCCTTCAATTTTTCTCCATTCAGAATGATGCTAGCCTGAGGCTTAGCATAAATTGCTTTTACAATGTTGAGGTATGTTCCTGTTATCCCTAGTTTTTCAAGAGTTTTGAACATAAAGGGATGCTGTACTTTGTGGAATGCTTTTTCCGCATCTATCGAGATGATCATATGGTTCTTATTTTTAAGTCTATTGATGTGGTGAATAACATTTATTGATTTCCGTATGTTGAACCAACCTTGCATCCCAGGGATGAATCCTACTTGATCATGGTGCACAATTTTTTTGATATGTTTTTGTATCCGATTCGCCAGAATTTTATTGAGGATTTTTGCATCTAGGTTCATTAGAGATATTGGTCTGTAGTTTTCTTTCTTTGAAGTGTCTTTGTCTGGTTTCGGAATCAGGGTGATGTTAGCCTCGTAAAATGAATTTGGTAGTTCTCCCTCTTTTTCTATTTCCTGAAATAGCTTGAAAAGTATTGGTATTAGTTCCTCTTTAAAGGTTTTGTAAAACTCTGCTGTATACCCGTCCGGTCCTGGGCTTTTCTTAGATGGTAATCTTTTGATGGTTTCTTCTATTTCCTCAATTGATATTGGTCTGTTTAGGTTGTCTATATCCTCCTGACTCAATCTGGGCAGATTATATGACTTAAGAAATTTATCGATGCCTTCACTATCTTCTATTTTATTGGAGTATAAGGATTCAAAATAATTTCTGATTATCTTCTGTATTTCTGAAGTGTCTGTTGGGATATTGCCTCTTTCATCCCGTATGCTGGTAATTTGAGTTCTCTCTCTTCTTCTCTTCGTTAGCATGGCTAAGGGTCTGTCAATTTTATTTATTTTTTCAAAGAACCAACTTTTAGTTTTGTCAATTTTTTCAATTGTTTCTTTTGTTTCGATTTCATTAATTTCAGCTCTGATTTTAATTATTTCTTGCCTTCTACTTCTTTTGCTATTGTTTTGCTCTTCTTTTTCTAGGATTTTGAGATGAAGTATGAGATCATTTATTTGTTGGTTTTTTCTTTTTTTAAGGAATGCACTCCAAGCAATGAATTTTCCTCTTAGAACTGCTTTCAATGTGTCCCATAGATTCCGGTATGTTGTGTCTGTGTTTTCATTTAACTCTAAGAATTTTTTAATTTCCTCCTTGATGTCTTCTAAAACCCATTGATCATTCAGTAACCTATTGTTCATTCTCCAAGTGATGCATGATTTTTCCTTCCTTCTTTTATCGTTGATTTTCAGTTTCATTCCGTTGTGATCAGATAAGATGCATGGTATTATCTCTACACCTTTATATTGACTAAGAGTTTCCCTGTGACATAATATATGATCTATTTTTGAGAAGGATCCATGTGCTGCTGAGAAAAAAGTGTAGCTACTTGATGTTGGGTGGTATAGTCTATATATGTCAATTAAGTCTAGGTTGTTAATTGTATTATTGAGTTCTATAGTTTCCTTATTCAGCTTTTGTTTGGAAGATCTGTCCAGTGGTGAGAGAGGTGTGTTAAAGTCTCCCATGATTATTGTATGGTGGTCTATTAGATTCTTGAACTTGAGAAGAGTTTGCTTGATGAACATAGCAGCCCCGTTGTTTGGGGCATATATATTTATGATTGTTATGTCTTGTTGGTGTATGGTTCCCTTGAGCAGTATGTAGTGTCCCTCTTTATCCCTTTTGATTAACTTTGGCTTGAAATCTATTTTATTTGATATGAGTATGGACACTCCTGCTTGTTTCCGCAGTCCATATGAGTGATATGATTTTTCCCAACCTTTCACCTTCAGTCTATGTATATCTTTTCCTATCAAATGCGTCTCCTGCAGGCAGCATATTGTTGGGTCTTGTTTTCTGATCCATTCAACTAGCCTGTGTCTCTTAATTGGTGAGTTTAAGCCATTAACATTTAGGGTTATTATTGAGATATGGTTTGTTCTTCCAGCCATAGTTTGTTTATTAATGCTATTAAACCTGATTTGTTTTCCTCTTTGATTATTTTCCCCCCTTTACTGTCCTACCTCCCACTGTTGGTTTTCATTGTTGTTTTCCATTTCCTCTTCCTGTAGTGTTTTGCCAAGGATTTTTTGAAGAGATGGTTTTCTAGCTGCAAATTCTTTTAACTTTTGTTTGTCGTGGAATGTTTTAATTTCATCTTCCATCCTGAAGCTTAATTTCGCTGGATACCCAATTCTTGGTTGGAATCCATTTTCTTTTAGCGTTTGAAATATGTTATTCCAGGATCTTCTAGCTTTTAGAGTCTGTGTTGAGAGATCAGTTGTTATCCTGATTGGTTTACCCCTAAATGTAATCTGCTTCCTTTCCCTTGTAGCTTTTAAAATTCTCTCCTTATTCTGTATGTTGGACATCTTCATTATAATGTGTCTAGGTGTGGATCTCTTATGATTTTGCACATTTGGCGTCCTGTATGCTTCTAGGATTGGGATTCTGTCTCATTCTTCAAGTCTGGGAAGTTTTCTTGTATTATTTCACTGAATAGATTGCTTAATCCTTTGGTTTGGAGCTCTGTGCCTTCCTGTATCCCAATGACTCTTAAGTTTGGTCTTTTGATATTATCCCATAGCTCTTGAATGTTCTGCTCATGGTTTCTTAGTAGACTTGCTGAGCTATCTATGTTCTTTTCAAGTTGAAATACTCTGTATTCATTGTCTGATGTTCTATCTTCTAAGTGATCCACTCTGCTGGAAGTATTCTCAATTGAGTTTTTAAGTTGGTTTATTGTTTCCTGCATTTCTAGTATTACTATTTGTTTGTTTTTTATTACCTCTATCTCCCTGTGAAATTGATCTTTTACTTCCTGGATTTGTTTGTCAATGTGATCTTTCGTTGTCTGATTTTGCTGTCTCATGTCTTCCTTGAGACTCCAGATCATCTGAAGCATGTATGTCCTGAGCTCTCTATCTGACATTCCACTTCTGTCCAGGATTTCTAAGTTTGTAAAGCTAAAGCTTTTTATGGTTTAGAGGATGCAAATATTGTCCATCAGTTTCTTTATCTGCTCTAGATGAAAAAGGCCTTCCCTGACATTGGTGTGTTCAAGTGGATCTCCTCTGCTCCTTGCTCCCCAACACCTCCCAGATAATGTTGAGGGAATTTTGAAAGTTACAAAGGAAATTACTCTCAGTATTGGATTTTGTACTCAGAGACATGGGTCTATGGATGTAGAAATTGCCTGATGAACCCAGTGGTCCATGAAGGCTGGGGACTAATCTGTAATGCAGACCCCAATTATGGAATTCCTTACTCAGTGGTCTTTTTTAAAGAAGATGAGAGAGAGAGAGAGAGAGAGAGAGAGAGAGAGAGAGAGAGAGGGAATTATTATTTTTTAATATTTATTTGTTAGTTTTCAGTAGACACAACATCTTTGTTTGTATGTGGTGCTGAGGATGGAACCTGTGCAGCAAGAGCGCACACCGCATGAGCAACATCCCAAGCCAAACTCAGTGGTCTTGTACTGTGCATGATTCCAAGTCACTGAGGCCTTTTCCTATAATCTCTTGGAGCATAGGAGACCAGGTCTGATTTCAAAATCTGTGACTTCTTCTGAGACCTCAGTGAAAATACCATTCTACCTGATCCTGCCCCAGCACTTATGGAATCTTCTGACCCTTGAATTCTCAACTAGCAGTTCTTGCTCACGTTCATTATTCCAAAAGCACCAACCAGTTTGAAAGAGGCAGTACCTCTGTGAACCTCGACTCTACAGAACGTCCACAGCAGCAACACACCTCTTCCTGATGAGAGCTTTCAGCACATGCCTGTCACTCACTATCCTGAGCCCATATGATGAGTAACCACCTAAAATTGTGGGAGAATACCTGGCTACTGAATCATGGAGGTGCAAGGGATGCAGTGTTTCCTGCTGAGACACCACTGAGAGCCCATGTACTCAGGACAATATTGAAATTCTTAAGAGGGTGCCTTTGACTGCCTGTGTAATATTAATAGGGGTATAGGTATTCTAAATTATTCTCAGTAGAGTTTGTTGACCATGCCTAGTATTCATTTCATGTTTATGGTACTGCAGGCTGCCCTTTGTCTATCAGATTTAGCCTTGGCCCTTGCTGTCACAGAGCTACAAGCGCCATGATGCATGACAGTGCCATGAACTACTATTCTTAGAATAGACCACAGGTCCATGCTCTAAGTGCCCAGCTCTCTCAGCAGCTCTTTGTCTGGGTTTCTCTCCTGCTCCCACCTTGATTCTGGTTATGGATACCTCCAAACCACATTTTTATGCAAAGTTCAGTCTTTCAAATGTTAGGAAGAAACTGGGTTATATTTTTTTTGGATATCCCAGGAAGAAAGCCACGATAATGTAACAGGAGTGGAGAGGCTCCTAAACACAGGCTCAGATTCTGCCTCGAAGGTTTGGATTACACCAAATATTCCTTGACATTGCGGGGAAAATGAATTCTTTCCTTTGCTGAAAAGGTTCTATTTGGCCTTAGAATAATAAGTTTCCTACTTGTTTGCTTTAAAATATCATCCTTGTATAAACTTAAGGGATTTTGATGTTCCAGGTTTTATATTTTAGAAATTTTTAGGGCAGTGTTTTTATATGCTATATGAGGACTCATTTTTGACATGATGGTGTATCATGAAAAACTAGTTTGCTCAAATTCAGTGCCAAGTTTCTAGGTGTGGATTTATCCATTTTTGTGTAAAGGTGCGTCTGGGCTCATTTCATATCTTTCTAATTGTGATAGAAACCACTGTAAACATTGAAGTTTCAGTTTCTCAGGTGTACACAGAATCATTGTAAATTGGGTATAAGAACAATGATTGGGAACCCTGGGCACAGGATGTTCATATTCCTTATCTCCTGATGACTCTCCATACTGCTTTTCAGATGGGAAGTCCTGATTTTCAGTCCCACAGTGTACGGTTGTACATTTTTACCCACAACCTCTCCAGCACTTATTGTTTAAAGTCTTGATGAATGCCTCTCTGGATGGCATGAGCTGAAATATCAATGGAGTTTGGGATGGTATTTCCCTGACTGCTAGATGTATTTTATGTATTTATAAAGAAGTTGTGTTTGTGGTTTTGAGAACATCTATCTCTTGCTTTTCTCCATTTCCTAATTGGATGGGTGAGATTCTCCTCAGCTCACCAGTCAGCATATTCCTCTCCCATAGCAAGCTAGTTTTCCCTACTCCGGCTTTACTCTATTTCTTCCACGAATGCATTTCCTCTTTGAGTTTCTCATATTTCTGGTTTCATCTGGTTACAGGCTCTCCATTGTGCCACTCCTGTGATTTCCCACAGCCTGTCTTTTTCTTCAAGCAGCAATGCACCAGTTCAAATGACTCCCACCTCTGCCAATAGTCAGCTTTTCAGAGATGGGAGTCACCTTTCTCTTTTGAAATACCTCTTAGTTTCTTCTCCAATGAAAGTGTTGCATACTTTACCCAAGTGTGTGTGCTGTTATGCTCATGTTACATAGAGACACACTTTCTCAGTATATTTTACTTTTTTAAAATAAGTTTTGACTTGGGAAATATTTTGCTGAAATGCATTAAGTTTTCAAAGTCTCTGATGAATAAATGAAGCAAGTACAACAGTTTATCATTCCTACACAATGTGACAGAATTGAAACTCTCATCTTACCAAGTATCATTCTTTCAGAATAAAAAATTGGCCATTCAAATTTAAAATGCTATGGAATACCAAGTGCCATTCTTAAAAGTGTTTCAAAGCATTTTTAGAACTGCTGGGCAGTGCAAAGTTGACTGATTATATACTGATGCTAGTTGTTTGGGGGTATATGCTTGTCAGTGTGTATATTCTGAAGGAACACAGTTCTATGTCCCTCATCTTGGCTTTATCCAATCATTAGCCAGAATGATATATGAGCTCAGTTAATCTGAACTGCCTAGGACAGTGAAACTTGTGCAATATATTCTTGTTCAAAATGCACTCATCTAATTTCTAATGCTGATGATTTCACAAATATATATATATGGTGATAAGTGATAAGAGATGATGAAAACTTTATGGAACTTACTATTGGTATTACTTTCCCCAGAGTGTCTCTGAGCTATCTACAGATGTTTGTTGTTCCAGTATATCTGGTGGATCCTATACACCAGAAAAGAATAGAACAAACGAACATGGAGAAGGTAAGAATGACAAAAAATGCAAAGAGCATATTGCTTTAAAGCAAGAACACTAAAATATTGTAATTGTTCCAAGAGTGTATGTATTATCTAGTAAGCAAAAAGAAATATAATGAGACATAATGTGTTAGATTTCTATCACATGTAAAACTGGGGATATTGCTAAAAAAAATCTGAACTATGAGTTGCATTTTGAGACATGCTTCAATCAAAGTACAATAGAAATGAAAGAGAAGAAGAGGATATGAACACTGAGACAGGCATTAATTAGAGGGAGTCAATGAAGGAAGAGGTAGCAATTGTACTCAGTGGAAGGAAGGACCCTCAGTTACATAAGAGGCGGGAAAAGAGCAGCATTTTCAAAATATGGGAAGCATTTTTGAGTTTCCAGGTCCAAAGCTGAATGAAGTGTAAAGTAAAAATTTTCCAACATTCCTGACTTAGTCACAGTTGGAATGGAATAAAATTGAGGAGTGAAGAAGGAATTCCCACATTGTCATGTTTGTTTATCACAAAAGATTCTTCATGTATAAATCTAATGACACCAAATGTGTTGCTACTCTGTACTAAAAAATGTATAGGGTAGAAACCCCAATTAGGAAAGTGGAAAGAAATAGAAATGGTTACAGAGTGGTCCCCAAATTCACAGATATCTAAAACTAAATTTGGAAAGATAATAGCTTGACTGAACTTTCATTTGAGAGTAACATCCTAGGGAGAAACCAAGAGCTACATTCAAGTTAAGTTTGAGGCAGTTGATTCCAACAAAATTCATACTAGATCTCTCAAACTATAATGAATCATCTGTTGGGGCCATGATCAGAAGCTCATTGTGACTCAGGAGTTCTTTCCTTCTACATATCCTTTAGATTCTAAGGTGATTCCAATGATCCTGGTATGCGCACAGCATTTTTTTGTTGCCAGGCAAAGAATGTCCCTTTGGGGGGAAAAATAAAGACCAGTAGACCCTACAAACCAAGATAGGAGAAGATCCAGTGCCAGAATAAATATTGCAATAATGATGTGCATATTTCTTAGGTAGTGGGGATAACACAAAAGAGAAAATTATAAAAATTACATTTCTAAGATAAATTTGGTACACTGACAGGCAGGAAGGAGTTCGAATAACCCATACAAAAAATAGAAAATGGAAAGAAAAAAGTCTCCTGCTCTAGAGGTTTTTAAGAAAAAATCGGAGAGAGGCAAAATGAGGAAGAAAATAAAGAAGAAGTTAGCAAGGGAATTTTGGAGGGCAAAATGAGAAAATGCAATTCAGCATTTTTCACTTTGCCTGCCTTCAAACCAAAAGTGGGATGATTCCTGGTCCCCAGATGATTGAAACAAGGTGGGACTGGAAGAATCAGGGCAACCTGTTGTACAAATCTGTCCTGCACACCCACCAGGCCCCACCATGTGTGTGGCATCCTAAGAGTGATTTAGATCAGTGACCAAGTGTTTTTGAAAATTTGTTTTTTTCAAAGATAGTTTTATTTTTGATTATTACTATTATTATTACTAATTTGGTTCTTTGGAATGAAACCATGTCCCTTTGTGCTACAGCAATGCTTTCCTCTCCTGTGCTAAATTCTGATAACTAATTTTCTGATCGGCAAGCACATTCAAAAAAATATGTGAAATCATGACTGTATGTGTTATGGCAGACTCATTTTTAAACTAGAATTCCTTATGGAATTTATTCCTCAAATATGAAGACTGTCACTAAAGTGTTTATATGACAGTCTTTTGAGTCCTGTCAATTCTGCCTGCTTTCGGACCACAGATGGCTGTGAATGACCATATCTAAATTCTTTATGCTTTCTCATATTTTTTAAGATGCAGGACCTGTATCTTTGGACAATGCTGAAAAGGGAAACATAATATCCACTAACACAGATGAAGCAGGATTAGAAGATGTGCCTGGGTCCCAGATGGGTATGAAAAAACAATCATGTTCATATTAGCTGTTATTCTAAATGCATATATCTGATCCAATTAGTTCAGAAAAAAAAACTGATAAGAAATAAAGTATACCTTGTCTTGGATCTTGAGGTACAGGATACTTATGTATAATAAAATGGATTAAACAATTCACAGGTCACTTGACATATGTGCTGCCATGACTACTTCAACTTTGACATTGAAATTCTCCGGATTCCTCTTTCCTTCTCTGAATACAGATCTCTGTGGTCTCCAGCATTCTGCGTCTTCACATTTGTATATGTACCCTTGCCGAATTATTCATAATGATCACAAAGGTGTTCTTACCATTTGAAACTTAACTGCAAGACTTATTAACTAAAGATATATTGTCCATATTCATTTAGAACCTTTCAGTCTTGTGATCAACAAAAATCCCCAAACTTAAAACTGCAAAGCTAAAGTAATCTTTATCAATGCTAACAAAAATAGTTATCACTTGGACTGAGCTCTGTACTCACTTAGTAGGAATATGAGTGTGTTCTTTTATATATTCAGGTTTTATTGATTATGTATTTCATTTGCTTTTCAGTATCTAAAGATGTACATGCTTCATCCAAGGTAAATCATGTTCTACGTTTATGATATATTATTAAATGCATGCTGTATGCACTGTAAAATATTTACGTGTTATCTTGTCTCCAAGCACATCAAGCCTACCATTAAAAGCAAAGATACAGCTCTCAAAAAACAAAAATGGTGGAAGCGAGAAATGAAACGGAAATCAGGTAACTTTTACAGTACAACTTCTATACAACCACCTATGATTAAACCTTGGAAATGATAGCAAATTTTTCACTCCTGATATATCCATTTGTGCCATGTGTTGGGAGGATTTGCCCCATCAGGTCTGTGTTGATGATGTATCCACATTTCAAAATATTTCTGTTAGTCTATGAGGAAAAGATGTTTTAAAATAACCTATATCCTAGGTGTTTCTACAATTAAACTTCCCAAATCGGAGTCATGACACCTGTCAGTTGGATTGTGAGGCTGATTTTTCTTCCCACCCCAATTTTAAAAATAGGTCCAGGCGAGCAGGACTGAAACCCAGAATCCTGAGATTATGAGGACTTGTATTTTTCTTGAAGCCAAGATGTCAATGCCGGCCTGTGAAATACAGGAAAATCTAATGTAAAAGACAATGTGCACTCTACCCTGACATCTAGTGTATCAACCAAATGCATCAAACTAGTTTTTATGCTACTTAGGTACTGGCTTTAACAACTCTTGTGGTCAGCTTGAGGCAAGAAATAATAAAATGTATGATCACATATACTTTAGTTTATCCCTTGCTTCTAAAGTGAACATTTTGCTGGTGAACACTCTTTCCTGAAATTTTATCTCAGAGTAATCAATCCATAAATTCTTCCACATCCCAATGGAGTCTTTGCTCATTATTCTTTGACTTGTTGTTTGTCTGTCACCTCTGTATGGTAAAAACACAACCCAGATCCTTTGGAAGACATTCCTTCATTCAGGCCTGCATCAACCTCATAGTGCACTTTTGCATTCTCTTTATTCATCTCCATTCATGATCATGCCCCTCAAGCTCATGTGCCCACAGATTTGAGATAGTTCCAGCTATATAAGGATACATGGCCTAGATGAAAGTATTTGCTATGTGTATGTTCAACCATCTCAACATTTTGAGGCATCTTTCACAATGCAAATTCTTCCTAACTGTATGTTTAGCCCGTTTCTACCGGCATGATCTTCTGGCAGTTTTCACCAATCCCTGTA
The DNA here is from genome assembly GCF_045843805.1 of Urocitellus parryii. Taxonomy (NCBI): domain Eukaryota; kingdom Metazoa; phylum Chordata; class Mammalia; order Rodentia; family Sciuridae; genus Urocitellus; species Urocitellus parryii. The sequence continues at coordinate 160,881,376 of NC_135531.1, read as the reverse complement.
TCATCAGACATATACCGTCCCCCTTAACCCTTGTCTCTATGTCATGCTATAGCCTTCCACATTTTCACCATTCTCTGCCTCTGGCTGGTGGCCTCATTCCTCCAGTCTCCATCCATCCCTATCTCTACAAAAGACACCATCCACGCCAAGTGTTAATGCCTCAGACACTTACCTGACACTCAATTATGGGGTGTTCAAACCAGTGTGTTGTCAAAGCATCTCCTGAAGTCCAGGACCTAATGAACTAGACAGAGAAAGAATAACTTACAGGCCAACTGATTATTACTCAGTACAATAGCGGGTCACGGTCTGAGGTAGCTAACGCCAGAGAAGCAAAAACAGTTTATGTCAGGAGTAATAGGCACCATGAGTAATGCTTCCAAAAACACAGTGAATCCTAACAGAAGAAATGCGGGAGAAGGAAAGGAAAGGATTATGTGGTTCACTGTCAAAGGTATCACAGTGATCATATATACACAAACATTTTTGTTGACACCAAAGTTACATGCAGTGGTTCATTAAAAATTACTATTAGGAAAAAGACATCGTAAACAGTGTGAAGTTTTTTCTTTCCATTGTAATTTTAGCAATTTTTTTCTGCAAAATATCATATTTCTTTGAGTGGTTGAATCTTTGAGATATCATGTGCATTGAATATGGTAAACTCTTGTTTGGTTCAAGCATTAGATTAGTAAAAATCCCTGCTAAATCACTCAATACACCCTTGGTGAAGAGGGACTCATCCGTAATTTCAACTTAGTTATACTGAGGCAGGCTGATGTCAGGTTCCCAGTAAGCCAGGGAATTCTCAGATACTCTGTCTTCAAAAATAAATAAATAAATGAATAAAAATAAAGCCTTTTATTTGAAGTAAGTACTTGTGTTCTTGCCAAGGATACACATGGCTCTGGGTACAACCACCAAGCTCACACAAGAATCCACAAATTTCCAACAGCATAAACATACACCTAAAATTAAACTTAACTAAAGCGTATCATTGTGAAAATCAAATTGTATGATTATTACAATTATGTTTTTAGTTGGCTAGATTTTCACTTAGTCTAACTCTTTTAAGTAGTTTAAGTACATCTATGCATTTTTCCCCAGATTCACATTGCCATATGTCATCAGAGGAATTGAAGGAGAGGGTTGATGGCATGGAAAAAAGCCATGGACAGGTAAGTAAATGTGTCAATTTAAATTCATGGTCTATTTGTCTTCTTTGATGGCAAGGAAAATTATGCCAAACAAAATGACATCACACAATACATACTTAGAAATCAAGATCATAATTTAATATTTAAGTCTAAAAATGTAACACAACATGAACATGAAAATAGCTTTAGAAATCATGTAAGCAGAAGCTTAAAAGTAACTTTCATCTTAATAATGTGGGGAGATTTTTTTGAGTATTGTTTCAATTTTCTTCTCTGTGACCTCCTCACATAAAGAGGATTAAATGGAAGACTCAGAAAGATCCAGTTGAAAGTTGGAGAGAACATAATTGAAATGACCACTGAACACATTCATGTTAAAGATCATCATTCCCTAAGGCTCAAAATTTTAGTTTCCCATTACCAGTAAACATGCTGGTATTAAAGACTCCAATCTCCCTACACACTCCAGTATGTAGGCTGAGGCAGGAAATAGACTTAAAGAGAGACCAAACAGCCTATTATAGAATCAGGTCCTTTCAGGATGTATCCATCAATCCTGTCAGAGTACAAACAAAAACTTTTAGTTCCTTTACTTTCCATGCAAGAAATCAAGAAAACTACTAAACATTTTTATTCCACCTCTGATGTGGACATTAGTAAAACGAACTTGGATGCAGTTACTGGGAACTTGCAAAATTTTTGTGGTATCTTAATGCCCTATATTTTACGAGGAGAATTTGCAAACATTTTAGTGCAACAGTTATGTATGTGTCCTTTTACTGTACAGATTTTTCTTCGGGATGTGTTTGGGTCCGGCCATCATGTTCTGAATCAAATTCCCAAATGAGCATATTTAACATACAATATTTACTCACCAGTATCTCATCAAGGAGAAAGATGACCCTCTAGGAACAATCATAGCTTAAAGCAAAACATACATATAAATGAACTGTATATTTTATGTGGTTTCTATAATACTTAATAATTAATCAAAGTTCATAGGAAATAATAATAGTCATAAGACTAGAAAAAAGTCATTGGTGACAATAAAATTATGATGATAAATTATAAAAAGAACAGATAATGAAAGTGGTTATAGTAAGCAGAGTTTGAAGAGGAAATGAGGATGAAATTCAATATTAATGAGAATAGGAAAGAGTATAAAATAAGAATAAAAATGTAATAAAGGAAATAAAATGAAAACTGAAAAAAATATCTTAGAAAATCATATATATTGTTGAAAAAAAAGGCACAAACAAAATCATGAAAATCTTCACAATTCCCTTAAACTAATGTAACTGAAATGGAGACACTTCTGTCCAGGATTTCTAAGTTTGTAAAGCTAAAGCTTTTTATGGTTTAGAGGATGCAAATATTGTCCATCAGTTTCTTTATCTGCTCTAGATGAAAAAGGCCTTCCCTGACATTGGTGTGTTCAAGTGGATCTCCTCTGCTCCTTGCTCCCCAACACCTCCCAGATAATGTTGAGGGAATTTTGAAAGTTACAAAGGAAATTACTCTCAGTATTGGATTTTGTACTCAGAGACATGGGTCTATGGATGTAGAAATTGCCTGATGAACCCAGTGGTCCATGAAGGCTGGGGACTAATCTGTAATGCAGACCCCAATTATGGAATTCCTTACTCAGTGGTCTTTTTTAAAGAAGATGAGAGAGAGAGAGAGAGAGAGAGAGAGAGAGAGAGAGAGAATTATTATTTTTAATATTTATTTGTTAGTTTTCAGTAGACACAACATCTTTGTTTGTATGTGGTGCTGAGGATGGAACCTGTGCAGCAAGAGCGCACACCGCATGAGCAACATCCCAAGCCAAACTCAGTGGTCTTGTACTGTGCATGATTCCAAGTCACTGAGGCCTTTTCCTATAATCTCTTGGAGCATAGGAGACCAGGTCTGATTTCAAAATCTGTGACTTCTTCTGAGACCTCAGTGAAAATACCATTCTACCTGATCCTGCCCCAGCACTTATGGAATCTTCTGACCCTTGAATTCTCAACTAGCAGTTCTTGCTCACGTTCATTATTCCAAAAGCACCAACCAGTTTGAAAGAGGCAGTACCTCTGTGAACCTCGACTCTACAGAACGTCCACAGCAGCAACACACCTCTTCCTGATGAGAGCTTTCAGCACATGCCTGTCACTCACTATCCTGAGCCCATATGATGAGTAACCACCTAAAATTGTGGGAGAATACCTGGCTACTGAATCATGGAGGTGTAAGGGATGCAGTGTTTCCTGCTGAGACACCACTGAGAGCCCATGTACTCAGGACAATATTGAAATTCTTAAGAGGGTGCCTTTGACTGCCTGTGTAATATTAATAGGGGTATAGGTATTCTAAATTATTCTCAGTAGAGTTTGTTGACCATGCCTAGTATTCATTTCATGTTTATGGTACTGCAGGCTGCCCTTTGTCTATCAGATTTAGCCTTGGCCCTTGCTGTCACAGAGCTACAAGCGCCATGATGCATGACAGTGCCATGAATTACTATTCTTAGAATAGACCACAGGTCCATGCTCTAAGTGCCCAGCTCTCTCAGCAGCTCTTTGTCTGGGTTTCTCTCCTGCTCCCACCTTGATTCTGGTTATGGATACCTCCAAACCACATTTTTATGCAAAGTTCAGTCTTTCAAATGTTAGGAAGAAACTGGGTTATATTTTTTTTGGATATCCCAGGAAGAAAGCCACGATAATGTAACAGGAGTGGAGAGGCTCCTAAACACAGGCTCAGATTCTGCCTCGAAGGTTTGGATTACACCAAATATTCCTTGACATTGCGGGGAAAATGAATTCTTTCCTTTGCTGAAAAGGTTCTATTTGGCCTTAGAATAATAAGTTTCCTACTTGTTTGCTTTAAAATATCATCCTTGTATAAACTTAAGGGATTTTGATGTTCCAGGTTTTATATTTTAGAAATTTTTAGGGCAGTGTTTTTATATGCTATATGAGGACTCATTTTTGACATGATGGTGTATCATGAAAAACTAGTTTGCTCAAATTCAGTGCCACGTTTCTAGGTGTGGATTTATCCATTTTTGTGTAAAGGTGCGTCTGGGCTCATTTCATATCTTTCTAATTGTGATAGAAACCACTGTAAACATTGAAGTTTCAGTTTCTCAGGTGTACACAGAATCATTGTAAATTGGGTATAAGAACAATGATTGGGAACCCTGGGCACAGGATGTTCATATTCCTTATCTCCTGATGACTCTCCATACTGCTTTTCAGATGGGAAGTCCTGATTTTCAGTCCCACAGTGTACGGTTGTACATTTTTACCCACAACCTCTCCAGCACTTATTGTTTAAAGTCTTGATGAATGCCTCTCTGGATGGCATGAGCTGAAATATCAATGGAGTTTGGGATGGTATTTCCCTGACTGCTAGATGTATTTTATGTATTTATAAAGAAGTTGTGTTTGTGGTTTTGAGAACATCTATCTCTTGCTTTTCTCCATTTCCTAATTGGATGGGTGAGATTCTCCTCAGCTCACCAGTCAGCATATTCCTCTCCCATAGCAAGCTAGTTTTCCCTACTCCGGCTTTACTCTATTTCTTCCACGAATGCATTTCCTCTTTGAGTTTCTCATATTTCTGGTTTCATCTGGTTACAGGCTCTCCATTGTGCCACTCCTGTGATTTCCCACAGCCTGTCTTTTTCTTCAAGCAGCAATGCACCAGTTCAAATGACTCCCACCTCTGCCAATAGTCAGCTTTTCAGAGATGGGAGTCACCTTTCTCTTTTGAAATACCTCTTAGTTTCTTCTCCAATGAAAGTGTTGCATACTTTACCCAAGTGTGTGTGCTGTTATGCTCATGTTACATAGAGACACACTTTCTCAGTATATTTTACTTTTTTAAAATAAGTTTTGACTTGGGAAATATTTTGCTGAAATGCATTAAGTTTTCAAAGTCTCTGATGAATAAATGAAGCAAGTACAACAGTTTATCATTCCTACACAATGTGACAGAATTGAAACTCTCATCTTACCAAGTATCATTCTTTCAGAATAAAAAATTGGCCATTCAAATTTAAAATGCTATGGAATACCAAGTGCCATTCTTAAAAGTGTTTCAAAGCATTTTTAGAACTGCTGGGCAGTGCAAAGTTGACTGATTATATACTGATGCTAGTTGTTTGGGGGTATATGCTTGTCAGTGTGTATATTCTGAAGGAACACAGTTCTATGTCCCTCATCTTGGCTTTATCCAATCATTAGCCAGAATGATATATGAGCTCAGTTAATCTGAACTGCCTAGGACAGTGAAACTTGTGCAATATATTCTTGTTCAAAATGCACTCATCTAATTTCTAATGCTGATGATTTCACAAATATATATATATGGTGATAAGTGATAAGAGATGATGAAAACTTTATGGAACTTACTATTGGTATTACTTTCCCCAGAGTGTCTCTGAGCTATCTACAGATGTTTGTTGTTCCAGTATATCTGGTGGATCCTATACACCAGAAAAGAATAGAACAAACGAACATGGAGAAGGTAAGAATGACAAAAAATGCAAAGAGCATATTGCTTTAAAGCAAGAACACTAAAATATTGTAATTGTTCCAAGAGTGTATGTATTATCTAGTAAGCAAAAAGAAATATAATGAGACATAATGTGTTAGATTTCTATCACATGTAAAACTGGGGATATTGCTAAAAAAAATCTGAACTATGAGTTGCATTTTGAGACATGCTTCAATCAAAGTACAATAGAAATGAAAGAGAAGAAGAGGATATGAACACTGAGACAGGCATTAATTAGAGGGAGTCAATGAAGGAAGAGGTAGCAATTGTACTCAGTGGAAGGAAGGACCCTCAGTTACATAAGAGGCGGGAAAAGAGCAGCATTTTCAAAATATGGGAAGCATTTTTGAGTTTCCAGGTCCAAAGCTGAATGAAGTGTAAAGTAAAAATTTTCCAACATTCCTGACTTAGTCACAGTTGGAATGGAATAAAATTGAGGAGTGAAGAAGGAATTCCCACATTGTCATGTTTGTTTATCACAAAAGATTCTTCATGTATAAATCTAATGACACCAAATGTGTTGCTACTCTGTACTAAAAAATGTATAGGGTAGAAACCCCAATTAGGAAAGTGGAAAGAAATAGAAATGGTTACAGAGTGGTCCCCAAATTCACAGATATCTAAAACTAAATTTGGAAAGATAATAAATAGCTTGACTGAACTTTCATTTGAGAGTAACATCCTAGGGAGAAACCAAGAGCTACATTCAAGTTAAGTTTGAGGCAGTTGATTCCAACAAAATTCATACTAGATCTCTCAAACTATAATGAATCATCTGTTGGGGCCATGATCAGAAGCTCATTGTGACTCAGGAGTTCTTTCCTTCTACATATCCTTTAGATTCTAAGGTGATTCCAATGATCCTGGTATGCGCACAGCATTTTTTGTTGCCAGGCAAAGAATGTCCCTTTGGGGGGAAAAATAAAGACCAGTAGACCCTACAAACCAAGATAGGAGAAGATCCAGTGCCAGAATAAATATTGCAATAATGATGTGCATATTTCTTAGGTAGTGGGGATAACACAAAAGAGAAAATTATAAAAATTACATTTCTAAGATAAATTTGGTACACTGACAGGCAGGAAGGAGTTCGAATAACCCATACAAAAAATAGAAAATGGAAAGAAAAAAGTCTCCTGCTCTAGAGGTTTTTAAGAAAAAATCGGAGAGAGGCAAAATGGGGAAGAAAATAAAGAAGAAGTTAGCAAGGGAATTTTGGAGGGCAAAATGAGAAAATGCAATTCAGCATTTTTCACTTTGCCTGCCTTCAAACCAAAAGTGGGATGATTCCTGGTCCCCAGATGATTGAAACAAGGTGGGACTGGAAGAATCAGGGCAACCTGTTGTACAAATCTGTCCTGCACACCCACCAGGCCCCACCATGTGTGTGGCATCCTAAGAGTGATTTAGATCAGTGACCAAGTGTTTTTGAAAATTTGTTTTTTTCAAAGATAGTTTTATTTTTGATTATTACTATTATTATTACTAATTTGGTTCTTTGGAATGAAACCATGTCCCTTTGTGCTACAGCAATGCTTTCCTCTCCTGTGCTAAATTCTGATAACTAATTTTCTGATCGGCAAGCACATTCAAAAAAATATGTGAAATCATGACTGTATGTGTTATGGCAGACTCATTTTTAAACTAGAATTCCTTATGGAATTTATTCCTCAAATATGAAGACTGTCACTAAAGTGTTTATATGACAGTCTTTTGAGTCCTGTCAATTCTGCCTGCTTTCGGACCACAGATGGCTGTGAATGACCATATCTAAATTCTTTATGCTTTCTCATATTTTTTAAGATGCAGGACCTGTATCTTTGGACAATGCTGAAAAGGGAAACATAATATCCACTAACACAGATGAAGCAGGATTAGAAGATGTGCCTGGGTCCCAGATGGGTATGAAAAAACAATCATGTTCATATTAGCTGTTATTCTAAATGCATATATCTGATCCAATTAGTTCAGAAAAAAAAACTGATAAGAAATAAAGTATACCTTGTCTTGGATCTTGAGGTACAGGATACTTATGTATAATAAAATGGATTAAACAATTCACAGGTCACTTGACATATGTGCTGCCATGACTACTTCAACTTTGACATTGAAATTCTCCGGATTCCTCTTTCCTTCTCTGAATACAGATCTCTGTGGTCTCCAGCATTCTGCGTCTTCACATTTGTATATGTACCCTTGCCGAATTATTCATAATGATCACAAAGGTGTTCTTACCATTTGAAACTTAACTGCAAGACTTATTAACTAAAGATATATTGTCCATATTCATTTAGAACCTTTCAGTCTTGTGATCAACAAAAATCCCCAAACTTAAAACTGCAAAGCTAAAGTAATCTTTATCAATGCTAACAAAAATAGTTATCACTTGGACTGAGCTCTGTACTCACTTAGTAGGAATATGAGTGTGTTCTTTTATATATTCAGGTTTTATTGATTATGTATTTCATTTGCTTTTCAGTATCTAAAGATGTACATGCTTCATCCAAGGTAAATCATGTTCTATGTTTATGATATATTATTAAATGCATGCTGTATGCACTGTAAAATATTTACGTGTTATCTTGTCTCCAAGCACATCAAGCCTACCATTAAAAGCAAAGATACAGCTCTCAAAAAACAAAAATTGTGGAAGCGAGAAATGAAACGGAAATCAGGTAACTTTTGCAGTACAACTTCTATACAACCACCTATGATTAAACCTTGGAAATGATAGCAAATTTTTCACTCCTGATATATCCATTTGTGCCATGTGTTGGGAGGATTTGCCCCATCAGGTCTGTGTTGATGATGTATCCACATTTCAAAATATTTCTGTTAGTCTATGAGGAAAAGATGTTTTAAAATAACCTATATCCTAGGTGTTTCTACAATTAAACTTCCCAAATCGGAGTCATGACACCTGTCAGTTGGATTGTGAGGCTGATTTTTCTTCCCACCCCAATTTTAAAAATAGGTCCAGGCGAGCAGGACTGAAACCCAGAATCCTGAGATTATGAGGACTTGTATTTTTCTTGAAGCCAAGATGTCAATGCCGGCCTGTGAAATACAGGAAAATCTAATGTAAAAGACAATGTGCACTCTACCCTGACATCTAGTGTATCAACCAAATGCATCAAACTAGTTTTTATGCTACTTAGGTACTGGCTTTAACAACTCTTGTGGTCAGCTTGAGGCAAGAAATAATAAAATGTATGATCATATATACTTTAGTTTATCCCTTGCTTCTAAAGTGAACATTTTGCTGGTGAACACTCTTTCCTGAAATTTTATCAATCCATAAATTCTTCCACATCCCAATGGAGTCTTTGCTCATTATTCTTTGACTTGTTGTTTGTCTGTCACCTCTGTATGGTAAAAACACAACCCAGATCCTTTGGAAGACATTCCTTCATTCAGGCCTGCATCAACCTCATAGTGCACTTTTGCATTCTCTTTATTCATCTCCATTCATGATCATGCCCCTCAAGCTCATGTGCCCACAGATTTGAGATAGTTCCAGCTATATAAGGATACATGGCCTAGATGAAAGTATTTGCTATGTGTATGTTCAACCATCTCAACATTTTGAGGCATCTTTCACAATGCAAATTCTTCCTAACTGTATGTTTAGCCCGTTTCTACCGGCATGATCTTCTGGCAGTTTTCACCAATCCCTGTATCATCAGACATATACCATTGCCCTTAACCCTTGTCTCTATGTCATGCTATAGCCTTCCACATTTTCACCATTCTCTGCCTCTGGCTGGTGGCCTCATTCCTCTAGTCTCCGTTCATCCCTATCTCTGGAAAAGACACCATCCATGCCAAGTGTTATTGCCTCAGACACTTTCCTGACACTCAATTATGGGGTATTCAAACCAGTGTGTTGTCAAAGCATCTCCTGAAGTCTAGGACCTAGTGAACTAGACAGAGAACGAATAACTTACAGGCCAACTGATTATTACTCAGTACAATAGCAGGTCACGGTCTGAGGTAGCTAATGCCAGAGAAGCAAAAACAGTTTATGTCAGGAATAATAGGCACCATGAGTAATGCTTCCAAAAGCAGAGTGAATCCTAACAGAAGAAATGCAGGAAAAGGAAAGGGAAGGAATATGTGGTTCACTGACAAAGGTATCACAGTGATCATATATACACATAATGTTTTTGTTGATACCAAAGTTACATGCAGTGGTTCATTAAAAATTACTATTAGGAAAAAGACATAGTAAACAGTGTGAAGTTTCTTCTTTCCATTGTAATTTTAGCAATTTTTTCTGCAAAATATCATTTTTCTCTGAGTGGTTGAATCTTTGAGATATCATGTGCATTGAATATGGTGAACTCTTGTTTTGTACAAGCGTTAGATTAGTAAAAATGTCTGCTAAATCACTCAATACACCCTGGGTGAAGAGGGACTCATCTGTAATTTCAGCTTAGTTACAGACTGAGGCAGGCTGGTGTCAGGTTCCCAGTAAGTCAGGGAATATTCAGACACTCTGTCTTCAAAAATAAATAAATAAATAAAATTAAAGGCCTTTTATTTGAAGTAAGTACTTGCGTTCTTGCCAAGGATACACATGGCTCTGGGTACTGCCACCAAGCTCACACAAGAATCCACAAATTTCCAACAGCATAAACATTCACCTAAAATTAAACTTAACTAAAACTTAACATTGTGAAAATCAAATTGTATGATTATTACAATTATGTTTTTAGTTGGGTAGATTTTCACTCAGTCTAACTCTTTTAAGTAGTTTAAGTACATCTATGCATTTATCCCCAGATTCACATTGCCATATGTTATCAGAGGAATTGAAGGAGAGGGTTGATGGCATGGAAAAAAGCCATGGACAGGTAAGTAAATGTGTCAATTTAAATTCATGGTCTATTTCTCTTCTTTGATGGCAAGGAAAATTATGCCAAACAAAATGACATCACACAATACATACTTAGAAATCAAGATCATAATTTAATATTTAAGTCTAAAAATGTAACACAACATGAACATGAATTTAGCTTTAGAAATCATGTAAGCAGAAGCTTAAAAGTAACCTTCATCTTAGTATTTTGGAGAGATTTTTTTGAGTATTGTTTCAATTTTCTTCTGTGTGACCTCCTCACATAAAGAGGATTAAATGGAAGACTCAGAAAGATCCAGTTGAAAGTTGGAGAGTACATAACTGAAATGACCACTGAACACATTCATGTTAAAGATCATCATTCCCTAAGGCTCAAAATTTTCATTTCCCATTACCAGTAATCCATGCTGGTATTAAAGACTCCAATCTCCCTACACACTCCAGTATGTAGGCTGAGGCAGGAAATAGACTTAAAGGAGAAACCAAACAGCCTCTTATAGAATCAGGTCCTTTCAGGATGTATCCATCAATCCTGTTAGAGTACAAACAAAAACTTTTAGTTCCTTTACTTTTCATGCAAGAAATCAAGAAAATTACTAAACATTTTTATTCCACCTCTGAAGTGGACATTAGTAAAAAGAACTTGGATGCAGTTACTGGGAACTTGCAAAATTTTTGTGGTATCTTAATGCCCTATATTTTAGGAGGAGAATTTGCAAGCATTTTAGTGCAACAGTTATGTATGTGTCCTTTTAGTGTACAGATTTTTCTTTGGGATGTGTTTGGGTCAGGCCATCTTGTTCAGAATCAAATTCCCAAATGAGCATATTTAACATACAATATTTACTCACCAGTATCTCATCAAGGACAAAGATGACCCTCTAGGAACAATCATAGCTTAAAGCAAAACATACAGATAAATGAACTGTATATTTTATGTGGTTTCTGTAATAATTAATAATTAATCAAAGTTCATAGGAAATAATAATACTCAACAGACTAGAAAAAAGTCATTAGTGACAATAAAATTATCATGTTAAATTTTAAAAAGAACAGATAATGAAAGTGGTTATAGTAAGCAGAGATTGAAGAGGAAATGAGGATGAAATTCAATATTAATGAGAATAGGAAACAATATGACATAAGAATAAAAATGTAATAAAGGAAATAAAATGAAAACTGAAAAAAAATCTTAGAAAATCATATATATCATGGGAAAAAAAAACACAAACAAAATCATGAAAGTCTTCACAATTCCCTTAAACTAATAAAAATGAAATGGAGACACTTCTGTCCAGGATTTCCAATTTTGGAAAGCTAAAGCTTTTTATGATTTGGAGGATGCAAATATTGTCCATCAGTTTCTTTATCTGCTCTAGTTCAAAAAGGCCTTCCCTGGCATTGGTGTGTTCAAGTGGATCTCCTCTGCTCCTTCCTCCCCAACACCTCCCAGATAATGCTGAGGCAATTTTGAAAGTTACAAAGGAAATTACTCTCAGTATTGGATTTTGTACTCAGAGACTTGGGTCTATGGATGTAGAAATTGCCTGATGAACACAGTGGTCAATGAAGGCTGGGGACTAATCTGTAAGGCAGACCCCAATTATGGAATTCCTTACACAGTGGTCTTTTTTAAAAGAGATGAGAGAGAGAGAGAGAGAGAGAGAGAGAGAGAGAGAGACAGAGAGAGAGAGAAAAGAGAGAGAGAGAGAGAGAGAGAGAGAGAGAGAGAATTTTTTAATATTTATTTGTTAGTTTTCGGTGGACACAACATCTTTGTTTGTATGTGGTGCTGAGGATGGAACCGGTGCTGCACGCATTCCAGGCGAGCGCACCCCGCTTGAGCCACATCCCCAGCCCAACACAGTGGTCTTGTACTGTGCATGATTCCAAGTCACTGAGGCCTTTTCCTATAATCTCTTGGAGCATAGGAGACCAGGCCTGGTATCAGAATCTGTGACTTCTTCTGAGACCTCAGTGAAAATACCATTCTACCTGATCCTGCCCCAGCACTTATGGAATCTTCTGTCCCTTGAATTCTCAACTAGCAGTTCTTGCTCACGTTCATTATTCCCAAAGCACCAGTTTGAAAGAGACAGTACCTCTGTGAACCTCGTCTCTAGAGAACGTCCACAGCAGCAACACACCTCTTCCTGATGAGAGCTTTCAGCACATGCCTGTCACTCACTATCCTGAGCCCATATGATGAGTAACCATCTAAAATTGTGGGAGGATACCTGGCTACTGAATCATGGAGGTGTAAGTGATGCAGTGTTTCCTGCTGAGACACCACTGAGAGCCCATGTACTCAGGACAATATTGAAATTCTTAAGAGGGTGCCTTTGACTGCCTGTGTAATGTTAATAGGGGTATAAGTATTCTAAATTATTCTCAGTAGGGTGGGTTGACCATGCCTAGTATTCATTTCATGTTTATGGTACTGCAGGCTGCCCTCTGTCTATCAGATTTAGCCTTGGCCCTTGCTGTCACAGAGCTGCAAGCACCATGATGCATGACAGTGCCATGAATTACTATTCTTAACATAGACTACAGGTCCATGCTCTAAGTGCCCAGCTCTCTCAGCAGCTCTATGTCTGGGTTTCTCTCCTGCTCCCACCTTGATTCTGGTTATGGGTACCTCCAAACCACATTTTTATGCGAAGTTCAGTCTTTCCAATGTTAGGAAGAAACTGGGCAATATTTTTTGGATATCCCAGGAAGAAAGCCATGATAATGTAACAGGAGTGGAGAGGCTCCTAAACACATGCTCAGATTCTGCCTGGAAGGTTTGGATTACATCAAATATTCTTTGACATTGTGGGGAAAATGAATTCTTTCCTTTGCTGAAAAGGTTCTATTTGGCCTTAGAATAATAAGTTTTCTACTTGTTTGCTTTAAAATATCATCCTTGTATAAACTTAAGGGATTTTGATGTTCCAGGTTTTATATTTCAGAAATTTTTAGGGCAGTGTTTTAATATGCTATATGAGGACTCATTTTGACCTGATGGTGCATCTTGAAAAACTAGTTTGCTCAAATTCAGTGCCAAGTTTCTAGGTGTTGATTTATCCATTTTTGTGTTAAGGTGCATCTGGGCTCATTTCATATCTTTCCAATTGTGATAGAAACCACTGTAGACATTGAAGTTCCAGTGTCTCATGTGTATACAGAATCATTGTAATTTGGGTATAAGAACAAGGACTGGGAACCCTGGGCACAGGATGTTCATATTCCTTATCTTCTGATGACTCTCCATACAGCTTTTCAGATGGGAAGTCCTGATTTTCAGTCCCACAGTGTACGGTTGTACATTTTTACCCACATCCTCTCCAGCACTTATTATTTAAAGTCTTGATGAATGCCTCTATGGATGGCATGAGCTGAAATATCAATGGAGTTTGGGATGGTATTTCCCTGAATGCTAGATGTATTTTATGTATTTATAAAGAAGTTGTGTTTGTGGTTTTGAGAACATCTATCTCTTGCTTTTCTCCATTTCCTAATTGGATGGGTCAGATTCTCCTCAGCTCACCAGTCAGCATATTCCTCTCTCATAGCAAGCTAGTTTTCCCTACTCCGTCTTTACTCTATTTCTTCCACGAATGCATTTCCTCTTTGAGTATCTCATATTTCTGGTTTCATCTGGTCACAGGCTCTCCATTGTGCCACTCCTGTGATTTCCCACAGCCTGTCTTTTTCTTCAAGCAGCAATGCACCAGTTCAAATGACTCCCACCTCTGCCAATAGTCAGCTTTTCAGAGATGGGAGTCACCTTTCTCTTTTGAAATACCTCTTAGCTTCTTCTCCAATGAAAGTGTTGCATACTTTATCCAAGTGTGTGTTTTGTTATGTTTATGTTACATAGAGACACACTTCCTCAGTATATTTTACTTTTAAAATAAGTTTTGTCTTGGGAAATATTTTGCTGAAATGCATTAAGTTTTCAAAGTCTCTGATGAATAAATGAAGCAAGTACAACAGTTTATCATTCCTACACAATGTGACAGAATGGAAACACTCATCTTACAAAGTATCATTCTTTCAGAATAAAAAATTGGCCATTCAAATTTAAAATGCTAAGGAACACCAAGTGCCATTCTTAAAAGTGTTTCAAAGCATTTTTAGAACTGCTGGGCAATGCAAAGTTGACTGGTTATATACTGATGCTAGTTTTTTGGGAGTATATGCTTGTCAGTGTGTATATTCTGTGAGAACACAGTTCCTATGTCCCTCATTCTGGCTTTATCCAATCAGTAGATTATATAAGAGTTCACTTTATCTGAGGTGCCTAAGACAGTAAAACTTATGCAATATAATCTTGTTCAAAATGCACTCTTCTTATTTCCAATTCTGATGATTTTTAAATAGACATATGGTGATGAGATTAGTGTAATGATGAAATCTTTATGCAACTCATTATTGGCATTATTTTCCCCAGAGTGTTTGTGAGAAACCTCCAGAGGTTTGTACTTCTAGCATATCTGTTGTGTCCTCTTCACAATCAAACAATAGAATCAATGAACATAGAGAAGGTAAGAGTCGAAAATAATGCAAAATTCATTGCTGAACCTATTGCCTTAAAACATGAGCACTAGTATATTTTAATTGTTTAAAGAGAGTATGTGTTACCTAGTAATGACAAAGAAATATAATGAGTCATATGGTATTAGGTGTTTGTCACAGGTTAAACTGTTGATATTGCTAAAGAAATTGAATTAGGAGTTGCATTTTCATACATGCTTCAATCAAAGTAAAGTCGAAATTAAATAGAAGAAATAGTTATGAACACTGAGACAGGCATTAATTACAGGGAGTCAAGGAAGAGGTAGCAGTTGTACTCAGTGGAAAGAAGGACCCTCAGTTACAGAATATGGGGGGAAAGAACAGTGTTTTCAAAATATGTGATGCATTTTTGAGTTCCCAGGTTCAAAGCTGAATGAGGTGTAAAGTAAAAATTTTCCAACCTTCCTTATTTAGTCACAGTTGGAATGGAATTAAATTGAGGAGTAAAGAAGGACTCCCAGAATGTTATGTTTGTTTATCACAAAAGATTATTCATGTAAAAAAATCTAATGACACATAATGTGTTGGTATCTGTACAAAGAATGTATAGGGTAGAAACACCAATTAGGAAAGTGCAAAGAATTAGAAATGGTTACAGAGTGGTCCCAAAATTCACCTATATCTAAATTTGGAAAGTTATAGCTTTTTATAAACTTTCATTTAATGGGTACCACTAGGGAGAAACCCAGAGCTACATTCAAGTTAAGTTAGTGGTATTTGATTCCAGCAATGTTTATATTGGAACTCTCAAAGTGTAGTGAATCATCAGTTGAGGCCATGTTCAGATGTCATTATGACTTAGAACGTCTTTGCTTGTACATTTCCTTTAGATTCGAAGGTGATTCTAATGATCCTAGTATTCCAACAGCATTTTTGTAGCCAGGAAAAGAATGTCCCTTTGGGAAATTAAAAAAAAAAAAAAAACTAGTAGATCCTACACACTGGGAAAGAAGAAGATCAAGTGCCATTATAAATATTGCTATAATTCTGATCATATTTCTTATGTAGTGGGAATAACACAAAAGACAAAAATTTAAAAATCATATTTCTTTTTTCTCTTTTTAATATTTTAAATTGTTGCATATGACAGGATGCATTACAATTCATAGTATACATATAGAGCACAATTTTTTTTTATGTCTCTGTTTGTACACAAAGTAGAGTCACTCCATTCATATACATGTATGAAGATACATGTATTTAGGTCACAAGTACATTCATATGAATATTTCCACATATTAATCTTAGTTTTCTAACCCTAACCCTAGCTCACTAAAAATATTTGATATTACCCTTTCCAAAATTCTGTATCTATAATTACTGTAATTAAAATCTATGTACACAAAATAGATTTTAGACTGTATTTTGCCATTTTTTATGTTAAGTTTGCTTACATATCAAAGTATATCTCATATAGGAATTATTAATTTGTCCCCTTATATACAAAATATATATTCATAGGACTTACATTTTACTGTTCCCTGTGTCAGATCCTGTATATTTATTAGTTTCCATGTATATTTTCAAAGTATAGTCCTTTTTGTTAATTATTTTTTTAATTTATATATGACACCAAAATTCATTACCATTTATATTACACATGTAGAACACAATTTTTCAAAACTGTTTGCTTACAAAGTATGTTCACAACGATTCGTGTCTTCATACATATACTTTAGATAATGATGTCAATCACATCTCACCATCATTTCTAACCCCATGTCCCCCCTCCCTTCCACTCCACCCCTCTGCCCTAGTTAATCTATTCCTCCCATGCCCCCCCTCTGTACCCCACTATGAATCAGCCTCCTTATATCAGAAAGAACATTCAGCATTTGTTTTTTGGGATTGGCTAACTTAACTTAGCATTGTCTTCTCTAACTTCATCCATTTATCTGCAAATTAGAAATCATATTTTGAAGATAAATTTGCTACATTGGCAGACAGGAAGTAGTTGGAATAACCCTAACCCGTACAAAGAATGTAAAATGGAAATAATGAAGTCCTCTACTCTAGAGAGTTTTGTTTTTGAAAAAGCTAGAAGAAAGGCAAAATGAGACAGAAAATAAAGAAGTTAGCCAGGTAATTGTGGAGGTGAAAAAGAGAATGCAAGTCAGCATTTTTCAGTGTATCTGCTTTCAAGCCAAAGGTGAGATGATTCCTGGTCCAGAGATGATTTAAACCTGTAGGGACTGGAAAAATCTGGGCAACCTGCTCAAAGAAATCTATCCTGCACACCTACCAGGCCACACGCCATGTGTGTGACATTTATAAGAGTGATTTAGATTAGTGACTTAGTGTTTTTGTACCTTTTGTTTATTGGAAGATAGTTATTATTATTTTTATTATTCTGGATTATTATTATTATTATTATTATTATTATATTGGAGCTTTGGAATGAAACCATGTCCCTGGTGCTGCAAGAATGCTCTCCATTCCTGTGCTTAATTCTGATCTCTAGACGCCTCATTTTCTGATGAGCCAGCACTTTCAGAAAATATGTGATATCATGTCTGGTGTTTTATGTCAGACTCATTTTTTTAACCAGAATTCTTTATGGAATTTATTTCTCATATACCAAGACTGTTTCTAACATGTTTATATGAAAGACTTGGAAACACAATACTTCATTCCTATCTGTCAATTCTGCCTGCTTTTGGATCACAGTTTGCTGTGGATAGCCATATCTGAATTCATTATGCTTTCTCATATTTTTTCAGATGCAGGATCTGTATCTCTGTACAAGGGTGAAAAGGAAATCATGATATCGACTAAAACAAAGGAAGCAGGATTAGGAGATGTGCCATGCTCCCAGATGGGTATGAAAAAACACATATATATGTATTACCTGTTATTCTAAATGCATATATCTAGTCCAATTAATTCAGAAAAAAAACAGTTTGATGAGAAATAAAGTGTATATTTCCGCAGATCGTGGATTAAAACTTTTTAATAATAAGACAAATGAGGTAGAGGATACTCAGTTATAATAAAATGGATTAAAGAATTCATAGGTCACTTGACATATGTGCTGCCATCTGACTACTTCAGCTTTGACATTGAACTTCTCAGGTTTCTCTTTGCTTCTTTGAATACAGATCACTGTGCTCTCCTGATTCTGCATCTTCACATTTGTATATGTACCTTGCCTAAATATTTATGATGATTCCAAATGTGCTCTTATTATTTGAAACTTAACTACAAGTTTTAATTACTAAAGATATTTTCTCCATATTGATTTACTACATTTCAGTCTTGTGATTGTACTCAACAAAATCCACAAACACAAAACCCCAAGCGAATGTAGTCTGTATCAATGCAAATGAAAATTGTTATCACTCAGACTGAGCTCTCTACTTATTTCATAGAATGATGAATGTGTTTTTCTTAGTATTCAGGTTTTATTGATTATATATTTCACTTGCTTTTCAGGCTCTAAGGACGTACATGCTTCCTACAAGGTAATTCATCTTCTATATTTATGTGATATTATTAACAGTATGCTGGATGTACTGTAAAATACTTACATAATATCTTGTCTCCATGCACATCAAGCCGACCAACAAAAGCAAAGATAAATATCCAAAAAAACCAAAATGGAAGAATGGAACAAAAACACTGGAGTCAGGTAACTGTTGAAGTACAGCTTCTATAAAACTGCCTATGTTTAAACCTTGGAAATGATAGCAATCTTCTCACTCCTAATGTATCCATTTTCTGCCATGTGTTGGGAGGAGTTGCCCCATCTGGTCTGTGTTGGTGCTGCATCCACATTTCAAAATATTTCTGTAAATGCCTGAGGAAATGATGTTTTAAAATAACCTATATCATAGATGTTTCTACAATTAAACTTCATGACACCTGTTAGTTGGATTGTGGGGCTGATTTCTTTTCCCACCTGAATTTTAAAAATAGGTCCAGGGGAGCAGGACTGAAATCCAGAATCCTGATATTATGAGGAATTCTAGTTTTCTTGAAGCCAAGATGTCAAGACCAGTCTGTGAAATACAGGAAAATCTCATTTATAAGACAATGTGCACTCTACCCTGACATCTAGTGTGACATCACATGTCTTATGTGTATCAAAGTTGTTTTTATGCCACTTATGCCCTGACTTTGACAACTCTTGTGGTCAGTGTGTAGCAAGAAATAATAAGATGTATGATCATATATACTATAGTTTACCCCTTGCTTCTAAAGTGAACATTTGCTGATGAACACTCTTCCCTGAAATTTTAACCCAGAGTATTCAATCCATACCTGCATATCCCAATGGAATTTTTGATCATTGTTCTTTGACTTTTCGTTTGCTTGTTTCATCTGTATGGTAAAAACAGAACCCAGATCCTTTTGGAGACATTCCTTCCATTCAGGCCTGCATCAACCTCATAGTATACTTCACATTCTCATTATTCATCTCCAATCATGAACATGCCCCTCAAGTTCACATGCCCACAGAATTGAGATAGTTCCAGATTTATATGTGCCAGTGGCATAGATGACATTCTTTGGTATGTGTATGTCCAAGCACCTTAACATTTTGAGGCATCTTTCACAATGCTAGTCTTCCTAAATCTATCTTTAGTCTGTTTTTCTAGTGCATGAACTTCTGGCAGTTTTCACCAATCCCTATATCATCAGACATACCGTCCCCCCTTAACCCTTGTCTCTATGTCATACTATAGCTTTCCACGTTTTCACCATTCTCTTCCTCTGGATGATGGCCTCACTCCTCAAGTCTCCATTCATCCTTACCTCTAGAAAAGACACCATCCACGCCAAGTGTTATTGCCTCAGACACTTACCTGACACTTTATTATGGGTGTTCAAACCAGTGGGTTAAAAAGGAGACCCTGAAGTCCAGGCCAATAATTTACAGGCCAACTGGTTGTTAACCAGTACAATAGCGGGTCATGGTCTGAGGTAGCTAACACCAGAAAAGCAAAAACAGTTTATTTCAGGATTAACAGGCACCATGAGGAATGCTTCCAAAAACATAGTGATTCCTAACAGAAGAAATGCAGGAAATAGAAAGGAAAGGAATATGGGGTTCACTGGCAAAGTATGACAGTGACCTCTTTTTTTCTCTTCTCCTTTCTCTCTTTTTTTTTTTTTGCAGAAACCAAACATAGTGTGCAGTGATTCATTATAAATTACTATTATGAAAAAGACATAGTAAACAGTGTGAAGTTTCTTCTGTCCATTGTTATTTCAATATTTTTTTCTGTAAAATATCATTTTTTAATGGCTGAATCTTTAAGATATCATGTTTATTGAACATGGTGACCACTAGTGTCTCTGAAGTTGGATTAGTAAAACTATTCCCTAAATCTCTCAATACGCGCTGGGTATTTCAACTTAGTGCATTTCAACTTAGTGGGAGGCTGAGGCAGGCAGGTTTCCAATGAGCCAGGGTATATTTAGACACTCTGTCTCCAAAAACATTTAAGGCCTCAGATTTGAATGTAGTGCTACAGTTGTTGCCAAGGATGCACATGGCTCTGTGTACAACCTCCAGGCCCACATAACAATCAAAAAAAATTCAAACAACATAAACATTCACCTAAAATTAAATTTAACTTAAAAGTATCATTGTGAAAATAAAATTTTATGATTATTACTTTTGTAGTTGGCTATATTTTCACTCAGTCTAACTCTTTTAAGTAATTTAAGGACATCTATGCATTCATTCCCAGAGTCACATTGGGACAAGTCATCATCTGAAGAGAAGGAGTGCCTTGATGTCATAGAAAATAGTCATCAACAGGTATGTAAATGTGTCAATTTAAATTCCTGGTGTTTGTCCCTTCTTTGCTTTGGGAAAGGACAGTGTGCTGAACAAGATGAGCTCAAACAATATTTACTTGGAAATCAAATATCCTAATTCAATATTTAAATCTAAAGTATGTAACAGGAAACAAACATGAAAATAGCTTTAGATATTATGGAAGCGGAAGCTTTGAAGTAACCTTCATTTTAGCAATAGAGGAAATTTTTGAATATTGTATCAGTTGTCTTCTATGTGACATCCTCACATCATAAAGAATAAATTTGAAACTCTGAAAGACCCAGTCAAAAGTCAGAAAATACTTAATTGTAATGGCCAGTGAAAACATTTCTGTTAAAACATCATCTTTCCCAAAGGCTCAAAATTTCAGTTTCCCATTACCACTAATCCATGCTGGTGTTAAAGATTCCATTCTCCCTTTACTCCACTATGTAGGTTGAGGCAGGAAATAAGCTTAAATAAGAAACTGAACAGTCTGTTAAAGGAATCAAAATCCTTTCAGGATGTATCCTTTCTCTTAGTGTACAAAGAGAAACTTTCTAGTTCATTTACTTTTCATGCAAGAAATCAAGAAAATCACTAAACATTTTTATCCTACCTCTGAAGTGGACATTAGTAAAAAGGAAGTGCTAAAGTTCTTGCCAAGGATACACATCTTGGATGCAGTTATTGGGAACTTTTAAAATGTTGGTGGTATCTTAATGTCCCTTTTTTTTTCCCTGTTGTCTACAGTAGTAGGAGGCGATTTTGCAATCATTTTAGTTCCAATGTTATGTGTGTGTCCTTTCAGTGTGCAGGTTTTTCTTTGGGATGTGTTTGGTCAGGCCATCATTCTCAGCATCAAGTTCCAGATGAGCAACTCATCAAAGAGAAAGAGGAATCTCTGAGAACAATCATAGCTTAAAGCAAAACATACATACCATAAAAATAAGATATATTTTATATCTGGTTTCTATAATACCAAGAAATGAACTAAAGGTCATAAGATATAACAATGTGCACCTGGCTGGAAAAAACAAAGCCTTAGTGACAATAAATGTATCATGATCGGTTTTAAAAAGAACAGACAATGAAAGTGGTTATAGTATACAGAAACAGACTAAAGAGAAGATGGCAATGAAATTCAATTGAGAATAGAAAAGAATTTAAAATAAGAATAAAAATGTAATCTAGGAAATAATACAAGAAACGAATGAAAATATCTTGGAAAATCAGATATATTATGAAAAAGAAATAATTTGGCAAACCCAAAGAAATAACAGACCAAAAAAAAGTTACAAATAAAACCATGGAAATCTTCACAATTCCCTGAAACTAATGTAACTAAAATGAAGATACTTCTGTCCAGAATTTCTAATTTTGGAAAGCTAAAGCTTTTTGTGGTTTGGAGGATGTAAACATTGCCCATCAGTTTCCTTACCTGCTCTAGCTCCAAAAGGCTTCTGCTCCTTGCTCCTCCATATCTCCCAGAGAATGCTCAGCAAACTTTAAAAGTTGCAGAGGAAATGCATTCTCAGTATTAGTTTGTGTACTCAGAGACGTGAGTCTATATAATGTAGAAATTGCCTGATAAACCCTGTGGTTGAAGGAGACTAATCTGTAGTGCAAACCCCAATTTTGGAATTCTGTACTCAGTGGTCTTGTACTGGGCATGATTCCAAGTCACTGAGGCCTTTTCCTACAATCTCTTGGAGCATGAGAGACATGGCTTGGTTTCAAAATCTGTGACTTCTTCAGATAGCTTCCTGAAAATATCATTCCATCTGATCCTGCCCCAGCACTTCTGGAATCATCTGTCCCTTAAATTTTCCAACAGCACTTCTCCCTCACTATGATTATTTCCAAAGCACCTATTTGAATGAGGCAGTGTTCCTGTGGACCTTTATAGTTTGTTCAACAGGACCAACACTCGTCTTCCTGATGAGATCTTTGAAAACATTGAAATCAATCATTATCTTCAGGCTATAAGATTGAGGAACCATCCAACATTTTGTTAGGAGGTCTGGCTGCATATCTTGGAGGTGTATACCATGCATGGTTTGTGACCTTTCACTGAGTATTGCTAAAATTGTACCCTTGTTAAAAGGATTTTGTCCGAGTTGTATATTGTAATTTTCAGGATGCTGCCCCTCAACACTAGTATGGTATGATGGGAGCAATATCTCCAAATGACTCTCAGCATGGTTTGTTGACCTGGTATATCTGCTCATGTGTGTTGTTCTGCATGCAGCCAGTTTTCTACCAGACTTATCCCTGGTGTTGTCACAGAAATGAAAACACCATGAATGTGTTTCAATGAATGTGCCATATGCTTCTATTATTTAGATATAACCTAAGACCATGCTCTAGCTCCACACATCTACATCTGACTCTCTCTACTATACCCAAATTAGTGTATTTTTTATATCCTAGAAAGAAAACCTACATAAATTAACATTAGTGAAGGTGCTCCTGCATAGACATTTTTTTTTTAGTACACTGAATTTTCCTTTTGGAAAAATCCAAGTCTTTACTTTGCATAAAATGTTGTATTTGAATTGAGAGGAATTTATATAAGTTTCATGTTTTTACTACAAAATATCATACTTTTATAAATTTAGGAAGATTTTGATGTTACAACTTTCATATTATAGAAATTTTAGGGAACTGTTTTCATCCATGATATGTGGATTTTTTGACAAAATATTGTATCATGAAAATCTAACTTGTTCAAGTTAAGTGCCAAGTATTACCCCAAATTTTTATCTTTTCTTCTATTGGAGAGTGTCTGGGTTAGTTCCATAACTTTCTGGTTGTGACTTGTACCACTATAAACATTATAAAGTTCATAGGTCACATGTGCATAAATATTTAAGTACATTGGGGAAAAAAGCATGGACTGGGAAATCTGGGCCATAGGGTATCATTTTTCTAGTATTCTGAGCAATATTAATACTGCTTTGCAGAATAGAAATGCTAAATTTTAGTCTCATGGTATATTATTTACTTTTCCTTCACATGTTCACCAGCACTTATTATTTGAATACTTGATGAATGTTATTTGACAGGGTCAGCTAAAATGTCAACAAAGTTTTGAATGGTATTTCCCTGAAAGCTGGAAATGTTAAAAAAACTTTTTCATATGGTTGTAAGCAATTTGTATTTCTTATTTTTGGGAACACTCTATCTACTCATTTCTTCATTTCCTAATTGGATTGGTGAACTTTTCCTCAGATACCAAAGGGAAAATTCCACTTATCCACCCAGCTAGTTTTCCCCTGGCATTTCTACAGCTTTTTTTTTTCTTATATAAATGCATTTATTCTTTTACAAGACACTGTTTCTGATTTCATCTGGTCACAGGCTCTCCATAGTGGCTTTCCTGTGTTTTTCCATAGCCCATCATTTTCATCATGCAGTCACACACCAAATCATCTGACTCCTATCTCCAATAATTTGCAGTCAGTAAGCAGCATATGATCCTGTGCTTCTACCATTGTCCCTTTGGAATTATTTTTAGTTCTGTCTTCAATGAAAAGTGTTGCATACTGTATCCAAATTGAGTCTTCTTTTTTTTTAATTGCATGATCTTACTTATATGTGGAATATTAAAAAAATCCAATATACAAAAGTAGAATGTAGAATGAAGGTTGCTATAGGTTAGGAATAGGGGAAAATTAGATGTTGATCAAGGAGTACAAGGTTTTGTTTTTCCAGCGTGGAAGTCTTAATTTTAAGTATGATAGTGTAAGATTATAGTTTCCTGCCACATTCTGCACTGCACTTATTATTTAACTACTTGATAAATGTCATTCTGACTGGGGAAATCTGAAATGTTAATGCAGTTTTGAATGGTATTTCCTTGAGTGCTAGATGTTGACCAAATGTGGTATGTCTGTGGGCAATTTGTAATTCCTGATTTGAGAACTATCTCTTGCTTTTTGTCATTTCCTAATTGGGTGGGTGAGATTCTCTGCTGCTCACCAGAGGCAAGATTCCTCTCTTCTCTCCAGTTAGTTTTCCCTGGCACAGCTGCAGCCTATTCCTTCTACAAATGAATTTCGATTTTTAAGAGCCATGATTCTGTGTTTTATCTGTTGACTGGCTCTGGGTCATGGCATTCCAGTGTTTCCCCACAGCCTGTCTTTTTTATTATGCAGTCATATAACCATTTTCCTGGATCCAATCTTTGAAAATATTCAGACAGTAAACACAGCATGATACTTTGCTAGTGTCTTCCTTTCTTGGAATTCCTTTTAGTTATTCTTAAATGGAAAGTGTTACATACTGTAACCAAATTGAGTGTGCCCATTTGTCTACATAAAATATAGGCACATTTTCATTCTGAATTTCTCTCCTTTTAAAATAAATTTTTGACTATATATATTTTTCTAAATGGCATTCATGTTTTCCAAGCTCTGGTGACTCAAACAAGTCCAAGTGTGTTTTATTTCCACACAAAGTGACAGATTTGAAAATCTCTTAACACATCAATTTTAACACTAAATAATGGCTGTTTATTGTTTAAAATGTTGAATCTATATAATATTAAGTCCATTTCTCAAGAGAGTTTTAAATAAATTTTCTGTTCTGTTTGTAGTATTGCTGAGTATGTTTGCTAGTTAAGCACTGATTTAAATTGTTTTAGATATATGCATATCAGTGTTTGTTATCAGGGAAAACATTCTCTCTTAATTTTTCCTGGTATTACCCCAGCAGAATCCAGATGAATAAAGCATCTCAGCTTCATCTGGAATCCATAAGATAGTGTCTCATTTGGAAAGTACTGTTGCACAAAGTAATGGTCTTATCTCCAATTGCAATGACTTCATATCTATAAACATGGTGGTATCTAAAGAGTGATATGAAATCTATGTGTAACTCATTACTGCCATTATTTTTAACAGAGTGATTCTGAGCAAGATAATGAGGAGTGTACTTGTACTTATTGTCTATTTGGTGCATTCCATTCAAGCACAAAAAATAGAATAAAAGGATATGTAAAAGGTAAGATACACATAGGATACAAAATATAATAGAGTATTCCCCCAAAATATGAGCACTAGCATAGAGTAACTGTTCAAAGAATATGTCTATTAAATAGCTAGCAAGGAAAAAGGAAGATAAGAAGTGGCATCGTATTAGGTTTCATTCACAGGTTAAATTGGGAGTATTGCTAAATGAATACAATTGTGAGTTGCATTTAAGACATGCTTCTATCACAGGTAAATCTGAAATAAGGAAAAATAAAGAATAAAATGTAATGAAGACTAAGAAAGACAGTGAGTACATGCAGTCAAAAAGAAAAAAAAAGGAATAAGTTTTACCAAGGAGAGGGTGGGAAATTCAAGCCACATATGAGAAGGGTAAAGAGCAGGGTTTTCAAAATGTGGGAAGAATTTGTGAGTTTCAAATTACAAAGATGAATGAAGGGGAGAGTACATCTTTCTGAACCTTCATGACTTATTCACAATTGGAAATGAATTGAGGAGTAAACACTTGATGCCGCAAAGCTAAGTTTATTTACCATAAATGATTAGACATGTACAAAATTTAGTGACAACATTTTGCTACATCCTAGGACAAGAACACAGGGAAGAAACAGCAAATGAAGAAGGCAAAAGAAGTACAAATAGTTGTGGAGCATTCCCCAAACCCACAGGTATCTAAAATTAATGTTCGAGAAAGATTACAGATTCTTCTAAACATGACTTGGAAGGGACATCCTAAGGTAAAATCCAGAGATATATTCAAATTAACTCAGAGGAATTGGAAGCTGACAAATTTTACACTGGAACTCTGAAAATGTAAGGAATCATCTCTTGGGGATCATGTCCAAAATCTCATTCAGACTGAGCAAGTCTTTCCTTCTCCATGTCCATTACATTCTATAGTGATTCCAAAGATCTTGGTCCTCAGGCAACATCTTTTTCAGACAGGGAATACATGTCCTTTTGAGAAATATGCAAGAACAGCTATGGATTCCTGCAGTTTAGGACACAAGCAGATCAATTGTAAGGATAAATATTGAGTTAATTCTAAACATGTATCTTGAGAACTGAGAGGGACTCAAAAGACTAAGATGAAGAAATTATATTTCTATGATAAATTTGTTACATTACCAGGAAAGAAAGTGGCAAAAATCCATTCAAAGAATGTAAAATGGAAAGAAACAAGCCTCCACTCTAGGGTTCTTTTTGAAAAGCTAAAGGGAAGGGAAAATGAAGGAGGAATCATAAAATTTAGCTAGGAAACATGAGTAAATGGATAGATTACTCTCCAGGTCTTTACAGTTTGTCTCATTTCATATCAAAATCTGATGGAGAGATGATTTGAACTAATGGGGCCTGGAAGAATAAGGGCAACCTACAGCTGCCAATTTCTCTCCTCCATATGTAGCAAGCCCTACAATGTGTGAGGCATCCATATGTGTCATTCAGAAGAGCAACATTGCATTTTTGAAGAATTAATTGTTTTAAAGAAAGCTAATATTTTCATTCATACTATTGTAATCATTAATATATTTTGTTTAAGCCATTATTTTATTGGTGTTTTGTTGGGAAACCATGTTGCTTACATGCCAGGAATCCACAGTACTGTTGAGATACCTTCTGAACTCTAGAGGACAAATGTTGTTCTGAACTGGGACTTTTTTGAAAATACTTTAAAAGCCTTGTAGATATGCCACATCAGACTCAAACTGGAACCAGAAATCTTTATGCAGTTTACTCCTCAAAAACCAACACCATTACTCTTATTTACCAATTTCTTCAAAACATAATAGTTTATTGATATCTGCAATTTCTGCAAGATTTCATAACAATTTTTTGATGGACTAGTCTGAATCCTTTGTGCTTTATCATATATCTTTTTTTATAGATGTTAGATCACTTTCTTTATACAACAGAGGAAAAATAAAATTGGTATTGGTTGAGCCACCTGATACAGGAAAAGAAGACATACCAATTTCCCACATGGGTATGGATAAACACCCAGATGGTGTTAGCTGACTTTCTCTAAACACATACATTAGAAAACTCTCCATGATGAGCAAACGATTATATATTCCCCAGGAATTAAATCACTACTTTAGATTTGTCAATTCTAAGGCAAATAAGGGATTGGAAAAGTACTTATAATAAAATGGATTAATAGATTCTGCTAAGATTCACTAAAGATGTGTACTGCCACATTTTAACAGCTTTGACATTGAATTTCTCAGGGGTCTTCTTTCCTCCTCTAAATACAGTTCATTCTGCATCTAGAAATAATTGTATAATTGATCATTTCCAAAATGATTTTTCCTTTGGAACTTAACTGCAAATATTACTGAACCCACATTCCTGGTTTTGTTTTAATACTTTGAGTCTTGTGACTTTACTCAACACACATGTAATTCATTTTACTGCATTTATATAAAATGAATGTGTTATTTATTGGCAGTTTTCTAGAAATTTTGACTGAGTTGTAAATCAAGAATATGCTTGCACATACCAATGAAGTGTTTGCTAATCATTCTATAACATGTTTTATTTCTTCATTTTACCTCAATAGTGGGCACTAAAAGAGATCTTTTTGCATGCTAAGCAGTTGCTGTCTCACTGAACCTCTCACACAGACCTCTCTAATTCTCTAGTGGGTTTTCTAAATCCAGGTTTCAGAAAATTGTGCACCAAGCACCTAAACGAGTTCCTTCAACACAGAAGATATTTTTACAGAATAAACTACATGGTACAGGAAAATAACATTCACAGTTCCTACATTTTATTACACATCTCATTTGAAACCTTGTGTTACAGTCAGGATCTCAAAGCATACTGAGCCACTTTCTTTCTTTGTTCATTAATTAAAAGGGGTTCCATAAATCTCACTGAAAATTTTATACCCTCTGTATTTTTGGAAAAATTTCATCCAGTCAGGCCTGCCTCAATTTTCTAGTGCACTACTGCCTTCTCATTATTCATCTCCATTCATGAACATGCCACCCATGGTCACATGCTTATCACATTGAGGTTGGTTTTGCTATTTATGCATATAGTGCATATATGACCATAATACCTCTCTAAAACATGGATTTCCAAGCATCTTAAATTCCTTAAGAATCTTTCTTAATACAAATTTTTCCTCACTATGTATTTTGATCCCTCTCTCTGCCTGAGATGTTCTCTGGCAGTTCTCCATGCCAATCCCTATAGTCAGTCAGGCATGTTCCATTTAAGCCCTGTGTGTATGTACAGTCTCACATGACCTCAGCATTTCCTCCCTCTGGCAGATAACCTCACTTTTGAAGTCTCCATTAATCTCTATCTCTTGAAAAGACATCATCCCTGGCCCCTATTTTTTCCTCTAGTTATTACCACAAATTCAATTAAAGGTGGAAATAAATAAAGCTTTTGACAGTATTATGATATAAAAGCAGTCCTCTCAAGTCCAGTAACTGATGAACTGGGTAGGAAAGTGAATACTTTACAGCTCATATGTTTATTACTCAGCACAAAAGTTGTAATCTGTCTGAGGTAGTCCCAAGGAAAGAAAACCATTTTATGTCAGGAATAACAGGCATAATCATGAATGTTTTGCAAGACAGAGGCAATTTTGATTGAAAAAAATATATGAGAAGAAATGGAACCTAAAAAGAATAATAATATGGAATTCATTCTATTAAGGTGTAAATTCAATCATTTTTGACTTCTTCACAGTTGGGAATAAATTGAGGAGTGAAGACCTGTTGCCACAGAACTAAGTTCAGTTACCCCAAATGATTTAATGACATACAATATGTTGATGCAGCCTAGGGCAAAATGATAGTGCAGAAACACCGAATGTAAAAGTAGAAAGAAGTATGAATGGTAATTAATCATGTCCAAAATCCACAGATATCTAGAGTTAATCTAAAATTAATAATGAAAAATT
Organism: Urocitellus parryii; assembly: GCF_045843805.1. Lineage (NCBI taxonomy): Eukaryota > Metazoa > Chordata > Mammalia > Rodentia > Sciuridae > Urocitellus > Urocitellus parryii. The sequence goes on along the minus strand of NC_135531.1, from coordinate 160,851,567 downwards.
ATCAATGAAGATATTACACATCCTTATGAATTTTAATTTGTGGGGACATTTTAGGGAGGAATCCACAGATACATTGAAATTAACTTAGACAAATTTGAAGATGACAAATTTCACACTAGAACTCTGCAACTATAAGGAATCATCCTTTGGGCACCATCTTAAAACTCTTGCTTCTAATTGTCCGTTAGAATCTAAGGTGATTCCAATGATTCTGATGTATAAACAACATGATTTGGATCTGTGCATTGTATCTCCTTTTAGGAAATATGCAGGAACTGCTATTGATTCCTACAGTTTGAGGACATAAGCAGATCAAGTGCAATCATAAATCTTGCTTTCATTCTGAGCATGTCTCTTGAGATGTGCAAAGGACATAGGACTAAGATGAAGAAATGATATTTGTAAGATAAGTCTGTTACTTTGGCAGGCAACAAATAGTGGCAAAAATCCATATAAAGGGCATAAAATGGAAAAAGGGAAGCTCCCACTTTATGGATTTTTTGGAAAAACTAAAGGGAAAGTGAGGGAGGAAATAGCATTTAGGTAGAAAATACAAGTAAATGGAGAGAATTCTAGTCAGCTCTCTTCAGTTTGTCTGCTTTCAGGTCAAAATCTGGTGCTAAGATGATAAGAACGAGTAGCAGCTGGAAGAATCAGGGTACCCTACAGCTACCAATTTCTCCCCTTCTTATTTAGTAGGCACCACATTGTGTGAGGTATTTGTATGTGTCATTCAGATTAGCAACATTGCATTTTTAAGGATTCTTTACTTTAAAGAAGTCTAATATTTTCATCTATACATTTCTTATTAACATCCTTAATATTTTGCTTTTATCATTATTTTATTGATTTTTGTGAGAAACCATGTCCCTGGACATGCCAGGAATGCACCATACTACTGAGAAAAATTCTGAACTCTAGAAAGCAGATAGATGTTGGGATGATCTGGGACTTGTGTGCAATTCCTTAAAAAGCTGTCTATATATGCCACACCAGACTCAAATTTTAACCAGAAACTTTTATTCAGTTTACTCCTCAAACACTAACACTATTACTCTTAATGTATTTACTGATTTCTTTAAAACACAATGGTTTATTGGTATCTGATAACTCTTCAAGTTTTCAAAAAAAAGTTTTCTTTGGGTTGGCCTTGTCTGAATCCTTTGAGCCTTATCATACATCTTTTTTTTTCCATAGATGTTATATTACTTTCTTCACACAAGAGAGGAAATGTAAAACTGATGGTGGTTAAACGAGTGGATAAAGGAAAAGATGACACACCAGTTTCCCACATGGGTATGAACAAACATTGAGATGGTGTTAGCTGATGCTCTCAGCACATATATCCGAGCTAATTAGCTCAGAAAACTCTCCATGATGAACAAACAATTATATCTTCCCTGGGAATTTCATAACAATTTTGGAATTATTAATTATAATGCAAATGAGGATTAGGAAACACAATAAAATGTATTAAATGATTCTGATAAGATTCACTAAAGATTTGCACTGCCACATTTTTTAACTCAGCTTTGACACTGAATTTCTCAGGCTTCTTCTCTCCTCCTCTGACTACAGATCATTCTGCATCTTGACACTGGTATATATACCTATGTCTTTCTATAATTGGTCATTCCAAAAATGATTTTTCCTTTAAAACTCAACTGTGTAAATATTACTGAGCCCATATTCCTGATTTTGTTTTAGTATTTTGAGTCATGTGGCTTTACTCAACACACATATTTAATTCATTTTACTGCTTTTATTAGCCCTTTTTTGCACATAGGTGTCCATTTGTTGGAGTACAGTTTTCCAGAAATTTTGAGTAAGAGTTGTAAATCAAATATATACTTGCATATACCAAAGAAACATTTGCTCATATTTCTTTGACATAGTTTGTTTGTTCCTATTCTTCTAAATGCTGGGCACTGAACAGGATCCTTTTACATGCTAAGCAGTGATCTCCCACTGAACCTCTCCCACAAACCTCTCTCATTTTCTGGTGTGTTTCATATATCCAAGATTCAGAAAATTGCCCACCTTCTTCCTAAAGGAGTTTTCTGAACATAGGAAGATGTTACCATAAGAAAAACTACTTGGTAAAGAAAAGCAACATTCACATTAGCTGTAGTTTACTGCACATCTTATTTGAAATCTTTGTAACAGTGAGGTACAAAACCATACATTCCTGTGGCCTACCTTTTTTCTTTGTTCATGTCATTAGTCTTCATTCTAAAAAGGTCACTGACAATTTTCTATCCTCTGTATTTCTGGAAATATTCCCTCCATTCAGGCTGGCATCAACTTGCTAATGCACTTATTGCCTTCTCATTATTCATCTCCATTCATGCACAGGTCCTTCTTCATCATCAACTGCTCATAGCACTGAGGATGGTCCTGTTATTTATGCATATACTGCACATATGACCATTGTCCTTAGGATTTAACTTTTCCACTCTTCTGACTTACTCACAGTTGGGAATGAATTGAGAAGTGAAGACCTGTTTCCACAGAGCAAAGTTCACTTACCCTAATGATTAGGCAGGTGTACAAGTTAATGACATGCAACATGTTGCTACTCACTAGGGCAAAATTTTAGGGCAGAAAAAGCAAATGGATTACTTGAAAAAATTAGGAATTGTTATTGGACATTTTCCAAATCCACAGGTATCTAAAATTAACTTTGGAAAGCTTACAGATTCTTCTAAACTTTATTTTGAGGGAGGAATCCAGAGCTTCTAGAGGAATTAAAAGAGGACAAATTTCACACTGTCACTCTGCAACTTTTAGGAATCATCTCTTAGTGACCATGTTCAAAATCTTGTTCTGACTCAGCAGGTCGTAGCTTCTATATGTTCATTATAGCCTATGATGATTCAAATGATCCTGGTCTGTAGAAAAAATGATTTGGAGCTGTGCATTGGATATCCTTTTGGGAACTATGCAAGAAACACTATCAGTTCCTACATTTAGGACACAACCAGGTCAAGTGCAAGCACAAATCTTGCTTTTCATTCTGAGAATGTCTCTTGAGATGTGGGAGGGACCCAAAGACTAAGGTGAAGAGAAGATATTTCTAAGATAAATCTGTCACATTGACAGGCAGCAAGGTGTGGCAAAGAGCCACACATAAAATGTAAAATGTAAGGAGACAAGCTTCCACTTCCGTGGGTTTCTTTGGAAAAGCTAAAGGGATGGGAATGTGAGGAAGGTAACATAGAATTTAGCAAGGAAATATGAGGAGCAGGAGAGAATTATCATCCGTTCTTTTCAGTTTGTCTGTTTCAACTCAAAATCCCAAGCAGTCATGATAGGAATCAGTTACAACTAGAAGAATCAGAGTAACCTGCAGCTACTCATTTCCCCCGTCTACATCCAGAGGCATCACAGTGTGTGAGGCATCCATGTGTCATTCAGATGAGCACTGTTGCATTTTTGAAGCATTCATTGCTTTAAAGGACGCTAATATTTCCATACTTACTATTCTCATTATCATCCTTAATATTGTTGATTTCATTATTTTATTGGTGCTTTGTGAGAAACCATGTCCCTGGACATTCCAGGAACGTACCATATTGCTGAGGTAAATTCTGAACTCTAGAAAGTAAATGTTGTGATCATCTGGAACTTATGTGTAATTACTTGAAAAGCTGTCAAGATAAGCCACACCAGACTCATTTTTTGACCAGAAAACTTTTATGAAGTTTTCTCCAACACCAATACAATACTCTTTTTGTATCAACAAATTTCTTTGGAACACATTAGTCTATTGATATCTGATAATTCTGAAAACTTTCAGAACACTTTTCTTTTGGAAAAATGCCTAGTATTTCCTAGTCTTCATACTTTAGCTTTACTGTATATTTTTTTCCAATGGATGAGGAACCACTGTCTTCCCAGGAGAGTGCAAAAGGAAAGTAATTATTGATTAAACAAGGGTTTCTGGGAAAAGAATCAGTTTTTCACATAAGTTTGAGCAATATGTGTATTACTTTTTATTCTAAAAACACATATCTGGGCTAATTAGCTCAGAAAACTCTCTCTGATGTGCACATAAGTATACCTTCTCCTGAAAACTCATCGCAAAAATGGATTTGTTAATTATGAGGCAAATGAGGGACAGGAAGCATACTTATAATAAAATGGATTAAATGATTCTGATAGGGTTCACTTGAGATATGTCCTGCCACATTTTAAACTCAGTTTCCTTATTGCACTTCTCAGGGTCCTTTTTTTCCTCTTCTGAAAACAGATCATTGTGCTCTTCAGCATTCTGCATCTTTAGCATTCTATTAAAAACCGTTGCAAAAGTGATTTTACTACTGGAAACTTAACTGCAAGTTTTCTGAAACCTATATTCCTGATTCTGATTTAGTTAGCACATTTGAGTCTTCTGTCATTGCTCAACATAAAGCCCCCAAATGAAAGAGGATTCCTAAAGCTAAAATAGTCTTCACCAATGCTAACTACCAGGACTAGGGTCCATACTCATTTAGTGTGTAATGAGGGTAGTTTCGTTATATTCAGATTTTTTGAAATTAATTAATTTTAATTAGGTATATACATAACAGCAGAAGCAGAATGCATTTTGATGCATTCTCCGCAATTGCAGCACAGCTTCACATTTCTATGGTTGTACACAGTGTAGTGTCACCATATATATACAGTACCTAGGGTAATGATGTCCATCTATTCCACCATCTTTCCTGCCCCCACATACCCTCCCCCTCCCCTTTGCATATTCAGATTTATTTGAGCATCATCTCAATCTCTTTTCAGTTGGTCGGGATTTATGTGATTCCTTCAAGGTAAAATTCATCTTCTATGTTTATTTTCATTATTAAATGCATGCTGGATGGGATCAAATCTAAAATATATATTATTTCTTTTATCCAAGAACATCAAGCCTATAAACAAAATCAAAGAAAAAGGGGTAAAATTGACGAAGGAAACATGGAACTTCAATATAGGTAACTTTTGTGGTACAATTTTTCTAGAAACCATATAATGAAACCTTTTAAAGGATAACAAACTATTCACACATGATACATATATTCCATAATGGGTTGTGATTATTGCCACAACATGTGGATGTTGATGCTTGATTCATTTTTCAAAATATTTTTGTAAATTCATGAGGAAAATATATTAAAAAGTGCTTATATCATACTTATCAATAAATTATGTTTCCCAGACTAGAGTCATTTTAGTGCTTAGTTGAAACATGAGGCTGATTTTCTTTTTTCCCTAAATTTAAAAAGAACTTAAAGGGGCAGAGCTAGAACTGAGATGCCTGAGAAAATGAAGATATGGTTTTTGCTTGAATCTAGGAGGTCAGTATCAGCCTGTGACATAGGAGAAACCCATTGAAAAGAGAATGTCAACTCTACTATGACAACTTGTGTATGGACGAATTCCATGACCTTGTGTTTTGTTTCATGCTTTACTTTTGTTCATGCCCTTCACAACTGATGTGATCAGTCTATAGCAAGAAAGGATGCAATGTATGATCATATGTAATTTATTTTACTCCTTTCCTATAAAATGAATCCATTATTGCTGGAGAAACTTCTTTCCAGGAATTTGAACTAAATGATCTAAATCAAAAATAAACTTGCACATAGCAATAAGAGATTGCTCATATTCCTACGACATGGTTTGTTTATGTTGTTCTCCATGCTTGGCATTGAACTGGATTCTTTTGCATGCTGGGCAGTTGATCTCCCATTGATCCTCTCCCACAGAGTTTTCTGATAGTTCTGTGGAATTTGTAAATCCAATTTCAGAAAATATCACACCAAGCTTTTAAATGAGTTCTCTCAACACAGGAAGATTTTGCTACAGGAGAAACTACATGCTAAATGAAAGCAACATTCACAGTTCCTGCACTGTATAAGCATCTCATTTGTGAACATGAATAACAGAATCTCAATTTCTCAGACCCACTTTCTATCTTTGTTCATTTAATTAAAATTGATTCTATACATCTCACTGAAATTTTTCTACTCTCTATATTTTGAGAAAAATGCCATCCAATCAGGGTGCATCAATTTTCTAGTGCACTGTTGCCTTCTCATTATTCATCTCCATTTCATGCACATGCCACTCAAGGTCACCTGCATATTGCATTGAAGTTGGTTCTGCTATTTATGCATATACCGCATATATGACCATAGGCCCACTTTAATACAAGGATGTCCAAGCATCTTAACTTCCCCAGGAATCTTTCATAATACAAATGTTTCCTCACTGCATATTTTATCCCTCTCTCTGCCTGCAATATCCTCTGGCCATTCTCCTTGCCAATCCCTATATAGTCAGACAAGCATGTCTCATTTAAACCTGTGTCTATGTATAGCCTTCCATTCTTTCAGCATTTTCTCCATCTAGCAAATATCCTCACTTTTGAAGTCTCCTTTCATCTTTATCTCTAGAAAAGTATTTACCCCTGGTCCCTAGTTTCACCTCTAGCTCTTATCACAAATTCAACTATAGGTAGAAATAAATAAACCTGTTAACAGTAACATGATATAAAAGCAGTTCCCTCAAGTTCAGTAACTGATGAACTGTCTAGGAAACTGAATACTTTACAGATCACGTGTTTATTACCCGTACAAAAGTTGTAATATGTCTAAAGTAGTCCCAAGGAAAAGCAAAACCAGTTTATGTCAGGAATAAGAGGTATAATCATGGACGTTTTGCATGACAGAGGCAATTTTAATAGAAAAAAAAATATGAAAAGAAAGGGAAATTAAAATGAAAAATAATATGAAATTCATTTTATTAAGGTGTAAATGTGATCATTTATCTGGGACACAATTAAGTACAAAGTATTTTTAAAATTTAAAAATTGAGCAAAGAGTAAACAGTGTGATGATTTTTGTTTACATGGAAATTTAATTTTTTCCTATAAAATTTTTATTCAAGTTGATGGATCAATTTGTGTGTTATTATAGGCATCATACATGGTGAATACCTAGTGTCTTCCCCAGTGGTTTTCTGAGTTATTGGACCAGTAAAATTACTCTTCAATGATGTCAGTATAAATGGGGTTCAGGGGCACACATCCATAATTGCAGGTACTTGAGAGACTGAGGCAAGCCCTTGCAGGGTTTTCAGTAAACCTTGGACTTTACAGACACTCTGTCTCCCAATATAAAGACTTGAGATATGAAGTAAGCATTATAGTATTTGCCAAGGATACACGTTTTGATGTAAAATACACAGGCCCACACACAAACAGCAATAAAAATTTCACACATGACATACATTCTCCTAAAGTAAAACTTCAATAAAAATATAACTGGGCAAATAAAATTATATGATTATTAGTACTCTTTCTTTTTATTTGGATAATTTGTCTTTCGCATGAATTTTTAAGTAGTTTATCTGTGCATTTGTCAACAGAGCCATGTTTGGACAGATCATCCAAGGGAGAACATAAGAGTTTTCATGATAGCAATGATACTGTACATCACCAGCAAAAGGTAGGCACATGTCGATTTAAATTCATGGTCCTTTTTTTTTTTTTTCTTCCAGACATTAAACTAGGCCAGTTGAAATGACCTACTACAATACTCTTTGGGAATCCAAACATAGTAATTAAATATTTAAGTACAGAGAAGTTAACTGGTCAGCTACAACTAAAAAAATTTTCTTAAAGAAATCAATGGAACTATTAATTATATTTACCTTATCTATTCAGTTGTGGTTAGACCTAATTCTTTGGATGCAATTTTGGGTAAATCATGAAATTTCCGAGGTCTTTTCCTCTGTTTTCCTGTTGTCTGTGTTAGTAGGTGGTTCATTTCCATGTACTTGAATGAATTTCTATTCCACAGACTCATGTGGGTACTTGTAGTGTGCAAGTTTCTCTTTGGAATGTTTCCTGGGCAATATTTATTTCTGAGTATCACAGCTGAAAATGAGCATATTTTAAGTGCTACTTTCACTCACAAGTATCACTGTAAGGGGAGAGTATCATGAGGCCACCACCACCCTGCTCATAAGGTGTAAGCCATCTGAGAAAAAGAAGGTCTGAAATAAATAGTAAAGAAATAAGAGGCAGAGCTAGAAATTAAGTTTGAAAGGAGAAGCAGAGCTCTTAAATAGATCCCCAATTTCAGTGGAGCTGCAGCTGAGCAACTAGAAAATGTCTCCAGTTCTTCATGTAAGGGAGAGTGTATCAAAGGCAGGGATAAGTTTTCAGAAAAAGGAAATATGTGTGTGTGTGTATATATATACTAGGGATTGAACTCAGGGCCACAAGACCACTAAGCCACATCCCCCACCCTATTTTGTATTTGATTTAGAGACAGGGTCTCACTGAGTTGCTTAGCCCCTCACTCTTTGCTGAGACTGGCTTTGCACTCATGATCCTCCTGCTCAGCCTCCTGTGCTACTGGAATTACAGGCATGCACCACTGCACCTGAAAACAGGAGGAATGTTCTTTTTGGTGTGGTAGGTGTCTTGCAGCAAAGAGGTTGATTAGCATAGTGGCCACACCCAACTCTGGCTGTGTGGCTGTGTGGCTTCACCTGGTCAACCCATCTCCAGTGCAGTGCTGCACCTGATGGAGCTCTGTAAGAAGTCTCGTGTAGGGGCCAGTCTCTCAAACCAGCAATATTGCTGATGGAAATTCCCAGATACCAGACTACTTCTACCCAATGGCTTCTATGTCTATTTGATTCTCGTAAAGTCAGAAGAGAGTAAACTCCAACAACCATCAGAACATAAAGAAAAACATGTATTCACTGTACACAAAATTATCTCTAGAACAGCAATAAATTATCTCTAGAACAGCAATAAATGAAGAAATGGAGTAGGAAATAACAAGGTTGACCTCCAAAAACACCTGCTTTGGTTATAATACAATTATTGGAATATATTTTTAATATGAAGTAGAGTGAAAGTGATGGGACTAAAGAGAGACAGAATAGGAGGAGAAAATGCAATAAAAATTAGAAATGAAAGGATTTATAGTGAGAATAAAAATTGTCTCTGGGTACCAACCCCCCAAAAATAGAATGAAACTCTCATTAAAAAAAGAGAGAGAAAAATGAAATAACATGGAAAACCAATACAAATAGCAGACAAAAAAATAATGAACAATAACAGAGAGAGTTTGAAACTCCCTAATGTTAACACAGTAGAAAAGAAGATATTTCTGTCCAGGATTTCTAAATCTAGCCACAAATAACTTTGGGGGTTTCTGGGAAACAAATATTATCCAACACTATCTTTATTTGCTCTAGCTGCAAAAGGCCTAACATGATATTTGTTTGAATAAGCTGAGCCCCTCTGCTCCTTTGTCTTTCACCACACCCAGAGAATACTGAGGAAATTTAGCAATTTCAAGAAAACCCTTACCCTCAGTACTTGTTTATGACTCAGACAAGTGGGTCTATCTAATTTGGGAACTTCCTGACAAACACTCTGGTTCATGGAGCCTAGGGACTAGTATGTAATGCAGACCACCTGATGGATTCCTGTAGCCAGTGGTCTAGAGATGGGCAAGATTCCATGTCTCTGAGTAGTTTCCTGGCAAACTATTGGAGCATGGCAGTCATGGTCTGCTTGCAGAATCTTTTGGAAACTGAAGGAAAATATCATTGCACCTAACAATGCCCCAGCACTGCTGGATTCTTCTGTCACTTGAATTCTCAAAAAGCACTCTCCTTCACTATCATTATTCTAAATACTTATTTAAAGAGGCAGTGCTCTGTGAACTTCTACTCAAGTAACTGTCCAACAAGCATTACACATGTATTGCTGATGAGAATTTTCAGCCCATTTCTGACTATCACTATCCTGAGAACATATGATGAGGGTGAACCTCCACCATTCTGTGTGGAGAGTTGGCTATGCATCTGGGAAGTTCAAGACCAGCAGTGGTTTCTGATCTCACCCACAGAATTGCTACAAGGGGACCCTTGTCAAAGGTGTCTGCTCTCAGGATTTTATTGTAATACCCAGCAGGGTGTCTACAAGTATAAGCATGGTGGTAACAGACAAGAACTTGAAATGCCTCTCAAGCCAGCTGAATGGCTTGACCCTATCTGCACATTTGTGTCTGCACATGTGTGTTGTTCTGTAGGGGGACAATTTTTCTACCATAAATAACCTTGGCACTTGCTTTCACAAATCTTCAAACAACATCGTTTAATGAAAATGCCAAGAACTCTTCATCCTTAGGCAGACCACAGGACCAAAGTCTAGCTGCCCAGAGCCATCAGCAGATCTGTCTCAGTTCTCTTTTACACCTACCTTAATACTTGTTGTGGGTGCCTCAACAACCACAGTTTATGAAAGAGTTCCATATTATAAAAGTTAAAATAAGAATGAAGGTTTTTTTCTGAAATCTTGCAGTGCCATTCTGCCTATGTAATTTGGCAGTATTTTGAATTCTGGTTTATATTTCTAAGAAAATTCAAATACCTTCTTTGCTTAAAATGGTGCATTTGAATTGAGAGGATTATACATTAGTTTACTTTTTTCACTAAAGTATTTTCCTTTGTATAATTAAGGAGATTTTGCTGTTGCAACTTTTATGTTAGAACATTTAGGGCACTGAATTCATATAAAATATTGGGATTTATAAAAAGCTAATCTGCTCAAAATCAGTGACAAGTATCTTTTTTATATACATTTTCTCCTTGATGGATATTATAATTCCATAACTTTATAATTGTGATTGTAGTGCTAAAACGTTGACATTAAAAAGTCGCATGTACATGCTGGTTTTGGTACATTGACGTTCAAGTCAAGAAGTGGAAAAACTGGGTAATATGGTAGTTATATTCCTAGAATCAAGAGGATTCTACATATTGCTTTTCAGTGTGGAAATCTTAATTTTCAGTCTGGATGTGTAAGATTATACTTTTCTCCCACTCCCTGCACTTCACTTATTATTTGAGAACTTGATAAATGTCATTCTGACTGGGGACATCTGAAATGTCAATGCTGTTTTGAATGCTATTTCCTTGGGTGCTAGTGATGGTGACTAATGTTTATATGGCTATGGGCAAGTTGTAGTTCCTGATTTGAAATATGTCTATCTCTTGCTTTTTGCCATTTTTTAAATTGGATTGGTGAGATTCTCCTCCGCCCTCCAGAGAGGAGATTTTTGCTTGCCCTATGCTAGTTTTGCTGGCACAGCTGCAGTCTATTTCTTCTAGGAATGCATATTTTGTTTTAAAAGCCATGATTTCTGTGTTTCATGTGGTCACTAGTTCTCTGTCGTGGCTTCCCATTTATTCCACACAGCCTGATTTATTCATTATTATGCAGCTGTACACCAGTTTCTCTGGGGCCAAACTCTGAAAGTAGTTAATCAGGAAACACAGCATGATGCTGTGCTACTATCTTACTTCTTTGAAATTCCTTTTAGTTCTTTCTGCAATGAAGAGTTTTCATTCTCTAAACAAATAGAGTGTGCTCATTGGTGTGCATAAAATACAAACACATCTTCGTACTGAATTGCTCTTCTTTTAAAATGAAATTTTGACTATGTGAATATTTTGCTCAATGAGATGCATATTTGAAAGGCTCTGGAGACTCAAAAGAAACAAGTGCAAGAATATTTTCTTCCTATTCAAGATGACCCATTTGAAATTCTCTTATCATATCAAGTATCATATGTGAGCAATTAAAAAATTTTGACCTTTCATTGTTCAAAATGTTGTATCTCTATAACAAAAAATTTAATTAAAAAAACCATTTTAAACAAATTTTCTACTCTTTATTTTGTGGGAGAATGCAGAGTTTACTAATTAAGCACTGGTAATAGTTGTTTTGGATATATGGATATCAGTGGGTTTCTTCCTGATTTTTCCCATCAGTAGCCAGATAAAGAACAGAACTCAGTTTCACCTGGATTACATGTGTCTCATGTGGAAATATCAATGCAGAAAATGTAATGGTCTAATCTGCAATTGCAGTGACTTCATTACTATAAATAGAATGATTTTCAAAGAGAGGAGCAGAAATCTATATAAAACTCATTATTGTCATTATTTTTACCAGAGTGATTCTGAGCAACTTCGAGAGGAGTGTGCTGCTGGTGTATCCAGTAAGTTCGATCCAAGCACAAAGACAATAAATGAACATGCAGAAGGTAAGAAACACAGCATACAAACTGTATTGGAAAGAGAATGGCCAAAAAATAGGAGCACTGGTATACAGTACTTCTTCAAGGAATGTGCCTATTAAATAACTAATAGGGACAAACAAATGTAAGAACTGGTGTATCTCATTGGGTTTCATCCACAGGTTGAATTGAGTGTATTTGCTAAAGAAATTGTGTTGTTAGTTGCATTTGACACATGCTTCTCTCACAGGTAAATTTGAAATAAGGAAAAGGACGGAAGAAGAGGGAATGAAGACTGACAAAGGCAGTGAGTACACACATTCAAAAACAAATAGAAAAGAATCAGTGGTAGTCAGGAGAGGGTGGGAAATTCCACCTACAGATGAGAATGGAACAGAAGAGGGTTTTCTAGGTAACCTAATCAATAAATGGGCCAAGGACCTAAACAGACACATCTCAAAAGAGGATGTAAACTCAATCAACAAATATATGAAAATTGTTCATTATCTCTAGTAATTAGAGAAATGCAAATCAAACCTACTCTTAAGATTTCATCTCACTCCTGTCAGAATGGCAGCTATTATAAAGATAAACAACAATAGTGTTGGTGATGATGTGGGGGGAAAAGGTACACTCATATATTGCTGGTGGGACTGCAAATTGGTACAGCCAAAATGGAGAGCAGTATAGAGAATCCATTGAAAACTGGGAATAGAACCACCATTTGACCTGCTATCCCTCTCCTTGGTCAATAGATAAACACTTAAAACAGCATACTGCTGGAATACAGCCACATCAACGTTTAGAGCAGCACAATTCACAATAGCTTAACTGTAGAACGAACCTAGATGCCCTTGACTAGGTGATTGGATAAAAATGTGGCATAAATAAACAATGGACTATTACTTAGCAATAAAAGAGAATAAAATTCTGGCAGATTTTAGATCTCTTTTATTGGATTGCCATATCTCAATTCTTTATGCCTTATCCTACATTTTTTCTTTGTGGGGCATGTATCTTTGTGCAAGAATGGAAAAAGAAAAATGACATTGGTTAAATCAGAGGCTACAGGGGAAAAAAATCACTAGTGCTCCACATGGGTATGAAAAACAAGGACATGTGTATTAGCTGCTCTTCTAAAATCATATGTCTGAGCTAATTAGTTCAAAAAACTCTCTGAGGAGAAATTAAGTAAACCTTCTCCTAGAATCCCATCACAAATTTGGACTTACTAAATTGTAGGGCTAATGAAGAGAGGTTCTGTACTTGTAATTCTGATCAGTTTCGTGAAAGATATGTGTAGCTGTGTTTTTCCTTCAGCTTTCATGTTGAAATTTTCAGATCCTTCTATTTTCCTCTGAATACAGATCACTGTGCTCACCAGCATTCTGTATCTTTTCATTGATACATATACCCTTTGATTATGTATTTACGGTCATGGCAAATATGACCTCAAAATTGGAACATTAATTGCAAGTTTTACAAAAGCTATATTCCCAATTTTGATTTAGCATATTTTAGACATGTGGCTGTATTCAAAAAAAGTCCCAAACAAGCAGACACACCAAAGTTAAAATCATGTTTATGATATATAACCATTGGGACTCGGGTTCATATTCATTGTGTAAGATTATGAGGGTAGTTCTCTTTATATTCAGGGTGTTTTTTTGAGAATATATTTTCTTTCCTTTTCAGTATCTCAGAACACACATGCTTCTGGCAAGGTAATTGATCTTCTATGATTATTTCATTGTATTAACTGGGTACTGGATTAAATACACACTATTTATATGATGTCTTTGTCTCTAAGCACATGAAGCCTGCCATCATAATCAAAGATTCTCTTCTATATAAGTCAAAACAGAAGCAAGAAAGAAGAACACGCAAATCAGGTAAATTTTGCAGTACAATTTTTCTGTAAAGTTACTGGAAACCATTGGAAATGCTGGCAATTTCCCTGTTCCTATTTTTTTCTGAAATTTAATGAGAGGATTTATCCTCGAAAATATCAATCTCAATATTGGTATTCAAGTTTTCTTAAATGATATATTCCTGCATATGAAAAAGATTTTTAAAATTTGAACTGTTTCTCAAATTTTACTATATCTCAAGTTCCTTAATGTAATCCCTTCACCATTTATGGATTCTCAAAGGTAAATTATCAGAATGTAATCTTTTTAAAATAATATAGTTTTAAAATTCTTATGGCAAAGATAGGCAGTGGGGCAAAACTATATTCCCATCTTCCTAAAAGATTGAGGCACAAATTTACTTGAGCCAGGAGGGTAGGGTTCAGTTTAAGAAATATAAGAGAGACATATCTTTAAATAATTTATTAGTTTATTTCCAGTACATGATCCAAACTATTGAGTAATTGCAATGAACATATGTTGTACTTTAGGTAACAGTTTTTGTTGTTGTTGTTGTTGTTGTTGTTGTTGTTGTTGTTGTTTTGTTTTGTTTTCCATGGAGGGAATAATTGAAACAAGGCCTTTTAATATGCTGAGAAGTTGCTCTACAATTGAGACTGGCTGCCAGCCTTTTCTTTAAAGTTGATGATCCTGTAAAATCTTTTTATTTGAATAGTTCAGAGAAAATACACAAATTCTTTCACTTGAAATAGGAAGATGTTAATTTTTTTAAAAAATCACATGATAAAGACAAGCAACTTAAAGAGTTCAGGTGCTTAATTTTACATCTTCTTTGACACCTTTTGTTTTTGTTTTGGACAGAGTCTCATTTAACAGAGAATCAGAATTTTTCTTTTACTTCTTAAACTTAATAACACTTTATTCTTTACTGAGTTAGTGAAAATATTGTATCCCAAATGCTCAGAAACATTCCCTTAGTTCAGGCCTGTCTCATCTTTATTTTGCACTGATGCCTTCTAACTATTGTTCTCCATTCATTCTTATGCACCTCATGTTCACCTGCCCACATTCTGGGTGATCTACTTCCAATGAAAATATGACATGAATCATTCTTTAGAACAAGAATATCAAAACATTTTACATTTACATATAAATCTTTCATAATATGATTTTTGCCTAATTATCTTTATCTCTTTCCTCCCTCTACCCTTTCCTCTGGTATTACACTTCATGGATCCCTACATATTTAGACAAATACAGATCCCATGTAATAGTCATCTTCCTCGGTTGCTACTGCTTATCAAGCTCTATTCCTTTCCCTTAAGCTGGCTGATAATATCAGTTTTTATATCCCTGCTCAGTCATTATTGCTAGACATTATCTCTGATACCATTTATCTACATTAGCACTTACCAGAAACTCAAAAATAATTAATGAGTCAAATAAATAGACACTATTTTCACAGAGATGATTGGAAAGATTATCTCCTCTTCACAAGCAAAAGGGACTGTCAACTAAATAAATAATTTACTGTTTAAGTTAAAAGGATATAGTGGGAAAAAATTGATAAAGTACTAATGTTGGCTTGAGTAAAGAAACAATTTTATTGTGATAACTAGAGTCCAACTGTAAGTGCATGAAGCACACTGCGTCTTTAGAGTAGCAAATAATATTGTCACAATTTCAGATAAAACATTTCAGATAAGGAACAGGGTGGTCACAGATAAAAGTGTAAAAATTATCACTCACTTTGGAAGCCATTAATAATGAACAGGAGTTGCATAAAATTTATTTTTATGAGGTAAAAAAATAGTGAACAATGTGAATTTCTGATTTTTATCTATTTTAAAATTTTGTTTCTAAGAATTGGTACATTTATACTGAGTAGGTGGATTGTGTATGAATCTTTGAGATATTTATTTGCATTCAACCTGGTGACATTCACTTTCTCCACAAAGAAATATTTGTAAAGCAAAAGATTCTGTTTGGATAATCAGAAATACTTCCTAAAGAAGACAAGATTTATTGGGCACAGTGGAGCACATCCACTAGACTTTAAGCTAAACAAAAAAAAGAGGTTTTATCCCATAGAACATAGTACACACATGTTTTAGGTACTCTACATTTGTATAGTGTATGAATACTGCATGTGAAAATACACAGTCATTCACTTATGAAAATTACTCACATATTATTTCTATTTTGTTTTTTTCCTGATACAAATTCTGTTATCCAATTAAAACATTTGAATGCAGGTTCTTCACATCACATAATAAAACATAAAAAACGTTACTGCTCACAGTGTTTTTTTAAAAAAATTGCAAAACTGGAAAATGACCTTTATGAACTTGAAAAGAAATATGCTGAAGAAAAAAGAGTAACATCAGAGCTTAAAAAGGAAAATGTAGCATGTAAACAAGAACTTCAAATTTTGAGGTATGGTACGCTAGTTTCTTAGGTCCTTGTTAAGTTGCTGAAGTTGGCATTGATCTTCAGATACTCCTGCCCTAGTTACTGAGATTAAAGACATGTACCACCACACCTGAATAGGAATCTATTTATATAACAAATAGAAATGTTGGTGGTTTTATATCTATATTTTTGCCTTTTGGAGTACAATCAATGTTTCAAGGAATGAAATTTAGAAAACCAATTTTCTCTATTTTTTTAATTTACTCTGAATACATTTTCAATGTAGAATTATTTGATTAGAGGTACTTTTTAAAAAGGTATTTGATAGATTTCTAAATTCCTCTCAAGAAAGTTTATGTTACTTGTAATTCTCCCAAAGATAATAAAATGGACATTTTTCACTGTCCAGAAACATTTTAAAACATTTATAGTTTTTCTTCTGATATATAGGATCAAACCCAGGTGTTAGTTCAACTAAGTAGATATGCTAGTACTGAGCTAGACCCTCAGCTACAGTTTTAATATTAACATTTATTTAAAAATGAAATGGAAAGTGATTACTGATTATTTTATTCAAATTAACTCTGGTATATAAGTAAAATTTCTTCTTATTTCTTTGTCGAAAAGACCCATACTCTTTATTATTGGATTAAATATTAGATTCAGTCTTGTTCCAAAGGGGATTTTGACTTGTTTACAAAATACAGAATGATTAACAAGGTAAGTGCTACCATAAGAGAAACATAAAAGCTAGAATAAAGTTATTTTTTCTCAGGAAAAATCAGTTTTAAGATAAATATATTTTACTGCAGATGTGCCTTTAAAAAGGAAGAGAATACAAGAAATGATTCTCTGTTTCTTGAACCAAATAGGGACAAGTTAGAAGAAATAACAAATGAAGATAATAAAGAAATTAAAAAGAAACCTGAAACATCTGTCAGAAAATTTGATACAGAATTAAATATTACAGCAGATGAATTTAATCAGGTAAATGAGCTTTCAGTACATTTTAATTTTTTTATTTTATTTCAACAAACTTATTTATACTATCCCTTTAACATACTATATCCAGCCATGTTTCACTTCATGAAGGGTATATTATCTGAAAAATATGCTGTTTGGCAATTGTACCAACATACAATCATAAGTGTGTACTTGCACAAACTTCAGACATCTACCACAATACAGAATAAATAATCTTCCAGGATCTCCATTGTACATGCAGTGTATATTCTCACAAATCATTGGTATGTGGAGTGTGACACTATTATTTTGGTTTAAAACAAAATTTTATCCCACCCTAAAATTAATTGATGACATTTGTTGCAAGATTAATTATTGCAAATCTTGGTATCTAGTAGATGCTCCATATTTGTTTCCTGAGTGAAATAGTTGAGTTTAATCACTGACATGATTATCGATTTTACTGCAGATGTGCCTTAAAAAAGGAGGGGCTTTGGCTATAGCTCAGTGTCAGAGCACTTGCCTATCATGTGTGAGGCACTGGGTTCAATCCTCAGCACCACAAAAAAAAAATAAACAGAAAAAATAAAGGCATTATTTCCATCTACAACTACAAAAAAAATAAAGTTTTTTTTTAAGAGAAGAATAGAAGAAATGATTCTCTGTTTTTTGAACAAAATAAGGACAAATTAAAAGAAAAAGTAAATTAAGATAATAAAGAGATTTTTTAAATGTTAAGGTATAGAGTAAATAGATTTGAAACTAGTTAAATATTTTGTTTAAAAAAATTTCACAATTGCATTTATACCTGTATTTAATAAACATCTTTACTCTTTGAGGTTTTTTTTCTGTCATTTATGCAGTTTAAATTTGAGTAATTCATGTGTGATAAAGATTTATGTGCTTTAATAATCTACTTCTTTTGAATGGTTATTTATTTTGAAGATACCACTGTTAATTAAGCTTTTAGACTTTCTACTCCCTACTGAGATAAGGACAAAACCTAATGAAAAATCTCTAGGTCTCATCAGAACAAAATGACACCTATAGGTAACTTTCTTTAGAACAGTTTGCCCGAATTTACAAGATGGGAGTCCAGCAAAACATCTTTGGAAACAAAAAGTGATAAATATGGCCAAAACTGAAATCAATTGTTTTTCTCTGTTGTTTTCAAGGGTGTGTGTGTGTGTGTGTGTGTGTGTGTGTGTGTGTGTGTGAATAGTAACTGTATCCATCATGAAAAACATAAATGTATAACCATAAGGTGCATATTTAGGGAGTGAGGATTTTGTCCCACTGGATTAAGTAATGTTATTATTCAATTCCGTTTGTCTGCAGCACTCCAGTGGTGGTTTTCACAGTGTCCTGTTTCAGAGAAAATACTTTTAATATTTTTCACAGGATTTGATGATTTTTCTAGGATCTCAAAACCTCGATTCTAACAATAGATCTTCTGGTTTGGGGAAGTGATTTTTCTCCCTTGGTGTGTTAATGTGAAGATGTGCTTTTTACTATACCACTTTTAAGTAAGAAGGAAAAATGTGGCTAGCAGAGATCCTGGTTTTTGGATATCATTTCCTCGCTTTTGACAAGAGAAATACTTTGCATCAAGTAATCTCCTATTTTATATAGAACACTTTGGTAAATAATGATATACCATGATATGTACACAGTGATAACTTACTGGTATAAGAATAAACTGTGTCAGTTTATTTTCTCTATTTCACACTTACTATGTTTCAAACTTCATTAAGGAGAAATAAATAATACTGAGCAGCAACTTAATTTTTTTTTTTGCCATTAGTATCTTGTAACACAAGCCTTCTCTGATGTTTATACACGCACAGGACAGAATGGTGAATGGGCACTAGAAGCAGAGGTGGAAGGCTTGGATAAAATCTCACAACTTGGGGCTGGGGTTGTGGCTCAGAAATAGAGTGCTCACCTAGCACAGGTGAGGCCCTAGGTTTGCTCCTCAGCACCACATAAGTAAACAAATAGATAGATAAAGGTATTAAAAAAATATCACTACTTGCCTATATTTTTGGCCCCACCCTGATTTCCAGAACTGTGTTTATTGATAAACATACATATTCTAAGTGCTGACCCTAGTTCTATCATTTATTAATGTGTGCAAATCTCATATCATAACTGGTATCCTGATCTTCCTTCCAAACAGGTTTCACAGTTGGAAATGACAACCAGTGACCTAGAAAATGAGATTGGTCAGAAAAGTGATAATCTCAGAGTAAGGACTTTGGTTTCAGAACAAGAAAAAAGGCATACATGTGAAAATGAACAAAGGGAAATGAAAGAACACATCAGAAAGCAGAAATCTATTAGAGAGATGAGAATATGTAGACTCCAACGTGAAATTACACAGCTTCAACAGGAATTTCATGACATTAAAAACATAGTTGAAAATCAAATCGATACATCCACTCATAACCAAAACCAATCTTATGACACTATAAGACGATTGCAAGCTGAGAATGAAAGATACCGTCTCTTAATGGAAAGCAGAAATATGAGGTTAATCCATGAAAATAGTCTTTCACAAAAAGATAGCAGTATGAAAAGAGAAAGCAGAAAATGAAGTAAGTATCAAGCAAGTAAACTATTTGAATTGTCTTTGAAGGAGCACTCAAAGTGATATTTGTGTATGGCTAAATGTTGCATCTAGGTGAATGTAAAAATTCGAATATTATAAACACATTTTCTGTCTCAACACAGAAACATAACTGATTTCCAGCAAATACAACTTAGACCTCATTGAAGTGATAAGTCTTCCAATTTCCCTGATTTGATTGTTATACAGTATGTGCCCATTTTGAAATAACACTCTACCTCATAAATGTGTACAGTTATAAGCCAATTAAACACAGAAGACTTAGAGTTACATAGAACTGATTTTAAAATTTAAGAAAGAAAAAATATTGAAAACCTTGGACCTAGTAGATGCTTCATTTTGAGTAAAGAATTGTAAAGTTTTAAGAGGTTGAATTATAGATTTTTAGTAGCTATATATGCTGACATTCATAATATATTCTCAATGTTGAAACAATATTTATATTTGTTGCTGATAATTGAAACTCCAAAGCTTTGCACATGGTAATCACAGGATCTACCACTGGAATACACATCATCCCCATGTCTTCCTATTGCCATACTTTAATACCATGAGAAAATAGATAAATGGAAATGCTTATACCTAATTGCAATTAACATTTCATTACAGATTTCCCAGCCGAACTGAAATGCAGATGCTCTATTTCATTATATATTTCCTTCACTAAATGTTATATATTTCTAGTTGGTAGATTTAATTGTATTCATGTCAAATTGATTTAAATAAAAAATAGCTGTCTAGATTTCATTTATCTTCATGACCTCTCAACTATTTAAAAGCATCTAATTCTCATGATCATAAATTGAGACAAATGTGATAAATTGCAGCAAAACCATGGTTGATTAAATCTGTAATTTATTGATTATGTCCACGATATCTTGATCAGACTATTCTTCAAAACTCAATTGCTATCATGAAAAGGATATAGACTCATCCAGTACAAAGATAGTTGTATTCATCTATGATTCATTAATTTGAAACTGAATCTCCATTTCTAGACTATGAGGATGGCAGTATTCAGGTACAGCAGGAAAAGTATGAGGACAAATGAGATTTTAAAAAAAAATGCATGTCATTTAGGAAAAGATTGAAATACTAAATAATTGGCTTGTGTAATCCTCAAAGAATCAAAAAGAGCCTACAGAAGGGTAATATAATACTAACAGATTCCTGATGGAGAAACAGCAGTGCCAAATGGCATATTGTCCTCTGTGAAAAAGTTCTTTCCCAATGTACCCTTGGATTACATATAATTGGTTACCTCAAAAAAATTTTATACAAAGAGAAAATGTAGTGAATCCTACCAAAACTGTGTAGCTTCATGTCAAAGCATTGAGAAGTAACTGCTGAGATTAGTTACATTATATTTCCCTTTGGGGTTTCAGATTTGATTTCTGGTAATCTTGTTCTGTTTTGGTGAAATACTGAGTTGTTAAGGTATGAATGTTAAGTAAAGGTCATGTTAACCTATATTAAAAAAAATCTTACATATTTTTTTTAAAAGATCACTGGAGGTCTCATTTTCTTTTTTTAACCTCAAATTTATTTATTTTTTATTTAGTTTTTATTGGTGGTTCAAAACATTACAAAGCTCATGACATATCATCTTTCATACATTTGATTCATGTGGGTTATGAACTCCCATTTTTCAGTTTTTCTCCATACAAATTGCAGAATCCGGTTACCCATTCGCAGTTTTCCATAATGCCATATTAGTGACTGTAGTATTCTGCTACCTTTCCTGTCCCCTACTATCCCCCCTCCACTCCCCTCCCATCTTCCCTCTCTACCTCATCTGCTGTTGATCAATTCTCTCCCTTGGTTCCCCCCCACTTTCCCCTCATAACCTCTTATATGTAATTTTGTGTAACATTGAGGGTCTCCTTCCATTTCCATACAAATTCCCTTCTCTCTCCCGTTCCCTCCCCCCACTCGTCTCTGTTCAATGTTAATCTTTTCCTCATGCTCTTCCTCCCTGCTCTGTTCTTAATTGCTCTCCTTATATCAAAAACGACATTTGGCATTTGTTTTTTTAAGGATTGGATGGCTTCACTTAGCATAATCTGCTCTAATGCCATCCATTTCCCTGAAAATTCCATGATTTGTCATTTTTTATTGAAAAGTAATACTCCATTGTGTATAAATGTCACATTTTTTTAATCCATTAATCTATTGAAGGGCATCTAGGTTGGTTCCACAGTCTAGCTATTGTGAATTGTGCTGCTATGATCATTGATGTAGAAGTATCCCTATAGTACACTCTTTTATAGCTGGGTCAAATGGTAGTTCCATTCCCAGCTTTCCCAGGAATCTCCATAATGCTTTCCAAATTGGCCGCACCAATTTGCAGTCCCACCAGCAATGTACAAGTGTACCCTTTTCCCCACATCCTCGCCAGCACTTATTGTTGTTTGACTTCATAATGGCTGCCAATTTTACTGGAGTGAGATGATATCTTAGGATGGTTTTGATTTGCATTTCTCTGACGGCTAGAGATGGTGAGCATTTTTTCATGTACTTGTTGATTGATTGTATGTCCTCCTCTGAGAAGTATCTGTTCAGGTTCTTGGCCCATTTGTTGATTGGGTTATTTATTATCTTATTGTTTAATTTTTTTTAGTTCTTTGTATATTCTGGATATTAGGGCTCTATCTGAAGTGTGAGGGGTCAAAATTTGTTCCCAGGATGTAGGCTCCCTATTTACCTCTCTTATTGTTTCTCTTGATGAGAAAAAACTTTTTAGTTTGAGTAAGTCCCAATTGTTTATTCTTGTTATTAACTCTTGGGCAATGGGTGTCCTATTAAGGAATTTGGAGCCCGACCCCACAATATGTAGATCGGAGCCAACTTTTTCTTTTATCAGGCGCAGAGTCTCTGATTTTATATCAAGCTCTTTTATCCATTTTGAGTTGAATTTTGTGCATGGCGAGAGAAAGGGGTTCAGCTTCATTTTGTTGCACATGGATTTCCAGTTTTCCCAGCACCATTTGTTGAAGATGCTATCCTTCCTCCATTGCATGCTTTTAGCCCCATTATCAAATATAAGAAAGTTGTAATTTTGTGGATTGGTCTCTGTGTCCTCTATTCTGTACGATTGGTCCACCTGCTGTTTTGGTACCAGTACCATGCTGTTTTGTTACTATTGCTCTGTAGTACAGAGGAATGAATTTCCCTCTTAAAACTTCTTTCATTGTGTCCCATAGATTCCAATATGTTGTGTCTGTATTTTCATGTATCTCCAAGAATTTTTTGATTTCCTCCTTTATGTCTTCTGTAACCCATTGATCATTCAGTAAAATATTGTGCATTTTCCAGGTGATGTAGGATTTTTCCTTCCTTCTTTTATCATTGATTTCCAGTTTCATTCCAGTATGATCAGATAAAATGCATGGTATTATCTCCACCCCTTTATATTTACTGAGGATTGCCCTATGGCATAATATATGGTCTATTTTTGAGAAGGATCCATGTGCTGCTGAGAAAAAAAGTATATCCAGTTGATGATGGTTGATATATTCTATATATGTCAGTTAAGTCTAGGTTATTGAGTGTGAAATTGATTTCTATAGTTTCTTTAACTTTTGTTTGGAGGATCTGTCCAATGGTGAGAGAGGTGTGTTGAAGTCACCCATAATTATTGTGTTGTGTCTATTTGATTCTTGAACTTGAGGAGAATTTGTTTTATGAACGTTGCAGCACCATTATTTGTTGCATAAATATTGATAATTGTTATGTCTTGTTGGTGAATGGTTCCTTTTAACAGTATATAATGTCCTTCCTTATCCCTTTTGATTAACTTAGTCTTGAAGTCGATTTTATTCGATATGAGGATGGCCACCCCTGCTTGCTTACGAGGACCATGTGCTTGGTATATTTTTCCCAACCTTTCACCTTCAGCCTGTGTATGTCTTTTCCAATCAGATGTGTCTTCTGGAGGCAGCATATTGTTGGATTTCTTCTTTTAATCCATGTTAACAGCTTATGTCGCTTTATTGGAGAGTTTAAACCATTAACGTTTAGAGTTATTATTGATATATGGTTTGTACTTCCAGCCATGTTTGATTATTTATATTTTTTTAAATTTAGTTTGTTTCTCCATGATTAGCTTTCCCTCCACCCTCTGACTTTACTGAGGCACTTCCCACTGACGGTTTTGGTTATTGTTTTTCATTTCTTTCTCGTGCAGTGTTTTGCTCAAGATGCTTTGCAATGCTGGTTTTCTGGCTGCAAATTCTTTTAACTTTTGCTTATCATGAAAGATTTTTATTTTGTTGTTGTACCTGAAGCTTAATTTTGCTGGATACAGAATTCTTGGTTGGCATCCATTGTCTTTCAATGTTTGAAATACGTTGTTCCAGGATCTTCTCGCTTTCAGAGTCTGTGATGAGAAATCCTTTGTTAACCTTATTGGTTTACCCCTGAATGTAATCTGACTCCTTTCTCTTGTAGCTTTTAATATTTTCTCTTTGTTCTGTATATTGGATATCTTCATAACAATGTGTCTTGGCATTGGTCTACTGTGATTTTGTATGCTTGGTGTCCTGTATGCATCTACAATTTGTATATCTGTTTCCTTTTTTATTTCTGGAAAGTTTTCTATAATTATTTCATTCAGCAGGTTGCTCATTCCCTTGATTCGGACCTCTATACCTTCCTCTATCCTGATGACTCTTAAGTTTGCTTTTTTTATGTTATCCCATATCTCTTGGATGTTTTTCTCATGATTTTTTACCAGCCTTTCTGAATTGGCTAGACTCTTTTCAAGATGATATATTTTGTCTTCATTATCTGATGTTCTGGCTTCTACTTGCTCCACTCTGTTAGTGATACTCTCAATTGAGTTTTTAATTTGGTTTATCGTTTCCTTCATTTCTAGAATTATTGTTTGATTCTTTTATAATCTCTATCTCCTGATAAAGATGCTTAATTTCTTCTTTTATCTGTTTATGTAATTCATATTCAATGTGTTCTTTTGCTGTTTGAATTTGCTGTCTCATATCCTCTTTAAGGTTCCATTCCATCTGTCTAAGTTATTCCTTGAGTTCTTTATTTGACCATTTTTCTGATGTCTCTAGGTCCTCCTCAATATTTAGGCTGTCCTGCATTGTTTGTACTCCTTTTCTTCCTTGCTTTTTCATGCTGCTCATGTTACCTCTTGTTCTGTTTGACTGCTGAGTTACTGTTTACTCCTATAAATTTATTTGATGCTTGGGAGGAAAGATATTAGAAGGGAAGGGAAGAAGTCACTAAAGAGAATGAGAGTAAGCAGGTAGAATTCAAGGAATGGGGAATAAGAAAATTGAAAAGAAATGAAAAGACAAAAGAAAAAAATAGAAAATAAAGAAAGAAAAAAATTTGAAAAAATAATAAAAAAATTAAAATTAAAATTAAAAAAATAATAAATAAATATTTTTAAAAATTTAAAAAACAACCAAAAAATGAAAATGAAAAAAAAATTTAAAAAATTAATAAATGCAGTCTTAGAATTTGACTCACTTCTCTTCCAGTAGGTGGAGCTGTGCCCACTGGGCCAAGCTTCTCCTCTCAATAACGGAAACCAATCACTGTGCAGCAGCTACTCCTCCCAGACTGGGCAGGTCTCTAATCCTGAGTGCCTAGGGCCTTCTCTTGTGTCTAGTCACTTCACCACTTTTCCTCAAGCCAGGCCCTGCTCACCGGTGATGCTCAACACAATACTGGCTACACGCCAGGTCTGCTACTCCCAGGAGCCCTATTTTCCTGAATGACTGGGCACACTCTCCCTGTTTGCCATTCCCTCAGACCTTAACTTTGTAGAGCTTGGAGCTTAGAACCTTCAGTGAAGTTTGCTTGCCCTCCGGTAGCCACGGCCATGGTAGCTGGTGCAAGAGACCTCAGATGTCAGCACTGGTGGGAGCGGTAGCTGGGAGTTCCCCGCTGCGGGTCCTACGCCACTCCTGATTCCCTTGGTCTGGCTATCGAGCTCACGGGAGAGCTGGGAGGGGCCCTTAAGGTTTCCCCGCTGTGTGGAGAGGGAAGGCTAGGGGATTACACACCTGTCACCACTGGTTTCAATGAAGTTATCTCCTCCACCGCATTCTGGTGACGTCAGTTCTCTGCCATGGTGGTCTCCCATGCAAATGGCAACAGTTCGTTCCCTTTGCCGGTGACCAATGCAACAGATGGGTCCTGACTGTCTCTCCCAAGCCCCGTTTCAATCCTGTGGCTACTGCCTATGAAGGCTCCATTGGCATTAACCTCCGTAGGATCAGAAGGGCCGACCAGTTGTTCCAGCAGGATCGTTTAGTGCTGAGTCACAGCAGTTTGTCTGTGAGAAGCAGGCGAACGGGAGCTTGAATTAAGCCGATCCGGGCTCTGTGTGTGTTCTGAGAGGCCCAGACTGTTCGCCCCAGATCCACGTCAGCTCAGCATTGCCTAGTGATCCTGAGCAAACAGCATTTAGACAGTTTACGACTCCCTATGCCCGTGGAGCTGAAGAGGTCAGAGACTTGATCTCTCCGCACCCGCCACCATGTTGGATCCACTAGACAGTTACTACTTAACTGTATTCTTAACTGTATTTAACTGAACTTATAATTTGAACTTTCCTTAAATTAATTTTCAAAATAAATATCACTGTCCATAATTGAAAAGAAATATTGAAGTGATTGACATCGCTTCTGTGTGATTTTAGTTTGTCTGTGCTTTTAACACTTTTGTTTATCCAGCACCACCCCCAAGGTTTCCACTCAATCAAAAGTGCATGATTGATACTCAAGAATTTCACCAATATGGATGTTTTTAATGTAAAGGATTATTAAATAATTTTATAAATTAAATAAGCTTGTAACACTAAAATTATTTGATTTCTGCTTTTGCTAAATTGTTTTGACAGTTTTTTAATAAAAATATATCCTTAGTTGTTTTACTAACATAATCTTTATCATAGTTCTTGTAAAATATGTTTATTGCTTCACTGTTACTGCTATTATAATATATTTAAACTAATTTAATTAAGCATTTATTTAAATTTGTAAAACAAGGAGCCCATAGTTTCATACACACTGTCACTGTGAATGAGTGTTAGGGCTTCAGATTTTCCATCCCTCTTTATGAATACAATAATCATTTACTACGGTACTATGGCAAGCACTGGGATGACAAGATGGAGATGATAAAGGCCATTCCTCAACAATCATATACTGGTAATTTTCATACAGGTTAATGGGCAGTATAGCAGTGCTATACTAAGACCATTTTTATGTATCTAAAAATTTTGATGACTCGAAGCAGTCTAAGGTGGCAGTGATATCAAGAGTCTTTGAAAAGCAACCACTATAAAACAGAGTCAATTATAATCTTTCTTTCATCTTATGTACATTGAGCACTGATCCCATCTTTCTGGAGTTATAACAGGAACCTTGCAGTCCCACCATGTGATTTCCTAATACTTTTTGCAAGATTTAAATATTATTCCAAAAATGATGAGCTCTATTTAAGAGTTATTAAGAAAAACAATGTTCAACTATGTTGGACCCATTTTAAGATATTTCTATAATGTTTGACCATTTTTTTATTAGAGGGACTCTTACAACAGTGAGATATCTCTTATAAAATCATATAAATAAAAGATAGCATCTTGTTTTCATTATGAGTCATTGTTGTTAAAATATCAATTTTATCACACCTTGTTTTAGAGCTTCCATGGTATTTTGATGATCTTAACTCCTATGTTAAAAAGAGGCCTCACTTTTTGTTTGGCTTTGAGTCAAAAAAATATATAGGAATCAAAAAGAGCCTAAGGAGGGTAATACTAGCAGACTCCTGATAAAGAAACAGCCCATCTAAGTTATATAAGACACCATTGCAGTAGAATACTTGAAAAGGGAACATTGAATACATAAATTAAAGGTCAAAGGTAGGTGATATGTATTTTTTAACTGTTTCTTAGATTATATGCATACTTTTTCTGGAAAAATTGGGAGAAATGGGCCTGAATTGCTTCAGAGTCATAAAATTGGATGACTGTGTACAGAAAGAGAATAAAAGTTAAATATTTCTGTGATTTATTAAGCACAATGCAAATATAAGGTATCCTCATTAGTTTTTACCAGAAAAATCATGTAATTGTTTTACAAGACAATCATGAATGAGTGTGTAAATGCAGATACAATGCAAAGGAAGATTTTTGGGGGATCAACTATTTTTTGTAGAGAAAGTTATGTTTGTTATTTACTTCCTTATAGGCTAGTTTATTTGAAATTCAATCTGGTAGTCTGTAGATTTCCCTGTGGAGGATTAATTTTTCAAATCATGCTCACCTTAATGAGAGGCTTTACAAAGCACTCCTCTATCAAGATAGAGGCACCTCTCCTTAATCACTGCAGAATGCCTCCAAAGATGAAGGCAGGAGAGGAAAATGGAACTGGGGAGGAAGAGAGATCAAATTATTTTATGTGCATCTTTTAATAGTTCATAATTAATACCACTTCTGTGTATACTACAGTATACAGTATACTGTATACTACAGTATACAGTATACTGTATACTACAGTAAGAATTTTAAAATACTTTCACTTAAAAAAGAAGGATGGCCTTCAGTGTCACCAGTTGGTGTGTGTGAAGAGGACCAAGATAGCTCTCAATAAATGCCCCTTTGCTGCTTACATAGATTTTAAAAAAAAGAAAAAGAAGGATAAGACTAGAAATCTATCAAAATCATTTACCTTCACATGTAAAAAAAATGTAAAGTCATTAAACATCACATCATTATTATCACAAAATAGTACTTATTATGTTCATTAATTTACTTTAGACCCTGTTTGTAGAATTAGCAAGATAATTGATTTTATACAAAAAAAAACCCGCACAAACAAACAAACAAAAAAAACTAGATGGCCACACTTAACAAATATTTGGAAGTATTTCCACATATTTTTAATCAAGTACATAAACTATTGAACTGCAAGTTCCAAAAATGTTGCTCCTACCTTATGAGTAAAAATCAATTAAAATGAAAGAGCTATATATTGTTTCCAAATCTGAGAAATGAACAAATCAGAGTTCTTAGATTTGAAACTGCCTCTTTTTACACTTTTGCCCTACTTTGAAACTGTCAGCCTATACACTGAAAGTATTCTTGAAAAAAAGAAAGGCATCACCCATTTTCTGTGGTTTATGGCAGTTAGCCCAGACTCATGTAGCAAAACTTAGTCAAGCATTTAAAACACCATCCTGCTCATGACTTTGTCATTGGTTTACCTGTTGCTCTCAAGAAAAGTTTGAAATTTCTAAGCAAGAAGTGAAAATACCCAAACCAAAGAGTTTCTTGTCAAGGTGTTCAACCTTATCTCTTCCCACTCACACTACTGTCACTTTGCTCTAGCTTCTAGTCACACAGGACCACTTACAGTTCCACAAATGTTTTTTTCTCATATCTCATTGTCTCTATGCATCCTTTCCCTCTCTGTCATAATTTCCCTGTATCCTTCAGGTGTCAACTCATGTAGAACCTTCATGGAAGGACTTCTAACACTGCCACAAAATTGGAACAGAAATCCCTTCTCTATGTTCAGTAGTACCTTGTTCTATACATGTCATAGTGCCCGTTAATCTGTATGAAAATTATGATTGTTGAGGAGTGGCCTTTATCATCTCCATCTTGTCATCCCAGTGCTTGCCATAGTACCTTAGTACATGATTGTTATATTCATGAAGAGGGATGGAAAATCTGAAAACCTGATACTCATTCACAGTGACAATTTTGCACAAAACTATGGGCAAACTATTTCATAGTAACTTTGTATTGTGGTCGTACAAATGTAAAAAAAAAATTCATTTTATGAAAAATGATAATTTTTCAACTTTTTGTTTACTGATTGATGCTTATGAAACCTTTGAGATTAAAAATATAATTATTTTTCTCTCCATTTGCTACAGCATTTGAATCTAGACTAATGGGAGTTTCTTCCATAAGATTTACTAAAAAGCCAAGACAAGATCTATTTGTGGAAGCATCAAAAGGACACCATCGATATTTTTAAAGAAAAATAGATATGAAAGATAGTATTTCATATTTCAAACTATCGCCATGTTATTTTAAAAACTTTATTGAAGAAAATATGTTTGTATTATTCATGTGTAAAATTCTCAAAATATGAGACTATTTCTTTGCATCTATAACAAAATTTGAAGTGCAAGTGCATAACAGTTTTTATTGAGTTCTATGTATCCAAACTATGTAAATTGTTGAATTTAAACATTACCCAATGTAGTCAATACTACTACCTTGGTAGAACTAAAAATCACATGTTTTAATGTATTACAATTATAATGCCATCAAACTTATATTCCTTACAAACAAGGAAAAAACTTATTTAAATTTTTATGATTTTAGTATAAAGCACTAACTTATAATTTTTTCATGATGAGAAATACATTTGCTTAAGACATTTTGCCTTTTTTTGTTTATTATTTCTTGGAAAATAATAGTCTAGCTACAACTTCTAGCATAAAGTACATTTTTCCCACGGAATAATTTTAGAGTAAATGGCTGTCATATGGAGACTCTTTCATTATGAAGGTTGCATTGCAGTAATGCAGCATGTTCTGACTTTTAGGTAATATTAAAGAAGTCATGAATGATGGCATATGACAGCCATTTACTCTAAAATTATTCCATGGGAAAAATGTACTTTATGCTAGAAGTTGTAGCTAGACTATTATTTTTCAAGAAAGAATAAACAAAGAAAAAAGGTAAAATGTCTTAAGCAAATGTATTTCTCATCATGAAAAAATTATAAGTTAGTGCTTTATACTAAAATCATAAAAATTTAAATAAGTTTTTTTTTCTTGTTTGTAAGGAAATACTAATACATTCTATCAAATGCCTTCTACAACTGAAATCTATTTTTTTTCATGTTTTGCAACTTGGCTCACGTTGTCCTTTATAACAAAATAATTTCATTCAGATCCATGAAATGAACTTAATATTGTATTTTGTAGACACCTTTAGATTCAAACATCCCTTAATCTTTCCTTGACTTTCATGGCCTTGAATCTTTTCAAGAATAATACTTGTAGAATGTGCCTAAGATGGATTTTTCTTTATGATTGAGACAAGGTTACATATTTTGGGCAAGAGTATCACAAAAGTTATTCTGTGATTATTCTCTTTAAATCCCAAGATGAAGACCTATATTTTAATTTCTCCATCATTGCTGATAATAACATTAATTACTAAAGGTCTTATCTCCTAGATATATCTTATGTTATATCATATTTTCCCTTTAATTATTTAGTTTTGTGGGGAAATACTTGGAGACTATATAAATATTATTCATCTAACTTTCAATTTATTCATTTACTTGTACCTATACAGATCCATGATTTATTTAATTGATTATACTGTTGTTTGTTAATATTATTATAAAAATATTTTTTCAGAAATATTGTGTTTTGACAATTTTAGATTAATAAAAGTTTAATATATTGAAGTACAGAGAAATGTTAACCCAAATGTTAACATTTTATCAACTTTAAAAAAATGTTGATCTTTTCTTTCTCTTCTTTATCTCTTCTCTTTCTCTTCTTTATCTCTTTTCTTTCTCTCTTTCTAGTAAATATAATTATAGGTATATAACAGAGTTTCTTTTTTCTGAACCATTTGTAAGTTGCAGGCATGTAGTTTTTCATTACTCAATATTTGTATTCCTAAAAGCAAGGAGTTACCTTACATACAGTGTAAAGACCAAAATTTTAAAAATGGTTCATTTTAAATATCTAATCTACAAATATTATTCAGAATTTGCCAATTATTTCAGTAATGTTATTTATAACCAAAATAAAATTCAGTCTTGGAAAATTTCAGAATCCTTTATTCGTCCTGTTTCTTTCGCCTCCTTTAATCTGGGATATTTCTTTAGTTTTTCTGGGCTCTTTATGGCACATAAGTTTTTTAATGGTGTACTTCAGTACCTCTGTAGATTTTCCTTTAGTTCAGAATCACATGATATTTCCTCATGAGTGGAATCAGATTATGCCATTAGAGAAGGAATAC
The DNA here is from genome assembly GCF_045843805.1 of Urocitellus parryii. Classification (NCBI taxonomy): domain Eukaryota; kingdom Metazoa; phylum Chordata; class Mammalia; order Rodentia; family Sciuridae; genus Urocitellus; species Urocitellus parryii. The sequence continues at coordinate 160,819,566 of NC_135531.1, read as the reverse complement.
TATACATGCAATGCTGTGTTCTTTCAATGCAGCATATTCTAGAGGTACTTGTGGACATGTCCAAGAACTGTGAACAGCCTCTAGAAATATTTGACATTGAATAGGATGAATAAATATTATACATACATGAATATTGTCTTGAATGTACGTGTTGTAAGTTAAAGATTCCTATTTTTTCACATTTTGAAATGTGTAGGGCTACCCAAATAAAGCAGAATACCAGAACTGAAAGAGTCTGAGAAATTCCCTGTCTGTAGATTAGAGTTCACACCAGAAAAGAAGTTCAAGTGCCTTGGAAAAAAAAGTCATTCATATCTTTTGACATAAAATTTTATGAAAAATAAGTTTTAAAGATACTTTTCCCCCTCTAGTTTAAGCTTATCACGAATAACATTTTCTTCCAAAAAATTCTGCCTTCTAATTTTCAAAATGTTCTCATCATAGTCTAACACCATAGGTCTCAATCATTTCTGAAGATGTTTCTGCTTTCTTCCATTTAAAAGTATTTTCTTCCGATAAGTTTCTGAACTTTCCTATTGCTTTTGCTGGAATGGGGACCTTACCTTTTTTGGCCAGTAATGTGATTAACTGAGGCACACTTCTTAGAACCCAAAAGGACTCCTGGGCCAAAAAGTGCTGGATATTTGAAATATGTCCTGTTGCAGGTCAATGAAATTGGTCTTTGTAGACTTTTCTCTCAGGCTGATGGCAAGAAGAAATTCACTGGCCACACATTATTTAAAATTTCCCAGGGCTGGGGTTGGAGATCAGTGTTAGAGTGCTTGCCTGGCATGCATACAGCACTGTGTTTAATCCTTAGAACCACATAAAAATAAAGTTAAACTAGTTCCATTATTCCATTGTTTATTTAAACTATATATATATATATATATATAAATTAGTTTGAAATGGTAAGAACTTAGGCTACCCATTAATTGCTGTGCTGAGGATATGATGTGTATTTAAAAGGATGCAAGGATGATTAAACCAAATCATGAGGGAGTCTTGGCTAACCATGAAGTTAGCTAACCATGGAGTTGCTTCTTAGTTCTTAAAAGCAGCAAAAGGACATAAGGAACACAGGATATCCGCAGAAGTCTCCTTTCCAATTTGTCATTTGGCAGAATGAGATGTGAAAAATGGGTTGCTCCTACTAGACTCTTCTTTTCTTTTTAGTTTTTATTTTGAATTCTAAATGGATTTGGTCATACTTAAGCAGGAGAACATGTCAGCCAGCCAAATATTCTTCTTTAGTAGAGATTTATTATAAACAGTATAAATGCAACTTGGTTTCACAATTTTCTTCTCCCCCTGATGGAAAAAATCTCCATTTTATTAACTGGTTTAGTTTATGAGAGGAGAAAGGGCATAGACAGAAAAAGAGGAGGAGAGAAAAAAAGAGTTGTGACATCCCATAGCCTTGTCCATCAGTGACTTTATTTCAGTAAACACCATGGTGTTACCCAAAGCTCAGACTTTATTCCTGATGACAATTCATATCTAAGGACAAGTTCTGGAGAAAAGGGGGGAGGTGTATTGCTTTGCTAGCAAAGTAGAAACACAGGACTATTGTCTCAGTATGTAATTCTGTCAAGTTGAACAGAAGACTTTTAAATAGGAGGTTTACTCTAAGATATCATCTCACTCCAGTGAGAATGGCAGGTATTATGAAAAATTTTTTAAAAAGTGTTGACGAGGATGTAGGGGGAAAGGTACATTCATACATTGTGGGTGGAATTGCAAATTGATGCAGCCAATATGGAAAGCAGTTTGGAGGTTCCTTGGAAATCTGGGAATAAAAACACCATTTGACCCAGCTATCCCTCTCCTCAATTGATACCCAAAAGATTTTAAAACATCACACTACAGGGACACAGCCACATCAATGTTTACAATAGCTAACTATTAGCAATTCACAATAGCTAAACTATGGAGCCAACCTAGATGCCCTTCAGTGGATGAATGGATAAAAAAAATGTGCCATATATACACAATGGAATTTTACTCAGCAATAAAAGAGAATAAAATCATGGCATTTGCAGGTAGATGGTTGACGATTGGAGAAGATAATGCTAAGTGAAGTTGGCCAATCCCCCCTAAAAAAAATATTTTCTCTGATATAAGGAGGGTGACTCATAATGGGGTAGGGAGAGGGAACATGGGATGAATAGAAGAATTATAGATAGGGAAGAGGGAAGGAAGAGTAAAGAAGGAGCAGGGGATTAGCAAGGATGGTGGAATGTGATGGACATCATTATCCAGAGTACATATATGAAGACACGAATTCGGTATCAACCTACTTTATAATACAAACAGAGATATGAAAAATTGTGGTATATATGTGGAATAAGAATTGTAATGCAAAAAAACAAGTACATGTATAAAGGCATGAATTGGCATGAACATACTTTATACAAAGATATGTAAAATTGTGCTCTATATGTGTAATAAGAATTGTAATACATTCCACCTTCATGTATTTTTAAAAAATAAAATTAATTTAAAGAAATAAAGAGGTGGTTTAAAGGCTACATTCCAGCTGTGCCTTTTGAGGGTCATAATTCACTTTTAGTCTTGGGGAGATAGTTGTTTCTTAGAACTTCTAGAACCACCCCTGTAGTCTGAATTATTTCATTCCTGTGGTATGTGTTTGCTTGAGGATAGATAATTTGGCCTGAGGTTGGAAGAAAGGTAATCTTACTTCTCCCAAATTTAGGAAGTGAGAGAAAAAAAAAGGGAAAAATATTGAGCCCAGGAAAGTTGAAGTTTATGGATGTTGATTTTGCTCTGTATGCTCTTCCATTTTACTCTCTGGCTTCTTGTTTCTGCCTCACCATTATTAATCATTTGACTTCAGATCTGACCAAATCATTTTTGCCCTCTAGTGGTGAAATGTTGTAGTAACATAGTAGAAATGTGTTAAGCTCATTGAGGTTCACATTCAGAACTTGGGAGAAACATTTTCTTCATAGGATAATGTTGTGACCCGTGCCCACATAATTATGTAAAATGTCTCAGCACAGTATACTGTTGAAGAGGCATAAAGTATCCCTTTCTGGGTGCATCAGATTCACATAGAGGCAGGAAAATCTGTTTAGGAAATATTTTTTCTGTGCTCATATTGAAGTTTCAAAGCAGAAGTAGCCACCTTTAGCTTTTATATTTTTTCCCTTAGCACAAGTGTGCATGGTAGCACTACTTAGAACAGTCATAATCTGGAAATAAGTTAGCTGTCCATCAACAGAAAAATGGATAAAGACCTTGTGATATATTCAGATACACTATAGCACTGAAAAGAATTCACAGCTACATTTGACAAGGAAATTAAACCAGACTAAAAGAGTACAGACAGTATGACTCCATTCATAAAAGCTGACAAGTCATAAAAATAAATCTATCAACTGAAGTCAGAATGGATGTTACTTCAGGATGAAAGAGATACTAATTAGAATGGAACATGAGGGAAGGTACTTTGGTAATGATAACCTTTACTTGATGCAAGTGATAATTTTATAAATTTAACTTAAACTATGCACTGATTAATTTTGCTCAGTTATGCTTTATTGGTCAATACATGAGAAAGTTCATAAGAAGAAATAAATTAGTAGAAACATAATGTGACCTCATAAATCTATAAATTAAAACTAACAAAAGAGCATAAGAGAAACCATAATAATTTTAGCTGGAACTGGCCATAATTTATGTGACTACCTGAGTTTTGCCAGCAGCTGATGCACAGCATAGTGGGTGTGCTGAAAAGAAGACTGAGCTGAACCGTGGGGTCCTGAATTCCAATCCCTCTGTACTGATGATGAACCATATATTTTTGGGTTAAACATGTAGCTCTCAGGTTTGGGGCATTTAGGATAAACACCCTCAACAATAAAATGTGAAATTCTGGTAACATTATTTTTAATTTTTCTCAGCCCTAAAATTTTCTGAGGGTCCAACACCAAACGAGTGTTAGACATCTAATTATTTGAATTTCAAACATTTCTCAAGAGTTGATGGTGAATAAAAAATACTAATAGAGTAAATCTAAAACAATTATTACTCTGACAGCCATACAATTACCACAAAACAGGAGCATTTTGAGAATGAAAGGTGTTTCTAAAACAATTTTTAAAACATAAGAAAGCTTTAGAAATATATATTAAGACTAACCAACTGTGTTATTTTGATGGACCTAAATTATAGTTATTTTCAAAAAAACAATTTTTAAATATTTTTATGGATTAATGCAATGAAAAACAATTTTTACTTAGCTTGTCTTTATTTCCAAAATAACAAAGTATATATTCTTGGTCCATACAAAAGAACTTTAATCATGTTTTAAAAATCATATTTTTCTTTAGCACTGTGCCACTAATATTTTTCAAAAGAATATATTTCTTATTGCAGCATAGCATATTATTTTTATTTTACATGATATTGTGTTCAGTATAATATCCTAGGATTAAAACAACTGATTTTCTTAATAGAAACATTTTTTAACTTTTCTTTACTTTTTTTTTAATGTGGTGTTGAGGATCAAACCCAGTGCCTCACATATGCTAAGCAAGCACTCTACCACTGAGCCACAACCCCAGCACTGATTTTTTTTTTAACATCTGACTCTTTTTTTTCTGTAAGTACTACACACACACAGTTTGTTTATTCAGTCACTTACAGAAAAGCATCATATTTTCTCTCATGTTTTGGCAATTACAATTAAATGGAGGTATTATTAATACTGAAGAATATCAGGGTTTTATAAATATCTAGTTTATAAAAAGTCTTAGCAAATACAAACCAAGAGAATGAGCATACTGTGCACTAAGCATATAAACAAAGTAATCATAATTAATATATAACAATTAGAATTCATTTTTATTTTTATTAGAGCTTTCTAGCTATACATGTTTGTTGCTATACAACAACATTGCAACAAACTCATGCATAAATGGAATTTGATTTCAGTTTAATTCACCTCTTTTCCCTCCTACCCTCCCTCTCTTCCCCATTCTCCTTCCTCTACTCCACTAGACTTCCTATCACTCACCTATTCATATTTCACTGGTCCTTTTTGCATAAATATAAAATTCCCTGAGGTATATTTAGATAATAAATGACATAATTTTCTTAAAATCATTTTTCATTGCCTCTGCTTACTCATCCTCTCAATCTGTAGATCTCCTTCTACATTACTAATATTTGCATTACCTTAATGTTATTCTATCATTCCTGCCATCTTTTCTTTATTTTCCTCCAGCTTCTGCATATGAAAGAAAACATCTGACCTTTGTGATTCTGAGTTTGGCTTACTTCACTTAGCATAATATTCTCCATTTCCACAAATTTACCAGCAAATGCCATAATTTCTTTCTGGGTTGTGGCTGAGAAGAACTCTATCTATCCACCTATCTATCGATCTATCTAATTTATCTACCAAATCTATGAAATCTATCTAATCTATCTATGTATATCTCTAATATATCTACCTATATCTATATCTGTTATCTCTATCTATCTATATCTATATGCATATATATCTATATTAACCCATTTATCTATTTACAGGCACCTGGTTAATTCCATAGTTTACTATTTTGAATTTTGCTGCTATAGACACTGAAATACCTCTATCATTATTAGTATGTCAATTTAAGATCATTTGGAAAAATACTGAGGAATGGAGTAGCTGGGTCATTTGGTAGTTCCACCCTTAGTTTTTCTGAAAAATTTCCTTCCTGCTCTTCAGAGTGGTTGTACTAGTATGCAGTCTCACCAAAAAAAAATATACAAGTGTACCGTTTTTCCCAAACCTCACCATCATTTGTTAATATATGTATTCAATATCCTCCTGACTGGAGTGAGAAGGATTCTTAATGTAGCTTTTACTTGCATTTCTCTGCCTTCAAAAGATATTCAAAATTTTTTTTCATATATTTTTTGGTCAATTAAGTTTCTTCTTTTGACAAGTTTCTGTTTAGTTCTTTTGCTCATTTATTGATTGATTATTTGTTGTTAGACAATGAAGAGTTTTTTTTCATTCTGTTGACTCACTTCTCATTTTTAATTATTTCCTTTGTTGTGAAGAAGCTTTATGATTTACTGATAGCCCATTTATTGATTCCTGGTTTTATTTCTTGCACTTTGGGCATTTTATTAAAGGAAGTTAGTCCTGGAACCTGCTTGAGTTTTGGCCACAAGTTTTCCTCCACAATTATAATGTTTCTGGTCTAATTCATATTTCTCCAATCCATATGCACAGGGTGAGAAATGGGGATCTATTTTCATTTTTCTACATATAGCTATATATTTTTCCTAGAAACATTTGTTTAAAAGACTTTCTTTTCTCCAAAATATATTTTTGGCACCTCTGTAAAGGATTAGATAGATACAAGTATGTGAATTTGCCTGTCTCTTCTATTCTCTTCCTTTGGACTTTATATTTTGTTGCCAATATAATATCATGCTGAATTTTTTACTCCTGTTCTGAGGTATAATATCAGATCAGGTTTGACAGCTTCACTTTTCATGCACAGTATCAATTGGCCTATTCTGGGTCTCTCATTTTTCCCATTAAATTAAAGGATTTTTTTCTAACTCTGAAGAATGTCATTGCATTTTGAGGGGATTGCATTGAATCTGTATATTGTTTTTGGTAGCACAGTCATTTTGACAATACTGAGTCTGCTTGTCCAAGAACTTGGCATGTATTTCCATCTGCTAAGAACTTTTACAATTTCTTTCTTCAGTGTTGTATAACCTTCACTGTAAAGTGTTATATAACCTCCATGGTTAGATTAATTCTCAAATATTATTTTAGGTTATTGTGAATGGGATGGCTTTCCTCTTTTCTGTAAAGCCAAATAAATGTTAGAGTACAAGAAATATATTGATATCGATATCTGGGTATTGGTCTTATAGTCTTCTACTTTGCTGAACTCATTTATAAGCTCTAGAAGTCTTTGCTGGAAGTTTTTTAGTCTTCTGGATATAGGATCATGTCATCATCATCTCCTTTTTCTATATGTAATTCTTTGATTTCCTTTTCTTGTCTGATCACTCTGGTTAATGTTTTTTATGTCTTTATTTATTCTAGTTTATTATACATAACAGCAGAATGCATTTCAATTCAGAGTACATATATAGAGCACAATTTTTTATGTCTCTGGTTGTTCACAAAATAGAAACACACCATTGTACTTAGGGTAATGATGTCCATCTCCCACCATCTTTCCTACTCCTATTCCCCTTCTCTTCCCCTCCTTCCCCTTTGCCCTTTCTAAAGTTCCTCCATTCCTTCTATGCTTCCTGCATCCCCATTATGAGTCAATGTGCACATATCAGAAAAAACATTCAGCATTTGGTTTTTTTGGATTGGCTTACTTCACTTAGCATATTATTCTCCAACTCCATCCATTTAGCTGTAAATGCCAAATTTTATTCTCTTTTAATGCAGAGTAATATTCCATTGTGTATATATACCATAGTTTCTTTATCCACTCATCTAGGTTGGTTCCACAATTTAGCTATTGTGAACTTTGCTGCTGTAGACATTGATGTGGCTTTGTCACCGTAGAATGCTTTTTTAAAGTCTTTTGGGTATAAACTGAGGAGTGGGATTGCTGGGTCAAACTGTGGTTCCATTCCAAGATTTCCAATAAATATCCATACTGCAGATTGGCTGCACCAATTTGCAGTCTCACTGACAATGTATGAGTGTGCCTTTTTCCCCACATCCTCGACAACACTTATTGTTGTTTTTCTTAATAATAGCTGACATTCTGACTGGAGTGAGAGTAGTTTTGACTTGCACTTCTGTTCAGTTCCTTATCCCATTTAATGATAGGGTTATTTGTTGGGGTTTCTTTTTGGTATTAAGTTTTTTGAGTTCTTTATATATCCTAGATATTAGTGCTCTATCTGATGTGCATGTAGTAAAACTTTGCTACCATTCTGTAGGCTATTTACCTCACTTATTGTTTTATTTGCTGAGAAGAAGCTTTTCAGTTTGAATCCATTCCATTTATTGATTCTTTTTTTCCTCCATTCACTTTCTTTTTTTAATTTTTTATTAGTTGCTCAAAACATTACAATGATCTTGACATATCATACATTTTATTCAAGTGGGGTATGAATTCTTTTTCTACACCTGTGCAGATTGCAGTATCACAATGGTTTTATAGCCACATTTATACATACAGCCATATTATTGTCTATTGTATTTTGCTACCCTTCATATTTCACCCTCCCCTCCCTTCCCCTCCCATCACCTCTCTCTACCCACTGTATGACACTTCTCTCTCTCTCTCTCTCTCTCTCTCTCTCTCTCTCTCTTTCTTCCTCAAACCATCTTATATGTAATTTTGCATAACAATGGGGGTCTCCTTCCATCTTCTGTGTGATTCCCCTTCTCTCTCCCATTCCCATACATCTCTCATGCCTCTTTAATGATAATCTTCTTCTCATGCTCTTCCTCCCTGCTCTGTTTTTAGTCGCCCCCCTTATATCAAAGAAGACATTTGGCACTTGCTCTTTAGGGATTGGCTTGCTTCATTCAGCATAATCTGTTCTAATGCCATCCATTTCCCTGCAAATGCCATGATTTATTATTTTTTAGTGCTAAGTAATATTCCATTGTGGATAATTTCCACATTTTTTATCCATTAATCTATTGAAGGGCATCTGGGTTGGTTCCACAGTCTAGCTATTGTGAATTGTGCTGCTATAAATATTGATGTAGCTGTATCCCTGTAATATGCTCTTTTAAGGTCTTCAGGGAATAGTCTGAGAAGAGGAATAGCCGGGTCAAATGGTGGTTGCATTCCCAGCATTCCAAGGAATCTCTATACTGCTTTCCAAATTGGCTGCAACAATTTGCAGTCCCACCAGCATTGTACAAGTGTACCCTTTTCCCCACATCCTCCCAGCACTTATTAATCTTTGACTTCACAATGGCTGTTATATTTACTGGAGTAAGATGGTAAATTAGAGTTGCTTAAATTTGAATTTCTCTGATTGCTAGTGATGATGAGCATTTTTTGTGTATTTGTTGATTGATTGTACATCCTCCTCTTAGAAATGTCTGTTCAGATCGTTGGCCCATTTTTTGATTGGGTTATTTGTTTTCTTGTTGTTTAATTTTTTGAGTTCTTTGTATACTCTGGAGATTAAAGCTCTATCTGAAGTGTGAGGGGAAAATATTTTTTCCCAGGATGTAGGCTCCCTATTTACCTCTCTTATTGTTTCTCTTCCTGAGAAAAAAAAACTTTTTAGTTTGAGTATGTCTCATTTGTTGATTCTTGATTTTAACTCTTGTGCTATAGGTGTCCTATTAAGGAATTTGGAGCCCGACCCCATGATATTGAGATTAGAGCCAACTTTTTCTTCTATCAGATGCAGAGTTTCTGGTTTTATCTATACCTCCTTGATCATTTTGAGATAACTTTTGTCCATGGTGAGAGAAAGGGATTCAGTTTCATTTTGTTGCATATGGATTTCCAGTTTTCCCAGCACCATTTGTTGAAAATGCTATCCTTTCTCCATTGCATGCTTTTAGCACCTTTGTCTAATATAAGGTAGTTGTAATTTTGTGGATCGGTCTCTGTCTCCTCAATTCTGTACCATTGGTCTACCCGCCTGTTTTGGTACAAATGCCATGCTGTTTTTGTTACTATTGCTCTGTAGTATAGTTTAAAATCTGGTATCACTATACTACCAGTTTCACTCTTCCTGCTTAGAGTTGCCTTTGCTATTCTAGGTCTTTTTTTCCAGATGAATTTCATGATTGCTTTATATACTTCTGTGAGGAATGCCATTGGGATTTTGATTGGGATTGCATTAAACCTATAGAGGACTTTTGGTAATATGGCCATTTTAATGATGTTGGTTCTGCATATCCATGAACAAGTTATATCTTTCCATCTTCTAAGGTCTTCTTCTATTTCTCTCTTTAGTGTTTTGTAGTTTTCTTTGTGTAGGTCTTTCACCTCTTTTGATAGGTTAATTCCCAAGTATTTTAATTTTTTGAGGATATTGTGAATGAAGTGGTTGTTCTCATTTCCATTTCAGAGGATTTGTCACTGATATACAGGAACACCTTTGATTTATGCATGTTGATTTTATATCCTGCCACTTTTCTGAATTCATTTATTAGCTCTAGTAGTTTCTTTGTAGAACCTTTTGGGTCTGCTAGGTATAGGATCATGTCCTCGGCAAATACTGCTAATTTAAGTTCTCCTTTTCCTATCTTTATGCCTTTAATTTCCTTTGTCTGTCTAATCGCTCTGGCCAGCATTTTGAGAACTATATTGAATCGAAGTGGTGAGAAAGGGCAACCCCGTCTTGTTCCAGATTTTAGAGGGAATGCCTTCAATTTTTCTCCATTCAGAATGATGCTAGCCTGAGGCTTAGCATAGATAGCTCTTACAATGTCAAGGTAAGTTCCTGTTATCCCTAGTTTTTCTAATGTTTTGAACATAAAGGGATGTTGTACTTTGTTGAATACTTTTTCTGCATCTATCAAGATGATCGTATGGTTCTTATCTTTAAGTCTATTGATGTGGTGAATAACGTTTACTGATTTCCATATATTGAACCAGCCTTGCATACCAGGGATGAATCCTACTTGATCATGGTGCACAATTTTTTTGATGTGTTTTTGTATCCGATTTGCCAGAATTTTATTGAGGATCTTTTCATCTAAGTTCATTAGAGATATTGGTCTGTAGTTTTCTTTCTTTGAAGTGTCTTTGTCTGGTTTCATAATCAGGGTGATGGTGGCCTCATAGAATGAATATGGAAGAGCTCCCTCTTTTTCTATTTTCTGAAATAACTTGAAAAGCATTGGTATTAATTCTTCCTTCTTTTATCATTGATTTCCAGTTTCATTCCATTATGATCAGATAAGATGCATGGTATTATCTCCACACCTTTATATTTACTAAGGATTGCCCAATGGCATAATATATAGTCTATTTTTGAGAATGATCCATGTGCTGCTGAGAAAAATGTATATCCACTTTATGATGGTTGATATATTCTATATATGTCAGTTAAGTCTAAGTTATTGATTGTGTTATTGAGTTCTATAATTTCTTTATTCAACGTTTGTTTGGAGGATCAGTCCAATGGTGAGAGAGATGTGTTGAAGTGCCCCATAATTATTGTGTTGTGGTCTATTTGATTCTTGAACTTGAAGAGAGTTTGTTTTATGAACATTGCAGCACACGATTATTTGGTGCATTAATATTGATCATTGTTATGTCTTCTTGGTGAATGGTTCCTTTTAACAGCATATAATGTCCTTCCTTATCCCTTTTGATTAACTTAGTCTTGAAGTCAATTTTATTCGATATAAGGATCGCCACCCCTGCTTGCTTCCTAGGACAGTGTGAGTGGTATGATTTTTCCCAACCTTTCACCTTCAGCTTGTGTATGTCTTTTCCAATCAGATGTGTCTCCTGAAGGCAGCATATTGTTGGATCTGTTTTTTTTAATCCACTTACTAGCCTATGTCGCTTTATTGGTGAGTTTAAACCATTAACGTTTAGGGTTACTATTGAGATATGATTTGTACTTCCAGTTATGTTTGATTATTTATTTTTTTATAATTTGGTTTGTTTCTCCAATATTAGCTTTCCCACCCACACACACACACACAATCACTTTACTGAGGTACTTCCCACTGTTGGTTTTTGTTGTTGTTTTTCCTTTCTTCCTCTTGTAGTATTTTGCTCAAGATGCTTTGCAATGCTGGTTTTCTGGCTGCAAATTCTTTTTACTTTTGCTTATCGTGAAAGATTTTTATTTCATTGTCATACCTGAAGCTTAATTTTGCTGGATACAAAATTCTTGGTTGGCATCCATTGTCTTTCGGTGTTTCAAATACGTTGTTCCAGGATCTTCTCACTTTCAGTGTGTGATGAAAAATCATCTGTTAACCTTATGAGTTTACTCCTGAATGTAATCTGCCTCCTTTCTCTTGTAGCTTTTAATATTTTCTCTGTGTTCTGCATATTGGATATCTCCATAACGATGTGTCTTGGTGTTGGTCTACTGTGATTTTGTATGCTCAGTGTCCTGTATGCATCTATGATTTGTACATCCATTTCCTTTTTTATATCTGCAAAGTTTTCTAAAATTATTTCATTCAACAGATTGCTCATTCCCTTGGTTTGAACCTCTATACCTTCCTCGATCCCAATGACTCTTAAGTTTCGCTTTTTTGTTATCCCATATCTCTTGGATGTTTTTCTTGTGGTTTCTAACCAGCCTTTCTGAGTTGGCTAGACACTTTTTAAGATGATATATTTTGTCTTCATTTTCTGACATTCTGACTTCTACTTGCTCCACTCTACTAGTGATACTCTCATTTGAGCTTTTAATTTGGTTTAGAGTTTCCTTCATTTCTAGGAATATTATTTGATTGTTTTTATAATCTCTATCTCCTGGAAAAGTTGCTTATTTACTTCTTGAATCTGTTTATGTAATTCATTTTCAATGTGTTCTTTCATTGTTTGAATTTGCTGTCTCATGTCCTCTTTAAGATTCCATTCCATGTGTATAAGGTATTCCTTCAGTTTTTTATTTGACCATTTTTCTGATGCCTCTAGGTTCTCCTGTAGATTTAGGCTGTCCTGCACTGTTTGTACTCCTTTTCTTCCTTGCTTTTTCATGCTGCTCATGTTACTTCTGGTTCTGTTTGACTGCTGAGTTACTGTTTACTCCTATAAATTTATTTTGGTTTTGTGTATCTCTGGAGTCTCTCCTTTGTGATGGGAGATTATGACTCGAGATGATGAATTTTGTTGCACTTTAAAGCATATTCATTTGTTTCATAAAATGCATATGGATTCTGATGGCATATAGCAATCTGTGATTTGGTCTTGGGACTTATATTTAGGTCGAGTGATGTGATGGTATAGAGGTTCACATTTCTTGTCAACCTTGGAAGTTTGCTCTACTGACAAGGGATATTAACAGGAGAATGGTCCGGAGTATTTGGAGGTAGCTAGGGAATTGGTAGCACTATATAACACCTCGTAACATTTACCTATACACATTTAGTAAATTACACATAAACAGTGTTGTAAACCTTGGGAGGAAAGGTATTAGAAGGGGAGGGAAGAAGTCGCTAAAGAAAATGAGTGTAAATAGGTAGAATTCAAGAAAAGGGGAATAAGGAAATTGAAAAGAAATGAAAAGCCAAAAAAATTAAAATTAAAATTAAAATTATTATTTTTTATTTTCTATTTTTTTCTTTTGTCTTTTCATTTCTTTTCAATTTTCTTATTAACTCTTCCTTGAATCCTACCTGCTTACTCTCATTCTCTTTAGTGACTTCTTCCCTTCCCTTCTAATACCTTTCCTCCCAAGCATCAAATAAATTTATAGGAGTAAACAGTAACTCAGGAATCAAGCAGAACAAGAAGTAACATGAGCAGCTTCAAAAAGCAAGGAAGAAAAGGAGTACAAACAATGCAGGACAGCCTAAATATTCAGGAGGACCTAGAGTCATCAGAAAAATGGTCATATAAAGAACTCAAGGAATACCTTAGACAGATGGAATGGAAACTTAAAGAGGATACGAGACAGCAAATTCAAACAGTGAAAGAACACATTGAGAATGAATTACATAAATAGATAAGAGAAGAAGTTAAGCATCTTTATCGGGAGATAGAGATTATACAAAAGAATCAAACAATAATTCTAGAAATGAAGGAAATGATAAACCAAATTAAAAACTCAATTGAGAGTATCACTAACAGAGTGGAGCAAGTAGAAGCCAGAACGTCAGATAACGAAGACAAAATATATCATCTTGAAAAGAGTCTAGCCAACTCAGAAAGGCTGGTAAAAAAAATCACAAGAAAAACATCCAAGAGTTATGGGATAATATAAAAAAAACAAACTTACGAGTCATCGGGATAGAAGAAGATACAGAGATTCAAACCAAGGGAATGAGTAACCTGCTGAATGAAATAATTACAGAAAACTTTCCAGAAATAAAAAAGGAAACAGATATACAAATTGAAGATGCATACAGGACACCGAGCACACAAAATCACAGTAGACCAACACCAAGACACATTGTTATGAAGATGTCTAATATACAGAACAAAGAGAAAATATTAAAAGCTACAAGAGAAAGGATGCAGATTACATTCAGGGGTAAACCAATAAGGTTAACAACGAATTTTTCATCAGAGACGCTGAAAGCAAGAAGGTCATGGAACAATGTATTTCAAACAATGAAAGACAATGGATGCCAACCAAAAATTCTGTATCCAGCAAAATTAAGCTTCAGGTATGACAACGAAATAAAAATCTTTCATGATGAACAAAAGTTAAAAGAATTTGCAGCCAGAAAACCAGCATTGCAAAGGATTTTGAGCAAAACACTACACGAGGGAGAAATGAAAAACAATAACCAAAACCATCAGTGGGAAGTGCCTCGGTAAAGACAGAGGGTGAGGGGAAAGATAATCATGGAGAAAGAAACTAAATTAAAAAAAAAAGGATAAATAACCAAACATGGCTGGAAGTACAAACCATATATCAATAGTAACTCTAAATGTTAATGGCTTAAACTCTCCAATAAAGTGACATAGGCTGGTATCATGGATTAAAAAAACAAATCCAACAATATGCTGCCTCCAGGAGACACATCTGATGGGAAAAGACATACACAGGCTGAAGGTGAAAGGATGGGAAAAAAATATACCACGCACACGGTCCTCATAAGCAAGCAGGGGTGGCTATCCTCATATTGAATAAAATCGACTTCAAGACTAATCTAATCAAAAGGGATAAGGAAGGACATTATATACTGTTAAAAGGAACCATTCACCAACAAGACATAACAATTATCAATATTTATGCACCAAATAATGGTGCTGCGACATTCATAAAACAAATTTTCCTCAAGTTCAAGAATCAAATAGACCACAACACAATAATTATGGGTGACTTCAACACACCGCTCTCTCCATTGGACAGATCCTCAAGAAAAAAGCTGAATAAAGAAACTATAGAACTCAATAACACAATCAATAACCTAGACTTAACTGACATATATAGAATATATCAACCATCATCAAGTGGATACACGTTCTTCTCAGCAGCACATGGATCGTTCTCAAAGATGGACCATATATTATGCCATAGGGCAACCCTCAGTAATTATAAAGGGGTGGAAATAATATCATGCATTTTATCTGATCATAATGGAATGAAACTGGAAATCAATGATAAAAGAAGGAAGGAAAAATCCTACATCATATGGAAAATGAACAATATGTTACTGAATGATCAATGGGTTACAGAAGACATAAAGGAGGAAATCAAAAAATTCTTAGAGAAAAATGAAAATACAGACACAACATATCAGAATCTATGGGACACAATGAAAGCAGTTTTAAGAGGGAAATTCATTGCCTGAAGGTCATACCTCAAAAAAAGAAAAAACCAACAAATAAATGAGCTCACACTTCATCTCAAAGCCCTAGAAAAGGAAGAGCAAAACAACAGCAAATGTAGCAGAAGGCAAGAAATAATTAAAATCAGAGCGGAAATCAATGAAATTGAAACAAAAGAAACTATTGAAAAAATTAACAAAACTAAAAGTTGGTTCTTTGAAAAAATAAATAAGATCAAAAGACCTTTAGCCATGCTAATTAAGAGGAGAGAGAACTCAAATTACTAACATACAGGATGAAAAAGGCAATATCACAACAGATGCTACAGAAATACAGAAGACAATTAGAAATTATTTTGAAAACCTATATTCCAATAAAATAGAAGATAGTGAAGACATCGATAAATTTTTTAAGTCATATGATTTGCCCAGACTGAGTCAGGAGGATACACACAATTTGAACAGACCAATATCGATGGATGAAATTGAAGAAGCAATCAAAAGACTACCAACCAAGAAAAGCCCAGGACCGGATGGGTATACAGCGGAGTTTTACAAAATCTTTAAAGAAGAATTAATACCAATACTTTTCAAGTTACTTCAGGAAATAGAAAAAGAGGGAGGTCTTCCAAATTCATTCTATGAGGCCAACATCACCCTGATTCCGAAACCAGACAAAGACACCTCAAAGAAAGAAAACTACAGACCAATATCTCTAATGAACCTAGATGCAAAAATCCTCAATAAAATCCTGGTGAATGGAATACAAAGGCATATCAAAATAATTGTGCACCATGATCAAGTAGGATTCATCCCCAGGATGCAAGGCTGGTTCAATATACAGAAATCAATAAATGTTATTCACCACATCATTAGACTTAACCATAAGAACCACATGATCATCTCGATAGATGCAGAAAAAGCATTCGACAAAGTTCAGCATCCCTTTATGTTCAAAACACCAGAAAAACTGGGGATAACAGGAACTTACCTCAACATTGTAAAAGCTATATATGTTAAGCCTCAGGCTAGCATCATTCTGGAGAAAAACTGAAGGCATTCCCTCTAAAATCTGGAACAAGACAGGGATGCCCTCTCTCACCACTTCTATTCAATATAGTTCTCAAAACACTGACCAGAGCAATTAGACAGACAAAAGATATTAAAGGCATAAAAATAGGAAAAGAAGAACTTAAATTACATCCTGGGAACAAATTTTTACTCCTCACACTTCAGATAGAGCCCTAATATCCACAGTATACAAAGAACTCAAAAAATTAAACAATAAGATAACAAATAACCCAATAAACAAATGGGCCAAGAACCTGAACAGACACTTCTCAGAGGAGGACATACAATCAATCAACAAGTACATGAAAAAATGCTCACCATCTCTAGCAGTCAGAGAAATGCAAATCAAAACCACCCTAAGATACCATCTCATTCCAGTAAGCTTGGCAGCCACTATGAAGTCAAACAACAACAAGTGCTGGCGAGGATGTGGAGAAAAGGGAACACTTGTACACTGCTGGTGGGACTGCAAATTGGTGCGGCCAATTTGGAAAGCATTATGGAGATTCCTGGGAAAGCTTGGAATGGAACCACCATTTGACCCTGCTATTGCCCTTCTCGGACTATTCCCTGAAGACCTTAAAAGAGCATGCTACAGAGATACTGCCACATCGATGTTCATAGCAGCACAATTCACAATAGCTAGACTGTGGAACCAACCCAGATGCCCTTCAATAGATGAATGGATAAAAAAAAATGTGGCATTTATACACCATGGAATATTATGCAGCACTTAAAAATGACAAAATCATGGAATTTGCAGGGAAATGGATGGCACTAGAGCAGATTATGCTTAGTGAAGCTAGCCAATCCCTAAAAAAACAAATACCAAATGTCTTTGATATAATGAGAGCAACTATGAACAGAGCAGGGAGGAAGAGCAGGTAGAAAAGATTAACATTAAACAGAGACATGATATGGGAGGGAAAGGGAGAGAAAAGGGAAATTGCATGGAAATGAAGGGAGACCCTCCTTGCTATACAAAATTACATATAAGAGGTTGCGAGGGGAATGGGAAAATAAACAAGGAGAGAAATGAATTACAGTAGATGGGGTAGAGAGAGAAGATGGGAGGGGAGGAGAGGGGGGATAGTAGGGGATAGGAAAGGTAGCAGAATACAACAATTACTAATATGGCATTATGTAAAAATGTGGATGTGTAACCGACATGATTCTGCAATCTGCATTTGGGGTAAAAATTGGGAGTTCATAACCCACTTCAATCTAATGTATGAAATATGATATGTCAAGAGCTTTGTAATGTTGTGAACAACCAATAAAAAAAGAGAGAAAAAATAAAAAATAAAAATAAAAAATAAAAAAATTAATTTTTAAAATGCAGTCTTAGAGTTTGACTAACTTCTCTTCCAGTAGGTGGGGCTGTGCCCACCAGGCCAAGATTTTCCTCTCAATACGCAGGAAACAATCCCTGTGAGGTGGCTCCTAATCCTGGGTGCCCAGGGCCTTTCCTGGTCTCCAGTCACTTCCCCGCTTTTCCTCTAGCCAGGCCCCACTCACCTGTGACGTTCACTACAAAACTGGCTACACGCCAGGTCAGCCGCTATGGGGAGCCCTATTTTCTTGAATGAATGGGCACACTCTCTCTGTTTGCCATTCCCCCAGACCCTAAGGTTATGTAGCGCAGGCTGGGAGCCATCAGCTTATTCTGCCTGCCCTCCGGTAGCCATGCCCCTGGGAGCTGGTGCAAGAGACCTCGGTTGTCAGCGCTGGTGGGAGTGGTAGCTGGGGGTCATGTGCTGCTCCTGACTCCCTCCGTGCTCACAGGAGAGCTGGGGTGGGGCTTGATATTTCCCTGCTGTGGGAGGGGGGGGGCGGGGGTCACACATCTGCAGACACCGGTTTCAATGCAGCTATCCCCTCTGCCAAATACTGTGACCTCAGTTCTCTACCATGGTGGGTGTCCAATGCGAAGGGGGCCGTTTGTTCCCTTTGCTGGGTGTCTCATGTGAAGGGTGGTTCCTGTCTGGCTCTCCCAGGTCCTGTCTCAATCCTGGGCCCACTACCTATGAAGGCTCGGTTGGTATCACCTCAAAAGGTTCACGGAGGAACCGACGAGTTGTTTCTCTACTCAGCGGGAGCATTTGTAGCTCCTAAAATGCAGCAACAGTGCACTATTTGGTTACCCCCAATGCACACTCCTGGTTTAGGAAGGATGGAGCAGAACTCTGCCTTCTTGTTTGTGCTCTCAGTTCATACACTTATGTAATCTTCTCTGTCAAAGTCCTGTCTCGCTGCTGTCATTATTCTGCTCTTGGAGCTTTGCTGCTCAAAATGCCCTCCAGGTGCGGTGTTAGGTGCTGTCCAGTGTCCCTGAGAACCCTTCAGTTCTGATATGTGTTACTAGGAGAATACATGTCTGTGAGGAGCTTTGAGAGGTTTGTGTCACAGCATTGATGGTGATGATCTCAGAGCTGATGAAAGAACCCACAGGGTGCATTGAACAATAGCTCTGTTCCCAGAACAGGGTCTGTGTGGTTGGTGAAAAGGCTGTGATTAGTTTTGATGAGGGTTGTTGGGGTCTAACTGCATTTCTCATGAGAGCAATGGGACAGTATTTACTAAGTTAGCATTTGCGGTGACTTTAAAGAATATAGCAACTGTGAGGAGTTAAAATAGTTTCTCTCTTTGAGGGTGTAGTTGAGGCCTGGTGTGATGGTGCACACCTGTAATCCCAGTGACCCAGTATTAAATCACGATGCAAAGAAAAGACCACCAACTTGAATTGTGAATCAAATTAAAGCAAGCTTATCTTTTTGTACACAGGAACTGGCCAGGACTATCTCTCCCAAAACCCTGGGCTAGAGACTAGCACCCAGTTCTCTAGGACCACAGTTTTATAGCACAAAAAGTTGCAAAGCATGTGTCGTGAGAACTTATAGATAACAGGATTTTGACAAGCATAATACAAAGGAAGATAGTAAGTTAATAATCTACATGGATTAACATTTCAAAGTAGGGAATAAATTTTGACCCCAACATCAGAATTTATGAGGCATCACTGAGGTTTTAGAGAGGGTTGTTATCTGGTCAGGGAAAGCCAGGCATGGTGAGTTCAAGACATGGGCAGGAATCCCATATAAGTTTAGAAATTGCAGTAATTTTTAGTAAAACAGAAATTAACTTTTCATGACTTTGTGACGAGATGGCTCCCAATATTAAAATGGAATTAGGCTGGGTTCATCACAAGGATCCCAAGTCAGGAGAATCTCAAGTTCTAAGCCAGCCTGGACAATGTAGCAAGACCGTACCTCAAGTTAAAAATTAAATTGCTATGAACATAGTTCAGTTTAATTCCCTGGGTTCATTAAGCAGAAATAAAGAAAAACAAAGAGTGCTATTAAAAAGAATATTCAGAGTGGTGTTATTTTTATATTATAGAGGTATAATGAAACAACAAAATTTGCTTACATTTACTTTGTATGATGATATACATATATATGTGGTATATATATGTCATATATATATATACATATATTTATATGATATATATATTTACATATATATATATATATATATATATATATATATATATATATATATATTTCAGGTATATAGGAGGCATTTGTGTACTACATACAAAATAATAATCATAATAAGGCTCTTAGAATGTGAACTCTGGAAATTTTGAGCCCACATAATTATGTGGGGCAGAAATGGATTGAGGTTGGCTGGGGTCAATAAGTTCTGGTCAGCTACTGCCCAGCATGTAGACTGCACTCCGGGGCATTGTATACTTGATGGTTGCAGAGGGAAGATCCTAAATTTTCTCACTACAGACATTAAAAAAATAATGATAAATATGTGAAGTGGTAAATGTGCTAATGTGTCTGAATGTCTCCTGCTTCTTCATAGCTCTGTCCTCTGGATAGAACGTAACATCCTAGTGTTCTCTTGAATACTAGTGCTGAGACAGGGGACCTTGCCTTATCCCTGATCTTAGATGCACTGATTTCAGTCTCTCCATTGATCGTAGTTTTTGTTCTTCATTTGGTTAATTGATGTATTACATTGATTGATTGATGTAAGTTGCACCACCCTCGAATCCCATTTATAAATCCCACTTGCTCAAGGGTATGACTTTTTTTTAATGTGCTGTCCAATTCAATTTGCTTTTTTCCCAGGATTTTTGTATTACCAGTCCTTTGGGGATATAGCTCTTTAGTTTTCTTTTCTTGTTATGTCCTTCCTTGTGATTTCAGGGCAATTATTGCCTTCTCAGAATGAAGTTTGGGAAGGCTACTTTCTTTTCAGTTCTTCAAAAGAGTTTGAGACAGATTGCTGTAAACTCTTGAAATGTTTTCTAGAATTATCTAGTAAGTCATCTCTCTAGATTAATTTTTCAAAGGGAAGATTTGCCAATCAAAAACACCTTTCTAAAATATTAAACTATCAAAGTTTTAGTTTCACATGATTTGGAAAAAAAATCATGTTAAGGTAAGCAGAATTCTCTCACAGAAGCATGGGAAGTGCTGCCTCTTCATGCCAGGAGCTGAGTTCTCCCTCTGGCAGCACAATTAGCCCAACATCTTCAGTACTTTCTCTTCTTTCGTGGCACATTGCTCTTGCAACATGCTTTGGGGCACTAATTTTCCCAGTTCTTTTGGCCACCTAATTTCCCCAAAGATACTGCCTGCATCAGACACCTGAGGCTTACATCAGATGCCTCTGGGTATTGCTTGCTAGGTGCACCAGGGTTCATATGGGAGGGATATTCAGGAGGCAGAACTCTGAAGATGAGCTCCCAGAGGTTATCTGCCATCTCCTTAGCTTAATGAGTCTCATGACTATTCTTCAAAAAATTCATTTGCCAGATTCCAAAACTTTCCCTCATTTTTCCAGCAATTGCTTATCTCTGTGATTTGCTCATTATTGTGCCTCTGTCCTGTGTGGCAATCTAACTGTGCCCAGAGGGGGTTAGAAGTGCTTGCTCTGAGTGCAGGCTGTCTGCAACTTTCCAGGGCTGGAATCCAAAAATCTCACCATGAAGACCAGTGTTGAAAATATTTTCCCTTAAGCTCCTCTACAGAAGTTTGACAGTTTCAGGCCTTACTTTTATGTCACTTATCCATTTCAAGATGATTATACATGTGATGTAAGAACAGGAGCCAGTTTCATCCTTTCACTTGTGGATATTCCTTTTTACTCAGCAATGTCTGGAAGAGACTCCTCTTTCTCAATGTGTCTTCTTGGTGCCTTTGTTGAGATTCTTTCTACCTGACCACATATATTTGGATGATTTCTTAGCTCTCTGTTCCATTTATTTTGGTTCCTAGTTTTGTGTCTGTGTTATACTGTAGATTGCTATGGCTTTGTAAAAATATCTTAAATTAGAAAGTGTAATGCCTCTGACTTTGTTTTTCTTTCTCAGCGTCACTATGAACATTTCAAATTTTGTGGCTCCAAAAACTTTTTTTCCATTTTTTTTGTGAAGAATGTTTCTGAGATTTAATAAAGACTCCATCAAATCTACATTTATTCGGGTAGCATGGATATTTTAACCATATAATTTCCATATAATAACAATGAACATATGGTATATTTCCATTTATTTATGCCTTCTTTACTTTTTTTCACCAATGCTTAGTTTTGAGTGTACAAATCTTTCACTTCTTTGCTTAATTGATTTCTACAGTTATTTTTATGCAATCAAATGTGTGGTTATTCTCTTGATTTCCTTTTCTCCTAGGTAATTATTTGTGTAGAGACTGACTTTTGTATGTTGATTTTTTCAATTTTTAAAAATTAATTAATTAATTGTTCTAATTTGTTATACATAACAGCAGAATGCATTTCGGTTCATAGTATACAAAAGGAGCAAAATTCTTCATTTCTTTGGTGGTACACAAAGTAGAGTCACACCATTCATGTCTTCATACATGTACCTAGGATAATGATGTCCATCTCATTCCACCATGGTATGTTGATTTTGTATCATGCTACTTTCCTGAATTTATTTATTAGTTCTAAATTTTTTGGTGCCTTTGAAATGTTCTACATATAAATTATGTTATCCACAAATAGAAATCATTTTATATCTTTATTTTTGATTGGGATGACTTTTATTCCTTTCTCTTTTCTGATACTTCTTCCTAGTACTTCCAGTACTCTGGGAGGTAGAGCTGTGAGAGTGGGATAACCTTTTTTCTAGTGCAGTATCCAGCCTTATGTTAAAGTCTTTAATACAGTTGAGTTGGTACATCAAGGAAGTGCTGGGAATTTTCAGTGCTATTCTGCATGTAGAAATCTGGTTGTCCATATACCATTCTTAATCCTCATACTAATATTTCAGAACTTGTTTGTATTATAACTGCATTTTTAAAAGGGGTTTGGTTTGTTTGTTTGTTTGTTTGTTTAGTGGTGCTGGGTATTGAACCAAGGGCCTTGTGCATGTAAGGCAAACATTTAATCTACTGAGGTATATCCCTAGTACCTGAAAGAAAAAAAAAAGTTTTGAATGCCATCATGAATTTCAATTTCTATTAATACAAATGTGTCTTTTCACATATTTCTACATGTATAACATTCTTCTGTTATTTTTTATGATGTTCATTCAATTTAGGCTTGTGAAGCCCTGATGTCCTCTTTATCTATTTCCTTATGATATATGTCTTCTCTCAAATAAGACCAAAGAATATTTTATATTTTAAAATAACATATTAATCCAATTGTTTATAAGGTATTTTAAATATACTTTTATATATTAGGATTGTGTTTGACTTTATATTATTTATTCTTCTTTTGTGTGTGCATTTTTTGTGAATTATAGTTTTGTGTTCTAGTGGGACACATTGTTACATATTCACACATGCACACACTATAACAATATAATTGGCCAATATCATTCCTCAGTACTTCCCTTTTTCCTCCCCTCCTCCCTCCCCATGAAAACTTTACTCTACTGATCTCATTTCTATTTTTGGAGACTCCCCATCTTTTCTTTCTTTTTTCAGTCTACTTCCACTTATACACTTGACCTTCTGAGTTTGACTTATTTTCCTTAACATAATGATCTCAAGTTTCATTCATTTTCCTGCAAATGACACAATTTCATTGTTCTTAGTGGCTGAGTAAAACATCATTGTATACATACAACACATTTTCTTTATCCATTCTCCCATGGATGGACACCTAGGCTGGTTCTATAGTTGGAAGCTGTTTTGAATCGTGCTGCTATAAACATGGGTCTGCATGTATCCCTGTAGTCTGATGACTTTAATTCTTTATAAATACTGGGGAGTGGTATAGCTGGGTCAAATGGTGGCTCCATGCCCAGTCTCTCATGGAACCTCCATACTGACTCCCATAGTTGTTGTACTAATTTACAGTCCCACCAACAGTGTAAAAGTGTTTCTTTCCTCACTTTCTCTCCAAAATTTGTTATTATTTGAACTCTGCATGATTCCTCTGTGTATCTCACCTACAGGAATGTCTTTAGGTCACTTGAACATCTCTATCTGGTTTCTGAATGCTCAAGTCTTCAACTTCCTATGTGTGGAATACCTTTCCATTCATCCGTGACTACTGTGACTTCTTTCTGCAGTGTTTTGTAATTTTCTGTACAGGAGCCTGTCACATCCTTGTCCAAGTTAATTCCTGAATGTTTTATTCTCATGTCCTTGATTAATAGAGTTGCTTCCTTGTGGTCCATTTACAGACCTCACCTAAGTGGTTTGAAGCCCAGCTGTACCTACCACCTTTGGCCTGAGTGAAGTCAGCCTTTCTCATGTCGCTGTGGAGATGAGGCAGCTGGCTTCCCATCTCACTGAGCACAAATCCAACACCCCCGCAGCTGCTGGCCAGCTGGCTAGCACCACAGTGAAGTATACAAGTGCCCCCTTTGCTGAGTTTTCTTTACATTAGCCAGTTCCCTGAGAAAGACTACAAATAATGCCTGTGGACCTTGATGAAGGCAGAGTCCCATGGTTTCTCTCCCCAAACTTAACTCTTTCTCCCTGTCACCTCCAACTCTCAGTTGTCACCTCTGACACATCTGGGACATGAGCATAGGAGAGCAGTACATTCCTTCTGTGTAGTGCGCTGGGCTTTTTTTTTTAATTGGTTATTCAAAACATTACAAAACTCTTGACATATTTCATACATTCGATTCAAGTGGGTTATGAACTCCCATTTTCACCCCAAATACAGATTGCAGAATCACTTAGATTACACATCCACATTTTTACATAATGCCATATTAGTAACTGTTGTATTCTGCTACCTTTCCTATCCCCTACTATCCCCCATCCCCTCCCCTCCCATCTTCTTTCTCTACCCCATCTGTTGTAATTTAATTCTTTCCCTTGTTTTTTTCCCTTCCCCCTCACAACCTCTTATATGTAATTTTGTATAACAATCAGGGTCTCCTTCCAATTCCATGCAATTTCCCTTTTCTCTCCCTTTGCCTTCCACCTCATGTCTCTCTTTAAAGTTTATCTTTTCCTCCTGCTCTTCCTCCCTGCTCTGTTCATAGTTGCTCTCATTATATCAAAGAAGACATTTGGCATTTGTTTTTTAGGAATTGGCTAGCTTCATTTAGCATAATCTGCTCTAATGCCATCCATTTCCCTGCAAATTCTATGATTTTGTCATTTTTTATTGCAAAGTAATACTCCATTGTGTATAAATGCCACATTTTTTTATCCATTCATCTATTGAAGGGCATCTGGGTTGGTTCCACAGTCTAGCTATTGTGAATTGTGCTGCTATGATCATCAATGTGGCAGTATCCCTGTAGTATGCTCTTTTAAGGTCTTCAGGGAATAGTCCGAGAAGGGCAATAGCAGGGTCAAATGGTGGTTCCATTCCCAGCTTTCCCAGGAATCTCCATAATGCTTTCCAAATTGGCTGCACCAATTTGCAGTCCCACCAGCAGTGTACAAGAGTACCCTTTTCCCCACATCCTCTCCAGCACTTGTTGTTGTTTGCCTTCATAATGGCTGTTAATCTTACTGGAGTGAGTTGGTATCTTAGGGTGGTTTTGATTTGCATTTCTCTGACTGCTAGAGATGGTGAGCATTTTTTCATGTACTTGTTGATTGATTGTATGTCGTCCTCTGAGAAGTGTCTGTTCAGGTCTTTAGCCCATTTGTTGATTGGGTTATTTGTTATCTTATTGTTTAATTTTTTGAGTTCTTTGTATATTCTGGATATTAGGGCTCTATCTGAAGTGTGAGGAGTAAAAATTTGTTCCCAGGATGGAGGCTCCCTATTTACCTCTCTTATTGTTTCTCTTACTGAGAAAAAACTTTTTAGTTTGAGTAAGTCCCATTTGTTGATTCTAGTTATTAACTCTTGTGCTATGGGTGTCCTATTAAGGAATTTGGAGCCCAACCCCACAATATGTAGATCGGAGCCAACTTATTCTTCAACCAGGCGCAGAGTCTCTGATTTGATATCAAGCTCTTTGATCCATTTTGAGTTAACTATTGTGCATGGCAAGAGAAAGGGATTCAGTTTCATTTTGTTGCATATGGATTTCCAGTTTTCCCAGCACCATTTGTTGAAGATGCTATCCTTCCTCCATTGCGTGCTTTTAACCCCTTTATTAAATATAAGAAAGTTGTAATTTTGTGGATTGGTCTCTGTGTCCTCTATTCTGTACCATTGGTCCACCTGCCTGTTTTGGTACCAGTACCATGCTGTTTTTGTTACTATTGCTCTGTAGTACAGTTTGAAATCTGGTATTGCTATACCACCTGATTCACACTTCCTGCTTAGAATTGCTTTTGCTATTCTGAGTCTTTTGTTTTTCCATATGAATTTCATGATTGCTTTATCTATTTCTACAAGAAATGCCGTTGGGATTTCGATTGGCATTGCATTAAACCTATGGAGAACTTTTGGTAATATCAACATTTTGATGATGTTAGTTCTGCTTATC
Source organism: Urocitellus parryii (assembly GCF_045843805.1). NCBI lineage: Eukaryota > Metazoa > Chordata > Mammalia > Rodentia > Sciuridae > Urocitellus > Urocitellus parryii. The sequence continues at coordinate 160,793,188 of NC_135531.1, read as the reverse complement.
CATGAACAGGGTATATTTTTCCATCTTCTAAGGTCTTCTTCTATTTCTCTCTTTATGGTTCTATAGTTTTCATTGTATAAATTTTTCACCTCTTTTGTTAGGTTGATTCCCAAGTATCTTATTTTTTTTGAGGATATTATGAATGGGGTGTTTTTCCTTATTTCCATTTCAGAAGTTTTTTCACTGATATACAGAAATGCCTTTGATTTATGCGTGTTGATTTTATATCCTGCCACTTTGCTGAATTCATTTATTAGCTCTAGTAGTTTCTTTGTAGACCCTGTTGGGTCTTCTAGGTATAGAATCATGTCTACCGCAAATAGTGATAATTTAAGTTCTTCTTTTCCTATTTTTATGCCTTTAATTTGTTTTGTCTGTCTAATTGCTCTGGTCAGTGTTTCGAGAACTATATTGAATAGAAGTGGTGAGAGAGGGCATCCCTGTCTTGTTCCAGATTTTAGAGGGAATGCCTTCAGTTTTTCTCCATTCAGAATGATGCTAGCCTGAGGCTTAACATATATAGCTTTTACAATGTTGAGGTAAGTTCCTGTTATCCCTAGTTTTTCTGGTGTTTTGAACATAAAGGGATGCTGTACTGTGTCGAATGCTTTCTCTGCATCTATCAAGATGATCATGTGGTTCTTATGGTTAAGTCTATTGATGTGGTGAATAACATTTATTGATTTCTGTATATTGAACCAGCCTTGCATCCTGGGGATGAATTCTACTTGATCATGGTGCACAATTACATTGATATGCTTTTGTATTCCATTCGCCAGGATTTTATTGAGGATTTTTGCATCTAGGTTCATTAGAGATATTGGTCTGTAGTTTTCTTTCTTTGAAGTGTCTTTGTCTGGTTTCGGAATCACGGTGATGTTGGCCTCATAGAATGAATTTGGAAGATCTCCTTCTTTTTCTATTTCTTGAAATAACTTGAATAGTATTGGTATTAATTCTTCTTTGAAGGTTTTGTAAAACTCTGCTGTATATCCATCTGGTCCAGGGCTTTTCTTAGTTGGTAGTCTTTTGATGGCTTCTTCTATTTCCTCCTTTGTTATTGGTCTGTTTAAATTGTGTGTATCTTCCTGACTCAATCTGGACAAATCATATGACTTAAGAAATTTATCGATATCTTCGATATCTTCTATTTTATTGGAATATAGTGTTTCAAAATAATTTCTAATTATCTTCTGTATTTCTGTAGTGTCCATTGTGATATTGCCTTTTTCATCGCATATGTTAGTAATTTAAGCTCTCTCTTTTCTTCTCTTCATTAGCATGGCTAAGGGTCTGTCGATCTTATTTATTTTTTTGAAGAACCAACTTTTAGTTTTATCAATTTTTTCAATGGTTTTTTTTTTGTTTGTTTCAATTTCGTTGATTTCTGCTCTGATTTTAATTATTTCTTGCCTTCTACTATATTTGTTGTTGTTTTGCTCTTCCTTTTCTAGGGTTTTGAGATGAAGTGTGAGTTTATTTATTTGTTGGTTTTTTCTTCTTTTGAGGAATGACCACCAGGAAATGAATTTCCCTCTTAAAACTGCTTTCATTGTATCCCATAGATTCCCATATGTTGTGTCTGTATTTTCATGTATCTCCAAGAATTTTCTGATTTCCTCCTTTATGTCTTCTGTAACCCACTGATCATTCAGTAACATATTGTTCATTTTCCAGGTGATGCAGAATTTTTCCTTCCTTCTTTTATCATTGATTTCCAGTTTTATTCCATTATGATCAGATAAGATGCATGGTATTATCTCTACACCTTTATATTTACTAAGAGTTGCCCTATGGCATAATATATGGTCTATCTTTGAGAACAATCCATGTGCTGCTGAGAAGAACGTGTATCCACTTGATGATGGTTGATATAGTCTATATATGTTAGTTAAGTCTAGGTTATTGATTGTGTTATTGAGTTCTATAGTTTCTTTATTCAGCTTTTGTCTGGAGGATCTGTCCAATGGAGAGATTGGTGTGTTGAAGTCACCCATAATTATTGTGTTGTGGTCTATTTGACTCTTGAACTTGAGGAGAGTTTGTTTTAAGAATGTTGCAGCACCATTGTTTGGTGCATACATATTGATAATTGTTATGTCTTGTTGGTGGATGGTTCCTTTTAACAGTATATAGTGGCCTTCTTTATCCCTTTTGATTAACTTAGGTTTAAAGTTGATTTTATTCGATATGAGTATGGCCACTCCTGCTTGCTTCCAAGGACCATGTGAGTGGTATGATTTTTCACAACCTTTCACCTTCAGCCTGTGTATGTCTTTTCCTATCATATGAGTCTCCTGAAGGCAGCATATTGTTGGATTTGTTTTTTTAATCCAGGTTACTAGCCTATGTCTCTTGATTGGTAAATTTAAGCCATTAACGTTTAAGTTTACTATTGACATATGGTTAGTACTTCCCGTCATGCTTGTTTATTTATTTATTTTAATATGGTTAGTTTTTCTTTTTTGGTTATTTTTTTTTCCTTCCCTTTACTGAGTTTCCTCCCACTGTTAGTTTTGGGTGCTGTTTTTCAATTCCTCTCCTTGTAGTGTTTTGCTCAAGATGCCTTGCAGTGCTAGTTTTCTGGCTGTGAATTCTTTTAACTTTTGTTTATCATGAAATATTTTAATTTCATTGTCAAATCTGAAGCTTAATTTTGCTGGATACAGTATTCTTGGTAGGAATCCATTATTTTTCAGCGTTTGAAATATGTTGTTCCAGGATCTTCTTGCTTTCAACGCCTGTGATGAAAAATCAGCTGTTAACTTAATTGGTTTACCTCTGAATGTAATCTGCCTCCTTTCTCTCATAGCTTTCAATATTCTCTCTTTGTTCTGTATATTGGATATCTTCATAATATCTTGGAATTGGTCTATAATGGTTTTGAATTTTTGAGGTCCTGTAGGCTTCCAGGATTTGGCAATCTATTTCATCTTTCATATCTGGGAAGTTTTCTAGGATTATTTCATTCAATCGATTCTTCATTCCTTTGGTTTGAACCTCTATGCCTTCTTCTATGCCAATGAGTCTCAAGTTTGGTTTTTTTATGATATCCCATATCTCTTGGATAGATTGCTCGTGAGCTTTAAGCATCCTTTCTGTGTTGACTATATTCTTTTCAAGTTGATAAACTTTGTCTTCATTATCTGATGATCTGGCTTCTACTTGATCTGGTCTATTTGTAATATTCTTGTTTGAATTTTTAATTTGGTTTATGGTTTCCTGCATTTCTAGGATAACTGTTTGATTTTTTTTTAAATCTCTATTTTCTGGTAGAGCTCGTTCTTTGCCATTTGAATTTGCTTATTTAATTCCTTTTCAAAATATACTTCATCGTTTGAACTTGCTGTCTAATGTCTTCTCTAAGATTCCTTTCCATCTGAGTTAGGTATGCCTTGAGTTCTTTCTCTGTCCATTTTTCTGAAGCCTCTAGGTTCTCCTGTGTATTTAAGTTGTCCTGCATTGTTTGTAATCCTTTTTTCCCTTGTTTTTTCATGGTGCTCAAGTTACTTTCCAACTCTGTTTGACTGCTGTGTTTCTGTTTTCTCCTTTAAAATTGTTTTGGTTTTTATAGTTCCTCTATCTCTCCTTTGTGTTAGGAGACAATGTTTAGAGATGTTGGATTTAATTGTGATTTAAGGTAAATTCATTAGTTTCATTAAAGGCCTTCAGATTTTGATGGCATATAGAGAATTGAGGTTTGGACTTAGGATTTTATGTTAAGATCGGGTGATTTGATGGTATGGAGGTTAGTATATGTTAACTTCTTTGAGGGGTTGCTCAAATGCAGGCGGATATTAACAAGAGAATAGACAGGAGTACTTGGGGGGAGTTAAGGGCTTAGGTGGACTATAGACCTATTCCTAGTATTAATCTATTTGCATTTAGTAAGTTATATGTAATCTGGGTGTTCATGCTTAAGAGGAAAGATGGGGAAAATGTAAGGACACAAACCAAGAAAGAGAGAGGGAGAGAAGAAAGAAAGAGAAAAGAATAGAAAAGAAAAGAAGTGATAAAAATAATAATATAAAATGCAGTAAAATAAAAATTACAATTGAAAAAAATTACAATTGAAAAAAAAATAATTAACAACAAAAAAAATTTTTAAATTAAAAAATCAAAGAATTAAAAAAATGAGAAAAGGAAAAAAATGCACTGTTAGGCTTCTATTTTCTTCACTTCCAGTAGGTCGTGCTGTGCCTTCCAGGCCAAGATTTTGCCCTCTGGCTGTAGTATACAGTCCATGTGAGGCTGCTCCCTCCTCCCGCCCCTGATGTCTATCAAAAACCTGTTAGCTTAGGTTTATTCCTGGCCTCTCATCCCCTGGCTTCTCCTGCTAGCCAAGCCTTCCCCAGTGTGATGCCTCTTGGCAGTTCAAACTATACTCTGGGCCTGCAGTTTGCTGGGTGTGGAGGGTGGCTATTGAGAACCGGCACCTTATTGTTTAGATTTCTTCAGCTTGCCCCTCCCCCAGAGCTGGCAAGACAGGTTTCCTTTTCGACACTGATGGGAGGGGGAGTTCCCTACATCTCTATTCAGGCTCGTTCTGATAATCCCTCCCCCAGAAAACCGGGGGGGGGGGGGGGGGAGATTTTATGCGAATTCCCCGCTGTATGGGTGATGGGCTGAATAACACACACCTGTTCTATTGCTACAATCTGTCAGAAACTGGCGATGGTGACGTCAGCTCTCCAAGATGGTGGCCGCTGACTTCCTTGATGGACTGTCCAGTGTGGGGGATGTAACTGGACCGCTTCCTTCCCCCATCTCAAACCCTGAACTCAGCCCGGAGCTCAGTGAGGGCACAGCGGCAGGACTCCACAGAATCCGCAGCACCATTTCTGTCTGCGTTGCTGGCCACTTCTCGGTGCCCCGCCGTCTCTAGCCACAGGGCGGGTCGCGGATCACTCAGCCTGGATCTCCAGGTTTGAGACCCAGTAACCGGTCCTTGGTGATGGAAATCCTTCCTCTAGGTTTCGGTGCTCCCCAATTTTGCTGGAAATTCCTAACAAGATAGATTTTGGTCGTTCTAACTTGTTATTCACCTGCGCAGTGACTCGGTACACGGGGGTAATGCACTCTGATGCCATCTTGGTATCCCAGTGCGCTGGGCTTTCACTTCCTTCTCTGCCCTCTGTCTGACACACCTGAACCTGATGTTCCCCAGTCAGAGCTCCTCCAGGGAGTGCTCACCTTGGCCTCTTGCCACTGTCAAGAGAGAGACCTCAAATCCATATTGGAAGGAAATCAGAGCAAAAGACAATCGTGTTTATTCTTTTTGTTGCTACTACCAATGGAATTGTTTTCTTTATCTCTTCCAATTGCTCATGGTTATGTTATAGACATCACTGTCTTATTTCTATGGTTCTGTATTCTGCACCTTAGCTGCACTCATTTATTAATTATAGCAGTTTATTGGGAAAACTTCATGATTTTTTTAAACAGATAATATCATGCTATTAGTAAATTAAGATAATTTTGTCAGTTATTTTTTTAAAGTCTTTTATTTATTTTTATTTAGTTCATTATTCTGGCTGTGACATACAGTTCTTCATTAAATGAAAGTAGTGAAAGTAGGAAATTTTTCTTGTTCTGATATTAGAAGGAAACTTTCAGACATTCATCATTGGTCATTGTCTTTGCTTTGAGATTTACTGTAAGACTCTGACTGTTCAGAGGTAGTATCCTTCTTATTATTCCTGCTATTCAAATTCTTTCCCTGTTTCTATTGTTTCCCTAAGTGGATTCCCATTTTCTTTAATTTCAGTTTAATAGCCTATCATGAAACTATAATGAGTTTTACAGAGTGCCTCTTCTCCACCAGGGGAGAGGATCATCAGTGCTTTATCTCCCTTATTCCTGCTAGCATGTATTGTGACATGAGAGATTATGTTTCTGTATGGGCATTGAAACTCTTGCATTTAGGGATAAGTGCCAGTTATTTATGCTGTGTAACACTTTCCATGTGCTTTTAAACAATGAAGCATATTATTAAGCATACTTCAATGTTTTATGAGTACAATTTAGTTATTCCTATGTTGGGGTTTATTATGACATAGTCATACAAGCATGGAACATAGTTTACTCTAATACAGTTCCCAGTGCCTCCTCTTTCCCTCCTTTCCTCCCTCCCTCATTCCCCTTCCTCTCCTCTTCTGATGCTCCTTCTATATATGTATCTTTTAAATTGATCTTCATAGATACCCATAAAGGTAGAATTCACTGATATACTCATATATGTAGACAGGACAATTTGATAAATTCATTCCACCATTTTTCTCCTTTCCCATTCTTCTTCCCTTTTCCTCAGCCCCTTTCCTCTATTTCACTGATTTTCCTGCTTTGTTGATGGGATTCCTAAATTTTTTCCTAATTCTGCTCTTCCACACATGAGGGAAAGCACTCAACCCTTGATTTCTGAGTCTGTCTTCTTCACTTAGCATGATGTTCACTAGTTCCATCCATTTACCTGAAAGGGCCATGATCTCATTCCTCTTTATGGCTGAGTCAAACCCCATTGTGTGTTTGTACTGTATTTTCTTAATCCATCATCTACTGACAGACTTCTGAGCTAGACCATGACTGGTCAGAGTGAATTGCTCTGCTATAAACATTGATGAGCCTGTTTCACTGTGGTATGCTGATTTTATTTCTTTTGGATCAATACCAAGGAGTATGATTTTAATAATACTCACCTGGGATATCTGTTTTGTGTTTAATATTTTTTCCTTTGGCTTGGCATAAAGTCATGCTAGTCTCAAAAAATGAGTTAGGCTATACTTTCTGTCTTTTATTGTGTAAGAGTTTTGTTAAAGTTCTTTTTATGATACCGGGTATTGAACCCGGGCACTTTATCTCTGAGCTCCATCCCCAGGTCTTTAATTTTCATTTTATGTTGAAAAAAAAGTCTTGCTGTTTTGCTGAGCATTGATTTTTCTTTGTGATTTTCAATTTAGTTTTTCTTTATTTTGTTTTCAGTCTCTATTACTCCATTCTTTCCTAAGTTTGTGTCTAATTTGTTTTGCTTGTTCTATGTCTTCAATGTGTAAAGTTAATTGACTGCTGTGAAGTCTTTCTTTTTTGAATCTGAGTATATTCAAATACAAATCTCCTTTTCCCACAGGTCTCTTGGCATCCTTTCAGTTTTTGTGTGTTGTGCTTTTATTTTCATTTTTATACAGAAATTTGCTGATAGTGATGGCAATTTCTTCTTTAACTGCCTGTTTTCTCATGAGACAATGTTAATTTACACACATTTGTGTATTTATCATTTTTCTTCTGTCTTTGCTATGTAGTTACAATGCCTATTTCAAGTTTATCCCTTCCCTATCACTGGGTGGAGTGCTATAGAGAGGTCTGTTAGGTCCAGGTGGTATGTGGTGCTGTTTTAGTTTTCTATTCCTATCTGTTCCCTGTTGTAGCTTCTAGTTAAATTCAGTTGGGTATTGAAGTATATGAATATGAGTTCAGAGCTGTCTCTCCCTTTCCTTTCTGCCATTTTTCTCAAATTATTATGAAGCTCTGATGTGTGGTGAATATGTGCTCATGATTGTTAATCCCACATGTGTGTGACCTTTTATCATTATGTAATGGCCATTGTATTTTTAAGTTTTTGACTTTGAATTAATTTGCATTCTGATATTTTTATAGCACCCTGGTATCTTTCAGTTGCTTTTTAAATGGAATGCATTTTTTATCTTTCTTATTTTGGCCTTTGTGTTTACTAAAATCTGAGTTGCTACTCTAAGATACAGTAAAAGGTTGTATGATTTTTAAAATCCAATTTGCTCACCAAGTGCAGTAACACTCACCTGTAATTCTAGCTGTTTGATAGAGACAGGAGGATCTCAAGAACAAAACTAGCTTCAGCAAAAGTGAGGCACTAAGCAACTCATTGAGACCCTGTCTCTAATAGGGCTGGAAATGTGGCTCAGTGGTTAAGTGACCCTGTGTTCAATCTTCAGGACCAAAAAAATTTAAAAATTCAATTTACTGATGTGTGTACTTTTATTGGAAAACCTAATCCAATTACATTTAATGATGTTAATGACAAAGGACTTCTTCTTGTCACTTGTTGTTTTCTATGTGTCTTTGAGCTCTTTCATTTTTATTTATTTCTTTATTGATGTCCTTTGAGTTTGATTATTATTTGTAGTGACATATTTTGATTCACTTCTTTTTATTAAGTAATATAAATACATGTTGTGTGTGAGTGTGTGAGTGTCTGGTTAGCTTGGGAATGATATCTATCAACCTAAGTTTATCTTGCTTCATAACACTCTGTTTTAAAAAGTCACAAACTTAATTTTGATCATGCACAAAATTTCTACTTTCTTAGATTTCACCTTACTGCATTAACAATGTCACAAATTATATATTAATATGTTATCTCCCAAATAACAAACCTAAAATCATTTGGTTCTAAACTGTAAGAAAAGTTAAATGTGGAGAAATCAACTGAAATAACAATATTAGTAGCTTTTATATTTTCCTTTATCAGAGAACTTTATTTTTATATGACTACATATCACTGTCTATTGCCATTTTTATTTTAATTTAACCATTTCTTGTGGGACATGTATAGTGCTAATTAACTTGCTTACTTTTTATTGTTTCTGGAATATCATTATTTCTCTCTTATTTTAAAGAGTAGTTTTTCCATATATAAAATTCTCAGCTGTTAGTTTCTCTTTCCCAATGCTAAATATATCAAACCACTGTTCTCTAGCATGCAAAGTTTCTACTGAGAGACTGACCAGTAATATTCTAGAGGATTAGTTTCATGTGATGAGTTGCTTTTCTCTTGTGCCTTTTAATATTTTTTTGCCTTTGCTTTAGACACTTTGATAATAATGACTCTTGGTCTTCATCTCTTTGGATTTATTTTACTTGGAGTACATTGAGCGTCTTGGATTTGCAGATATATTTACATATATATTTATTTAAGTATGTATAGTTTTTGTATGTTTTTACAGAAGGTCTCAAATCTTTCTCTACAATCTGATATCATCTTGTAAGTTTCTAAGAATATTTACTTTTTTGTCATTTTCTTTTTGGTAGACTTAATAATTTCAAATTAACTGTCTTCCAGTTTCTTGATTCTTCTTTTGGTGAGTTTGAGTTTGATATTGAACATTTAAGTACATTTTCAATTCATTTCTGACTTGTGGCTTCAGAATTTTTCCATTTCCTTTACTTTACAATTTCTATATAATTGTTGGTACTTTCACTTTTTCCAGGTATAATTTTTCTCTTTTGCTTTCTTAGTATTTTCCTTTAGCTTTTTGAATGTATTTAAAGCAATGGATATTAAATCATTGTCTAGTAAATTTGGAGTTGGTGTGTTTAGTATTTGTAGATTTGTATTGTTCCTTTAACTAGACACATTTCCCTGTTTCTTTGTGTGTCATATGATCTTTTATTGACAAGGGGGCTTTTTATAAGACATCAACTATATTCTGCCATTTAAGGCTGGTTCTATGTGTGCTAGAAACATCATTGATCTGAAGGCTCACTGAGAGGCATCTTTACTCAGCTTGTGTCTTCCCTTCCCTGTGCATGTGTCTCCCCACAATCCTCCCAAGGTCATGGATGCTTTTATATGTATTCACTTTCCTGTGATTCTTATATATTCTTTTTCATAGTGACTGAATGCTCTTTTATGTTTCTTGGCCTAAAATATCTTGCCCCAACATATCTGCAGGTCTCTCTCCTTTGATCTTTCATTCCCATGGTGCCTGCCACAGAAATTGGCAATTTCCAACTTTGGGAAACAATTTTGCTGCTATTGCTCTTTAAAATCTGAGTCAAGTGATACAGAAATAGCTCCTATGATGTCCTACAGATAGGACAGACTGCATCAAATTCTGTCCCTTTCCCTCCATCCCAAGGGAGGAAATTGAGAATAGGACTACTTTCTCTTGTATGTTATGATGTATAAATGTGATAAAGATTTAAAAGGAAAAAAAGAATATGAAAAGACTTTACAAATTTCCCTACTAACTGGATGTGAGTTTTTGTTGATTGGACATCCAGAGGGTTCATATGGGTCATTGAAGAATGTCTATAGTTCTCAAAAGAGTAGCCAATCTATAGATTTTCAATATTTTCATGAGGATTGATGGTTTGTTACTGCCTAACCCACGATCTTGCTGACTTCCTATAATTTTGGCTAAAGGAGGGTTTTCCTGGTGTTTGTATTCCACAAGAGAATACCTAATTTTGTGTAATGTCTAAAGAAAGAAGAATATTTGACCATTTTGATGGCTGGGAAGTGCAAACATCATGGTACCACCATTGAATATAGTAAAACAATGGAGAATCAAAAAGAGAACTGGCCATGTGAAGAAGGGGCACTGTGTGAGCCAGGAGGCATGAGGACAGGGAGGAAGTCATTGGTCACACTTTACAACAACTTGGTCTGACAGGAACAGATCTAGTCCTATCAGAGCCACACTAGTCTCTCAGATGGTGCTGCTCCTGTGTGGAATCATTCAAGGCCTCACCACCTCAGGACTGTTCTTGTTCCATATTTTTTATTGGTGCATTATAGTGGTAAATAATGAAACTCATTGTTTGTATTCATACATGTGCACATACAACAATATAATATGCCCCCATCACTCCCCACTTTTCCACTTTCCCCTCTCCCCCTCTCTCCACTGGACACTGTCCTATACTCTACAGTCTCCCTGTGATTTTTCTGAGGTCCACCCCACACACATTTTTGTCCTTTGTAGCTTTCACATCTGAGATCATATATATGACTCTGGACTTTATGCATTTGGCTTATTTTTCTCCATCTAATTTTCTCAAGCTCCATTTATTTTTCTGCAAATGACATAATTTCATGCTTCTTTATGACTGAATAAAAAATGTGTATTACCACATATTCTGTATCCATTCATCCAAGGACAGACATCTGCATTGTTTGCATAGTTTGGCTATTATGAATTGTGCTACTAAGAACATGGGTATGCATCTATCAGTACAGTATGCTGACTTTAATGCTTTAGGGTAAACACCAACCATACTGTTAAACTGGGGGCCTTCCTCTAGCACATAAAACCTTAAAGGAAATACTCAAAAGACATTCAAAACAGAGCATTATATGTGTTTAATTATAATATGGAAATGAATGAAAAGTAACAGCAATGTAGATGGTATTTGATAAGCACAAGACAAACCCAGCATCTTTCATTTTTTAAAAAAATTTTAATTCCACAGAAGAGTTTTACTTGTGCATTGTTGAATATAAAGAATGGTCATTGTGGTGTGTAGCTGGTAAAGCAAGTGAATATGAAGATGTTAACCTGAGATAAACCATATGGAGATTGTAGTCTGAGCTTTGATTCTGCTCACTGTTGTTCCCACAACTTCCTGCAACACATCTTCTGGATGCAATACCTAAATGTCTTTTTTTTTCTGGAATTCATACATATATGTTCAAAGGAGCTGGAAGTTCAATTGAGATTGTACCCCTCTCAGTCTTTTCCCTTAGTAATTCCTGTGATCTCATCCTCAGGGTGAAGAGAGATTGCTGTTCCAGTCCTGGGGAAACTGGGCATGTGGAAGACAGGCACTGTCTTAGAATCCTAGGTACACATTGTATTGGGCTCTATATTCAGCCATCTCTTCTTTTTGCAGATTAATCTCCAATTTGCTGTTGTGTGTGTGTGTGTGTGTGTGTGTGTGTGTGTGTGTAGTCATTTATCTGTATATGAGTCATTGTGGATCCCCCACTTTATTTAGAAGTTTGGTAGAATATTCTACTGATGCTCGGAAGTGAGTTTCTTCCCTGTATACTTTTATATATTGGATGTCATCTGGTCTCATTGGGATATCAGGATTCTATAGTCACATTTAATGTGTGAAGAAAGCTTTCCAATATACTGTCATGTGCAACAACACATCTAGTGCCTGTAATTTTTGAAGGAAAATCATTTGATGAAGCTCTATCACCACTGGACTGGAGCCATGGACTTAGGACATGGGATACTTCTGGCTGTCAGTCATTATCTTCAGTTGCTTTTTCTCCTGTTTTCATCTGTTGTTGCACCAGATGGATTTTTTCCAGTAAAAATATAGTTTACTTTTTTAAAATCTTAGTCTGAACAATTTTGTAGTTTTCTTCTATGAACTTTTATCTCTACTCTTTGGTTACACATGATATTTTTTTCCACTTAATTTCCATTACTCCTTTAATTTTCATGTATTTTTGCAAAGGTAATATTTAATATAATTGCACATTCTTTAAGGGTATAAAATGCTGTCATTTTAAATATTTGATTTTTCCAAATTTATTTCACTGTTTGAAAATATAAACATAAGTGTCAAATGGAATATATAGTTAATGACTGGGCTATATGTGAAAATAGAGCCCTGATCACTGGTGTACAGGAAGCCAGCCTGCTGAAGACCACTCCTGTAGAGAGACACCACCACTATAGGGGCGTGGGCACCCAGCACAGGGCCTCACCTTCCCCTGCTCCCTGGGACCATGCTTTCTCACAGGAGTGCTCCAGGAGCTCCCATTTTTCTTTAGTTTTTATTTTCTGCTCAGGGAGATTATGTGGGAAGACATTAGTTAAAACCACACAGAGCACCCAGAGAAGAATCTGCATGAATCTGTTCAGTGCAACAGTGGCTTCAGCTGCAGTGTGTGCACAGCAGTAGGTCCCCAGTCAATGACAGTTGAGGGGTGACTAACATCATTTGCTGAGGGCCCCTTCCCGGCACTTGAATTATTGATATAAGATTCATAGAGACACTGGGCTTGCTTGTTTCTAAACACTGGGGCATGAGCTTGTCACTTGGACCTCTGGGTAAAATGAGAGGCCAAGAGTAAATGGTGACCCCTATAAAATCAAGCAACCTGTGCAGTCTCAAACCACTGCTTAGAAATTTGCTTAGTGGAGATTTAGACACCAAGAAAGTCTAGGCCAATGCCAACCTCGGGCCCCCTTCTGTGCATCATCAGGGTGTGCACTTTCCTCTGGGGAGGGGCAGCTCCTCATGCTTGTCAGTGGGTTACAAGGGCCTTGGTTGATGCAGATTTGAGAATATTCAAGGATAGGACTTCTGCTTTTCTTCAAATTTTCTGGGTAAACAAATTCTGAATCCTTTGAATTCAGGGTACACATGCTCATCGTCATTTATATGATCAACATATTTGCTGCAATCTTTACATCCTAGGCATTGTGTAGGTAGGGAAATTATAACATGCATTAATATTAAAAAATTATTTCAAAAAGTAAAATAAAATTTCAGTCACTTGAAAGAGAAATTTGCAATATGGGAAAAAATGTCAACATAAAATTTTTAAAAATCAAGATTTTGTTATTGTACCTGTAGGTTCATGAGTGGACTTCACATGAACAGTATAGTCTACATCAAAATCAGTATTTAGTTGCAAGGAAATTTAAAGTTTCACAATGGTGTCATGGAATGGATTGCTTGAGAAGGAATTAGTATTATGTGCAATGTATTATAAATGCAATTCATTATAGGTTATTTGGCAGAGATTTTTCAGATATTTAGAAACAGGAGATAGGAAGAGATGTCTTGGGCCATGCAGCATGAGGCCAGCTCTGGCCAGAATGGGCCACACTAGTGGTGCCAATGGGTGCCCACCTGCAGCTGACACTGTGTAGGAAATGGTTAGTAAGGAGGAAGCATATTTTCCTCAACTTTAGTGGGGAGCAGGCTGGAGCTCAACTTTAGTTCTTTCTTCATATTATTTAAAATATCTGAAGTCTACATTGATCAAAAGTTTATTTTGTATGTATCTCACAGTTTTCTCCTTGTAAAATATTGAAGATAAAAAGTATATGATTTATATTCAACTTATCATCCTAAACTCAAACAACTCAAACAAGATGCTATACTTACGATCCACATGTTCTGTGTAATTAAACTAGGGTAACACATGGAAGCTTTTTAAAAAAAAATTTTTAGTTGGACACAATATCTTTATTTATTTATTTTTATGTGGTGCTGATGATCAAACCCAGGGCCTTGCATGTGCTAGGTGAGCACTCTACGGCTGAGCCACAACTCCAGCCCCCACATGGAAGCTTAAAGTGTAATGCTGTGTCTTGAATAAGCATAATGGAAACATGATGTAATGTAATATATATTAATTTCTGTTTAATACCTTAAATTACTTAGTTTCTCTTATTTGCTATAAAATGCATCATCATTTGATACATTTTATTCATACACCGTGTGTCATCGTAGGGAATTTCACAACCGTGCATACTTATTGTTGGCTTCCAAAATGCAATAAATGTGTGTCTCAAAGTAATGATAGGATTTCCATGGGATTTTCTAAACTATGAAATTGAAAGCCTAAACTATGATCTTATGTACATCTCATCTGGAAAACCTGCTAGGGCTAAAGGGTTTTCAGACTCTATAGATCACTAGCTCACCCCTATGCACAACACTGGTAAGATGTGCTGACTGAGTAACCTGAGGTCCATGCTGCCCCTTGGTGAGTGACCAGGTGCCCAGGGACACGGTGCATGGAGACAGGAAGGGGCCAGCCCTACAAACCCTGGGACCGAGGCTGCAGTGAATCATAACTGACCTGAGCACCAAGGCTTAGAGCAACCTGTGGCATCTCCAGAGAGACAAAGTGAGGAGGCAGCAGGAGGGAAAGAAAACAGACCCTCGGGTCCTCATTGGCTTCCATGTGACACCCAGTGAGCAAAGCATCGAGTGCTGAAGAAGGACACAGAGAGATACTAGGGTGTGTTAACACACACTGTGTTCAGCAGCATTGATTATGATTCCACGATGAGCATGAGCATCTGTACATATGATAATGAACCAACATCTGAGGTGCAATGTGAAGCCTGAAATGAGTCCAGTAATGGCCAAACTGCGCCTAAACTGACCTACTACAGATCTAAAGATGATGAAGTTCTCCATCTATGTTTAACTTTCTTTCTGCACCAAGGATATGAGTGACTAATAATAGTGGTTAAAAGTGGCCTACAGCACCACCCAAAGTCAAAGTAAACAATATTCTGCTATTTTGTGTAGTTGAATTAAATTTACTTTGGTTGATACATTAAAAGGACATTGTACATATTCTGAGGCACCATGTGATGTGTGCATTCCTTAACATTGCATAATGTTTAATCAGGATGGACACATCTATTCCTCAAACTTTTGCCATTTGTTTAGAGTGAAAACTTCCAAAATCCTTCTTCCAGGTTTTAGAAATAGACCCTCCAGCGCTGTCATCGATAGTCGCTGCAGAGTAGCAGGGCAGATCTTTGCTCCTGTGTAACTGCACCCACTGACCACCCTGGGCTACCCTCCTTCCTCCCACCCCACTCTCCATCCTCTGCTGACCACCCTGCAGCTCTGCACTCAGTGAAGCAGCTGTTTTTGTTCCAAGTGTGAGGGCGCTGGGCAGCGCTCGCTTGTCTGGGTCTGGCTACTTCACCAAGCACAGTGACCTCCAGCTTCACCCATGCTGCCACAGACTGCAGATTCTTGTCTTTCTGAGGCTCAGTTTTATTCTGTATATAAATGTACCAGCACTGTCATCCACTCATCATACATTTGGTGACACTGAAGACTGAACTTGAGTGCACTCTCCACTGAGCTGTGCAACAGGCCCCCAACCTTTGCATTTTTAATTGTGACTCAAGGTCTTACTAGGTTTCCCAGGCTGGCCTTGTATCTTCTATCCTCATTCCTCAACTTTCCTGGATGTTGGAATTGGAGGCCGCACCTCCTTGGCCTGCCCATTTCTCAAGTGTTTGGTGGACACTCTGGCATCCATTTCTAGGATGCCCTGAATGGAGCTGCAGGACAATGGTCCTGCTGACCTCCTTCTGCACCCTCATGTCATTTCCTTTGTGTAGGCACTCAGCAGCAAGTCTGCTACAACATATGGTAGTTTTATGTAAAAAATAGAATGTTGATAAGATAATAAAAGCAAAAAGATAACATGATCTCTTAAGATAATAAAAGGTAAAACAGAAGGCATGCTTCAACCTTCCCTTCTTCTCCAATGAACACTTATGAAGATGTTTCCTTGAAGAATTTTGTTGCCACACATCGTTATTTATCTTAAGTTATCAGACAGAAAATGAAGAAGGTCAGTTATAATCTCTCTCTCTCTCTCTCTCTCTCTCTCTCTCTCTCTCTCTCTGTCTCTCCCCTCCCCATACACCCTCCTTCTCCCCTCCCATCTCTCTCTTGGCAGGTAGGAGCTGGGAGTAACTCAGCTTGGTTTGAAGCATATTTTCCCTGCAGGTAAATGGAAAGATATGAGCGTTCACTGATGAAAGAGAGATTTTAATGAGCACATATTTAACAATCTCACTTGGTAGTTCCATGCAGTGGTTAATGGAATAAAATAAATATATTTTCAAAGTGTTAAGAAAAGTGAATTGTTTTAATATAGCCATTACTTTTGCACAAAAAATTTTAAAGAAATTCTTCTAATTTACCACGACACAAAATTGTGTACTGTTGTGACCAGGGGGCATTGCCAGTGCACATGCCCCTATAGTGGTGGGAAAGCTGCCTGTGTGTGAAGAACGCAACTCCAGGTCACACCTGCTTCCTGCTCAATTGGTATTTAACATATGCTCTTTAGCTGGAGGGATACTTTATTTACTAGGTGTTGTTTTGCATCTTAAGGTACAAGAAATGACTCAGGAAACAATTGCTACAAAGGCAAAGATACAACACAACAGTATCAAGAGTGTCCTTCCATGTGAGGGAGGTCCAGACCTCCTGCCCATTTACCAGGAGACTTTGAGGTCACCCAGGGCACATTTCCTCTTTGGCTTTCAATCAGTGACACCAGAGAGTCCACAGCCTTAGTTGAGTAAGAC
The DNA here is from genome assembly GCF_045843805.1 of Urocitellus parryii. Lineage (NCBI taxonomy): Eukaryota > Metazoa > Chordata > Mammalia > Rodentia > Sciuridae > Urocitellus > Urocitellus parryii. The sequence goes on along the minus strand of NC_135531.1, from coordinate 160,776,326 downwards.
ATTTAAACAACTAACTTGAAAATATCTGAACCCAAGATATATGATTTCATCCAAGAAGCAGAAGACAAGAGGCATGATGGGAAGAGGGGCAGACCCCCAGTGCCCCCCTGGCAGTTCTCCTGGACTGCAGTATGTCAGACCAGGCCCCCCTTCAGTGATAACCCGTCAGTGTCTTTCACTCCAGTTGGATCGCGATCAGCACCAAGGTTGCAGGAACCCTGAGACAAGAACAGGCCAGCTTAGAGCAGCCTGGGACATGCACAAACATGGAGAGGGATTTGCTGTATTTGTGGAGGAACAGGAGGATGTACTGCTTTGTCAGGAGCTTCCCGGTGACCAGCTTCTCCAATCCTGCCTTCATGGTCTTCTTCCTCAGGCTGTAGATGACGGGGTTGAGGGATGGGGGCAGCACAACATAGACCACAGAGAGCACCAGGAGAGTGGAGGAGGAGGACCCTAGGAGAGGCTTCAGGTAAGCAGTGAAGGCAGTGGAGAGGAGAAGCACTACCACTGCCAGGTGGGGGAGGCAGGTGGAGTAGGCTTTGGCCCTCCCTGCTGTGGACGGGATCCGCCTGACGGTGGAGAAGATGAAGACGTAGGAGACGACGATGCAGGCAAAGCAGCCAGTGTCCAGGATGGCACTTATGAAGATGAGCACGACTTCTGCAGTCACGTTCTGGGAGCAAGAAATAGCCAACAGCTGCGGAATGTCACAGAAGAACTGTTGAATTTGACGGTTTCCACAGTAAGAAAAGGAAAAGGTGCTCACAGTGTGCATGGCACATACAAAGCCACTGCTGAGCCAGGACAGAGTGACCATCTTCACACAGGTGTCCCTGCTCATGATGGCTTCATAGTGCAGGGGATGGCAGATGGCAGCATAGCGGTCAATGGACATCACTGTGAAGAGACTCAGCTCTGCAACTGCAGAGAAAGGCACCAGGAAGAACTGGGCCACGCAGCCGAGGAATGAGATGGAGTGGCAGTGGGTGACAGAGTTGGTGACAGCTTGGGGCACCACAGCAGAAATGAGGCAGATATTCCTCAGGAAGAAGTACATGGGCAAATGGAGGCCCGGGTCCAGGGAGGTGATGGTGATGGTGAGGCCATTCCCCACCAGGGCAGCCAGGTAGGCTGCGGCGAGAATCCCAGCTTGTAGGAGCTGAAGGCTGCATGGGCCAGGGAAACCCAGGAGAAGGAAGCCCATGAGCCCTGATGTTCTGTTCATTCTTGATGAAATGTTCTGCAATAAAAAGGGCAAGTTGGGTGGAAAGATCAGGCTTTGATATTTGTTCCTATTTAATGTGTGTGTGCGTGTTTGTGTGTGTGTGTCTGTGTGTGTGACAGAGAGAGAGAGAGAGAGAGAGAGAGAGAGAGAGAGAGAGAGAGAGAGAGAGATTGGCAGGAAAGGGGATTCAATGTTGGCTTTAACAATAAAGTTTTTCTATAAAATTCCAGTTGATTGATCACATTTTCCATGGTGTCTTATCATGTTTTCTGAGTTTTTCTTCACAAAGTCTGAATGTCCTAATGGAATGCATCGGCACACAGACACTGTCACAGGAGCAGGGCCAAGCAGCCCGGGCCTCCAGAGAATGGTCCTGCTGAAGTGTGAGGAGTGAAGACAAGGATGTGCACTGTCCACTACTCACGTGTCCACTACTCACGTGTGAGGAGTGAAGACAAGGATGTGCACTGTCTACTACTCATGTGCACACTTATTTCCCAGTCAATGGACTTTGATTCTGAATATTCTTCCACTGTGTCAGTTTCTGTAACAATGTGTGTGTTTCTGTCTTCTCTGTGTGAATGTGCTTTCCTCCTCCTTTAACTTTTCTGAGTCCATTTGGTCACCTTGGTGACTGATTAAACGTCTTAACCCAGATCCTGCCCTTGGCTTTTGTTTCCTCACCTTTCTTCTCATGTTTTAAGTTCTTTTATTTTCCTGATTTTTGTTTCTTTATTTTTTTCTTTGGAGGGACAGCTGTAGCCTGCATTTTGAGACTTATATTTCTACAAAAATACAAAGGCGATAGAGGCAGAAATTCCTGCCAGGCTTTAATTTAAATGCTGATTCACAGCATCCTAATCTGTCACAAAACCAACAATAATAACTGTTCATGAATGATACTGTACCACTTAAGGTCACTGTTACTTGGTTCTTTTTAGTGGTCACATATTGGCAATTTAAACAAATATTATTAATCTCACCATTATTTTCTATCATGTCTTACTCTCTTCCTCATAAGTGAATTAAACTTTCCCTTATATTTTCAATAATCTATTCATTGATTACACTGTTGTCAGTATCCTGTTTTGCATGATGAGATTGTTGATATTTGCTTTGAATATTGCTATATCCTTAAGCCAAAATTCTACAATAAAGTGGAGTCTGAAATAAATCCTGAGTTCATGTTTCAGAAATTAGCATAGAAAATATTGTTTTATGCCCTGTCACCTGTATTAAGGAGACTAGGTTTAGAGATCTTAAAATTGACGTCTAATCACCCAAAAAAACATTTCTTATTAGGACATTTGGATAAGAATTTTCTCTAGACCTATAAAAGTCTTATGAAAATTACAGTCAGCCATTGTCTAAGGAAAAATCGGAACTCACTGAAGACCTTGTCCTGCAGGATGTGGGAGCAGTTCAAAGCTCTTGCAGGCTCTGGGGAACTTACTGGTGGCGGTGCAGAGGCTGTGGCTTCCCTCACTTCTGGGGGTGTGGAGCCCTGAGCTGCCTGCTGTCTGCACTGTCAACAGGGCTGTGGAGAGGAGTGAGCAACAGGAGGAGGGTGGGGGTTATGTCTTGCCCTGACCCGAAGGTTGAGTTTGGCATGGGTCCAGAGGGAGATGCTGCCTCTACTCTGTCACCCTGTTCCCCCCAGTGGCTGAGGGACACACCTGGCTGTCCCTGATGTGGCCACAGTGCCTCTCCCCTGACAGCCCTCTCAAGGAGCAGCTTCCCACCCTGGAGTAGGGTCCAGAGAGGCCAGTGAGGCCCCAGGACTCCATCAGTCACTGAGGTTCCTGTGGGAGAGACCAGGGGCGAGGCTTCCCCAGGGCTGCTGTCAAGTTCAGGTCCACCTTCACCAAGCTGTCTGTGGCCACAGTCTTGCTTTCTCTGCAAATCCAGAGAGACTAGCCCAGCCTTCTTTATTGGAATCACTACCCTGTTTCCATGGCAGTAGTGACATACTTTTTCAAAACCAATTCCCTTTTCATGAGTAGGTTCATTTCTGGCTCTCTGTTCTGATCTACTGTCCAAATGACCCAGATTTTCTAAGTCCTGTGCTATTTTAGTTATGTACAGCTCTGTGGTAGGGTTAGAAATAAGGTCTTACGCTTTCCCTGCTTTTGTAGTTTTTGCGCATTATTTCCTTTCTGTGTGTGTGTGTGTGTGTTTGCACATGATTTTTAAAATGGTTTATTCTCTGTGAAAAAGGAGAGTTTATACAGTGATTTCATTAAATCCGCAGACCTTTGGTTGTGTATATATTATAATGTACTCATTCTTCCAATGAAAATTTTTAATTCTCAGTAACTTCTTTAATCTCCTGGTTGAATTTATCACTACATATTGCTTTGTACCCATTATAAATGGGTTATTTATCTTCATTTTTATGATGGTTTGCTGTTTGGTTACAGCATACTTCAACTTTTTGAATGCTTATTTTGTATCTGTCAACTTTATTAAAAGTGCTATCAATTTAGCAATTTGTGTGTGTATGTGTGTGAATTCTATATATCACCTGTGTCCTCGCAAACAATGAGAATTTTTATTCTCTCTGTCCTATGTGGATGCATGTTCTTGCTTTATCTCACCTGCTTGTTCTGCAGTCTTTCGATACCTTGCTGGGTAGAAGTTTCAGGAAGGTGCCTTCATGCCTCTTTTGAAACTTCCCAAAGATTCCTCCCCTTTGCACATTGCTGGTCTGAGCAGAGGTTGTGGTTCTTCTGTCCTGGCCTGGGGCAAGTGCATGAGCCTGTGGTTCCTTTCCTCACTCAAGGATTCCTCCTCTGTCCCTCGGCATGCATTCCTTCATGCTGCTTTCCTGTAGGGCTTTGTGTCCTTCAAAAGGGCGTGAGCTCTCCCCTTCAGTGCTGATTGCATTAATTTGGATTTTCTTTCTTTCTACTTGTTAATCAACCTATAGATGTGTTGGTTTTGTTTCTTTTTCAAAAACATACTTATTTTTATTAATATTTTGTATTTCTGTTATTTCTGCTTTGATATCTTTTTCTTTCTCTTCTTTTTCTCTCTCAAACCCTCTAGTCCTCTTCTTTATTTCCCCTGCTAACTTTAGAATGAGTTAGTCTATTGATTTCCTAGTTACTTGAGATACTTTTTTTACAATTTTTATACTTTCATTTTTTTCCTTGTAAATTGTCTTCTTAGTTTGTTTTGGAGGTACCCCATATTTTGGCATGATGCTTTTCCATTTTTAACCATCTCACGCTATTTAGACTTGGCTTTTACTGTTTTTTCAACCTACTAGGTGTTCAGAAGTGTATTTTAAAATTTCTCTGTATTTTCATTTGTGATTTTCCAAATTCCTTCCTGTCCTCAGTTTCTGCTCTCATGCCACTGTGGTTCAAAGGAAACCACATATTGTAATCTTCCTGAACTTGTTCCTGTGCCGTGCCCTAACATGCAACCTGCCTTCCAGAATGTCCTGTCTGTGCTTGAGGAGAAGGTGTGCTCTGTTGCTCTGCCATGGCACGACCTCTCCATATTTGCTAGGCCCACTTGGCCTGAAGTGTTTTTCCAATCTAGTATTTTTCTGTTGGTTTGCTGGCAGTGCAACCTGTGCATATTTGAAATTGAGGTGCTCAGTTCCCATGCTGTCAAGGAACTAATCTTTCCTGCCTTCCCATCCCTGATGTGTGTTTCCCTGCGTGGGTGTGTGACATGATGTGTGCTGGGTGTTACATCCTCTTGAGGAGCTGAAGGCGTGTCATTACTGGACTTTGCCTCTGCCTGTCCTTAGAGTCTGGCTGAGGTGTGTACAGCTGTCCTTGCTCTCTTTGGCCTTCATAACATACAACACCCTCCCTGTTCCATTGCCTCACTCTGTCCTCACAGTGAGGTGAGTCTTCAGGAGGCAGCTCATAATTAAACTTCATGGTTTCATAAATTCAGCCCCTCTGTTCAGGTTGCAGAACTAAATCCACTTACACTCAAGGAATCATTGACAGGAGAGGACTGATTTCTAACATTGACCCTCTCTTCTTGCCTGCCTGCAGTTTGATATTTCTGTCCTGGTAACCTTTGCATGTTTTACATTCCTTCCTACTGAAGGTATTTGCTTTGATGTTACTATGAGGTTTCAGTGGAACCTCATATTGTTCTAACAATTGCCTACAAGCTGATAACCACTTAATTTGATTGTAAGCCAATCTGCACTATCTCCCATCCCACATCTTATATTTTAAAATAACAAAATTATGGCAATACTTGTTATTGAACTAGGGGCACTTTACCACGGACCCATATCCCCATTGCTTTTTAAAAAACTTATGTTTTGAGTCGGGCTCACTAAATTATCCATAGTGGCCTCAAAATTGTGACATTCCTCCCTAGCTCCCAAGTAGCTCATTACACACACCACAGGCTCAGCTGTGTGCTTCTCTCTCTTATTTTTATTCTACAGGACAAATTTATTTAGCACCACTCAAGAAACACCCTCTTTGGCAAAGTAGACACAGCTGAGAGACTTTAATTTGTGGAATTTATTAATGCACATACATACACCTGTGTATGTACATAGGTAAATCTCTAAACCATCTGCATACCAAAGCACCTCCCCTCCTAGAATCTGATAGACCCTCCACATGAGCTCCTGTTCTGCAGCCATTTAAACTCCTGCATTATCAACCTCTACCATGTGTTTTATTAAAAATTATTTTACTAACTGGCATTTCCATGTTTTCCAGGAATTGTTCTGTTTCAATGTCTTTCAAATTTCCCAAGGTGCCCCTAGAAATTCTCAGGCCATAGTATCTATAAATAAAATATCCAGGGAGTGGTACAAGGACAACTCTCTAGAGAGCTCCAATCCCATTATCTCATTTTCCCTGCTGGTGTGAAGTAAGGTCAGTACTTGTTATTTAATAGACATGCAGAAGAATGAGCCAACTCCCCCCATCTGCAGCCTTCTCCTCCCTAGGACTTGCTGACCTGCTGATGAGGAAGTTCTGCTCTGCCCTCACCTGGATGTGTCTACATACAAAAAGTAAGTCTTGCTCCATGCGAGATCTGATTAACTGAGACAAAACCTCATGGTTGCCTCACTGCAAGTGATGTCTTTAGTTTATCTTTCATTGATTATAGAATGTTTCAGGGCTAGAGATTAGACAGACTCTGATAAAATGGGTATACTATCTCTATTTTACAACCACTCAGAGCTCAAATTCACTGCTGTATCTGCACACCAGCTATGCACAATCACAACATACCTACTTCTAGTTTACCAATCTTTTATATTCCAGATGGGAATCACTGCTAATTCCTATTTCTGCAGCTATTTAAATGATTTCATCTCTGTTATGGAATGTTGAAAATATCAAATGGCTCTTCCGGTGTAAAGATGAGAACAAAGATTCACATGTGTTTCACTATCATGATCTTCTTGAAGATGTCCACAAATGACCCTGTTTTAGGTTCGCAAGTTTTTAGGAATTATGACCTAATGCACACTGCATCTAATAAACACACCTCAGAAGTTGGGGACCAACTTGCTTAATGTTCACCTCTGACTGCTGTAGTAGAATCAGGTCTCACTGGGGAAGCATGGGGTGAACCTGTCTCCAGAAAACCCCAAATGTGCAGAGAAAAGATATGAAGTGCTCACACTTAGTGATCATAGATAATTCACCAGCTGCTTTTAGAGAACTGCCCTTGAAGACATAGAATTCTGTTTAGCAGGAGATTATCTACAAGTACATTGGACACCCGAGACATCATAACCATGAAGACACTGGAGGGCTGGAGTCCTTGAATGACTGGCTATGGTCCAGGCAGAGATGGTCTTTCTGTGTGGTTTATGGTCAGCAGATAGTCTTTGTGGGGATATTTGGAAAAAAAAAGAAGAAAGAAATTAAAAGACTGATTGTGCCTGCCCTTGTAAAGCTGAAGTGGGTACAGGGTGGAAAGCAGCCTGAGTTGTCTGAACGGGGCAATGGGCTATCATAGGAGGACAGGAAGGATGAATTCAGGCAGGACGGTGGCAGGTGGGATTCCAGGGACAACAACAGCAGTGGCCCCATAGGAAGAATGTGCCTCTGCTCTGAGCAGCTTCAGTTCAGGGCCACCTGCCTGCCCTCTCCAACATCTAGCAGCACTCTGAAGGAAAGTGCAGATTCCCAAAAGTGCAGGAACATGAGGTGCTCCCCTCTGGGTTGCCACACCTGTTTCAAACTATTATTTCAAATGTGTTTTTCATGATTTATTATGTGCTAATGGAAACAGTGTTTTCTCTTTTGCAATTACATACACATTGAAGCAGAAAGGCAGGTCAAACTGCTATTAACCCTTGGGAACAAATGCATTCATGGGCCAGGGAAAGCAGCAGCATGCTCCCGTAAAACATTGCTTTCATTGGTTGGCATCCTCTAGAAAGCAGAGTATGTGAGGACCCTGGGTTAACGTTTAATTTTGTTAACAAATAGAATGATGTTTTACTGCTTAGAAGGTACAAGTTGTCATGTTGGAAATTCTCCCCAACACAATCTTAATTTCCAGAGCTTCTGATATTTGCAAACATCTGAACTTCACTGACTCCTGGTGAGACCCACTGTACTCTGCTCTCCTCAACGTACAGTTGGTTAAAAGGTTTGGTCATCCACCCAAGAACCCATCCCACACTCAGGAGTTAACATCACTCTCTTTCCTTATCCAGGGATGGCCTCTATCATCCAGGGTTCCTCAGGTCCTCCTGGGATGAGGGAGGACTAGGGAGGTGGTTCAGGGAGGGAGAAAGGGGACATCTTGTCCCCAGCTCTGCTGGACTAGCCTTAGCCCAGGTGCACAGTCACTCTTCCCTGCTCCTTGAACCTTGAAGCAGGAGCCACAGACTCGCCTGGTGTCTCTGACTTGAGCCGGTATGGGCATCCTGCTGACCACTGCTGAATCCCTGACCAGCCAAGAGCTCATACCCTTCTGGTTTCCCCCGGGATCTTGCTGCTCGCTCATACACACACTACTCCTTGAATTACTTTTCCTTGCATCTGACAGAGAATTATGTGACAAGCTGCATCAGGAATTCCAAGTAGGAGAAGACCCTGGGGTACCTCCCACACACAATAGGTATTCTAGTGGTTGAACTCTGAGCAAGTTGCCATTTCCCAAGTATTGCACAGATATCTCTGTCCTAAGGAAAATTCCAGTACTGCCTCCAACAGATTCCCAGCGTTGTAACTCAAGCAGCATCCTCACCTGTATCAATGCTCTTTAGTGTCCTCCAAGTCCAGTTCTACCTACCCACTGACCATAGGGAGGAGGACCAACTGTTCTCTTTCAATGCTTACTAATTTTGAATACTGAGGGGAGCTGTGGCAATCAGAGATGGGGTCGTGACCTTGGCTCTGCAGTTCTGCAGCATATAGGGAATGTCTTCTCTAGACTTTGGGTAAATTGGGGAAGGAAGGGCTCAGAGCGGCAGATGAGCTTCTACCAGGCAATAGTATTCAATAACTGTCTCAAGCATATTTCATCCTGGGGTTATGATGACTGCAGGATTCTTGACTGTCCTATGCAGGAGGTTGCACACTCACACAGCTGGAAATACTAGAGCTAGCTCCTGCAGAACCACGTCTAAAGCCGAGTGTGTTAAGGGTAACTTCCACCAGGTTGCACTCAGGCTGCTCAATCCTTTATTCTCCGCTGAGTACAGACTGCACATAGGGCAAGAGGCCCTGTCCTGCTCTGGAGGATCAGGCCCGCAGAGGGAGAAGACAGCAGGTAGGAAACAGACACTAACCAGACCCCTAGGAGCAGGGATTTGGTGCACACACCTGGACTCAGGGCTTAACTTAAGTTCCTGCATTCAGTCAAAGACAGTTTCCCTGGGTCCTAGCAGAGCTGTTTTATAAAAGATCCCACAGAATTGAATTTTATGTATTCTAATTTCAATATGTTCATTGTGTTCAACTTGACTTAAATGTGTTTGAGGACAGGAAGCAATTCTAGGACTCCTCCACAGGAGGTGACAGTGGAGAAAAGTTTGCATGGATGTATTTAAATTTTATTGAATGTTGGAATAAACTTAAATTTCCTAACTTTAACCAACTTCCAAAGTGAATAAGAATTTCCTATGAAAGTGTTGTTGATGGGCAGCTGTCAGAGCTTTGTCCTAGGGCCTGGCTGGAAGAGTTAAGCCTTGAGTCAGGATTCTCAGTCACTCAGGTGAGGAGGCCTGGGGGGTGAGAATGGGCCTGCAGGAGGAGGTGAGCTGTGGTCACTCCCGAGCACCTTCCTGCTGCTGCATCACAGCAAGTGTCCTGTCCTGTCTAAAAAATGAGGCTTGAGGGACATCATCCCCCAACAGGGGTTAGGAGCGAGAACTTCACTATGGCACTGCTTGACACATCTATGCAGAGAAAAGCAACTGTTTAAAAACGTGTTTGAACATCAGATTTGCTAGGTACATGTTTTTGATCTTCCCTTGTTTGTAAAATATATCCATGTTAACTAAATATGCTATTCTGTAGTAAGTACAGTCTATAAGATTTTGTGAATTATATTAAATATTCCATTTTTAAATTAAATTAATAAAGTATATATGTAAGACTTTCCTTTTAGAAATTTGACACTAATTTTTTTACTAAATAATTTTAATGATTTTATTGGTGCATTATAGTTATACATGATAGTAGGTTTTATTTTGAAATATTAGTATGTGCATGAAACTAAACTGCCACCTTTCAGCCCCCTGTACTTCCCCTTCCCCTCCCCTTTCCTATTCTCTGACCTCCTTCCTGTTGTAATGGACTTCTTTCTATTTATTTGTTGTTTTTTAAATTAACAGTGGGCAGATAAACCTAAGGGCGGCCTTCCCTGGGGGTTTACACATGTGCACAGAATAGTTTGGTGAATTTCATTGCTCAGCTCCTCCTCTCCCACTGTCTTCCCTTCTTGAGGTCCACTCTTTCCCCCATTCCTTATTTTGTTCTAACCCACATAAGAGAGAAAACATTCCACCCTTGGTTTTCTTACTCTGGCTTATTTCACTCAGCATGAAGTTCTCCACCTCCATCCCTTTGCTCCACCTCCATCCACCTACCAGTAAATGACATCATTTCATTCTTCTTGGTGGCTGAGCAAACTCAGCCATATTAGTCCACATTTTCTAGATCCATTCATGTCTTCACAGGCTCCTGGGCCGATCCCCTATCTTGGCTCTTGGGAGTCGTGCTGTAAACGTGGATGGGTGTGGCTGTGTCACTATACTAGGCCAATTTTAGTTCTTTTGGATGAATTCAAAGGAATTGGAGAGCAGTTTCATTTCAGGGTTCCATTCCTAGTTTTTTATTATGGCTAGTGTTTTCCAAAGTATTATTCCACGCTGCAAGTAAATACATGAGACCTCTTACCTGAATTACACATGGCACAAAGAACAAGCATCTTCTAAAACAGAAGTCTTTGCCTCTGCAGGTCACAGACTGAGCTCTGAGGAGTGGACTTCTATTTTATTCATTCAGAGACAAGAAGCCCCTCCAATCTCCTTTTGGATGATGTCTGCAGTATATAGAGACCCAGCCACACTTCACAGACAGACGGAATCCCGAATGGCCGGAACACATTCCTGTCCTTCTCCTGTGCACTCTGCTAAAAGGTTTGCTGCAGAGACTGCATTTCGTTCTCTGTCCTAACCCCTCCTCTTCTACTCCTCCTCCTGATCTGTGCCTCCTTCATCCTTTCCTTTTGTTCATTGTGTTTTTTAGATCTTATTAGCTAGAAGTTGGGGTTGTCCTTGTTGGTTTTTAATGAACTAAATATTTCCTGATCAAGATGTTAATTGTATTTCATAAATTAAAAAAATGTCAACACCATATCTGGTAATAAATCCTGAAACTACCAAAAATACCAGTAGAATATTTCAACTTGACAAAAAAATCCCCCAAGAAACCCAATAGTTTAGGAAAGAAATTAACAGCAGTAAAGAAGGCTGGGTGAGAAGGTGATAACAGGAAAACCTAGGAGGGCTGAGGAAATCTATGGGCAGGAGCACCATGAGGAAGGAAGGGGTTAAAAAAGACCCATCTCTCCATTCACTAAAGCATCACCAATTGGGTTAATGTTGAAACACCCCAAGTGGTGAACTGGGTCAATGCGTGAAGTAAATACATGAGACCTCTTACCTGAAGCCCCCACAATGAATGGGAGGAAAAATTGTCAGACATCTGTCTCTTCTGTTATCTTCTCCTCTCTGCTTTCCTTCCTTCCCCTCCTCTCCTCTCTTCCATGAGACACTGTTTTCCTGCAGTGTGATCAGAGCAGTTGACTTGGGGCACAGGTGCAGAGTGATTCCTCAGAATAATCAAATTTCCTGGATTATGATTCTCATATAAGCTGCTTCTAGGATGTTTTTCCATTGAGAGAAGATGAACCTCTGTAGACAAAGGACCTCCCTGGACATATTCCCAGCTGACCTCCTCTTAGCTATCTGTAGCCACTGCATCTGAACACAACTTCAGAGGGGGAGAAATGTCCAATCAGGCCAGAATGACTCACTTCATCCTCAGGGGCTTCTCAGACATCCCAGAATGGAGGCCAGTAGTCATTGTCTCTTTCCTGTTGGTCTATGCCTTTGGCCTCCTAGGGAACATGTCCATCATCACAGCTGTGCTTAGAGACAGCCGCCTCCACACACCCATGTACTTCTTCCTGAAGAATTTGTGTTTTCTGGACCTGAGCTACACCTCGGTCACCATCCCCAAGGCACTGGCTACCACACTACAGGGCCCTGGGGTCATTTCCTACCTCGAGTGTGTGGCTCAGCTATACATGTTTTTCACACTTGCTTCAGCTGAGTGCTTTCTGCTCACAGCCATGGCTTATGATCGGTGTGTGGCCATCTACAGGCCCCTGCTCTATGGGACCATCATGAGCCACGGACGGTGCTGGGCACTAGTGGTCCTGGCCTGGGTGGGCGGGACCCTCTATTCAGCCTTCCACACCGTCAACACCTTCTCTCTGCCCTTCTGTTGGCCCGAGGGAGTGGAGCACTTCTTCTGAGACATCCCCGCTCTCATGAGGCTCTCCTATGCTGACTTCCACCCCAGGGAGGAGGTGGGCTTTGCCGTGAGCAGCTGCATCGTCTTGAGCTCCTTCGCCCTCACGGTCCTTTCCTACATCCGCATCCTCTCCACCCTCCTGCGGATGCCCTCGGGGAACGGCCGCTGGAAGGCCTTGTCCACCTGCTCCTCCCACCTGATCACTGTCCTCCTTACGGCAGTGGAAGCTTCACCTACCTGAGGTCTGCATCTCAGTACTCCCCCATCCAGGGTCGCCTGGCATCCGTCTTTTATTCCACCCTCACCCCTTCCTTGAACCCCGTCATCTACTCTCTGAGGAGCCGAGAAATGAAGGTCGCGCTGCAGAGGCTGAGCTGCCAGCGGAGTCTGAGCGCTGGGTGCTGCACAGCTGGCCTTGGTCCAGGTATCTGATGCCCAGGGGGTGCAGACACCCTCCTCCATCCCTCCCCTGCCCTCCTGCTGAGTCTCCCCCTGCCCACGTCCCCACCCACCACCTGCTGCTTCTCCTCCCTCCCCAGAAGGTCCTTCACTTCAATGGTTTTACATACAGTTCCACCACAGAAATATGCAAATCTTTTTTTTTTTTGCAAATCTTGATTTCTTCAGATTATACCATAAAAATCATTTTTAAATAATTCTTCTTCCATTCAGTATATCTGTAAGAATTCATGTTTTTTTCCCTCTGATCTTTTCTTAAATGGTATTCTCAAATCTTTATCATCACTCTCATGCTGTGGCCCCTAATCATGAATTTCCATCTTTCTCTTGACATCATTTCCCTGAATATAGCATGAGGACCACATTTTTAACCTGTCTACAATCTACTTATTCCTTTCCTTCTATTTCAAACTGCCTGACCATTCCTGATTCTACTATTTAGCCTATCCTCTGATTAGACATCCAAAGTGTAGAACCCATTCTCATTTCACCTTTATCCTTCTAAAGGATATTGTTGTCTACAGTCAATATGTCCTCAATTCAGTGGCTTTCCCAGCACCCTTTTTTCCTAAAGAAACAACAGGTTAAGGAGGTCAGTGGGTGGCCTTGGTGCTGAAGCAGGACTCTGTCCTTCTCCACCACCATTATTTTATATGGTTTTCCTTTTGTGAAATCTTTAGAATTCCATCCCTGGTGCAGAATTAAACTACTCTTTTGGTTCCTCTTCCTGCTGGCTCCTTTCTTCATCATACATAACATACCAGGTTACCTTTTAAGAAAAAAAATCTTTTTAAAATTTATTGTTTCTTTTCAGTGGTGCATGACAGTAGAATCCATTTGATGTTATTATACAAGGTTGGAATATCTATTATTCTAGTTAGGACCCCATTTCTGTGGATGTACAAGATGGTGGATTCACTGTGTTGTTTTCATGTTTGTACAGGGCAAATTGTGTCAGACTCGTTCCACTGTCTTTCCTTTTCCTATCCCCCTCCCTTCCCTCCATTCCCCATTGTCTATTTTATTGTACTTCTCTTCTGCCCCTCACCCCCCTATTCATTGTGTGTTTACTACTCACATATCATAGAAAATATTTGACCTTTTTTTTTGGGGGGGGGGGGATTGGCTTATTTCACTTAGCATGACAGTCTCCAGATCCATCCATTTACCAGAAAATACCATAATTTTATTGTCTTTAAGGGTGAATAATATTCCATTGTGTATACATACCAGAATTTCTTTCTCCATTCATCTTTTGGTTCCATAGTTCAGCTATTGTGATTTGAGCTGTTATAAAAAATTGATGTGGTTGTATCACTGTAGATTGCTGATTTTAAATCCGTTGAGTATATACCATGGAGTGGGATAACTGAGTCAAATGGGTCTCATTCTAAATTTTCTGAGGAATCTCCATACAGCTTTCCAGATGGGTCACACCAATTTGCAGTCACATCAGCAATGTATGAGTGAATCTTTTCCTCCACATCCTCACCAACATTTACTGTACTTACTTGTATTCTTAATATTATTTCCATTGTGATTGGAGTGAGATGGAATATCAGTGTAGTTTTAATTGACATTTATCTAGTTGTTAGAGATGTTGAACATTTTTTCATATATTTATTGACCACCTGTATTTCTTCTTCCATGAAGTGTCTGTTCAGTTCCTTAAACACATGGATATTACATGCTCCTATGGTAACAAAAATCCTTCAGGAACTCTTGCCACGTCTATTCTGAAACATCAAGATTTTCAGCATGATTTCCATGACCTTTCATCTTCTGAAGCACATTTACATCGTGCTCTCTCAGCTGCCCTGAACACACCCCACACTGAAGGTACCAGGACTGCTTCTGCATTCTCATCCTCTGTGAATAGCACCACATGGAACAATCAGAACTTGGACTTTCAACATCACTTCTTCTCTTCTAAGCAAATGCTAATTTGCAGCAGTCAGCAGGGCATCTTATCTCCTGGTTCTGATTCATTGTCACGTATTTCATGTGGAACCAACATCTGGGCATTAAAAAATACAAAATGCTCAAAGATCCAAACCCTCACCCGTACTTTCAGGTCTTAGGTCTTTGATTAATTTCAGGTTGATTTTCGTCCATGGTGAGAGATAAGCATCTGTCATTCTTTACATTGACTTTGTGATTTTCCCAGCACAACTTGTTGAAGAGACTCTGCTTTCCTACTCACATTCTTGGTGCATTTGACAAACACCTGTTGGCATGGATTCCTGTTGCACTACCCTTGCTCTCTACTGGATCTGTTTCCTGTTGTGTGAATACTGGAGACCATGGCCATCACTCCTGGTTCCCACAGCTTGTCACCCAGGTGGCCACTTCCATCTCCTCCAGCTTTCAGAACCCGTCATGTGGACACTCCAGTGGCTCCATGGCATGCTTTGTGTTGGCCACCTCCATGGTCTTCCTGTGGTGGCCATCCATTCACTGTCCATCAATGCTCCACTGGATTTTAGGTTCTGAGTCAAAGGTTTACCCTGCAGTCATGATGTGTAGTTCCACTTCTGAGGAGAGGTCCCTCGCTGCCACGACCTCACCTCACGCATGACAACACTGAGGCTGACATCCACTAAGTGCTTATATCCCGGTACTCACTGCTCTATCAGCACACTTTTTCCTCCTGATTTCTGATTTAGGCCACTCTCCTTATCTGATCTTTTCTTTATGATCATAGTCACACTTTGTATTCAGCCATGTTGTTTTCTCCTTGTAACTGAATGTAACTGTTATGAATTTTAAAAGGATGAGAATTCATGGTCATTTATTACCTGAAGCATATTAGAATATGGAAAGTACTCTACATTGTCAAATCTTACTTGCCCGCTTAAACTGAAAAGAGAAGTAACAAAAAGAAATGGTGCACTGAACTTCCTCTGAATTAAAACAGCAAACACAAACCAAAACACTAGTGTTTAATTCCTCCTAAATTATAATATTTTTATCATTAGTCACCGGTTATATAATCCTGCATAGTTGTATAAACACCATTTTCCCATCTATGAGGTGGAATTTCTCATTATTACCTCAAGCAATTATTATGAAAATTAGGATTTTATATTTAAAAAATCCTTAGGAAGCATTTGAGTGTAGCATGGATTTTCATCATCTAGTTTTTTTGCAGGTGCTAATTGATTAAGAGATCAGATGCAGGGTTTAGAAGATGGCTATTTTAGTTTTATAAAAGGTGCACAGTGTCAATATGAAGGAGAATAAGTCCACTAAAAAGAAGAATTGGAGCTTTAGAGACATGTGTAGGCTCAGCCTGAGGGTGTTAAGGAATGTGACTGTGAAAAGATCAAATAACTCAATGCAATCTCTTGGGTGAAAAAATTAAGGGAAAATGGGGAACCTAAGTAAATAATCTGGTAAACGAAACAAATGAGCCCTAGTTTTAGAGAAAAAAAAAGTTGGAAATTTGAAATTGTTGAAAAAGTAAAGCCATATTGAAATAGAAGTAGAAAAGGAAATGGAAACCTATTCATATACTCCACCAATGAGCTTGAACCTTAGACCCAATAATCTGATTTTAAACATGGTTTAGCTTTTGACAGCTTCTTCTTTGCAATAACATCAAGTTAATTAAAAATAAAATAAAGAGTTTCCTTGTGATCTACATGATAGGATGACATGCAGTGACATGCAGAACTGACAATCACAATTTGGGGAATGAGATGATTAATAACCTTTCAAAATTCAAATAAACATAAAGCAGGCTATTGTGTCCCACAACAGTACTGTTTGGGCAGTTATTGCATGAATATTATGAGTTACTTCATTCTCTGAAGTTTCTCAATGCACAAAAAGTGACACAGTGCTATTTGAAAGTGGACCTAAGTTAGATAGAATGTATGTTAGAATTCAAGGACAACCACAAAGGTTTTTTTTTAAAGATTCATAGTTAGTATGCTAAAAGACATGACAAATTAAATCAGATAAAATACTTTAAAGAAAGAGAGAGAGAGAGAGAGAGCGAGCAGCCAGGGGTGGTGGTGCAGGCCTGTAATCCCAGCAGCTCAAGAGGCTGAGGCAAGAGGATTGATATTTCAAAGCCAGCCCCTGCAAAAGCCAGGCCCTAAGCAACTCAGTGAGACCCTGTCTCTAAATAAAAAACAAAATAGGGCTGGGGATGTGTGGCTCAGTGGTCCAGTGCCCCTGAGTTCAATTCCCAGTACAAAAAAAAAAAGTCAGAAAGAAGAGAAAAATAAAAAAGCATATATAAAGAATTAAAAACATTGTAGATGTTGAATTAATTCTTTCAATAATTACTTTAAATATAAATGTTCAAAACAGAACACTTAAAAGATGAAAATTATCAGAGTTGATTATAAAAATCAACTATATGCTACTTATTAAAAAATCACTTTAAATATAAAGATATTGGTATTAAAAGGAAAGAAATGGAGAGAGAACCACCATGCTGAAACTAAACAAAAGAAATTGGGCAGTTGTGTTGAGTTCAGACAAGGACTTTTGGAACAATAAAAGTAATTAGGAATAATAACAGAATTAGATATATGAAACAGGTCATTTTGCAAAGAAGATGTAAAATTCCTTAATGTGTTTACCCCAGACACAAGGGCATCAAAAATTACTGAAATTCCAGGAGAAATAGACACATTCACAATTTTATTGGGAGACTTCAACACCCTTATATCAGTTATTAATAAATTCAGCAGATAAAATAATCCAATACAGATCTGAAAAACACTATTGACCACATTAATCAAATCAACATTTACAGACAATGTTGACTGAAGTCAAAAGAAATTGTAGTCTATACAAATTCACATAGTGCCATCTTTGAGATGGAGCATGATCTGAGTCCTAAGCAATCAATGAAAGGCTAGGCTTGGGGGGTCACCCCTCAACCACATAAAGGGTGCACAGGGCGAACCCATGGACAACATGGTACTGAGCGGGAAAACGGAAAGAAGTTTCTCCAGAAGCAGGAATAGGGCAGGGCTGTCCACTCTTACCACCCCTCTTTAATATGGTACTTAACATTTCAGGCAGAACAGTTGGGCAAGAGAAAGACACACACAGGAAAGGAGGAAGTGACTTTAGTCCTGCTTCCAGATGACATGAGTCCTTAGACAACCCTGAGGTGCCACTAAAAGACAGGTGAAGCTGATAAACCCCGAAGAGCAGGAAGTCAAAATCAGCACATAAAACCCAGTAGCTTTGCTGTACAACCCAATTTGGCCTGTTGGAAAAGGACCTGGGGGAAATAATCCCATTCATAAAAGCCACAAAAATAGCTAGAAATTAACCTCACCAAGGAAGCGAAAGACCTCTGCAATGGCAGGATCCATCCTAGAACACGTGAAGAACTAGAGACAAAACACAAGCAGAAAAGTAACAACAAAAGAACAAGTAATTTAATTTAAAAAAATGAGCAAACGCATGGCATGTTGAATCCCACTGTGAGTATAATTATGATGCACCAATAAAAATTTGATATAATTTTTAATTAAATTTAATTGCAATTAAAAAACAAGTGGACAAATAATCTAAACACTTACAAAAGAAATATAAGTGGCCAATAAATATATGAAAATAGCTAAATGTTTTTAGTCATTGGAAATATGTGAATAAAACTACATTGAGATTCCTTCTCACCCCAGTCAGAATAGCTTTAATCAAAACAACCAAGCAAACAACGATGCTGGTGGGTTGTGGACACAGAGGAGCCCATGGTCCCATGCTCTGCTGGGGAATAGAAGTCAGCACAGCCACTGTGGGGAGATGTCAGTTACAGGCAAAGTTGATTGTACATTGTACATTGTACATCTAGAGGTGACCCCTCTAGACCTAGCAAAAGGATGATGTGATCAAACCACAGAATATCCCCATCACCCCTAATGTTGCCCAGTGGGAATGTCCAGCTAACTTTCCCAGCCCAAGGTGACCAGTGTTCTGATTTCTGTCCCCAGAAGCACGCTCAGCCCATCCTGGAGCACTGGATGAATGGCATCAGGAATATGCTGTCTTTCTTTGGGGCTTGTTTACTGCTGTGCCTGTGAAATTGGGTCTGTTGTGGCAGTTTGATTTTGTTTGTTTTGCCAGTTTGTTTATCCAGGATAAACTAGGATGGACACTAGTCTCTGTTTACAAAGCTGCTGTGGATATTTGCATACAAGCAAAGCTTTTTAGGATCAGTTTTCATATTATTTATAAATACATAGAAATGGAATTTATTAGGACATTGAATTAACTTTAGAGAAACTGCTGCCATCCACTCATGGAAGCAATGTCTGAAGACACATTCTACAAGTTTGCCAGCATTTTCCTACTTTGCTGTATACACCTGCCCTGAACATCACATCTTGATAACTGTAACACCAGCATTTCCCATGGTGTGACCATGGTCCCTGCCTCAGCCTCCCAGGGAGCTGGGATTACAGGTGTGCCACCACATCTGGCTAAGAAGTATATGTTTAAAATGTACATTTCATATCCTGAGAGCATGCAAGTTTCACCAGAGATTAAAATATTATTTTGATCTTTTCACACAGCATGTTCATGGATTTTTTCGGGGGTTGTGATTTTTCCGTGTCCAAATTAATTGATTTCTACTTGCATCTTTAATTATTTGGACTCATGTACCTTGATTTTGGTGTAACTCTTTGGAAACATTAGGCAATACCCAATTTCTCAGTGACTTGCTTCTTAATAAATGCAAATATCTGGGAAATCCCTTGTCCCTCCTGAGAGTCACAGCCTTTGGGACAGGAGTCTCCTGTGTTTCTCCTTTGCTAGCAAAGCAATACTTCTTTCTTTTTTTCTCAAAATAAATAAATGAATGCAAATGTCTGGAACCAGGCATATCCATAGTAAATTTCACTATATGTTTTCCTCTGCACATTCACATCTTCATAATGGAGTTAAGAATGGAATTTACTTCTGAAATTACCATGAAGCTGTTTGTTTACTAGTTGGGAAGCATCACACATTAATTAATCCTTTGAAGTCTGTTTTTTGGATAATCTCTAGTATACGTCACAGACTTGACTCTAATAAAATAAGAGCAGCAATTCTCTAAAATCTAAAATTGATATGATGAGTGGTGATACACAGATATAATCCAACATATTTAGAGAGATATGAATATTATAAAATCCACTCATATTTACTATTTTAGACCTATAAATAAAAGTCAAATGATCAGGTTCTTAAATGCTGTAAACAAAGCTGCTAAATTCTGCACTAACAGCTAACTACTCTCTACTCCAATATATATGCACCCACCCAAAAGAAAATGGTTTTATATATATATATATATATATATATATATATATTTATTTATTTATTTATATATATTTATATATATGTATACATATACAAATACATATAAATATGTATATTATATATATAAAGTCGCAACATTTTGAGGACTAGATAACATTGAAAATATTTTTGTTAAATTAAAAATAATCTCAGATGCTTACTACATCATTATTTTTCATGTACATTGGAATTCTTGACCAATGCAATCCAATTAAAACACTAGGCTCATAAAAAATATGAGTCCTGACCAATATGATTCTGCAACATGTACACTCTTAAAAATGAAATTGTATCCCATCTATGTATGATATATCAAAGTGCATAAGTACATTCTACTATCATATATAACTAATTTAAATAAATAAATTAAAGTATGAGTCCTGAAAATTGAAAATCATTGCCAAACTTTTTTAAAGAGAGAGAGAGAATTTTTTAATATTTTTTTCAGTTTTCAGTGGACACAACATCTTTATTTTGTTTTTATGTGGTGCTGAGGATCGAACCCAGCACCCCAAGCATGCCAGGCGAGCACGTTACCGCTTGAGCCACATCCCCAGTCCTATTGTCAAATTTTAATATGCAACAATATATATATCTACTTACTGCAATATATTTATGTTTGAATGGCCATAAAATTTGAAAATCCAAATGATCCAACAACAACAACAAAAACTATCAAAATTAGCATTAAATAAATTTTATCATTACTTTTTTCATGAGTCAGGACATATTCTCATCATATCCAGTAGAATAAATCTTGACACATATATATGAGTTTCATGTGACACTTGAGAAAGTGTAAAGTTTGTAGAAATTAGAATATAGTATTGCTTACAATGTCTAGAGCCCAAAACTGAATCACACACTCAAAATATCTTTGGTGTTTGTGCTAGGATCGTCTCATTCATGAACTCTAGCTACACAAACATGAAGTGCTAACATGGTGATGAAGTCATACATAGACGCTGCAGTCCCACAGTGAGGTGGATAGAGAGATAGTGCAGTCCCACAGTGAGGTGGATAGAGACATTCAGCTGGGTTTGGCTTCTCATTTCTGGAAAATTCAGTACAGATTACTCTGGTGTTTAGCCCAGAGCACTTTCCTGTTATCAGATCAATTAAGCCAGAATCATTATTTGCCTCTGTATGTAGGAAAGGGCCTGGGTGACAGGGTCGATGTCATGCTTACCCTCACATCCCAGGGTTGTGTGTTTATGTGTGAGTCTGTGTGTGTGTGTGTCTGTGTGTGTGTGTGTGTGTGTGTGTGTCTGCGTGTATGTCTGTGTGTGTGTGAGACAACTTATTGCCTCATAGCTATACTAAAATAGTTCAGACTTAAATAATGGAATAAAAAGATAAATATTTTAAAATATATATAATAAATGGTGCCAGGATGCTACGGCTAACACAGCATCCAGAACAATTGGGGATGGCCGCTTTATTTTCTTTTTTTTTTTTTTTAAAGAGAGAGTGAGAGAGGAGAGAGAGAGAGAGAGAGAGAGAGAGAGAGAGAATTTTTAATATTTATTTTTCAGTTCTCGGCGGACACAACATCTTTGTTGGTATGTGGTGCTGAGGATCGAACCCGGGCCGCACGCATGCCAGGCGAGCGCGCTACCGCTTGAGCCACACCCCCAGCCCATATTTTCATATCACAAGATTTCTGCGAATTTGGGGCTGGGGATGTGGCTCAAGTGGTAGCGCGCTCACCTGGTATGCGTGCGACCCGGGTTCGATCCTCAGCACCACATACCAACAAAGATGTTGTGTCCGCCGAGAACTGAAAAATAAATATTAAAAATTCTCTCTCTGTCTCTCTCCCCTCTCTCACTCTCTCTTTAAAAAAAAAATTTCTGACAAAAAAAAAAGATTTCTGCGAAGTCCTCTTTCTTTATTTAAGGATTATGTATACCCATTTGCAGAAAAGGATGGGCAGCTGGCTTGTAAGAATAAATTATGGAAATATATATAGCATCTGGTTCCCTCTATTTTTGAGATGACATACATTTCAGAGTTGTTAATTGGCAAATGAACAATTTGAAATGTAGCTACAAAAATCATGTAATTTTAAATGAAAAGAGTTCTTGGGAAAAGATAAATAAGGAAAAGATAAATTGAGAAATAAAATTTCTCAATTACAGCCTTGTGATTTATAGAACATTAAGGAAAACAAGTAATTTACTAAGAAATTTTCCCCTATTTTAATTAATAATTCTGGCAAAATATGATAAATCTAAAACCATTGTTATGTGTTTAGAAAACAATTAACCCCCTCTATATGGATCCACTTCACTGAAATGGAGCTTTCATTGCACCCAGGAGCAAGGATGGCAAGGGTGGTACAGAGGGGCACTAAGCAGACACTCTGCCATCTGTGTCAATAGTGCCCACCCTATTGGGGCTTCACCTAAAGCCTTAAAGCACAGTAAGGTGTTCTTTTTGTAGGGTCAACCTGATTCTCTGTGGGTAGACAGAATTCAGTACTATGACTTTTAACATATTAATTGCGTTAACACTCAGATGGATTTAAAAACCTGATATGACCAAAAATATTAAAAAGATATTTCAGGAAAATAAATATGATTATAACCTGTTTTTCACATTCAAATTCAGTTTTTTAAATATCCAGAAAGACTGTAGATGCCCTGAGCTAAATGTTCCCTCTTTAGATGGCATACTAGTTTGCATTATGTCCACCTGTCTGTAGGACTTCTCCAAACAGTATCCAGCATGAGGATATTGGATTGCACGTACTCTCTAGAAGGAGGGAAATTATCCATCACTGTGTGGGAGAAAGGAGTGCAAGGTAGAGCCAGACTCTCATATACCAGTGAACAAAAGCTCAGATACAGAAAACTCAAGGAATATTAAGTAGAGATGGTTCCTGAGAATCTATGGAAATGGTTATAATTTCTGACAACTTTGGTTGAAATCATATCAGGGACCCTCATTTATCAAGCCCTGGAGACACTCACTGTCCTTCACCATCACACTCAGCTCTCGGGAGAGTCAGCACAAGTGACATGTATCACAGAGGATCATGGATGATCATGCAAACACCCATAAGTAAACCTATAAGTGAGATCCATAAGTAAAGAGCAGAAAGACCAGCAGAGTAGAGGTAGGGGCAGGGGAGGGAGGAGAGAGGTGAGTGAGGACGGAGTATACTCCATGCCTTTATAATTATGTCAACATGGATCCTGCTGTCATGCATAACTAAGAGGGACCAATAAAGAAGAGGGACAAAACGAAGAATTGTGACAGCTGAGTAAGGAGCCTGAGTAGCCAGTCTGGAGATTTGCTGCCACTGGGGCAGTGAAGGAGGCGCTTCCTGCAAAGTCCCTTTCCCACCAGGGACAGTGTGGTGTCTAATTGGCTCTATTCCCCTGGTATTTACCTGCCCTCTCAGGGAATCCCTGTGGAGCAGCAGCAGCATGGGTAGCAGTCCTGGCCCTGGGGTGGCACCCCCTAATGAACAGGCCCCAGGGTCACACTGTCTCCTACCTGGCTGCTCTCCACAGATGTAAGTCACTTCTGTGGGGGCTGGCTGCACCCATGTGTCCGGATTGTGCTCCTTGGGTCTGCCCTGAAGCTCAGGAGAGGCAACATATGATGCAGGGAAGTCATAAGACATGCTAAACTCACCTCCTGGCAGCCCACAGGGAGACAGAGTAGAGGAGACCCCTGGGACCACCTGATGCCAGACCCTGGGCTTGATATACTACATGTGGGTCAGGAACAGAAAGCTAGGATGTGAAGTCTGTTTTCAGGACGAGAGGCACGCTGCAGAGGAGCCCAGTTACCAGGTCACTTCTTCAAACTTTTTTATGGCTAGGCACACAGGTGGCCTTCCACTCGGGAGGCTGAGGCAGGAGGATGCAATTTGGAGGCCTGGGCATTGCAGAGACCCTGTCTCAAAGTCAAAATCAGAAAGGATGGGGGAAGCAACTCAGTGGTAGAGTGTCTCTCTATTCAATTTCAGGAAAAAAAAAAAAAAGAGCTGTTCCTGAAGGCATCTGGGGGCAGGTAAGTTATCGACACTGAGAGGCCTATGGAGCCTGGCCATCTGCATTCAGGTCCTGACCTGGCTATGTGAGGTGGGCTGAGTGCTCAGGTTTCCTGCAAGGCACTCCCTCCCTGTAAGTATTAAGTATGTAAGTATTATGTATAAATATCACTGCAAATTGCATATTTATAAAAATATGTACCTTATTATATAGTGGCATATTACAGGTTGATCTTAGCATAGATATAAATTATAGTAACACTTGGAAAGACTCCAATTGTGGCTGGTAGAGGTTAAGCACTCGGGATCTCAGTTTCCCAGTAGTGAATTTCTTCAACTGAATTGTTCTGCCTTTGGCGAGCCTTCCACAGTGCAGCCTTCTCAAGTTCCCTTACTCTGAAGAAAAGAGCAGAAGCCATCACAGGGAGTCCAGGAGGGTGAGCTCCATAAATTGGACACATTCTCCTCACATGGACCTTAGGAGCCAATTTCTGAGTTATTCATATTGAAGAGGGGAACAGTAGACATTAAAATTATTTTGGAGCCCAGAAATATTTTCAGAAGCTTCCAAAAATATAAGAAGCCTCCACTTTGTTTCAATTAGAATCCACTTTAGCTGGTCTTTCAGAATTGATACAATTATAATATTTTCTGAATATGTTGAGTGATCAAAGATGGATGGGTGTGTGCATGCTTCCAAAGGGACTGTGGGGTCTTCCTGTCCACTCGGAGCCCAGCCAGGGAAGCCAGGGGCACCAGCCCTGGGCAGGCTGTGGGTGCTTCCAGGGACAGAGGAGGGCTTTCCCCAAGCACATCCTTCTAACTGCACATCAGCAATGCTAGGACGCTCTTAGCAGGAGCAGTGACGTTTTGTTTTATGTTATGTTAATCAAGGCAGCACGGACAAATCACGTGTGCACCCAAAGCTGCTGCTCACCCTCCCTGAGGCGAGGACACTCTACAGCCCTGCTCCTCTGTCTCCCATTAGCACAGGAGTCTTCTACAGCCCTGGGTCTGGGACAGCTAGGTTGGGAATAGGGAGGCAGTGAGAAAGAGGCAGAGACACCATGAGGCCAGCAGGGACTGTCCCTCTCACTCCCTCCCAGTTTGGGAGCAAATGGGAGAACTTCATCCCCAGGGCTCTGCAGCCAGCTCTCTGTTCTGCCCTCTGTTCTCCCTCACCCGTTGAAGAGCACATCTGACCTTCCCTGCATTTTTTCCTCCTTATTTTGTGCTTTCTCTTTCCCTCTCACACCTGGTGTGACCCTGTCCTGCCAACCTCCTGGGATGGCACCCTCATGTGCTCTTAAAAGTAGCATCCTCACTTGGTTCCCTGTCCCCCAAACTCCCAGCTGGCAAGTTGCTGAATGTGGACAGCAGCTGTGCCAGGGATGCGCCTCTCTGCAGCCCTGCAGCAGGCCCTGATGCCCTTCCTGAGGCAGGACAGGGGAGAACTCCTCTCTCAGCCTCCGCTCCTCCTCGCCAGCTCCCACCTCCTCCTCCAGCACCTCTCAGACCTCCGCCTCAGCACATACCCCAGAGGAGCAGAGCTTAAAGGACCTTCCCCTTTCCTCCGCTCTCTACACCAGATCCTCTTTGTTTCCTCCCAACTCATGACACACTTGCTGCCTGCCCTTGCCTGGCCCCCTGGGTGCCATGGTACATGCTTATTCCAGGTAGTGTTTAGGAAATTATTCTGTTATCACTTATCAGAGAATTAAAATGTAATTCCCGCGTAGTAGTTTTGAAATAAGTGACTGGGTCTCCAGAAGGAAGAGGAGCTCTTGCTGAGAATTTATTTTGACAACTGGAAATGACAGAATAAGTCTGTGTTTACTCAGGAGACAGAAGAAAAGTAGAAACTGATGGGTACAAATACTTTTAAGAAAAAAAAATGAAAATGTCTCCAGTAAAAGCCTCAGCACCAGCAGGTGCCACATCCGTCTGAGTGGGCATCACCACTCCTGCCCTGGGTCTGTCCCAGGGTTTCTGATTCAGTAGATCTGGGAGGCAGGAGGCAATGTCTGTTTTCCTTGCAAGTTTCTAAGGGATGCTATGTTGCTGGTCAAGAGCCACACTCTGGGGACCACTGGTCAGGTTGAGCAAAGAGCTTGTAATAAAAACCAAGTCAATGTCACACAAGAGTGACAAGCCACCCTTCTTGGGCAGTGGGTTGTTTGTATGCTACCTTGTTTGCTGTGCATATGCCAGCTGGCTGGATGGCAAGCTGACGTCATGACCCAAAGCTTCATGTGGCTATAGGGGGACTAAAGGAGGAACACAGGTAGGACTGGAAGGCAGCTTGGGTAGGTCTTTTAAGAGATATGGAGTTGGGGTCAGGCCCAGCAACCAGCCAAGTGACAGCAGCTACATGCGCCTGCAGGGAACGCGGACCGGACCCACTAGGACAGGTCCGGCGGATGGCTGAGGGCTAGGCCCGTCCCCTCCCCCAGTGTCTGCAGGTAGGCGGGACTGTGAACACCAGCAGAGCGGGCCCAAAGCCTGCTGAGGGGCGGAACCGGCCCCTCCCCCAGTGCCTGCAAGCGAGGCGAACCTGCAAGCCACGGGCAGGCGGGTCAGGCCCAGCAACCAGCCAAGTGACAGCAGCTACACGCGCCTGCGGGGAACGGGACTGGACCCACTAGGACAGGTCCTGCGGACGGCTGAGGGCTAAGCCCATCCCCTCCCCCAGTGCCTGCAAGCTAGGCGAACCTGCAACCCATCGGGAGGTTAGGCCCAGCAACCTACGGAGTGACACAGGTGCCCCTGGCGCCTGCTGGGTAGGTGGACCTTTGACCGACCAGCAAAGCAGACCTAGACCAGCAAAGCAGACCTAGGGCCTGCCAGCATGGTAGACGGATCACACTAATTGGAGGAGGATCACAGCCACTACCTGCCCTGCAAGGGTGATTTTTCAACTATACAAGAGCAATATAAATAAATAGAGGGAAAATATCAAAGACACAACAATTTCACCAAGCAGAAAGAAACGCCAGAAGTATGAAATGACAAGGAAAGAAAGGACCACAGGCAACGCAGGTCATCTCAACTTTAGAAGAGGTAATAGCTGCAACAGATGGAATGTCAGATAGAGAGCTCAGGACATACATGCTTCAGATGATCTGGAGTCTCAAGGAAGACATGAGACAGCAAAATCAGACAATGAAAGATCACATTGACAAACAAATCCAGGAAGTAAAAGATCAATTTCACAGGGAGATAGAGGTAATAAAAAACAAACAAATGGAAATACTCGAAATGCAGGAAACAATAAACCAACTTAAAAACTCAATTGAGAATACTACCAGCAGAGTGGATCACTTAGAAGATAGAACATCAGACAATGAAGACAGAGTATTTCAACTTGAAAAGAACATAGATAGCTCAGCAAGTCTAGTAAGAAACCATGAGCAGAACATTCAAGAGCTATGGGATAATATCAAAAGACCAAACTTAAGAGTCATTGGGATACAGGAAGGCACAGAGCTCCAAACCAAAGGATTAAGCAATCTATTCAGTGAAATAATACAAGAAAACTTCCCAGACTTGAAGAATGAGACAGAATCCCAAATCCTAGAAGCATACAGGACGCCGAATGTGCAAAATCATAAGAGATCCACACCTAGACACATTATAATGAAGATGTCCAACATACAGAATAAGGAGAGAATTTTAAAAGCTACAAGGGAAAGGAAGCAGATTACATTTAGGGGTAAACCAATCAGGATAACAGCTGATCTCTCAACACAGACTCTAAAAGCTAGAAGATCCTGGAATAACATATTTCAAACGCTAAAAGAAAATGGATTCCAACAAAGAATCGGGTATCCAGCGAAATTAAGCTTCAGGATGGAAGATGAAATTAAAACATTCCATGACAAACAAAAGTTAAAAGAATTTGCAGCTAGAAAACCATCTCTTCAAAAAATCCTTGGCAAAACACTACAGGAAGAGGAAATGGAAAACAACAATGAAAACCAACAGTGGGAGGTAGGACAGTAAAGGTGGGAAAATAATCAACGAGGAAAACAAATCAGGTTTAATAGCATTAATAAACAAACTATGGCTGGAAGAACAAACCATATCTCAATAATAACCCTAAATGTTAATGGCTTAAACTCACCAATTAAGAGACACAGGCTAGTTGAATGGATCAGAAAACAAGACCCAACAATATGCTGCCTGCAGGAGACGCATTTGATAGGAAAAGATATACATAGACTGAAGGTGAAAGGTTGGGAAAAATCATATCACTCATATGGACTGCGGAAACAAGCAGGAGTGTCCATACTCATATCAAATAAAATAGATTTCAAGCCAAAGTTAATCAAAAGGGATAAAGAGGGACACTACATACTGCTCAAGGGAACCATACACCAACAAGACATAACAATCATAAATATATATGCCCCAAACAACGGGGCTGCTATGTTCATCAAGCAAACTCTTCTCAAGTTCAAGAATCTAATAGACCACCATACAATAATCATGGGAGACTTTAACACACCTCTCTCACCACTGGACAGATCTTCCAAACAAAAGCTGAATAAGGAAACTATAGAACTCAATAATACAATTAACAACCTAGACTTAATTGACATATATAGACTATACCACCCAACATCAAGTAGCTACACTTTTTTCTCAGCAGCACATGGATCCTTCTCAAAAATAGATCATATATTATGTCACAGGGAAACTCTTAGTCAATATAAAGGTGTAGAGATAATACCATGCATCTTATCTGATCACAACGGAATGAAACTGAAAATCAACGATAAAAGAAGGAAGGAAAAATCATGCATCACTTGGAGAATGAACAATAGGTTACTGAATGATCAATGGGTTTTAGAAGACATCAAGGAGGAAATTAAAAAATTCTTAGAGTTAAATGAAAACACAGACACAACATACCGGAATCTATGGGACACATTGAAAGCAGTTCTAAGAGGAAAATTCATTGCTTGGAGTGCATTCCTTAAAAAAAGAAAAAACCAACAAATAAATGATCTCATACTTCATCTCAAAATCCTAGAAAAAGAAGAGCAAAACAATAGCAAAAGAAGTAGAAGGCAAGAAATAATTAAAATCAGAGCTGAAATTAATGAAATCGAAACAAAAGAAACAATTGAAAAAATTGACAAAACTAAAAGTTGGTTCTTTGAAAAAATAAATAAAATTGACAGACCCTTAGCCATGCTAACGAAGAGAAGAAGAGAGAGAACTCAAATTACCAGCATACGGGATGAAAGAGGCAATATCACAACAGACACTTCAGAAATACAGAAGATAATCAGAAATTATTTTGAATCCTTATACTCCAATAAAATAGAAGATAGTGAAGGCATCGATAAATTTCTTAAGTCATATAATCTGCCCAGATTGAGTCAGGAGGATATAGACAACCTAAACAGACCAATATCAATTGAGGAAATAGAAGAAACCATCAAAAGATTACCATCTAAGAAAAGCCCAGGACCGGACGGGTATACAGCAGAGTTTTACAAAACCTTTAAAGAGGAACTAATACCAATACTTTTCAAGCTATTTCAGGAAATAGAAAAAGAGGGAGAACTACCAAATTCATTCTACGAGGCTAACATCACCCTGATTCCGAAACCAGACAAAGACACTTCAAAGAAAGAAAACTACAGACCAATATCTCTAATGAACCTAGATGCAAAAATCCTCAATAAAATTCTGGTGAATCGGATACAAAAACATATCAAAAAAATTGTGCACCATGATCAAGTAGGATTCATCCCTGGGATGCAAGGTTGGTTCAATATACGGAAATCAATAAATGTTATTCACCACATCAATAGACTTAAAAATAAGAACCATATGATCATCTCAATAGATGCAGAAAAAGCATTCCACAAAGTACAGCATCCCTTTATGTTCAAAACTCTTGAAAAACTAGGGATAACAGGAACATACCTCAACATTGTAAAAGCAATTTATGCTAAGCCTCAGGCTAGCATCATTCTGAATGGAGAAAAATTGAAGGCATTCCCTCTAAGATCTGGAACAAGACAGGGATGCCCTCTTTCACCACTTCTGTTCAACATAGTTCTCGAAACACTGGCCAGAGCAATTAGACAGACGAAAGAAATTAAAGACATAAAAATAGGAAAAGAAGAACTTAAATTATCACTATTTGCAGATGACATGATTCTATACCTAGCAGACCCAAAAGGGTCTACAAAGAAACTATTAGAGATAATAAATGAATTCAGCAAAGTGGCAGGTTATAAAATCAACACGCATAAATCAAAGGCATTCCTGTATATGAGCGACAAATCCTCTGAAATGGAAATGAGGACAACCACGCCGTTCACAATATCCTCAAAAAGAATAAAATACTTGGGAATCAACCTAACAAAAGAGGTGAAAGACTTATACAATGAAAACTACAGAACCCTAAAAAGAGAAATTGAAGAAGACCTTAGAAGATGGAAAAACATACCCTGTTCATGGATAGGCAGAACTAACATCATCAAAATGGCGATATTACCAAAAGTTCTCTATAGGTTTAATGCAATGCCAATCAAAATCCCAACAGCATTTCTTGTAGAAATGGAGAAAGCAATCATGAAATTCATATGGAAGAATAAAAGACCCAGAATAGCAAAAACAATACTAAGCAGGAAGTGTGAATCAGGTGGTATAGCGATTCCAGATCTCAAACTATACTACAGAGCAATAGTAACAAAAACAGCATGGTACTGGTACCAAAACAGGCGGGTGGACCAATGGTACAGAATAGAGGACACAGAAACCAACCCACAAAACTACAACTTTCTTATATTTGATAAAGGGGCTAAAAGCATGCAATGGAGGAAGGATAGCCGTCGCGACCCCTTGCCCGCAAGGAAGACGCAACTCAGGAATCTTCTTTCAGCAGTTTATTCAGGTCCTTGATACTTTTTCTTCTAACTCTCGGATGCCCCTCCCAGCCTTAATAAAGCACCTCAAGCCCCAATGAGAAGCTGCCACGATGCAACTTTCTCATAGGGTGTTGAAAAACCATGTGCCAACTCTCCCAAATTAGGAGTTGTTTGTCACAAACCACAGCAGAGCCAGCGCCATCTTGTAATGGCAACCATAGTCTGCAAAAGCGGCAGAAGCAGCTCACCACAGTTCCCCCCTTTAGTTTTCTTAAAACAATACAGGCAAGAGTAGAGGTCCTATCCCACTGTACAGAAGTGGCTGCATAGTATGGCTCAGCCCTAAGGAGGGCCCTTCCCCAGATCTGAGGCCATATCAGCCGACGCCTTTTTTCGTGGGGCGGGGCGTGGATAAAGTGGGGTAAGGAAGGACGTCAAACCCGCATGCAATAGGACATGCTCTCCTTGAGGTCCACTTCAAGGATCACTCAAGTGCAGTGCCTTGCCTCACATCCTGTATCGTGACGATGGTGGACGGAGGGGGATAGCTGAGGCTGAACTGTGGCTGTTTACAACGACAAACAAGTTGACAGCACCCTGAAAGAAAGGCACGGACTTTAAAGCGATAGAGAAGCACTAGTGTGGAAACCCATCTGCATGCAATGGCAGCAAGACCGGCAGAGTGCAAGGGCTTTCCAACACTAAGAGAATAGCGAGGAAAGACATGTCGATCCCAGTGCAATGTTATAATAACTTGGGGTGCAACGACCATGTCAAAGATTTACTGTTTAAGATGCGCAAGCCAGACTTGAGGTGAATTGCCATTTTCTAAAGCTGCAAGAGCTTGTATGATCATAGCCTTATCGTGAGCATTGCGGGCCTTGAGGCGACAGAGAAACCACAAACAGAGGAACATACCGAAGCAACACATTGCACCAAAAACGCCTACCCCCACCCACTCTTTAAAAAAGGAAAAGGCAGAAGATATCCAATCGGTGAATTGACCCAAAGTCACGGGATCGACACGGGTACTGTTCAAGACAGCTATTTGGGTTAGTTGAGACTGGATCATGTCTTCCGCTTCCATGGACCAATTTCCAGCCAAATATTCGCCAATGATGCGGGAAGCATTCCTGGAATCATTAAATCTGACAGAGGTTATGCATAAATGTGCACGTTGGTCAACGCAACCCAAAAGCACCAAGTCAGCCAATTCTTCTACCTGAGCTTGGAGTAAATCTATTCTTTGGTTGGCAGCTAAAATCCCTGACAAAATATGTTGATTAATTGTGTTTTGGGATTCAAGTATGGTGGAAGTTTGTTGAACAACTCGATTAATGGTGGCAGCAGTTTGTACTTGATTGGCCATGGCCACTCCGGTCGTAACCGCTGCAGCAGCAGATACCGCCACGGCTGTCACTATAGCTGCTGTAATTCCAAAATCCCTGCGGACTCTAAATAGCTCAACAATGGGGAATTTTTCAGGATCCGCAGTTACCGGGATTGGGACAAAAGTTGGAATTTTCATAACCACTGCTACAGTCCAAGAACCATTCCAACACTCAGATAAGAGACAGGTAACATTAGAACAATCCAGCATCCCTGACGAGGTGTCATTAGCCAAAAGGAACAGGAACGGGGATTGGACACAGACCATTGCAGGGGGCAATGTGGCATTATATAACAGAGAGTTGAACGAAACAGAAGTAAGTCTATTACCTCGTTCACTCTCCCTAACAGTGCCAGAAACATTAGCCAACCAACTTTTGGCTCCTAGCAATTGAGCCAATGTAGAAATATCGGCTGAAGCCCCCCTTTCATTGGAAATCAGCCATTGAAACCAGGACCAACCCACTCCTGTAGAGGAGCTGGCACTGTTATTAAAGTTATAAACATACCTCTTAAGAGAGGGGGAAAGGGAGAAACCTTTAGCAACTTGATGTTTCTCCCAAGAATGATCCTGACAAGGTGTAAATGTTGGGGGAAAACCAAGATTAGGGGTACAGTAAGGAGAGGCCTTGAAATGAGTGGCATGATAGATACTATTAGAAGAAGGAGGCACTGGGATTAGCACTTCGGAGATAATAGCCAAGGTAGTTATGTTTAAAGCAGAGCTATTTGCGGGGGTCCCTGAGCCTGATTGCTTCCCCGAAACTACTTGGCTCAGTACGGCACTGATAATGCTCCCTGAGACCTGACTGGACCGCAATGGGTCCTCCCAGTTAGTCAAATTTTTGGTCTTAAGGCTAATGCAATTAGCGTTCCCAAGGCTGAAGCAAAAAACTCCTGTGAGATTAACTTGAGATTGATTAAAAATGCTCTCCATGTCCCCTCTAGGAGAAGCACAGGGAGCAGACATCTCACATGAGGTAGAAAAAAGAGTGGGGAGGACACTAGAATTACCATGAACCGGCATCGGCATTGGCCATGCCCGTGCCACTGCCCACCACTGCATCGGTGTCACCTGTACCATCGGCATCAGCATCAGAGCCAGAGCACTTAGCAGGATGAAGATCCTCATCACAGGATTGCTGTGGTATCTCTTGTTGCTGGTTAGTTGATGTCAAGACTCTTCTTGTCAGGCGTTCAGGGACCCACAGCGGTTCCGTGCGATCCTGGGGAAAAACACATACAGATCCTCGCGCCCATGTCAGCACGGGGTCAGGGCCGTTCCATTGGCCCGTAAGAACATCTTTCCACTTAACATAGCCAATCACAGAGGGCTGAGGGGACACATGTCTATCGGCCGCAGAGCGACCATGAATATCCAAATTCAAAAAATTAATGGTAAAGAGAGCTAAGGACAGGCGTTCTTTAGGAGTGTGTTCAGCTCCTATTCCCCCTTTTTGTTTTTGTAAAGTTTCCTTTAAGGTGCGATGAGCACACTCAACAATGCCTTGTCCTTGAGGATTGTAAGGCAGACCATGAGTAAGTTGCACTCCCATAGTAGAACAAAAGGATGTAAATTGTCTGCCAGTATAAGCAGGTCCATTATCAGTCTTAAGGGATGTAGGAGCACCCCATGCTGCCCATGCTTCTAGGCAATGAGTAATAACATTACGTGCCTTTTCTCCCAATAAAGCAGAAGCATGAATAACTCCAGAGCATGTATCAACATAAACATGCACATACTTGAAGTTACCAAAGTCAGGAATGTGTGTCACATCCATTTGCCAGACAACCAATGGCTTCAATCCCCGTGGGTTTACTCCATAATTAGGGGGATGAAGAAATGTGACACAATGAGGACATTGTAATACTATCTGACGAGCATCTGCTCTTGAAATGGAAAAACACCTGCGCAGCGTTAAAGCATTAACATGGAAGTTCTGGTGAAATAATTTAGCCCCCTCTAAGGAGGAAGCCAAGCATATCAACTGACCTCTAGTGGCTGAGTCCGCACAGGCATTGCCCTGTGATAACGGACCAGGAAGAGAGGTGTGAGCCCGGATGTGCATTGGATAAAAAGGAGCAATGCGGCTACAGATAAGCTGTTGAAGTTGATTAAAGTAAGCAGATACATTTTGGGCATCACTAATAGCTCCCACGGCCTCCAGGACTCTTAGTGCTTGTACCACATAGATGGAGTCCGAAATGAGATTAAAAGGAAAAGAACACTGTTTAAAAACCTCAATAACAATTTGTAGTTCTACCCATTGTGGATTTCCAGGAGCAAATTGATGCTGGACAGGGGGAGAATCATTAATTACATAAACTCCCATTCCAGATTTGGAACCATCAGTAAAAATATTAACAGCCCCCGGAATAGGACTGGGTGAAGTTACTTTAGGGAAAATGATGGGATGCTCTTTAACAAAATTGAGTAATGGATGAGAAGGGTAATGATTATCAATATCTCCTTGAAATGAGCAGCATAGAATAGCCCAGTTGTCTAGAGTAGCACACAAAATATTAAGTTGAGCTTTAGTGTAGGGTATGATAAGAGAAGAAGGTGACTGTCCGAAAAATTGAATGCTTTGTTGAATCCCTTTAAGTGCTAACGCTGCAACAGCATCAGGATAGTATTCTAAGGATTTTCCTGGAGATACATGTGGGTGGATCCATAGTAAAGGCCCATCTTGCCACAGTACTCCAGTAGGCTGCCGCATAGTGGCAAGCACACATAACTGGAAAGGTTTATCACTCTGGAGCCTGTATAGAGTGGCATGCTGTATAGCTTCTTCTACTTTCATAAGGGCCGCTCTAGCCTCTTTGGTGAGGCTACGAGGGGAAGCAAGATCTGGATCACCCTTAAGAGTAGCATACAAAGGCTGGAGCACAATATTAGGAATATGTAAATATCCTCTTATCCAATTAATATCTCCCAGCAGTTTTTGAAAATCATTCAGAGTTTGGAGATCCTGAGTTCTTATGGTGATTTTTTGTGGTTTTAATTTGTCATACCCAATTGTCGCTCCCAAATACTTAATAGAATCCCCCGTTTGAACCTTTTCAGGTGCGATATGCAGTCCATATTGAGCTAACAGGTTTATTAGTTCTTTATAAGCCTCATTAACCCTTTGTTCTAATTTAGCAGCCAATAATACATCATCCATATAATGAATGATCTTAATGGAGGAATACTTTTGTCTGAGAGGTACGAGTGCCTTCCCCACATACATGTGACACATCGTAGGACTATTAGCCATGTCCTGCGGCAACACTACCCACTCAAACCTTTGATCTGGTTCCTCATGGTTACACGAGGGAAGGGTGAATGCAAAACGCTGTGAGTCTTTAGGATGCAAAGGAATAGAAAAGAAACAGTCTTTAATGTCAATAGCAATAATATGCCAGCCCTGAGGAACAGAGGAGAGCAGAGGCAGCCCTCTTTGAATGGGCCCCATAAGTTGCATTTGAGCATTAACTGCTCGTAGATCATGCAGTAGGCGCCACTTCCCTGATTTTTTCTTAATGACAAATATGGGAGTATTCCATGGAGAAGTAGAAGGTTGGATGTGACCCAAGTCAAGTTGTTCTTTAACTAGGTCATGGGCTGCTGCCAATTTAACCGAGGGAAGAGGCCACTGAGGCACCCAAACAGGCTCCTCGGTGAGCCATGTTATGGGTATTTGAGCCCCAGTTGACGAAGGCCATTGAAAGGGCCACTGTGAGGAGGTCCAGTAAAATTGTCTTTTTTGGGACATTCACGTCTGAAATGACCAGATTGACCACAATGGAAGCATGTTCTGGCACCAGGACCGCCCCCTTTGGCAATCCGAAGGACAGCAGCTGCAAGACCTGCATTAGTTAAAGGTCCTCCAATCTCTCTACACACCTTCATCCATGCTTCTATGCCCTTGTTTTTATAAGGAGTGATTGCTGCTTTACATTCCTTGGTGCATTGCTCAAAGACCAATTGCTTGATAAGGGGCATGGCTCTATCAGGATCCCCAAAAATCTTTCCAGCGGCATCCACCATCCTTGCTACAAAATCTGAAAAGGGTTCTGTAGGGCCTTGTAGAATCTTGGTCAAATTACCAGATACCTCTCCTCTATTTGGAAGTGACTTCCATGCCCGAATGCAAATGCTGTTAATTTGATCATATGCCTCAAGAGGAAATCCTGTCTGTTGATTAGCAAATCTCCCCTGCCCCAAAAGCATATCCTTATCCCAAGCGGGGTGTCCCGCCGCATGGTTTTGGGCGGCCTGCTCTATTGCGCCTTCTAGCACAAATGCTCTCCAGTCCAAATATTTACCCGGGAAAACGCAAGCCCGAACAAGGCTAGCCCAGTCAGAGGGAGTCATGCAGTATCTAGACAAACCCTCCACCTGAGTTAGTGTGAAGGCGGCATCCACCCCATAAGTACGCACGGACTCCGCCAGGGTCTTCACAATTTTGAAATCTAAGGGTTCATGGAATCTTCCCCTATTGTCATCCTGAAAAACTGGATAAGCAAGACCCATCTCAGCATTAACAGCCCTCCATGTTTGGGCATGGAAAGCTCTCCCCGAAACACCCCCACCGTACGGCGGTGGATCCGGAGGATCATTTTTCTTGAGCCCCTGTTTATTTCTGTTCCCTTCTCCTAAACCTACACTCCCTAGCTGACGAGACAGCCTCCCAAGCTCTTCCTCCTCATCCTCCTCTTCCTCTGACCCACTTTCGCATGGGGGTGTGCACAGCGCACTGAGATCTGGATACAATCATCTCCTCCCCTGTTTCACACTCCGCACACTCCCATCCTCCTGAGATATCTCACTTTCTGCCGTCTCTGACTTCTCCTCATGTAATTGCTCTAAAACTTCCTGTCCTTTAGTAAGTGCTTCCTGACATCTGCCATCTGTGAGGCAACTACGGACCATCTTCCAAAGGGGTATCACCCCACCCTCTAATATGCCCTGCTCAGAAGCAAAGTCAAGATCTTTGCCTAATTTATCCCAGCTAGGTATAGTAAGGCTGCCCGAAAATGCAAACCACGGTGCAGCAATATCTGTCTTCTGTAAAAATCTCTCTAAAGTACTACGTTTCACTTCCAGGCCCTTGGAACGTAACAGGCCATCTAGGGCCAGGAGAAGCGGACTTGAAGATGCGACACCCATGACACAACAACAAAAGAAGCACAAAAAACAAAAGTGAAAGTAAAAGCCAAAGTACACAGTGCAGCTGCAATAAAATGTAAAGCTCTCTCTTTCTTCACAGAGGAGCTGCCCGCTTTGATCGTGGATCCCACTTACCTGGGACTAACCCTGCTTTGATCGCAGATCCCGCTTACTGGGACTAACCGGTGCACCACCCCTGACTGACTGAAAGTTCTGGTTCCCGGGTTTCGGCACCACTTGTCGCGACCCCTTGCCCGCAAGGAAGACGCAACTCAGGAATCTTCTTTCAGCAGTTTATTCAGGTCCTTGATACTTTTTCTTCTAACTCTCGGATGCCCCTCCCAGCCTTAATAAAGCACCTCAAGCCCCAATGCGAAGCTGCCACGATGCAACTTTCTCATAGGGTGTTGAAAAACCATGTGCCAACTCTCCCAAATTAGGAGTTGTTTGTCACAAACCACAGCGGAGCCAGCGCCATCTTGTAATGGCAACCATAGTCTGCAAAAGCGGCAGAAGCGGCTCACCACAGATAGCATCTTCAACAAATGGTGCTGGGAAAACTGGAAATCCATATGCAACAAAATGAATCTGAATCCCTTTCTCTCGCCAAGCACAAAAGTTAACTCAAAATGGATCAAGGAGCTTGATATCAAATCAGAGACACGGCATCTGATAGAAGAAAAAGTTGGCTACGACCTACATGCTGTGGGGTCGGGCTCCAAATTCCTCAATAGGACACCCATAGCACAAGAGTTAACATTTAGAATCAACAAATGGGACTTACTTAAACTAAAAAGTTTTTTCTCAGCAAAAGAAACAATAAGAGAGATAAATAGGGAGCCTACATCATGGGAACAAATCTTTACTCCTCACACTTCAGATAGAGCCCTAATATCCAGAATATATAAAGAACTCAGAAAATTAGACAATAAGATAACAAATAACCCAATCAACAAATGGGCCAAGGACTTGAATAGACACTTCTCAGAGGAGGACATACAATCAATCAATAAGTACATGAAAAAATGCTCACCATCGCTAGCAGTCAGAGAAATGCAAATCAAAACCACCCTAAGATACCATCTCACTCCAGTAAGATTGGCAGCCATTATGAAGTCAAACAACAATAAGTGTTGGCAAGGATGTGGGGAAAAGGGTACACTTGTACATTGTTGGTGGGACTGCAAATTGGTGCAGCCAATTTGGAAAGCAGTATGGAGATTCCTGGGAAAGCTGGGAATGGAACCACCATTTGACCCAGCCATTCCCCTTCTCGGTCTATTCCCTAAAGACCTAAAAAGAGCATGCTACAGGGACACTGCTACATCGATGTTCATAGCAGCACAATTCACAATTGCAAGACTGTGGAATCAACCTAGATGCCCTTCAATAGACGAATGGATAAAAAAAATGTGGCATTTATACACAATGGAGTATTACTCTGCAGTAAAAAATGACAAAATCATAGAATTTGGTGGGAAATGGATGGCATTAGAGCAGATTATGCTAAGCGAAGCTAGCCAAGCCCTAAAAAACAAATGCCAAATGTCTCCTTTGATATAAGGAGAGTAACTAAGAACAGACTAGGGAAGAAGAGCACGAGAAGAAGACCAACATTAAACAAGGATGAGAGGTGGGAGGGAAAGGGAGAGAGAAGGGAAATTGCATGGAAATGGAAGGAGACCCTCAGGGTTATACAAAATTACACACAAGAGGAAGTGAGGGGAAAGGGAAAAACAGTACAAGGGGGAGGAATGAATTACAGTAGTGGGGGTAGAGAGAGAAGAGGGGAGGGGAGGGGAGGGGAGGGGGGATAGTAGAGGATAGGAAAGGCAGCAGAATACAACAGACATGAGTTTATCAATATGTAAAGCAATGAAGTGTAACTGATGTGATTCTGCAAGCTGTATACAGGGTAAAATGGGAGTTCATAACCCGCTTGAATCAAAATGTGAAATATGATATATCAAGAACTATGTAATGTTTTGAACAACCAACATTAAAAAAAATAAAATAATAAAAAAAATTGTAGAATAATAAAGTTCAAAAATATAACTATTTAAAAAAAAGAGAGATATGGAGTTTACAAAGGGACAAATCAGGATAATACCCCAGGAAACAGAAAATTCTGTCTAGGAAAAGAGAGCAGTTTGGGTCACTGTCTCCACTGGAATTGATTTTGAAAGGCAATTTTCATTTATTTTCTGAAGTGTAAGATGCCCATGCAACAACATGCCACTTCATATTTCCACTGCTGTGTAACCATTCCCAATCATATCTAGACAAAGACAAGCTTCCAGTATCTTCCCACAGAGCATAAGTACCTATACAAAGTCAGCACCATGGTATTTGTTAAATTTTCATGTATCTATTTACATAACAAAAATTCAAACTGCAGAAAGAAAAGGGAAAAAATTGGGGGAAAAAGTCTTTAAGTGCAGAAGTTTTATCAAGAACAAAACAAAAAGCTTAGTTTGACTAATTAATAGCATTGTTCAGGAAAAACATTGTTGGCCTTCACCGAATAAGCACTGGGTTAGGAACTGGTCTAGGGGGAACCCTGGAGTGGCTGCTAGCCCTCACACAGGGATCCTGCCTAATTGGCTCGTCAGAATACACTTGGAAACATGGATGTTAAACTCACTTTGCAAAACAGCATCAGTGTCCCCAGTGCAATCTGCACTACAACTCTGTGAAGGAGAGGGCCTTTCCTCCTCTTAGACATGGGAAGGAACATAAAAGCAAACCAGAAGAGAGCGCTTGGTGGTGACATGCAGGGGTTTCCTACCCTCAGCCTGGTGACAAGCAGCCCACCTCCACTGACAGGTGAGAGCTGGAAGGCTGTGGCACCCAGACTGACCCAAAGGGGAAAGCAGAGCCAGCAGGCGGTTTTGAACAGAAGCGGGGAACTGGTGCCCCAACTGCCTAGGATTCACTGCAGTGTAGCCTGAAAGACAAGGGCACCCACTTTGAGGATTTTGGAGAGGATAAGAAGGCCTGTATGTGCAAGAAATTAGTGTGGATATTACAGTAAACAGACCAGTGCTACCGAGCAGCAGGGTTTAGTAAACTATGACAGGACAAAAAAATGAAGAGCATCTTTGCATTTCTCTTGTCTGTCTCTGATGCATTATACCCCTAAGATCTATCAAGTATTTTCATGAAGTGTGGCTGTAAATATTAGGAATTGCTATCCAGGTAAGTGCTGAATAAGATATAGATGATAGATAGATAGATAGATAGATAGATAGATAGATAGATAGATAGATAGATTGACAGACAGTCAGACAGACAGTAAAATCAAGACTCTCATGTGAATATAAAACAAGCACAGGCTATGGAACCCAGAATGAATTCCTCCTGACTGTGTCTTCCTGCCCTTCCTGCCTCTTTGGGCCCACTCCTCCCTACTCTTCCCTGTCTCCAGTGACACTGTTTCACTCTCCTCTCCATGAGGTCAGTGTTACAGTTTTCACAAATAGTGAGAACATGTGGTGTTGTCTTCCTGTGTCTAGTAGGGTGACCTTAGCTTTCAACAGTAACATATTTTAAAATACTGAGAAGAGTCTAAATGTTCCTACCCAACACATGGAAGTGATTCGTGTTGGAGAGAAGCAAATGCTGGTTACTTTGACTCCATCGTTACATATCACTCATACTGTGCCCCAAGATATGCACAGATACTGTATGTCAATAAAAAGTGCAGGACAAATTTTGGTCTAGCTCATTAAATAAGGAGGGACTGGCAAGACACCAGAAGTGGTTCAGAGGAGAAATCAAAGTGTCACACTCAAGACAAATGGAGCAGAATGAGGTTTACAGAGGGATGTGAATGACATGGTCCACAGAGCAGCGACCTACTGCACTACATGAGAATTTGAATCAGTTATGTTTCTATGAACAAGAATGATCTTCATAGTTGACAACATCCTAAAACTTCCAGCACTGTAAAGTAGCTCAAAGTAATAACATGCAACTAGATGCAACACTCAGTATTTTTTCTATTGTTTTCACATTTTCAATGTATTTTCTGACTTTGCCATATTGAAGGAAGGCTGAATCCATATGGAAGTAGTATGGATTAAAGACCTTCTTGTTCACAAACTGTTAGATATTTTATGTGCATTATTAACTTGGATCAGAGACCAGGTGGAAAAATTTACACTGTAAATTGAGGGAAATGATGTTTGGATAATTTTGGGGGGGTCTCAGTGTTAATAAGTGCCTCAATGAAAATTTATATTTGGAACTGATGGCTCCAAAGCCCCTGCTCTTCTATTTTAGTGTCAAGTATGTGACGTTTGAGTCAGGTATGGATTGTAGACCTTTGTGCAGATTGGATGACAGCCTCATGATTTGGACTAGGCTGACCTCCCTCTTCCATCATGCACACAGTGTGGATACGGTGCTCAAATAGCCTCATGGAGGCTTGCTGGTGTCAGTTTCAGGTCATCTCACATTTCCTGATCCATGCACGGATGAGTGAGAGGAAGGGAATTAGGAAAACAGAAGAGTGAAGCCTTTGGGTGAAGCCTGAGCTCACACTCCCTATTTTTCATAGTAAATGCTGGGACATCCAGAGAGATGGACAACCTCACCTCTGGGAGCTCCTTCCTCCTCATGGGCTTCTCTAACATCCGGGAGCTCCAGATCCTGCATGCTGCGCTCTTCCTGATGGCTTACCTGGCTGCCCTCCTTGGGAACCTCCTCATCATCACCCTCATCACCAAGGACCATGGGCTGCACACCCCCATGTACTTCTTCCTAAAGAACTTGTCCTTCCTGGATCTGTGCCTCATCTCCATCACTGTTCCCAAATCCATTAAAAACTCTCTGACAAATTTCATTCCCTGGGTGTGTTTCCCAGGTATTTTTCTTCTTCCTCTTTGCCACAACGGAAGTAGCCCTACTCACAGTCATGTCCTATGACCGCTATGTGGCCATCTGTCACCCACTCAGGTATGAGATCCTCATGAGCCGTGGAGTTTGTATGCAGATGGCAGCCTCCTCCTGGGTCAGTGGAGGTGTCAATGCAATCCTGCACACAGCGGCTACCTTCTCCGTACCCAGGTGTAGGTCTCCTGATGTTCACCAGTTCTCCTGTGACGTCCCACAGCTGCTGGCCCTGGCCTGCTCCTACAACATTGGGGAGCTAACGGTCATTGGGCTGAGCCTGCTGTTGGACTTTGTCTGCTTTGTGTTCATGGATATTTCTTACATTCACATCTTCTCCACTGTGCTGAGGATGCCTTCCAGAGCGGGCAGGTCCAAAGCCTTCTCCACGTGCCTGCCTCACCTCCTTGTGGTGACTCTATTCCTCTCTTCTGGCTTTTTTGCCTATTTACGGCCCCTGCCGCAATCTCCATCAACTCTGGACTTGATAGTTTCAGTATTCTATACTGTAGTGCCACCCACTGTGAACCCCCTCATCTACAGTCTGAGGAACAAGGATATGAAGGTGGCGCTGAGGAAGCTGCTGGTGAACAGGTGTCCTCCTTCCAGTTAGAAGGGTTGATCTCACAACATCACCCATCTTTTGCCCTCTGACTTAATCACCTGCACCTCTGGTAACATATTTGGCCATGATTTTGGACATTTACAGTAAGGAGCTGATGAGAATCAGGTCATACTCATTACAGTGACACTGAGAAGCATCTCTGTGCCCAGATCAAGTGGGTGGGGACTGAGGCCTCCGCTGGTGAGTGGACTGAGGTATGCTGGCCTTTTGCTTGTCATCCCAGTGGAGCTCATTGGTCTGTGACAAGTGGCACTGGACGGGATGGTGGGACATAGAGATAGAGAAGGCCTCTCCCAGGAAAAGTGTGGTGGTCCCTGGCAAGGGTGGGGTTTGGAACGCCATGTTGATGGTATAATTTATTACCATCCTAAAGGGACTGTGTTGGAGTTGACGGCTACAGAGACATAAGAATGTAGGAAATGGCCAAGCTAAAACGCCAGTTAAAACCCTTGATTTTATGTCTAGTGAAAGTTGCCCTCTTTGGTCTTCCAGCCCCGATCCATGCTGGTTTCTGCACAGTTGGTGTGGTTGCAGTCTCAAGAGAGGAGAAAGACATTAAAATTCAAATTTCCTATATACCAATACATATGCCTATAGAAATATCCAAAGGAGGCTTTGGGTCCAGGAAATAAAATCAACAAACCAGAGACTTCACAAGAGATGCGGTGAAGGATATCCCTTTTGAAAAGGGGGATATCTGGGCTTTTCTTTTAGGGATGAAGAGGCATGAATCTGTAGGGGAGGAAGGCAGACCAGAAAGACCAAAGTGCAAGCAGAGGCTGGAGGACAAGAAGGCCCACACAGCAGAGATGGGAGAGGAAGAGAGTCAAGTCCCCTGGGGGAACTGCAGGGAGCTTGTCTTCAAAGATTGCCAGGATTGCTGAGGGAAGAGGCTTGGGCGCCCCAGGTGCGGAGAGCACCATGGACCAGTTGCTGCCCTTAGGGAAAGCTCCACAGGCCTTTCAACCCTAGGTCGCAGAGATAGCCACCCAAGGGGAAGTCGGATGCTTGTCACCCCTGCTGGAACCTCCTCTCCGACCCGATGCCTGAGTGAGCACGCCTTCCTCCACTGGTCCAGAGATGGTCCGTGTGATTCTTCCTCCTCGGATCCCTTCACAGGGTCACTTTGTCGAGTCAGATGCCTCTGGGCACCGCCAGCCACTGCTTCTGGGCAGTTACTTCGGTTGTCATTTGACATTTCACAAAGCTTTTGACTTCCTCCTTAGACTGTGTTATTCTTGCAGTTCACCCACATCTGCAAAGTCCTGTGAGGTAGGCATTTGGCACCTGTTTCCGTAACAAGTAAATTATTAATGCACACGATCCACATCCTTTATGTTCACACAAAATTTTGTATTGCCTCTGTTTTAAAAGTTTTTAATGTCTTGTTCACGATGTCAATCTTGAGTGTATT
This sequence comes from Urocitellus parryii, assembly GCF_045843805.1. Taxonomy (NCBI): domain Eukaryota; kingdom Metazoa; phylum Chordata; class Mammalia; order Rodentia; family Sciuridae; genus Urocitellus; species Urocitellus parryii. The sequence continues at coordinate 160,731,941 of NC_135531.1, read as the reverse complement.
CTTGTGGAACAGAGTTTTGTTTTGTTTTTTTTTAAGATAGTGGGCAGTCTGAAAGTTTCAAATTCCTTCAAGAAAACAAGTCAAAACCTATACATTGCTAAAATTAAAATTGATTTAAAGTGCATTTACAGATTCAATTTAATTCTCAACAGACTGAGTCTAAAAATGTTCCTACAATTGCCATGAGCTGCCTTCTAATTTGTTCTGGGAGAAATGGGCCATGATAACCCTTCTGCAATAGCTCTAACCAAAGTACAAGTAGCTTTATCATGGGCAGCTGAATTTCCACAGGGACAATTAATCAAAAATTGATGGATATGTGAAATTCTATGACTAAAAAATTTGCACACATTTCTTTAAAGAATGCTTTGCATGATTGGCTCATTCTCAAGTGTTTGGTGTGTGTCACACAGATGTTAGCATTTGAGAGGATCCCCAGGACTCACAGATACCCATCATTTCTCATTTCTCCATGTATGACATTTTTCTTTTATAGTTGTGCCTCTTTTTCCTTCAAAACCAAGTAAACCTCAATTTTGTGTGTATTGAAATTGTCGGGGATTTGCACATTCAGGGTAGTTTTCCTAGAAACTTGTGAATAAGTTGCTATCTATGGAAAAAGACTTTGCAGATATGATTTAGGTAGAAGACCTTGAGATTGACCATCCTAGATGAAACAGATTGGCCCAAATTCTCTACATAAATCCTTCAAAGCAGCAAGTATTTCCCACCTGCAGTCTGAGAAGCACAGAGATGACAGCATAACCTACCAATACTACCCTTTGCAGAGAAGCAAGGAGCCCATGATCCAAGGAATGTGGAAAGCCTCTAGAAACTGGAGAATAAAAGAGTTTGTCTCCTGGGACATACAGAAAGGAAGGTAGCCCTACTGATACCAGTTTTGTTTTTTTTTTTTAAAAAAAACTATTCTAAAAGCCTTTTTCAGGACCATTGAGAGGTGTAAAGACTATCCCATCCAGGGAGCTAGATCAGGCCCAACTTTCAATAAGGGAGGATAAGTGAGGTTTATAGCCCAAGGGAGGTGGGCATGGAGCAGTTCTGTGCATAGAAAATTACTGGGATGAAATATCAGTGGTCGGGGGATTCTTGTTGGCCCAAGGGAAGATGATCTTTGCTTAAGACAGGCAGGGTGACAAGCTACCAAGGGCTGAGGATGAGAAATTTATATACACAATGGAATATTATTCAGCATTAAAAGAAAATAAAATCATGGCATTTGCAGGTAAATGGATGGAGGTGGAGACTATCATTCTAAGCGAAGTAAGCCAATCCCAAAAAACCAAAACCAAAGGCCACTCACTGATAAGTAGATGCTGAACCATATTGGGGAGGGGTGCATGAGAAAAATGGAGGAACTTTGACTGGGAAAAAGGGAGGGAGCATGAGGATGGGGCATTGGTGCAGGAAAGATGGCAGAATGAGATGGACATTATTACCCTAGGGACATGGATGACTGCACATATGGTACTACATTGTGTACAACCGGAAACATGAAAAGTTGTGCTGTAATTGTGTACAATGAATCAAAATGCATTCTGCTGCCATACATACTAATTAAAATAAATAAATTAATTAATTTTAAAAATGATGGTATTGGAGGAAAAAAATGGGGAAAAACTGAGGTGCAAGAGTACCATTGATTTTTAATATATAATAATATTTATAGTACTATTAATTTAAAAACCGATGCTTTGTTAGTGTAAGTTAATGTTGTGACCCTAATAATAAGCCAATATCTAACAATTCTAACCATTTGGATTTCTGACCAGATATGGAAAAAATAAAAATTCAAATCTCTGGGAAAAAAAAGAGTGAGAGGATAACAGGAGGGGTTGAGTTCTCTCTGTGTTTACTCAGCAGCAGAATTTTTAGGAAACCTGGGCTCTGCAGTTGTGCCAAGGATGGGCCCAGTCAAGGAAAGGGCCGTGGGAAGCGGACCAGAGACTGGTCAAAGAGATCACCTATGACATCCTCTTCACTGTTCAGAAGGGGGAACACACATCTTCTTTTTCTAAAGAAGATGGGCTGAAGATGTAATTCAGTGGTAGAGCGCTTGCCTAGCATACATGAGGCACTGGATTCGATCCTCAGCATCACATAAAAATAAAATAGACGTGTCCATATACAACTAAAAAATATTTTTTTAAAAAAAAGAGGAAAGACTTTCTTATTACAACAGCATAAGATCATTTATTTGGCCTCCTTTGGTTCATCAAGCATCTGGTGACCCATCTGTCAAGACTTGGCAGTAGAGGACATTTGCTGAATGTTATGTTTTAGAAATGAACTCTCCCCCCAAAGCTCATGTGCAAGGTAATGCAAGGAATTTCAGAGGTGAATGATTAGATTATGAGAGGTGCTACTTAACTGGTGGAATAATCCACTGATATGGATTACCTGCAGTAACTGTAGGCAGGTGGGGTGTGGCTGGAGGATGCGCCTTTGGGGTTTATATTTATATTTATATTCCTGGTGAGCAAAGCACACTTTCTCTTCTCTCTTCTCCCAGTTTCCTGAGGAAGTCACTGCCCAGGTCCTTTCATCTTTTCTCCCAGAGCCCCCTTGGCTTTCTCACCCCTTCCCCACAACCTCCTCACATGCTGTGAGGACCATATTCCCCATGTCCTAACCTCCTGGGAGTCCAGGAGTTCCCCAGAGGCAAAGGCTGCTTACTCACATGAGTGACTTTGAGATGGAGCAGGGGAGTGTGGCCCATGGACATCCTTGGGCCAGCTTTCCCAGGCTATGTTCCTGACACCATTTCCACCAAGACTGATGTTTGCCTGGTGAGCAGCAGGGGGCACTGTGGCTCTTCCCAAGGTCTGTGCACTGGGGCTGCTGCTGCTGTGCAACCCTCCCAAATCCCCAGGGCTGGAATGTGGGTGCCTGACTCTGCTGACAGGGACTCACCAGCTGTGCCTCTCTGGACTGGATAGTCTCCTGCTTACAGTTGTGCAAGGTCCCAGCAGCTGCTACTCCTTGACCTTCCCATGGGAAAGCTCTAGAACTAACCCATCAGCGCCCTGTATGTAGACACTCAGTCTCAGCATGGAGCAGAGATCACCAAGAGTGGGAATCAGTTGGCATGCCCAGTTCCTCTTCTTTCAGGTCACTGGGGAAGATGAGAAAGACTTCAGCCAAGCAGCCCTGCTCTGGGGCTCCAGGGGGCTGATTTCCCGATGGCCTGGACTCCTTCTTCCTGTGCTCCTCTTACACTGACAAGTAGGGACAGGCCTCAGAGACAGGGAGAGCCTCAGCCTGTGTCAGCCCCTCTGCCTCAGACCACCAAGCAGTTTACCTCTGGCCTCCATTCCATCACTCCTGAGTGTCTGTCTGCAGGTCCCTCCCCAGCCTGTGCTACCCATCACTCTGAAGTCTGCAGGTCCCTCCCCAGCCTGTGCTGGCTCATCACCCCTGAGGTCTGCAGTTCCCTCCCCAGCCTGTGCTGGCTCAGCCCTCCTCCCCCTCTGCATCCCCTGGAGTATGGGTCAGACTCCCCTGCACCTGAGCAGTGGCCTCAGTCCTGGTGACTGAAGGACATGAAGGTTCTTGAGAAAGCCACAGAGCCCTCCCAGGTACCTCTTCAACTACACACAAGCAGACAAGGCACTTCTCTGGATCCAAAGAAGTGCAGGTGAGCTCAGGTGTTGTGTCGACCTCTGGGCTCTAGATGGAGGATGAGGCCACTGTTTCTGTAGCCCTCCAAGCTGTGCTCCTAGGATGTCATGGTGCTCCAGAACCACGGGGAGTGGGACCAGCTGCCCTGCACTCTCCTGGTCTGCAGCAGGCAGCCCTCAGCAGGCTCTAAGGAGGTGATTTCTGTGACCTGGTTTCCTTGGCAGAGTAGATCTGATGACGTCACAGTCCTTTAGCTCAAAATGTGGACTGTTCTATCACCAGCACCTGCCTGATTTGAGACTTCACAGGCAGGAATTTCATCCTTGGAGATCAAAATCTCCCAAAGGACACTTTGGAGTAAAACAAAAAGAGGTGATTCCACCTACTCCTCAGTCAGCCTCGAGGAATAACCCCAAAAATTCTCTAAGTGCTTCAACTGGTTTTGGGGAAAAAATGTCAACATGATGAAAGAAACTAATTCCTAGAAATAAGCCACGAGCTAGTCAAAAATAAGGCTGTGTTCTCTCCAGTGTCGTTGGCACCTTTGTTGGGACCCACTTGGCTGTCCATGTGGGCTTGGTTCTGGAACTCAGTTCCACTGGTCTGTGTATCTGCTGTTTGGTTGGCTCTGCTGTCTGGAAATGAGAGATTGTGATATTTCCCACATTATTATTTTTTAATTGATTTTATTTTTTAATACACAACAGTGGAATGCATTACAATTCTTATTACACATATATACCATAATTTTTCATATCTCCATTTGTATATAAAGTATGTTGACACCCAATTCGTGACTTCATACATGTACTTTGGATAATGATGTCCATCACATTCCACCATCCTTGCTAATCCCTGGCCCCCCTCCCTTACTCTCCTACCCCTCTACCCTATCTAGAATTTATCAATTCCTCCCATGCTCCCCCTCCCTACCCCTCTATGAGTCAACCTCCTATATCAGAGAAAACATTCAGCATTTGTTTTTTTGGGGGGATTGGCTAACTTCATTTAGCATTATCTTCTCCAAAGCCATCCATTTACCTGCAAATACCATGATTTTATTCTCTTTTATTGCTGAGTAATATTCCATTGTGTATATATGCCATATTTTTTTTATCTGTTCATCTACTGAAGGGTATCTAGGTTGGTCCCACAGTTTAGCTATTGTGAATTGTGCTGCTATAAACATTGATGTGGCTGTGTCCCCTTTAAACCCAAATTGCTTTGGCTATTTGGGGTCTTTTTTGAGCTTGTATAGGAATCCTTTTTTCATATTCTGTGAAGAATGTAATTGAATACAATAAGAAATATTTAAGAAGAAAAAACTGGAAAAAAAAAAGAAAGTCTCAAACACGGAAAACTAACCAAACTCACTGAGAACAATGCAAGGAGTGTTAAATAAATGCAGAGGCTGCTGTGTCAGCACAGGGCGTGGCCCGGGAAGGTGGGGGGTCCCCCTTGAGTTTCTGAACCCTGCCTGGTCTGCAGCGTGACTGGGGAGCTCGTGCTGGACATGGAGTCCCCTGGGCTTCTGTGCCTGGGTCTTGTGCTCTGAGCTGGCCCAGACTGTCAGGACTGGCACCAGAACCGAACTCCTCGTCCCCACTCTGTGGCATGAGGGCAGTGCCCCGTCATGTTTTATTGCCAAGAGCAGAGTTTCTGCCCCATATCCGCCCTGCTGAGGGATGGGCTGAAGGCCCTGGTCCTGTGCTGCTGGGGAGGGTCTTGGAGAGGCAGGTTAGGCAGTGCCCCGTTCCTTGATCCCCAAGGAAGATGGGGAGTGGGTGGCTGGACTGTGCAAGGTCTGCTGAACCCCAGGGATTCGTGTCCATCCCAGCGGGGGTGAGGTGAGACCAGCTCACATTCCACTGATGCGACACAGCACACTGCTTGGAGCCTATTTATTTTGTGTTTATTTGAACAGAGTTATGTCCTATTTTTATTGTTTAGTTAATAGCTCATCATTTTCAAGTTCATTTTTTATTCATTTTTATGTTCCTAGTTGATTGTACCTTTCCATATCCACCTTGTGGGGGTGGGGGAGAAGAGGGAAGGGCCTTGGGAGTGACCCTTCCTGGGCCCACACCAGCATCCTGTCTGGTCTGTCCAAAGAAATTCCTCTCAGGACTGGAGACAGGAAGAAGAGGGTAGAAACCCAACCATGGAGAATGCACCCCTTAGGGGGTCAGCAGCTTGTCCCCAGGAGGCCTGAGACCTGGAGGGAAAGGGGCAAGGGGAAAAATCCCGGCCATGTGTGGATGACAGTCCCAACCTTGCCTGGACAGGGAGGAGTTCTTTATTTCATCCTTTTTGAAGGACAGGGTAGTGAGATGCTCATCATGAGCTTGTGACAAGGGGTAGGGCTGGAGGACAGGGTGGCCATTTCCCCACCCCAACCAGGAAGTGGGCCCCTCCCTGGCAACCCACAGCTGCCCTTGCTTGGTAATGCTGGTCAGCTGGCCACTTGACATTTGCACCTCCATTCCCCAGAATTGCCTGATGAAGACAATTTAAATAAGATGCAAAGATCAATGCAAAAATTGGCATATATAAATATATAGTTAAAACTGGAATTTGTCAAAAGCAGAATTAGAATTAAAGAATTAAAAGCTGTCATTCAAAACAGCCTTCTAATAAAGTTGTTTCAAAGCTGCTGATGGAAAAATAAATAAATAAATAGATAAATAAATAAATAGATAGATAGATAAATAAATAAATAAATAAATGCAGAGGCCTGCTAGTTTATGGTTCAGGACACTAAGTGTGGTCATGATAAGGATCCACAAAATGTGAGGCCCCCTGTTCCCCCACAGAGGTCCCTGCCCAGCTTTGCCAGCTCCATTGATGTGGACCTAGAGCTGAGTCCTCCCAGGTCCCAGGACCAGCCTTCTCAGGTCCTGCCTCCAGAAAGGAAGCACATCTCTGTCAGAGGGAGGAAGCTGGTGGTGGGGAGCCATGAGCTCATAGTGTCCCAGGGAGCGAGGCTGCCCTGCCTTCTAGTTACTTGGGGATGCCCCGTCTTGAGGACTTAGTGCCGATGCCTGATTCTGACAAGCTTCATCACTGAATATAAGACTTTGCACTGACTTCGGGAAATGGGGAGAAAATTTTCAAATCCTTTTTTTTTTCTACTGAGAAGGAAAAAAGGGAGCACAGAGGAGAGTGGGTGTTCAGGAGGCCCCAGTGGACCTCTTCTCTTGCAGGTAATTAGTTGCCAACCCCAAAATGCTGCAAAGACTTGAGAATGAAAAAAAGTGCCTTTTTATTTTTGGTAAATGACTTGAGTCATCCCTTAGCAGGTTTTAGTTGATTTCTAAATGCAAACCTCCACCTGCCATTTCTGTGTGGCAAGAAGACTGTCTTCTAGCTATCTGAAATGCATGATATATTCACCCCTGAGTGCAGCAGCCCAGAACTTACTCATTCTCTGTGTCTGGAACAGTGCACCCACTGCCCAACCTCTCTCCTCTGCCCCACCTCCCCCGCCTCTGCTCATCCTAGTTCTGCTCTCAACTTCTTCGAGATCAAGTGTTTCAGCTTTCAGATAGGAGTAGATCCAGAGGTCCTCGTGATCCTGTCTCTCTGTGCCTGGCTTATTGCACTTCACATCATGTCCTCCAAGTTCATCCTGTGGTCACATATGGGAGGGCCTCCACCTGTGACTGTGAGGCTGAGTGGGAATGTGGCTCAGTGGGGATGTGGCTCAGTGGGGATTGTTTTTGCCAGTTATGTTGTAAATTTCCACTCAGAATGACATGGGAATTGAAGTTTTTTGTCATTTGGGGGGCACAGTTACCAAAAGAAAATTCTTCTTTTGCAGGAAGACATGGTACATTTTTAGAAACAATTTGTTTTCTCAATAGGCAATCGTGTTTCATATTTCATATCTGATATGTACTTGCAAGAGTCTCACTTTCTTTATAAAAACAAATCTGAGTTTCAGAGAGAAAGGATAATGAAGAACATAAGAAGGAGAATTAGAATTTGAACTTAGATAATTTAACATCCTGTACCTTTTTTTTTTTTGAAACCTTAGTGTGTAATTAAACCCCGTGTGTGCTGACACCATGTGCCATTCAATCATTTATTCAGAAGTTGTCTATTTAGCCTTATATGAATACTTGAGCATAGGCATTATGTACTCAGTTTACTACATTTTTCTATACATCTGGCAGGTTTAAAGCCCATTCTACGTGCACATGAAACTTTTATTTACTGTAGAGTTGTTTCCTAATTGTTTATCTCTGCATACACCAATAGCTTCAAAGTTTAAAGAAATATGTGTCTGAAATATTAGCATCAAATTAGCCTTCTGACTCTGAGACTATTCCATTTCCTCTGGAGTGCCCTGCCTCCAGAGACGGGGCTGCGTGGAGGCCAGGGGCAAGAGTAGAATATAACAGAGAAGAGCATTTGGCTAGTAGTTGTAGAGCTCCTGTCCAAGATTCTCTTTGCTTCCAACTTGGTCAAGATGCTCAAGTGTCTGAAGATCAGTTGCTCTGAAACCAATATGCAGCACTTTAATACAAGGTCCAGTGATCAATCTTCATATTTACAGCCAATGATTGTTCACAAGGCATCAAGAACTCATTGCTTAAAAAGCACCAACTTCTCCATGAACTGTGCTGGGAAAACTGGATATTCACCTGCTCAAGACTGAATTGGGGTCCTTGGGTAGAAATTCAACTTGAAATGGGATGAAGACTTAAACATAAGACAACCAACCACAAAATTAGTAAAAAAAAAAAAAAAAAAGTGTAAGAGAAATACTCCAAGGAATTAGTTTTGGTGGTTTTTCAGGGGGAGTTGAGAAAGAGGATTTAATTCAAAAGCAAAGGCAGGACTAAAAACAAGAAAGAAACCAAAGAAATTGTATAGAATTTTAAAACTTCTGCATATGAAAAGAAACAACGTGGTGAAAAGACACTACAGAGAGGGAGAGCATATTTAAGACAAGGCCTCGGCCCAAGATGGTGGGGGTGGTAGTGCTGTGGGCCTTTGATGGGACCCAGCTGGGCTCCTGGGAGTACAAGGAACAGGTCCTTGGAGACTGTGAACCTCCTCTCTCTGTCTCTGCTGTGGTTCAAGACAAGACCATCCACACTCCTATTTGATAGCCCTCCTTGACAGCTCTTACCAGGAGCCAAACAAATGCAGCCAACTGACCTTGGGCTTTGTTCCTTGTAACTGTGGGTTGTAAGAGCCTTGTCCCTTCATAAGCTACTGTCGAGGTGTTTTGTATTGTAGTAATTCCAGGTTGGCCGACCCAGTTCAGACCCAAAATACACAATCATGGAAAACAATGACTCACTTGAAGTGTGGGCTGAACAGGGATCAGGAGTCCAAGTCTATATGTTGAGTTCAGGGTCAGAGGTGTTGGGCAGGTGGCTTTGCTCCACCTGTTCTGTATCACCAGGTATTTCAGCATGGAATCCGAGGCCCTGCCTTATGTTGCTGCATTTGAAAGGGCAAGTCAGCAGCTCAAAGTCCCCTAGCTCCTTGGTTTCATTTTCCATCATGGGCAGAGTGGCCTCCAGCTCTCCCTCTGACGGTCCTGTCATCAGTGCCGCTGCAGAGGTGTGGCGTGAGCCAGACACCAGGGCTGCTGGTGCACATGCAAGGATGGGGTCCGACTCTCAGACAGAGGCACCTCTTGGGATGCAGCTCTGGAAAGCAGGCCTCAGGACCCTCCTGCTCTCACTCCTGCTTACCTGGCCAGGTGCAGGTGAGTGGCAAGGGGGACATATGTTCTGTGCTTTGTCCTGGACAGCAGCCTGGAAAGAACTGTATTCAACAGGACATGGCCAGGGCTTCAGTGCTCATGTCCTCTCCCTGACACTCAGGAACTCATCTCCGTCTGTCTTTTCTGTTTTCCTGTGCCTTCCACCTTTTCTGCTTTTCTTTAATTTTAATTTTCAACTGGCACATCATAGCCATATGTCTTTATGAGGCACATTGCAATGATGTAATAGAGGTATGTGAACGTGATTAGCAAACTCTGATGCTTAGCATATTCTTTACCTCAAACATCACTTCTTCATGGTGACAGCATGCAGAGCATCTTTTCTAGCAGTCTTGACACAGACCCTCAACACTTCTCACGTACTCCCCCCACTGGGCAGCAGAACACAGAACTCACTCTCCCTAATTCGTGCTTGCCTGGCAGTGTCTCCCTGTCACTTGGTCCCCACAGTCCCCAGGGCTCTGCTGAAGCCACACTGCTTTGCACTGCCCAGGGACCATCTCCTCACACCCCTCAGAGAGTGCCACTCTGTGGGGTCCATGGTCCTGTGCCTGGCTTTCCTCACTTAGGGGAACGCCCAGATTCATCCTGCGCCTACACGGCAGGATCCCCTTACCTCACTGTGGAGCCCTGTCTCTGTATACACACACCACAGTTGCTGTCTGTGTCTACTTATTGATGGAGACTGAGGCTGGTCCCATGTCTAGGCCATTGGGAGTCGTGCAGCCATAAACACAGGAGCAGGCTGCCCCTCCACCATGCTGCTTTCCTCTCCTTTGGTTGTGTAGCTGGCATCAGGATTGCTGGATAGGAGGGACAGGATCTCACTAAATTGCCCTGGCTGGTCTGGAACTGCCATCCTCCTGCTTCAGCTGCTAAGTAGCTGGAATTACAAGCAAGCGCCATTGCACCTGGCTGAGTTCATGTCTTAAATGTGAATTCATGCCAGGTGTGGTGGCGCCCACCTGTGATTCCAGCAACTTGGGAGGATCACAAGTTCAACCATCCCTAGCAACTTATTGAGACCCTAAGCAACTTAGCGAGACCCTGTCTCAAAATAAAATATAAAAAGTGGGGGGAAGTTGCACAGAGGATAATCACCCTTGGGTTCAACCCCTGCTAACAAGAACAATCAAACAAAAGTATCCCGTTCAATATAAAAACTGAACATTCACAAAAGTTGTGTGGAAGTTGGATCAATTGAGGTCACATGCAATGGGCAATGTCAACATAACTTAAAAAATATTCAACTTAAATAGAAAATTAAATAAGAAGGTGAAATATGGTACATCTTACCAGAGAAAATCCATGTTGATTTTAATGAAATACATGCTATCGAATACCAAGATGAATTTCATTCATTGCTAGCAAATGAGAAAGACAATTATAAACAAGAAAATTAACTTTGTAATAAATTTATTTCTAGTTGATACCTGGTTATTTTGTGGTGTTAAATATTTTTAAATGTATAGGTCCCTGCATAGTGAAGTGGCTAAATTAAGCTAATTAACATAAGAATTAACCCACGTGCTCATTACATTGTGAGTGTGCGGTTATTGCTGTTAAATGGACTCAGCGGTCGTACAGTGGATCTCTTGTGCTGATTTCTCCTGGGCAACCAAAGCTGCCTCCTTTGACCGACACCTCCCAGCCTCCGAGCCCAGCCTCTGGAGACCCATGTTCTACTCTGGGTCTTCATGGGCTCCCCTTCTTTATGGTCCACAGGTGAGTGAGAATCTGTGGCATCTTTCTTTTAGGTTCTGGATTATTTTACTTGCGATAATGTCTTCCAGGTTATCCGTGTTGTTTGGGAATGAAACAATTTCCTTTCTAAAAGACAAGACTTAGTTGTCCCTTGTGTGTCTACACCATATTTTAACCTGGTCATTCACAGATGGGCACTGAGGTTGAGTGCACTGTGGACCCTGGGGGACTTCAGTGATTGAGGACTTCAGGTATCCATCTGACACATGGCTTTGCTGTCCCTGGCTATTGTTCTGTGCTTTGTCCTGGTAGCAGGAGTGCAGAATCACGTGACAGGTCCAGTTCTAATTTTCTGGGCACTTTGTCTTGTTATCAAGTAGCTGTGCCAGCTCAGAACCCCCTACAGTTTACCAGAGCCCATCTCCCCCGGCCTCACCAGCACCCACCTCCTGCCCTTCTGAGGACAGCCCTTTGACAGGCCAAGGTGCCTTGTGTTCAAGCATGCGTTTCCTGGATCACTGTGGGTGTCGAGCAGCTTCCTAAACCTGTCAGCCCTGCCAAGAGCTTCCTCTGAGATGCTTGTTCAGGTCCTGTTCTAACTTCACATTGGGTTGTGTCCTTGCATGCTATCGACTTGAGTGGCTGTTCCTTTATTATGTCACCCCTTACTAGATGTGTAGTTTTCAGGTTGCCTCCTTCCCACGGGCTCTCCGTTCCCTCTGTTGACTTCTGTCCTGGGCAGAATCCTTTTATGTGATGCAACCTCATTTTGCTTTTGTCCTCTGTGCCTGGGGTCCTGTGCTGGAAATCAGTACCCAGGGGAGTGTTGGGGAGCAACACTGTAAGTGTCCCTCTTCTGTTTCACAGTGTTAAGTTTTATGTCTCTTTATGGTCTGCTTGGGTTGATTTCTGCATGTGGTTGAAATAAAGGTCCAGTTCTGTTCTTCTGCTTGTGGATATAGTTGCTTTTGAAGAGACTGACTTTCCTCATGATGTGTTGTTGGAAGCTTTGTGGAAACTCAATGGTCTGTGACCCTGTGGAGTACTTCAACTTAGATTCTGTCCCACGGATCAGCCTTTGTGGTTTTGTACCAGTGCTATGCTGTGGTGTCAACTTTAGCTTGATAATATATTTTGAAATCAGGCTCTGTGGTCCCACTAACTTTCTTCTTTTTTGCTCATAATAAATTGGCTCCTTGGGGTCTTTTGCACTTTTATGTGAATTGACATATCTTTCTCTTCATTTTTGTGGAAAGTGACATTGAAGTTTCCATAGTGGCTGCATTGACTCTGTGGATCACTCTGGGAACTATGGTCATTTTAAGAGTATTTTCCAATGGATGGCCTAGGGACCATAGTGTGATGAGAAATAAAGTCAAACTCAGAAGGTGAAGGGTCATGTTTCCTCTCACAGGCTGAAGCTAGAGAGGAAAGGGGAAAGAAAGGTGGGGGTGGATCTCCTAAAACTCTAAGGAACAGCAATAGAGGAAAGGGACCAAGGAGGGGGAGGGAGGGGGAGTTCTGGGGAGTGATATTGGCCATACTGTGTTGTCATATTGTGTGCACATATGAACATGAACCAACACGTCCCATCAGTGTGTACAACTACAGTGCACCAATAAAAACTGTGGGAAAAGAAAAAGAATTGATACAACAAAAAATATTTTCTAATCCATGGCCACAGGATATTTTTTAAAGAGTTTTATGGCTATGCATATTAGCTGGGTTCATCCTAACAAGCTCATGCATGCATGGAAATGAATTTTGGTTCATGATCCCACCTTTTCCCTCCCACCCTCCCATTCTCCTTCCTGTACTCTACTAGACTTCCTTTAGCTTGTCTATTAATTTATATTTGATTTGGTTTTCATGTCTTCCTATCCTTCTCTCCCTCTTTTCTTTATTTACTGTAGCTTCCACATATGAGAGAAAACACTCCACATCTGAGTCTCTGAGTCGGGCTTCACTAAGTTCACTTAGCATATTCTTCATTTCCATCCATTTACTAGCAAATGGCCTAATTTCATTCTTTCAGTGACTGAGCAGAACTCCATTGTGTGTACATACCACAATGTCTCAATCTATTCATCTATTGATGGGTATCTATGTTGATTCCATAATTTACTATTGTGAATTGTGTTGCTATAAACATTGATATATTTTATTTATGTATGAATTTGTTGTTCAATTTCCTTCATCATTGTTTGTAGTTTTCATTATGTACATATTTCACCTTTTTGACAAATTCACCCCTAAGAATTTTATTGTGATTTTTATGCTACTGAAACTAAGATTGCTTTCTTTATCTATTTTTTCAGGCAGCTTGCTGTTGAAAGTCTGTGTGGGAATGCACACAGTGCTACTTGGCTCACATTGCATTAGCTGTTGTAAACTCTGACTAGTTTATGGGAAATTCCAAACCAATATGACATGTGCCAAGTGTTTCACATATGGCTAGGTGTCTCCCCAAGCTCTTGTTGATCCAGAAACAGTTTGGCAGTTCAGCGACCCCTGGACTGTGAGCCTCCTAAACTATGTGATGACCATGTCCTGGCCCCGTCAATGCTGCTCTTACAGGGTGGCATGTCTAGTCCTCTTCTGGGGGTGCTGAATGACCATGGCACAGCCCAGGTTCCATGCAGACTCAAGTTAAGTATGTCATAGAAGTGTCCCCTACAGTAACAGGCAAGGTGTGTCCTGCACCTATCCCCATGTACCTTGCCCAGGTCAGAGGCCTCTGCCTTTTATGGATTAACTATCACAGTGTCCAGGTGACAGTCACGTAGGAAGCTGAGCAGCCTGGGGAATTCACAGGAGACGTGGATTTGGGCACATAGCAATTCCTTGGGGAATGGAATGGGGGACTTCCTGGCTCAGGGTGCTGAGGGACCTCAGTCCCAAGGCAGGGTACTCGGTCAGCATGACCATATCAGGGGCTTTCAGGGGTGCTGTGCCTTGTGCTGCTTCTCAGGCCCTGAGCTCTGTGTGCAGCCTGTGGAGTGCTTAGTGCTGTTCTCCTACCTGCACTGGCTGTTTCCTTCCTAGGCCTCAGCACAACCTGCAGACTGGGGTCCCCACTCCTGGATCAAGCATCTCCTCCAAGTCTGTAAGGCAGGTTCTGCAGGTGTGGAATCCAGGTCTCCTGTCCTTCATTCTCGTTAGATGCTTCCTGAAGTACTGAACACCTTAATGCCACCAAGACGGTCTCACCTTGCTCACTAAGAAGAAAAGACATCAGCTATTTAGAAAGAATAAATTTCATGTTAATAACAGGAGCTTCCGCTCATTTTTATAAGAAAGGGTTCATGTTTTAAAAAATGGAGGCTGAAAGTTGAGAGTTGGCACTTGATGTGCAAGGGGGTTATCTGCACACAAAAGGCCATAAAGAAAAATATGATACTTACATAAAAATCATATAACAGGGAAATAATTAAAAATGAAATATCCAACAATCTCAAAACTTCTCTTTAATGCCATAGAAAAGTATTCAGAGAGCAGTGAGCCTCTCAGACCACAGACCAGTTTCACTGACTGTAACATAATTAACTCTCTGACACAAGAGCAATTCAGAAAGAAGCCTGTCCACTGATTTAGTCCAGCCAACGTGGTGCAGTAATCTCACATTCTCCAACAGGAAGGCCCCTTGTCCTAAGTCAGGGTGTGTGACAGCACCACGTCCCACATCTTGTTCATCTCAAGTTCCTTGGCCAGCGGCTGTCCCCTGTGCTTGCTGACTACAGAGTTGCTCCTAACTCCCTGACAGTCAAGGACCAGGCTGAAAGGTGACAGAGACAAGGGTGCAGCCTCCCTCCCTGCCCACACCGCAAGGACACCCTCCAGGTCCCCATGCTGTCAAAGTCCAGGAGGCTGAGGCAGTTTTTAAAAAAAATCACACCTGCCAAAGAGAAAGAGAAAGGGTTTACATTTCCAGAATTCTTCAAGCGATGCTCTGAGGAAAGGGAGGGAGGAAAGGACACTTTTGATTTTGCCACCAGGCAGATCAAACATTGTCTGAATACTTACATTTACATTTATCTTTTCACTTTTCATAATTCCTAACCTTAGATATAAGCTGTGGCAATGTCTTAGACTCTTTTTGTAAAGATGCTCTCATGCCTGTTTTCTAAAATGCAATAGCATTGTACATAGTGTTCCCTTTATTCGTCACACAAAATCATGGCATTTAGTTGTTTCACAGTACACATCGTTGTATGTACTATGTATTGTATATTGAGTAATCCAAGGTTTAAACACAGACCTTCAGATTGCTGGTGCTAGAACACTCTCTGAGCCTGGGTCATGACAATTGGGGACAAGTCCCTCATGCACTCATTGACTCAGTTTATGCCAATGTAAAATGAGGACCACACTCTGTAACTTTGCAGGTTCTGTTAGACCAAAATTGATGCACACAGATTTTAATTCAGTTCTTAGCCCCTGGGAAAGCACACCTGAAGGACCAGGTCTTTGCACCCACCCTCACATCCTGCGTTACCTCCTGAACTCACCTTGCCTTCCAGCGTCCCCTGCTCACTAGCTGGCCATGGCTCGGTGTGTCCATGAGCTGATCTTCTGCTCTCATCACACAGTCGCAGCCCTGCCTGCCAGCTCTTGGCCATGACGCTTTATCTTCCTGATTTCCAGGACAATTCCACGTGATGGGACCTCGGTCACCAGTCATCGCAGTAGTGGGAGCAGGGGCCGAGTTCCCCTGCCACCTCAGCCCCTCCACAGATGCCCAGCACATGGAAGTCAGGTGGTTCCATGGCAACCACTCGGGCCTGGTGCACTACTACAGGGACTCCAAGGACTACCTGGAGCAGCAGCAGCCAGAGTACCACGGGAGGACCGAGCTCCTGAGGGAGAACATCACCAGAGGGCAGGTGGCCCTGAGGATCCACCCCATCCGCCCTGCAGATGAAGGGGACTACAGGTGTTTATTTGTAAGCTCCACCTACCACAATGAAGCACGGTTCCACGTGGAGGTCACAGGTGAGCCTGTCGAACAGAAGCTCTGATTGAGTTTTTATTGATATTCTGTTTTATCAAGAGCCAGATTGATGCCATCGTGTATGAACAGAGTTGGTCAAAGCTACACAAATGCTAGATATGATGCCAAGAAAGGTAGAGATGTGAGGCTCTATTTTTGTCTTTCTTATGTTTTAATAGGAATCTATTTGCATCTCCGCATGGTCAACATAATTCCAGGGAGGGAAGTGGAGGGATTCTAGTGTGCCTCATTTCTGATGGGTCCCAGAAGCCCACAGCCTGGGCTTTCAAACCCCACAAGGAGCCAGATAGAGGGAGAGAGACTCCACAACCCACCATCAGGCCTGAGTTCAGTGCACTTCACTTCCATGCACATCCAGCACAATCCTGGGTGATCTAATGTGGTGCTGCCCACCCTTGCCTTCTGGTTTACTTGGGCCCTGCTTAAGTTCATGCCTTTCTGTATTGCTCCTGCTCAGATATGAACCCCAGGAAAATACCTGTCCTGCCAGGTGAAGGAGGAAGGAAGGGTCCAGCTTCAGTGAGAGGCTGAGCCTGAATTAGCCCCCTTCACACACATCTTAAGGCCTCAGAAAGAGTTTTTGTATCTCCCTCCTCATAGGGGGCCTCATGATAAACCAGCCGCCACCATCAGAGGGCGTTGAGCATACTGAGCTTCTGAAGCCAGGGCAGGTTGGACCTGCTCATCTCCTGTATCAAACAGGGGTCAGCCCCGATGCTCCACTCCCACGTCTTCCCCAAGTCAGGGCAAGTGCAACTGAGCTTTCCACTCAAGCACAAAGAGCAGGTAGAATGCTGAGGAAAACAGGTGGAACTCATGTCAGCCTCCCCTAGGGCACTGTTGGCATGGAGCACTAGCTATAGCAATGAGTTCCACTGGGCTCCTTATCATGCTCTGGGTCTCCACTGTGCCCAAAGGGGGTTACTGACTTCCTCGTGTTCTCTGCGGGTGGAGTGCTTGGTATTTCAGTAGGTATAGAGTTTAGGATGCAACTTTCGCAGCACGCACATGGTGAAGCCAGAATTCATGAAGGGCCAGGCCTTCCCAAATTATCACAGGCCTTCAGGGCCATCACGGTATAAATACTGGAATAGTAAGTGACAAAATGTGTTTCTAAACATGAGATGCTTCTCCAAAGAAAGGCTTCTCTGTTGCCTACTTGAGGCAGCGACCCTTGGCACACCTCCAGGCAGGCTGCAGTTTCCCTCATGTCCTGGTGATGACAGTGGGAACCATCACTCTGAGAACATGCTGTTCTCTTTACTTAAGCCAGGAAAATGAAATAGCCTGTTTCTTCACCTCCTCCCAGTGAGCATGTCCTTTAGCCTGTCTAGACCAGGTGTTCTGGGTTGAGCCTCTGGGTCACACCCACTGGACTCCACACCATGCAGCGTGGTGGTGGCTGCTGTGCCAGGTTAGGAGGCCTCACCAGAGCCCAGCTCCAGGTGAACCGCAGGTCCTTGGATTGAGCCTGTGGCCCTCTTCTCCAGAAGGCCTCAGTGTCCTGTGGTGGTCTATGTTGTGTGGTTTCTGGCTCACATATCTTCACCTGCTCCTCTCTCCTAGAGGAGTGAAGTTTGGTTCAAGGTCAGAAATCAGTGCCTGCTGGAGATGTCATCCATTTGGGCAGCCCCAGTGTACTGTGTGTCTTAGAGAAAAGGTTCTCCCACACCTTGAGTTTAGTGAGACCCCACGCGGTCCCCCATCTTTAACCATCAGTGGGTGCTGCAGGTGCAAATCTTTGCAGAACCCCAGCCTTCAGTGAATTCTGAAGCTGAGTTCTTAAAGCCAAGGCTCATCCCTATCCCACTCCCCAGCCAGCTTCACAGGAGCACAGATCCATTGACTAACATCTTGGGGGAGCCGCAGGCAGATGTTGAAATTCTCCTCTAGGAGAGAGGAAATACCACTTAAAGCCTTGGTGTCAAGTCATATCCTCAGTCTCTTTGCACTAGCAAAAACCATGGGTTTCCCCCCAGGATGGTCTCAGAGTTAATATCTCAGATTCTCAAAATAGGTAACACAGGGGACAGTGGCCTGACTCAGAGCACCACCTTACTCTCTTATCCCCAGAAAATCTGGCACCTTGTCGCCATGTTTCTACAAAGTCCTGCTAACTGAGCTCTGTATTTTTAGAATATATGAAACACAAGCCCATCTTTATTGAACTCATGAGGACACAGCCAGTGATGAGACACAAAGGGACATGTTTTCAAGTGGAAGGGCCAGGAGGGACAAGTGGAAACTACCCTCTGTTTCCTTCACTGAGCAGCCCTGTATGCTGAGCTGTATGTTCTTATCATAGAGCCCCAGCTACTCCCTGGCTTCTCCAGCCCCTGCACTGAGAGTGTCACCCATGTCCTAGGGAAAGGGAGCTGCTGTCTGGAGAGCTGAAGCCACTGGCTCTGCTGTGCTGCTCCATGTCAGCACAGGAAATGGGGCCGCTGGGCCGAGCAGGCGTTCCCCACTGCTTCTCAAAGCCCTCAGCTTCTGAAATGACCCTTTCCTGTTCAGACACTGAGGTCTCTGCTGTGCAGGACACCATGGGCTTGAACATTCAATCTTCACTCCGGATGCTTGTTTAGGGCCCAATTAGCAAGGCCTCAGGAGGTGACATGAGAGAGTCATCAATAGACTCTCAGGGCTTCCATTAACAAATCACCACAAAGGTGCTTTCTTGAAACAAGAGAAGTTGTTTATTTATCTAGATTTATTCACATTTCTGGAGGCCCCAAGGCCCCTGGGGAGAGCTTCCCTTTCTGATCCAGCTTTTGGTAGCCCAGCTGTCCCTGGGCTTATAGCTTCACCACCCAATCTCCAACTCCACATCTGCATGGCTAATGTCCCTGTGTCCCTCGGTCTAACTTTTTTCTCTTGGTAAAAAGTTGCCATTCATATGGGATCAGGACCAACCATAATCCAACTCAACCTAGTCTTTACCAATTATCTGAAAAGATCGTATTACCAAAGAATGTCACATTCACAGGTATTAGGGTGAGGACTTGACCATGTCTTTATAGGAAACCGAACTTAACCCACAACAGGCGGGTTGGCCCCAGTACATTTGTTTGTATCTTATTATTTCTGTTAGCTAAGATTGTGATTATTCACTAACCTGCAAACGAGCGTCCTATAGCAGAGCTTCCTACCTCAAGTTCAGGGGTGTTGGGCACAGGTCTGCCACAGCAGCTGACCTGTGAGGTTCCACAGTCCATTGTTGACCTTGCACCCACCATGGCATGGACTCCTTCTTCACCACCAGGGATGAATCCCAGTCTCCCTGCACTGCAGCCACAGCTAGGCTTACCTTGCCCAGGTCTGCATGGTCCAGAGTGGCGACTGCTGGGTGCAAACTGCTTTTCACATTTAAACCTAATTGACACTAAGTGACAGGCAAGTCCGTGCCACAGTTTAGCCAGGCACGTAGTGCTCCGCAGCCTGTGCAGCAAGGGATGGCCATGCTGATGGAGGGCCCCGACCATGTCCAGGAACACAGTGGTGAGCTCCTCTGAGAAGGGCCAGGATGGAGGCCTGGAGGCCAGATGTGGGCTCCCACTGGGTCCTCAGCACCACCAAGGGCAGCTCCACAGGCAGCTCTTGGATTGATAACATGTTTGGTGTCCAGTTTTCAAAATAACCAGATAAAATGATTAGTATGGCTTCAAAGGGTGGAGAGGAAAATAAAAAAGACAATAGGGACTCGTATGTTAAATGTTGACATGGGTGATTTACTTTATTCCCTCTAAAGTCTTTTGTGGTCAGTATTTATTCATTGATTGATAGATTGATTAGTTTTAGTCCCACTCCCAGTTTACAAAGATGACCAGCAGACGTAAGTTCACACCACTTGAAGTGGCTCAGAACTTGAAGAAGCTGTGTCTGCCTCTTCACTTTCCAGGCTCGGGGTCAACCCCTCATATTCATGTTGAAACTGACAATGCTGATGGCCTGAAGCTGACCTGCACATCCACAGGATGGTATCCAGAGCCCGAGGTACACTGGGAGGACTCTCTGCAGCAGCACCTGACTCCAGCCTCAGAAACCAAGAGGACAGATGGAGACGGCTTGTTTGAAGTTCAAACCTCCATCATGGTGGACAAGAGCTTGAGTGCAAATGTGTCCTGCTTCATAAGGAACCCCGCCCTCAGCTCTCAGAAGGGAGTGTGTGTCTCCTTAGCAGGTCAGTGCCCTCTGCATCATATTCTTGAGATCTGGCCATTGAGAGAGAGGGTGTGGCTAGCAAAGGCCCGCCATGGACAACCCAGAAGGATGCAGCCATCCACCAGTTTGCAACTCCTCCTACCCAGAGAGCTAGGAAAACATGTCTTCTGTCCTGTTTTATAATTCTCTCCATGGCAAAGAAATGACATTAGTTTATTTTACAAGAATATGAATGCCTGCATGTGTGAACGCATTCAGAGAGTAAGGGAGCATTGTAGGACACTGCCAGTTCTCTCCTCTGACCATCCAGCCCACTGCCCATGGAAACCACTGCCAACAAGTGCAGTGCAGTTGACATTGATGAATTGAGGGAATCCTCTCCATGTCGTTTTCCAGCTTTGCAGATTTGGGTGAGACTGACCTTCCTGTTCCCAGTGCCCAGGTGTTAGGGAGCAGGAATGAGAGGGTCTCCCCTTAGAGTGTTTTGAGGTTAGCTGATGCAGTCATGCCACTGGCACAGAAAGACCCCATAGGCTCTACACCCTCCCACAGCGACTGTGCAGGCATGAAGTCTGCCCAGATGGTTCAGTGCACAGTCCTTTAATAGGAAATGTCTGGATTTGAGGTCTGCAAGTCTGCAGAGGTGCTCCTGACACCCCATCTGCTTTGGCTCCTGCAGGGTCACCTTTTGCTACTTCCTCTCTGCCCACCTGCAGGTCCACAGCAGGTCTCTGGACATTCACCCTCCTGTTCCATCCTCCTCCCTGTACCCAGCTGGATGCCACACCTGCATCCAGACATTAGCATCGTCCCCTCTGGGACGCCATGCCTGAGGCATTTGAACCAAGTTTCCCACTCGGTGTGCGTGACTTTGGTTATGCTCTTCATCGTGGGAGGGTAAGCCCCTGAAGACACTGGGCTTATTTCATATTCCTCCTCCTTATTCCTCTTTCGTATTCCTCCTTCTTAGAACAGTACTAAGGAAGGACTTTGGGTCAACACTCTTTTGTGCCTTAGTCTGGGAAGTCACATTTGTTTGAAAAGTTGGAATCATGAAGAAGACAAGCACTAATGTCAGAGGAGTATTTACTTTTTTAAAAAAGTATTAATCTTAATAACATAAGCTCAGAGGAGAGCAAAGGGATGGAGCCTCCTTATCAGTGGAGAAAGGAATAGACATTTAATAGGAAATGATGAGCTGGGATTACAGCAGCAAAAATTATAGTAATACAGAGTTTTTGAAAACGAAAATGTAGAAGATAAAACAGAAAAAGAATATAGTTCTTCATATTTATGTTGGAAGCAATTACTATATAAGTAATAATTTCCCAATTGATTCATTTATAAGCCTTTTGCTAAGATTTTTGGATCAAAGTAATCCATCAACAATAGTGTCCTAAGGCCTGTTTTGAACAAATCTTATTAAGTAAAAGGTGTTGGCAGTAAAGGTCCCCTATGTAAGGTACGATAGGTGACATCAATATGCACATGCATTGTGAAGTATTGCCTTAATCAAGCTAATTAACATTCATCAACTCACATATTTATTACATTTGGTATGTAGTTAGTGATGTACTCTCTTACACAATTCCAAGTATACAGTGCTTTATAGTTAAATATAGTCCTTCAATGAGTGACCTTGATGCCTCTCTTGAACCAACCCATTGTTAAAATATTTGCCCAATAGTCACTTTGAACTGCTGGCCATGGCCATTCCAGAAGAGGCCCTGAGGGAAAGTAGAATTCTGTTTCTAGAACCTTGAACAGGAAACCTGTTTGCCAAAACATCACAACCTCTCCTTGATCCTAGAGAAGCTCCCAGGACTCTTCTGCACTATTACTAGGATCACAAATACATATATGTAAAAGTTAATTGCATAGAGAGGCCTCATGACAAAGTCCCTTAGGAATGACCTAGTAGGGGGGAGAAGTGGACAGAAGGAGAAACGTGGTACTTTTGAAGAGATTACTTATTAAAACATAATTACAAGTCACAAATACAGAGATGCTAATGTTAGTTAAATAATAATGGAAAGGTGGTCAATGGGGAAGAAGTCAGAAAGAAGGAATTGGTCTGGGTTTTCTGTTGTCCAGTAGAGTGACGATAGATGATGATGAAGTACACCACAGTTTTAAAAAGCTAGCAGAAAGGTTTTTGTATGTTTTCACCAAGAAGAAATACTATTTGAAGAGAGATGAATGTTAACCCAGTTTGAACACTATACACTGCATATGGGTATCAAAACTTCATATGGCACCCCATAGATATGTAGAATTTTGTGTTGATTGTAAGAAATGTTCTTAGTACCTAGGTAGCTGATGAATTGGTTTTGTATCTTCACTGTGTTTAAAATGTCTTAACAATTTTTAAAATAAATCCTCTGTGTCTCCATTCCTCTGGAGTTGCAGGGCAGCAGGAGTCTCTTCAGGGTCCCTGTTTCCTTGGATTACCAGGAGAGGGGCCCGGACTGGGAAATTGGGCCCTTCCTGACAGTGTCCCCAGAAGGACACGTGGTCCAGGAACCCTGAGAGAGTGTCCTGTTTTGCAGAGGGCTTGTTCCCCAGCTCCTGCACCTGGATGGTGGTGTTGGCTGTGCTCATCTCTGTCCTGGTCCTCGCTGCAGCCATCTGTGCTGTGTTCCTGCTTGCCAGGAAAGACAAAGGTGAGTGGGGACAGACTGAAGGACTGCTGTGCAAGAAAGTCAGAAGTGGATGAGGGGCAGTCTTCAGAATTAAAACTGAGAAAGAATAACCTGAACAGGAAACAGAATTCACCTTCACCTTCTGGCCTGCGTCTTTCTCAGTTGACAGGTTTCCTGGTTGAGGCAGCCACCTCGTCACGAGAAGTATGTGTGTGTCTGTGGGATTGTTTTCAGATCTGTCACTTAAATAGTTGCATTCAAAAACTAGAACCTCCTATGGATGTATGTGTCTGTCTGTTTTTCTATTTATCTGTCTCTCCATCCAAAGATGGCCAAAGTCTGTGGCGTTTTCTCTTAGCAGAACCCCTTAGTCAGCTTTAGGGCATCTTCTCCTGTCCTCAGAGTGCCGGTGTTTTCTAACTTTTAAAGGTGCATGCTGGATCAGGCTCAGGTGACTCCTGTAGGAACAGTCACAGGATTTTGACAGATTTAAACTACATTCAGGCCAGGGCTGCATGCGCCTGCCTACCTTTTCCCAGTCTCCAAAGAAAGCATCTCCTGAGACAATTCATTTCCATGCCCTGATTCTCACTCCAGGTGGGCAGTGGTGGGATTGAAGCCAGCTGTTGGAAACCTGGGTAGCCCAGGGAACTGTGCAGGATGGGAACCAACTGCTCATCTGTGGGCAGTGAAGGGAAAATGCTTCTCAGAAAGAATCACTCCCTGGAGGGCTGGAAGAAGAGCTGAGGCCTTGCCTTCCAGCATGTCCCCCAGTTTGTTGGAAGGTTTCCCTCCATCAGCATCAATGCTAGTGCTGTCCAGGCCCTGACCAGCCCTCCTGTAGGACCAGGATGTGGCTGCCTTAGACCCCTCTATTGACGGATGCTCACCCCATTGCAGTATCCTGAAGAGCCAGCTGCACGATTTACTTCCCCTACTCCTGCAAAGGGAGTACTCATACAGGGTGGACAGAAACCAGGGTGGGAAGAGATGCCTGCCCCGTGCACGTGCTGCTCTTGGGCCTCCAGTCCCTGCAAGGGACATTTGACAGAGCCCTGCCCAGAGTGTCACATGGCTTGTCCCAAAACGTGATGTTACTAATGTTGTGCAACTTTGGAAGACAGGTTTCTTTTTAATATGGAGAGACGTTTGAAGGAACCAAAAATAGTATTTGGAAGCCAGAAAAGAATCCAATAGAAAAATATAAGAAGAATGTTGCTTATTGATCAAATAATTTGACAACATGTCTGATAATTTGGAAAATTTTTCAAAATGTACTACTTCAATGTCACCAATCATCCTTTATTCAAAATATCTCATTCAAATTACGGTCTTCACTGTTTCCCTTTTGTATTATTTTAATTCGATAATTATATTAGCTTGAACTACAGAAAAAAATATCAAATAGTGTGTGTGAGTGTGTGTATCAGAGTATATATCCAAAACAATTGTTTAACTACACTGAATAAGCTCTTTTCTTAAGATACATTGTTTTGGGTCCACATATGCACTCCTTCAGCTCAAACAAAATTAAACCCAAAAGTGTGTGAAATAGGCTTATCACATTGATTGATCATATAAAGAGGGAAAAGGAATATATACTCTTATTAAGTTGATTCTACATAAACCAAATTTGAAGAAAGTATAGAAAGTGGTTAAATGTAGAGAGTGTAACTACATAATATTTGTCTAAATTAAACATTTTTTTTAGAATGAGAGATTCCTGTTAGTATTCATATCAAAAATGAAATAAAATGAGGACAGCCTGGGGTTTCCCAAATTGGTTTCTATCACCTCTCTACTCAGGAAGGGCTTCTGGTTTGGGGGGTAGAGTAGCTGGGCACAGGTTTGAGGGAACCCCACAAAGTGTATCTTATTATGTATCATGTATCCCTTTGATTTGGGAGTCACACACATGCATTACCTATTGAAAACAATCAGAAATAAAACTTAGAGAATAAAAAAAAGAATGACTTGAGCCAGGTGTGGTGGTGCACAACTGTGGTCCCAGCTGGGCAGGCTAAGGATGGAGGATGGCTCCACCAACCTGGCAACATAGTGAGACCCTCAAGTCAAAAATGACTGATTTATCAAGGAATGTCTATATTCATGCTGAAATGTGGGCATTTATCCTTTAGCGTGCATTAATTGAGAAGCGTCCATGTGTCAAGGTGTCTGGAGAAGTCAAGGGCACAGGCGGCACAGGTGTGACTCTAGTTCCCATGGGGAAGTAACGTTTCCCACTTTCTAAATTTCCTGGTGGCTGGTGTGAGGTCCAGTCCAGGGATGCTGCAGTGGTTGGGACCTGGTCTAGTTACCACTAGGGCCTATTGTGTTCTGCTTGGTCCCCAGGGTTGTACAACAGAAAGGCGGTCAGACCCCTTAGCTTAGGTCACTGAGGGTGTGAGGTGGTTCTCACGCCACCCATTGCTAGTTCCCTTGAGAAGTTTGCTAAAGAGGGAGCGGGTCTGGGTCCTCCTCCTCCTTCTGTGTCCTGCACATTGCTAATGGGATTTGAAATGCTGCAGTCTTGGTGAAAATCAGCCTGGCATTTTCTCAAAAAGCTGTGCACAGAATTATCCTAGGACTAAGCACCCCCCTCAGGTGTGTGCCCACAGAGTCAACAACAGGGGTCACCTGCCCTTGAGCGTCCATTGTGGCATTACTCACAAGAGCCACAGGCATCAACATCCCAGGCATCCAAGGTTATGTGAATGGATGAACAAATATGGCATAGATTCAGACACAAAAAACAAGTTCTGTTATATTCTCTAATAGAGATAAACTTTCAAAATACTACATAGAAAAATAAGCCAAATATAAACAGACAAACAGTGTGTGGCTCATTAATATGCAACATTGTCAGATGTCGATTCCCAGGAGGAGGAAGTGGGTTAGGGAACAGCTGGAGCTGGGGTAGAGGCATGGGATCCTCTGCCTAATGCTTAGGTTCCATTTGGTGCAAAGCAGAGCCTGGGAAGTGGAGGTGAGGAAGGCACAGCTGTGGAATAGAGCTGTTGCCACTGGGCCACTCACTTCACAATGGTTAAAGCACTAAACAGTCGGCACCAGAGCAGGCAAAGTTGCTTTCCTCATAACATTGGGCTTGGAGGTAAAAGCCCTGAACTCCACTCCTGGATTAAAGCTTTGCTTTTTTTTTTTTTTCTGTTGCCTTTTTTTTTTTTTCCTGCACCCTGCTCTCTATAGTTGGGGAAGACAGGAATGTGGACATTTCTGGGCTCCTTCAACTACAGATAGGAACTCTGTGGGGACCTGATATCTAACTGGATCTGCAGAGCTCTTGTGTGAGGTGAAAGGCAGCTCCCCCAGGCCCTCGTTAGTCTCACCAATCAATCCATCTTTCTTTTCTTTTCTTAGGTCTACTCAAGACAAAGCACGGTGAGTTGACTTAGTTTTAACTCACAGAACCTCATCCCCCCATTAGGTCTCTGGAACACATTGTCCAGCATGAGAAGGTGTGGGAAGTGGGAGAGCTCAGAAAGTTCCAAGGAACTCAGGCCATCCGTGTTAGCAGCAGATCAGAGGAAAGCATGGGTGAGGACGGGCCACCTGCCCAGCTTAACATGCCTGTGTGCACACTTCCAGCAACATCTCCAAGGGGCAGCTGTGCTTTGGTAATTCCAGAGAATCACCATACCACACTGCCTAGCAAGTCTTCTATGAGGACCCCATAGAGCATAGGCTTTCCAACTTGTGGGTGCCACAGGTTCAGCTATTAAAGTGCAGAGATCTGAACCCTATGCCAACTTCTGGTTCAGCAGGTCCAGGCTGGTCCTAAAAATGAGGACTCTATAAGCTAATGTGCAACGCTGACACTGCAGGGCCAGGGACCACACTGATGGTTTAGGAAGATATTGAGAAGCATTTAAACATCAGAGTTTAAATTCGATGTATTAAAACTCGATGTAGGAGAATAGTCCAAGGTTGAGGAATAGGTCAAATCCAGCAAGAAGACAAGCAGTTACCAAGTGTGTCCACACCTGGGTCTTACCTACCTGTGGGCCTTACAAGTAGAGAAGAAGATGTAAGAATGAGAAATAGACTGAGATTTATTTCTGAGAGGAAGACAATTTATTCTGCTTTGATTTTAAAATCAAAAGAGCCATTTTGGAAACTCCAGTTTCACTCGCTTGGTCTATTTAGACCAGGTAAGTGCACCTGCTTCATCCCAAGGATTACGATTAAGATGCTACAAGCTGAAGATGAGGACCTTTGGTCCTGCTACTGTTGCAAAGACGTCCCTGGCAGAGCAGGCTGGCCCTGGGGGAGGCACTAGGCTTACAGGGTAAAGCAGTTCTGAGGGAATTAGAGAGGGGCAGCACTGCCCTGTGTCCTAGTCCAGGGCTCTGGAGGGCAGATGCTGAGCTTGATCAGAAGAGCAGGTTTCCAGGTCTCCAGAGCAGGCAGAGATTCCCAACAGAGTTGAGGTGCAAGTGTGATCTCTGCAGGCCACTTCTCAGGTGAAGAGCCCCTCCAGGTGAGTAAACGTGGGTAACAATTATCGATACTACCTGAGCTTAGAAACACAATGTTGGAGGTAAATCTCCTTTGGGTCTTGACCATTCCTCTACCTCCAACTAGTTAATAATATTAGAGAAATTATCCTTCAGACAGTTTAAAATTATTTAAAAAGAAATGCCTAATGCCTGTGGCAGTGTTTCCCCCAGGGAGCCCCATAACCCAGAGAACTCTCCTGTATCATAACCCATAACTCTCTCCTGTACCACGGTGGGCACCCAGAGAAGGGGTGAGGGAGGGGGTGCTCAGGCAAACCCATCTGACCCATCCCAATCTGACATGGATTTAATCACAAGCCGAGATCATCTGTCCCTGTCAACTGTGACTCTGAGCACAGCTACATCTCTGAGCTCATACACATCGAAAACATAAATCCCAATTTACACAAGTCATAGACTTTGGTGGCCTGTGGAATAATGAACTGTCAGGATTTTAGACAAGTACCTTTTAACTTGGGCACATATTTGTTTTTAAGATAGGCTCAAGGGACACATGGTGAGTCATTCATAAATTCCTCTCTGCTAAAGTATTTGGCTACAATTTAAAGGCCAGGTGATTTTGAAGGACAGATTTGAGGAAGGAAATATCAATAAATATCAATGGGGAGTTTGGGATTCTTAGTGTCCCTAATGAGCTTGATCAAGCATCCCTTTGCTTTGTTGGATTATTATCTCTGTTATTCCTTCCAGGTTGTAAATATGACTTTGATTCTGAGGAATAAAGAAACTGGTTGTAGAAACTGGGCAGAATGCTAAAGGAAAGGTTGCAGTAAATCCATAAAATCCTAGAAAAGGAGCCAATCTGAAAACAGCCCCATACACCATTGAGAGCTCTACCAATGCCTGCTGTTACCACTTTTTATTTCTTGCTCATTATTTTGCTGGTTTTGTTTGCTTACTCCTTTCCCTGGGTTTTACAAGAAGGAAGGCTCCCTAATTGTATGTGAAGTGCCTTCTTTGCATTTGCCTCTCTGTGCCTGGAGGATCCTCTCTAACCCTCTGGGGTTTAGAATCCTTCCCCATGCCCACACACCAATAACCAAAGAATCACTGCTCTTTATCATCACCAAGTCACACCCTATGAAGTGCTCAAGGACAACAACATCTTTGCAATGCCCAGGATTTCTTCCAGTTGTGGCCCTGGAGATGGACTGGCTGGTCCAGGGCATCCTGACTCTTTCCACTCTTTCCACACCTACTCCTGCCCAGGGCCTGGGACCCTGTCCCTGTCCCTTAGTGCTCAGGTCTCACAGAAGAACCAGATGAGTTCTTTGAGGAATATCTTACAGGGAGCCCCACAGAAAAGAGCAGAAACCTGAGGCAGGGGTGGACACAGGCCACAGGTCCCTGGTCACACCCCACTTGGCTGACACATGTAGCTGCAGCCCTTCTCCATCAGCCTCTCCACAGTGCTTTGCAAGTCTCAGAAAACCACCTGGGGATGATGAGGAAACACCGTCTCAGCATCTCTTCTGCCTTGTCCTCATTCTTATCTCATATCTGGCTAATCTTTTACAAAGTCATGGCTTGAAAGAATCGAGTCAAGATTGCTTCTCTAGCAAGTTTCCCAGACTTTGATAGCTGTGGACTTATCTTTGTTTATTACTTATCTCATTTCATACAGAACAGCTAATTAAGCAGAAAGGTGAGTAAGATTTCTTTACATTTTGGAGGCAAACATACTGTGGAAAAATGTTTGATATATTAAAGTTATGTTACAATTAATTTAGACATAATAATCATCAATTATTTTAAAGTGCATTTATGTCATTTATCTGCTGAAATTATCTTTGATAATATTATGAATTGTAGTCACACAGACATTTTAATTTTAAGAGTATCACACTGAAGCATATTCACTGTGAATATCTCAGCTTATTAAATGATTTTATCTTTTAAGGCCACATAAAGCATAACCCTAATCCTAACCATAACCCTAAACCTGGATGCATAAATTCTTGGTTGGCCTTTTCTATGATTGTTTCTAGGTGAATACATCAACAACAAAATTCTGATTAATTTTCACCTTGATTTTTCTTGTGATTGAGTTTTAAATTTTTCCCTTAATATTATTTTTGCTTTATTATGTTGGGAAATACTAACCAAATGTATCAGAATCAACTCTGAACTTTTTTAAAGGTTTTTTCCTGATCTTATGTAATAAAATTTTAAAAAGAAAATATCTGAAACTATTGACCCATTTATCCATATTTTAATGATTTTTTCACAATATATTTTAATTTAATTTATTTTCTTGTCTCTTTCAACCTTGTTATTTTTAGTTTTGTTGAGGTATCAGGACAAATAAAGCTTGCATATATTCCAGCTGTACAAGGTGGTATACACCTATAGAGCTGTAGTTCTCCCTGCTATATCAACATGTCATGGCTAATGTTCTTCTCTGTCTCTCCACATGGTTTTGAGTTAAAGTCCATATTAGTCTAGGTGACTTGGTTCTTTCTTAGTTTCACTGGCATGAGACGGTTTCCATCACTTCACTTTGGGTGTATCTGTCCTTATGGGTGAAGTGACTTTCCTGTGGTTTGTGTACAGCTGCGACTTGTTTCCAATGCCTCCAGCCACTCTGTCTTCTAACGAGAGGATTCAACCCCTTGCACTCAGGCAGTCAATGGCAACAGGGCTTGCTACTGCCATGGGGCTGTTTTCTTACTGGTTTCTCCCTTTTCTCCCCCTAGCATTTGTGATTAATGATTTTCTCCCACAGTATCCTAACTCCTCACTGTTCGATTTTTGTGCATCTCTTATAAGTTTTGTTTTGTGGTCCCTGTGAGGCTTACAGAAAACATAGTTTTAACAAACTATTTTAAGCAAACAGGAACCTAAATGACCACAAAGAAATGAACTGGGCAGAATGAAGCTCAACATCTTAACTCCATTAACCAACACACCTCTTGAAAGCATATGTCACAATTTTTATCTTTTTATATTATGTGTCCCTTGACCATTTGCTGTGGCTATGCCCTTACTTTTAATCTGTGTCTTGGCTTCGTGTTAAGACTATAGAGGGATTCCACACGTGATTACCATGTCTGCACACTGTCAACACAGACCTCGGGGCCCCTGGTCACACCCCACTTGGCTGATACATGTAGCTGCAGCCCTTCTCCATCAGCCTCTCCGTACATCTCAAGTGTGTTGATTTTTCCTGGTGATCTTTCCTTTGGAGTTATCATTTGCTGGGGCCCCTGAAGAGCTATTCCTGTTTGGGAATAGCCACATCACTGCTTCTAAGGAAAGGTGGGGCCTGGTGCCTCCTACTTCTCCATCTGGCCAGTGTCTCTCACTGTCAGCTTTGTCCTTTATAATATTTGCCCTCTTGTGGGTCTTTGGACTTGCTTTTTTCCCATCTGGAACTTGTGTGTCCTCAGTCACCTCCAGGTTAGCCCTGCCTTCGCTCCAGGAGAGTGGTGACTCTTTGTTCCCCCTGGGGTGGGACAGAGCCCTCCCTGGGATCCCATTCTCTTGCTTGACCTGTCACCTTACATATTGGTCTGTACAGGTGACAAGGTGGAGCTACCTCTCCTTCACTGCTAGACCTGGTGGCCTGCTGAGTTTCTGGCCCTTGGCTGACGTATAACTAACTGTTGAGTGGAAGAATGAATCTTTTTTTTTTTGAGGCAGATATTGATTAGCATGTTTTTGAATCTATAGACATATTTAAGGAGAAATGACATAAAATCGATCACTTAATGTTTCTCAAAATTATTTTGTGTCTGGCTGATGAATTTCATGGAATGATTTTTAAAATTCATTTTTAAAATGATTATTGATTTATATATTTTTATTCATTCTTTTTAGTTATACATGACAGTAGAGTGTATTTTGACATATTACACATACATGGAGAATAACTGCCCATTCTTGTGGTTGTATATGATGTGGAATTTCACTGGTCATGTGTTCATATATGAACATAGGAAAGTGATGACTGTCTAATTCATTCTATTGCCTTTCCAGTCCTCTCTCCCCTCCCTCCCACCCACTAATCATGGCCTGCCTCCCACCCCTGCCTACTGTGAGTCAGCAACTGCATATTGGAGAGAACACTAGGCCTTTGGTTTGGGGGTATTGGCTTCTTTCAATTAGCATGATAGCCTCCAGTTCCATCCATCAAATCAGATAGGATAAGAGAAGTATGAAATCCATTCTGTTTATTAATCTCAGGTTTGAATACTCTGTAACACCTAATTTTTCATATAATCTGTTATTCCTGGCAATTAATATTTTATAGTGACTTGGACGTACATTGGTATGAGCAATTTGGTACGTGCATTTGTCAAGTTTCCTCTGGGCCACAGAGAGTCCCATCTGAACAGTCAGGTCAGGAGCTGCTTAGAAACGGGCCTGCCCATGGGGGACCAGCCAGACTGTACAGGACCTAAGAAGGAAGAAGTGGTGGTTCCAAAGGGAGTCTTTAAGTTGTCCATCTTGCCATAAAGGGACATATTGGGACTGGCCAGTGGTTGCAAGGGCACCGAGGATTACCTTTAAGAATGTCAACAGAGAGCCAGGCAGATGAATGGAAGAGCAGGGAATGGAAGAGCCAGGTGTGGGGGTGCACACCTATAACCCCAGAAGCTTAGGAGACTGGGGCAGGAGGATCTTGAGTTCAAAGCCAGCCTCAGCAAAAGCGAGGCACTAACCAAGTCAGTGAGACCACATCTCTAAATAAAATACAAACTAGGGCTGAACATGTGGCTCAGTGGTTACATGCCCCTGATTTCAAGCACCAGTACCCATAAAGAAGAAGAAGAAATTAGAGGAGGAGGAGGAGGAGGAGGAGGAGGAGGAGGAAGTCATCAATACAGAGATGTCCTCTGCTGAGACAGGGTCCTCTTCTTTCTCTTTTCAAATCTGCACCTCACCTGTCTTCAGTGCTTTTGTGCTGGGTAAATCAGAGGCTTCGAGGAGATGTGAGAAGATGTCCCCTGGGTGCAGAGTGGGAGGCTGCATTTACTAGACAAATTATGACCCCAGATCTCTATTAATAAAAGGTTCTGGAAGCCTTTCTGAAGGACTTAGAGTGAGATCAGATGAGAGTGATTCCTGCCTAAAGCAACTGGGTTGTAGATCATCCTATAGCCAGCAGCAAAGGTGTAAGTGACCGTGTGTTATGTGGCCACATTTGGTCAAATGCTTAACTGCTGTTTTGAGAAAACATGAACTAGGCTACTACGAAACAGAGATCATTATTGTGACGCTTCCAAAGAAGCTTCTGAGGATCTGTTTACCCTTGATGTCTGAAATACTCCAAATGTGAGGCAGATGAATGGAAGAGCAGGGAAATTCCAGACATCTTCAACTCTTTATGTAGGAGAATCAGCACAAGGTGGAGACTGAGGTAAGGTCCAGCTTGGAAGACCCCAGGCTTCAGGATGGCTAAAGAGCCAGGACCTTAAAACACTAAGATGTGCATCTGGAAACACTCTTGCTGTTTCTGGAGCTCCCTAAGACATGTTGTTTACGTGGAATGCAAGAGGCATCCTCCTTCTTGATCCACAGAATAAAGCAAGCCCTTCTGGAAATACCATCCAGGGCCAGCTCTGCCCTGACTTATTTTATTTGCTCCTGGTCACTTGACAGGTCTTCTCCTCTTTAATGCTTTGGTGATGAATTGAGTACCTCAAAGTTAGTTGAGGATGTAGAGTTTATGACTAATTGTTGCCTGTTTTCTCAGCAGGAGAACCTCACCCAAAACTTTAAGGCATAAAGGGAAACTTTTTAATATTCTCTTCCATAGAAATATATTCACAGGTTAAAAAGTGTTTTTCAGTTTGTGTTGTTTTCTTACTCAGGTAATATGAGTTCCTCTCTGTGTCACACACACTAGAACACCCAGCTTTGGTCTCAGGTTCTCTGTTGTCAAATGGAGACCAAATCCTGGGATGGACTGTCTGTGGTTAAGAACAAGAGGAAATTTGTTAATATTGTTTTTTTGTGCTTTTTTATATATAGAAGAAATAGAACAAGAGAAAGGTAAGTGACATTTATTTTTGACCTATGCAGTAGCTTAACATATACACAATTGATCTTTGTGATTGTTGCAACAAAACCAAAATCCATTAGCAATTCCTTTAATCACCTAAAAATAATGTTTGGGGACAATTAAACCAATATCATGGTAATTTGATAGGTCCGTATTGAGCATTCATAGAAGGTAGACAGTCCTTGGCAGGGATGGGGGAAGGCGTGGTGTGGGGCTTCAGCCCTTCCACCTCCCTTGCGCCCCACAGTGATGACGAGTGACTCCTCCCACAGCAAGAGGAGTGAGCCCATGGGTCCTGCTGAGGAGGGGCCAGCCAGGCCAAGGAGCTGAAGAGCAGGGACCGGGAGTGAGAGGCGGTGGTGAGGAAGGAGAGGGCTGGCACCAGGGACCTCCACAAGCACTGCTGTCCAGAGTGTGCCAGCAGGTGGCCTGGTCAGAGGAGAGGGACATCAGCCCTGGGACTCTCTTTCCCAAGCCCAGGCAGAGCCAAGCCCAGGCGGCCAGCACGCAGATCTTGTTCCAGGAGAGAATGTTACCTGAACGCTGGCCAAGAATTGAGAGGCCGAATGGATCTGCGCTCAGGTGGTGCTGCTCATGTCACATTTTCTTGAAGGCAGAGAATGCATTACACGGTTAGGTGGGATGTTTTCTGGAAGAAAGCTAAGAAGGAATCCATTCAGAGACGCTCCAAAAAGCAAACAGCCTAAATGTCAGCCGATTATTTGGTATTCAGTATTTGGTATTAAAATTCACAAATCAGATTTATTCCTAAGCCATTATACATATCTAACAGTGCCTAATCTATTGAATAAAAACTGTTTCATTGAAGGAAACAAATTCTGTGTGATTTCTGTGGTTCCTTTTGATTTATTCATCCATTCATTAATGTTGGTTCACATAGGAGATAAATAAGTGGTGATTAGATTTTAATGTGTATTAATGGGATCTGAATTCAGACTGTCCTGTTTAAAATTATTTCGGTACTTAAGATTTCCAAGATCTTGCAGAAGTTTTTTAATCTCACTCAGCTGCATTTTTCATTTGCAATTTACCTATGATAATGCTATCAAGGTGATATCATTCACACTCAAGATTAAAATGTTGCATATTTAAATACCTGAACACATATTACAGATAATGTTATTCTTACTACTACCAGAATCATAGCTATTAATTTCCAGAGAAAGCATGATTTTATCTGCTTTACCAAATTCTGAGATCCCATGAAATCAAAATGAATCTATGGCGTCTATTTAATCCTCACTCAATTATTTCTGTGAAATAATAAATGAGCTTAAAAATTAGTTTAAATTATCATGTAGGCAACAATGTATCCTGGGCCTGAATATTCTCCTCTCACATGCTCACTGCTCTTTCACTGACAGAGCTGGTCTAAGGCCCAATATATTCATAAAGTATTTCACTACACTGAGCCTCACATGACCAGGGATTGTTGACCTGTGCATGGTGATAATGAATTAAGGGTCATCAGTTAGGTGAATTTGCATTTTCACCCATGTCAGCTAATTTTTTTTTTCCACTTGTTTGTTTTTCAGCTGCACTCCTGGAGAAATGTGGTAAGTTTTAGTTAGCCATTGCATACTGAAACCCACCATTCTGTTTTAGGAAGATAAATCTCTTGATATGCTCATGAATATGATGATTTCACCATTATCCAGTATACGGTCGCAGAAAGGCTGAATTCATGAACCTGGGAGAAGTAGGAATCTAGTCCTTAAATTATGTTGGGTTCTAGAGAGAGTTTCTTCTTTGTCCACTCCAGTATCCATTGTCCCAAGTCTCTGTAACACTGTTTTGCTCTCCCAAGTCCACACTTCATCCAAATGCAGCCTACCACTGCACACACACACAGCCAAGTGCCCTGCCATTGCTCATCCTAGAGCCACAGAATGGTCATTGTCTCTGGAGGGACTGGGCCTGCTCCACTGCACACAGTGCCACTGCCAAGACTCACAGCCCCACTAGAAAAGACAAGCCATAGGGTCCCAAATGGAAGAGGCTCTGCCTGTTCCTAGGGACTCTGAGCCTCAAAACTTACCAAAAATATCCTGCTTCAGCTTGGGATGGCTTTGTGGGTGCCATGCCTAGGGGTGAGGAGCCTGCTCCTGGGCTTGTGCCGGGGCCTGTCAACTCTACCAAAGGGGCTCTCCATGCTTCCAACACATAGAGATTTGTGTGAAAGCAAAGAAATAAGAACATCATGGTGGGACTGTTTCAAAGCATTCCACGGTGCCGCCTCCCCTTAGGCACCAAACAAAATGCCACCAGGTTTGCCAGGAGGTGTTCACAATGGTATTTGCAAAGTTGTCCCTGCTTCATCTGTCTTTGGAGGGAACTCAGAGGCAGATTCTCTGCCTAGAAAAATCTTCTTCCATAAGATAAGCTACTAAGTATACAGCAGTGCTTCAAATGGGCCTGTGCAAAGAAACCCCTCATTGGATTTAGGATGACTTCAGACATATCCTGTTCTTTAAGCCTTTATTTATTTGTTTGTTTATGTTTTCCAATAATTGTGACCAACTCATTCATACAGGGTAAATTAATACTTGATTTTAATTTAAAATAAAATCAAATGCATTTTTTTGGTTTTGGTACCAAGGACGGAATCCAGGGGTGCCTAACCGCTCAGCCACATTCCCAGTCTTTTCTTTTTTTTTTATTGGTTGTTCACAACATTACAAAGCTCATGACATATCATATTTCATACATTAGATTGAAGTGGGTTATGAACTCCCAATTTTTACCCCAAATGCAGATTGCAGAATCACATCTGTTATACGTCCACATTTTTACATAATGCCCTATTAGTAACTGTTGTATTCTGCTACCTTTCCTATCCCCTACTATCCCCCCTCCCCTCCCATCTTCTCTCTCTACCCCATCTACTGTAATTCATTTCTCTCCTTGTTTATTTTCCCATTCCCCTCACAACCTCTTATATGTAATATTGTATAGCAATGAGGGTCTCCCTTCATTTCCATGCAATTTCCCTTTTCTCTCCCTTTCCCTCCCATCTCATGTCTCTGTTTAAAGTTAATCTTTTTTTTCCTGCTCTTCCTCCCTACTCTGTTCATAGTTGCTCTCATTATATCAAAGAAGACATTTGGTATTTGTTTTTTAGGGATTGGCTAGCTTCACTAAGCATAATCTGCTCTAGTGCCATCCATTTCCCTGCAAATTCCATGATTTTGTCATTTTTAAGTGCTGCATAATATTCCATGGTGTATAAATGCCACATTTTTTTTATCCATTCATCTATTGAAGGGCATCTGGGTTGGTTCCATAGTCTAGCTATTGTGAATTGTGCTGCTATGAACATCGATGTGGCAGTATCTCTGTAGCATGCTCTTTTAAGGTCTTCAGGGAATAGTCCGAGAAGGGCAATAGCAGGGTCAAATGGTGGTTCCATTCCCAGCTTTCCCAGGGATCTCCATAATGCTCTCCAAATTGGCCGCACCAATTTGCAGTCCCACCAGCAGTGTACAAGTGTACCCTTTTCTCCACATCCTCGCCAGCACTTGTTGTTTGACTTCATAGTGGCTGCCAATCTTACTGGAATGAGATGGTATCTTAGGGTGGTTTTGATTTGCATTTCTCTGGCTGCTAGAGATGGTGAGCATTTTTTCATGTACTTGTTGATTGATTGTATATCCTCCTCTGAGAAGTGTCTGTTCAGGTCCTTGGCCCATTTGTTGATTGGGTTATTTGTTATCTTATTGTTTAATTTTTTTAGTTCTTTGTATACTGTGGATATTAGGGCTCTATCTGAAGTGTGAGGAGTCAAAATTTGTTCCCAGGATGTAGGCTCCCTATTTACCTCTCTTATTGTTTCTCTTGCTGAGAAAAAACTTTTTAGTTTAAGTAAGTCCCATTTGTTGATTCTTGTTATTAACTCTTGTGCTATAGGTGTCCTATTAAGGAATTTGGAGCCCAACCCCACAATATGTAGATCGGAGCCAACTTTTTCTAGTATCAGATGCAGAGTCTCTAATTTGATATCAAGCTCTTTGATCCATTTTGAGTTAACTATTGTGCATGGCAAGAGAAAGGGATTCAGTTTCATTTTGTTGCATATGGATTTCCAGTTTTCCCAGCACCATTTGTTGAAGATGCTATCCTTCCTCCATTGCATGCTTTTAGCCCGTTTATCAAATATAAGATAGTTGTAACTTTGTGGATTAGTCTCTGTGTCGTCTATTCTGTACCATTGGTCCACTCGCCTGCTTTGGTACCAGTACCATGTTGTTTTTGTCACTATTGCTCTGTAATATAGTTTGAAATCTGGTATCGCTATACCGCCTGATTCACACTTCCTGCTTAGAATTGCTTTTGCTATTCTGGGTCTTTTATTTTTCCATATGAATTTCATGATTGCTTCATCTATTTCTACAAGAAAAGCTGTTGGGATTTTGATTGGCATTGCATTAAACCTATAGAGAACTTTTGGTAATATCGACATTTTGATAATGTTAGTTCTGCCTATCCGTGAACAGGGTATATTTTTCCATCTTCTAAGATCTTCTTCTACTTCTCTCTTTAGGGTTCTGTAGTTTTCATTGTATAAATCTTTCACCTCTTTTGTTAGGTTGATTCCCAATTATTTTATTTTTTTTTGAGGATATTGTGAATGGAGTGTTTTTCCTCATTTCCGTTTCAGAAGTTTTGTCGCTGATATACAGAAATGCCTTTGATTTATGCGTGTTGATTTTATATCCTGCCACTTTGCTGAATTCATTTATTAGCTCTAGTAGTTTCTTTGTAGACCCTGTTGGGTCTTCTAGGTATAGGATCATATCATCTGCAAATAGTGATAATTTAAGTTCTTCTTTTCCTATTTTTATGCCTTTAATTTCTTTCGTCTGTCTAATTGCTCTGGCAAGTGTTTCAAGAACTAAGTTGAACAGAAGTGGTGAGAGAGGGCATCCCTGTCTTGTTCCAGATTTTAGAGGGAATGCCTTCAATTTTTCTCCATTCAGAATGATTTTAGCCTGAGGCTTAGCATAGATTGCTTTTACAATGTTGAGGTATGTTCCTGTTATCCCTACTTTTTCTAGAGTTTTGAACATAAAGGGATGCTGTACTTTGTTGAATGCTTTTTCTGCATCTATCAAGATGATCATATTGTTCTTATTTTTAAGTCTATTGATGTAGTGAATAACATTTATTGATTTCCGTATATTGAACCAGCCTTGCATCCCAGGGATGAATCCTACATGATCATGGTGCACAATTTTTTTGATGTGCCTTTGTATCCAATTCGCCAGAATTTTATTGAGGATTTTTGCATCTAGGTTCATTAGAGATATTGGTCTGTAGTTTTCTTTCTTTGAGGTGTCTTTGTCTGGTTTCGGAATCAGGGTGATGTTGGCCTCATAGAATGAATTTGGAAGACCTCCCTCTTTTTCTATTTCCTGAAGTAACTTGAAAAGTATTGGTATTAATTCTTCTTTAAAGATTTTGTAAAACTCCACTGTATACCCATTCAGTCCTGGGCTTTTCTTGGTTGGTAGTATTTT
The DNA here is from genome assembly GCF_045843805.1 of Urocitellus parryii. NCBI lineage: Eukaryota > Metazoa > Chordata > Mammalia > Rodentia > Sciuridae > Urocitellus > Urocitellus parryii. The sequence continues at coordinate 160,692,959 of NC_135531.1, read as the reverse complement.
GATTGCTTCTTCAATTTCATCCATCCATATTGGTCTGTTCAAATTGTGTGTATCCTCCAGACTCACTCTGGGCAAATCATATGACTTAAAAAATTTATCGATGTCTTCACTATCTTCTATTTTATTGGAATATAGGTTTTCAAAATAATTTCTAATTGTCTTCTGTATTTCTGTAGCATCTGTTGTGATATTGCCTTTTTCATCCCGTATGTTAGTAATTTGAGTTCTCACTCGTCTTCTCTTCATTAGCATGGCTAAAGGTCTGTTGATCTTATTTATTTTTTCAAAGAACCAACTTTTAGTTTTGTTAATTTTTTCAATAGTTTCTTTTGTTTCAATTTCATTGATTTCTGCTCTGATTTCAATTATTTCTTGCCTTCTGCTACATTTGCTGTTCTTTTGCTCTTCCTTTTCTAGGGCTTTGAGATGAAGTGTGAGCTCATTTATTTGTTGGTTTTTTCGTTTTTTTGAGGTATGACCTTCAGGCAATGAATTTCCCTCTTAAAACTGCTTTCATTGTGTCCCATAGATTCTGATATGTTGTGTCTGTGTTTTCATTTATCTCTAAGAATTTTTTGATTTCCTCCTTTATGTCTTCTGTAACCCATTGATCATTCAGTAACATATTGTTCATTTTCCATGTGATGTAGGATTTTTCCTTCCTTCTTTTATCATTGATTTCCAGATTCATTCCATTATGATCAGATAAAATGCATGGTATTATCTCCACCCCTTTATATTTACTGAGGGTTGCCCTATGGCATAATATATGGTCCATCTTTGAGAACGATCCATGTGCTGCTGAGAAGAACGTGTATCCACTTGATGATGGTTGATATATTCTATATATGTCAGTTAAGTCTAGGTTATTGATTGTGTTATTGAGTTCTATAGTTTCTTTATTCAGCTTTTGTCTGGAGGATCTGTCCAATGGAGAGAGCAGTGTGTTGAAGTCACCCATAATTATTGTGTTGTGGTCTATTTGATTCTTGAACTTGAGGAAAATTTGTTTTATGAATGTCGCAGCACCATTATTTGGTGCATAAATATTGATAATTGTTGTCTTGTTGGTGAATGGTTCCTTTTAACAGTATATAATGTCCTTCCTTATCCCTTTTGATTAGCTTAGTCTTGAAGTCGATTTTATTCAATATGAGGATAGCCACCCCTGCTTGCTTATGAGGACCGTGTGCGTGGTATATTTTTTTTCCCATCCTTTCACCTTCAGCCTGTGTATGTCTTTTCCCATCAGATGTGTCTCCTGGAAGCAGCATATTGTTGGATTTGTTTTTTAATCCATGATACCAGCCTATGTCACTTTATTGGAGAGTTTAAGCCATTAACATTCAGAGTTACTATTGATATATGGTTTGTACTTCCAGCCATGCTTGATTATTTATCCTTTTTTTAAAAAAAAATTAGTTTGTTTCTCCATGATTATCTTTCCCCTTGCCCTCTGTCTTTACCGAGGCACTTCCCACTGATGGTTTTGGTTATTGTTTTTCGTTTCTTCCTCGTGTAGTGTTTTGCTCAAAATGCTTTGCAATGCTGGTTTTCTGGCTGCAAATTCTTTTAACTTTTGTTTATCATGAAAGATTTTTATTTTGTTGTCATACCTGAAGCTTAATTTTGCTGGATGCAGAATTCTTGGTTGGCATCCATTGTCTTGCAGTGTTTGAAATACATTGTTCCATGACCTTCTTGCTTTCAGCATCTGTGATGAAAAATCCGTTGTTAACCTTATTGGTTTACCCCTGAATGTAATCTGTCTCCTTTCTCTTGTAGCTTTTAATATTTTCTCTTTGTTCTGTATATTGGATATCTTCATAACAATGTGTCTTGGTGTTGGTCTACTGTGATTTTGTGTGCTCGGTGTCCTGTATGCATCTTCAATTTGTATATCTGTTTCCTTTTTTATTTCTGGAAAGTTTTCTGTAATTATTTCATTCAACAGGTTACTCATTCCCTTGGTTTGAATCTCTGTACCTTCTTCTATCCCGATGACTCGTAAGTTTGGTTTTTTTTATGTTATCCCATAACTCTTGGATGTTTTTCTCGTGATTTTTTACCAGCCTTTCTGAGTTGGCTAGACTCTTTTCAAGATGATATATTTTGTCTTCATTATCTGACGTTCTGGCTTCTACTTGCTCCACTCTGTTAGTGATACTCTCAATTGAGTTTTTAATTTGGTTTATCGTTTCCTTCATTTCTAGAATTATTGTTTGATTCTTTTTTATAATCTCTATCTCCTGATAAAGATGCTTAACTTCTTCTTTTATCTGTTTATGCAATTCATTCTCAATGTGTTCTTTCGCTGCTTGAATTTGCTGTCTTGTATCCTCTTTAAGGTTCCATTCCATCTGTCTAAGGTGTTCCTTGAGTTCTTTATATGACCATTTTTCTGATGACTCTAGGTCCTCCTGAATATTTAGGCTGTCCTGCATTGTTTGTACTCCTTTTCTTCCTTGCTTTTTGAAGCTGCTCATGTTACTTCTTGTTCTGTTTGACTGCTGAGTTACTGTTTACTCCTATAAATTTATTTGATGCTTGGGAGAAAAGGTATTAGAAGGGAAGGGAAGAAGTCACTAAAGAGAATGAGAGTAAGCAGGTAGAATTCAAGGAAGGGGGGATAAGAAAATTGAAAAGAAATGAAAAGACAAAAGAAGAAAAAAATAGGAAATAAAAAAAGAAAAAAAAGTTAAAATAATAATAATAATAAAATTAAAATTAAAATTAGAAGAAAAAAAATTTTTTTAAATTGTGAAAAAAAATTTAAAAACCAACAAGAAAGAAAAATGAAAATGAAAGAAAAACCCAAATCAAAAAAAAAAAGAGAAAAGAAAAAAGAAAAACAAATTAATAAATGCAGTCTTATAGTTTGATTAACTTCTCTTCCAGTAGGTGGCTCTGTGCCCACCAGGCCAAGTTTCTCCTGTCAATAGGCGGGAACCAATCACTGTGCAGCAGCTCCTCCTCCCAGACTGAGCAAGTCTCCAATCCTGAGTGCCTAGGGCCTCCTCTTGTGTCTAGTCACTTTCCCACTTTTCCTCTATCCAGGCCCCTCTCACGGGTGCCGCTCACCACAATACTGGCTACATGCCAGGTCTGCTGCTCCCGGGAGCCCTGTTTTCATGGATGACTGGGCACATTCTCCCAGTTTGCCTTTCCCTCAGACCCTAAGTTTGTAGAGCTTGGGGCTGAGAATCCTCAGCGAATTTTATTTGCCCTCCGGTAGTCACGCCCCTGGTAGCTGGTGCAGGAGACCTCAGCTGTCAGCACTGGTGGGAGCGGTAGTTCCGCGCCACGGGTCCCGCGCCATGTCTGATTCCCTTGGTCTGGGTGAGCTGGGAGGGGCCCTTATGGGAGAGCTGGGAGGGGCCCTTAAGTTTTCCCCGATGTGTGGAGAGGGAAGGCTAGGGGATTACACACCTGTAGCCGCAGGTTTCAATGAAGTTATCTCCTCAGCCGCAGTCTGGTGACCTCAGTTCTCTGCCATGGTGGTATCTCTTGCAAATGGCGACAGTTCGTTTCCCTTTGCCGGGTGACCAATGCAACGGGTGGGTCCTTACTGTCTCTCCCAAGCCCCGTTTCAAACCTGTGGCCACTACCTATGAAGGCTCAGTTGGCATTACCTCCGTAGGATCAGAAGGGCTGACCAGTTGTTTCAGCCGGATGGATTAGTGCTGAGTCACAGCTGTTTGTCTGCGGGAAGCAGGCGAATGGGAGCTTGAATTCAGCCGATCCGGGCTCAGTGTGTGTTCTGAGAGGCCCAGACTGTTCTCCCCAGATCCACGTCAGCTCAGCATTGCCTAGTGATCCTCCTAATAAGCAGATACTCTTCTTGAAGATAATGCGATATCATGGTTCAGTTATCAGCTGCTTCTTTAAGAGCATCAAGGATGCTCTGCCCGCCTCGGGGTGCCGCCGCGCGCCCAGGCGCATTCGCCCTGGGCTCTCCTTGGGGAGAAAAAGAAACCGTGCAGACTCTGTGTGCGCTCACTCGCCGCCTCCTATGCAGAGAACAGCGGGCGCCGAGTGCCGAGCCTAGGGTTTCTCCGGGAGGCGGGAGGGAAACCAGCCCAACTTTCTAGCCTGGCTCTGAGGGGGACCTGGAATACGGGCTGTGAGCAACCGGCGAGGACTGCCCTCTGGGAGGAGTAGGGGACGAAGGTGCCTGTCCGTGGGCATCAACTATTGTCTAGGCGCCCGGCCCCGGTTCGAGCCACCCCCAAAGCTCAGCAGCCCTCATTCCACCCTCGCCTGCACCTGGGAGAAAAAGCTGAAGGGCGGCGGGGTGTCCAGGGTTCAGAGCATTTTCTGGATTTCAGGATGCTTAGTGTTCCCCTTATATTTTTTTTCAGCTCCAGTGTAGCACAGAAACCTACAATGAAAACCTGAATTGAATAGTCACAGGTTTATATTTAAGAAAATTTGTAGCTTGAAAATCTTCTCTTAAATTTTTTTTTTCAGATCCGGATAGCACAGTAAAAATATTTAATTATTTTCCTGCCTTACATTCTTTCTTATCACCTTCATTAGGAACCTCTCATGCTGCCTCCTCCACTGCCACTACCGCCAAGCACCCCAGTCTTTTCTTTATGGTTTATTTTAAGAAAGGCTCTCACAAAGTTTCTTGGGGCCTCCCTAAGTTGCTGAGCCTGGCTTTGAACTTGCTATCCTCTTGCCTCTCCCAGTGGTCAAAACCACTGGGATAACAGGTGTGCACTACTGTGCCAGGCTCAAATGCATTTTTAAAACAATGCAAACAAACTGCCCTTGTATAAGGAAAAGAAAAGCATCATGCATGGAAGAAGAAAAGCTCATAACTATAGTTTATGTTACTTAAATTGGTCATATTATATTAATCTGTTTTATGCTCCTATAATAGAATTCCAGAGACTGATATTTTATATGTACCTTGATTTATTTAAAGCACAGATTTACTTCTTACAGTGGTCCAAGGTCATGGCACCAGCATCCTGTGAGGGCCAACTTGCTGCATCATTTCATGGTGGAAGGTGGAAAGGCAGAAGAGTTCATGTGCAGCATAGAGAGGGGAAGGTGCTTCGCCCACTCCTTTATCAGGAACACTCCCAGGAGAACCAGCCCACACCATGATCGTGGCACTAACTCCTTCATGAGGACAGTTCTCCCATTACAGAATTGCCCAGTAATAGTTCTGTCTTCCAACACAGCTGCATAGCAGATTATTTCTTCCACATGCACTTCCAGGGACATTCCGACCACAGCTTTCCATGGTGAAAATTTCTGGTCCCCCACATCTATGTCATTCTCCCATGCAAAATATATTTATTCCATCTCAATATCCTCAAAGTCCTAATTTTTTCTATCACCAAAGGAAAAGTCTAAGGACCAGAGTCTCATCTGAATCAGACACAGGGAAGTCTCCAGGTGTGAGTCACATGGGGACAATTCTTCTCCAGCCCAGAGCCTGTGAAATCAGCAAGGTTCATGATTTCAAATATAAGGAAAGACATGGGACAGGTATACTTTTTTCCAGTTATTATATAAGAGGGGAAAAGGAACAAAGGATTAACAGATACCAAGCCTAAAACTTCACGTATAAAATAACATCTATCTGGGCACAATGGTGCACACCTGTAATCCTAGCAGCTCAGGAGGCTGAGAAAGGAGGGTTGTGAGTTCAAAGTCAGCCTCAGCAACTTAGCAAGGCATTACGCAACTCAGTGAGACCATGACTAGAAATAAAATAGAAAATAGGGCTGGTGATGTGGCTCAGTGTTTGATTGCCCCTGACTTCAATTTCTGGTACCAAATAGTAATAATAAATAATAATAATAATAACAACAACAACAACAACAACATTAAGATTTAAAGCTGGAAGATAACATAATTTCTACTGCAGATTGATGGAGCACATTGATGGGCTTCCTCATGCCATTATCTTCATGTGTCTATTATTGTGCTTTGATTTTCTCTGTCCTACATCTACCCTGGCTTCTCCTTCCTTCTCTTCCCCCTCCAGAATACTTCCTCTTCTACTTTCAGCTCATCTTTTTACATACAAGGCATTACAATCTTTTTTTCTCCACATACTCACCACGATGCTTTGCTCTGTCTCGATCACAGCCATTCTAACTGGGGTGAAATGGTTTCTCATGGTGGTATTGACCTGCAGTTACTGATGGCTAATGATATTGAATGGTTTTTTATTTTGTTTTTTGTTTTAAAAAACTTGAAAAGGAACTTTGATCATCTACTCTGGAAAGATGCGGGGACCCATGTCCTTAGCCCTGTCTTCAGGGCTGACAAGGACTTTGAGGGTTTACAGAAAGGGGACTGAGGTCCAGTGTGAAGAGCTCACACAGCTGGAGGCTTTGCACAGCTGCCAATACAGAAGGTCTTGGTCAGGTGTGCCCTGCCCATCCTTATCTCAGGCTGGTCCCACAGGGCCTTGTCCAATAAGGAAGTTGTTGTTGCCTAAACTAGGGAAGGTGGGATGGACTACACTGTTCACATGAGGTTCATCCATCATCCCTTTGTCCTGGAATTCAGGATGACTTTGGAGCAAAGAAGGTTGGTGTAAAATGCAAGCAGAGAAACTGAATCTTTAGTCCCCCTTTTAGCCCCCTCACAGACATTTACAGGACAAAGTGAAGAATCTAAGTCCTTGTCACCATCTTTCCTGTCCTCTGCCCATTCCTCAGTCCTGAGGGACCTTGAGTGTTGGCCAGTCTGGTCAGCAGGTTCCTTGTCCCAGTGCTAAACTGGTCTTTAAACAATAGCTGGAACATAAAAGCAAAAAGGATGAGAAGTTAAGCCTGAAAGTAGAAGCACCATGATAAATTATAAAGCGGAATACAAGTGAGCCAAAGTCTGAAGTTGCCAGTTAGGCTTCTCTCTCCTTTTAAATGGTTCCACAAATATGGGCTACTAAAAATATATAGTTGGGATCATATTTTCTTGTCTTTGTCTAAGTACAGGGCCCCTGTCCAAGCTATTTGCTCCACCTTCTCTGTGCAGGAGTCTGGTGGAAGGGCTCTGGTGCCAGGCAACCATCTGTGAGAACCCCTTCTCAGTGACTTGGGGGCTTTACTTAACTTCTGCTAGAGCTTCCACAACTGCACATAGCATCACATTAAAAGGGCTTCTGTCTTCCTCTCAAGTCTCCCTGCATCCCTGTTGTCCAACTTCTCATTCCTCCTCGTGTTATTACATTGTTGAACTTCCCTGCTGAGTGTTCAAGACCAAGTAGGTGACGCCTGTGCTGACCCCTCTCCTTCTACTGCTCAGTAAGCTAAGACTTTTCAGGCCCACCCTTAGAAACTTTTGAGAAGCCTCTTGGCCCCTTCAGTCTCTTCCTCTACTAGTTGTGTCATCTGCCAGAATGGGTCAAAGTCTTGCTGACCACATGGGGCTTGCCTTGAACTGTTAGGGACACTTCCCTCCCCAAAGACACTCCTCTGCAAAACGTTTGTAGATAGCTTCCTGGCCTCCAGGGTCCTCTTGGTCCCCCTGACTGGTAGGGTAGGTGACTCACTCAAGTGCGAGGCCCTTAGAGAGGGTCCTGGCTGACCTTGTAAAGCAAGACCAAAAATATTTTTTATTTTTCTTAGCCTTTATAATCTCACAGATGAGAAATATAAATAATATTTACTTGTGTGTCTGCTTTGATCCAAAATAAGAAAAAAATTAAATCCATAACAGAAAAGAAAGACTAGGCCACTAGTCATCATTTACAAAAATAAATAATATTCAGGCATTAAATTATGCTTGTTACTTTCATGGAAAATATGAAATAAAGTTTAAATGAACAGAAAAGATGATGAAGTGGCATTTTTGGATGGTCTTTTTTGCTGTTATGAATTAAAATATAAGTAAAAAAATATTTTAACATTTTGTATCTAACTATTGAAAATGTAATAGGATTGATTCTCTCTCTCTCTCTCTCTCTCTCTCTCTCTCTCTCTCTCTCTCTCTCTCTTCCCTCCCTCTCCCTCTCCCACTCTCCCTTTTTCTCTCTAATAATATGAATACATACTAAACAAAAATAATTGCCATGAAGAGCAATGAACCAGTGCATGGCAGTTTCTGACACTAGATCTAAGGAGCAGATTAAGTGACCTCCAGGGCAGACGAGCTCTGGCTCTCTGTGTGCCCTGCATGTGTTCTGGGCAGCCAGCCCATGCAGTCCTGAGCCCAGAGATGCCCTGTGTAGTCTGAAGCAGCTAGTTTCTTCAATCTCTGAGCCCAGAGATATGTTCCCATATCCAGTAATGCCACACAAATCATATAAAATTAAAGCTAAGGATCAAATGTCTCAGAATTTTGTAAATTAATATCTTTCTACCTGTTTTATTTGTTTTAGATAAAATTAACAAAGAGCTTGGTAAGTCCTGTGTCTCTATCATAAGGTAAATTATAAATGTGTCCTGTGACCACTTAGAACACTTACCTCTTCCTATTTACTGTTGCAGAAGAAAGAAAATTCCTTGGAGAACAGGGTAAGTGAAGCCAGGATTCCCAATTGATGTGCCATGTGCCATTACCTACAACAGCCCTGTCCTTCCCTGTCACCCAGTTAACCTTGAACGTCTTCATCAATTGCAGGTCTGAATAAAATCCGAAAATTTGCAGGTAAGTGCAAAGTGATTACTCTGTGGGGAATTCTGACTTTGTGCTTGCAATGCCATTTGCAGTTCCATCAGTCCCTCTGTGAAAAAAGAGAAGTGTTTTCCCTCCCCATCTCTAGCACACATTTGAACTGTCAACATAATCTGATTCGGGGCTTACGTTCTGTCCAATGAGCACCAATTTGCTGACTGGGAAAGGTTTCATTTTAGAAAAGACCACAGTGCATTAGCTGTGCAAACAGAGGTAGCATGGTGTCACCTGATCTGAAATAACTTTCTAGGTAAGTAAGAAATCAGTCGTCTCTCTGTCCTGACCTCAGCAATTCCACAACCACAAGACTGTCTAGATCAAGTGGACTGGTGAGATGGGCTGGTTTCCTTTTCTCTCTTCTCCTGAAGTCTCAGAGCTCTCACGCCTCTCAGGTTCCCCTGATCAACCTGCACAAACACCACCATTTCTCCTTTTAGAAAAGAGAAGGTGGAGAGGGCTGCCTCTGTGGATCCAGTCCCTGCCACCCCCACCGTGGGTACCCTCTCATCTGTCCGACTGTCAACCCTCCACAAGGAGCTGCCTCTGAACATGCCCTCTCAACTCTCTTCCTTGCCCTCCACTTTGTCCAGAGGCCCCGTTCCTGAAGACAGGCTCTGGTGGGGCCTCCCTCCCTCTGAGTGCTGCCTTTCTGGCTGGGTCCTCTGCCTGCTCACATGCTGCTGCCCACCGCCCACCTCCCGCTGCTTGGGCCCTCAGGCACACTCTGTCTCTCTGCTATGCATGTAAGGGCCTGCACAACCACCTCTACCCCTTTGCATCCACCCAGGTGGGTGGGGTAGATCTTGCTTAAATATTGAAGAAATATCCTGAGATCTGTACTGTCGTTACCTATGTCAAGGCCCTAACCATGGTCGTCCCAACCTATCATCAGTTCCTTTGGAACCTGTGATGAAACAGGTTCATCTCTACACATCTGTTGTAGAGATGAAATAGTTCAGGGATAGTTCACACTGAGTCAGAACCATTTTGTGTTTGGATGTGGAATGGCCTCGTGGGAAATAGCATACGGATCCTGTCCTTACTTATGGAAAGAACCTCAAGTGTGACCTGTTTTTGCCTTGTCTTACAATCTGGATGGTTCTAGTGGAAGTCCTACCATTAATTCTCCTTCCTTCTGCAGAAGACATAATACTGGATAAAGACACGGCTCACCCTTACCTTGCCGTGTCACCTGATGGAAAGTGTGTGAAATCTGTGACCAAAAAGCAGGATGTGCCTGACAAACCTGAGCGATTTGATACAATGCCAGCTGTGCTGGGTCAGAACCGTTTCTCCAGTGGCAGCCACTACTGGGAGGTGGAAGTAGCAGGGAACAGCAAGTGGACCGTCGGGATCTGTGTGGAGTCAGTGAACCGCAAAGGACAGTACATCTCTGCTAAGACCCAGAGCGGGTTCTGGACCCTGTGCCTGAAAGATGGCACGTACAAGGCCCTCTCCGTCTCCCACCACGTTCTCCAGGCCACAGGGCCCCTCCTGAGGGTGGGCATTTTTCTGCAGTATAAAGAAGGGTTGATCTCGTTCTACAATGTGACTGAATGTACCATTCTCCACACTTTCAAAAGTGAGTTCACTGAGCCCCTGAGGCCATACTTCTACCCTGAGCCTGCTGGTGAGAAAAGTACAAATGCTCTTACCATTGTCAAAGTGCCGGCCGCAGACCCCGCTGTCCCTCTCTAGACCATAGTGGTTACGTCCTTATGGGTCGTAATGACAGTCTGGGTCACCATTCCCAGAGCAGATTGCTGCAAGCCACAAGAAGCCAGGCTCCCTGCAGACATTTGGGAAGACTCAGGATGCCTTCAGGTGCTCCGGCTGCTGTCCCTCTCCCCTCAATGAATGTGCTTCATTCCATCCCCTTCCCTGCAGAAAGACAAAGCTCTGCCATCCTTCTTAGACTCTGAAAGTGCTTCAGGACTGTCCTTGGTAGGTCACTGTCACATTGCCTAATGTGCTTTACCAGCTGACAGACTGTTTCTGTATGAGCAGGAAGTGGTGAGGTTTCCCAGGCGAGAGACCAACTGTCTTCACTGTAACAATCGTCACTTTTCTTGAGTAAATACACTGAACGCCACAGAACGGAGTAGAATTGAATCGCCCAGAAGGACACATGCTCTCCAGGCATTTCTGTGCAGCTCTGTGTGTAATTCCAGGGCCTTTAGGTCGCATGATCATGCACTCAGGTGCAGGCCATGATGTCTGCCTCCAGCCGAAACCCTTGAGCATCTGCTGTGTTTGTTGCCTGTCAGAAAAGACACAAAGCCTTGCTCACAGAAGAGCTAGAAATAACAGAAAATGAGTTTAGAGCAACTCGAATTTGCATACTTTGCTGACTGAAGAATCCATTTGAAGAAAGATTTGGTTATTTCTCATAATGTTAAATGTGTTAAATTATTACTACTATAATCAGTAATTTCACTGCTGGGTGTTATTCTAGAGCAATAGACACTGTGAACCAAAGATCTTCAAGAATGTTCTTAGCAGCTATATTACAAACAACTGAAAACTAGAAATTAATGTCCTACATGAGAATCTGTAAGTAAACTTAAACTCATAGCCTAAAATAGTGTTTGGTACTGAAAAAAAAATGAGACACTGAAATATGCAATATGTAGATGATTCCCAGATATATTTTACTAATCAAAAAAAGGCAGACTGAAAAAATAGTGCACATCTCCATCTGTATAAAGTTCTTCAGCAGGTAAAATAAATATCTTGTAAAAAAAAATAAGTAGATGGTTTTGGAGGTGACTGAGTGGGAAGGGGCAGAACTTGGGTTTCTTCGTTTCACTGTGTTTTCACTGTTTCCAGTGTGGTCAGAAGTGATCCTTGCTCCTGTTATTGGTACCCTTGCATAGATCTTCCTCAGTGAGTAACAGCCATGCTCCCAGAATCCAGTGCAGTCAATGTTAAGTAGCATCCCAAGTCACATCCTGCAGTGGACAGCAGGTGTCCCCTTGGCCTGCTGGATAACTCACTGTGAAACACCATAGAGCCATGCCGTTAGGGCACTCAAGCAGTCCCATGGAGAGGCCCCATGGAGGGAATTTTGGGCCTCCTGCTCATATCCATGTGGATGAACCAATTTGAAGTGGACAGTCTGGCCCCTGTAAAACCAGCAGCATCCAGAACTTCACAAGAGACTAAGAGCCACAGCTACTCAACCATCCTCAAATTCCTGAAATACAGAAATGACAAAAATCTTGTATGAGGAAACTATCTCTGTTAATGGACTAAACTTTAGGATGATTTATAATTCTGCAATCTATACAACTATTAATTGAAGAAAATGAGTTTTAAATTATAATAAAAAATCCTTTTAGCAGGTTTGCTTTGCAGTGCATGGCTTAGCCCATTTACACACACACACACACACACACACACACACACACATATACACATATATACATGTATATTTAAGGCTTATTTTAAATAAAAATGAATAAATAAGAATGAAGCAAAATGGCAACTGAAACTCCAAGTTGAACAGATATCCATTATTTTGCTCAGTTTTTCATCACTGTAAGCAAAAGACCTGAGAACAATGTAAAGGAGGAAAAGTTTATGTGGCTCTCATGGGTTTCAGAGGTTCGGTCCATGTTCAGAGGACTCCGTAGGTCTGGGCCTGTGGAGAGGTAAGTGTCATGGCAGACAGGCACAGCAGAGGAAATCAGCTCAGGACATGAGATCCTGGAAGCAGGCGCATGTGCACGCGTGCACACTAACACACACACACACACACACACACACACACATACACACACACAGCGCTTCCCACCAGGGCTGAAGTATAGATCCACTGCTTAGGTGAGGCTCTCTAACCTAATCATTCCAACTCTGAACGTTCTTGCATTGTATCCCACATGAGTTTTGGGAGAACACCACATATTCAACCCATAACATTCATGCACCAAACTATCTTCAAAAGAGCTAAAAAGAAAACAAGTGAGAGAAGGTGGTGCTCATTTTTAGTATAACAGAAATACTTCTTGAAGTGGGAAGGAAGGAACGAGTTGCCCAAGTCACCCGCCCCAACTCCTAGAAGCCCAGCATGGAGAGAGATGCCTCCCCTTTCAGGGAGGAAGAGAGAATAAAGTTTGGGGCTTAGACATGAAACCCAGGCCCAGGCCCACTACAGTAACACCCTGTGTAGGCAAGGTTCTACCCCTTCTGACAGGCCATTCCCATGGACTTAGCCTGGAACTTCACTAGGCCAGGCAGCTGAAGTCCTGTACCCCTCCACCAACCTCAGAGGCTGACCTGGGAGCAAGACTCCACTCAGTGATCAGCTAGGCATGAAAGACAGCAAAAGCTTTGTCTAAGATTCTAGTGCCAGCCCTATCTAGGTGAGACAAAGCACAGAAGGCCCTGTAAACAGGCCAGAGTGCAGATGGAGCCTCTAGACCCGTTTAAGACATAGATCTGCTGTTACCAGTTAGCTATGAGCTGTCTCCGGAAAGGTCATGTGTCAGAAGATGCAAGAAAGTTTGGAGGAGAGATGATAGGGTTATGAGGGTCTTAACCTAATCTGTGTATTAATCCTCTTGAATGAATTAACTGGGTGGTGACTATAGGCAAGAAGGTGTGGCTGGAGGAGGAAGGTCACTGCCTTTGGGGTTTATATTTTGTCCCTCCTGAGCCAAGCTTAGTCTCTCTGCTTCCTGAAACCCATGTTCTGGCTTGCTTTCCTGTGACACTCTTCTGCCCTGATGTTCTGCTCATCTTGCATACAGAGCAATGGAGCTGGCTGTCTATGGACTGAGACCTCTGAAACTGTGAAGGTCAAACTTTCCTCCTCTAAAAAGTTCTTGTCAGGTCTTTTGGTCACAGCAGCCAAAGAGCAGATGCCACTTGAGCACTACTGGCACAGACTCACAGTTCAGTGTGCATTGCTCCCAGCCTCAGAGGGGACCCAGGTCATACCACCTCCTCCTAAGTCTGTGCAGGCCTCTGTGGCTGGGAGATTGGCATATCCCAGTTAAGCACCAGTGTTGGCAGCCAAGGCCAACCTTGGGCAACACAGATCACAACAGACAACTGTTCAGACATAGGACTCTAGAGTCACTCTGGCACAAGGTGGGAACTGTGGAATGGACTCATGTGTGAGCCTGCACCACATCAGCTTCAGTGTGGGCTCACTGCACTCCTGAGACTTCACAGGTCATTGCCATTCTGAGAGGCAGGTGTGACCTAGCTCAGCATCCGCCTGGGTAGCCAAGTGACTGCCTTCACCAACATTATCCCGACCTCAGGCAGCAGGGTAGGAGAAGACCCATCTTCTGGGTAACAGAAAAGTGTGATAAGTGTAAGACTTTGCCCTAGAACTCAGTGTTGCCCAGGTGAAAACTAATACTGGGCAGGTCCTAAGTGCCTCCACACCCAGGCTTGCCTATCAATGGAGACTGTGGAACAGCCCCAGTTTCAGGAAAGACAAGCAACTCCAGTCTATAGACATGGTTTCAGCCAACAGCACCTGTGTTTTTTTGCTATGGTCTTGGGTCACAAGTCTGCCTCAACAAGAGGTAGCCAATAGCAGTTTGAGTTTTTATTTTTTCCTACCCCAGTGTTGTGCTATTTTTGGTGGACTGTGTGCAAAGAATGTAACATAGATTGACAGACTGACAGAATTGTTGGCCACAGGCTGGTGTCTGTGGACGAAGCATCCAAGTCTCTCCTGGCCCCAGGGAAAGACTTGTAGATACAGACTACTCTTTCTAGGCACTTTCCTGTTTCTTTTGAACAACCCACCAACAGTGTGCATTTGGGAAAACCCAGGGCTTGGATTTATCTCTACTATTAAAATAGTGGCAACAGACCAACAACAGACCACCATAAAATCTGGACCTGAGTGCCAAACAGGGCTGAAACAATGGAAGTGACTACAGTCTCAGACAAAACAGATAGCCTGGTCAGAATTTTTATAAACAAGGCAAAATCAAAGCCAAATTAGGAGACTGAAATAAATGCCAAAATTCTTTAACACACAAATAATAAGCAAGGAATAAACATACTACTGGAGACAATCACCAAACCACAAAGGTCAGGCCGTAAGAGAGACAGAGTGAGTCACCTTTGTATTGCTGTGATCAAAACAGCTAATAAAAAGAAGACAGAGGAGGAAAAGCTTGTTTTAGCTCACAGTTCCAGAGGTTTAGCCACAGTCAGCCATGTCCATTGCTCTGGGTCCAAAGTAAGTCAGCCCAAGTGACCCTTTAGGTTACAGCTCTCATAATCAAATCATATCCCCCCTGAATATTCCTCATTAGCACAAATTTTGGGGGACACCTCACATCCATACTATAGCAGGGAGGAAGACCAAAAGGAACTATAATAAAATAAAGCCCAGGTTGCACAATGGTTGCAACAAGATCTTACCTGCCAACAATCACCTCAAAGGTAGATGAATTAAATTCTCCAATTAAAATGCACTCACTATATTTGCATGAGCTATTTGCACATTGCTTCACGTCTATGGCTTTGCCCACTGTTAGGCTAATGGAAGAACTTTGAGCTTAGCTATGTATGCTAAGGTGCTCGGAAGGTCAGCTATGATAACTGTACCTCAACTTACAGTGGGGTTTCATCCCACAGCTACTTTGTAAGTTGAGGAGTATCTGTATTTAAAAGCCTGGCATTCAGAACCCAGTGAAAATTGAAAGAATGCCGCAATTGGGAAAATCATATTAAAAATGAATAAATAACTCCTACAACTCAGTATTAAAGCACTAAAAGACATCAAAAATATGAAAATTATTTGAATAAACATTTCTCATGAAAGGACATATAAATGGATGACAACTGCATAAGCTGCACTCAACAACACTAATCAGGAAACTGCCAGTCGAAGCTCATGTGATGTCACCATGTGCCTGTTAGGATGTGATCTTAGTTGTTCATTGCTATAACCTGAGGCTGTGCAATGCAGGATGAAGAAGTAATTATTTAGCTCATAGTTTTAAAGGCTGCAAGTCCAAGATCAGTTCTTCCCACAGGATTGTCCTCTGCTAAGGGCCTCATGGTAGATGGCATTACAGCAGGAACCCAGGAGAAATCACATGAGAGAGAAAGGTGAAGAGTGGGAGAGTCCCATCCTTCTCTGTTCATAACAATGCAATCTCACACACACACAAAAAAAAAAAAAAAAAAAACCTCATTCTGGGAGGTTATCATCCCTTCCAGGACCAGTGCCTAAGTGACCCAATTGCCTTTCATCAGACTCCATCTCCTAAAGGTTCCACCACCTCCAACATCAACACCTGAGGACCTCAGTCCAAACAGGTGGGCTGCTGGATGCATGATCAAAGCATATTCAAACCATAGCACTCAACCCGGGCCTGCAGGGCCTATCCTGCCTCACAATGAAAACTGCATTTATGTGAAGCCCAGTCTCAAAGTCTTGATTTTGCTGTGGGGAGTGGGCCCACAGGGCCTTGGGCAGCACCACACCCACGGCTTTGCTGTCTTCAATCCCAAGAAGATGCTCCCTGAGGCTTCGCACTGACACTTGGGACTTCCCAGGTCTGCGAGTGCATGCTGCTGGTGGCCTTACTCGAGCTTAGTCCTGGTGATGGCCCCATCCCCATTGATATACCAGGCATCACTGCACTGGGTGATCTCAAAGACACTTCGTCCTGCAGCCAACATTAGCCTGGCATTCCAGGCTGACCTTCAGAATCTTACATGAAGCTGCCATGACTCTATCGTTGGTGCCTACACAACCAGCATCATGTAGATGCCACTGAGTTCTACTGTCAGTATGACCAGGACCTGGGTGTACTTGTGCCCTGGAAGTAGCCATGGAGTGCTTTACCAGAAAGTAGGAAGCACAATTCTGAAAAGGGCCTGGGCAGCCAGTCTGTGGAGAGCACCAGGTGCCTTCTCTGAGACATACTCCCTTTCAGGCCTCTGCTCCTATGGAGAGGGCCAGCCCTGCCAACCTCTGCGCTGCCTTCTGTGATGTTTCCTTATTGTCTTCTTGTTAACACAGGGGTCCCTTTCATCTGCACAAATCGCTTCAGCAAGTGATTGCTCACTGACCTTTCCCTCATTTTATTCTCCTGGAAAGTTCTTTATTTTTTCTCTAGCCAGGCTATAAATGTTTTTTTGCAGGGGAAGTATAGCGGGGAATGAACTCAGGGGCACTGGATCACTGAGCCGCAAGGTGCAGGTGGCCTGAGCCAGAAATACCTGTAACCACGGGAGGTCAGACTCACGCATGCTCCTCAAGGTTAGAGGCAAGGTGGGGGTTCATCTCCTGGAGCGGTGCCAGGGAAGACCCCTCACAGGGATGCTGAGGACTGACATCTGTGCTGTCCTTGCACTTCTGCACACAGCTCCTGACCACACTGACGTTGGAGGTGATGACCTTGCACTGCACAAATAAAAATGTGATGGCCATTTTTATTATTATTTTATTATTTATTATTATTAAAATATATTGAAAAATCAAATACATGGAACTCTAAAACCAAAATCAAAACAAAAATAAAACTAAATGGCCAAGCATAAAAAAATGTTCAACATCTTCAGGAATCATAAAAATGCAAATTAAAACTGCACCAAGAGTCCATCCTACTACAGTTAAAAGGGCAAGCATCATGAACACACATAATCATAAATGCTGGCAAGGATGTGGGGATAAATAAACTCATACACTGTTGGTGATATTGTACTTTAGTACAGTCACTCTGGAAATCCATGTGGAAGTTCTTCTAATCACTAGGCATGGAAGCATCATCTGACCCAGCTATACAACTAAACAGTATTTATCCCAAAAAATTAAATTAAACATGCTATAGCAATGCATGCATATCCATGTTTACAGCTGTGGAATTCACAGTAGCCGAACTATGGCACTAGCCTAGGTGTCTGTCAACAGATGAATATGTGGTGCATATATACAAAGAGTCTTATTCAACTGTAAAGAAGAATTATGTTATGTCAATTTCAAGAAAATAGATAGGTGTTGTGTCTCACAACTAAACCAATCTGGGTCACTCCAAGTGAATTTGTGGAATAAATAAAGACACAGACTCAGAAAGTACCTTTTCTTTGGGTTCACTGACCACTCCTCAGCTTCAGCTCCCACAGGGGAGCAAGGCAGGCAAGAAAGAGTGAAGAGCATGTTCTGAACCCTTTCATTGGGGAGAAGCCATTCAAATGAGGCAAGGAGTAGGGTTACAAATAGGTAAGTATAACTCAACCCCAGCAAGGTGTCGTGTCACCTACACCTGGAGCCATGCCTTGTTTTCTTAGCAGGGGCAATGCCCAAGTTACTGCGACCTGGCACTGCCGTGCAGGACTGAAGAAAGTAATTGGTCAGAACCCGGTGCATCAGGACTTAAAGGCATCTGCATCCAGGGCAGCTCGCAACTTATTCTCCCTTTCTTAATATATTTTTTTTAAAAAAGGCAACTAGAGAATTGTATATTTTAGTCATTGGATTCTTGGTCCAAGGTTGTCATGATCTACTATTGAAACACAAAAAGAATTAGTTGAAAACATATCATTTCAATAACATAACTTTGGAAGATCTAGGTTATTATTAATATTCTGTCAAATACTCATCAGAAGATTCTTAATCATTTCCCAATTTTATTGGGAAGCACTGTGTTTGACCATAGTAACATAGACATTTTTATTTGGCATGACATTCAAGCCTTTCCACAAACCATAGAGCAGAGGGCTCATTCACATTATTCATTACAATGGTTTGTAGAGGATTTTAACTTAGTTTCAATTCTTCCATCAGCACTTATCTGACTATGAGGGATCTTGGAAGAAATTTAAGTAAAATTATTTTTTAAAAATCACATATTGTTTTAAAACATAGCCACAAATGCTGTATTGTAGGAACAATGAATAATGTTTTAAGTATTCACTTCAAGGATCATGAAATCAAGAGCTTGCCTAGGTCTGGTTAATTGGCATGCATCTGTTTCAAAGGCAGAATGTTAACTTCTGCATGCTAGCTGGCAATAGGATGAAGGAATGTTGATGAAGGGTCAATGTCCTTTTCCACCACTGTAACTAGGGATGGAATGAGGCAAGTTGTACCTTTTATAGGCTACAGGATTTTTTAACCATCCTTTCTCTCAATTATCATATTAAGGAGTCTTTTAGGTCAGTAATGCAAAAATTCTGGAGGCAGAAGCACCAGACATTCTGTTGGATGCCAACTCACTGAGAGTTAGGTCTTCTGTGATTTTCCTTGTCAATTCTAGGAGACCAGTCTGTAAATGCCTGGCCAATATAGGAAGGTTCTATTTCAATAGTCATTCTATTTTGACAATTGTCCAGATATATAGTCTTAATTTCTAAGGACCAGCATGATTGGCTGGTTTACTTTTCTCATATGCTGTCTTTTTCTCAAAAGATACTCCCAGACAGCCTGTTTACACAGGATCAACATATAGGTGTAACTGACCATTACAGTCAGGACAATTAATCTGATTATATAGGTGGACTTTCCAGTCCACAGCACAAAGCACATTAAAGGTGGACCAGAGAAATGGGCCTATAGAAGTTTGATCCTAATTTTTACTTACCTGACAAGCTCATGAAGCTGCATGGATGTAAGCTCCGCAGTTGGGAGATTTACCTTTCTGTGTCAGGGTTTTAACCTTTCCATGATAACCAGGTTAAACTCTATTTTTTGAAATTTCATTTAAGGGGCTGGGGATGTGGCTCAGCGGTAGCGCGCTCGCCTGGCATGCGTGCGGCCCGGGTTCGATCCTCAGCACCACATACCAACAAAGATGTTGTGTCCACCGAGAACTAAAAAATAAATATTAAAAATTCTCTCAAAAAAAAAAAAGAAAGAAATTTCATTTAATATACTGAATGATGTTCAGCAGCAGTAAGACTCAATACTACAATTAAGAAAAATTTTTAAAAATATTTTGTAAGATTTATTGTGACCCTGTGGGGTCCTGTTTCTCCCTGTTTTAATATATTAACATTGAATGAAATGCTGACATATATCATAATATCATTAGTATAAATTATTGACAATAGTACAAGTATTTAAATGATAAAGATTTATCATCTTCAGCTGGTCATGAGACTTGACAAAAGTCAATTTAGGGGGCATGGTAAATAGAAATTTAGCCTTTACTAAATGTATGACTTGATTTTGACTTTAACATTATTATCAAAAATGAAGAATACAATAAGTTGTATACAAAAAAATTATATTTTGAAATTAGCTCTAGATTAACTTAATCAATTATCTTAATCTGGAATAAAGGTAGAGACAGAGTTTTTAAATTAGGAGTGGTGATGGTCATTACTAGGGGCATGAAAAATTATGTAAACATCTATCCAAAATAGAAAGTCAAATGCTAAATAAGCCTAGAGAAGATATTTTGTTTTTACCATTACTAAAAAATGAAATACAGAAAAGAAATTAATAGTCTTTTATCTATGAATCTAAAAAAAAAGCTGTCATTATCATTATCAAACTTAGTGTAGACTTAAGTATGGAGAGTTAGTATCTCAAATATTAATAGGTAAAAATAAGTCAATAGTGTGATTTAAAACAATGACCTAATTTAGAATTTGTATAAAACTGAACTAGCAATGACATCTTGAGGGATTATTGTCAAAATAATTGTGTATAAAGAAACATATGCATGAACATCTTTAAGAACTCCACTTAATGTAGCAAAATTAGCTCTAGTAACCATGCATAATCCATGACTTTACTAATTTCAAAAATATTAATGTATGTAGGGTATCATCTCAGAGCACTAAAATTGAAAAAAAAAGCTCTATTATGTTAAATTTATTACTAAAATTAGTTATTGGCTATGGAGCTGATTTATTTATGGTTGTCTAATATTTTAGGAGTAACTATTTTTAGGGCTATTTTCCACAGTGACAAACTGTTGACAGGGCTAAGACTCCATTTTAATGTTTAGAGGCTCTCAAAACCTGTTTTTAATTAGGAGTAAAATTTTTAACTAAGAATCTTATTTTTCTTGTGGTAAGATTACAACTTTAATCTCTTTTTGTCTGTATGTTTGCCTTTATTTTTCTTCTTCACTTGGGCTCCATTTAACTATGGTGCAACACCTAAACTTGGCTAGAATTATGTAAATCCTTTGTAATATTGATGGCTAACTGGATAATAGGCTCATCTTTTGAAAATAGGTGGCCCCTTATAAGTTTAGGTGCTGTATTGTCCCTTTAAGTATCTCTATGAAAATAGTAGAATTTTTCTAAAGACTTACTAAAATTCTTTTTTAGGCATTTTGTTTATATGGTGGATATCTGTTGTGGAGGGTTGTCTGTTCTTCAGTTAGACTATCAGATTTGTCCCTATTCTGTGTTACTGGGACATGGTTAAGATAAACCTCCCTTAAATCTAGTTTTATTTTTTTCATTATTAGTTGTTCAAAACTTTACAAAGCTCAATTGCCTTCTATTTCAAAATTTAGCTATGTAATAGCATAATGTTTCTCTAGGTAAGATTAGACATTTGGCATAAATTTTGAAATAATACATGAATTTGGATTTCTTGAAAATCTTCCTGAATTTGTTTTGGTCTATATTAAGTTTGAAAAGTTCCCTTCAATCTTTCTTTCTAGTAGGCAATTTTTAAGGCCTTCTTTGATGATAGAGTTGAGGCTAGGTAAGAAAATGAGATACCATTTGATTATTGTAATCTCCCAGTATATAGACTAGTTGATTTATTCTAACAATTCAAAAAGATCCCTCAATCTCTTTTTGAGAGAAGGTCTCAAAATATCTCCATATCTCAGAATATTATCCTTTAAAGAGGTATCTCTTAAATGTCTTTTTAAAAATATGATTAAGGTTACTTCCCAGTGTAGGGAGTAGTATATGAGTCTTACCATATTATTAATGGATAATAGGTCCAGTCATACAACTTATATAATACCAATGAATTTCCAACAAAGTTTGCAACTTTTATTGTTCAAAACTAATGTACAACACTAATTTGGAGAACACCCATCCTAATTAAATGTTCTTCAAAATCCCATAAACATCCAACAAATACAAGTAATATGGAAGAATCAAATTTAGTCTCCAAGGAGAAATGTCAAAGTTAGAATTTAGTCAGCATTTTAAAACATTGATTGTTTTAATTAAGGATGTGAATTTATTCACTAAAATTAATTCTTAAACATTAAGAATCACTAGGTAAATAAAAACCTTAGTTAAAGGAAATAAACTTAACATTTTAATAAGTCTTTATTATGTCAAAATATGGATAAAATCTTAGCTCACATCAACATAATAAGGTCAGGGAAATAGCCTAAAATATACTAGAATTGATTACTTTATATTTACAGTCAGTCCAGTTATACATAAATCAGTTTCTCAATTATTTTAAATTTCTCTATTATCTGTCTAGATAATAGATAATGATATAAGGATTTCCTTATGTAGAAAAATCTAGAATATAACAACCTTATATTTCCCAAAGAGGATTTCTTTCCTCTTTGTAGGACCTCCAATTTATGTTTCCTCTCTGTGGAAGTATCTTCTTCTCCGTTTGGAATTCTTTCTTTTGGTTACAATTTGGAAGAATTTCTATAACTCTTAGAATCTAAACAAATTATTGTACCTTGATATGAAAAAATCTCAATGAAAATATATTGAACTATGGATATTTCTGGAGACAAAATTATATTTGTTTATTATCTTATAAAATTTTGTACAATAATTTGAGAATTAGAGATTACTTGATGGTTGTATTATCTCTTGAAAGGAAAAATTTTTATAGTGAAATACATTTCTCAAATATCTGTAACTATAAAAAGCAGAGCATCCGATAAATGCATGTATAAGGAATATAAATTATGTGTTTTCTGTTGAAAGAAAATTATAAGAAGCAAATACATATATATTAATTAAATAAATAGACATATATGTTAAATACTCTATGAATTAAGGACTATAGATTATTCAAATAACTGAGAAAATATTCATTAAGAATAAAGGCATAGCTTATAATTATGTAAACCTTATGAAGCCATGTGGTTTTTTTTTTAATATTTGGATCCATTTTAGCTTGCTTTTAACTAGAGGTACACCCTTAACTCTATGTGACATCACAAAATTTCTGTGCACATATCTGTTCATCTTCTGTATTTACATAGTTAGAGAACAAGAAGAATAAGGTCAAATCATCATGAGAGGTTTTGAGAAAACTATCTCAGATTGCCCATCTTTTATTATCTCCTGAAGACCAAAGGTATTCTTATAATTCTTAAATAAAACACAAGCAAACATATGCATCACTCATAAATGTAACGTTATCTTTGCAATTTCTCTTAATAATACAGGTATAAAGAATTTCTAAAGGAACCCGTCAAAGGACAAAAATCAGATTATTTAACTTTGAGTACACATTAGGATTAGGGCAGCAATGTAGAAATCTGTGAACCATATTTTGTCTGAAAAGGAAATCTTTTTTTAGTGCAAAGATATTAAATAGGATTGGAGAATAGCATATTCAGTGAAATAATTCAGCCTCAGAGAGTCAAAGTGTGTGTTCTCTCTCCTATGGAAGCTAGAGAGGAAAATGTAAAACAAAACAAAACAAAAAGGATCTCATAGAAATAGAAGGGATACCAGTAGACTAGAGGAAGGCAATTAGGGAGAGGGAAGAAGGGAGGGTAAAGGGTAGTACTGGGGAAAGAAATAAAGCAAATCATAATATGTGTATGTACAAACATGTCACAGTGAATCCCAACATTGTGTATTATTATAATGCACCAATAAAAAATGTCTCCACAAGCAAACCAATCAAAAACAGAAAACAAAAATCAAAGTCTGGAAAAAGATATTAGAGTCCATTTCCTTGGTGCTGGGAGGGGTTTTATCATATCATAATGACTTCTGTGTATCTCTTCTCTTTCCTTATTTGGTCCTTTAACATGTAAAAGAATGACTCAACTTGATCAAAGTCCACTTGCATGACACTTTACTTTCATTTCCAGTATTCAGTGATGTTGTAAGTTGGTTTTCTGTTTAGCAATTGTTTATGGAGAGGGATGTAGGTACTGCATCTCAGGACTGTGCTCTGTGACAGTCCCACAGGCACTGGGACCTTCCAGCTAGGATGCAGTTCTTCTGTGTGGGCAGCTGGACATGCTTGCTCTCCCTCCTTCTTCCCTGGCCAAGTGCAGGTGAGTGAGAAGGAGGAAGACTGCTTTCCTTTACACTGGAGACTTGTTGAGAGGACATCTTATTCCACACTACAATTCCAGGCCTCGGTTATTTCATGTTTTCTACAACTAAAGATCTTAGGGCTATTCTCAAGTTTCTGTCTTTAATTCTATTGGGGGAGGTACTTTTTCCTTTTCTATTTTATCTTTGACTTATGTTCACACAACATGCAAAATATCTAGTTGACAGCCATCAATTTCTGCAAAATACTTGACCTCCAATTTCCAGAAGGATAAAATAATATAATTTATAAAAAAGATGATTATAACTTATAAATAATAAAAAATTGATATTTTAGATTTTTTTCCAGTCTTTCACTTTCTGTGCATATTCATTTTTAAAGTGAGTTTCTCATAGGCAGCAAATGTTGGTCTTGTTTTTATAGCCATTCAGCCAATCATTATCTTTTAGTTGGAGCATTTAGTTTACTTAAATTAAAGGTTAGTTTTTAAAAATATTGTCTTATGCCTGCACTTTTAAAATAATCTTCTTCTTCTTCTTCTTCTTCTTCTTCTTCTTCTTCTTCTTCTTCTTCTTCTTCTTCTTCTTCTTCTTCTTCTTCTTCTCCTTCTTCTTCTTCTTCTCCTTCTGCAAATATTCTTTGTTTTTCCTTCTCATTCATCTCTGGGATTTGAGGTTTTACTGTATTGGTAACTTTACTGTTTCAATGGGGTTTATTTTGTTGAGGTTGGATCTTTGTTCTAGTTCTCTTCTGTGTACCTAACTGTCTAGGGATTTTTATATTTCACATGCTTTCACAGTGTTTATCATCTTTCTTTCATTTTCGTTTGTAGGAGATTTTTAGGCATGGTTTGTTAGCTATGTGGTTTTCACATGGGCAAGAGAAAGAAGGGATCAGACCAAAGCAAGATCAAAATCCAGAATCCTTTAGTTCCATGTTTGGCATTCAGGGCACATGGGGGCAGTGTGTGGAGTCCAAAGGGCTTGGCAAGCTGTGTGACCTTGCCAGTTGTATCCCACATGATCACTGTATTGGGCTGGCTCTTTTTATTGCCTGCTGCTTTTCTTGACTAACATCCCAAATTCCCGGCATCTCCAACTTCCTGTGGTCAACATAACAGCTTTGGCGTCCCTCCTTATTCTCATCAGTTAACACATTAACCCTCAGGGAAGCTGAGACTGTCCCACCCAGCCTGGCTTATTGGTCTCCCTTTTAAATCTCAGTGGAAACCCCCATGATCCCATAGTTCTTGTATTCTCCGTTCCTCCAGAACCAGCACCCCATAAATGATGCCAAGAACTGCTGCCAGCTCAAGCATTAGCTGGACCCACTGGGACTATGGCTGCAGTGACTTCTGAATCCCTAGTTAGTTGAGCATGCTGACATGAATCCTGGGGAAAGCAATTTCCTAGATGGTCCTTTTGGAACAGGGTATTCCTGCCTCTTTTCTCAAAGCAGTCTTTCAAGTGAGTTTGTTCTTTGACATCATTGAGTTTGTGTTGTGTGTTGTCTGTACAATTCTTGATACCCTGGAGACATCTTTCCAAGTGTCCCAATGAGAAGCACTTGTATTTTTTTTATAGACTCTGATCTCTTCAGCAATCACATCCTCCTTGACCACAAACTTAAACATGTTCCCTTTCTGCCCAAATTGAAAGTTTTTCAAATCTTTCTGCTCTGCTTTTGGCTCCCAGAATTGAACCTGGCTAAAAGCTGCCAACAATACACTGTCATTGCCTTAGTGCTGTGAGTTGTAAATTCTCTCTCCTGGATCAATGAATCCATCATATTTAAACTCAACCTCACACATAGTCTCTGAGCATGGGTAAAATTTAGACAGGTTATTTTCTAGAATGTAACAGATGTGACTGCTAATCCAGTTCCCCACAGCGTGCTCATTCCCAGACATGAATTGGTATGAACATACTTTATATACAAACAGATATCAAAAAAATGTTCTCTATGTGTGTAATAAGAATTTAAATGCATTCTGGAATCATGTATTTAAAAAATAAAGTCAATTAAAAAATAAACATAGATATGTACATTAAAAAAAAGCCTAATGAATGAAGTCTTTATTGTCCATATGCCTTTTGGCATTTCAATCTTCCGAGCTCCTATCAGAAGAGTCCTTCATTAAGTTCCACTTTCAACATTATAGGACTTCTATAGAAACTTTCAACCTTTTCCAACCTTCTTCTAACAACCAATTTCAAAGGATTTGGACTATCTGTTCAGGTATAGTCACAGCAATAACCCCCCTTCTCAGTACTTATTTTCTGAGTTAGTTCATTTTTTAATTTATTTGCTGTTATAAGATGCCTGAGAAAATCAACTTATGAGAAGGAAGATTTTTTTTTGACTCATAGTTTCAGAGGTTTCAGTTCATGATCAGCCAGTTCCATTGAATGGGCTGGTAGTGAGGCAGAGACCCACAGCAGAGAGGGCATTAATTGCTACTCAATTAATGGCAGCAAGAAAGCAGAGTGAGAGAAAGAGGCTGAAGACAAGATAGAACCACTCCCTTCAACTACGTGCCAGCTCCTATAGTTTCTGTTACCTCTCTATAGCACCACCATCTTGGGACCAAGTCTTTAATACGTGAGATTTTGGGTACCATTGGAGATTCAAATTTTAACAAGCACCGCAACTGATGCTATAGTTGTAAATTTCTTCAGCTCATGTGATTATCCAAGTGTGAAATTCCCTGCCTGACCTCATTGGATGGATTATCATCAAAATACAGGTGCACTAAAAATGTTCTATCAAATTAGCTTCAGGCTATGTGCCACAGTGTATGCAAAGGCTCTATCATTTTTCTTGATCACTTTCAGGGCAGTTCCTCGTGATTGGACCAAGCTCACCCATCACTGTCATGGTGGGAGAAGAGGCCATGTTTTCCTGTCACCTCAGCCCTTCCATGGATGCTCAGAACATGGAGGTGACATGGCGCCATACAAACAAATCAGGCCTGGTACATAACTATAGGAATTCCCAGGACAAGGACCAGCAGCACCCAGAGAACCAAGGGAGGGCAGAGATCCTGAGGGAGAACATCACCAGGGGGCAGGTGGCCCTGAGGATCCACAACATCCACCCTGCAGATGAAGGCGACTACAGATGTTTCTTTTTAAGCTCCACCTACCACAATGAAGCACATTTCAAAGTGTTGGTCACAGGTGAACTTCTCTGGAAGGAAAACTCTTTATATTCTGTAGAATGTTAACTCTGTTTTTTGTTCTGCCAATACTTTATTAGGATAAATACTGGGTTTAGTGGACAGAGGAGGTATAGTCTAGGCAAATCTTATGACAGTATTTCAAGAGTGTTAAAGAGGAAGAAAACATCTGACTAGTCTATTCCAATGGTCTCAGGCTGTAAGAGAAATATAGTCGCAACCCATTTCTTTGTCAACATAATTAAGAAGAGGAGAAAGGAGAGAATCTAGTATACCTCATTCTTTCATTCCCCTTCCTTCCTCCTCCTCCTCCTCCTCCTCCTCCTCCTCCTCCTCCTCCACCACCTCCTCCTCCTCCTTCTTTTTCTTTCTCTCTCTCTCTCTCTCTCTCTCTCTCTCTCTCTCTCTCTCTCTCTCTCTCTCCTTTCCTTTCTTCTCTCTCTTTCTTTTTTCTTTCCTTCCTTCTAGGGATTGAACCCAGGCTCTCAATCATGCTGGGCACATTTTCTGTCATTGAGCTCCATCCCAGCCATGATATTTCCAAGGAGTTCCAGAAGCACATCTCAGTCTAACATATCACTCTAGAATTTCTAAAATCCAGAAGGAGATGAAAGGAGACAGGAAAGATCAGATGCACCGACCATCAGGAATTGCTCTTGCCCAGTCCAACACGGTTGTGTCCATCTTCCTATGACACTCTTGTCTGCTTGGATCCCTGCACTTAGATCCCAGCTCTGCCCACACACTGTGCCCACAGCACTGCCAGTTCTGCCAGGGTGAGCAGGTGTGCAGGGGTCCAGGCTTCAGGCTCACACTGAGCTTGAACAGCTTTGCCTCTGCTCTTGTCATGGGACCTTGTGACAATCTCAGGCAATGAGTTTCTCCATTGCCATCCTCACAATTGGCCTTCAGAGAGAACCACCCAGTCTGTCACAGGGAGCCCAAGAGGAGGAGATCTCTTCCTGCAGTGTGCCTTGACAGGCCATATCCTTGCCCTATATTCAGTGACAGTTTTGGACAGGCCATGAGCACCCTTGAACTCACGCTTGCACAGTGAAAAGTGGGTACTTATTGATTCTTCCCAAATTAAAAAGACTAGGAGAAAGAATTACTGACCATTTGAAAACAGATTTTTCTGCTAAATTTTCTCCTAACTAGACACCTTTGTGCACACATATCCTGAAAACATTTCCACGGTGAAGACATCCAAACTCAAGGTGTCATCCTCCTGTAATCCAACAGAGAGGCCTGTGCCTTCCAACTTCCAGACACTTCCTGCACTGTGACCACTCCATTCTAAGATCTGCTTCCATCTCGCCATGCCATCTTGGCTCTGTGCGAATGTGCCACCTGTCTAATAAGACCTATGTAGGCTCATTTATAGGAATTACATCTAAAACAACACTATTTCCACTCACAGCAATCTTCACAGACATTGGGTTTAGGAATTGAACATATCCTCTGAGGAACATGATTCAGCCCACAAAAGTGATTGTTTAATACCAGTAAATTTACTTTAGTTTTTGTTATACACTGTGATGGTTTGGATAAGTTAGTGTTAGTATACACTAAGCTGCAAAACACTATGCACAAGTGACAGCTGCTTGTCATACCAAATCTTGGGAGGAGGGACAAAGGCAGGAGGAGTGGGGCTCACTGTGCGCATCCACCTTCCTTTACTCCTGATCCTCAGCCTTCCCCCAGTGCAGCCTTCATCTTCACATTGGGAGATGAGTCACTGCTGCCCCTGTACCCCTGTCCTTGAAGAGAGAGACAGTGAGGGAAGGATGAGCCAGTTCCTATGGCAATGTGATGACCAAGACACACAGATCATGTCCAGGCACAGCACTCTGGCCAGCCTCTAGGACACTCCCAATAGCAAAGGCACTGAGGCAGGCAGCACCCCCCCTCTGAGCAGGTATATCCATGGATGCAGTTCAGGGGGGTAGCTACTAATCAGGGGGGTACATAGACATCTTTCAAGGTTCCTTTGCCACAGTGGCTAGTGTCTGGCATATTGGCCCAAGGCCATACAAAGTTCCATCTGAGGTAGTTGTATAGGAGAAGGGTGATAGAAATTGTGTGGACAACTTGCAACTGACATCTGAAGCCACCAGCTCATGTGTGTCCACTGGCTGCAAATGGACTAATGGGTTTTACTAACTACATGTAGTTCTCAAAGGGGAACAAGGGAAAGAAACACAGCAGGAAGGGACCTGGTAGGAACTGGAGTACTCTAGTAAAGGCCAAATTGCGGTCTTAATCTGTTCCTCATCCAAACCCTTTGTGTGACTTTACCCCATTGTTACAAAAACAAAACACACAAGCAAAACACAGAGTTGAGGTTCACAGAGGTTAACAAGCAATCGAAGTTTCACTAGTCCATGTGAAACAGCTGGACATTTCTGGAACAGTGTGCTCTCTCTGCCTCCTTCCCTCTCCAGGCACCGGCATGGCTCCTCGTGTTCACGTGGAACCTGATGCAGCCTGGGGCATCAGGCTGACCTGCACATCCACGGGGTGGTACCCCGAGCCCCAGGTGCAGTGGAAGGGCAGGCAGGGACTGCACTTCACACAAGCCTATGAGACAGTGAGAACGGAAGAGACTGGCACGTTTCAGGTGCAGGCATCCATCACAGTGGACGAGAGGTCAACAGGAAACTTGTCCTGTGTTGTAAGGAACCCGCTCCTCGGCGAGCAAAAGGAAGCACATGTGTCCCTGGCAGGTGAGTTCCCTCCACAGTCAGCGCTGTCCTTGCAGCTGATCAGGTGTGATGAGCAAAGACCTGGGCAGTTACCTGGGCCAGGTTCTGGTCCATTCCTCTGTGACTTCCATGTGAGGAGTCTTAGTGAAAACACAGCTCATCCTCAGCTCCTATTTATTGGCAAAGAAATGATTTTTCTTATGAAAATGAATTTATGGATATGCAAAAGCCTTCAAAGCCCATGCAACATGGGAGAGAATCTCCCAGATTCTCCTCAAGATGTTCTTTAACTATTGCCCAGGAGAAAATCACTTCAACATTTTGTTCTGCCACCAACTAATTAGTGTGAATCCTGGCAGTGCCACCCACCATCTCTGGGATCTTGGGTGGGTACTGACCTTCCCTGCCAGTTCCCAAAGGAGAAATAGGGCTTCCGATGGTGTGCGCGCCATGAGAAGGCTGAGGAGTGACTGATGGAACTCACCTGGGCAGCACAGACCCAGAGTGGGCATTCCACAAGAGTTGGTCCCGACTACTCTCCTGAGGCTCTCTGTCCCTCTGCCCACTCAGGGCGTGACAGTGACTCAGGTCCACAGGCTCTTCCTCTCGTCTGCCTTCTCATGACCTCCATTTCAACTCTGCACTTCCTTCCTTTCTCTATCCCATCCCGACCACAGGGTACCCCACACTCCTGTCCTCTGGGAGCCTTCACCAAGCTTCCCCAATGGTCCTTCAAGTCCCAGCCCAGGGACCTGTCCTCCAGGAATCCACTTCAGCCCCTGTGCACTGCGGTCCCCCTGTTGACCTTACACCATGGTGGACTGCATCCCACTAGCTGAGGTGGTGTGGCACCCAGGGGGACTTGTGTCTTAATTCTCTTGTCCCCATCACTTCCCAAGGGCTCAGCTCAGGTGTGGCACTGCCTGTTCACTGATGAAGGCTCCTAAGAATCCCATCAACTAAAATGCCCTTCCTCGGATGCTTCAGTTTAAGCACCCACATTTGTTTGACATAATGGAAGAAAATTCCAGGTTCAAAAGGAGAATGTGACAAAAGCATATATCAGAGCAGTAGAGTTGTATTTTCTGTTTTTTTTTAAATTGCAATTTCAGTAAAGCAAAATTAGAGAAGGAAAAATCAACCAAGTCACCCAGTTAGAGTTTCATAGTGAAGAAAGCAGCTGAGGCAGCTCATCGTGAGGGGGAAGTGAGAGAGGCAAACTCACCAACGCTCAGGTCATCATACTAGAACTCTCTTCAAAAAAAATGGAAAATGAAAATTTAAAAAGTGTCTTCAGATAATAGTAAAAATGCTTCTATATGGAACTTAAAATCATTGATAATAACTAAAAGTCATTGATTGATTAGATCGAAAGCATCTTATTGACATGAGTGCAATCCCTGAGTGAGGAGGTCTTCGGGACCCCTTTTCAGGGAAGGTTATTGCACAGACAGGTGCGGATGGCCCGGCCAGGGCTGCTTATTTAAAGGACCAGTGGTCATTCCTCTCAGAAGGATTCCTGGGCATGTTAGGGTTTTGTCTCTGGGACTTGGTCCATGCGACCTATTGGATTTACCCTCTGAAAAGATCAAACTTTCTCATTTGCCCTCAGAGGAGCTCCCCTACCCCTCAGCAACATGTTGTTGGGCTCACTCATGTGCATACATGTGTGAAAACAACCACGTAAAGAGGACTTGGCCACATCAGGGCTTGAGAGGAAGGAGAAAGGAGATCCACATGGAAGGAGAAAACTGTGTTCTATTAGTAACATTTTATTATAAAATAATTACATGTCACAAATTTAATTGTAAGCACTATTAAATCTAGATGATACCCTGTGTTGATTTATCACAATATGTTGGACATGTCTCAACATCTTCATAATCCCTTACATGACCTCTGGTCTCTGCCCCATGCTGTGAAGGAGGAGCACCTTCAGGATTCCTGACTCCCTGTGGTGGAGCAGAGGGCCGGGGTTCTCAGAGTCTTTGAGCTCCTCCTATCTGGAGAAGGCTCCTGGAGAGTCACCCCACAGCCAGGTCCCCTGCTGTCCAACTGGACTCCAGTCTGATGATTGTGTGTTTCAGGTGCCTTGTTTCCCAAGGACTGGTCCTGGACGATGGGGCTGTGTGTGTTCCTGGTCCTCCTGGAAATCAGCCTGGTGGTCACCTGTGCTCTGCTGATGCGGGCCAGAAGAGCCAAAAGTAACAGGGAAGTGCGTGGGGAGGGGTGGCTCAGGTTCCTGGGAAGCAGAGGGCACTAGTCACCACAAGTCAGGAGTGGACTGTGGGTCCCCTGCATCACTGAGAACTGGCAGGAAACGCCGTAAAAAGGAAAAGTTAGTCCATCTTCACTTTATCGCCTCGCATAGTTACTAGAACATGAAGTTTGGGGGTCAAGATCAGCTCTTTCATAAAAGCAGCATATATGCTTAGAACTTTTGTGGTCTACCCTTAAATTGGTTGATTTGGAGACCAGTTTATTTATTGAGGTATTCATTAGTGTGCCCAGGGATGATGAAATGCTCTGTGCATGTCCTGGGATGGAAACCCTGGCTTATCACAGTCATATACCCTCCTGAAATGGCAATGGGAGGGCCCTGCTGCTGCTTTCTGCATGTCCTGGGGACTCATGGAAGACTGCGGTTGACCACGAGTACCAAGACTACCAGTGACCACTGTCACCCAGGGCCTGGCCTGCCTGAGGCACCACCCCTCTCCAGGGTATATTCTCTCCAAGCAGGGCCACTCACTAGGGTCTCCTGCTCTGCTGCCTCTAACTTCTGAGTGTGTCTTGGGAGTTACTTGGAGCACAGCTGAAGCCAGCCATTCCTAGCGGCTCCTGGAGAGATGGTCTGTGATTCTGTCCAGTCCTTTTCTCAGTTGGCTGGATTAGTGTTTATGTGTCCTGCTTGTTGAGGGTGACTCCCCTGCCAGCAGGACTTAGGAAGGGCCAGGGCGCTAATCCAAGTGAGCAAAGCCAGGGAGGGAAAAGGCGCCCTCCTGAGAAGGTGCTTGCTGCTGTCTGGGGGGGTTGTCAGCATCCCAGATGCCCCAGAATTACCAGGCAGCCTCCTCTGCCCATGGGTCACAGGAAACTTTGTGAAAACAGGGTTTTTTGTCTGTTTGTTTGTTGTTTATATGGGAACTTTCCTTGTGTCAAGGCATATTTGGGTTTCTGGCTGTTTAGGAAATAGCAAAAATGGGAATATACAAAGCCAAGACTGGAAGTGCATAGAACAACAGAAAAAAAAAATGGACTAATCATTTAGAAAGTTTTTCCAATTAATATAATATAAATTAGCCAATTTAATATAATCACACGCCATCCACTCAGAAGATTCAGTGCAAACAAGTCTCACTGATGGGTCTGTTTGTGTCTGTTGCAGGTTTGCTCAAGGAGCAGCACGGTGAGTGGGTCCAGCTGCTAGGCAGAGAGCCTTGTGCTCCATGTAAGGACAGGGCCACAGTGCAGGGCACCCTGCAGGGTCTCTCAGGAGGCTGAGTGCCTGGAGAGGCTGCTTGGGTCTTGATCATGCATCTGAGGATTAGTATTCAGTGGGAGACGGTGGAAGAGGGTCTATGCCTTCCCAGGTGTCCCCAGGTTACTGCAGTATAGGTGACTCACAATCACCCCCACACATCCAACAAGCCACACTGGGCTCCCTCAGGATGCAGCACTGCTCACACTGTTGGAGGGGCTTGGGGGCGGGGTAGTCCCTGCCTCTGACCTCTGAATAATCACAGTGTGGACTCACAGTTTGGAAGAATTGGCCTCCTATTTCTCTGCCAGTGACCCTGCCTTAAATCTCTTGGCTCTCACATGTCAAATAGGTAATTTTCAGTTCATTGCTGTAGGGCAATGAACCAAAGAAGTTTTGGACATTTAATCTTTTAATGTCTACTTTGGGGTTTGAAAGTGAACTCCAGCAACAATATGAGAAGTCATTCATGTGTTTTCCCACATGCAAAGATTGATAATTATATAAAAGATCAGGCAATTTTGAAGGAGAGAGGAAAGGAAAAGATTCTGAGTCTCTTTTTTTTTTTCTTTTTTATTGGTGCATCACAGTGATACACAATAATGGGGATTGTTGTTACATTTTCATACATGCACACAGTTTCTCTTGTTTAACTAGTAGATGCCACTCTTCCTGAATGTTGTTGGATCATTATCTCCACAATATACCAAATTTTGATTACACAGAGAAATGTGTGTAATCAAAGTGCCAAATGCTGCAGTAAACTCATAAAAATACAGGAAAGGAACATGGTGCATCATTTAAAATTCAGAACACAGCCAGGTGTGGTGGCACATGCCTGTAATCCCAGTGACTGGGGAGGCTGAGGCAGTTTTGCAGTTTTGAGGCCAGCCTCAGCAACTTAGAGAAGCAATTTAGTGAGTCCTAAGCAATTTAGTGAGTCCCTGTCTCGAAATAAAAAATAAAGAATGCTGGAGAAATGTCTCAGTGATGAAGCATCCCTGAGTTCAATCTTCAGTACCAAAAAATGAAAACTAAAAATAAGATTTGGAGCTGAGTCTTGGCTGCCACCCAGAGCTCCACTAAAGCTGGCCTGTGGTGTGCTGCTCTGCTCCTGGGCCTGTGGTCGCCTTCCTAGCAACAGGGAGGAGAGCCGGTGCAGATGCACTGGCAGTGCCTCCCTCTCCCTGGACTTTGCAGGTTTCTTTCTGGCCCAGCTGGACCCTCAACCTTGTGGGGCTGATGTTTGTGTTGTCATCAGGCTGAACCATGAAAAGTGTTCAGGGACGACTCTGCAAAGCCTAGGGTTTCTTCTTGCAGCAGGCGGGGAAGGCTGGTCTCTTTAGACCCCTGCCTCAGCCTGCGAGCCCTGGCCCTGTCCATGTCTCCACTGCGCACACCCTGCAGAGAGCCAGGCTGAACTCTGCTCCATGCTGAGCTCTGCACGATTACCAAGTGGGACTTACTTAGACTTAGATCAGGTGGAGTGATACTGCTGCCTTGGACTAGTCCAGCTGCTTTGGAGTCACTGGTGACCACCAGGCTCAGCCCACAACAGATCTCTGACGTGTTCCTCAGACTCCCGGGTTAGTCACCTTACCAGCAGAAAAGGATGCTTCAGGCCCACAGACTGGGAAGGGTCAGTCCACACTTGGGCAGCTGCCTTTGTGTTGGCCTGTGGCAAAGCAGCACCTCATGGCAAGACTGCCCACCTGGTGGCCATGTGCCTGTCCTACACTCCCCATTGGGGCACACCCAGGGGGCCTGAGGACCTCACTGGGCCCACCTCTTAAGGACCCACCACCACACGCCACATTGCGCCAGGCTGGCAACAAAGGCTCTATACATGGGCTTTAGGGACACTGGGATCAACCCCAGCACCTATCTCCTGGGTGAGCCCTCATCCCCATCTGTGACGACTGGCTAGTACTTTACTGAGACACCTTGGAAGATATTAGGCAGAAAATCTTCCTGGGTAATTTCTCCTGACTGATTTTGAAAGGTATGCATTTATTTTTGCATATTATTTAACATTTTTTGTTTTTGTTTTTGTTTTATAGAGTTGTTGAAAAAACAAAGAGGTGAGTGGTGTTTGCTTTCATTTTGGCGAAAAATGTCATAGAAAAGTATATTTGATCTACTAAAAACTATATTCATGATTGATTTCCATAGAATAAACTATCAATATTCTAAACTAGTCTTTATATAATTACTTATCAGCTAAAATTCATATTTAGTAGTATAATCATTTATACACTGCACAAACTTTTTCCATTTTAAATTAGTTACAGTGAGACACATTTGTTCTAACTTTTATCAGGTTTGTAAATGTGTTGTTATTTTCAAAGTTCTTATTAATTTTAATGTTTTTTGTTTTATTGGTTTATTTTCATGAATAAATGATAATTGTGTATACTTATGAGTTTTTGTTCTACCATTTCTTCTGTTTATAAACTAACTCCAGAATTTGATTAATTTTCACACTTTTTTTCTTCTAACTCTTCATTGCTATTTTATGATATTTAATCATAACTGGTGTTGTATTATGTGACAAGCTGTCAACCCACATACACAGACAGCATTTGACTTCTCCAAGGGTCTCTCGTTTCTTGGCAGAACATGTTGACTTGTACTAAGAACATGTCTTGTACTAAGACACTTGTACTAAGACATGCATAACTTTGACAGTTTCTCTGTATTCAGGGACTTTTTTTTTCTTTGCACTCGCCTTTGTTTTGCTTGGTTTTTGATGTCTCTCAACCTTGTTCTTCCAGGGGGTGTTTGTCTAGTGAGCCAGTGCCCTCCAGGACTTTGCACTTGCTACTTGTTCTCTTTCCCAGGAGATGCCCTTTTGTGGTCATTTCCAAGTACACTCTGCTCCCCCATGATGCTGGCCCTTTCTAGCTAAGGGAGGGGTCTGAGTGTCCTCCAGGCCCTGAGCTGTGTGGACACTGGACTTCCACTGCATGCAGCTCTGCAACTGTGGAAGGTGGGACGCCTCTCCTCTTCCTGTGAGTCCCAGTGAGCACCCTGCTCAGGGTGCCTGGTGCACAGCCCTCAGCTGTAGGAAGAGTGGCCTTCTCTGCAGCGTGTGCTGTGTTTGCTTTTATTTGCTCTTTATTTTTCAGAACAGCAAGGAGAATACCAAGGAGACTTGAGCTCTTTTAAATTTATTGGTCCAGGACTAACCTGTCTTACAACATCTGAACTTAACAGAACTTCAGGGTTCATGATCATTCCTTTATGTTCACTGATCTCCTATTGACCTGCACTTCATGCACTGGCTGAGGTAGATTATCTGAGAATAGGAGCCAAGGACCCTTTCTAACATAGCATTGTTTTTGTGTGTTTTGTTGCTTTGTACAGAGAAAACAGAAGACAAGAATGGTAAGTGACAGCTCCATTTAACTCATAAATTGTGGAATATTAGAATATACCACACTTGATGTTCTTTTATTATAGCAAGAAAGCCTTATGTGCAGACACACCAAATGACCTAAAATAGTATTTTAAGACAACCACAAGATCTTTCTTCCATATTTCAAAAAATACATATAAGTATGTGCAGGATGATGAAAGTTGTTAGGTGTAGACGGAGAAAGGGGGATAGCACATGAACTGAAGCAAGGTGTGGCGGAGCCCGTGATTCTTCCTGTGCAGACCAGAAGTGGCCAAGGGATCCTGCTCAGGGACCCAGGTCAGGCTGTGAGGAGGACAGGTGAGCCTGGTGATCTCACTGCAGAGACCCAGAGTAGGCTGTGAGAAGGACAGGTGAACCAGGGGATCTGGCTGCAGAGACCCAGGGCAGACTGTGAGGAGGAGAGGTGAGCTAGGTGATCTGCTGGCCAGGTGATCTGACTGCAGAGACCCAGGTCAGGCTGTGAGGAGGACAGGTGAGCTAGGTGATCTGCTGGCCAGGTGATCTCACTGCAGAGACCCAGGACAGGCTGTGAGAAATACTGTTGAGCCAGGTGATCTGGCTGCAGAGACCCAGGGCAGGGTGTGAGGAGGACAGGTGAGCCAGGTGATCTGACTGCAGAGACTCAGGGCAGGCTCTAAGGAGGGTAGTGGTTGGAAACAGCACCTGCTGGCCACGTGTAAAAGTGCTCAAGGAATGGAATTTTGAACATTGGCTTTGAAAATGAGCAAATCATTGATGTTCTCATGTGCAAATGTTATCACAAGTAGATATTGAATTCTAAACATATTCTTGTTGGTAGAGAACAAGTTAGATGTTGAACAGCTACAATCTTAAAGAAAAAAGAAGGAACCCAATTAGGGAAATGCTCTCATCTAAATAAATAGCTCTAGAGAGTCAACAAATAATAATGTAGCTTTGGTGTTTCGTCTTCAAAATCTCAATACATTCATCTTTATTATTTTTAGAAATCTAATAGTTTGGTATTCGTAATGAAAACAGTTCCAGTACAAGGGAGAATTTCTGTGTGACCCGAGTTTTCTTTTTTTAACTTCAACTCCTTATTCATTCACTCACTCTTTCATTTACTCTCACTCAGAGCGAGAGAAGTAATTGATAGTTAGGCTCTTGTTTTCTTTTTAGATGAATTATGGTGTCAGAATATACAGGTTTAAATTATGTCTCCATATCTAATCAGTTCCAAGACCGTGCAGATGCTTAGCCTCCCAGGGTACAGTTTCCACCTGTCATGTGGCTGTAATAATGTCAGCTGTGACCTAGGGTCATTCTCAGTGTTGGATGGGTGCCTCAAAACACCTCCACAGAGTTTCAGACACTGTGGTTGCTATGGCCAGCCTCAGTGGTGTGGTGGCTAAGCTGGGAGAAGAGGTTCTTGTCCTGGGCAGTATCTGGACCCTGGGAACCAAAATGAACCTACTGAGTTTTCTGTGAAAAGCGCAGAGCTGCCCTGTTCATACTGTCACGAGACCACAAGGCACCATCAGCCTGGTGGCCTCTTCCCACCTTCCTGCTCTAGGTACACCGACCCAGCCAGAACCTGAAATAGTCATAAAATATTATATTTGGCTGCTACAAATATACCAAAGCCTTAACTTATCATGTAGACTAATAAAAACATCATTTGATATTAAAGTTACATTATCAGGATTGTCTGCCAATTCTCTTTTCTTGTTTTATTTTCAGCTAAATTAGAAGAAGAATGCGGTAAGTCTTCTTCGGCATTTTATGTCTCACTGGCTCATTGTCTTTAGGAAGGTACCTCCACAGGTAAGCCATGAACGTGACAGTCTCAGGTTTACCCAGGAAATTGGCTGATCTGATGAACCTGGATGAATTGTACTTCTGCCCTCAGTGGCGGATTCACAGTTCTGGGGACATCACAGTTTCAGGGAAGAGTGGCTCCAGGCGCAGCATCCCTTCACTAGAGCCCCTGGGGCAAGACATTTTTCCTTCAGTGGATGCCCTGCCCAAACAGAGAGCTGGCCTCTTCCTAGGTACCCACCCCATGGACATAAGAGGGAAGAGGCTGCCCACCAGGTCCCCACCCCATTGAGGAAGGAGGCTGCCCACCAGGTTCCCACCCTACGGATGGCAGATACTGCCCTCCAGGCCACCACCCCATGGAGGGAAGAGGCTGTCTACCCAGTTTGTGCCATGCTCAGCTTTCCCAGAGCTGTGCTTCCCATGTCCTCCAGCCCCTGAGGGCACTTCTGAATTACAAAGAGCACAGGACATTCCTGAGGGCTCACACACAGTGTTTCTCATCTTGGACTTGAGGAGAAATTAAGATTAAATGATTTTGGCCTGGATGATTTCCCAGCTCACCTCACTCTGGCTGCAAAGTCATGTTCAGTTTTTTCTCTTTTTTAATAAGAGAAGATATCTGTCAAATGAAGTTCATTGCATGTGCCTAAGCTCCAAGCCCCCCTGGTGCAACATACACCTTAGGCCCCCAATCCAGAAACAACTCCACATCCATTTATATTTCCAGTCTGTCTGCTCAACTGATCTGAGCAGAAATGAATTAATATCTAGTTTAAATAAGGAAAATATTTTAATGGATTTTGCCAACAATGCAAAGAACCAGATCTTCTGCTATCACAAAACAAGAAACCTGACCACTAAAGAAGCAAAGCATTTAACTTTAGTGCTTAACTGTAATTGGGCCACAGGGCTAGGTTGTAGCTCCGTGGTACAGCTCTTTCTTGCCTGACATGCACAAGGCCCTGGCTTTGATCCCCAGCACTGAAAAACAGAAGTTTAAAAAAAAAAATCAAGCAAAGATATTGCTAAAGAAGTAGTAGAAGGGATGAGTCAGGAGAGGTGGACAGCACTCAGGGCATGAAGTCCTCACATTTTTCCCCTGGATGGTGAACAAAAGGAAGAATTCTGAATAAAGAGAGACTGAATCTGCTGAAATCACAGGAATTCCATTTCCACCATTGGGGTGATGATCATGGAAAATACATAACAATTTGGGGGGGAGTGTGGAGACAGGGAGCTCCCTCTACAGCTGGTTTGGCCATTGTGAAGACACCATGGAGATTCCAATAGGTAAGAGGGGGTCTAGTGTGTGACCATGCTGTCCCTCCTCTGTGTCTGTACCCTAAGGAGGTGACATCACCACCTTCTAAGGCTATCCCATGATTCAAAACAGCCAGGATATGGTGACTATTTGGGTGTCCATTAGCAGAGGATGTGACCATTCCCCGTGTGCTGGCACATATGCACAGTGAAATATTCAGCCTTGAAAGAGGAGAATCTGATGCTTATGACCCAGGTGGACTGCAGTACCGGGGGACTTTAGGCTGAGTGGAGTAGACAGAAGGAAAGTGCTGTCTGGTCTCATTTCTATGTGGAATCTAAAGCAGAGACATCAACTATACAGACAGAGAACCAAACAGGTTTCGAGGGGCAGGGAAAAGAGAGGAGGGGGGGATGTTTGTAAAAGGAAAAGAAGCAGGTGAGCAGAGCCCACATGTCTAGAGATGTGGCCTGCAGTGAGGGAGCTCCAGCTGGTAAAATCAAACTGCTAGCAATGTTCACCAAATGGCTTTATTTCAGTTGTTGCTCTCACAAGTGACTGTTTGCAATATGTCTGCTAATTTGCTTCACCTCAGCAACTCTTTAATTGTCTATATGTATTTCATAGCATCACATTGTAAACCTAAAATACAGAAAATTGAATTTTTTAGAAAACTCAAAATGCAGACTCTTGGGTATATAACACACTGTCACAAGCAAGAGAGGACATCAGAAGACCAGAGGAGTATCCTCCACAGAGATAAGGGAGACTGGCAGGAGGTGAGGTGTTGGGAGGGGAGGCCAGCCTCTGAGACCCAGGACCAGGCAGGCCAGGAGGCCCCAGGCAACCAAGCGAGGGCCAGGGAGGCCAGGAGGAGGAGCCACTGGGTCTCACTCCTGCTGCACAGCCAGATGTTGTGTCCACAGAGATGGTGAAGAAATCCCTCACGGAGTGCAATTCATTAATCTCTGGATGCATTTACACCCACACATTTTAATGTGGTTGTGTCTGGGTGATGGCTACCTCATGGGATTGTCTTAACTTTCTAATTTTTTGATGAAATAAGCACTTGTTGCTTTAGCAATACTACACTGTATTTATAATTAATCAAGAAGTAAAACCTGTGCAGAAGTGCTGAAGAGGCCGCCTCTGTTCCCCCGGGGAACCCGCCTCTGGCATGAAGTTACAGCTGGCACCTTGCAGGCCAGTTCCCCTGTGCCTCGACACATGGTCACCCTCATCCCAGTGACCCTAGTACAGGAAATCGCTCTCAATCTAATGCAGAGACTCAGGAAAACATGCTGGTTGAGCAGGAAACTTTTGGAATCAACTCAGGAATCCATGACTACAAACAGAACCAAGGCAGCTGTCACTGAAGGCTGATAAGAGAAGGCCTCGCTACGTAGGCTTCAGGAGCAGGTGGTGAGGTGGGGTGCAGCCAGAGACCCCACACATGGTGGGCTTTCAGTCCTTGGGCCTCACACTCCAGAGCTCTCACTTGATGTCCACCGACATCCTCCAAGACCCAGAGAGCCATGACCTAGGATTAAACATCTGGGAATTTCAGAAATTCATATTTTTTACCTCTTTCTTTTTTAGATAGAGTCAAAAAAGAACTTGGTAAGTTGTGTTTCTCTGGTGGGTTGAATTCAGAACGAGCCGGCATCCCTCATGACATTGACCTTGCTCTGTTATTTCTTGCAGCACATAGAAAACACCTTGCGGAAGCTGGTAAGTAAGACCAGTGACCTCACTGCTGACCTGCTGTACCCCCACCCTTCCCAGTGGCTCAACTAACTGTGCATGTCTCTATCTCATTTTAGAACTAAAGAAGATTCAAAGATTTGCAGGTAAATATGATGGGGGAAAAATGTGTGGCCAGGATGACTTTTGCTTTGCCATCTAACCTCTCAGAATTACCTCAGAAGATAAAAAGATTTTGCTCAAATAATCCATAAGATACATTTCAACTCTCAAATAACCTGATTCTGGAAATATGAACTTGATGGTAAGTAACCAAATTACTATCTGGGAAAGATCAATTTAGGAAACTGCCTTAAACAAATGCACCAGGTGTGCCCAGCAGAGCTGTGGTGGGACCTCCTCATTCTGAAACGCAGCTTCTAGATGTGGGCAAGAAAAAGTGCTTGCTGTCCTGATCCCACCCACACCACCACTGCGGATCCTCCAGAGCCAGAGATGATTGATGCAGCGGGGATTTGGTCGCTGTCCCCTCTGTTCTCAAAGCCTCCGCCTGTCACGTCCACACCCCCTCTGCCACATCCTCATATGCCATTTCCTCCTGTCTGCAAACAAACACACACGGGAGATTCGCCCAGGATCTCTCCTGACGCAACACCTTGGTGCCTCCTGTCACATTTCCTTTCCTTTACAGTAACACTTCCCTGAATAGTTGTGAATACACACTCTCTCCATTTTCCACTCTCTGATTTTCACTCTCCTTCTTATCCAGAAAAAGGCCAAGATCACGAGCATGATCTCTCCTCCAGAGGCAAGGGCCATGTCCTGCTCTTTGGTCTTTCTCCTGGCATTGTCCCTCTGAAACATCCCTATTCTTCTGCTTTGCTTTGCCTACACCCCTGCCAGGCATAATAGTCCTGGGGCAGACATGGCAGAGGCACTCTGAGGTTGCTAAAGACCAGTCCCAAGGTGAGGGCAGTGTCCAGTCTCAGCCCTGTCCTTGCACCTGAGGGTAACCCTGCAAATCCCTTTCAGGTTGGGGTCTCTGTAGATGTCATCTCCCAGGAGGAGATTTGGGGATGGAAGGCACCACGGGCAAGTGTGTACTGCTGGGGTCTGTGTTGTCTCTTTGGATCTCTAAAGGACCCTCCGAGGCCATGCACTTGGCCCTTTCACACAGGCAGACTGCTCTCTGAGTTGCCTGACAGTTAATGGGTACACTTCCTTCCCCTGCAGCAGACATAACACTGGATGCAGCCACCGCTCACCCTTACCTGGCCGTGACAGATGATGGGAAATATGTGACATACGTGCCCGAGAGGCAGGACGTTCCCGACAACCCTGAGCGATTTGACACACTGGTGGGCGTCCTGGGTCGGAACCGCTTCTCTGGTGGAGATCACTACTGGGAGGTGGGAGTGGCAGGCAAAAGCATGTGGGCCGTCGGGCTCTGCTTGGAGTCCGTCAGGCGGAAGGGCCAGTACACCAAGGCCTGTCCTGAAACTGGCTTCTGGATTCTTCGCCTGCAGAACGGCGAGTGCTCGGCTTTTGCCACACCCCGCACAGTGGTTACCCGAGAACCCCTCTCACGGCTGGGGGTTTTTCTGGAGTACGAAAAAGGGTTGATCTCTTTCTACAATGTCACCGAGTTTGTCATTCTCTTCACCTTCAAGAGCAACTTCAAAAGCGAGCCACTGAGGCCCTATTTCTACCCTGGGACTGTCAGTGCCGAAAAGACAAATGGCCTTAGCATCCTGAAGGTGTGAGCAGTTACCTGCAGGTCCCCACAGCACAACTGCACCAGGCCACAGTGGCCAGCCACAGGGACCACTGTGGTGCACAGGCATGCCCCTCCTGGACTCTGAAGAGCAGGGTGCTGGCAGTGTCCTGCATGCTCACTCTCAGCTTTGTGGGAGACTAGGGACAATCTTCATTGATCCTCTCGGTCCCTAGGCCCTCCTGAGCCCCTTTCCTGTGATTTCTTTGGGCTTTAATAAATAACAAGTTCTCCACTTCTTCCTGGATTTGAGTTTGAAGTTCTGAAAATAGTTGGCGGATTCCTTAGCAGAATCAGTGCTGTGCACTTCTCATCACACAACACACAGACTGGCAGGTGTTTCTCTGTCACTGAGGATAAGCTGTGGACTTTTCAACACCACATGCTAATGACTTTGATTGCCATCACCACACCAGAATCAGTATCTTGAACATGATATCACATTTAATATTACCGAGTAAAACCGAGTACTGTCAACAACAGACTAACCCATTTGCAGGTGGCCTGTGGTGCTGTAGGTGGTCTCCCCTGTGGGGTTGTAGGTGGTCTCCCTGTTTGCAAATGTCCTATGGTGCTGTAGGTGGTCTCCCCTGCGATGCTGTAGGTGGTCTCCCTATTTGCAGGTGAGCTGTGGCACTGTAGGTGGTCTCCTCATTTGTAGGTGGCCTGAACTGTTGTAGGTGGTCTCCCTGTTTACCGGTGGCCTGTGGTGCTGTATGTGGTCTCTCCTACGCTGCTGTAGGTGATCTCCCCATTTGCAGGCTGCCTGTGGTGCTGTCAGTGGTATCCCCTCAGATCCTCTGTCACATGGCTCTGAAGTGTGCATCCCAAATGCAGCCGATGCCCCTCTGCCTGGTCCATGCTGTGAAGCATGTGTCACCGCACATACACAGCCCTGCACAGTCTGGCTAATTAAAGGTAAATAACATGAGGCAGTAAAGGAAACTAAACTCACATCTCTGGTACAGTGGCTTTGGGAAAATGTCATTTCTTTACAACTATGATCAACAGTGTCACTCTGAGAGACATCCTCTACAGGACTGAGTGTACAGTTGTCTAGTGTCTTGCACATGAGTGTTTATAGGAACTTTATAAAGAATAATGAAAAACGGAAATCAACCTAAGTGTGGTTTATGAGAACACAACTTCAAGGAGAAAAATGCATACATAGACCATGTGTGTTTATATAGTGGATGGTGTTGGACAGCTAAAAAGAACCATTGACACGAAAATATGAATGAGGGTCCAACATGTGCTCAGCAAAAGAAAGTGGACACTAAAGAGTGCATAGTGTTGACCTCTCTGTAAATTCTTGAGGAGGAAAAGCAGGTCTGTGGTAAAGAAATCAGGTGATGTGCAAGGCACTGACTTTGATTCTCAGCACCACATATAAGTAAATGTCCATCAAAAACTAATAAAGTATTTTTTTAAATCTTGAAAAAAAAAAGAAATCAGGTGACCGCCTACTGTTGAGGGGGGTTGCTAAGTGGACACCCTGAAGTAGGGAAATGTTCAGTTGTCTCTGGGGGAGGTCTCGAGAACCTATTGGTGGGATGAAATCACTCTGT
Source organism: Urocitellus parryii (assembly GCF_045843805.1). Lineage (NCBI taxonomy): Eukaryota > Metazoa > Chordata > Mammalia > Rodentia > Sciuridae > Urocitellus > Urocitellus parryii. The sequence continues at coordinate 160,648,258 of NC_135531.1, read as the reverse complement.
GCACCTCTTTCACCGGCTCCTGCTGCCTGGCTGCCTTCCTCCAGGGCAGCTCCCGGGCTTCTGCCTTCCTTCTGCATTATTCCCTTGCATGGATGTCCCCTGCTGGATGACAGGTTGTGGCTTAGAGACTGCAGGAGAGAAGAAGTGCACAGCATCCAAGGCCTGTCCCAGACCTCGTCCTGGCTTCGTGAGGACCTGTAGGTGATCCTGGGCAGAGGACTAGAAGGACTAAGGACGGTAGCAGAGGCCTCCTGCTGGGCACAGGGATGTGACCCTCTAAAGTGGATATTCCGCTCCAAACAACCCTATGAGACTCAGCCAGTCCCCAGCCACACTCCTCAACCCTGAGCCACAGAAAGTTGGTAGAAAGTGGGGGTGGTCTCTGAAGTTTGGGGATGATTGTGATGCAGCATTGATCAAATAATACCAGATTCATGTCCATCGTATGTGAATGGTGTGAGCTCACAGCAGATCTAGGAGCTCCCTTAGTAGATGTGCTCATTGCCCTGTTGAGGCGAACATTCTGAAATGGGTTTCCTGCATTCTAGTCTTTAAACTATGAGTGAATAGATGATAGGAACAAGGAGAGACCCAGGCTTCTCACAGTGAGAAAGAGCGGCTGCCCGTGTGTACAGCAGGAAGGGACTGCGCTGCCCACAACTCACAGCTCTGCAAGGAGAGCCAGGCAGGGTATAAAGGCCACACATGCACACACACAGTGCTCCCGCCTTGCACTGGGATTTTTGTGCCAACAGCTGTCACAGACTAACACATGGTAAGTGCAAGGTGCTCTGGATGCACAGCCCTCTGAGCCCCCCTGCTCAGCAGCAGAAAGCACCGTGGGGAGTGGGGGGCTCGCCTGCCTGGCCCTGGACTGACCGAGGGGCGGCTCACCCCCTGCCTAGCGCTGGGAGAGGGCATGGATCACATATTGCTCGCCCAGAAAGAACCAAAACTCAAATATAAACTACAGACCAATGGGCCTAAGTATAAACACACGCGCGCGTGCGCATGTGTGTGTGTGTGTGTGTGTGTGTGTGTGTGTGTGTGTGTGTTATAGTGCACGGGTCTATCATCTGATCGGAAGGTCTGGAAGCACAAACATCTGGATGCAGTGCTTGCTCTCGGTCACCAGGTCTGGATTTCTAAATGTATTTCTCCACTGAAGGAGAGGAAGCTTCTGGGAGGGAGAGGTCAAGCTTAACATGAGCCTACCCACTTTCTTCCTCCAAAAATCAAGCTGGCAGGGTATGACAGGGACATGGCTAAAGGACCCACTGGACAGGCCTCTGTCTTCACCCACTCACACCACCCTAGTAACATGGCTCAGACTGGATGATTTATTTAGACATATAAGTGTATTTCTCGCAGTTCAGGAGGCAGGAAGTCCAAGGAGCCCACAGGCTGGATATCTGGTAAGGGCCAGGTCTCTGCTCTCTGGTGGTGCCTTGTGCCTGTGTCTTCCAGACTGTAAGAACACTGTGTGCTCACATCTAAAGAGGGGGCAAAGGTCGTTTAGAAGGAGGGGGCCCAAGGTCCTGTTTATCCCATTGCCAGTCACTCACCAAAGCCCCACCCTTGAAACGGACAGTGTGTATTAAATTCAAACATGTGTGTTCATGGGGATGAAACTGTCCAAACCACAGTATTCCACCCCTGGACACCAAAACGGACATCCTTCTCATATGCAAAATACCCCATCTCTTTCCAATGGTCTCCCAAGGTCAACGTGTCCCAGCACCAACTTCAAGTCCAAAATCTCCTTTAAATGTCATCTGAATGGCTCAAGATGTGGTTCATCCTGGGCAGACTCCTCTGCAGCAGTGACCCTGTGGGAGGGAGAGGGCTGCAGGCTCACCCAGCGCAGAAGTCTTTTTTGGGACAACACAGGGCACACAGAGTCAGAGACAGAAATCAATAGGTCAGAGGTGGGATCTGGAGGCTAGACTTAGTTGGGAAACTTCTGGACACACTTTGTGGGCTTTGGGTCCCCCATGCCAAAGGCAAGAAAAAACAAAATTGTAAGATACTAAATTCCAATCACAAAAACAAGAAAAACAGTAAAGTCGAAAATAGAAGCAAAGAGCAAGAAATAGAGACACTGCTAACTACTGTAGACATTGCCAACTATGCCCACAGTCACCTCAAACATCAATGTTCTGATTACATCAATTAAGAGACAAAAATGCCCAGATGACCATCAACAGATGAATAAATAAAGAAATGTCATTTATATACACACTGGAGTTCTACTCAGCCCTGAAGAAGAATGAAATCATGGTATTTGCTGGTACATGGAACTGGAGACATCAACCTACGGAAAATAAGGGAGACTTGGAATGTCAAGTGTCAGATGTTGTCCCTCATTCATGGAAGCCAGAGAAAAGTAAGAGGTTGAAAGGGGTGTCCCATGAAAATAGAAGAGATCAGTAAGTAGAGGAAGGGGACTGAGGTGGAGGGGCCGATGGAAAAAGGGAGGAACAGGGCCATGAAATCCAACAACTGTCCTAAAAAAATATACACCACAGTGCATTCACCTTCATATAAAACACAGAAGTAAGTAAAAGGAAGACCAAGGGAGTAGAGGAAGGGAATTGTAAAGGGAGGAGAGGAGGGAAAAGGAAGTACTGGGGACTGAGTTGCGGCAAATTATATTCCATGCTTGAATATTTATGTCAAAATAAATCCTAATGTTAAGTGTAACTATAATGCATGGCTAATAAAATAAAAGAAAAAAAATACAGCCCAGAAAGAGGCTATCCAAATGGTGGCAAGAAAGACAGACAGACAACAGAAAACTCTAAAACAACAAAATAAACATACACACAAAAAAAAAAAAGAGAGAGAGAGAAAGAAAGAAAAAGAAAGAAAAGATCCACACAAAAAATTGTCAGAATGGATCAGAAAGCAAGATCTAAGTGTATGTTGGGAAGAAGTCCATTTACAATGTAAATCTCATGCAGCTCAAATCAAAGGGTGGAGAAAGACTCGTGATGCTGACACCAATCAGAAGCATCAACACTTACGTTGGTTTCAGACGTAGCAGACCTCAAAGCGAGGCAAGATGGAAGGGGCCAGAAGAGCCATGCATAGTGACCAGAGGCTCCACTCTCCAAGACACAGAAAAAACTGACAGAGTGCAAGGAAAAGTCGATACCCCCACAATTATAGTTGGAAACTTTACCACCCCTCTATAGAAAGACCTGTTAATTTTGAAAATTTTATGGATTTTCCTCTTACCAGGAATAGAACCCAGGGGTGCTTAACCACTGAGCCACATCCTCAGCCCTTTTTATGTTTTACTTTGAGACAGGGTCTCACTAAGTTGCTTAGGGTCAGACTAAGCTGCTGAGGCTGGCTTTGAACTCATGATCCTCTTGCCAGAGCCTCATGTGATGCTGGGACTACACCCACTATTGCTCCCAACTTATCATCGATTTCTAACTTTATCAGGTTGTATTAGTAGAAGATACTTTGTGTATTTAATATCTTTTAAAATCTATGGACACTCAATTTGTGGTCTAACATACACTCTGTCCCAGGAATTATCCCAAGCACACTTGAAAAGAATGAAAATTGTGTCATAACTCGTTCATTTCCTGTGCTGCCCAAGTCCACTGCTTCTCAACTTTTCTGCTGAAGCTATCCTGTCCATTATTGAGATGAGATGCTGAAGTCTGCATCTATTATTGTAGAACCTTTTGTTCCTTCCATCGTTTTGGTCTTCTATGTTTTATATATTTTGGTGGTCTGTGTTATGGGGTGCCTAAATGTCTATGACTCTTATGCATTCTTGCTTTATGGAAACCTGTGTTAATATGCAGTTTTGTTGTTGATGTTGTTGTTGTTGTTTGTGACTCGTTCTGAATGATTGGACTGGCACTAGGGGTTCTTTGGTCCTTACCTTTTACTGGGTTTCACTGCATGGGCCTGGTACTGAGTATTGAGTCTAAGGTGTGGACAGAATTCCATTGTTCTCCCCCAGATGAGAAGCCTCTGTGCCCTGGGGTTATGGAGCTGGGGCTGGGGGCTCATTGCCACCACTTGCAATGCATTTTTTCATTGTGTTCTACTAAAAGCAGGCATTATGGTCTCTTGCCTGATTTTCTAAGCTCTTGTACTAATAGTTGGGTGCATGAAAACTGTTCATCTTAGTGTTCTATGGGGAGAGGTAGCTGAAGGATCTCACTCTGTCATCATTTAGTTATTTATTCTCAAAATAAATGTATTAGATCTATGTTATCAGCAACATTTTACAGATAAGAATATTGGAAAGAAACCAGTCTCCACATGGAAGCTACACCTGAGATTGTGAGTCAGGTTATGACCTCATAGTCCTTTTACCTGGGAGTCAAAGGCCCCATGCACCTTCCCCACACAGACTTACCGTGGCTCTTATTCCACTCCGGTTCAAAGTGTTTCTGTGTAGATTTTGCCCTTGGGAATGTTTGTTCTTGATGCCCAGGTCAATGCACCTGTTTGGCAGAACCTGCAGATCAACTTCCTCATAGCTGAGCATGGCCACCTGGGGTGTGTGCACCCACACTACCCTTACCATTAATCATTGCCAGGAATGTTGTCAGCACTCCTGAGGTCACAAGTGGCTCCGGGCAAATTCCACTGAAAACCTTTATGAGGAAATGTAGTTTCCCTGCTATTTCCTCCCACTCTATTTCCAGGTGCCTCAGAAAAATCTTGTAGAGACAGAGAGGGTTCACTCAAGTGAGATCAACTCCCCTGAAAAAATAACAGTACACACCAGCATCAGCTCCCCATGGCCTGTGGTGGTTCATGTCGGCAGGGATTGGTTTTTGCAAAGTAATCTTTGAATCACAGCAGCAAATGTGTTATAAAAAGCTGAAGCTCAAGGTGGAAATTTCACAAAGACTTGCTGAAATAAATGGAATTAGGATTTCTGGTTTCTGTTATTTCACTTTGAAAGGCAAACACACTCTGATTAAAGCACCAATAGCTTATTACAGAAAAGAACTGGGTGGGTTTTCGCCACAGTCAGAATGTCACTACAATGAAGCAAATTGTTCCAGTATTAGCATCCCCTTATTTCTTTAAGTAGGTGAGTAATTGAAACTAATGCTGAAGAATGCTTTTGAGAGTTCTGAGAGGTTTAAAGTCTCAGTGCTCATGTTATTTATGGAATCTCTACAGAACTTTAAACCATATCCAAATAACAACATAGGGATTGTAAATGTCATAAAACAATTAGAAGGATATTGGCCCTTAAATGGAACCTTGAACCTAATGCTGATGACCAGATGACCAGGCCTGAGGGCTGGGGATATAGCTCAGTTGATAGAATGCTTGCCTCACATCACGTGCACAAGGCCCTTGGTTCAATTTCCAGCAATACACACACACACACAAAAAAAAAAAAAAAAAAAAACCACAGGCCTGCTAGTGACCCCAAAATAGAAAATAGTGGGTAACCAGTAATTGAGGGGTGACAGAGGCCTCCCAAGGCATTTTGCAAGTTGACCTCTACAGGAGGAATGCCCTTTAGGGAGCTGTGGCTCATGGGAGGGTGTTCTGGAACTCTGAGTAACTGGAGTGGAGATAGACAGGCATGCTCCAGCACACCCTCCCTGGCTCTGTTAGACCAGGACGCAAGAAAAGACCACTGACTCCAATTAAAATCAAATTAAAGCAAGCTTATTATTTCGACCGGCCGGGCTGCCTTTCCCTCCCAAAACGGCAGGAACAAGACAGCCCCGAGGCTTCTTTGTGGCCCAGTTTTATAGCCCAAAAAGTTACACAAAGGGGGGGTTACAGATAACAACACTCTGAAGAGCATAACACAAGTTTACATTTTTGCTGGCCCCGGCATCAGAATTTATGGAGATCTTAGAGACTCAGAGAGGGTCATTGTCCGGCCAGGGAAGGCCAGAATTTATGAGGCGTCACTAAGGTTTAGGAAAGGGTTGTTATCTGGTCAGGGAAAACCGGACCTGGGTGAGTTCAGGGCACGGGCAGGCATTCCAATCAGCTTTACAACATCAACTAATGGCCAGGCCATACAGACATCCTGATATTGTTACAGAAAACAGAAATGAATCCTTCATAACTTGTGACAAGCTGGCTTCTGATCTAATGAGAGAACTAGGCTAGGTATATCAGCTCCTGTGTACTGAGTGCCTTCTAAGTGAGAAACTTTGGGAATTTAATTATATTTACAAAGAGATGATTGTTCCCTAGAGGAAGGGCTTATGTGATGAAGGAATTTAGGGGGCAGAAAGGATTTGTACCTAAGCATCATGGATATGCCATTTTAGGAGAAGAAAAAAGGAAAATGTCATGAAGGTTTCCAAGCTGACCACACTTCGAAATGTGTCTTGTGATGCAAACATAAGAGGTCATTGAGGGATTTTAAAGGAGGGAGTGATGTACTGAGAGGAATTTTAGGAATGTTCCTCTGGCAGGATTAGGAGAGATAAATCAGAATGAGGATATGTGTGAAGGAATGTCAGCCAGGCATATCTGCAAACCCTCAGTGCTCATTTACTGTAACAGAAAAGGAGTGGAAAAAATTAGGCTCTGGGAGTTGAGTAGAATGCTCGTAAAAATAAATAAATGAAGATAAGTCATGGAGACTTGAAGGCGGGTGCTGTTCACCGTCTTCCAGGGTGCTCTCCTTTCCACTCCTTGGATGCTCCCCTGCAGCCAATGTGGTCACCAGGGAATCCCAGGCAAGAGCTGTGGGCAGGAGACCTGAAATGCAGAAGGCCTAGATGCTTTGCATTCTGGTCACACCGACTTTACTGGGCTTTACTCACCCTGGTGCTCCCCCTCTAGAAATTGCTCCAAATAAATGTCAGCTAAGAGAATCCCGATTCCTGGACTCCTAGATTTCTTTCTTATCTAGCACCACATGCAGTCTACGTTTTCATCTCCACCAAGCTTAGAAATCTCCACCTGTGACCTCAAACAGGGCCTTGTGAAAACTAGCAGGTGTTTTGTTCTTTCTTCAGAACTGAAGGCAAATCCTTAACCCTGGGTGAGCTGTGGGCTTGCCTTTTCCTACAAGCAGATTTTCAGGTACTGATGGAGAATACAAGGCACATAGGGATACGGAACACCATTTATTCCAGCGACATCAGAGTTGCCAGTTATTTCTGATAAGCATTCTCTATTTCCCTATCCACATTCCTTCCCACCATTCGCCATGTGAAACTCTGTCCATTAATGCCTTTCTTGATGCCACCACATAACCTCTCATTAAGTGACCTCACTTCCTCCCAGACACAATCAACAATTTCTTGATCCTTCTATCTTATGGTTAAGTGGAATAAATAGTGTCCTTCCTCCTAGCCACCTCCCTGTCCGCCTCATTGATGTATCCCCTCTGGCCTCATTTTCAGCAGGATTTCACATCATCCATTAGCTCATCACTCACCTGACACTTCCCCTTATATTATAAAAATGTGCCCAATTCCTTTCTTTATTTTTTATATATTTAAAATTCTGCTCTAGAACTGTTGTCATAAGCCTCCTGGATATATTTTTGTAGAATTCTCTCCCTAATGCCTCACAATCTGGTCATGATTTCTGTAAGATCCATAAATTACTACATTGCTGCTACATCCACTCCTACTTTTTAAAAATCTTGGATTTTCAGTAATTGTGTCATTGTGGTCCCCTAGCATACGGCCTGGGGGAGTGAGGGGGGCTCTCCTGGCGTGACCTAACAGGGAGGCTGCTCCTGGGCTTCTGCCATCACACAGGTGTGCCCTCTGCCCATGAGGTCTTCTCTACCTTGTACCTTCTGGCTAACTCACAATGTAAATTTATATTAGACGTAACATGGCTTATTCATTTCTTTGTGCACAGAGTTATTTTACACATGTCTATTGATCACTTCTATGTACCAGGAACTGGGATTGGGCAGCTTTACAGAAAGAAAGTCATCTTTGGGGGTATCCAGGCTAATTTGCCTCCACTTCACTGCTGCTATCAATGTGTATCCATATTTTTATATGAATCTTAAAAAACAATAATATTTATATTTTATACCTTCACTAAATACACAAGTCCTCAAGATTACTGTTGCGTTTTGACCCTTGAATCTTCCCCAGTGGCTGATGTGCTGAACATTTCATTCCTAGCATTTGGAGTTACTGAGAGGTAATGGACGCTTTAGGATATGGGCAGGACATGGGACCTATTGGAGGAAGAATGTCACAAGGTGTCCACCCTTGAGGGGCATTTCTCGTTCCTGGGTCCCCTTCTCTTGCTCCAGGCTGCCATGAGGGAAGTGTTTTTCCTCTCCCATATGCTCCCCATCATGATGCCCCTGTCCTAGAAACAACGGAGCCCAATGACTATGCACGGAAGGCTCTGGAACTGAAGTGGCACCCCCTTTCTCCACAGAAAAGCCCTCTTCACTGTGGGACGCCATTCTCACACGTGATCGGGTGCCTCCCGTTGAGGGTCTGAGGCACTTTGGCAAAAGTCGAAGTTTTTCCCGTCCCTCTCCTGATGAGAGAGCCCATCCGTGTGGGGGTGTGCCTGACCACTGACCCCGGGGACCCAATCGCTGACCCTGACCTTGGAGTGCAGCCCCCCCTCAACCTTCATTGGATGGAATTCTCCCCTGAATCTCTGGTTCCCTAATAAAAGGCTACTCCCCGGCGTGCTCGCTCTCTCTCTCCTGCTAGCCCTGAGTAATCCTTGCTGCCCTGCTGGGCGGCTAGAGGAGCGAACCAGAGAGGGGAGCCGTCTCGGACCTAGCAATAGAATTAAGGTAACTGAGTCTGTGTGTTTTTATTTCGATCTCGTCTAACTAACTTTATGCCTAGAACCTCATTAATGAAACCACTGCGCAGGCCGCGTGGTAGATTTGGCGCCCACGAGGGGGGCATTCTAGATTAGTTAGATTGAGTGGGAGCGCGCTATAAAGATAAGGAAAAAAGATATAAGGACAAGGAAAAAGGAAATAAAGAAATAAAGGAAAAAGATAAAGATAAAGGAAGAGGTGACATTGGGTCACAAAAGTACCTGGAGTTATTGAAGGAAAGAGACGTTAAATTAATTAAAATGGGAAATTCAACTTCTACTGATAAGGAAATGTACCTGACTATTTTAGACAGTATAATTAATCAGGAAGGGAAACAGATAAAGAAAACTCAGTTATTACAATTTTTAAAGATTGTAGGTGAATATTGTCCTTGGTTTTGCGAACAGGAATCTCCAAATTTACTTACTTGGGAGAAATTAGGAAGGAAGTTACAGAGAGTTTGTATTTCTAATGAATTACCTGGAGGCATTGAAAATATACAGAAAACATGGACAGCTCTAGAAGTTTGTCTTTTTGAATATATGGGCCAGAGTTCGTGGCCCCCTGAGGACCTTTTAAAAGGCATTCAACGAGCTGTTAGGTCTATTCAAATGGAGAATCAGCCTGAGGCTAAGTTAATTCCCTTTCCCTTAAGCCCTTTAAAAACAAAGGCACTAAGGGCCAAGCCAAAGGTTCCAAATGTGAACTTAAACTCGCAGCGCCATGCGGAGGATTCGGATGGCGCGGATCAGCCCGCCTTCTCGCCGCCATTCTTTCCTCCTGGCGGGGGCCGAGCAACAATATGGGGAATTCCAGGGAAGGTCGCACAGTATGACGTCACTGGCGCCGACCAGAACAGTCCGGGATTTTTACCGGGACAGGGACAGAGATCACAGACAGTTTTCTTAGGACCTTCAAGGACAGTTGAATTAAATCCTGAAACGGGGCCAGAACAAATTCCTACTGGGATTTTCGGGCCGCTTCCTGATAATACTGTAGGTTTAATTTTGGGACGAAATCATTTGAAGGGAGCCATTGAGGTAATACCTGGTGTGATAGATTCAGGGTTTAAAGAACAGCTATATGTTACTGTAAAAGCCAATTATCCCCTAAGACTCACCCCAAAGGATACTTTTGCCCAATTAATATTATTGCCTTGTGTCTCTGAAAGGCACCTGCCGGCAGATTCAGTTTCTAAGCAGCTGGACAGAGTATATTGGTCACAGTTAGTAAGACAAGAACGCCCTTTATTAAAACTTAGAATTAATAATAAAAATTTTCTAGGAATAATCGACACAGGAGCCGATATTTCGGTATTGTCTAGTCGGTTTTGGCCTAGAAACTGGCCTTTGCATGTAGCACCAGCTAACCTAGAGGGAATAGGACAGGTTTCACAGCCTGCTCAAAGTGCCAACTATCTCCATTGGGAAGATTCTGATGGGAACAGTGGAGTATTTAAGCCTTATGTGTTAGAGTCTTTACCAGCTAACCTATGGGGAAGAGATATTTTAACCAAAATGGGATTATTATTAGTTACTCCAAATTCTATAAGGTTAGTTGAGGAAGTTAATCAGAGGTATTTTCCTAGAGATAATAGGGAGACCTTTCAGGAAGAGTATCTGTTTACAAGCCAGTCTCCACGACAAAGATTAGTAAATGCTCCAAACCAAAATTTTTACTAGGGGCCCTGAGTACTTCCCCGATCCCTAAGACAGCTGAAAAAATCACGTGGCTCACAGAGGAGCCTATATGGATTTCTCAGTGGCCCATCTCAGGGGAAAAACTTAAAATAATTCATAGATTAGTTGAGGAACAATTTCAGGCTGGTCATATTGAACCAACGCTTAGTCCTTGGAACACACCTATTTTTGTTATTAGGAAAAAGTCAGGAAATTGGAGATTACTACAGGATTTAAGGGCAATAAATCATGCAATTCAGCCTATGGGATCATTACAGCCAGGACTTCCCTCCCCCACAGCCATTCCCTTAGATTATAGCTTGATGGTAATAGATTTAAAAGACTACTTTTTCTCTATAAGGTTGCATCCTGAAAATTGTGAAAGGTTTGCTTTCACTGTCCCAGCAATTAATTTTAAGGAACCTGTTAAGAGATATTGCTGGAAGGTTCTTCCTCAGGGAATGCGTAATAGTCCTACACTGTGTCAAAAAAAAATGTTGATCAGGCAATAGATCCCATAAGAAATAGCTTTCCTGATGCATATATTATTCATTTTATGGATGATATATTATTGGCTCATGCTAATCCAGAGACACTTTCAGAAATTTTTACTCAGTTAGAGGCTTCACTTACAGCAATGGGTTTATGTATAGCTCCTCAAAAAATTCAAAAGGTGTCTCATTTTCAATATTTAGGTCAGATAATTCAAGGACGTACAATCCGTCCTCAAAATCTTCAGATAAGAGTTAAGGAGTTACGTACCCTTAATGATTTTCAAAAATTATTGGGAGATATTAATTGGCTAAGGCCATCCTTAAAACTAACTACTTCTGAGTTAAGTCCTTTATTTCAGATATTACAAGGGAATCCTTCTCCAACCTCTCCACGTCAGCTAACTTTGGAAGCTAAGGCAGCCTTAAGGAAAGTTGAAGTTGCAATTAAAAATGCACAGCTTACTAGAATAGATCCTAAAGAAATAGTGTATTTATTAATATTTCCAACTGAACATACCCCAACAGGAGCCATATGGCAAAGATTAGGAGTTATTGAGTGGATTTATTTATCCCACTCTCCTCAAAAAACATTAATTCCTTTTCATGATTCTATAGCTCAATTAGTAATTAAAGGTAGAACTAGGATTTTACAATTAATTGGATCTGAGCCTGATATCATAATTATTCCATTTTCTGCTCAACAAACTAACTGGCTTTTTCAAACTTCTAACTATTGGCAGATAGCTTTTGCTGATTTCCCTGGACAGATAGATAGCCATTATCCTCGTGATAAGATTGTACAATTTGCACAATTAACATCACTCATTTTTCCAAAAATTGTACGAGCTTATCCAATAGAGGAAGCTTTATCGGTGTTCACGGATGGTTCCAACTCCGGTAAGGCAGGTTTTTTCAGTCGTGTTCACACAGAGGTGATACAAACTTCTTATACTTCTGCCCAAAGAGCAGAGCTTCAAGCTCTGATCTGTGCCTTAGATTACTTTTCAAATGAGCCTATTAATATTTATTCTGACAGCTTATATGCAGTCGGAGTTACCAAAAATATTGAAACTTCAATGATTGGGTTTACTTCATCACAGGAGTTATTTGAATTATTTCATAATTTACAAAAGACAGTGCTAATGCGAAAGTACCCATGTTTCATAGGACACATTCGAGCCCATACTAATCTTCCTGGACCTCTAGTTTCAGGTAATGACAAAATTGATAAGTTAGTAGCTTTTTGTCAACAGATGTCTTCATATGACTGTGCACTAGCTTCCCATTCCTTGCACCATCAAAATGCTTCTAGCTTACGTAAAAAATTTAGTATTACCAGAGAACAAGCTCGTCAGATTGTAAGCCAATGCCCAAAGTGTGTTATTCACACTCCATCTCTGCCATCAGGGGTAAATCCCCGTGGATTAAAACCAAATCAGATATGGCAGATGGATGTAACTCATATTCCTCAATTTGGTAAGCAATGTTATGTGCATGTCATAGTGGACACTTATTCTAGATTTATTTTTGCTACAGCACGTACTAAGGAAAATGCTCAACATGTAATTTCTCATTGCTTAGCAGCTTTTTCCATTTTAGGGTGCCCTATGCAGATTAAAACAGATAATGCTCCAGCTTACGTAAGCTCTTCTTTTCAACAATTTTGCCAAGAGTTTAAAATTAATCATAAAACAAAAATTCCTTATAACCCCCAAAGTCAAGCCATTGTGGAACGAGCTCATTTATCTATTAAGCTTCAATTACAAAAATTAAAAGGGGGGAATAGGATTGTCACTCCCCAAAATAGCCTTAATCATGCCTTGTTTGTTTTAAATTTTTTAAACTGTGATGCAGAAGGTCACACTGCTGCTGAGAGACAAATGTCTCCTTCAGTAACAGGCCCCTTAGGCAGAGTTCTGTGGAAAGACTTACAGACTGGTCAGTGGAAGGGTCCAGATCCGGTAATAATGTGGGGAAAAGGCCATGCTTGTATCTTCCCAGAAGGTGCTTTCCGTCCTATTTGGGTGCCTGAACGTGCTATCAGACATGGAGGAGATAGAACCCAGACTCAAGCGACTGAGGATCCACCCAGAGGAGCCACTACCCAGAAGGAGGAGATTTCGGAAAAGGATGAAGAAAGACCAGATTGAACCAGTTGAAAAGCTGTTTTCATGGAAAGACATAAAGAAGCTAACAACCCAGGCTTCCCAAATACTTCGACGCCTAGGAAAGAACAGGACCCCAGTCTTGATGGTAGCGACAGTAATTGCCCTACTGGGCTGTCAGGTAAAAGGGAATCAAGTAGACACTTATTGGACATATTTCCCAGATCCACCCCTGGTACACCCAGCTGTGTGGACTGGAGAATCTATTCCAGTATTTACTAATGACTCATTCATGATGGGAGGATTTACAGATACTCATATTACTCCCAATCATGTGACTAGATTTAATTATTCTGGCTACAGTGCCCAATTACCTTTGTGTTGGTCACATGATAAACATGCTGGCTGTCTGAAAGTATCATTTGAAGAAAAGACAGCGATTGGTAAACCTAGACTGACAAATAATTCTATTTATGGGGACTTAAAACCTAATATTAGATCAGTAATTAAAATGGGACTTTCCCATAACAAGCCAGTCATTTCTGCAAAACCTCCACAGATATCCCACTGTCCAAATAGTTCTATAATTGAGATCGGCACCTTTCCTAAATGGATGGATTGTGTAAATGCCTTTCCTGTACAACATAAGGTGTCTAAAGATAGTGGGTATATTTTAGACTGGTCTCCAAAGATTGATAAGAGACAATTACGAAAAAATTCTGCTATGACACCTGCAGGATTTGTCAGTAATATTTTGACTTATAGTGAAGGAGGTATTCAAAAAGATATTTGGCGCTTAATTGCTGCCTCAGAGTATTTACATTTTACAGATAAGCCTTTACCAAAATTTGTCGGCAAGAACTGTAAAGAGGGATCTTGCTATGGCTTAAGAGCTTGTGTCCAATCTCCTTATGTTTTAATTATTGGAAATGTAAAAGTTAAATGGATGGGTGACAGATATGTTATTGCTTGTAATAAGTGCAACCTAACCAATTGTATTACTAGGTATAATGGAGGAAAAGAAGTGCTGATACTTCATCAGCCCTCTTTTGTTTTATTACCTGCTAATATTTCAGAGCCATGGTATGCTGATGCTGGTTTACAAGTCTTGCAGCAAATTCATGCTCAGCTAACAAGACCTAAACGTGCTATGGGAGTCATAATTGTTGGTGTCTTAGCACTGGTCTCATTTATTGCCTCAACAGTCTCTGCGTCTCTGACGTTGTCTCAAAATATTCAGCATGCAAAATTTCTTAATAATTTAGCTCAAAATACTTCCAAGGCTCTGCATAATCAAGTAAATATTGATGAAAGGATTGAAACTAAATTAAATGCCTTAGAGGCAACTGTTATAGACATAGGTAATGAACTTTCAGCCTTAAAATTTAAGGAGAGGCTTAAATGCCATGCTAATTATAAGTATGTATGTGTTACAGCTGCCAAGTACAATGCTTCTCTCTGGGATTGGGAGAAAGTTAAAAACCATTTATTAGGTATTTGGCAAAATAGTAATAATAGCTTGGATATTCTGGAACTTCATCACCATATCCAAGACATTCAAAATAATAAAGCTGATTTTTCAGATCCTTCTTCTTTGGCTAACCAAATATTGAAGGAGTTAAATGGATTCAATCCTGGAAATATTCTTAAACACTCCGCTTGGTAAATTATTGGATTATTCTCTTTGCTGTTAATTCTCTTTTGTATTGTAACTATAGGATGGCGAGTCTTCCAATCAAGAATCCAGGAACTCCAGAGAATGAACCGCCGCCTCATTTTTAAGACAAAAAAGGGGGAATATGTGGGACGCCATTCTCACACGTGATCGGGTGCCTCCCGTTGAGGGTCTGAGGCACTTTGGCAAAAGTCGAAGTTTTTCCCGTCCCTCTCCTGATGAGAGAGCCCATCCGTGTGGGGGTGTGCCTGACCACTGACCCCGGGGACCCAATCGCTGACCCTGACCTTGGAGTTCAGCCCCCCCTCAACCTTCATTGGATGGAATTCTCCCCTGAATCTCTGGTTCCCTAATAAAAGGCTACTCCCCGGCGTGCTCGCTCTCTCTCTCCTGCTAGCCCTGAGTAATCCTTGCTGCCCTGCTGGGCGGCTAGAGGAGCGAACCAGAGAGGGGAGCCGTCTCGGACCTAGCAATAGAATTAAGGTAACTGAGTCTGTGTGTTTTTATTTCGATCTCGTCTAACTAACTTTATGCCTAGAACCTCATTAATGAAACCACTGCGCAGGCCGCGTGGTAGACTTCACCATGGCTAATTTTAGGACTGTCAGCAAAAGAGTCCATTGTAGATAAACGTCCTATTTTCGTGTCACCCTGTTTACTTGGCCACTGGCCCAGAAGATAGTAGCACTCCAGGTGCTGGACACCCCCTTAGTAGTTTTCCAAACATATTCAGTATAGTACTTTGAAGAAATGTGCAAACAAGGCCTCTGGCCTTGAGCTGGGCTTCACAGAGATGTCTACATTTTTAAGATAAGTTACAAATGGGCTCCATGGTAACAGCTGGCAGGGGGAGGAAAGAAAGGGGAGAAGAAGCTCTCTCCTTCTCAGGAGTTGTCCTTGAAGAGTTAACTTGCCTAGAACAGTGAAAAAAAAGCTGCTTTTAAGTGAAATTCTGCAGACTGTGAACTTCTGAGCCCCTCCCCTTACATGCTGGGTATAAAACACTGAAACTCCCTGAACTCGGGGTTCAGGGGATTGATTGATTACAGCAAAGGCTGTACTCTCCGAACCTGGCTGCAGCCAAATAAAACTGTTTCCTGCTGTCTTCGGTGCCTTGGCTCATTTGTCCCTACAACAGAACCATGAGGGGATCTTTGCTCCTTTAGGCTGGTTTTCCTAGGTACTTTTCACAGTGACAAAAAGTTGACTAACAATAAATTGTTTATGAAAAATTCTGTATCTGATGGTGTGGCTCAGAAGCTTCCAGAACTGCTTTGTAAGAAGAATTTGGAATGGTTTAAAGAGTATCTTGTCCCAACTAAGAAAGGCACCAAAGAAAAATCTTCAGATGGCAAATTTGAATAGGACTGATAGGTCCCTAGTCCAAATGAGAATAAAATTTCAAGAAACAAAAGGAAACTAGAGTTTTATTTGTAAGTACAGAACCTAGATAATCCAGCAAATGAAAACAGGCATGTTTGGGTGAGTGGTACAGGAGGAGCCTCTTAGCTGTGCCCTCTGTGATGTCTGATAGGTCTTCAGTGCACAGTAGAGAAGCACACCATGCCAGTGCTGTAACAGCCCTCCCTACAGATGTACCTGTGTCTGGTCTTTTTAGACCAGGACGCAAGAAAAGACCACTGACTCCAATTAAAATCAAATTAAAGCAAGCTTATTATTTCGACCAGTCGAGCTGCCCCTCCCTCCCAAAACCATGGGAACAAGACAGCAGACCAGCTTTCCTGCAACCTAGCTTTATAGCCCAGAAAGTTACACAAAGCGGGTTACAGATAACAGAACTCTGAGGAGCATCACACTAATGGTAGTTTACAATTTTTGCTGGCCCCAACAGCAGAATTTATGAGGACCTTTAGAGCCTCAGAGAGGGTCATTGTCTGGCCAGGGAAGGCCAATATTTATGAGGTGTCACTAAAGTTTCAGAGAGGGCTGCTATCTGGTCAGAGAGCCAGGCATGGGTGAGTTCAAGGGACGGGCAGGCATTCCTAGCAGGTTCAGAATTTGCAGTAATTTATAGTAAAGCCAAAATTACCTTTTCATGGCTTTGTGGCAAGATGGCTCCCAATTTTAAGAAAAGATCAGGTTGAGTCTATCAATCTCTCTTCAGCTGCTACCTGGGCTGAATCACATGACGCAGTTTAGATGCAGAAGAGAAACAACAGGAAAAGGTTGCTTTGGTTCTTGAGAAGGTAACATGGTTTTTATTGGGATTCATGCAGGAATTCAGTGACCTGGCTTGGTTTAGTCATATTAAAGCCAAGTTATTCATCCTGTCAAATCTTAATCAGGTAAATAAATAATTGTATACATTTTTTCTCTAAGTACCTGGTTTTGCTGTCTCATAATTTATAATTTGACAAACATTTATCTTCACTTATTACTAGCATTATCCAGTTTTGGTAAAATTTTTGTGGACATGTGACCTTGAAAGTATTCTCTAAATGCACTATTTCTTCCACAAAGGTCCTTGGGCCTAAGTCTGTCCTTCTTGCTGCAGAATTTTTAGGTCTGTTGTGTCACATAATGCCCATGCAGTTTTACTACATATCGCCAAAGTCCTCTCACAGGTACGGAATCTCACTTTCCCAGCCACACGCAGTGTGAGCACAGCCACATGAACAGACAGATGCGAGACTCTGGAAACTTTACCTCTGGGAGATGAGAACTGGTATCTCAGCTCAGTGTCAATTTTAAAATATTTTAGAGTGAGCTTAAAGCTCTGTCCTTCCCCTAACTGTTTCTCCACAGCTGATGTGGGCCTATGGGATTGCTGGTGGTCTTTTACTTCCTATTTTCATGGACTTCTGTACGGAACAGGTTAAAACCTATGTGATACAATAGTCAAAAGGGTTTTTCTGGTTTCTGTTTTATAAATTTCTCTTGTTCACTGAACTTTACATCATGCAAAAATCTTCTGTTTTCCTATGACAATGCTCATCTCCATGCTCTCTTAGAAATGGCTAAATAGAGAGACTGGTGCTGCATTGTAAAGGAACTTCGAGGTCTGTTGAAAGCACAGCTCTGTCTCGCTGTCTTGCTGTGCTCTGCTGAGATTTCTTTGTTGCAGGTACTCCTGAGGGATCCCAAGGCGGCTCAGGAAGCCTACCTCCCATCACAAAGGCAAGGCCGCCAGCTGACCTGAGCCAGAAGCTGATGGACATGCCCATTAGCCCCATGGAAGACAGTGAGGAGCACCAAGCTACCCTCCCCTGGCTGGTGGCTCTCATCCATGGGGAATTTGCATGAAGTCTTACCTTAGTCACTGAGGGAATTTATTAAGCATAGAATAATTTTATTGTTTTACTTTTATATAGTTGTTTCAAATGTTGTATGTTGATCATTTTCTTTGTGAAAAACCAGTGAAATGCCCTGCATGTGCACATAAAATGGGAACTCTGAGCCCGAGAGCCCCTCGGGAAGGTCACTTTGCACTGTGGTTGCTCTTGGCAGTTGGCAGAGACCCCTAGGTAGAAGGAGCACCTCTCCCAGCCTGGCCCACCCACCAACCCTCTCAGCCACAATACAGTGGCTTTTTGTTTTCCTTACATCTTTGACTGGATTCAAGTCTTTAAGAGACAGAAGAAAAATATGAACAGATAGGATTGGTAAGCTCTGGAGATCCCTGCTGGAATTCGGTTTCAGGAACCCTGTGAAAAATCAATGATCCCACTTAACATGAATGAAGCCACCCAGGCTCAACTCCAGAACTGCAGGCAGTGTTGAGCTGCACCATCGAGATGTCACTCATAGCCACCAAGTCCCATGTCCACAACATGTCCCAGGGTCCCCAAGGTGTTCACAGAGTAGTGCGAAAATTGCAATTTAATAACAGTCACTGACATAATTTGTGTACCCTATTAAATATTAGGTAGAAATAAATATCTTATTATCATGTTATTATGTTATACATGTCTATGTCTTTATTGTTCTACTTTGTTTTGCCATTCTGAATGATGATTTTATATGGATTTATATAAAGTTATAACTTTTTAAAAAATGAATAAATGATAATATTTTAATATATTAATAAAATCAAATAATTGTCTTCTAACTAAGGAAATTCATAAGTGTTTTGAAACTGAATTAAGTAATCTACCATCACCCCTCTTGTCTGTGCCCACTTACACTTTTATAGAAATATACATAGTTTATATTTATAAGACAGCAAACTCTCATTAAAATATGTACTGTAAATATGTGTAATGAACGAGAAAATAAGAATAACACAAATAATTGCAAGAGTGTAATCATGTTGATATCCAATCCCTCACTCATATTCCAACAAATATTGCAAAAGTAAAGTATGTTTCTCTGGCATATAGATGCTTCAGGGATTTGATACAGAGGACACACAATTGTGCTGCTTCAATGGGTCAGGAGATTCGTGATACCAAGTATGATGAAGAACTGGCAACTGAAACCTAAACTCCTCTAAAGGATGTGGCCAAAGTCCAGTTCCAAACAGGCATGATCATGAAACACAGACTAAAGTTTAAAAACTATGCTTTTTTAAAGGGGAACTCCACAGAATTGTAAGGACAGGATCACCATTATTTGAGACCAGTATGCTTCCATTAGAGAGGAGGGACAGTGCTTCCCAGTAAAGTTGACCTTTGGAGACAAAGGAAGGGAAGAACAGGGTGGTCACCAGAACTTGTCTTGAGGTGAGATCTCAGGCTAAGGCTGCTGAGTGGTCCCTCCAGGAGAAGATTGGGCTGTGTCTCCTGCCACTGAGGGGTCTCAGGAGGGATGAGAGTGTGCAGGCACATCCATGGTGAGGAAGAAGTGAACAGGACACACTCAGAGCAGCCACAGCCCGTGACTGTCAACAGCAGGACTTGGTCTAGGCTGCACAGACAGCTCTCAATCCAGGTTAAGCAACACAGTGAGGACCTCAGACCTACTTCAGTAGCCACAGAAACACCAGCCCAGTGACACTTATAGAGGAGTCACCAGGAACTGCTTGCCCAGCCTTGTCAGTTGAAGGGAAGTGACTCTTGGCAGTGACAGTTGGTTTGGAATGTCCTGTGTTCTGATTCAGTTGGAGCCCAGTGGACACTGGTCCTCCAAGTGCTGTCCTCATCACCAAGAAGGTCCACCGTGAGGCAGCTGGCACTGTGAACTGGTCCTCCAGAGGAGCTTCCATTAATGTATGCATCCCATTTGGGTCAGAGACTGAAAACAGAGATACAGGCTATTCAAGGACCTGAGCCCTCATGACTCAGCCACCTATTCTAAGGTGTCAGCTATTATCCCTGCAGAAATCTTTGGTCACAATGTTTGAGTGAGTAGGGGGAGCTGATGGCAAGACAAAAGGAGTCTCGGGTTTGGGGGTTTCTCATGCCAGGGAAGCAAAAACTTAACTGTCTCAGATCCATTGCTTATTAATATTGTTACAGTACCATGTCACTTCTTTCCTCTAGATATCACTGTGCTTAACTATAAGGCAGGTGTCAGCATTTCTACCCAGACCATGTCACAGGTCGACTTGGGGATCACAAGCCATGATGCAAAAGCTCCCAGAAGCTGCAGATCACCACACCCAACAGTGGAGGAGAGGAGCCCTGCCCCCTCCCCTGCCTTTAACCACCCACTCCTTCCCTGGAGGCAGCCACTAGCCAGTGTATGGCTTCTCCTCCCAGATATTTAAAATTGAAAGGCCATGCATGTTTATGCTGAGCCAGCCATTTTATGCTAAAGCTTTACCTGCATCTGGTTACATTCAGCCCCAGGTTACCAATGAGGAGGCACATTTCAGTGCTCAAATGACAGTGCAGAGGATCCAGGACACAGGATTGCATGACATACCAAGGTTTACGTAGCTCCAAGCTGCTCTGAGCCCAGGCCCTCTGCACCAGCACCCAGGCACTCAGGTACTAAGGCCCTCTGCTCTTCTTCTGGCTCTGCACTGACTCATCTACATGAACATGGTCCCCACAAACCCCATCTGCAGGTATGTTGAGGGTCCATCTCCACGACCTCCCTGAAGCCCCACTCTGACTCAGGAGGCTCTATGGGGCACCAGTGAACACTGGCATCCGAATTTGAACTCTCAATCTCAGCAGCAATTCCACCCTGGACTAGGAACTTTGTATGGGCCACCAGGAGGAATGGAAGCCATGAGTGTCCAGGAAAACACAGCTCACAGGCCAGCGCCATCTGTGGACTCAACATTTCAGGCTGACCCGAGTGTCCTTCAGCTGCACAGCTGAGGACCTGAGCCCCATTCCTGTCCTCTCCTTCCTCTCCAGGCTTTTTCTACCCAGGACGATGGCCCAGCAGCAGCTCGGTCCAGGCTGGTGAAGCAAACTCCTCCGTCCACTCTGGTCCTGTGTCTTCATGGAGCCAACTCCCGAGGAGTTCATGAGCAGCCCCACCAATGTGCTTGCTGACAGGTACTCTGTGTCCTCCTGGCCTCCTGGGGCCCTGCTGCAGGAAGAGGCCCCTCTAATGCTGAGGTAAGATGGGAAATAGTTTCTTGGTTTATCTTATTTTCAAATGAACTCATATGGAAATCTGACATCACACATGACAGATGACATGGAGGTTTCCTTGGTGAGGTGGGGGGGTGGATTGTCTCTCAGCATGTGACACTGGGCCAAAGGGGCACATCAATGGCAGCACCAGCCTGTAAGCTGTGTGGAAGGGACGTGTCCTCAGCCCCCATCTTCTTCCTGGATCAAGAGGCCTGTAATTTTCCATCAAGACACATGAGAATTGGTGACTCCAAGAACATCCCTGTCTTTCCTTGGGTGGGCTGCACCTGCCTTGGGCCCTTTAACTGGACAGGAGAACACAGGCCTAGGCTCACAGAGCAACCTGGATCCTAGGTTCCCAGGGGCACTGAGTGGGGCCCTGCTATGCGGGATTGACATGTAAATGGGGGCACCTGCAGGCAGCCCCTGGCCTTGGGCTGCAGAGGGAGGATTTCTAGGGACAGCAGGAAGACAGCAGGACACCTGGCCTGGGAGGGGAGGGGGGGTTCCCTGTGCTAAGAGGAGGAGATGAGCACAGCATGGCCTGCCCCAGCCCAGGCTGTTGGTGCCTGGACACTGTGTCCCTCCCTAGGCACAGGGAGCAGGGGCAGCCCTGTGACTGCTGTGAGCACTTGTGCAAGTCTCCCTTGAAGCCTGGAGGCTGGAGCTTGCTTCCTGCTCCTCCCCCCAGGGTCACTGGCAGAGGCAGGGGATGCAGGTCAGGTCAGCAGTTTAGGAGGAACTGGCCTCATCTCCCAGAGTGTGGGGATCTGGTCACAGAATTCACCTCCTTCAGGGTAACTTGGGCTCCTCTTATCAACATTATTTTGTGCCTGCATTTCCCCTCCAGTGAACAGGTAGTTTGCTAAGGAATGTGACATATCCTATCCACTTAGGCCAGGCAGGGCTGCAGCTAAATTGCTTCTTGGAAAAGAAAGCATGTGGGGGTCAGCACGGTGGGCCCATTTGATAGAATCATTCTCTTAACCTCATGGTCCACCATTCACATCTGACTGTCCCCTAACAGAGAGACCCTGGCCATGCTGGTCAATGCAAGGGCAGGCACTGTGTCCTCATTGTTCCTCCTCAACCAGAGCTCAGCCCTGAATAGCCCATCTTGGGCTCAGGGCATCTCTGATGATACACCCTGTAAACATCTGGTCCAGCTCAGGTGAGGAAAGAACCCTCCTCAGCTAATCTAGGGTCCTGCTCAGGGTGTGACCCAGCATAAGGCATGATGAGGAGGCTCCTGGACAGAGTAATGTGACCCCTTCCCTGCTCCTGCTGCGCTGCTTCTGTCCATCACAGGGGTGGCTGTGCCCCTCACCACTGTTTGAAATCCCTCTAGGACCCTGATATTGGCCTTTGTGTCCCTGGGTCTCAGAGAGAGGCAGACAATTCTGCACATGCAGGCTATTGATAAATACCTGTAAGGAGCCAGAGGAGGAGAGGCCCCATCTTTCTTAAGTGTCATCTCCAGAGGAGCCCTCCCCTGAGTGGTGGACATGAGCCAGATGCGCTGCTGAATTTCCATTAATTACCAAGAAACAAAGTGACCATCCCAGTCCTTCCCCACACTAAACTCAGTCCAGGGTCCCAACAGTGCTGTTCCCATGCAAAGGAAACTCCCACCCTCTCAGAACTGTCTGGTGGGCAGAGGTCTGGGCCTGGCCTGGGTCCCTTCCTTAGAGTCATGAACACAGTGTGTCCATTGCAGCTGCAGCTCCAGCTCACAGGACTGGCTCTGAGGGCTGCAATGATCCTAGGCATGTGGGAGTGACACCTTGAGTTGTGAGGTTTTGCAGGTGTGAGCCTTGACTGCTGAATCTCTGACCACACAGAGCCCAGGTGAATTCTGAGAAGCCAGGGGAGGAGCAGGGCGAGGTGTGGACAGTGTGTCCTCCCTGCAGCTAACGACTTCCCACTGTGTCTCTAAAGGCTCCTCTGTCAATAGAAGATATGATTCCAGTAGTGACCATGAAGAAACTCCAGGTAGATTCCAACAGTGAGACAGGACCCAAAGGAAGGGCGTTCCTGGGAGTCATTGAGTTGTAACTGCTCAGCTGGAGACAGAGCAAGGGGCTGTGAAATCAGAAAGAAAAAAGAAATGTGACTTTTCACCTTCAGCAGCTAATGGTGCAATAAAAGAGCTGTGATGTCTATGGGCTTTGAGTGCTTGACTCCCAGCCATCTTGCTCTGCTGTCAAGGTGTCTTTCTCACCAGATCAGCTGTCTCCTGAATCTGCCTCTGACAAGCCTCAGTCCTGGGGTTGCCTGGTTAACACCTGTTGAGAATGGAGCACAAAGTCTTTGGGTGGGGTCTGGTACTGACCCCCAGTGCAGGTGTCTGGATCTCTCATGGCTTCCCAGACCCTGGATGTGGAGGGGATGCTGTCTCAGGGAGCTCAGGTGCAGGATGGTAAGGAGTCCTCTCCTCTGCTGGACTTCAGGTCTTGCTCAGTAACCTCAGGGTTGTGTCCTGCTGTTTACTCCTGGTGCACTGATGCCCTTGTGGTCAGGTTACCTGAAGAATCCCCTAAGTGTGGTGAGGTTGTAGCAAACTCAGCCACGTGCATGGTGAGCCCTGGAGCTGGTGTGGCCCACAGGTCTTAGAGAGTGTGTCAGAGCTGGAGCTTCTGAGCTGTGCTCATCTCAGACACATATTTCATAAGTTAGCCACTTTTTTTAATGCTTATGTGCTTTGGTTTGCTTCAGAATTTTCTCAAAGGTCAATGGAAGAGATACATAATTTCCGATTTCTAACATTGGTTTTTTTTTTTAGTTTTTCTTTACATTTTGCTGTTATGTTAATATTTTCATATAAAATCATAGTGGTTTTATATCATTATTTATCATATATTTTGTGTGGTAACTGATCACTGGCTGACATGAATTCAGACACACTTGTGTGTCTGTGGTCACCTTGTCCTTTAATTTGTACAATTGGTGACATATTGTTGCACTGGCTTCAACATCACATTTTTAGCATAAACCTAAAAAAAAAAGAAGCAAAACTCAGGAGTAGGGTGTTGGCTTCTTCCCCCAAGGTGGTGATCAGCCTCCTGAGCCCTGGGGCTACACACAGCCTCTGGTAAGAAGGCAGGAGGTGTTAGACCAGGAAGTAAGAAAAGACCACTGACTCCAATTAAAATCAAATTAAAGCAAGCTTATTATTTCGACCTGCCGGGCTGCCTCTCCCTCCCAAAACCACTGGAACAAGACAGCAGCCCAGCTTTATAGCCCAGAAAGTTACACAAAGGGGGTTACAGAAAACAGAACTCTGACAAGCATCACTCTAATGGTAGTTTACATTTTTTGCTGGCTCCAACAGCAGAATTTATGAGGACCATTAGAGCCTCAGAGAGGGTCATTGTCTGGCCAGGGAAGGCCAATATGTATGAGGTGTCACTAAAGTTTCAGAAAGGGCTGCTATCTGGTCAGAGAGCCAGGCATGGGTGAGTTCAAGGGATGGGCAGGCATTCCTAGCAGGTTCAGAATTTGCAGTAATTTATAGTAAAGCCAAAATTACCTTTTCATGGCTTTGTGGCGAGAAGGCTCCCAATTTTGAGAGAAAATCAGGTTGGGTCTATCAGAGGGTCCTAGGAGCAAAGGGCGAGGCTGAGCCAGGATGTGTGTGTCACTCAGCAGGCTGTGTCCCTGTGGAAGTGGCTGCTGCTCCCCAGAGCACAGGAGGAGCAGGCTCTGCGCTCAGGCTGGCCCCCTGCGCTGGTGCGGGCAGCCTGTCTCCAGCCAGGGAGGCTGAGAATCTGGCAGGGCTCTGGATCCCAGAGCCAGTGACCTGTTAGGCTTGGAGGTTCGTGGAAGTGGTGACGCTGGACCCAGCTGGCCGTGGCCCTGGGCTACAGGGGAGGGTGATGGTCCCCCAGAAGTCACTAGGCAGAGAAGTGGCCCCCGGAAACGGGTGAGGGGCGGAGCTTCGGCGGTGCCCTCCCCACCCAGCCCAGCCGTTCTCTACACAGTCACCTGGGCAGGGAGCAGGAGAGGAGCCCCGGGCTGCTGGGCAGCCTCAGCTCTCCGGTCACTCCTACACCGGGGGCGAGGCTCTCATGCAGGTGAGCTGCCACCTGAAGTGGCGACCACAGGTTAAGGGGACACAGAGCCCGAGCTGCGCTTCCCAGCAGATCTTCTCTCCCGGAGCCCGACCCACGGTGCCCTCTAGTGTCCTAGAGTGGTTCCAAGTTTCACTCCAGCTACTTTCTCTATTCGCACCTGGGAGACAAGGTCAAAACCAGGCCAGTATAAGACTCAAGAAACCAGGCAGGTTATGTTCGCTGGCCATCCCTGCGACTGGGAAGCTGAGGCAGGAAGATTGCAAGTTTGAGACCAGTCTCAGCAACTTAAATTAGACCTTGTCCCAAGATAAAAAGTAAAAGAATAGTTTGGAGATGTAGCTCAGTGCTAGTGTGTGCCCCTGGGCTCATTCTGCAGTGTCACACACACAAAAAAAAGATTTAAGAAAAAAATGAGAAGCAAGGCAATTAAGTGGCCCAGGATTATTGAATTAAAGAAGAAAAATGCTTTATATTTTGTCACTTCAAAAAATTCATTACATCATCAAAGAAAATATGTAAATAGCCAATAAACACACTGATATATTTAATATCATGACTCTAAAAAATGCAAAATTAGATTGTCATATTATTCTATGCCACAAAAAAAAAAAAATCCCACAACTGAGTGCATGGGGTGACCTACCACCTACTGGCAGCATATAAAGTAGGTGGACTCTGACACAATCCTGGAAGAAGGCAGCCACTTTGTAAGCAGATTTGCCATCCTGTTAGCATACAAAGTTAACAAACTTTCTTGAGTGAGGTATCCTTAGTGAATTGTCCAAGAGAATTACACAGTAATTCATAAATGAAAATGCATCACAGGATTGTTCATCACACAGCCTAAACATCTGATAGTAAGCCAACAGATAGAATTTCAAAATCATTCTGCTTACATTAGAAGACCCACAGGACAGAGTGTAGGTGACATGTCTTGTGCAGATGAAATTCTGTGAAAGAAAAATCTCGGGGCTGGGCATGTGGCGCTCACCTGGCATGCATGCAGCCTGGGTTCAATCCTCAGCACCACATACCAACAAAGAAGTTTTGTCCGCCAATAACTAAAAAATAAATAATAAAAAATTCTCTCTCTCTCTCTCTTTAAAAAAAAAATTGCTGAGACTGGCTTTAAAAAAAAAAAAGAAAAAGAAAAATCTCTAGTGACACAGACAAGGTAAAAGGGTCCTGGGGGCCAAGGTCAATGGAATTTGACTGAAAATTACCATAAAATCATGGTTGATAGAAAAATTTTGATCTTTATTTTGAATTCATGAAAAATATTAATATATCAATATGAGGACTGGGGATGTGGCTCAAGCGGTAGCGCGCTTGCCTGGCATGCGTGTGGCCCGGGTTGGATCCTCAGCACCACATACAAAAAACAAAGATGTGTGTCCGCCGAAAACTAAAAATAAATATTAAAATTCTCTCTCTCTCTTTAAAAAAAATCAATATAAATGTGTATTTCTTAAATAATTATAAACACAATACATCTGAAATATATATATTTTTTTCAATACTCACCAAACGGCTTAAATGGATACATATTATTTCATATGAATTCCACCTTTAGTTTAAAACAATGATCACAGTATTTTGAGATGAAATTACAAATACTTTTACGAGCTACTTTTCAAAAAATTGTGCTCCTTTAAAGAGAATATTATTGGTGGGAAAAAGAAAGCTTAAAAGATGGAAAAAATAGTTGAATACTCATGCCTCTGTCCTTAGTTACAGATGAAGTGATATTTCCCTAAGACACCGCTGCTTTTGGAGTCACAGGTTTCACATCGTGGATCTGGTCGTGCGGTAGGAAAGCCCTAGGTAACTGAGGTGGCAGAGGCCACGCAAGACTCGCCTGGTTCAGGGAGGGTCTCAGTCCCCTCTAGGGAGAAAAGAAAGAAGAAAGAAATCGATGGCCTCCGTGTGCAAACACCAGTAGTACAAATGTGTCAACTTCACAAAACATGATTAGTAGTGTTGTCACATTAAAAGACTGAATGAGGGTGAGGTGACCAGAAATCTAGGGATGGGGACGAGAGGAGGAGCGGCGGCCAAGCAGGTCTGAGTCCTGGTGGGTGTCCTCCCCTGGGCGGAGTCCTGGTGGGCGCCCTCCCCTATGTGCTTCCTGGAGAAGGGAAGGGGCAGCCAGGGCGCGTGCGCGGGTCCCTATGCAGCTCAGCGCAGAGGTGCGTGGAGGGAGACGTCAGGGGACGCCTGAGGGTGTCATCAGTCTGCAGGCGTCCACTGGACACGTGGGCTGGCTCAAGGGGAGGACCGTGAGGCCCCTAGTCGGCAATGAACTGGTCACTAGGAACACGGGGTTCGCAGTTTACAGACCAGGACGATGAAGTCGCTTCGCGGGTGTAGGTGGCTGCACTGTTAGGTGCCTCCTTGCTGGTACCTGGCAGCCGCGCCACTCTGACTGATTCGCCCCAGGCGCTATGGGATGCACCCGGCTGGTTCCCTAACAGCCGGCTCCTCCCCGCGGTGGCTCAGCTTTTGTGTGTTTCCTTCCTCTCAAGCCTGGATTTGCCCTTCTGCGGGCAATTCGCCTACTGGTGCCTCCCAGAAATGTATCAGTGGAAAGAACCTCAGAGCAAGGTCTGCGGGCCAGGGTTTCCTTGTCTCCCTACCAGTCACAGCTGCCTGTGAAGAAGGTAGCTGCTGCCACCGCGGGGGTGGAGGGGTGGGGGGCAGCACAGTAGTCATTGGCCTCACCTCTGGCGGCAGCCCAGCCAGGAGCAAGACCTGTATATCAGCGGGGCCTCCTGGGATTTAGAGAAGCAGCAGGGGGCGCTGGAGACCTGGTGCTTGAAGCTGAGGGTGGTACCAGGGCTACCTGGGAGGGCACCCAGCTGCTGCTGGAACGGGGATATGCCAGTCACCAACACTGAGGCCACTGCTCAGGGTGCAGAGGAGTCTGGAGATGCCCCCAGATGATAGAGAGGGCAGCTGCTGAACCTCATGGGTGCAGAGAGGGAACCTGCAGACACAGGAGACATGGGTTCTGGGCACCTACCGGTTGAGAGCTGCTGGTGAGATCTGAAACGACTTCTGCCACATGTTGGGGAGTTAGCTATGGTGGAAGAGACCAGTCCCCGCCCATGCAGTGAGAGAGCAGCAGGAGGGGCAGTCCAGAGCCCACTGGACATCGCCTTCCAGGGTCCAGGGTGCACCCAGGCTTCCCTAGGACTGTCTTATCACCACCCCACTGGCCTCATAGAGGAGGCCACGCCTCTCTCCACCATGCAGTTGGTCAGGGTCAGTGCACCCTTCAGCCCAGCCACCACTGATGCTACCTGTGCAGAAGGACCAGGAGCAGGAAGGTTCTGGGACCACAGGGAGCAACACAGCTCTGGGGCTGCATTAGAGGAGCTGGCAGAGCTGGGGAAGGGTCTCTTGCTGGAAATGTAGAGCCTTTGACTTTGTAGACTCCCAAAGTGACCACACTCAGTGTCCCTCTTTATTCGCTCAACACTTCTTGCATTGTCCTCAGTGAGGTTTTATTAGTTTCCAGAGCATTCAACTTTCCACTTTTGCCAGTTTTTCCTCAAGTATTTAATATTGTATGCAATTATCAATTGCAGTGATATTGTTCACAGACATAAAAGAAAATAATACTAAAATTCAAAAGCTAGCACACATACACACACACACACACACACACACACACACACACCTCCAAATAACCAAAGTAATCTTGAACAAAAATCAGAAAGTGGGAGTCATCACAATCTCTGATTTCCAGATGTCGCAGAACAGCATAGTACCACCATAAAAACAGACACAGACCAGTGGAACAGAACTGAGTTCCAGAACTAACCCCACATGGACATCCAAGTGGCTTCCAATAGAGGTGCCAAGGACATATGCTGGAGAGAACACAGCCTTATTTTTGACTAGCTGGTGGCTTATTTCTAGGAAACAGTTTCTTTCTTCATGTTATTTTTTTTTCCCCTAAAACCACTTGAAGCACTTAGAGGACTTTTGGAGCCATTCCTCGAGGCTGACTGTGGAGTAGGTGGAATCACCTCTTTTTGTTTTACTCCAAAGTGTCTATTGGGAGATTTTGATCTCCAAGGATGAAATTCCTGCCTGTGAAGTTTGGAATCAAGCAGGTGCTGGTGATAAAACAGTCCACATTTTGAGCTAAAGGTCTGTAACGTCATCGGATCTACTCTGCCAAGGAAACCAAGGTCTAGTGTGACATAGAAATCACCTCCTTAGAGCCTGCTGAGAGCTGCCTGCAACAGACCAGGAGAGTGCAGGGCAGCTGGTCCCACTCCCCCATGGCTCTGGAGCACCATGACGTCCTAGGAGCATAGCTTGGAGGGCTACAGGAACAGTGGCCTCATCCTCCATCTAGAGCCCAGAGGTCTACATAACACCTGAGCTAATCTGTGTAGTTGAAGAGGTACCTGGGAGGACTCCCTGGCTTCTGCCGGAACCTGCATGTCCTTCAGTCACCAGGACCGAGGCCACTGCTCGGGTGCAGGAGAGTCTGACCCATGCTCCAGGGGATGCAGATGGGGAGGAGGGCTGAGCCAGCACAGGCTGGGGAGGGACCTGCAGACCTCAGGGGTGATGGGCTAGCACAGGCTTGTGGGGGGGGGGGCACGTGCAGACAGACACTCAGGGATGATGGGCCAGCAGAGATTGGGAAGGGACCTACAGACCTTAGGGGTGATGGGCCAGCAGAGACTGGGGAGGGACCTGCAGACAGACACTCAAGAGTGATGGGCCAGAGGCCAGGAGTAAACTGCTTGGTGGTCTGAGGCAGAGGGGCTGACACAGGCTAAGGCTGTCCCTGTCTCTGAGGCCTGTCCCTATCTATCAATGCAAGAGGAGCACAGGAGGAGGGAATCCAGGCCATAGTGGAATCATCCCCTTGGAGCCCCAGAGCAGGGCTGCTTGGCTGAAGTCTCTCTCATCTTCCCCAGTGGCCTGAATGAAGAAGGGCTGTGCATGCCAACTGATTTCCACTCTTGGTGATCTCTGCTCCATGCTGAGACTGAGTGTCTATACACAGGATGCTGATGGGTTAGTTCAGAGGTTGGCCATGGGAAGGCCAAGGCCGAGCAGCTGCTGGGACCTTACACAACTGTGAGCAGCAGGTGATCCAGTCCAGAGGAGCACAGCAGGTGAAAGCCCATCAGCAGATGCAGGCACCCACACCCCAGCCCTGAGGAGTTTGGGGGTTTGCACAGCAGCAGCAGCTGTGCGGCAGACCCTGAGGTCATAGTGATTCTGGCCTTCCCCCCATGCATCATGTGAGCCAGCATCTCCTTCTTGCTCTCTAGAGATTTCTGTGAGAGCAGTGGGCACCTGGGTCCCTACAGGGCACAAGTCCCTCCCTCTCACTGTTCCTCTCCTCCTGTGGGAAACCTGGGCCATGTCCTAGATCAGCAGGCAGGCAGCTAAAGTAGGAGTGAAGGTAACCCTTGGAGTTCCCAGCCAGAGAGTAAACAAGCAGGGAATGTGCTGATAATTTCTTAGATCACCACTGGCGGCTTCTTTCTGTTTAGGAGTTCTTCCTTTAGTGTGTCTTTCCTCAGTTTTCCTATGAAGAATCATGCCACTATTTAAAGAATGAGATTACACTTGATATTCTGCTTGGAAATCTCAGCTGAATCTCCAAGTTTGCTTCTCCTCGGTGCTTTTTTTTCCAGACTCTGTTTATATAATTCAAACTTCAGCATTCAAATTGAGTGAGTGACTCCTGCATGCATCCAGTCACTGACCACAAACCCTGGATGGTGCACTGGGGATTCCAAATCTTCCACCAAAAAACCTTGAATAAGACCATCTTTGTGGGCCTTTGACCTTGCTCAGTAGGGCCTTGTGCTAGATTTATTGCTATTTTTGCCATCTTAGAATTCTTTTTTTTTTTTATTTTCTTTGCAATACTGATGATTGAACTCAGGGCCTCACATGTGCTAGGCCAGCCTCTACTACTGAGCTGCATCCTCAGCCCAGCTATCTTAAAACTCTTAATATTTTAGTCCCTGAACATGTTTTTTTTAATTAATTTATTTTTAAGTGAATTCTGATGGAATTGGAAACAAAGGAGCATGTACATCTGACTTTTCTTGCTGCCCAATTTGCATACAGCATTCACTTTGCCCCTGAGCAGGGCATTCAGGTGAACCCACAAGGGTGGGATTTCAGCAAGATTCAAGGCCAATAGGAGAAGGTGAGCATCTGGCCTTGGAGTGGGCTGAGTCATGAGATCTACTCTCACTCCCACCTAACTTGCTCTGGAACAGAAGGTGGGAAAGAAGCAGCACCTAGGAATCCCTTGGTGCTTCCTCGCCTTGTTCTCTGCCTTAGCAATTCTTTCCTGAAAATGAGGATGTGGGTGGAGGGAGAATGATGCTGCTAATGGGAAAGGTGGCCTCTGCTTTTAGCCCAGCTTGCTAGCAACCTTCAGATGGGAGCTTCAGCAGCATAAGTAAATAACCGAGAAGTGAAATAAAAACAAATGAAGTTAGTTTTGTGCAGTTTTCACTTATGCATTTACAGATGTGAACTGTGAGTTGTGTGACTTGTTGGATCAGCATAAAGATTTTCACTTAAAATGGTGCTGCCCACTTTTCAGATAAATGGTGAGATCCACAGTAATAATTTAAACTTACCATTTTCTCATAACAACATTGAATGGCCAACTCATTCAAAGGTCAGAGCAGACAGAGAGATGCCGAGAAGAATGAAAGCCACACGAATCAGTGCCTCTGCTATCCAGCTAGGCCCACTGTGCCCCTTGTGCAAGTGCCAGTCACTGCAAAGAGGAACTTGGCAGAATTTGGGGTCTATTTATGAATCAGCCCAAGATTTGCAGGAGGAAGCCTCATGTCCATTTCCCAAGGACAAGGTTTATGGATCCTTGTGTGATAGAATAGCAGGTAGTTGAAGGAATGGGAAAAGGTGACTATAGGCCAGGGAAAGAGGAGCCACTGATGATCACAAAGAGCCAAACATCTCAGTTCTTCATAGGACACATGTTTAGAAAAATGGCAGCCTTAGCCTGGTCAGGCAGAGGCTTACTCTCCAATGTCAAAGACATCAGGTGTTGGAAGCTCAGTAGGCCCAAGGTCAGTGGTTTCCATTGGTTTTAGACAAGAGTGGTTTCCAGCTTAGGCCACTGTGACCAATATCACCCACATGTCCAGGCATCCTCTATTGCAAATTTAGGGGGCTCTTAGCTTCCTGACCTCTGGAAATGGTGTGTCAAAGTCAGCTGAAGCAAGGGGAGGGGGCAGCCTAGAGGGCACACTCAGGCTCACCCGGAACTCAGCTCACTCCTGCATTATGGAAGAGGACCCCCAATCTGGGACCTCACAGGTCTCAGCCCCAGGCCAATAATAAGATAAAACACAAATGTTAACAGAACATGGTCAGCTAAAATTCACATATAGGAGTGCTCTAGGGAGCCCCAAAGTGCCCTCCCTGGTCCCTTGCTTCACTGTCACAGTGGTCCTGTGGCAAGTGTCCATTTCGAAGGCCTGCTTAATATCCTGAGGCCATGGCTTCAATGGCAGGCCTCCTTTTGCCCAGGCAGATGTGGATGGGGGACTTGAGGAAGCTCATTGGCCTGATCACTCAGAGGCAGATGCAATCCAGCAGCTTCCCCTGGAGTGCTGCTCTGCACCGGCTCACTCAGTCTTGTCCTGCAAGCTGTGGTTGGGCTGTGCAACTTCTTCCAGCCTCAACCAGTTTAGGTTTTTGACTGGGAAGAAAAGTATTGAGAATATAATAACCTAAAATTAATGAGTGGATAGATGAGTGGGGGCAGCACATGGATGACATTTAATTTCACTGTATGGTATTGAATAATAATGAGTTAACTCTCTTCCATAGGGAATTTGAATTTTTTAAAAATGTCAGGATCTTCTTTTCACATTTGAGGTTACTTTTATCTTGCGTGGAAAAAGTGCAGGGCCTACTTCCTGTGATCTCACTGTGAGTAACTAACTCAGGCTTGAATATAAAATGCCCCAAAGACACTGTGAACCTTAGTGTTGGGGAGAGGGAGGCTCCCCTCCCCAGTCCCCACCAGCTGGCTTTCAGGGAACCTAATTAGCACCTTTCACTCTTATCTTTGGATTGTAAAGGACTTTCCCTGGGATCTGACTTTTTTCCTTTGGAGAGTAAACACCTAGGGAAGGCTCTGGGCCCAGGGCTAGAGCTCCTTGGAGGCCCCAGTCTCCCTTCCTGCACTCTGCTTTTGTAAACACACTCCCCCTGTCAGATATTCTCTGTCCATAAAGCTTTGCTAAAACTCAGAGCTGTATCTCTCCTGGATATTTGTGCAGCTACCCTAACACCAACCAAAAGGGTCCTGAAGGAAGGAGGCAAATACTGAAATGCTGGGTTCTGGACTTTTACCCTTTCCCACTGCAGATGACTTCTGGAAGGAGAAAAGCAAATAGTGAGGCTCTAGGTAACAATGGGTCCCAGAGATAAGCAGGGAACACCTAGTTGTGGGCTTTTCCCAGTGACAACAAGTTTTAAACTTTTTACAACTGCCTTCCTGAGATAAAATTTTAACTTGCATAACTAGGTCCCTGACTGTCCAAAGTGCACAACCTCAGTCTCTAATGAATTAATATTTACCCTCACTGTAAACTACAAAACCCAAATTCCTTCTGTAACCCGGGGACCATTTGCTCTACCTAGAAAATGAACCCACCCAAGCCTGATGGATTGACTTCGCTGCAGAATAAAGAGATTTGCTTCCCTTCTCCAGCCTCTGTCATTTGTGGGCTATGTGCTTACAGTAATACCTCATTGCATCAATTGCATAGAAAAGCAATGTTATTTTACATATATCGCACTAAAGAAATCACAACCAATTTTATCTGTGACTTTCTCTCACTTTTTGAATCATCTTGTGTTTTTGCAGGGGATGGAACACAGGGACTTGGATTTGCTACAAAAACACTCTACCACTGAGCTATGCCTGAGTTATTTTACCTATTTCTTTTTTTATTTTTTTTTTTTAATTTGTAGGTTTTTAAAAAATATTTATTTTTTAGTTTTAGGTAGACACAATATCTCCATTTTATTTTTATGTGGTGCTGAGAATCGAACCTAGTAGTGCCTCACGCAAGCTAGGCAAGCATGCTACCACTTGAGCCACATCCCCAGCCCCTTTACCCGTTTCTTTAACGTTTTTGTGTGGCTTCCGAAAAATTTAAAAATACATGACACAAATTTCTTTTCAATTAAACAGAGCCTTGCTTTCCATAGCTCAGGCCATCTACTGAAAGGAACACAGGTGAGGAAGGTCATGTAATTTGAAACCTTAATAAAATTCTCAAGTTGCTCCCAATCGTGGACAGCACGGTTTCTAGATATCGCTGACCTTCCTAAGTCCTCCTCTTTAGATGTTGCCTTCTACACCAGGCTAAATACAAACGTTTCCCGCCAACCAAGGTCAGGTCCCAACACAGCAAGAAAGCCCAGCCTAAAAGCCTGGACCTGTCACTCTGGCCTGTTTCAGTCACTGATTGGCTAGGGTAGCTGTCACTCAAGACTGGGTCGGTGCCTGGAGGCGGAAATCAGGGACGCTGGGGAGGAACTGTCCAATCAGGTGCGTAGGCGGAGGGGAAGGGCGGGCTCTCAAATCTCACATCTTTTCTTTCTCCCTTGCTGGGCTCGTCCTCCACTGCTCCGGAGTCTTCTTACGGGATCCCCAGGTGACCCTGCATAGCCGGAGTCCTCACCAGCTCGGGTACCGGGAGATCCTCAGGAGGTCGGCGAGTCATGCCGAGCGTGAGGCCAGGACTGGCGGGACCTGGTCACCATCTGTCTTGGGGACCCGAGTGCATGTGAGCTGCGGAGCTTGGGGCGAGTCCCTACCGGCGGGTGGCCCTGGACCCTGTCCCCTGGTCCCGCGGCGGGGGTGATAGATGCCGGGTCTCCGAGGTCAGCTGCACAGTGTATTACCGAGTCCCCCCTGGCGGGTGGCCCTTGACTTTGGCCCTTGGTCCCTCCCGCTGGGTGCGTTGGGAGGCAGGTTCCCCAGGTCAGCTGCAGAACATGGCCGAATCCTCTCTGACGGGTCGCCCTGGGCCCCTGTCCCATGGGTGAGCTGGGCAGCAGGTCCCTGCCCTCTTTTCTCCTTCCTGTTGGCGACCTCCCTGGTTCAGATCTGGGCAGCTTATGTGGCCTGATGCCCCCAGAGTGTGTGGTGAGCAGGGGAGGATCAGGGTTCTGGACCCAGGTGTGTTCTGATTGTGACATTTGGCCTTAGGGGTCCCCGTCTGTCCCTCTTTTCTCCCCAGGATTATGAGTCCTACAGACACATACTCCTAAATGTGCAGGAAATGCTATCAAATCCATTTTCCATTCTGGAAACTGGCTCCTCCTAAGGCTGGCAGCAGACACCTGAAATTCTAGTTCCCTCCCTCATTCCCAGATGCCAACTACACCCTCCAGTTCACACTTTGCCAACCATTTGTTCCAGTCTGCATTCAAATAGACAGTGTTTTAATTGTGGTAGTTTCACTTATTAATGAATGGTATTTAAAAAAAAAAAAACATTTTATTTTATTTATTTTTTAACATGCACAAACATTTTCCAGGAGTGGAATGCGGAAAGGAATGACCTGGAAGTTGAGTTTAAAAAGTACTTATTCCTCTCTTCATCTTGCCCAGACCCAGACACCTGTGCAGTGCCTTTGGGAAGAGGAATTCTTAGGACATTGAACAGGGTCCTGTGTCCTCAGTCATTGTTCTGTCTTTTCCTGGGGCTGCTGCAAGTTGCCCTAAGCTTCCCTGTGCCCTGCAGGGTGCAGGCAATTTTAAGCTCTGCATCAGCTCCTCCTAGAGGACAGCCTGAGGTGTGGGGAGCAGCCTCCCAGGGAAGCAGCTGGAGATACCCAGGTCAGACAGTGAGATGCTGGTGTTGAGGGAACATGACACACATGGTTCCTGCCCTCTGGATGTGCTCAGAGCTTTGAAGGAAGAACAGTTATCTTAAAGAGCAGGGAAAACTGACCCCAGCAAGGTGGAGCAAAGCCCTACAAAGCTCTTCAGCAGCAGGAGGGGGTGGGAGGTTGTGCCTGGTGACAGAAGCCTGACCTGAAGCTGGAGTCTGACAGGTCAGTGTCCAGTGGTGCTACAGCTCCCCGGGTTTGTTGCCTTGGAAAGACTGGCTCAGGTATTTTAGTGTCAGTTTTTCATGAACTATAAAGTGTAGTTTATTAGTAGAGCTGATTAGAAAATATCCCTAAAGGGTAAGATAGAGATACAAGTCAGGGGGAA
The DNA here is from genome assembly GCF_045843805.1 of Urocitellus parryii. NCBI lineage: Eukaryota > Metazoa > Chordata > Mammalia > Rodentia > Sciuridae > Urocitellus > Urocitellus parryii. Next base: position 160,611,679 of record NC_135531.1, on the reverse strand, counting down.
AAAAAGAAGGCTAGAAAATGAAAGAAAAAGAAACACTTGGCCTTATATTCCCTTAGTTAAAAATACTTATTTATTTTTTTCTTCCCAATAGTGAGTTTACCGACTTTCTCAGATGCCTTCTTTTTTGGGGGGAGGAGGGGAGTGGGTATTGCTAATTTAAAATAGAATTCTAGGACTTTGCTTTAGGAATGCTACCTGGGAATAGAAAAAGGGAAAATCTGTTTCAGTGTGGCTGCAGATATGAATGCCTCAGAAGAAAGTGTGGTAGAGATGTTGGTTTCTTTATTATAAAGATTCAACCTAAGTTGAAGAGGGTCTTGTTAAGTTGCTGAGGCTGGTTTTGAACTTATGTTCCTTCTGTATCATTCTCCGGAGTCACTGGGATTAAAGGCCTGCACAGTACCCCTTTTCTCCTTTCAGATGTGTCCTTTATGGGAAAGTGGGAGTGGGAGAGTGGTTTAAAATAGAATTCCAGGGCTTGGCTTTGGGAATGCTACCTAGGAAAAGAAACAGGGAAGATTTCTTCTAATATGGTTGCAAAAAGTGAGTACATTAGCCCAATTCATTGTGATAGATGAATTGGTTCATTACAGAAATTCACCAAAACATCAGCTCTGTAGTTTGCAGGGCTTTGGAAGTGGATGGGTCTGTTCTGTACCCTGTGAACTGCAGGTGAATGTTTAACACTGATTCTGTTGACAGAACTAGGAATTCCTAATAGAAGTCACATATGATGAATGATTACCAAATATTATCTGGGTTATAGCAATTAAATAACATGTTTATTGTCTGAAAAGGAGTACCTAGATTTTCCTGTTGAAATATTAAATTTAAATGGATAACAGGAATGCTCCACTGTGCCCAGCAAAGAATTTCATTCCTTCATTGAATCAAAGATTTTTATGGTATTGGTTAACAACTGTTTGCATAGAGTAACTTGATGTAAAAAGGAACAGAGAATTCTTGAAATAAATTTTTAATGCTTAGTTTAGTAAGAATCTGTAAACCCATATATATATCCCTGTCCAAATAGGGATGAGGTAGCCCTGGGCAGGCTTCCTCTCTCTCTCTCCTTGCTCCCCCTACCTGTGCAGAGAGGTGGTACAGTGCCAGTTCCTTCTGTCATTCCTTGCATTTTAACCAGCTGTGATGAAGCAGAATTTTATTTGTTTTTGTTTTATTTGAGTTTTCAGTTACTGAATGTTACCATTAGTGCTCTACCACTGAGGTGCTGTAACATGCATTGTGTGGGTTCTCTGCCTCAGTTGGCTAGACTCCTTTTGCTGTCTGAGGCCCTGGGTCTCCCAGGTCCCTCCCATGTTCCTTCTTCCAGAACCTCACCTGTTTCCAGATAAACTTTTATGTTCTTTACAATTTCATTCTATTTTTAAATTTGGTCCCCAAGTCGGCCCACTTCATAAGTATGTACACATTGGAAAATCGTGGTTATGGATAAATTGCACTGCAGTGTGTGGAACAGCTCTCTGGCCATTCATCCATGTGTGTTTATCCCTCTTGCCTGTCTGTCTGTGTTTACTTTGTGTGACTAGATATAGCTTTTCACTGAATACCATTTGCATGAACATTTTTCTGTGTATTTTCATGTTCTTATAAATGGTTTTCATTCATTTTCTCATGTTTAGTTCATTTGTGAGGTTGTTTCTTTTTTCTTTTAATATTTTCTGTACATAAATTTATTTCTCTTTGTAAAGATCGCAGACATTTGCCCTGAGGTAGGGCAGCCTTCGTGCCCCCTCTTGCAGTTTGATGGAGAGGCCCCCCTTTAATAGATGTGGCTATATTATTCTCTTTCTTTTAAATTTATCTTATTAAGAAAACCTAAAGGACAAGGAGTATAGGGGATTCCAAGAGATAAATTCTTACATCTTCCCTCCTGGCTAGCAGGGATTGAGCCTTCCTGGGGCCACATTTTAGTAGTCAGACTGTGGCTCCCAACTTGGGAATATGTTTACCCCTCTACCAGTTGGGTTTTCATTCTGAACTGTGGGAGAAGCCTTAAAGTGTTTGCTTTTCCTTTTATTGAATTCTTTCTATTATTACCATATAATTACCATATAATTAATTTTTCATGCATTTAATAATTGTATTTCCTGATTATATTTTTATTTTTTTGACTGAAAATGAGTTGACTGAGAGGTAAAATGTTTGGAGGCCTTGGTCATGTAGCACCGGCCTCTTCTAAAGTGATGGATGCCTGTCCCCTCCTTTTCAGTAAGGCCTGACCTGGCACTTACCATCTCTGAGGTCCGGGTCAGCTGCATGGACACCAAAGCTGTAATTCCTCATACAGGCTTGTGACTCTGTGAAAGGCAGGAAAGACTACAGGGCCCGCTTTTGAAAGTCAGTTCTGCCTAAGTAGAAATGTTCCCCTGATGGGGCAGGTCCCCTTGCAAGGAGGACACCCTGCCTGAAAAGTGCTTTTGCCAAGACCATGTCTTTCTGGCCTCATTTATCCAGGAGTCTGATACATCTCCTGTCACTCAGGGTCCCAAAGGGTATGTATGTGGGCTGGAGTGTGCAGGGGTCTCGTGGCACCCTGGGCAGTCAGCAGGCAGCTGTTGGGAGGAGGTGGCCTTCCACAGTCAGAGGCCTTCATCTCTCACCCTATGTAGCTCAGAATCCATCTCCATGACTGTATCTTCTCTGCTGTGTGAGGCCCAAGTGACTCTGGCTTAGATTTATCTCCCTGTGACCTGTAGGTGCTATGAGATCCCAGGGAGGATGTTAGGACTCCCCAGAAGGCAGGAAATGGTGAGTGTGTGGGGCCTAGACTGCTCTGGGAGGTGGTCTGGTTACAATTGGTGGGAACCAGCTGTGGCTGGACTCTGGCCTCCCACTGTCAGCCCCAGAGTCAGTCAGCCCAGACCTGAGTCAGATGCTGCTACAGCTCAGCCCTTGATGCCTTCAGGACATGGTGTGGGCTGGTACAGATGAGTTCTCAGTATGCTGCCTGGTCTGCAGCCACTTTGGCAGAACCCTTTCTGCCCAGCTGGACCCCAGCCCTAGGCCCTCAGTGTGTAGTGAAAGCAGAGGACCTCATGGATCCTGCTTCAGGTGTAGGGCTCCTGTGTGGAGGATGCTGATCTGAGGATCTGTGTTCCTTCTCCCCAGGAGTCACCCTGCTTTCCCCACCCAGCCCCTGCTAGGGTTGTTGGCACAACCTTAATATTCCTAACCTCGCCTCACATTTCCAGACTGTATCTCCCCTTCCTGTTCACAGCATTATCAATTCCTTGCTCCTCATACTGCATTCCAGTGGGCACAGCATGAAAGATTTGTTTTCTTTTTCTGAATTTGCCATGTGGTGAGAACAGAGGACAGTCAGCTGGAACTCCACTGTTAAAAGACTTTGTTCCTGTCTTCCTTTATCTTCCCCAAGCACAGACAATATAATATCTTTGGGTAGAAATTTCCTTTGACTCTTCACAGGATCCTGTGTCCTCAACTACTTTCCTGTCGTTTCTTGGGGCTGCCCAAAGGTGCCCACAGCTACCTTGTGTCCTGCAGGAAGCAGGCAAATTCAGGCCCTGGGTCAGCTCTTCCTAGAAGACAGCCTGAGGTGTGGGGTGTCAACTCTCAGGGGAGCAGCTGAAACCCCTGGGGCTGAGGAATCTCCTTGAACAGGCCCTAACTAAAGAGCTTCCTCCTTCTGACTTTGTCTCCCAAGCCCTATCCCCATTCTTTGGAGACAGCTGGACAGTGAGCCTGTGGATGGTGGTGCTGAGGGGCCAGGTCAGCAGTGATTCCTGCCCTTGCATTCTCTCACATTGTGAAGGAGGAAAACCCCAGTGCAGTGCTGTGCAAACCTGAAAAATCTCAAAGACTGGAGTCATGGTTCAGGTCTCCTGGGAGGGTGATCATGGAGTGTTTTGTGATCGAGACCAGGTAGGAGGATGTCCAGTTCTCAGGGACCCTTCGTTGCCCCTTCAACCTGACACATCTGTGCTCCCTCAGCACCAGCCATTTCTGTGTTTATCACTTTGAAATAATTTGCTCACCTATTAGAGACCTAGGTTTCCCTTAAATGTGAAATGTATGTATTCAGAGCTGAGCATGGTAAAATATTCTAAAGAGGTAAAAAGAAGTAGATTTAAGAAAAAAAAAACCTAATGTTTTATTTGATACAAATTCTTTCTTATCTTTCTGCTTCTTCTGAGCATGTATAGAAATATCTAGAGACCTCAATTTTTTTTTGTAATTTGATTTCAAATGGAATTACAGGTCCTAGACTCAGGAATAGTACTAGAAAAAAAATCCATCTGTCATTTTTGCTGAAGAAAATGATCAGATATTCACAAAACCTTAGTAGGTAAATTCAGACTACAAGGATCCATGAGAATATTTGTTCCTTTGTACAGTTAAGAATTCCTGAGTCTGTTTTGTTTCCTGTTTTCTGAACTTGGAAGATTAACAATAAATTTTATGAGACAAACATGACAGTTGCCTGAAATATCAAAATATGATCATTGTTTACAAATTGATTCAGTATCATGAAAATTGTTATTAAATGACATCTCTGCTACGTGCACAGAACATGTTTACATGAGAACACTAATAATTCATGAGCATCCTTCATGATTTCATCTAATTCCATGTCCCTCCCAGATGCCCCTTCCTAATACCATTCCACTTGGAGTTCACCTTGCACCTTGTGAATATTGGGGTTTGCATGGACCTTCTGACTATAATACTACCTGATGGTGTTCTCTACAAGGTGTTGGAGACTTCTGGACATTTGGCTACTCTTAGATATTCGTCTACTCTTTCCACTTGTAGAAGTAGTTTTCTGAATTTCCTCAACAAAGCCATCCTGGTCTTGGATTTCACAGAATTTAAGAAATGAAGCTAGGGAAACAGTCAAGCTGCTTCTCCACACTTTGATCAAAATGCATGCAATTCATTTCTTTGTTTCTCTTGTTTCTTATTTCCTGTGTCTGCCAAATCCAGCCATCTGTGGTCCAGGCAGGTTCTGTGGCTTGGCTGCCAGAAACTGTTCATATCATGGCATATCACATAGGCTACAACGCCTTGAGGAATGAGTTGGAAGTGTTACCTGCTTCCTTTTAGAGGGAATTAAGGGTAGTTTTCATTTCCTCCTTAGTGTGGTGCAGAATCCACCATGACATTACTAGGCCAGGCCTTTCCTCTGATGATGGTTAGTATCACTTCATTAGCCTGTCCATGTTGTGTGTTCCTCCTTCTGTGTGACTTGTGGTAGATTGTTTCTCTCCAAGAATTGGTCCAGTGATGAAGATTAGGAATTGAGCGAGACGAGAAACAGTACACAGGGGACCCAGAGCTGTGGAAAGCTAAGGATGTTTATTTTAAGCAACCCAGACATTATGTATCTCTTGTGTTAATCTTAGAGTTCAGCAAGTTGTTTGAGGTTAACATAAGCAAGATACCAAGAATAACATTAAAATAATGTAATGTTCACAAGCTACTTCCTTAATCTCTGTCTTAGATCTAAGTCCAATGATTAATCACAACTTAAGGGGAACAAGTTAACATGAATATTCTCCAAAATAATTTTAACCACAGAGTATGCATAAAGCAAGTCTCAGTCTTAAGAGGAACTTGTGGCAAGACTGATCACGTCAGCAGAGTGTGTCCTGAGAATAGTGTGCCATTCTTGCTTGCTCTGGTGTGCCAAGATTTCGGAGGATGTTAACCTTCTACATGTCTTGAGACTTAAAGCACTCCATCAGTCCAGTATATCTGAGTTCACAAATTGTGGCCACACAGTTCTTAATAATATTCCTTTATGGTTCTTTTGCTCTCTGTAGGATTAATAATAGTCTACTGAGTTTCATTTCTACTTAGTTAGTTTTTGTCTTTTTCTTTACTTTGCTGTTGTGTGTCATTACAAGGATATTCATAATGAACCCGCTTTTGATTTTTATTCTATTGATTTCAAGATTGCAGTTTCATTGGTGTCTTATATGCTAGCATCAGATGTATGTTCACCTTGTTCTTTGTTCTTTAGTTCCCAAAGTGGAAGTTTGAATAGTTGATTTTAGTTCTTCTTTTCTAATGGAAGCCTTCAGCACCTTTAATTCCCCCTAAGCCCTGCCTGTGCTCTGTTCCACAAAGTTTCCTAAGATGCAGTTTCAGTTATTTTCCATTGAAATATTCAGACTGATCCTGAGACACCCTTGACCCATGTGCTATTTAGAACTTTGGGATTTGACCTGCAGATATCTGGTGGTCCCCCAGCTGTGTTTCTGTTACTGACGCCATGGTAATTCCAGTGTTCCTGGTGCCATGTTGGGATTTGGTAGCCTTCTGTACTAACGCCTGTTGGGGCTTAGAGTGTCTGGTCTTGGCGACTCTCCTGTGATGTTGAGAAGGATGTGTGCTCTGCTGCTCTTGGTTGAAGTGCCCTAGATGTATCCTTGAAAACACTGTAGTGGGTGTGATGTTGAGTCAGACTGTCATCTCCAGTGCTCTCCTGTGTGCTCCATCTGTCACTCACTGTTAGATGATTGCTGTTGCCATGTTTCCTTGTGAGTCTCTCAGTTGTTCATCAGGTGTTTTGAACTGTTGTAGGTCATGCACCTAAATGATCAAGGTAGTGGGTTTTAAGTCTTTTTAGTGAGTCTAGTGTCAGCAGTGTTTTTTTTTTTGTTGTTGTTGTTTTTTGTTTTTTGTTTTTGTTTTTTTTTGGTGCTGGGGACTGTACCCTGGGCCTTGTGTATGCAAGGCAAGCACTTCACCAACTGAGCTATATCCCCAGCCCTCAATAGTGGTTTAATTCAAGCATTTTTTTCCACTGATGAGATGTATTTTCCTATTATGTGTTTTTTTATTTTGTTGCTTTCAAAAAGTGGGTATATGAATATTATAATGGTTCCTCTGAAATTAGTTTTTCCCTCTATTCAGAGTTTGCTCTTGTTTGTTATTATGTGTAGTGACTTTCTAGAGTATTTTTGGAAACAGTAGTTTAGTTGCTCAGTGTACTCAGAGGGTCTCTCTTAGCTTTTTTTGAGCCTGAGTTTTGTCAGAATTCCTTGAGGAAATAGCTGGAAAGAAAACAGAAGAAACATCAAGAGCTCAGCTCCTCCAGGGCCTGTGGACATTTGTGCTGGGGCTGCTGCTTTAACACATGGTCATGCTGTTTGTATCCCTCCAGCCTCAGTTCTCTGCAGAACTGAGCCTGGAGGGCAGCCAGTGCTCAGCATTGGGTCTTGGGGCTCAAGGTGAGGTAGAACATCATGGGGGAAGATTGTGTGGTGATCAGGAAGCAGAGATAGAGGTTTCCACTCACCAGATACAATATATCCCCCTTAGCCACACCCAGTGAACCTCTTCCTCCAGCCACACCCCAGCTGCCTTCAGTCACCACCCAGTTAATCCCATCAGGGACTAATTCACCAATTAGGTTAAAGTATATAACACAATCATTTTTCCTTCAAACCTTCTTACATTGTCTCACACATGAACTTTTGGGGGACACCTCACATCCACGCTGTAATACTGCTGTCTTCTATATTATCATGGATGTATTAAGCATATATATATTATGTACTATATATTAATGCTTTTTATTATTGTTCCATATTTGTTTTGGGGATTCTTTTTATAAATGAAATTTTGTCTTAATTTCATTTCAGTATTTTATTTCATATATAGAAGTTGATTTTTTTATTATGAATTCATTTTTATTTAGGAATTTTTTTCTTTTCTTTTTCTACCAACTGAGCTACATACCCCAGCCCCTTTTAATTGATTTTTATTGAGTGTTATATCTTACTTTTTCACTGCTGGCCTTGAGCATACATCTTCCTATTTATTGGGTGCTTCCAGGTTTTAAGCACCACTTGTCCTGCTGCTGTAAGTTTTGCAGCGCAGTGTGCATGAGGACCTACATGTGGGCTCATTTGGGATACATCAACTTTGGGAAATGGCTTGGGGTCCAGGAGCCACCGCAGTGACATGTGACATGCAGATGGTCACTTCAGCCTTTGAAAGTTGAGCGGTCATGGCCCTGCGAGGAGGTTTGTGTGAGGCCTCTGTGTATGTGTGGGTGTACTGGAACCCCCTCGAATTCTCAGGTTCTGATCTCCCGCTGTGAGCAGGCTTTCTGGTAGGAGCAGCAGTGAAGGAGCAACCTCAAATGTCCCTGTTCTTTTGCAGTAGAGACTCTAGGGAGCGGGAAGCCAGAAATAAGTCAAATGCACATTGTGTGAACTGGTTGCTGTGGATGATGGAGAGAGGTGATGGGTGCAGAGGCTGCTCTGTCTCCTCCCATCTTGGGGCCTGTGGATGCTGTCTCTGTGGGTGAGTCTCACCTGTCTTCCCACCCTGTCCTACCTCCCCTCTCTTCCTCCCTCTGGTGACAATCTTGTACTTTCTGTGAAATCACTCTGTAGCTCACCCTGTGAGGGGAACACACAAGGGCTTGTGTGCTGCCTTCTTTCTCTGAACTTGGTGCCATAGTCCCAGCCTCAGTGCTGCAAATGACAGGACTGAAAGCTGTTTTTGGTGAAATCAGATTGATCTGTTATGCTTTCATTAATCTCATGGATGGTACAACATCCCAGAAACCATTTCCAAATCTAGTGTTGTGATACTTGTGCTCTGCATGTTCTTGTAAGAATTGATGAGATTTACATCTTATTTTCTAATCCTAGGGGAAAGCATTTCTTTTTTTCACCAAAGGTCATGATGGTCCTCTCTGCTTTCCAGGTATTACTTAATTATGTTGAAGTAACCCCTTTCTTGACCAAATTTGTTGTGCTGTTTATTGTACAAGTGTGTTGTCTTTTTCAAATGTTTTTTTTTTTTTTTTCTGCACCAAGTGAGATGGCTCTGTGTTTCAGTCATGTTGCAAATCCTGTGTCACACCAATTGATTTTCAAGTGTGAGACCATCTTGCAGTTTAAGAATACAGTTCCTTGGTCTTTATGTGTATTCCTTAAATGAATCTCCTCAGACGGTTTATTGGTATTTATTTGAAGATTTTTGCATAGGTATTCATGAAAGACAGTTATGTGCAATTTCTTATACATAATCAGCACAATTTTGGCCTCAATGAGTGATTGTGGAAGTGCTTTCCCCTTTTCAGTTTTCAGAAAGAATTTGAAGAAGATATGTATTAATTGTGGTGAATTTTGGGGAGATTTCAGCAGTGAACTGCTGCTCCTGGGTTTTCATTCACTGGGGCTAATTCACTCTGTCCGTGTCTAGAACTGTTCATATTTTCTCTTTCTTCCATACATGATGTGTTTCTCGACTTCTGTCCACTTCCTCCGTGTCACTCCATCTGTTGTACCTTGGGGACTTGTTAACTGAGGTGTGACCTATGGTTCCTTCAGCCATGCTGTTGTGATGAAGGTATTCTGCTGGTGGTGCGGTATCTTGTGGGGGGCATTCTCTTGACTGGGCCTTGCCCTGGTCTTCAGGACACTCAGGCCTCCCAGGGCCATTCTTCATGAGCACTTCTCAGCCCTTCCTCCTCCTGATCTATGCAGGAAGAGTAGGGGAAGATGGGCTTGGGGTTCTCTATCCCCAGACGTGTTGGCTGAGAACATCTCAGGTGAGTGAGCCTTTGAAAAGAGCTTCTTCAGAATGTAGGGCTCAGGAAAGATGGGTTCTCTGGGAATAGTAGAAAATGTCCTCTTTCTTGTCCCCATGCCTTAACCAGTGAGCTTGAGGTGGGGAAAGATGTAAGCATGCATGTGTACAAGGTCATAAGGGAGCTAGTGAAGGAGGGAGAGAGGGAGAGAGAGGGAGAGAATCTTCACTGTGATATACTGGCAGTGTTTCTGGGGAAAAAAACATTATAAATTTGTAGGAATAGTCAGGAAAACCCGTGGGCTGCAGGTCGTGGTAAATTTCACAAGAGACAATACTGCTGCAGGGGTAGCCTCCTGCTCTCCCCAGTCCTCTGTCCTGACCCAGGGGTCCTGGGCCTGCAGTGGGTGTCAACGCCATGTGCTTGCCGTTCTCCTGGGCCTTCCTCTTTACTGAGGTGGTCCTCTCTCCACACGTGGCTTTCACTTCTGCTCCACGTCCTGGCTGTGTTCCATTTCAGTTGTGCATTTATTCCTCTCACTCTGTGACCTTGCTCTATGGTGTTGCACGTATTGTAGGTTTCTCCTCCATTTTTATCTTTTAATTCCCTTTATTTAATGTGTTTGAATTTCTCATTTTTTTCAATATTTACTCTTTCAATATTTACTCTTTGTGAAAAAGAGTTTTGTATTCTGTAAGACATTTCTTATACACATCTGAAAGTGTTTAGTTTTGTTTTTCACATCAGAATCTCTAATGAACCATAGTCTATGGATTAGAAAGGAAAACAGTGCATGTTTACAATTAGATACCAGTTAGTTTTGGTCCCATTTCACATTGTTTGTGATTTATTTTTCCCTCTCAAATACCTTTTATGTCATTATTCAGCTTTCCCTATAATTGTCAGCCCCCTTAAAATGTTTTTCTGTCTTGCTTCATTCTTACTCTGTCTGATAGCACAGAATCAGCAGATAGAGTAAGAATGAAACAATAATTCTGGGTATCATAATTAGAAAGTCCTTTATGTACACTCATATGTCACATAAATACAGGGATACATTCTGGAGGAACATTTTTAGGCTGCCTCACCATTGCACAAATATCTTTCTGTATTCCCCAAATCCTGGATGGCACAGCCTCTTGCACACGTAGGCTTTATGGTCTCAATGTTTCCTGGGATAAAAATCTCCACAGCATTTTGCTTTATGAAATACTGCAGTTGAAAGTGCATTAGGTTTGTTTATACCAGCAGCACTGTGCACACACAAGGAGTCCCTTTACTACAGACAACTTTAGTATATAATGACCTATTATTAACCCAAAACACCTTTGAGCAAAACATTATTATGAGGCACATGACTGTAGACTATATAAGCCAACAGTCTGCTGCGTTTACACATAATTATTCTTATTATGCTTGGAAAAGTAGCATCCATTGACTACTAGTAAGTGTTATTGAGATTATATCAAATTTTATATGGCTATCATGTGGAAGAATGACATCTTAGGGACACTGAATTTTTTATTTTTATTTTTATTTTTTTTAGATTCATGGTAGGTTTCTACTTATCCCATTCTGTTTTGACGTCTACTTAAAGTATCAATTTGTTCTGTGTGTTGATCATTAGGCCTTCAGTAAATGTGATTCAAACACCCAATGGTTCTCTTGGTGTAGTCCCACAGGATGAGCTCAATCCCCAGTTAACACATTGTGACCACCTGGATGAAATATTGTCTATCAGAGAGTCTGTGCCTGTTCAAAGGGCTTACTTTTATTTATTTATTTTTTTGGGTTGGAGTTGGCAGGAGTTGAGGGACAGGGACCTGATCCTTTAGGGTCTTATCCTAAGAAAAGAACTAAATAATAGGCTTTCTGAAGGAAAGCAGACATCTAGTATATAACATGTTGTTTCCCTTCTATAACTATAACTTTACTATAACTCAGTGTTAATGCTCAGTTTGGTGGGATCCCTCCCAGATCCTTAGGTCTCCCTATCTGCAAAGTTTCAACTTTGTCAGCAGGCGGTTCTAAGGGTGTGCACTGTCAGAAGGACTAATATTAGTTCTCTTCTTCACATGAGGTAGTAGGGCTTCATTAGTCCATGTATTAGATATGCACCCTACAAAGACTCCATGAGAAGGGTGTTTTTCTATTGCTTTTCTGAGTAGTTCCTTTCTAATATTGGAATGCATATGTTTGAGGAAGTAAGTTCTGACAGTTTGAGTTTTTCTGAACAAATCATGGAGTAAATATTGGAGACCTCAAAATCATGTGAATATCTTGTATGTAGAGAAGAGATCCCTCATGTTTTCAATCTCTTCTGGTCTCCAACACACATTTGTGTGATATTTTAGAATATTTAGATATTTTTGATGATACATAATTCCTAATGATTTTATGGTTTCCTTTCAGGAAGTAAACAGTACGATCAGAACATTGAAGATCCATGTTCGGGGCTGGAGATGTGGCTCAGCGGTAGCGCGCTCGCCTGGCATGCGTGCGGCCCGGGTTCGATCCTCAGCACCACATACCAACAAAGATGTTGTGTCCGCCGAGAACTAAAAAATAAATATTAAAAAAAAAATTCTCTCTCTCTCTCTCTCTCTCTCTCTCTCTCTCTCTCTCTCCCCTCTCTCACTCTCTCTTTAAAAAAAAAAAAAAAAAAAGAAGATCCATGTTCAAAAACTCCATGGAGGAATCTAAGGTAATTTTACTCAAAAGAGGAAGCAGGGTCCCTTGAGGGAATTTTACCACATCCTATAAGTTTACATGCAAGGAAACAAAAGAAATAGGCACAATATAGAATTCTTAGCAATTTTTCACCAGAAATATAAGCTTAATGAAGATATATATTTAATGTATAAAGAATAGTTGATTTTCTGACAGTACTGATACCACATTCTTGATACCACTGTTTTTGTTTTGAGGGGGTAATAGGGATTGAACTCAGGGGCACTTGACCACTGAGCCACATTCCCAGCCCTACTTCTTTTTATTTGATTTAGAGACAAGGTCTTACTGAATTGCTTGGCACCTTGCTTTTGCTGAGGCTGACTTTGACCTTGCGATCCTCTTGCTTTAGCCTCCAGAGCCTTTGGAATTACAAGCATGCATCACTGTTTTGTTAATAGCTATGCAAGCAATTTTTCAACATAATCAATTCATTTACTCTGAAATGATTTGGACATGACAAAATCTGTGCTTTCTTTGGTATTATAATAATGAGAGTCTAAGATCTATTAGAGAAAAAAAAAACAAATCAGAAAAACAAAAATAAATATGTGCTTTTAATTTTTCCAGAAGTCATATGACAGACTCTACCAAAATTAAAACAGATATTCATTGTGGAAAACCCTTTAGTGAGATCTTAAATCTTAACTTAAAAAAAGACATATCTGCTTGAGTAAATCAGTGTGAGTGCAGTGTATTTGGAAATGTCTTCATATTTTCCATTCTTTTTTTTTTTTTTTGGAGGTGGGGGTGCTAGAAATTTTACTCAGGCACTCACACTAAGCTACATTCTCAGCCCTATTTTGTATTTTATTTAGAGACAGGGTCTCAGGGAGTTGCTTAGTGCCTCACTTTTTGTTGAGACTGGATTTGAACTTGAGATAATCATGTCTCAGCCTCCCGAACTGCTGGGATTACAGGCTTGGGCCACTGCACCAGGCTCTATTATTTCTTAATAGGCACATCATATTTCAGTCTGCTTACAAACCAGATGAACATGAGAAGTGTGGTGGGAAGACATATGAACTTCAGCAGTACAGAAAACCCTTCATTTCTCTCCCAAGTATTCAAAGGAAGTGATGAAGCACACTAGAAATGGACCTTATGAATGTGTATGTAGGAAAGGGTTCAGTTGTTCTCGGAGTTTTCAAAACATGAACCATCTCACACTGGATTAGTGTCCTAAGAATGTAAGCTATGTGGAAAAGCCTTTGCTTACTTCAGTTCCATTTTAAAACACCTACTGGAGAAAATCCCTATGAATGTTAACAGTGTTGGGAAAGCCCTCACTAGTTCTGATTATCCTCAACTGCAATGCAACCAGTGTGGTAAAGCCTTTGCTACATCCAGTTCCCTTCCAACAGTTGGATCAATTCATACCAGAGAGAAGCAAGATTGTCAAGATTGTGAGAAGCCTTCCCTGTTTCTGTTCATCTTCACTCACCTAAAAGTACTCATATTGGAGAGAAACCTTACGAAGGTAAATAGTGGGATAAATCATTTACAGTTCTTACCTGACAGTATATCGAATAACTGAGACTGGGGAGAAGCCCTATGAATGTAAACAGTGTGGAAAATCCTTCACTAAGTCTGGTCACCTTCATGCACATGAACAAACTCACACGGAAAGAAGGCCTATGAATGCAAAGGACGTGGAAAAGCCTGGAGTTGGCCCTCTCACCTTCAAAAGCAGAAACAACTCATATAATTGTGAACAGAGTGGCACAGCCTTCACTTAAAGTTATGCTCAGAAAACATCAAACACCTCATACTGGAGAGAAGCACTGTGGATGAAAACAATGGGAAATGCCTCCCATTACTGGAGCTTCCTTTTAAATATGAAAGACATTGTGCTTGAAAAAAGCTATTGAATGTAGAAAAAAAATGTGGCAAATGATCTGATACTTTCAGTCACCTTCAGAGTCATAAAAGGGCTCACATGAGAGAAAACTTCTTTGAGTGTAAACAATAGTTGGTAAGTCATTGAGTGTTCTCAGTCGCCTTCAAAGCCATTTCATTCACTCTGGTAAACAAAACTGAATGTGTGTTGGTTCCTTTTCCTTCCTCTGCACGGATTTCTTATTATGGAAAGAAGCCCTGAGAATGTGAGGAATATGGGAAGTGTCCAGTTTTCCCAGGTTTTTGTTATGATATCTGGTGCAGGTGTCCAATATTTCAATTCTCCTCATTTGTTCACTTTCTACCCTTGTGAAAAAATACATGAGAAAAATCAACTTAAGGAAGGAAAGATTTATTTTGGCTCACTTGATCATAGGTTTCTGTCCATAATTGAGTGGCCCCATTGCTCTGGGAAATGGACCATCATGGTGGAAGCGCAGAGCAGAGCTGCCTCCCTCATGGCACCCAGAAGGGGAAAGAGAGAGGGAGTAATGGGCCACCAACCACATACAGCCTTCAAAGTCACGTCTGAGTAGTTCACCTGCTGCAAGTAGACATCCCCTCCTAGTGTCCTCCTCCCACAGCACCACCAGCTGGGGACCCAGCCTCCAGCACATGTGGCTTTGGGGGGCATTCCAGGTCCATGCTATAGCACTTGAGTTACATGAAAGAACTCATGCAGGGCAGTGCCTAGGAGTACAGAATGTGAAGAGTATCCCATCTTTTTAGTTTCCTTCAAAGACAAATCAGGACTCACATTAGAGAAACGCCTGATGAGTAAGAAATCTGGTAATGCTTTCAATTTTGCAGTTTTCTTTGAAAAGAAGGAAGGATTCACATGTGATAATGAAATGTGGTAAATGAATGAAGAAATGCCACCAGGCCTTCAGTTGTTCTAGGTCCATTCAGACACACAGAGTTCATTAGTGAGAGAAAGACGAGGAGTACATGGAAAGTGGGAATGCCTTCATCTCCCTCTGACATTCAGAGGTGCAGGATGATGCACCCAAAAGATGTGCATTTTAGCTCGACTTTAAGGTGTGAAAACACATCGATTTTCTGGGTTAAATCTCTCATCTTGCATTGTAGGTCTCTCTATTTATAGTTTTCTATTGTTTTGTTGAGAATTTTTGTATCTATAGGCAAAAAAAAATTGTACACTAATATGTAGCATAGAAGTATCTAGTACATAGAATATATATATGTGCATATATCCGTGTGTGTATGCTATATAGAATCAGTACAGTTTTGTAAGTAAATAGTGTCTATTATATATACTATTTTATAAGATAATGTAATTCAGCACCATGTGATTATTATAGTATCTAGGATTTTATGGCATCATAGTATAGTATTAAATTCTTATTGATCTATAGTATCAGGTATTTCAGTTTCCTCCTACCAGCCCTATCCCAAACGACATAATTTTGAGGGAACCAAGAGCACCTCACTTTGATGATACTACAAAGCTTTGCCCCTTGCCCCTTATTACATCAGCAATCAAGTGCAATCCCTCTGTGGGCCTGGATGGCTTCCTGTGCCCTCCTCTGCTTAACTCTGTGTTTCCATTTTTCTTATGTGTCCAGTGGGGGTGTTACATGTTTGTCCAAGTCACCCTGGGTGCTAATTCATTTATAGCTAGTGGTGCGAATGGGAGGCTGTTAGAAACCTTTGCAGCATAAACATAATGGAGTGAACATGAATAAAAACAGCTGCTCAGCTTTTACTAATTGCTCTTGGTGACTGGTTTCACGGCACAATGAAACCACCTGAGTAGCACCTGCACTTTTTGATGGGTTTGACCTTGGTCTGCCCACAGTTACTGATTTGTACCTGGTGTTGCCATTTCTCCCCTCACATGTGTACTCACATCCCCTACACATAATGGTCCACTGGCTTTACCCACTGAATGCCTTCCTCCCTCAAGGCAGTGAAAGAATAGCTACCCAACAAGTGCTTCAGTCCTGATTAACAAGAAACAGGCTAAAGCTCTGTGGACCCTGCATTTAATTTGGGAAGCATCACTAATAGATTGGGATACTCCTGGGAGAGACTCAGGGATGGTCCTTTGTGAAATTCGAGAAAGAAGGGGATACTCACCTTGAGAAGAATTAAGTACATCACCTAGTTTCTCGAAGTTGTTTTCATGGAGCACACAAGAGTAGGGGCCTTGCTTGTCTCTCGTGTGCTAATTACCTTACAGCACTGTGCACCCTTCTGTTGAGGGGCACATCCATGATGCTTGATGGTCCAAGTGCTGATAGGTAATGCATGAGGCATTAGCTCCTCGTGAAACCTGGGAGGAGTATCTCAACCATTCATGCTTTGGAAAACCCCTCACCAGCTTGTGAGTTTTCCTTAGCACTAATGCTTGTCAGCATGCTAAAGTCTCATGGAAGAAGGTTTGCTGGCCTTAGAAAAATGACTTACTGCAAGTGGGTATTAACCCGCACAGAAATAAGTCTCATTACCTGAAGGCTGAAGTGGTGTCTTCCAGTGTGGATTACTGGGCTTCTGAAACCCTTCACCTTAGCCACACATGAGCACTAGCAGTGATCAGATGGAGACAGTACCGGGGAAACCTGCAAGTTTGCATCAGTGGAAATCCAAAACGTCATAAATCCCTGTGGGTAGGGAAGGGAAAGGTGTCATGTGCAGTGATCAGATCTAGGAATCCAGCACCTGATGGCTTGGCTCCCCAAGACCCAGCAGTTGTACTGCCACAGCCACTACTGCCTGTGCCTCTGTCTCAACAAGTGTCCTAGTTCCTGTGTGAAGGGTGTAGATGGCTATCCAGACATCTTGGACCAATGCAGTTGTCCCTTGTAGTTCTTAAGAGAAAACATAGAAGTGATGAGTATGTAACTCCACAATGGATCCCTTGCTTTACATGGGAGAGGAACCTGTGTTTAATCCCCAGTACTCCACAACAGCAAAACAACAATAAAAGAGCAATGTAGCTGAGTGTAGTGATACACACCTACATGTCAGCAGATAGTGACGCCGAGGCAGGAGGATAGTGAGTAGAAAGCCAGCGTCAGCAAATTAATTAGACCCTAAGCAATTCAGCAAGACCCTTTCTCAAAAAGTTAAAAAAAAAAAAAAAAAGGACTGGGGATGTGGTTCAGTTATTAGGCACCCTTAGGTTCAATCCCCAGTACCAAAGGAAAAGACACACACACACACACTTACACACACACACATACACACACTCACATACATACACACACAAAAAAAAACCAAGCAAATAAAATAAGCAACTATAAAATGTGTGATGGAGAATGAAGACTAATCCCATAAAGTCAGTGGCTGAACTTCTTGCATCTTGGAAAAGATGAAAAGGAAGGCAAAACACAAGAGGTTAAGGACATGAGAAGCTTATGGGTGGGTATAGGGGGCATTGGCCTGGGGTCAGCCTGGTTGATTGGGCCTTGTTTTAGTCAGTTTTTTGTCAGCTGTGACTAAAAGATCTGTCAAGAACAATGCTGAGGGGGAATTGTTTGTCCCAGGCACAGTTTCAGAGGTCTCAGTTCATAGACATTCCTGTCCATTGCCCTGGGACCAAGGTGAAGTAGGACATCTAGCAGAATGGATGACCGAAGAAAGCAGCTCCAGACATGGCAACAGAAAGCAGAAATAGAGCTCTGCTAACCAAAAATAAACATAAATCCTGCAGGAAAGCCCCCGAGTGAGCCAGCTCGCCCAGCCACACCTCACATGCTTGCAGTCACCAAGAGTTCATCCACTCAAGTGGGTCGATGCTCTGCTTGGGTTACACACATGCTAGGCAAGTGCACTATCACTGAGCTCCAGCCCCAGCCTCTTGAAGACAATTCTTAGCCTAAAAAATAAGAGAGGGAAGTGGAAAAGGAAAGCAGGAAGGAAGCCATAAGTAGGAAAGAGGTGGAGAGGAATTAAGTGTGAGCAGATTTTTGTAAGGAAAATTGAAATTGATGAATACAGAAGACTGTTATGTGGTGAAATAAGACTATTTCTCTTGAAGTAGAATGTCGGATTGTTCCTCAATGGGCAGGAGGCAGTAAGAGTCAAAACTGCTGACTTATACACATTGTAGGTGTAAAAAAGTTATGACACTTGATGTGTCTTTCAGAATTCATTAAAAATTTTGAAGCAAAGTTCTCTTTTATGTAATGGGTTCACTTTATTTTTTGAATGTGGGGGATTAGGAAAAAGTTAAAAGTCATCTAATGGGCATTTGGCAGAAAAATTATGATAGTCCAGACCTTATGGAATTCCTTCACTACATCCAGGATATTCAGGGGATGCCACATGGCTTGTTAAAGAAATTCTTGATGACTTCAATGGTTTTAATCCTTGGAATACATTAAAACATACAATATGGTAAATTCTAGAATTTTGTGTTTGCTACTAATTCTCATTTGTGTTATAACGATAAGATGCCACATCTTCAGATAAGAAATCTGACAGCTCCAAATAATAACAAAACATTTGTGGTCAAAAAATGAAAAAGGAGGAGATGTGGAAAGAGGTAATGTTCTCTGATTGCATTGTGGTTGTGGTGCACTTGCCCTGGGAAATTCCTGTGTAAAAGTCCAGATCAAGATTTTCCCAGTTGCTCTGGTGACATCCTGCCTGAAGAGGCTCTGTGAAGACACACAGAGTCACAACAGTCTTGACCTTGAGATCACACACCACCTCCCAGGAATAGAGAATTCTGAATATGACAAAGCCACAATGTTTCACCCATGCTGTGACTTCTAAGCCTGCCCACTTAGCAGAAACTCTGGCAATGGGCTTCCTGGGTGTTAACAGGATGCCCCTAGGTTTACAACAGTAGAATAGCTACAAAAATGTTTCTAGTCTTGTAACTTTTTAATACACAAAGAACAATGACTCTACAGTCTTTAACTTCCTGATTATGAGACACTATATAATACATGTGTTGTGCCTGCTGTGGGTCACTTCTTCTCCATTAGAGATGAGTGCTTCACCTGATGCCAGATTTCTCTCTAAATGTGTGTCTTTCCTAATCGCCCCTCACTGGTCTTTGAATTAAGAGCTATGCAAATGATAGTACAGAGTTATTGGAGATTGCCTATATCAATTTTAGGTTGATTCTTTTTTCCTTTATTTTGCATAGAAATACCATTGGGATTTTTGATAGGATTTCATTGACTTTGTAGGTAAGTTTTGGATACTTTTGGTTATATTATGACCTTGGAAATGTGAATACTAGCTGTCTTTCCCTTAATTTGTATATATTTTCATTTCTTTCAGGATCATTTTATAGTTCTCAGTGTATAAGCCTTTAATCTTCTTGGCTAAGTTATTTCCCAACTTCTATTCATAGTATTTTTTCTTTCCTTTTCAGATTACATTATTAGTGTATGTTAATGTACCTTAGTTTTTTTTTTTTTTTTTTTAAAGAAAGAGTGAGAGAGTGGGAGAGAGAGAGAGAGAGAGAGAGAGAATTTTAATATCCATTTTTTAGTTCTTGGCAGACACAACATCTTTGTTTGTACGTGGTGCTGAGGATCGAACCCGGGCCGCACGCATGCCAGGCGAGCTCGCTACCGCTTGAGCCACATCCCCAGCCCCAAATGTACCTTAGTTTTGCAGATTGAGTTTTATGCTCTGCATCATTGCTGAGTTCATTTATTAGTTTCCTTAATTTTAGTGTATTTGAATTTGTTGCTCTTTGTTACTCTTTTTCTTCAGTAGATAATTTGCCATTGGGCATGGTGGCACTCACTTGTTATCTCAGTTCCTCAAGGGGCTGAGGCCAGCCTGGACAATGTAGTGAGATTTCAAAATAAAAATATAAAAAGTGTGTAGCTCACTGAAAGGTACAGCTGCAGCTCAGTGTAATGTGCTTGCCTAGCCAAAGCCAGAGTGCATACTGCTGCTCAGAAGACTGGCAGTTGTTAACATTTGTTTTCCCATTAGCATTGGAAAAGTGATTTCTATAGACTAACAGAATGTGATTTGGAGATTTAGGAAACTTTCTAGGGGTGTCCCTTGGAAGGTGTCATCTTGTTGACATTAGTTGTTTCTGAATCCATGCTATATTTTCTCTTATCCCACACTGTTTTAACTTTAGTTAATAGACAGCTTCACGTTGTTCTGTTTGTTGAATATTACTCTTATTTACTACTTGGCAAAATGTTATCTGGAGTAAACCAATTGCTACCTTTCAAATGTTTTTGTTTATTACTAATCAAATAATTTGAGATGATTTCTACAAATAGTGACAGCTTCTCTGAAATATGATCTTCTGGGCAGCTGGTTAGAGACTCTGCCTGGAGCATGGGCTAGCGGGGAAGCTGCTCATGTCATCAGCACTGGTGTAAAAGTGGGACAAGATGGTAGAGTTTGGGAAGGAAAAAAGAAATCCAGTAAATACTGTCTGGCTTATATAAATTCATTAGGAATAATGAGCCACGCTTCACCATTAGGGAGGTATAATCTATCCAAATCCTGATTTCCCATATGGCAGCAAGGTTCAAGTTTGTGTGCAGGCTTTTCTGAGGATATATGAGTTCAGGAGTGCTAATAGGAAGAAGTCCTTTCTTCTTAGCAAGCAGATGGTTGGAATTTGTTTTTAGATGCATTTGAGGCACAATCTGCAAAGGGAAATTTTGGTGGCCCAAGGTAATATCTTTCTCCTAGGGCTCTCCAGTGACAAGGGTATTCTTGCTCTAGTACGGCTTTTTTGTGTAATTTAATTCTAGTGTAGGAATACCTGCATTTGAGGAAATGAGTGTGATGAGTTCTAAGTTTTGGTGACCAAATCACAGAATAAGTATTTGGAGAGCACAGAATCATGTGAACACCATCATGTTAAGAATATTTATATTTTAGTTTTCGGCGGACACAACATCTTTGTTTTGTATGTGGTGTTGAGGATTGAACCTGGGCTGCACGCATGCCAGGTGAGAGCGCTACCTCTTGAGCCACATCCCCAGCCCTCAAGTATAGATTCTTAGTAGCTGCCAACCTCACAGCCCTCAACTACACATTTGTGGGATATATTTAACTCAGTTGCCTTTGGGGATGTGGCTATGAACTTCACCCAGGAGAAGTGGGTTTTGCTGGATCCATTGAACAAGAGTCTCCACAGAAATGTGATGTAAGAAGTCTCCATGATATTTCCTTACTCAGTCTATAGAGAACATGTGGGCCTTTGCTTTTAATTATTTTGATGTCTTCAATTTGAAATATGTAAAGGTAATAGTATAGTAAACAAAGGAGTCATGATTCTGTGGGAGACCACTCAGAAAACACACAAAGTCTGAATTTGAAGCTAATTAAAGAATTTTCATTTTACCTATCTGATCCTGGCCCGGCACACTTTTTAAAAATATTTTTATTTGTAGGTGGACACCATACCTTTATTTGTTTATTTATGTGGTGCTGAGAATCAAACCCAGGGTCTCACCTGTGCTAGGAAAGTGCTCTACCACTGAGCCACAACCCCAGCTCCCTAGGCACACTTCTGACAGAGCCCTAGTAGCTCTCTGAAAGAAGCATGCCAGGCTCTCTGTGGTTACAATGTTTGAGAAAGAAAATCACATCCTATGGAATTTTGCAAATTGCAAGCAAGTAGAGTACAGGGGCTGAAAATGCAGTTAGCAGAGCAAGTCCAGACAACCACATTCCGGGGACTTTACAGTTGCAGGCACAAAAAGTGCAGGGGGGTGCACAAAATGCAGAAATACACATTTTTATCATCTTAAAAATATCTCATATAATAGTTTCACACAGGAACCATAAAGTTGGAGTACTTCTTCTATCTTACTGTTACTTCTTCTATCTTATAACTAGGGCAAACTAAGGTAATTTAACATCCCTAATTTTATAACATTTCTTGTATAATCCTATTATCCATGCTATTTCATTAATCTATATTTCATAATCTATAATCTATAACCTATTACTTGTATTGATTTAACTCAGAGCATAACACAATACAGCAGAAGTACACTAAAATTTTTGTAGCTCATTGCAATTCAAATGATTTTACTGGATCTGCCTTTTAGGCTGCAAATACAAATACCAGAACATTGATGAGGAGAACAAAAATTCTGGGAGAAATCAAAGGTAATTTGTAGTCATTCAGCATGGAGTGACCCTTCAGGGAATCATATCATGATATGGAATTTTTTGGGGGTGTGAGCCATTTCAATTGAACCGTGGTGGACCTTGAGCACAGTAGTCAAGCATTCTATCATTAACCCACATACCCTTTTCATGTAAATTATAAGAAACATAGAACAAATAATCAGAACTTTAAATATATTTATTCTTTTTATTTTTTCACTATTGTTATATACATCAATACAACACAGATGTTCCAGAGTTTACATTATAATTGAATTGCAAACATTGCTATGTAACTACATTCACAAATATCACTGTTTTTAAAATATATTTTTATTTGTAGGTAGACACAATATATTTATTCATTTATATTTTTAATATTTTGTTTATATGCTGGTGGACCTTTATTTAAAAAAATATTTATTTTTAGCTATTGGTGGGCACAATATTTTATTTTTACATGATGCTGAGGATCAAACCCATTGCTTCACACATGGTAGGGAGCATTCTACCTCTGAGCCACAACCTCAGCCTGGAGGACCTTTATTTTATTCTTTTATTTATATGCATTGCTGAGAATCAAACCCAGTACCTCACACATGCTAGGCCTGTGTTCTACAACTGAGACACAACCTCAGCCTGCTTATTCATTTATTTTTATGTAGTGCTCAGTATTGAATCTAATGTCTCACATGTGAGGCAAGTGCTCTACCACAGAGCTACAGCCCCAGCCCAAATATCATTGTTTTGATAATAGCTATTGGGAAGCCATGTTACAAAATAATAAATTCATTCACTTTTGATTAATGTATACATGATACAAAACCTAGGCTGAGCAGCCTAGCACATGTCTATAATCGCAGTGGCTCAGGGGCCTGAGGCAGGAGGATAGTAACCTCAGCAAAAGTGAGGTGCTAAGAAATCCAGTGAAACCCTGTCTCTAAATAGCATATAAAATAGGGCTGGGGATATGGCTCAGTGGTCCAGTGCCCCTGAGTTTAATACCTGGTACCCCCTCTTCCCAAAAAGTGTGTCTGAGTTTGCTATTTGTATTTCACATTTAACTGTTTGGATATTGAAAAACAAAGAGAAACTAATGAGAAGCTATATTGGAAGCATATGTGAAAATTTCTAAGGCATTCACATAAACTTGAGCAACACAAACTCAATTAGCTCAGCAATGTTGCAGATGACAAGAGGAATACACACAGAAACAGAAGATTTTTACACTGGAAATGAACAATCTCAAAACAAGAAGCAGTTCTATTCAAAATTGTATGAAACAAAAAATACTTGGAAATTAAATCTTACAACAGAAGAAGGTTAAGACCCATTGACCAGAAAGATAAGACAGAAAGTTGAAAGTAATCAAGACAGAGCTAAATAAATGGGAAGTAGCTAATATTCAAGCACAACAAAACTCAACAGTGTTAAGATCATGTTATTCGTTATTTACTGCATCCAACAGAATAAAACAAATATGACAGTATATCATTGTGCATCTTGGATCCAAAGGTTTTGAGTGCTTCTTGTCTTCCTAGTAGAACCCTCTTTCTCCATGAGCGCAAAGACTGTGTTGCTGATGGAGGAGGAGATACAATGGGGAGGAGAACCAAGGTGCCCCAACCAACAGCCAGTTCTCCCCAGAAGCAGAGCTTCCTGGTCAACACGCAGAACACAGGCCGGGTGGGCCCCCACTGTGCCCAGATTGCTGACCAGTCACCCTTGAGCTGGTACCTTATGGAGTGATTTGTTCTGCAGTCAGAGCCACCTGACACATAGACTCAGTGCAGATGGGAGGCCAGGGTTCAACAACACATTCACTGGGAGTTACTGGCCAACAACAGGAAGCCAACAGGAACTGAGTTATCTTCCCCTTGTTTAAGGTTGGGTTTCCTATTAGATGGTGTTGAGTTACACAGGTATGCATATGAACATCTGTACATGTGATTGGTAGTCACAGGGCACTCCTCCTGTGAAGAGGAAACACACAACCACTGCCTGTAGATTAGAGCCAAGCTACTGGCAGGGAAGGGATATTCCCTCATTATCGCATAAAAGTAGGTGGATGTTATAGGTCCTTTTCTGCTGACAGATATGGGGGTCACAAACCTCACAGATGCACCTATGTGGCAGCCACAAAGATTAGGTTGGACTCCTGAGCACATGGAATGTGGCTGGTTTGCATTGAGCTACTGAGAGAATACAGTATATTTTAAAGAAATAGTACCATAAAGACAAGTAGTTAGTTAATAGTAATTGAAGGGTTATGGAAATTAACATTCCTATGAGAGCTCACCAAGAAAAATGAAAAGAGTGTGGCTTGGGAGGAGGGAGAGGAAATTAGTAAACATTTACAATGGACACTGAGGGAAAAAAACAAAAATTCATCCCTTTTGGGGTTCTTCCCCAGCATTTCCACCAAAAGCAGACATTACCCCTGCTCAAGGAGGCAAATACTAAAATACTGGGGTCTGGACTTTTTATCCTTTCCCATTGCAGATGAGTCCTGGAAGGAGAAAAGCAAATAGTCATGCTCTAGTAACAATGGGTCCCAGAGATCAGGGAACACCTAGTTGTGAGCTTTTCCCAATGACAATAAGTTTTAAACTTTTTACAACTGCATTCTTGAGTTAAAATTTTAGCTTGCACTACTAGGTCCCTGAGCAGCCAAACTGCATGTCTACAATCTCCAATGATTAATTCATCCTCATTGTAAACTATGAAACCTAAACTCCTGTAACCCTGGGGAGGCATTTCCATACCCAGAAAATGAGCCCTCCTATGCCTGATGGATTGTCTTCCCTGCAGAATAAAGGAAAGTTGCTGACATTAAAGAGTTGCTGTCTCCTGCCTCAGTCATTTGTGGGCCATGCACTTACAGTAATACCTCATTGCATCGGTTGCACAGAAAAATAACTATATTTTACATATATAGCATTAAAGAAATCAACCATTTCACCTGTGAGACTCTCGCGTTTTGAGTCTTTTTTTTTGCTGGGGATGGAACACAGGACTTTGCCTTTGCTACAAAAACACTCTACCACTGAGTTATGCCTGAGCTACTTTACATGTTTCTTTCTTGTTTTTATGTGGCTTTCAGGAAGTTTAAAAATAAATAACACATTTCATTTCAATTAAACAGGGCCTTCCTTTCCATAGCTGGGGCTGAGCCATTTAAAAGAACACAGGTGAGGAAGGTCATGCAATTTTAAATCGTAATAAAATTCTCAAGTTACTCCCAATCGTGAACAGCACAGTTATTTGTACATATCGCTGACATTCGTTAGTCCTCTTCCCCTGTTGCCTTCTACACCAGGATGAATATAAACGTTTCCCGCCAGGCTCAGGTCCCAGCTCGCCAAGGAAGCCCTGCCTGAAAAGGGCTGGGCCAAGAGGCTGTCTTCTGGACTGTATCAGCCAACGATTGGGTTAGAATAGCTGTCACTCAAGGCTGCTACAGTACCTGGAGGCGGAGCAGGAGAGGAACTGTCCAATTAGGTGCGCAGAGGAAGGTGAAGGGCGGGCTCTCGCAATCTCGCGGCTTTTCTTTTCCCTTGCTGAGCTCCTTCCTCCTTTGCTCCTTTGTCCTCTTCACCGGATCCCCGGGGACTCGCATAACCTGGCGCCCCGAAGAGTTCGGAAACCAGACGTCCCTAGAAAGGACGGCGGGTCACCCTGGAGCCCCCAAACGGTGAGTGTGGCCAGGACTAGCGGGATCCGGTGAGCACTTGCTTTGGCGACCAGAGTGCCACTGGTGGATGACCCTGGGCCCTATCCCTAGTCCCGAGGGGTGGGAAGTGCTTGGTGGCAGGTCCCCGAGGTCACCCTGCTGGCGGGTGGCCCTGGACCTTGTCCCCGTGGTCCCGCGGAGTGGGATGGGTGGCAGGTCCCCGAGTTCAGCTGCAGAGGGTGACCCAGTCCTCTCTGGCTAATCGTCCTGGGTCGGTCTCTCTCAGGGCTGGTCCCTGCCCTCTTCCGTTCCCTGTTGGTGACCTCCCTGGGTCATATCTAGGCAGCACGCAGCCTGACGCTCCCAGAGTGTGAGGTGAGCAGGGGAGGGTAACAGGGAATCTGGACTCAGGTGTGTTCTGTCAGTCAGAAGTTGGCCTTTGGGGGTCTTGGTCTGTCCGTGTTTTCTCCACAGAATTAACCTGTGCACCCTTCAACACATACTCCTAAATGTGCAAGAAGCTGGGTATGAAATCCATTTTCCATTGGGACCTTTGCTCCTACTAGTGTTGGCAGCAGACCTCTACAATTCCAGTTCCCTGCCCGCATTCCCAGATGGCAGCTGCACTCTCCAGGGCGCACTTTATCATCGATTTGCTCCACAGCCTACTGTTCAAGTAGACAGTGCTATCTTTTTCCTTTTCTTTTTTCTTTTGGTTCCCAAGATTGAACTCTTGGGCATTTGGCCACTGAGCCCCATCCCCAGCTCTATTTTGTATTTTATTTAGATACAGGATCGCATTGAGTTGCTTAGTGTCTTGTGGTTGCTGAGGCTGGCTTTGAATTCGGGATCCTCCTGCCTCCATCTCCCCAGGCACTGGGATTGCAGGCATGTGCCACTAAACCTGACCAGATAGTGTTTTAATTGTGGTAGTTTCACCTTTTAACGAATAGCACTTTTAAAGATTTTCTTTTCTTTTCTTTTTTTTTTTTTATGTGGGCCAAGATTTCCCACAAGTGGAAAGCAAAGAGGAATTACCTGGAACTTGAGTTTTTGTGTTTATAAAGCACTTATGCATCTCTTCATCTTGCCCAGGTACAAACACCTGTGCAGAGTCTTTGAGCAGAGGTGTCCTTTGGATACCACACAGGGTCCTGTGTCTTCAGTCATTGTTCTGTCTTTTCCTGGGGCTGCTGCAATCCTATGTTTCAGTGTGCCTGCAGCGCACAGGTGTCCTGTGATCTGAAAGGTGCAGGCAATTTTAGGCTCTGCATCAGCTCCTCCTAGAGGACAGCCTGAGATGTGGCGTACAGCCTCTCAGGGGAGCAACTAGAGACACCCAGGTTAGGCAGTGAGATGCTGGTGTTGAGGGAACATGACATATATGGTTCCTACCCTTTGGATGGGCTCAGAGCTTTGAAGGAAGAACAGTTATCCTAAAGAGCAGGGAAAACTGACCCCAGCAAGGTGGAGCAAAGCCCTACAAAGCACTTCAGCAGCAGGAGGGAGGTGGAAGGATGTACCTGGTGACAGAAGCCTGACCTGAAGCTGGTCAGTGTCCAGTGGTGCTGCAGCTAGCTCCCCGGGTTTTTGCCTTGGAAAGACTGGCTCAGGTATTTTAGTGTCAGTTTTTCTATTAATTGTAAAATGTAATTTATTAGTAGGGTTGATTAGGAAATATTCCTAAAGGGTAAGAGAGAGAGATAATTCAAGGGGAAGAAAGAAGGCTAGAAACAGAAAACAAGCAAACACTTGATCCTATATTATTTTAGTTAAAAATTCTTAGTACTGTTTCTCTTCACCAGAGTGAGTTTACTGAGTTTCTCAGATGCCTTCTTTTATTTATTTATTTATGTGGGGGGCGTGTTCTACCAATTTAAAATAGAATTCCAGGGCTTTGCTTTTGGAATGTTATGTGGGAATAGAAAAAAGGGAAATCCTATGTTGCAGTGTGCTTGCAGTAGATATGAATGCATTCCCAGATGAAAGTGTGGTAGAGAACTTGGTTTCTTTCTTTTCTTTTTTTTTTTTTTGTGGTGCTGGGGATTGAACCCATGTCTTTGTGCATTCGAGGCAGGCACTCTACCAAATGAGTTATATCCCTAGCCCAGAAGTTGGTTTCTTTTTTACAAAATTCAACCTCACAAGGGCTTTGCTAACTTGCTGAGGTTGGATTTTAACTGGTGTTCCTTCTCTGTCATCCTCCAGAGTCACTGGGATTACAGGCCTGCACCACTGCAACTCTCTAGTTAAAATTTCTTATATATCTTTTTCTCTTTTCAGATGTGTTTTTTACTGGGGTTTTGGGGGTGGAAGAGTGGTTTAAAATAGAATTCCAGGACTTGGCTTTGGAAATGCTACCTGGAAAAGAAATAGGAAAGATCTTGTTTCAGTATGGTTGCAGAAAGTGAGTACATTAT
This sequence comes from Urocitellus parryii, assembly GCF_045843805.1. NCBI lineage: Eukaryota > Metazoa > Chordata > Mammalia > Rodentia > Sciuridae > Urocitellus > Urocitellus parryii. The sequence continues at coordinate 160,583,337 of NC_135531.1, read as the reverse complement.
CCCAGTACCTATGGTAGAAAAGTTGATTCATTCATTACAAAGATTCACCAAAACATCCGCTCTTGTATTTTGGAGGGGAGGGCAGCAAGGACAGGGCAGGATCAGATCCCAGGGCAGAGAATGTTTCACCACAAGTCAGCCTGATCTCAGGAGGGGTCAGGAAGAAGTGTATATACTGGCTCTAGCTACCAGTGGGTCAGAGTTTAGGGTTCTGGATTAAGGAGAGAAACTTGAGTCAGTTTTGCTTAAAAAGTATTTTTCTGATCCCTGAAAACGAAATCCCTAATTGCTTATGAGAAAAAAGAAGAGGGGAGGGATTTTCAGGATCAGTGTGTTTCTGCCATGGGCTAAAAAGGAGCATCATTTGAGTCACAATGGGAAGAGGGTGTCTGTGCAGGAACTGCTCTAGCAGAATGCAGAGGAGGGGTATTTATTCAATCTTAGATTTTTTTCACAGGAGTCCCTTTGGCACTTTCTTTTTCTTACATATCTTTTCCATTTTGACCAATCCTAAGTTGAGTCTTTTAAATTGAACATAAATGATGTGCTTTGTTAAAATCAAATCATTGAAGTTGAATAGGGGATGATAGGAGTCTCCAGTTTGTAGTTCTTTGCTCTCAGCAGGACTGGCCCTCCTGCCCTGCAGCTGGCATCTACAATGGGGCAGTGTTGTGGAGCTGACCCTGAGCTAGGGTTTGTGCTGACTGGTGGTGTCAGAATTGAACTTTTGAGTGACCAGTAGTTTTGGAGAATGGATTGGTGTTCATCAAACTCACGTTGTAGGTGTCAGAAGTGGTTTCTTGGAAAAGGTCTCACAGGCCAGAACCTCCATGTACCTGTTGGTGGGTACTTGGGTATCAGTGAGAACTGAGGTCCTGCAGGAGGGAACATTCCACTCTAGGGAAAAGAGAATACAGTGACCTTCCATAACCAAATGTCCCAGCTGCTCATGTTTTCCTCATTTCCTAGGAAAATCCACCTGAGCTGCATCTACTGTGAGAATGGTCCCCAAGCTTGGGGAAGAGTTAGTCACAAAGTAGAGATTCCTGGTGTACTGTGGGTGAGAGGGTGCTTCCCTGAGCTGGTTCCTGTTGTTTTCTTTATCAAATCTTGGTGCCATAAAATTCCACTTTGTTCCAAGAATGTAGGAAGTTCTTTTTTTTTTTCCCCTCTTAGGTACTGGGGATTGAACTCAGGGACACTCAACCACTGAGATATCCCTGGCCCTTTTTTTTTTGTATTATTGTTGTTGTTATTATTTAAATGTATAGACAGGGTCTCACTGAGTTGCTTATGCCTCCCTGTTGCTGAGCCTGGCTTTGAACTCATAGTCCTTCAGTCTCAGCATCCTAAGCCAGTGGGATAAAAGTCATAGCCTGTCACCTGGTCAAGAATTTTATTCCTTCACTGAATGGAAGATTTTTATATTATGGATTAATATTTATTTGGGTGCAGAAATTTGATGTTGAAATATTATTTTAATGCTCAGTTTAGTAAGAATTATACACCCATATATTCCTGTCCAAATAGGGATGGGTTGGTCCTGGGCAGGCTGCCCTCTCTCCCTGCTCTCTCCACCCTCTGCCTGGAGGTGAGTGCAGTGCCAGTTCTGTCATTCCTTTCAGTTTAACCAGCTGTGAGGAAGCAGAATTTTTCTTAGTTCTGTCTTATTCAGTTTTCAGTACCTTAATGTTACCATTAGTGCTCTATCACTGGAGTTCTATAATGTGCAATGTGTGGTTTCTCTGCCTCAGTTGGTTAGACTCCTGTGCTGTCTGAGTCTTTGGGTCTCCCAGTTTCCTTCCCTGTTCCTGCTTCAGGAACTTCACTTGTTTCCAGTTTCATTTTTACATTTTTGACAATTTCATTCTATTTTTAAATTTGGTCCCCAAGTGTGTACCCTTTATAATTTTGTACACATAGGGAAGTTCTCAGGTTATTGATAATGGGTAAACTGCTGCAGTGTGAGGAGCAGCTTTCTCACCATTCATCCATTTACCCTCCTACCTGTCTATCCTTTTTTACTTCCATGTGGCTATATATTGCTTTTCACTGAATACCATTAGTATGAGCATTTTTCTGTGTATTTCCATGGTCTTTTAAATGGTTTTCAGTCATTTTCTCATGGAATTTATTTTTAGGTTATATTTTTATCTTTTAATTTTCCTTTCAAATGAATTCATTTCTCTTTGTAAAGACTGCAGACATCTGCCCTGAGGTAGGGTAGCCTTCTTGCCCCCTATTGCAGTTTGGTGGAAGAGCCCCCTTTTTATAGATGTATCATTCTTTTTTTTTTCCTTTGAATTTATCTTATTAAGTATATCTGTAGAACAGGAAGCATGGTGGATTTTGAGAGATAAATTCTTAGGTGTCCCCTCCTGGACACAGGGAATGAGCCTTTCTGGGGCTACATTTCAGCAGTCAGAGTCTGGCTCCCAATATGGGAATGTGATTACCCCTTTGCAAGTGGGTATTTATTCTGAACTGTGAGTGAGGCAGGCTCTAACCTGAGCTGGTTCAAATGTTTGCTTGTTCTTTCACTGAGTTTTTTTGTAATTGTCATGTAATTCATTTTTTATGCACTTAATACTTGTACTTCCTGATTGTCTTTTTTTTATTATTATTATTATTATTATTATTATTATTATTATTATTGTCTGAAAATGAGTTGACAGAGTGAAAGTGTGAGGAGGCTTTGCCCAAGAAGCCCCAGCCTTTTCCCAAGTGATTTATGCCTGGCTCCCTCCTTCCCAGTCAGGCCTGACCAGGCACACATCTTCTGTGAGGTCCTGGTAGGCTGCCTTGGAACCAAGGCTGAAATTCCTCACATATGCCTGGGACTCTGTGCCCAGAAGAGCTTCCTAGCCAACAGGACCTGCTGTGGAAAGCCAGGCTCAGCTCTGCATGAGTGGAAGTGTCCCCCTGGTGGGGCAGGTCCCCTTGCAGGGAGGAAGTCCTGCCTGAAAAGGGCTTTTGCCAATACCTTGTCTTCCTGGCCTATGTATCAGGAGTGTGATGCATCTCCTGGCAGTCAGGGCCCCAGAGTGTGCATATTTGTGTTGGGGAGATAGAGGGGTCTTGTGGAGCCTTGGCTAGTTAGCAGGCAGCTGGTGGGAGGGGGTGGCCTTCCATAGTCTCAGAAGCCTATATCTCTCACCCTGTGGAGCTCAGAATCCATCTCCAGGACTGTGTCTTCTCTGCTGTGTGAGGCCCAAGTGGCTCTGGCTCACATTTGTCTCCCTGTGACCTGCAGGTGCTATGAGGTCCATAAGAAGGATGTCAGGTCTCCCCAGAAGGCGGAACATGGTGAGTGTGTGGGGCAGGTCTGGTCAGGTGGGAGGTAGGCTTGTTACAAGTGATGAACCTGCTGTGGCTGGCCTCTGGCCTCCCACTGTCATCTCTATAGTCACCCAAGAGTACCTGAGTCAGATGCTGCTTTAGCTCAGCCCTTGATGGCCATGGTGTGGGCTGGTGCAGGTGGGTTCCCAGTGTGCTGCCTGGTCTGCAGCTACTTTGGCAGAATTCTCTCTGCCCAGCTGGACCCCAGCCCTAAGTACTCAGTGTGAAGTGAAGGCAGCGGGTCTCATGGGATCCTGCCTTAGGTGTGGGGCTCTTGGGTAGAAGATGCTGGTCTGAGGGATCTGTGTTTCTTCTCTCAAGGAGTCACCCTCCTTTCCCCTTCCTATGCCCTACCAGGGCTTTTGGTACATTCTTAATATTCCTGTCCTTTTCTCATATTTACAGATCTGACTCTCCCTCCAAGTTCACAGCATTTTCATTTCTTTTTGTGAATTTTCCATATGATGAAAGGAGAGAACAGTCACCTGGAACTTCACTGTAAAGAGAACTTGTGCCTCCCTCCCTCTCTCCCTCCCTCCCTCCCTCCCCCTCCCTCCCTCCCTCTCTCTCTCTCTCTCTCTCTCTCTCTGTTTTTCCTTCCCCAGGAATTGATACCTTATCAAATTGTGGAGAGGTTTCCTTTGGACCCCTGACAGGGTTCCGTGCTTTCAGCCACTGTATTGCCCCGCTTGGGGCTGTGTCAAGTTCTGTAGGCTGCCCTGTGTCCTACAGGAAGCAGGCAATTTTAGGCCCTGGGTCAGCTCCTTCTAGAGGACATTGTGAAGTGTGTCATTCAGCTTGTGAGGGGAGCAGCTGGAGGCCCTTATGCTGAGGAATCTCTTGGAATAGGCCTCATCTAGACAGCTGCCTCCTAGGGACACTGTCTCCCCCAAGCCCTGTTCCCATTCCTTGGAGACAGGTGGACAGTGAGCCTGTGGATGCTGGTGCTGAGGGGCCAGGTCAGCAGTGATTCCTGCCCTTGCATTCTCTCACAGTTGTGAAGGAGGAAAACTCTCCCAGAGCATAAGGACCACCCACCCCAGTGCAGTGCTATGCAAACCTGATAAGACTTGTAGCCTGGAGTCATGGTCAGGTTTCCTGGGAGGGTGATCATGGAGTGTTTCAGTGAGCAGGACCAGGTGGGATGATGTCCAGCTGGCAGGGACCTTATCTGCCCCTTAAGCCTGACACATCTGTGCTCCCTCAGCACCAGCCCTTTCTGTCACTTCAAATTCGTCTGCTTACTTATCAGAGACCTAGGTATTCCTTAAATGTCAAATGTATTTATTCAGGGGTGAGGTTAAAAAAAAAAAAAGAAAGAAAGAAAAAGAAAAAAAATCTTCTATTTGATCATTGTTTTCATTGGACTTGCTTTAGGACTTTAAGAAAAAAAGCTCCTAATAGGTTATGTTTTGTTATTCCCATTTCCTTTGTTGTGCTGAGTGTCTAACCCAGGGCAGTAGTTTTCATATATTCTCAAATTGCACCCCCCCCCCCATTTGTATTAGTATATTAGTTATACGTGATATTAGGGTTTGTTTTATTTATTTATCTTTTTGCTGTCAGGGATTATACTCAGAGGAACTTTATCACTGAGCCACATCCTGGGCCCTTTTTATATTTTATTTTTAGACCATCTCCCTAACTTGTTTAGGGCCTCACTACATTGCTGAGGCTGGCCTCAAACTTGCATCCTCTGCCTCAGACTCATCGGTTGCTACTGTTAAAGGTGTATACCTCCTTGCCTGGCTAATGTTGGGTTTTACTTTTTACATAATGTGCAAACATTAGGTTGGTGTAAGTTACTCCACTTCAGTCCCCAGTAATTTTCCTTTCTCTCCTACTTTCCTTCTGTTTCCTTACCTCTACTCACTAGATTTCCTACTATTATTTATTTCAAATTTATGCTTTATGAATCAACATAATGGTGGAATTCATCATGATATGTCATCTATGTGCGTAGGATGATCTGTTCAACTCCACTCCAGTGTTCTCTCATTTCCTGTTTCTTCCCTTATCTCAGTCTCTGTCCTCTTCTTCTCCTCCCTCTCTTCTATTTTCACGGGATCCTGCCTATCCCACTTTTTGTCCTGATTTTGCTCTTGCTTCCACATATGGGAAAGAAAACATTCAGCATCTGAGTTTCTGGCTCTCACTTATTTCACTTAGTATGTTGTCTTCCAGTTCTACCCATTTTCATGCTAATGACATACTTTCATTTTTTATGACTGAGCAAAATCCCATTGTGTATGTGTACCTCAATTTCTTTATTCTTTTTTCTCTTCATGGCATCCTGGGCTGGCCTTGATATGGTGAACTGTGGTGTGACTTTATCACTGTAGCATGTTGATGTTGCACAGGGCGCTCAGGCTGCTCCCTACAGGATGGTGCTGAGTCCCAGGGTTTGTAGTAAGGACTGAGGTGCATCATGAAGTTATGTGAAATTTGAGGCTGTTCCAGGGTCACATTTGTTCTGCTTTATTTTCCCTGTGGAGCAGCTCCACTGCTATTTGGCTGACCTTCTACTCCCTGAGGCTGCTGTCATTTCTCTTCTACATGGTGTTCCAGGTACCATTACTGCACCCTGATTACTGCCGACTTGAAGTGAGCTCTGTACTCATGAAGTGCTAGTCAAACTGCTGTTCTTGTTTTCAAAGTCCTGTGGTATTCTGGGTCCCTCGTAATGTTGAATGACATTTTCAATTTCTAAAAAGGAATCATCACCCGGGATTCTGATGGGTTTAAATATAATTGGTAGATTCTTTGGGAGTATCACCACCTTAATAACATTAAACCTTTAGTCCATGAGCATAGAATGGTATTTATTTGGATGTTGAGCTACTTCCACTAAGCATTACAGTTTAGAAAACAAGTTTTATAATTTTCTATTTGCTATATATTATGTATGTATTATATATTATTATTATATTGTTTATTCTTCTATATTTATTTTTTGAGTGTCATTGTAAATGAACTTAAAGTTCCATTTCAGAATTTTATGAGTAAAAAGTTGATTTTTTGATTATTAAATTTATGAGTTTTGTTTATTAATTTTTTCACTCCTGACCTTGGGAACACGTCTTCCTCTGGGGTGCTTCCAGGTTTTGAAAATCATGAGTGCTGGTGCGCTGAACTTTGTAGGGCAGGAAATCATGTGGACCTACATTGTGAACTCATTTGGGTTTCCCCAACTTTGCGAAATGGTTTAGGGTCCAGGAGCCACCGCTCTGACACATGAGATAGGGTTGATCACTCAGCCTGTGACAGTTGAGTGGCTGTGGGCCTTTGAGGAGGTTTGTGTGAGGCCTCTGTGTGTTAGAGCCCTGGACTTCTCAGGTATCGATCTCCCCCATGTCTAAGGCTTTCTGGTAGGTTCAGCAGTGAAGAAACCCTGTCAGATGTCCTTATCCATTTGTAGTAGAGACTGTAGGGAGCAGGAAGCCAGAAATACAAGGCAAATGGGCACTGTGTCAGGCAGTCACTGTTGATGGGGTGAGAGGTGGTGAAGGGTGCAGAGGTGTCCCTCTCTCCTCCTGTCTGGGTGCCTGAGCAGCTGTCTCAGCCCATGAGTGGGTCTGAGTCTGTTTCCTTTCCCACCTTTATATGGTGGAGTCCTTGGTTTTGCCTCAGTATCTGGTGCTGTGTGAGTCAGCCCTGAGGTCTGGAATGCTGTGATTTTTTTCCTGGGAGCCCCCCCCCACCCCTTGCTGTGTTGTCTAGAAGTAGTGAGAGCAGGAATCCTTGACTTGTTTTTCTGTCACGGAGACAGGGTTTTGCTCTTCAGTGTAGCCTCAGGTTTTATAGATCCCTGTGGCTTTTTAGGGTTTTTCATTCTTTTCCTGGTATGTGCATGTTGATGTCATGAAGATGGGTTTGATTTTTGTCAGCTGCTTTTTCTAGGTATCAAACCTTCTCCAGAATCATGTTGCGCCGGTGTTTTCCACATTTCTTCGGGGTGCCATTTCACTCTGTTGGTGGTGTCCGATGAAAGTTAAAATTTTCACTCTTTAGTGTTGATTCGCTTTTAAATTGCACATGTGGATGAGGTGCAGTGAGCTAGTTGCACATCTGTTCCAGTGTGTCATGATAAGATTAGGGCTTTAGCCCTTCTGACCCTTACATTTATCATTTCTGGGTGTCTGTGGACTACTCCGCATGCTTTATTATGAAATGCACAGTGACATGTTGTGCACTACATGCTCTGGTCACTCTACTGTTCTGGAGAGCAGTCCTGCTGGCCCCGTCTGAGTGTATTTTAGTACCTGATACACAGTCTGCTCTTCCAGTCCCTCCCTGTCCCTTCTCCTCTCTCTTCCTTGCCTCTGGTGACTACTCTTGTACTTTCTCTGAATTCAACTTGCAGCTTCTCTGAGTTTGTACACACAGATGTCTCTGTGCCTGGCTTGTTCCACTCAGTGTGGTGTCCAAAGTTTCACTCTCATTGCTGCAAATGACACAACTGAAAGCCATTTGGTGAAATCAAGTTCATCTATTCTTACATGAATCACATGGATGGAAAAATATCCCAGAAACCATTCCCAAATCCACTGTTGTGAGATTGTGCTCTAGTGTTGTGAGATTGTGCTCTGCATTGTCTTCTGAGAATGGATGAGGTTCACATCTTCAGGGCTTTGGTCCATGTAGATTTCATGTAGGCACGTGCCGTGAGGGGAGGGTCTGACTTCACGCGTTGACATGAACACACAGTTTCCTGGCCATTCATTTCCCTGCATGTCCTTTTTTCCTTGAATGACCCTGGTTGTGCAGCATCATTTCCTTCTGTGTGGGTCATCAGTGTCCTGATCCCGCATTTTTCTCGACTGCTGTGTGTGTCTTCCTTTAAACCAGTGCCACTGGGTCTTTGTTAGTGTTGTTTGAGGAGGTTTTGAAAGCTGGAAATGTGGTGCTTTCCAGTGTATTTTTCTTCTTCCATTGTTTGTTTTTTTGTAATTCCATGTCAACTTAGAATGATACTTTTTATTTTTATATAAAAATGTCATTGGTATTTTGAAAGTGATTGAAGTGACTTCATGGATAATATTTAGGTAGATTTACAATTCCTTATTCTTGCAAATGCCAGATATCTTTATATGTATCATTTCCCTCATGTGGTTTGTAGTTTTAATTGTCAAACTTCATGGATAATTTCTAAACATTTTTTAATGTGGTTTTTACCTTCTGTTCCGTGTCCTGGCTCTTTTCCATTTGAGTTGTGCATTTATTCATCTCACTATGCCCCCATGCCCTCTAATACACATCCCATGTATTTCAGGCTGCTTCTTGATTTGTTTTCATCTTTTAATTCCTCTAATTTTAATGCATTTGAATTTCTCATTTTTAATTATTGCTTATTCTCATGTAAAAATGTTTTCTGTTTCTCTAGAAAAAAAATTTTGAAATTGTTTTAGTTTTGTTTTCACACAAGAATCTGTAATGAATTAATATTTGTGCATGGAATCAGGAAACTAATGCATTGTTTTCAATTAGATAACATTTTTTCTTGACTCATCTTTGTAATTGAATGTGAATGTTTCTACTTCTGCACAATACGTACTATGTCATTAGTCAATTTTCCATATGAATATTAAAACACTGAAAACTTTTCTCTTGGTCCATCTCATGGTTCATCTCTCTGCTAACTGTAAAGAAGTGAACAAAGGAAACGTAGACATACAATGCAGAGGAAGAAAAGTGGCAACTCTCTTCATCAGCCCTGTTTATTATCTCAACAGTTACATAGCTCATTGTTACCATAACTAGTTATGACTTAGTCTTCCTTTAATCCCAAGTGCTAGCTAAGTGAGATAAGGTCCAGGTTAATATAAACACAGAGTCCCTTTTCTCCAAGGATGTAACCATAGAAACTATATAGTGTGCCTTTATAGTTATCTTAATGGCTTCAAGAAGAAACTGCTGAGCATTACAAGCATGGGAAACAGAGTGCTGTTACTCCCTGGGAGTTTGCTCAAGAGAAGAATGCTTTCCTGTACATTTCCAAGGTCAGAATACCTACAGCTACCCCCGCCCCCTTTAAGGCCTTTTACATGAATAATATCTGTTCTTTTTTCTTAATGCTGGTGGGGGCAAAAAATAGGGTAAGTATTGAGAACAGTAAGTGCAACGTAACAATCCCAGTAAACATCCACCTATGAATCCTAGTAAACATTCACCTATGAGTAATTGTTTGATCCAGATGAAATTGGGTAACCACAAAATGAGCCAATCCAACAAGTCTAAACCTCCATAATCTTGTTGGTATCTTTAAGGTAATCAACTCCTTTGAAATAGAATTATCGATAGCAAGATTGTGGAACCAACCTAGATGCCCTTCAATAGATGAATGGATAAAAAAAATGTGGCATTTATACACAATGGAGTATTACTCTGCATTAAGAAACGACAAAATCATAGAATTTGGAGGGAAATGGATGGCATTAGAGCAGATTATGCTAAGTGAAGCTAGCCAATCCTTAAAAAATAAATGCCAAATGACTTCTTTGATATAAGGAGAGTATCTAAGGACAGGGTAGGGACGAAGAGCAGGAGAAGAAGATTAACATTAAATAGGGATGAGAGGGGGGAGGGAAAGGGAGAGAGAAGGGAAATTGCAGGGAAAGGGAAGGTGATCCTCAGTGTTATATAAAATTACATACAAGAGGAAGTGAGGGGTAAGGGAAGAAGAATACAAGTGGAATAAATGTTTTACAGTAGAGGTGGTCGAGAGAGAAGAGGGGAGGGGAGGGAAGGGGAGGGGGGATAGTAGAGGATAGGATAGAGAGCAGAATTCATCAGACACTAGAATGGCAATGTGTAAATCAATGGAAATGTAACTGATATAACCGATGTGATTCAGCAATCTGTATACGGGGTAAAAAAGGAAGTTCATAACCCTTCTGAATCAAATTGTGAAACATGATATATCAAGTAAGATGTAATGTTTTGAACGACCAACAATAAAAAAAATAAAAAAATAAAAAAAATAAAGACAGGATAATATCTTCAAAAAAAAAGAAATAGAATTATCATTATCACTTAAATTGAAGCAATACATATTATTAAGTCCTGACATCCTTTATGATGTAACAATAACAGTTAATCAATTGCAGCCCGATTGTCGAGAATGGCTTGATATAGTTTTTATTCTTCATTAAGTATTTTTTTTTGCTGTTATTTAAATTTTTTTGAGTTATACAGGACAATAGAATGTATTTATGCACTTTGATATATCATACATGTATATAATTCTCATTTTTCTGAGTGTACATGTTGCAGAATCATATTTGTCACATAGTCACACATATACATACAGTAATAATATCTGTTTCATTCTACTGTCTTTCCTATCCCCACATTCCCTCTACTTCCCTCCCATCACTTTTCTCCACTTTATCTAATGTAATGCTATTCTTTCCTAGTGCCCCCTGCCTTATTGAAAAATTGTATCTGTATATTGCAGAGAACATTCATCCTTTGGTTTTATGGGATTAGCTTATTTTGCTTAACATGATAATCTTCAACTCCATCCATTTATTGGTGAATACCATAATTTCACTCTTCTTTAAAGTTGAGTAATATTCCACTGAGTATATATACCACGTTTTCTTTATCCATTTATCTACTGAGGCACACCTAGGTTGGTTCCATAGTATAGCTATTGTGAATTGAGCTGCTATAAACATTGATGTGGCTCCATCACTGTAGTATGCTGATTTTAAGATCTTGTTCTTTGGGTATAAACCAAGGAGTAGGATAGTTGGGTCAAATGGTGGTTGCATGCCCAGTTTTCTGAGGAATCTCCATACTGCTTTCCATAGTGGTTGCACCAATTTGCAGTTCCACCAGTAATGTAAGAGTGCACTTTTTCTCCACATCCTCACCAATATTTATTGTTGCCTTTATTCTTGATGATTGCCATTCTGATAGGAGTGAGATGAAATCTTAGAATAGTTTTTATTTGTGGCTGGGGATGTGGCTCAAGCGGTAGTGCGCTCGCCTGGCATGCGTGCGGGTTCGATCCTCAGCACCACATACAAAGATGTTGTGTCCGCCAAAAACTAGAAAATAAATATTAAAAAATTTTCTCTCTCTCTCTCTCTCTCTCTCTCTCTCTCTCTCTCAAAAAAAAAAAAGAATAGTTTTGATTTGCATTTCTCTATTTTCTAGAGATGTTGAACACTTTTTTTTTTAAATATTTGTTGATCAATTTTATTTCTCAGTTCTCAGCCCATTTATTGATTGGGTTGTTTGTTTTTTTGGTGTAAGTTTTTTGAGTTCTTTATATAAAGAATTCATTAAGCATATTAATGGACATAGAAGTATGATTAATATATGTATTTTTTTACCATAGTACAGGCCAGTTTCATAGTGGTTTTATAAGCCCTGACAATTAGTCCATGGATACTCACAAAGGATAATGTCAAAGCATCAAATTTTGCATTAGAGAGAAGGTTTACTGAATCTTCACAGTTTTTATCACAGGGAATAGACCTTTTAAGAATACATTCTGCAAGATGGTGGCCTATTAAATTGTTTGGGGATGGTAAGAACACAGTCTGCTAAGACAACTATGGGTACTGTGCAACATTCTAGCAGGTATATAATTAAAAATGTATGTTCCACAAGAAAAGAACCATCTTGGTGGTAAAGGAACATGACCATTTTCATACATAATGGGCTCCAACTTGGTACAATTAAATGAGAGTTGTCCCAAAGAAACACATTTATGCATAGAGCCTTGAATTTCAGCATAAGTGTTGGTTGCATTTATAGCCATAGTGAGGGTAAGTAACATCATAGCATTAGAAGGCTTAACATTTTGAGGATTTCCCCAATTTTAAGGATCTTTATGGTATATTGGTTTTTGGATACTCCATTGGAGAACATTGTCATACTCAAAATTTCATGTGCAGGTCGGTACACAGGAAGAATACAGGAGCCCAGTACATTTCCCATACCAATATCTTGGAGGATACAAATCTCAGATGAATTAATAATTTCAGCCAAGTGATTCAGATATTATAATGGGTTCTAGAAGTTAGGGAGTCTGGATTGTAATGGATTTCCCACGGCTTGAGTACAACAGAACAACATTATTATTAAGACCAAAGCATTTACAGAGTTTTGTGTGAGTTTAGCAATCAAAGCAGTAACTAAGTTTTCTGGAGTGCATTCTCGCCCCATTTGAGCCAGCAGCTATTGAGCTAAGGCTGTTAATGATTTTATGTCCCCCCAAGTCACTGCAAGTCTAGTATCTTGGGATCCTCTTTTGATGTACCTTTTAATGTTTCTTCTCTTTTGAGGAGACTCATCATTGTCCTTTTGTTTGGTGGGACTTTTCTTATCCAGGATCAAACAGATTTGATGATCAGGTTTTGATGCCAGCTCATGATTGTCAGGTCTCACACACTGAGATGGAATATGAACAGGAGGTGTTGGTGTAAGCATAGCAGTCTATCCCTTTTCCCATGTGATCAGAGGCATGGGGTCTTGTCATCCTGGGTAAGGTGGGACCCTATATTTTACATAAATTTTTTGGTAATGGCTATTTGGGAATAAAATGTGTATCCAAAGCAGATGGCCAATTATGAGTAATAACTTTGTATTATATATTGTTCATTATCTGTAATTAAAACAACATTTATGCATTATTAATATGAGAGAGGCTAGGTCCCTATTTTTGTTTTAAAAGGCAAGCTTTAAACGTCTGATGCACTTGTTGAACCAAAGCTTGTTCAGTAGGATTTTGAGAATTCCATGATTTAAATTTACATTGATTACATAATTGTGCAAAAGCACGAGATGTATATACAGGGACATTATCTGTCTTTAAATGAATAGGCTTGCCCATAGTGGCAAAGCAAAGCAATGAATGAGAAATGCAAGCAGATACCTTTTCAGATCTGTGGGCACTAGCACAAATGAACCCAGTATGGATATCAGTGGAAATGTGAAGAAAGGTACAAGGATGAAAAGGAGAGAAATGGATAACATCCATTTGCCAAAGTGTATTAGGATTTATAGATTTACAAATTTTCCACATAGGGGCCCACAAGGGTGCACAGTGAGAACAGTGGTTGGCTCTAGCACAAGCCTGTTGAGAAAGATAGAAACATTTTCATTAGTGATTGAGCATTTTCACGAAAGAATCCATGGGATTCCATAGAGTCTGAAAACAAAGGACAAAGGGATTTCACAGTTCATCTGCATGTGTGTTACCCTTCGTCAGAGGTCCAGGAATCTTGGTATGGCTGCATATATGAGCAAGGAAGATGGGAGAGTATGACATTGTAAAAGAGTTGGAAGGGCTAAAAAAAGAGATACTAAGTTGGAATCCAAATGAGGGGATAACAAAGACATGGAAATATGAGGCACGAGCTTAGCTAAATATTGAGAATCTGTGATAATATTTAAAGTGGTAAATAACAATCTTACTGCTGAGATAATGACAGCTAATTTGGCTTGCTGTGGAATGATTTGAGGTTTAGTCCATTTATCATTTATTAAAAGTGAGGTATAAAACATGAGTGTCCATGCCTGTTAATGATAAAATTTTAGTATAACCATCAGAAATTAATTTACCGTACATATCAGCAAAAGGCAAAATATTACAGCCTGAAAAAAGACAATGATATGTATAAAGTTCCTGGTTAAAATAGTAAGTACTGCTGTAAAGCATAAGGTGTTTTAACAAAAATTATTAATGACAATGACACATTAGATACAGGACGTTGATTCACCATGACTGTTGATAACTTTTATCAATTCTTTTTAAAACCCATTTTAAAGGAGTCAAAGAAAGGAGGCAGCGTCCTGTTTGTTTAACAACTGGAAAAAAGAGAGATCAGTTTGCCATCAGCTGTAATTTTTAATTAATTTATTTAACAAACCATACTTATTTTTTTATTGGTTATTCAAAACATTACAAAACTCTTGACATATCATGTTTCATACATTCGTTTCAAGTGGGTTATGAACTCCCATTTTTACCCCAAATACAGATTGCAGAATCACATCGATTACACATCCACATTTTTACATAATGCCCTATTAGTAACTGTTGTATTCTGCTACCTTTTCTATCCTCTACTATCCCCCATGCCCTCCCCTCCCATCTGCTTTCTCTACCCGATCTGTTGTAATTTAATTCTTTCCCTTGTTTTTTTTCCCTTCCCCCTCACAACCTCTTGTATGTAATTTTGTATAACAATGAGGGTCTCCTTCCATTCCCATGCAATTTCCCTTTTCTCTCCCTTTCCCTCCCACCTCATGTCTCTGTTTAATGTTAATCTTTTCCTCCTGCTCTTCCTCCCTGCTCTGTTCTTAGTTGCTCTCATTATATCAAAGAAGACACTTGGCATTTGTTTTTTAGGGATTGGCTAGCTTCATTTAGCATAATCTGCTCTAATACCATCCATTTCCCTGCAAATTCCATGATTTTGTCATTTTCTGGTGCTGCGTAGTACTCCATTGTATATAAATGCCACATTTTTTTATCCATTCATCTATTGAAGGGCATCTGGGTTGGTTCCACAGTCTAGCTATTGTGAATTGTGCTGCTATGAACATCGATGTGGCAGTATCCCTGTAATAACGCTCTTTTAAGGTCTTCAGGGAATAGTCCGAGAAGGGCAATAGCTGGGTCAAATGGTGGTTCCATTCCCAGCTTTCCCAGGAGTCTCCATACTGCTTTCCAAATTGGCCGCACCAATTTGCAGTCCCACCAGCAATGTACAAGAGTACCCTTTTCCCCACATCCTCACCAGCACTTATTGTTGTTTGACTTCATAATGGCTGCCAATCTTACTGGAGTGAGATGGTATTTTAGGGTGGTTTTGATTTGCATTTCTCTGACTGCTAGAGATGGTGAGCATTTTTTTCATGTACTTGTTGATTGATTGTATGTCCTCCTCTGAGAAGTGTCTGTTCAGGTCCTTGGCCCATTTGTTGATTGGGTTATTTGTTATCTTATTGTTTAATTTTTTGAGTTCTTTGTATACTCTGGATATTAGGGCTCTATCTGAAGTGTGAGGAGTAAAAATTTGTTCCCAGGATGTAGGCTCCCTATTTACCTCTCTTATTGTTTCTCTTGCTGAGAAAAAACTTTTTAGTTTAAGTAAGTCCCATTTGTTGATTCTAGTTATTAACTCTTGTGCTATGGGTGTCCTATTAAGGAATTTGGAGCCCAAAACCACAATATGTAGCTCGGAGCCAACTTTTTCTTCTATCAGGCACAGAGTCTCTGATTTGATATCAAGCTCTTTGATTCATTTTGAGTTAACTTTTGTGCATGATGAGAGAAAGGGATTCAGTTTCATTTTGTTGTATATGGATTTCCAGTTTTCCCAGCACCATTTGTTGAAGATGCTGTTCTTCCTCCATTGCATGCTTTTAGCCCCTTCATCAAATATAAGAAAGTTGTAATTTTGTGGATTGGTCTCTGTGTCCTCTATTCTGTAGCATTGGTCCACTCGCCTGTTTTGGTACCAGTACCATGCTGTTTTTGTTACTATTGCTCTGTAGTACAGTTTGAAATCTGGTATCGCTATACCTCCTGATTCACACTTCCTGCTTAGAATTGCTTTTGCTATTCTGAGTCTTTTGTTTTTCCATATGAATTTCATGATTGCTTTATCTATTTCTACAAGAAATGCCGTTGGGATTTCGATTGGCATTGCATTAAACCTATAGAGAACTTTTGGTAATATCGCCATTTTGATGATGTTAGTTCTTCCTATCCATGAATAGGGTATATTTTTCCATCTTCTAAGGTCTTCTTCTATTTTTCTCTTTAGGGTTCTGTAGTTTTCATTGTATAAATGTTTCACCTCTTTTGTTAGGTTGATTCCCAAGTATTTTATTTATTTTTATTTTTTTTGAGGATATTGTGAATGGGATGGTTGTCCTTATTTCCATTTCAGAAGATTTGTCGCTGATATACAGGAATGCCTTTGATTTATGCGTGTTGATTTTATATCCTGCCACTTTGCTGAATTCATTTATTAGCTCTAGTAGGGTTGATCACTTCAGCCTGTGACAGTTGAGTGGCTGTGGGCCTGTGAGGAGGTTTGTGTGAGGCTTCTGTGTGTTAGAGCCCTGGAACTTCTCAGATATCGATCTCCCCCATGTCTAAGGCTTTCTCGTAGGTACAGCAGTGAAGAAACCCTGTCAGATGTCCTTATCCATTTGTAGTAGAGACTGTAGGGAGCAGGAAGCCAGAAATACAAGGCAAATGGGCACTGTGTCAGGCAGTCACTGTTGATGGGGTGAGAGGTGGTGAAGGGTGCAGAGGTGTCCCTCTCTCCTCCTGTCTGGGTGCCTGAGCAGCTGTCTCAGCCCATGAGTGGGTCTGAGTCTGTTACCTTTCCCACCTTTATATGGTGGAGTCCTTGGTTTTGCCTCAGTATCTGGTGCTGTGTGAGTCAGCCCTGAGGTCTGGAATGCTGTGATTTTTTTCCTGGGAGCCCCCCTTCACCCCTTGCTG
This sequence comes from Urocitellus parryii, assembly GCF_045843805.1. Taxonomy (NCBI): domain Eukaryota; kingdom Metazoa; phylum Chordata; class Mammalia; order Rodentia; family Sciuridae; genus Urocitellus; species Urocitellus parryii. Next base: position 160,566,518 of record NC_135531.1, on the reverse strand, counting down.
TGTTGTCTAGAAGTAGTGAGAGCAGGAATCCTTGACTTGTTTTTCTGTCACGGAGACAGGGTTTTGCTCTTCAGTGTAGCCTCAGGTTTTATAGATCCCTGTGGCTTTTTAGGGTTTTTCATTCTTTTCCTGGTATGTGCATGTTGATGTCATGAAGATGGGTTTGATTTTTGTCAGCTGCTTTTTCTAGGTATCAAACCTTCTCCAGAATCATGTTGTGCCGGTGTTTTCCACATTTCTTTGGTTTGCCATTTCACTCTGTTGGTGGTGTCCGATGAAAGTTAAAATTTTCACTCTTTAGTGTTGATTCGCTTTTAAATTGCACATGTGGATGAGGTGCAGTGAGCTAGTTGCACATCTGTTCCAGTGTGTCATGATAAGATTAGGGCTTTAGCCCTTCTGACCCTTACATTTATCATTTCTGGGTGTCTGTGGACTACTCCGCATGCTTTATTATGAAATGCACAGTGACATGTTGTGCACTACATGCTCTGGACACTCTACTGTTCTGGTGACTACTCTTGTACTTTCTGTGAACTGAACTTGTAGCTTCTCTGAGTGAGTTTGTACACACAGATGTCTCTCTGTGCCTGGATTGTTCCACTCAGTGTGGTGTCCAAAGTTTCACTCTCATTGCTGCAAACCATAGGACTGAAAGCCATTTGGTGAAATCAAGTTCATCTATTCTTTCATCAGTCACATAGATGGAAAAAAAAAAACCGTTCCCAAATCCATTATTGTGAGATTGTGCTCTAGTGTTTTGAGATTGTGCTCTGCATTGTCTTCTAAGAATGGGTGAGGTTCACCTCTTGAGGGCTTTGGTCCATGTGGATTTCATGCAGGCATGTGCCGTGAGGGGAGGGTCTGACTTCACGCGTTGACATGAACACACAGTTTCCCGGCCATTCATTTTCTTGAAGGTCCTGTTTGCTGTGCAACATTTTTTTTCTTCTTTTTTTCATGGGTCAGCAGTGTCCTGGTCCCCCATTTTCCCCTATTATTGTATATGTCTGCATTTAAACCAGTGCTACTCTGTCTTTGTTAGTATAGTTGGAGGAGGTTTTGAAAGCTGGAAATGTGGTGCTCTGCAGTTTATTTTTTTTTTTTACTTCTGTTGTTAATTTTCTTGTATTTCCATGTGAACATTAGAATGATACTTCTTAGTTTTATGTAAAACACTTCATTGTTATTTAGAAAGTGATTGAACTGACTTCATGGTTACTTTTTGTGTAGATTACAATTCCTTTTGCTTGCAAATACCAGATATCTTTACATGTATCATTTTCCTTAAGTAGTTTGTAGTTTTAGTTGTATCAGATTTTGTGGATAATTTCTAAACCTTTTTTGTTGTTGTTGTTGTTAACATGGTTTTCTGCTCCTGCTGCATGTCCTGAGTCTTTTCCATTTCAGCTGTGCATTTATTCATATCACTATGCACCCACACCCTCTAATGTCCCATCTATTTCAGGCTACTTTTTGATACATTGTCATCTTTTAAATGCATTTGAATTTCTCATTCTTTTGAATTTCTCATTCTTTATTATTGCTTACTCTTCTTATATAAAAATCTTTTTTTTCTATTTCTCTAGAAAAAAACATTTTGAAACTGTTTTAGTTTTGTATATCACACTAGAATGTTTAATAAATTAACATGTGTCCAAGGAATAAGGAAAATAATGCATTTTTTCAGTTTAATACCATTTTGTGTTGATTCATCTTTTAAATTGTGTGTGAATATTTCCTCTTCTCAACAGTGCATTCTGTCATTAGTCAATTTTTTATATGAATTTCAAACCACTGAAAGCTTTCTTTTCTCTTGGTCCCTCTTATGGCTCATTTCTCTGCTAACTATAAAGAAAGGAACAAAGAAGGCTTGTAGAGAGCCACTCTAAACACACACACACTCACCTTTAAATCCTGATGCACCACGAGGATCCGAAAGATCACCTGTAGTCTGGTGTAATAGTTACATGACTGGTGACTCACTCTTTTCCCTCGTTCAGATAATAACGTGTGGCACTGGGAGTGGCCCTAGGAATCGGGTGCACCCAGAGGGTGCACTGTTCCCTTGTAATCCTACTTCTTGCCTCATTTGAATGGCTTCTTCCCATTAAAAGGGTTTAGCACCTGCTTCTCTCTCTTTCCATGGACCTCTAAGGTCAGAGGAGCCATGACAGGACCTAAAGGTAAAGGTATTTCTGTCTCTGATTATTTTGTGCAGCCCAGTTCACTGGACTGGGTGTTTTAGTCATGGAATACAACGGAGACTTACCCATATAATGCAGAGGCAAGAAAGAAGTGGTGCTCCTCCTAGCACCATGTTTATTTATCTCCCAAGTTACATAGCTTGTTGTTACCATGACTACATTATGATTTAGTCTTCCTTTAATCCCAAGTGCTAACTAACTGACATAAGGTCCAGATTAATATAAACACAGAACCACTTTTCTCTAAGGACATCACCATATAAATTAGATAGTGAGCCTGTATAGTTATCTTAATAGCTTCAAAGAGAAATTGCTGGACATTCCAAGCACAGGAAACAGAGCACCTGTAACCACCCCCCTCACCAGAAGAATGCTTCCCTGTACATTTCCACGGTCAGAATACCTACAGGTAACTCTATGCTAGCTGTGTCCAATAGTATTATTTAAAGTTCTTTATTTATACTCAGGTGTCACTTAAACATTCTGGTAGTTTATATTTAGGCTGCCTCACCATTGCACATACACCACAGTGTATTCACACGGTCCTAGAAGGAATGGCTGTTACATACTAGGCTGTCTCATGTAAGTGCTTCCTACGGTCCAGCCCCACACAGCATTTCACTTAACAAGCTACCAAAATTCATCATGCATTAGGTTTGTTTGCACCTCCATCACTACAAACACTGCAATAATCCCTTTTCTATTGATAACCATTTTTATGTAGCCCATTATTATCCAAAAATATCATTGACCAAAACGTCATGTGGCACATGACTGTATATGATGTAAGACAACAATCTGCTATCTAGAACATATTGACAGGTGTTACACATTTCTTATTCTTATTGGGCTTGGACAAGTACCTTCCATTGATGACTAGGAGTTTGGTTTGTGAAATGTCAGAAAAGTATTTGGCACTTTTCCCATTATATTTTGATATTAATTTGAAGATATTACAAGTTGTTTATTGATGATTGTTCTTGTAATTACTAGGTTACATTTGATCTGGAATAAAGCACCAATATATTCTAATTGGTTGTCTTGGTTGTAATCACACAGGTTGAGCTCAATCCCCTGTTGCCATGTTGTGACCACCTCAATGAAATGTTGCCTATCATGAAAGCTCTTAGACTTTGTTTTCAGAGGGTTCTTTTTCTTTTTTTTAATGGATTGGCAATCATTGATCGTGGAGGTTCTACATTGTATGAGTGGGACAAAATAATACAATTTCCAGAGTAAAGCAATCATTCAGCACTTTCTATGTTGCTTACCTACACTGTCAAGCACTGTGACTCTGTGTAAATGCTTAGTTTGGTGAGATCCTGTCCAAATCTTTACCTCCTTCTATCAGCTAAAGTACAACTTTGTCGGTAGGCGTTTCTCAGGATAGGTACTGACAGGAGATCTAATCTTAGGTCTCTTCTGCACATGATATAGTAAGGCTTCATTATTCCATGTATTAGACATTCACCCTAAAAAGATCTTAGGGATGACTCAGTAGCATGCCTGAACTAAAATTGAGAAGGAATTTTTTTTTTTTTCCCTCTGCTGATGCTTTCCTGATAGTTCAGTTCTTACATTGGAATGCCTGATTGGGGAATTGAGTGCAGACAGAGTACAAGTTTAACAACCAAATCATAGACTGAATATTTGGAGATCACAACTGTGAGAGCATCTCACATATTAAGAATAGAGCCCTCATTCTGACTTTCTGTCCTGGCCTGCACTACATTTTTGTGGGGTATTTTAGAATTCAGTGGTCTTCGAGGATGTGGCTGTGAAGTTCACCCAAGAGGAGTGGGCTTTGCTGGAACCTTCCCAGAAGAGTCTCCACAGAGATGTGATGCAGGAAGTCCTTAGAAACCTGGCTTCTATAGGTAAGGACGATGTTTCATTACATAATCAAGGATAGAGCACCTGGGAGGATTTTTTTTTCCTTCATGAATTTGGAATGTGGGAAAGGGAGTACTTAGGGGAATAAATTGGGCCTAATGTCATTGCCCTCTTCAGCATAAATACCATAATCCTTTTTTCCCTCTTTTTAAATCTTTTTAAATGGGTGCAGTATAGTTGTCCAAATTGTAAATCCCATAATGCATTCTGAAATCATGATGATTCTAATGACTTTTCTGGGACTACATTTCAGGAGACACATGGGAGGACCAGAACATGGAATATCAGAATACAAATACTGAGAGAGACGTAAGGTAATTTGTACTCATATGAGGAAACCAAGTGCTTTGAGGGAATTCTAGCCCATCCTATAATTCTACAAGTAAGCAAGAAAAACAAGCATGAGATGAATTATTCTTTTTACACCAAAATGAACTTTAATGTAAGGTAATTGTTTACTGTTTTAAAAAATTATTGACTTGTTGACAATGTGAAAAAACTTCATTTATTTATTTATTTTTTTTTTATTTTTATTTTTTTTTAATATTTATTTTTTAGTTCTTGGCGGACACAACATCTGTTTATTTTATTTGTATGTGGTGCTGAGGATCGAACCCAGCGCCCCGTGCATGCCAGGCGAGCGCGCTACTGCTTGAGCCACATCCCCAGCCCAAAAAAAAACTTCATTTATGATAGCACTGCTTTAGTAGCAGTTGTGGTGAAGCAGTCTTATAAAGTAATTGTTACATTGACTTTCAAAGAGCATACAGTATAGACATAACAGAAAACCCATACTTTCCCTGATATTGATAATATAATACAATAAATGTAAAAGTATTAATGATCCAACCATAAATTGTGCTTATATATTTTTTTTACAGAAGTCATATGGTAGGCTCTGGAAAACTTTGAAAAGGTACTCTGTGTAAAAACCTTCAGTGAGATTCCAAATCTTAGTCTTAAAGGAACATTTCTGCTAGTCAGTTCATGTGAAAGCAATATGTGTGGACAGATCTTCACATGTCACGTTTTCCTTAATAGGCCCATCTTATCTCACTCTGCAAACAAACCATATGAAAATGAGGAGTGTGGAAGAAAGCTATATGAATGTAAAGAGAAGAGAAAATCCTCCATTTCTCTCACAAGTGTTCTATGCCACGTGTCAGAGCACACCGTAAATAGACCTAATGGAGGTCTGACATTTGGAAGAGAGTTCAGTTGTTCCAAGTGTTTTCAAAAATATCAACCATCTCATACTGGAGAGCAGCCACCTGGATGTAAGCAATGTGGAGGCACCATTACTATTTCAAATAACCTTCAAATGCATGTACAAACTCCTCCTGGAGAGATCACTTACAGATGTAAACAATGTGGGAAAGCCTTCACTCATTCATATTCTCTTCAAATACATAAACAAACTCATACAAGAGATAAGCACTATGAATGTAAAGAATGTGGTAAAGCCTTCAGTAAATTCTCCTACTTTCGAATACATAAACGAACTCACACTGGAGAGAAGCCCTATGAATGTAAACAGTGTGGTAAAGTCTGCACATGTTCCTCTGAACTTCAAGTACATGAACGAATTCATACAGGAGAGAAGCCGTATGAATGTAAGCAGTGTGGTAAAGCCTTCACTCGGGCTTTTCACTTTTACTCACATGAAAGAACTCATACTGGAGAGAAGCCCTATGAATGTGAACACTGTGCAAAAGCCTTTTGTACGTCCTCTTCTCTTCATATACATATACGGATTCATACAAGAGAGAAGCCCTATGAATGTAAGCAGTGTGGGAAAGCCTTTCTTTCTTACAGTACACTTTGGAAGCATGAACAGATTCACACTGGGAAGAAGCCCCATGAATGTAAAGAATGTGGTAAAGTCTTCACTTCTTCTTATGAACTTCAAGTACATATAAGAACTCATACAGGAGAGAAGCCATATAAATGTAAGCAGTGTGGCAAAGCCTTCATTCGGTCATCCTGCCTTCATTCACATGAAAAAACTCATACTGGAGAGAAGCCCTATAAATGTAAACAATGTGCAAAAGCCTTCTCTACATCCTCTAAACTTCAGTTACATGAAAGAATTCATACTGGAGAGAGGCCCTATGAATGTGAACAATGTACAAAAGCCTTCATTTGTTCTTCTTCCCTTCGGATACATAAACGAACTCATACCGGAGAGAAGCCCTATGAATGTAAGCAGTGCGGCAAAGCCTTTAGCTCACCTGGTACCCTTCGCATACATAAAAGAACACACACTGGAGAGAAGCCCTATGAATGTAAACAATGTGGGAAAGCCTTCACTCGGTTATCTTACTGTCACTCACATGAACGAATTCATACTGGAGAGAAGCCCCATGAATGTAAAGAATGTGGTAAAGTCTTCACTTTTTCCTATGAACTTCAAGTACATAAAAGAACTCATACAGGAGAGAAGCCATATAAATGTAAGCAGTGTGGCAAAGCCTTCATTCGGTCATCTTGCCTTCATTCACATGAAAAAACTCATACTGGAGAGAAGCCCTATGAATGTAAACAATGTGCAAAATCCTTCACTACACCCTCTAAACTTCAAATGCATGAAAGAACTCATACTGGAGAGAGGCCCTATGAATGTGAACAATGTACAAAAGCCTTCACTTGTTCTTCTTCCCTTCGGACACATAAACGAACTCATACCGGAGAGAAGCCCTATGAATGTAAGCAGTGCGGCAAAGCCTTTAGCTCATCTGGTACCCTTCGAATACATGAAAGAACTCATACTGGAGAGAAGCCCTATGAATGTAAACAATGTGGGAAAGCCTTCGCTCGGTTATTTAACTGTCACTCACATGAACGAACTCATACTGGAGAGAGGCCCTATGGATGTAAACAGTGTGGTAAAGCCTTTTCTTCATCTAGTAAACTTCACAAGCATGAGCAAATTCACACTGGGAAGAAACTCTATGAATGTAAACAATGTAGTGAAGTCTTCACTTGTTCCTCTGAACATCAAGTACATAAACAAACTCATATGGCAGAATGTAAACAGTGTGGAAAAGCCTTCACTACATCCTCCAAACTTCAAATACATGAAAGAACTCATACTGGAGAGAAGCCCTTTGAGTGTAAACAATGTACGAAAGCCTTCACTTCTTCCTCTTCTCTTCAACAACATAAACGAATTCATACCGGAGAGAGGCCCTATGAATGTAAGCAGTGTGGTAAAGCCTTTACCCAGTCCTCCATCCTTCACTCACACAAGAGAACTCATACCGGAGAGAAGCCCTATGGATGTAAACAATGTGGGAAAGCCTTCTCTCAGTCCTCTACCCTTCACGCCCATGTACAAACTCATACTGGAGAGAAGCCCTATGAATGCAAAGAATGTGGCAAATCCTTCACTGCCTTCTCTTCCCTTCGAAAACATAAACAAATTCATATAGGAAGGAAGCCTTATGAATGTAAGCAATGTGGGAAAGCCTTTAGTTCAACTAGTACACTTCAAGCTCATGAAAGAAATCATACTGGGGAGAAGCCCTATGAATGCAAAGAATGTGGAAAAGCCTTCACTGCCTTATGTTACCTTCGAAAACATAAACAAATTCACACTGCAAATAAGTCCTATAAATGTAAGCAATGTGGCAAAGCCTTTATTTCATCTACTAAACTTCACAGACATGAAAGAACTCATACTAGGGAGAAGCCCTTTGAATGCAAAGAATGTGGAAAAGCCTTCTCTGCATTTTCTTACCTTCAAAAACATAAACAAACTCATACTGGAGAGAAACCCTATGAATGTAAGGAATGTGGCAAAGCCTTTAGTTTATCTAGTACCCTTCACAGGCATGAAAGAACTCATACTGGGGAGAAGCCCTATGAATGTAAACAGTGTGGCAAAGCCTTCAGCGCATCTGGTACCCTTCGCATACATGAAAGAACTCATACTGGGGAGAAGCCCTATGAGTGCCAAGAATGTGGAAAAGCCTTCACTGCCTTCTCTTACCTTCAAACACATAAACGCTCTCATACTGGAGAGAAGCCCTATGGATGTACAAAATGTGATAAAGTCTTCACTAGTTTGTTTAACCTTCAAATACATGAACGCTCTCATACTGGAGAGAAGCCCTATAACTGTAAGCAATGTGGCAAAGCCTTTAGCTCATCTGGTACCCTTCGCACACATGAAAGAACTCATACTGGGGAGAAGCCCTATGAGTGCAAAGAATGTGGAAAAGCCTTCACTGCCTTCTCTTACCTTCATAAACATAAGCAAACTCATACTGGAGAGAAACCCTATGGATGTACAAAATGTGGTAAAGCCTTCACTAGGTTGTTTAACCTTCAAATACATAAACGATCTCATACTGGAGAGAAGCCATATGAGTGTACACAATGTGGTAAAGCCTTTACTACTTTGTCTAGCCTTCAAATACATAAACGATCTCATACTGGAGAGAAGCCTTATAAATGTAAGAAGTGTGGCAAAGCCTTCACTTGGTTATCTAACCTTCACTCACATGAAAGAACTCATGCTAGAGAGAAGCCCTATGAATGTAAGCAGTGTGGGAAAGCCTTCACTCAGTCCTCTATTCTTCAGGCACATGAACAAATTCATATGGGAGGGAAGCCCTATGACTCTAAGCAGTGAAACAAAGCCTTCACTAAGTACATTGAATTTTGTACACATGAATTCATGGTAGAGATAATCCGTATAAATGTAAACAATGTTGAAAAGCCTTCACTACTTTAACTACCCTTCAAATACTTAATCACAATCATACTGGAGAAAATCATGATCCATGTGAACACTATGGGAAAGCCTTTTGTTCATCCAGTTAACTTTGCTCACATGAACCAACTCATAGGAAAGAAGTCTTATGAATGTAAACACTGCGTGAAAGACTTTGCTTCACCCGATGAACTTCACTCCCATGAAAAAACTCATACTGGAAAGAATGTTTTCATCTGTATATAAACATTGTGGTAAAAGCTTTAGATGTTCTGTTTATCTTCATGTGCCTGAGCAGACTCACACTGGAGAGAATCTATGAATGTAAATAATGTGTTAAAACCATCATGGTGGGGTTGTGGCTCGGTGGTAGAGCATTTGCCTGGCGTGTGTGAGGCACTGGGTTTGAGTCTCCTCACCACCTATAAATAAATGAATAAAATGAAGGTTCATCAACATCTAAGAAACTTTTAAAAATAAAAGAAAAATCTTCATGTTTTTCCCCCTTTTCCTTCAAATACATGAACAATCTCAATGGAGAAAGGCCCCATGAGAATAAATGGTGTTGTAAAGCCTTCAGTGGTTTGAATTATCTTCGAATACATGACAAAACTCATGCTAGGGAAAAACCTTGTGAATGTAGACAATGTGGGAAAGCCTTCACTTATTACAGTGGGCTTTAGACATAAAAATATACTGGAGAAGAGCTCTTTGAATGTAATGATGTGGTAAAGCATTTACTAGTTGTGTATATCTTCATGTACATGAATGAACTTATTGGAGAGATACCTCCAATAAGTACTTTTACCTCATGTAAACAATGTGGTACAACTCTTGCTCATTCTAATTCAGTTTGAAAACTCATACCAGAGAGAGACTGTATGAAAACAGTCTGGAAGAACAAATCAGGATTGTCACTCTCTTTCAAGGGTATAAACACACTCATGCTGTAGAGAAAACATGTAAATGGAAGCAATGTAAAAAATGTTTCCTTATTCTTTTTGTTTTCTATATATATATGTTTGTTTTAGTTGTAGTTGGACACAATGTCTTTGTTATTTACTTATTTTTATGTGGTGCTAAGTTAGAACCCAGGGCTTCACATGTTCTAGCTGAGTACTCTACTGTTGAGCCATAACTCCTGCCCTCCTTTATTATCAGCTTCAAATTATAAACTGATTCATACTGGATAGAAGCCTAATGAGAGTCAACAATGTGAAAAAGCCTTCAATTAATCTTGCTATTTTCAAATATAAGAACGAACATTGTATATAAAAAGCAAATCCTTTATTTGTTGCAGTGACATTCAAAAAACATGAAATAACTTGTATTGGAACAAAGCTATATTAATGTAAACAATCAGAACAAACATATATTAATGTAAACACCTTTGGTGCAGTTCGTCTAATAATCGTTAAAGAAATGGTAATGTAGCAGTGCTATTTGAATGCAAAAATTCTGGTAAACAATCAATTTTCCTCGTCATCTTCAAGTGGAGGATTCACACTACAAAAACTCTGAACATTAACAAAGTGGTAAATCATTTTTTCCTGTTGCTTTTAAAACCATTTTACTCATAGTGGAAGTGAAACCCTCTAAATGTGTGATATTTACTTCTTATACATGGAAGGTAGTGGAGCAAAGGAATGTGTGAAAATGTCCAATTTTATGGTTCCTTTGAAGAACATAAAACTGTTGCACAGGTTGAGAAACTCTGAACCAGAAATCTGATAGAGCCTTCACACTTTCCAGTTTGATTTATGTTTCAGATTTCCATTTCACTCACAAAAATACCAGAGAAAGTTCAACCTAATAGAGGGAAGATTTATTTTGGCTCATGGTCATATAGCATTCAGCCTATCATTGACTGAACACCTTGCTTTAGGCCTGAGGTGCGACAGAACATAATATGTGATGGCGTAGTAGAGAAGGACTTCTTACCTCATGGCAGCTGGGAAGGAGAGAGAGAGAGAACGAATTAAGTACATCACTAGTTGCCTGACAAGTTTTTATTGTGCAGACTGTAGTTGTGGCCTTTCTATTTTCAGTGCTTCTGCTTCACTTGATAGTGTAGTGTGCACTTGTGATAGGGTTCACATCATTTGCGCCTAATGTTCCAGGTACTGATTTTGAAAGGAAGATGAAGCAATGGTGCTAGCTTCTGATAAAGCATGGGAGAGGCTCTTCTGAGGGCAAAATCCCTAGTCAGTGTGTGGTATTTTTTTTTTAGCAAACTGTTTAACAGCATTCCAAAGGTCTTATGAGAAGGATTGATGGCCTTAGACAAAAATCACTTTGCATTTTGTACAAAGCTTAATAGCAATGAATCACATTTCCTGAAGATTGAGATGATGACTTCCATTGTAGGTTATTGGGCAGCCAAACTCTTTCACCTAACCACACAAAACATGAGCACTACTGGGGATAAGGGGAATATATTACTTGTTCAATCTGAAAGTTTGCATGAATACCCTAAAGTTTTCAGAAGCAATTTTTGTAGAGAGAAGAGTAGTTATGTGTAGTGTGCAGTTTTAAATACTTAATAATAACAAATGACTTGGCTTAACAAGACCCTTGAATGCTACTTGCTATGCCAGTATCTCAACAATTATGCTGATCCCTTGGTATCAAGGTACAGGATGGTTCTTCCCCACCCCTCTTTGTTGTTTGTAAGTGTCAAGAATAAATGTGAAGTGTGGACATAGAAGAATAAAGAGCAATCCCGTGCACCACTGGCCAAACTTTCTGTGTCAAGGAGAAGGTGAAGAGATGGAAGGCAAAAGGTAAGAGGGGACAGCCATGGAAAATGGAAGGAGATGGGGGGAGAGCTAACAGACCATACCCTTCCCTGGCTCAGGGGTCAGAACAATGGACTGGAGTCTTGGGTTTGGTCTTATGTGTCAGCATTAGATGTCTCTGTTCTTATTTTCAATGAATCCAATTTCCTAGGGATAAGTGAGAACAATATTGGGATGGGTATTGGAGCAAAGTTATTGACATTCTCAAATCTGGATGGTAGGTGGAGTGAAGATATGAATATTATTAATACATTTGACCTGGTGTTTCAGTTTCCTTTTGTGGCCTCTGAGCCCAGGGTCATGGGGAACAGTGTCCCAGAAGGAAGGACCCACATGCAAATCCTGAATGCCACCTCCTTGTTCCATGGAATCTGCATCATATACTAACTTCATTCTGGTATATTCAGAGGCAAATTTTTAATCAGGAATTACATTAGTGGGTGAATAATTACAAATTAATTTTGACTAAATATGCTTTATGATCAGATGATTCATTCAGTTTCATGTTAACCTTCATGAGGTGTCCCCCCCCCCACCGTGGAAGAGTTTAGGGGAGCTTTTATAACTATGGAACAAAAAATTATGCATCAGTAGGTTTATTAAATTCTTCCTTGGGGTCTTTATGTAGGCAAGCAAGGAGAAGTGCTTTATAGATTCAGAAATTATCTTGTAGAGTTTTTAGGTTAAAGATTGCTGTAGAGCAGAGGTTGGCTAAGTTTAATGATACTTTTTTAATAGCACAAGGATGTCAGATCAGATATAAAATGTGAAAACATATTTTAAAGGCACTCATAGTTCAAAATAGTTATGGTTCTTGACATGCAATATTCTTCCCTTCTCAGTCATGAGGGTCTGCTCAATGAAGGCCTTACACTGTCAGGATCTCCAATACATATGCAGCTTTGGAGAAGTACAGCTTCACAGTGGACACTTTGGGCTAAGTACCACAGTGTGCATGCAGAGTTGAAAGTCTCCATCATAGCATTTGATAGAGAGTCTGAGAGAGGAACGTAGTCTTCAGGAAAAGGAAGTAGTTTTAAAGCCGTAAAGGAAGCAATCCCTGCATGATGTTAGTGGTACTAGCCATTGTGAGCTCGTTCTCAGCTTTACTCATTTCCATCCTCTGCATCTGACAACATTTCCCTGCAACATGAAATAGGTCTAATGTATCTAAAGTGCCAATGATCAAGAGTATATTGTGAAGAAAATGTAGTGAATGAGTGGTTAGGCATCCAAACCAACCCCCAAATACTTCATATATTAATCTCTAATGAGACTGACAATGGTTTTCATGTAAGTACACTCACCTATACTTGATGAATTATTTTATTTGATGTTTGGAGTATTTAAAATAATTATCTATTCATTCTAATTTTGTCTCCTGACCAATTTGAGTCTATGGCCATGAAGTCATGTTCAGGGGCTGGGTCTAAGAAAGGTTCATCTGTAATGTCCAAATTATTGTAACTCTTATTCTCTCTATGTATTTTCATAAGATTCAAAATATTGGGAAATCCCATATGACAGTCAACAGAGTAGTAGTAACTGTGAGGTAGCTAGAAGTCAATGTGTCATAGTGCTCCCAAGAGTTTTCTGCATCTAATGATAGTATTTACATTATCTGGAATTTTGAGTCCATCATAGTGTTCCTATAAATGTAGTTTATAAATAATAATGTACCACAATGACAAGGAGTGGATGTCCACACAGATTTGTTGCACTAGGAAACAGGTTCAGCTGCAATAAGTTGACCATTATACTTGTCATATGAAATTTGTCATAACTTACTGTCTCCAGGAATAATCATAAAACTGTTATGTGGTTGACTAGATTCACATTAGCATGCTTTCTTTTTTCTTTGCATAGGAAGAAGGCTAATTTTGGCTGGAAAACTTTGGTATATGAAATAAAGAGATTCCCAAAGGGGAATTATTATGGTTTGGATCTGTGGCATGCCCCCAAATTTTCTTTTAATGCAGGAAGATGTGGAATGATTAGATTATGAGTGATGATCTCATAGGTCTATTCTAGTTTGGATGGACTGACTGGGTTGTAAAAGGAGATAGGTAGGTGAGGAATGAGTCACTGGGAGCATGTCCCCAGGACATGCAAACAGCTCCCCTGCTTTTTGACCCACCATGACCTAAGCAGATTCCATCAGGTTGGCTCTTTCACCAAATCCTACTGTCTCACCTTGAGCACTGGAGAACAGAAAGCCAAACAGTGCATTTGCTATGAAGAGGAGGGTCATCAGAGAAGGGAGACATCCCTGATGCTTCCAAGGGAAGCCACGTGGTCAAGCAAGACCTAGACCCATCCTAGTGCAAATGACATTAGCAGACCTGAGAAGCTGCTGTAGTTTCCCCAGGAATGACTCCCATAAAAACTCAGCTGACTATTAATAATAGATAAAAACAAAAGTCAGTTTGACTGCTTTATCTTAAACACTCAGTAAAGATGGTTAAAACCTGGGCATTTTGAATAGTGATGATAATAACAATAATGATGATAATAATAATAATTATTGTTGTTGTTAACTTATTATTTAAGATATACACCTTATAATAGCCTGAGATAAGTAAAACAAGTAAAACTGGAGGCTACAAAGAAGCCTTGATGTTTTTATATTAACCAAGTTTAGCTTTTAAAGAAAGGACAGTACAATGCTCTAAAATAACAGTTCTTATTTAACCAGTTGTTTAATTTTTATGGTTACTTGCTCTAGAAAAAATAAAACTCAATAAACACAGTGTTATGGGTAAACATGTTTTAAGAAATTTTTGTCTTTTTAACACATGACTGATTGTAAAAACAAACTTATACAGACCTTAGTAAATCAATCAGATATCTAACAAAAGTACTCATGAGTAATCCCATATTAAATTTACTTATTTTATCAAAATATTAGACAAGTATATTGAACAGTGTTTTTTTTTTTTTGAAGGAAAAGTCCTAGAACCAAGGCATATTAGACATTTTATAGACGTTAATATTTTATTAGTTTTTTTGAACACATAGAAAAACTTATAAACTTAAACTTAAAGACATTTATTTTTATCTGTTTATTAAATTTAATTTGAACCATTTTAAACACATGAATTAAAGATTTTTGGATCCATTCTTTAAAATTTTTATGAGCGCTCTTATATGTTTGTATATCATAAATATGATATACGTCCATATGCACATACAGACATACAACACATAATACAAGTGTGCACACATAACACAATACTGAAGGCCTTGTAGATTTTTGCAGGTGAAATCGCCATTACAGTGTTTTTTTAAAAAAAAAAAACTCCACAGTTGATTACAAATAGAACTGTTCAGAAAAATATTAACCTAAGTCTGTAGGATCAAAATCATGAGCTCAGAAAAATACAGAATCTAAGAAAAACCAAGAGTCCTAGAAAAAAATGACTGGCCAGTAATATGTAAATACCATACAATTTACTTTTTTTCCCCCTTAGGCCTCAGATCAGTCTTCTACTGAGCTTGCAGGCTTCTTTCATTTGCATTTTAATGTAAGTTTTGACTGAGGTCTGGAAGGAGCAGGGAAAACTGTTTTTCTGGGCAGACACCTCATGTATAAGGTATTTTAACCATAAGTCATAATTTTTAGGTTTGAATGTTGAAAATTATGATACAAGTTTAAGACACAATTCACAAAATTTTATGTCTTTACATCTTGTTTTGTCAACAGATACCATACTATCATTTACTTTCCTTGTCCAAATTAATGCACTGGTACACACAATGACATTTTTTTAGGCTAACCAATTTAAAAATTGGTGAAAAAACTGAATGACTGGGAGTTACTTGCCAACTTGGAAGTAGAGTTCTTTAGTTTTCCATCCTAAGTATTTAAGTTCTCTGGCATGAATTATCTGAAATCATAAACCAAACAATTACCTAAACCCAACTTTTAACTGCAAGATTGTGCAATGCTTCAAAAACCCATTCAGATAAGTAGACAGAGGTAGCATAATCCTTACAGTGCAGGGAAGGAAGTCGGGAGTTCCCCGGAGCAAAATAGGGCTTTGGTAGCTGCTGGGAGTCCCTCAGTCCCTCCTTTTACTTACAGGATTAGCTCCTCTTTTGTAGGTGGTGGATCCTCTGTTTTTAGTTTAGAAGCATCCTAAATGGGGGCCTCGTCATCTGAGGAATCACTTTCACTCACTGAAACTGAACCTCCATCCAAGTTCCCTCTGTCTGCTGTAAAAATTCACACACTCCTACATCTGAAGATAAAAGTGCATCTTTTATCAACTTCCACAAAGAAAAAGTAGCTACAGGTAAACTGTCCAGACCCTTTTCCCTTAAATATTTTTGCAAATCTTCTTTTACATGTTCTCAATCAGGAACCATTAAATTCCCTGAGTACAAAAAACAAGGAGATGCAGTTTTAATAGCAAGCATAAAAACAGAAGCTGTTTTTCTATTAATTACAATTCCTTGCTCCTTAAGCAAAGTCATAATTGCTTGTTGCATTTGACTTCTTGAGATTTTTGATCCCATGGTACCTCTCCCTTTCACTTACCTTTGCCAATAAGGGGACTCTCTGCTGCCCACCCAGGGATGCCACCTGTCAGACCTGCTGACAATCTATAATTGCCGATACAGCAGAGATGCTTAAGAAAGACATGCACACACGCGAATTCAGTAGAAAATGAGCACCGTCTTTATTTTTTTCTCTCCTTACTTTATACAGCATTGTTAATTAAAACAAGGGAAAAGAAAAAAACATCCTTTCCTCAGCTAAATCACAAGCATGATATACATTCTCAGGAAAACTTTAAGGTTATAGTGTGCCATATTTCTTATCAATTAACTTGTGGTTAGTTATTCCCAGGCAAACACACACACACATATATAAATTTATATATATATATATAAATTTTACACTTGGCAGAACATTCTTTTCTCCAGTCTTCTTAAGACAGCAACAAGGACACAGTTCAAAGAGTTCATCCTTTCTCACAGAACTCCTTGTTTTGCTAAGCATAGCAACACTTAACTGTTTGTGTGCATGAGCTCACAGCAGATGTTATGTATGTTAAGACAACAATAAACAAGAGAGTAACATTTTCTGTGAACAATTTGCACAAAAGCAATTTAATGTCATCTACTCTTCTTTCTCCTTCTCCTTCTCTTCTTCCTCCTCCTCCTCCTCTTCTTCCTCTTCCTCCTCTTTCCCTTCTGAGTCAACTTCCCCAGGTTTACACTACAGGAATGACAGCTATCAGATTCTAGCAAGGCTGGGTAGGAAATTGATTTCTAAAAGCTCAGAGCTTGTGCTTCGGGTTAAGCATTGTGTCAATACCATTGTTTCTCCAAGCAAATAAAGATGAATATAGGTACAGACTTACTAAGACAAAATGAGGGAGATGAGGTTGTGGCTCCATGGTAGAACTTGCCTAGCATATGAGGCCCTGAATTCCATTCTGAGCACCACATAGAAAAGAATAACTAAGATAAATATTCTGTGTCCATCTACAACTATATATATATATATATATATATATATATATATATATATATAAAATATATAGAAAAACAAGGACAAGATGTCAAGGAAAATTTCCTTAAGCAGACATAATTTTTAAAATATATTTTTATGTACATCCAAATAGATGCCTTTTCCATTTTTTTAGTGATTCAGTCCACTTTCCCACCCATAGATACATACTGTATAAATGGAAATTTCCCTTCTAGACATCATTTTTTAAACCAAAGTATGTTAAAATATGCTGAAACTAGTACTTTTTGAAATCACATTTGTATAGGTCATTAGTTTTCCAAGCTCCCCCCCCCTCCTGCCTTTGGGAATTAAACTCAAGGGAACTTGGCCACTGAGCCAAATCTCCTGTCCTGTTTTTTATTATATTTAGACACAGGTTCTCACTGAGTTGCTTAGCACCATGCTTAGGCTGAGGCTGGTTTTGAACCCATGATCCTCCTGCCTCAGCCTCATGAGCCTCCAGGATTTCAAGCATGGGGCTCCACGCCCAGCTATATTTTCTTTTGTTGAACTGTGTTAAGCAATGAGGCCCATTTTGCCTGCCACACAGTAGACCAATCCCTGGAAAGTGACAAATGTAAATGAGAGAGAACTCATCCAAGCAGAGTTCAGATGTGAGGAGATAGGAGTAGCCTTAACTCTGCCTCTGAAGGATGGGGAAGTTGTGATCGTTTGTGTTTTGTATCCTGTCCTTTTATAGGAGTGTGTTTAATAAATGGCATCATTAGCATGAGGTGGGGGGAGCTTTTGAATCTCTGATGTCAAAAGTTCACCACTAGACACATATACAATCTCAAGTGAAGAACTCATTGATTTTTACTTTTAGTTTGAGATGGACAAGCTAACAGGGAGTGCCTTTCTAAAGCCGTGACCCTTTACTTCTGCCTGAAGATGTTCTGTGGTAACCAGGCAGAATAAAGCTTGGCATATCTGCCTTCATTTTGCTTCTTTGTCCTTTGTTACTATAAGTGTTGGGTCAGATACTTGCTCACTGCTTTCTCTGTTCCTTTGCATGCTAATCATTTAAAGAGTATTCACCTAAAACCTATCTATATAAGTTTTTATCAGCCCCAGATTTACCTAATCTCTCTTTCCTCTCAAGATGGGCAAAATCGGGGTATTCCATTTCAGACCCCTGGAGAGGCATCTAGAGATTTGTCA
This sequence comes from Urocitellus parryii, assembly GCF_045843805.1. Taxonomy (NCBI): domain Eukaryota; kingdom Metazoa; phylum Chordata; class Mammalia; order Rodentia; family Sciuridae; genus Urocitellus; species Urocitellus parryii. The sequence goes on along the minus strand of NC_135531.1, from coordinate 160,548,221 downwards.
TACAGCTTCCAAGAATGATGTGACGCAGGCAGATCACCCACAGTGGGACTGCTTTCCTAAGCAGGAGCTGTCCTCTCATGGGGACTGAATTGCCTCTTCCAGGATCACAGATCTTGTACACAAGCATCCTGAGCACCAAGGGGAAATTGCCCCTAAGCATTAAAAAAAAAAAAAAAAATCTAGAGGCAGTCTCCTTACAGAAGCAGGACTGAGAGGTGATCTGTGATTCCTTAACCATGGAGACCTCTCAGTCATGCCCCTGTCCTTCCTCCACACCTGAAGCTCATGTCAGCAACTGGAGGACAGAGCTGAGATGCTGGTTTCCTTTTGAATTCCCATTGTGACCATGTTTATTAGTTGTCTTTCCTGCTCAGCACAATTACATTTTCTTTTTGGTTTTGGTGGTGAGTGGCCAGATATGATTAGTTGGTATCCCCAGAATGAGGCATTTGACCTACGACACCCATGACATAAGTTCATGAAAACAACTTAGTCAACTACTGCCATTGTGACCTGTAGGTCAGAGGTATTATGTATAGCAAAGTCAATGAGATTATACACTCAGCCTAATGACTTCTGGAACAGGCAATAATAACATTGGTAAGAATAAAGATGTATTCTGTTTTCCCCCAGTTTCAACTCCATTTATAAAATCATGGTGAGTACCATGGTATTCACTGAGTACTTTGTATGCCTGGACTCAACATGGGTACTTATAAGATTGCCTTCTAGACAGATACTGATTCCTTTTATATTGTGTTGTTCCTAAAAAGAAGTTTGTAGTGTAGCAGAAATAGAATAAGAAAGAGGTCAACAGTGTTAGTAGAGTACACAGTCACCAGGAGTTTGAGAAGGGGGGCTCTGGTGGAATAGGAAAAGTAGCAAATTAGTAGCTATTTTATTAATTTGGAAAGGGGAATTTGGAGCTTTTTAGAAACTCCAACCATACACATACTCTTAACTCAGAGTTTTGTATATTGTCCTAGGGTTCAGGTTCTCTTTTTTATTAGGGGAGCAGTCCAGATGAGAAGTGGATCCTTCAGAAGACTAGCATTACAATGGAGGGTTTATCTTCCCGTGCTCTGGCAATTTACAATAAAGGCAGTTTCTCAAAACAGAATTCTTTAATTTGTAGCCTCCAAAAATGTATGAAGGGGCCCTCTAAATCCCCAAGAAGGTAGGGGTGTGTGTGTGTGTGTGTGTGTGTGTGTGTGTGTGTGTGTGTGTGTGTGTAGGAGTAGTCTTCTCAACTTGGCCAGAATTTTTTTAAAGAGATGATATTTTATTTGTTTAGTGTTTTATTAGCCCCCCAAAAATGCACCTCATTGATTTGGAGGCATTATTTTCTCCATTGTATTCTTCAGATTTAGAACTTTTTTAGGTTAAAACATCTCCAATCTTGTCACTATAATTATATTTGATCTTTAGTAGGACAAATTTTTTCTCTTGAAATGCACAGGTTCACAGTGGAGAAGTCTTAGAATTCTTGCATTCATGCATTCATATAGATGTGTGTGCATGTATATGTGTGTGTGTGTGTGTGTATATATATATATATATAATATATATGAATATATATTTATTTGTGTGCATATGTGTGTATAAGTTTCCTGTATTCCTAGATGTTACATACCTGAGACCTGCTGCTGTGCAAAGTCCAGTTCGTCCATTCTGACATTGAGCTCAAACCAACTTCTGAGCATAATCTGAATTTTGAAATATTCATGTAAATTCAGAATTCACAAAATGATTTGTAACTGAGATCTGAGAGACACTCTTGGGGCACATCAATATGTAATGAGAAATCAGTGAATTTAGGGACTTTCCAGGTTTCCCATGCCTGGTTATTTGAGCTAATAGCAATTCACAAATCAGACAGAACCAACCTGCTAGTGATTCAGTGCTCAAGCAAGGAGTTTTACACAAAGAACAATACTTAACTGTATAGGAACACTATTTAACTGTATAGGTACACTGTTTAAGTTTATAGGGAGTCCTTGGTGGTTAATTAGGGTTTGGAATTAAGGTAGTCTGGTTTGAATTTTGGCTTTCTAATGTAGAAATGAGAACACAGCCTAGTAGACACAAAAGCTGGTAATCTCCACAGGATATTGTATTATCTGCCCCCAGGGCCTCCCCCTGGGTAGGGAAGCCTTCTTTTCCATCGTACCAAGATGGAAGATTCCAGGGTTCACTTAAACATAAGCTGACTTCGGAACTGAAAGAAGGCCTTGTGTCTACATGGAAGCATAGGTTGCCACCTGGATGGTGGGTGGGGAAGCAATGACAGTCATGCCACATCTTCTTCCTATAAGGCTGAGTTCAGGAGGCTGCTCCTGTGAAAAAGAGGGAGAGACCTTGTGGAGACCATCTCAGGACACTGATTCTGGGCAACAGAAGCACCTGTTTTCCATGTTCTCATCCTCCATAGTGGCTCAAATGATTTGCTTGTCTTACATGATTTTGTGAGATTGTGTTTCAGTTTGACAGAACTTTCCTTGAGAAGATGCAGCCTTGAGACAGGCCCTGCCTTGGAAGAAGAATGCAGGTGGCATTTCCTCCTAGGCCTCATCTGGTGAGACAGGAGCATTGATGGAGGGTGGAAATGACCACTCCCTTCCCTGGACCACTGAGGATTAGGATGTGCACATGCCTTCCTGAGATACCTTCTGAAAGAACGAACAAGGCTTGTAGGAGAAAATGCCCGTTTATTGAGGAACAGCTCTGCATATTTATAGAGCTAGGGGTGATTTGACAGTTATGACAGTTTAACAGATTGACAGTTGGCACGGGGTGCTTCCTGATTGGTGGGTAAGGATCATGTGAGTTAGCAGGGCTCACCATTAGACGGCTCTTCTGGGGGGTGGGGGGAGTTAGTCTTTGGAGCCTGGGCGACTTCCAACATTTCCCCCTCTTTGTTATTAAATGAGAGTGGGCGTCGACTCATTCTGGCTGTTTCCTGCTGATTTTGGGTGGTGTGGGAGGATCAGAGAGGAGGGAAGTAAGGAACCCCCACAGGAGGGCAGGGAAGACAGGTATAACTTCAGGAATTAGATAAAGGAAGGTTCCTTGCCACTACAGATCCATGATGATGTCAGTTCATTCAGCATAGGTCTTGACTGGAGGTATCATCAGTAGCCAGGAGTTGGTAATTCCTGAGGAGAAGCTGGTTAAATGCTTGATTAGAGGGGCTGGGGATGTGGCTCAGCGGTAGCGCGCTCGCCTGGCATGCGTGCGGCCCGGGTTCGATCCTCAGCACCACATACCAACAAAGATGTTGTGTCCGCCGAGAACTAAGAAAAAATAAATGTTAAAATTCTCTCTCTCTCTCTGTCCCCCTCTCTCTCTCACTCTCTCTTTAAAAAAAAAAAATGCTTGATTAGAAATTTTACCCACCTGAGTCTGAATGAACTTTATGATAAAGGGAAGGAACAGGCACAGGGAGTTTTTATAGCCCAAATCTAAAGGGGTATCTGGGTCTGCAAGCTGCCTTGTTGGCATAAGGGGGGTTAAATGTTCAGCCTTGAGTGGAGGCTTGGGCGTAAACAGGTGATAAAGAACCAGACAGAGGGTTTGAGAAGCCAGGTCATTCTGCAGCTAACTTTGCTTGGCATGCCCTGCAGACCAGCCTATCCTGCATCTAACACCCTCAATTCCACTCTTCATTTCTAGTCCAATCTAGCTCCCTCCCTTCTCTATTAAGGCTGCTCTTCAAACTCTCTCCTACATGGGTCTCTGAAACCAGCTTGCTTCTCTCATTACCTTTCCGAAATATCCCAGCTTTCCAAACCAGCTTGCTTCTCTCACTTATCACTGTTCCCAGCTTTCCCTAGTCACACCAAGAAAGCACAGGCTTTGTAATAAAGAAGGCAGCTTCTCCCACGCTCTGAACGAAGGTGGCCAAAGGAGGATGGTGACCCATTGTTACCAGATTTCCCTTTGAGAGCAGTCAGATCTCTCCAGGTTTTATGTGAAACACCTCAACTTTAAATACTGATTTGGGGGTCTGGCTGGAGGAGGCCCTTACAGTCACTTGCCTTGAATCTCCAGACATAGGGTGAAGAGAGGACCCAAGAGGGGCCAGAAATGAGGGGGAGCATTGACAAGAGTACTTAATGGCAGGTGATAATCGTTGGCTCTTCTGATGAAGGTGTAGGAGTGCAGGGCTTAAGCCTGGAAATTTGAATCCATGGGGTAAGTTGGTTATTAGGTAATTTGAATTTAGCCACCAAGGGAGTGCACATAATCACCTGAGCAGGACCCTCCCATTTTGGTTTTAGAGGAGGCTTTTCCTCCGGTGGGCAACAGTAAACAAGTTGATCAGGTGTAAGGAGGTAGGGTTTTGAGAGAGACTGGGGCCAGGAAGGAGCCAGTCTTGATAGTGCCAGAGTTCAGAGCATAGATGGAAGAGGAGGGGCAGGGCATAGGTTTCAGAGATGGGTAGGGGTTCTGTAGGCAATCCGGCAGGAACTAGGGGATGGCCATACATGACTTTGAAAGGTGAGAGATTAGAAGGCTTCTTTGGCAAGGTCCTAATGTGCAATAAAGCCAATGGGAGCACCTTTACCCCGTCTGGGCTTAATTCCATGGTGAGCTTGGTGAGGGTCCTTTCAACCTCCGGAAGCCTGGGGGCGGTAAGGGCAATGGAAATTTGAAGGGAGTGATAGCATGTGAGCCAGTCCCTGAATTACCTTCGAGGTGAATTCTGGGCCATTGTCTGATAGGATAGAAGTGGGCATCCCAAAGGGGGATTATGTGAATAAGCAAAAGATCAACTATCAAAGAGGTCCGCTTGTTAGAAGTGGGAAAGGCTTCAACCCATCCCCCCAAAATATATCTACCACTATGTTTTTTACTTGGGGCATGTTGGTGAAATCAATCTGCCAGTAGTCTGCAGCCGGGGTATGACTGTGGGCCTGATGAGAAGGGAAATGTTTAGGTTTTAATGGAGTATTGGTATTGGTTCTCTGGCAGATCTGACAAGCAGAAGTGATCTATTGTAGGAGGGTCTTATTACATGGGGAAAGGGTGAAAAAGGAGTGAAGCAAAGTAGTGAGACTCTGTGGGCTAGAATGGAATAGAGTGAAGAAACTGGAAGAGTTGTTGGGGATCTTTGGGCCGATCTCGGGTGGTAACTATAATGAAGAGTAGGGGAGAGGATGTAAAGCTCTGTAGGGCGGTTGATGGAGCCGCTTGATCAGCCTTGGAATTCCCCATAGTGTTAAGGGAGGAATCAGTTTGGTGGGCCTTGCAATGGATTATTCCCAGTTTGGAAGGCAGCCTGGAGGCTCGTAGTAGGCCAGAAATAAGTATGGAATTAATGACTGCCGTCCCTCTGGTGGTCAATAGGCCCCTTTATTTCCAAATGGCTGCGTGGGAGATCAGGATATGGAAGATGTATTAGGAATCTACATATAGGGAGAGGGTTTTTCCCTCCGATTGCTCGCATGCCCTTGTGGCAGCTATGAGTTCAGCTTGTTGGTTGTGGTATTGGATGGGAGAAGTTTTGCCTCTATGATGGATGAGAGGGAAATGACAGCATACCCCACCACTTTAACCCCTCTGTGTATAAAGGAGCTACCATCTGAGAACCAGACGAGGTCCAAAGAGGTCAGGAGTCCCTCGGAAATGGTGGTAGGGCAAGGTAAAATAATCTCTAATACCTCCAGGCATTTGTGGACGGGATCTTGTGAGGGAGAAGATGGGAGGAGGGAGGCAAGGTTTAATGAAGAGCAGGACTGAAATGAGATGGAGGGATTTTCAAGAAATGAGACAAGGAGGGATAGGACCCTGGAAGGAGGAAGTGACTCTAGCCCCTTGTAAGTGAGGAAATCCTTTAGATGGTGAGGAGATGAGATGGTTAGTGGGGAGCCAAAGGTAAGCTTGTGTGCTTCGTTCTGGAGGTCATGGGCCGCTGGTAGGGCTCTGAGGCATGGGGGCTAGCCCCTGACGGTGGGGCCAAGCTGCTTGGATAGGTAGGTCACTGGTGCAAATATTCCTCATCCAGAACACCCAAACTTTGTCCTTGTTTTTCATGTACATAGAGGGTGAAGGGTCAAGAGAGGTTGGGGAGATGCAGGGTGGGTGCCTGGAGGAAGGACTTTTTAAGGATTATAAAGGGCTTCCCTGCTGCTGAGGGTAGGGGTTCATCTTAGGGGCCCTTGGCCAGATAGCAGCTTGGCGAGGAGGGAGAAATTAGGAATCCAGGCCCTGAAGTAACCAGCCAAACCCAAGAAGGAAAGTATGTAAGTGGACCAGGCCTGGGTGCTATATTTGATCCAAGAGTATTGTAGGGGAGACTTGACCAGCATAGAGAACATATTATCCATGTAAGGAGGAGGGAAGAGAACACAAACGTGGTAAGAGAGAAGGAGGAAACTGATTTATTGGCAAAAGGGGCGTCCCCGCTGGAGCCAAAAATCAGGAGTGCCTAAGTGGCAGATTCGAACTGCAGAGATTGGTTGTCACTGAATCCTGACAGTTGAAGCTCTCATCCTGGACGGAGCCAGAGCCATGGCCAAGGCTTTTCGGGACCCCTCCTGGGAGGCCAGATATTTCCAGGGCCAGAAAGAGGGGAGAGAGAGAGGCGGGGCAAGAGAGAGTAACAGGAGCTAACGGGGAGGGTAAGCGTCTCTCTATCTGCAGAGTCTTAAAGGTGAGAGGACTAGGACTTTTGTCCCTGAGGGCCACCATAGCCTTAAAGGCTGTGGTGGGGTGCTTTTCTCCCTGCAGGTGGGCAAAGAAATTTGCCGGACGTTAATCAATATATTGCAAGAGGGTGGATTCGCGGCACTGGAGGTCGGAGGCCAAGGTTTGTCCAAAGAGGTGTGAACTATCTCAAAATCCTTGAGGAAGGACAGTTCAGGTTAGTTGTCGAGAATGTCTGGTGGTGAGATCTGTCCAGGTAAAGGCAACAGATCTTGTGATTCGGGGGCAAGGGGAATGGAGAAGAAAGCATCCTTTAAATCTATGACTGAGAAGTGGGTGGCAGTGTGGGGGATCTGAGACAGCAGGGTGTATGGGTTGGGAACCAAAGGATGTATGGGCCTAATAGAGGTGTTGATGAGTCATAGGTCCTGAACTAAGCGATAGGACCCATGGGACTTTTTTTACTGCTAGTATGGGAATATTGTAAGGGGAATGAACAAGATGGAGGTAACCCTTGGTAAGAAGGTCCTGAATAATAGGTTGTAGGCCCAGAAGAGCCTTTGTGGACAGGGTGTATTGACCCTGATTGGGGAAGGTGTTGAGATCTTTGAGATGAATGTTAACTGGTGGGCAGGAAACGGTGGAGGGGGTGTGGGTATCCCATACAATTGGGTGGACCAGGTTCATAGGTAAGGGGTCCTTTTTAGTATGGTGTTTCATGTCAGCCTCACAAGTGGAGCAGAACGGCCAGTCTTCTGCTAAAAGGGCCAGAAAAGATGAACAGGCTGATTCTGGGGTCTGACTGATGCCAGAAGCCTGGATGTTGATTGTTGTATTGAATTTAGAGAGAATATCTCCAATGAGCAAAGGAACTGGACATTGGGACATAACTAGGAACGTCTGAGAGAATGGGAAGTTGTCTATGGAACAGAGTAATAAAGGAGTCTTTTTTGGCTAGATGGTATTTCCTCAACCTGACAATAGGAGAGGTGGACGGCACTGTTTGCCCCCAGAATTCTGTCAGGACTGAGAAGGTAGCCCCGATGTCAAGGAGAAAGTCAACCTTGCGCCCACTCACCTGAATCCGCACCCTGGGTTCCTGTCTTGTTATGGCTTGGGACAGGACCCAAGGCTCCATCAATCGATTGCCATGCCCAGAAGGTTGGAGGGTTCCTTGGCCATAGGCCACCTATGGGATCTAGGACAGTCAGAGCCTCAAAGACCTTTTTGTTGATATTTAGAGCATGGGGTATTCGAAGTGCATGGTGTGCAATGTCCCTCCTTGCCACACTTGAAGCAGGGGGTTTTGACCTGCGGTGATGGGTGGCGACCCTAGGAAGCACCCTGCAGGGCCTGGGCGAGCATCTGAAATTTATTGAAATTTATTGTGTTCGGCCTTGTGCTTGCGGCGCTCAATTTCCTCATCCCGGTTGTGAAAAACCTTAAAGGCTACCGCTAAGATCTCAGTCTGGGGGGTGGCAGAGCCTTGTTCAAGCTTTTTTAGTTTGGCCCAGATGTCAAAGTAGCTCTGTGAGAGGAAATATGTCATAAGGACATGACAGCCATCTGGGGTTTTGGGATCTAGGTTAGTATACTGCTGAAGGGCTTTCATAAGCCGATCCAGAAATTCTGATGGAGTCTCCTCTCACTTTTGAATAATCTCTTGTAATTTTTGGAAATTGACGACCTTACGTGCTGTTTTTTTTTGAGCCCAGCAATAATTCATGCGGAGAATCAGTCCCTACTCTGTATGCCAGCTTGTGTATAATCCCAGTCGGGAGTTTGATCTGGGGCAGCAAGTGGCCCGGAGGGTGATTGGGATTAATTCGGTGAGTTTCATCTGCATGGGCTCTGGCAAGTTCCCAGACTCTGGTACATTCCTCAAGAAGGAGAGTTTTAGCCAATATATTATGTAATATATATATATAATGGTGAATGAGGCTATAAGCCTGGAGGACCCATTGAAACTCTCTTATGTAAGTGTAAGTGGTTGGATCTGTTGTGAATGAGCCCAACCTTCACTCGAGTTGTGTGAGGTCATTCATAGAGAATGGGACATGTACCTGGATAATGCCCTCAGGTCCAGCAACCTCTCTTAAGGGGGCCATGATTTGTGGGATTAGAGAGCGGGACCTAGATTTGGGGGGACTAAAGGTGTCAGCCAAGTCAGGAGGAGCACCTGAGGGGCAGAACGGAGTTGACGGGGGAGGTCGGTAGGGAGGAGGTTCATCTACAGATAGGTTCGGGTGAGAACGAAGAAGAGGAAAAGCCTCAACATAGGGGATCTCTTTTCACTTTTTCGAGCTCTCACAGATCTCTGAGAATTGCAGGATCTAGGGATCCTCCTGGGGGCCATTGACTTTGATTGTATAATTGATAATAAGGCCAATCTTGTGTGCAGAATTTAATAAGGGCGAGTCTGCAGGGAGGGAAGAAGAGGCCCCCATAGGTCAGGAGAGGGACAAGGGTGGTTAAGAGAGAAAGAAAGAGAGAGAGGGGAGTGCCTGTTCTTCCACCCCTCAGGACCTCCCGCTCATGAACCGGGCTTTATAGAGTCCATCATGACCCTGAAGGTCATAGTGGGGTGTGTTCTCTCCTCCAGATTGGGCATCAGAGGTTTGCCAGATAGATGATCATGGTCAAAGCCCCTGTGTAGCCCGTCTGAAGTTGGATACCCGATAGGGGAACTCACCTACTGAAGAGCCAGTGTTGTGTGAGTAGTAGCAGCACTCAAAAGAGTGGACAAGGATGGCAAGCCTTGAGAGAGGGGGCCCTCGAGCATCGAGGCATTCCCCCTCCCGGGTTTTGGCACCAATGAAAGTCAAACAAGGCTCAGGTTCGTTATTGGAGAAAATGCCTGTTTATTGAGGAACAGCTCTGCATATTTATAGAGCCAGGGGTGGTTTGACAGTTATGAGAGTTTAACGGTTTAACGGTTTGACAGTTGGCACAGGGTGCTTTCTGATTGGGGGTAAGGATCATATGAGTCAACAGGGCTCACCATTGGGCAGCTCTTCTCGGGGGATGGGGAAGTTAGTCTTTGGAGCCGGGGCAACTCCCAATACCTTCTTTAATTGTGGAAGTCTTGGTTTTCCTCCTTCAGTCTCCTGTGCTGTTACTAACAGGGCTGTTCCACTTCACACTGATGGGGTCAATTGATGAGGAAGGGAAGGCTGAGAAGCAGTAGTGACACAGCCAGCCTTGGTGCAGGTCTGAGTCAATCTGTTTATTGTCAGAAATGGTCCATGCTTCAGGCTGGGGATGTGGCTCAAGTGGTGGCGCGCTCGCCTGGCATGCGTGCGGCCCGGGTTCGATCCTTGGCACCACATACCAACAAGGATGTTGTGTCCGCCGAGAACTAGAAAATGGATATTGAAGATATTCTCTCTCTCTCTCTCTCTCTCTCTCTCTCTCTCTCTCTCTCTCTCCTCTCTCACTCTCTCTTAAAAAAAAAAAAAAAAGAAATGGTCCATGCTTCAACTTAGGATGGACAATAGCCAATACACAGTCTTGAGAATATGTGCCTCAAAATTATCATTTCTCCTAATAAATGTGTGCTGATGAAGTTAACTGAAAAAAGAAAAACTATTTTCACAATTTGATTGAGAAAACTCAGTTAACTGTTTTCCTGGTGTCACATTTTTTTTTTTTTTGTATCTGAGCCATCAGTCTGCTTTTGAAAACAAGAGTTGGCTCACCACGACTTGCCCTATGACACTTCAAACCTCTCCTCAATATATTCATCCCTTTGTGTTCTCAGATTTGAAACTATTTGTTGTGACCTTTGTCCAGTGCCACTCACTTTCACTTTCCTACACTAAAATAGTGACTTTAATACTTTAATGTGATATCTAAAATCCTATAAGCATGCATCCACAATTCGCTTTGTGTCTGTCAAAGTGACATCCTCTGTGCTGAACTGCTTCCTGAGTGATGAGTGGGCTATGAACTAGAACACTACTTTTAAAACTCCACTTACAATGACACTATGATCCTAATCAGCATGTTTATTTGAACAATTTCAACAAGATTCTTTAATGCAATTGGATAGAAAAATGACTGTAATTTTGTTCCCTGGTGAAAATTGGTGGCACATGTGTGTGGCAGTATCCTCTGTTTATAAGGTCTTTTATAAGAATGTAAAGAAAGTATTGATTTATTATCCAGAGTGTAAAAACAAAACAAAACAACTACAACAAAAGAAAAAAAAACCAGTCCATCAAATATTTTCCATGATTTTGGCCTATCAAAAGGGAGCATAAATAATGATGCTTGGCATTGATTAGTCCTAGCTAGTGTGTGTGTATTGTGTGTGTGTATTACAAATATATATATTTTGTTTCTTCTTTTGGTACCAGGGATTGAATTTAGAGACACTTGACCATGGAGCCACATCCCCATCACTATTTTTGTATTTTATTTTGAGACAGGGTCTTGCTGAATTGCTTAGTGCCTCACTTTTTGCTTAGGCTGGCTTCGACTCTGCCTTAGCTTTCTGAGCTACTGGGATTACAGGCGTGTGCTACTGTGCCCAGATTACCTAGGATATTTCTTTGCATGTAAATTATCTCTATCCTGGTGCAGTTTAATATATATATATATATTTATCCCAGACCAGCAAAGGTAGCAGTCAGGAGCACCTCTGCTGCCCCAGTTTTTTTCCCCTTGTCCTACCCCTCCTTCTCTATCTCCTCCTCTGCCTCTACCCCTCCTCCTCCTTCTCCTCCTCCTCTGCCTTTACCCTCTCTTCCTATAACTCCTCCTCCTCCAACCCCTCCCCCTCTTCCTTCACCCCTCTAACTCCCCCATACTAATTCCTCCACCTGCACCCCTGCTCCTCCCCTCCTCCAATCCCTTCCTCCTTCCAGTTTTTTCTACTCCACCTTCCCTCTTCTTCTTCCTCCGTCCTCTCTCCTGCTATACTCCTCATCCCTTGTTCACAGTCTTCTTCCTTCTCCACCCTTTCTCTACCTCTGTTTCCTTCCTCCTCCTTCCCACTTCCTTCTCCCCCTCTCCACCTCCTCCTCCACACTCTTCCTCCTCTACTTCTCATTCTTATTCCTCCCCCACCATCTCCCCTCCCCTCCTCTACTTCTTACAAGACCTTTCTTCTCCTCTTTCTCCTCCTTCACCCTTTTTCTTTTCCTCCTCCACTTTCATTCCCTCACCTTCCTCCTACATTTTCCTCCTCTGCCTCCATGCCAGCCTCCTCTAACTCCTCTTCCTCATTTATGCCTCTAATTCCACCATACTCACTCTTCCACCTGCACCATTTTTTACTCTTCCACCCCTTTCTGCTCCCCTCCTTCACTCCTGTCTTCCTTCTCCTCGCTCCCCCTCCACCCCTTCTCCTCCAATGCTCTTTCCTCCTCTTCCTTCTCCTTCACCTCCTCTTCCTCTCCCCCTTCCTCCCCCCTTCTCTTTCCTCTACCTGCTTTCTCCGATGGTTTCTCCTGATCCATCCCCTCCTCCTCCACTCTCTTTCCTCTACTTGCCTTCCTATTCATCCTTTTCTTAATCCAGTTCCTTCCTTCCCCACCCCCTCTTCCTCTTCCACCCCCTTTCTCCTCTGTGCTCCTTTATTCTTCATTCCCAGCTTCCCCCCCTTCCTCTTCCTGCCCAATCTCTTTTTTTCCCTGTCAGTGGCACCACACCTGCAGGTTTTGGCTTTCACCCCCCACTAATATCACAGTCTTGAGCACTCAAAGTTCAATTCTCTAGAACTCTGCTCAACATGGACACCAGTGGGATTAAAGGAGGATTCAGTGTCACAGCATTCAGCTACTTATGTGTGGAAAGGAAGATGGCAGTATGTTTCTGAAAGGAGAGTCAGTTAAGAAGACGTGGGAGGAGAGTGCTGCACATATGAATGTTGCAGAGGGAATTGTCCTGAGAGAATGGTCACACTGGCTGGGCCCACTAATGTCGTCTTTAAAATTTGTTATTGACAAACTGGAAGAGGACATCAGCAACTCTCTGAACAACAGCACAGCTGCTAAAAGAACCTCAGTCACTCTGAGCCTGGTGGTCCCTACTAGTCAGTGTGTGTCTCCCTCATTGGAAAAGGTGGTTATGGGATGGAGATTCAAGAGAGCACAAGGGCTCAGGCCCAGGTGGCAAGGACATGCTACCCAATGCAGCTGAGTAGGCCTTTGTTATCGCAGGCATTCTGCAATCCATCACTGAATGTGTAAAACAGATGTGCATAGTCATATTGAAGTCCCCAAACATGTTTTTTCATCCCATACTGCCCAAGATGCCACCTTCTGCAGTCCTCTTTGCAGGGGCCAGGACAGGTACAGCACAGGCAGGGAGAGTGCAAGCTTTTCCCACAGCACCTCATCCGTGTGCCTCAACCTTGACATAAAGGGACCCCTCTAGAGACCTGTGCCACTCAAGGACAGCCTGCCATTCCCTAACTATCCTTGACCAAGCTGCACAAGTTGGCAATGCAACAGTTTCATTGTCTTATGACCCATGTTCCACCTGATTCAGCAGCATTGAATCCAGCTCTTCAGATGTGAAAGCCCATCCAGCAGGTTTGCATGCACCTGGTCAGGCTACTCATAAACTCAGTGTCCCAAACAACTTGAATGGCTGCAAAATCAGGTGTCAAGGTGCCAAAACAAATGAGATCCTTCAGATGTCTGGAGCACAGGTGAATGTTGTGAGCCCAGTGGAAGATTTATTGATAGCAGCTCACCATCACTGAATCTGCTGCCAGCACTAGCCTGGCTCAGAATCTCATCAAGCTCAGCCTTTCCTCAGAGAGAGGTGAAATGGGGAGCTACTGGAACAATGCAAATTTATCTCTTTTCTCTTTCATCTGCTCACCACCCCCATGATCCATCTGTGTAGTTTCTGAACAGTCAATGATTCCAGGTTTTACATAGTTTGTAAATGTTAAGATTCTACACACTTTATCATCCACTCATGGTTGTTTAATTTTATTTGTTCTAATTAGTTATACATGACAGCAGAATGCATTTCAATTTATTGTACACAAATGGAGCACACATTTTCATTTCCCTGGTTGTACATGAAGTAGAGTCAAACCATTTGTGCAATTATCTATCTAAGGTAATGCTACCCATCTTGTTCCACTTTCTTTCCAATCCCCACAGCCTCTCCCCTCCTCTCCCTCGAGTTTGACCAATCTGGGGTCTGAACCCAAGGGCTCTTAACCACTGAGATACATCCTCAGCCATTTTTATATTTTATTTAGAGACAAGATCTCCTTAAGTTAATTAGGGCATCTCTAAGTTTCTGAGGCTGGCTTTGAAGCCTTGATACTCCTACCTCAACCTCCTGAGCCTCTGGGATTACAGGCATGAGCCATTGTGTCCCACTTAAATAATTTTTTTAAATGCTCAGTTTAGTATGAATTTAAACACCCATATGTCCCCATCTAAATAGAGGTGAATGGCCCTGGGCCGGCTGCCTTCTCTCACTGCCCTTCCCTAACTCTGCCTGGAGATAAGTTCAGTGCCAATTCTTTCTGTCATTCCTTATAGTTTACCATCAACAAGGAAGCAGAATTTTACTTGGTTTTGTCTTAGTTGAGTTTTCAATACTGAATGTTACCATTAGTGCTCTACCACTGTGGTGCTGTAACTTGTATTGTAGGGATTCTCTGCCTCAGTTGGCTAGACTCCTAGTGCTGTCTGAGGCTGTGGGTTTCCCAGATCCCTTCCATGTTCCTGTTTCAGAAACCTCACTTGTTTCCAGTTTAATTTTTTGTTCTTGGTAATTTCATTATTTTTTTTTAAATTTGGCTCTCAAGTGAGCACACTTCATAAATGTTGTACACATTGGAAAAACATTGTCAGGTTATAGGCTATGGATAAATTTAAATTACTAGAAAATTCCAGTGCAATGTCTGGATCAGCTCTGGCTGTCCATATATGTGTGTTTATGTCTTACACCTGTCTATCCTGGTTTATTTCCATGTCACCATATATTTCTTTTTACTAAATATCATTTGCATGAATTATTTTCTGTGTATTTCAATGTTCTTGGGAAAGTTTTCAGTAATTTTCTCATGTTTAATTCATTTGTGAGGTCATTTGTTTTTCCGTTTAATATTCCCTGTATGTGAATTCATTTTCCTTTGTAAAGACTGCAGACATTTATCCTGAGGTAGAGCAGTCTTATTAAACCCTATTGCAGTTTCATGAAGGAGTTTCATTTTTAATATATTTGAGTGTATCCCTTTCTTCTTTTAGAAGTTTTTTTTTGGGGGGGGGCTGGCTGGGGATGTGGCTCAAGCGGTAGCGCGCTCGCCTGGCATGTGTGTCTCTGGGGTTCGATCCTCAGCACCACATACAAACAAAGATGTTGTGTCTGCCGAAAACTAAAAAATAAATATTAAAAATTCTCTCTCTCTCTCTCTCTCTCTCTCTCTCCCTCCCTCCCTCCCTCCCTCCCTCCCTCCCTCCCTCACTCTGTCTTTAAAAAAAAAAAAAAAGAAGTTTTTTTTTTTTTTTAATCTTCTTATTAATAAAACCCATAGGTCATGGAATGGTGGATTCTGAGAGATAAATCGTTAGGTGTCCCCCCCTGGACCCAGGGAATGAGCCCTCCTGGGGTCATATTTCAGCAGTAAGAGTCTTGCTGCCAACTTGGGAATGTGTTTACCTCTACACAAGTAGGTTTTCATTCTGAATTCCTAGTGAAGCAGGCTCCTTACCTGAGCTGATTCAAGTGTTTGCTTTTTATTTCTTTGAGTTTTTTTTTAACTGCCATGTAATTAGTTTTTTATGTACTTAATATTAATATCTCCTGATTGTATTTTTTATTTTTATTTATTTATTTTTTGTTTGTTTGAAAATGAGTTGGCAGAGTAAAAGTGTGAGGAGGCCTTTCCCATGAAGCCTTGGCCTCTTCCCAAGTGATTTATGCCTGGCTCCCTCCTTCCCAGTCAGGCCTGACCAGGCACACACCATCTGTGAGGTCAGGGTAGGCTGCCTTGGAACCAAGGCTGTAATTCCTCACATATGCCTGGGACTCTGTGCCCAGAGGAGCTTCCTAGCCAACAGGGCCTGCTTTGGAAAGTCAGGCTCAGCTCTGCATAAGTGGAAATGTCCCCCTGGTGGGGCAGGTCCCCTTGCAGGGAGGAAGTCCTGCCTAAAAAGGGCTTTTGCCAATACCTTGTCTTCCTGGCCTATGTATCCAGGAGCGTGATACATCTCCTGTCAGTCAGGGCCCCAGAGTGTGCATATTTGGGTTGGGATGAGAGAGGGGTCTTGTGGAGCCCTGGCCAGTCAGCAGGCAGCTGATGGGAGGGGGTGGCCTTCCACAGTCTCAGAGGCCTGTATCTCTCACCCTGTGGAGCTCGGAATCCATCTTCAGGACTGTGTCTTCTCTGCTGTGTGAGGCCCAAGTGGCTCTGGCTCAGATCTGTCTCCCTGTGTCCTACAGGTGCAATGAGGTCCACAAGAAGGATGTCAGGTCTCCCCAGAAGGTGGAACATGGTGAGTGTGTGGGGCAGATCTGGTCAGGTGGGAGGTAGGCTTGTTACAAGTGGTGAACCAGCTGTGGCTGGACTCTGGCCTCCCACTGTCAGCTCCAGAGTCAGCCAAGCCAGATCTGAGTCAGATGCTGCTACAGCTCAGCCCTTGATGCCTTCAGGCCATGGTGTGGGCTGTTCCAGGTTGGGTTTCCCAGTGTTCTAGCTGGTTGGCAGCTATTTATTCAGCAGCCATTTTGGAAAACCCTCTCTGCATAGCTGGACCCTAGCCCTAGGCTCTCAGTGTGAAGTGAAGGCAGTGGGTCTCAAGGGATCCTGTCCCTGGTGTGGGGCTCCTGTGTGATAGATGCTAGTCTTAGGGGTCTGTGTACCTTTTTCTACCCAGGGGTCACCTTGCTTTTCCCAAACTAGCCCATGTCTGGGCAGTCAGTGGATCCTTAAAATTTTTGTCTGTCCTCCCATTTCCAGACTTCACCTCCCCATCCAGTGCACAGTATTATCATTTTTTTGCTCCTCACAATGCATTAAAGTGGGCACAGCATCAAAGATTTGTTTTCTGTTTGTGAATTTGCTATGTGATAAAACCAGAGAACAGCCACCTGGAATGCCACTGGTAAAATACTTTGTGCCTTTCTTTGTTTGTCTTCCCCAGGCACAGATAATGTAATAACTTTGGTTTTAAATTCTGTTTCTCTCTTCCCAGGGTCCTGTGTCCTTTGCCATTTTCCTGTCCTTTCCTGGGCTGCCAAAGTGTGTCTAGAGCTGCCCTGTTTCCTGCAGAGTGCAAACAATTTTAGGCCCTGGGGCAGCTCTTCTTAGAGGACAGCCTGATGTGTGGGGCATAAAATCTCAAGAGAGCCGCTGGAGGGCCTGGGCCTGAGGAATATTTTTAAATAGGCCTCATGTAGACAACTCCCTTCTTGAAACATTATCTCCCCAAGACCTTTCCCTATTTCTTGGAGCCAGGTAGATAGGCAGCCTCTAGATGCTGGTGTTGAGGGGTCAGGTTAGATCTGATACCTTCCCCTGGCATTCCGTCACAGTTGTGCAAGAAAAAAAAAAAATCTCCCAGAGCATAAGAAGCACCCAGTTCACTGAAGTACTCTTCAATCCTGAAAAGACTGGAGTCATGGTCCAGGTCTCCTGGGAGGGTGATCATGGAATATTTTATTGAGCAAGACCAATTGGAAAGATGTCCAGCTGGCTGGGATGTTCTCTGCCCTTTCAGCAGAAAAATCTGTGTTCCCTCAGCACTAATCTTTTCTGTGTTTCTCACTTTGAAATTATGTGCTCACTTACTAGAGACCCAGGTTTTCCTAAAATGTGAAATGTATGTATTCAGAACTGAGCCAAGCAAAATATTCTGAAGAGGTAAAAAAAATTTCAAGATAATACCTAGTTTTTTTTCTATTTGATACAAATTTTTATTTACCTTTCTGCTTTCTCTGAGCCTATGTACAAAATTTCTGAGACCTCACTCTTTTTCACAATTGAATCTTGAATGGAATTATAGGTTCTAGTCTCAAGAATGCTTCTAGAGAAAAGAGGTTAAAAAAAAAAAACTGCTGTTGTTGAAGAAAGTGATTACATATCCAAAAAAGTTATGGTAGGTAAATTTGAACTACAAGGATTCATAAAAATATTAGTTCCTTTGTACAGTGAAGAACTCCTGACACTTGGTAAATCTGTTTTTATTCCTGCTTTATGAATTTGAAAGATTAACAATAAATTATATTGGAAAAACATGGCAATTGCCTGAAATATGAATTTTTTACAAATTGATTCAATATCATGTAAGTTGTTATTAAGTAACATCTCTGTTGTCTGAACAGAACAGGTTTTTATGAAATTCATGAGCATCTTTCATGATCTCATCTAATTCCAGTTACCCGCCAGATACCCCCTCCTGATATCATCCCACTGGGAGTTCACCTTGTACCTTGTAAATTGTGGGGTTTACATGGACCTTCAGTCTATAATTCTATTTGATGATGTTCTCTATAAGCTGCTGGATTCCTGGACATTTTGGCCACACTTAGATATCTGTCTACTCTTTCCACTTGTAGATGTAGTTTTCTGAATTTTCTCAGCAAAGCAATACTCATGTAATTTCACAGAATTTAAGAAAAAAGCTAGAGAAACAATAGAGCTGCTTCTCCACAATTTGATCAAAGTGCATGCAATTTGTTTATCCTTTTCTCATGGTTTCTTATTTCCTTTGTACCCAGGGTGCCAAATTCAGCCATCTGTGGTCCAGGCAGTTTCCCTGGCTATGGCTGCCAGAAACTGTTTCCATTAGAGCATATCATATAGGCCACACCTCAAGGAATGAATTGGTAGTGTTACCTGCTGCCTTTTAGAGGGGATTAAGGATAGTTTTCATTTCCTCTTTAGTTTGGTGCAGAATTTACCTTGACACCACTGGGCCAGGCCTTTCCTCTGATGATGGTCATTATCACTTCCTTAGCCTGTCCATGTTGTGTGTTCCTCCTTGTGTGTGTGAGTTGTGGTAGATTGTTTGTCTCCAAGAGTTGGTCCAGTTCATCTGAGTTCACAAATTGTGGCCACACAGTTCTTAATAATATTCCTTTATGGTTCTTTGGCTGTCTGTAGGATTGATAACGGTGTGTTTCATTTCTACTGAGTAAATTTTTGTCTTTTTTCTTAACTTAGTTGTGTTGTGCCATTATAAGGTTATCTATGATGAACCTGCTTTTGAGTTGATTCTCTATTGATTTCCTCATCACAGTTTCATTGATGTTTTTAATTATATGCTAGCATCAGATGTAGGTTCTCATTGCTATTCGTTCTTTAGTTCCTGAAGTGGAAGGATGAAGGTTGATTTCAGTTCTTCTTTTGTAATGTAAGCCTTCAGCACCTCTAATTCCCCCTAAGCCCTGCCTGTGCTCTGTTCCACAAAGTTTCCTAAGATGCAGTTTCAGTTCTTTTTCTTTGAAATATTCAGACTGATCCTGAGACACCTTGACCCATGTGCTGTTTAGAACTCTGGGATTTGACCTGCAGTTATCTGGAGGTCGCCCAGCTGTGTTTCTGTTAATGACGTCTGTGGTAATTCTGATATTCCTGGTGCCCACGTTGGAATTTGCTAGCCTTCTACACTAATGCCTTTTGTGGCTGAATGTGGCTGCTCTTGATGAATTTCCTATGATGTTAAAAAGGTTATGTGCTCTACTGCTCTTGGTTGAAATGCCCTAGACATATACATGACATACCTGTGGTGGGTGTGCTATTGAGCCAGACTGTCATCATGAGTGCTCCATCTGTCACTCACTGTTAGACAATTGCTGCTGTCTCCTCCATCATCAGATTTCACCATGTTTATATGTAGTTTCTTTCCAAAGTATATTTGGAGTCAGTAGCTTAGTTGCTCAGTGTACTCAGAGGGTCTCTTAGATTGTATTCAGCCTGAGTTTTGATGGAGTTCCATGAGGAAATAGCTGGAAAGAAAACCGAAGAAACAGCAAGAGCTCAGCTCCTCCAGGGCCTGTGGATAGTGGAGCTGGGGCTGCTGCTTTAACACATGGTCGTGCTGTTTAACTCTTTCAGCCTCAGTTCCCTGCAGATCTAAGCCTTTAGGGCAGTGAGTGCTGAGCATGTGGGTCTTGGTCCTCTTTGAAGGATTTCTCTTGGCCTGTGTGGGTTTCCTCAGTTCCTTGGTACACCAGGGTGCTGGTGAAGTCCCCTTTTTTGTCCCCGCCCCCATAGTAGGGATTGAACCCAGGGGCTCTCCACCATTGAGCTACATCCCTAGGTCTTTTTATTTATTATTATTATTTTTTTTATTTTGGGGCAGGTTCTCACTATATATCCTAGGGTAGAAGTATGATCCTCCCACCTCAGCCTCCTTACTTCCTGGGACTTGAGCCATTCACTACAGTGCCCACCTGAATATTCCATTTCTCTTCTTTTTCTTTTTTGATACCAGGGATTGAACCTGGTTTTGCTTAACCACTAAGCCATATCCCCAGCTCTTTTTTATTGTTTTAGAGACAGGTTTTTGCTAAGTTGCTTAGAGCCTAGCTAAGTTCTAAAACTGGCTTTGAAATTGTGATTCTCCTACATCAGCCTCCCAAATCACTGAGATTGGAGCCATGTGCCCCCATGCATGGCCTGAATACTCTAATTTCTGAGGTTAGTTTTTATTATACCTTTTTCTCTCATACTTCACATTGTGATTTTTTGTATAAACCTGCAGCCAGATGTAGGATTTTTTTTCCTTATAACATGTTTAAGCCATTCCCACAAATTTTCTACACCAGGTGTTTTCTGATTAGGCAAAGCTATGAGAGGCTGTTTTCAGACCTCAGATCACACTAGGTCCACTGTGATATGCAAATGCAGTAATTCACAGGTGAGTCCTTCCCTGTTTCTTCTGGAGTCTGTGACCAGGGCTCCACATCAGGCACTCAGTGTTTCAGCCAGCTTTTTTGCCACTGTGACTAAACAACCCAACCAGAACAATTGGAGAGGAGGAAAAGTTTATTTGAGGGCCATGGTTTCAGAGGTCTTGGTGCACAGGAGGCTGGCTCCATTTCTCGGAGCTCAAGGTGAGGCAGAATCTCATGGGGGGAGAGTGTGGCAGAGCAAAGCAGATCACATGGTGATCAGGAAGCAGAGAGAGAGGTTTCCACTCACCAGATACAATATATTCCCCCATAGCCACTTCCCCAATGAACCCCTTTCTCCAGCCACACCCTAGCTACCTCCAGCTACCACCCAGTTAATCCCATCAGGGACTAATTCACCAATTAGGTTAAGGTATAACACAATCTCTCCTCCAAACCTTCTTGCATTGTCTCACACTTGAGCTTTAAAGGACACCTCACATCCAAGCCATAACACTCAAGCTGCTGTCATGTATATATACATGTGAGGTGTCCTTCAAAGCTCAAGTGTGAGACAATATATATATATATATATATATATATATATATATATATATGTATATATATAATATATATATAGTATGTATTAAGCATATATATTATATATTTTTGTTCTTTTTTATTCTTTGTTTCTGGTGTTCAATTATAAGTGAACTTTTCTCTTAATTGCATTTCAGTTATATAGAAGTTTATTTTTGATTATTAATTGATCTTTTATTGAATTTTGTGTATTACTTTTTCTCTGTTGCCCTTGGGAACACATCTTCCTATTGCTTGCTTCCAGGTTCTGAAAATCATTTGTCCTGTTGCTATAAATTTAATAGTACAGCATTTCATGTGGTCCTACATTGTGAACCAATTTTGGTTGTCTCAACTTTGAAAAATGGCTTAAGGTCCAGGAGCCACCACTATGACACATGAGATGTGGTTGATCACTTTAGCCTTTGAAAGTGTAGCAGTCATGGCCCTGTGAGGAGGTTTGTGTGAGGCCTCTGTGTATGTGTGGGTGTACTGGAGCTCCACAACTTCTCAGGTTCTGATCTCCCCCTGTGAGCAGGCTTTCTGGTAGGAGCAGCAGTGAAGAAACACTATTAAATGTCCCTGTTCTTTTGCAGTAGAGACTCTAGGGAGCAGGAAGCCAGAAATAGGTCAAATGCACACTGTGTGAGGTGGTCGCTGTGGATGATGGGGAGAGGTGGTGATGGGTGCAGAGCCTTCGCTGTCTCCCCCCATCTTGGGGCCTGTGGATGCTGTCTTCTGAGGGTGACTCTGAGTCTGAGTCGCCTGCACCCACCTCTATCTGCTTGGTGAAGTCCTTGATTTTGTCCCACTGTCTGGGGCTATATGAGTTGGCTAAAGTCTGGAACACAGGGATTTTCTTCCTGTTTTCCCTGGTAGCACTCCTCTTGCTGTGTTGTCTGGAAGTGGTGACAGCAGGCATCCTTGACTTGGTTTTGTTGTCACAGGGACAGCCTTTTTTCCTTCAGCCTCAATTATCATGTTAGGCTCATGTATTGTAGACCTATGGCCCATCAGGGATTTTCATTCTTTCCAGGTATGTGCATGTTTGTGTCATGCTGATGGCTTAAGCTTTGTCAGCTGCTTTTTCTTCATTCTTTCCATGTGTTTTCACCTTTCCAGATGCTCAATGTGCAGGTGTTTTCTACAGTTCCTTGGGGGCCACTTCACTCTGAATATTTCCTACAAAGGAAACATTTTCCTCTTTAGTGTTAATTCATATTTAAGTTGCTCATGTTGATGAGGAGCAGTGAGCTAGTTGCACACCTGTTCCAGTATGTCATGATCAGATCAGGGCATTAGCTCTTCCATCTGTTAACATTTATCATTTCTTGGTGTCTGTAGACTGCTCTCAGCTTCATTATGAAATACACAGGGACGTGGTGTGCACCCAGTCACCTCCTGTGCTGGAGGGCAGTACTGCTGGCCACTCCTGAGTGTATTCTGGTACTTGATTCCCATCCTCCTCCCTCAGGCCCACCCTGTCCTCCCTCCCCTCTCTTTCTCCCTTTGGTGACTACTCTTGTACTTTCTGTGAAAGCAACTTTGAGTTCACCCTGTGAATAAGACCAGACAGTATGTCTTTCAGTGCCTGCCTTATTTCACTCAGCAGGGTGTCTATCAAAATAGTTTCTAGTTGTTTTCTGTATTTCAGTAGTGTCTGTCATGACACTTTTTTCATGATGAATTTTAGTAATTTGAGATTTCTCTCTCTTCTTCATTAGGGTGACTAATTATGTATAAATTTTATTTGTTTTTTTTTTCATAAAACCAGTTTTGTCAATTATTTGAATTGTTTCTTTTGTTTCAATTTTATTGATTTCCACCCTGATTTTAATTATTTCCTGTCTTATACATCGGTATTTGTTCTTTTTCTAGGGCTTTGGGTTGTATTATCAGGTAGTTTATTTGTTGACTTTTTATTCTTATAATGAATGAGCTTAATGCTATGAACTTTCCTCTTAATATTCCCTTCATAGCATCCCAGAAATTTATATATTTTGTATTGGAGTCCTCACTTGCCTGTTAGATTTTTTTTTATCTTCTCCCTGATATCTTCCATTATCCATGTGTCATTCAATAATATATTATTTAATCTCCAGGTATTAGAGTAGCTTCTATTTTTCATTTTATCATTGATTTCTAATTTTACTTTATTTTGTTCAGATAGAATGCAGGGTAGTATCTCTAGTTTTTGTATTTGCTAAGACTTGCTTTGTGGCATAACATATAGTCTGTTTGAAGAAGGATCCATGTGCTGCTGAAAAGAAAGTGTATTTGCTCATTGATGGATGGAGTATTCTATATATGTCTGTTAAGTCCAAATGATTGATTATTTTGCTGAGTTCTATAGTATCTTTATTTGGTTTTAGTATGGAAGATCTGTCCAGTGGTGAGAGAGGTTTGTTAAAGTCACCCAGTACTATTTTGTGTTGTGGTCTATTTAATTTTAGTTGAGAAGGCTTTATTTGATATACATAGATATCCAATTGTTTGTGGCATACTTGTGAATGTTATGTCTTATTGGTGTATAAATTCCTTAAGCAACATGAAATATCCTTCTTTATCCCTTTTCACTAGCTTTGGTGTGAGGTCCACTTTATCTGATATGAGGACCTACTGTTTACATGGTCCATGTGAGTGATATGTTTTTTCCTAACTTTTCATCTTCAGTTTGTGGATGTCTTTTCCTATGAGATGAGTTTCTTGAAGGCAGCATATTGTTGGGCCTTTTTTAAAAAATATAATCTGTCAGTCTATGTCTTTTAATTGATGAGTTTAGGCCACTCGCATTCAGGGTTATTATTTGAAATATAAATTGTATTCCTGGACATTTTGGTTTATTTTTGGTTTTTACCTTGACTTGGTTTCTCCTTTGATTGGCCTTTCCTTTAGGGTAGTTTCTCCTTTTGCTGATGTTCATTGTTTTTTTTTTTTTAATCTCCTCCTCCTAAGATATATTGCCAAGAATGCTCTGTAGTTGGGCTTTCCACTACAAATTCTTTTAACTTTTGTTTATTATGAAAGGTTTTAATATCATTCTCATATTTGAAGCTTAAATTTTGCTGGATGTAAGATTATTTGTTGGCATTCATTTTCTTGCAGAGCTTGCTATATATAGTTCCAGGATCTCCTGGCTTTGAGGGTCTGGTTTGAAAAATCTGCCGAGATTCAAATTTCTCTCCCCTTATATATAATCTGATTCTTCTCTCTGTGGCCTTTAAGATTCTGTCCTAAATCTTAATGCTAGACATTCTCATTATTATTTGCCTTGGTATAAACCTGTTTAATTTTGTATATTTGGTGTTTGGTGAGCCTCTTGTATTTGATTTTCCAATTCTTTCTTCATATGTGGAAAATTTTCTGATATTACTTAACTGAAAGTGATTGTACATTTCTTTGGTTTTAATCTTTGGCCTGTCCTCTATCTCAAAAAATCTTAGATTTGGTCTTTTGATGCTATCCCATAATTCTTGGATTTCCTACCATCTTCTCTGTGTGGTTAACTTTTTCAAGATTGTATATTTTGTGTTCATTATCTGATGTTCTGTCTTCAAAGTGATCTAGTCTGTTGGTGATACTTTCTATTGAGTTTCTTATTTGGTTTATTTTTTCCTTCGTTTCAAGGATTTCTGATTTTATTTTGTTTTATTTCCAAAATCTCTGTCTCCTTCTTGAAGTAATCCTTTGCTACCCATATTTTCTCTCTTATCTCTTTGATTCAATGATCATTTTTTTGCCTGTAGTTGCTCTTATATCATTTTTTAATTCACAGATCATTTTAATTATGTACATTTTGAACTCCTTCTCTGACATTTCATCAATTTTGCTGTTAATTGATTCTATTATTGTAGTATCTTGGTTTGTTTGGGGCACTTTCTTTCTTTGTTTTTCTGTTGTAAATCTGTCTTCCTTTCCCATAATGCAGATTTGATGTATTTCATATTGCACCCTATAATCTTGTAGTGTCCCTGAAGATTATCTCTACCTCACCTTGGTGTTAGGCTTGTGTCCCAAGATGGATACTACCACAAGTAAATGTGGTGGTGGCAGTAGCGTTGGTAACTCAGTATAGCAGTAGGGGTGTCCCAAGATGGATTCAACCACTTGCAGAAATGCAGCTAAAAGGGCTGGCCTTACAATAGCTTTGGGCTGTCTGTTCTGAGATGCAGCACTTGGCCTGCTGTGCTGCAGTAGGCAGCTGGTACAGGTCCTGTTTCTTGTCCAAAGGTGGAGGGTACTACATGGGGAAGGCTATAGCAATCGCTGCAGTGTTCCAAGATGGAGGCAAGCTGGGGGAGCAATGTGTTGGTAAATGGAGAGAGACCCAGCATGGTCCTCTGCTCTGTGCAGAGATGGACCTGGGTCTGGGTTCTCACACATGTCAGCAGGGATGGTACTATAACTGGCCAGGTCCTGGGCTTCCCATTGGTGGCTGGGGCAGTCCTAGGCCTGGACCCAGGCTCTGACATAGGTCAGCAGGTTGGCGGGCATATTCTGGGCCTGACCTGGACCTGGGTTTCTAGGTGGTAGGGTCAGTTCTATGTAAGGGTTATGGGGTCTCTGATAGCTTCATGACTTTGACATGCTTAGTGGCTAGGAAGTTTCTGTACAAAGGTCCAGAATATCTGTCTGCTCGGAAAACTTCTGCGCAAAGACATGAAATGCCTGGCTACTGTAGCAATGCCCTGCATGAGGAGGCTCTGTATCAGAGTTTTATCAGCCTTGACCTTGATCTCAGGCCCACAGCTCTTGGAAATAAAGAAACTCCCTTGTTAAAAAAAAAAAAAAAAAAAAAAAAAAAAAACAGGAAAGAAAAGAAAAGAAACTCCCTTGTTAGACAACCACAATGTTTTACCAAGCTCTGCTGTGCCTGAACCTCTCTACATAACAGTAATTCTAAATAATCAACTTTCTTGAGAGCTTCACAGAGCTCCTAGCAACTATAGTGTGTAATAAGGAAGAAGCTGCATAATGTTGCTAAATCTGTAACCTGCCTAATGACACAGTGCACAATAATGTACTACTGATGCCAGGGACCTAATGTAGCATGTTGATATAAATAAAGCTGGCAGCTTGGCCATTTGATCATTCTGCCTCTGTACTTTGCTTCTGTCTTCTTTTGATTTCTTACAGTTGTAGGCGTGGGGTTGGGCTCTGGCTGTCATTGCTGGTCTTCCAATCATTTCTTTCATATGTGGAAGTTAGAGCAAAATAAAGAAATGAAGGTGGTAGAGGATCAAATATAAAATGTAGGGAAAGTCATTGGAGTAGGAGGAGACCAGAGGGAGATTGGAAAGGGGCGGATACAGAATGCATTTAATAAAACCATGTTACATGCATATGTAAATGCACCATGTGGAATTTCATCTTTATGCATATGCAGAAAGTACCAGTAAAAAACAAGTAAGTAAAAGATCCACAAGAAATCAGTAGGAGGGAGGAGGGAGGAGAGGTGGGGAGGGAGGAAATGGGGACTGAAACCAAATTACTTGCATGTGTGATTTTGTCAAAATGAAACCAACTGATATGTATAATTATAGTTCTCTAGATAATAATAATAATAATAATAATAATAATAATAATAATAATAATAATCCCAAATTGCTGAGGGCCTGGCCAAGCTGCCCAGGATGACTTACTTTCCTGTTTGGCTTTGGTACACACAGGGGGACTTCTCCATGCACTTCTCAAATCTAACCACACGGTGGCAGTAGAAAACCACCAGCGCCATCCAATTCAGAGCCATTCCTCTGGCAGGACCATCCACAGACCAGGTAAGTTCTGGTCTCTCTTTCCTCTTACCTTGGGTAGAGGGGTGTGTTCCAATATGTCATCTAACAACTCCTTTTTTGCACTGGTATACCTGCGTGGTATACTATGTACCTTTGCACTTACAGGGCTGGAAATTGGGGTAGTTTCCCTGCTTAAATACACTCACCATTGGGCAGCTGGGCCTATTGGTGGTGATCCAGAATTAGACTTTTTGAAAGAATCCAGCAACCATCTAAAGGTAGCAGATGTGTGCTCACACTGCTGGCAATAGTCTTAGTGGTGTTCTTGCAAAGGAAATAATAATAATCTGCCTTTGTGTTGGCCTGTGGCAAAGCAGCACATCATGGCAAGAGTGCATGGGAAAGGAGACTGCCTACCTGATGGCCAGCATGTGATGGAGGAGGGGATGGACCTGTCACACACTCCACATTGGGGCACACCCCGGGGGCCTGAGGACTTCTCTGGGCCCACCTCTTAAGGTACCACCACCACGCGCCACATAGTGCCAGGCTGGCAATAAAAGTTCTACACGTGGCCTTTAGGAACACTGGGATCAACCGCAGCACCTATCTCCAAACAGATTTTATAAGATATGCATGTATTTTTGCATATTATTTATCATTTTTTTGTTTTTTTTTTTTGTTTTTATAGAATTGTTGAAAAATGAAGAGGTGAGTGGTATTTGTTTTCATTTTGGTGACAAATGTCATAGAAAAACATATTTGATCTACTAAAAACTATGTTCTTGATTGATTTCCATAGAATAAACTATTAATATTCTAAAGTAGTCTATATATAATTACTAATCAGTTAAAATTCATATTTGTCCTTGGGGGCCTGAGCTGTGCGTACATTGTATATTTAGTATAATCAATTATACACTGTACAAACTTTTTCCTTTTTAAATTCATTACAGTGAGACACATTTGTTCTGACTTTTATCAGGTTTGCAAATGTATTTTTATTTTCAAAATTCTTATTAATTTTAATATGTTTTTTGTTTTATTTTCATGAATGAATGATAATTCTGTATACTTATGAGTTTTTGTTCTACCATTTCTTCTGTTTATAAACTAACTCTATAATTTGATTAATTTTCACATTTCTCTTCTAACTCTTCATTGCTATTTTATGATATTTAACCATAACTGGTGTTGTGTTATGTGACAAGTTGTCAACCCACATACCCAGGCAGCATTTGACTTCTCCAATGATCTCTCATTTCTTGGCAGAACTGTTGAATTCTTGTACTAAGACACTAAGACATGCATAACTTTGACAGTTTCTCTGTATTCAGGGACTTTTTTTTTCTTTGCACTCGCCTTTGTTTTGCTTGGTTTTTGATGTCTCTCAACCTTGTTCTTCCAGGGGGTGTTTGTCTAGTGAGCCAGTGCCCTCCAGGACTTTGCACTTGCTACTTGTTCTCTTTCCCAGGAGATGCCCTTTTGTGGTCATTTCCAAGTGCACTCTGCTCCCCCATGATGCTGGCCCTTTCTAGCTAAGGGAGAGGTCTGAGTGTCCTCTAGGCCCTGAGCTGTGTGGACACTGGACTTCCACTGCATGCAGCTCTGCAACTGTGGAAGGTGGGACGCCTCTCCTCTTCCTGTGAGTCCCAGTGAGCACCCTGCTCAGGGTGCCTGGTGCACAGCCCTCAGCTGTAGGAAGAGTGGCCTTCTCTGCAGCGTGTGCTGTGTTTGCTTTTATTTGCTCTTTATTTTTCAGAACAGCAAGGAGAATACCAAGGAGACTTGAGCTCTTTTAAATTTCTTGGTCCAGGGCTAACCTGTCTTACAACATCTGAACTTAACAGAACTTCAGGGTTCATGATCATTCCTTTATGTTCACTGATCTCCTATTGACCTGCACTTCATGCACTGGCTGAGGTAGATTATCTGAGAATAGGAGCCAAGGACCCTTTCTAACATAGCATTGTTTTTGTGTGTTTTGTTGCTTTGTACAGAGAAAACAGAAGATGAGAAAGGTAAGTGACAGCTCCATTTGACTCATAAATTGTGGAATATTTGAATATTCCACACTTGATGTTCTTTTATTATGGGAAGAAAGCCAAAATGTGCAGACACACTAAATGACCTAAAAAAGTACTTAAAGACAACCACAATATCTTTCTTCCATATTTCAACAAAATATATATAAGCATGTGTAGGACGGTGAAAATTGTTAGGTGTAGACCAAGAAAGGGGGATAGCACATGAACTGAAGCACGGTATGGAAGAGCCCATGATGCTTCCAGTGCAGACCAGAAGTGGCCAAGGGATCCTGCTGCAGAGACCCATGGCAGGCTGTGAGGAGGACAGGTGAGCCAGGTGATCTCATTGCAGAGACCCAAGGCCGACTGTGAGGAGGACAGGTGAGCCAGGTGATCTTGCTGCAGAGACCCAGGGCAGGCTGTGAGGAGGAGAGGTGAGCCAGGTGATCGCACTGCAGAGACAAGGGTAGGCTGTAAAGAGGACAGGTGAGTCAGGTGATCTCACTGCAGAGACCAGGGCAGGCTGTGAGGAGGACAGGTGAGCCAGGTGATCTCACTGTAGAGACCAGGGCAGGCTGTGAGGAGGACAGGTGAGCCAGGTTTCTCACTGCAGAGACCAAGGGCAGACAGTGAGGAGAAAAGATGAGCCAGGTGAACTGACTGCAGAGTACCAGGACAGGTTGTGAGGAGGACAGGTCAGCCAGGGAATCTCACTTCAGAGACCCAGGGCAGGCTGTGAGGAGGACAGCTGAGCAAGGGATACTCACTGCAGAGACCCCTGGTGGGCTGTGAGTATGATAAATGAGCCAGGTTATCTGACTGCCAAGACACAAAGAAGCAGGCTGTGAGAAGGACAGATGAGCCAGGTAATCTGACAGCAGAGCTCCAGGCAGGCTTTAGGGTGGACAGGTGAACCAGGGGATCTCACTGCAGAGACCCAGGACAGGCTTTGAGGAGAATAGGTGAGGCAGGTGACCTGGCTGCAGTGACCAAAGGCAGACTGTGAGGAAGGTAGGTGAGCCAGGTGATCTGGCTGCAGAGACCCAGGGCAGACTCTGAGCAGGACAGGTGAGCCAGGTGATCTCACCGCAGAGACCCAGGGCAGACAGTGAGGAGAACAGATGAGCCAGGTGATCTGACTGCTGAGTACCAGGGCAGGTTGTGAGGAGGACAGGTCAGCCAGGGGATCTCACTTCAGAGACCTATGCAGGCTGTGAGGAGGTCAAGTGAGCTAGGTGATCTCACTGCAGAGACCCAGGCCAGGCTGTGAGGAGGACATGTGAGCCAGGTGATCTGGCTGCAGAGCCCCAGGCAGGCTTTGGGGAGGACAGGTGAGCCAGGGGATTTCACTCCAGAGAGCAAGGGCAGGCTGTGAGGAGAATCAGTGAGCCAGGTGACCTGGCTGCAAAGACCCAGGACAGACTGTGAGGAAGGCAGGTGAGCCAGGTGACCTTACTGCAGAGACATAATGTAGGCTCTGAGGAGGATAGGTGAGCAAGGTGTTCTGACTGCAGAGACTCAGGCCAGGCTGTGAGATGGACAAATGATCCAGATGATCTGACTGGAGAGACCCAGGCCAGGCTATGAGGAGGACAGATGAGCCAGGTGATCTGACTGCAGAGACCCAAGGCAGTCTGAGAGGAGGACAGATGTGCCAGGTGACCTCACTGCAGAGACCCACGGAAGTCTTGAGGACAGGTGAGCCAGGTGACTTTACTGCAGAGATCCAGGGCATGCATTGAGGAAGACAGATGAGCTAGGTGATCTGGCTTCAGAGACCCAGGGCAGGCTGTGAGGAGGACAGGTGAGCCAGGTGATCTTGCTGCAGAGACCCAGGGCAGGCTGTGAGGAGGACAGATGAGCCAGGTGATCTCCCTGCCCAGACCCTGGGTAGACTGTGAAAAGAACAGCTGAGCCAGGTGATCTCATTGCAGAGTCCCAGGGCAAACTGTCAGGAAGACAGGTGACTCAGGTGATCTGATCGCAGAGACCCAGGGCAGGCTGTGAAGGCACAGGTGAGCTAGTTGATCTCAATGAAGACACCCTGGGCAGAATGTGAGGAGGACAAGTGAGCTGGGTGATCTCACTGCAGAGACCCAGGACAGACTGTGAGGAGGACAGGTGAGCCAGGTGATCTCACTGCGGAGACCCAAGTCTGGCTGTGAGGAGGACAGGTCAGCTGGGGGATCTCACTGCAGAGACACAGGGCACGCTGTGAGGAGGACATGTGAGCCAGTTGATCTGGGTGCAATGACCCAGTGCAGGCTGAGAGGAAGACAGGTGATCCAGGGGATCTAACTGCACAGACTCAGTGCAGACTGTGAGGTGGACAGGTGAGCCAGGTGATCTGGCTACAGAGACCCAGGGCAGGCTGTAGTAGGACAGGTCATCCAGGTGATCTCACTACAGAGACCCAGGACAGACTGTGTGGAGGACAGATGAGCCAGGTGACTAACTGCAGAGTCCCAGGGCAGGCTGTGAGTAGGACAAGTCAGCCAGGGAATCTGACTGCTCAGACCCAGCACAGGCTTGAGAAGGATAGGTTAGCCAGGTGATCTCATTGCAGAGACCCAGGGAAGGCTGTGAGGAGGACACATGAGCCAGGTGATCTTACTGCAGAGACCCAGGGCAGTCTGTGAGGAGGATATGTGAGCCAGATGATCTGACTACAGAAACCCAGGGCAGGCTCTGAGGAAGACAGGTGAGCCAGGTGATCTCACTGCCGAGACCCCCCCCTCCCCCCCCCCCCCGAAGGCTGTGAGGAGGTTAGATGAGCCAGCTGATCTGTGTGCAGAGCCCCAGGGCAGGCTTTGAGGAGGAGAGGTGAGACAGGTGATCTGCCTGCAGAAACCCAGAGCAGGCTGTGAGGAGAACAGGTGAGCCAGGTGATCTCAGTGCATAGACCCAGAGAAGGCTATGAGGAGGACAGGTGAGCCAGGTGATCTGAATGCAGAGTCCCAGGGCAGGATGTGAGGAGGACAGATGAGCCAGGAGATCTGACTGCAGAGTCCCAGGGCAGGCTTTGAGGCAGACAGATGAGCCAGGTGATCTGACTGCAGAGACCCAGAGCAGGCTGTGAGGAACAGAGGTTAGCCAGGGGTTCTCACTGCATAGATTCAGGGAAGGCTGTGAAGAGGATATGTGAGCCAGGTGATGTCACTGCAGAGACCCATGGCAGGCTTTGAGGAGTACAGGTAAGCCAAGTGATCTGACTGCAGAGTCCCAGGGCAGGCTGTGAGGAGGACAGGTGAGCCAGGTGATCTGACTGCAGAGACCCAGGGCATACTGTGAGAACAGATCAGCCAGGTGATCTGACTTCAGAGAACCAGGTCAGGTTTTGAGTAGGACAGGTCAGCCAGGGGATCTCACTTCAGAGACCCAGGGCAGGCTGTGAGGAGGACAGCTGAGCCAGGTGACCTGACAGCAGAGACCAAGGGCTGGCTTTGAGGAGGACAGGTGAGCTATGTGATCTTACTCTAGAAACCCAGGGCCCGCTGTTAAGAGGACAACTGAGCCAGGTGATCTCACTGCAGAGACCCAGGCCAGACTGTGAAGAGCACAGGTGAGCCAGGTTACCTGAATGCAGAGACCCAGTGCAGGCTATGAGGAGGATAGGTGAGCCAGGTGATTTCACTGCAGAGACCCAGGCCAGGCTGTGAGGAGGTCAGGTGAGCCAGGTGACCTAACTGCAGAGACCCAGGCCAGACTGTGAGGAGGATAGGTGAGCAAGGGATTCTGACTGCAGAGACCCAGGGCAATATGTGAGAATGACAGGTGAGCCAGATGATCTCACTGTAGAGACCCAGGGCAGGCTGTGAGGAGATCAGGTGATTCAGGTGATCTGGCTGCAGAGGCCCAGTCAGGCTTTGGGGAGGACTGGTGAGCCAGGGGATCTCACTGCAGAGACCCAGGGTGGGCTGTGAGGAGGATTGGTGAGCCAGGTTACCTGGCTCAGAGACCCATGGCAAACTGTGAGGAAGGCAGGTGAGCCACTTGATCTAACTGCAGAGACCTTGGGCAGGCTTTGAGGAGGATAGATGAGCCATGTAATCTGACTGCAGAACCCCAGGAAGGCTTTGGGGAGGACAGGTGAGCCAGGGGATCTCACTGCAGAGTTCCAGGGCAGGCTTTGGGGAGGACTCATCAGCCAGGTGATCTCACTGCAGAGACCCAGGGCAGGGTTTGAGGAGAATAGGTGAGCCAGGTGACCTGGCTGCAGAGACCCAGTACAGGTTGTGAGGAAGGTAGGTGAACCAGGTGATCTGGCTGGAGAGACCCAGGGCAGGCTGTGAGGAGGTCAGGTGAGCCAGGTGACCTGCTGGCCAGGTGATCTCACTATAAAGACCCAGGCCTGGCTATAAGGAGGGCAGTGGCTAGAAACAGCACCTAGTGTCCATAAGGGGATGTGCCCAAGGATTGGTATATTGAACATTGTCTTTGAAAATGAGCAAATCATTGAAGTTCTCACGTGAATGGGTTATCACAAGTAGATATTGAATTCTAAACATAATGTTTCTGTGTGTCGAGAACAAATTAGATATTGAACAGCTATAATCTTAAAGAAAAGAGAAGGAACCCAATTTGGGACGTGGTCTCATCTAAATAAACAACTCTATAGAGTCAACAAATAATAATGTAGCATTTGGTGTTTCATCTTCAAAATCTCAATACATTTATTCTTATTATTTTTAGAAATCTAATAGTTTGGTATCTAGTAATGAAAAATGGTATCTAGCAATGAACCAGAAAATGAGAATAATACAAATAATTGCAGTACAAGGAGAACTTATGTGGGACCTGAGTTTTCTTTTAATTTCAACTCTTTTTTCATTCATTCACTCTTTCATTTACTCTCAGAGCGAGAGAAGTAAGTGATAGTTAGCCTCTTCTTTTCTTTTTATGTGAATTATGGTGTCAGAATATACAGGTTTAAATTATGTCTCCATATCTTATCAGTTCCAAGACAGTGCAGATTCTTAAACCCCAGGGGCAGATTCCACCTATCACATGGCTGTGATAATGTCACCTGTGATCTAGGGTCATTCTAAGTGTTGGACTTGTGCCTCAAAACACCTCCAGAGTTTCAGACACTGTGGTTGCTATGGCCAGCCTCAGTGGTGTGGTGCTGAGCTGGGAGAAGAGGCTCTTGTCCTGGGCAGTATCTGGACCCTGGGAACCAAAATGAACCTACTGAGTCTTCTGTGAAAAGAGCAGAGCCGCCCCGTTCATACTGTCATGAGACCACAAGGCACCATCAGCTTGGTGGCCTCTTCCCACCTTCCTGCTCTAGGTACACTGACCCAACCAGAACCTGAAATATTTAAAATATTTGGCTGCCAGTAATGCCAAATATTATATATGTCTATGTCTTTACTGTTCTATTTTGTTTTGCCATTCTGAATGCTGATTTTATATGGATTTATATAAATTTATAACTTTTTAAAAAATGAATAAATTATAATATTTTAATAATAAAATCTAATAACTGTCTTCTCATTAAGGAAATTCATAGTGTTTTTAAACTGAATTAAGTAACCTACCATCATCTCTCTTGTCTGTGCTCACTTACACGTTTATAGAAATATATAAAGCTTATATTTATAAGAAGACAGCAAACTGTCATTAAAATATATACTCTAAGTCACGTGTAATGAACCAGAAAATGAGAATAACACAAATATTCAGAGTATAATCATGTTGATATCCAACACCTCACTCATATTCCACCAAATATTGTAAAT
Organism: Urocitellus parryii; assembly: GCF_045843805.1. Lineage (NCBI taxonomy): Eukaryota > Metazoa > Chordata > Mammalia > Rodentia > Sciuridae > Urocitellus > Urocitellus parryii. The sequence continues at coordinate 160,513,676 of NC_135531.1, read as the reverse complement.
GTAAAGTATGTTTCTCTGGCATGTAGATGCTCCAGGGATTTGATACAAAGGACACACAATTGTGCTGCTCCACTGGGTCAGGAGATTCATGGTACCAAACATGATGAAGAAATGGCAACTGAAACCTAAACTCCTCTAAAGGATGTAGACAAAGTCCAGTTCCAAACAGGAATGATCATGAAACACAGACTAAAGTTTAAAAACTATGTTTTTTTAAAAAATTATTTATTTATTTATTTATTTATTTATTTTTAGTCATACATGACAGCCAAATGAATTTTGACATACAATGGAATGTTTTTTATCATGGGAACGCCACAGATTTGTAAGGACAGGATCACCACTATTTGAGACCAGGATGCTTCCATTAGAGAGAAGGGACAGTGCTTCCCAGTTAAGTGGACCTTTGGAGACAAAGGAAGGGAAGAACAGGGTGGTCCCCAGAACCTGTCCTGGGGTGAGGTTTCAGGCTAAGGCTGCTGAGAGGTCCCTCCAGGAGAAGATTGGGCTGTGTCTCCTGCCACTGAGGGGTCTCAGGAGGGATGAGAGTGTGCAGACACACCCATGGTGAGGAAGAAGTGAACAGGGCACACTCAGAGCAGCCACAGCCCGTGTCTGTCAATAGCAGGACTTGGTCCAGGCTGGTGAAGCAAACTCCTCCGTCCACTCTGGTCCTGTGTCCACAAGGAGCCAACTCCTTGAGGAATTCATGAGCAGCCCCACCAATGTGCTTGCTGACAGGTACTCTGTGTCCTCCTGGCCTCCTGGGGCCCTGCTGCAGGAAGAGGCCTGTCTAATGCCAAGGTAAGATGGGAAATTGCTGGTTTATCGTATTTTCAAATGAACTCATATGGAAATCTGACATCACACATGACCGATGACATGGAGGTTTCCTTGGTGGGGTGGACTGCCTCTCTCATCATGTGACACTGGGCCAAGGGGGCATGCCAATGGCAGCACCAGCCTGTCAGCTGTGTGGGAGGGACGTGTCCTCAGCCCCTATCTTCCTACTGGATCAAGAGGCTTGTAATTTTCCACCAAGACACATGAGAAAGGGTGACATCCCTGTCTTTCTTTGGGGGTGCTGCACCTGTCTTGGGGCCTTTCACCAGACAGGAGAACATAGGCCTAGGCCCACCGTGCCCAGCCTCCCCTGAGTCTCAGTGTTTCCTGTAACTGCCTTGGTCTCAGGATCAACTGTAAACAAGAAGGATCTGGAACTATCCTCACTGAGGGAAGCCCTAAGTGAGGAGAAAGGTGGGCTTTCCTGCTAGCTCTGGCCTCGGATCCCCCCTCCTGCTCGCTGTAGCTGGGGAGGGCTCGAGACGTGGGGACAAAACTCACCTTGTGGGTGAGGAACCTTGGGCCCCTGTGAACAAACCATTAGTCCTCAGGCATGTGGGTTTGCCTGCCATTTCCACTGATGGATCTGTGTGGTGTCTCCTGAGCAGCACGTGCTATAAGCTCAGATCTCCTTTAACAGCAAAATTGGTAGACTCTACTCCTGAAGTAAAACAAGCAAATCCCACATCCTGATTTCCTGATTACACTGTGGGTGTGTAGTGAGTGTGTAAACTTCAAATTAACTTCATACTTCAGATGACTTTCATACTTCAATACACACAGTTCACATTCAAATCGTGAGTTCACTGTATGCCACCACATGAGGCTTTACTTCAGAGGGTACAGCAAAGGCCAGGGGAGCTGGAGGGTCCTGCTGCCCACAGGACCTGAGTGAGGAACTGTGCTGCAGGCAGGTTCTCACCTCCAAGACCCACACACTCTGCCACAACCATCTTCCTGGGGAGACTTTAACCTCTGCTGTGGGCTCAGCACCCATTAGGATTTTTACCCCTGTGTCCTGGCTCCCCATGTGGGGCATGGACCAGGACTGAGTCTGCAGGATCCCACGTTCCTGCTCTTCCATATAATGTGGCATCCAGTGGTGGGGTCCCCTGGGGCTTCACACCTGTCTCTTCCCTTTTTCCCTGAATATGGTTTTTGCAGGAGGGATCAGAATGCCCTACCCTGGTCTTGAACACCTGGAGAGCTGGGCAGGGCTCCTTCCTTCTGTAGCTGGACCCAGGGCAGCACCTGCCCCCAGCCCTGGTGGGGATCTTGGAGAGGAGTAGCCTGAGGAGGCCTGGGGAGGCTCATTCCAGGCCTCCCCACCTGAGCTGTGACTCTTCACTGCATGTCACCCCAGATACAAAATGTCACCGCATGTGGACAATCTTTCTCCCATGTCTGGCACCCACCGTGGTGTCTGTGTGGTGCCAGAAACACTGTGGCCAGCAGAGGAGAGAGGCCTCCTTCAGGGGCTGAGGGTCAGGGTGGGACATGGCCTTCTGCCTGGGAGGAGCAAAGGAAAGGCAGGCTCTGTGTAGGAGGGAGGATTTCAGCCTGTGGCAGGACACTCCCCAGTGTCCCTGTCCAACCTCCCTAAGGAAGTGCATCCTGGGCTCTTCTGAAGGACTGAACAAAGGACTGTGGGTGTTTCAGGTAAATGTAAATATAAGTGGACTCAGGTTTGGTTTTCCCTTTGCATTGCCAGTTCCTGGGGAGTACATTATAGTAATTAGCACCTGATGGCCTGCAGGGGTCAGCACAAGCTGAGACCACTGGACTGGGAAATGCCTCCTGTTGGCCCAGATCTGCAGCTCCCTTCTCATGGCCACACTGCCCTGGAATTCCTTTTCCTCTGAATCCTAGGTTCCCAGGGGCACTGAGGGGGGCCCTTCTGTGTGGGATTGACATGTAAATGAGGGCCCCTGCAGGCAGCCCCTGGCCTTGGGCTTCAGAGGGAGGATTTCTAGGGGTAGCAGGAAGACAGCAGGGCACCTGGCCTGGGAGGGGAGGGGGGTTCCCTGTGCTAAGAGGAGGAGATGAGCACAGCATGGCCTGCCCCAGCCCAGGCTGTTGGTGCCTGGACACTGTGTCCCTCCCTAGGCACAGGGGGCAGGGGCAGCCCTGTGTCTGCTGTGAGCACTTGTGCAAGTCTCCCTTGAAGCCTGGAGGCTGGAGCTTGCTTCCTGCTCCTCCCCTCAGGGCAACTGGCAGAGGCAGGGGTTGCAGGTCAGATCAGCAGTTTGGGAGAAATTGGCCTCATCTCCCAGAGTGTGAGGATCTGGTCACAGAATTCACCTCCTTCAGGGTAACTTGGGCTCTTCTTATCAACATTATTTTGGGCCTGCATTTCTCCTGCAGTGAACAGGTAGTTTGCTAAGGAATGTGACATATCCTGTCTACTAAGGTCAGGCAGGGCTGCAGCTAAATTGCTTCTTGGAAAAGAAAGCATTCTGCACATGCAGGCTATTGATAAATACCTGTAAGGAACCAGAGGAGGAGAGGCCCCTTCTTTCTTAAGTGTCATCTCCAGAGGAGCCCTCCCCTGAGTGATGGACATGAGCCAGATGCCCTGCTGAATTTCCATTAATCACCATGAAGCAAAGTAACCATCCCAGTCCTTCCCCACACTAAACTCAGTCCAGGGTCCCAAAAAGTGAACAAAAAAAAGTGCTGTTCCCATGCAGAGGAAACTCCCACCCTCTCAGAACTGTCTGGTGGGCAGAGATCTGGGCCTGGCCTGGGTCCCTTCCTTGGAGTCCTTAACACAGTGTGTCCATTGCAGCTGCAGCTCACAGGACTGGCTCTGAGGGCTACAAAGATCCTAGGCATGTGGGAGTGTCACCTTGAGTTGTGAGGTTTTGCAGATGTGAGCCTTGACTGCTGAATCTCTGACCACACAGAGCCCAGGTGAATTCTGAGAAGCCAGGGGAGGAGCAGGGCAAGATGTGGACAGTGTGGACAGCTAACGACTTCCCACTGTGTCTCTAAAGGCACCTCTGTCAATAGAAGATATGATTCCAGTAGTGACCATGAAGAAACTCCAGGTAGATTCCAACAATGAGACAGGACCCAAGGGAAAGGCATTCCTGGGAGTCACTGAAGTATAACTGCTCAGCTGGAGACAGAGCAAGAGGCTGTGAAATCAGAAAGAAAAAAGAAATGTGACTTTTTACCTTCAGCAGCTAATGGTGCAATAAAAGAGCTGTGATGTCTTTGGGCTTTGAGTGCTTGACTCCCAGCCATCTTGCTCTGCTGTCAAGGTGTCTTTTCCATCAGATCAGCTGTCTCCTGAATCTGCCTGTGACACTCCAAATCCCTAGGGTTGCCTGGGTAATGCCTGTTGAGAATGGAACAAAGTCTCTGGGTGGGGTCTGGTGCTGAACCCCAGTGCAGATGTCTCATAGACCTGGATCTCTCATGGCTTCCCAGACCCTGGATGTGGAGGGGATGCTGTTCCAGAGAGCTCAGGTGCAGGGTAGTAAGGAGCCCTTTTCTCTAAGGGACTTCAGGTCTTGCTCAGCAACCTCAGGGTTGTCCTGGCTGTTTATTCCTGGTGCACTGATGCCCTCGTGGTCAGGTTACCTGAAGAATCCCCTAAGTGTGATGAGGTTGTAGCAAACTGAAAGGGTAAAGTTTCTAAGCTGGAAAGCTTGAATGTAAAAGATTAGGTATTATTAAGTTCCTCTGTTACACCCAGATTCCTGAAATAGTTAAAACAATGCCCTACTGGCCGTTTAGCCTAGGGCAGTTCCTCACAGGGCCCGAACCAATCAGTTTGAATGTGTAACCCGCTTACGAATGACCAATCACCGCCGCCCCGGCCGTTCCCGCCAATGAATGTGCCAATCACATCTCAGAGTTGTTGTTCAATTTCCCCGCGCCTCATGATGATTTGTTCTGATATATGCAAAGCCCACCGCCCTCTCCAAAAAGTGTACTTAAGCTCTGCTTGACCTTTGCTCTGGGCTCTGAGCTGCGCTCCCTTCTTGAGTGGGCACAGAGTCCCAGCGCGCTGGAATGGATCCCCAATAAATCCCCTTTTGCCAATTGCATGGAGTAAGTCTCTTGTGTGTGGTCTCTCCCTCCGACGCTCCGCCGGACCCCCCCCTTACAAAACTCAGCCATGTGCAAGGTGAGCCCTGAAGCTGGTGTGGCCCCAGGTCCTGGAGAGTGTGCCAGAGCTGGAGCTTCTTAGCTTCTTAGCTTTTCTCACCTCAGACACATATTTCATAGTTTAGCCACTTTTTTTTTTAATACTTATGTGCTCTGTTTTGTTTCAGAATTTTCTCAAAGGTCAATGGAAGAATATGTAATTTCCCCTTTCTAACATTGTTTTATTTCTACCTGAAGAAACTCCAGGTAGAATCCAACATTGAGACAGGACCCAAGGGAAGGGTGTTCCTGGGAGTCACTGAGTTGTAACTGCTCAGCTGGAGACAGAGCAAGGGGCTGTGAAATCAGAAAGAAAAAAGAAATGTGACTTTTCACCTTTAGCAGCTAGTGGTGTAATAAAAGAGCTGTGATATCTATGGGCTTTGAGTTTTCTTTAAATTTTGCTGCTATGTTAATATTTTCATATAAAATCATAGTGGTTTTGTATCATTATTTTATCAAATATTTTGTGTGGCAATTGACACTGTCTGACATGCATCCAGACACTCTTGTGTGTGTGTGTGTGTGTGTGTGTGTGTGTGTGTGTGGTCACCTTGTCCTTTAATTTGTACAATTGGTGACATATTTTTGCACTGACTTCAACATCACATTTTTAGCATAAACCTAAAAAAAAAGAAACTAAACTCAGGAGTAGGGTGTTGGCCTTTTCCCAGGTGGTGGTAGTGATCAGCCTCCTGAGCCCTGGGGCTACACACAACTCCTGATAAGAAGGCAGGAGGGTCCTAGGAGCAAAGGGCAAGGCTGAGCCAGGGTGTGTGTGTCACTCAGCAGGCTGTATTCCTGTGGAAGTGGCTGCTGCTCCCCAGAGCACAGGAAGAGCAGGCTCCAAGATCAGGTTGGGCTCTTCGCTGGTGCGGGCAGCCTGTCTCCAGCCAGGGAGGCTGAGAATCTGGCAGGGCTCCAGATCCCAGAGCCAGTGACCTGTTAGGCCTGGAGGTTTGGGGAAGTGGTGACGCTGGACCCAGCTGTCCGGGGCCCTGGGCTACAAGGGAGGGTGATGGTCCCCCAGAAGTCACTAGGCAGAGAAGTGGCCCCCGTTAACAGGCGAGGGGCGGAGCTTCAGCGGTGCCCTCCCACCCAGACCGGAGGCTCCGCACACACTCACCTGGGCAGGGAGCAGGAAAGGAGCCCCTGCCTGCTGCATTCAGCCAGGCTGCTCTTACAGGATGGCGCTGGGCAGCCTCAGTTCTCAGGTCACTCCAACACCGGGGGCGCGGCTATCAATTCAGCAAGATCCTGTCCCAAAATAAAAACTTAAAAAAAAAAAAGAAAAGAAAAGAAAAAAAGGCCTGGGGATATGGTTCAATTGTTAGGCACCCCTGGGTTCAATCCTCAGTACCAAAAAAAGAAAAAAAAAAGAGCAACTATAAATTGTGTGATGGAGATTGAAGACAAAGCCCAAGAAGTCAAGAAGTGAGTGGCTGAACTTCTTGTATCTTGGAAAAGATGAAAAGGAAGGCAAAACACAAGAGGTTAAGACATGAGAAGCTTATGGGTGGGTATAGGGTGCATTGGCCCTGGGCCAGCATGGTTGATTGGGCCTTGTTTTAGTCAGTTTTTTGTCAGCTGTGACTAAAAGACCTGTCAAGAACAATGCCAAGGGGGGACTGTTTGTCCCAGGCAGGTTTCAGAGGTCTCAGTTTATAGATGTCCTGTCCATTGCCCTTAGACCAAGGTGAAGTAGAACATCTAGCAGAATGGATAACGGAAGAAAGCAGCTCCAGACATGGCAACCAGAAAGCAGAAATAGAGCTCTGTTAACCAAAAATAAATGTAAATGTAAATCCTGCAGGAACGCCCCCCCCCCCAGCTCCCCCAGCCACACCCCACATGCTTGCAGTCACCAAGAGTTCATCCACTCAAGTGGGTCTATACTCTGCTTGGATTATGGCTCTCATAACTCAATCATTTCACCCCAACTTTCTTACATTGTCTCACATATGAGCTTTTGGGGGACACGTAGCTAAACATTAACAGTGTCTGATGAAAATTCTTAACCTAAAAAATAAGAGAGGAAAACGGAAAAGGAAAGTAGGAGGGAAGCCTTAAGTAGGCAAGAGGTGGAGAGGAATTAACTATGAGTGTGCTTTTGTTGGGAAAATTGAAATTGTTGAATACAATTTTTTAAATAAGACTGTTGTGTGGTACAATAAGAGTTTTTTCTGGACGTAGAATGTTGGATTGTTCCTCAATGAGCAGGAGGCAGTAAGAGTCAAAACTGCTGGCATATGCACATTTGATGTGTCTTTCAGAATTTATTAAAAAGATTATAGCAAGGATGTCCTTTATGTAATGATTCCACTTTATTTTTTGAGTGTGGGGATTAGGAAAAACTTAAAAGCCATCTAATGGGCATTTGGCAGAAAAAAAATATGATAGTCCAGCCTTATGGTGTTCTATCACCACATCCAGCAGATTCAGGGGATCCGAAATGATCTTAGTAATCCACATGGCTCGTTAAAGGAATACTTGATGACTTCAATGGTTTTAATCCTTGGAATATGTTAAAACATACAATATGGTACATTCTTGGAAATGTGTGTTTGCTACTAATTTTCATTTGTGTTATAACAATAGGATCTTCTGTGGAGAAATCTGACAGCTCCAAATAATAACAAATCATTTGTGCTTAAAAATAAAAAATGGGGAGATGTGGAAAGAGGTGACATGGATCAGGTTCTCTGATTGCCTCGTGAATGTGATGCACTTGCCCTGGGAAATTCCTGTGTAAAAGTCAAGTTGCCCAGTTGCTCTGGTGACACCCTGCCTGAAGAGGCTCTGTGAAGACACACAGAGTCACATCAGTCTTGACCTTGAGATCACACACCACTTCCCAGCAATAGAGAATTCTGAGTATGACAGAGCCACAATGTTTCACCCATGCTGTGACCTCTACACCTGCACACTTATCAGAAACTCTGGCAAAGGGCTTCCTGGGTGTAACAGGATGACCCTAGGTTTATAACAGTAGAATAGCTACAAGAATGTTTCTAGTCTTGTAACTTTTTAATGCACAAATAACAATGCCTCTACAGTCTTTAACTTCCTGATTATGAGACACTATATAATACATGTGTTGTTCCTGCTGTGGGTCACTTCTTCTCCATTAGAGATGAGTGCTTCACCTGATGCCAGATTTCTCTCTAAATGTGTGTCTTTTCTAATCCCCCATCATCCCTCACTTGTTTTTGAATTAAGGTCTATGCAGGTCATAGCACAGAGTTATTGGAGATTGCCTACATCAGTTTTAGATTAATTCTTTTTTCCTTTATTTTGCATGAAAATATCATTGGGATTTTTTATAGGATTTCATTAACTTTGTAGGTAAGTTTTGGATAGTTTTGATTATATTATGTCCTTGGAAATGTGAATACTAGCTGTCTTTCCCTTAATTTGTATATATTTTCATTTCTTTCAGGATCATTTTATAGTTCTAGGTGTATAAGCCTTTAATCTTCTTGGCTAAGTTATTTCCCAACTTCTATTCATAGCATTTTTTCTATCCTTTTCAGATTACTCATTATTAGTGTATATTAATGCACCTTAGTTTTGCAGATTGAGTTTTATGCTCTGTATCATTCCTGAGTTCATTTATTAGTTTCCTTAATTTTAGTGTATTTGAATTTGTTGCTCTTTGTTACTCTTTTTCTTCAGTAGATAATTTGCCATTGGGCATGGTGGCACTCACTTGTTATCTCAGTTCCTCAAGGGGCTGAGGCCAGCCTGGACAATGTAGTGAGATTTCAAAATAAAAATATAAAAAGTATATAGCTCACTGAAAGGTACAGCTGCAGCTCAGTGTAATGTGCTTGCCTAGCCAAAGCCAGACTTCAGTCTGCTCAGAAGATTGGCATTTGTTTTAACATTTGTTTTAACATTAACATTTGTTTTCCCATTAGCATTGGAAAAGTGGTTTCTGTAGACTAGACTAACAGAATGTGTTTTGGAGATTTATGAAACTTTCTAGGGGTGTCCCTTGAAAGGTGTCATCTTGTTGATATTAGTTGTTTCTAAATCCATGCTATGTTTTCTCTTATCCCACACTGCTTTAACTTTAGTTAATAGACAGCTTCACATTGTTCTGTTTATTGAATATTACTCTTATTTACTACTTGGCAAAATGTTATCTGGAGTAAACCAATTGCTACCTTTGAAATGTTTTTGTTTATCACTAATCAAATAATTTGAGATGATTTCTACAAATAGTGACAGCTTCTCTGAAATGTGATCTTCTGGGCAGCTGGTTAGAGACTCTGCCTGGAGCATGGGCTAGCCGGGAAGCTGCTCATGTCCTCAGCACTGGTGTAAGAGTGGGACAAGATGGTAGAGTTTGGGAAGGAAAAAAGAAATCCAGTAAATACTATCTGGTTTATATAAATTCATTAGGAATAATGAGCCATGCTTCACCATTAGGGAGGTATAATCTATCCAAATCCAGATTTCCCATGTACCAGCAAAGTTCCAACTTTGTGTGCAGACATTTCTAAAGATATATGAGTTCAGGAGTCCTAATGAGAAGAATCCCTTCTTAGCAAGCAGGTAGTTGGAATTTGTTTTTAGGTGCGTGTTTGAGGTTCAGTCTGCAAAGGGAAATTACGATGGCCCAGGATAATATCTTTCTCCCAGAACTCTCCAGTGATAAGGCTATTCTTGCTCTGCTACTGCTTTTCTGCATAACTTAATCCTAGTGTAGGAATGTCTGCATTTGAGGAAATGAGTCCAGACAGATTCTGAATTTTCGTGACCAAATCACAGAATAAGTATTTGGAGAGCACAGAATCATGTGAACACTGTCATGTTAAGTGCAGATTCCTAGTACTGCTAATCTCACCAGCCCTCAACTACACATTTATGGGGTATTTTATAACTCAGTTGCCTTTGAGAATGTGGCTATGAACTTCACCCAGGAGAAGTGGGCTTTGCTGGATCCATTCAACAAGAATCTCCACAGTAATATAATATAAGAAGTCTCCATGATTTCTTTACTTAATCCAATAGAGAACATGTGGGTTTTTGCTTTTAATTATTGTGAGGTCTTAGATTTGAGATATGTAAATGAAATAGTATAGTAAGCAAAGGAGACATGATCCAGTGTATAGTATGTTATGGGGAAACACTAAGAAAACACACAAAGTCAGAATTTGAAACAAATTAAAGAATTTTTATTTGACCTATATTATCCTGGCCAGGGATGTTTCTGACATAGCTTAAGTAGCTCTCTGAGAGAAACATGCCAGGCTGTCTGTGGTTCCAATATTTACAGAATAAAACTACATCATATGGAATTTTGCAAATTGCAAGCACACAGAGTACAGGGGCTGAGAACACAGCAGAACCACATCTTGGGGACTTTACAATTGTAGGCATACAAAGTGCAAAAATAAACGTTTTTATCATCTTTAAAATAGCTCATAAAATAGTTTCACAGAGAAACTATAAAGATGTAGTACTTCTTTTATCTTACTGTTACTTCTTCTATCATATAACTAGGGCAAACTAAGGTAACTTAACATTACTAATTTTATAATTTATAATCCTGTTATAATCTTATAATTTTACTTATTCATACTCTTTCATTAATCTATATTTCCTAATCTATAACCTATAACCTATTACTTGAATTGATTTGAATCAGACTATAACACAGTACAATAGAAGTACAGTAGAATTTTTGTAACTCACTTTAATTCAAATGATTTTACTGGGTCTGCCTTTTAGGCTGCAAATGCAAATACCAGAACATCGATGAGAAGAACAAAAATTCTGGAAGAAATCAAAGGTAATTTGTAGTCATTCAGCATGGAGTGACCCTTTAGGGAATCATAGCATGATATGGATTTTTTTTTTGAGGGGGGTGTGTGAGCCATTTCAATTGAACCCTGGACCTTGAGGAGAGTATGAAAACATTTTTATCATTAACCTACATATCCTTTTCATGTAAATTGAAAGACATATAAAACAAATGATCAGAACTTTAAATATATTTATTCTTTGTATTTTTCATGAGTGTCATATGCATCATACAACACAGATGTTCCAGAGTTTACAAAATAATTGAATTTTAAACATTGCTAAGTAACTACATTCACAAATATCACTGTGTTTTTAAAATACATTTTTACTTGTTGATGGACACAACATATTAATTCATTTTTTTTAAATATGTAGTTTAGATGTTGATGAACCTTTATTTTATTCATTTATTTATATGCGTTGCTGAGAATCAAACCCAGTGCCTCACACATGCTAGGCCAATGCTCTACCACTGAACCACAACCACAGCCTGCTTGTTCATTTATTTTTATGTCATAGTCAGTATTGAATCTAATGTGTTACATGTGAGGTAAGTGCTCTACCACTGAGCTACAACCCCAGCCCAAATATCACTGTTTTAATAATAGCTATTGGGAAGCCATGTTACAAATTAATAAATACATTTGCTTTTTACTAATTTACACATATTACAAACCTAGGCTGGGCAGCATGGCACATGCAAATAATCTCATTGGCTCAGGAGACTGAGGCAGGAGGATAACAAGTTCAAAGCCAGCTTCAGCAAAAGTGAGGTAGAAAGCAACTCAGTGAAACCCTGTCTCTAAAGAAAATACAAAAAGGGCTGAGGATATGGTTCAGTGGTCGAGTGTCCCTGAGTTCAATCCCTGGTACCAAAAAAAAGCCCTTAAATTTTTGCTCATATTGATAGTATGTAAACCCAAGACCTATTAGTTAAAGAAAAATTATTAATAAGAAAAACACAATAATGTCCTTGTTATTTTTAATAGCAGTCATGTAGTAGAGGAATTGTACAATTAAAAAGGAAGTCAGTGCTTGGGGCTTTGGGGCTGTAGCTCAATGGCAGAGCACTTGACTCGCATGTGTGAGGCACTGGGTTCAATCCTCAGCACCACATAAAAATAAACAAATAAAATAAAGGCATGCTGTCCATCTACAACTATAAAAAGTATTTAAAAAAAGGAAGTCAGTGAGAAATCTTCAGTAAAATTCCAAATTTTAAATCTGTAAAAAGAAAATACTTATTAGTATAATTCGTATAAATGAAGTATATGTGACATTTCTTCACGTTATTCATTCCTTAATGGGCACACCATATTTCACTCTGGAAAGAAAGCATATGAGACTGAGGAGAGTGGAAAGAAGCCATATAAATTCAAACAATACAAGAGTTCAAAGGCAGCCTCAGCTAAAGCAAGGCACTAAACAACTCAGTGAAACCCTGTCTCTAAATAGCATATAAAATAGGGCTGGGAATGTGGCTCAGTGGTCCAGTGCCCCGGAGTTTAATACCTGGTACCCCCTCCCCCCAAAAAGTGTGTCTGAATTTGCTATTTGTATTTCACATTTAACTGTTTGGATATTGAACAACAAAGAGAAACTAATGAGAAGCTATATTGGAAGTATATGTGAAAATTTCCAAGGCATTCACATAAACATGAGCACACACAACACCAAACTCAATTAGCTCAGCAATGTTGCAGATGACAAGAGAAATACACACAGAATCAGAAGATTTTTACACTGGAAATGAACAATCTCAAAATGAAAACAAGAAGCAGTTCTATTCAAAATTGTATGAAAAAAATACTTGGAAATAAATCTTACAACAGAAGAAGGTTAAGACCTATTGACCAGAAAGGTAAGACAGAAAATTGAAAGTAATCAAGAAAGGGCTAAATAAATGGGAAGTAGCTAATATTCAAGCACAACAAAACTCATCAGTGTTAAGATCATGTTATTCCTTATTTACTGCATCCAACAGAATACAACAAATATGATAGTGTATCATTGTGCATCTTGGATCCAAAGGTCTTGAATGCTTCTTGTTTTCCTAGTAGAACCCTCTTTTTCCATGAGAGCAAAGACTGTGTTGCTGATGGAGGAGGAGATACCATGGGGAGGAGAACCAAGGTGCCCCAGCCAACAGCCTGTTCTCCCCAGAAGCAGAGCTGCCTGGTCAACATGTAGAACACAGGTCTGCGTGGGCCCCGCTGTTCCTAGATTGCTGACCAGCTCACCCAGGAGCTGGTAAGTTGTGGAGTGATTTGTTCTGCAGTCAGAGCCACCTGACACATAGACTCAGTGCAGATGGGAGGCCAGGGTTCAACAACACATTCACTGGGAGTTACTGGCCAACAACAGGAAGCCAACAGGCACTGAGTTATCCTCCCCTTGTTCAAGGTTGGGTTTCCTATTAGATGGTGTTGAGTTACACAGGTATGCATATGAACATCTGTACATATGATTGGTAGTCACAGAGCATATGAAGAGGAAACAGTCACAGCCTGAAGATTAGAGTCAAGGTCCAACTACAAAGTAAGTGCAAGTGAAAATCATGCACGAGTGAGAGTGGGAGCCAGGAAGCAAGCCTCAGACTACCAAGCTCTGCTTTATTACCTGTGGTTGGAATCAATAGGTCAGACACCTGATATGACTCATTTTGGGGGGATAGTAATGGGCTAAAGCAAGGGTGGATTTTATAGGCTGATTCATTAGGTTGGGACAGGAGTGTGGATAGGGGGCTTATTGCATTGTGGTTAGGGTTGGAGGTCAGGTGCCAGGCATTCCTTATGTACTCCTTCCCTCTAGCTGAGGCCTGGACTTTTCAATGACAGAAGCTTCAATTTTACCCCAGACAAGGTGTGTGAGGAAACAGCTGCACATAGGGGGAAATGGCCTTGGACTTATTCTGTATATTTGTCAGGAAGTATATCTTTAATCTGCTACCTGCACATCTAAACTGTGGAGGTGAGCTGTGGACAGAGCTGAAGACTTAGGGTTCTCCTCACTTTTATTTTTTTTTATTATGGTTGTTATTTTGTTATCTGATTTCTGGAAGGAGATGGGCCACCACCAAGCAACAGGTGGGGAGGTGTGGTCAACCTGTGGAGATTTTTTGCCTGCAGCTCCAGTTCTCTCCTGGGGCTCTGTTGTTTGGAAAGCAGGAGAGCTACTAGCAGGGAAGGGATGTATCCTCATTGTAGCATAAAAGTGGGTGAATGTTGCTGACAGACATCAGGGGGTCACAAATCTCAGAGATGTACCTGTTATGTGGCAGCCACAAAGATTAGGTTGGACTCTTGACCACATGGAATGTGGCTGGTCTGCACTGAGCTACTGAGAGAACACCATAAATTTTAAAGAAATAGTATAATAAAGACAAGTAGTTAATTAATAGAAATTGAAATTGAAGGTTTATGGAAAATCACATTCCTACAAGACAGCTCACCAAGAAAAATGAAAAGACAGTGTGGTTTGAGAGGAGGGAGGGAAAATTAACCAAACATTAACAATGGACACTGAGGGAAAAAGCAAAATTTTATCCCTTTTTGGGTTCTTCCCCAGCATATCTACCAAAAGCAAACATTACCCCTGCTCAACTGAAATGCCAGATTCGTGGGACCCCAATAGACCTCTAGGAGCCAAATCCAATGCAATCACACAAGAGTCTTTATTGCAAGCTCAAGCCTGGACTCACAACCGTTTCCGACGCAGCAGCGGTTCCAGGGAGTGAGTCCTGGCCCTTGGTTCAGTGAGGATTTATAGGTTTTTGGGGGACACTCTATGTGTCACAACATCACACAGCAAATCATTTCATATTGTGGGAAAATCAAACAACAACTCTTAACATTGATTAACACATTCACTGGCGGGAACAAGTTGGGTAAGGGTGACTGGTTAGTTCAAGTGGTGGATACATTTGAACTGACTGGTGCAACCCCCATGAGGGGTTGCAAGGGTGTATATGCTAAACTGCAGGGTTGCCTAATCCTGTTATCAATCCGCAAAACTACTGGGAGGGTCACCTGGCATTTCAAGTATTTTCCCTGTCTCATGCTGATTGGTGGTTGCTAGGGGGTTGCTATGGGTCCTTACCTATCATAAATGAGTCAGGGACACCTGGTGCTACAGATCTCTACTCTTATTTACAAACAACTCAGCAGGGTGGGTATGTGCCTAGGAGGCTCTGTGGGTTTTTCCAAGGACAAGGGTCATGCTCCCTCCCTCTGGACAGGCCTTGAGGTAGAAGCTGGTTTCTCAAAAAATGGAGTCACATCAGTTTCTCACAACCACAGTGAGTCCTGAAAGAGGGAGGCAAACACTGAAAGGTTGGGTCCTGAATTTTTTACCCTTTCCCATAGCAGATGATTCCTGGAAGGAGAAAAGCAAATAGTGAGGCTCTAGGTAACAATGGGTCCCAGAGATAAGCAGGGAACACCTAGTTGTGAGCTTTTCCCAGAGACAATAAGTTTAAAACTTTTTACAACTGCCTTCCTGAGTTAAAATTTTAACTTGCAGTACTAGGTCCCTGACTGTCCAAACTGCATGTCTACAGTCTCCAAACTCCTGTATCACGGTGGGGTGGGGGATAATTATTTCCATACCCAGAAAATGAACCCTCCTATGCCTGATGGATTGACTTCTCTGAAGAATAAATGAAAGTTGGTGACCTAAGGTTTGCTTCTCTTCTCCTGCCTCAGTGGATTGTGGGCCATGCGCATACAGTAATACCTCACTGCATCGGTTGCATAGAAAAACAATGATATTTTATGTATATTACATTAAAGAACTCACAACCAATTTCACCTGTAACTGACTCTCTTGTTTTTAGGATTTTTTTTTTTTCCTAGACAATCACTCTACCACTGAGGTATGCCTGAGCTACTTTACCTGTTTCTTTATTGTTTTTTAGGTGGCTTTCTGAAAATTTAAAAATACATGACACATTTTATTTCAATTAAACAGGGCCTTCCTTTCCATAGCTGGGGCTGAGCCGTCTAAAAGAACACAGGTGAGGAAGGTCATGCAATTTGAAATCGTAATAAAATTCTCAAGTTACTCCCAATCGTGAACAGCCTAGTTATTTGTACATATGGCTGACATTCGTTAGTCCTCTTCAGTTGTTGCCTTCCTCACCAGCATGAATACAAACGTTTCCCGCCAGGCTCAGGTACCCTCTGGCCAAGGAAGCCCTGCCTGAAAAGGGCTGGGCCAAGAGCCTGTCACTCTGGCCTGTTTCAGCCACCGACTGGTTAGAATAGCTGTCACTCAAGACTGTGAGGCGGACAATTAGGCGCTGGGGAGGAACTGTCCAATCAAGTGCGCAGAGGGAGGGGAAGGGCGGGCTCTCGCAAACTCGCTCCTTCCTCCATTGCGCTTTTGCCACTTCGCTGGATCCCCAGGGACTCTGCATATCCTGGGGCCCCGCCGAGCTCGGATACCGGACGTCCCTAGGAAGGACGGCGGGTCACTGGAGCCCCACCAAAACGATGAATGTGCCGGACCCGGTGAGCACCTGCCTTGGCCACGCGAGTCCCTGTGAGCTGCGGAGCGTGGGGCGGAGTCCCCAGTGCGGGTGGCCTGGACCCTGTCCCTTATCCCGCAGGGTGAGGAATGCTTGATGGCGGGTCCACGAAGTCGGCTGCATAGTGTGTTACGAGTCCCCGCTGGCGGGTGACCCTGGACCTTATCCCCCTGATCCCGCGGCGTGGGCTGGGTGGCAGGTCCCCGAGTTCAGCTGCAGAGGGTGACCGAGTCTTCTCTGGCTAGTCGTCCTGGGTGTCTGTCTCAGGGCTGGGCTGGGCAGCAGGTCCCTGTCCTCCTCCGCTCCCTGTTGGCGACCTCTCTGGGTCATTATCTAGGCAGCTCATGCAGCCTGACGTTCCCAGAATGTGCGGTGAGCAGGGGAGGGTGACATGGAATCCGGACTCAAGTGTGTTCTGTCAGTGACAGTTGGCCCTTGGGGTCTCCGTCTGTCCCTGTTTTCTCCACAGAATTAACCTGTGCACCCTACAGCACATACTCCTAAATGTGCAGGAAGCTGGGTGTGAAATCCATTTCCCATTGAGACTTTGCTGCTCCTAGGGCTGGCAGCAGACCCCTACAGACCCCAGCTCTAGTTTGTATTTTATTTAGATACAGGATCTCATTGAGTTACTTAGTGCCTTGCGGTTGCTGAGGCTGGCTTTGAACTTAGGATCCTCCTACCTCCACCTTCCCAGGCACTGGAATTGCATGCATGGGCCACCACACCTGACCAGATGGTGTTTTAATTTTGATAGTTTCATCTATTAATTAATAGCACTTCTAAAAAAACGTTTTATTTTATTTTATTATTATTTTTTTAATGTGGGCAAAGTTTTCTCAGGAGTGGAAAGCAGAGAGGAATTACCTAGAAAGTCCTCATAAAGTCCCGATGCATCTCTTCATCATGCCCAGGAACAGACAACTGTGCAGAGTCTTTGGGCAGAGGTATTTTTTCAATACCACACAGGGTCCTGTGTCCTCAGCCGATCTGTCCTTTCCTGGGGCTGCAGCAGGGTGCCCACAGGTGTGCTGTGCCCTGAAGGGTGCAGGTAATTTCAAGCTCTGCATCAGCTCCTCCTAGAGGACAGCCTGAGGTATGGGAAGCAGCCTCTCAGGGGAGCAGCTGGAGATACTCAGGTCAGGAAGTGAGATGCTGGTGTTAAGGGAACATGACACACATGGTTCCTGCCCTCTGGATGCATTCAGAGCTTTGAAGGAAGAACAGTTATCCTAAAGAGCAGGGGAAACTAACCCTAGCAAGTGGAGCAAAACCCTACAAAGCTCTTCAGCAGCAGGAGGCAGGTGGGAGGTTGTGCCTGGTGACTGATGGCCTGACCCGAAGCTGGAGTCTGACAGGTCAGTGTCCAGTGGTGCTGCAGCTGCCTGGATTTGTTGTCTTGGAAAGACTGGCTCAGGTATTTTAGTGTCAGTTTTTTTATTAATTGTATAATGTATTTTATTAGTAGAGCTGATTAGAAAATATTCCTAAAGAGTAAGATAGAGATATAATTCAGTGGAGAAAGAAGGCTAGAAACAGAAAAGAAATACTTGGTCTTATATTTCCTTAGATAAAAATTCTTATGTACTGGTTTTGTTCCCCAGAGTGAGTTTACCGAGTCTCTCAGATGCCTTTTTTGCGGGGTGGGGGGTGTTGGTAATTTAAAATATAATTCCAGGGCTTTGCTTTGGGAATGCTACCTGGGAATAGAAAAAGGGAAAACCTATGTTTCAGTGTGGCTGCAGATATGAATGTATTCGTGTGGTAGAGAACTTGGTTTCTTCTTCTTTTTTTTAATATTTGTTTTTTAGTTGTAGTTGGACACAATACCTTTATTGCATTTATTTATATGTGGTGCTGAGGATCGAACCCAGGGTCTTGCACATGCTAGGTGAACACAACCCTAGCCCTCTTCTTCTTCTTTTTTTTTTTTTTTTGGTGTGTGTGTGTGTGTGTGTGTGTGTGTGTGCTGGGGATTGAATCCATGGGTTTGAGCATTCAAGGCAGGCACTCTACCAAATGAGATAGATCCCCAGTCCAGAAGTGTGTTTCTTTATTACAAAAATTCAACCTCACTAACTTAGTGAGGGCTTTGCTAACTTGCTGAGGCTGGTTTTGAACTGGTGTTTGTTCTGTATCATCCTCTGAAGTCACTGGGATTGTAGGCCTGCACTACTGCACCTGTCTAGTTAAAAATTCTTATGTACTTTTTCTCCTTTCAGATGTGTTCTTTTTGGGGGAGCAGGGGTCGGAGAGGGGTTTAAAATAGAATTCTACAACTTGGCTTTGGAAATGCTACCTGGGAAAAGAAATAGGAAAGATCTTGTTCCTTTGTGGTTGCAGAAAGTGAGTACATTTCCCCAATACATGTGGCAGACTAATTGGTTCATTATAAAGATTCACTGAATCATGAGCTCTTATATTTTGGAGAGGAGGGCACAGGGACAGGGGGGAGTCAGATCCCAGGTCAGAGAATGTTTCACCAGAAGTCATCCTGTTCTCAGGGGTATGTTTCACCAGAATGTTCACCAGAATGTTTCACCAGAAGTCATCCTGTTCTCAGGAAGAAGGGTATATATTGGCTCTTGCTGTCAGTGGGTCGGAGTGCAGGGTCCTGGTTCAAGGAGAGAAATTTGAGTCAGTTTTGCTTAACAAGTATTTTTCTGATCCCTGAAAACAAAATTGGTTCCCTCATCCCTTATGAGGGGAAAAAAAGAGGGGAGGGATTTTCAGGATCAGTGTGTATCTGCCATGGGTTAAAAAGGGAACATCTTTTGAGTCATAATGGGAAGGGGTTTCTGTGCAGGAACTGCTCTAGCAGAATGCAGAGTTGGGGTTATTGAATCATAGATTTATTTTGCAGAATTCTCTTTGGCACTTTCTTTTTCTTACATATTTTTTTATTTTGGCCAATCCTAAGTTGAGTCCTTTAAAATGAACCTAAGTGATGTGCTTTGCTAAAATCAAATCAGTGAAGTTGAGGAGGGGTGATGGGAGTCCCAGTTTGTAGTTCTTGGCTCTCAGCAGTGTGGCTGGCCCTCCTGCCCTGCAGCTGGCATCTGCAGTGGGGCAGTATTGTGGAGCTGACCCTGAACTAGGGTTTGTGCTGACTGGTGGTGTCAGAATTGAACTTTTGAGTGACTTGTGATTTTGGAGAACAGATTGGTGTTCATCAAACTCACATTGTAGGTGTCAGAAGTGGTTTCAGGAAAGAGGCCTCACTGGCCAGGACCTTCATGTGCCTCCTGGTGGGTGCTTGGGTGCCAGTGACAACTGAGGTCCTGCAGGAGGGAACATTCCACTCTGGGGAGAGGAGAGCACAGTGACCTTCCAGAACCAAATGTCCCAGCTGCTCATGTTTTCCTCATTCCCTAGGAGAAGCCACATGAGCTTCTGCATCCTCTGTGAGAGTGGTCCCCAAGCGGAGATTCCTGGTGAACTGTGGATAAGAGGGTGCTTTCCTGAGCTGGTTTCTATTGCTTTCTTTATCAAGTTTTGCTGCTGTACAATTCTAGTTTGTCCCAAGAATGTAGCAAGTTCATTTTTCTTTCTTCTTTTCCTTTGGTAGTGGGGATTGAACTCAGGGGCACTCAACCAATGAGCCTCATCCCTGGCCCTTTTTGTGTATTTTTTTTTTTTTCTTTTTTAAATAGCCATTGTCTCACTGCATTGCTTATGCCTCCCTGTTGTGAGCCTGGCTTTGATCTCATGATCCTTCTGCCTCCGGATCACAAGCCAGTGGGATAACAGGCATGTAACACCTCACCTGCCCAAGAATTTCATTCCTTCTTTAATGGAAGATTTTTATATTATGGATTAACATTTATTTGGATACAGTAATTCAATGTAACAAAGAACAGAGTTTTTGAAATAATTTTTCAATGCTCCGTTTAGTAAGAAGCTATATACCCATATATTCCTGTCCAAATAGGTTGGCCCTGGGCAGGCTGCCCTCTCTCCTTGCTCTCTCCAACCTCTGCCTGGAGGTGAGTGCAGTACTAATTCTGTCATTCCTTCTAGTTTAACCAGCTGTGAGGAAGCAGAATTTTTCTTAGTTCTGTCTTATTGAGTTTTCAGTACCTTAATGTTACCATTAGTGCTCTATCACTGGAGTTCTATAATGTGCAATGTGTAGTTTCTCTGCCTCAGTTGGTTAGACTCCTGTGCTATCTGAGTCTTTGGGTCTCCCAATTTCCTTCCTTGTTCTTGCTTCAGGAACCTCACTTGTTTCCAGTTTCATTTTTATGTTTTTTGACAATTTCATTCTATTTTTAAATTTGGTCTCCAAGTGTGCACCCTTTATAATTTTGTACACACAGGGAAATTCTCAGGTTATTGATTATGGATAAACTGCACTGCAGTATGTGGAGCAGCTCTCTCACTGTTCATCCTTGTATGTTTACCCTCTTACCTGTCTATCCTTTTATACTTCCATGTGGCTGTATATTGCTTTTCACTGAATACCATTAGCATGAGCAAATTTCTGTTTATAACCATGTTCTTTGAAATGGTTTTCAGTCATTTTCTCATTTTGAATTTATTTTTGAGGTTATATCTTTTACTTTTATTATTCTCTGCACTTGAATTTCTTTTTTTCTTGTAAAGACTGCAGACATCTGCCCTGAGGTAGGGTAGCCTTCTTGCACCCTATTGCAGTTTGATGGAGGAAACCCCTTTTTAATAAATGTGAGTGTATCACTCTCTTCTTTTGAATTTATAAAGAAAACCTACTGGACAGGGGGCATGGTGCATTTCAAGAGATAAATCCTTAGGTGTCCCCTCCTGGACACAGGGAATGAGTCCCCTTGGGCCAAATTTCAGCAGTCAGAGTGTGGCTGCCAACATGGGAATGTGTTTACCCCACTGTGTGTGGGTATTCATTCTGAACTGTGAGTGAGGCAGGCTCCTCACCTGAGCTGGTTAAAGTGTTTTCTTTTGCTTTCACTGAGTTTTTTCTTTCTTTCTTTCTTTTTTTTTTATTATTGTCATGTAATTAGTTTTTCATGCACTTAATACTTGTACTTCCTGATTGTCTTTATATTTTTCTGTCTGAAAATTAGTTGACAGAGTAAAAGTGTGAGCAGGCCTTGCCCATGAAGCCCTGGCCTCTTCCCAAGTGATTTATGCCTGGCTCCCTCCTTCCCAGTCAGGCTTGACCAGGCGGCACTCACCTTCTCTGAGGTTGGGTAGGCTGCCTTGGATCCAAGGCTGTAATTCCTCACATATGCCTGGGACTCTGTGCCCAGAAGAGCTTCCTAGCCAACAGGGCCTGCTGTGGAAAGCCAGGCTCAGCTCTGCATGAGTGGAAATGTCCCCCTGGTGGGGCAGGTCCCCTTGCAGGGAGGAAGTCCTGCCTGAAAAGGGCTTTTGCCAATACCTTGCCTTCCTGGCCTACGAACTCAGGAGCGTGATGCATCTCCTGTCAGTCAGGGCCCCAGAGTGTGCATATTTGGGCTGGGGTGAGAGAGGGGTCTTGTGGAGCCCTGGCAGTTAGCAGTCAGCTGGTGGGAGGGGGTGGCCTTCCATAGCCTCAGAGGCCGGTATCTCTCACCCTGTGGAGCTCAGAATCCATCTTCAGGACTGTGTCTTCTTTGCTGTGTGAGGCCCAAGTGGCTCTGGCTCACATTTGTCTCCCTGTGACCTGCAGGTGCTATGAGGTCCACAGAAAGGATGTCAGGTCTCCGCAGAAGGCGGAAAATGGTGAGTGTGTGGGGCAGGTCTGGTCAGGTGGGAGGTAGGCTTGTTATAAGTGATGAACCAGCTGTGGCTGGCCTCTGGCCTCCCATTGTCATCTCTATAGTCAGCCAAGAGTACCTGAGTCAGATGCTGCTTCAGCTCAGCCCTTGATGGCCATGGTGTGGGCTGGTGCAGGTGGGTTCCCCGTATGCTGCCTGATCTGCAGCCACTTTGGCAGATCCCTCTCTGCCCAGCTGACCCCAGCCCTAGGTTCTCAGTGTGAAGTAAAGGCAGCGGGTCTCAGGGGATCCTGCCTTAGGTGTGGGGCTCCTGGGTAGAAGATGCTGGTCTGAGGGGTCTGTATTTCTTCTTCTCAAGGAGTCACCCTCCTTTCCTCCTCCTATGCCCTACCAGGGCTTTTGGTACATTCTTAATATTCCTGTCCTTTTCTCATATTTACAGATCTGACTCTCCCTTCCAAGTTCACAGCATTTTCATTTCTTTTTGTGAATTTCCCATATGATGAAAGGAGAGAACAGTCACCTGGAACTTCACTGTTAAGAGAACTTGTGCCTCTCTCTCTCTCTCTCTCTTTTTTTTCCTTCCCCAGGAATTGATACCTTATCAAATTGTGGAGAGGTTTCCTTTGGACCCCTCACATGGTCCCATGTTTTCAGCCACTGTATTGTCCTGCCTGGGGCTGCCTCAAGTCCTTTAGGCTGCCCTGTGTCCTACAGGAAGCAGGCAATTTTAGGCCCTGGGTCAGCTCCTTCTAGAGGACATTATGAGGTGTGTCATTCAGCTTGTGAGGGGAGCAGCTGGAGGCCCTGGGGCTGAGGAATGTCCTGGAATAGGCCTCATCTAGACAGCTGCCTCCTAGGGACACTGTATCCCCCAAGCCCTGTTCCTATTCCTTGGAGACAGGTGGACAGTGAGCCTGTGGATGCTTATGCTGAGGGGCCAGGTCAGCAGTGATTCCTGCCCTTGCATTCTCTCACAGTTGTGAAGGAGAAAACTCTCCCAGAGCATAAGGATCATCCACCCCATGCAGTGTTGTGCAAACCTGAAAGCCTCCTAGACTGGAGTCATGGTCGAGGTCTCCTGGGAAGGTGATCATGGAGTGTTTCTTTGAACAGGACCAGGTGGGATGATGTCCAGCTGGCAGGGACCTTACCAGCCCCTTGATCCTTACATATCTGCTCCCTTAGCTCCAGCCCTTTCTGTGTTTATCACTTTAAAATGATCTGCTCACTTATTGCAGACCTAGGTTTCCTTAAATGTGAAATATATTTATTCAGAGGTGAGCAAGGTAAAACAAAGTTTCTTTGGTTTTTTGTTTTTAATCTTTTCTATTTGATCATTGTTTTTATTGGAAATGTTTTAGGGCTTTAAGAAAAAAAATAGGCTATGTTTTTTTGTTTATTTCTTTTGTGGTGCTGAGTATAAAACCCATGGCAGTGCTTCCCAGATTTTCTCAAATTGCACCCCCCCTTTTTTTTTCCACTTGTATTACTATATTAGTTATACATAATATTAGAGTTTGTTTTATTTATGTATCTTTTTGCTGTCAGGAATTGAACTCAGTGGTACTTTACCACTGAGCCACATCCCCAGCTCTTTTTATTTATTTATTTTTATTTTTAGACTGTCTCAAACTTGTTTAGGGCCTTGCTACATTGCTGAAGCTGGCCTCCCCTGCCTCCAGCTCACGGGTTGCTAGTATTACAGGTGTGTACCTCCTTGCCTGGCTAATGTTGGGTTTTTATTTTTTATATAGTATGCAAGCATAGGGTGTAAGTTGTTCTACTTCAGTCCCCAGTAATTCCCTTTTCTCTCTCCTACTCTCTTTCTGTTTCCTTACTGCTACTCTACTAGACTTCCTTCTGTTTATCTACAGTTTTCTTTTTTAATTAATGCTTTATAGATAAACATAATGGTGAAATTCATTATGATATGTCATCTATGCACATAGCATAATTTGTCCAACTTCATTCCAGTGTTCTCTCTTTTCTTTTCCTTCCTCCCTAATTCTCAATCTCTGTCCTCTTCTGTACTGATCTCTGTTCTGTTTTCACGGGATCCTGCCTACCCCACTTTTTGTCCTGATTTTCCTCTAGCTTCCACATATGGGAAAGAAAACATTCAGCATCTGAGGTCTGGCTCTCACTTATTTCACTTAGCATGTTGTCTTCCAGTTCTACCCATTTTCATCCTGATGACATACTTTCATTCTTTATGACTGAGCAAAATTCCACTGTGTATGTGTACCTCATTTTCTTTATTCTTTTTTCTCTTCGTGACGTCCTGGGCTGGCCTTGGATACGGGGAACTGTGGTGTGACTTTATCACTGTAGCATGTTGATGTTGCTCAGGGCGCTCAGGCTGCTCCCTGCAGAGTGGTGCTGAGTTCCAGAGTTTGCAGTAAGGACTGAGGTGCATCATGAAGTTATGTGAAATTTGAGGCTATTCCAGGGTCACCTTTGTTCTGCTTCTTTTTCTGTGTTTCTGTGTGGAGCAGCTCCACTGCTATTTGGCTGACCTTCTGCTCTCTGGAGGTGTTGTCATTTCTCATCTATAATGTGTTACAGGTACCATTAGTGCCACCTTTGGTGACTGTTGACTTGAAACAGGTTTTGTACTAATTTCATTGCTAGTCAAAATGCTCTTTTTCAAAGTCCTGTGGTATTTGGGGTCCCTTGTAATGTTGAATGATGTTTTGCATTTCTATAAAGGAATCATCACCCGGGATTCTGATGGGTTTAAATATAATTGGTAGATTCTTTGGGAGTATTACCACCTTAATAATGTTAAACCTTTGTTCCATGAGCATGAAATAGTTTCTCATTTATTTGGATCTTGAGCTTCTTCCAAGAAGTGTTACAGTTTAGAAAATAAGTTTTATAGTTTCTATTGTGTATGTATGTAGCATATATTATTATTATATTATTTATTCTTCTATATTTATTCTTGGAGTGTCATTATAAATGAATTTTTAAGAATTGCATTTCAGAATTTTATAAGGGCAAAGCTGATTTTTGATTATTAATTGATTTTTATTGAGTTTTGTTTACTAATATTTTCACCCCTGACCTTGGGAACACATCTTCCTCTTGGGTGCTTCCAGGCTTTGAAAATCATGAGTGCTGGTGCTCTGAACTTTGCAGGGCAGGATTTTGTGTGGACCTAAGTTGAGAACTCATTTGGGTTACCTCAACTTTGTGAAATGGCTTGGGGTCCAGGAGCCACCTCTGACACATGAGATAGGGTTGATCACTTCAGCCTGTGACAGTTGAGTGGCTGTGGGCTTGTGAGGAGGTTTGTGTGAGGCCTCTGTGTGCTAAAACCCTGGGACTTCTCAGATATTGATCTCCCCGCATGTCACAGGCCTTCTGGTAGGTTCAGCAGTGAAGAAACCCTGTCAGATGTCCTTGTCCACTTGTAGTAGAGACTGTAGAGAGCAGGAAGCCAGAAATACAAGGCAAATGTGTTAACTGTTCCTACCTCTATCTTTGTGGTGTAGTTCTTGATTTTGCCTCAGTGTCTGGTGCTGTGAGAGTTGGCCCTGAGGTCTGGAATGGTGTGATTTTGTTCCTGGCTTCCCTGGAAGCCCCCCTCTTGGTGTGATTTCTAGAAATGGTGAGAGCATGGAGACCTGGTTTTGTTCTTCAGTATAGCCTCACTTTTTGTAGATCCCCATGGCTTTTTAGGGTGTTTTATTCATTTCCAGGTATGTGCATGTTAATGTCACAAAATTGGGTTTGCTTTTTTGTCAGCTGCTGCTTCTTCATTCTTTCTAGGTATCAACACTTCTCCAGATGCATGATACACAGATATTTTCTACAATTCTTGTTCTTTTTTTTTTCTTTTGAGGTGTTGGGATTCATTGATCCTGGAAGTTCTATTGTATGAGTGGGACAAAATAACATGATTTCTGAAGTAAACATGATCATTCAGCACATCCTGTGCTGCTTACCTACACTGTCAAGCACTGTGACTCAGTTTAAATGCATAGTTTGGTGAGATCCTATCCAAATCTTTACCACCTTCTCCCAGCTAAACTTCAACTTTGTCAATAGGTATTTCTCAGGATAGGTGTTGACAGAAAGACTAATATTAGCTCTCCTCTGCACATGAGGTCGTAGGGCTTCATCATTCCATGTATTAGTCATTCACCCTGAGAAGATCTTAGGGGTGACCTGAGAGCATACCTTACTTTCTTGATTAAAATTGAGAAGGGTATTTTTTTTTTCTCTGCTGATGCTTTCCTGATAGTTCATTATTATATTGGAATGCCCATTTGGGGAAGTGAGTGCAGACAGAGTACAAGTTTAACAACCAAATCAGACACTGAATTTGGAGCTCACAGAATCATGTAGAGTCATCTATTCTCACATGTAGAGAATAGAACTCTCATGCTGTCAATCTCTCCTGGTATACCCTATACTTTTGTGGGACATTTTAGACCTCAGTGGCCTTTGAGGATGTGGCTGTGAACTTCACCCAGGAAGAGTGGGCTTTGCTGGAACCTTCCCAGAAGAATCTCTACAGAGATGTGATGCGGGAAGTCCTTAGAAACCTGGCTTCTATAGGTAAGGATGACATTTCATTACATAATCAAAGACAGAGCACCTGGAAGTTTGTTTTTTTTTTTTTCCCCCTCATGAATTTGGAGTGTGAGAAAGGGAGTACTTTAAGGAATAATTTGGGCCTAATGTCATTGCACTCTGCAACATAAATACCATAATCCTGTCTCCTCCCCGCCTTTACCATCTTTTTAATGGGCGCAGTATAGTTGTCCAAATTGTAAATCCCATAATGCATTCTGAAATCATGATGATGCATAATGACTTTTCTGGGACTACATTTCAGGAGACACATGGGAGGACCAGAACATGGAATATCAGAACACAAATACCAAGAGAGATGTAAGGTAATTTGTACTCATATGAGGAAACTGAGTGCCTTGAGGGAATTCTAGCACATCCTATAGTTCCACAAATAAGCAACAGAAACAAGCATGAGATGAATTATACTTATTCTTTTTTCACCAAATATGGACTTTAACGTAAGATAGTTGTTTACTGTTTTCAAAAACTATTGAATTTTTGACAGTGTTGACAAGCTTCATTTATGATAGCACTGCTTTAGTAGTAGCTGTGGAGAAGCAGTTTACAAAGTAATTGTTATATTGATTTTCAAAGAGCATACAGTATAGATATGACAAAAAAACAGTACTTTCCATGATATTGGTAATAGTATAAGTCCAAAGCCTATTAATAAATGTAAAAGTATTAATGATCCAACCATAAATCGTACTTGTAATTATTATTATTATATTTTTTACAGAAGTCATATGGTAGGCTCTGGAAAAATTTGAAAAGGTACTCAGTGTGGAAAAACCTCAGGGAGATTCCACACCTTAGTCTTAAAAAAACATTCCTGCTAGTCAGTTCATGTGAAAACAAAATGTGTGGACAGGTCTTCACATATCACATTTCCTTAATAGGCCCATCACGTCTCACTCTGCAAACAAACCATATGAGAAGGAGGAGTGTGGCGGAAAGCTATATGAATGTAAAGAGAAGAGAAAATCCTCCATTTCTCTCACAAGTGTTCAATGCCAGGTGTCAGAGCACACTGTAAATGGACCTAATGGAGGTCTGACATGTGGAAGAGAGTTCAGTTGTTCCAGGTGTTTTAAAAAATATCAACCATCTCATACTGGAGAGCAGCCACCTGGATGTAAGCAATGTGGAGGTGCCATTACTATTTCAAATAAACTTCAAAGGCATGAACAAACTCCTCCTGGAGAGACGACTTACAGATGTAAACAGTGTGGGAAAGCCTTCACTCATTCATATTCTCTTCAAAAACATAAACGAACTCATACAAGTAAGAAGCGCCATGAATGTAAAGAATGTGGTAAAGCCTTCATTAAATTCTCCTACCTTCGAATACATAAACGGACTCATACTGGAGAGAAGCCCTATGAATGTAAACAGTGTGGTAAAGCCTTTCCTTCATCCAGTAAACTTCGTAAGCATGAAAGAATTCACACTGGGGAAAAGTGCTATGAATGTAAAGAATGTGGTAAAGTCTGCACATGTTACTCTGAACTTCAAATACATGAACGAATTCACACAGGAGAAAAGCCGTATGAATGTAAGCAGTGTGGCAAGGCTTATGCTCGGATTTCTCACCTTCACTCACATGAAAAAACTCATACTGGAGAGAAGCCCTATGAATGTAAACAGTGTGGGAAAGCCTTCGCTACATCTGGTAACCTTCAAATACATGGAAGAACTCATACTGGAGAGAAGCCTTATGAATGTAAACAATGTGGGAAAGCCTTTATTTCTTCCACTGGCCTTCAAATACATGAACGAATTCATACAGGAGAGAAGCCCTATGAATGTAAGCAGTGTGGCAAAGCCTTCATTCGATCCTCTGCCCTTCGCTCACATGAAAGAACTCATACTGGAGAGAAGCCCCATGAATGTCAACAATGTGGTAAAGCCTTCACTCGGTTATCTTATCTTCATGCACATGAACGAACTCATACTGGAGAAAAGCCCTATGAATGTAAGCAGTGTGGCAAAACCTTCACTCATTTCTCTACCTTACTCACATGAAAGAGCTCATAATGGAGAGAAGCCCTATGAATGTGAGCAGTGTGGCAAAGCCTTCATTCATTCCTCTAGCCTTCATTCACATGAACGAACTCATACGAAGCCCTATGAATGTCAACAATGTGATAAAACCTTCACTCGGTTATCTTACCTTCACTCACATGAACGAATTCATACTGGAGAGAAGCCCTATGAATGTAAGCAATGTGGCAAAGCCTTCAGACATTCCTCTAGCTTTCGCTTACATGAAAGAGCTCATAATGGAGAGAAGGCTTATGAATGTAAGCAGTGTGGCAAAGGCTTCAGACATTCCTCTAGCCTTCGCTCACATGAAAGAATTCATAATGGAGAGAAGCCCTATGAATGTAAGCAGTGTGGCAAAGCCTTCAATTATTCCTCTAGCCTTCGCTCACATGAACGAATTCATACTGGAGAGAGGCCCTATGAATGTCAACAGTGTGGTAAAGCCTTTACTCGGTCATCTTACCTTCACTCACATGAACGAACTCATGCTGGAGAGAAGCCCTGTGAATGAAACAATGTGGTAAAGTCTTCACTTGTTCCTCTGAACTTCAGGTTCATGAAGAAACTCATATTGCAGAGAAGCCATATGAATGTAAACAGTGTGGCAAAGCCCTCACTCAGGCCTCTAGCCTTCACTCACATGAACGAACTCATACTGGAGAGAAGCCCTATGAATGTCAACAATGTGGAAAAGCCTTCACTCATTCCTCTACTCTTTGCTCACATGAACAAACTCATAATGGAGAGAAGCCCTGTAAATGCAAAGAATGTGGAAAAGCCTTCACTGTATTAGCTTACCTTCGAAAACATAAAACAAATTCATACTAGGGAGAAGCCCTATGAATGTAAGCAGTGTGGCAAAGCCTTCAATCAGTCCTCTAGTCTTCACTCACATGAAAGAACTCATACTGGGGAGAAGCCCTATGAATGCAAAAAATGTGGAAAAGCCTTCACTCCCTTCTCTTACCTTCAAACACATAATCAAACTAATACTGAGTAGAACCATGTGGATGTACAAAATGTTTTAAAGCCTTTGAATACACACATAAATTCATACTGGAGAGTGCCCTATGGATGCAAAGAATGTGGGAAAACCTTCACTGTATTCTCTTTCTTTCAAATACATAAAGGAATTCATACTGGAAAGAAGCCCTATAAATGTAAGCAGTGTGGCAAAACCTTCACACAGTCCTCTAGCCTTTACTCACATGAACAAACCCATATGGGAGGGAAGCCCTATGACTAAGCAGTGAGTCAAAGCCATTACTCAGTCCATTCTATTGCACACACATGAAGGAATTCATGGTAGAGAGAAGCCCTATAAATGTAAACAATGTTGAAAAGTCTTCACTACTTTGTCTAGCCTTAAAAGGCTTAATCAAAATCATTCTGGAGAAAATTATTAGTGTGAACACTGTGGGAAAGCTTTTCCTTGATTACTTTTGCTCACATGAACAAAATCATATAGGAAAGAAGCCTTATGAATGTAAACAGTGTGGAAAGCCTTTGCTTCAACTGGTGAACTTCACTCCCAAGAAAATACTCATACTGGAAAGAATGTTACCTGGGTATGTAAACATTGAGGTAAAACCTTTAGTCCTTCCACTTGTCTTCATGTGCATGAACAGGCTCATGCTGGAGAGCAGCTTTATGAATGTAAACAAGGTGTTAAACCTTCATGGTGGGGTTGTAGCTCAGTGGTAGAGCCTTTGCTTAGCATGTTTGAGGCACTGGGTTTGATTCTCAGCACCACATATAGATAAATAAATAAAAGAAAGGTTCATCAATATCCAAAAAATTGAAAAAAAAACATCATTTTTTTTTTCTTTTTCTCTTTTCCTACAAATGCATGAACAATCTCAGTGGAGAAAGGCCCTGTGAGATTAAATGGTCTGGTAAAGCCTTCAGTAGTTTGGCTTACCTTCAAATACTTTAAAAATGTAAATAGTCTGGTGAAGATTTGACTAGTTATCTTCATATACATTAAAATGTATCTTCATATACATTAAAGAACTTATACTGGAGAGAGGCCTCCTGAAAGTAAATAATGTGGTACAACCTTTGCTTATTCCAATTCAATTTGAAAACTCATACCAAAAAAAGACTGTATGAAAACAATGTGAAAAAGCTTTCAGGACTTCCATTCTCCTTCAATTGCATAGCACACTCGTATCACAGAGAAAAAAACTGATTGTGTATTGTGTAATTTTTTTTTCTTTTTAGTTGTAGTTGGACAGAATATCTTTATTTTACTTATTTATTTTTATGTGGTGCTGAGGATCTAGCCTAGTTTCTCACCCGTGGTAGGCAAACATTCTACCCCTGAGCCACAATCCCTAACCTCTCTTATTATTAGCTTCAAATCACAAACAAATTCATACCGGATAGAAGCCTTATGAATGTCAACAATGTGCAAAAGCTTTCAATTGATCTTCCTACCTTCAAATACAAGAACAAACATACTGGTGAGAAGTTCTTTGTGCATAAACAATGTAGTAAGTAATTTGTTGCAGTGACATTTAAAAACATAACTTCTTCTACTGAAACAAAGCTGTATTAATATAAACAATCAGAACAAAGCTATATTAATGTAAACACTTTCCTTTGGTGCAGTTCCCCTAATAAGCATTAAAAAAATGATAACTAGAAATGCTATTTCAGGGACTGGGGCTATAGCTCAGTGGTAAAATGCTTGCCTTGCATGTGTGAGGCACTGGGTTCAATCCTCAGCACCACATAAAAAGATAAAAAGATACTATGTTTTCATCCACAACTCAATAAATATAAAAGAAAAAGAAATGCCATTTCAATGCAAAAGTTCTGGGAAATAATTCAGTTTTCCTGTTCATTTTCAAATATGAAAGGATTCACACTACAAAAACTCTGAACATTAAAGAAGTGATAAATCATTTTTCCCTGTTGCTTTCAAAGCCATTTCACTCACAGTGGAAGAGAAATCCTCTAAATGTGTGATATTTACTTCTTATACATGAAAGGTAATGGAAAAAAGTAATGTGTGAAAGAGTCTAATTTTTACAGTTCCTTTGAAGAACAGAAAAAAAAATTGTACAGGTTGAGAAACTCTGAACCAGAAATCTGATAGAGCCTTTACAAGTTTCAGTTTGATTTATGTGTCACATTTCCATTGTACTGACAGAAATATTGGAAAATTCGACCTATGGGAGGGAAGATTTATTTTGGCTCATGGTCATATAACTTTTTCAGTGTATCACAGACTGACCACCTTGCTTTAGGCCTGAGGTGAAGCAAAACATGGAGTGATGTAGGAAAGAGAGACTATTTACCTCATGGTGGCTGGGAAGGAGGGAGAGAGAGGGAGACAGAGAATGAATTAAGTACATCATTACTTGCCTAACAAGTTTTGTTTTGCAGACTGTAGATGTGGCCTTTCTATTTTAGTGTTTCTGCTTCCCTTGATATTCTAGTGTGCACTTGTGATGTGGTTCACATCTTGATGCCTCATGGTCCAGGTCCAGGTACAAAAAGAAGAGGAAACCATGATGCTAGCTTCTAATAAAGCATGGGAGAGGCTACCTCAAGTATTCTGAGGGCAAAATCCCTAGTCAGTGTGTGGGCTGTTCTTAGCACACTAACAGCATTCCAAAAGTCATATAAGAAGGTTTGATGGTCTTAGACAAAATCACTATGCATTTTGTACTAACCCTAATAAGAATGAATCACATTTCCTGAAGATTGAGGTGGTGACTTCCATTGTAGGTTATTGGGCAGCTAAAATCTTTCAGTACCACACAAAAGATGATCACTACTGGGGTCAGAGGAATATATTACCTGTGTAAAGTGCAAGTTTGCATGAGTACCCCAAATTTTTCAGAGGAAATTTATGTAGAGAGGAGTAGTTTTGTGTAGTGGGCAGTTCTAGAAACCTACTAACAAATGACATTGGTCATCAAGACCCTTCAGTGCTTCTTGCTATGCCATTATCCCAACAATTATGCTGATCTCCTGGTATCAAGGTGCAGGATGGCTCTTTAGTTGGCCTTGAACCAGCTCAATTCTTCCCCACCCCTGTTGCTTGTAAGTGTCAAGAATAAAAGTGAAGTGTGGACATAGAAGGATAAAGAGCAATCCCGTGCACCACTGGCCAAACTTTCTGTGTCATGGAGAAGGTGAAGTGGCAGAAAGCAAAAGAGGTGACAGACATGGTGAACTTAGCAGTCTCTTTCTCCTTTTGTTAAAATATTTTTTTGTTGTTGTTGTTTTGATGGACCATTTTTTTTCTTCAATTTGCTTATTTATATATAGCACTGGGAATCAAATGCAATGCCTCACACGTACGAGCCAAGTGCTATACCTCTGAGTACTTCTATGCCTGGACTCCACATGGGTATTTAAAATATTGCCTTCAATAAGATACTGATTCATTTTTTTTATACTATCTTGTTCCCAAGAAGAAGTTTATAGTGTAGCAGAAATAGAATAAGAAAGAGGTCAACAGTGTTAGTGTTAAACCATGATGCAAAGAAAAGACCACTGACTCCAATTTAAATCAAATTAAAGCAAGCTTGTAATTCCGACCAGCCGGGACTGTCCCTCTCCTGAAATATGTGGGAATAGAAGACAGTACTCCAACTATCTAGGAGCTCAGTTTTATAGCACAAAAAGTTGCAAAAAGGGGGGTGTCTTGAGAACTTACAGATAACAGGATTTTGAAATGCATAATACAAAGGCAAGTAGTAGGTTAAAGGTCTAAGTGGTTCAGTACTTAGGGAGTAAATATAAATCCCAACATCAGAATTTATTTATTTTTTATTTTTTTAAAGAGAGAGTGAGAGAGAGAGAATTTTTTTTTAATATTTATTTTTTTTAGTTCTCGGCGGACACAACATCTTTGTTGGTATGTGGTGCTAAGGATCGAACCTCGGCCGCACGCATGCCAGGCGAGCGCGCTACCGCTTGAGCCACATCCCCAGCCCCCAACATCAGAATTTATGAGGCACTATTAGAGTTTCAGAGAGGATTGTTATCTTGTCAGGGAAAGCCAGAATTTATGAGGTACCACTGAGGTTTCAGAGAGGGTTGTTCTGGTCAGGGCAAGCCAGGCATGGGTGAGTTCAAGGTACAGGCAGGAATTCCAAAGAAGATGATAAATCTCAGGAATTTATAGTAAAACAGAAATTAACTTTTCGTGACAAGATGGCTCCCAATCTTAAGATGGAATTAGGCTGGGTTCATCAGTTAGCAGAGCACACAGTCACCAGGGGTTTGAGAAGGGGGGCTCTGGTGGAATAGGGAAAGTAGCAAATGGTTAGCTCTTACTTTTATTAATTTGGAAAGGGGAATTTGGAACTTTTTAGAAACTCCAACCAGAGACATACTTTTAACTCAGAGTTTTGTTCTGTATTGTCCTAGGGTTCAGGGTCTCTTTTTATTAGGGGAGCAGTCCAGTTGAGAAGTGGATCCTTCAGAAATCTAGCATTACAGTGGAGGGTTTATCTTACAATGCTCTGGTGATTTCTCAAAACAGGATTTTTTAAGTTGGAACCTACAATTTTGGTATAAATATGTATGAGGGTGCTCTCTTAGTCCCTATAGCCATCTCAGTCATAAATATATGTGTATGTTAAAAGCAAGAAGATTTGTGTGTGAGGGAGTAGTCTTCTCACCTTTGTCAATAGTTTTTTAGAGACATGACATTTCATTTATTTAGTGTTTTATTAAAACAAAAAAAAATGCACCTCATTGATTTGGAGGCATTTGTTTTCTCTTTTATGTTCTCCAATGTATTCTACAGATTTAGAAACCTTTTTAGATTCAAACATCTCCAATCTTGTCACTATAATTATATTTGATCTTTAGAAGGAACAATTCCTTTATCTGGAAATGCACAGGTTCCACAGTGGAGATGTTTTAGAATTCTTGCATTCATATAGATGTATGTGTATGTATACATATATGCATATGTATATGTATTTGTATATGTTGAGATTTGTGTGTATATATATACATATACATATATACATATATCAACCTGCTTTTGTTTACAGTCCAGTTTCTCTCAGTCCCAGTCTGACTGACATTGAGCTCAAATTTATACTGGGCATAATCTGAACTTTAAAATATTCATGTAAATAAAGAACTCACAAAAAGATTTGTAGCTAAGATCTGAGAGACACCTTTGGGACTTACCAATATGTAATGATAAATCAGTGAGTTTAGGGACTCCCCATGTTTCCCAAACACTAGTTATTTGAAATAATAGCAATTCACAAATAGAGGAAATCTGCTATTGATTCAGGGGTCTAGCAAGGGCTTATACAAAGAACACTTAAAAAGAGTGTCCAGAAGAAAGGCAAATTAAGAGTATAATTGTATAGGGAATCCTTGGTGGTTTATTGGGGTTTGGAATTAAGTTAACCTGGTTTGAAATTTGATTTTCTAATATAGAATCAAGATCACAGTCCAGTAGACACAAAAGCTGGTAATCTCCACAGAATGTCTTGTGACCTGCCCTCACGGCCTCCCCTGGATATGGAAGTATCCTTTCCCATTACCATACTGAAAGAATCCAGAGTTAACTTAAAACATGAGCTGACTTTGGAACCTAAAAGAGGGACTCATGTCACTACGGAAGTGTAGGATTCCACAAGGATGGTGGGTGGGGAAGCAATGACAGACTGCCACATCTTCTTTTCTTGAGAAGGCTGAGTTCTGTGGACTGCTCCTGTGGAAAAGGGGGAGAGAGGCAGGCCCTGTGGACATCTCAGGACACTGATTATGGGCAAGTGAAATACTTGTTTTCCCATGTTTTTCTCCTCAATATTGGTAACTTGCATGTCTTACGTGGTTGTGAGAGACCGTGTTTCAGTTTAACAGAACTTTTCTAGAGAAGATGCAGACTTGAGACAGGCACTGCCTTGAAAGAAGAATGTAGGCAACATTTTCTCCTAGGCCCCACCTGGTGAGATAGGTACATTGATGGAAGGTGGAAATGACCACTCCCTTTCCTGGGCCACAGAGGGTTGGAGATACCTTTTTAAAATGAGGAAGTCCTGGTTTCCCTGGGAATGTATGCTTCTGCCTGTCCTTTAGTCTCCTGTGCTGGTTAGTAACAGGGCTGTTCCACTTCACACTGGTGAGGATAAATTAATGAGGAAATGAAGGATGAGAGGCAATAGTGATACAATGAGCCCTGGTACAGGTCTGAGTCAATCTTTTTTCAGAAATGGTCTATGCTTCAACTTAGGATGGACAATAGGCAGAGGAGTATACACAGTCCTGAAAATAACTGCCTCAAAATAATCATTTCTCCTAGTAAATTCATGCTGATAAAGTTAATACTGAAAAAAGAAAAACTGTCTTTACAATTTCATTGAGAAAACCCAGTGGTTTTCCTGGTGACACACTTTTGTATCTGAACCATCAGTCAGCTTTTGAAAATAAGGGTTGACTCACCAAGACTTGCCCTATGACACTTCAAACCTCACCTCAATATATTCATCCCTCTATGTTCTCAGATTTGAAACTATTTCTTGTGACCTTTGTCCAGTGCCACTCACTTTCCTGCACTAAAATCATGACTTCAGTGATTTAATGTCATCTAAAATCCTATAAGCATGCATCTGCAGTTTGCTTTGTGAGTGTCTGTCAAAGTGACATATCCCATGCTGAACTGCTTCCTGAGTGAAGGAGTGTGATTGATGAGTGGGCTGTGAACTAGAACACTACTTTTTAAAACTCCACTTACAATGACACTGACAATGATTCTAATCAGTATGTTTATCTGAACAATTTCAACAAGATTCTTTAATGCACCTTGGTATAAAACAACTGGATAGAAGAATGACTGTAATTTTATTCTGTGGTGAAAATTGGTGGCACATGTGTTTGGCAGTATCCCCGGTTACATAAGGTCTTTCATAAGAATGTAAAGAAAGTATTGATTGATTTATTATCTGAAGTATAAAAACAAACCAAAACCAAAAAAAGAAAAAAGAAAAAGTCCACCAAATATTTTGACATGATTTGGGCTTATCAAAGAGGAGCATAAAGAATGATGCTTGGGACTATTCAGTGTCCAACCTAGTGTGTGTGTGTGTGTGTGTGTGTGTGTGTGTGTGTGTATTATATTTCACACACACACT
This sequence comes from Urocitellus parryii, assembly GCF_045843805.1. Lineage (NCBI taxonomy): Eukaryota > Metazoa > Chordata > Mammalia > Rodentia > Sciuridae > Urocitellus > Urocitellus parryii. The sequence goes on along the minus strand of NC_135531.1, from coordinate 160,476,882 downwards.
TTTTTTTTTTTTCCTTTTGATATCAGTATTAGCTGCAGGGCAGGCTGAACAAATGTTAGCTGCAGGTGAGCTGAACACTCAACCTCTACCCTTCTGGTGCCTTATAGCTTATTTGCCTCAAGACTGAACACTCAACCCTCACTAGTCTGGTGCAATGGAAACCGACATTGGGCCCCTGCCTGAGGGCAGAAGATGACACCCTTAGCAACTACTGTATGATCCAATCACTATGCCAACAAGGCAGCTTGCAGACCCATAGACCCCATTAGATTTTGGCTATAAAAATTCTCTCCTGCCAGGCCCTCCCCTCTTCTCACTTTGCCTTCCCCCTTTGCTTTCTCCCTCTCTTTCTTATCTCTCTCTCTCTCTCCCTCCTCCTTTTTCTGTCGATCAGATACTGCTACAATAAAGATCTCTTGGTCATTCTGAGTGCCATGGTCATGTTCCTTTTATTTTGGTGCCAAAACCTGGGAAGAGGGTAAAACTCACATTTGACCACCACAGTGGTCTTCAGGGACTCTCCTCCCTCAGATTTGACCTCTGGGTCCAAAATTATTTCTCTTTCTCTACATAGACCTCACAGATCATCTTCAGAGGACTGTGTAACCCCCGTGAACACATAATGAAGTACTGACTGTTGATCATCTTGTCAGCCTCAGTGGAGCAAGGCATGTTCCAATTTAAGGCCACCTACCAGACTCTTTCTAAAATGTTTCACGACGGGCCACTGGGCTTCAGACTGTCCCAGTACACAAAGAGGTGCACGGCCTGACCCTAGCCCCCATATTCTTGTAGGGCTAGCCATCGATGATTGATGGGGTCTCAAGACTCCTGTATCAACAAGTCCAACAACCATGCTGGAACCCAGGGTCCAAATGACTGTCCATGGTCACTTTCCTTTCACCAGTGGTTGATTTCAGGGGCACTCAAACATGGAGCCACATCCCCAGCCCCTATTTTGTATTTATTTTGAAACAGGGTCTTGCTAAATTGCTTAGTGCCTCACTTTTTGCTTAGGCTGGCTTTGACCCTTGATGCTCCTGCCTCAGCTGCTGGGAATACAGGGGTGTGCTGCTGTGCCCAGCACACCTAGGATATTTCTTTGCAGCAAAAGTAGCATCCAGGAGAATCTCTGCTGCCCCAGGTCTTTTCTCCTTGTCCTACCCCTCCTTCTCTATCTCCTCCTCCTCTGCCTCCACCACCTACTCCTTCATCTCCTCCTTCTCTGCCTTTACCCCCTCTTCCTATAACTCCTCCTCCTCCAACCCCTCCCCCTCCCTTCACCCCTCTAACTCCTCCAAACTACTTCTTCTACCTCAGCCCCTCCTCCTCCCCTCCTTCAATCCCTTTCTTCTCCACCTTCCCTCCTCTTCCTCCTCCCTCTCTTCTTCCTCTGTCCTCTCTCTTCCTGCTGTACTCCTCATCCCTTGTCCACAGTCTTCCTCCTCCACCCTTTCTTTACCTCTATTTCCTTCCTCCTTCCCACTTCCTTCTCCCTCTTCTCCACCTCCTCCTCCACACCCTTTCTCCTCTATTTCCTCTTATTCCTCCTCTACCACTTCTTCCCTTCCTCTACTCCCTCCAAACACCTTCCTCCTCCCCCTTTCTCCTTCTCCATCCCCTTGTCTTTCCCTCCTCCACTTTCATGTCCTCTTCTTCCTCCTATATTTTCTCCTCTGCCTCCACTCCATCTTTTTTTTATTTTTTAAGAGAGAGAGAGAGAATTTTAATATTTATTTTTTAGTTTTCAGTGGACACAACATCTTTGTTGGTATGTGGTGCTGAGGATCGAACCCGGGCCACACGCATGCCAGGCGAGCGCGCTACCGCTTGAGCCACATCCCCAGCCCCTCCTCCACTCCATCTTCCTCCATCCCCTCCTCATTTATGCCTCTCAGCCATACTCCCTCCTTCATCTCCACCATATTCTAAGCCTCCACCCCTTCCTGCGCCCCTACTTCATTCCCTTCCTCCTTCTCCTCCCACCTCCTCCTCCTACCTCCTCCCCTTCTCCATTCTTTATTCTCCATCTCCTACTCTTCCTCTCCTCTGCTCCCTTTTTCTTCACCCCTTTCTCTTCTTCCTTCATCCCTCATCCTCCGTCTTCTTTCTTTATCCCTCCACCCCTTCCCTCTCTCCCTTCTTTTTTGTACACTGCTTTCTTTTCTCCTTCATCCTCCTCCACCCCCTCTTCCTCTACTCCCTTTTTCTGCATTCCCTTTTTTCTTCCTGCCTTCCTATTTCTCCATCTTTTTCCTAATCCTGGCTCCTTCCTTCCATCCTTCTTCCTTCTCCACCTTCCTTCTCCTTTGTGCTCCTTTATTCTTCATTCCTAGCCCCTCCTTCTTTTTATCCAATCTTTTTTTTTTCTTCAGTGGCCTCACAGCTACAGATTTTGGCTTTTACCCCGACTAGTGACCAAAGTCTTGAACATTCAAAGTCCAATTCCTAAACTTTGTTCAACATGGACACCGGTGGGATTAAAGGAGGATTAAATGTCACAGCATTCAGCTACTTATGCATATAAAGGAAGATGGCAGTGTCTTTCTGAAAGGAGAATCAGTTAAGATGTGGGAGGAGAGTGCTGCACATATGAATGTTGTAGAGGGAATTGTGCTGGGAGAATGGACACATTGGCTGGACCCACTAATGCCAACTTCAAAGCTTTGTTATAATCATTGACAAACTCTGTAAACCATAGCACACCTGCCAGTAGACACCAGTCACTATGAGCCTGGTGGTCCCTCCTAGTCAGTGTGGCTCCCTCATTGGAAAACATGTTTATGAGATGAAGGAGATTTGACAGAGCACAGGGGCTCAATCCCAGGTGACAAGGATTTCTCCCTAATGCAGCTGGGTGGGCCTTTGATATTGCAGGCATTTCTCAATCCATCACTGAGTGTGTCAAACAGATGTGCATAGTCATGTTAGAGTCCCCCACTGGGTTGCTCATTCCATACTGCCCAAGATGCCATCTTCTGCAGTCCTCTTTTCAGGGATCCAGGGCAGGTACAGCACAGGCAGCAACAGTGCACACTTTTCCCACAGCACCTCATCCATGTGCCTCATTCCTGATATAGAGAAACCCCTCTAGAGACCTGTGCCATTCAAGGACAGTCTGCCATTCCATAGGTAGCCCTGACCAAGTTGCACCAATTGGCAATGCAACACTCTCATTGTCCTGGGACACAATGATCACACGGGATTAAACAACATTGATTCCAGCTCTTCAGATGTGAAAGGCTGTCCAGCAGGTTTGCATGCACCTGGTCAGGCTACTCACAAACTCAGTGTCCGAAACAACTTGACTGACTGCATAATCAGGTGTCAAGGCACCAAAACAAATGAGATCCTTCAGATGTCTGGAGCACAGGTGAATATTGTAAGCCCAGTGGAAGATCTACTGATAGCAGCTCACCATCACTGAATCTGCTGCGAGCAGTAGCCTGGCTCAGAATCTCATCAAGCTCAGCCTTTCCTCAGAGAGAGGTGGCATGGGGAGCCATTGGAACAATGCAGATTGATCTCTTATCCCTTTCATCTGCTCACCACCACTCATGATCCACCTGTTTAGTTTCTGAACAGTGATTCCAGGTTTTACACAGTTTGTAAATCTTAAGATTCTACACACTTTATTATCCACTCATGGTTGTTTAATATTTGTTCTAATTAGTTATATATGACAGCAGAATGCATTTCAATTTATTGTACACAAATGGAGCATACATTTTCATTTCCCTGGTTGTGCACGAAGTACAGTCAAACCATTTGTGCAACCATACATGTATCTAGGGTAATGCTGCCCATCTTGTTCCACTACCTTTCCTATTTCTAGGTCCCCTCCATTCCTTTCACTCCCCTTTGACCAATCTGGGGTCTGAACCCAAGGACACTAAACTACTACAACACATCCCCAGTTGTTTTTAATATTTTATTTAGAGACAGGGTCTCCTTAAGTTAATTAGGGCATCTCTTAAGTTTCTGAGGCTAGCTTTGAAGTCTTAGTCCTTCTGCCTTAGCCTCCTGAGCCACTATGGATTACAGGCATGAGACACTCACTATGTCCCACTGAAATAATTTGTTTTTTAGATTCTCAGTTTAGTATGAATCTAAACATCCATATGTCCCCATCCAAATAAAGGTCAGTGGGCCCTCGGCTGGCTGCCCTCTCTTACTGCTCTTCTCTACCTCTGCCTGGAGATAAGCTCAGTGCCAATTCTTTCTGTCATTACTTATAGTTTAACCATAAATGAAGAAGCAGAATTTTACTTGGTTTTGTCTTATCTGAGTTTTGAATAACTCAATGTTATCATTAGTACTCTATCTCTGTGGTGCTATAACTTGTATTGTGTGGATTCTCTGCCTCAGTTGGCTAGACTCCTAGTGCTGTCTCAGGCTGTGGGTCTTCCAGATCTCTCCTTTTTTAAGAACCTCACTTCTTTCCAGTTTAACTTTTTAATCTTGATAATGTCATTCTTTTTAAAAATTTGGCCCCCAAGTGCACCCACTTCATAAATGTTGTAGACTTTGGAAAAACATTGTCAGATTATAGATTATGGATGAATTCAAATTATTAGAAAATTCCAGTGCAATGTCTGGATGAGCTCTGACTATTCATATATGTGCATTTATGTCTTACACCTGTCTATCCTGGTTTATTTCATATCACCATATATTTCTTTTTACTGAATATCATTTGCATGAGCAATTTTCTGTGTATTTCAATGTTCTTGGAAAGGCTTTCAGTAATTTTCTCATGTTTATTCATTTGTGAGGACATTTCTTTTTCCATTTAATATTCCCTTTGTGTGAATTTATTTTCCTTTGTAAAGACTGCAGGCATTTGCCCTGAGGTAGAGCAGTCATCTTGCACCCTGTTGCAGTTTCATGAAGGAGTCTCATTTTTAATAGATTTGAGTGTATCACTCTCTTCTTTTGGATTTCCTTTATCTTCTCATTAAGAAAACCTATAAGACAGGGGGCATGGTGGGTTTTGAGAGATAAATCCTTAGGTGTCCCCTCCTGGACACAGGGAATGAGCTCTCCTGGGGTCACATTTCAGCAGTCAGAGTGTGGCTGTCAACATGGGAATGTGTTGACCCCTCTGTGTGTGGGTATTCATTCTGAACTGTGAGTGAGGCAGGCTCTAACCTGAGCTGGTTCAAGTGTTTTCTTTTGCTTTCACTGAGTTCTTTATATTATTGTCATGCAATTAGTTTTTTATGCACTTAATACTTGTACTTCCTGATTGTCTTTATATTTTTCTGTCTGAAAATTAGTTGACAGAGTAAAAGTGTGAGCAGGCCTTGCCCATGAAGCCCTGGCCTCTTCCCAAGTGATTTATGCCTGGCTCCCTCCTTCCCAGTCAGGCTTGACCAGGCGGCACTCACCTTCTCTGAGGTCAGGGTAGGCTGCCTTGGAACCAAGGCTGTAATTCCTCACATATGCCTGGGACTCTGTGCCCAGAAGAGCTTCCTAGCCAACAGGGCCTGCTGTGGAAAGCCAGGCTCAGCTCTGCATGAGTGGAAATGTCCCCCTGGTGGGGCAGGTCCCCTTGCAGGGAGGAAGTCCTGCCTGAAAAGGGCTTTTGCCAATATCTTGTCTTCCTGGCCTACGTACCCAGGAGCTTGATGCATCTCCTGTCAGTCAGGGTCCCAGAGTGTGCATATTTGGGCTGGGGTGAGAGAGGGGTCTTGTGGAGCCCTGGCCAGTCAGAGGCCTGTATCTCTCACCCTGTGGAGCTCAGAATCCATCTTCAGGACTGTGTCTTCTCTGCTGTATGAGGCCCAAGTGGCTTTGGCTCACATTTGTCTCCCTATGACCTGCAGGTGCTATGAGGTCCACAGGAAGGAATTCTGGACTCTCCAGAAGGCAGAAAATTGTGAGTGTGTGGGGCAGGTCTGGTCAGGTGGGAGGTAGGCTTGTTACAAGTGGTAAACCAGCTGTGGCTGGCCTCTAGCCTCCCACTGTCATCTCTATAGTCAGCCAAGAGTATCTGAGTCAGATGCTGCTTCAGCTCAGCCCTTGCTTCCTTCAGTCCACAGTGTGGGTTGGTCCAGGTCTGGCAGCCACTTTGGCAGAACCCTCTCTGCCCAGCTGGACCCCAGCCCTAGGTTCTTAGTGTGAAGTGAAGGCAGAGGGTCTCATGGGATCCTGCCTCAGGTGTGGGGCTCATGTGTGGAAGATGCTGGTCTGAGGGGTCTGTGTTCCTCCTTCTGCCCAGGAGTCACCCTGCTTTCCCCAAAGTAGCCCATGCCTCGGTGTTCAGTTGACCCTTAACATATCTGCCCTCTCCTCACATTTCTAGACTCTACCTTGTCATCCAGCGCACAGCATCATCAACTCTTTGCTCCTCACACTACATTCATGTGGGCACAGCTTCAAAGATATTTTCTGTTTGTGAATTTGCCATGTGATGAAAGCAGAGATCAGCCACCTGGAATTCCACTGGTAAAATACTTTGTGCCTCTCTTCATTTATCTTCCGCAGGCACAGATAATGTAATAAGTTTGTGTTGAAATTCCACTTGGTTCTTCAGAGGGTCCTCTGTCCTCTGCCATTTTCTTGTCCATTCCTGTGGCTGTGAAAGTGTGTCCTTCACTGCCTTGTTTCTTGCAGGGTGCAGACAATTTTGGGCCCTGGGGCAGCTCCTTTTAGAGGGCAGTCTGATGTGTGGGGTGTAGAATCTCAAGGGAGCAGCTGGAGGGTCTGGGTATTAGGAATCCTTTGGGATTTGAGCCATGCACTATTACCACTTGTATACTTCATTTCTTTCTTCCTCCCTCCCTCCCTCTCTCTCTCTCTCTTTCTCTCTTTCTTTCTTTCCAGGGATTAAACATAGTCATGCTTAAACACTAAGCCACATTCCCAGCTTTTTAAACAATTTTTAGAGACATGATCATACTAAATTTCATAGGGTCTAACTAAGTTCTAAAACTAGCTTTGAACTTTTGATTCTCCAACATCAGCCTCCCAAATCACTAGGATTGGAGCCATGTGCCCTCACACATGGCCTGAATACCCTAATTTCAGAGATTAGTTTTTATTGTTTTTTTCTGTTACACTTCACATTTTTTATATATATATAAAACATTTTATATATATATATAAATATATATATATACTTTTTTTTATATATATATATAAATATATATTTATATATATATATATATATATATATAAACCTGCAGCCAGGTGCAGTTTTTTTCTTTAAAACAGGTTTAAGCAATTCCCCCTAATTTTCTACACCCATTGCCTTCTGATTAGGCAAAGGTGTGAGAGGCTTTTTTAGACCTCAGATTGCACTTTGTCCACTGTGATATGCAAATGCAGTAATTCACAGGTAAGTCTTTCCTCTGTTGTTTCTGGAATCTGAGACCAACACCCACACTGGGCACCCAGTGTTTCAGTCAGCTTTTTTGCCACTGGGAATAAAGGACCAAACAAGAACAATTGTAGTAGAGAAAAAGTTTATTTGAAGGCTAATGGTTTTAGAAGTGTTAGTGCACAGGAGGCTGGTTCCACTTCTTGGGGCTCAAGATGAGGCAGAACATCATGGTGGAAAACTATGGCACAGGGAAACAGATCACATGGTGATCAGAAAGTAGAGCAAGAGACTCCACGTGCCAGATACAGTATATCCCCCATAGCCACATCCCCAATAAACCCCTTCTTCCAGCCACACCCCAGCTGTCTCCAGTTACCACCCAGTTAATCCTATCAGAGATTAAGTCACCAATTAGGTTAAAGCTATTTCACAATCATTTCTCCCTAAAATCTTCTTCCATTGTCTCTAGTTTGAGCTTTGAGGGACACCTCACATCCAAACCATAACACTCAGGCTGCTGTCTTATATATTTTTATGTATATATTAAGCATATATATTATGTATTATATATTGTTGTTCTTTATTATTTTTCACTTTTTTCTTTGTGTTCAATTGTAAATAAACTTTTCTCTTAATTGCATTTTAGCATTTCATTTCATATATAGAGAAGTTGATTTTTGATTATTAATTGATATTATTCAAGTTTCATCTATTACTTTTCACTCCTGACCTTGGGCACACATCTTCCTATTGCTTGCTTCCAGCTTTTGAAAATCATTTGTCCTGCTGCTGTAAACTTTAATGTAAAGCATTTCATTGAGACCTACATTGTGAAACCATTTGGGTCACCCCAACTTTGGGAAATGGCTTGGGGTCCAGGAGCTACTCCTGTGACACAGGAGATAGGGTTGATCATTTCAGCCTGTGAAAGTTGAGCAGTCATGGCCCTGTGAGGAAGTTTGTGTGAGGCCTCTGTGTATGTGTGGGTGTACTGGAGCCCCATAACTTCTCAGGTTCTGATCTCCCCCTGTGAGCAGGCTTTCTGGTAGGAGCAGCAGTGAAGAAACACCATCAAATGCCCCTGTTATTTTGCAGTAGAGACTCTAGGGAGCGGGAAGCTAGAAATAAAAGTCAAATGCACATCGTGTCTGTGGTCACCGTGTCGCTGTCTCCTCCTACTTGGGGCCTGTGGATGCTATCTCTGTGGATGAGTCTGAGTGTGAGTTGCCTGCACCCACCTGTATCTGAATAGTGAAGTCAGTGATTTTGACCCACTGTCTAGGGCTATGTGAGTTGGCTGGAGTCTGGAACACAGGGATTTTCTTCCTGGAGTGGCTGGTAGCACTCCTCTTGCTGTGTTGTCTGGAAGTGGTGACAGCAGGCATCCTTGACTTGGTTTTATCATGATGGAGGGAGCCTTTTGTCCTTTATCCTTAACTATTGTGTTAGGCTCAGGTTTTTTAGAGCTGTGGCCTATTAGGGATTTTCATTATTTCCAGGTATGTTTGTGTCATGAAGATGGCTTGAGCTTTGTCAGCCACTTTTTCTTTATTTTTTCCAGGTGTCAACACCTCTCCAGATGCACAATGCATAAGTATTTTCTACAGTTCCTCGGGGTGCCATTTCACTCTGATTGTTTCCTACAAAGGAAACATTTTCCTCTTTAGTATTGATTCACATTTAAGTTGCACATGTTGATGACGAGCAGTGAGCTAGTTGCACACCTGTTCCAGTGTGTCATCATCAGATCAGGGCATTAGCTCTTCCATCTGTTAACATTTATCATTTCTTGGTGTCTGTGGACTGCTCCCAGCTTCATTATGAAATACACAGGGACATGCTGTGCACCACTGTCACCTACTGTGCTGATGGGCAGTACTGCTGGCCACTCCTGAGGTATTCTTGTACCTAATACCCATCCTCCTCCCTCAGGCCCACCCTGTCCTCCCTCTCCTCTCTTCCTCCCTCTGGTGACTACTCGTGTACTTTCTGTAAAATCACCTTGTAGCTCACCTTGTGAGTGAGACCAGACAGTATGGCTCTCTGTGCTGCCTTATTTCACTTAGCAGGGTTTCCATAAAAAAATTTTTTTTTTTTCTAATTGTCTTCTGTATTTCAATAGTGTCTGTCATGATGTTTCCTTTTTCATCACAAATTTTACTAATTTGAGTTTTCTCTCTCCTCTTTTTTAGGGTGACTAATGATGTATCAATTTTATTTGTTTTATTAATTTTTTTTCACAAAACCAGTCTTGTCAATTCTTTGAATTATTTCTTTTGTTCCAATATTATTGATTTCCACCCTGATATTAATTATTTTCTGTCTTTTAGTTTTGGTGTTTGTTCTTCTTTTTCTAGGGCTTTAGGTTGTAATGTCAGGTGGTTTATTTGTTGATTTTTTTTTTATTCTTATAATGAATGAACTTAATGTTATGAAATTTTCCTCTTTGTATTCCCTTCATAGTGTCCCAGAGATTTTTATATGTTACATTGGAGTTCTCACCTATCTGTAAGAATTTTTTTTATCTCTTCCCTGATGTCTTCTGTTATCCACGAGTCATTCGATAACATATTATTTAGTCTCCAGGTGTTGGAGTAGCTTATATTTTTTAATTTTATCTTTGATTTCTAATTTTACTTCATTTTGATCAGAAAGAATGCAGGATAGTATCTCTAGTTTTTGTATTTACTAAAACCTGGTTTGTGGCATAACATATGGTCTATTTGGAGAAGGATCCATGTGCTGCTGAGAAAAAAGTATATTTGCTTTTTGATGGATGGGATATTATATATATATATATCTATATATATCTGTTAAGTCCAAATGATTGATTATTTTATTGAGTTCTATAGTGTCTTTGTTTAGTTGTTGTTTGGAAGATCTTTCTAGTGATGAGAGAGGTGTGTTAAAGTCACCCAGTAGTATTGTGTTGTAGTCTATTTAATTGTAATTGAGAAGAGTTTATTTGATATACGTAGATGTCCAATTGTTTGTGGCATATTTGTGAATGTTATGTCTTCTTTGTGTATAAATTCCTTAAGCAACATGAAATATCCTTCTTTATCCCTTTTCACTAGCTTTGGTTTGAAGTCTACTTTATCTGACATGAGGACCTGCTTGTTTACATGGTCCATGTGAGTAATGTTTTTTCCTAACCTTTCACCTTCAGTCTGTGGATGTCTTTTCCTGTGAGATGAGCCTCTTGAAGGCAGCATATTGTTGGGCCTTTTAAAAATTGTTTTTTATTCCAATCTGTCAGTCTATGTCTTTTAATTGATGAGTTTAGGCCATTCACATTCAGGTTATTATTGAAATATAAATTGTATTCCTGGACATTTTGGTTTATTTTTGGTTTTTACCTTGACTTGGTTTCTCCTTTGATTGGCCTTTCCTTTAGTGTAGTTCCTCCCTTTGCTCACTGTTCATTGTTGTTTTAATCTCCTCCTGGGATATTTTGCCAAGAATGTTCTCTAGTTCAGGCTTTCTCCCTACAAGTTCTTTTAACTTATTTATCATGAAAGGTTTTCATTTTGTCATCAAATCTGAAGCTTAATTTTGCTAGATGTAACACTCTTTGTTGGCATCCATTTTCATTAAGAGCTTGCTATAGAATGCTGAGAGGTCGGCCTGCGGCGGCGTCTTCTACCCCGGTCGCCGCCGAGGCAGCTGCAGCCGAGCGCAACCCAGCTGTCTAGCCATCCTCCCGCGCCATGTCGCAGAGCGGAGCCCCCGGGATGCAGGAGGAGACCCTTCAGGGCTCCTGGGTGGAGCTGCACTTCAGCAACGGGAATGGGAGCGGTGTTCCAGCCTCAGTATCTATTTATAATGGTGACATGGAAAAAATACTGCTGGACGCCCAGTACGAATCTGGACGGAGTAGTTCCAAGAGCTCTCACTGTGACAGCCCACCGCGCTCACAGACGCCACAAGAAAACACGAGAGCTTCAGAAACAGATGCCCACAGCATCGGTGAGAAGAACAGTTCTCAGTCCGAGGAAGATTATCTTGAGAGAAGGAAAGAGGTAGAAAGCATCTTAAAGAAAAACTCAGACTGGATATGGGATTGGTCAAGTTGGCCAGAAAACATCCCCCCCAAGGAGTTCCTCTTCCGACACCCCAAACGCACGGCCATGCTCAGCATGAGAAACACCAGTGTCATGAAGAAGGGGGGCATCTTCTCGGCAGAGTTCCTCAAGGTCTTTCTTCCGTCTCTGCTGCTGTCCCATCTCCTGGCCATTGGATTGGGGATCTACATTGGGAGGCACCTGACAACCTTCACCAACACCTTTTGAGGGAGATGTGGACCTGGCGTTGTTGGCGTGCTGGGATTCCCTCCTGAGCTGACGGCTGGCGGTACAGTGATCCTTGTGTGGCCGCACCACTTGAGTTTATTTGTTCCATAAATGCTACGCTCATAACTTAGTAAAATGGAAACAGCAGACACTAAAATCATGCTGGCCTGTAATTATACCTATGGGATCAGTTAATAAGCATGTCAGACTGATAGTTACTGTAAGATTTGGTAGTAAATTTCCTTTGGATATTAGGTATAAATAGTATAATTAATTTAATAGTTATTATGTAGTAATTAAAAAAATTAACTGTAACCTTAATTGTTAAAATAATTTATATTTCAAAAGACTGAACTACATTAATAGGAAAAAGTTACTACAGTAAGGGATTCGTCCAAAAGAAATACTGTGGCCTTATAATCCCTGTTTTCAACGGCATGTTAGATATAGTGGACGTGGGCTGTCTCCATTCAGGAGCCATGGAACCCAGGTACAGCTGCAGGCTCCACTGTGCAGCCGCACCCTGAGGGCCTTCTGCCGGGTGCGGACCCCAGCCCCCGAGTGTCCGCCATCACCTGGACGGTTGAACTTCTGTTGAAGGCACCTACTTGGTCTTACTCTGCAGCTCTGGATTGCTGGGTCTGATCTTACTGTTTGTGTTCAGCTTTTGTGTGCTCTTACACAGCTTTACTGTAAGCAGATGTATCGACTTAAACTGGAGATAAACAAAAATAAATCTTTGCCAAATTCTTCAGATTGTGGTATTTACATATGGTATCATAAAAGCTTGATTGAACTAGTTCACCACATGTCCTGCTTTTTCTTTTCTACAGCATGATTTCTAAAAGGCTGCCTCTTTGATATGCTGTATATGCCTTGTAAAAATTTTGCCTTTTCCCTACTTCATTGAGGTGTGTTAAAATAAATTAAAATTTTAACTTAAAAAAAAAAAAAGAGCTTGCTATATATTGCTCCAGAATCTCCTGACTTTGAGAGTCTGGGTTGACAAATCTGTAGAGATTCAAATTTGTTTCCCCTTATATGTAATCGGATTCCTCTCTTGTGTCCTTTATGATTCTATCCTTAATCTGTATGCTAGACATTTTCATTATAATGTGTTTTGGTGTAAATATGTTGTTATTTTGTACATTTGGTGTCCAGTAAGCTTCTGGTATTTGATTTTCCAATTTATTCTTCATATCTGGGAATTTTTTTTGATATTATTTAACTAAAGAGATTGAATACTTCTTTGATTTAAATTTCTGTGCCTTCCTCTATCCCAATAAATCTTAGATTTGGTCTTTTGATGATATCCCATAATTCTTGGAAGTTCTATTAATGATTTCTTAGAATCTTTACTATGTGCTCAACTTATTTTCAAAATTGTATATTTTGTCTTCATTATAACTGATGTTCTGTCTTTTGGTGATACTTTCTATTGAGTTGTTTATTTGTTTTATTGTTTACTTCATTTCAAGGATTTCTGTTTTTTTTTTTTCAGCAGAATAATCCTTTAATATAACTTCTAAGCAAAATGAGAGCTTTTGTTTTCATAGTTTTTAGATTTTTACTGTTCCTAATTTTATTCTGAAACTAATTTACCCCAAACCATAATTACCATATTAACTTTGTCATGCACAGTTGTATGCAATTCCTCAAAGCAATAGGACACCATCAGGCTCTGTTTACCAAGAGCATAGGAAAAACACAATTGGTTACACACCCATTTAACAAATCTGTCTCATGCTATTTGCCAATGTGTAGTTTCAGTCTAAGTTCTGACAATGAAATATGTGGATATATATCTATATATCTCATCTCGATTTTCCAAAGTTGCCAAAGGGAATTCTTCACAGCTTAGCTTTGCCTGGTTGAAGCTGAAGATTTTGTAACTTCATTGCCAGGCCCATGTTGCCAGTGATTTTCAATTTGCCTTGAAAGAAGGCCGACTGAGGATTCATTTTACCAGTCATTAAAGCCAGTAAGTCCGAGTCAGCCATGGTGATTGTGCAGTCAGCCTTTTTATCTGAGTTGGGAAGCACTGATCCTTTGCCATTCTTCACATCCACCACCCAGGTGGCTTCTTTACCCCCAGGACCATCCTTCACCTTGAAGGCAAAAATACCACCAATTTTCTTCACAAACTGTTCCCCATCCTCTTCAAGCTTCTTCTCGATCTCCTTAAAGACAAGATCTGCCTTAAATCCATCACTTGCAGCACTGGTGGGAGCAGCCTCAATCTGATGTGTCCTGGCGGCTTCCGGAAACCCCATCTCTATTATAGAGCGTGACCACCACTGCTCCTCCGAGGCCTAAATTATGCTGCAGAGCAACCTTTGCACCAGGAACTTGCCTCTTCCCGGCTTCCCCTCTCAGCTGCCAGCAGAGTTCGGCACACTGAGCCAGACCTGTAGCTCCCAGTGGATGTCCTTTTGAAATCAATCCCCCACTAGGATTTATGACCCACTTTCCTCCATAAGTGTTATCTCCTCTATCGACCAGTATTCCACTTTTCCCTTCTGGACAGAGTCCCAGTGCTTCATAAGTAAGGAGCTCATTCACAGAAAAGCAATCATGAAGTTCAATTACATCAATATCATTTGGCCTCAGGCCAGATTTCTCATAGCATTTTCTGGCAGCTTCTTTACTCATATCATAGCCAACCACTTTAATAACACTTTCTTCATCAAATGTACTTGGCAAATCCGTCACCATCTCCTGTGCCAAAATTTCCACAGCTTTGGATTGCAGTCCGTACTTCTGTACAAATTCTTCACTGGCCAAAATTGCTGCTGCATCTGGTTGTTTTTTTTTTTCAGAATCTCTATCTCCTTCTTGAAGTAATCTTTTGCTACCTGTATTTGCTCTCTTATCTCTTTGATAGAGTGATCAATTTTTTCCTATATTTGCTCTCTTATATCATTCTTTAATTCACAGATCATTTTAATTATGTACATTCTGAACTCCTTCTATGACATTTCATCAATTGTGCTGTTGTTTCTATTATTGCAATATCTTGGTTTCTTTGGGGCAAATTCTTCCCTTCTTTTTTCATGTTGTCTCTCTATTTTCCTTTCTCATAATGTGGATCTGATGTATTGCAGTTTCTACCCTATAATCTTGTAGTGTCCCTGAAGATTACCTCTCCCTCACCTTGGTGTTGGGCTTGTGTTCCAAGATGGATACTACTGCAGGTAAAGATGGTGGTGGCAGTAGCGAATATAACTCAATTTAGCAATAGGGATGTCCCAAGATGGATTCATCCACTTTCAGAGATGGAGATAAAATGAGGGGCCATACAATGGCTTTGGGCTGCCTATTCTGAGATGCAGCACTTGGCCTGCTGTGCTTCAGGAGGCAGCTGCCTCCAATCTCTGTCTGTTGTTCAAAGGTGGAGGTTACAACTTGGGGAGGGCTATAGCAATGGCTGCAGTGTTCCAAGATGGAGGCAGGATGGGGGAGCAATGCATTGGTAAATGGGGAGCCCCAGCATGGTCCTCTGCTCTGAGCAGAGGCGGTCCTGGGCCTGGGCTCTCACACATGTCAGATGGTACTGTGCCTGATTGGGCCTGGGCTCCCCTGTGAGTGGCCGGGATGGTCCTTAGCCTGGGCATGGGCTCTGGCATGGGTCAGCAGGTTGGCAGAAGTAATGGGCTTGGGCTTCTGAGTGGCAGAGATAGTTCTGTGTAAGGATTCTGAAGTCTCTGATTGCATCATGATTTTGGCATGCTTGGTGGTAGGAAGTTACTGTGCAGAGGCACAGAATGTCTCGCTGCTAGGAACACTTCTGTGCAAATCACAGAATGCCTGCCTGCTGTTGCAATTTGCCCTGCATGAGGAGGCTCTGTATTAGAGCCTTATCAGCTTTGACCTTGATCTCAGGTCCACAGCTCTTTGGAATAAAGAAACTCACTTGTTAGACAACCACAAAATTTCACCAAGCTCCTCTGCACCTGAACCTGTTCACATAACCGTAACTTTAAACATTTGACTTTCTTGAGAGCTTTACAGAACTCCTAACATTGCACCTTGCAACTATAGTGTGTAACCGAGGAATAAGCTGCATAATATTGCTAACTCTATAACCAGCCTAATGACACAATGAACAATAATGTACTACTGATGCCAGGGACCTAATATAATTTATTGATTTAAATAAATCTGGCAGCATGGACATTCGGTCATTCTGCCTCTGTACCTTGCTTCTGTCTACTTTTGATTTTTGTATAGTTCTAGGCCTGGGGCTGGGCTCTGGCTTATGTCCGCGGGTCTGCCAATCATTTCTTTCATATGTGGAAGCTAAAGCAAATTAAATAAATGAAGATGGCGGAGGATCAAATTTAAAATGTAGGGAAGATCATTGGAGTAGGAGGAGACCAGAGGGAGATTGGAAAGGGGAGGATACAGAATGCATTTCATAAAACCATATTACATGCATATGTAAACACACCACGTGGAATTTCATCTTTATGCATATTGCAGAAAGTACCAGTAAAAAACAAGAAAGTAAAAGAGCCAAAGGAAATCAGTAGAGCAGAGGAGGAGAGTTGGGGAGGGGAAGGAATGGGAACTGAAACCAAATTTCTTGCATGTGTAATTTTGTCAAAATGAAACCAACTGCTATGTATGATTAAAATTCTCTAAATAATAATAATAATAATCATCATCATCTCAAATTGCTGAGGGCCTGGCCAAGCTGCCCAGGATGACTTACTTTCCTGTCTGGCTTTGGTACACACAGGGGGACTACTGCATGCACTTTTCAAACCCAATCATATGGTGGCAGTAGAAGACCACCAGCACCATCCAATTCAGAGCCATTCCTCTGGTGACCCATCCATAGACTAGGTAAGTTCTGGTCTCTCTTTCCTCTTACCTTGGGTAAGGAGTGAGTTCCAGCATGTCATCTAACATCTCCTTTTTTACACTGGTATACCTGTGTGGTATACTATGTACCTTTGCACTTAATGAGGTAGAAGTTGGTGTGGTTTCCCTGCTGTAAATACACTCACCATTGGGCAGCTGTGCCTGTTGGTGGTGATCCAGAATTAGACTTTTTGAAAGAATCCATCAACCACTGAAGATAGCAGATGTGTGCTCACACTGCTAGCAATAGTCTTAGTGGTGGTCTCAACTTGTACCACCAGCTATGTAGCACTCAGCTTTTCTAAGACCCTGAACCATGTCTCTGCCCCACTCCATAGCTGTGACCCTGATCCTAATGGAATAGCTCATTTATTATATTATCACTGCCATGGTCTCCACCCAAACCCACTGGGGTACCTAGAAGCATCCAATTTATAAGATACTTCTTGGACTGATTAATGTGTCCATGGCTCACAATTGCTTTATATCTGTGTGCATTTGGGAATAAGCCTCAATGTGTTCAGGCTCCCAGGCCCACCAGCCTCTGCTCTCAAAGTGTGGAACTGGGAGATGCCAGAACCTTACCATAGGGAGGTCTGCAACTGTGTGGGTGTAGTCCTGGAGGGGAGGGAAAGCTTGGACTTCACCTACAGCAAAAACTGGCTCTGCTTTATCCTTAACCAATCAGTGTGGTTAGCAGAAAGCTCAGGTCCTTGCAATTCAGGTGTTGGTGACCTGTCCTCTCTCTTGGGGATGTGTCACCAGCATTTAAACTACTTTCTCTAGGTGAGAAGACTAAGACAGCCAGGACTGTAAGATCCAGTTGGATTCCTTGCCATGTACCGTGGGGAGTGTGGTAGTTAGTGATGCCTTTCTTAAGGCCACACAGAATGGAGGTGGACGGTAGGCCCAACAGTAAGCACCCTTCAGACAGCTCTGCCTTTATGGAGATTGCTGCCCGGGCCTGAGGCAGCATGGGCCATTGGTCTCCTCTTCTCTGCCCCTGCAAACCCGGCACTGGCCCATTTATTTCTCTGCCACTGCCACCATCACCACAGCCGATTTGTATCCACGGGGATGGAAACTGTGTCTCTATTGCCTCCCTTTCTGCCTACTAGCCCTCAGCTGACCAAATGCATAGAGCTTTTAAAGTTTTCTGTCAAATATTACTCTGCCTAAAATCTTCTTTTTCCCTTTTTCAACATATTTCTGTACTTATTAACATAATAGAATTTTGTCGCTTTCAATATCATTAGTCAATTTGAATCCTTTCATTTCATAAAACTCAAAGAAAGAATATTTTTCTGTGTAGCAGGGGAATTCTTTGAGTATATTTACATGCAGCTTTTTCTGTAGAATTGTCCTGTCATGCTTCATGTTATTTTTCCTTATTTGCCATTCTACCAGTATATTTAAGATCTCTTGAAAACTTTTGTAGTTTGTTACAAGGTGCTCAATATTCTATTGCCCAACTTATTTAATTATCACATGTGATTTTTCTTATCATATGAATATTCAAAACTTTGAAATACGACACTTTGCCAAGGGTTAATAAGTTTTTCTCAAGCATGATATCAGAAAAGTAAGCTCTGAACCCTCATGTTTGTGCCCCTCATGCTAGAGATGCTGTGTCCCTGGTGGGAACTGTGTTCTGGCTTTTCTGGATCCAGACCCTGGGCTTGCGGGAAGGGCTCAGGACAAGCTGAACCTGGTACAGCTTAACTGAGACTCAGCTCACCAGAAAAAGTGGGCAGCCTTCCCTTAAAGTGACTGCTGAGGTCCCTTGGGAGCCAGAATGTGTTATGGGGCTTTTAGGAAGATGATTGTCTCTTAATCGAGGGAAGAAATAGCAAGCTCCCTGGGCAATTATGTCATGAATGACTTTAACCCTTTCTATGCTTTGAAATGTGCTGGAACACACAGAAGCACATGCACCAAATCTGACAGCTAGGGACCCTTACAGGGACACAGCCATGGAACTGCCAGGAAGGGCTACCAGAGAAGCAGAATATCACAGCATCAGGGTTTCCCCTTGGTCACCCCTCCCCGTGGCAGCCAGTGCTACAAAGACTTCAGATGCGCCTTGTGCTACATGCAGAGAAGACCTGCAGCAAAGCTGGCCATCTGAGCAGAGCCGCTGGTCCTCACCCAGCCTCTCCCACCCTCACTGTAGCTACCAGGCCGCTCCTGCCAGGACCTGGGAGTCACGGCTCACCGGTTCTTCCACGAAGGCCCCATCTTGTCCCAAGATCTCATTCAGGAGCCCACGCTGCATTTAGTTGTGGACTTTGATACCTTCAAAGAATATTGAAGAATATTGATTGGTTATTTTGCCAAATGAATTTGATAATAATCATTTCCTGCATTATCATTATTGTGTTATGAGGTCAATGTTTTCCTCAATATTATAGGTTAGCTTTTACTGTTGATTCACAATTGTTTGTAAGAGGATGTAGGTTGTGCTTTTTAGAGTCTGGCGTATATGAAGAGCAGGACTCTTGAGTTGTGCAGTGACAGGAAGCCATATTGGATCATGTGTATGCTTACACACACAGACACACACACACACAGAAACAACAACAAAACCACACAATAACAAAACAACAGTTCAAAAACATTCAAAAAGACAAACAGCATGGACAAAAGTGAATTATAAACCCACAGTTGACACTACTGAAAATTCTATGTAAAGTACATCTTGTGACCACCCCAGCAAAATATGGTAGTACATATTAGGCCACACAAGATCAATGCCCATAAAAAAATTACAAAGATTAAAATCATTTTGTAAGGCTAATGTCTAGCTGCTTCCATCTAGTGAACTGCCTCTGACCTGAACCCATTTGCCTTCATCACAAAACTTCATCACAAAACTCGATCCTAATGATCTCAGACAGCATCATCCACTGGATGCTTTCACTCAGCTGAGAACTAGACTAGCTGGACAAGATCCAAGGAGCTGATTGCCCCATTGGTGCTCAGCCAAGGAGCTACAGGGGACATGAACAGGCAGAGGGCCGTGGAAGGCCAGGCAGGCTCTGAGCACGTGCTTAGGCAGCAGATGGGGGAAAGAGTTAGTGGGGGAAAGTGTCCTGACATCCACCACTCAGAGCCAAGTTAGAAGGCTGCTTCTGGTTATGTCATTTACTGAAAGGGAACTTGAGAGACTCTTCGGAGTCTGGGTGACATTCTCCTGTTCACTAAGAATTAAGGGGGTGAACTTCATGTTATTCATGTGAACTAACATTATGGTCTTACAGGAACAAATTTTATATTTTAGTAGAATTTTAAATGAAGGGAGAAATTATTCACTTTAGTGTGTGTTTGGAACTTAGTAGTAATGGCCTGTGTGATCAAGAGGTCCGAGAGGGTGCCTGTGCTTGGAGGAGGAGGAAGGAGACCACACCAAGGGCCAGAGGGTACAAACAGTGCCAGAGCAGCAGCTGAAGACAGCGCCAGCTATTCCCACACCACCCTCTCCAGCTTCCTCAACAGTACACTGCCCAGTGCTGACCACAGGGCTAGTGGACAGTGAGAAACAGGAGCAGAGGACAAGAGCTGTAGTCGCATTAGGAGAAATCCTGGAAGCACGTCTGCGACTTCAGTGGTCAGCTCGTGGCACCATGAGCACCACTTCTGTGGTTGTTCCTCCTCCAGAAACACCTTTTATACAACTGCTTTGCCAAAGGATCTCCAGCTGGTTCCTCAAAGAAAATAGAATCCACCCCTCCCACTTAAGGAAGCTTCTTCACCAGGTCTCTCAACCTTCTGTCCACGTCCCAGGCCTCCTCAGGAGATGGCTCTGTTCTATTTTACAGAGAAAGGGGAATATTGCAAAGCTCTGCACTCACCATGTTAGAAATAGTCATCTAACTTGCTTTGGTGTGGGAAGTGTGAGAAGGAACAGTATATGTAATACCTGGGAGGACACAGGGAGTCCTCAGGACTTTCCTGTCCAGCTGCATCTTCTCCTGTCAAGGGAGAGTGAGTACAAATGAATCTGAGCTAAGGAAGGAGAGAGCAGCTTGCAATGCCAAAACCTAAGGGACTTGGCAAATGTCCCGGAGACAAATGGGCACCCACCTTGGTCTCTATGGGCAAGACACAAATCTGCATAGTTGATTAAGTACTGATTACGCCTGTGGCTGTATTAGCTACCCTCTTATATGTCCTGATTAACATTCCAGTTCTACCACACAGGGTCTCTGACAAGCAACAGTGACTTCAGCTCCTGGCACTGAGCATCTCTTCTGCAGATATTTTGCCATAAGCCTAAGTGCCAGGACTGTGGCCAGGAGGATATACTATCTCTGCTATAAATGTCTGTTATTTAAACCAAAGGGAAGATGCACCCTTCAGAGCTCATCTGCAGTGACCACCTCCTCCAGCGAAACCCCACGTGCCTACACTTAACTCCCAGGACTGGCATTCTCCCCATGGTCATCCATGTGGTCTTGATTTTTCATCACACAACTCGATCCTAATGATCTCAGACAGCATCATCCACTGGATGCCTTCATGATTGGACCTTGAGAACGTTCCCCAAGGAATGTAGAGAAACAGCTGCACTGTCTCAATAAAGATTAGACACAATGATAAGAGCATGGTCTCCTAGATACTATGTCACACTGCCCCTAAGCAGAAAGTAGAAATTTGCTTTTTTATAAAAAAGAAAGAGCCTGTTGTTTAACTCTTTATTTATACATCATTTCAAATTTGCAGAAAATTAGCATGAAAAAAATAATACAACTAATTCCAATGAACTCTAAACCTAGACTAACCTCTAATTAGCCCTGCAACTTTTTTTTATATCCTCTTTCTCCACTATACCAGAACACCTCATGACCATTTCCTCTAAATATCCAGTATGTATTTTGTAATGATATGAATATCTTCCCCTAGAAGGAGAAAGTCCTTGTCAACTTAGGTATATTAGGTGGATCCAGGGGAGCTGCATGAGGACTCTGAATGCACAAGCAGGGGACTGAGGAGGCTCACCCCTGAGAGGAGCAAAGGGGTGCAGCACTGTGGAGTAGGAACCCAGGAGACGGCACCAGGAGATCTTCATCTGAGTGGAGAAAAGGAGAAACCATGGAACTCAAATCCCCTACTTTACTGTTTCCTGAAAGACAGGTCCCACACTCAACATTTTCCTCAGAGCCCCAGTGACATCCTTGTTCCTGAAACTGTAGATTAAGGGGTTCAGCACAGGGGTGAGAATGGTGTAAAACACAGAAACCACCATGTCCTTCTGAGGAGTGTGGTAGGAGCTGGGGAGCATGTAGGTGTAGACGGCAGCACCATAGAAGAGTGTGACCACCATCATGTGTGAGGAGCAGGTGGCCAGGGCCTTCCTCCTGCCCTCTGCTGAGTTCATCCTGTGGATGGTGAGGAGGATGCAGGTATAGGAGCCTGAAATGACTGTCACAGGGATGAGGAGCATGAGGACACAGCACAGGTACATGAGCGTCTCATAGAGCGAGGTGTCTGAGCAGGAGAGCTTCATCACAGCAGGGACTTCACAGAAGAAGTGCTGGATCTCCCGGGATCTGCAGAATGGGAAGGTCATGGTGACAGGAGTCAGCATGAAGCCATCCACTGATCCCAGGAACCAGCAACCAGATGCCAGGAGGAGACACACTCTATGGTTAATGAGGACTGGATAACGAAGTGGATGGCAGATGGCCATGTAGCGGTCATAGGCCATGGCTGCCAGAAGGAAAAACTCAGAACCTACTAGTGTCAAGTAGAGGAACATCTGTATCCCACATTCAGGGACTGAGATGGTACTCACACCCAGCACTTGGTCCAGGAGCATCTTGGGCACAGTGATGGAGATGTACATCATGTCCATGAGGGACAGCTGGCTGATGAAGAAGTACATGGGGGTGTGGAGTTTGGCACTGGAGTGTATCAGGATGATCAGGACAGCATTTCCAGACAAAGCCATCAGGAAAACCAGAAAAATGACCACACAAAGCAGGGCTGGGTGTTGAGATTGCCTGAAGAGTCCCACCAGGATGAAATCTGCCCACCCTGTGTGGTTGGTCATCCAGGTGGTGATGTCCATGAGGCTCCACCTTGGCCACAAAGAAAGCTTTGAGTTAATGTTGTACAGAGGGCTGAAGTGACTTCTTAGCTGCCACACACCTGTGCAGCAGCCTGATTGTGCCAACCAGAGGACGTTCCAGAACCTGTAGACCCTAGGAGTTCAGATGACCTGTAGTAAACAATATTTTTTAAAAGTATCTAAAAGCTCACCTGTGGGACTTGCACTCGTGGGTGAGGCGAGCGGAGCCGGAGACGAAAGCAGAGGCCGAACTCAGGATCTGACAAGATGGCCGGGCTGCCCCGCAGGATCATCAAGGAAACCCAGCGTTTGCTGGCAGAACCAGTTCCTGGCATTAAAGCAGAACCAGATGAGAGTAACGCCCGTTATTTTCATGTGGTCATTGCTGGCCCCCAGGATTCCCCCTTTGAGGGAGGGACTTTTAAACTTGAACTATTCCTTCCAGAAGAAAACCCAATGGCAGCACCTAAAGTACGTTTCATGACCAAAATTTATCATCCTAATGTAGACAAGTTGGGAAGAATATGTTTAGATATATTGAAAGATAAGTGGTCCCCAGCACTGCAGATCCGCACAGTTCTGCTATCGATCCAGGCTTTGTTAAGTCCTCCTAATCCAGATGATCCATTAGCAAATGATGTAGTGGAGCAGTGGAAGACCAACGAAGCCCAAGCCATAGAAACAGCTAGAGCATGGACTAGGCTATATGCCATGAATAAAATTTAAATCTATCTGATCATCAAGTGTGCATCACTTCTCCTGTTCTGCCAAGATTTCTTCCTTTTTTGTTTGCATTTAATGGACACAGTCTTAATAGAAACATTACAGAATAAAAGCCCAGACATCTTCAGTCCTTTGGTGATTAAATGCGCATTAGCAAATTTATGTCTTGTCCTGATTTACTGTTGTAAAGCATGAGCCGAGGTTAGAAGTATCATCTGGATTGTTGCAAAACGTTTAAAAGCAGTGGCTCTCTGCTTTTATTTATTTCCCCCATCATGGTTTAAGTATAAAGCACTGTGAATGAAGGTAATTGTCAGGGTTAGCTGCCAGGGGTATGGGTGTGTTTATTTTTTATTTTATTTTATTTTTTTGAGGGGAAAGGTAGTTTTATTTTAATTTTATGGACTCCTTTCACTCCCCTTTATGGTGAGCTAATTGCATTGGTTAAAAGCAGCTAACCAGTTCTTTAGAATTTGCTCTCCAGCCAAGTCTAACTTTATTCAGACTCTGTAGATGGACAAGCTTGATTGTTTGAATCAAAATGGGAACATTAAACAAATATCACAGCCCTCACTAATAACATTGTGACTTTGCTGTCAGGTGTAGATTTCCCCCCTTCAAAAAAAGAAAAAAGAAAGAAAGAAAGAAAGAAAAAACTTGTGACCATTTTGTATGGCTTGTCTGGAATTCTGTAAATCTTATGTTTTAGTAAAATATTTTTTGTTATTCGACTTTGCCTTTGTACAGTTTATTTTACTGTGTTTATTTCATTTTCTCAATGTGACAATCGTATTTAAAAATTAAAAAAATGCTGATGAAACATTCTGTTTTGGTCTTCACCATCTAACAAATTGAATGGCAAGATTTTGCCAGTTTCTTTTCACTGATGCAAACTTATATTAAGAATTACTGAATGGATTATTTATAAATTGGCCCTGAGCATGCATAAAGCATCAGTGTCTGACTTTTTTTTAACCTCCTAGAAATTAAAAATAAATGTTCATTGTCTGATTTAGTTAGGCTATCATTGGTCTTGCCACAATGTTTGACAAATTACTGTACAGGGGTAGTCACAGCAAAGAAAGCATTAGTGACTGACATGTAGGACTTTCACATGTCATGCCACATTTTTACCTCAGATGTGGTGTATGACCTTTTTCTTGGTTCCTATCTTTAAACTTCCTATGTGGCCACTGGTGTGTGTTATTAGGAAACATCAATCTGGTATTCATTTGGAGTTTGCTGAGGCATTTGAGTCTTCCTTATAGACCTAAGAGTGTATCTCAAGCAACTAGCTTGCATAAGTGTCATCAGAAAGGTTTATTCCTTTGAGAGCATCAAATCTTCAGTTAATGTGCTTTCACCTCCCTAGTATTTGCTTTGGAGCTCCTTTTATTCTTTAATTTGTTATTAGTAAATTTTTCTTCACTGACAGTTTCTTCCCTCACAAACTGTTCTTTTCCACCTCTCTCCACATCTAATGCCTGATTCTTATTTTCAAGTCATAAATGTAGCCAGTCATAAATATGTAAATGTTAACCTTCACTTTGGAATCTTTTGTCTCTTGCAGTTTAAGGTAATGGATATTGTAGCCCCATCTGAATTTTCCTCACTCTTATTCTCATAATTTCTGGAGTTTCTTCAGAATGTGGTGTATTTTATTGTGCTCCTATGTAAGATGAAGAATTATCTATTAAAATTACGTTTTCAACATACAAAAGCTTTCTATGACTGGTAACTGGTATCCTTCCAAATAAATGCTTTGCTTGGTAATGAATGTTAAATTCGGAATAAATTTTTTTTCAGAATAAATTGATAACTCTAATATTACAAATTTAGAAATTATTAACAACAGTTGTCACTTATAACAATTCTTGGGCTGAGGACATCTTGGACCACAGCTAATGAAATAGTCTCATTCTAGAAAATGATTGAACTTAGTAAGACTTCCAAGTAATTAAAGACCAGCATAAGAACTATAGATAGCATTGTTCATGGTTATAGCTAGTGTCGGTGATTTTCAAGTTATAAAATTCCAGATTTAAATTTGTTGCACTATAAAACCTGTCTAAAGTAAGATTAAGAGACCACCCCCCACCACCCCTGTTGTTTTGCTAGAACCTATCTTCTCAATCAGTGGGAGGAAGCAAGAGCCAGTGTATGACTAAGATTTCTTGGGACTTAGTGATCTGGGAGAGGCTTTAGGCAAAGGTTGAAAACTGGCAGCTATATATGGCCTATGGACCTGTTTCCCTTGGCCCACACCAAGTGGTTGGCCATTTTTTTAAACTCCAGAAATTCCCTTGAAAAATCCAGAATTTGTTATTTTTGAAGGATCTGAAGATCTGGCACTAGTGGAGCTGACCTACCTTTGTGCTTGACACCTGTTGAGAGGAATTGGGTAGCAGTCACTTCAAGGAAGAGCATGTCATTTGCAAGTTAGAATCCTTCCCAGCCCACCTGCTGTAACTTTGTGTAGTCCTGTTCTAAATCTTTGACTTTGTAGCCCAAGCCAGTTTGACAAAAGTATTTAATATGTACCTGCTACAGGTTGAGGATGATTAGGTGGAGTGGCACAGGGATTTCCTTTTGAGGACCTCATGATCTAACAACGGAGGGGACACAGACAAGTAGATGTAGTTCTGTCAAGAAGGGAAGTACTTGAAGAGTCCACTCTTCCGGATTCAAGGCAGATAAACACTCCAAGGCAGAGGGAACAACATATGCAAAACTCTGGGAGAGAAGCAAAGGATCTGAACCTATCAATAAATGACTTTTTGAAAATCCACTCTGCCACTTTGGGGTTTTCTGAAATCCTGAGATGTCGACGTGGGCTTTGCTTCTTTTGATTTGTTTTAGTTTATGTTGCTGTGATTTGCTTCTACTCTGAGAGGAGCAGTTATCCTTGGTCTTTCTAGAGTCCACCTAGTAAGATCTTAGACCTGATGTATATAGAACTTGAAGCTTACCCAAAATCAGGAATATATTTGTAAAATAAATGTCAGAAGATACATTTAAAGATTAAGTACAAATCAGTTTGTAAAAGCCACAGGTGGTGCTATGGTTTAGCACTTAAAAGAGCAGGAAAGAAAATCTGGTCTATGAGACATTATAAGCAGCTAAATAGCACTAAGTGGCATCATGGGGACAACAAACTGGCTTTATTTTTCTATTTGATGGTTAGGAATGTTTTTTGGTTACTCTAGCCATATCCATTTTTTGTTACTGCAGTAGCAAAGGTTTAGAATTACAACCTTATTTAGAAAAGCTATCCCCCAAATCCAGATGCAATGAAAAATAGGACACCTAATACATCAATCTATGTAAGAATAATGTAATATTTCATCAAATAATGTATTCTGGGGCTGGGAGTAACATTTCATTTACCATTTAGCATGCTGCCTACCTTAAGGAGTTTTATCAGGGTTTATATGACAACACAAAGCAAAAAACATGTTGAATGTAATAATTTGAAGAAATATAATAAAAACCTTTAATTCACCAAAAAAAATAAATAAAAATAAAAGCTCACCTGTGGGTGAAGTGAGTTGGTAACTTGTAGTGAGGTTGCAACAGTTCAAGTTCATGAACTTCCTGAAGAAAGCAGTTTGTCAATGACAAGTGCATATTTTCAGAATCGTTGCTCAAAAGAGTAGGGGACATTTGAAAACAAGGGGAATCACTAATTCCTGAGTTTAAGTTATTCAAGTGTGAAATAAGTGTTAATATTTCTGGTTAAACAATCTGGTTTTAGCTGGCATTCTAAAACTCTAAGATCTATATGGTATACTAGAAATGTTTCAAACGTTACTGAGACATAATTCATGGAATGCACATTTAACATTTGAACCCCCAATGCCTATAGGACCAGGACATGCCGGGAGGTTCTGTGAGTCTGGAATGACTCTGCTGTTCTCTCCAGAACACTGCAGTATTCACACAGGACCAAACCTTTTGAGACCTGAGGAGCACCCATCCATAAAAATCCAAGGTCATGGCTGTTTTCCTACCTTGGCTCTTGCTACCCCTGACCTTCCTTTCCTTGTCCACTCTGCCTGAGAGATGATGAGAATAACATCTGACCCTAGTGGTGAGAATGAAGTGAGGCAAAGAAATGAAAGTTCCCTGAATTCTGACTTTGACAAACGAAGAAACAGGCATGCTGTTGATTGACATCTGCACTACCCACTCTTCAGAACCTGTCCTAGACCTGGCTGTCACTGCTACTGTTATGAAATACCGTCCTTCATTTCTCCAATTTGGGTACCTATTTATGTCTCCAATATTTGGTTTTCAGGATTACATGAGAAAAGACATGCAAATAAAGCTTACAATCAACTTTAAAGGAAAGTATTTGGATTTGACAATTTTTATGTTGCATTATTTATTTTGTATAAAATGAATAAATAAATATAAATATGAACAACTGTCTGAGATAGTTATTGGTATGACCCTCACTAAGCAGCTTCCTGGAAAAGCTCTTATGAAAATTCAGCCCAGCTAGGGCTCCTCCTGGTCCATCTTCAAGCTCTGACATTTGCACTCAATCTCAGGTGCAGAACAAGCATTCGGGGATCACTGCTATTCACCAGAAAGGCTTTGGGTGTTTTGCCAACACCATCTGTTTTATTGACAGCCACAATAAATTTTCACGGACACTGAGAGACAGAAAGTTAACAGAACCACACAGAGAGGTCTCAGGGGCAGCTCACTGTTGCCTGCTTTGTCTTGATGCTCAGCACCTCTGTGTAGACGCTGAACACAAGTCAAGGGCTTGTTAACCTTGTCTGCACTTCTAGAGGTCATTTTCAGTCTCTACAGGGAAAACAGCATCCATAATATTTGAGGCAGCTTTTTTATATAGTGACAAAATAAGTAAAAAGGGCAATGAACATAAAATGTGCCCCACCTTTCTTAAGGAAATCAATAGTGGCTTCTTCCACATTTTCTATTAAGGAGATTAAACCTTTCCAATCTTCTGCCTCTGAAAGCTTAACAGTTAAATTTGATTCTCTTTCAGCCTGAGGGTCTGATGTCTCTTCTCTCTAGAAAGACTAGCAGTAGCTAGAGTACAAAGGTGTTTTAATAAGAAAGGAAAGTTGAAGCACATTTTCTCCCTTGCAGTATTTCCTAAACCAGATGTGATAGTCCACTTTTGACAGCCCCTGCTGGGAGGCACTGAAGCAGTGGACACACTACATGGCTTCTGATGCTGTAGCCCTAGGGTCCAGCATGACTGAGACCCACTGCAGAGGTGGACAGCAGGAGAGGTGCAGGCACAGGGACAGAGATGGTAGGTGGGTAGGGGGTAGTAGGTGGATGACAGACAGAGGAGAGAGACATGATAGACAGATAGACTTCCTGTCCATGAAATCCTAACCTGTTGGCAGATAAAGGCTGAGCTCTTTGGAGAATTTGAGATCTTTCCCATGAACTGAAACCACACCTTCTGTCCTGTCAACCTCTGTGGACAAAGTGGAGCAAGGAATGGACACAAACAGCTGCAGTGAGGACAGGGACAGAATTTTCTGAGAGGACAGAGGAGAGAGAGGGCAGTGAGGGAGAGGCTCTGCCACTGTTCCGGAGCATAGCACCCCAAGAACACACAGGACCAGGGACCCAGTCTACTCCACATCCTGCGCCTGTCCCACCTGCTCTCTTACTCTTCTCTAGGCACCTGCATACGTTTCATGGGAACAGCCTGATGCACTTTTAACTTGGTTAATTGGTGACAATTTTGGTAGAGAAACCTTATTAGCCAGCAGCACCCAGGAATTGCTGACCTTGCTCCACCTTTCACAGAGTCTCTGAGGTCCTACTCTTCTTATTTCCTTTTAGTACAGACTGACAATCCAGGGTCTCAGGGTCTCAGGGTCTCTGCTTAACATCACATAAGTGACTCAAGACAGGGCCGTGTCCCACCCCAGGGTGAAGCAGAGCACCTCACTGCCTCAGTGTCCTTGGAAAACAGTGTCCTCCCTCTGCCATGAACAGCTCGGGTCTTGTCCACTCACCGTGTGTCATCAGGGAAAAATGAACATGCTCAGGACACTTGCTTCCAGCATTGCTGCCACCTCAGGAGTCACCTCCATGTGAAGCAAGGACAGCCCTTCTCCCTCTGCAAAGTTGCAGTCTTGGGACAACTAATGCAGCTTCCTATCAACTATCTGAAGCATAAGAAGGAATATATACTCCTATGTCCATAAATAATCCCAAATAAAAATACACTCCTTAAGATGTTGCAGCAAATAAATTCTATATGAAAATTCGAAGATGAGAACACATTTCTATTTGTCAGAAAAATAGGTGATAGAGAAAGATGAGGAAATGCCGTGAGGACCTAACAGACCACCTCAACAGCAGGTCAGCAAGCCCAGCACAGCCATGGCCGTGAGCTCCAGGGCCACCTGCCTGGCTGAACTCACCTCAGAGCACGCTGTGCCTCACCCAGATGGCCAGGGAGTGTGGCCTGGCTAAGTCACCAGGAAGAGGAGGGTGGCGTCACCCCTGGTTTAGGATGCTCACTGGGGACTGGATGAGACATGTCTGTTCACACATCCTCTGGGGCCTGGAGGACACTGCAGTTAGAGCTAAGGAAGCAGCAGAGCTCTCTGGGGCACAGCTCTGGGTCATCCTTATCCTGTCTTGTCTCTGTCTTTGTTCAACTCCAGACTTGACCAATGTTAACAATCCTCTCCACTTTCACACTGTCTACAATACCTGACCAGTGACATGTAGGAGGAGTTAGTCTGGATTGGTTTATCAAACACACCGTGTGTGTGTGTGTGTGTGTGTGTGTGTGTGTATGTGTGTGTGTGTGTACTCACATGACCGTGAAGTGGATTCTGTGAGACACTATTATTATAGGGATAAAACCTGAAGCTCAGAGTTCAAGTAATGCATCAAAACTATCACTCTGATCAGTGCTGTGGGAAACTAGACAGAGGATCCACCCCACATCTTCCCCCCACTCTCTCACTTCCCTGCATGTGCTCCTTGTTTCCTGTCATTCATGGCCATCCAGGTTGCTCTAGTTTAGAATTTAATTTTAATCTTTTTGTTTTTATTTTTATTACTGAAATGCAAATTATTGAAAATTCTCAGAGCACAAACTGGTTCAATGAGAATTTAAAATTTAAAATTTAAATTTGTCCTTTTAAAAATTTAAAATTGTCCTTTGAATGTTAAATCCTTAGAGTGGAGGTGTAACTCAATGGTAGAGCTCCTGCCTAGCATGCCTGAAGTCCTGAGTTCAATGCAATAAAATGAGATGAAGTCCTATCCTGCCTAAAAAGTGCAAGTGTTTCAAACATCTGTTGAGTGTACATCATGTCGTATCAGCTTGGATAAAATAGGAAGACAGAAGCAGGCCCACCATCCTGGAATTTGTAACTAGTTCCCTCTCAACTTTGTTCCTGTGTACATTCTGAGTCATGCTGGTCATTTCCCCTGAGCTGGAGGTTTTGTGATGGCCTTGCTCTACCACACTGTCTGTTGGTCTGGCTGTCTTCTGCAGCCACCTGACCTGCAGGGCATCAGCCTGCAGGTGACTTGTCCTGTCTCCTTGGTCTCCTGGTTTCCTGTAAAGCTGTGAGATGCAGCCTTGTGGGCTGTTGCAATGTGAGTGGAATAAACAAGCTGGGTGTTTTCTCTGGATATGGTTCCTGGCAGCTGCAGCATCTGGAGGTGACAGGGACCCTGTGGGCTCTGGGCTCCTGAACCCAGAAGGCAGGTTGCAGTTCTGGCATCACTGCAGGATGTGGGCATTTCCAGTCAATCAAAAGATAGACATCTAGCAAGGGCTTCTCATAAAAACAGAGACACAAAACTGAGGTGCTCAGTTCCCATTCTGCCAAGGAACTAATCTTCCTGCCTTCCCATTCCTGACATGGTATCCCTGTGTGGGTGTGTGTGAGGTGACCTGTGCTTGGTGTTAAGTCCTCTTGAACAGCGAAGGAGTGTCATTACTGGACTTGCCCCTCTGCCTGTCCTTAGAGTCTGGCTGAGGTGTGTACAGCTGCCCTTGCTCTCTTTGGCCTTCATAACATACAACACCCTCCCTGTCCCTTTGCTTCATTCTGTCCTCATATTGAGGTGAGTCTTCAGGAGGCAGCTCATAATTGGGCTTGATGGTTTCATAAATTCAGCCCCTCTGTTCATGTTGGAGAAGTATCATACAAATGTCTGTCCTAAGACAAATTCTAGCTCATAATGTTCTTTAGTGTCCTACAAGTCCAGTTCTGTCTGCCCACTGATTGGTCTGAAGTCAATGGGGGAGAGTTGTGGTCACCTGTCCTCTTTCAGTTCTTAGTAATGTTGAAGACAGAGAGTGGTTGTGGGGATCAGAGACAGGGCTGTGGCCTTGGTGCTCTTGTTCTGCTATGAATAGGAAATGTCTTCTCTGGACTTTGGGTAAATTGGGGAAGAAAGGGCTCAGAGCAGCAGATGAGCTTCTACCATGCAATGGTATTCAATAACCATCACAAGCATATTCAAGCATATTTCATAGTGGGGATCTGGTGGGTGTCTGCAGGATTCCTGACTGTCCTATGCAGGAGGTTGCACACTCACACTGCTGGAAATGCTAGAGTGAGCTCCTGCAGAACCACATCTAAAGCCGAGTGTGTGAAGGGCAACTTCCACCAGGTTGCACTCAGGCTGCTCCCTCCTTTATTCTCCACTGAGTACAGACTGCACATAGTGAAAGAGGCCCTGTCCTGCTCTGGAGGATCAGGCCCACAGAGGGTGAAGACAGCAAGTAGGAATCAGACACTAACCAGACCCCTAGGAGCAGGGATTTGGTTCGCACACCTGGAATCAAGGGCTTATGTTAAATTTCTGCATTCAGTAGAAGACAGTTTCCCCGGTTCTTAGCACAGTTGTTTTATAAAAGATCCCTCATAATTGCTTTTGTGTATTCTAACTCCAATATGTTCATTGTGCTCAACTTAATGTCAATGTGTTTGAGGCTATTAAATAATTCTAGGACTTCTCCACAGCAGGTAACTGTGGAGAAAAGTTTGCATGCACATATTTAATCATATCAGATGTTAGGATAAAGTTAAATTTCCCAACTTTAACCAACTTTCCAAAATAAATAAGCATTCCCTATTGAAAATGTTGCTGAGATAAGCAGTTGTCAGAGCTTTGTCATAGGGCCTGCCTGAGTCAGGAGTGTCAATCATGTGAGTGTGGACTTGGGAGGAGTGAGAATAGGTCTGCAGAAGGAGATGACCTGTGGCCACTCCCCAGCACCTTCCTGTTGCTGTGTCACAGCAAGTGTCCTGTCCTGTCTGAAAAATAAAGCTTGAGGGACAGCATCCCCAACAGGGGTCAGGAGCCAGAATGTCACTATGGTACCCCTGGACACATCTGTGCAGAGAAAAGATGTGTGGGCTCTCTCTCTTCCAGCAAGGAGGTCCACGGAACAGCATAGAGGAGAGTGTGGCTGCAGAGTCGCTAATCAAGACCTCTGAGACCAAGCAGGAGGCAGGTCTGATTTTATTGAGCAGTTACCATGTATATATATTCAGGCAGCAGCTAGGCAGAATATAGGCAGCAATCAGTGCAATTTCTGCTAACTGTCCTTGAAGCCACCAATCAAGGAGTGGGCTATGGAGCAAGCACAGGGACTGCAACACATGGCCTCATGCCCAGGGCTGTGCCTACAGCGGTAAGTGGTCTGCTGCTCACGTGCCTAGCAGAAGGGGAGTGGCCTGCCACCCAGAAGCCCTTAACATATGCCATGTATGCAGTACTCCATGCACTTGTCCCTACAAAGAGCAACTGTTTGAAAATGTGTTTGAACTTTAGATTTCTTAGTACATGTTTTGATCTTCTCCTTTTTCTAAAATATATCCATGTTCATTAAATATATTGTACTGAAGTAAGTGTAGTGTATAATATTTTGTGAATTATATTACATATTTCATATTTCAAATTGAATTAATGAAGTACATATATAAGACTTTCCTTATAGAAATTTGACACTAAATTTTTTTACTAAATAATTTTAATGATTTATTGGTGCATTATAGTTATACATGATAGTGGGTTTTATTTTGAAATATTAGTATGTGCATGAAACTAAATTGCCACCTTTCAGCCCCCTGTACTTCCTTTTCCCCTCCCCTTTCCTATTCCCTGACCTCCTTCCTGTTGTAATGGCCTTCTTTCTATTTATTTGTTGTTTTTAAAATTAGCACTGGACAGATAAACATAAGGGCGGCCTTCCCTGGGGATTTACATGTGTGCACAGAATAGTTTGGTGAACCTCATCTCTCAGCTCCTCCTCTCCCCATCCCTGCTCACCACCCCAACCCTTCCACTCCACTGTCTTCCCTTCTTGAGGTCCACTCTTTCCCCCATTCCTTATTTTGTTCTAACCCACATAAGAGAGAAAACATTCCACCCTTGGTTGTCTTACTCTGGCTTATTTCACTCAGCATGAAGTT
Organism: Urocitellus parryii; assembly: GCF_045843805.1. Taxonomy (NCBI): domain Eukaryota; kingdom Metazoa; phylum Chordata; class Mammalia; order Rodentia; family Sciuridae; genus Urocitellus; species Urocitellus parryii. The sequence continues at coordinate 160,443,150 of NC_135531.1, read as the reverse complement.
CTCCACCTCCATCCCTTTGTTCCACCTCCATCCACCTACCAGTAAATGACACCATTTCATTCTTCTTGGTGGCTGAGCAAACTCAGCCATATTAGTCTACATTTTCTAGATCCATTCATCTCTTCACAGGCTCCTGGGCTGGTCCCCTATCTTGGCTCTTGGGAGTTGTGCTGTAAACGTGGATGGATGTGGCTGTGTCACTATACTAGGCCAATTTTAGTTCTTTTGGATGAATACAAAGGAGTGGGACAGCAGTGTCATTTCAGGGTTCCATTCCTAGTTTTTTATTACAGCTAGTGTTTTCCCAAGTATTATTCCAAAGGATTATAAAACCTAGGAAGGCTGGGGGAATCTATGGGCAGGAGCACCATGAGGAAGGAAGGGGTTAAAAAAGACCCATCTCTCCATTCACTGAAACACCCCAAGTGGTGACCTGGGTCAATGCATGAAGTAAATACATGAGACCTCTTATCTGAAGCCCCACAATGAATGGGAGGAAAAATTGTCAGACATCTGCCTCCTCTGTTATCTTCTCCTCTCTGCTTTACCCTCCCTCCCCTCCTCTCCTCTCTTCTATGAGACACTGTTTTCCTGCAGTGTAATTGGGGAACAGGCTGCAGAGTGATTCATCAAAATACAATTTCCTGGATTATGATTCTCATATAAGCTGTTTCTAGGATGTTTTTCCATTGAGAGAAGATGAACCTCTGTAGACAAAGGACCTCCCTGGACATATTCCCAGCTGACCTCCTCTTAGCTATCTGTGGCCACTGCATCTGAACACAACTTCAGAGGGGGAGAAATGTCCAATCAGACCAGAGTGACTCACTTCATCCTCAGGGGCTTCTCAGACATCCCAGAATGGAGGCCAGTCCTCATTGTCTCTTTTCTGTTGGTCTATGCCTTTGGCCTCCTAGGGAACATGTCCATCATCACAGCTGTGCTTAGAGACAGCCGCCTCCACCCACCCATGTACTTCTTCCTGAAGAATTTGTGTTTTCTGGACCTGAGCTACACCTCAGTCACCATCCCCAGGCACTGGCTACCACCCTACAGTACAGGGCCCTGGGGTCATTTCCTACTTTTAGTGTGTGGTTCAGCTTATGTTTTTTACGCTTGCTTCAGCTGAGTGCTTTCTGCTCACAGCCATGACTTATGACCAGTACGTGGCCAACTACAGGCCTCTGCTCTATGGGACCATCATGAGAACTGGCGGTGCTGGGTTCTGGCGGTCATGGCCTGGGTGGGTGGACCCTCTATTCAGCCTTCCACACTGTCAACACCTTTCCCTGCCCTTCTGTTGGCCCGAGGGAGTGGAGCACTTCTTCTGTGACATTCCTGCTCTCATGAGGCTCTCCTGTGCTGACTTCCACCCCAGGGAGGAGGTGGGCTTTGCCTCATCTTGAGCTACTTCACCCTCACCGTCCTCTCCTATATCCGAATCCTCTCCACCCTCCTGCGGATGCCCTCGGGGACGGCCGCTGGAAGGCCTTGTCCACCTGCTCCTCCCACATGATCACTGTCCTCCTGTTTTATGGCAGTAGGGGCTTCACCTATCTGAGGTCTGCGTCTCAGGACTCCCCCACCCAGGGCCGCCTGGCATCCGTCTTTTACTCCATCCTCACCCCTTCCTTGAACCCCGTCATCTACTCTCTGAGGAACCGAGACATGAAGGTCGGGCTGCAGAGGCTGAGCTGTCAGCGGAGTCTGAGCGCTGGGTGCTGCACACCTGGCCTTGGTCAAGGGGTCTGATGCCCAGGGGGTGCAGACACCCTCCTCCATCCCTCCCCTGTTCTCCCGCTGAGTCTCCCCTGTGGATGGACGTCCTCACCCACCACCTGCTGCTTCTCCTCTCTCCCCAGAAGGTCTTTCACTTCAGTGGTTTTACATACAGTTCCACCACAGAAACATACAAATCTTTGCCGAAGCCAAGTGCCAATGACTCGGCTTGGCACAGAATCACGAGCCACCACACAGCTCTGTAGGTTCAAACAGCAATTCTTTATTCCGGATCTCACACCAGCCTCCACACACGTTCAGGGGCAGTCTCGTTCTGCCGCCCACTTCACCTACTCCACGAGGCTTTTTCCAAAATCCCATTTGAATCTCACGAGAACTCAACGGGAACAAGCAACAGGAACACCCTAATCCCAGCAGCAATAATCTTCAACCTCAACTTCCCTAAAACCCATATTCTTAAACCGGGAAACGCCTTAAACCGGGAACACCCTAAGCCCAAGGACCGGGATACTTCCTCAAACCTGCAGGATACTTCCTCAAACCTGGATCCACCCTCGATCACCTTGAGCAGGGTCATCTTTCTCAAACACACAAGCAAGGTCGCAGCAAATTTCCAAGGCAAGTCCATTTAACATGGGGTACACTGGCAAGGATTACGATGCGTCAATACCTACTTGGTAATGGCCCTCAGCATCTCCCCCCTTCTGATTAATTAAACAACAAGCAATGTGGCTTAGGACCGTGCCTGGTAGGTTGTCCAATTCAACATGTGGTTCTTACCCGTCATGGGAGAGCTGACCTTTGGGCGTCAACTTCCTGTCTTAGGTTGAATCCACTGCAACCAGATCAACCCGTCACTGACTACCGGTCCAGCATTCAGCCATGCTTGTGGATAGGCCTAAGCACCAGTGGGGGGGTGAGGTTCTTGCCTCACCTCTGTTGGCCCCCAAATTTTAGACCATCACTAGTAGAAGGGAGGAAGACACAGAAATGCCAAGACACCAAGCCAATTGACGGCTCCTTTGGAAAAATTGCGTCACTGGTGACACCATCAGCAAAGATGCCAGTGTTACCACAATTAACATGGGGTGCGCTGGCAAGGAAATTGCATCACTGGTGACACCATCAGCAAAAATATGCCAGCAGTACCACAATTCGCTGCACCAGACGATAGTTCACAATGCATGCAACTGATATATAGTCCAGGCAAGTTCTGCAGGCAGTTCAAAGTGGAAGAGTCTATCAATATGTCCATTTCCTCCCAAAGTAAATCAAGTCCTTGATTGAGCATTACTTGTTGAGTTATATTCATTGATGCATCAGTTTATATAGTTTACTGTGATCATAGAAGCTGTAGTTTGGTTTTCTTAGTCTTCACAGGCACTGGGATGGAGATGGGAATTCTGGCAATGATGTTAAAGAGACATTATCCTGAACAGAATTATTAAATATAATGAAAAGGAAAAGTGAAAGTAAACAAACAGATCTGTTAATCACTTTTAAAAACAATAGCAAGCAAACAGATCTGTTAACCACCTTTGAAAACAATCATTAACAGCTGTTTACCTAATTTAGATTAAACCACTTAAATCACGTGAATAAAAAAAAAAAAATTCGGATCCATTTTTTCATGAGCGCTCCTCAAATAAAAATATGGACATACACACATACTGACATGCAACACAAAACAGTACACACATAACATACAACACATAAGACAATAATAAGTAAAGGCCTTGTAGCTATACCTAAGTGAAATCTCCATTGCAATGTTTAAAAACTCCACAGTCAAAAAATAAAACACAGTCAAAAAACAAAACTGATCAGAAAAACATTAACCTAGGTTTGTATGAGCTCAAAAAATAAAATAGAACTTTATGATGTGGGAAAAATGCAATAATAAAATAGATATTGAAAAAAAGCACCGTGGTTAATCACTGTCGCAGATGTAAGAATAGCCAAGCTGGAGCTCTGGATATCAGCTGTTATGGATTTCAGTCAAATCATCTTCTTTTTCTGTAGAAATTGTTTTGGTTAACCTCTCTGGAATCCAAATCGGCTGCTGTTCTCCCTGTGGGAACACACAAACGGAACCCCGACTCCAGACAATAACTGGGTCGGGACCTTTCCATTGTCCTGTTAGAATATCTTTCCAAAGTACCTTAGGCTTATGTACATTTTTCGGATACATATGTCTTTCCGCAGCACTAAGTCCTGATGAATCCAAATTTAGAAAGTTTAGAGTAAAAAGGGTTATTTTAAGTTTATCTTTGGGGGATATATACCCCTTTCCAATTCCCTCTTTTTGCTTTAATAAGTACGTTTTAATAGTTTGATGAGCTCTTTCAACTATGCCTTGTCCCTGTGGGTTGTATGGGATTCCTGTTATATGAGTAATACCAAAGGATGAGCAAAATTGTTTAAAAGAGTTAGAAGTGTAACCAGGACCATTATCAGTTTTTAACTGTTTAGGAACACCCACAGTGGCAAAATTTTGTAAGCAATGAGCTATAACATCTTTAGTTTTTTCTCCGGCATGAAGGGAGCCCATCAAAAATCCGGAAGAAGTATCAACTGTAACATGTAAATATTTTAATTTTCCAAATTCTGGCAAGTGTGTGACGTCCATCTGCCAAATATGGTTAGGTATCAGTCCTCTAGGATTGACTCCAAGATTAACTTGTGGTAAAAAGGTCACACAATTTTGACATTGTTTTATTATATGCCTGGCTTGTTCCTTAGTTATTTTAAAACGCTTTTGTAAAGTATTAGCATTAACATGAAACCTTTTATGAAAATTTGTAGCTTCTTCTACAGTAGAAAAAATATGTATATCATGTGTAGTTTTATCTGGTAAATCATTGCCCAAACTAAGGGCTCCAGGCAATCCTGTATGTGCCCTGATATGTCCTATAAAGAATGGATCTTTTCTATCCCAGATTAGACTTTGTATAGTGGAAAACAAAGAGAAAACAGTAGAGGAAGGGGAAATCCTACCAGCATCTTCAAGGGATATAATAGCGTTAACTATATACTGACTATCAGAAAATAAATTAAATACAGAATCTTTGAACATCAGGAAAGCTTGTAAAACTGCATTAAGCTCTACCTTTTGAGCTGATTGTTTGGGAACTAAAAATGTAAAAGTTTGATCAGGGGTAACTACTGCAGCTGTACCATTATTAGACCCATCAGTGAATATATTTGGAGCATTCACGATAGGTGTTTTTCTTGTCATTTTAGGAAAAACTACAGGATGCTTAGACCAAAAAGACAACAAAGGATTAGATGGTAAATGATTATCAAATGAAACATTTGATTTACACATGATTATTGCCCATGTATTTAACTCATTAGCTAACTCATCAATTTGCTCCATAGTATATGGAGTAATAATTTTATTGGGAGAAATTCCAAACACTCCCTTTGCTGCTTTTATTCCTTTGAGTATTAATTGTCCTACAGCCTCAGGATACCTAGTAAGAATAGTGTTAGGAGAGTAAGATAAATGTATCCACAATAATGGACCTTCCTGCCAAAATACTCCTGTAGGAATATTTTTTGTTGGTAGTACGATAAATAATAAAGGCAAACTTATATCAATTCTATCTAAATGCATATTTTCCATATATGTTTCAATAATTTTTAATGCCTTTCTAGCTTTAGGAGTTAGCATTCGGGGTGAATTTGGATCTGATGGACCTTTTAGAATATCAAATAAAGGTCCCAACTCTCCTGTTGGTATGCCTAGATAAGGCCTTATCCAATTTATATCTCCCAACAACTTTTGAAAGTCATTTAGTGATTTGAGTTGATCAACTCGTATTTGAATTTTAGGTGGACGGACCATGGTTGAGGATAATAGAACTCCTAAATAATTAATTGGAAAATTTAATTGTACCTTATCTATTCCTATCTCTAGATTATAATTTTTTAACAAGTTTGTAAGTGTGGCATAACATTCCAGCAATGTGTTTTTATCTTTATGTGCTAATAATACATCATCCATATAGTGAAATATTTTTAGTTCAGGATTTTGATTTCTAAGTGGCTGGATTGCTTTATTAACATATATTTGACACATAGTCGGACTGTTAGCCATTCCTTGAGGGAGTACTTTCCATTCATATCTCTCATCAGGACCTTCATGATTTAATGCAGGGATAGTAAATGCAAAACGTGGACTATCCTCGGGATGAATTGGAATCGAAAAAAAGCAATCTTTAATGTCTATAGCTAAAACATGCCACGTTTTTGGTAAAGCAGACAATTGAGGAATCCCTGATTGAGCAGGTCCCATAATAACCATCTCATTATTAATTGCTCTTAAATCTTGTAATAATCTCCATTTACCCGATTTCTTTTTGATGACAAAAATGGGAGTATTATGGGGAGATACAGAAGGTTGTAAATGTCCTTCCGCTAATTGTTGTTTGACCAGATCATGGGCTACTTGTATCTTTTCTTTAGTCAGGGGCCACTGAGGAACCCACACTGGTCTTTCTGATTTCCAAGTAATTTTAATTGTCTCAGTGGCCCTTTCTGAAAATCCAACCCATGTCTGTCTGTTCCTTGATCTATTTGAATTGGTGCTGCTATACCTTGCTCTTGTTTTCCTAATCTTATTTCTTTCCTGATACCTTGTCTAGCCCTAATAGTGGGCGTATTAGGATTGATGTTATTTGTTAACATCAAACCTAGTTGATCTAGGACATCTCGTCCCCATAAATTAATAGGAAGGTGATCCAAAACATATGGCTGTATAGTTCCTTCACATCCTTCAGGATCCTTCCAATCTAATACCATAGCACTTCTATGGGGATTAGTCGCCACTCCTAGGCCTCGAAGCGTTTGAGTGGCTTGTTGTAATGGCCAATGTTTTGGCCATTCTTGAAGAGATATGATGCTAAGGTCAGCACCTGTGTCCAGCAGGCCATTAAACTCACGACCCTGAATATTTAGTTTTAGCATTGGGCGAGAATCTAAATTTAAAGACAACATAGCCCAATCTACACCTGTGGAGCCTAATCCCCTGGAACCTCTTTCTACATTAAGACTAGAGAACTTATTATGTAGGCTGGGTATTATTAACAACTGTGCTATTCTATCTCCAGGTGAAATTACTGATATACCTCCTGGAGAACTAGCTATAATTTTTATTTCACCTACATAATCGGGATCAATTACCCCAGGACTTATCATAAGTCCTTTTAATGTAGATGAACTACGTCCCAATAATAAGCCTACTGTTCCTTGGGGAAGAGGTCCTTTTATTCCTGTAGGAATGATTTGAACTCCCATCTCTGGAGTTAATACTGCTCTGGCAGAGGCGCAGATGTCCAACCCTGCGCTCCCTCGGGTTTGTCTGATGAGGGATTTAATGGACAATGTGTCCTGGGCACCACCCTTATGGGGTTGCTGGGTTCCTCCACTGCCCCGTATATTTGTGGTTGTGGGCCCCGGAGCATTGGGCCCCCCTGTCCGTTTTTTGGCAATGAAGCCTGATGCCTTTCTCCACGATATCTTGGGTAAATACCTGATCCTTCTCCGTTTTTTGATAAGGGAGTACCTTCTATGGTGGTTTGAGAACGGCATTCATTAGCCCAATGTCTCCCTCTACGGCATCGTGGGCAAATACCCGGTATTCTATTCCTTTGATTTCTAGTTTTGTTAAAACCTCCTCTTATGGGGCAACTCCTTTTAAAATGTCCTGTTTGTTCACAATTATAGCATGTTTCTGGCCTGGCATCTAAAGCCTGTTTTACTGCAGCTGCCATGACTTGCCCTTGTTCATTAACATCTCTACATAATTTAATATATGTGTTTAAATCTTCATGCCTCCATGGTCTAATAACCTCTCTGCAGCAACGATTTGCTTGGTCATAAGCCAATTGTTTTATTAATGGCATTGCTTGTTCTGTGTCACCAAAAATTTTGGCGGCCGTTTGAATAAGCCTATCTACAAAGTCAGCGTAAGGTTCATTAGGTCTCTGTAATACCTTAGATAGCTGACCTTGTAAATCTCCATGTCCTTGTAAAGTCTTCCATGCCCTAACTGCGTCTGCAGCAATCTGTGCATATACAGCAGGATCATATTCCATTTGTTGCCGCTGACCCTCATAATCTCCTTTTCCTAGCAGCATCTCTAGATTTCTTTGAGGGTAACCGGCTGCTGCATTTCGTCTAGCTGTCTCCCTGCAAAATTCCTCATTGGCAACCTTCCATAACAGATATTGTCCTCCATTTAGCACAGATTTACACATGCTAGCCCAATCTGCTGGCGTCATGTCCAAGTTAGTAATGGACTCCACCATGCTTACTGTGAAAGGGGCTTGAGGACCATAGGTTGTTACAGCCTCCTTTAACTGCTTCACTGTTTTAAATTCTAAAGCACGGTGAATTCGTTGCCCTCCTACCTGTTCAAATACAGGGCATGCTAATCTTTGAGGTCCTGTCTCAGGATCCCATCTATCAACTACGATGGGGTTTGAGGGCCATTCAGCTGTCTCCATCGGCGGGGCTGATGGTTGAATTACACCCTCTGGTAATAAAACGGAGTTAGTAACAGCCTTTTGTTGTGGCCTTTTTCCTAATAACCCCTTTTCCTTTAAATTTTCTTCCTCTCTCTGACTAGCTCGAGAGACCTTCTCTTTTCCTTGATCTAAAATGTCTTTCTCCATGGTCTGAACCTCTAACAATTTACTTAACAACTTTTCGGTTTCTTTTTTACTAATTTCTAATCTTCTATAAAGATAACGCAACCCAATAAGATAACATAAGAAAAAACCGCAACTGAATGAAACAAAAACTGAATAAAAATTCGCTGTATCAATTTTCTCTTTCTCGGGGCTAACAAACTTCAAACCTTGAGCGAACCATTTTTCCCAGTTTGCCTGAGAAATTTCTAGGGACAGGCAACTTGAAACAAAAACGAAATAAATCAAAACAAGAACACATTGTTTTTGGAAATGGTCACCCATTCTCTCGCCTTCCCTCAGGGGCGAGCAATTTACTCACCTCCAAATTTCAGATGTTCCCCGTACGGGCCACCAAATGCCGAAGCCAAGTGCCAATGACTCGGCTTGGCACAGAATCACGAGCCACCACACAGCTCTGTAGGTTCAAACAGCAATTCTTTATTCCGGATCTCACACCAGCCTCCACACACGTTCAGGGGCAGTCAATGCCGAAGCCAAGTGCCAATGACTCGGCTTGGCACAGAATCACGAGCCACCACACAGCTCTGTAGGTTCAAACAGCAATTCTTTATTCCGGATCTCACACCAGCCTCCACACACGTTCAGGGGCAGTCTCGTTCTCCCGCACACTTCACCTACTCCACGAGGCTTTTTCCAAAATCCCATTTGAATCTCACGAGAACTCAACGGGAACAAGCAACAGGAACACCCTAATCCCAGCAGCAATAATCTTCAACCTCAACTTCCCTAAAACCCATATTCTTAAACCGGGAAACGCCTTAAACCGGGAACACCCTAAGCCCAAGGACCGGGATACTTCCTCAAACCTGCAGGATACTTCCTCAAACCTGGATCCACCCTCGATCACCTTGAGCAGGGTCATCTTTCTCAAACACACAAGCAAGGTCGCAGCAAATTTCCAAGGCAAGTCCATTTAACATGGGGTACACTGGCAAGGATTACGATGCGTCAATACCTACTTGGTAATGGCCCTCAGCAAATCTTGATTTCTTCATATTATACCATAAAAATCATTTTTAAATAATTCTTCTTCTATTTAGTAAATCTGTAAGAATTCTTTTTTTTTTTCTGTGAGTTTTTCTGGAATGGTATTCTCAAATCTTTATCATCACTCTCATGCTGTGGCCCCTAATAATGAATTTCCTTTTTTTTTCTTCTTTCTTGACATCATTTCCCTGAATATAACAGGAGGAACACATTTTTAACTTTTCTAAAATCTACTGATTTCCCCCCTATATTCCAAACTGCCTGACCATTCCTGATGCAACTATTCAGCCCATTCTCTGCTTAGACATCCAAAGAGTAGAATGCATTGTCTTTGATCTTAAACTTTCTAAATATCATGACTTTCAGTTCTCACAGGCTTTTCCTGAACATTTCATGATCCTTTACTTGCTATTCCTTCTTAGTCTCCTTAGACTTTCGTTATCTGTTGTCTACAATCAATAATCAATGTTTATTCAATTCAGTGTTTTTTTTAAGCACCACCTCCCCCTTTTTTTTTTCTTCAAGAAAGAACACTGTATTCAGACAAAAACTGAAACCCCCAGATACCAAGTGGATGTTAAGAAGGACACTGGGTGGTCTCAGGGCTGAAGCTGGACTCTGCCCTTCTCCACCACTGTTTTGTATGGTTGTATTTTCAGAAAATTTAGAATTCCATCCCTGGGACAGAATTAAACTACAGTTGCAGTTCCTTTTCATGCTTGTCTCCCTTTTCCAACTATTGATAGTAAAGTACCAGGTTATCTTAATTTATTTATTTATTTTAAAATTTGTTGGTTCTTTTTAGTTATACATGACAATAGAATCCACTTTGACTTTATTATACAAGAATGGAATATATATTATTCTCCTTAGGATACCATTCTTGTGCATGTACAAGATGGTGGGATTCACTGTGTTGTTTTCCTATAGGTACAGGGATAAATTGCATTACATTCATTCCACTGTCTTTCCTTTTCCTATCCCCCATTTCCCATTGTCTAATCCACTGAACTTCTACTCTTCCCCTCACCACTTGAGTTGTGTTAGTATCCACATACCAGAGAAAACATTCAACCTTTGATTTTTTGGGATTGTTTATTTTACCTAGCAGTATAGTCTCCAGATCCATCTATTTGCTGGCAAATGTCATAAAGTCATTCATACTTATGGTTGAGTAATACTCCATTGTGTATATATACCACATTTTCTTTATTCATTCATCTATTGAAAGGCATATAGGTTGGTTACATAGCTTAGCTATTGTGAATTGAGCTGCTATTAACATTGATGTCGCTGTCTCACTATAGTGTGCTGATTTTAAATCCTTTGGATATAAAAATATATACTAAGGAGTGGGATAATGGGATAACTGGGTCAAATGTTGGTTCCATTCTAAATTTTCTAAGGAATCTCCCTACTGCTTTTCAGAAAGCTCACCATAATTTACAATTCCATTAGCGATGTATCAGTTTTTTCCCACATCCTCACCAACATCTATTGTTACTTGTATTCTTGATAATTGCAATTCTGACTATACTGAGACAAAATCTCAGTGTAGATTTAATTTGCATTGCTCTAATTGTTATGTAACTTTTTTTTCATTATTTTGTGACCTATTGTAATTCTTCTTCTGTGAACTGTTCAGTTCCTTAAACACATGGATTATTGCATGCTCTTATAGTAAAGAGGCTTCTTCAGGGGCTCTTGCCATTTCTATCTGGAAAATCATGATTAGCAGCATGATTTCTGTTATATTTCATCTTCTGAAGCACATTTACATCATCCTCACTCAGCTGTCCTTGAACACATCCCACACTGAAAGTGCCAGGATTGCTTCTGCAACCTCATTCTCTGTGGATAGTACAATGTGGAACAATTAGAACTCGGACTTTCAACATCACTTCCTCTGTGGTATGCAATGCCACATGTTGAACAGATGTCTATGCCTTAAAAAAATACAAAATGCTCAAAGATCTAAACCCTCACCCGTACTTTCAGGTCTTAGGTCTTTGATTAATTTCAGGTTGATTTTTTTGACCATGGTGAGAGATAAGCATCTGTCATTCTTTGCATTGGCTGTGAGGTTTTCCCAGCACAACTGGTTGAAGAGACTCTGCTTTCCCACTCAGGTTCTTGGTGCATTTGACCTACACCTGTTGGTGTGGATTCCTGTTGCACCACCCTTGCTCTCTACTGGTTCTGATTCCTGTTGTGTGAATACTGGAGACCATGGCCGTCACTCCCTGGATTCCACAGCTTGTGACCCAGGTGGTCACTTCCATCTCCTCCAGCTTTCAGAACCCATCTTCATTCCACTCATGTGGACACTCCAGAGGCTCCATGGCATGCTTTGTGTTGGCCACTTCCAGTGTCTTCCTGTGGTGGCCATCTATTCACTGTCCATCATGCTCCACTGGACTTTAGGTTCTGAGTCAAAGGTTTGCCCTGCTGTTGTGATGCATAGTTCCACTTCTGAGGAGCAGTCCCTTGCTGCCTCAACCTCAACTCATGCATGACAACACTGAGGCTGACATCCACTAAGTGCTTAAATCCAGGCACCCACTGCTCTATAAGGGTGCGACTTATAGCACACCTTTTCCTCCTGATTTCTGATTTAGGCCACTTTCCTTGTCTGATCTTTCCTTTATGATCATAGTCCCACTTTGTAGTTAGTCATGTTGTTTGCTCCTGGTAAAGGGATGTCACTGTTATCAAATTTGAAAGGATGATAATTCACATGGTCATTTATTACCTGAAGGATATTTTAATATGGAAAGTACTCTACATCCCCCAATCTTGCCTGCTTAAACTGAAAACAGCAGTAAGAAAAAGAAATAGTCCTTTTTGTTACTATGGCTCTGTAGTATAATTTAAGTTCAGGTATTGTTATGCCTCCTGCTTCATATATTTTGCTAAGGATTGCTTTGGCTCTTCTGGCTCTCTTATTTTTACAAATGAATTTCATGACTGATTTTACTATTTCTATGAAGAATGTCATTGGGATTTTAATAGGAATTGAATTAAATCTGTATAACACTTTTGTCAGTACAGCCATTTTGACAATGTTAATTCTGCCTGTCCGAGAGCATGGGAGTTCTTTCCATCTTCTTTTTTTTTATTGACTTTTTTTTTTTAAATACATGACAGCAGTGGAATGCATTACTATTCTTTTGTTTTTATTAGTTACACATGACAGTACAATGATCTTGACATACATACAATTCTTATTACACATATAGAGCACAGTTTTTCATATCTCTCTATATAAAGATGTTCACGCCAGTTCATACCTTTATACATGTACTTTGTTTTTTTGTATTATAATTCTTAATACACATATACACAACAATTGTTTTATCTTTGTTTGTATATAAAGAATGTTAACACCCAATTCGAGTCTTCATACATATACTTTGTATAATGATGACCATCACATTCCACCATCCTTTCTAATCCCCTGCCCCCTTTCTTCCATCCCACCCCTCTGCCCTATCTAGAATTCATCTAATCCTCCCATGCTCCCCCTCCTTACCCCACTATGAGTCAGCCTCCTTATACCAGAGGAAACATTTGGCATTTGTTTTTTGGGATTGGCTAACTTCACTTAGCATTATCTTCTCCAATGCCATCCACTTACTTACAAATGCCTTGATTTTGTTCTTTTTTAATACTGAGTAAAATTCTATTGTGTATATATGCCACATTTTTTTATCCATTCATCCACTGAAGGGCATCTAGGTTGCCTCCCCAGTTTAGCTATTATTAATTGTGCTGCTATAAACATTGATGTGGCTGTGTCCCTGTAGTATGCTGTCTTTAAGTCCTTTGGGTATAGACTGAGGTGAGGAATAGCTGGGTCAAATGGTGGTTCCATTCCCAGGTTTCCAAGGAATCTCCATACTGCTTTCCATATTGTCTGTACCAATCTGCAGTCCCACCAGCAATGTATGAGTGTACTTTTCCCCCACATCCTCTGCAACACTTATTGTTGTTTGTATTCATAATAGCTGCCATTCTGACTAGAGTGAGATAATATCTTAGAGTAGTTTGTATTTGCATTTCTCTGATTGCTAGAGATGATGAACATTTTTTCATATATTTGTTGATTGGTTGTATATCCTCTTCTGAGAAGTGTCTGTTCCTGTCCTTGACCCATTTGTTGATTGGGTTATTTGTTTTTTCGGTGTTTAGATTTTTGAATTTTTTATATGCCCTAGAGATTAGTGCTCTATCTGCTGTGTGAGAGGTAAAAATTTGCTCCCAGTATGTAGGCTCTCTATTCACATCACAGATTGTTTTTTTTTTTTTTTTCTGAGAAGAAACTTTTTAGTTTGATTCCATCCCATTTATTGTTTCTTGGTTTTAATTCTTGCACTATAGGAGTCTTATTAAGGAAGTTGGGGCCAAATCCCACATGATGAAGATTAGGGCCTACTTTTTCTTCTATTAGACGAAGAGTTTCTGGTTTAATTACTAGGTCCTTGATCCATTTTGAATTAAGTTTTATGCATGGTGAGAGATAGGGTTTAATTTTGTTGCATATGGATTTCCAGTTTTACCATCACCGTTTGTTGAAGATGCTATCTTTTTTCCAGTGCATGTTTTTGGCACCTTTGTCTAATATGAGAAAATTGTAATTTTGTGGGTTAGTCTCTGTGTCCTCCATTCTGTACCATTCGTCTACCAGCCTATTTTGGTGCCAATACCATGCTGTTTTTGTTACTATTGTTCTGTAGTATAGTTTAAGGTCTGGTATAGTGATGCCACCTGCTTCATTCTTCCTGCTAAGGATTGCTTTAGCTATTCTGCATCTCTTATTTTTCCAGAGGAATTTCATGATTGCTTTTTCTATTTCTATGCGAAATGCCATTGAGATTTTGATTGGAATTGCATTAAATCTGTATATTGCTTTTGGTAGTGTGCTCATTTTGATAATATTAATTCTGCCTATCCAAGAGCAAGGTAGATCTTTTCATATTCTATGATCTTTTTTGATTTCTCTCTTTAGGATTCTGTAGTTTTCATTGTATTTTATTTCACCTCTTTTGTTAAGTTTATTCCCAAGTATCTTTTTTTTTTCTTTTTTGAGGATAATGTGAATGGGGTAGTTTTCCTCATTTCCTTCTCAGAGGCTTTGCCACTGATATACAGAAATTCCTTTGATTTATGGGTGTTGATTTTATATTCTGCTAATGTGCTGAATTCATTTACTAGTTCTAGAAGTTTTCTTGTGGAGTTTTTTGGATTTTCTAGGTATAGAATCATATCATCAGCAAACAGAGCTAATTTAAGTTCTTCTTTTCCTGTACATATTTCTTTAATTTCTTTCATCTGTCTAATTGCTCTGGCCAGTGTATCAAGAACTATGTTGAATAGAAGTGGTGAGAGAGGGCATCCTTGTCTTGTTTCTTTTTAGAGGGAATGCCTTCAATATTTCTCCCTTTAGAATGATGTTGGCCTGAGGATTAGCATAGATAGCCTTTATAATGTTGAGATATGTTCCTGTTATCCCTTGTTTTTCTAGTGTTTTGAACACAAAAGAGTTCTGTATTTTGTCAAATGCTTTTTCTGCATGTATTGAGATGATCATATGATTCGTATCTTTAAGACTATTGATATGATGAATTACATTTATTGATTTCCATATGTTGAACCAACCTTACATCCCTGGGATGAATCCCACTTGATCTTGGTGCACAATCTTTTAAATATGTTTTTGTATTTAATTTGCCACAATTTTATTGAGAATTTTTGCATCTATGTTCATTAGAGATATTGGTCTGAAGTTTTCTTTCTTTGATGTCTTTTTCTGGTTTTGGAATTAGGGTGATATTGGCCTCATAGAATGAGTTTGGAAGTGCTCCCTCTTTTTCTATTTCCTGAAATAAATTGAAGAGTATTGGTATTAGTTCTTCTTTAAAGGTCTTGTAGAACTCGGCTGTGTATCCATCCAGTTCTGGGCTTTTCTTGGTTGGTAATCTTTTGATGGCTTCTTCTATTTCCTCTCTTGATATTTCTTTCATTTCAAGGATTTCTGTGTTTTTTTTTTTTTTTAAACCTCTATCTCCCTGTTGAGGTGATCTTTTGCTTCTTGGGTTTGTTTATGTAGCTCATTGTTGAAGTGATCTTTCACTGCTTGTATATGTTCATTTATGTCTTCTTTGAGATAATAGAACATTTTAACCATGTATATCCTGAAACCTTTCTCTGTCTTTTTTTTTTTTTTTTTTTTTTTTTTGCTGTAGCTGTCAATTCTTCTAATGATGTGTTGTCTTGATTTGTTTGTGGTAGTTTCTTCCCTTGTCTTTTCATGTTGCTCGCATTTCTTTCTTTCTAGCTCTGGGGGACTGGTGTGTTATTGTTTTTACCCTATAGATTTGTAGTGTTCTTGTATGGTTCCAAGATCCCTCCTTTGTGGGGAAGGACGATGTTAACAGATCCCAATATCAACCATACATCACCTATGAGCAAATTATTGTTATTAAGACATTTACAGTTTAGTCTCAATGTCCAGAAATGTTGGATTCAATTATTATTTAAAATATAATCAGTAGTTTCATGGAAGGTTTACAGTTTCTGGCAGCAGACAGTGAACTCGGGGTCAGGTGTAGGACAATATGCTAAGGGAGAAAGATGTGAGGATATGGGGTTAATATAACTTAGGAAATTTGTAGAAGAGCTCTAATGAAGAGGGTTAGTAGCAGGGGAATAGACAGAAAGTAATTTAGAGTAGACAAGTACATGGGAGGACAGCAGAGTACATAAAAACAAATACACATATGTATTTAGAAAATTACAGGATGTAAAAGTAGTAAAATTTGGACGGTGAAAGAAGAAAGAAGAAAAAAGAGAAAGAAAAAAGAAAGAAAAAAAGAGAGAAGAAAAAGAAAAAAAGGAGGGGCTTATGCAATTCTTCTATATTATATTATTCAGGTGACTCAGTTCTCAAAGTTCTATATCATGCAAAGTTCTTGGTTTCACATATGTTGAGGTTGTGAGGGCCAGAGAATAGAAGGGTAGAGGAAAAAGAAGAAAAATAATAAGAAAAAAATACTCTTAGAATTCATTTTCTTTCCTGCTTCTCTTCTCTTCCAGTAGGTGGAGTTGTCTATTTTAAGCTGGAGTCTCTGCCCTCAGGGTGGTGTAGGTAACCAGAGTGATAAGATTTGAGGCCCCCACCCATCATTTCCCTCTCCTGCCTGGAGCTCCCCTATCCTGATCTTCTGTTTTGCTCCAGGCTTTAGACCCCTCCCCTCTCTTGCTTATCAGGTCCCAACTGCAAGACCTCTCGCCCCTAGGCTCACACCATGTGGGTAGCCTGACATTAGTGGAACTGTGCTCCTGATCAACTGAGAGCTGTTTTGTGCCAATAACACTGTGCCAAGTTATTGCAGCTGAGGAGGGTGGGGGAGGGAAGTTGTAAACCAGGTACCTGTTCAATCAGTGCTGATAGCCACACCCACCAAAAAATGGGGAAAAAAATTTCCAAGGTGGAGTCAGTCTGCTTCCAGTGCTGGGTGTCTGATGAGGTGGAGGGAGCTGGGATGGCCTTGGGCTGTGGCTAGATAGCAGCTGAGTGTCCTGTGTGGGAGCAGAGCACAGTCTGAAGTTCTGCAGAGGTGCTGATTAGGTGATTTTGCTGCGCCATTTGAGAGCCGTGTGCACACTAGAACTGCAGGCTTGGTTCCAGAGTTTTTAGTCTTACTGGAATGCAGAGGCTCTGATTTCTGCACAGGTGGTTGCAGTGCTGGTGGTTTCTGTGAAAATCCGCTGTATAGGGATCTTCTCGCTCATTCTGAGATGTTGTATTCCATTTAGATGAAACCTTGTGGAGAAGCTGCCTGACTGCTTTCTTGGTTTCATGCCACAGAGCAGCCAGAAAAGGTATCTCCTCTATTCCTCCATCTTGGCTCTGCCGAGTTCTTTCCATCTCTAAGATCTTCTTCAATTTCTTTATTTCATTATAGAGTTCTTTAACTTCTTTTGTTTGATTGATTTCCAAATATTTTATTGTTTTTTGAGGCTATTGTGAATGAGGGTCATTTTCCTAATTTTACTTTCAGTGGATTCATCACTGATTTATAGAAACAAATTTGATTTGGGGGTGGTAATTTTATATCATGCTACTTTGCTGAATTCAATTATGAGTTCTAGAATGTTTCTGGAGGAATATTTTTTGGGTTCTTCTAAATACAGAATTATGTTATTGGCAAATAGTGATATTTTGAATTCTTTTCCTATTCATATTCTATTAATTTCTTTCTCTTGTATAATTGCTCTGGCTAGAGTTTCAAGGACAATGTTGAATAAAAGTGGTGAAAGAGGGCATATTGTCTTGATTCAGTTCTTAGGAAAAAAAATGCTTTCAAATTTTCTCCATTTAGAATGAATTTGGCATTGGGTTTTCCATAAATAACTTACAATGTTGAGGTATATTTCTAATATTCCTAGTTTTTCTAGTATTTTGAATATGAAGAGGTGCTATATTTTGTTGAATGCTCTCTCAGCATCTGTTAGGATTTTCATGAGATTCTTTAAGTCTTTTGATGTGATAAATTATGTTTATTGATTTCCACATGTTGAAACAACTTAGCATCCCTGGGATGAATCCCATTTGATCATGGTGCACTCTCTTTTTAGTGTTTTTGTATGGAATTTGGCAGAATTTGATTGAGAATTTTTGCATCTATATTTATCAGGGATATTAGTCTGAAGTTTTCTTTTGTTGATGGATCTTTGTTTGGTTTTAGTATCAGAATGATACTAGTGTCATAGAATGAGTTTGGAAGTGTTGCCTCATTTTCTGTTTCTATAATTTGAGAAGCATTGTTGTTAATTTTTCATAAATGATCTTGTAGAACCCGACTGAGAATCTGGTCTTAGGGTTTTTTTTAAATTGGTAGGATTTTGATGGCATCTTCTATTTTATTGCTTGAGATTGATCTGTTCAAATTGTGTATGTCCTCCTGGTTTAGTGTGTGTGTAAGTCATATGTGTCTAGAAATTTGTTGATAACTTCAAGATTTTCTATTTTATTGGAGTATAAATTTTCAAAATACTTTCTAATTATTCCTCTATATCTCAGTATTATCTATCATGATATTTCCTTTTTTATTATGAATTTGAGTTATGTGAGTTTTCTATTTCATTTTTTTGTTAGTGTGGGTAAGGGTTTATCAATTTTATTTATTGTTTCAAAGAACCAAGTTTTTGTTTTGACAATTTTTAAAATTTTTTCTTTTGTTTTAATTTTATTGATTTCAGCTCTTATTTTAATTATTTTCTGTGTTCTACTGCATTTAGTGTTAACTTGTTCTTCTTTTTCTAGGGCTTTCAGATGTAATGTCAGGTTATTTTTTTTTGACTTTATATTCTTTAATGAATAAACACAATGCAGTGAAATTTTCTTGTAGTGTTGCCTTTAGTAATGTTGCCTTTTGTAGTGTGACCTAGAGATTTTGATGTGTTTTATCACTATTTTCATTTACCTCTAAATACTTTTTTCTCTTATTCCATCTCCGATTTCCCTATTTTTTGTATTTTATAGGGGCTGCTTCATGGAATAAGATATGGTCTATTTTAGAGAAAGATCCATGTGCTGCTGAGAAGAAAGTGTATTTGCTCTTTGATGGCTGAAATATTCTATATATGTCAGTTAAATATAAATGATATTTTTTAGTTTGATGGTTTCTGTATTTAGTTTTTGTTTGAAGGATCTATCCAGTGGTGACAGTGGCATGGTAAAGTCACCCAGTATTGTTGTGTTGTGATCTATTTGAATTTTAAAGTTGAGAAGAGTTTGTTTGATGTACATAGGTGCACATTGGTAGGGGATTCATGATTGTTATATCTTTTTGATGTATAGTTCTTTAAGTAGTATGAAATTTCCATCTTTTTCCATTCTGGTTAACTTTGACCTGAAGTCCATTTCATCTGATATGAGGATAGAAACCCCTGCTTGATTATACAGTCAATGTGAGTGATATGTTTTTTTTTTCCCATCTTTTCACCTTCAGTCTGTCAATGTTTTTGACTATGAGGTGAGTCTATAGAAGACAGCATATATTGGGTCTTGATTTTAATCTAATCTGTCAGTCTATGTCTTTTGATTTATGATAAAGGCCAATAGAGTTCAAGAATATTATTGAGATATGTGATTTGTGTTTCCAATCATTTTGGTTGACTTCTAGTTTTTAATTTGAATTGGTTACTCCTTTGCTAGAATAATTCTTTAGTTTAGTTCCTCTCTTCACTTTTTTTCATTTTTCCATTTAATATTCATGGACTTTTTGAGAATATTCTGAAGTGTAGACTTCTGGTTGTGAATTCTGTTTAATTTGTTTATTTTCATGGAAGTTTTTATTTCATCTTCAAATCTGAAGCTTAATTTTGCTGGATTTAGGATCCTTGGCTGGCATCCATTTTCTTTCAGAGCTTGGCATGCTATTCCAGGACCTCCTAGATTTGAAGGTCTGGGTTGAGAAATCAGCTGTGATCCATATTGGTTTCCCAGGATATATAGTCTGATGTTTTTCTCTTATAGCCTTAAAATTCTATTCTTATTCTGTATGCTAGACATGCTCATTATAATGTCTTCATGTGAATCTGTTGTAATTTTATAAATTTGGAGTTTTGGAAGACTTTTGTATTTGATTTTTCATTTCACTCATTAGATTTGGGAAATTTCTGATATTATTTCATTGAAGAGATTGTGAATACCTTTGGTTTGTATCTCCATGCCTTCCTCTATCTTTATAAATCTTAAATTTCTTTTTTTTCATGAAATTCCATAATTCTGGGAAGTTCTGTTTATGGTTTATTTAAAATTTTTTTTGTTTTAATTGGTTATACATGACAGTAGAATGCATTTATGCACTTTGATATATCATACATAGATGGGATATAGTGATTGTTGTACAATCATTTTGGTCATGTAGTCACTTATATAAATAGAGTAATAACATCTGTTTCATTCTACTATCTTTCCTATCCCCACATCCCAACCCCTTCACTCTCTTCACTTCCCTCTACTTAATCTAAGGTAATGCTATTCTTCTTTAGTGCCCCATGCCTTATTGTGAATTAGCAACTGCATATTAGAGAAAATATTTGGCCTTTGCTTTTTTGGGGATTCAATTATTTTGCTTAGCATAATATTCTCCAACTCCATCTATTTACTGGTGAATGCCATAATTTCATTCTTCTTTAAAGGTAAGTAACATTCCATTATGTTTATATACCACATTTTCTTAATCCATTAATCTATTAAGGGGCACCTAAGTTTGTTCCATTGTTTAGCTGTTGTGAATTGGGCTGCTATAAACATTGACTTGGCTGTATTAATGTATTATGCTGATTTTAAGTCCTTTTGGTATAAACTGAGGAGTAGGATAGATGAGTCCAATTGTGGTTCCATTACAAGTCTTGTGAAAAATCTCCATACTGCTTTCCATAGTGGTTGTACCAATTTGCAGTCCCATCAACAATGTATGAGTGTATCTTTTTTCCCACATCCTAGTCAACATTTATTGTTTTCTGTATTCTTGATGATTGCCATTCTGACAGGAGTGAGATAAAATTTTAGTGTAGTTTTGATTTGCGTGTCTCTAATTGCTAGAGATGTTGAATTTTTTTTATATATTTGTTGTTCAGTTTTATTTCTTCTTCTGTGAAGTGTCTGTTAGGTACCTTAGCCCATTTTTTGACTGGGTTGTTGTTGTTGTTGTTGTTATTATTATTATTAGGTGTTAAGTTTTTTGAGTTATTTTTATGTCCTAGAGATTAATGCTTTATCAGAAGTGCATGTGGTAAAGATTTTCTCTCAATCTATAAGATCTCTTCTCACGTTATTGATTGTTTTCTTTGCTGAAAAGAAGCTTTTTAACTTTAATCCATCCCATTTATTGATTCTTGATTTTAGTTCTTTCGCTTTATGAGTCTTGTTAAAGAAGTCAGATCCTAGGCTGATGTGGTAAAAATTTGGGCCTATTTTTTTCTTCTATTAGCTGCAGGGTCTCTGTTCTAATGCCTAAGTCTTTAATCCACTTTGAATTGATTTTTGTGCAGGGTGAGAGATAGAGATTTAATTTCATTTTGCTACATATGGATTTCCAATTTTGCCAGCACCATTTATTGAATAGGATATCATTTCTTCAGCGAATGTTTTTGGCACCTTTTTCTAGTATGACATAACCATATTTATTTGGGTTTGTCTCTGTGTCCTCTATTTTGTACCATTGGTCTAAAGTCTATTTTGGTGCCAATACAATGACACTTTTGTTACTATGCCTCTGTAGTGTAGCTTAAGGTTTGGTGTTGTGATGCCTCCTGCTTCACTTTTCTTGCTAAAGATTGCTTTAGTTAATCTGGGTCTCTTATTTTTCCAAAATAATTTCTGAAATAAATTGAAGAGTATTGGTTTTATGTCTTTCTTAAAGGTCTTGTGGAACTTGGTGTGTATTCATCTAGCCTTGGGCTTTTCTTTTTTCTTTTTCTTTTTTTTTATTTCTATGAAGAATGTCGTCAGGATTTTAAAAGGAATTACATAAAATCTGCATAATGCTTTGGTAGTATTGCCATTTTGACAATTTTATTTCTTTCTATTCAGGAGCATGGGAGATATTTCCATCTTCTGAGGTTTTCTTCATTTTTTTTTCTTTAAGTATTCTGTAGTTCTCATTGTAGAGGCCTTTTACCACTTTTGTTAGATTGAGTCACAGGTTTTTTTTTTTTTTTGAGGCTATTGTGAATGGGGTAGATTTCCTAATTTCTCTTTCAGTGAATTCATTGCTGATGTATAGAAATGCATGGGTGATGATTTTATATCTTGCTACTTTGCTAAATTTATTTACTTGTTCTACAAGTTTTCTGGTGGAATTTTTTTGGGTTAGCAAATAGTGCTAATTTGAGTTCTTCTTTTCCTATTTGTATCACTTTAATTTCTTACATCTGTCTAATTGCTCTTGCAGTGTTTCAAGAACTATGTTAAATGGAAGTGGTGAAAGAAGGCATCTCTGTATTTTTCCAGTTTTTAGAAGAAATGCTTTCAATTTTTCTCCATTTAGAATGATGTAGGTCTGGGGCTTAGGATAAATAGATTTTACAATGTTGAGTTATGTTACTGTTATCCCTAGTTTTTCTAGTCTTTTAAACATGAAGGGGTGATGTATTTTGTCGAATGCTTTTTCTGCATCTATTGAGATGATCATATATTCTTATCTTTAAGTCTATTGATGTGATAAATTACATTTATTGATTTTCGTATGTCGAAACAACCTTGCATCCCTGGGATGAACCCCACTCGATCATGATGCACTATCTTTTTGATATGTTTTTTAATTGATTTGCCAGAAATTTATTGAGAACTTTTGCATCTATCCAGGATATTGGTTTGAAGTTTTCTTTCTTTGATGTGTCTCTGCCTAGTTTTGGAATCAAGATGATATTGTTCTCATAGAATGAGTTTGGAAATGCTCCCTCTGTTTTCTGAAATAAATTGAAGAGTATTGGTATTATTTCTTTCTTAAAGGTCTTGTGGAACTTGATGTGTATCCATCTAGCCTTGGGCTTTTCTTAGTTGGTAGGCTTCTGGTGTCTTTTATTTCATTGCTTAAAATTGATCTGTTTAATTTGTGTATATCATCCTGATTCAATTTCGGCAAATCATAGAACTCTAGAAATTTTTTGATGTCTTTGATATTTCTATTTTATTGGAGTACAAGTTTTCAAAATAATTTCTAATTATCTTATGTATTTCTGTAGTGTGTGTTGTGTTGTTTTCTTTTATATCATGGATGCTAGTAATTTGAGTCTTCTCTCTCCTTCTCTTTGTTAGCATGGCTAAGGGTCTGTCAATTTTATTTATTTTTTCAAAGAACCAACTTTCAGTTTTGTCAATTTTTTCAATTGTTTTTTTGTTTCATTTTCATTGATTTCAGCTCTGATTTTAATTATTTTCTGTTTTCTATTGCTTTTGGTGTTGATTTGTTCTTATTTTTCTAGGGCTTTGAGATGTAAGGTAAGTCATTTATTTGTTGACTGTTTATTCTTTTAAGAAATGAACTTTATGCAATGAAAGTTTCCTCTTAGTAATGCCTTCATAGTGTCCCAGAGATTTTGAAGTGTTGTATCAGTGTTCTCATTTACCTCTAAGAATTTTTTAATCTCTCCTTGATGTCTTTTGCAATCCATTGTTCATTCAGTAGCATATTATTTAGTCTCCAAGTGTTGGAGTAGCTTTTATTTTTTATTTTATCATTGATTTCTAATTTCATTCTGTCATTACCTAATAGAATGCAGGGTAGTATCTCTACTTACTTTTAATATTTGCTTTTTGGCATCATATATAGTCTATTTTAGAGAAGGATCCATGTTCTGCTGAGAAGAAAGTGTATTTGCTTGTTGAAGGATGAAATATTCTATATATGTCAGTTAAGTCTAAGTTATTGATTGTATTATTGAGTTGTATAGTTTCTTTATTCTGCTTTTGTTTGGAGGATCTGTCCAGTGGTGAAAGAGGAGTTTTAAAGTCATACAGAATTAGTGTATTGTGGTAAATTTGACTCTTGAACTTGAGAAGAGTTTGATGAACATAGATGTTCCATTTTTTGTAGCATATATATTTATAATTATTGTTATGTCTTGTTGGTGTATACTTACCTTGAACAGTATGAAATGTCTTTCTTTATCCCTTTTTGTTATCTTTAGCTTAAAGTCTACTTTGTTTGATATGAGGATGGAAACTCCTGCTTGCTTCCACAGTCCATGTGAGTGGTATGGTTTTCCCAATCTTTCACCTTTAGTCTGTGTATATCTTTTTTTTTTAATGAAATAAATCTCTTTGATGCAGCATAGCTTTAACCTTTTTTTTATCCAATCAGCTAGCCTGTCTTTTGATTGGTGAGTTTAAGCCACCAACATTCAGGGTTATTATTGAGACATGATTTATACTCCCAGCCATTTTGTTTATCTTTGTTATTTAACTTGACTTGGTTTTGTACTTTGATTAATATTTTATTTAGTATGATACCTCCCTCTGCTGAGTTTCATTATTGTTTTTCATTTTTTTGCCATAGAATATTTTGTCAAGTATATTCTGCAGTGCAGGTTTTCTAACTGTAAATTCTTTTAACTTTTGTTTATCATTGAAGGTTTTTATATCGTCAGAAAATATAAAGCTTAATTTTGCTGGTTATAATATTTTTGGTTGGCATCCATTTTCTTTCAGAGCGTGGTATATGTTGTTCCAGGATCTTCTAGCTTTCAGGATCTGGGTTGAAGAATCAGCACATAACCTACTTGTTTTTTTTTCCCTATATGTAATCTGATTCCTTTCTCTCATAGTTTTTCATATTCTCTCCTTATTTTGTATGTTAGGCATTTTCATTATAATGTGACTTGGTGTGGATCTGTTGTGATTTTGTACACTTGGCATCCTGTAAGCCTCTTGAATTGGTTTTCCAATTTGTTCTTCATGTTTGGGAAATTTTTTGATATTATTTTATTGAATAGATTTTTCATTCATTTAGTTTGGAACTTTATGCTTTCCTCTCTCCCAATAACTCTTAATTTTGTCTTTTCATACTATCCCATATTTCTTAAATGTTCTGCTCATTTTTTCTTATCATTTTCATTGTGTGGTCTAGATACTTTTCAAAATTATATATTTGTCTTCATTGTCAGAGGTCCTGTCTTCCAAGTAGTCTAATTTGTTGGTGATGCTTTCAACTGAACTTTTCATTTGGTTTATTGTTACTTTCATTTCAAGGATTTATCTTCAGTTTTTCTTTAGAACCTCTATCTCCCTATAAGTAATCTTTTGCTTTCTGTATTTGCTTATGTAGCTCTTTGTTGAAATGATCTTTTGCTGCGTGCATTTTCTCTCTTATATCATCCTTTAATTCACAGATCATTTAATTATGTACATACTGAACCCCTTCTTTGTCATTTCATCTTCTGTGATGGTCATAGATTAATAATGTGATATTTTGATTTGTTTGGGGCATTTCCTTTCCTTATCTTTTTATGTTGCTCATGTGTCTTCCCTTGTAGCACTGTGAATTCTTGGGGTTATTGTTTTTACCCTACAGACTTATAGTGCTCCCTTAGGGTTCCAATACCTCACCATTGAGTGGTAGGACAATGTTAACAGATCCCAATATAAACAATATATCACCTTAAAAAAATTAGTTGTGAACAGACATTTACAGTTTGCTCATAATATACAGAAATTGTGAATTCAATTATTATCTACAATATGATCAGTAGGTTTGTAAAGGGTTTTACAGTTTCTGATGGTGTACAAAAACCAGGGTGAGGTGTAGGAAGATATGTTGAGGATGTAGGAGGTGAGAATATAGAGTTATTATAACTTAGGAAGAGTAAAGTAGAAATCTAAAGAGGTTAATAGCAGGAGAATACAGAGGAAGTAAATTTGAGTAGAGAAGTAAGAGGAAAGATAGTAATGTACATAAAACACACACATATAGATATTAAGAAAAAAATCAAAAAATATTAAAATAGTAAAAATTGAGGGAAAACAGAAAAAAAACAAAAACAAGAAAAAGAAAAAATGTATACAACATAAGGATAACGTACTAATCAGTTGTTTCAGACTTCAGTATCCTAATTCATGCAAAGTACTTGGTTTCACGTATGTTGGGGATGTGAGAGAGGGAGAATAGAGAGGGAGAAGAAAGAATAAAATAAAAAAATCTCAAAAGAAGAAACAAGGATTGTTTTGAATGGAGATCAGTATCTTTTCTGTTTCCCTTCTCATCCAATAGGTGGGGTCATCTGTTGGTAGCTGCTATCTCCGCCTTCAGAATGGTGAAAGTAACCAGGGAGGGAGGGTTGATTGGGTGGAGGGCAACTGGAAGTGGGCCATGGCACCTGTCCATTTTCAAAGGGAGACTGCACCTCAGAGATCTCTTTTTGGGCCTGTTCCTGTGATGTGAGAGCCTGGTTTATCTCCTTATCTTGCTTGAAGACCTCCCAGTTCCTAGTCTCTGTTAGTCTCTAAATTGTATCACACACACCCTCTCCGTTGATGCTCCATAATAAGGGTCCTTTCTCTCTGGGGCTCTTGTGTGGTGCTTTTGGAATGCTGCACACCTGCCCCATTGAGAGATGTTTATTTTGTTGTTGTTGTTGTTGTTGTTGTTGGGCAGTCACTGTGTTGGGTTAGGGACTGTTGGGGAGAGGGAGGAGTTAGAATCTGGGTACCTGCCCAGCTGGAATTTCAAACTGGGAGTTGCCCTCACTAAAGATGGTGATAAAGGTGAACCAAGATGAAGACATCTGCTTTTTTCAGTGATGGGGTATTGGGTTGGGTGGGAGTAGCCAGGTGATGGTGTTTGATGATGAGACTGGATTTGTCGCATGTAGTGTGTGGATATGGCTCTCTTCAGAGCATGTGCGAATTTCCCTGGTTCAGGCAGACTACAGCCCATAGGGGACTCCCTGTTGCTGCAGAGTCCCAAGATGGAGGTGACTGGGTGAGCCCCACCTTGGTTGATGCAGGTACTTACAGGAGTGGCAGTTGGAGATCCTGTGTGTGGATAGCTGTCAGGTACTCTGCGTGGGAGCTATATCCAGGATTTCTTCTTGGATGGGTGGCCAAAAGTTTTGCATGGGTGCTGATGATGATAGTTCTTCTTGAGCACCCAGTGGTGGTCTTGCTAGGGCACCTGATAGTCCTGTGTGGGCAAGTAGTTGGGAAACTTACTCTGAAACTGAGGCCTGGAGCCCTGCATGGACATGGTGGCCATGGTTTCTGTGCAGAAGCAGGAATATATGGCTTGCATGGAAGCCGTATTCTCACTTCTTGAGTATCAGGTCATGGAGCTACACAGAATGCTGCCTCCATCTGGCCCACTATCTTGGATCACCTCTCAAGGTTATTCTTGAGATATGATTTGTATTTGCTGTCATTTTGATTTATTTTTGTTTATTTTTATTTATTTATTTTTTTATTTGTCTTACTTTCTTCTTTGGTTGCTTGTTCCTTTAGTGTAAATCTTCCCTTTGCTGGTTTTCACTTTATATTTTTTTTAACTTCATCCTCATGGAATATTTTGTTGAGATTGTTATGTAGTGTAGGCTTTCTAGTTATGAATTCTTTTAATATTTTAGTTTATTATGTAAGGTTTTAATTTCATCTTCAAATCTGAAACTTAATTTTGCTGGATATAAAATTCTTGGTCAGTATCCATTTTATTTCATAGCTTGAAATGTATTATTCTATGACCTCCTAACTTTGAGGGTTTGGGTTGAGAGATCCAAATCAGTTTCCTCCCCATATGTAATTTATTATTTTTTCTCACAGCCTTTAAGATTTTATGTTTATTCTCTGTGTTAGTCATTCTCATTATAATGTTTCTTGGTGTAGACCTGCTGTAATTTTGTACATTTGGGATCCTGTAAGCCTCTTGTGTTTGACTTTCCATTCTAATCTTTAGGTTTGGAAAATTTTCTGCTATTTTATCATTGTAAAGATTGTGAATTCATTTGGTTTGTTTCTGTGCTTCTTAATCTATTCCAATAACTCTTAAATTTGGTCTTTTCATGTTAACTCATAATTCTTGGATGTTCTGTTCATGGTTTCTTACCATCTTCTCTGCATGATCAAATATACTTTCAAGATTACATAGTTTGTCTTTGTTGTCTGAGGTTCTGTCTTCCAAGTGGTCTATTCTATTGGTGATGCTTTCTATTGAATTTATAATTAAGTTTACTGATTCCAACATTTTAAGGGTTTCTGTTTGGCTTTTTTTCATAATCTATAACTCTTTATTTAAATGATATTTTATTTTCTGTATTTTGTCTTTGATTTCACTTCTTATACTCTTCTTTACTTCACATATAAATTTAATTATGAACAATCTGAACTACTTCTTGGAATTTCTTGTACTGTGTTATCAGTGGCTTCTGTTTTTGAATCATCTTGGTTTGTTTGGGACACTTTATTCTCTTGTTTTTTTTTTTCATGTTATTAGTGTGTTTTTCCATCTAGCAGTATAGATCCAAAACACCACAATTTCTACTCTGCAGACCTATACTGTCCCTAAAGGTTTCCAGCACCTCACCTTTAATGGTGAGACCAATATCAATAGCACCCAGTGTAAACAATATATAGCCTTAACCCTAGTAGCTCCCACTAAGTTGTCTTCTGCTTTCTCACATTAAACCAAAATGATGAGTTCAATAACTTCTATAATATAAACAGAAAATTTGTTAAAATGGTGTACAACTTCAAATGGTGGATGAGAGAACAGAGGTAGTGTAGTATGCAATATTTGTGATGGAGGAAGAGAGAAGCTAGAAGTAAAAATTCACAGGAAGGGTGGAGAGGAGCCAACACAGATTGACTGCTGGTTGGAGAAAGGTTGGAACATGAAAATGAACAACAAAAAATTAAAGCCATAATAATACAACAAAAATGCAAACACTATTCATATATTGTTGCCCTCCACGCACGGATGCATAAAAAACACCCTGTTCCAAATATGGTAGAGATATTAGTGAATCAAGAAATAAAATAAGATAAATCTTGCTGGAAAGTCAAACTATATCTTCCAGTGTTCCAAAGTTTCTCAGGCCTGTCTCTGATGTCTCTTAGTATCAACAAACCCAGATTAGCCCTTGAAAACCCCATCAATATGCCACATGTCTGGCTTCAGATACCTCAGGATGAGCCACGTGTAGTTCCAAGATTTCAATGTTGCTCTTACTTGCAGAGAGACCAACAAAGGTACACTCATCCAAAGGAGCAACCCTGAGATGCAGCAGCAAGACAAGGGCCACCAGCACTCTTGACAGGACAGGCGCTTTCAAACCCGCAGATACCCCCACACTGTATATGTAGGACCCAGCAGGAGTCCCAGACAAAAGCTGTTCTGGTGGTAAATCTGCTGGCACCTGAGCACCAAGTCCTGGATGGTGTCCAAAAATGGGTGCAGCCATGTGCAGCCAAACCTGGAGTCTGCCAGGCAGCAGTCCTCTAGGTGGTGGTAGCAGTGATAATGGTAGCAGGCAAAGGGTCAGTAGCAGCTGCGGTAACAGCTGTGGAGGCAGCAACACCAGGTGATCTCTGGAGGTCAGCAGTAGTGTGGCTTCAGTTGTGTCCAGGGCAGCCATGTCTTCTGTGGCAGAAGCAGATGGTTGCAGCTGCAAGAACAGCAGCACCCAGAAGACCTCCAGGTGACCTCGGGATGGCAGTAGCAGAATCAGAGGCTGCAGCGATGGTGGTAGCTATGCAGGTAGCAGCTGATTGATGAGACCCCCATTTGTCAGCAGCAGCAACCACGTGTAGTGTTGGAAGTAGCTTCTGAGGTAGCCAAGGCTGTGCCTAGAGAAGAGACCTTAGGGGATGGCAGCAGTGTCTACCCATGGTTTTGTAACATCTTCTCTTCTTGGTCAACTATTTTCAAGACCATGTATTTTGTATTCATTGCCTGAGGTTCTGTCTTCCAAGTGGTCTAGTCTATTGGTGATGCTTTCCATTTATTTCTTAAAAATTTGGTTTATTTTTTTCTTCATTTCAAGGATTTCTATTTTTGTTTTTCTGAATCTCTATTTTTTTGCTGAAGGGATGTTTTGCTACCTATAGTTTTTCTCTTACATCATCCTTTACTTCAAAGATCAGTGTACATTCTAAATGCCCCCTCTGACATTTCTTCCACTCTGATGTTGATGGATTTTTTTATTGAATTATCTTGGTTTGCTTAAGGCAAATTTATTCTTGCTTTTTCAGGTTGTTTATGTGTCTACCCATCTAAGAGTATGGATCTGAGGCAGTAGAGTTTCTACCTTATAGACTTATAGTGTTCCTGAAGGTTTTCAGTTATTTACTGTTTAGTGGGAGAGAAATGATAACAATAATCAATGAAAATAATTTACAGCATTAAAAAATTTCTATTATGACATCTACAATATTGATTATCACAATAAGCAGAAGTGATATGATCAGTTATTGTCTATAATAAAAACAGAAATTTTTCAAATGGTTTTTCATGTTCAAACAAATGGTTGTCAGGGAGAGAACAAAAGTGATATAGGATGTCATAATTATGAGTGAAGAGTAGAGAAGACAGACATAAAATATTAAAGGAGGAGTGAAATAGAACAATAGAGATGGGCTGTTAGAGGAAGAAAGGAGAGAATCTAGGGAATGAAATAGTAGAAAAATATACACATAAAGCCAAAAAATTAATAGAAAAATTCAAAGCAAAAGTAAAATATACTAATCAAACATCCTAGCCTACCAAAACCAATCTATCTAAAATAACAGGCTTCAAAATGCTTGGAATGAGAAGATTAAAAAGAGGAAACTGTATAAATGTCCGTGGACCCTTAAGGTCACAATTAAACAGTGAAAAATCATTTTAAAAATAAAGAAAAAATATTGATAAAAGTTAAGAATTCTTTCTGTTTGAGTTCAAAATATTCTCAGCTTCTCTTCTTAGCATTTTTAGGTGGGGTCTTCTGGAGTGTGATGCTCCACCTCTGGGTTACTGGAGTGAGAGAGGTATTCCAATAGGTAAAATTTCAGGAGGTAGGGTTTAGGCTTGGGTGGGCTCCAGGATCCTTGCTAATCAATCTGGAGATTTTAAATCAGTGTACCTCCAGCACCCAAGTCCTGCTGGTTTAGGCTGGAAGAATTTACACCAGGAATCTCTTCACTAATGAGTTGTGAAAGCCAATTCTTAGTCCCCTACATCATCTGTACACTCCACATTTTCTGATCTCAGGTTCAGTCTCCAAAAATCTGTCCTGCACTGCCCTTCCAAGTTCCCAGCCAGTCATGTCTCTCCCAGCCAGTCCTGCAAGCAGTTGGATTGGAGGAAGATGGGTAGAGCGAGGTGGGTTTTCAAGTCCAGTTGTCCCCTGTATAAGCCTCTCTCCACATTTGGTTTTCTCCTGGTCACTTAAGCATGCTCTATGCCATGTACAATGTTTAGTAGGCCTGTGTTTCAGGCCAATCTTAGATTTGCCAGGGTATGGCTTCCCCTTTTGCTGGCTCCTGTACACAGCTGCAAAATGGTTCCTTCCTTGTCTTTCACAGGGTGCCTGGAGAGATGGTGGCTTCTTTCCTTACACATGGATATTGTGCAGCACATCCTTCAGGTCTGTTGAAAATGTCCTTGGTCTCTACATGTTCTATAGCCAGACATGCCTTAGGCCTTCAAAAATCCTGTTTCCTTTAATTTTCTTACCCCTCCTTATGCTCATGGAGGGCACCTTCTGGCCTGAGCTTCTGGCCTAGCTGTGACAGCTGCTGTGCCACTAGGGATTTTTTTTTTTTATTATTATTATATCTGACTGTTTGTGTCCCTGTTCTGCTTTGAAAGTCCAGTTTAAATTTCCAATAAAGTTGCCCCCCCCCCTTTTTTGTTCACCTAACTTGCAGAGAAACTCTCTGTCTGCTTTCTTAGTTTCATGCCACAGAGCAGACAGAAATGAGACAACCTTTATTCTGCTATCTTGGATGCCAAGAAGCAATTGTTTAAATAATACCAAATTTCATAAACTTCTCACTTGTGATCCTCTCTCTCTCTCTGTACTGGTGATTGAACCCAGGGACACTTAACCACCAGAGTACATTCTAAGCTCATTTATTTTTACCTTTTATTTAAAGACAGGGACTCACTAAATTGCTTAGGACCTCACTAAGTTGCTAGGCTTGCTTTGAACTCACCAGCCTCATGAGCCACTGGGATTATTGTCATGTGGCACCACACCCAGCACATATCTATTTTTCAGTGATGGTAATTTCTTGATATATATTCTTTATGCTCAGTTGGATTTTGAGGATTATAATGATGGATATATATATAGGGTAAAATCAGGTAGCAGTTTAGTGATTTTGGTGCCATCAATTCTAGGAATGTCAGTGCTTGGTGCTGAAAGACTGCAGGGCTGCTACCCTGTAATCCCCTTTCTTCTGGAACAGAATCCCCTCTGGCAGT
This sequence comes from Urocitellus parryii, assembly GCF_045843805.1. Lineage (NCBI taxonomy): Eukaryota > Metazoa > Chordata > Mammalia > Rodentia > Sciuridae > Urocitellus > Urocitellus parryii. The sequence continues at coordinate 160,410,737 of NC_135531.1, read as the reverse complement.
GGTTGCTGTAGCTACTCATCAAGTAAGAGTGATGGGGTGGCTAAGATTGTTTACTTAGTTTAAATTACTTAAGGCAAAAGAAGCAGTGTCTAACCTAGTTTGTGCTCTTTAACCATTGGTATGTCTTCTATGCCCAGGTACTGCTTTAGTCACTCAGAGAATGGTATACTGTCCAAAATCTCACTCACTGAAGATTACACTGAAGGAACATGACTGTTGGTTCTGGGATAATCTCCATTCCAAGAATTGCTATTAATATTACAAAATAATGCAAAGTACTATCTGCTTCTTTTGGAAGAAAATATGTAGAAATATGAAAGATAAAACTTTATTTCAACCTTGAATTCCATGAACATAAACATTGCTGAGTGTACAATCTGGAAGGACTAAGATGACTTTTCAACTGTGAATGCTTTGGCTGCACATTTTACAGAGCAATCAGAATGGTTGTTGCAAAACCCCTTTGGTTTAAACAACAAACATTTATAGAAAAGCTATTGTATCCTGTTGGCCAAACCAACAATGCTTGTCTTCTCCATATAAATGGCACTAAAGTCTTTCCACAACATTTGTATATCAAATCTTGCTTACCATTATGTTGGAACTCTAATGCCAAAAACCACAGGGAGGATGAACCAGAGCTTCCCTCTTGGCTTCGTCCTGCTAGGGATCTCTGAGTTGCCCCAGCTGGAAAGGACTATCTTCTGGGTTGTGATCCTCTTGATCACCATGACCATCCTTGGTAACTTCAGTATCATCCTACTGTCTTTCATGGACCCAAGTCTCAACACCACCATGTACTTCTTTCTTATCAATCTTTTCTTCTTGGATCTGTGCTTCATCTCAGCCTCTGTGCCCAAGATATTGTCCCACCTGTGGGGGCCAGACAAGTGCATCACCTACATAGGATATGTCATCAAGTGGTGTGTGTTCCTCTGCATTGGAGCCATGGAAGGCATGCTGCTGGTGGAGATGACCTTTGACCACTATGTTGCTGTCTGCCAGACCCTGTACTATATTGTCCTCATAAACCATCCACTCTGTTGGAAGCTGGTTTATTAGCCTGGCTGTCTGGTCTGATAGCATCTCTGCTCCAATCTTCCACAATCTTCCAGTTGCCTTCCACAATCTCTCATCACCCCCTGGATGGCTTTCTGTGTGAGGTGTCTGTCCTCATATACCTGGCCTATGAAGACACCACCACCAATGAGTGGCAGATGACCATCATGATTGTCATTCCCCCAGATCTCCTTCCCCAGAAAGCAGTGCTGAGTGAGAATATGGTGACTGTGGGGCTGATCCTGGCTTTCTATGGCTGCATAGCTCAGGCTGTTAGGAACATGAAGTCAGAGGAGGAAAGGAAGAAAGCCATTTCCACCTGCTCCTCCCACTGTCTCATGGTCTTTATGTTTCATGGGACAGTGGCCATACTGTTGTACACTGACCCAAAGAGCATCTTTTCTTCACAGAATGGCAAGTTTTTCACCTTCTTCTACACTGTGGTCACAGCCCTTTTGAACCCTCTTATCTATACCCTAATGAATCAAGAGATACAGGACACTTGGCTGAGGCTGCTGGTAAAGTGGGTGAACCCATGGAAAAGCAGATAATTGAAGATTGGATCAAAAAGGAAGTTTAATCATGATATGCACATGTCTGCTAAAGGGAGTCTCTCAAATAAATGTCTCTGCAAAAGAAGTAACTTTCACTCACACCCTATCATTTATATCTTATGGTTTACCTCTACTCCCTATCATTTATATCTTATGGTTTACCTCTACACCCTATCATTTATATCTATGGTCTATCTCTATGATTTCATACATCATCCTTTTAATGACATGTGCAAAGCAATAACAGTGTTTGGCACATGATAATTTTCAAATTTATCATGAGTAGTACCAATAGGATTGAGTTTGAGGAATGTATGTTATTGCTAACAAAAAATCACTTCCATGAGCTGAATAATCTGGAGTTAGAATCCCACCATGACTTATTTATAAGGCGAGTGATGGAAATAGTCTGTGGGGCTTCCTTGGTGCTTAGTACATATGAAGTCTTTCCTTTCTAATTTAATGTAAGAAATTCAGATGGTGCAGAAAGAAGTGATTCTGCTTGCATTTTTTGTGCTACATTTTAAATTAATTAATATATACCAATTAAAAAGGAAGAAGTATATCCATAGAATATGGAAAGAATATGCTCTGAAATCCTAAGTGTCTGTACTGTGCTTCATCTATAGTGACCTAGTGAAGACTCTGAGCAGTGTAACTGGAAGCCACTGTCACTTCAGACACATCTGGTTCTGCTGGTGTCTACGGCTCAAGTGACCAAGGTTTACATGCCAGCTTGGACTTGCTATAGAGCCTTCTCTTGTTCTCCTCCATACTGAGAGCCAGAGGCTTCATGGCCACCTGATAAATGGGCTGAAGTAGCAAACTCATGTAAATAATATGATGTCTTCAAAATTCAGAGTAGACCTCTGTCCAGCGTGACTCTTTTTGGTTGTAGAGGAGATCAGATGGAACAACTTTTTCTTCATGTTAGAGGGAAAAATCTCATGACCCAGACCACTATATCCCAGCTGTTTCCCTGACATGTGAGGACCCTGAGCTTTTATTGGGCTTTACCCAGTTTCTGACACACAAATTATTGCCAGCCAGCCAAGAGCAGTTCCTGCTTCTTGCTTGGTTTGTCTAACCAGTATCACATAACTGACCCATTAAAAGTCCTGAAAAGGATGCAGGTGATCAAAGCTTGTGTTAAAAATCATGATGTAAGGTTGAAATGTTGATATGTACCTGAGTTAGCACACTTAGGGTGTGTTTTTGGTCTTACCAGGTGAAAGAAGTCTGCTTCCAATAGCCTGTACTAAATTATACTGGGAAAAAAACAACTGCAGGGTCAAGAGCTGCACACCAATCACCAGGCAAAGTGCTATTTATTGATGCCACTGATTCATATCTTGCACCCAGTTTAGTTTCTGGGAATATACAGGCATTTCCCCAGATTTCTTCCCCAGAAAGCAGTGCTGAGTGAGAATGTGATGAGTATGAACACCGTGTCCTTCACTCCCTTGGTGGTGGCACCGACCACTACAGATGACAGGGAGTGTGGCATTGCTCCTTTTTCACTAGAGTGCATGCGGAAGCATTTATAGTGGTGCATTTTGGATTTCCTAGCACATAGCCTTTGTCCACAGGCCAAGTATCCAGGAAGGAGTTCCACCAGTTGCTGGCATGTGAAGCCAGTGCTTCATTCCAGATCTGTGAGTGCAATAAACTAAACATTAATCGATCACCTAATTTTCATAGTCTCTTATTTCACTTGGGTCTCCTGAATTGGCATGAGTTCAGAGCCCATACCAGAGAGCCTGAAAAAGTCTGCTTATTTTATTTTCCATAGTGCAGAGTCACCCTGGTAGAAGACTGTAGGTCTTTCCCAAATGGCAGGGCAAAAGTTAATAGTTCATGTACATCTTTGGCAGTGCAGCAATGGCCTTTCCCTCAGAACCCAGCCTACAATTCACGGGGGGTTAAGGTTTGCATCCTGGCTCAGGTGAGGAATGTGCTGGGAAGCTGTGACTCAGTTTTCATGGTTCCATTGAGACTTGTTCCCTCAGTCAGGGCTCATGATTATGAGCTGGTATTGATGGGCAAATACTAACACAAGGACAGCAGGAGCCAACCCAAGACAGGTCAGTGTTTCTGAGGTCAGGGTGTGTTGTGCGTAGAGTGTGAGTGAAGGTGGGCTTGGTGACAATCTCCTACCTGCCAATGAGGCGCCATCCAGGTGCATGAAGGCATGAGCGTGGATGGTGCTTCTCCTGCTGTGACCGTGAGCTTGGCTACATTTTACTGAAGTGTCATGGAAAATGAAACAGAAGATCCTCCCAGGGAGACTTCTGCATCCACTGTTTGAGATGGCATGCATTCTTTTTTTGTTTGCTTGCAATTAGCACCAAAGAGAAGAGATACAAACCAAGTGAATCAGTGTTAGACAGTAAGGAGCACAGATGTATGGTTTTAAATCTTCTTGACAATGACAAATGCTCCACACCAGTAAGAGACTACACTGTCAGAACACACTGCTAAGCCATGTGAACTTTGGGTCCATCTGAAAAGGGCCTTCTCCAATTGTTGTTAGTTAGAGTGTCAGCAGGATCCTAAAACTGTGCCCTGTAGACTCCGACTTCAGATTTAAATCTAATCAGTCATCCTGGCAATGACTGAAGGCTGCCCAAACAGGAGAACTCAATCGAGACCCACTGCAGAGCCAATGTTCACTGTCATGCAGAGGGAGGCCTTCCCAGGGTCCTGAGACTCCAGGCGGGTCCCTGTCCAGCTGGGTGAAGTTGCCGATCACGGTTCCTTGGCTGAGTGGTCTGTCATGTTCTGAGCTCTTTGCTTTTGGATGCATTACAGTGTTTTTACCAATTGGAGCCCTTCTTTCCTGTCACTCTTGTCATCTTGTTCTTAATGTTCCTACTTTCTTCATGAAAAAGACAGATGTGGTTTGATTTGACTCAGGATTTGCCTAAAACTGCAAAGCAAATGCTATATTTGTCTTATTTCTCTTTGAGTGCCACCAAGATCCACTTGTTAATAAGATTTATTTATTTTTCTAACTGACTCCATTCAAACATGAAACAGTGTTTTAGATGAAAATACCCCAAGTGGAAGTGACCACAATTCCATGAGGCCCAGTAAGTAAAAGCCAGAATGAAGGGTGACTGCTGAAATAACATGTGGGCCTTTTGAAGACTTTAGCCACTTCTCCAGATTTTCTCAAAAATGGATCTTAGGGAAGGACTGTGGATGTCAGTGTACACAATTCAAATCTTCCATCTGGGAACCTCACAGTAAACTCATCAGTTGAAAATTTCTGCTTATATTTAGTTTGGCTTGCTGATCTTTCTATTTAAAGTCTCTCCACCTACTAAAACATCAGCTCTGAGAAGTGAGGCCCAAACTGTGCTGTGAGACAGTTCCAAGGAGGTATTTTCCAAAAATAAATTACTTGCATTTCCACAGGGACTGGAATGTGGTCCCAGCCATTGAGCAAATGTTGCTTCCTGCTCCTAGGCCAGACAGGGGTAGTTCCCAGTGATTGCTTCTTACATTCACATCAAGCCTTAAAACATCCAGGTCTGATACTGGACTTGCATTTTACACTTTCATCATAAGAGATGTGACTTAGGGAGGAGAAAAGTTCAGTCCTAGTTTAACTTCTGAAAGGAAGTTCTGCACCCCATTTTATATCCTAGATCCTATATGATTTCAAGTTTAAATAGGCTTTTTAAATTAAAGAGAAGTGCTACTGATACCCCCAGCACCATAAAACTTATACCCTGATGAGAACCCCTAGTGGACACATGTTCATTTGACAGAACTAACTCTGGACATGATGCCAGACTCTAGGATATAAGAACATGCTGTCTTCCTGGGAATCCTCTAGTTATGTCCTGCAGTGGAACCAGTATCTTGAAATCAAAGTAGGAGCATTTTTTCTCATAAAAAAATATACTTTTGTTGGTGCATTAGAGAAAAAAAAAAAAACCTTTTTTTCTTGTACTGGAGCATGATTGCCTGCTGGACCAGGTAAAAATGCACCACAGACTCTGATCCTACTTCTCTGTTGTCGGTGTATGTCTTCGTTTTTTAAAGTGTTGAACAACTATGTTGTCAGCCATAACATCACAAAATTTAGAAGAAAATCTAAAACTTTAAATCAACCTTGATGTAAATATCGATCTGCATAGATGATTCAGCAGATGGTGGTGCGCATCTGAATTTGCTGCTTCTATTCCTGGGCCTATTCTATACTCTGCCTTCAAATCACTAGCTGCACTAACAAACCGTGGGGTCCTGTAAGTTCTTACTCAGAAAGCAGAACCAAAACACCAGAGTAACTTAGTCATTGGCTCAGGAAACTCTTTTGATCCAGTAAGTTGGGGCCCATATTGAGCTCATTTGCTGTCAGCCTGCTCCTAGGAACTGGCTCATCAAGCCATGCTACTAAGACTTGCCCCTTGCATCCAAGAGTACAAACTCAGGACCTGTGCCTCTGCAAAACCCAGAGTGAGCCTTTACCTGATCAATTTCACCAAGTCACAATGACATTAATGTTTTAAAACATTTAACTGTACATCCCTCAAATTCATACTCTTAGTAAAATCTTCCATACCCATGTGTGTGAGGGTAATATTGTCCAATGTTGCAGAGAATTTATATGTGAAAGAAATATGCTTTTATTTATTTATTTTTTTTGAGACACCAAGGATTGAACTCAGGGGCACTCAAATACTGAGCTACATCTCCAGTCCTATCTTTAGTTTTATTTAGAAACAGGGTCTTAATGAGCTGATTAGCACCATATTGTTGCTAAGATTATCTTTGAACTCATGATCCTCCTGCATCAGACTCAGGAGACACTGGGATTACAGGCGTGCATCACCATACACCATATGGCTAGCCAGCAATATCTCAATAGTTGCTGCCATACTCTGTTTTTAACTTATGCTCATTTTTTTGTCTTTGGGGGAGTTACCTTTAGGACTCTGCATTATTTGACAGCAGATGTAGGATTCTGTAAAGTCCTTGTATCAAAATTGAGGTTTTTGCAGCTTCTTTGCCACCAGCTTTTTTAGTATAAAACATTAACACAAGTTAAATATCCAACATCTTTCATCAAGATGGACACCATTCAATAGGGCTGGTGTTTGCAATTTAATTTATAACTTTATATGTTAGATTTAAACTTAATTTACCTGCTATCTAAACACGTGAAAAAATTTTAATATCCCTCATTAGGTTTTAGTGCACCTATAGTTGTAAAGAAAATGTGTGAAAAGGTGGAGTGTGTAGAATTTATCTGACTTTCTGTGAAGGTCCTTCTTCTCCAGCAGGGAACACTGGAGCAGTGAGAACCAGAAGCCATGAGACACAGTGTGTGGATAGGGCTTTTGTTCTGGTTGGATCCTGTGACAGCAAGTCAAGGCTTCCTGCATCAGCCAGGGCTGGGTGCTCACTGGTTCTTGTTACAAACATTCCCTTGTCTGCAAACTTTAAGAAATGCCTTTATTCATTAATCATGTATATTTAGGCTTTCATATTTTCCTGGTATTAGATGCATTTATGTTTTTGTCCACTGTTTTCTTATTAGTGAACTGATAAACAACACTATTTTTAGATTTTGTAATTTGAGGTATTGCTTATAATTTGTATGAAATCTTTTTTTTCCTTATTTTGTTATACTAAAATTCATAGATAAGTTAACAGTGAGTATATGTCAGTTGCAATTAATAATTAACAAAACACATGCCAGTTAGAACACTAAGATTTTTGGAAAGAAATAACCTGTGTGAGAGAATGAAAGACTGCCACAGGTAATAGGGGACAAGTACAGATAGAAGTTTCCTTTACGAACTCCAGAGAAAGTTAACAGTTGAGATGGGTGAGACACTTAGGCCAGGGAATTATGGTCTACATTATTATCAGGCATGACACATCTCTTAAATATTACAGAACTAAGATGCATGGGAAGAAAACCATCAGAAAACTGACCTGCAACTCACCCTCAAGGTTTAGTCCCTGACACTGAGTCATAACAAAACACTGGTAGCCAACATGGCCAAGGAAGTAAGGGTGCTCTTCCCCAGTGGACAGATGTGACTATGGGGACACTGCATGTGCTAACCATGGCCCTGTGTTTACTTGATGGACAGGGAGTTTCTTCTCATTTCATGGTCCAGATGGTGACAAATACTATGATTCTCTTTATGTTTTTTGGTTATAACTTCTTTAGGATTTGATTTTTGTGTATTCTCAAAGTAATTAAATTGACACAATTATCTATCACAGTGTTTTCAAATTTGTTTGACATTTCTATGAATAAATGCAGGTTATGTGAGTGTAAGATATTTCCAGATTTGATTAGTAAAGTTTTTCTCTATGACAGTATTTGATACTGGTATTTCAATGTATTTAATGCATCTTTAATATATATAACTACAAATTATTTCAGAAAATATATAGGATCATATATACACATTAAAAATGCACTGATAAAATTACACATTTTATGAAGGATCCAAGAAAATGATATGGTAAATCATAAAAAAAATTAATAAAATAACTCAGATTCTAATAAGATGATATTAGTATAGGCAGTGTAATCTGTAAAGCCCATAGGAAGAACGTTGTATCTAATTATAAAGCTCAATCAGTGAAATTAGGCTAATGCTGACAGGCAGCTTTAGCTGCATTACTGTCCCCACAGCTTCCTTTACCTGCTTGTTCCTGAGACTGTAGAGGAGAGGATTCAGGAAGGGAGGAACCATGGTGTAAAAGGCAGAGAGAACCACGTCCTGTAGGGTGTCAGAGGTTGCTGAGGACCTCAGGTACACACCTGTGATGGAACTGAGGAAGACAGACACCATGAGGATGTGAGGGGTGCAGGCAGCTGGGACACTGGAAGAGTGACTGTCCCCTGGCTGGTCCCTCCCTGGTACCTTGACTTGGGGGTATGAAACTGGCCAGCATGGTCTTGTGCAGCTTCTCGGACTCGAGTGTTCATCTGTGGTAAGGGTGGAGGTGAGAATTACATGTACATCATGCCAAGTAAGGTCATAGGCTTGGGTCAGGAGAAGAGGGGGACTTGGAAGGAGGAGTTTCCTTAGCAAGGAAGACTTGGAAAGTGGAGCAGATAGAGCAGAGAGAGGGGCGGGAGCTCAAGTCCCAAAAGGCCTGAACATAAGGAACTTCTAATCACTCTTCTCTCCGTCAGCAGAAATTGTCCAAATCAGTGAGGATTTTAAAATCAAAAGTCCCCTCAGGAGGCCATTTAGAGCCATTATCTAAAGTGTATTGTGGCCAGGCCATGGTGGGATAGAAAAAGAGCTGTTTACAGGGTTGAGTCCTGAGAGAATCCCAGTTTGGAAAAATTCAAGTATAAATACCCCAAGGGAGTTTTGGGGTCCAGAGTTGACTCTGCATTTCCCATGATGTTTTGACATCCCAGGTGAGCAGGAAAGAAAAAGACGTCCCAATTACCTACTCTGCTCTCTGGGGAGAATGGTGTGGCCTGGCCAGGGACTGAGACATCTCTGCTGCGGTCTGGACAGGATGTGATTTACTGACAGAGTTCCCGCAACTGGGAGGGAGTTGAAAGATCAAAGAAAGAGGGACCTACCCCACATCTGCCTGATCAAATGAGGGTGAGTGGTCTAAAGACCCCAGTTCGTTCTGGTGTAGAGAAGAGCAGCCTCAACCCCTAAGGAAGCTTTGAACCCCTCCTAGGTTTCAGCACCAAATGTAAAGTAGAATCAGGCGTGTGAGGTCAGGAACCATGGAACAAGTATGAGGCACCATAAAAAGGTTTATTGGGGGTAATTCCTGGGCGAGGTTCACCAGTCCATGAAAGGGTGAGGGCTGGGGAAGTGGCAGGCAGGAAAGGCCAGAACAATGCTAATAAGGGAAACTGGAGGTAGGAGGGCCCAGGCCATCTATATTGCAGCTACCGATAGCAGGTTGTCCAAGCCAAATTTTGGGGGATTGTGTTTGTCCTGGGTTGGTCAGGGCTGATTGAATTGACAAGGCGATTGCTTCCGCCAGCAGAAACCATCATGGTTGGGGTCCTTTTCCCTGTCAGCTTCTGATTGGCCACTTCAGGTCTCCTCAGCCAGGTGGAAAGTCCCTGCCTACAGCCACCATGAAAGGGCAGAGGGAAGAGAAGCCTGATGTCCTAACAGTTCCCATCTATTTGGCTTCTAGAAACATCACGATTAATTAGCCAACACCAGAGATCTACACGAGTCAGGACATCATGTCCACTTCTTACCCTTTGCTGTCCATTATGGTAAATACAACCACTCTGTGTTGGGGGATTGAGAGCTGCCACTGGCCTCTTCATCCCTGATATCTAATCATGCCCATCACATTGAAGTCTTCCAACTGATTGACCATAGCTCCCACAGTAAGGTCTGGCATGTAAAGTAGAGCAATGACAGAGCCCTTCAGGGATGGTGGTGCTCCCCTCACATTTTTTTTTCTTACAATTTTGGTGAAACACACATCTTCTGGACTCCCCAAATATAGAGGAGAAGGTCACACATGAGAGATCCACTCCAGCATCCCAATCTCTCAGAGCCTCTGAATTACCTCATCAACAGTAAATCAAGGGATGTCAGGCATTTTCAGTTATTTTATAGTAGGCCATCTTTGGATTCATACTTTAGTCAATCAGCCAAACAAACTATTAGTACCCTTTTTAGCACTGTGAGCTATTACATTACATCTAGAATCTCTGTTTAATGGGCCAATATCGATAAATTCAGCCTTACCTAAGTTTCTGTTCCTCCCACCATTATCCTACACCCTTAAAATGCATTCCCACAAATGTTCCCCAGACCCTTTACTTGTATGAATTAGAAAACCCAAGAAATTCCTTCAGAGTGCGGGGGTACCTCCTTGGGGGTCACACTCTAGGGGCTGCTTAGATTTGGATCTAGTTATAGGCTGGGAGGCAAAAGTGGGTGGTGAGGGTGGGTCCTAAGGAGTATGAATATCTTCATGCTGAGCAACTGAATCACAGAAGGTTTTTACTGTTTCCAGAAGCAAAGCAGGACTAGTTCCCTCCAGGGAGGGTGGAGAAGCCAATGCCACACAGGGTGGGGGTAGGGATGTCTCAGTCATGGCTAAAGTGAGGGTTCAACAACTTCCGGCAAAGTAAACCCATCAGAATATGGGACATGAGTAACCCCAGCCCCTTCAGCCTCCTCCCATACATCACCATCCCAATTTGCAGGATCCCATTCTTTTCCAAGCAGTGCCTTCACTTTAACTGCAGACACCTTCCAAGGCTAAGAGTTAAACTTCTGTCTTAATTCTGCCAATTGCAGGAGTGGGGTTTGTGTTTGGTTTTCAGCAATCTCAGCCCTATGACTGCAGGACAGAGTCTCCTTCAGAACACACTTTGTAGCTTTGTAGATCAGTTATGCACAACAGCAGCTGAGAAACTAAATTTTTGAGCTGATAATTCTCCTTTTTAGTTTGTCCAGTGAATCCAGAATCAACCAATCTACATCATCATGTTTCTTAGTTTCCAGAACTGTTCAAAGATACCACATATAGAGTCACTGATCATCTTGATTTTTACAAGAGGCAAATTGGGAGCATCAAATGTGTTTACAAATCTGTCTAAACAGTTTACATCATGTATTATCAGTAGTCTCCATAGTACCAGTAGGAGAGTTAGTAACTTTAGGTCTAAACAATTCAGCCAACTCCAGAACCCACAAAACCAACTAAGGAGATTCATCCTTACAATTCTGATTCTCCAGAGCCACTCCTGGTACCAATTTTTTTATTGGTCAGAGTTCTCTAGAGGAACAAAATCAACAGGAACTATAATTATAACTGGAAGGTTTATTAATCCTCTCAATCCTCCTCATCTCTTAATCCAATCATGTTGACAATTCAGATTAACCATAACACCCAGTGTACAAGGGCAACTCTGGGGCACCACCTTCTGCTCCTTCTCTGCACCATGGACAGCCACGTGCTCTCTTAACTAATCTCCTTTTGTTGCATGCTTGGAATCCAGAGTGTGAGGCCTTTAATTTTGCTCAATTCTTTTCAAGACTATTTTGGCTTTTCAGGACAGCTTCATTCTACATGAATTTTATAATACTTTTTTTTTTAATTTCTGAAAGGAAAAGAGGACTAAAAATTTTTGATAATGGTTATATTGAAGCTACAGAGCATTTAAGGAATTAGATATTTTAATAACTTTAAGACTTCTTATCCACAGGAATGAAACATCATTCTACTTATACATATTCTTTATTTTGACAATGCTTTCATTATATTTCATGTAAGAATCTTTAAAGTTTTCATTAAATGTTTTTTATTCTTTTTGATACAAAATTGAATGGAATCACTTTCTTAGTTTTTTTTTTTCCATGATTGGTCATTTTTTAGTGCAAATGTTAAAATGTGAGAGTTTATTTTGTATCCACCAAATTCTTTGAATTAGTTGTTAGTTCTAACAGACTTTTTTTGGTGAAATTTTTAGGGTATTTTATATGCAAAATAATGTTCTCTATAAAAAGATATTTTAATTATTTTTAATTTTAATCTGTATATTTAATTTATTTTAAAATTAAAAAGGTGAATTTTAATGGCACACTTGTGGTGTATGTTATTTCCCTAATTTATCTTTTTAGTTCATTTGAGACAATTTCTTGTCATAGGTTCATAATTTTATTTATCAGACTTCTTTATATCAGACCACATACAGGTGAATTTTCTTCTCCTCAGATTCTGTATTTGTGAGCTTGTTCATTGTGATTTTCCCACAAATGTGACCCCAGACTCTGTACTTGAAGCCTTTAAGGACCACTCCTAAAATGCAAGAACAGTGCACTATTTGAGTTACCCCCCAGTGCACTCTCCTGGTTTAGGAAGGATGGAGAAGGATTCTGCCCTCTTGTTTGGCTCTCAGTTTATACACTAATGTCCTCTTCTCTGTCAAGGTACTGTCTCACTGCCATCATTATTCTGCTCTTGGTGCTTTGCTGTTCAGAATGCCACCCAGGTGTGGTGTTAGGTGCTGTCAGTGTCCCTGAGAACCCTTAGATTCTGATATGTCTTACTAGGAGAACACACGTGTATGGGGAGCTTTGAGAGGTTTGTGTCACAGCATTGATGGTGATGATCTCAGAGCTGATGAAAGAACCCACAGGGTGCATTGTACAATAGCTCTGTTCCCAGAACAGGGTCTGTGTAGTTGGTGAAAAGGTTGTGATCAGTTTTGATCAGGGTTGTTGGGGCCTAACTGCATTTCTCATGAGAGCAATGGGACAGTATTTATTAATTCAGCATTTGCAGTGATTTTAGAGAACATAGCAAATGTGAGGAGTTAAAATGGTTTGTCTGTTTTTGAGGGTGTAATTGAGACCTGGTGTGGTGGAGATCCCAGTGAGGCCTGTGATCCCAGTCACTCAGGAACCCAAGGCAGGAGAATCTCAAGTTCTAGACCATCCTGGGCAATGTAGCATGACCCTGTTTCAAGATAAAATAACTAAAATTGTTGTTAACATAGTTCAGGAGTGTGGAACCTCTGGGTTCAATCAGCAAGAAAAAAAGGAAAAAAAAAGTTCTATTAAAAAGAATATTCATTTCATAGAGGTTTAATGAAACAACAAAATTTGCTTACATTTACTTGTATGATGATATACATATATATGTAGTATGTATATGTCATATATACATATGCAAGATATACATGTTTCAGGTACATAAAAGGTATATGTATACTACATATAAAATGATAATCAGGCTCTTAGAATGTGAACTCTGGAAACTTTGAGCCCACATAATTATGTGGGGCAGAAATGGAGTGAGGTTGGCTGGGGTCAATAAGTTCTGATCAGCTACTGCCCAGCATGAAGACTGCACTCCAGGGCATTGTGTACTTGATGGTTGCAGAGGGCAGATCCTAAATTTTCTCACCACAGACATAAAAAAGAATAATGATAACTATGTGAAGTGGTAAATGTGCTAATATGTCTGAATGCCTCCTGCTTCTTCTTCATATCTCTGTCCTCTGGATAGAACATAGCATCCTAGTGTTCTGTTGAATAATAGTGCTGAGAGCGGGGACCTTGCCTGATTCCTGATCTTAGATGAACTGATTTCAGTCTTTCCATTGCTTGTGGTGTTAGCTGTGGGCATTTTATACCTGCCTTTTATTATGTTGACTTAGTTACCTTGTATTTCTACTTTATTCAGTTTTGTTAATTTTTTTCTGCATTGATTGTAATTATCATGATTTTTTCTACTTCATTTGGTTAATTTGATGTATTACATTGATTGATTGACATAAGTTGAGCCATCCTTGCATCCCATTTATAAATCCCACTTGCTCAGGAGTATTTTTTTTTAATGTGCTATCCAATTTAATTTGGTAGTTTTATCACCCCCCTCAGGATTTTTGTATTACTAGACACTTGAGGATATTGCTTTTTAGATTTCTTTTCTTTTTATATTCTTCCTTGCTGTTTCAGGGCAGTGATTGGCCTCTCAGAATGACTTTGGGAGTGTTACCTTCTCTTCCATTCTTCAAAAGAGTTTCAGAAAGATTGCTGTAAACTCTTACAATGTTTGCTAGAATTATCTAGTCAGTTCTCTAGTTTAATTTTTCAAAGAGAAGATTTGCCAATCAAATTTATCCTTCTAATAATTGAACTATCAATGTTTTATTTTCACATTATTTGAAAAAAATGATTTTAAGGTAAACAAAATTCTCTCCATGAAGCATAGGAAGTGTTTTCTATTTATGCCAGAAGCCAAGTTCTCCCTCTGGCAACACAATTAGCCCAACATCTTCATTCCTCTCTCTACTTTCTTGGCATATTGCTCTTGCAACATGCTTTGGGGCAGTCATTTTCTCTGTCCTTTTGGCCATCTAATTTCCCCAAAGGTCCCTCCTGCATCAGACACCTGAGGCTTATATCAGATACCTCTGGGTGTTGCCTGCTAGGTGCACCAGGGTTCAGGTAGCAGGGATGCTCAGGAGGCAGAACTCTGAAGATGAGCTCCCAGAGGTTATCTGCCATCTCCTTAGCTTAATGAATCCCACGACCATTCTTCAAAAACTTCCTTTGCCAGATTCCAAAACTTTCCCTCATTATTTCAGCCATTGCTTATCTCCATGTTTTGCTTGTTATTGTGCCTCTGTCCTGTGAGACCCTCTAAATGTGTCCAGAGGGGGTTAGAAGTGCTTGCTCTGAGTGCAGACTGTCTGCAACTTTCCAGGGCTGGAATCCAAAAATCTCACCATGAAGACCAATGTTGAAAATATTTTCCCTTAAGCTCCTCTCCAGAAGTTTGATAGTTTCAGGCCTTACTTTTATGTCACTTATCCATTTCAAGATGATTATACATGTGATGTAAGAAAAGGGGCCAGTTTCATCCTTTCACTTGTGGATATTCCTTTTTTCTCAGCAATATGTCTGGAAGAGACTCCTCTTTCCTCAATATGTCTTCTTGGTGCCCTTGTTGAAATTCTTTCTACCTGGTCACATATATTTGAATGATTTCTTAGCTATCTGTTCCGTTTATTTATGTTCCTAGTTTGTGCCAGTGTTATACTCTAGATTGCTATGGCTTAACCATATAATTTCTTCCCCTCTATGAACATATGGTATATTTCTATTTATTCATGCCTTCTTTAATTTATTTTCACCAATGCTCAGTTTTGAGTGTACAGATCTCTCACTTCCTTGCTTATTTGATTTCTACAGTTATTTTTATGCAATCATAAATGCCATCATTCTCCTGATTTCTTTTTCACCTAGGTAATTATTTGTGCAGACAAGTACTACTGACTTTTGTATGTTGATTTTTTTCCTAGTTTTTAAAAATTAATTATTTGTTGTAATTTGTTATACATGACAGCAGAATGCATTTCAGTTCATAGTATACAAATGGAGCTCAATTTTTCATTTCTCTGGTTATACACAAAGTAGAATCACACTATTTGTGTCTTCATACAAATACCTAGGATAATGATGTCCATCTCATTTCACCATTGTATGTTGATTTTATATAATGAATTTTCTTGAATTTATTTATTATTTATAATTTTTTTGTGATACCTTTGAAGTATTTGACATATAAATTATGTTATCTGCAAATAGGGATCATTTTACATCTTCCTTTTTGATTGGAATAACTTGTATTTCTTTTTCTTTTCTGATACCTCTTTTTTTGTGAAGTAAGTACTTCCAGTACTCTGGGAGGAAGAAGTGATGAGAGTGGAATTTGCTGTGCTCTAGTGTTACATTATCCAGCCTTATGTTGAAGTCTTTAATACAGTTGAGTCGATATGTATAGGATGTGATGGGAAGTAGTAATGCTATTCTGCATGTGGAAATATGCTTGTCCATATGCTGTGGTTCTGGTCAACTAGTTGCTCGGCTCCCTTGTCGTGGGGGGTAGAGATGCGGAATCAACACACAGACTCTGGGAGCTGGTGAGAGAACTGGCTGGAGACCTGCAGCCCAGTTTATTTTTAGAATGCATACAATTGTTATAGGGTTCAAGTGGGCATGCCATGAATCATACATGAGTATCCATAAGCCAATCATCTTCTGCCTAATGTAACCACACTATGAGGATGTTCTAAATATTGCTATCATCAGGAAGGGTTTTTCTCCCTAGCAGAGGGGGTTTCTAAGTTAGAAGTTCCATGCTGAAGCTCCTAGCTATCAGTTTCCTGGCCTGGCAGCTTGGCAACGCTAACCACAAGTGCTAAGGATGTGGTTTCACTAACGGCTCACTGGAGCAGAACATCCTACCCTGTTCCTATCAGGCCTGAACAAGTGTAGATTCTTCAAGCACTCGGAGCTGCTCATAGCTGCTAGCTTCTAGCTGTAAACTGAAAGCCATTCCAACATTTCCTCCATTTTTATTAAATTTGCTGCTGAAGGAGAACCATGATGAGAGAAGAAAGGAAGAGGGAAAAGCATAGAAAAAGGGGAAAGAACCAAGGAAGAGAAAAGGGGAAAGATGCAGACATAGCCCATTTCTGTAACTGCAGTTGTTTCCTGCTATGGTGAGAGGGCAGCTGCTGCTGACTAGGTCTCTGTCTGTCACTTGGGTCCTGATTTGAACTTGACATGGGGGCAGGAGACCTCTCTCAAAAGGGGTGAAGAATTAGGCCTTTGCACAGGTGGGGAGTGAGGTTCTGTGCCTCACCTTTTTTGGCCCCCAACTTTTCTCCTGATGGTCCCTCTGTGGCTGTGCCTATTTTAAGTTGTTCCTCCCTTGAGGAATCTTACCTGTCATTGACTAACCAGCCATCCTCTGGGGCCAAACAGGGTGATGTGGAATGTGCAAGGTATTGTCCCCATGAGGGCTGTCTGTCTCCTTGATAGATAATGCCCCCATGGCCTCCACAGCAGCATTTACTTTAGGATCAGGAAATTCTTCTCCATGGAGAGCCCAGCTCACAGCACTGGGCTGGTGAGGCTGCATTCAGGAAGGAAGAAAAAAGGCCATGGGCAGACAAACAGTAATATAGTCACAGAGCTGAGAGACACAGATAGATGAAGAGGAGAGCAGTGCCAAGACTCAGGGCATGATCCCTCATAGAGAACTGGCCCTTAGTTGGTACTACTTAGATCCTGTCCATAGCCGCCATCCATACAGATGTGGGGGAATCATTATTTTCCTTTTAATTTTTCTTACATGCACAAACTAACATAGCTTGTTTTGTTTCTACTTTGTTGAGCCTTTTTTGGAAAAATCTTAAAATAACATATACTAAAACAAGAAAAACTATGCCATTTAGTAGGGTCAATTGAAGCTGACAATTTATCCCATAGTCACTGTAAGATTGAGGGGTTAAGAATTAGCTCTGCTCTGGTTTCATTTAGGCTGAGAATCTGAGCATGCAGCATCATAGTGAAATTTCTAAAAGTCATATCCCAAGGTCCCTTAAGTCTATTTGCTAATTCAAGCTGAGCTTCTGTTACATTTCTTACTGAGACAGGGGTTTGACAAACATACAGAAATTAAGGACTGCAGGGTACCCTAACATTCAATTGAAGCACATCAACTTTTTCATCAATAAAGTCAATCTGTTGTTGTAAAATTAAGAAACCTCCTTGCAAGTGCAGGTTTAGTTGCTCCTGGGTGGTCAGGGCTTTAGTTGAGCACTGCACTACCTGATTAATGGTTGCAACATTTGCTGTGGATTGAGTCAAAGCTACACCAGCAGCAATAGCTGCTGTGACCACAGAAAGGGAGGCAGCTATAATGGCAGCAGTACTCCCAAAATCTCACTTAACTCTGGGAAGGGAAATATCTTTTGTAAAGTGAACCTCTTGAATGAAGGAGTCATTCTCTGTTGGAAACCATAACTTGGGGGTTGTTCTTATGTTATGGTTTCCAACAGAATTCTTTTGTCTTAACAGAGGAATTCCAACAATTGGTTAACTTACATTGGGAATCATTACAATCAAGACAACCATTTTTGTGATTTTGAGTGAAAGTTACAAAGAAGAAGGGTGGCTTAACACATACATGATCTTTAGTAGCACGTTTAGCTGAGGGTTTTTCAAAATAACCGTTAAACCAAATGGCATCCATGGTGACAATAGGACTGATTATCTCTACATTTGTAAGCACCACGTAACAATTGTTTGCCCAATTGCAAATAGTCTCCTGTCTTTCTTTTGTATTTTGAGCATTTGTTATCCAATCTGTATGATATTTAAATATTAATGTATTTGTTTCTGTTAAAAATTCCATTCTCCATTCACCTTTTGTATAGGGTCTGGACCAACTAAAATAAGCTCATCAGAAATGAAATAGGGTCTGGAAAGGGAGAGACAGTCTCTCCAATATATAGCTCTTAGAGGTATACCTTCATTGATGTCCTTAAATTTTTTCCATGGACATCTCTGCAGAAAGGGTTGGGGCCAATAACATGAGTCTCTAGCATGAGGAGGCATGGTCATGCCATTAGGCAGATCACTGACTGAGACTACTTTTGCTTCTCCTTCTAAGGAGAGTGGTTGAAAACCTTTAATGCTTCTATTCCTGGTTCCCAAAGAATATCATTGTGAAGGCAAATTGTAGACTGACACAACCTCTGTGATCTAGATACATCCCTTAATATAGTAAAGGCCCATGAATGATCAAGTGAGAGTGACATATTCCAAGGGTGCCTTGCTATTGGGTCAGATGTAACTGGGCATCATGAGAAAACATTAGTAGCAAACAAGAAAGGCAATATCAGTATCATCCAAACCAACAGGTAAAAGAATCCTGGGAGATGGAGCTCCCACCCACCAAGCATGTACTTTCGGGCTGAATGACAAAATGATGCACAAAAGGGGGTCCTTTTCTGCATTGATGCAAAAGAAGGGGAAAGTCCAATTAAAGTCCCAGCAACAGCATACGTTGTTTCCAATCGTTTGGGTGTGGTCCTTCTGGTCAGGTGACTGAGAGTAGCAGTTGCAGTTGTGGCTGTGAGGACCGCGAGCCTTATGATGATGTTGATCCGGGGGACTCCTGTTGTCCTCCTGAGTTTTGTCCTTGGGATGCATTCTGCAAGATTTGAGAGAGAAGCATGTACAACATTCTGATCACGATTAATTGAGCGTGGATTGCTCTTGTGGTTTTTTAATTACAGTGCAATGAGTATTTTGCTCACTGAAGGGATTTTGCCACTAGATGGTGCTAGAGGCTCTCTGCTAGAGGAGAATTGTCCCGCAGACAGCTGTTCATGAGTGATAGCTATCTACAAAGCAATTTTTCCCTCATGGGGCATACTTTGAAGTGTGTCTGTTTTGCCATTAGGCAGAGGCCTTTCTTCCTCCATATTTACCTGTTGTGCACTTACCTGTGAGTTGCAGGTTATAATTGCACACATAAGCAAGAAGAGAGTACCAGGACTCTGGTCTCTGGCAGGTGACATGGTTGAGCTTGATCTGATAGGGCTTTGATATCACCCCAGGTTATCTTGTGATCCCTTCGGTGGGGAGGTCATGATGATCTCTTCTTCTCCTTTTGGCTCAGTTTCCGAGGCCTGCCTGTCAGTGGCTGGTCTGATATTTCTTGCTTGTACCCAAATGGGGTGAGAGGCATCCTCTGGAGAAACACAGGTGAAGTCTCTACCCTGGGTAATTAAAGGATGTGGCTCTTTCCATGCATTAGTGAGTGGATCCTTCCACTGTACCAGGGGGACTGGAGTCAGGGAGGGAAAGAAGTCCCAGTGCTTGTATGCAGAGCTTATCCTATTTGAGTCAAAGGTAAGAAAATTGAGGGCAAAGAGAGCATGCATCAATGCAAGGTGAGGATATGAACATGTATGAGCATTCTTTTGTTTCTGAAATGTTTCCTTAAGTGTCTGGTTAGTCCTTTCCACTATACCTTGCCCTTGTGGGTTATAAGGAATGCCTGATGTGTGAGTAATCTTCCAGGACACCAGGAAATTTTGGAACTCCTGTGAGGTATAGGCTGGTCCATAGTCTGTTTTTAGAGACCAAGGCACCCCAAGCATTTACATTGCTGCTTTCATTGCCTTTATGGCATTTGAAGCTTTCTCTCCTGACTGTGCCATAACATGTATACATTTGGAGTAAGTATCCACGATAACGTGGACATACTTGAGCTTACTAAAGGAGGGGATGTGAGTGACATCCATTTGCCAAAGTTTATTAGGGGAGAGGCCTTGAGGGTTTACTCCCTGTGGTTGCAGAGGTCCAAGTGGCGCCAGAGGGGCGCAATTCTAGCAAGCCTGGACTAGATGCTTGCATTGTCATAGTAAGGTCAGGAAACAAGGCCTTCAAATTATTTGCAGACATGTGAAACTTAGTGTGGAGGATGCAGGCTTGCTCCAGCAAGTCCAACAACACAGGACAGCAGGAAATAAATGTATCTGTTCCCTGCAGTACAGCATCACTAGACCCATCAGAGATGAGTTTGTCCACTTGCAAGTTGCCTGTAGCAATGAATCCAGGCAATCCAGTATGGGATCTCACATGTGAGATGAACCATGGATGTTTCCTGTTTTCTGTAAGATCCTTAAGGGTCTGGAGAGCCTGATCAATAGGCTTACCTGTGGGTCTAAAAATTGCACAGGGAATTGCTTTTGCCACCTGGACAGAGTGCTTACTATCTGAAAAAATATTGATGGCAGTGTCTGCACTCATAAGGAGTGCCTGTATTATTGCCCTAAGTTCTCCCAGTTGCACTGGTCCTGAGTGGTGCTCCACATAGGCGATGTCCTGTTTATTGGGAATTTTCAGGATAACACCAAAGGTGTGTTTGTTTGTGTCGGTAAATGCACATGATGCTAAAAGTATGGGCTGAGATGCAGGGAATGCATGCTTAGGAGTTGAATCTCCAGCATTTGCAGTGTTTGGAGCAGCTTATCAGGAGGAAGGTGATTGTTAATTTGTCCAGGGAAGTCAGACAGTAAAGTATGAAACAGAGTTTTATTCTGTAGGAGTGTTGAGACCTCCGTGTGTGTTAATGGTAACACCAAGATGTCTGGCTCTGTGTGAAAAATCTTGTTACAGTAATATCTTACTTTTAGACCCACAAGAATTATACTTTCTAGCCTACCTGTGATTTTATGACATTCACTCCAGGCCAGATGCACCCAGTATAGAGATCCCTGGGCTTGCCATATAATGCCAAGCGGTGCTCCAGAAGTCATTAGTATTATTCCTAACAGGGGTTTTGACTGGTCATATCTAAGGGTCTCTAACCTTAAGAGACTGTCATTGATCATTTGAACAGTTGTCTCTGCTTGAGGAGTGAGCCTTATCTTGGAGGAAGGATCCTTCCCTTTTTTAAGCAAGTCAAACAGAGGCGTCAGTGCATCCAGAGGCAAACAAAGGAAAGGCTTGAGCCAGTTGATTTGACCACATCACTGTTCCAACTCGTTAAGTGTGTATTGAGCTCTAATAGTCAGATTAGGTCTAAGGGGTTGTATTCTTGCAACAATTCTGTAGCCCATAAACTCATATTGGGAAGAATGTTGCAAATCATCAGTGGCTATGTGAAGGCCCAAAGTGTCAAGGTTAGACATCAAGTTCTTAAGGCAGGCTTGCAATTTATCAGAATCTGCATGAGCAAGTAAAATGTCATCCATATAAAGTATATCCAGGCAATGCTGTGTAAGAGGACTGGTCACATGAGAAACAAAGAGCTCACATATTGGAGAGCTATTTTTCATCCTTTGTGGGAGGACTATCCAGTGATATCTCCGGGCAGATATCATGGTGTTAGGCTCCCACACTGTAAATGCAAAAAAGGATCTGACCTGATGTGCTGTGGGTATGGAAAGGAAGCAATCCTTGAGGTCTATGGCAACAATAAAATAGTTGCTTAGGATGCTGGCTTGATGAGGAATACTTGATTGAAATGAATCTATCCTTCTCATATGTTTATTTATTGGCCTTAAATCTTGAAGTAGCCTATGTTTCCCATTTTTTCTTGGGGATTACAAAGATAGGTGTGTTGTGAGGGCTGGTGGAGGGTTCAATATGCCCAAGATCTCATTGCTTCTGAACTAGTTTCTTAAGAATTGTTGGGCTGGGCGGTAGAGCGCTCGCCTAGCATGTGCGGGACCCGGGTTTGATTCTCAGCACCACATAAAAATAAAGGCATTGTGTTGTGTCCATTTACAAAAAAGATTTATATTCTCTCTCTCTCTCCTTAAAAAAAAAAAGAATTATTAATTTGGGTTCTAGGATAGGCCACTGTTCCATCCAGATGTGATCTGTGGTGTCCCATTCCAGGGGGATGGGATCTGGCTTAGTTGTCAGTGGAACAGTGGCCCCTAGAATTGGGGGGGCACTGGTCTCCCCGAAAGTCCTATTTTGTCATGTATCATAATTTCATCATAAAGGGCTTTATCATCAGTAGGTATGACAGCATCCATTTCCTCCAATATGTCCCTTCCCTATAATGTGTTAGGGACTTCTGCAATCAAAGGATAAAAGGCACCTTTCTCTCCATTGGTGTCCTGCCAGATAACAGGAGAGACAACTCTCCTGGTGGTTTGTAATTCATCAACACCCTGAATTTGGGGACCTGGTACTGTCTTCTACTTCATCCTCTTGGAAGCTGAGTTGGAATCTATTATAGAAACATCAGCCCCTGTGTCCACTATGCCTTATCAGGGACATCATCAAGTATAAGAGTCATTCTGGGTTTGGTGTCCAAAATGGGCAGCATCTAATGGATTTGAGGATGTTTCTTCCCTCTTACTGGTGGGGCTGAGGGTTGCCCCGATGGGAGTTTAAAGGCCTGGCTCTGCAATCTCTTGCCCAGTGATAACCCTTCTTACATCTAGGACAAAAATCTGGGGGACTATATTCCTGGGACAGAATCTTCTGATGTGACCTGGTTGATTGCAGCCAAAGCAAATGAAATCAGACCTTTGCCGTGAAGGCCCATTATTTTTGTTAACTGCTAGTGAATGGCAGCTGTCAATGCCTGGAAGGATCCTGTAGAGGAAGCTAGCTCCTTTGTACCAATGATCCATTTAGAGAGGGATTCACTGCATACTGGGGCAATTGCAGCCCTAGTTTCAGCATTGGCTCCCTCCATGTCAGTTGCTTCACCATAGAGTCTTGGATGGGGCCAGGCTGGATACACTTCCCAACTGCCTCAGTAACTCGGGGAAAAAAGTCAGGGAACCATTCCTGGGGACTTTTTTTTTTTTTAAGAGAGAGGGAGAGAGAGAGAGAGAGAGAGAGAGAGAGAGAGAGAGAGAGAGAGAGAGAGAGAGGAATTTTAATATTTATTTTTCAGTTTTCGGTGGACACAACATCTTTGTTTGTATGTGGTGCTGAGGATCAAACCTGGAGCGTATACATGCCAGGCGAGTGTGCTACCACTTGAGCCACATCCCCAGCCCTCCTGGGGACTTTGGATCAGGTTTCTGAAGAGTTCATCATATTTTGGAGGTGTAATATTTTTAAGACTCTTCATGGCAATATCTCTAACTTGGTCAAAGTAAATGAGATTGCCAATCTTTGATTGTTCCTTCGGGCTCACATAGGCACCATGACCCAGCAACATATCTAAAGTGATGGCAATGCCATAGGAGAGATTATTCCTCACCATTTGCTCTGATTTCTCCTTGA
Organism: Urocitellus parryii; assembly: GCF_045843805.1. Lineage (NCBI taxonomy): Eukaryota > Metazoa > Chordata > Mammalia > Rodentia > Sciuridae > Urocitellus > Urocitellus parryii. The sequence goes on along the minus strand of NC_135531.1, from coordinate 160,387,060 downwards.
AGGAAGCTTTCCATTGGAAAAATTGTGGGCGAGTTAAGCATGCCTTGAGAAAGTTCATCCAATCATAGGAGGTTTGTAATTGGCCTGACCATTGTCTTAATATCTCTTCAAAGTAAGGAGTCAGGTCCAGACTCCTGAGAAGCCTTCCTCAGTAATGCCAGATCTAGTAAGGGAGTAGGCACCCAGGGTCTACTTTCTGCATCAGAAGCAAAATTCACTGGAAAGGTGAGGAAAGGGTTATGAGGAGAACATGGGGGTTGACAAGGAGCAGAGGGCCTTACAGGTGGTGCCTCCTCGGTGGAGGGGTGGTAAGGAGCTGAGGGTCTTACAGGGTGTGCCTCCTCAGCATAAGGGCGTAAGTCTGCCCATGGATATTTAGGAAGAGGGGAGTCAGACAAGGGAGCAGAGGGAGCTGCAGGATGCTGTGAAGCATCAGGCTCATCCTCATTCAAATTATTGTCCTCATCTGAAACAATGACACTTGAGGCAGAGGCCTAAAGAGTCATTGCTTTGTCCTCCAAAGACTCAATCTGCTTTTTGACAACTCTTCTCAGAAGAGCCATGAAGACTGGCAGTGATGGCAAGAAGGATGGGGATGAAAGAGGCAGGGGGAATGTGTCCCTCATGGATCTCCTGTTTTCTTGCAGAGTATAAGACTCTCATCCAAATTTATGGATCCCATATGTTTTCAGGGCCAATCCAAGGTGCTAACAGGACAGCTTCCTGTCAGAATTGATCAATGTCTTTAGGTTTCACTTTGAGTCCCCACTGAGAAAGCAGTGCTTTCAGTGCAGCTAATTGTGGGACTTGTTGAACGGGGGAAAGGTTGCCCATGACTGATTGGTGGGCCTATCAGAGGCCTCCTGAAGTCTCTCAAGCACTAATAAGCCAAGCACTAATAAGGAGGAAGATGCCCAAAGTAGGGGCCCAGCGCACATGCAGGGGCAATGGATCAGACATGGAAGTCCCTAAGTAGGATAAATAAGAGTGTGTTTAGGGTCCAATGTGTTGTGCTTAGTGGGGAACTTCCTTGACTTGTTAGATCAAGGCCGTATGCCCACATGGTGTCTCCGGAGTGGGGTTCCCTTTAACAGAGAAAACCGAGGTTCTGAATTTTGGGAGGACCAGTCCCTTATGTGAATTTGCAGGGTGAACCAGGGGGAAGGAGGGGTCATAAGGTGACGCCAAACCTTATGGCCGTGTGTGCCTCAACTCCAGGTACCAACAGTACGACAAGGACAAGGAAAGGGGGTAGAGGAGGGGGTTCCTTGCTCACCTTCAAGGAACCAACAGCACACAGAACACAAATGGGGTTTACTATCTGAAATCCTACCTGAAACCTTACCTGAAATCAACTGGATGGCCAGTCCCGAGGTGCAAGGGTGCGAGCAGACACATTGAGGTGCCAAATTGCTGTGGTTCTGGTCAACTAGTTGCTTAGCTATCTTGTCGCAGGGGGTAGAGATGAGGAATCAACACACAGATTCTGGGAGCTGGTGAGAGAACTGGCTGGAGACCCACCTCAGCTCGTCGTCCAGTAGCTCAGTTTATTTTTGGAATGCATACAACTGTTATAGGGTTCGAGTGGGCATGCCCATCAATCATACACGAGCAAGACAGTATCCATAAGCCGATCTTATTATGCCTAATGTAACTACACTATGAGGATGTTCTAAATATTGCTATCATCAGGAAGGGTCTTTGTCCCTAGGGGAGGGGGTTTCTAAGTTAGAAGTTCCATGTCGAAGCTCCTGGCTATCAGTTTCCTGGCCTGGCAGCTTGGCAATGCTAACCACAAGTGCTCAAGATGTGGTTTCACTGACGGCTCACTGGAGCAGAGCATCCTATCCTGTTCCTATCAGGAACAAGCCTTCCTATCAGGCCTGAACAAGTGTAGATTCTTCAAGCACTCGGAGCTGCTCATAGCTGCTAGCTGTAAACTGAAAGTCATTCCAACATTCATATACCACAGTTGATGCTCATACTAATACATCAGAACTTGTGTGTATTATAACTGAATTATTTTAACAAAAGACTTGTTGTTGTCGTCGTGGGGATTGAACCTAGGGCCTTGTACATGTGAGGCAAACACTACCAACTGAGCTATATCCCCAGCCCCTGAAAAAAGATTTTAAATGATGTCATGCATTTCACTCTCTATTAACACAAAATTGTGTTCCTTTTACATATTTCTACATGTGTAGCATACTTCTGTTATTGTTTTTGATGTTCATTCACTTTAGGCTTGTGAAGCCCTGATGTCCTCTTTACCTATTTCCTTATGGTATATGTCTTCTTTTTAATAAGACCAAAGAATATTTTATATTTTGAAATAACATAGTAATGTTTTTCTTCATAAGGTATTTTAAATATCCTTTTATAAATTGGGTTTGTATTTGACTTTGTAATGTATTATTTCTTCTTCTTTTGTGTGTGCAGTTTTTGTGCATTATAGTTTTGCATACTAGTGAGACTCATTGTTACATATTCACACATGCACACACTATAACAATATAATTGGCCAATATCATTCCTCAGTACTTCCCTTTTTCCTCCCCTCTTCCCTCCCCCTCAAATTTTACTTATCTCATTTCTATTTTTAGGAGACTCCCCATCTTTTCTTTCTTTTCTCTACTTCCACTTATACACTTGACCTTCTGAGTTTGACTTATTTTACTTAACATAATGATCTCAAGTTTCATTCACTTTCCTGAAAATGACACAATTTCATTGTTCTTCATAGCTGACGAAAACTTCATTGTATTCATACAACACATTTTCTTTATCCATTCATACGTGGATGGATACCTAAGCTGGTTCATAGTTAGAAGCTGTTTTGAATTGTGTTGCTATAAACATGAGTCTGCATGTATCCCTGTATTCTGACAGCTTTAATTCTTTATAAATACTGGGGAGTGCTATAGCTGGGTCAAATGGTGGCTCCATGCCCAGTCTTTCATGGAACCTCCATACTGATTCCTATAGTTATTATACTAATTTACAGTCCCACCAACATGTAAAAGTGTTTCTTTCCCCAATTCCTCTCCAACATTTATTATTATTTGAACTCTGCATGATTCCTCTGTGTATCTCACCTACAGGAATGTCTTTAGGTCACTTGAACATCTCTATCAGGTTTCTGAATGCTCAAGTCTTCAACTACCTATGTGTGGAATACCTTTCCATTCATCTATGCCTCTGTGACTTCTTTCTGTAGTGTTTTGTAGATTTCTGTACATGAGCCTGTCACCTCCTTGTCCAAGTTAATTCCTGAATGTTTTATTGTCATGTCCTTGATTAATAGAGTTGCTTCCTTGGGGTCCATTTACAGACCTCACCTAAGTGGTTTGAAGCCCAGCTGTACCTAATGCCTTTGGCTTGAGTGAAGTGAGCCTTTCTCATGTCCCTGTGGAGATGAAGCAGCTGGTTTCCCATCTCACTGAGCGCAAATCCAACACCCCCGAAGCTGCTGGCCAGCACCACAGTGAGGTATACAAGTGCCCCCTTTGTTGAGTTTTCTTTACATTAGCCAGTTCCCTGAGAAAGCCTAAAGATAACACCCGTGGACCTTGATGAAGGCAGAGTCCCATGGTTTCTCTCCCCAAACTTAATTTTTCTCCTTGTCACCTCCAACTCTCAGTTGTCACCTCTGGGACATGAGTGTAGGAGAGCAGTACATTTCTTCTGTGTCATGCACTGGGCTTTTGCTTCCTCCTCTGCCCTCTGTCTGACACACCTGATCCTGATGTTCCCCAATCAGAGCTCCTCCAGGGAGTGCCCACCTTGGCCTCTGGCCACTGTCAAGGGAGAGACCTCAAATCCACATTGGAAGGAAATCAGAGCAAAAGACAATCATATTTATTTTTTTTTGGTGCTACTACCAAGGGAATTGTTTTCTTTATCTCTTTCAATTGCTCATGGTTATGTTATAGACATCACTGTCTTTTTTCTATGGTTTTGTATTTTGCATCTTAGCTTCACTCATTTATTAATTATAGCAGTTTATTGGGGAAACTTCATGATTTTTTTAAACAGATACGATCATGCTATTGGTAAATTGAGATAATTTTACTTTGTCAGTTATTTTGTCAGATTCTTTATTAAAACTTTTTTTAGTTGTAGATGGACACAATACCTTAATTTTATTTACTCATTTTTTTTAATGTAGTGCTGTACTTGTACATGCCTCACATGTACAAGGCAAGTGCTCTACCACTGAGCTTGTCAGATGTCTTTTATTTGTTTTTTTTTTAATTTAATTCATTATTCTGGCTGTGACATATAATACTTCATTAAATGAAAGCAGTGAAAGCAGGATTTTTTTTGTTCTGATCTTAGAAACTTTCAGACATTCATCATTGGTTGTTGTCTTTGCTTTGAGATTTATTATGAGACTGACTATTTAGAGGTAGTTTCCTTTTTACTATTCATTCTATTCAAATTCTTTCCCTGTTCCTATTGTTTCCCTAAGTGGATTCCCATTTCCTTCAATTTCCAGTTTAATAGCCTATCATGAAACTATACTGAGTTTTACAGAGTGCCTCTTCTCCACCAGTGGAGAGGATCATAGTGATTTATCTCCCTTATTCCTGCTAGCGTGTATTGTGACATGATAGATTATGTTTGTGTGTGTGCATTGAAACTCTCTTGCTTTTGGGGATAAGTGCCAGATATTTATGCTGTGTAACACAGTGTGCTGTTAAACTCTGCTAGATAGTACATTTCAATGTTTTATTAGTACAATTTTGTTATTCCTATGTTGGCGTTTATTATGACACAGTCATACAAGCATGGAACATAATTTACTCTAATCCAGTCTCCAGCGCATCCTCTTTCCCTCCTCTCCTCCCTTCCTAGTTCCCCTTCCTCTCCTCTTCTGATGCTCCTTCTATTTATGTATCTTTTAAATTGATCTCCATAGATACCCATAAAGTTAGGATTCACTGTGATATACTCATATATGTAGATAGAACAATTTGATCAATTCATTCCACCATTCCTTATTCTCCCATCATTCTTCCCTTTTCCTCAGTTCCCTTCCTCTATTCCACAGATTTCCCTGCTTTGTTGTTGGGATTTCTTCCTTTTTTCCTAATTTTGCTCTGCCACAGATGAAGGAAAGCACTCAACCCTTGATTTCTGTCTGTCTTCTTCACTTAGCATGATGTTCACTAGTTCCATCCATTTTCATGAAAGGGCCATGATCTCATTCCTCTTTATGGCTGAGTCAAACCCCATTGTGTGTTTGTATTGCATTTTCTTAATCCTTCATCTACTGACAGGCTTCTGGGCTAGACCATGACTGGCCAGAGTGTAAACATTGATGAGCCTGTTTCACTGTAGTATGCTGATTTTACTTCTTTTGATCAATACCAAGGAGTATTATTTTAAAAATACTCACCAGGGATATCTGTTTTTGTGTTTAATATTCTATTTTTATCTTTGGCTTTGGTATGAAGTAATGCTAGTCTCAAAAAATGAGTTAGGATATATTTTCTATCTTTTATTCTTTAAGAGTTTTGTAAAAGTTATTATTATTATTATTTTTTATGGTACTGGGTTTGAACCCAGGCACTTTGTCACTAAGATCCATCCTCAGGTTTTTAATTTTCTTTCTTTCTTTCTTTCTTCTTCTTTTTTTTTTTTTTTTTTTTAGATAAAGTCTTGCTGTTTTGCTGAGCTTGGCGTCATTCTTTTAAACTTTTGAAGAATCAAATCTACATTTCTTTGATTTTTTATTATATTTTTTTATTTTGTTTTTCTTTTCTTTTATCTCTAATTACTCCATTCACTACTGACTTTGCTTATAATTTGTTTTGCTTGTTCTATGTCTTCAATGTGTAAAATTAAATGACTGATGTGAAGTCTTTCTTTTTTGAGTGTCAGTATTTTCAAATACAAATCTCCTTTTCCACTGGACTCACTGCATCCCTTAAGTTTTGGTATGTTCTGCTTTTATTTTCATTTTTATAAATAAATTTTCTGATACCAATGGCAATTTCTTTCTTAACTGCCTTTTTTCTCATGAGACAATGTTAATTTACATGTTTGTGTATTTACCATTTTTATTCTGTATTTTTCATGCAGTTGCAACCCACTGAGTACTTCAAGTGTATCCCTTTCCTATCACTGGTGGAGTGATGTATATAGTAGGTCTATTGGTCCAGGTGGTATGTAGTGATGTTTTAGTTTTATGTTTTCTTATCTGTTCTCTATTGTAGCTACTAGTTAAATACAGTTGCGTATTGTAGTATATAAATAATAGCTCAGAGCTGTCTCTTCCTTTCTTTTTTGCTATTTTTTTCTAAAATTATTATGAAGCTCTGATATCTGGTGAATATGTGCTCATGATTGTTAATCCCAGTTGTGCATAATCTTTTATCATTATGTAATGGCCATTGTATTTTTAAAAGCTTTTCTACTTTGAATTAATTTGCATTCTAATATTGTTATAGCATGCTCATCTCTTTCAGTTGCTGTTCATATGGAATGCATTTCTTCATTCTTTGGATTTTAGCCTATGTTTGTACTAAAATCTGAGTCAATACTCTAGGAGACAGAACAATGTTGTATGATTTTTTAAAATATAATTTGCTCACCAGGTGTGGTGACACTCACCTGTAATTTCAGCTGCTCAGGAGACAGAGGCAGGAGGATCTAGGGTTCAAAGCCAGATTCCGAAAAAGTGAGGCACTAAGAAACTCATTGTGACCCTGTCTCTAAATCAAATACAAAATAGGGCTAGGGATGTGGCTCAGTGGTTGAGTGCCCCTTAGTTCAATCCCTGGTACCAAAAAAAAAAAAAAAAATCCAATTTGCTGATGTGTGCATTTTGATTGGAAAATCGAATCCAGTTACATGATGTTAGTGATTGAGGACTTCTTCTTGTCACTTGTTGTTTTCTATGTGTCTTGGAGCTTGTTTCATTCTTATTCATTTCTTTATTGATGTCCTTTGTGTTTGATTATTTTTTTCTAGTGAGGTTTTGATTCACTTTTCATTTGTATTAATGCAATACAAATACATGTTTTGTGTTAGTGTATGCATGTCTGGTAAATTTGGAAATGACATCTATCAACCTAAGTTTATCTTGGTTCATAACACTTTGCTTTAAAAAAATACCAAATTTAATCATGCACAAAATTTCTACTTTCTTAGATTTACTTACACACTACATTATTGATGTCACACATTGTGTATTAATATGTTGTCTATCAAATAATAAACCTAAAATCATTTGGATTTTTTTGTCTTCTAAACAATAAAGAAAGTTAAATATGGAGTAATACACTGAAAAAAATATTAATAGCTTTTATATTTTCTTTTACCAGAGAACTTTATTTTTATATGACTACATATCACTTTCTAATGTCATTTTTACTTTAATTTAACCTTTACATATATAGTGCTAATTAACTTGCTTAGTTTTTATTGTTTCTGGAATATCTTTATTTCTCTTATTTTAAAGGGTAGTTTTGTCATATATAAGATACTCAACTGATAGTTTTTCTTTTCCAATGCTAAATATATCAAACTACTGTTCCATAGCATGCAAAGTTTCTACTGAGAGACTGACCAGTAGTATTCTTGAGGATTAGTTTGATGTAATGCCTTTCAATATTCTCTTTGCCTTTGATTTAGAAACTTTGAGAGTTATAACTCTTGGTCTTCATCTCTTTGGATTTATCTTATTTGAAGTACACCAAGTGTATTGTATTTGCAGATATATTTGCATATATATTTATTTAAGTATGTAAAGTTTTTGTATGTTTTTACAAAAGGTCTTACAATTTTTCTCTACAAGCTGATATTATCCTTACATAAGTGTTTAAGAATATTTACTTTTTTTCATTTTCTTTCCTTTTTGTTAGGCTTGATAATTTCAATTTTATCTGTCTTCCAGTTTCTTGATTCTTTTTGTGTGTTTGAGTTTGATATTGAACATTTAAGTACATTTTTCAATTCATTTCTAACTTTTGGCTTCAGAATTTTTCTGCTTTCTTTACAATTTCTATATTTTTGTTGGTATTCTCATTTTTTAAAGGTACAATTTTTCTAATTTGCTTTCATTCCCGGTATTTTCATTTAGCTTTTTGAATGTATTTAAAACAATGGATATTAAGTCTTTGTCTAGTAAATCTGCAGTTGGTGTCTTTAGATTAGTATTTGTAGATTTACATTTTTCCTTTAATGAGACACATTGACCTGTTTCTTTGTGTGTCTTGTGATCTTTTATTGGAGGAGGCTTTTTATAAGACATCAACTATCTTCTGTCATTGAAGAATGTCTCTTTATGTGCTAGAACCATCTTTTTGATCTGAAGGCTCACTGAGGGCATTTTTTTTCTCAGCCTATATCTTCCCTTCCCTGTGCATGTATCTCCCCACAATCCTCCCAAGTTCTTGGAAGTTTTATATGTCTTCACTTTCCTGAGATTATTATTTTTTCTTCTTCTTAGTAACTTAGTTCCTTGGCCTAAAGTCTCTTGCCCCCACATATCTGCAGGTCTCTCTCCTTTGGTCTTTCATTCCCATGGCGCCTGCAACAGAAATTGGCAGTTTCCCACTTTGGGAGCCAACTTTGCTGCTATTGCTCTTTGAAATCTAACTCAAGTGATACAAAAACAACTCTTATGATGTCCCACAGATAAGACAGAATGCATCAAATTATGTTCTTTTCCCTCCATCCCAAGGGAGGAAACTGAGAATAGAACTACTTCCTCTTGTTTATGTCATGATGTACAAGTGTGATAAAGAAGAGGAGGAGGAGGAGGAGGAGGAGGAGGAGGAGGAGGAGGAGGAGGAGGAGGAGGAGAAATAATGACTCTACAAATTTCTCTACTGGATGTTTTTGTTGATTGGACATCCAGAAGGTTCATATGGGTCATTGAAGAGTGTCCATAGTTCTTAAAAGGCTATTTTAGCCAATCTATAGATTTTCAATATTTCCATGAGGATTGATGGTTTGTTACTGCCTAGCTCACAATCTTGCTGACTTTCTATAATTTTGGCTAAAGGAGAGTTTTCCTGGTGTTTGTGTAGCCAGAAGAGAATACCTAATTTTGCGTAATGTCTAAAGAAAAAAGAATACTTGTCTGACCATTTTGATGGCTGGTGAGTGCAAACATCATGGTACTGTTACCACTGTTTACCGGTGACAAGTCCTTGCTTCCCTGATGCTGAAGTATAACACCAGAGAAGCACACTGAGGCAAGTGGAGAGTGGACAGTGGAAGCTTTATTAAAGGACAGCAGAGAAGACTTCTCCCAGGAGGAAGAAGGGGACCCAAAAGGCAGAATCCGTGGAAGGATGAGGTCTTCCCTTTTTTATAGTTAAGGTCTTTTAGTCTTCCCACATTCCTGTCCTTTGTTTCCCTTTATCATGCAGTGATAGAATGTAGGTGGGAAGGCCAAAAGGTGGGAGATAGGTGGGCAGAAGATAGGTGGGCTGGAGGAGCAACCTGGGCAAGCAAGGCCTGGGGTGGTTTGATTAGCACCTCCCTGTTTGCTGGGAGCTGCTTCATTAACATTTCCTTAGGATGTGTTCTGGGCTTTGGGGACATTAACATTTCAATTTCCCCAAGAGCTGCTCTGGTTTCCTGGACTCCATTCTCAATAATGGTCTCCATTTTATTTATCTTACTCCGCATTAGGCTGATTTACCTAACTACACTAACTACCTATCCTTAAATCTGGCTTCAGTACCACCATTGAATATGGTAAAACAATGGAGAATTGAAAAGAGAACTGGCCATGTGAAGAAGGGGTACCATGTGAGCCAGGAGGCATGAGGACAGGGAGGAAGTCCTTGGTCACCCTTTACAACAACCTGGTCTGAAAGGACCAGATCTAGTCCTATCAGAGCCGCACTAGTCTCTCAATGGAGCTGCTCCCGTGTGGAACCATTCAAGGCCTCATCACCTTGAAAGATCAGGCGGGGTGGGCAGCGACCAAAGGAGGCAGATTTAAAAACACCGCCAAAGGAGGCTTTATTGAGACATTACTCCTGGGTGGAACTTGATCAGACTGACAGAGTGGACAGGAGGAGGGTCTGAGGAGAAACTCGAGGGAGCTCGACCAGACTGGGATTTTATGGGGCTCACGGCAGGAAGGGAAGGGCTTGGGACAGGAAAAGGTGTTTTAGAGTCCCTTGTCCCATTGAAGTTGGTCAGGGGAGTTGGCTGAACTCCAGGATCGGCCAGGGGGTTCTGCTGATTGACAGGCATTAGTCAGGAGATTCCGCTGATTGACAGGCATTTCTGTAGGCGCCTGATTGATGTTTCTTTCCACATGGGCTGCTTTGTTCTAAGTCACTGACACCCACTTGACACACCACAGGACTGTTCTTGTTCCATATTTTTTATTGGGGCATTAGAGTGGTGAATAATGAGACTCATTGTTACATATTCATACTTGTGCACATATGACGATATAGTTTGCCCCCATCGCTCCCCACTTTTGCACTTTCCCTCTCCTCCTCTCTCCACTGGACACTTTCCTATACTCTACTGTCTCCCTGTGATTTTCTTGAGGTCCACCCCACACACCTTTTTGTTCTTTCTAGCTTCCACATTTGAGATCATATATATAACTCTTATGAGTTTGGCTTATTTTGCTCCATCTAATTTTCTCAAGCTCCAATCATTTTCCAGCAGATGACATAATGTCATGCTTCTTTATGGCTGAATAAAAAAATGTATATTACCACATACTATTCATCCATTCATCCAAGGACCGACATCTGGGCTATTTGCATAGTTTGGCTCTTGTGAATTGTGCTGCTAAGAACATGGGTATGCATCTATCAGTACAGTATACTGACTTTAATGCTATAGGGTAAACACCACCCATACTGTTAAACTGGGGACCATCTCTAGCACATAAAACCTTAAAGGAAATACTCAAAAGGCACTCAAAACAGAGCATTATTTGTTTTTAATTATAATACAGAAATGAATGAAAAGTAACAGCAATGTAGATGATATTTGACATGCACAAAACAAACCCATCATCTTTCATTTTAAAAAAATTTAAATTCCACATAAGAGTTTTACTTGTGCATTGTTGAATATTAAAGAAGGGTCATTGTGGTGTGTAGCAGGTAAAGCAAGTGAATATGAAGAAGTTAACCTGAGATTAACCCACATGGAAGTAGTAGTCTGAGCTTTGATTCTGCTTGCTGGTTGTTCCCACAACTTCCTGCAACACATCTTCTGGATGCAATATCTAAATGTTTTTATTTTCTGGAATTTATACATATATGTTCAAAGGAGCTGGAAGTTCCGTTGAGATTGTTTACCTCTAAGTATTTGTCCTTAGTAATTCCTGTGATGTCATCCTCAGAGTGAAGAGAGATTGCTGTTCCAGTCTTGGGACACTGGGCATGTAGTATTGGGCTCTATATTCAGTCACCTCTTGTTTTTGCAGATTAATCTCCAATTTGTTGTTGTTGTTGTGTGTGTGTGGTTATTTGTATATGAGTCATTATGGATCCCCCACTTTATTTAGAAGTTTGGTAGAATGTTCTACTGATGCTCGTAAATAAGTTTCTTCCCTGTATACTTTTATATATTGGGTATCATCTGGTCTCATTGGGATATCAGGATTCTATAGTCACATTTAATGTGTGAAGAAACCTTTCCAATTTACTGTCATGTGCAAAAACACAACTAGTGCCTGTATTTTGAAGGAAAAGCATTTGATGAAGCTCTATAACCGCTGGACTGGAGCCATGGATTTAGGATGTGGGATACTTCTGGCTGTCAGTCATTATCTTCAGTTGCTGTTTCTCCTGTTTTCATTTGTTTTTGCACCAGATGGATTTTTTCCAATAAAAATATAGTTTAAAAAATGTCTTTGCCTGAATATTTTGGTAATTTTCTTCTATGAATTTTTATCTCTACTCTTTGGTTACACATGTTTTTTCATTCACTTTCCTTAGTCCTTTAATCTTCATGTATTTTAGCAAAGGTGATATTTAATATAATTGAATGTTCATTAAGTGTACAAAATGCTGCATCTGAGATATTTGATTTTTTCATATTTATAATATATTTATTTCACTGTTTGAAAATATAAACATAAGTGTCAAGTGGAATATATAGTTAATGATTGGGCCATATGTAAAAATAGAGCCCTGATCACTCGTGCACAGGAAGCCAGCCTGCTGAAGACCAGTCCTGTAGAGGGCGCCACCCCCTGTAGGGGCGTGGGCACCCAGCACAGGGCCTCACCTTCCCCTGCTGGCTGGGACCATGCTTTCTCACAGGAGTGCTCCAGGGACTCCTATTTTTCTTTAGTTTTTATTTTCTGCTCAGGAAGATTATGTGGGAAAACATTAGTTAAAATCACAGAGCACCCAGAGTAGAATCTGCATAAATCTATTCAGTGTGATGGTGGCTTCAGCTGCAGTGTCTGCACAGCAGTAGGTCCCCGGTCAATGACAGTTGAGGGGTGATCAACTGCATTTGCTGAGGGCCCCTTCCTGGCACATGCATTATTGATACAGCTTTGCAGAGACACTGTGCTTGCTTGTTTCTAAACACTGGGGCATGAGCTTGTCACTTGATCCTGTGGGTAAAATGAGAGGCCAAAAATAAGTGGTGACACTTATAAAATCAAGTAACCTGTGCAATCTCAAGTCACCGCTTAGAAACTTGCTTAGTGGAGATTTAGACATCAAGAAAGTCTAGGCCAATGCCAAGTGCTTGCGCCCCCTTGTGTTCAACGTCAGGGTGTGCGCTTTCCGGTGGGGAGGGGCAGCTCCTCACTCCTGTCAGTAGATTACAAGGGCCTTGGTTGATGCACGTTTGAGAATATTCAGGGATAGGTCTTCTGCTTTTCTTCAAATTTTCTAGGTAAACAAATTCTAAATCATTTGAATTCAGGATACACATGCCCATCGTCATTTATATAATTAACATATTTGCTGCAATCTTTACATCCTAGGCATTGTGTAGGTAGGGAAATTATAACATGCATTAATATTTAAAAAATGATTTCTGAAAAATAAAATAAAATTCCAGCTACTTAAGAGAGAAATTTATAATATGGAAAAAATATAAACATTAAAAAAATTAAAAAATCAAGATTTCATTATTGTATCTAACGGTTCATGAGTGCACTTCACATGAACATTATAGTCTACATCAAAATCAGTATTTAGCTGCAAGCAAACTCAAAGTTTCACATAGGTGTCATGGAATGGATTTTTTGAGAAGGAATTAGTATTATAAATGCAATTTATTATAGGTTATTTGGCAGAAAATTTTCAGATATTTAGAAACAGGAGATAGGAAGAGATGTCTTGGACCACGCAGCATGAGGCCAGCTACTGGCCAGGATGGATCACACTGGTGGTGCCAGTGGGTGCCCACTTGCAGTTGACATTGTGGAGGAAATGGTTAGTAAGGAGGAAGCATATTTTCCTCAACTTTAGTGGGGAGCAGGCTAAAGCTCAACTTTAGTTCTTTCATTATATTCTTTAAAATTTCTGAAGTCTAAATTGATCAAAAATTTATTTTATATGTAACTCACAGTTTTATCCTTGTAAAATATTGAAGTAGATGCTTTATATTAAATTTATCATCCTAAACTTAAGCAATTCAAACAGGATGCTGTACTTATGATCCACATGTTCTATGTTATCAAAGAAGTGTAACACAAATTTAAAGTGTAATGCTATGTCATGAATAAACATATTGGACACATGATGTAATGTAAATATATTAATTTCCACTTAATACCCTAAATTACTTAGTTTCTCTTATTTGCTATAAAATGCATTGTCATTTGATACATTTTATATGTACATTGTGTGTCTATGTAGGGAATTTCACAACTGTGCATATTTATTGTTGGCTTCCAAAATGCAATAAATGTATGTCTCAAAGTAATGATAGGATTTTGATAGGCTTTACATATTGAAAGACTAAACTATGACCTCAAGTAAGTTTCATCTGGAAAACCTTTCTAGGTTAAAAGGGTTTTCAGACTCTACAGATCACCAGCTTACCCTTATGCACAACACTGGTAAGATGTGCTGACTGAATAACCTGGGGTCCGTGCTGCCCCTTGGTGAGTGACCAGGTACCCAGGGGCAGGGATCAAAGGGACAGGGATCATAGGGACAGGGATCATAGGGACACGGTGCATGGAGACAGGAAGGTGCCAGCCCTGCAAACCCTGGGACCGAGGCTACAGTGAATCAGAACTGACCTGAGCACTGAGGCTTAGAACAACCTGTGGCATCTCCAGAGAGACAAAGTGAGGAGGCAGCAGGAGGGAAAGAAAATGGACACTAGGGACCTCATTGGCTTTCATGTGACACGGAGTGAGCAAAGCATCGAGTGCTGAAGACAGACACGGAGAGATGCTAGTTTGTGTTAACTCACGCTATATTCAGCTGCATTAAATATGATTCCACGATGAGCATGAGCATCTGTACATATGATAATGAACCAACATCTGAGGTGCAATGTGAAGCCTGAAATGAGTCCAGTAATGGCCAAACCGCGCCTGCACTGACCTACTACAGATCTAAAGATGATGAAGTTCTCCATCTATATTTAACTTTCTTTCTGCACCAGGGATACGAGTGACTGATAATAGTGGTTAAAAGATAGCAGACAGCACTGCCCCAAGCCAGAGTAAACAATTGTATGCTATTTTGTAAAGTTGAAATAATTTATTTTTAGTTGATATGTAAAAAGGTAAAATTAGACATATTACTGAGATCTCCAGCTATACTCAAGCGGCCACAATGACAGCATTACATCTTTTTTTAAAATTAATTAATTTATTTTAGTTATCAACAGGCCTTTATTTTATTTATTTCTTTATTTGTATGTGGAGCTGAGAGTCAAACCCAGTGCCTAAAACATGCCAGGCAAGCACTCTGCCACTGAGCCCCAGCCCCAGCATTACATCTTTTTATGGCTGAATTGCATTTAGTTTTAAAATATACCACTTCTTTTATCCTTTCATCATTTTTTTGTACTCAGAATGGAACCTAGATATGCTCTAAAACTGAGCTATATCTCCATTCCCACATTTTTATTTTTCATCTGAGGCAAGGTTTTCTTAAATCTCCCAGGTTGACTTGAAATTTCTATCCTCCTGCCTCAGCCTCCCAGGTTGCTTGGATCATGGGATGAACCTCCTGGCCTGATCCATTACTCAGGGGTTTGCTGGACACTCTGGCATCCATTTCTAGCATGATCTGATGGACTGCAGTCCCGCGGCCCGCTGACTCACTCCTCACACTGATGCCATTGCGTTTGCCTGTGTCCTCAGTGGGGCTCTGCTGCAGCATGCAGTAATTATATTTAAAAATCATTTGAGGCTAAGATAATAAAAGTAGAGAGATAATATGATCTCTGAAGATAATAAACGACAGTAGGTGGCATTCTTCAATCTTTCCTTGTTCTTCCATGATCTCTAATTAAGGTATCTTTTCATGAAGTTGTCTGTTGCTGTATATTGTAATTTTTCTAAAGTCATGAGGCAGAAAATTATAAAGAACAGAAAAAATCAATCTCTCTCTCTCTCTCTCCATGTAGAATCTGGGAAATCAATCTGGGAAATCACTGAGCTACCGAGCTTGGTTAGCAGTACCCATTATTCCCTGGAGGTATAATGGACAGATACGAAAAATCAGTGATAAAAACAAGATACTAATAAGCCACATATTTAACAGTTTCATTCCAGGGAGTTTCATGTAGTAGTCAATGGGATAAAGAAGTAAATGTATTTTCAAAATGTTAAGAAAAGTGAATTGTTTTAATATAGCTATTATTTTTGCATAAAACATTTTTTTAAAACATTTTTCACAGCACAAAATCTTGCACTGCTGTGACCAGGGGGAATGGTCGGTGCAAACGCCCCTGTAGTGGTGGGAAAGCTGTCTGTGTGTGAAGAACAGGTCCCCCAGTCACAGCTACCCTCTACTCTATGCTCCATGGTATTTAAGGATATGCTCTTCGGCTGAGGAGTATTTTATTCATTCGGTGAGGTTTTGCATCTAAAGGTTCTAGAAATGACTCAGGAAAGAATTGCTGCCAGGCAAGGATACAGTGCAACTCATGAAGAGGGTTCTACAGCCGAAAGAGGTCAGACCTCCTCCCCATCCACCAGAAGACTTTGAGGTCACCCAGGGCACGTTTCCTCTTTGGCTTTCAATCAGTGACACCAGAGAGTCCGCAGCCTTAGTTGAGTAAGACATTTAAACAACTAACTTGAAAATATCTGAACCCAAGATATATGATTTCATCCAAGAAGTGGAAGACAAGAGAGCATGATGGGAAGAGGGGCAGACCCCCAGTGTCCCCCTGGCAGTTCTCCTGGACTGCAGTGTGTCAGACCAGGCCCCCCTTCAGTGATAACCCGTCAGTGTCTTTCACTCCAGTTGGATCACGATCAGCACCAAGGTTGCAGGAACCCTGAGACAAGAACAGGCCAGCTTAGAGCAGCCTGGGACATGCACAAACATGGAGAGGGATCTGCTCTATCCATGGAGGAACAGGAGGATGTGCTGCTTTGTCAGGAGCTTCCCGGTGACCAGCTTCTTCAATCCTGCCTTCATGGCCTTGTTCCTCAGGCTGTAGATGACGGGGTTGAGGGATGGGGGCAGCACAACATAGACCACAGAGAGCACCAGGTGAGTGGAGGAGGAGGACCCTAGGAGAGGCTTCAGGTAAGCAGTGAAGGCAGTGGAGAGGAGAAGCACTACCACTGCCAGGTGGGGGAGGCAGGTGGAGTAGGCTTTGGCCCTCCCTGCTGTGGACGGGATCCGCCTGACGGTGGAGAAGATGAAGACGTAGGAGACGACGATGCAGGCAAAGCAGCCAGTGTCCAGGATGGCACTTATGAAGATGAGCACGACTTCTGCAGTCACGTTCTGGGAGCAAGAAATAGCCAACAGCTGCAGAATGTCACAGAAGAACTGTTGAATTTGACGGTTTCCACAGTAAGAAAAGGAAAAGGTGCTCACAGTGTGCATGGCACATACAAAGCCACTGCTGAGCCAGGACAGAGTGGCCATCTGCACACAGGTGTCCCTGCTCATGATGGCTTCATAGTGCAGGGGATGGCAGATGGCAGCATAGCGGTCAATGGACATCACTGTGAGGAGACTCAGCTCTGCAAATGCAGAGAATGGAACCAGGAAGACCTGGACCACACAGCCAAGAAAAGAAATGGAGTGGCAGTGGGTGGCAGAGTTGGTGACAGCTTGGGGCACCACAGCAGAAATGAGGCAGATATCAGAGAGGGACAGATTCCTCAGGAAGAAGTACATGCATGTGTGGAGGCACGGGTCCAGGGAGGTGATGGTGATGGTGAGGCCATTCCCCACCAGGGCAGCCATGTAGGCTGCAGCGAGAGCCCCAGCTTGTAGGAGCTGAAGGCTGCATGGGCCAGGGAAACCCAGGAGAAGGAAGCCCATGAGCCCTGACGTTCTGTTCATTCTTGATGAAATGTTCTGCAATAAAAAGGGCAAGTTGGGTGGAAAGATCAGGCTTGATAATTGTTCCTATTTAATGTGTGTGTGTGTGTGTGTGTGTGTGTGTGTGTGTGTGTGTGTGTGTGAGAGAGAGAGAGAGAGAGAGAGAGAGAGAGAGATAGAGAGAGAGAGAGAGATATCTAGGCAGGAAAGGGGATTCAATGTTGGCTTTAACAATAAAGTTTTCCTATAAAATTCCAGTTCATTGGTCACATTTTCCATGGTGTCTTATCATGTTTTCTGAGTTTCTCTTCATAAAGTCTGAATGTCCTAATGGAATGCAGCAGCACACAGACACTGTCACAGGAGCAGGGCCAAGCAGCCGGGGCCTCCAGAGAATGGTCCTGCTGAAGTGTGAGGACGTGCACTGTCCACTACTCACGTGCCCTGGCTAGTCCCAGGTGCTTTGCACACTTATTTCCCAGTCAATGGACTTTTGATTCCTAATATTCTTCCACTGTGTCAGTTTCTGTAACAATATGTGTGTTTCTGTCTTCTCTGTGTGAATGTGCTTTCCTCCTCCTTTAACTTTCCTGAGTCCATTTGGTCACCTTGGTGACTGATTAAACATCTTAACCCATATCCTGCCCTTGGCTTTTGTTTCCTCACCCTTTTCTCCTCGTGTTTCATGTTCTTTTATTTTCCTGATTTTTGTTTCTTTCTTTTTTTCTTTGGAGGGCCGGCTATAGCCTGCACTTTGAGACTTATATTTCTACATAAATACGAGGGCAACAGAGGCAGACATTCCTGCCAGGCTTTAATTTAAATGCTGATTCACAGCATCCTAATCTGTCACAAAACCAATAATAATAACTGTTCATGAACGATACTGTACCACTTACCACTTAAGGTCACTGTTATTCGGTTCTTTTTAGTTGGTCACATACTGGTGATTTAAACAAATCTTATTAAGCTCACCATTATTTTCTATCATGTCTTACTCTCTTCCTCATAAGTGAATTAAACTTTCCCTTATATTTTCAATAATCTATTCATTGATTACACTGTTGTCAGTATCCTGTTTTGCATGATGAGATTGTTGATATTTGCTTTGAATATTGCTATATCCTTAAGCCAAAATTCTACAATAAAGCGGAGTCTTTGAAATAAATCCTGAATTCATGTTTCAGAAATTAGCATAGAAAATATTGTTTTATGCCCTGTCACCTGTATTAAGGAGGCTAGGTTAAGAGATCTTAAAAATGACGTTTAATCACCCAAGAAACATTTCTTATTAGGACATTGGATAAGAATTTTCTCCAGACCTATGAAAGTCTTATGAAAATTACAGTCAGCCACAGTATAGGGAAAAATCGTAACTCACTGAAGGCCTTGTCATGCAGGAGGTGGGAGCAGTCTGAAGCTCTTGCAGGCTCTGGGGAACTTACTGGTGGTGGTGCAGAGGCTGTGGCTTCCCTCACTTCTGGGGGTGTGGAGCCCTGAGCTGCCTGCTGCCTGCGCTGTCAACAGGGCTGTGGAGAGGAGTGAGCAGCAGGAGGAGGGTGGGGGTTATGTCTTGCCCTGACCCGAAGGTTGAGCTTGGCATGGGTCCAGAGGGAGATGCTGCCTCTACTGTGACTGTCACCCTGTTCCCCCCAGTGGCTGAGGGACACACCTGGCTGTCCCTGATGTGGCCACAGTGCCTCTCCCCTGACAGCCCTCTCAAGGAGCAGCTTCCCACCCTGGAGTAGGGTCCAGAGAGGCCAGTGAGGCCCCAGGACTCCATCAGTCACTGAGGTTCCTGTGGGAGAGACCAGGGGCGAGGCTTCCCCAGGGCTGCTGTGAAGTTCAGGTCCACCTTCACCAGGCTGTCTGTGGCCACGGCCTTGCTTTCTCTGTAAATCCAGAAAGACTAGCCCAGCCTTCTTTATTGGAATTACTACCCTGTTTCCATGGCAGTAGTGACATACTTTTTCAAAACCAATTCCCTTTTCATGAGTAGGTTCATTTCTGGCTCTCTGTTCTGGTCCACTGTCCAAATGACCCAGATTTTCCAAGTCCTGTGCTATTTTAGTTACGTACAGCTCTGTGGTAGGGTTAGAAATAAGGTCTTATGCTTTCCCTGCTTTGTAGTTTTGGACTCATTATTTCCTTTCTGTGTGTGTGTGTGTGTGTGTGTTTGCACATGATTTTTAAAATGGTTTATTCTCTGTGAAAAAAGAGAGTTTATACAGTGATTTCATAAATCTGCAGACCTTTGGTATATATATATATATATATATATATATATATATATATATATATATATTATAATGTATTCATTCTTTCAATGAAAATTTTTAATTCTCAGTAACTTCTTTAACCTCCTGGTTGAATTTATCACTACAGATTGCTTTGTACCCATTATAAATGGCTTATTCATCTTCATTTTTATGATAGTTTGTTGTTTAGTTACAGCATACTGCAACTTTTTGAATGCTTATTTTGTATTTGTCAACTTTATTAAAAGTGCTATCAATTTAGCAATTTGTGTGTGCACGTGTGTGAATTCTATATATTACCTGTGTCCTCAGCAAACAATGAGAATTTCTTTTCTCCCTATGTGGATGCATATTCTTGTTTTATCTCACCTGCTTGTTCTGCAGTCTTTCAATACCTTGCTGGATAGAAGTTTCAGGAAGGTGCCTTCATCTGACAGAGAATTATGTGACAAGCTGCATCAGGAATTCCAGGTAGGAGAAGACCCTGGAGTACCTTCTCCACACTATAGGTATTCTAGTGGTTGAAATCTGAGCAAGTTGCCATTTCCCAAGTATTGCACAGATGTCTCTGTCCTAAGGAAAATTCCAGCACTGCCTCCAACAGATTCTCAGAATTGTAATTCAAGTAGCAGCCACACCTGTATCAATGCTCTTTAGTGTCCTCCAAGTCCAGTTCTACCTGCCCACTGACCATTGGGAGGAGGACCAACTTTTCTCTTTCAATTCTTACTAATGTTGAATACTGAGGGGAGCTGTGGGAGTCAGAGATGGGGTCGTGACCTTGGCTCTGCAGTTCTGCAGCATATAGGGAATGTCTTCTTTGGACTTTGGGTAAATTGGGGAAGGAAGGGCTCAGAGCAGCAGATGAGCTTCTACCAGGCAATAGTATTCAATAACTGTCACAAGCATATTTCATCCTGGGGTTATGATGACTGCAGGGTTCCTGACTGTCCTATGCAGGAGGTTGCACACTCACACAGCTGGAAATGCTAGAGTGAGCTCCTGCAGAACCACGTCTAAAGCCGAGTGTGTGAAGGGTAACTTCCACCAGGTTGAACTCAGGCTGCTCCCTCCTTTATTCTCCACTGAGCACAGACTACACATAGGGAAAGAGGCCCTGTCCTGCTCTGGAGGATCAGGCCCACAGAGGGAGAAGACAGCAGGTAGGAAACAGACACTAACCAGACCCCTAGGAGCAGGGATTTGGTGTGCATACCTTGAATCAAGGGCTTATGTTAAGTTTCTGCATTCAGTCAAAGTCAGTTTCCCTGGGTCCTAGCAGAGCTGTTTTATAAAAGATCCCTCAAAACTGATTTTATGTGTTCTAATTCCAATGTTTGTTCAACTTGACTTCAATGTATTTGAGGATAGGAAACAATTCTAGGACTCCTCCACAGGAGCTGACAGTGGAGAATAGTTTGCATGGATGTATTTAAATTATATTGGATGTTGGAATAAAGTTAAATTTCCCAACTTTAACCAACTTCCAAAGTGAATAAGAATTCCCTATTGAAAATGTTGCTGATGGGCAGCTGTCAGAGCTTTGTCATAGTGCCTGGCTGGAAGAGCCAAGCCTTGAGTCAGGATTGTCAGTCACTCAGGTGAGGAGGCCTGGGGGTGAGAATGGGCCTGCAGGAGGAGGTGAGCTGTGGCCACTCCCCAGCACCTTCCTGCTGCTGTGTCACACAGCAAGTGTCCTGTCTGAAAAATGAGGCTTGAGGGACAGCATCCCCAACAGGGGTCAGGAGCCAGAACTTCACTATGGCACTGCTGGACACATCTGTGCAGAGAAAAGCAGCTGTTTAAAAACGTGTTTGAACCTCAGATTTGTAAGGTACATGTTTTTGCTCTTCCTTGTTTTAAAATTTATCCACGTTTACTAAATATGCTATTCTGTAGTAAGTGCAGTCTATAAGATTTTGTGAATTATATTAAATATTCCATGTTTTAAATTAAATTAATAATGTATATATGTAAGACTTTCCTTATAGAAATTTGACACTAATTCTTTTTACTATATAATTTTAATGATTTTATTGGTGCATTATAGTTATACATGATAGGGGGTTTCATTTCAAAATATTAGTATGTGCATGAAACAAAACTGCCACCTTTCAGCCCCCTGTACTTCCCCTTCCCCTCCCCTTTCCTATTCTCTGACCTCCTTCCTGCTGTAATGGCCTTTTTTCCTATTTATTTGTTGTTTTTTAAATTAGCACTGTGCAGATAAACCTAAGGGCGGCCTTCCCTGGGGGTTTACACATGTGCACAGAATAGTTTGGTGAATCTCATCTCTCAGCTCCCCCCTTCCACTGTCTTCCCTTCTTGAGGTCCACTCTTTCCCCCATTCCTTATTTTGTTCTAACCCACATAAGAGAGAAAACATTCCACCCTTGGTTGTCTTACTCTGGCTTATTTCACTCAGCATGAAGTTCTTCACCTCCATCCCTTTGCTCCACTTTCATCCACCTACCAGTAAATGACATCCTTTCATTCTTCTTGGTGGCTGAGCAAACTCAGCCATATTAGTCCACATTTTCTAGATCCATTCATGTCTTCACAGGCTCTTGGGCTGGTCCCCTATCTTGGCTCTTGGGAGTTGTGCTGTAAAAGTGGATGAATGTGGCTGTGTCACTATACTAGGCCAATTTTAATTCTTTTGGATGGATACAAAGGAGTGGGACAGCAGTGTCATTTCAGGGTTCCATTCCTAGCTTTTTATTATAGCTAGTGTTTTCCCAAGTATTATTCCAAAGGATTATAAAACCTAGGAGGGCTGGGGAAATCTATGGGCAGGAGCACCATGAGGAAGGAAGGGGTTAAAAAAGACCCATCTCTTCATTCACTAAAGCATCACCAATTGGGTTAATGTTGAATCACCCCAAGTGGTGACCTGGGTCAATGTGTGAAGTAAATACATGAGACCTCTTACCTGAAGCCCCCACAATGAATGGGAGGAAAAATTGTCAGACATCTGCCTCCTCTGTTATCCTCTCCTCTCCGCTTTACCCTCCCACCCCTCCTCTCCTCTCTTCATGAGACACTGTTTTCCTACAGTGTAATCAGAGCAGTTGACTTGAGGCACAGGCTGCACAGTGATTCATCAAAATACAATTTCCTGGATTATGATTCTCATATAAGCTGTTTCTAGGATGTTTTTCCATTGAGAGAAGATGAACTTCTGTAGTCAAAGGACCTCCCTGGACATATTCCCAGCTGACCTCCTGTTAGCTATCTGTGGCCACTGCATCTGAACACAACTTCAGAGGGGGAGAAATGTCCAATCAGACCAGAGTGACTCACTTCATCCTCAGGGGCTTCTCAGACATCCCAGAATGGAGGCCAGTGGTCATTGTCTCTTTCCTGTTGGTCTATGCCTTTGGCCTCCTAGGGAACATGTCCATCATCACAGCTGTGCTTAGAGACAGCCACCTCCACACACCCATGTACTTCTTCCTGAAGAATTTGTGTTTTCTGGACCTGAGCTACACCTCAGTCACCATCCCCAGGCACTGGCTACCACACTACAGGGCCCTGGGGTCATTTCCTACCTCGAGTGTGTGGCTCAGCTTTACATGTTTTTCACACTTGCTTCAGCTGAGTGCTTTCTGCTCACGGCCATGGCTTATGACCAGTGCGCGGCCATCTACAGGCCCCTGCTCTATGGGACCATCATGAGCCACGGACTGTGCTGGGCACTGGTGGTCCTGGCCTGGGTGGGTGGGGCCCCACTGGGGCCCTCTACTCAGTTTTCCACACCATCAACACCTTCTCCCTGCCCTTCTGTGGGCCCAACATAGTGGAGCACTTCTTCTGCAACATCCCCACTCTCATGAGGCTCTCCTGTGCTGACTTCCACCCCAGGGAGGAGGTGGGCTTTGCCGTGAGCAGCTGCATCGTCTTGAGCTCCTTCGCCCTCACGGTCCTTTCCTACATCCGCATCCTCTCCACCCTCCTGCGGATGTCCTCGGGGAACGGCCGCTGGAAGGCCTTGTCCACCTGCTCCTCCCACCTGACCTCCTGTTTTACGGCATTGGAAGCTTCACCTACCTGAGGTCTGCGTCTCAGGACTCCCCCACCCAGGGTCGCCTGCCATCCGTCTTTTATTCCATCCTCACCCCTTACTCTCTGAGGAACCGAGACGTGAAGGTCGCGCTGCAGAGGCTGAGCTGCCAGCGGAGTCTGAGCGCTGGGTGCTGCACAGCTGGCCCTGGTCCAGGTGTCTGATGCCCAGGGGGTGCAGACAACCTCCTCCATCTCTCCCCTGCGCTCCCGCAGAGTCTCCCCCTGCCCACGTCCCCACCCACCACCTGTTGCTTCTCCTCTCTCCCCAGAAGTTATTTCATTTCAGTGGTTTTACATAAAATTCCACCACAGAAACACACAAATCTTGATTTCTTCAGATTGTACCATAAAAATCATATAAACATAATTCTTCCATTCAGTATATCTGTAAGAATTCATGTTTTTTTTTCCTCTGATCTTTTCTTGAATGGTATTCTCAAATCTTTCTCATCACTCTCATGCTGTGGCCCCTAATCATGAATTTCCATCTTTCTCTTGACATCATTTTCCTGAATATAACATGAGGACCACATTTTTAACCTGTCTACAATCTACTTATTCCTTTCCTTCTATTTCAAACTGCCTGACCATTCCTGATTCTACTATTTAGCCTATCCTCTGATTAGACATCCAAAGAGTAGAACCCATTCTCATTTCACCTTTATCCTTCTAAGGGATATTGTTGTCTACAGTCAATATGTCCTCAATTCAGTGGCTTTCCCAGAACCCTTTTTTCCTAAAGAAAGAACAGGTTAAGGAGGTCAGTGGGTGGCCTTGGTGCTGAAGCAAAACTCTGTCCTTCTCCACCACCATTATTTTATATGGTTTTCCTTTGGGGAAATCTTTAGAATTCCATCCCTGGTGCAGAATTAAACTACTCTTTTGGTTCCTCTTCCTGCTATCTCCTTTCTTCATCATCGAGAGTAACATACTAGGTTACCTTTTAAGAAAAAAAACTTTTTAAAATTTATTGTTTCTTTTCAGTGGTACATGACAGTAGAATCCATTTGATGTTATTATACAAGGTTGGAATATCTATTATTCTAGTTAGGATCCCATTTCTGTGTATGTACAAGATGGTGGATTCAATGTGTTGTTTTCATATGTGTACAGGGCAAATTGTGCCAGATTCACTCCACTGTCTTTCTTTTTCCTATCCCCCTCCCTTCCCTCCATTCCCCATTGTATATTTTATTATACTTCTCTTCTGCCCCTCACCCCCCCCCCTCATTCATTGTGTGTTACTACTTGTGTTTTACTTGACCTTTTGTATTGGGGATTGGCTTATTTCACCTAGCATGACAATCTCCAGATCCACCCATTTACCAGAAAATACCATAATTTCATTGTTTTTAAGGTTGAATAATATTCCATTGTGTATTTGTTCATTCATCTTTTGAAGGACACCTAGGTTGATTCCTTAGTTTAGCTATTGTGATTTGAGCTGCTTTAAAAATTGATGTGGCTGTGTTACTGTAGCATGCTGATTTTAAATCTGTTGAATATATACCAAGGAGTGGGATAACTGAGTCAAAAGGTGGTTCCATTCTAAATTTTCTGAGGAATCTCCATATAGCTTTCTAGATGGGTCACAACAATTTACAGTCCCTCAGCAATGTATGAGTGAATCTTTTCCTCCACATCCTCACCAACATTTACTGTACTTACTTGTATTCTTAATATTATTTCCATTGTGACTGGAGTGAGATGGAATATCAGTATAGTTTTAATTGACATTTCTCTAATTGCTAGAGATGTTGAACATTTTTTCATATATTTGTTGACCACCCATATTTCTTTTTCTGTGAAGTGTCTGTTCATTTCCTTAAACACATGGATACTACATGCTCCTATGGTAAAAAAAAAAAAAAAAAATCCTTCAGGAACTCTTGCCACGTCTATTCTGAAAAATCAAGATTTTCAGCATGATTTCCATTACCTTTCATCTTCTGAAGCACACTTACATCATGCTCTTTGGGTTGCCCTGAACACACCCTACACTGAAGGCACCAGGACTGCTTCTGCATTCTCATCCTCTGTGAATAGCACCACATCGAGCAATCAGAACTTGGACTTTCAACATCACTTCTTCTCTTCTAAGCAATGCTAATCTGCAGCAGTCAGCAGGGCATGATTGATATCCAGATATCATCTTATCTCTTTGTTCTGAGACATTGTCACGTATTTCATGTGGAACCAACATCTGTGCCTTAAAAACTATAAAATGCTCAAAGATCTAAACCCTCACCCGTACTTTCAGGTCTTAGGTCTTTGATTAATTTCAGGTTGATTTTTGTCCATGGTGAGAGATAAGCATCTGTCATTCTTTGCGTTGGCTGTGTGGTTTTCCCAGAACTGGTTGAAGAGACTCTGCTTTCCCACTCAGGTTCTTGGTGCATTTGACCTTCACTGTTGGCGTGGATTCCTGTTGCACTACCCTTGCTCTCTAGTGGTTCTGTTTCCTGTTGTGTGAATACTGGAGACCATGGTCATTACTCCCGGTTCCTACAGCTTGTCACCCAGGTGGCCACTTCCATCTCCTCCAGCTTTCAGAACCCATCTTCATTCCACTCATGTGGACACTCCAGCGGCTCCATGGCATGCTTTGTGTTGGCCACCTCCAGTGTCTTCCTGTGGTGGCCATCCATTCACTGTCCATCATGCTCCACTGGATTTTAGATTCTGAGTCAAAGGTTTGCGTGGCAGTCGTGATGCACAGTTCCACTTCTGAGGAGCAGTCCCTTGCTGCCACGACCTCACCTCACGCATGACAACACTGAGGCTGACATCCACTAAGTGCTTAAATCCTGGCACCCACTGCTCTATCAGGGGCGACTTGTAGCACACTTTTTCCTCCTGATTTCTGATTTAGGCCACTCTCCTTATCTGATCTTTTCTTTATGATCATAGTCACACTTTGTAATTAGCCATGATGTTTGCTCCTGGTAACTGAATGTCACTGTTATTAATTTTAAAAGGATGAGAATTCATGGTCATTTGTTACCTGAAGCATACTAGAATATGGAAAGTACTCTACATTGCCAAATTTTACTTGCCTGCTTAAACTGAAAAGAGAAGTAACAAAAAGAAATGGTGCATTGACTTTCCTCTGAATCAAAACAACAAAGTTAAACCAAAACAAAAACACCAGTGTTACATTCCTCCTAAATTATAATACTTTTTGATCATCAGTCACCAGCTATATAATCATGCATAGTTGTGTAAACAACATTTCCCCATCTATGAGGTGGAATTTCTCATTATTACCTCAAGCAATTATCATAAAAATTAGGTTTTTATGTAAAAAAAAAAACAACCCTTAGGAAGCATGTGCATGTAGCATGGATTTTCATCATCTTGTTTTCTTGCAGGTGAGAATCGATTAAGAGATCAGTTTGTAGGGTTTAGAAGATGGCTATTTTAGTTTTATAAAAGGTGCACAGTGCAATATGAAGGAGAATAAGTCCAATAAAATGTAGAATTGGAGCTTTAGAGACATGTATAGGCTCAGCCTGAGGGTGTTAAGGAATGACTTGGTGGGTGCTATAAACACTGACTGTGGAAATATCAAAAAACTCAATGTGATCTCATGGGTGAAAAAATTAAGGGAAAATGGGGAATCTAAATAAATAATCTGGTAAACAAAATAAACGAGCCCTAGCTTTAGAGAAGAAAGAGTTGGGAATTTGAAGTTGTTGAAAAAGTAAAGCCATATTAAAATAGAAATAGAAATGGAAATGGAAATGGAAACCTATTCATATACTCCACCACTGAGCTTGAACCCCAGACCCAATAATCTGATTTTAAACATGGTTTAGCTTTTGACACCTCCTTCTTTGCAATAACATCAAGTTAATTAAAATAAAATAAAGAGTTTCCTTGTGATCTACATAATAGGATGCAATGACATGCAGAAGTAACAATCACAATTTGGGGAATGAGATGATTAGTAACCTTTCAAAATTCAAATAAACATAAATCAGGCTATTGTGTCCCACAATGGTATTGTTTGGGCAGTTACCGTGTAAATATTATGAGTTACTTCATTCTCTAAGGTTTCTCAATGCACAAAAAGTGACACAGTGCTATTTGAAAGTTGGCCTAAGTTAGTTAATATGTATGTTAGAATTCAACGACAACCACTAAAGTTGTTTTTTTTTAAAATGATGCATAGTTAGTATGCTAAAAGACATGACAAATTAAATCACATAAAATTCTGGGGAAAAAAGATCAGAGAGCAGCCAGGGGTGGTGGTGCAGGCCTGTAATCCCAGCAGCTCAGGAGGCTGAGGCAAGAGGATCTATAGTTCAAAGCCAGCCTCAGCAAAAGCAAGGTGTTAAGTAACTCAGTGAGACCCTGTCTCTAAATAAAATACAAAATATGGCTAGGGATGTGGCTCAGTGGTCAAGTACCCCCAAGTGCAACGCCCAGTACAAAAAAAAAAAAAAAAACAGAAAGAAGAGACAAATAAAAAACAAATATGAAAGAATTAAAAACATTGTAGATGTTGAATTAATTTCTTCAATAATTACTTTAAATATGAATGTTCAAAACAGAACACTTAAAAGATAAAAATTGTCAGAATTGATTATAAAAAAATCACTATATGCTACTTACACAAAAATCTCTTTAAATATAAAGGTATTGGTAGATTAAAAGTAAAGAAATGGAGAAAGAACCACCATGCTGAAACAAAACAAAAGAAATTGGGCAGTTGTGTTGAATTCAGACAAGGACTTTTGTAATCAAGAATGATAATGGAATTAGATAATACGAAACAGGTCATTTTGCAAAGATGTAAAATTCCTTAATATGTACACACCAGACACAAGGACATCAAAAACTACTAAAATTCCAGGAGAAATAGACGTATTCACAATTTTATTAAGAGACTTTAACACCCTTATGACAGTTATTAATAAATTCGGCAGATAAAATAATCCAATACAGATCTGAAAAACACTATTGACCACATTAATCAAATCAACATTTATAGACGATGGTGACTGATATCAAAAGAATATGTAGTCTATACAAATTCACATAGTGCCATCTTTGAGATGGAGCATGGTCTGAGTCCTAAACAATCAATGAAAGGCTAGGTTTGGGGGGTCACCCCTCAACCACATAAAGGGTGCATGGGAAGAATCCCCGGCAATATGGTACTCAGTGGGAAATCAGAAGTTTCTCTAGAAGCAGGAATAGGGCAGGGCTGTCCACTCTTACCACCCCTCTTTAATATAGTATTTCATATTTCAGGCAAAACAGTCGGGCAAGAGAAAGACACACACAGGAAAGGAGGAAGTGACTTTAGTCCTGCTTCCAGATGACAGGAGTCCTTAGACAACCCTGAGGTGCCACTAAAAGACAGGTGGAGCTGATAAACCCCGAAGAGCAGGAAGTCAAGATCAGCACATAAAACCCAGTAGCTTTGCTGTACAACCCAAGTTGACCTGTTGGAAAAGGACCTGAGGAAATAATCCCATTCATAATAGCCACAAAAATAGCTAGAAATTAACCTCACCAAGAAATCGAAAGACTATCTGCAGTGGCAGGATCCATCCTAGAACACATGAAGAACTAGAGACAAAAACACAAGCAGAAAAGTAACAACAAAATAACAAGTAATTTAATAAAAAAATGAGCAAATGCATGGCATAATGAATCCCACTGTGAGTATAATTATGATGCACCAATAAAAATTTAAAACAACCAAAAAAAAAACAAGTGGGAAAATAATCTGAACACTTATAAAAGAAGTGTAAATGATCAATGAATATTTGAAAATAGCTAAATGTTTTTAGTCATCAGAAAAATGTGAATAAAACTATATTGAGATTCCTTCTCACCTCAATCAGAATAGCTTTAATCAAAACAACCAAGCAAACAACGATGCTGGTGGGTTGTGGACACAGAGGAGCCCGTGGCCCCACGCTCTGCTGGGGAATGGAAGTCAGCACAGCCACTGTGGGGAGATGTCAGTTACAGGCAAAGTCGGATTTGTTTTAGCAAAAGGATGATGCGATCAAACCACTGAACGTCCCCATCACCCCTAATGTTGCCCAGTGGGAACGTCCAGCTAACTTTCCCAGCCCAAGGCGACCAGTGTTCTGATTTCTGTCCCCAGAAGCACGCTCTGCCCATCCTGGAGCACTGGATGAATGGCATCAGGAACATGCTGTCTTTCTTTGGGGCTTGTTTACTGCTGTGCCTATGAAATTGGGTCTGTTGTGGCAGTTTGATTTTGTTTGTTTTGCCACAGTTTGTTTATCCATTTACGTGTGAATGGACACTAGTCTCTGTTTACAAAGCTGCTGTGGATATTTGCATACAAGCAAAGCTTTTTAGGATCAGTTTTCATATTATTTATAAATACATAGAAATGGGATTTATTAGGACATTGAATTAACTTTAGAGAAACTGCTGCCATCCACTCATGGAAGCAATGTCTGAAGACACATTCTACAAGTTTGCTAGCATTTTCCTAGTTTGCTGTTTACACCTGCCCTGAACATCACATCTTGATAATTATACCACTAGCATTTCCCATGGTGTAACCATGGTCCCTGCCTCAGCCTCCTGAGGAGCTGGGATTACAGGTGTGCCATCACATCTGGTTAAGAAGTATATGTTTAAAATGTACATTTCATATCCTGAGAGCATGCAAGTTTCACCAGAGATTAAAATATTACTTTGATCTCTTCACACAACAGGTTCATGGATTTTTTTATAGTTGTGATTTTTCCGTGTTCAAATTAATTGGTTTCTCTTACATCTTAAATTATTTGTCCTCATCTACCTTGATCTTGGGGTAACCCTTTGGAAACATTAGGCAATACCCATTTCACAGAGACTTGCTTATCAATAAATGCAAATATCTGGAACCTGGCATATCCACAGTGAATTTAAATTACATTGTTTTCTTCTGAACACTTATATCTTCATAATAGAATTGAAAAGAAATTTGCTTCTGAAATAACCATGAGGCTGTTTGTTTACTAGTTGGGAAGCATCACACATTAATTAAGCCTTTGAAGTCTGTTTTTGGGTAATCTCTAGTATATGCCACAGACTTGATTCTAATATCATATGAGCAGCAATTTTCTAAAATCTAACATTGATGTGATGGGTGGTGACATAGAGACATACTCCAACATGTTTAAAGAGACATAAATATTATAAAATCCACTCATATTAACTATTTTATTTTTAAATTTTTTAAAAATATTTATTTTTAGATTTTTAGGTGAACACAATACCTCCATTTTATTTTTATGTGGTGCTGAGAATCGAACCCAGTGCCTCACGCATCTAGGCAGTCACACTACCACTTGAGACACATCCCCAGCCCCATATTAACTATTTTAGATCTATAAATAAAAGTCAAATGATCAGGTTCTCAGATACTGAAAAGAGAGCTGCTAAATTCTGCACTAACTGCTAACTACACTACACCAATATATGTGCGCATATACACCCTCAAAAATGGGTTTACATATATGTGTGTGTGTATATATATATATATATATATATATATATATATATATATATATATATATTCCAGCATCTTGAGGACTAGATAACATTGGAAATATTTCTGTTAAATTATAAGTAATCCTGAATGCTTACTACATCATTATTTTTAATGTACATTGGAATTCTTGACCAATGCAATCCAAATAAAAAATATGAGTCCTGAAAATTGAAAATCATTGGCAAATTTTAATATGCAATAAGATATATATCTTCTACTTACTACAATATATTTATGTTTTCATGGCCATATAATTAGAAAATCTAAATGACACAATAACAACAACAAAAAAAAAACTATCAAAACTAGCATTAAACAAATTTTATCATTAATTTTTCATGACTCAGGGGAAATTTTCATCAATCCAGATGAATAAATCTTGACACATATATATTAGATTCATGTGACATTTGAGAAAATATAAAGTTTGTAGAAATTAGAATATAGTATTGCTTACAACATCTGTAACACTAAAACTGAATCACACACTCAAAATATCTGTTGGTGTTTGTGATAAAATTGTCTCATTCATGAACTCTAGCTACACAAACATAAAGTGCTACTGTAGTGACGAAGTCATAGGTAGACACTGCAGTCCTACAGTGACATGGATAGGTAGACACTGCAGTCCCACAGTGACGTGGATAGAGGGACTACATTCCCACAATGAGGTGGATAGAGGGACTGCAATCCCAAAGTAAGGTAGATAAAGGGACTGCAATCCCACAGTGAGATGATAGAAAGACTGCAGTACCATAGTGAAGTGAAGAGAGAGACACGGCAGACCCACAGTGAGGTGGATAGAGGGACACTGAAGTCCCACAGTGAGGTGGATAGAAGGACAATGTAGTCCCACAGTGAGGTGGATGGAGAGACACTGCAGTCCCACAGTGAGGTGGATATAGACACTTCAGTCCCACAGTAAGGTGGATAGAAGGACACTGAAGTCCCACAGAGAGGTGGATAGAGACATTGCAGTCCCACAGTGAGGTGGATAGAGATACTGCAGTCCTACTGTGAGGTGGAAAGAGGGACACTGCAGCCCAACAGTGAGGTGGATAGACACTGCAGTCCAACAGTGAGGTAGATAGAGACACTGCAATCCCACAGTGAGTTGGATATAGGGACACTGCAGTCCCACAGTGAGGTGGACAGAGAGAAACTGCAGTCCCATAATAAGGTGGATAGAGACACTTCAGTTTCACAATGAATTGGATAGAGAGACACTGCAGTCTAATAGTGTAGTGGATAGAGACAATGCAGTCCCACAGTGAGGTGGATAGAGAGATACTGCAGTCCCACAAAGAGGTGGATAGAGAGACCCTGCAGTCCCACAGTGAGGTAGATAGAGACACTGCAGTCCCACAGTGTGTGGATATATGGACATTGCAATCCCACAGTGAGGTGGATAGAGAGACACTGCAGCCTCACAGTGAGGTGGACAGAGAGACACTGCAGCCTCACAGTGAGGTGAACAGAGAGACACTGCAGGCCCACAGTGAGGTGGATAGAGACACTGCAGTCCCACAGTGAGGTTGATAGAGGGACACTGCCATTGCCCAGTGAAATGGATAGAGAGACACTGCAGTACCACAGTAAGGTGGATAGAGAGACTGCAGCCCCACAGTGAGGAGGATATGGAGACACTGCAGTCCCACAGTTAATTGGACTGCAGTCTCATAGTGTAGTGGATAGACACTGCAGTCCCAACTGAGGTGGATAGAGGGACACTGCAGTCCCACAGTGAGGTGGATAGAGGGACGCTGTGGTGCCACAGTGAGGTGGATAGATGGACCCTGCAGTCCCACTGTGAAGTGGATAGAGAGACAATGCAGTCCCACAGTGAGGTGGATAGAGACAACTGCAGTCTAACAGTGAGGTGGATAGAGGGATGCTGCAGTGCCACAGTTAGGTGGATAGAGAGACAGCAGCCCCAAAGAGAGATGGATAGAGAAACTTCAGTCCCACAGTGAGGTGGATGGAGGGACACTGTAGTCCGACTTTTAGGTGGATGGAGAGACACTGCAGTCCCACAGTGAGGTGGAAAAAGAGACACTGCATACCCACATGGTAATAGAGAGACCCTGCAGTCCCACATTGAGGTGGTTAGAGAAACACTGCAGTCCCATAGTGAGGTGCATAAAGAGACTGCAGTAGCACAGTGAAGTGGATAAAGAGACACTTCATTCCCACAGTGAGGTGGATAGAGACACAGCATTCCCACAGTGAGGTGGATATAGGGACACTGCTGTCCCACAGTGAGGTGGATAGAGAGACAATGCAGTCCCACAGTGAGGTGGATGGAGACAAGGCAGTCCCACACTGAGGTATATAGAGAGACACTGCAGTCTCAAGTGAGGAGGAGAGAGACACTGCAGTCCCACATTGAGGTGGATAGAGAGACACTACAGTCCCAGAGTGAGGTGGAAAGAGACAATGCAGTCCAATAGTGAGGTAAATAGAGGAATTCTGCATTGCCACAGTCAGGTGGATAGAGAGACAGCAGCCCCAAAGTGAGGTGCATAGACACTTCAGTCCTACAGTGAGGTGGATAGAGGGACACCACAGTCCCACTGTGAGGTGGTTAGAGAGACACTACAGTCCCACAATGAGGTGGATAGAGAGACAATGCAGTCCCACAGTGAGGTGGATAAAGACACTGCAGTCACACAGTGAGGTGGATAGAGACATTGTAGTCCCACAGTGATGCGGATAGAGACACTGCAATCCCACAGTCAGTGGATAGAGACACTGCAGTCCCACAGTGAGGTGGATATAGAAATACTGCAGTCCCGAAGTGAGGTGGATAAAGAGACATGGCAGTCCCAAGTGAGGTTGATGAAGAGACTTCAGTTCCACAGTGAGGTGGATAAAGGGACACCACAGTCCCAGAATGAGGTGGATAAAAGGACACTGCAGTCCCACAGTGAGGTGTATAGAGACACTGCAGTCCCACAGTGAGGTGTATAGAGAGCCTGCAATCCCAAAGTGAGGTGGATAGAGAGACTACAGTCTCACAGTGAGCTAGATAGAGAGACACTACAGTCCCAGAGTGAGGTGTATAGAGGGACACTGCAGTCCCACAGTGAGGTGGATAGAGGCACTGACGTCCCATAATGAGGTGGATAGAGACACAGAAGTCCCACCGTGAGGTGGATAGAGACGCTGCAGTCTAACATTGTGGTGGATAGTGGGACTCTGCAGTGCCACAGTTAGATGGATAGAGAGACAGCAGCCCCAAAGTGAGGTGGATAGAGACACTTCAGTCCCACAGTGAGGTGGGTGGAGGGACACTGTAGTCCAACTTTGAGGTGGATAGAGAGACACTGTAGTCCCACAATGAGGTGGATAGAGAGACACTGTAGTCCCACAGTGAGGTGGATAGAGGGAACACTGCAGTCCCACAGTGAGGTGGATAGAGACACTGCAGTCCATCAGTGAGGTTTATATAGGGATGCTGCACTGCCAGTTAGGTGGATAGAGAGACAGCAGCCCCAAAGTGAGGTTGATAGAGACACTGCAGTCCCACAGTGAGGTGGCTAGAGGGACATCACAGTCCCACTGTGAGGTGGATAGATGTACACTGTAGTCCCACTGTGAGGTGGATAGAGAGACTCTGCAGTCCCACAGTGAAGTGGATAGAGATAATGCAGTCCCACAGTGAGGTGGTTAGAGGAACGCTGCAGTGCCACATTTAGGGGGTTAGAGAGACAGCAGCCCCAAAGAGAGGTGGATAGAGACATTTCAGTCCCACAGTGAGGTGGATAGAGGGACACCTCAGTCCCACTGTGAGGTGGATAGGGTGACACTGCAGTACCATAGTGAGGTGGATAGAGAGAAACTGCAGTCAACAGTGAGGTGGATAGAGAGACACTGCAGTCCCATAGAGAGGTGGATAGAGAAACACTGCAGTCCCAAGTGAGGTGGATAGAGACACTGCAATCCCACAGTGAGGTGGATAGGGGGACACTGCAGTCTTATAGTGAGGTGGATAAAGAGACACTGCAGTCCTACAGTGAGGTGCATAGAGACACTGCAGTCCCACAGTGAGGTGTATAGAGACACTGCTGTCCCACAGTGAGGTGGATAGAGAGACACTTCAGTCCCACAGTGAGGTGGATAGCGACACTGCAGTCCAGCAGTAAAGTGGATAGAGGGACACTGGAGTCCCAAGTGATGTGGATAGAGGCACTGCAGTCCCACAGTGAGGTGGATAGAGGGACACTACAGTCCTACAGTGAGGTGTATAGAGACAGTGCAGTCCCAAGTGCGGTGGACAGAGACAATTCAATCCCACAGTGAGGTGGATAGAGGGACACTGTAGTCCAACTTTGAGATGGATAGAGGGACACCTCAGTCCCACTGTGAGGTGGATAGGGTGACACTGCAGTACCATAGTGAGGTGGATAGAGAGAAACTGCAGTCAACAGTGAGGTGGATAGAGTGATACTGCAGTCCCACAGTGAGGTGGATACAGGGACACTGCAGTCCCACAGTGAGGTGGATACAGGGACACTGCAGTCCCACAGTGAGGTGGATAGAGGGACACTGCAGTGCTACAGTGAGGTGGATAGAGAGGCACTGCAGTCCTACAGTGAGGTGTATAGAGATAGTGCAGTCCCAAGTGAGGTAGATAGAGATACTGCAGTCCCACAGTGAGGTGGATAGAGGGACACTGCCTTCCCACAGTGAAGTAGATAGAGGAACACAGCAGTTCCACAATGAGGGGCATATGGAGACACTGCATCCTAAATATGAGATGGATAGAGATACAATTCATACTCACAGTGAGATGGATAGAGAGACAGTGCATTCTCACAGTGAGGTGGACAGATAGACACTGCAGTCCCACAGTTAGGTGAATAGAGAGACACTGCACTCCCACAGTGAGGTTGGTGGAGAGACATAGCAGTTCCACAATGAGGTGGATAAGATACACTGCAGTCCCACAGTGAGGGAGTTATAGAGACATTGCAGTCTCACAGCGTTGGATACAGTGACACTGCACCCACAGTGAGGTAGATAGAGACACTGAGGTCCCACAGTGTGTGGATATATCGACACTGCAGTCCCACAGTGAGCAGAAGGACATTGCAGTTTCACAGTGAGGTGGATAGAGACACTGCAGTCCCACAGTGAGGTGGATAGAAAGACACTGTAGTCTCATAGGGAGGTGTATAGAGAGACACTTCAGTCCCACAGTGAGGTGGATAGAGGACACTGCTTTCCCACAGTGAGGTGGATAGAGAGACACTGCATCTCACAGTGAGGTGGAAAGGGACACATCAGTACCACAGTGAGTGGATAGAGAGACACTGTAGACGCACATTGAGGTGAATAGAGACACTGTAGTCCAACTGTCAGGTGGATAAAAGGACGCTGAAGTACCACAGTGAGGTGTATAGAGACACTGCAGTCCCACCGTGAGGTGGATAGAGAGACACTGTAGACCCACCGTGAGGTGGATAGAGACACTGCAGTCCCACAGTGAGGTGGGTAAAGGAATATTGCATTGTCACAGTGAGGTGGGTAAAGGGATATTGCATTGCCACAGTGAGGTGGATAGAGAGACTGCAGACATAAAGTGAGGTGGATAGAGACACTGCAGCCCCACAGTGAGATAATTAGTGAAACTGCAGTCCCACAGTGAGGTGGATGGAGACACTGCAATTCCACAGTGAGGTGGATAGAGAGACACTGCAGTCCCACAGTTAGGTGGATAGAGGGACACTTCTGTCCCACTGTGAGGTGGATAGAGAGATACTACAGTCCCACATTAAGATGTATAGAGACACTGCAGTCCCACAGTGAAGTGGATGGAGAGACACTGCTGTCACAAATGAGGTGGATAGAGAGACACTGCCTTCCCACAGTGCAGTGGATAGAGACACTGCAGACTCAGAGTGAGTTGTGTGTAGACGCAGTCCCATAGTGAGGTATATGGAGGGAGACTTCAGTTTCACATGAGGTGGATGGAGAGATACTGCAGTCCTACAGTGAGTTGGATGGAGAGACACTGCAGACCCACAGTAAAGTGGATAGAGACACTGCAGTCCAAAAGTGAGGTGGATAGAGACACTTTAGTTTCACAGTGAGGTGATTAGAAACAATGCAGTCCCACAGTATGGTAAATGGAGACACTGCAGTCCCACAATAAGGTGGATCTAGGGACAATGCAGTTCCAAAGTGAGGTTGATAGAGACATTGAAATCCCACAGTGAGGTAGATAGAGGGACACTGCATTCCCACAATGAGGAGGATAGAGACATGGCAGTCTCACAGTGAGGTGGATAGAGACACTGCAGTCCCACATTGATATGGATAGAGACACTGCAGTCCCACAGTGAGGTGGATAGATACACTGCAGTCCACAGTGAGGTGAATGGAGGAAAACTGCAGTTTCACAGTGAGGTAGATGGAGAGACACTGAAGTCCCACAGTGAGGTGGATGGAGGGACACTGCAGTCCCACAGTGAGGTGTATAGAAACACTGCAGTACCAGCAAGGTGGGTAGAGACACTGCAGTCCCACAGTTAGGTGGATGGAGAGACACTGCCATTGCCCAGTGAAGTGGATAGAGAGACACTGCCTTCCCACAGTGTGGTGGATAGAGACCACTGCAGTCTCAGAGTGAGGCATATGTAGGCACTGCAGTCCCACAGAAAGGTGGATGGAGGGAGACTTCAGTTTCATATCAGGTGGATGGAGACTTACTGCAGTCCCACAGTGATGTGGATGGAGAGACACTGCAGTACCGTAGTGAGGTGAATGGAAGGAAACTGCAGAGCTCCAGAGTGAGGTGGAAGGAGAGACACTGCAGTCCCACAATGAGGTGGATGGAGAGACACTGCAGTCCCTCAATGACATGGATACAGGGACACTGCAGTCTCATAGTGAGATGGATAGAGACACTTCTGTCCAACAGTGAGGTGGATAGAAACACTGCAGTCCCACAATGAGGTGGATACAGACACTGCAGTCCCACTGTGAGGTGGATAGACACTGCAGTTCCAGAGTCAGGTGGATAGAGAGACACTGTAGTCCCACAGTGAGGTGAATGGAGGGAAACTGCATTTCCACATTGAGGAGGAAGGAGAGACACTGCAGTCCCACAATGATGTGGATGGAGAGACACTGAAGTCTCCCAGTGATGTGGATAGAGGGACACTGCAGTTCCACAGTGAGGTGGATAGAGACACTTCAGTCCCACAGTGGGGTGGATAGAAACACTGCAGTCCCAAAGTGAGGTAGATGGAGAGACACTGCCATCACACAGTGAGGTGGATAGAGAGACACTGCCTTCCCACAGTGCGGTGGATACAGACACTGCAATTTCACAGTGAGGTGAATGGAGGGAGATTTCAGTTTCACATGAGGTGGATGGAGAGATACTGCAGTCCCACAGTGATGTGGATAGAGACACTGCAGTCCAAAAGTGAGGTGGATAGAGATACTTCAGTTTCACAGTGAGGTGGATAGAAACAATACAGTCCCACAGTGAGGTGGATAGAGACATTGAAGTCCAACAGTGAGGTGGATAGAAACACTGCAGTCCCACAGTGAGGTGGATAAAGAGACACTGCAGTACCACAGTGAGGTGGATAGAGATACATTACAGTCCATCAGTGAAGTGTATAGAGACACTACAGTCCCACAGTGAGCTGGATAGAGAGACAGTGCAGTACCACAGTGAGGTGGATAAAGGGACACTGCAGTCCCACAGTGAAGTGGATAGAGAAACTGCAGTCCCACAGTGAGATAATTAGAGAAATTGCAGTTACACAGTGAGGTGGATAGAGAGACACTGTAGTCTCACAGTGAGATGGATAGAGAGACACTGTAGTCTCACAGTGAGATGGATAGAGGGACACTGCAGTCTCACAGTGAGATGGATAGAGGGACACTGCAGTCTCACAGTGAGATGGATAGAGGGACACTGCAGTCTCACAGTGAGATGGATAGAGGGACACTGCAGTCCCATAGTTAGGTGGTTGGATAGACACTGCAGTCCCACAGTGAGTTGGATAGAGACATACTGCAGTCCCACAGTGAGGTGGATAGAGAGACACTGCAGACCCACAGTAAGGTGGAGAGAGAGACACCTCAGACCCACAGTAAGGTGGATAGAGGGACACTGCAGTCCCACAGTGAGGTAGATAGACACGATGCAGTCTTACAGTAAGGTGGATTAAGAGACACTGCAGTCCCACAGTGAGGTGGATAGAGACAGTTCAGTCCCACAGTGAGGTTGATAGAGACATTGCAGTCCCACAGAGAGGTGGATAGAGGGACAATGCTGTCCCACAATGAGGATAATAGAGACACTGTAGTCCCACAGTGAGGTGGATAGAGATACACCGCAGTCCCACAGTGAGGTGGATAGAGACACTGCAGTCCCACAGTGAAGCGGATAGAAAGACACTGTAGTCTCATAGGGAGGTGTATAGAGAGACACTGCAGTCCCACAGTGAGGTGGATAGAGACACTGCAGTCCCACAGTGAGGTGGATAGAGGGACACTGCAGTCTCACAGTTAAGTGGATAGAGGGACATCACAATCCCACAGTGAGGTTGATAGAGGGACACTGCAGTCCCACAATGAGGTGGATAGACAGACAATGCAGCCCCAAAGTGATGTGGATGGTGAGACATTGCATTCCCACTGTCAGGTGGATAGAGTGACACTGCAGTCCCACAGTGAAGTGGATTGGGAGACACTGCAGTCCCACAGTGAGGTGGAGAAGGTACTTAACACTCGGCCACTGATGTATGTGTTTCTCCCCAGAAATTCTCCGCACCTTGGAATACACTGCAGACCCAATTTCCTCCTTGGACCATAGATGAAAAGGTTCAGCATGGAGCAACCACAGTGCACATGACAACTGCCTTCTCTCTTTCAGTCACATGGGGAGTGCAAGTGTACAAGACACGAGCTATTGCATGGAAGATCAAGAGGACCCCCGAAACGTGGGGTGGCACGTGGAGGAGTCTGTCCACTTCCTATGGTTGAGGCATCCTGGTTGTAGTAGAGCTGTCAGGATGCTGGGAGCTAACACAGATGAGCCCATCTCCACCACCAGGTTCCCTCCAATAAAAACAGTACCTCACTGGTACGGCATCTGAATGGGGCAAACTTGGCAAGGACCAGTGTCACAGAAGAACTGAGGGATTTTGTTATGCAGTCAGA
The DNA here is from genome assembly GCF_045843805.1 of Urocitellus parryii. Taxonomy (NCBI): domain Eukaryota; kingdom Metazoa; phylum Chordata; class Mammalia; order Rodentia; family Sciuridae; genus Urocitellus; species Urocitellus parryii. Next base: position 160,346,576 of record NC_135531.1, on the reverse strand, counting down.
AGGATAATTGACCCAAGAAGATGGTGTGTATATGGGCACTCAAGATTGCAAGGAGCCAGCCCCCAGAGGAGCCCAGAACTTGGGAGTCATGTGAGCTAAGTGGGACAAAGATGGCAGATGGCCACAAGTCAGTGATGGGACACAATAGGGAGAAGAGACATTTCAGCCCTGAAGGGCAAATTGCATCACAGTTATTGAAAGAGAGGGTAGAATTTCCTGTCTGTATGTCTAGGAGCATTTGGGAGTTGGAGTAGAAGATAAGCACATGCCACTCAAGGGTAAAATTATCAAGGGGAAAAATACCTGGGGGAGCAAAAACACACATTTGATATGATCGCTAGGCTGTCAGCAGATTTCCAGCAATGCTGTTCAGGCAGACAGAGAGAAGCAGGAGAACAGGAGGGGCTGCTGGTCTCCTCACACAGCCTCACAGAGGAACTCCAGGATGGAGTTTGATTCCAGTTCCTGGATGCTGACCTCTGCACAGAACATTTGTAAGTGCAGAAGCAGGAGGCCTGGCACCCAGAATCAGCCACCTGTGCATGTTCTTAGCTTGCTCTCTCTGAAGCATCACAAGGAAGACTTGATTGGAAATGCAGTGCAGTTAGGGTTTCTCATCACCAAGCTGGTCCCAAAAGCAATTTTATTTTCTACTAGTGAATATTTAATTATGGCAAAAAGCGAGTTATCACATACATCATCAAACTGTTTAACCAGGACCCTTGCAATTCATATTATCCACACCTGTGAGTGAAGAAATTGTTATTCATAAAATTTATAAGGACTTTCCTATCATCACATAAATTAGTGGAACTATATTTGAAAACAGGTTTCCTGATTTTATTTTTTTCTGTTTTAAGGGGTTTAAACTTTTCATGAAAATACTAAATATTAAAGCAGCTAAACTTTCGTGCATCTGCATTTGTATCGAGTGTGACTTCATTCACCTGGGTTTGGCTTCTCATTTCTGAAGGACTCAGTACAGATTACTCTGGTGTTTGGCCCAGAGCACTTTTCTGTTATCAGATCAATTAAGCCAGTATCATTTTTTTTTATTGGTCGTTCATAACATTACATAGTTCTTAATACATCATATTACACGGTTTGATTCAAGTGGATTATGAACTCCCGCTTTTACCCCGTATACAAATTGCTGTATCACATCAGTTACCCTTCCATTGATTGACATATTGCCTTTCTAGTGTCTGATGTATTCTGCTGTCTGTCCTATTGTCTACTATCCCCCCTCCCCTCCCCTCCCCTCCCCTCCCCTTTTCTCTCTCTACCCCTTCTACTGTAAATCATGTCTTCCATTTGTATTCTCTTGACTTACCCCTCCTTACCTCTTATATGACATTTTGTATAACCCTGAGGATCGCCTTCCATTTCCATGCAATTTCCCTTCTCACTCCCTTTCCCTCCCACCTCTCATCCCTGTTTACTGTAAATATTCTTCTCAAGCTCTTCGTCCCTACCCTGTCCTTGTTTACACCCCTTATATCAAAGGAGTCATTTGGTATTTGTTTTTTAAAGATTGACTAGCTTCACTTAGCATAATCTGCTCTAATGCCATCCATTTCCCTCCAAATTCTATAATTTTGTCATTTTTTAATGCAGAGTAATACTCCATAGTGTATAAATGCCACATTTTTTTTATCCATTCATCTATTGAAGGGCATCTAGGCTGGTTCCACAGTCTTGCTATCGTGAATTGAGCTGCTATGAACATCGATGTAGCAGTGTCCCTGTAGCATGCTCTTGTTAGGGCTTTAGGGAATAGACCGAGAAGGGGAATAGCTGGGTCAAATGGTGGTTCCATTCCCAGCTTTCCGAGAAATCTCCATACTGCTTTCCAAATTGGCTGCACCAATTTGCAGTCCCACCAGCAATGAACAAGAGTGCCCTTTTCCCCGCATCCTCTCCAGCACTTATTGTTGTTTGACTTCCTAATGGCTGCCAGTCTTACTGGAGTGAGATGGTATCTTAGGGTAGTTTTGATTTGCATTTCTCTGACTGCTAGTGATGGTGAGCATTTTTTCATGTACTTGTTGATTGATTGTATGTCCTCCTCTGAGAAGTGTCTGTTCAGGTCCTTGGCCCATTTGTTGATTGGGTTATTTGTTATCTTATTGTCTAATTTTTTGAGTTCTTTGTATATTCTGGTTATTAGGGCTCTATCTGAAGTGTGTGGAGTAAAGATTTGTTCCCAGGATGTAGGCTCCCTATTTATCTCTCTTATTGTTTCTTTTGCTGAGAAAAAACTTTTTAGTTTGAGTAAGTCCCATTTGTTGATTCTATTTGTTAACTCTAGCGCTATGGGTGTCCTATTGAGGAATTTGGAGCCCGATCCCACAGCGTGTAGATCATAACCAACTTTTTCTTCTATCAGATGCCGTGTCTCTGATTTAATATCAAGCTCCTTGATCCATTTTGAGTTAACTTTTGTGCACGGCGAGAGATAGGGATTCAGATTCATTTTGGTGCAAATGGATTTCCAGTTTTCCCAGCACCATTTGTTGAAGATGCTATCCTTCCTCCATTGCATGCTTTTAGCCCCTTTATCAAAAATAAGATAGTTGTAGTTTTGTGGATTGGTTACTGTGTCCTCTATTCTGTACCATTGGTCCACCCGCCTGTTTTGGTACCAGTACCATGCTGTTTTTGTTACTATTGCTCTGTAGTATAGTTTGAAGTCTGGTATCGCTATACCTCCTGATTCACACTTCCTGCTTAGTATTGTTTTTGCTATTCTGGGTCTTTTATTATTCCATATGAATTTCATGATTCTTTTATCTATTTCTACAAGATATGCTGTTGGGATTTTGATTGGCATTGCATTGAACTTATAGAGAACTTTTGGTAATATCGCCATTTTGATGATGTTAGTTCTGCCTATCCATGAGCAGGGTATGTTTTTCCATCTTCTAAGGTCTTCTTCTATGTCTTTCTTTAGGGTTCTGTAATTTTCATTGTATAAATCTTTCACCTCTTTTGTTAGGTTGATTCCCAAGTATTTTATTTTTTGGGGGGATATTGTGAATGGAGTAGTTGTCCTCATTTCCGTTTCAGAGGATTTGTCGCTGATATACCGGAATGCCTTTGATTTATGCGTGTTGATCTTATATCCTGCCACTTTGCTGAATTCATTTATTAGCTCTAATAGCTTCTTTGTAGACCCTTTTGGGTCTGCTAGGTATAGAATCATATCATCTGCAAATAGTGATAATTTAAGTTCTTCTTTTCCTATTTTTATGCCTTTAATTTCTTTTGACTGTCTAATTGCTCTGGCCAGTGTTTCGAGGACTATGTTGAACAGAAGTGGTGAGAGAGGGCATCCCTGTCTTGTACCAGATCTTAGAGGGAATGCCTTCAATTTTTCTCCATTCAGAATGATGCTGGCCTGTGGCTTATCATAGATTGCTTTTACAATGTTGAGGTATGATCCTGTTATCCCTAATTTTTCTAGCGTTTTGAACATAAAGGGATGCTGTACTTTGTCGAATGCTTTTTCTGCATCTATCGAGATGATCATATGGTTCTTATTTTTAAGTCTATTGATGTGGTGGATAACATTTATTGATTTCCGTATATTAAACCAACCTTGCATCCCAGGGATGAATCCTACTTGATCATGATGTATAATTTTTTTGATATGTATTTGAATCCGATTCGTCAGAATTTTATTGAGGATTTTTGCGTCAAGGTTCATTAGAGATATTGGTCTGTAGTTTTCCTTCTTTGATGTGTCTTTGTCTGGTTTCGGAATCAGGGTGATGTTGGCCTCGTAGAATGAATTTGGAAGTTCTCCCTCTTTTTCTATTTCCTGAAATAGCTTGAAAAGTATTGGTGTTAGTTCCTCTTTAAAGGTTTTGTAAAACTCTGCTGTATACCCATCCGGTCCTGGGCTTTTCTTAGTTGGTAGTCTTTTGATGGTTTCTTCTATTTCCTCTATTGTTATTGGTCTGTTTAGGTTGTCTATATCCTCCTGGCTCAATCTGGGCAGATCATAGGACTCAAGGAATTTATCTATGCCTTCACTATCTTCTATTTTATTGGAGTATAAGGATTCAAAGTAATTTCTGATTATCTTCTGTATTTCTGAAGTGTCTGTTGTGATATTGCCTTTTTCATCCCGTATGCTAGTAATTTGGGTTCTCTCTCTTCTTCTCTTCGTTAGCATGGCTAAGGGTCTGTCAATTTTATTTATTTTTTCAAAGAACCAGCTTTTAGTTTTGTCAATTTTTTCAATTGTTTCTTTTGTTTCTATTTCATTAATTTCAGCTCTGATTTTAATTATTTCTTGCCTTCTACTTCTTTTGCTGTTGTTTTGCTCTTCTTTTTCTAGGATTTTGAGATGAAGTATGAGATCATTTATTTGTTGGTTTTTTCTTTTTTTGAAGAATGAACTCCAAGCAATGAATTTTCCTCTTAGAACTGCTTTCAATGTGTCCCATAGATTCCGATATGTTGTGTCTGTGTTTTCATTTAACTCTAGGAATTTTTTAATTTCCTCCTTGATGTCTTCTAAAACCCATTGATCACTCAGCAACCTATTGTTCATTCTCCAGGTGATGCTTGCTTTTTCCTTTCTTCTTTTATCATTGATTTTCAGTTTCATTCCATTATGATCAGATAAGATGCATGGTATTATCTCTACCCCTTTGTATTGTCTAAGAGTTGCTCTGTGACATAGTATATGGTCTATTTTTGAGAAGGTTCCATGTGCTGCTGAGAAAAAAGTGTAGCTACTTGATGTTGGGTGGTATAGTCTATATATGTCAATTAAGTCTAGATTGTTAATTGTGTTATTGAGTTCTATAGTTTCCTTATTTAACTTTTGTTTGGAAGATCTGTCCAGTGGTGAGAGAGGTGTGTTGAAGTCTCCCATGATTATTGTATGTTGGTCTATTAGACTCTTGAACTTGAGAAGAGTTTGCTTGATGAATACAGCTGCACCATTATTTGGGGCATATATATTTATGATTGTTATGTCTTGTTGGTGTATGGTTCCCTTGAGCAGTATGAAGTGTCCTTCTATATCCCTTTTGATTAGCTTTGGCTTGAAATCTATTTTATTAGATATGAGTATGGACACTCCTGCTTGTTTCCGCGGTCCATATGAGTGATATGATTTTTCCCAACCTTTCACCTTCAGTCTATGTATATCTTTTCCTATCAAATGCGTCTCCTGTAGACAGCATATTGTTGGGTCTTGTTTTTTGATGCATTCTACTAGCCTGTGTCTCTTAATTGGTGAGTTTAAGCCATTAACATTTAGGGTTATTATTGAGATATGGTTTGTTCTTCTATCCATATTTGTTTATTGATGTTATTAAACCTGATTTGTTATCCTCTTTGACTACTTTCCCCCCTTTACTGTCCTACCTCCCATTGTTGGTTTTCAATGTTGTTTTCCATTTCCTCTTCCTGTAATGTTTTGCCAAGGATTTTTTGAAGAGATGGTTTTCTAGCTGCGAATTCTTTTAACTTTTGTTTATTGTGGAAGGTTTTAATTTCATCTTCTAACCTGAAGCTTAATTTCGCCGGATACACGATTCTTGGTTGGAGCCCATTGTCTTTCAGTGTTTGAAATATGTTATTCCAGGATCTTCTAGCTTTCAGAGTCTGTGTTGAGAGATCAGCTGTTATCCTGATTGGTTTACCCCTAAATGTAATCTGCTTTCTTTCTCTTGCAGCTTTTAAAATTCTCTCCTTATTCTGTATGTTGGACATCTTCATTATAATGTGTCTAGGTGTGGATCTCTTATGATTTTGCACATTCGGCATCCTGTAGGCTTCTAGGATTTGGGATTCTGTCTCAATCTTCAATTCTGGGAAGTTTTCTCGTATTATTTCACTGAATAGACTGTTTATTCCTTTGGAATGGAGCTCTGTGCCTTCCTGTATCCCAATGACTCTTAAATTTGGTCTTTTGATATTGTCCCATAATTCTTGGATGTTCTGCTCATGGTTTCTTAGCAGACTTGCTGAGCTGTCTATGTTCTTTTCCAGTTGAAATACTTTGTCTTCATTGTCTGATGTTCTCTCTTCTAAGTGATCTACTCTGCTGGTAGTATTCTCAATTGAGTTTTTAAGTTGGTTTATTGTTTCCTGCATTTCTAGAATTTCAATTTGTTTGTTTTTTATTACCTCTATCTCCCTGTGAAATTGATCTTTTACTTCCTGGATTTGTTTGTCAATGTGATCTTTCATTGTCTGATTTTGCTGTCTCATGTCTTCCTTGAGACTCCAGATCATCTGAAGCATATATATCCTGAACTCTTTATCTGATATTCCATCTGTTGCAGCTATTACCTCTTCTAAAGTTGAGTTGACCTGCATTGCTTGTGGTCCTTTCTTTCCTTGTCTTTTCATACTGCTTGCGTTTCTTTCTGCTTGGTGCAACTGTTGTGTTTTGAAATTTACCCCCTATTTATTTATGTTGCTCTTGTATACTTGAAAAGTCTCCCTTGCAGGTGCGGGCGGCGGCTGTGCCCCTACTCCAATTGGGGTGACGTGTCTACCACGCTGGCGGCTCTCTGGGCCTGTTCCGGGAGTGGAAGGCGGCTCTGCTCTGTCCCTATTCCAATTGGGGTGTCGTGACTACAATGCTGGCAGGTCGCTGGGCCTGTTCCGGGCGTGGGCGGTGGGCTTGGCTGGCGGGATTCCACCTAATGGCAGTCCCTAACCTCCCTGCTTGCTAATTAATGGCTTCTCTGAGGCGCCACGCCTTCTGTAGCTGCGGGGCAGGCCGCGCGAATCAGTTGGCCTGGATCTCCGGGGTCCTGCTGCTGGCTGTTTTGATGTTGCAAGCTGTTGGAGAGTGGTGGTGTATTCTTCAGCTTTCCCGGATGGTGGCCGCTGACTGCCTGGATGGAGTGTCCGCTGTTTTGATGTTGCACTCTGAAGGAGAGTGGCGGTGTATCCTTCAGCTTTCCCGGATGGTGGCCGCTGACTGCCTCGGTGGAGTGTCCGCTGTGGGGGATGGGACTGTACCGCTTCCTTCCCCTTCTGAGATCCCGTGCTCGGCCCAAGGGTCCGTGTGGGCTTGGCTGGTGGGATTCCACCTAATGGCCTTCCCTAACCTCCCTGCTTGCCAATTAATGGCTTCACTGAGGCGCCATGCCTTCTGTAGCCGCAGGGCAGGCCACGCGAATCAGTTGGCCTGGATCTCCGGGGCCCTGCTGCAGGCTGCTGGGATCCCTGGCACTCTATCACTTTGATTTTTTCTGCTTGCCCCTCCCCCAGCGCTGGCTAGCCAGGTTTCCTTTTGGCTGCTACTGGGAGGAGGGGTTGGAGGTCAGGTGTCTCTGGTTTCCCCCTAGTCTGTATGGAGGCTCAGCTTGATACTCCCTCTCCCGGCAAGCCTAGGAGAGATTTTATGCGAATTCCCGCTGTCTGGGGGGTGAGCTGAATGACACCAACCTGTTTTGATGTCGCACTCTGAAGGAGAGTGGCGGTGTATCCTTCAGCTTTCCCGGATGGTGGCCGCTGACTGCCTCGGCAGAGTGTCCGCTGTGGGGGATGGGACTGTACCGCTTCCTTCCCCTTCTGAGAACCCGTGCTCGGCCCAAGGGTCCGTGTGGGCTTGGCTGGTGGGATTCCACCTAATGGCCTTCCCTAACCTCCCTGCTTGCCAATTAATGGCTTCACTGAGGCGCCACACCTTGTGTAGCCGCAGGGCAGGCCACGCGAATCAGTTGGCCTGGATCTCCAGGGCCCTGCTGCAGGCTGCTGGGATTCCTGGCACTCTATCACTTTGATTTTTTCTGCTTGCCCCTCCCCCAGCGCTGGCTAGCCAGGTTTCCTTTTGGCTGCTACTGGGAGGAGGGGTTGGAGGTCAGGTGTCTCTGGTTTCCCCCTAGTCTGTATGGAGGCTCAGCTTGATACTCCCTCTCCCGGCAAGCCTAGGAGAGATTTTATGCGAATTCCCGCTGTCTGGGGGGTGAGCTGAATGACACCAACCTGTTTTGATGTCGCACTCTGAAGGAGAGTGGCGGTGTATCCTTCAGCTTTCCCGGATGGTGGCCGCTGACTGCCTCGGTGGAGTGTCCGCTGTGGGGGATGGGACTGTACCGCTTCCTTCCCCTTCTGAGAACCCGTGCTCGGCCCAAGGGTCCGTGTGGGCTTGGCTGGTGGGATTCCACCTAATGGCCTTCCCTAACCTCCCTGCTTGCCAATTAATGGCTTCACTGAGGCGCCAAGCCTTCTGTAGCCGCAGGGCAGGCCACGCGAATCAGTTGGCCTGGATCTCCGGGGCCCTGCTGCAGGCTGCTGGGATCCCTGGCACTCTATCACTTTGATTTTTTCTGCTTGCCCCTTCCCCAGCGCTGGCTAGCCAGGTTTCCTTTTGGCTGCTACTGGGAGGAGGGGTTGGAGGTCAGGTGTCTCTGGTTTCCCCCTAGTCTGTATGGAGGCTCAGCTTGATACTCCCTCTCCCGGCAAGCCTAGGAGAGATTTTATGCGAATTCCCGCTGTCTGGGGGGTGAGCTGAATGACACCGACCTGTTTTGATGTCGCACTCTGAAGGAGAGTGGCGGTGTATCCTTCAGCTTTCCCGGATGGTGGCCGCTGACTGCCTCGGCAGAGTGTCCGCTGTGGGGGATGGGACTGTACCGCTTCCTTCCCCTTCTGAGAACCCGTGCTCGGCCCAAGGGTCCGTGTGGGCTTGGCTGGTGGGATTCCACCTAATGGCCTTCCCTAACCTCCCTGCTTGCCAATTAATGGCTTCACTGAGGCGCCAAGCCTTCTGTAGCCGCAGGGCAGGCCACGCGAATCAGTTGGCCTGGATCTCCAGGGCCCTGCTGCAGGCTGCTGGGATTCCTGGCACTCTATCACTTTGATTTTTTCTGCTTGCCCCTCCCCCAGCGCTGGCTAGCCAGGTTTCCTTTTGGCTGCTACTGGGAGGAGGGGTTGGAGGTCAGGTGTCTCTGGTTTCCCCCTAGTCTGTATGGAGGCTCAGCTTGATACTCCCTCTCCCGGCAAGCCTAGGAGAGATTTTATGCGAATTCCCGCTGTCTGGGGGGTGAGCTGAATGACACCAACCTGTTTTGATGTCGCACTCTGAAGGAGAGTGGCGGTGTATCCTTCAGCTTTCCCGGATGGTGGCCGCTGACTGCCTCGGTGGAGTGTCCGCTGTGGGGGATGGGACTGTACCGCTTCCTTCCCCTTCTGAGAACCCGTGCTCGGCCCAAGGGTCCGTGTGGGCTTGGCTGGTGGGATTCCACCTAATGGCCTTCCCTAACCTCCCTGCTTGCCAATTAATGGCTTCACTGAGGCGCCACACCTTGTGTAGCCGCAGGGCAGGCCACGCGAATCAGTTGGCCTGGATCTCCGGGGCCCTGCTGCAGGCTGCTGGGATCCCTGGCACTCTATCACTTTGATTTTTTCTGCTTGCCCCTTCCCCAGCGCTGGCTAGCCAGGTTTCCTTTTGGCTGCTACTGGGAGGAGGGGTTGGAGGTCAGGTGTCTCTGGTTTCCCCCTAGTCTGTATGGAGGCTCAGCTTGATACTCCCTCTCCCGGCAAGCCTAGGAGAGATTTTATGCGAATTCCCGCTGTCTGGGGGGTGAGCTGAATGACACCAACCTGTTTTGATGTCGCACTCTGAAGGAGAGTGGCGGTGTATCCTTCAGCTTTCCCGGATGGTGGCCGCTGACTGCCTCGGCAGAGTGTCCGCTGTGGGGGATGGGACTGTACCACTTCCTTCCCCTTCTGAGAACCCGTGCTCGGCCCAAGGGTCCGTGTGGGCTTGGCTGGTGGGATTCCACCTAATGGCCTTCCCTAACCTCCCTGCTTGCCAATTAATGGCTTCACTGAGGCGCCACACCTTGTGTAGCCGCAGGGCAGGCCACGCGAATCAGTTGGCCTGGATCTCCAGGGCCCTGCTGCAGGCTGCTGGGATTCCTGGCACTCTATCACTTTGATTTTTTCTGCTTGCCCCTCCCCCAGCGCTGGCTAGCCAGGTTTCCTTTTGGCTGCTACTGGGAGGAGGGGTTGGAGGTCAGGTGTCTCTGGTTTCCCCCTAGTCTGTATGGAGGCTCAGCTTGATACTCCCTCTCCCGGCAAGCCTAGGAGAGATTTTATGCGAATTCCCGCTGTCTGGGGGGTGAGCTGAATGACACCAACCTGTTTTGATGTCGCACTCTGAAGGAGAGTGGCGGTGTATCCTTCAGCTTTCCCGGATGGTGGCCGCTGACTGCCTCGGCGGAGTGTCCGCTGTGGGGGATGGGACTGTACCGCTTCCTTCCCCTTCTGAGAACCCGTGCTCGGCCCAAGGGTCCGTGTGGGCTTGGCTGGTGGGATTCCACCTAATGGCCTTCCCTAACCTCCCTGCTTGCCAATTAATGGCTTCACTGAGGCGCCACGCCTTCTGTGGCCGCAGGGCAGGCCACGCGAATCAGTTGGCCTGCTCTACCTAATATTTAAATAGGGTGCACAAATTATGTCAGTGACTGATATTAAACTATAATTTTTGCACTACTCTGTGAACACCTTGGGGATCCTGGGACATGTCATGGACATGGGGCTTGGTGGCTATGAATGACATCTCCATGGTGCAGCTTAACTCTGCCTGCAGTTCTGGAGTTGAGCCTGGATGGCTTCATTCACATTAATCAGGATCATTGATTTCCACAGGGTTCCTGAAACAGAATCCAGCAGGGATCTCCGGAGCTCGCCAATCCTATCTGTTTATATTTTTCTTCTCTCTAAAAGGCTTGAATCCAGTTGAAGATGTAAGGAAAAGATAAAGCCACTGTTTTCTGGCTGGGAGGGTTGGTGGGTGGGCCAAGCTGGGAGAGATGCTCCTTCTACCTAGGGGTCTCTGCCAATTACAGAGAGCAACCACAGTGTAAGGTGACCTTCCCGAGGGGCTCTCAGTGAAAGAGTAGGCTCAAAGTTCCAATTGAATGTGCACACAAAGGACATTTCACTAAGAGAACGATCAACATACAGCATTGGAGCAACTATATCTATAAAAGTAAAACTATAAAATTATTCTATGCTTAATAAATTCCCTCAGTGATTTAGGTAAGACTTCATGCAAATTCCCTATCGATGAGAGCCACCAGCCAGGGGAGGGTAGCTTGGTGCTCCTCACTGTCTCCATGGGGCTTATGGGCATGTCCATCAGCTTCTGGCTCAGGTCAGCTGGTGGCCTTGCCTTTGTGATGGGAGGTGGGCTTCCTGAGCAGCTTTGGATCCCTCAGTGTAGTGGCACCTTTCTCCACAGAAAAGTCTTAACTGGGCTTCTCCAAAAATCTACACCATGGCTGATTTTAGGACTATCTGCAAAAGAGTCTCTACAAAAAGTGTTCAATGTAGATAAACTTCCTATTTTCATGTTGCCCTGTCTTGCTTGGCTACTGGCCAGTAAGAAATCAGCACTCCAGGTGCTGGATACCTCCTTACTAGTTTTTCACAAACGTATCCAGTATAGTGGTTTGTAGAAATGTGCAAACAAAGCCTCTGGCCTTGAGCTAGTCTTCACAGAGATGTCTACATTTTTAAGATAAGAGAAGTTACCAGCAGTCTGATTTTACCTGCTGGAGTTTCCTCATCTTCAGCTTGTAGCATCTTAATCGTAATCCTTGGGATGGAGCAGGTGCTCTTACCTGGTCCAAATAGACCAAGTGAGTGAAACTGGAGTTTCCAAAATGGCTCTTCTGATTTTAAAATCAAAGCAGAGTAAATGGTCTTCCTTTCAGAATAAATCTCAGTCTATTTCTGGTTCTTACATCTTCTTCTGTATTTTTAAGGCCCACAGGTAAGTAAGATCCAGGTGTGGACACACTTGGTAACTGCTTGTCTTCTTGCTGGATTTGACCCATTCCTCCTATGTTCAACCTTGGACTATTCTCCTACATCAAGTTTTAATACATTGACTTTAAACTCTGATGTTTAAATGCTTCTCAATATCTTCCTAAACCATCAGTGTGGTCCCTGGCCCTGCAGTGTCAGTGTCACACATTAGCTTGTAGAGTCCTCATTTTTAGGACCAGCCTGGACCTGCTGAACCAGAAGTTGGCATAGGGCTCAGCTCTCTGCACTTTTAACAGCTGAACCTGTGGCACCCCCAAGTTGGAGACCCTATGCTCTATGGGGTCCTCATAGAAGACTTGCTAGGCAGTGTGGTATGGTGATTCTGCCTGGGTTCTCTGGAACTACCAAAGCACAGCTTCCCCTTGGAAATTTTGCTGGAAGTGTGCACACAGGCATGTTAAGCTGGGCAGGTGGCCGGTCCTCACCCACGCTTTCCCCTGATCTGCTGCTAACACGGATGGCCTAAGTTCCTTGGAACTTTCTGAGCTCTCCCACTTCCCACACCTTTTCATGCTGGACAATGTGTTCCAGAGACCTAATGGGGGGATGAGGTTCTGTGAGTTAAAACTAAGCCAACTCACCGTGCTTTGTCTTGAGTAGACCTAAGAAAAGAAAATAAAGATGGATTGATTGGTAAGACTCACTAGGGCCTGGGGGAGCTGCCTTTCAGCTCACAAGATGCTCTGCAGATCCAGTTAGATGCCAGGTCCCCAGAGGATTTCTTTCTGTAGTTGAAGGAGCCCAGACATGTCCACATTCCTGTCTTCTCCAACTAAAGAGAGCAGGGTGCAGGAAAAAAAAAAAAAGAAGACAAAAGAAAAAAAGCAGTGCTTTAATCCAGGAGTGGAGTTCAGGGCTTTTACTCCCAAGCCCAATGTTACAAGAAAAGCAGCTTTGCCTGCTCTGGTGCCGACTCTTTGGTGCTTTAACCATTGTGAAGTGAGTGGCCCAGTGGCAACAGCTCTATTCCACAGCTGTGCCTTCCTCACCTCCACTTCCCAGGCTCTGCTTCACACCAAATGGAACCTAAGCATTAGGCAGAGGATCCCATGCCTCTACCCCAGCTCCAGCTGTTCCCTAATCCACTTCCTCCTCCTGGGAATCTACATCTGACAATGTTGCATATTAATGAGTCACACACAGTTTGTCTGTTTATGTATGGCTCATTTTCTATGTAGCATTTTGAAGGTTTATCTCTATTAGAGAATATAACTTGTTTTTTGTGTCTGAATCTATGCCATATTTGTTCATCCATTCACATAACCTTGGATGCCTGGGATGCTGATGCCTGTGGCTCTTGTGAATAATGTCACAATGGACGCTCAAGGGCGAGTGACCCCTGTTGTTGACTCTGTGGGCACACACACTGAGGGGGGTGCTTGGTCCTGGATAATTCTGTGCACAGCTTTTTGAGGAAATGCCAGGCTGCTTTTCACCAAGACTGTAGCATTTTAAATCCCATTAGCAATGTGCAGGACACAGAAGGAGGAGGAGGAGCCAGGCCTGATCCCTCTTTAGCAACCTTCTCAAGGGAACTAGCAATGAGTGGTGTGAGAACCATGTCACACCCTCAGTGACCTAAGGTCCTCCCATTAGCCCAGCTAAGAAGTCTGACCGCCTTTCTGTTGTACAACCCTGGGGACCAAGCAGAACACAATGGGCCCTGGTAGTAACCAGACCAGGTTCCAACCACTGCAGCATCCCTGGACTGGACCTCACGCCAGCCACCAGGAAATTTAGAAAGTGGGAAACATTACTTCCCCCATGGGAAATAGAGTCACACCTGTGTTGCCTGTGCCCTTGACTTCTCCAGACACCTTGACACATGGACGATTCTCAATTAATGCACGCTAAGGAATAAACGCCCACATTTCAGCATGAATATAGATGTTCCTTGATAAATCAGTCATTTTTGACTTGAAGGTCTCACTGTGTTGCCAGGTTAGTCAAGCCATTCTCTCTCCTTAGCTTGCAAAGCTGGGGCCGCAGGTGTGCACCACCACACCTGGCTTAAATAATTCTTTTTTATTTTCTAAGTTGTGTTTCTGATTGTTTTCCATAGGTAATGCATGATAGATAGACAAACAGATAGACACATGCATCCATAAGGGGTTCTAGTTTCTGAATGCAACTATTTAAGTGACAGATCTGAAAACAATCCCACAAACACACATGTACCTTTCATGACGAGGTGGCTGCCTCGACCAGAAAACCTGTCATCTGAGAAAGACGCAGGCCAGAAGGTGAAGGTGAATTCTGTTTCCTGTTCAGGCTTTTATTTTTCAGTTTTAATTCTGAAGACTGCCCCTCATCCACTCCTGACTTTCTTGCACAGCAGTCCTTCGGTCTGTCCCCACTCACCTTTGTCTTTCCTGGCAAGCAGGAACACAGCACATATGGCTGCAGTGAAGACCAGGACAGAGATGAGCACGGCCAGCACCACCATCCAGGTGCAGGAGCTGGGGAACAAGCCCTCTGCAAAACAGGACACTCTCTCAGGGTCCCTGGACCACGTGTCCTTCTGGGGACACTGTCAGGAAGGGCCCAGTTTCCCAGTCCGGGCCCCTCTCCTGGTAATCCGAGGAATCAGGGACCCTGAAGAGACTCCTGCTGCCCTGCGACTCCAGAGGAATGGAGACACAGAGGATTTATTTTAAAAATTGTAAGAAATTTTAAACACAGTGAAGATACAAAACCAATTCTTCAGCTACCTAGCTACTAAGAACATTTCTTAAAATCAACACAAAATTCTACATATCTATGGGGTGCCATATGAAGTTTTGATACACATATGCAGTGTTCAGTGTTCAAATTGGGTTAACATTCATCTCTCTTCAAATAGTATTTCTTCTTGGTGAAAACATACAAAAACCTTTCTGCTAGCTTTTTAAAACTGTGGTGTACTTCATCATCATCTATCATCACTCTACTGGACAACAGAACACCCAGAACAATTCCTTCTTTCTGACTTCTTCCCCATTGACCACCTTTCCATTATTATTTAACTTACATTAGCATCTCTGGGTTTGTGGCTTGTAATTATTTTTTAATAAGTAATATCTTCAAAAGCACCGCGTTTCTCCTTCTGTCCACTTCTCCCACTCTACTAGGTCATCCCTAAGGGATTTTGTCACGAGGCCTCTCTATGCAATTAATATTTACATATATGTATTTGTGATCCTAGTAACAATGCAGAGGAGTCCTGGGAGCTTCCCTGGGATCAAGGAGGGGCTGTGATGGTTTTGGCAAATAGGTTTCCTGTTCAAGGCTCTAGAAACAGAATTCTACTTCCCCTCAGGGCCTCTTCTGGAATGGCCATGGCCAGCAGGTCAAAGTGACTATTGGGCAAATATTTTAACAATGGGTCAGTTCAAGAGAAGCATCAAGGCCACTCATTGAAGGACTATATTTAACTATAAAGCACTGTATACTTGGAATTCTGTAAGAGAGTACATCACTAACTACACACCAAATATAATAAATATGTGAGTTGATAAATGCTAATTAGCTTGATTAGGGCAATCACTTCACAATGCATGTGCATATTGATGTCATACCTTACATAGGGGACCTTTACTGCCAACAACTTTTATTTAATAAGATTGGTTCAAAAAAGGCCTCAGGACACTATTGTTGATGGAATATCTTGATCTAAATCTTAGCAAAAGGCTTAGAAATGAATCAATTGTGAAACCATCACTCATAAATTAATTGTTTCCAACATATAAATATGAAGAACTATATTCTTTTTCTGTTTTATCTTCCACATTTTCATTTTCAAAAACTCTGTATTACTATAATTTTTGCTCCTCTAATCCCAGCTCATCATTTCCTGTTAAATGTCTATTCCTTTCTCCACTGTATAGTTCTGAGCAGGAGGCTCTATCCCTTTTCTCTCCTCTGAATTTATGTTATTAAGATTAATACTTTTTTAAAAAGTAATTTACTCCTCTGACATTAGTGCTTGTCTTCTTCATGATTACAACTTTTCAAACAAATGTGACTTCCCAGACTAAGGCACAAAAGAGTGTTGACCCAAAGTCCTTCCTCAGTGCTGTGCTAAGGAGGAGGAATATGAAAGAGGAATAAAGAAGAAGATTGTGAAATAAGCCCAGTGTCTTCAGGGGCTTACCCTCCCTTGATGACGTGCATGACCAAAAACACTCACAGTGAGTGGGAAACTTGGTACAAATGCCTCAGGCAGGGCTTCCCAGAGGGGACGATGCCTCTGTCTGGACATGCAGGTGTCTCATCCAGCTGGGTACAGGGAGGAGGATGGAACAGGAGGGTGAATGTTCAGAGTCCTGCTGTGGATCTGCAGGTGGGCAGAGAGGAGGTAGCAAAAGGTGACCAAAGGAGCCAAAGCAGATGGGGTGTCAGGAGCACCTCTGCAGACTTGCAGACCTCAAATCCAGACATTTCCTATTAAGGGACTGTGCACTGAACCATCTGGGCAGACTTCATGCCTGCGCAGTCGCTGTGGGAGGGTATAGAGCCTGTGGAGTCTTTCTGTGCTGGTGGCATGACTGCATCAGCTAACCTCATAACACTCTCTGGGGGAACCCTCTTATTCCTGCTCCCTAACACCTGGGCACTGGGAACAGGAAGGTCAATCTCACCCAAGTCTGCAAAGCTGGAAAGCGACATGGAGAGGATCCCCTCAACTCGTCAGATATCATCTGCACTGCACTTGTTGGCAATGGTTTCCCTCAGCTGAGTGCACAGAGAGCACTGGTAGTGTCCTACAATGCTCCCTTACTCTCTGAATGCTTTTGCACAGGCAGATATTCATATTCTTGTGAAATAAACCAATGCCATTTCTTTGCCATGGAGAGAATTATAAAACAGGACAGAAGACATGTTTTCCTAGCTCTCTGGGTAGGAGGAGTTACAAACTGGTGAATGGCTGCCTCCTTCTGGGTTGTCGGTGGCGAGCCTTTGCTAGCCACATCCTCTCTCTCAATGGCCAGATCTCAAGAATGTGATGCGGAGGGCACTGACCTGCTAAGGAGACACACACTCCCTTCCTAGTGTTGAGGACTGTGTTCCTTATGAAGCAGGACACGATTGCCCTTGAGCTCTTGTCCACTGTAATAAAGGTTTGCATTCCAAACAAGCCGTCTCCATCTGTCATCTTAGTATCTGAGGCTGGGGTCAGGTGCTGGTTCATAACAAATCACCACAAATGAGTTTGCTTGAAACAACAGAAGTTGTTTATTTATCTAGGTTTATTTACATTTCTGGAGGCCTTCAGTTCATATGGAAGAGTTAGAGCTGTGTCCTGATGGGTTTAATAAAGATGGGCTTGTGTTTCGTATATTCTAAAAATACAGAGCTCAGTTAGCAGGACTTTGTAGAAACATGGCGTCAAGGTGCCAGATTTTCTAGGGATAAGAGAGTAAGGTGGTGCTCTGAGTCAGGCCACTGTCCCCTGTGTTACCTACTTTGAGAATCTGAGATATTAACTCTGAGACAATTCTGGGGGGAAACCCATGGTTTTTGCTAGTGCAAAGAGACTGAGGATATGACTTGACACCAAGGCTTTAAGTGGTATTTCCTCTCTCCTAGAGGAGAATTTCAACATCTGCCTGCGGCTCCCCCAAGATGTTAGTCCATGGATCTGTGCTCTTGTGAAGCTGGCTGGGGAGTGGGATAGGGATGAGCCTTGGCTTTAAGAACTCAGCTTCAGAATTCACTGAAGGCTGGGGTTCTGCAAAGATTTGCACCTGCAGCACCCATGATGGTTAAAGATGGGGGACCGAATGGGGTCTAACTAAACTCAAGGTGTGGGAGAACCTTTTCTCTAAGACACACAGTACACTGGGGCTGCCCAAATGGATGACATCTCCAGCAGGCACTGATTTCTGACCTTGAACCAAACTTCACTCCTCTAGGAGGGAGGAGCAGGTGAAGACATGTGGGCCAGAAACCACACAACCTAGACCACCACAGGACACTGAGGCCTTCTGGAGAAGAGGGCCACAAGGACCAAGGACCTGCGGTTCACCTGGAGCTGGGCTCTGGTGAGGCCTCCTAACCTGGCACAGCAGCCACCACCACGCTGCATGGTGTGGAGTCCAGTGGGTGTGACCCAGAGGGCTCAATCCAGGATACCTGGTCTAGACAGGCTAAAGGACATGCTCACTGGGAGGAGGTGAAGAAACAGGCTATTTCATTTTCCTGGCTTAAGTAAAGAGAACAGCAGGTTCTCAGAGTGATGGTTCCTACTGTCATCACCAGGACATGACGGAAACTGCAGCCTGCCTGGAGGTGTGCCAAGGGTCGCTGCCTCAAGTAGGCAGCAGTGAAGCCTTTCTTTGAAGGAGCATCTCATGTTTAGAAACACATTTTGTCACTTACTATTCCAGTATTTATACCGTGATGGACCCCAGGGCCTGTGATAATTTGGGAAGGCCTGGCCCTTCATGAATTCTGGCTTCACCATGTGCATGCTGTGAAAGTCACATCCTAAACTATAGCTACTGAAATACCAAGCATTCTACCCGCAGAGAAGAAGTCAGTAACCCCCTTTGGGCACAGTGGGGACCCAGAGCATGATAAGGAGCCCAGTGGAACTCATTGCTATAGCTAGTGCTCCATGCCACCAACAGTGCCCTAGGGGAGGCTGACATGAGTTCCACCTCGTTTTCCTCAGCATTCTACCTGCTCTTTGTGCTTGAGTGGAAAGCTCAGTTGCACTTGCCCTGACTTGGGGAAGCCGTGGGAGTGGAGCATCGGGGCTGCCCCCTGTTTGATACAGGAGATGAGCAGGTCCAACCTGCCCTGCCTTCAGAAGCTCAGTAGGCTCAACGCCCTCCAATGGTGGTGGCTGCTTTCTCATGAGGCCCCCTGTGAGGAGAGAGATACAGAAACTCTTTCTTAGGCCTTAAGACTTGTGTGAAGGGGGCTAATCCAGGCTCAGCCTCTCACTGAAGCTGGGCCCTTCCTTCCTCCTTCACCTGGCAGGACAGATACTTTCCTGGGGTTCATATCTGAGCAGGAGCAATACAGAAAGGCATGAACTTAAGCAGGACCCAAGTAAACTAGAAGGCAAAGGTGGGCAGCACCACATGTCTGGATGTTTTCTTGGTTTTTAATGGGTCCTTCATTTATTCCTCTGCCATTCCGGATAACAGCATGAAAAGGAAAACTGAAGTCTTTATTGAAGTTGGGACCCTAGTATTTAGATGGAGATGGGAGATGGGAGGATTCCCAGCCACTCTCTGAGTTCCAACCACTGACATTTGACTAATGAAGAGCCTTGTGACTGAGTGTCTGCCTGAGCCTGCCACTCTCTTCACATTACTTTTAAAACTAGGAAGAGAATCTTCCCAGTCAGGATCCCTGAGGAGGAAGTGGGGCAGCTGCCCAGGAGGCCTGAGCCCCCTCTGCCCTGGAATACCTGACCTTAGGCACCAACCCCATGTCAATCAAGTAGGTGGGAGTCCATGGCCACTGTGTGCGGTCCATTGGGATCTGCTTTCCCTAGCTCTGCTCTGGCTTTTTTGCAGTTGATCCCTGTTTCATGGACTTGTTGGCTTTCATGTGTAGGATTAAATTGCCTAACCACTTCGTTATTTATTAATACCTTCTATTGTTGATTAACACACATCTTGCGTTCCACGACTAAACACTCAGGTGAACTGGGTGAAGGGTGCTGCACAAAATAATCACACAGAGACAGAGTCCACAGGGTTCTGTGGAGCCCAGAGTCCAAAGGGCCCCTCTTGCCTCCAGATGCTCCAGCTGCTAGTGACCACCTCAAGAAACAGGAGAAAAGACCCAGCTTGTTTATTCCACTTATTCCACAAT
The DNA here is from genome assembly GCF_045843805.1 of Urocitellus parryii. Classification (NCBI taxonomy): domain Eukaryota; kingdom Metazoa; phylum Chordata; class Mammalia; order Rodentia; family Sciuridae; genus Urocitellus; species Urocitellus parryii. Next base: position 160,326,944 of record NC_135531.1, on the reverse strand, counting down.
GGTCCTTAGGCTGTAACTCACAGCCTTACAGGAAACCAGGTGACCCAGGAGGCAGGACAGGCCATCTGCAGGCTGAAGCCCTGCAGGTCAGGTGGCTGCAGGAAGCAGCCTGACCAATAGACAGGGTGGTAGAACAAGGCCATCACAAAACCTCCAGCTCAGGGGAAATGACTAATATGGCTCCAGAATGAACACAGGGGCAAAGCTGAGAGGGAATTGGTGGCAAAGTCCAAGATGGTGGTTCTACTTCTGACTTTCCGTTTTATCTCAGCTGCTATGACATGGTGTACACTCAACAGATGCTTGAAACACCTTCAGTTTGTAGGCAGGATAAGACTTTATTTTATTTTACTACATTGAACTCAGTACTTTAGGCATGCTAGGCAGGAGCTCTACCACTGAGCTACATGTCCATTCTTGGGATTTAATATTTAAAGCACAATTTTTATCTAGGTGACTATTTAAATTCTCATTAAACCAGTTTGTGCTTTCAGACTTTCCAATAATTTGCATGTAAGTAATTAAAATTTAAAAAAGATTAAAATTAAATTCTAAACTAGAGTGACCTAGAAAGCCAGTGAACGACATGAAACAAGGAGCACAAGCAGCGAGGTAATAGAATGGGGGCAAGTTCAGAGGGGGACCCATGGCACTGACCAGGGTGATGGTTTTGACACATCAATTGAACTCTGAGCTTCAGGTTACATCCCCATGAATGATAGTGTCTCACAGAATCCACCTGAAGATCACACGAGTACACACACACACACACACACACACACACACACAGTGTGTTTCATAAGCCAATCCAGACTAACTCCTCCTACATGTCACTGGTCAGGCATTGTAGACAGTGTGAGAGTGGAGAGGATTGTTAACATTGGTCAAGTCTGGAGTTGAACAAAGAGGGAGACAGGACAGAATGAGGATGACCCAGAGCTGTGCCCCAGAGAGTTCTGCTGCTTCCTTAGCTCTAACTGCAGTGTCCTCCAGGCCCCAGAGGATGTGTGAACAGACATGTCTCATCCAGTCCCCTGTGAGCATCCTAAACCAGGAGTGACGCCACCCTCCTCTTCCTGGTGACTTAGCCAAGCCACACTCCCTGGCCATCTGGGTGAGGTGCAGCCTCCTCGGAGGTAAGTTCAGCCAGGCAGGTGGCCCTGGAGCTCAAGGCCATGGCTGTGCTGGGCTTGCTGTCCTGCTGTTGAGGTGCTCTGAGGTGCATTTCCTCATCTTTCTCTATCACCTGTTTTTCTGGAAAAAATGTTTTCACCATAAAACTTTCATGTACATTTATTTACTGTAACATCTTAAATTTTGAGTTTTTATTTCCAATTATTTATGGACATATAATGTTATATATTCCTTCTTATGCTTCAGATGGTGGTAGGAAGCTGCATTACTTGTCCTGAGACTACAACTTTGCAGAAGGAGAAGGGCTGTCCTTGCTTCAGGTGGAGGTAACTCCTCAGGTCGCAGTAATGCTGGAAGCAAGTGTCCTGAGCATCTTCATGTTTCCCTGAAGAAACACGGTGAGTTGACCAGACCCAAGCAGTCTGTGGCAGAGGGAGGACACTGCGTTCCAAGGACACTAAGGCAGTGAGGTGCTCTGCTGCACCCTGGGGTGGGACACGGCCCTCCCTCGGATCACTTGTATGTTGTTAGGAAGAGACCCTGAGACCCTGGATTGTCAGTCTGTACTAGGAGGAAATAAGAAGAGTAGGACCTCAGAGGCTCTGGGGAAGGCAGAGCGTGGTCAGCAATTCCTGGGTGCTTCTGGCTAATAAGGTGGCTCTGTGTTTGTCTACAAAAATTGTCACCAATTCCCCAAGTTAAAAGTGCATCAGGCTGTTGCCATGAAACGTATGCAGGTGCCTAGAGAAGAGTAAGAGAGCAGGTGGGACAGGCGCAGGATGTGGAGCAGATTGGGTCCCTGGTCCTCTGTGTTCTTGGGGTTCTGGGCTCTGAAACAGTGGCAGAGCCTCTCCCTCACTGTCCCCTCTCTCCTCTGTCCTCTCAGAAAATTTGCCCCTGTCTTCACTGCAGCTGTTTGTGTCCATTCCTTGCTCCACTTTGTCCACAGAGGTTGACGGGACAGAAGGTGTGGTTTCAGTTCATGGGAAAGATCTCAAATTCTCCAAAGAGCTCAGCCTTCATCTGCCAACAGGTTAGGATTTCATGGACAGGAAGTCTATCTGTCTATCACGTCTCTCTCCTCTGTCTGTCATCCACCTACTACCCCCTACCCACCTACCATCTCTGTCCCTGGGCCTGCACCTCTCCTGCTGTCCACCTCTGCAGTGGGTCTCAGTCATGCTGGACCCTAGGGCTTCAGCATCAGAAGCCATGTATTGTGTCCACTGCTTCAGTGCCTCCCAGCAGGGACTGTCAAAAGTGGACTATCACATCTGATTTAGGAAATACTGCAAGGGAGAAAATGTGCTTCAACTTTCCTTTCTTAAAAAAAAAAAAAAATACCGGGCTGGGGATGTGGCTCAAGCGGTAGCGCGCTCGCCTGGCATGCGTGCGGCCCGGGTTCGATCCTCAGCACCACATACCAACAAAGATGTTGTGTCCACCGAGAACTAAAAAATAAATATTAAAAAATTAAAAAAAAATACCTCTGAATTGTAGCTACTGCTAGTCTTTCTAGAGAGAAGAGACATCAGAACCTCAGGCTGATAGAGAATCAAATTTAACAGTTAAGCATTCAGAGGCAGAAGATTGGAGAGATTTAATCTCTTTAATAGAAAACATGGAAGAAGCCATTATTGATTTCCTTAAGAAAGGTGGAAATATTCATTGCCCTTTTTATTTATTTTGTCACTATATAAAAATCCTGCCTCAAATATTTTGGGTGGTGTTTTCCTTGTAGAGAAGTAGAATGACCCCGGAATTGCAGGCCAGGTTAACAAGCCCTTTAACAGTGTCTAGCATCTACAGAGAGGTGGCAGAGCATCAAGACAGAGAAGAAAAATGTGACCTACCTCTGAGACCTGTCTGTGTGGTTTTGTTAACTCACTCTCTCCATGAAAATTGATTGTGGCTATTGATAAAGCAGATGATGTTGGCAAAACAGCCAAAGTCTTTCTGGTGAATAGCAGTAATCCTTGAATGCTTGTTCTCCACCTAAGATTGAGTGCAAATGACAGAGCTTGAAGATAAACCAGGAGGAGCCCTGGCTGTGCTGAAGCAGATGAGCCTTTCCACAAAGCTGTGTTTAGTCAGGGTCAAACTGATAACTACCTCAGACCATTGTTTATATTTGCCTTTATTTAAATATATATTTAGAGTTTATTCATTTTATATAAATAACAACACAAAAATTGTCAAATCTAAATACTTTCCTTTAAAGTTGATTGTAAGCTTTACTTGCATGTCTTTTCTCATGCAATCTTAAAAATCAAGTATTGGTTATATAAATAGGTACCCAAATTGGAGAAATGAAGTATGGAATCTCACAGTACAATAGCAGTGACAGCCAGGTCTAGGACAGGTTCTGAAGAGTAGGTAGTGCAGATTTCAATGAACAGCACGCCTGTTTCTTCATTTGTGAAAGTCAGAATTCAGGGAACATTCATTTCTTTGCCTTACTTCATCCTCACTACACCTGGGGTCAGGTATCATTCTTATTATGTCTCAGGCAGAGTGGACAAGGAAGGGGAGGTCAGAGGTAGCAAGAGTCAAGGTTGGAAACCAGTCATGACCTTGGATGTTTATGGGTGGGTGCCCCTCAGGTCTCAAAAGGTTTGGTCCTGTGTGAAGACTGCAGTGTGCTGGAGAGAACAGCAGAGTCATTCCAGACTCACAGAACCTCCCGGCATGTCCTGGTCCTATAGGCTTGGGGGGTTCAAATGTTAAATGTGCATTCCACAAATTATGTCTCAGCAACTTTTTAAACATTTCAAATATACCATATAGATCTGAGAGTCCTTCGATGCCAGCTAAAACCAGAGTGTTAAACCAGAAATATTAACACTTATTTCACACTTGAATAACTTAAACTCAGGAATTAGTGATTCCCCTTGTTTGCAAATGTCCCCTACTTTTTTGAGCAATGATTCCGAAAATATGCACTTGTCATTGACAAACTCCTTTTTTCAGGAAGCTCATGAACTTGAACTGTTGCAACCTCACTACAAGTTATCAACTCACTTCACCTACAGGTGAGCTTCTAGATACTTTTTAAAAAATATTGTTTACTACAGGTCATCTGAACTCCTAGGGTCTACAGGCTCTGGAACATCCTCTGGTTGGCACAATCAGGCTGGTGCACAGGTGTGTGGAAGCTAAGAAGTCACTTCAGCCCTCTGTAAAACATTCAATCAAAGCTTTCTTGGTGGTCAAGGTGGAACCTCATGGACATCACCACCTGGATGACCAACCACACGGAGTGGGCAGATTTCATCCTGGTGGGACTCTTCAGGAAATCTCAACACCCAACTCTGCTTTGTATGGTCATTTTTCTGGTTTTCCTGATGGCCTTGTCTGGAAATGCTGTCCTGATCATTCTGATACACTCCAGTGCCAAACTCCACACCCCCATGTACTTCTTCATCAGCCAGCTGTCCCTCATGGACATGATGTCCATCTCTATCACTGTGACCAAGATGCTCCTGAACCAGGTGCTAGGTGTGAGTACCATCTCAGTCCCAGAATGTGGGATACAGATGTTCCTCTACTTGACACTAGTAGGTTCTGAGTTTTTCCTTCTGGCAGCCATGGCCTATGACCGCTACATGGCCATCTGCCATCCACTTCGCTATCCAGTCCTCATTAACCATAGGGTGTGTCTCCTCCTGGCATCTGGTTGCTGGTTCCTGGGATCAGTGGATGGCTTCATGCTGACTCCTGTCACCATGACCTTCCCATTCTGCAGATCCCGGGAGATCCAGCACTTCTTCTGTGAAGTCCCTGCTGTGATGAAGCTCTCCTGCTCAGACACCTCGCTCTATGAGACGCTCATGTACCTGTGCTGTGTCCTCATGCTCCTCATCCCTGTGACAGTCATTTCAGGCTCCTATTCCTGCATCCTCCTCACCATCCACAGGATGAACTCAGCAGAGGGCAGGAGGAAGGCCCTGGCCACCTGCTCCTCACACATGATGGTGGTCACACTCTTCTATGGTGCTGGTGTCTACACCTACATGCTCCCCAGCTCCTACCACACCCCTCAGAAGGACATGGTGGTGTCTGTGTTTTACACCATTCTCACCCCTGTGCTGAACCCCTTAATCTACAGTTTCAGGAACAAGGATGTCACTGAGGCTCTAAGGAAAATGTTGAGTGTTGAGTCTTTCAGGAAATAGTAAAGTAGGGGATTTGGCTTCCATGGTTTTTCCTTCTCTCCACGTCAGATGATGAAGATCTCCTGGTGCCGTCTCTTGGGTTCCTACTCCACAGTGCTGCACCCTTATGCTCCTCTCATGGGTGAGCCTCCTTGTCCACTGCTTGTGCATTCAGAGTCTTCATGCAGCTCCATGAAGTTGACAAGGACTTTCTCCTTCTAGGGGAAAAATTGTATTATTAGGAAACACATTGTTGATATTTAGAGGATGTGGTGATGAGTGTTCATCTGATGAGGTGCAAACAGGAAAAAGTTTTGTGAAGCAAAAGGAGTTATGGGGTTCCTCATAGGTGTGTAGAAGTTAAGGGTACATGGGAATTAGTAGAAGTGATCTATATCCTGCTAATTCTCTGAAAATTTGAAATGCTGTATAAATAAATAGTTATATAACCATCTAAGAGTTAAATAACCAAAGATTCATTCTGTTTAGCTATAGTCCACTGATTCTTATCAAATATGGAGAGGTATTAATGAAGAGAAAAACTTGTATATATGTAGGTATACAATGTAAAGTTGTAGCATTTGATATGCTGAATGTGATTACTAGAGTGAGTGAACTAACACATTCATTATCTCACAACTTTACTATCAGATTTGCTCTCTTTTTTCTTTGCACTGATCACAGTTAAAATGTGCTCTCATGAAAAATTTCACACATACCACATGGTATTCTTAACCAAAGTCCTTGTGCTATGTTTTTTAATTCCAGATGTATTTGCATTGTAATTGAAAACTTATTCTCCCTGTGAATATGTCCCTACCACCCCAGCCCTTGGTGACCACAACCTACTCTCTGCATCTGAGTCCCTCCTACTTAGACTCCACATAGACCTGAGGCCATGCACAGCTGGTCTTTCTGTGTCTGCCTTCATTTACTTGGCCTGGAGTTCTCCACCCATGGATCTCAGTGTCACTATCTCCTTCTGTGGACTGAGTGGCACCCATTCTATATGTCTATATGCCTGTAGATATAGACAGCTACATGCCACGTCTTCCTCATCTATCCACTTCTGCCAGACAAGAAGTTGGCTTCCATGTCTTGCCTCCTCAGGGCATCAGCACAATAAACATGGAGAATATGTTCTTGAGGAGCTTATTTCACTACCTTTGGATACAGACCCAGAAATGGGATCACCAAGTCCCTTAGCAGTCCCATTTTTAGTAGATGTCGAAGGCTCAGGCAGCTTTCAATTATAGCTGCCAGAATATACGATTCCTCCACAGGGTGCAAGCATTCTGTGTTCTCCACACGTTCTGCAATGCCTGCCTTCGTGGTTTTGTCAATAACCACCCTGACATATGTGACCTGGTATCTCAAGCTGGTTTTAATCCCCTCTTCCTGATGATCCATGATGCTCAGCAGCTTTCCAATAACCTTTGGCCACTTGTCTATCCAATTCAGAATAATGCCTATTTTTTAATTGAATTATTTGATTTTTGCTGTCATGTTGCTTGAGTTGCTCTTGAAGTGTGGATTTTAACCCCTCATGTGGTATACAGATGGCCAAGATTGTTTTATGTTGAGTAGGCTGCCTGTGCATCTGGTTGATGTCTTTCTTTGCTGTGCAGAAGCTTTCTAGCATCTTGTATTCATTCATTATAATTTTTACATGTTGTAGATGGTGTTTTCTGGTGTTGTCCAGAATATTATTGTCAAGACCATGTGAAGGACTGTTTCCCTTTGTTATTTATTTAGAGATTAAAATTTCATGTTTTATACCTAAGCCTTATTCTACTTGATTTAAACTTTGTTTGTGGAGTAAAAAGGACTTACTTCTGTTCTCCTGAGGAAGATGTCCAGCTTCTGCTGAGCCATTCACTGAACAGACTCTTCTATCCCACTCCTCATCCATGGGACCCTCATCAACAACTGATAGCCTACCCATGAGTGGGTGAGTTTGGGGGCTCTTAATTCCATTGATACACATTTCTGTACTTAGGACAGTGCAGTGGTTTTATTATTGTAGTAAAAATCACTTGAAATGGAGCATTACAGAGGCTCCAGCCCTGTTCTTCTCATCAAGGCTGCTTTGGCTATTTGGAGAATTCAGGGCATCCCTATAGTTTTTAGGACACTACTTTTTATTTCTGTAACAATGACATTTACTGTATTTATGAACCCCTGAAATTACATTACATATCCCTCAGTTTATTGCCTGTATTTGCTATTGGATTGGCGTGCAGAGTCTTCTCTTCACTGAGTAAACCAAATCTAGTGGCTGGAATACACTGTATTGGAATAAATAGCTATAAGTTATTGACCAAATTTTTTGAATGAATGAGTTATAAAAAAGCATATTTAACTTTGGAAGTTCATAGCTATGTGAAAGGGGCCATGACAACAGTCCCTAGCATAGTGAAACCCAAATAAATTGTTGCTGTCTCAGTAGTTAACTGTACAAAAGCAAAAAACAAAACAAACAACAATAACAACAACAACAAAAAAATCAACCTCATTCACTAGAAATTTGAAAGGGGATGTTTTAGAAGATTCCAAAATGTGTAAAGATTTTCCCAACAGAAACACACTGAAAGGAATCATTCAATTTGTTAAAATAAACACAATACTTTAGAAAATCCTGATGAAAATAACCACTGAAATTTAATGTTGTAGTCCATACTACTCAGTTACTGTTTTGAATATATAAACCATTGTATATCACTGTATATTTGTGAAGAAAAGATTTCACTATAAAAAAATGTGCAAAGAACATAGTCATCCAATAAAGTGGTCATTACATGGAAAAACATGAAAAATCATATAGATATATTAGTAAGTGAGAAATGCAAGTCAAATATGACTCTAACAAATTTACTAAGGTGGAAAAATACCATATTCCAGGCTGGTGTAGAAATACCATACTCCAGCTGGATGTTGTAGCATGATTTGGTGGTTAACAGAAAGCAACTTATTGGTATGTATCAAAATGTTTAGATGACTATTCCTTGCAGGTAATTACTTTACAAAATAAACTGTGCAACTGGTTGATGTCTTTAATACATCTGTTTGATGTCTTTAAGAGAGTGATTTCTGCATAAGCATTTTTATTTCAGCTCAGTTTATAATCCATGGATTTGAGCATAGAAAAACTGCACTTTTAGAAATGACTACATTCCTGTTTAAATCACCTGATACATAGTAACCACATTAAATCAGTTTAAGAAAAGAAAACATCCCAAATTTCAAGCTGAAGAGAATTAATGCAAGGATTTGGCTACAAAGTGGCCGTCATGACCTAAGTGAGGCTGGTGGAGCAGAAGGGAGCCTGTCAGCTAAGGACCCCATTCCTCCCTCTGTATCTGCTGCGTGCTCTCTACTGAGTGTGGAGACTGTAGCCCAGCCACAGGTAGGATGCCATAGCGACCCAGGTGCCCAAGACCTGCAGTGCTGCTGGAACACAAAATGCCTTCTGGATGCTGGAGCCTGGAGCCAACAGGGTTCCTGTTGTGCCCAGGTGCTTCAGCTGCCATGGACCATCTCTAGACAGGGAGAAAAGTCCCAGATTCTTAGTTTCTCCCATACTCGAGGTGACCCCAGGACTGAATCCCACAGCGTAACAGGAAACCAGGGGCCAAGGAGGCAGGATAAGCCATCTACAGGCTGAAGCCCTGCAGGTCACAGGTAGGTACAGCTCAGGAGGCAGCCTGGCCAACAGTGTGTGTATGTGGACCCAGGCTGTCACAACACCTCCATGTGAGGGTGATTGATAAGCATTGTTTCAGACATAGATAAGAAAAAAAAGTTGAGAAGAATTTCACTGCAAATTTTGAGAGGGGACTGTTAAAAAATAGATGTTGAAGGATCTTACTTCATCTTCCTCTATGTCATTGTTGCTGCAACAGATGTACACTCAACAGATGTTTGAAACACTTGTAGTTTGTAGGCAGGATAGGAATAATTTCATTTTACTGCATAGCTAGTTATTGAACTCAAGGCTTCATGCATGCTCAGCAGGAGCCATAATCCCTGAACTACACCTCCACTCTTAACATTTAAAGCATGATTTTTATCTGGGTGAATATATTAAAATAAACATTTAAATTTTCAATGAAACAGTTTTTGCTTTGAGACTTCTCAATAGTTTGCATATCAGTAGTTGAAATAAAAACAAATAGATTAAAATTAAATTCTAAATTACAATGACCTAGATGGCCAATGAATAACAGGAAACAAGGAGCACAAGCAGACAGGTAAGAGAGTGAGGTGAACCTGTGAGGTGGACTCCTTCTAGGCTTCCAGGTCACTGAGGAGGTGATGCTTTTCACACACACACACACACACACACACACACACACACACACACAGTGTGTTTCATAAACCAATCCAGACTAACTCCTCCTACATGTCACTGGTCAGGCATTGTAGACAGTGTGAGAGTGGAGAGGATTGTTAACATTGGTCAAGTCTGGAGTTGAACAAAGAGGGAGACAGGACAGGATGAGGATGATCCAGAGCTGTGCCCCAGAGAGCTCTGCTGCTTCCTTAGCTCTAACTGCAGTGTCCTCCAGGCCCCAGAGGATGTGTGAACAGACATGTCTCATCCAGTCCCCAGTGAGCATCCTAAACCAGGGGTGATGCCACCCTCCTCTTCCTGGTGACTTAGCCAGGCCACACTCCCTGGCCATGTGGGTGAGGCACAGCGTGCTCTGAGGTGAGTTCAGCTAGGCAGGTGGCCCTGGAGCTCAAGGCCATGGCTGTGCAGGGCTTGCTGACCTGCTGTTGAAGTGCTCTGTTAGGTCCTCATGGTATTTCCTTATCTTTCTCTATCACCTGTTTTTCTGACAAATAGAAATGTGTTCTCATTTTCAAATTTTCATATAGAATTTATTTGCTGCAACATCTTAAGAACTATGCTTTTATTTTGGATTATTTTTGGACATAGGAGTATACATTCCTTCTTATGCTTCAGATGGTGGTAGAAAGCTGCATTAATTGTCCCGAGACTGCTACTTTGCAGAGGGAGAAGGGCTGTCCTTGCTTCACATGGGGGTCACTCCTGAGGTCCCAGCAATGCTGGAAGCAAGTGTCCTGAGAATATTCATGTTTCCCTGATGACACACACAGTGGTGGACCAGACCAAGCTGTCCACGGCAGAGGGAGGACACTGCGTTCCAAGGACACTGAGGCAGTGAGGTGCTCTGCTGCACCCTGGGGTGGGACACGGCCCTCCCTCAGATCACTTGTGTGATGTTAGGAAGAGACCCTGAGACCCTGGATTGTCAGTCTGTACTAGGAGGAAATAAGAAGAGGAGGACCTCAGAGGCTCTGGGGAAGGCAGAGAGTAGTCAGCAATTCCTGGGTGCTGCTGGCTAATAAGGTGGCTCTGTGTTTGTCTACAAAAATTGTCACCAATTCCCCAAGTTAAAAGTGCATCAGGCTGTTGCCATGAAACGTATGCAGGTGCCTAGAGAAGAGTAAGAGAGCAGGTGGGACAGGCGCAGGATGTGGAGCAGATTGGGTCCCTGGTCCTGTGTGTTCTTGGGGTTCTGGGCTCTGAAACAGTGGCAGAGCCTCTCCCTCACTGTCCCCTCTCTCCTCTGTCCTCTCAGAAAATTTGCCCCTGTCTTCACTGCAGCTGTTTGTGTCCATTCCTTGCTCCACTTTGTCCACAGAGGTTGACGGGACAGAAGGTGTGGTTTCAGTTCATGGGAAAGATCTCAAATTCTCCAAAGAGCTCAGCCTTCATCTGCCAACAGGTTAGGATTTCATGGACAGGAAGTCTATCTGTCTATCACGTCTCTCTCCTCTGTCTGTCATCCACCTACTACCCCCTACCCACCTACCATCTCTGTCCCTGGGCCTGCACCTCTCCTGCTGTCCACCTCTGCAGTGGGTCTCAGTCATGCTGGACCCTAGGGCTTCAGCATCAGAAGCCATGTATTGTGTCCACTGCTTCAGTGCCTCCCAGCAGGGACTGTCAAAAGTGGACTATCACATCTGATTTAGGAAATACTGCAAGGGAGAAAATGTGCTTCAACTTTCCTTTCTTATTAAAACACCTTTGTATTGTAGCTACTGCTAGTCTTTCTAGAGAGAAGAGACATCAGACCCTCAGGCTGATAGAGAATCAAATTTAACAGTTATGCCTTCAGAGGCAGAAGATTGGAAAGGTTTAAACTCTTTAATTGAAAAAGTGGAAGAAGCCACTATTGATTTCCTTAAGAAAGGTGGGGCACATTTTATGTTCATTGCCCTTTTTACTTATTTTGTCACTATATAAAAATGCTGCCTCAAATATTATGGATGCTGTTTTCCCTGTAGAGACTGAAAATGACCTCTAGAAGTGCAGACAAGGTTAACAAGCCCTTGACTTGTGTTCAGCGTCTACACAGAGGTGCTGAGCATCAAGACAAAGCAGGCAACAGTGAGCTGCCCCTGATACCTCTCTATGCAGTTCTGTTAACTCTCTGTCTCTCAGTGTCCGTGAAAACTGATTATGGCTATCAATAAAGCAGATGGTGTTGGCAAAACAGCCAAAGCCTTTCTGGTGAATAGCAGTGATCCCCGAATGCTTGTTCTGCACCTGAGATTGAGTGCAAATGTCAGAGCTTGAAGATGGACCAGGAGGAGCCCTGGCTGGGCTGAATTTTCGTAAGAGCTTTTCCAGGAAGCTGTGCTTAGTGAGGGTCATACCAATAGCTATCTCAGACAGTTGTTCATATTTACATTTATTTAAATATATATTTAAAGCTTCTTTATTTTATATAAAATAAATAACACAACATAAAATTGTCAAATCCAAATACTTTCCTTTAACGTTGATTGTAAGCTTTACTTTCATGTATTTTCTCATATAATTCTGAAAACCAAGTATTGAGGATATAAATAGGTACCCAAATTGGAGAAATTAAGTATGGAATCTCACAGTACAATAGCAGTGACAGCCAGGTCTAGGACAGGTTCTGAAGGGTGGGTAGTGCAGATGTCAATCAACAGCACACCTGTTTCTTCATTTGTGAAAGTCAGAATTCAGGGAACGTTTATTTCTTTGCCTCACTTCATCCTCACCACACCTTGTGTCAGGTGTCATTCTAATCATCTCTCAGGCAGAGTGGACAAAGAAGGGGAGGTCAGGGGTAGCAAGAGTCAAGGTTGGAAACCAGTCATGACCTTGGATCTTTATGGGTGGGTGCCCCTTAGGTCTCAAGAGGTTTGGTCCTGTGTGAAGGCTACAGTGTGCTGGAGAGAACAACAGAGTCATTCCAGACTCACAGAACCTCCCACATGTCCTGGTCCTATAGGCTTGGGGGGTTCAAATGTTAAATGTGCATTCCATGAATTATGTCTTAGCAACTTTTCAAACATTTCGAATATACCATATAGATCTGAGAGTCCTTCGATGCCAGCTAAAACCAGAGTGTTAAACCAGAAATATTAACACTTATTTCACACTTGAATAACTTAAACTCAGGAATTAGTGATTCCCCTTGTTTGCAAATGTCCCCTACTTTTTTGAGCAATGATTCCGAAAATATGCACTTGTCATTGACAAACTCCTTTTTTCAGGAAGCTCATGAACTTGAACTGTTGCAACCTCACTACAAGTTACCAACTCACTTCACCCACAGGTGAGCTTCTAGATACTTTTTTAAAAATATTGTTTACTACAGGTCATCTGAACTCCTAGGATCTGCAGGCTCTGGTACGTCCTCTGGTTGGCACAATCAGACTGGTGCACAGGTGTGAGGCAGCTGAGAAGTCACTTCAGCCCTCTGTACAACATTCAATCAAAGCTTTCTTGGTGGCCAAGGTGGAACCTCATGGACATCACCACCTGGATGACCAACCACACAGGGTGGGCAGATTTCATCCTGGTGGGACTCTTCAGGCAATCCCAACATCCAACTCTGCTTTGTGTGGTCATCTTCATGGTTTTCCTGATGGCCTTGTTTGGAAATGCTGTCCTGATCATTCTGATACACTCCAGTGCCAAACTCCACACCCCCATGTACTTCTTCATCAGCCAGCTGTCCCTCATGGACATGATGTACATCTCCATCACTGTGCCCAAGATGCTCCTGGACCAAGTGCTGGGTGTGAGTACCATCTCACTCCCAGAATGTGGGATGCAAATGTTCCTCTACTTGACACTTGGTGGTTCAGAATATTTCCTTCTGGCAGCCATGGCCTATGACCGCTACATGGCCATCTGCCATCCGCTCCATTATCCTATGCTCATGAACCACAGGGTGTGTCTTCTTCTGGCATCTGGTTGCTGGTTCCTGGGATCAGTGGATGGCTTCATGCTGACTCCTGTCACCATGACCTTCCCATTCTGCAGATCCCGGGAGATCCAGCACTTCTTCTGTGAAGTCCCTGCTGTGATGAAACTCTCCTGCTCAGACACCTCGCTCTATGAGACGCTCATGTACCTGTGCTGTGTCCTCATGCTCCTCATCCCTGTGACAGTCATTTCAGGCTCCTATTCCTGCATCCTCCTCACCATCCACAGGATGAACTCAGCAGAGGGCAGGAGGAAGGCCCTGGCCACCTGCTCCTCACACATGATGGTGGTCACACTCTTCTATGGTGCTGGTGTTTACACCTACATGCTCCCCAGCTCCTACCACACTCCTCAGAAGGACATGGTGGTGTCTGTGTTTTACACCATTCTCACCCCTGTGCTGAACCCCTTAATCTACAGTTTCAGGAACAAGGATGTCACTGGGGCTCTGAGGAAAATGTTGAGTGTGGGACCTGTCTTTCAGGAAATAGTAAAGTAGGGGATTTGGCTTCCATGGTTTTTCCTTCTCTCCACGTCAGATGATGAAGATCTCCTGGTGCCATCTCCTGGGCTCCTACTCCACAGTGCTGCACCCCTATGCTCCTCTCATAGGTGAGCCTCCTGTGTCTCGTTCTTGTGCATTCAGGGTCCTCATGCAGCTCCCCTGGATCTACCTTATATACCTAAGTTGACAAGGACTTTCTCCTTCTAAGGGAACATATTCATATCATTACAAAATACATAGTGGATATTTAGAGGAAATGGTCATGAGGTGTTCTGGTATAGTGGAGAAAGAGGATATAAAAAAAAGTTGCAGGGCTAATCAGAGGTTAGTCTAGGTTTAGGTTTCATTGGAATTAGTTGTATTATTGTTTTTCTTGCTAATTATCTGCAAAGTTGAAATGATGTATGAATAAAGAGTTAAATAACAGGCTCTTTTTTTCTTTTTATAAAAAAGCAAATTTCTACTTTCTGCTTGGGGGCAGTGTGACATAGTATCTAGGAGACCATGCTCTTATCATTGTGTCTAATCTTTATTGAGACAGTGCAGCTGTTTCTCCACATTCCTTGGGGAACATTCTCAAGGTCCAATCATGAAGGCTTCCAGTGGATGATGCTGTCTGAGATCATTAGGATCGAGTTGTGTGATGAAGAATCAAGACCTCATGGATGGCCACGGGGGGAATGCCAGTCCTGGGTGGAAGGAGGGTTTGGGGTAGGCTCCCTACCTGAAATGCATCTGAGGTGGCTCTTAAAACATGGAGCTTATTAAGGGATGTGGTTTGGATGTGAGGTGTCCTCAGAGCTCCTGTGTCAATGCAGGGATATTCAGGTGGGAAATGACTGGGCTATGGGTGGTGTAACTCTGTCAGTCCATCTTACTGTGAATGGATTGACTGGAAGTTAAGTGTAGGCAGGTGGGTTTTGTTTGGAGGAGGTGGGTCCCTGCAGGTGAGCTCTGAAGGGTGCATCTTCCCTTTGGTTTAAATAACAGACATTTATAGCAGAGAGAGTACATCCTCCTGGCCACAATCCTGGCACTTACCCTCAGGACAGCTGACCTAGACAGGAGGGTTCCTGGGGAGTTGAGGAAAAGGGTTTAACCTGCAACCCTGGGAGACCTAGGGTGCACACTCACTTTCTGCAAGGAGAACTTCCCTGCGTTTTAAATGCACCTGCACGCGGTGTCTCCCTACCAAAGGGCAGGTTGTTCATCTCGCTTGGAGGGTGACACACCCCTGCTCCAGGCAGTCCAACCTTGTCTTCTCCAGGTCCCTTCTAGTGGCACCCCTGAAGACAACTACCTGCTGTTGTATATTTGTGCTTCCTTTTGGATTCCCTGAAGCCTGCTTACAGAAGTTGGCTTTCCATATCTGTGATTTTGTCCTAGGTTTCAGGAGTGCGCCTGTTGAGTCAGAATGGCTTTGGCATTTTGTGCATTTTGGGTTTCCGCTCGCTGGAAGTGGAAGTCAGCAAAACCTGTCCCGAGTTGGGGTCCACGCTGGAGCCCCAAGGTTGAGGCCTGGTCCCTGCTGTGCTGCTCATCTACCCTCGATTGCTGTCTGCCATTAACATGACCACAATGTTAGGGCCAGCACAGAAGCCACTTTGAGAAATTGGTATGAAAGGAACATGAAGCCAAGGTCTCTGGACACATTGAGCTGCTGTCTCACACTGCTGTCTCACACTGCTGTCTCACAGTGGTGAGAAAGTTTGGGGCATCAGAGGTTAGCAATCTGGTCACTTCCCTTGAGGTCAGGTCCACTGTCCTGCAGTCAGACCTGTGCTGCAAAGGGAGCTTATAGGTCTTAGCATGGGCTGTTCCAGGCACTTGGCTCCCAGTTCTCACAGGACAGCCTGGGGCCAGAGCTGAGGGAGGACCCCTGTAGATGCTGCTCAGCACGCTGGGCTTTGGGTCCTCGAAGGGGTCTTTCCAGCTGACACTTGGAGTCTCTGAAATTTTGTGGCTGGGTACTGGCCACAGCACAGAGGGACAGCCTAGCTGCTGTCCAGAAGTTGTTCAGCCACGGCCTTGGCAGCCTCCCTGAGGGGATATTAAGCTTCCTCTCACAAGAAGAAACCCTGGGCCAGCCAGGTCTTCTAGCCTTGCATTTATTTCTCTACAGTGTTACTGATCCTTCATGTTTATGAGTAACTGCAGAGGGTCAATAAATTCCTGGAATTGGAGAGGAAAACATATAGCAGTACTAAAATTCCCTTGAAAAAAAATTTCATAAATTCTCATGATTTTTCTCTTAGGTAATGAACATATGCACCTCTTGGATATGTTCAGAGATAGTGTGGGATGACCTGTCAGTTTTTATTAGATCATAGCATGTCTTTCTTCATTTCAGTGACAGGGTTGCAGAAAAGGCATATCTCTGTCAAATGTGTTGGCCACCAATGATAAAAATGTGTTTTAGCAACAGGAATAAGTGACAGCAGCTGTCATGCAGTTATGCCATGAGGAGTGGATCCGACCTAGGGATGGCAACAGGGATGGCCTTCTCTGCTCCTTGGGTTCCTTCAGTAAGAGATGATATCATACTACTAACCAACAAGTCAAGGGTTACTTCTAAATGAAGAAAAGTTGAGCAAGGACAGCATATTGGGATGCAGCCACTCTGGGTAAAGTTTGTATAAAAAGATAAAGATGTAAAGAAAGACCAAGAATTGTGACATTGCGTTCCCTGAATCAGAAAGAACAAATGGAGTCGGTATCATGAGCAAACTGTGCCTTTAACAAACACATTCGCATCGCATCTCTACACAGTGTCAGAATTTACTGAATAACTATAAATTCACAGGCTACCCACTTTTGGCAGTAGTAGGTCACTGGATACTCATCGGTCACCTGGTAGTCACAAACTGGGCAATTCTGAGCTCTTTAATTCCAGTCTTAATTACTAATGTCTGGAACATTGAAGTCACTCATCACACTTCACACAATGATAAACAGAGGTGACAGAAAGGATAAGAGAGGGTTAAGATGGCCACAGGGATTCAGGAGTCTGAGTTGAGAACAAAGGCAGAGGGCAGATACAGATGCAAAGAGTCACCACAGGTGGTCAGGTAGGATTAGGAACTAGCCAAGAACTTGTTCAGGCACAGAGCTTCTTCGAAGCCCAGAGCTTATTCTAAGCCAGGGTTCAGAGGGCAGAGGTTCCACAGGGCCCACTGGAGATGTCAGCTTGGAGTGGGTTGTATGTGGTCACACGGGCAGGAGAAACCATGCTGTGCTGAAGCAGAGATCCAGAGGTCTGTCTCTGTGGCAAATGTCCTGGGCAAGGCTCCTGAGGAGCAACCAGGTGACCCGTCAGGGTGCTTCCCTGTCCAGTCTTGGGATGCTCCTCCTTTTACAAGCCTCAAGTGAGGGGTTACAGCTTTTGGTGGTCTGATGTTTTTGATGAGCTTGTGGCCTGGGTTTCCTGGTACGAGTCTGACACGCCCATGCACCCCTTGCTTATGATGAATTCACAAGTGGTGCACAGGTGGTCATTCTTATTAGCATGGTTTCTTTATCAGTTTGTGCCTCATGGCTGTGCCAGGCAGGTGGTGACTGCTTACTTGTACAAATAAGGTGTGGAGTCATTCTTAAACTAAAAATAGAATTGCTCATGGCAAACTGCTTTGCAAAATGAAGTAACCCGGGTTTAGGCCTGAAAAATCCTGTTCTGTACTTCAGCAATAACCAGAAGAGTTCTCCACAGCTGGGCACACACCAGCACTTCAGGTGACTCACATAGGCTAAGGGGTAGCAAACAGGAAGATGCCCTGCATCTGCTCTAGCGGTGTCTGCCAGAATGCTAGACCTGAATGGCCCCAAGGGCTGGAGAACAAAATGCCTTTAAAGTGCAAGACTCCCTTAAGCAATATGAAAACCAGCATGGAGGTGCCTCACAAGCCTAGGAAAGGTGTCACCACATGACCAAAATATGCTACTTCTCAGCATTATCCTAGAGAGGATAATTAAAGTTGGCATGCTCTAGTGAGACATGCATACCCACGTTTTAGCAGCACAATTCACAATAATCAAAAAATAGAACCTGCCTAGGTGTTTGTCAGTGGCTGAGAGGCTCAAGAAAATGTGCTCTATATACACAGAGGTTCTAGTCAGCCATTGAAAAAGCATGCAGTTGTGCCATTTGCAGAAAAATGGATGGAACTTGAGAGCATTATGTTAAGATAAATAAGCTAAATGTAGAAGGTCAAGACTGGTGTGTTTTATTTCTTATGCAGCAGCTAGAGAGGAAAGAGAAATAGAAAGTGGGGGTAAAGATCTCATGAAAATCGAAAGGCGTTCAGTAGAGGAAAGGGACCAGGTGGAAGGGTGCCAGGAGGGGAAAGTGCTGGGGAGGATACTGGCCTAATTACGTAGCTCCCACTGCCCCATTGTGGGAAGTATAATGTAATACAAAAAGTATTAAACATACAAAATTTGAACTTTATCACTTTTCTGAAACTGAACTCTGGGTGTGAAATTAGCTTTCCCATTAAAGAACAGAAATTAACAGTTCCCACCAGACGCCTGCCTATGTGCTGTCCAGCTGCTGACCTTCCTAAAATGTGGGCAGTTTTGTTAGCTCTCTTTGACACAAATGTACTGTCTGTGACTGAAGTTCACCCAGCGTTCATGAGATTAATCCCTGTGATTGCAGGC
This sequence comes from Urocitellus parryii, assembly GCF_045843805.1. NCBI lineage: Eukaryota > Metazoa > Chordata > Mammalia > Rodentia > Sciuridae > Urocitellus > Urocitellus parryii. The sequence continues at coordinate 160,308,211 of NC_135531.1, read as the reverse complement.
AGTATTAGAACATTTCTGCGAATTATGTAAACATGTCCCATGTGTTGCTATGGTAGCAGGTGCAAATATCCATGAGAGACACATCTCTGAGTCAAGAAAAGGTTTATTGACAGAGGATATCTCCCAGGCTGCCGTTTGCAAGGCGCAACAGTCTGCTAGAACAAACTTCCTAAGTATATATTCATGTATAATGGAGTAATAAAAAATAACCTCTCTGGTTCTGTGATTATTAATTGTTACTTGGCATCTTTATTGTGGTTTTGATCGTTAGGAACTCTTTGGGGGCCGGCCTAACGAGAAGGTCATGCCTTTGTGAACAGGTGCTGATTTTCAAAGTGGAGCTATTTTGCCCTAAGGACCTAACACGTGCATTTATACATTTCACTCTCCCTGGGCTCTGGGAGGCTTCCATATTTGGTGGGCTATTGTACTTCCTTTGGTGAACATCATACACAGGTGTCTATTAAGAATCCACTCAAAGATGGCCATGCTGGGTTCAGGGCACAGATATGTTCAGCTCTCTTCACAGCTGCTGCTAGGTAGGAGCTAGCAGTGGGCAGTGAGATGCATGGTAAGGTCACAAAGTATTCTTTAACTTACCTCAGGTCCTTCTTTAAGCTATCTTAAGATATCAAATGGTGGCAGTTAATCTATAGAAAGCAAACAAAAGCAAGAGAGCTACTTGTAAAACATGACAAGAGAAAGGGATTAATGGGACTAATTATTGACAGGGTCCACTGAGGTTGATGTGAAGCTAGGAATTATGGCCATAAGTGTCTTCAATTTTCTGGGATTGAAGATTCCATTAGTAGCGCAGGCCCACTAAGATAACTTCTGACCAGCTATTGACCCCAGTGCCCACATTAACGTGGGATTGACTGTAGATGAAACCTCCCTAAAAAGAATGGCCACTATGACAGTTCCAGAGAGGACCAAGTAAGATCCATAACCCCACCACCCAACAAGAAGGAAGAGTTGAACACCGGACTGGCAGAGAGTACAGAAGAGGGCCCCCAGCTCTCCTAGTGAACATCAAACACTAGTGAAATTGGGGACAGCGTTGTCTTCTCTGTCATTCTCTGATTGGAGACAGCCCACTCTCTCCCTTGAGAGTGCTCTCTGCTCAAGCTTCACTTTTGTTTTACTTTACTGTCACCTATAATAAAGTACTCTTGCATGACTTTTGATGTCTGACTTTAAATTTTCTTTTGTCAGAATGTAAAACTGAGATTGGGAGTTTTAGCTCCCTGCTTTCCTGGGACACTACCACACACAAACTGGCTGTGGTACTAAGTTACTCCCCTTGCTTTCCTGTTTGGGTTGCTGTCTTTTCATAGTCTTTACTATAACAAAATTTCCTGAGTGCAGGTGCTTTGTCTTGCTCACAGCCATAAAGAATGTGAATAAATGCCTGACTCAGGGAGCTACATCTGCACACATGGTTCTATCATCCAAGGTCCTTTAGAGGCAGCAAGGTATGTGCTCCCACACACACACACATCACCCCAGAGAAGTCCCTTCCTTGCTTGACACACACTGTACTACACCTGCCTGCAAATGAGAATTCATGATCATGAAGCTGGGGGACAAAAGGCAGTCAATATAGATAATAAATAATTGGGTTCTATCAGGAAGGTTGGGGCTAGTTGGAAAGAAAATAAAAAGCTGGCTGGGGATGTGGCTCAAGCGGTAGCGCGCTCGCCTGTCATGCGTGCGGCCTGGGTTCGATCCTCAGCACCACAAATAAACGAAGATGTTGTGTCCGCCGATAACTAAAAAATAAATATTAAAATTCTCTCTCTCTCTTAAAAAAAGAGAGATTAAAAAAAAAAAAAGAAAATCAAAAGTTGCCCTTTCCCCTCCTCTTTCCAAGGCCTTCCCCACTACTCCTGCTCCAACCTGTTGCTGAGGTGACCTGTCTCAGAAGTAGCCGTTCCTTGCAGGGAATCCTAAGAGTTGGCTGTTACCTTAATGCCTGGATAACTCCACCATTTGGCCCTCCCCTTGCCCATCTGGCCCTCACCATTTGGCTCACCCTGGCCACTGGTCATGGATGCAGGGTGGTGAGAGATAAGAAGGAAGAGAAAATCTAAGATGTACAAAGGGGCAGGACACTCCCACTTCTTTGGATACCAGCTATGTCCCCCTTCTCCCTCCAGGGAGAAGTCTGTTTCTGTTCTTTAAATAAACCTTACTCTTTATACTCCCCTTGGCATTTCTCCAGTAACCAGAGGTACCAATAAGCGCTTCCTTCTCATGCAGAGCTGAGAAGAATGAATGACAGGTATGTGACTTGTTACCTTATACAGAGAGCCTAACCAGTGTGCTTCTAGCTATGCCCTTGGTTAAGTTCCTATGATGACATTTCCACCTGGACACTGAAAATCTAGCAAAGTCACCCCTTTGCCCCCCGAGGAAACTCCTTGTATAGGCACATGATGCACTTCTCATGGCCTGCCACAAGTTTTTCAGGGGGTGCTGAAATGGAACCCAGGGTATGCTGGGCGAGTACCCCACCACTGAGCCATTTCCCAGCCCCTCCCACAGGCCTTCTGTCCTCAATTCCAGCATCAGTAGGGGATGGAGAGGACCTGGGCAGGTTAACTGGTGATCACTTAATGTACTTGAAACGTGATTTGCCATCTCCCCAGCCCAGGTTTGCATGTTTCTCCAATGTTTTGAGACCCCTCCCACAGTGTGTTCATGTGCTCTCTAGGTAGTGCCCTTTACTTTCATCCATCAGCTGTAACTTATCAGATAAAGCGTTTTCACTCATGTGCTGCAAATAAAAATTAAATGCTGAATTTTTACTGGAAATAATGAGCACCTAGTGATTGTGGTGCAGACAATGACCACTGGAGGAAACTGCCCAGTGGCTCTTCTTACCATCTATGAATGAGCCCAGAAGGTTCTCAGAAAATGATGTTCCTCTTCTCTTTCAACAGTGAGCTAGACTTACACCCAAGTGTCCTAAATCCCAAAGAACCATCTTCCCTCCTGTACTACCTTTATTTATTTAGTACCAGGGATTAAAGCCAGGGCCACTTAACCACTCTCTAGCCCTTTTTTATTTTATTTTTTTTTTCATTTTGAGACAGGGTCTCACTAAGCTGTTTAGGGGCTCTCTAAGTTGCTGAGACTGGCCTGCAACTTTCCATCCTCCAGCCTCAGCCTCCATAGTTGCTGGGATTACAGGCAGTGCACTCCTCCCTACTGCCCATGTCATTGACGATTCCGTGTGGCTTAAAATAACTCCAGAAGGTAAAACCCCAGGGGAAATTTTCCAACTTTTGTTTCTGGAAACCACTGGGTATTTATTTTGCATAAATGTGAACCGAGTAGGACAAAAAGGAGGTGTAAGAACAGAAAAAGAGCTGAGAGAGGGAAGTACCGGGGACACCCTTTCAGGTTAGCTGCTTTCTTCTACATAGCTGAACCCTTCCCTCCAGTTCATTCCTGCAGGGGGATCCCGGCCACCAAGCCAGGGTTCCCATTGCCATCCGCACGACCAGAGCCTGAGACACTCTTTGAGAGCCCCCGGAGTCTCCGCTGGGCCCGCTGCCGAGCACCGGCCACGTCCTTGTTCCTCAGGCTGTAGATGAGCAGGTTCAACATGGGCGTGAGGATTGTGTAGAAGACGGAGAAGACTTTGTCCTGCGCTGGCTGGTGGTAAGCCTGCGGCACTATCTAGGTGTACATGGCGGCCCGGTAGAACAAGGTCACCACGATCATGTGGGAAGAGCAGGTGGCGAAGGCCTTCCTCCTCCCCACGGCGGAGCTCACGCGGTGGACCGCCGCTAGGATCCGCGCAGGAGGCGACCACCACCGAGGACGGCGTCAGCAGCATCAGCACGCAGCACGCGTACATCACCGTCTCATAGAGCGCCGTGTCCGCGCACGCCAGCCTCAGCACCGCGGGCGCCTCGCAGAAGAAGTGGTCGATGTCCCGGAGCCGCAGAAGGGGAAGCTCATGGTGATGGGCGTGAGCAGGAAGCCGTCCAGCGAGCCCCCCAGCCAGGAGCCCGCGACGATCAGCCAGCAGACGCGGCGGCTCATGAGCACCGGGTAGTGCAGCGGGCTGCAGATGGCCACGTAGTGGTCGTAGGCCATGAGGCCCAGCAGGAAGAACTCGGCGCCCACCAGCGTCAGGTAGAGGAAGTGCTGCGCCGTGCAGCCCGCGAAGGAGATGGTCCTCTGGCCCCGCAGGTAGTCCACCAGCATCTTGGGCACGATGGTGGAGATGTACAGCATCGATGAGTGACAGGTGGCTGAGCAGGAAGTACATGGGCGTGTGCAGGCGCGCGTCGGCGCGGATCAGCACGACCATGACCCAGTTGGCGGTCAGAGCCGTGAAGAAGACAACGCACACGAAGATGAGGCCCCTGTCTCCTTGGTGCCAAACAGCCCCCCAAGGGTGAAGTCCGCTGAGGACGTGTTGTCCCCTGCCATTGAGGGAAGACCTCAGCACATGCACCTTAGAGAAGCTGCCCTGAGAGTCAATTCAGGGACTTGCTCATCCCATCCCAGTCTGTGTGAGTGTGTGTGTGTGAGTGTGTGTGTGAATGTGTGTGTGTATGTGTGTGAGTGTGTGTGGGGGGAGTGTGTGTATGTGTGTGTATGTGTGTGAATGTGTGAATGTGTGTGTGAATATGAATTGTATGCGTGAATATGTGTGAGGATGTGTGTGTATGTGAGTGTGAGAGTGCGTGTGTGAGTGTATGTGAGTGTGTATGTGTGGGCGTGAGTGTGTGTGGGTGTGTGTGAGTATGAGTGTGTGTATGTGTAAATGAGTGTGTGTGAGTGTGTGTGGGGAGTGTGTGAGAGTGTTATGTGTGAATGTGTGTGAGTATGTATGTGTGTATGTGTGAGTTTGTGTATGTGTGTATGTGTGAGTGTGTGCATGTGTGTGAGCATGTGTGAGAGTGTGACTGTGTGTATGAGTGTTGTAATGTGTATGTGGGAGTGTGAGCATGTGTGAGAGTGTGTATGAGTGAGTGCATTATGTGTGTATGTGTGTGTGCATGTGTGTGAGTGTGTGTGAGTGTGTGTGTGAGAATGTGTGTGTATGTGTGAATGTGTGTGAGTGTATGAGTGTGTGTGTGTGTTGTGTGTGAGTGAGTGGGTATGTGGGAGTGTGTGAGAGTGTGATATGTGAATGTGTGTGTGAGTGTATGTGTGTATGTATGAGTGTGTGTGACTGTGTGAATGTGTGAGGATGTCTGAGTGTGTGAATGTGTGAGTGTGTATGTGTGTGTAAGTGTATGTGTGTAAGTGTGTATGTGTGTGAGTATGTGTGTATGTGTGAGTGTGTATGTGTGTGCATGAGTGTGTATGTGTGTGAGTGCATTGCATGTGTGTGTGCGTGTGTGAGTGTGTGAGTGTGTGTATATGTTTGTGTATGTGTGTGTGAGAGTGTATATGAGTGTGTGTTTGCATGTGTATGAGTGTGTGTTGGTATGTGTAAGTGAGTGTTTGGACACGCATCCCACATGAGGATATATTTTCAGCAAGTGTTACCCAGAGACACAAGGCAAAGAGGTGCCCACTGAGCCTTACTTACCAGGGGTCTCTGGGCTGAGGTTGGGGTGCTCTGAACAGGGCCAGGTCCTGCCAGGGACAGGGTCCCCACATTGGGGCCCATGGAGCACATCAATCATGTCCTCTGTCCCAAGCACAGTGCTCTGAAAGCCCAGCTTCTTTACCTTTGATGTTCCCACAACACCTGGATCTAATCTGGGGGGCTTACTTCCTTCCTTGCTCCCTGTGCCACCTGAGGGCACTGTCCCCACATGTGTAATGGACAGAATGAGTGCCAGCAGGCCTCTTGGGACTCAGACACAGCATTCTATCCTGGAGGCCTGGAAGGGTCTAAGCAGAGCAGGCCTGGCTGGGCCCCACACTTGTCCTTCCTGTGGTGTGTGCTGACTGCAGGAGATGCCCTGCGGTGCAGGGAGCAACCTTCCCATGGTGCGTGAAGCCCCAGCTCTCTGGAGCTTTGCTAAGATGCCCACTGTACCCTGGGCTGACTTGTCTTCACCAGGCTCCCTTCCCTCCCACCTCCTTCTCACTGGTCAAGGACTCTCCTGGACCAAACTCCACTCAGGCCGTCCTCCTCTTAAACCAGGCCTGACTTAGGGCCTTCTGTGGTCACCTCTGCATCGTCCAGTTTCAGCAAAACTCCGGCTGAGCAGTGTAGCGAGAGCCACCACCCTGTGTGTTGACTGTCCTGGGAGTTTGTGGGCTCCTTGCTGTCTGTACCCCAGAGCAGGTCTGGTCCCTGCCCTGCCTTCAGCAAGAATCCAGCCAGGTCAGCTTAGCCAGGACCCCTCACCCAGACGTTCCCCCCAGTGACTCCCCCCCCCCATAGACCTCCATCCTTAGCTTGTCCAGCTGCCCACCCTGTTGGAGCCTCTGCCCTAGCCACAGCCCCGTGGTGGGCCCCCTGGAGACATCCTCCTGTCTGGAGCAGCACTTGACTGTCTTGGGCTGGGCTCAGGGACTCCTTTCTGCTCTTCCATCTGCATCACAGGAGCCCGGCCACGTTTACTGAGCAGTTGCTGTGTGCTGGGCACTGTCCCAGGTACTGCTCCTCTCAGCAACCCTGTGAGGCAGGTTCTGTGGTGTCCCCATTTATGAACAGGATCAGCACCACACAGTGGCTTAGAAACTCACCCCAGGTCTCAGGATACCAAGAAGGAAAGAATTCAAGCCCCTGCCAGCTGGCTGCCTACTCTGCTCTCAGCTACTGCCCACTCTACCCTGTGTTCCTACTGCTGCCCGGAGCAGGGGCCTCGCTTACCAAGGACTCTGCCTCCCAGCCGATTTCCTGACTTTCCATCTGTGTCTCTGGGTACTTCTTCCTGGGTTTCTGAGCAGCATGGTGAACGAGATTCAGAAACCTGACTGGAGAGAAGTCTCCGGTTAGAAGCTGCCGTGTCCTTTTCCTGGCCACATCACTCCAGGGCCACAGAATTCTGTGTGCAGAGCCAGGGCCTGAGACAGGGGCGTCTGGTTCTCAGCCATGTGTCAGCAAATGTCAGCAAATGAGTGAAAACTGTGCCAGGCACTGTTCTGGACCCTGGGGCAGGGCTGTGACAGACATAGGTCCCCGGGGAGTCCAGGGCAGGCAGGGACAGAGGTCAACTCCTCTGTTCTCAGAACATGAGGATGCTGCTCTCCTGTGCCTCTCCATTATGCAGGGTCCTTCCACAGCCTCCCACCTGACACCCTGGACCACCTGTGCCCACCTGCTCCAACAGTCCCACATCCCCTGCCTGACGGAGGCACCTGTTCTCCATGCTGTCTCCCATGATCCCACCCCACACACTGGTGGAGGCACTTACAGGCTGCCCTCTTGCCTTTTGCCTGATTGTGTTGAGACCCCCAGGCCCACCCCACTGCCTGACACCAGGTGAAAGTGGAAACATGAACAGGACTGTGTTTACTGAGCATGATGAGCCGGGTTCAGCTCTAAGCACGTGTGGTGTTTTGCTTGGTCCTTCCAACAACTCTAAGAAGTGGGCTGAGAGGTTACAACCTGGCCGAAGCCTGCAGTTAAGGAGTGGCAGCACCAGGACATGAATCCAGTTCCTAGGCCTTCAGAACCCACCCGTGTGAGTAACATCTGAACATCTGTGAATGAATGACTCCTATCTTCAGGCCATGGGGACTCTTGAGGATGACAGTAATGAGTTGGCATGTGTTTGCACATCAGTCTCTCTGAGCCTGGTCAGTAGAGTAGTCTTGAGACCACAGCAGAGGACCCTGAGGTTCCCTGCAGCGACTCTGCCTGCGAGTTCTCTGAGCCCCCTGACTCTCTCTGCCCCACCTCACGAAGTCTCCAACCCAAGGACTTACCATCTTCAGGTTCCTCCAAGTTATCATGCCACGACATGGGCTTCTTGGTGATTGTGTGAACTGGAGAAGAGCAGGGACACAGTGCAGGTCAGAGCCCAACCCCTGCCTCCTGCCACTCACCCTAGACCAGGCTCCCATTCTGCACCCACGTAGTGCCTGGGCCTAAGGGGTTCTGGCTGGGTGCTGGGAACAAGGTCCCACAGCTCTCGAGGACTTAGGGTCTGGCCTGGCACTGTCCAGGGCAGTGGCCACAAGCCACAGTCTACTAGGATTTATGTTTGTTTATTCATTCACTCATTTATTTATTGCAGTGAGCTAACCCTAACCCTAACCCTAACCCTAACCCTAACCCTAGCCCTAATCCAGCCCTCTTTTATTTTGAGAGCGGTCTCTGTTGAGGTCATCCTTAAACTTGCAATCTCCCTGCCCCAGCCTCCCTGCTGCCAGGATACAGGTGTATGCCACCATGCCCAGGAGTAAAAAGACTTCTGAGCATGCACCCCTAAGATATGAAATGTGTATGTCATCCGTATGTAATATTATCTGCATATTAGAAAAATATAATGTTTTTCTTTACAGTACAAGTAAACAGAAATGCAAGCTACAGTATTTTCTCACTTCACCACAGTGGCCACATTAATCCTGTGCCCAAGGGAAAGAACTGGAGGAAATCACTTTTCCCAGAATGAATGTGGCCTGAGGGATTATTTAGCTTGTTGGAATGAACCAACCTAAACAGAAGTGAATTTCTCTGCTGAAATCAGTGATGGGGACAGAAGACAGCCAGAAGAGTTCTAAGCAAAATCAAGTCACTAAGTCTCCTGCAGATGGCCAGGCTGCAGGGGTGCTGGCTATGGAGGTAGAGAGTTGGGGGGAGCTCAGGGAGGAGGAGCAGGTGGGCAGGTACCATAGGGGGCTGTGGAATGAGCCGTTCAGAGGTAAAGAGGAGTTTGAGAGGGAGCCTAGCAATGGTGGGGGGGGGGCAGGCCCTACTGTATTTGTGGAAGGAATTGGGAGGAGGTGAGGCTGGAGAGGGGCAGGTCCAGTTGCTGTCCAGAGGGTGGAATTAAGTGAGAGGTGGGTACACCCCCAGTGTATCATGGAGTCTTTCCCTGAGGTAGGAACAGACAAGGGTCAGGGGAAATGTGAAGCAGCAGCCATTCTGCTTCTGTGACTGCCAGGTGTGTGGACTGATGGATGGAGGCGGGGGCTGACTCAGGCTTCTCACCTGGGGAAGGAAGGGCCCAGCTGCCTTGTGCTGCCACAGGGTCTTCTGGAGAAGCAGAGGGTGGGCAAGGGATTCAGAGCCCCTAGCTTTCCAGAGGGCCAGTTTGAGGTCCCTAATGGTGAGTCCAAGGTAGCTAGCTGGGAGGTGATCAGATGGCAGAGCTGGAGCTCATCTGAGGCCCAGTGTCCTTTAGGGGCTGCTGATGCTGCAGGATGAGATGGATCTCACAGGAGTGTGCAGGGTGAGAGGAGTGGAGGGGAGGGTGCTTTTACCTGGAGGACAGGGAGCACTGCCCAGAGTCTATTCTCCTGACCTTTCCAAAGAAAGGGCTATGATGATATTAAAATCCTAAAAAACCCTTTAGTGTATGAAAATGAAACCAAAATATAACAAAAACAAAATATAAAAGCCCTGAAAAATGTAATTCCATCAAAAACAAAAATATTAAAAGCCATTTCCAGTTGGGTGCCATGGCACATGCCTTTAATCCCCAGAGCTTGGGAGGCTAAGGCAGGAGGATTGAAGTTCAAAGCCAGTCTCAGCAACTTATGGAGGTTCAAGTCTCAAACAGAACATGAAAAGAGCTGGGGCTTTACTGAGTGCCCTTGAATTCAATCCCTAGTACCCCTCCCCCCAAAAACATTCCTTTTTACATGCAATATATTTGATCTCATTGTGAGGTGGATGCATTTCAATGCATCTGATGTGTCTCAGGAGGCCGGGAGGCCCTGGAATCCACCCTTTCTGGACACCAGAGATCAGGCAGGCCTCTCCCTGCTGCCTGCGCGCCCACAACCCACCCTGCAGTGTCCCACCTCTGTTCCCCTAGTCCTCACCCTTGCACAGTGGATTCACGTGGTACTCCGTGTACAGCTTCTGCGTGCACAGCTCTTGCAGGTACTGTTCCCACAGGAACTGGTTCTGATGAACCTGGTCCTGGATCGCCCTCTCCCTCTGGTGTCCAGCCATGGCCTGGCCATGCTGGTGCTTGGGGCTCTCTAAGTGCCCTCTGGCTGGGTCGGTGCCCGTTCTTCTGCCATCTCCTGGCAACAATGTCCCAGCTGTCTACTGGCAACAGAGTCCTGGTTGGAATGCTCCAGTCTCCAGCCCTGGACCTCCCCTGGGCAACCTAGTCCCCTGACTCCACCCAGATCCCTCCTCCCAGGGCCCCAGGCAGGCACTGGACTCACCTGCCCCAGCTTCTCAGGTCAGAACCTGGGTACTAGAGCTGCCCTTGGACATCATCAGGGAAGGGCTCCAGGTCCAGTGGGGAGGCCCAGGTAAGAGACTGATAGCTGGATCTCACCTTGGCCAGTCATTTCCTAAAAAAGATTTAGGTGGTCTCCAGGAAGGGTGGATTCCAGGCTGAGTGTGGGGCTGTCATCCTCCTGTGACCCCTGGGTCCACCTTCTCAGGCTGCTGGGAAGACAGTCCCAGGGACTGTGACCTGCACCCACAGTGAGGAAACCATCTCCCCTAGGTGAGTGTGTCAACCCTGCTGCCTGGTTGGGGAGGCTGGATTGTGGGTGGGACTGGATTATGGGGACCTAGAAGGGAGAGCTGGGAGGAGGAGAGGGGGTATAGATGGGGGAGTGACGGGAAAGGGGAGCCAGATGAACAGTGGGGAGGTGAGTGGGTGGTCTGGGAGCAAGAGAGGAAGAGCTGGGCATGGAGCCCCTCAAGGCAGGGTGTTGGGAAGGGACCATGTAAGGCAGAGGAGGGAAAGTGGTGGGGCAGAGGCCAGAAGGAAAGGGCTTGAGCTGGAGAGCAGGCTGAGGGCTGGCAGCCTGGTGGGTCAGGGAAGGGAGGCGGGTGATGGGGCTGGAGGGTGGGGGCGCAAGAGGGGGGCATGGGCATTGAGCTTTATCCACAGGAGGAAGCTTCTTAGTCATGTCTTTGGACAGTCCTAGTTACTCACTGGCCAACCGGTAACTGACCCTTGCCAGAGGGCCTCCCACAGTTCTCTCCTCAGGTTCCATGATGGAAGGTCCATTGTGACAGGCACCCCCGCAACCCTGTAGGTGCACTGAGTAGGCCCCACCATCCAGGGACTGGTCCCATGTCTAGGTTCAAGAGTGGTCACTGGACACAGCAGAGAGAGAGAGATGTGGCACTAGGAGTCCATGTCCTTGGGGGGACGTGCAGTCTGCCCTCCTCAGGCAGTAACTGATCAGAGGGCTAGGGGACACCTCTGTGCCTGGGTCCTAGGTGCCCTTCCTGAGGACACATTTTGGTGGTGCCGAGTGTGTTCACACCCTGTGCAGGGAAGTGGGATGGGAAAGTGGAATCTGTGTCCCAGTGGATTAACTCACTGTGTTTCCAGAGCCCTTTCCTATCATCTAACTCCCTGCCTGAACAGAGGTAGTGAGAGGGGAGAAGAGGTGTCCATTCTGCAATGAGGAGGATGCTGGAGACTAGGGAGGGGGCTGCCTTGAGCAGGCAGTGGGGTCAGAGCAGGTGGGACCAGTAAAACTTCTAGAAACTTCTGTGTGTCTTCAGTACTCAACATAGGTGGGATGGTGTGTTTTGAGGATCTTAAGTCCATCAGTAGAGAAATAATCTCTAAGAGGAGGGTTTCTATCGTAGCTATGAATCAGCTCAGTACCCATGTGTGGAGCAGGCCTTAGACATTTACCTGGAGAAGCAGCTCCTCAAACCCACCCCGGTCCCCACTCCCAGCAGGAAGCTGCACCTGGGAGGCTGTCCAGGTGAATGCCACCAGGGAAGTCCCTCCTTCTTTTTGTGCAGTTTTCCTAAGCAGTGAGTGATCAGGGTGCAGACTGTTTTCACTGGCCGTGTGTCCACCCAGCACTCGAGGAAGAAAGCACCATGGGGCAGGTCGTGTGCTGCAGTGTTTCTTGGGTCTTCAGTTCTCTTGGAGAAGATAGAATGTGGCATGGAAAACTGCTCCGTTCAAAGGCCCCAAATCAAGCCTAGGAGACACTTGTGCAGAAGTTAGAAGCTTTTCCTGGAGGACGTGCCCATCAGGTTCATTTTACCTGGGCTTAAAAAATTTCTAATTCAAGGAGAAATCGCTGCTTGGTACAAGGTCAAAATATTGATCCCACCATTCACAAGCTGCCCAGCTGCTCCAGAGCTGGGCTTCAGGGTGGTCCTGGGGTTCAGGGTGGACTTAACACACTCAGAGGGACTGTGTGGGCAGTGCCTTTATGCAGAGGAGACGTGCGACGGTCATCAGGGCCGAGTGAGTAACAGGTGACGCCTGGGCTCAGATCCCTGCTAGAGCCATGAGGCCCTGGCAGGTCCTGGCCCCTCCCCTCCTTTCCTTACTGCTGTGTTCCATGTTGACTGTCGACTGCTGACACAGAGTAGGTTTAGGGCCCAAAATAACCATGTGCCTGGAGAGGAGAGCAGGTCCTTCAGAGGCGCTCTGCCTGTCCACTCAGGGAGAAAGGACTGAGGGAGACCCTTGGGGGTTGGGGACCCAGAGCGAGACGTGGGAGGCTCCAGGGCAGTGGATAGTGGGTTTGCTTTTCTATCCCACCCGAGTCTGGTCCTTCACAGCTGGTGTAGATCGTGGGGCCTCATCTCCTGAGTCTGACCGCAGCCCAGTGAGGTGGCCTGGGGACGGGTGGCCTCCTGTTCCTCTCCTGGGGGTGTGGACGCCCACAGATGACGGCTTACTTGCAGAATCACAGCACTGCTGAGTGAGGGACCAGGGGTTGGAAGTCCTTAGATCCTGAGGTCAGGGCTCCTGAGTAGCCTAGGCCTCCAGATCATGTCCTGACCCCTGGCGCTAGGACTTGCCTCAGTCCTTTTCTCAAATCCTCCTGCCCAAGCTTCATGGCAGGATGGAGTTGATGCTGTGGAGGAATAAGGGAAGGCAGGTTCTGAACCATAAATCCTTCCTTTTCCTCTGACTTCAAGCACCTAACATGACACAGTTTCCTACCAAGGGCGTGCTCAGAGGGTCTTTGGAAGGGGAGCCTGTGGCCATGCATTCCCACCATCTTCACACTGCCCATCATCACTCAGTGTGTTTGGGAGCCCAGGTGACCACTCTTACATACTGGGGTGCCCTTGTGCCCCAAGTGGCTCAGAGCCCAGGATATTATAAACCAACTGTCACAGGAGTGTCCTACAGAGAAGGAACTCCCCTTCACTGACGCACCCTGCATGGCATCCTTGGGAGTTGACTGGAGAGGTGGCCGTTGGGCTGGCGCTTGGTTGTCTGAGGAGCTGAGTCTGTGGCTCTGTGTTCTTGGTGTCTGCCTGGTGAGAAGGGGCGAGGCCCCAGGAGTGCTGGGCGGGCACCTGCCTGCCTCTTCCTTCCCCACCTCCTCTTGGATAGGCCCCTCCACAGCTTGAATTTGCTGACAATGAGGAATCATGGATTCTGGTTCAGTTTGCAGCGCTGTGTGGAGTTGTTGACTAAGTCGGTTCCCTCCCTGTGTCCTGGCCAGCCAACACGGAGGGAGTGAGTCTCAAGGAGAGACGCTCTTTGAACATGGAGGCTCTCTGCATCACTTTGAGGGTGTGGACCACCAGGTGCAGACCCCAGCTGCCTCATTGTATGCCAAGCCTCTCCTGTGGCAGCCCACTGGCTCTGGAAGCCCATCATCTGCCCACTTGCAGGGAGGTGCTCTGTGCCATGAGGAACTGACCCCAGTCTCACAAGGCCCTGCACCTCGGCACTGCCATGCTGGGGACCAAGCCTCCATCCCATGAACCTGTGGAGGACATGCTCAACCACCTCAGTGGAGGACACAGACATTCCCAGAGGAAATGAGTGACGTGCCTGAGTTCCTTTCTTGGGATCAGGAATGTAGTTGCTCCCCTGGCACCAGATATCCCTGAAGACCTGAGCCCTGGTTGTACCTGGGGCACTGCAGCAGGAACCCCCTTACTCCCTTAAACATCCTGAGCAAAGCTGCTGCAGGGCAGAGCAGCTGCCCTGGGGCCGAGCCAAGAGAGGGTTCAGGCCCATGACCAGCTGTCTGCTTCCCTGACCCCAAATGCAAAGCAGTTGGTCTCCAGCCCTTCTGAAGGACGAGGGTAGGTTCAAACTTGGGATCATCCTTCCACAGCAAGTTCACACTGTCAGGTGTCCCCTGACCAGCACCACGGTGATCACCGTCTGCCTGGCTGTCCAGCTATCAGAATGCAGGGCATCCCAAGCCGGCTGCCCCAGGACAGCTCTGCCAAGAATAGTCTCGCTTCTCTGGTCCAGCCTTTGCCAGCAGTTGCTGGAGGGGACCCAGTTGCTGTTTTGGTGGCTGATGAATTCAGTCTGCCAATCCTCTGGCAGTGTCCTTGGAGCACCTGTGCCATCTGCCTGAGCACTGCTGAGACGACCCTGGTACCCAGCACTGACCACCTACTCTGCCCTCTGCTCCTTCATCTGCCCGTCTCCACACTGCCCATCTCTCCTGAGACCTGCGGTAGCAGTGTTGTAGGGGTCAGATGAGGCAAGGCACAAAAGATAGCACAAAACAGTTTTATTTGGCTATAGCCAGGTTCAGAGGGAACAGCTTTTGCTGTAATCAATCAATCCCCCTGAACTCCAAGTTCAGGGAGTTTCAGAATGTTATACCCAGCCTGTAAGGGGAGGAGCTCAGAAGTTCACAGTCTGCAGAAGATCACATAAAAGCAGCTTTTCTTTCTCTGTTCTGGGCAAGTTAACCCTTCAAGAACAACACCTGAGAAAGAGAGAGCTGCTTCTCCCCTTTCTTTCCTCCCCCTGCCAGCTGTTACCATGGAGCCCAGTTGGTAACTTCTCTTAGAAATGTAGACCTCTATCTCTGTGAAGCCCCAGCTCAAGGCCAGAGGCCTTGTTAAAGGACCTATCTTTTATTTATCACATTTTGCATTTAGTAAACATACTTCTACAAACTACTATGCTGGATAAATTTGTGTGAAAAAACTAGTAAAGGGGCATTCAGTACCTGGAGTACTGATTTCTTCCAGGCCAATGGCCAATTAAAATAGAGCAACAGGAAAATAGAAAGTTTACCTACATTGAACTCTTTGTAGAGACTCTTTTGCTGATGGTCCTAAAATCAATTATGGTGAAGATTTCTGGAGAAGCTTAGTTAAGATTTTCTGTGGAGGAGGGGGTGCAACTACTACAGGGGGTAGTATGTCCTCTCATGGTAGTGTGTCCTCTCAGGTCCCATGTCCTCTCATGGACCTTCAATAGCTGCCACCTGGGACCCACCTTGGGACCCTCCCAGATGTCACAGGCCTCCTTCCCTCTGTCACCAAATGCCTACTCCACCTACCCAATGGCACTGCTGTCCCTTCTCACCATCTAGGCACCCCTGCCCTGTAGGGGTTCTGTGTTTGGGATTGGGGTTGCTGATGACTTACTTGGTGCCTGGGAAAGTCTCTGTGCAAAGGCATAGGATGCCCCGTTGCTACGGTAATGCCCTCTATGCTAGAGTCTTATCAGCTTCCACCTTAATCTTAGGCACATAACTACCAGGAATAAAGGAATTTACTTGCTTGATAACCACAATGTTTCACCAAGCTCTGGTGCTCCTGGAGCTGCCCGCCTAACAGTGACTTCAGACAATGTTCTTTCTTGAGAACTGCACAAAGCTCCTAACGTTGCATATTGTAACTGTGAAGTATAACTGCAGAATAAGCAACCTTACTGAAACTCTAAACAGTAATGTGGTTATGGTACTAACGACCTATGTAACCTCTTGATATAAATAAGTGTGGCCGCTTGGACAAAGGCCACTCTGCCACCTTCCCTGCCTCTGCACCCTGTCTGTGTCTCTGTCTACTTATTATTATTTTCACAGGCCTCCTGTCCTCATCAATCCCATGGATTTTCCACCACGAGGCTCCATCTTCTTTTTAAAAATCTCCGAATCAAGGTGAATAATAGGTGCCCTGCATCCATCAAGAGCTTTCAGAAAAATTTGTCTTTTAAGGCCCGTTTCCTGTAGGGATTTCTGTGAGAATCGTGATCCTCCTGGTCAAATGAAGCAGTGGTACTCCCTCTGGCTTATCCCTGGGAGTGTCTGCAGACCATCTGTAGCTTTTCCTTTCAAAATAAGTGACAGAACCCATGAAGACCCAGGCGTCCACAGACTCTGTGCATTATTAAGTAATGGAATATCATCTTCATTGCTCTTATTGGTGGTTGCTTTACACATTGCATAGAGGATGTATTCTAAAATACACTTTGTGGCCTTATAAGTATATGTGTGTGTGTGTGTGTGTGTGTGTACTTGGTGGTAGACCAGAGGGCTCTGCTTCAGCTGATGGTGCAATAAGAGACACTTGACCTGTAACTTATTTAAAACAGTTTAATTTCTAGACTTGCTGAAATGTGTGTTTTAAATGCATATATAGGTAACCAGAGATCTTCATTGAGAAAGACAAAATGAAACAGAAAAATAAAGATACACTGAACTGTATTTAAATCATTATATAAAGTAAAATATTAAATTATATACATATAAATTGTTTATGCAAGGAGGTCAAAGCCATGGGATTATCATAAGATCATGACCCAGTACATCTGTTATTTCATACGTAAAGATAAAAGCAGCAGCAAAATGTTTAAAGTGAAACATAAAAGTTTAACAGAAATGGGAGAAATTACTTTTCTCTCTTACTGACATTTTAGAGAGGTTTAAAGCAAAATAAAACAAAACAGTCTTAAAAAAACACACTTGACTCCTGAAATATAAGTGCTGAGTGTAAATCTCTGCGTCGCTCCAGGCCTATTTATACTACCCAGGATTGGGTTCCTTCCTCTCTTCTCACCCTGATGTACCAGAACTGAACCTCTTGTGAGCTGGAGGAAATCCAAGTCACGGGAGCAGGAAAGCCGGCCCATCTGCCCACTGCACCAGGCCCCACAGACTCCACAGCCTGTGCAGGGAGTGAAGGGCTTGGACTAGTGAGCCTGGGCCAGGCGGGCACTGGGCAGCTGGGACAAGTCTGCAGGGAGGGGTGCTCTGGAAACAAGGCTCTTCCTCTGCAAACCAAGCCTGCTGCCCACGTGGTTTACCTTGGGCTTCCCCTATGGGAAAATGTAAAATAAATAAAAGAAGCTTTTGCAAGTGTTTGAATCGTGAACACAACTACAAAGAATATTGGAGAGAAAAGTCACCATAGAGTGGAGGGAGAACACCTTTGTGTACAGTTGAGAAGGGTCAGCAGTGCCTCCTGGGCTTTTGTTTCCTCTCTCCCTCCCCTCCCCCTCCCCTACTCCCCTCCCTCTTCTCTACTGATCTTCCCTCTATTTATTTATTAATTTTGACTTGGTGCTTGATAGATATGCATAAAGGTGGAAGTTGCTGGGGTATATTTGTACATGCATATAGTATAATTCTGTCAATTAGCTTCTCATTTCCTCCCTTTTCCCCTCCCTCTTCCAGTTGCCTCAGTTCCTACTACACTCATCTTCCCTTTATCCTCTGAGATCCTCTCCCACCTCTCCTTTATCCTCTGAGATCCTCACCCACCTCTCTGGTTTTTTAAATAATTTTATTAGAAATTTAATTTTTTATTTATTAAGTAAATTTATATGTGATACCTATATAAACCCACATAGAGATCATCATTCATTTATAAATTTAAAAAATATATGCATGTAAATATACAACAGATTTCTATGTTAACTAATATGATGTTTGATATTTAGAATATTCAAGTAAAATGCCAAGAGATGATGACATTTTAAAATTGGTGCCATTCTTGTACAGTTCTAACATATTAGAAGTCCTGGGATTCTGTCCTGTGTATGGGAATATTTATGGCATATGAATTGTATCTTAATAGTACCGTTCAGAATGAATGCCTTTAAGGTTAAATAAAGTGTTGCATTCATTTAAAACATGCACTACCAATGTTCACTATATTACTTAAAAATATTATAATAGGGATTTTCAGATCTCACCTATCCTTTCTCATTAATATGTTTTCTCAGTTTTTCAAAGCATTGAAATCAGTGAGCAGAAGTTGGGAGGAAGGAAGTTCTGTTTCATGGATGAGAGGTCCCAAGTGGGTAGAGCTGGGAACGTAGTGCTTCTAGATGCAAGCTCTGCTTCTGCAGGGAGCGAGTGTCAGGGGGCTTCTTCCTGAAGAGCATCCCAGAAAGACTGTAGACCTAGCTAGGTACATGCGCATACGGTATCAGGTGGCCAGTGTCTCAGGTTATCAATGAAAACAACAACAACAACAACAACAACAACAACAACAACAAACTTTATATTTCTCTCATTGGAACAATTATCAAAAACTTTAAAAGCAAAACTGAATTTCTAATATATGTTGCCTAATAAATGCACTTGGCCACTCACATAAGAGTTCTTGCAAACAGCCTGGATGAGCACTACATTCAGCCCTAGGGGTGCAATGATTCTCCCTGGGGTCCTCCAGGAGTCCGCATCCAGCAGCTTTTTGCTTAGGGCTGCGTCCTCTCCTCTGATTAGCTAGAGAGCTCGACCGTGTAAAGGGTGTAATGGGTAGAGTAGCCTCCCTGAGACACCCATGGGAGTCCACTCTATGGAACACAGTTCTAGAGTCCCCGGGACTCTAGAACACAGCAAGGTGAGCCAGGGGAGCCCAGCAGAGCAGACTGAACTCTGACGCCCTGAAGGGGGCGTTTCCAGTCGGTGAAGCCCAGATTCCTGCAGAGGGCGCTTACAGCTCTTGCGGCAGAAGAGTCCCGGAACACGCAGAGGAACAGGAGCCTATGAAGACAGAACTTCTGTGAGATGTTCAGAAAACCAAGTAAGAGGAGGACAAACTAGAAATCGTGTGGGTGTCGTATCACACAGGTCTTAACCCACGCAGCTCTCCACAAGTCCATGAAAACAGGAGGATGACAACCCACCACTGTTTGAGCCGCAGTCATGGGCAAACAGACCCCCAGAAGGACTCGAAGGACCAGGGCTCTTAACCTCACCCAGCAGGGAAATTTAAAATCACCAGTGGGGACATTCACAGCGGTGTAGCAGGGTACTTACTGCACCCTGCCAGCAATTCAGGAGCACAGTGTGCTGACAGCTAAGCCCGCTCCTCCCACGCCCACTCTGGGAGTGCACTAGGAGACTTGATTCTTTTATGTATCAATATCCAGACACTTAGTCACATTTCTCATGTGGTTTGTTGAGTGTGAGTTGTACGGTGAACCAGGCACTGACTGGGTCTGTCAGAACCTTCTGTCTGCGGAGGGTTTTCTTAGCTGCGGGCAGTAAGCAGTTAGGGCAGAAGCTCTCTTTGTGACCTGCTCTGATATTACTGCTATTTTCACTAGTGGCTGCCAGGAAGCAGAGAGGTACAAAAAGTACAGGGAAATGAACCCTATCAGGCATGACCCAGTGCCCTGCCTCCTCTCATCATGCAAAGTCTACAATGACCACCCAGTGAGTTTATTCCAAACAATATGAAATGATTAGGTTACACTCTCAATCTAATCATTCCATTTGTGAAATATTCCTGCATTCACAAAGAAGCTCTTGGAGGACACTTCATATTTAAACTAGAACATTCTGTCCTGGCCTCCAAAAGCTCATTTTATTTTTTATTTTTTATTTTTTGAGGAGGAGAGTACCAGGAATTGAACTCAGGGGCACTTGACCACTGACCAACATCCTTAGCCCTATTTTGTATTTTATTATAGACAGGGTCTCACTGAGTTGCTTAGCACTGAATTGCTGAATTCAAAATCTTCCTGCCTCTGCCTCCTGAACTGCTGGGATTACAGGCATGCGCCACTGCGCCTGGCTCCAAAAGCTCATTTTCCTCTCCCAATGCAAAATGCATTTAGTCCA
Organism: Urocitellus parryii; assembly: GCF_045843805.1. Classification (NCBI taxonomy): domain Eukaryota; kingdom Metazoa; phylum Chordata; class Mammalia; order Rodentia; family Sciuridae; genus Urocitellus; species Urocitellus parryii. The sequence goes on along the minus strand of NC_135531.1, from coordinate 160,288,366 downwards.
TATCCATGAGTCCCATAGTTTTAACAGCTCTAGCGTTGCACAAAGACCTAATCCAAGATCTCCTCTGAGACTCCAGGCACACCCATACCTGAGAGCCTCTGTTAAAGTCAAAAGCCAGATTCCCGCCCTCCTGGTGGGGTCCATTAAAGCAGATGGTGTCAACACTTAACAACCTTTCTCAGTATTTAGTTATAAGTGGTGGGTATCTTATCTGGGCTCTTTCTCTGATCTCTCCATGGAATTGAAATTAATTTTCCTGGGGCATTTCCACAGACAATGTGGGTCACCAAGATAGGAGACAGAAAATGCACTGAGAAAATACCAATTTACATTGCAGACAACAAGGAGTTCAATTCCATATCCCAGAATCCAACCCTAACCTCCCAGGAATGGTGATTCTGGTGGAAGTCAGGCAGCAATGCGTGGCAAGGGCAGCTGCACACCCCTCTGCTCACATTCCACCTTGTTACTGCTGGTCTGGGTGCTTTGATTGCCAGCCAGGAGGCCCAAACCCTCCAAGTAGCCATCATTTCCCACAATCCACATGAGTGCTGAGAGCCACATGCCACCAACCTTCATCAGAGTTATCCCTGCAGTCTGAACACTCATTGGTGGACCTTCCCAGTTCAACCATTAGGCAGGTGAAAGGCCAAGGGCTAATTGGCCAGTGAGTGGGTGACCCCAGGTTGGTGCAGGAGCCCTACCCTCAGCCCAGATGCTGCACTTCATGAAACAGAGAGTGACGGCATCCAAGAACACCAAAGGGCAGGGAAGGTCCTATGAATTAAAATCTGTCTGCAGCATGCCCCCTCTCTTCACCCTGGGCAGGTCCTCCACTACCCAGCCCTCTAAGATTGGGTTTTTTGGTTCCATCACGTGGTCTTTTCCCTGCATCCCTCCAGATCTCCCCCATGATCTCTTCTCCTATTCCTCCAACCATGAACACAGTCACCTTCTCCTTAATGACATGAATACCACTGCACTTCATATGTGCGTAACCAAACAACTAAGTTACCACATCTACCCCATTGACCAAAAGAATACACCGTGATATCATTGTTGTAAAAAAAAAAAAAAAACAGTTTAAGCAAAGTTTCTAATTCTACCAAGATGTCGTTGGAGACCCCAGAGCTTCAGGTGTGTTTCTTGCACATTACCATGGAAGTGAGGGCACTCGGCTGCAGCTGGCCCACAGAGACCCTTTCCTCCAGCCCCTTCCTCTTATTCTCACTTTCACATTTCTCATGACCAGTGTTTCCTTTGCTGCTTAGAGCACCTTGTAGCCTACTCTATAAAAGGCTCCTCTGCTATGCATACCACTCAAATGCCTCAAGTAACCACATTCAGAACCAGTGTCTAGACACCAAGAAGCAACACTAACATGGCCGGGAGGACAGAGGACTGAGACCCCCCAGGATGCAGCCCTGGAGCAGAAGCCTCAGGACCCTCCTGCTCTGCCTCCTGCTTCCCTGGCCAGGCGCAGGTGAGTGACAAAGGACACAGCTGCCCTTTCCTTTCCCTGGTGCCTGGGTCAGGGCCCCACCTCCTCAGGTGTCCCTGAGCACAGCTCATGCCCCTTTGCTAGAGCTGAAGCCCAGGTGCTTCTGAATTCAGTCTATCCTTGTGGCTCTTGTTGACAACTGTGCTTTTCTCTTTCCTTTGTGAGGATCAAATGATCCAGTCACCTAAAGCTGATTTTTAATGGAGGTGCTGTAGAAGCTATGTCTTAGGTGGTTTCTGCGATGTGCTCAAGTTTGTTTGCACCTTCTCTAAAGCTGAGCCCTGAGTGCAGGTGCTCCTGGGGACAGTGGCTGCCTGCTGACAAACCTGGGTTGAGAGCTCAGATCCCATAGTGCAGGCCCTTGTCAGGGTCTCTGTGTTCACCCTTCGTTATGCTTTGATCTCTCCTGTTATTCTCTGTTGTGTTTGGCCCTGTGTGTTTGGGAAGGAGGGAGCCCCAGTGTGTGCAACACATAGTGCATCCTCTAACACACTGAGCTGGCATCTGTCTGAAGTTCTAGTGGTTTACAAGTGTTGTGGGGAAAGGTGATGAGAACCAAGGTATATGCAAAGGCACAAGGCCAACAAACCTGGGGACAAGCTCTGGGACCCCGGGGCCCTGCTGCCCCCACCTAATGCAGGCCCTTGTCAGGGTCTTTAGTTTCCTCCTTTCTTAGGAATTAATTTCTCATATTATCCCTGTTGTGTTTGGTCCTGGCTGGAAAGGAGGGAGTACAGCAGGGGCCCTGCATTGTTCCCCTGTTGCCCACAGAGCTGTCTCCTGTTTGATAAGTGCTTGGGTTTGAGCTGTTATGATTAAATGTTTCCAATATGGAAACTGATCCAAGAGAAGACACACACACACCGGCCAAACAATATATTGCTTGACACCAGCATGTTTTCCCATAAATGAAAGATATCAGTGTGGGAGTGAAATGTCTGTACATCTCAATGATTTTATTGAGAAATGTCTTGTTGAACAATACAAAAAATAAAACAAACAATTTTAGACTCTAAAATAGTAGCTGAGCCCTCTACCTCAGAAAATATTTTCTACTAAAACACTAGAAAGCAAATGGGACATTGCAATAGGAATATGTTTATTATATTTTTAAAAAACTACTAAATCTATGAATTTCTCTTTCATCTTAAAACTGCTCAGTTTAAGTATTATCACATGACAGTATTTCCAACATTAGTAGACTTTCACTAAGTAAAAGAAAATATTCCAGTCTTGGCTGGAGATCATTTTTTTTTCAATTAGTTGAAATTGTGAAACATTCTAGCATTAAAGAGAAAGATGCATACCAGGTGTGGTGGCCATGCCTGCAATCCCAGCGACTGGGAGACCAAGGCAGGAGGTTGGAGGTTGGAGCCAGCCTCAGCAACTTCAAATAAATAAAAAGGACTGGGATGTAGCTCAGTCCCCCTGGGTTCAGTCCCCAGTACAAAAGAAAAAAAAAATTACATACGGAGGGGGGATAGTAGAGAATAGGACAGACAGCAGAATACATCAGACACTAGAAAGGCAATTTGTCAATCAATGGAAGGGTAACTGATGTGATTCAGCAATCTGTATATGGGGTATAATTGGGAGTTCATAACCCACTTGAATCAAATTGTGAAATATGATGTATTAAGAACTATGTAATGTTTTGAACGACCAACAATAAAAAAAAATTAAAAAAAATAAAAAATAAATAAAAATAAAACAACCATAAAAAAAAACAAAGACCTTGTAATATATAAATACTTTTCCTAGTAAAATCTCTTGAGGACTTGTCCTAAAAAGTGAGTCAATATACTCACAGAGATATAGAAAAAATAAATAGAAACAAATTACCAAAATATATGCTCAGAATGTTAGAAAATCTATGGAAGAGATGAACCTTATGCATATATATTATGTTATTATATTTCTTTTTGTACCACCTAATAATAACAGCTGATAACAGGAGAATTACTTTTTGGTGCCCTAAAAATTTTAAATGACTGTTTATGAATTATCATTGCCCTGTGACATTTGTCTCACTTTATAAATGAGACCTTTAGAAATTGATAATTCACCAAATGCACCTTGTCTATAATTAAGATTCACCTCCATCCACTGGAGGACATCTGGAGAAACCTGCTGTTTCCATGAATTTGCTCATGATCTTCCCATGGGGATAAGGAATCCAGTTCATTTCCTGGCTCCAAAGGCCCATAGGTGCCTGCTCACCCTAACTGCACAGCTCACCCTAACTGCAGAGCAGGCTTTCATTCTGAAGTTTGCTTTTCAGTGATCAATATTTTAAAAGCACACTGTACTGGAAGCTTTAGGCCAAGATCAGAATTCCTCCCCCTGATCCTCCTCAATCCTCTCTGTTGACTGTGGGCTGTGGCTTCTGACCTTCCCTATTACATTGTGGACCCCACGTCCTCTCCTTCTGCTTCCCTCTCTCATCCACCTTCAGTGGAAGTTTATCCCAATGTCGGGTCAGCCCAGCCCTAAGTTCGGGGGTCATCCTGGCCACCTCGTGCCCTTCACTGCTGCTGGGAGGTGCTGACCCCACAGGCAGTCTGGGGGACTCTTCAGTTCCCTGAGATGGCACCTGCCCTGGTTTTCTCATTTGCATATTCCCAGCTGTTCTTTCAATGTCTATCAATGACTTATTTTTCCAAGATATGCTTTCCAGTTCCTCCCATTACTGGTTCTGGGAATTCATGGAACTCTCCCCCGCCCTCTCACCATCATCACTCTGAGATTCCTTCGGGGTTTCCTGTGTGGAATCCATCTGCTGTCTTCCTCTTGGTTTTTCCTCTTTTTTTTTGGCTGAGTCACATCTTGCTATGGTCCCTTAACAGGCATGCAGAAGTGGTACGTTTTGAAGCTCCAACTCTAGGAATTCTTGTATTATGTCATCAAATTCAGAATACAGTTTGGCGAAGATTTAAGATGACCTCTGAGTTCTGAAAGATGAGCCCCCTATTTTGGTGCAGTGTGGTGGGCACTTCATAGGAGAGGGGGATGCAGTGCTCCTACCTGGGCTCCGGGTCTCAGACCCCAGCAGAGATCCCACTCTGGAAATCTGCTGCCCTCCCTGAAGGGCCCCCAACAGCCTTCCCTGTTCCTATCTCTGGTTCCCCATAACTTTTAGGGACACGGCCGAGGGCTGGGAGCTCTAGGAAAGTGGTGTTTGGTTCTACCCTGTTTCTCCAGCCACCCACTGAAGCCTGGAATTGTCTGCAAGAAAGGAGATGGGAGGAAGGGCCACCCAGAGGGACAACCCTGGAGACCCAGATGAAGGGTGCATCTGCTTCTGCTGTCACCCAGGGTGCACAGGAGGAGGTCGTGTCTAGGACACATCTGCTTACCCAGAGGTAGTGGCTTTTCCCTCAGCCAGGGAAAAACTCTTCAGCTGCCTTGGTCCCTGGAAATCTTTCAGCATGGGATGAATGTCCTTTGATCCCTTCATCTCCCACCATTGACATTCTACTCAGTTGCCACTCACAGGATATTAGGAATTGATCTACTTTATAGAGGGTACTTTGTTCATCAGAGAAGGAACATTGGGCTATTCTGCAATGATGTGAACTGTTTTGCAGGAGAGCTCAGCTATTTCCTCTGCCGCATCTGGTTCTGATAGCACTGATGTAAACCTATTTGTGAGGATCAGTATTGTTTTCCAACTCCTTTGGATGCCCAGGCTTATTTTTCAAATACTAAGGGATTTGAAGACTAGAAAATTCACACAGAAGCTTGTTGAAGACGTCTTAGATAACAGAATTCTTGAATGACATGATGGTAGAAAAGTATGATGTGCTTGGAGTTGCCTATAGGAAGCCTTGATGTAGAGTCTTACAGTTTTCTTGAAATGATCACACTGGGTGACCATTTTGATCCCTGTTTCTTATCTTTATTTTTTTCAGTTATTCAGATATTTTTGGAAGATAGCATTGAGGTATGACAAACACTTTTTTTTTTAAGAGAGAGAGAGAAAGAGAATTTTTTTAATATATTTTTTTTAGTTTTTTGTGGACACAACATCTTCATTTTATGTGGTGCTGAGAATTGAACCCAGTGCCGCGTGCATGCCAGGCGAGCACACTACCACTTGAGCCACATCCCCAGCCCCATGACAAACATTTTTAAAGTTGCATGTATTTTAAAGGACACATGTGGAGGAGTTTGGGAATTAGCATGCACCTGTAACATTGTCTTACCATCAGGGAACTAATCTCAACCTTACTCCAGTGTCTCCTCCTACCATCTTGCTTTTGTTATTATTATCACCGTGTGTGTGTGTGTGTGTGTGTGTGTGTGTGTGTGTTGAGGATGCTTAGCACAAGACCTTCCCCTTAGCAAGCCTCTGGGTACTGTACAGCACTGTTAGCCATTAGACCTCAGATTGTTGATCTCACATGCTGGAGATCCCGTCAATCCTTCAGCCCCTGACTTGCTCTTCCCCAGCTCCTCCTCACACCATGCTCTCATGCAGTGTGGGTCTGCCTGTGTCAGCAGCTCCACTTGGCACAGTGTCCTCAGGAGTGTGCCTGTGGTCATAATGGCGCGGTGTCCTTGTTCTGGGAGCTGAACACGCAGCTCTGAGGTGTAACCGCGTTTACTGCAGCCCTTCATTGGGCAGCAGACATCTCTGTCTGCACAGTGGTGAGGGACTCAGCAATGTGCGTGACAATGTGGGTTCCTCTTCCTGCTCAGAGTTCTCCTCTTTCATGTGTGTGTACTGAGGTAAGAAGACTGGAGCAGGGGGCATTTCTGGGTAGAATGCACAGCCCAGCTCCAAGCTGTAGCCTGCAGTGGCAGGACAGTGCCCATTCCCAGCAGGAAGGGCCAGGCCTCTCTGCTCCTGACCTATGCCAGCACTTCTCCTTTGTTCTTTGGCTGACAGCCCCGTGTTGGGTGTGAGTGGATTATCCACTGTGGCTTTGTTGCATTTCCTTGGGGGTTCCTAGCATGGATCACCTTACAGAAGCTGCATGGTCTTTTGCATATGTCCTTGAAGGAAGTGTCTTTGCATATCCTTTCCTGTTTTCTTTTGGGCTACTTTTATTAGTTTGTTTTGTGGTATTTGATTGCCAGGTCATTTCTGTATCTGAATATCAATCTTGTCCAACACAAGGCTTGCCATGTTTCCTCCTGTCCCCTGGGCTGCCATGTCATGGCCTTCATTGACTGCTTTGCTTTTTAGTTGGGTGTAGTCTACTTCATTATTTTGGTTTCTGTTGCCTGTGCTTTGTTATGGTTTCAAAAAAAAAAAAATCACTGGTCACACCACTGTCTAGTGGCTTTTTTTTTTCTTGGAAATTTCTTGGAACCTCCATCCTTGGTCTGATGTTTGACACTTGAACCTATTTTCGGCAGACTTCTAAGTGTGACTAAGGGTGAGATCTCCTTCTCCAGGCAGATGGCCAGTCTTCTAATCCTACCTCTTGGACTGTTTTCCACGACACTCATTCTTGATGCCCTGGTGGAGACACCTGACCACATGCTTGTGGGTGTCTCTGGGCTCCCTGTTCTGTTCCAGAGGCCCATCTGTCCGCCCTCCTGCCTGTGCTGTACCCTGCATTTCCATGCAGCTTTGCAGTTGGAAAAGTGGGATGGCTCCAGCTTTACTCTTCTGGCTGAGGTTGTCAACTCAGTCATATGGTCTTTTGTGCTTCTGCATGAACATTTATAACTTTTTAACATTGTGCAAAGTGCCATAGGAATTATATTTATATATTTCAATCAACAGATAAATCTGTGCCTTTATCACGTACAACACTGGAAGTGTATGCTGTGCAGTTGTCAAGTCTAGCTGGCGAGCAATGGAGAGCTCCCACAGTTGCTGTCTTTGTGGAGAGAAGGCTGGACACTCCCTCTGTGAGGTCTTCCAGAGCTCAACCATCCTTGAGACCTGCCCTCTCCTCACCATCAAGTAGAGGCTGCATTGCTTGTGTTGGTGCCATTGGGAAACAGAGATTTTTAAAGTGTAAAGTTTCCATATATTTCTGTTTCTCTATTTCCCTCAAAGAGTTTCCTCCTTTCCAGGGACCTGGCAATGCTACCCCTGGGTGTGGATCCAGGGCTCAGCTCATGCTGCTCTGGGGCATCTCCACCTCTAGGAAGGCTCTCAGCCTCAGTGTCTCAGGCCCTGGTGCTCCTTCCCAGCCTGTGGCCTTGGGATCCTCCCTGAGGAAGCACATGGGACTGGAGCAGCTCAGAGCCTGAGGTCTGTCCAGACCAAGGCAGAGCTGCCCTCCCCTCTTACCTGGTGCTGCTCTCTCCAGCTCTGGGGTGAGGTGACATGGGCACAGCCGGCACAGGAGCTGGAATGTGCGAGCTTGACAACAACATTTCTTGGTTTCCTATGAATCCCTAATTCCTAGAGCAGTGTCTGCAGTACCATTGAATATTTGAATTACAAGCTTATCAGGTAAAAAAAGCAGTCTAGGCAGAAACTGAGTGGGATATTCCTGACTTTCTCTCTTACTTAATGCTTCTGATGCCAATTTTGGTCATTTCTGTATGTCCCCAAACAGTGGACGCCTTATTTCTCCACAACAGGCTTGAACCACACAGTAAGTGAAGAACGGCAGTTAGTGCAGATGAGGAAACCACATCTTTCTTGACAGTTCTAGTTTCCCTGCCATGTGACAACACAAAGTTAAAATACATAAAACTGAAATTGAAGGGTTCTGGATTGTTAGGGATATGATGGTCACATATGAACATATGTATATAATGAAAAATATAAAGATTATTGAGGAAATGGGAGAAATGAAGTGTCCTACCAAGCCAAAAAAGTGTCTCCAGAAATGAAAAAAGAATATAGAACCTCATTGTTTAACTGAGCATTAGAGAAAACTGATGCACATGCTAGGCTATCTGCTGATAGAATCCATGAGGCCCCAGAGGACCCACTCAGCCATTGCAGAGATGGATGAGATCTCCCCTGGATGCTGGTCCCCAGATGCCCTCTCTCACATACACACTCTCAAAATGAGTAACTGATACATTGCTCTTGAGTAAGATGTGAAAGTACCTTTGCCACACATCTTTCACCTTACATTAATCTTGTAATTGAAGTTGCCATTTGTTTTAGTTATTTGCTGTTTTCCAAAGGTAAATTGGAACTCGCTCTGTTATAATAAAGAGGTAGTAAAACTAGGGGCCAGGTGCCTGGGCCCAATCTGCACTGCCACAGGGAGAAGAGTTTCCATCTGTGAGGTACACAGTTCAAACTGAAAAGTCCCACACCTGATTTAAAACTGGCAAGAGGCACATGTGCCTTTTTAGAAGATTTCCATACATTTTACAGAGACAGAAAAAGGCTGTCAACAATCTCAAGTATTCTCAAGGAAGCTGTCTAAGGAGAGAGAGGGGAAAAAATATCTCTGTTTTGACACCAGGAAAGTTCCATGTTTTCCCTTGGATTTGTACAGGTTGAGCTTCCCTTATCTGAAAGCTTGGTACTAGAAGTCTTTTGAATATGGGAAGTTTTCGAATGCTGGGATTTTTGCATATTTAAATGGCACATCTTGGGTTGTGACCCTAACGATGGCATTCACTTGTGTTATATGTGTACTTACACACAGAGCCTGCAGGTGATGTGGTATTATTCTCAGTGAGCCTAGTCTTGACAAAGACCTGCCTGTGAGCTCAGGTGGGTGGTTCCACATGTTGATGCTCAAAAAATTCTGATTTGGTCCTTCGATTTCAGACTACTGGATTGGGGATGCTCCAGCTGAATTTTCCACTCCCGCCGCTGTGTCAGAGATAACCTGAGGTCAAGTTTCAGGATATTTATCCTAGGCCTTACCCTCATGTTAATATACTATGCTGGGAAAACTCTGTGGCATCTCATCTTTGTTTTTCCCCTAGCACAAAATCTTTACTTCAAATGTTTTCATGTTATATCTCACTATTTACTTATATGTATTGAGTAACGTGGTTTAAAGGGAGGGGACATTTGCTGAATAATATTGCAATTCTCATTTTATGCCATACTAATCATGGGTTGTGAGGCAAGTTACCAAGTCACTCTCTGACTCAGATTTCTCATCACAGACTGAGGGCAGTGCTCTATAACACACAGAGCTCTATGAGACTTTAATAACCTAATTTATATGAATTTGATTTCAAACTCTAGGCAAACAGGAAACACCTGAATCTTGATTCAGCTCATCTGACCCTTGCACAGTGGCTCTGTGTGGCTTTGACTTTTTATACCAATGGTGCTCTGGCATCCTGGTGTTAGGTCTGCTCAATAGCTTGGCACAGCTCTGTGTGCTCAGGGAGCTGGTCTGCTGCTCTCATCAGACACTTGCAGCCTCGCCTGACAGCCCTGGGCTGTGACGCTTTATCTTCATGATTTCCAGGGCAATTCGACGTGTTGGGACCAAGCTCACCAGTCATCGCCAAGGTTGGAGCAGAGGCTGTGTTCTCCTGCCACCTCAACCCCTCCACGGATGCCCAGGACATGGAGATCAGGTGGTTCCACACCAAGAACTCAGACCTGGTGCATTACTATAGGAATTCCCAGGATATCCTGGAAAAGCAGCAGCCAGAGTACCGCGGGAGGACGGAATTCCTCAAGGAGCAGATCAGTCAAGGGCAGGTGGCCCTGAGGATCCGCCCCATCCTCCCTTCAGATGGAGGGGACTACAGTTGTTCATTTACAAGCTCCACACACCACAGTGAAGCACAGTTCAGAGTGGAGGTCACAGGTGAGCCTCTGGCCTGAAAGCTGTCAGGTGATTGGAGGTACATTTTTGTTCAACCAGTACCCTACAGTGTGCAAGGACAGATGGCAGTGTCCCAAGGACACTGGGGAGGACTGCTAAAATGCCGGGGTTGAGATTCATCTAGAGTGTCTTCCCACGGATTCGTGTTTTGATAAAAAGGACATTGACATCCCTTTTCCTTTCCAACACACTGATGAAGGGCAGGTGCAAGCAGGGCATCTAAGCATGGCCTGTGCAGAGCCCCCAGAAACATGTCTCTGTCTAGAGATGTTGTTCTTATTTCAGAAACACAGGAGGAGCTCCAGGGAGGTGGAGGGAATGTGATCAGCCCAGCCACAGGCCCTGGGTTCTGAACCTCATTCCATCCAGACAGAATGTGCCCTGGTTGACTGGAATCTGACTCTTGAGGGAGATGTAGAAGGGTGTGGGCAGCCAGGGCAAGACAGCCAGTGAGAAGGCCAGGTGTAGGGCGAGAATAAAGGGGCGGGTCTCGAGAGTGTCTTCTAGTGAAGTCAACTTTCTGGTTGACAAAATTGCTTGTGGACACAAGCTGGGGACCCATCAGACAGACATTTCCATACTAGTACTCCTAAGCAGAGGATCCAATAGAAAAACAGAATAGATACATGGACACAGGGGACACCACTCAACAATAGTGAGGAGAGCGTGGACAGGGGAAGAGAAAAGAAAAGGAGGAAATTCTAGACACATAGAAAGAACAGCCCAACCTCCCCCACTGGATTCCCAGCTCTGGGGCCCCTTCCCTTTGGAGAACTTTCTCTCTGTATCTCTATTCCTTTTGCAATAAACCTGATGCTTGCTTGCTATCCCTGTGTCCTGATCTCCAACTCTTTGCTGAACAGAGACAACAATCCCAGCACCCCTAGATGGGCACAGACTTGCACACTCATCCTGGGATATCCTTATCTGCTCACATCTCTGCCTAAGGTGAAGCACTTACATCCCACATCTGTGTACACAGTCACCCCAGAAACTCCTGTGAGGCTGGGGTGGAAGAGTAAGGAAGGTTTCTAGTGAAAACATAACCTGAGCCTGATTCAGCCTCCATCAACAGCAGCACAGAGCCTTGTACTGGTCTCCTGGAGGAGATTCTCTCTACCATTCCTTGAGTGAACCCTGGGAGAAACCAGCCTGGTCCATCTCAAGGAGCATAGCGTTCATAACCTTGCAGAGCAGGGAAGCTTTCTTCTAGGCCCCTGTGACCTGTGTACAGATATTCCACCTGCCATTCAATGACAATCCTGAAAGTCAAGGTGATTGGGAGAAGAGTCTGTCATCACAGAGACTGTGCTTCGCCTAGTTACATTAGAACAAGTTTACACAATAAATGGCAGCATTTACCTGATTCTTCCTGGACTGTAGATAAATACTGAAAAGCGGGTTACTGGTAAGTTTTAAACAACAGTTGGTGCTAAACTTTCTGCCAAGCAGACCCTTTGTGAATCCACCAGTTGAATCTCAGCTGAATCTCAGAGAGGACACTAAGCCCTGTCTGGGGCTAGAGGAAGCCTCCTTCTTGCAGCAGGCTCAAGGGTGGTCTTAGAGTTCTTACTGCAAGAGCCAGCCCTGTGCGGTGGAGTGCCACCTGCAGAGGCCATCCAGAGGCCCTCCGGGAGCCATAAGAGCCAGGCCAGCTGGGCTGGTGCAGTGGCTTGGCCTCACTTTCTGGCCAGAGAGGTTTGTCTGTGGCAATAATTTCTAGAGGAAACCAGGAAGGAGACATCTACTTCTAGAGGTATTTCATATGCTTCCTAAAGCTTTGGTGAAACCTAATTAGTGGCTGTCAACTTGAGAGCCAGCTGGTAGTTTCTCAAAAAAAAAAAAAAAAAAAAAGTCCTTCCTTTCTCTGAACTGGTGGATTTGCCTGATCCCAGAAGCTTTTGCTCTTGCCCAGAGGAATTCCACCAGCAAACAGAGAACAGCTTCCCACTGCTGTCCCACTATACCCCAGATTCCCTGCAAGCACACAGCTCCCTCCTTGAAGTTAGTGGCTGGGCTGATGGGCCTTCTACTTGCAAATGAATGTGTTCTGAGCTTCAACAGTGGATCTCTAACATATTTTAGTCGCATGAATCTATGGCAGGAAATATTTTCATACTAACTATTGACTTCTCTAAAGCAGATAGGAAAGCACAGATATTTTCCAAACAAAGTAGTAAAGGATTTTAATTTTTTAAGGATGCAAACAAAACAATTAAAGCAAATTCAAGTCTGTGTCAGACTTCCTGGTGAGCACTGTGTGCCTGTGAATCCATCACCATTCTGTGGAGGTGCTGTGTCCTCTCAATCCCAGGATGACTGGCTGACTCTCTTGTCATTTGTAAGCGCTGTGTAAATATCCCAGATTTCACATCCTAGCTAGTAGTATGTCTGCAGATGGCAACTCTGATAGCACTTCAGTGAGGTGGATTCTGAGCTTAGGAGTGAGATGTTCTTCTACCTTTGCAGGCAATTGCTGATGCTTCTGGTCTGCTACAATATAAGTCTGGATGCAAATATTGCAATAACAAATAACAACAGGTGTTTTTTGAAGAACCAATAAGGTTTTCCAAAGGAAAGGTTTCTCTGGTCCCTACATCCAGGAGCTCAGGGTTACATGATTTCCAGGCAGGCTGCTTTTTGCATGTGTCCTGGAATGTGGTGGGAAGTCACTGATGGCTTTGCAGTTCACACTCCTGGTGAACCAGTCACCCTGAGCACTGTGCTGAGCCAACCTCCTCATCTCCTGCCGGCCAGCACTGTCCATGGGGCTTCCTGGACCCTGGGGTGTTTTCCCTGAGTACCTACTGCCCACAACCAATGCAAGGCAGTGCCTGGGCTCTGCACAGAGGAGGTCTCATATGTGCTCCTGTGGGCAGAGGTCAGCCCCAGACAGAGCCCTGGTCCTCCCCACCATGGCCTCCCGTGCTTTTACAGGCTGGGTGGGTTCTAACATGCATTTCTTCATCTGTCCCCTCCCTCCTACAGGAGTGAGGCCTGGCCAGGTCAGGAAGGTTCCCTGAAGAATCAATCTGTGCCAAGACCCCCAGAGTCTTACCTCTGTCAGGCTCCTTAATCTTCCCAGGGAGGAGAAGCAGCACACCTGCCAGCAAGGATGTCCTTCTCTTGCTCTTCTCATCTCCCAAACTAAACCTTTGCCTTTCCTTGCTTTCTCTTCTGCTTTCTCAGATCCCATGTAGAGATCCTACACAGTCCGATGGCCTGTCTGCTCTGTTCAGTCTGTTTAGTAGAGATATAATTATCCAGTGCCATACAGAAATGCTAGTCACTGTGCTTTATCCCAAGCCACTTCCCCACAGAGGCCTGCAGAGAAAGAGCAGGGCAAAAGGAGTGGAAGACATGTCAGGTTTCCACATCAATCACCCGAGGCTGTTTTTTCAACAACATATGTAGCCTTGACCTTGGGGCTGTAGATGTCTTACAGCCTTGTCTGTGCCTAGCCCTAGAAGATAGAGAGCACTTGGGGATAAGGCTTGCTCCCTGCTATTAAGGTCAGCATCTACAGGAAGTTCAAGCAATTCCAGTGAGACTTCCATCAGTATCTGGAGACCACTCCTAAGTACAAGGAGGTGGGACGTGTGCTCCACAGCTGGGTAGCCACTTCCACAGATAAGAACTTCATTACCCCAAAACTGTGCTACCCAGGTAAGGCATCTACCTCCTGCATGTGGCCACGCAGGTGCAGCTTACCCCTACTAAATCATACAGGAATGCCAGTCCCACAGGGCTAGTGTGTCTCACACAGAGCCCTGGCCTATTGTACCGGACAACAGCCCCAAGACTTCCCCCATGAGAAGATTTTCTGAAGAAGGCATGAGCAGGAGGAGGGTGAATAAGTGTCTTAGAGCAGAAACCTCTAATCCAAATGTACTCTTCAGTTCTCACCCACACTGGATGAATGGAGGGTTTCACCCCCACTGTCATGAGCAAGAGAAGAAAAGATAAGTTGTGAGCTCCAAGGAAATGAGGAAGGATTTTCCAGATGGTGTTTGACCACTTGGTTACATACTAGTATAATAATTTGATTTCTTTCTCACAACCATAAAATAAGAAGTTATTGGGGGGGGGACAGAATTGTTCTACATTAATTTTCACAAGCAGGAGAGTTCAGACTCCTGCGGGTCAACCAGTAAGCCCAGGTCCATTGGCCTGGAGGAGCAGAGCCATTGACCTCCTAAACAGCATTCTCTCTCTTTCTCTCTCTCTGTCTCTCATTCCCAGCCTCAGGCCTGGCTCCTCTTATTCATGTTGAACCTGGTCCCAGTGGGAGTATTAAGCTGACTTGCATGTCCCCAGGGTGGTACCCGGAGCCAGAGGTGCAGTGGAGTGGCCCTGGAGGACTCTATCTGGAACCTGCCTTGGAGACCAGAACAGTAGCAGGAGACGGCCTGTTCCATGTGGAGTCCTCTCTCTCAGTCAGGGAAAGTTCCAGAGGACACGTGTCTTGTTCCATCAGGAACCCTGTCCTTAATGAGGAGAAGGACACCCACATGTCCATGGCAGGTCAGTTCTCCCCAAGGTGCCAATCCAGAGGTTCCAGTGCTGATCAGGAAGCTGTGATGAGTGGAGATCCTTAACACAGACCCCTATGAGTGTCCAGTGGGTGCCTTTGTCACTCCTGAGTAGGGACCTCCTCAGATATACCCACTTCCCCTGTGCATGCCTGCTGAGGTCAACAAGGTCATTATTTCACAGGGTAACATGGCTGAGAGGGGTCTGTCAAAGTCCCTAGGAACCTTCCCAAATCCTCCTGCTCAGACTTATCCATGCATAACAATTGAGCTTATTCTCTTGCTTGTCAAACTTACCTAAACTGCTGGCCACAGCCACCTCTGTGACCTTGGCAGATGCAGACTCCCTCCTCCCCCCGCCCACAGGTTACAAATAGTAAAAGGGCTAATAAGTGTGTGCTCATGAGGTTGTAGTTCATCTTGAGACAGAGAGGACCAAGCACCCAGGTGTGCCCTCCACATACCTAGAGTGATTGTCCAGAGGACACAGTCTGGCCCCAGCACTGCCCTGCACTGCCCTCTCCCTCTCCCAGCCAGGGAGCAGAGTACAGCCTATGCTCCAGGGTGGCCTCAGGGCCTTTTCTCCTCAGCTCCTCCCCACCTTTCATTTTTTTTTCTCCCTTTTCCTGGTACCTCATATTAGTCCTTGGACATACCTGGCCTTTGGTGCTCATGGGCACTGGGGTCCACATTCTATTTTTCCTCAACTGGCATTACCTGCTGATTCTTTAGCCCTAACCCAGGAGCTGTCTTTTCAGAAATCACCCCACCTGTTTGCACCATGTGTCTGTCTGCTTCCCCCACATTACCCTGATTGCATGTTTGCATCCTCTCAGGCTGGGTGTGAGCCCCTGAGGACAAGCTCTCTCAGGCCTTGAACTCCCCACTGCCTAGCAGACACTTGCTCCCAAGAACAGATTGCCTGGTGGGTGTGTAAGTGAACCTCTGCAGGACGTTATCAGGATCACCAGATCTGGTGTCCAACACTTTCTCTTGTGTGGGTCACATGTGTTGTAGATCATTAGAAAGAGAGAACTGGAATAAAGTTGGGAATTTGAGAAGATAAAAACACTTGTTAGAGGATAGAGTTCTTTTTTTTTTTCTTTACCTAATTGACATCCTTGGGAATACAAAGCTCCAGGAGGGAAAATTATCTGACTTCTCCTTAGATTTCAACAATGAAAAAAGTAGTAGAGAAAACTTGGGAGACACTGGTGAGTCGGGGCTGAGCTTAGCAAACCTCAGCAACCCTCAGGACCTCACATGGAAGGTCCTGAAATCCACATGGAGGACGTGAAGGAGAAGGGCCTTCTTCACGTGAGTGCAGGAGGTCTGCTGAGCTGAGCATTAACTCACCCTGACGACCAGCTGAGCTCCGTGGTGATTTCCTAGCCATCTGGCTGAAGGACTGAATGAAACAGCCTGGAGTGAGGGCTGCTCAGGGCCTCTTCTGCAGATGGGTGTTGGCCTCAGAGCCACTGTTACTGACCTCAGTCCCCCTCCAACTCTGTTTCTGGGACCTGGCCGGGAGATGTGCCTGGACTAGGCGCTGACACCTCACAGTTCCTGCTCTAATCTGAGAAGAGCTCCAGAGGATCTCAGTCCTCAGCCTGTCCTTAGACTCACATCCATGTGATGAGGAGGACAACTGGAGGAACAGGCCCATGATGAAGGCAGTTGGGGCCTCAGGAGGGCAGGGCAGGCAGGTGAAGGAGGGGCTCTGTGGCATCTGCAGACTGTCCCTTATTATAGGAGCACTTACTATAGGAGCACTGCGTGTCACCCGCATCATGTGGGCTTTGGTGAAATCTGGAGCCGGTCACACGGTGTCTGCTGCGTTACTTTCCTCTCTTCAGCCTGTCCACACAGCTGCCTGGTTTGACAGGGCAGCTCAGGGCCTGCCCAGGCTGGGAGGAGACAGGGAGTGGAGGTCCTTAGGAGTGCTGGGAGGGCTGGGGAGGCTTGGGATCTCTGCTGCCTAGTGACGTCTCCATGAGGAAACAGGAAGGACTCGTCCCCATCAGCCAGGCCACTTGCAGTCAGCCTAGATCTCAGCTCCATGGTGCTGTTTTGCAGGTGACCTGTTCCCCAGGGTTAGCCCTTGGACAGTGGTGCTGGGGGTGCTCTTCAGCCTCTTGACTCTCTGCTTGGTGGTCACCGGTATTGTCCTCCTGAGAACCAGAAAAGCCAAAGGTAAGCTTGAACAAGTGGGCTGACATCATTTGTGTAGCAATTAGACTTACATGTAGATCATAAGTCTACTTAGGGTTTTTATCTTTTACTGTTGACTAGGAAAACATGAAGAGTAGGGATGCTCCATGGACACACTCTTAGGTGCTGTGTCTGAACTTCAATTCGCCTTTGTACTCATTTCACCCACTTCTTGACTCATTTCCTTCTTGATAATTTCTAGAAAACATGCTTTCCATGCAGAAGAGAGGTGAGCTGCTTATTAAGGAGGGTTCTGGGTGCTCTCCATGACCCTGTAGCCACACACTCTGTCCTCAAGGCACATCACAGACAGCTCTGTGAGTGGGCCATCCGCCATCCACCAAGTACCATCCACCAAGCACCATCTGCCATCCACCATCTTCCATCTGTCTTTTTTTTTTTTTTCCTTTTTACTACATGTTGGGTCCTACACGTGGGACACGAGGCCTTGGGCCTGGTAGGCCAGCTCTACCTCTGAACCACATAATAGCACCCATCTTCCTTCTTCACTACTTTTTCCAGTGGCCTTCCTGCTGACCTGGACATGGCTCCTGATTCAGAAATATGAGTGAGGGAAAAAATGATTCGTATTAGAATGTTTTCTTCCTTTCTCTACATTTGGGGTGTGTGTGTATTTCCAGATTATACTTGCCAAAATATTAATGAGTTCTGTTTTCTTTGGTGTTCTGTAGGTTAAATGTCACATGACATTTAATTCACAAAATCTCTCTTGTAATTAAAGTCCTCTCTGACTTGATCTCATAATGACCTGAACCTCATGCCTTGGGTTGGTCTTCTCTAAGACAAAGATAGCCCCAGGTAAGAGCTGTGTCCAGGGCTGCCTAGTGCACCTGCCCATGGACACCCAGTCAGACTTCACCTGACTGCAGGAGAAAGGACAGGAGGAGGGGTCTTAGGGCAGTCCTGAAGTATTCAGTCCTCCCATGGTGACATAAGTGGAGATGGACCATAGGGGAACACCCAGGAGCCCACTAAATGCCCTGCAAGGACCAGATTGATCTTAGGCCTCTAAGCACACAGATGATCCTCCTGTAGGGCTCATACTCTCCTTCCTGTCTGAAACCTCCCTGTGCTCTGTCTTAAGCTTTCTGACCAAGAGGAACCAGGGAATCCTGAGAGCTAGAGGAGCACCAGACCAGGTGGAGGGGAGGGAGTGTGGGCGGGACCACAGCCCCCACATTCCATAGAGAGTGGGGTCTGGGTGGGAAGCTTGTTGAAAGGGCTAATTGGAGAGCTATTGAGTCTGCTCCTTCTCAACCCCCTGGCTTTCAGGTGGCTCTTAAACCAGTCACAAAGGCCAGCATGGCTGTCATACAATCACATGGACACCAATCTGGTATAAAAGCCTGTTTCCATGGGTTGGGCACAGTCCTGAAACATACTAGATAGTTTCTACTTTGGAACTCATGGAAGGGCTTCTGAGGACACGTGCTGAAACCTGTGGCATGGAATTCCTGCATGGAGAAGCTGTCTGAGGTGTTGGGGGATGCACATGGACAATGTAACTGACAGTGGTTCTTTGGAGCCCATCTGGGGGCAAATGAGTCTGGGGATTGGATTACATGAGTTGCACTGAAGCCACCTTCTGTGGCTGATGACACCTGGGCAGGATGCACTTGGGGACATTTTAAGGTATGGATCAGAAATCCACAGGAGTATTTTTTAAAGCTGTGGACACATGAAGTGCAATTTTATTGGCATACAGGCCTCTTGCTTGGCTGTCAAGAGGAGCCCTGCTCATTTGCCCAAGGGAGGATGAAGCAGTCCCTACCCAGTCCTCTGTCCAGTGATATCTGTCCCTTAAGGAAGTTCCTCACTTTGAATTATTCCACTTATAACGTGGAATTTGTGTGTGTGTGTGTGTGTGTGTGTGTGTGTGTGTGTGTGTGTGTGAGTTATAAATTCTCCCCAAAATACTCTGGTGAGACTGAGAATCTTGAAGCTAGTTTCATACAAATCTCTGAAAATCCAGAGAATGATGTGCAGAATTTATAGATATAAATACCTATTATCTCATCTTTGGGACTTCAGCCAAAACTTGAAAAGAGAAGGGATCCTATTCACTCTCCCATCCTATTTCAAAACAAACAGAGTTGGAAATCTAAAGGTGGTTTCCAGTTTGTGACATGGTTGTTTATTCAGAAACCTGGAGTCCTCTCTGTGCCTCTCCTGAGCTGGGCTGACAAACCTGGGCCTGAGGCTCTTTCATCCTTGGGGCTGAGTGGTGACATGGGTCTCGTCTACTAGGGAGAGGAGGGTGCTCTCCATCACGTTTGTGTTGAGGTTGCTGTTTCTTTCCACAGAAGCAGTGGACAGAGTGAATGATGTGATTACTGAGGTTGGACAGGCAGTGTTGGACCTTTAAAACTAACATTGCCTTGTTCGTGCTCTTTTATTATTATAGGAACACCAGAGTCCACATAGAATTGAATGTGCCTCTATGACCCCAGGCACGAAGCAGCCAACACATATTTCTCTACAAGTATTTGCCACAGGGAAGTTGTTCACCAATGTGCAGTGGGAGAGATGGGCTGGTTTTCCGGGAGCCGCAGAGCTTGCGTATGTCTATTAGGGGAAAGTTGGTTGTTCTGTGAACTTAGCACAGACCACCTGTTCTGTGTGGTCATTAACAAGTAATGAAGGAGGTGCCATTAGAGCTCATAGGTGTGAGGCTTGGCCTTGTCACCTGGCTGTGGAGCTGCTGAGGAGCTAACACTGAGCTGAGCTCAGAGGTAAGGACGGGGCTGGGGACAGCAAGGAAGCAGCAGGACTCGTGAGGAAATGAAGTCCCTGAACCCTGGAGTGGCTGAGCCCCTGGTTCTAGCAGAGGAGATGAACAGTAGACAGGGGACAGACTCAGAAGGCTCCAAGGCAGACTCCAGGGCACATGGCATTTTATCACTTTGCTAAGGATTTAGATGGCGACAGAACAGGGAAGGTTCATTCAGAAAAGGGCTGTTGTGACTGGAGTGACTTTGGGACATGGCATTCATTCCCTGGGAACAGGATAAGTGACTAGGGTGCAATTTTCAGGAGGAAGTCAGGAAGGATCCATGGAAGGGTGGTCCTATTGTCACCAGAGTAAATAGAGCTAAAAGTCATGCTTGATCATTCACTTGTCAGTGTTCGGTCTTCAATATGACGACGACTTCTGTTCACTCCTGGTTCATTATGAAGATTAAGTAGTATGTAACCCACTTAAGGACTAGAGGTAGAGCCAAAGGGAGGAATCCTGTGTAACTGAGTGCTTCATCTTGCTGTGGATGGCTAGATTCATTGTTCATTCTGATGTGCCACAGGAAGGAGGGGAGCAAGTGACAATCAAAGCACCTTCTCTGGAGCAGAACTTTCTGGATTTAGGTTATATCTCTACCACTTAGTAGCTTCATCCATTTCTCAAAACATTTACAACCTTTTGCACATATTTTTGCCTTTGTAATAAGGCCACAATCATGCTAAGACGGGGGTTACAGTTAGTTTTGAAAAGATCATGCATGTCCGGGCCAGGCACAGAGCTTATAATTTGGTAGAAATTTGCAGTTATTGGGTCTGGGAATAGGAGATGGTTTTATATCTACATCTGGGACCCTGTGAGTCTAAAATGAACTTTGTGCAACTGCTTAGTTTTGACCTTTATGTGCAAGGAACAAATTGACTCATTTAAATCATCACATAGAAAACAAGGTGTCACTGGACAGAAACTTCTCTCATGTGACTGTTCCAGCTGCATAGCCCAACTGATGGTGGTGATAACACTGAGCCTGTGGCATTGCTGTGTCACAGGACCCTAGGCATCTTCTGGACACATGGAATAGAGAAGGGATTTTTGATATTGGTTACAATTCTATTTTCACTAACTCAACTCTTTTTAATTTTTTTTTTAAATTTTGGCTAGTTTTCTTTTCAGCTAAAGTCTCAAAGAAAAGTGATGTCTTTTTTAGTTTTGCCATATTATATTAATCAGTTTTTGTTAGGAGGATGAATCGATAGCTAACCCCATGAACATAATAATTTGTCCAAGAAATGTCAGTGGGCTAGCTTCATAACCCACAGTAAGGTGTCCTCCTAATTCCAGAGCACACTAGCCCCAGTGTCAGAGACATCAGCATGTGGGCAACAGGTTCCAGTTACCTGTCCCAGGCTTCCTTCATCAGAGCCAACAATGTAATGTGATTTTGTTTTTTTCAAATTGGCCACTGTACCCTCAAATAAAGCTCCCATTGACGGCAGATAACAGGAGAACCTATTCCCTGGTTTTCAGAAGAAAGAGCTAATTACATGCACTGCTTCTGCAGTGACCCTAGGGCTGCTCTACCTCCCACAGTGCCACCAGGACACAATGCCCCACCATGCAGGCTGTGTCACGCTCTTCAGAGAGGTAGAGCTGATCCACTGCAGGCCCTCCTGGGCCCTCTAAAGCTTGTCCACCTTGTGCAGCTGCATCGTGAGATGGTTCTGGGGTAGCTGCCAACTAAACAGAGTGAGCAATCCCCTCCACCAGAATCCTGCTTCTCCTACAACTTTTCCAAAGTAGGCTTCTCCATGCTCAAAAAAATCTGTGAACACATTTGTGGTACATTAAGAAAAAAAGTGTAAAAAAACTCCACCATTTCAAATGTTGTGTGCACATCCTTACTTCCCTCAGACACCTGGCAGAGTTCTGATCTTGGCCCAGCCCTGGGAGATGGCGCTCTCTTAGCTGCCCCTGCCTTTTCTCAGTTTGAAGTCACACTCAGATACAGATTGTCTGTAGAGAAGGATCTTCCTCCACAAAGAAGCTGTCCATCAGCTGTGAGCTGCCTTCAGTAGGCCTGCTGGACAAAACCTCATCCAGGCTGGATGCAGCATAATCTGGGAATGGATCCCCATCTCAAAATGATGCCTCTACTTCTTCACATTCTCTGTAATGCTGCTCAACCTGTTTTCCTAGAATTGAACTAATTCTCATGTGCAGTGAAGGAGAAGGTAAATGCATCAAAAAATCAAATCTGGAAGAAGAGACAATTTATCAATAATCAATCTAAGGGAGTCACATGAAAACATTCCTGACAAGAAGTTTTTTTTCAGCAATAGCAACATCATTTTATACCTCATATAAAGCATCTCATGTGCAAATATTGTACTGTACAGTGTACCACGTAGGTAGGCCATTTGGAAATAGTCCTCAAGCCTGTATATTTGATGTTCAAACAGAAATAACAAATGTTAAACAAATGAACTGTGGAAGAACCAGCAGAGGACATGGCAGAAGGTGGATCGCAAGGTACTTCGTAGGCCACATTTGGAGTTTAAATATTTATTCCATAAGTAGTGAAAATTACCAAAGGATTTGGAGTGAGAGTGGTTTAACAAAATGCTGACTAAATTAAGCTTTATTTCATTTAATTGGTGCATTACAATTATACACATAAGTGAGAATCACTGCAATATATTTGTAAATGCATGTAACATAACTTGGTCAATTGTATTCTCTAGTATTTCCACTTTCCCTCCCTTCTTTCTTCCCCTAGTCCACAGTTTCTGCTCTACTGATCTCCCTTCTTTTGTCATGTGATTCTTTTTACTTCTCTCCCTAGTTTCTGCATATGAGAGAAAATATTTGACTTTTGACTTTCTAAATCTGTCTTGTTTCACTCTCCCCGAGATGTTGTGCAGTTCCATTTATTTTCCTACAAATGACATAACTTCATTCTTCTTTATGGCTGAATAAAACTCCATGCATATATATCACAATTTCTTTATCCATTCTTCTTTTGGCAAATACCTAGACCCATTCAGTAGCTTGGCTATGGTATATATTTGGGCTTAAAAAGATTGCATTACAGAATTCTTTGGTGTGTTCAAGAGAGGTCACTGGGAGAACAATAAAGGTCCTCCTCCATGGCTGACAATGACTCAAGAAGGCAGTGAAGATGGTGGGAGGGAGGGGAACAAGGTTCTGAGGCCCATGATGAAACTAGCATCAAAAGGCCATGGTGAGGAATGCAATGTGGATAGTGCTTTGGGAGCTTATGGAGAAGGAGGTTCAAAGAATTTGTCCCTGTTTCTGGCTTGAGCACCTGGATTCATTGATTTAATTCACTTGGGTCTGCCTGAGGTTTTAATTCAAGTAGTGTCTGTTTTATATACTTAAGTGCACCAACATTTCAGACATAAATATTTATTATTATTATCTCTTAAGTTTTCTTTTTACCAATATGAAGTGAATTTTGATTCTTCTGATTTACTTTGGCTTGAAGTCTGCCTTGTTTAATATGAGACGGCTACTACTACTACTTGCTTTTGTTTTCCATTTGTATTTGTATCAATTTCCATTATTTCCCTTTTGCCGAAGCCAAGTGCCAATGTCTCGGCTTGGCACAGAATCACGAGCCACCACACAGCTCTGTAGGTTCAAACAGCAATTCTTTATTCCGGATCTCACACCAGCCTCCACACACGTTCAGGGGCAGTCTCGTTCTGCCGCACACTTCACCTACTCCACGAGGCTTTTTCCAAAATCCCATTTGAATCTCACGAGAACTCAACGGGAACAAGCAACAGGAACACCCTAATCCCAGCAGCAATAATCTTCAACCTCAACTTCCCTAAAACCCATATTCTTAAACCGGGAAACGCCTTAAACCGGGAACACCCTAAGCCCAAGGACCGGGATACTTCCTCAAACCTGCAGGATACTTCCTCAAACCTGGATCCACCCTCGATCACCTTGAGCAGGGTCATCTTTCTCAAACACACAAGCAAGGTCGCAGCAAATTTCCAAGGCAAGTCCATTTAACATGGGGTACACTGGCAAGGATTACGATGCGTCAATACCTACTTGGTAATGGCCCTCAGCACCCTTTCAGATGATGATTGTCACTGCCTATAAGGTGACTCTCTTGCAAACAACATACAGTTAGGTCTTTTTAAAAGTCCAGCCTGCCAGCCTACATCATTTAATTGGTGATTTGAGACCATTTATATTTAATATTATTATAGAGAGATGTTTATTAATTACTGCTATTTAGGTTTATTGTCACGGCCTCATTTGATCCTGTTTCTCAGTTACTTAACTACTCTTTGAATGAGATTTGTCCATTTGTATGCTCTGAGATTTGTTTTTGATTTTTTCTGTGTGTAATATTTTGTGTGTAAGTATTTTCTATAGTGCTGGCTTGAGTAATGATTTCTTTTAGTTTCTGCTTATCTTTGAAGAATTTAATTTCTTCTTTGATTCTGAAAGATAGCTTTGCTTGATAGAGCAATCTTGGTTGACAATTAATTTCTTGCATGACTTGGCAAATATCACTCTAAGCCCTCCTGAAATTTAGAGTATGTGCTGAGAAACTGGAAATAATTCTGATTAGCTTGCCTGTAAAATTATCTGATGTTTTTCTCTTGAGACTTAAATTCGCATTCTTGTTTTGTGTGTTAATTAAACATTTTAATTATAGTGTGTCATGAAGAGGTTCTTCATTGTCTCTTTGGGAATTTGAATGCCTCCCTCTTGCATCTGGAAGAAATCTCATTCTCGGATTTAAAAGATTTTTTTCTATTATTGCTGAGTATGGTGGCTTACCTGTAAGCCCAGCAGCTTGGAGGCTGAGACAGGAGGATCACAAGTTCAAAGCCAACCTATGCAACTTAGCAAGGGCCTGACCAATTCAATGAGAAATTGTCTCTAAATAAAATATTTAACAGAATGGATGAGAATGTGGCTCAGTGGTAATATGCTCCTGTATTCACCCCCAGTTAAAAGAAAAAAAAATTGTTATTTTTTAAAGAGATTTTCTGTGTCCTTAGCCTGAATCTTGCCACCCTCCTCATTTCCGGTGATTTCTGAAATCTGGTCTTTTAATGTTGTCAAAGTATTTTTGTATATTAAGGTTAGGGTTCCTTCTTTTCTTTTCTTTTTTTTTAACACTTATGAATGTTCAAGGCCGATCACTTTGTCTTCCAAAATGATGTTCTGGTGCTCTGATATTCTGTCTTCAGTATGATCTACTCTATTAGCAAGAATTTTAATTGAACATTTTATTTGACTTATTATATCTTTTATTTCTAAGATATCTTTTTCAGTATCTGTGCCACATTATTGAATTTTTTACACATATTCTGTACTGAGTTTCTTAATTCATTCAGTTGTTTTTCTCTGTTATCTTGGAATTCACTGATAATTTATATAACCATTCTTTTGATTTCTTTCTCTGGTATTTAATCCACTTCAATATTTTTGGAGTCAGTTGCTGGTGAATTATAAATTTTAGGAGGTGCCGTGTTATTGTTTTTCATATTTCTTGTGCTTCTTTGATTCATTTATGCATCCGTTGGCATGGATTTATCTTTCACTATTATCTATGGGCCCTTGAGTTCAGTTTTCTTTTCCCAATTGTTTTAGTGTGACCTAGATTGATATCCTCATAGGTGTAGTGTCCATAGCCCTTGTGTTAATTCTCTCTATTTTCACTTTATAAGTGAATATTCATGAGCAGGACCTGAGGTTCTTTTTAACCAATCTTCTGGGACCTTCTCATTTGTTTAGGGTTATTGTTACTTCTATTCTTTGTTTTCAAGGGCCAATGAAGTTTCATTGTGGTTAATATGTAGGGACTAAGTTGCACTGTCCCTTGGCCAAGTTTATCTCAGGAGCAGGTAAACCTGGAGGAGACTCTCCTTCTCTCTGACTTGAATCCCACTTGGCACTCTCTGTGCCTATTTCACTCTTCTAGGTACACCCTTAGCCACATAGTAGGTGCTTTCTGGGACAGAATGGCAACATTTTTTATATTCTCCTGCAGCAAACTTCAGTGTGACCTTCTCCAGATGGCTCTCACTTAGCTTTCCACTTGCCAGATGAGCACTATTTAGACACCAGTTCACTGTGCAGCCTCTGGATCTGCTAAGTTTAGGGTCCTTTTTTTTCCTGCCAAAATTGTTCAACGTCTTACTCTCTCTGTAACATTCTTCCCCTCTACAGTGAACCAGCACCACTGCCAATGCCACTGCCACAAACGGCTTGACTATAGGTTATGGCAGGGACATTGGCAGTGGTGCCAGTTCACTGTTCAATGCACCCAAACTTCTGAATATCTAATAGACTCTGATTGCCACTTATTGAATTTTAGCGAATTCCCTCTTTCACTAAGCTCACTGAGAAGCAGTACCTGCTGCTTGAATACAACATGACAGAGCAATAACAAATGCAGTTCTCCTCTAATCTTCCATCTTGAATCCCATTTGCTTTTAATTTTTTTGCATTGCTTTTAGTCTTTATCATTCATCAACTGAATTTTTACATTTTAACTTGCCTGACTCCCAAGGTTATTTTTTCCACATTAGTTTTCTTTCTATTTCCTCATTTTTATCATGAGAAATATAGGTGTATTTTCTTTTATTGTATCAAAATAAGGGGAGAAGTCAGTAAATAACCAGAAAGAACTACTTTATTCTACTTTATAATTTACAAAAATAAATACTATTTAGCAATTCAATGATGTTTTAGAAGAGGCTTATTTTCATAATAAGTATTGAGAATTGCTTTTAAGATGGGTAGAGCAGATTATGACAATACACTATAGTTTAATCCTTTTTTTGGTCATTGTGGGGCAATAATATCCTAATAGTTATTTAGAAAATTAAGGTATTAAAACTCTAACTGAAATCTAATAGGCATATCTGTCTCTTCATGTGATTTGTTTAATAAAATGAACACAATGCTATTTTAAAAATTATCATTTGTAATTAAAAAAACATAAAATCCTCTATCAAAATCTTCAGATCTCATTTTGTTCTCTGTAGCCCTCTGCTCATAGCATATGAGCTATAATTGACAGATGCCTTTCAATGGCCCTTTGTGGGAGAGTTCCTACCTTGCTGTACAGGCTGATATCCCTAGTATGGAAGGCAGACGCTGGACTAAAGTGGGTCCTCAAAAGTGTTTGCTGGCTGGGCATACTATAATAGTAGTGGCTCAGGAAGCTGAGGCAGGAAAATTGCAAGTTCAAAGTCAGCCTCAGAAACTTAGCTAGAACCTAAACAACTTAGCCATATCCTGTCTCAAAATAAATAATAAAAATGTCTGGGGATGTGGCTCAGTAGTTAAGTGCCCCTGGATTCAATCCCTGGTACCAAAAAAAAAAAAAAATGCTTGCTGAGTGGGACAGGAAAGAGTGGCTGTGGCCTCAGGAATATGAAGACAAACTGAACCAACATAGTGGTCACTGATGAGCAGTAGACAGTGATGGACATAAGAAGCAAGTTGTACAAGAGTCAGAATATTCCGAATCTAAAGACCAGGGTGGAGTCCAGAGTGGGAACATAAGACGTGCACATCAAACTCCAGAAATCTGACTCACATGTTCACTGGAATCCTAAAAAGATATAGTCAAAGACTAGGATGAAATTTATTGGAATTTCAGATTACCACTTAACCTTTATTTATTTATTATTAATTAATTTATTTATTTTTCTCTTTTTTAGAGAAAATCATTGAAGAAATTGGTAAGTTTTATCTTTTGTTTTTTTCCATGCAAATTTGGAAATTCAGCCTCCATGTCCAAAGTGCAGTTACTATCTATGTGATTGGTTGCAAAACAAAGAAAATTTCTGGGAATAGAAGGTAAGTAAATGTTACAGTTCACACCACTGATACACCACAAACCATGACCTTCAACAGTCTGTGCTCAATCACCGAGCTAACAGTGAATGTGTCTACCTTGTTGCAGGTCTGAAGGAAGCTCGAAGATTTGCAAGTAGGTACACAGAGAAGGAGATGTGGTTAAGAATGACCTCACTGTGACGTATTTATGTATGAACAAAGAAAAATATGTCTGATTCATTCTATTGTCTTTCCTATTCTTATCCCCGCTCCCTTCCCTTCATTCCTCTTTGTCCAATCCAATGAATTTCTATTCTTCCCCCTCCTCTCCTTGTTTGTGTGTTAGCATCTGTATATTAGAGAGAACATTCAACCTTTGTCTTTTGGGAATTGGCTTATTTCACTTAGCATGATAGTCTCCAGCTCCATCCATTTACTGGCAAAAGTCATAAAATTCTTCTTTATGACTGAGTAATATTTCATTGTGTATATATATACCACATTTTCTTTATCCATTCATCTATTGAGGGGCACCAAGGTTGGTTTCATAGCTTATCTATTGTGAATTGAACTGCTGTAAATTTTGATGTGACTGTGTCACTGTAGTATGCTGACTTTAAGTCCTTTTGGATTTAAACCAAGGAGTGGGATAATTGGGTCAAATGGCGATTCTATTCTAAGTTTTTTGAGGAATCTTGACTGCTTTCCAGAGTAGTTGCACCACCTTTCAGTCCAACAGCAATATATGAGTGTACCTTTTTACCTACATCCTCACAACATTTTATTTTCATTTGTATTCTTGATAATTGCTCTTCTGACTGGAGTGAAATGGATTCTCAATATGGTTTTAATTTGCATTTCTCTAATTGCTAGAGATGATGAATTTTTTTTATATATTTGTTTACCATTCTTATGTCTTCTATGAAATGCTTTGGCAGTAACTTGAAGAACTTTAAAGTAACCCAGTGACCTTGCTATGCATCCATTGCTCATTAATAACTACATCCTAATAATACCCATTCTCCTCATGATTCCTCAGGTTCACATTACTGTTCCACTAGGGCAAGGCACTGCTTGTGTCCCCTGTTTCCCAGATGAGTTCAATCATTCTCTTTTTAGTGTGAACAAGAGAGGCATATTTCAGTTAACATGTTTGGCTAGAAGTAGCCATAAAAAGTGTGCAGCCATACAGCTAGTGGCTGCCCTGCAAGCATCTCAGTTGTTTTTCACAAATCATAATCCATCTTCTTTCAGCCCTGGTAGCAATTTCTCTAGAAGACATTTTCAGAGATTCCTTGGAGATCTTCTCTGTCTTGGGTTCCCACCTCCGGCAAATGCATGATGATGGCAAGAATTGTTTCTGGGACATAGTTGTCAATCTTGATCAATTAGACTATGATAAATGAGAGTTTCCACTGCTAAGAAGTAGAAAAATGACATTTTTTTTTCTAAAGAAAGCTGCTACATCAAGGGGGTATCATTTCCTGGTGCCCAGTGTTCTCCCTGTGCTTCTTTCAGCACCTGGGTAGCACGGAAGCACAGGGCTCCTAAGCATAGGAGGAACCTGGAAACGGATCTGAAGAATGGCAGACTCCCCATACTAACTCCTACATTTACTTTTATTTTTCTATTTTGATATTTGTTGTGCTTCCTTAATCTGAGGTTGAATGTCTTTCCTCAGTTTTGTGAAATTTGAGTTCATTATCTGTTAAGAGAATTTCTTCTCCCTTAATCTTTTACTATCCTTCTGATTCTTGTTAGATGTATATTAGTCCTTATGATTCTGTTCTTCGTGTTCTTTCACATTTGTATTAACTCTATGTTACTATAATAAAATACCTGAGAAATTAACTTATAAATTGTAAAAGCTTTATTTTGTCCTATGTTTCTGGAATTTTCAGTCCAAG
Organism: Urocitellus parryii; assembly: GCF_045843805.1. Classification (NCBI taxonomy): domain Eukaryota; kingdom Metazoa; phylum Chordata; class Mammalia; order Rodentia; family Sciuridae; genus Urocitellus; species Urocitellus parryii. The sequence goes on along the minus strand of NC_135531.1, from coordinate 160,258,886 downwards.
GTCAATGGCTCCATTCTTTGGGCCTCTGATGGGGCAGGAATATGTATATATGTAATGGCAGGAATATGTTGCAGAAAAAACCACAACCCTCATGAGCTAAGAAGCAGAAAGTGAGACAGAGACTAGGATTCCATAGTCCCTTTGAAGTCATGCTTCCAGTGATCTAAAGGCCTGTCATGGAGTTCTACCTCTCAAAGCTTCTACTACCTCCAGACTTAGCCCAGGGACCAAGTCTTTAACATAGCAACCCATTAAACTATAGCAAGATTACTTCACATTGTTTTTATCTATTTCTCTTTTTCTTTCTTGTATTTTGTAATTTTTCCTTATGTACTTTGTGGTACATTTGTTCTTCATCCACCTGAATTTAATTTGCAGTTTAGCCTTCCCATTAAGATTTTTTAAAAATATTTTTTTAGTTGTTGATAGACCTTTATTTTATTAATTTATTTGCGATGCTGAGAGTCAAACCCAGTGCCTCACACATGCCAGGCAAGTGCACTACTGCTGAGCCCCAGAACCAGCCCCCCATTGAGATTTTTATGTTTATTTTTTTTTAGTTGTAGGTGAACACAATACCTTTATTTTATTTTTTACATGGTGCTGAGGATTGAACCCAGAGCCTCACACATGCTAGGCAAATGCTCTACCACTGAGCCACAATCCCAGCCTCCCCATTGAGATTTTAATTTCAGTTATTTTATTTTTTAGTTCTAAAAGTTTTATTTGGTGATTTTAAAAATCTGCCTTAAATCATATTCTTTGCTCATTTTCCTTAGTTACTTCACTATGGGTGTCTGATAAAGATTGGTATCTGATAAATATATAAAATCTTCGGGAATCTAAATCTGTCATTTTGTATGATTCTCATTTATATTAACTGTGTCCTTGAACATTTTATATTTTGTTCATTCTTTCACATATACTTGATCTACATTTATGGGAGTCTCATGATAAATCTCTGAACCTCCAAGAGAATTTTTTTGAGAATTTATATTTGCGTCTGCCTTGCACTTCATAACTGTTACATGTCTGGGATCACTTTAAATGATCTTTTTAAATTTCTATTTTCCTGGCCCGCATATTTAGTGTAAATTTGAATTTAAAATTTGTGTGTGCCTGGAGACATGGCTATAACTGATGAGGACAAATGGTCTTTCTTCTTCTCTTTCTATTTTCCAGCCCAGAGTTGAGACAGAAAGAAACCATACTTGGCATACTCCTCCAGTGAAGGTAAGTTTTTTCCTAGCCTACTCTTGCTGAGAACATTGATTTGAAGATTTTGGGATCTCAGTACCAATTTCTATCAATCTTTTGTGGCTTGAGTTTGTTTTCTATATTCTGAGTAGTCTTTGAAACTCAAGGTTATAGGTTCCATGTAAAATTGAAGACATCTATAATAGAGTCCTCCTTTTCTAAAGTGGTACTTTTCTATTTATCTAGCTGTTTGTCTCTTAAATCATGTTTGTATATGGATAATTTACTCAATCATGACAATAATTACCTGTGTCATTTGAATAACTGTGTTGATTCTTCTCATTATTTTGTTCCTGTAGTTAAAATCTGTTTATGTAGCCTAGTCTGGTGGCTGAGTCATGTTGTTCTCACTATACCATAGGTTTTCCTTGTGCTATAAAATTCATGACTGCAAATTGACAGAATATGAATTAGAAAGCAATTAGTGGTATACTTAAGAAAAACATGGCTTTGCAGAAAGAACACCGTATAGTTTATTTAAAAATTTAGCATATATGAAATGCAATTTAATTACAGAAAGCAATTTTACATCAGAAGCATAGCTAGGTGAGAAGCTCAAGTTATGATTATCTTTTAAGAGGTTCATTTTCTAAGAGTGATGGATTACTAGGGTTATCTCAGGCACCAAGGTACTTGCTTTTGGACTTAGATTGCCTCTCCCTCTCTGAAGCTGTCAAAGGAGGAGATGACCAGGAAAGAAAGCACTTTATGCCAGTTGCCGAATCAGTACCATGTTCCCAAGACTTCATTACCTCTTTATACATCTTCCTCACTTATTTGGTATTTAAATTATTGTATTCTATTCCTTAACTATTGCTTCAAGATTGGGTTTTTTATTTTCCAGAGTTATCTGTCTCTTTTGCATACGTAATGTCAAATAGTTTGTGCAAATTAAGAGACTGTGCTCTTAGGATCAAGTAGAGATAAGAGCACTGTACTTGGGATTGGAAGACTTAAATTGAGTACTAATTGACATCATTTTTTAGTTTAGGCTCTTGTAAAATTCACTTTACATTTCTGGGCCTCATTTTCCACTTTTGTACAAGAATCTTGTATTATATACACTCTTAATATTTCTTCTAATACTGATGATATATGATTTATTTATTTATAATAGTATCAAAGGAATCATCTTTTCCAGACATTTTTACTGACAGGTGATGAGATCTTTGATTCTTTGGCTGTTTAAAGATTTAAATTTTTTTTAGTTGTTGATGAATCTTTATTTTTTATTTATTCATTTATATGTGGTGCTAAGAATTGAACCCAGTGTTTCATGCATTCTAGGCAAGTGGTCTACCACTGAGCTACAACCTAGCCCCTAAAGATGTTTTTATTTGCCTTATTATAACAACTTTCTTAAAAAATTGCTGTGACTTATAATAGGAAAAATTGGACCACAATGAAAGAATAGGGTCTATTTACTGACTAGGATCAGTAAATTCTGTTCCTTACAGATACAGTGTGTAAAAGAAACAAGGTGGGAATTCTAGGGAAAGAGTATGAAACTCTATCACTTGAAAATTCTTTGGGAAAGGTTCTTATGATGAAAAAGAGAGAGAGGGAGGGAGAGAGGGAGGGAGGGAGGAAGAGAGAGAGAAAGGGAGGGAGGGAGGGAGGGGGAGAGAGAGAGGGAGGGAGGGGAGAGAAGCAGATAGATATGAATCTCAGGCTATTGATAGATTTGCTAATATTTAAAAAATTTTTTTAGTTGTAGATGAACTCAATACCTTTAATTAATTAATTAGCTAATTAAATGTGGTGCTGAGAATCGAACCCAGTGCTTCACAGGTGCTAGGTAAGCACTCTACCACTAAGCCACAACCCCAGAACTGGTTTCCTAATATTTTAAAATGTGGTTTTATATAATTGTATTTGCTGCTTTCTAATGTGGATGTTTCTTTGACAGGGAAAAGAAATTACATTCTAACCTCTCTCTGACATTATATGAAGAAATACCTCAAGGACATTTTTATGCAGAAGAATTAAGTGGTAATAAGAAGTTCTAGAATTACTTGAATAAATTTCCTGATTATATGCTCTTTCAGCAGTTAGTGCCTATTTTTCCATTCCCAGTGGCTTATGATATCAACTGATATTACATTATATGATAAATGCTGCAGGCCCTAAGAAAACAAAAGTAGATAGTTTAGTCCATAAATATCTTTTGCTCTGTTGATTTAACTGGAATATTCTCATCAGCACCTTTTAAAAATTATTATTATTATTTTTAGTTGTCAATGGGCCTTTATTTTATTTACTTATATGTGATGCTGAGACTCAAACCCAGTGCCTCACACATGCTAGGCAAGTGCTCTACCGCTAAGCCACAGCCTAACCCTTATCAGTACCTTTATGCTAAGGGGGTATTCTACCCTTTACTCCTTCTTGACATTAACCTCTTCCATAACTTGGGATTCTTCTTTGTATTTATGGAATAATTTGGCATAGTTTTCTTTCATTCTTAACTCTGCTCATTGTATTAGCTTAGTGTCCAAGTAGATAACCCCTGTGCTGCTCTAGCTTCCCACCTCTATTTCTCTGACCAGAAATCATGGCTGCAAATCATGATGGTCATCATATTGAAATCTAGACTTTCATGACTTGTTCTCTGTTCACAATCTCTTACACTCTTAGCTCTTTTTATTTACAATTTCATTTCCTTGACCTCCATATTTGGTGCACCAATATGATTTCTAGCCCAGAGCTCTCTCCTATTTCCTTTGGTGCCTATTTCAAATAGTCATTTCTTTCCTCAAATCCTCAACCCTATCACACCTATTTGTTAAAATTTAAAAACCCTTTTATTTAATTAAAATATTAAAATTTGCTTCTCTGAAATATATGAAAGTGGATATTTTCTCCCCCATTTATTTTTGTTCTTAAAAATTTTTATTATGGTAAAAATGTTTAGCATGAGATTTGCCTTCTTAACAGTTTTAAGTGTAAAATACAGTATTGTTATCTATAGGGACAAAATTGTACAGCAGAGCTCTAGAACTTATTTATTTTGTGTAAATTTTTGTTTTGTTTATTGCTATATTGCCCAGGCTTACCTTGAATTTGTGATCCTCCTGCTTCAGTATGAAGAGTAACTAAAATTTTATATCCATGCTTAACAACTTCCTGCTTTCTCCTCCCACAACGTTCTTGGCAACCACAGTTCTATTCTTGGCTTCATGAGTTTGATTGTTTTAGACATCTTATGCAAGTAGAATCACACAGTATTTGTCCTTCTAAGACTGGCTCATTTAACTCACATAATGTCCTCCAGGCTCATCCATGTTATTGTGTATTACAGGATTTTCTTCTTTTTAAAGGCTGAATAATATTTCATTATGTGTATATACTACACTTTTTATCCTTTAAATACACTCATCTTTTGGAAGACATTCAGGCTGTTTCAACATCTTGGCTATTGTGAGAAGTGCTGCCAAGAACATGGAAATGCTAATATGTCTCTTTGAGACTCTGACTTCAGTTCCTTTGAATTAATACCCCAAAGTGGGATTGCTGGATCATGTAGCTTTATTTATTTCAGAATTTTCATAAAGGCTGTTGGGAGGAATCTTCCTAAACTCCTTACTCTTCCTACCCATAAACTTACCTTTAAATACCATCCATGGTCTTCCCTTTTATCTCTTTGGAAAAGTTTCTCTGTCACCAGACTAATTTTTTCACTTCTAATTTGGGTTCTTTTTTTTTTTTTTTTTGCTTCCACAGGATCTTTTCTTTTTTTTATATATATGTATTTTATTTATTTATTTATTTATTTTTTAATTGGTCGTTCATAACATTACATAGTTCTTAATACATCATATTACACGGTTGATTCACGTGGATTATGAACTCCCGCTTTTACCCCGTATACAAATTGCTGTATCACATCAGTTTCCCTTCCATTGATTGACATATTGCCTTTCTAGTGTCTGATGTATTCTGCTGTCTGTCCTATTCTCTACTATCCCCCCTCCCCTCCCCTCCCCTCCCCTCCCCTTTTCTCTCTCTACCCCTTCTACTGTAAATCATTACTTCCATTTGTATTATCTTGTCTTGCCCCTCCTTTCCTCTTATATGACATTTTGTATAACCCTGAGGATCGCCTTCCATTTCCATGCAATTTCCCTTCTCACTCCCTTTCCCTCCCACCTCTCATCCCTGTTTACTGTAAATATTCTTCTCAAGCTCTTCGTCCCTACCCTGTCCTTGTTTACTCCCCTTATATCAAAGGAGTCATTTGGTATTTGTTTTTTAAAGATTGACTAGCTTCACTTAGCATAATCTGCTCTAATGCCATCCATTTCCCTCCAAATTCTATGATTTTGTCATTTTTTAATGCAGAGTAATACTCCATAGTGTATAAATGCCACATTTTTTTTTATCCATTCATCTATTGAAGGGCATCTAGGCTGGTTCCACAGTCTTGCTATCGTGAATTGAGCTGCTATGAACATCGATGTAGCAGTGTCCCTGTAGCATGCTCTTGTTAGGGCTTTAGGGAATAGACCGAGAAGGGGAATAGCTGGGTCAAATGGTAGTTCCATTCCCAGCTTTCCAAGAAATCTCCATACTGCTTTCCAAATTGGCTGCACCAATTTGCGGTCCCACCAGCAATGAACAGGAGTGCCCTTTTCCCCGCATCCTCTCCAGCACTTATTGTTGTTTGACTTCCTAATGGCTGCCAGTCTTACTGGAGTGAGATGGTATCTTAGGGTAGTTTTGATTTGCATTTCTCTGACTGCTAGAGATGGTGAGCATTTTTTCATGTACTTGTTGATTGATTGTATGTCCTCCTCTGAGAAGTGTCTGTTCAGGTCCTTGGCCCATTTATTGATTGGGTTATTTGTTATCTTATTGTCTAATTTTTTGAGTTCTTTGTATATTCTGGTTATTAGGGCTCTATCTGAAGTGTGTGGAGTAAAGATTTGTTCCCAGGATGTAGGCTCCCTGTTTATCTCTCTTATTGTTTCTTTTGCTGAGAAAAAACTTTTTAGTTTGAGTAAGTCCCATTTGTTGATTCTATTTGTTAACTCTAGCGCTATGGGTGTCCTATTGAGGAATTTGGAGCCCGATCCCACAGCGTGTAGATCATAACCAACTTTTTCTTCTATCAGATGCCATGTCTCTGATTTAATATCAAGCTCCTTGATCCATTTTGAGTTAACTTTTGTGCACGGCGAGAGATAGGGATTCAGATTCATTTTGGTGCAAATGGATTTCCAGTTTTCCCAGCACCATTTGTTGAAGATGCTATCCTTCCTCCATTGCATGCTTTTAGCCCCTTTATCAAAAATAAGATAGTTGTAGTTTTGTGGATTGGTTACTGTGTCCTCTATTCTGTACCATTGGTCCACCCGCCTGTTTTGGTACCAGTACCATGCTGTTTTTGTTACTATTGCTCTGTAGTATAGTTTGAAGTCTGGTATCGCTATACCTCCAGATTCACACTTCCTGCTTAGTATTGTTTTTGCTATTCTGGGTCTTTTATTATTCCATATGAATTTCATGATTCTTTTATCGATTTCTACAAGATATGCTGTTGGGATTTTGATTGGCATTGCATTGAACTTATATAGGACTTTTGGTAATATCGCCATTTTGATGATGTTAGTTCTGCCTATCCATGAGCAGGGTATATTTTTCCATCTTCTAAGGTCTTCTTCTATGTCTTTCTTTAGGGTTCTGTAATTTTCATTGTATAAATCTTTCACCTCTTTTGTTCGGTTGATTCCCAAGTATTTTATTTTTTGGGGGGATATTGTGAATGGAGTAGTTGTCCTCATTTCCGTTTCAGAGGATTTGTCGCTGATATACAGGAATGCCTTTGATTTATGTGTGTTGATCTTATATCCTGCCACTTTGCTGAATTCATTTATTAGCTCTAATAGCTTCTTTGTAGACCCTTTTGGGTCTGCTAGGTATAGAATCATATCATCTGCAAATAGTGATAATTTAAGTTCTTCTTTTCCTATTTTTATGCCTTTAATTTCTTTCGTCTGCCTAATTGCTCTGGCCAGTGTTTCGAGGACTATGTTGAACAGAAGTGGTGAGAGAGGGCATCCCTGTCTTGTACCAGATCTTAGAGGGAATGCCTTCAATTTTTCTCCATTCAGAATGATGCTGGCCTGTGGCTTATCATAGATTGCTTTTACAATGTTGAGGTATGATCCAGTTATCCCTAATTTTTCTAGAGTTTTGAACATAAAGGGATGCTGTACTTTGTCGAAAGCTTTTTCTGCATCTATCGAGATGATCATATGGTTCTTATTTTTAAGTCTATTGATGTGGTGGATAACATTTATTGATTTCCGTATATTGAACCAACCTTGCATACCAGGGATGAATCCTACTTGATCATGGTGTATAATTTTTTTGATATGTATTTGAATCCGATTCGCCAGAATTTTATTGAGGATTTTTGCATCACGGTTCATTAGAGATATTGGTCTGTAGTTTTCTTTCTTTGAAGTGTCTTTGTCTGGTTTCGAAATCAGGGTGATATTGGCCTCGTAGAACGAATTTGGAAGTTCTCCCTCTTTTTCTATTTCCTGAAATAGCTTGAAAAGTATTGGTGTTAGTTCATCTTTAAAGGTTTTGTAAAACTCTGCTGTATACCCATCCGGTCCTGGGCTTTTCTTAGTTGGTAGTCTTTTGATGGTTTCTTCTATTTCCTCTATTGTTATTGGTCTGTTTAGGTTCTCTATATCCTCCTGGCTCAATCTGGGCAGATCATAAGACTCAAGGAATTTATCTATGCCTTCACTATCTTCTATTTTATTGGAGTATAAGGATTCAAAGTAATTTCTGATTATCTTCTGTATTTCTGAAGTGTCTGTTGTGATATTGCCTTTTTTATCCCGTATGCTAGTAATTTGGGTTCTCTCTCTTCTTCTCTTCGTTAGCATGGCTAAGGGTCTGTCAATTTTATTTATTTTTTCAAAGAACCAGCTTTTAGTTTTGTCAATTTTTTCAATTGTTTCTTTTGTTTCAATTTCATTAATTTCAGCTCTGATTTTAATTATTTCTTGCCTTCTACTTCTTTTGCTGTTGTTTTGCTCTTCTTTTTCTAGGATTTTGAGATGAAGTATGAGATCATTTATTTGTTGGTTTTTTCTTTTTTTGAGGAATGAACTCCAAGCAATGAATTTTCCTCTTAGAACTGCTTTCAATGTGTCCCAAAGATTCCGATATGTTGTGTCTGTGTTTTCATTTAACTCTAGGAATTTTTTAATTTCCTCCTTGATGTCTTCTAAAACCCATTGATCACTCAGCAACCTATTGTTCATTCTCCAGGTGATGTTTGATTTTTCCTTTCTTCTTTTATCATTGATTTTCAGTTTCATTCCATTATGATCAGACAAGATGCATGGTATTATCTCTACCTCTTTGTATTGTCTAAGAGTTGCCCTGTGACATAGTATATGGTCTATTTTTGAGAAGGTTCCATGTGCTGCTGAGAAAAAAGTGTAGCTACTTGATGTTGGGTGGTATAGTCTATATATGTCAATTAAGTCTAGGTTGTTAATTGTGTTATTGAGTTCTATAGTTTCCTTATTTAACTTTTGTTTGGAAGATCTGTCCAGTGGTGAGAGAGGTGTGTTGAAGTCTCCCATGATTATTGTATGGTGGTCTATTAGACTCTTGAACTTGAGAAGAGTTTGCTTGATGAACACAGCTGCACCATTATTTGGGGCATATATATTTATGATTGTTATGTCTTGTTGGTGTATGGTTCCCTTGAGCAGTATGAAGTGTCCTTCTTTGTCCCTTTTGATTAGCTTTGGCTTGAAATCTATTTTATTAGATATGAGTATGGACGCTCCTGCTTGTTTCCGCAGTCCATATGAGTGATATGATTTTTCCCAACCTTTCACCTTCAGTCTATGTATATCTTTTCCTATCAAATGCGTCTCCTGTAGACAGCATATTGTTGGGTCTTGTTTTTTGATGCATTCTACTAGCCTGTGTCTCTTAATTGGTGAGTTTAAGCCATTAACATTTAGGGTTATTATTGAGATATGGTTTGTTCTTCTATCCATGTTTGTTTATTGATGTTACTAAACCTGATTTGTTATCCTCTTTGACTACTTTCCCCCCTTTACTGTCCTACCTCCCATTGTTGGTTTTCAATGTTATTTTCCATTTCCTCTTCCTGTAATGTTTTGCCAAGGATTTTTTGAAGAGATGGTTTTCTAGCTGCGAATTCTTTTAACTTTTGTTTATCGTGGAAGGTTTTAATTTCATCTTCTAACCTGAAGCTTAATTTCGCCGGATACAAGATTCTTGGTTGGAATCCATTTTCTTTAAGCGTTTGAAATATGTTATTCCAGGATCTTCTAGCTTTTAGAGTCTGTGTTGAGAGATCAGCTGTTATTCTGATTGGTTTACCCCTAAATGTAATCTGCTTCCTTTCCCTTGTAGCTTTTAAGATTCTCTCCTTATTCTGTATGTTGGACATCTTCATTATAATGTGTCTAGGTGTAGATCTCTTATGATTTTGCACATTCGGCGTCCTGTAGGCTTCTAGGATTTGGGATTCTGTCTCATTCTTCAAGTCTGGGAAGTTTTCTTGTATTATTTCACTGAATAGATTGCTTAATCCTTTGGTTTGGAGCTCTGTGCCTTCCTGTATCCCAATGACTCTTAAGTTTGGTCTTTTGATATTATCCCATAGCTCTTGAATGTTCTGCTCATGGTTTCTTAGTAGACTTGCTGAGCTATCTATGTTCTTTTCAAGTTGAAATACTCTGTCTTCATTGTCTGATGTTCTATCTTCTAAGTGATCCACTCTGCTGGTAGTATTCTCAATTGAGTTTTTAAGTTGGTTTATTGTTTCCTGCATTTCTAGTATTTCTATTTGTTTGTTTTTTATTACCTCTATCTCCCTGTGAAATTGATCTTTTACTTCCTGGATTTGTTTGTCAATGTGATCTTTCATTGTCTGATTTTGCTGTCTCATGTCTTCCTTGAGACTCCAGATCATCTGAAGCATGTATGTCCTGAGCTCTCTATCTGACATTCCATCTGTTGCAGCTATTACCTCTTCTAAAGTTGAGTTGACCTGCATTGCCTGTGGTCCTTTCTTTCCTTGTCGTTTCATACCGCTGGCGTTTCTTTCTGCTTGGTGAAATTGTTGTGTCTTTGATATTTTCCCCCTCTATTTATTTATATTGCTCTTGTATAGTTGAAAAATCACCCTTGCAGGGCAGGTAGTGGCTGTGATCCTCCTCCAATTAGTGTGATCCGTCTACCATGCTGGCTGGCCCTAGGTCTGCTTTGCTGGTCGGTCAAAGGTCCACCTACCCAGCAGGCGCCAGGGGCACCTGTGTCACTCCATAGGTTGCTGGGCCTAACCTCCCGATGGGTTGCAGGTTGGCCTCACTTGCAGGCACTGGGGGAGGGGCCGGTTCCACACCTCAGCAGGCTTTGGGCCCGCTCTGCTGGTGTTCACAGTCCCCCTCCTACCTGCAGACACTGGGGGAGGGGACGGGCCTAGCCCTCAGCCGTCCGCCGGACCTGTCCTTGTGGGTCCGGTCTGCGTTCCCCGCCAGCGCGTGTAGCTGCTGTCACTTGGCTGGTTGCTGGTCCTGACCCTCCCGCCCGTCAGGATCTTTTCTTTACCAATTTTATACTCATTACTTTTCAGAGAAGCATCTTCAGTTATTCCATTTTTTTTGCTTCCCATTTCACTGAAATCTGGCTTCACGTCCAGTATTCCAGTAAAACTTTTATTATTAATAAAGTCACTGTTGTAATTTAAAAGATCTTTCTTTTGTATTTAGTGCTGTTTCCTGAAAATAAAATGTAGTAGTTACTGAACTATACCAAATTTAGTTCAACAGTTTTTTTTGGTATTCTATTCTGAAGTAGGAGCAGAAACCAAAGAATGAAAAGTGTTGCCTCAGTTCAGTAAATGATAATGATACCAAGATATTTGGTTGAGGTAGATACTGAGTGATATGAGAGCACAGAGAGGAAGTATTTAAAATTTCCAGGAAATCTTAAGGAAACCTTTTCCTATGTGATCTTTGCATGACTTTTCTGACAACTTCTCACTGTCTCCAGATATATCTAAATAAATCATGAGCTAGATTTTAAAGTAGAGAATCTGAGAAACAAATGTTTACTCCCCTTTCTTCTTTTAATGATTATTTTTTTTCAAGAGAGTAGGGGGAATAAGGATATTTACTCTTTTGAATTAACTAACTAAATGTTTTGTTATGTGTGTGCAGAACTTCTTAAAGCCTGTAAAATTTTTAGTAAAATTCGAAGTGGTAAGATTTATGTGAATGATCTGCCAATGGTCCTTGGTACCTTGAAGATTTCTATAAGTGATTCAGAAATGCTACAGGCACTAAAGACTATTGATATCAATGGTAAGTTTTTTTCTTTTCCATATTAATTTAAGCTGGTCATATTGTAAGTTATATGAAAGCTAATCTTTAAAATGTTATAAAACATAATTTTTGTCACATGTTCTAAAACACTTTTGTTTTAAAAACATTATCTGATGATAATGGGTCAATAATTTTTTAATAAAAATTGGGCCTCAGGTACACATAATTTTACTGATTTTCAGATTGGATTATAATGTATTCTCATCATTGGTCTATGGATGGTTTACTTAATCATATTTAGTTGTGCAGTGGTATTCAATAATATAATAAATATCTGACCTGACCACCCAAAATGAAAACTAGGACCTTGATAATAAACTTTCACCTATCCATAAAGTTTATTAAATAACCCATTCTTTTTTCCCCAACCTGATATAAGCATTTTTTGAGTTCTATGCTTATTATTTTTTTGCTTTTCTTTTTACACAGTTTTATTGTTATGGATATATATATATATATATATATTTCTGTAAAATAGATAAGAATTATAACTTGTTTTTGAAACTTTAGTAAAAATTTATCATAATGTAGGAATCTTTTGGGGCTTTTTCAGTTATTAGATGACTAAGATTATTCATATGTTTTCATGCTTCTTTTAATTTGTTTAGTCATTTGCATAATATTGTGTGAATATGTCACATTTTATCCATCTACTCTCTCATTGATGAGCATTGAGTTTCTAAGTTTTTGCTACTGTGAAAAATATTTGCCATGACAGGTTTCCTGATATGTATGTACTAGGGTTATTCTTGAGTATATACTTATAAGTAGAGTTACTAAACTGTAGATATATAAATTAATGCCATACTATTGTCCAAAGAAGTTGTACCACTTTACATATTCACTAGTAAGTAATATACCCAAGTAAAGTATCCTGTGGATCCACTTTCTTTTCAATATTTGGTGTATTTAAACTTTTTTTTTAAAAAAAACATTTATTGAGCTGTAGTTGTGGTAGTTGTGTAGTTGTGTAGTTGTGGTGCTGAGGATTGAACCCAGTGCCTCACACTTGTGAGGCAAGCACTTTACCACTGAGCTACTGTCTCAGCTCCATGTTTAAACTTTTTAAAAATTGGTTTTCTTGGGCTGGGGATGTGGCTCAAGCGGTAGCGCGCTCGCCTGGCATGCGTGCAGCCCAGGTTCGATCCTCAGCACCACATACCAACAAAGATGTTGTGTCTGCCAAGAACTAAAAAATAAATATTAAAAAAAAATTCTCTCTCTCTCTCTCTCTCTCCTCTCTCACTCTCTCTTTAAAAAAAAAATTGGTTTTCTTGGTATACATGATTTTATTTTATTTTGGCACTGGGGATTTAACCCAGGGACCCTTAACCACTGAAATACATTCCCAACCCTTTATTATTTTTTATTTTGAGACAGGGTCTTGCTGTTACTGAGGGCATCACTAAATGGCTGAGGCTGGCCTTGAACTTGGATCTTCCTGCCTCAACTTTCTAAATCGCTGGGATTATAGGGGTACACCACTGCACCAGTTTAGACATTTACTTTTATTAATTACATGTTATAAAGTGGTACTATGAAATAAGGAAGCATTTCTTAAACAAGGCAAAAAGGTTTGAGTGTAACAGGAGGAGTGGGCTTATAAGAAGAGGTTAATATATTTTATATATTTGACCATATTAACATAAAAAACTTTTGTTTGCCAAAAAACACCTTAAAGTGAAAACATGTTACAAACTTGGAGATATCTGAAATTCACACAAGTGAAAAAGAATTAGTTTTAAGACCATTTAAAAAACCCATACAAATATTAGTAGCAAACAATGAGGTAGAAAAATAGGCAAGACATATTTTACATAAAAGAAAACACATATAGCCAATACTTATATAAAAAGTTTATTCAGTTTGTAATCCCAGCTACTCAAGAGTCTAAGGAAGGATGATCACAAATTTGAGGCAAGCCTTGGCAATTTAGTGAGGCCTTGTCTCAAAATAAAATTTAAAAATGACAAATTTAAATAATGATATATTACACCATCAGTCCTACATTTAAAAATGAAGTCAGAAAACAAGTCAAGTAGTTGATTAAAATTTAGACAGATGTTTCACTCATTTTGAAGGAAAGAAGAGCCCTCTTTCAAGTTGTTACACTGAAGAAATTTGGAGGCAGATAACTTAACAAGCTTCCTAATATTGGAGAAAGTATTTTTATGGTATGAGAGCAAATAAGCCTTTTCATTTTCTTTGCAGTTAGAAGCCTGGAGGCAATTGGATGGAAGCACTGAAGTGTTTTTACTTCTGCTCAGATGACATAAATAGAAATTCAGATTTATAATAATTTTTTTCTGCTGTCCCTAACATCATTGATCTATAAATCCTGACAAAATTAACCTCATTTATTTAAAGACAGAAAGAAATGAAATCAAAGTTATTTAACTTGAAGAATCTTGACAAATTGATTTTTCTTGATAAGGATCTATTTTTGTTCAGAAAGTGAATTTTTAAAACCCTGATTCTGAGCTTTGGCAGATTCTATGAATCAGGATTTTCATCTCTGATTGTCATTAGAGATGACTTATATGACTTATGCGCCCTCATGACAAAAGCACTGCATAATTTCAACTTCTTTTTCAAACCAAACAACCACAATTTCTTATAAAAATCATCATTTGTACAATTTAGATTTCCTTTATTTTTTTTTCTTTTAAGAAATAGTCATTATTTTTTACATGAAAAATGAGATGACTTCTCTGGTAAGTATTATTTTAATATTGTGCAGTATTTTGTTCATGTATTTTAATGGGAGAGAGGGAAAGAAATGAGGTAAGATAAATCTTTCACAAGAATCTCAACTGGATCCATAACCTCCCAGAAAGGCTTGGAACCACTTTTCTATAGCACAGTGAAATCAGTTCTATCCTTTAAGTATAAAACCCATTATGCTTAATCACTTCTCAGGTAAAATTGGCATGTTATATATACATATATGCATATATATATTTACATCTAATTATAAATATAAACATTAGAGTCTTAAACTGAGAGCATTACAAATCTACAGTGCTAGTTCATAGCATTTCTGTTATTGCTGGAGCAGTATTTACTATTTAATTATAACATGTAACTTTTTTCTGGTAAGTTTTCTTTACATATAGTGTTATTGTTGACTGCTCTTGTGTACAGACAATGGTATTCTAACATCATCAGTTAATCCTTTTACATTTTTAGCTTGTATTTTTATTTTATGTTTTTAATGAGTTTACTGATATTGTTTGCTGATGGGATTTTTTCTTCTCTTTCTGAACCATTTTTATAGTTAATGGAATGCTGGATTTTTCAAATTTCCTTAAGGCTGTGAATGATATTTCTTATGTGACCTCTCAGGATTCAGGTAAAAAGACTATTCTTCAAAAGTATAGAAGAGAATGTTTTGATAGTAACTGATTTTAGGGTGGGGTGGGCATATTAATTTGTTTTTTCAGAATCTCTTACTGGGAAAGTGAGACATGAGTCCTCTCCCGTTCCCACAAAGGCATTAAAAGTCTGGATCATTGCCACAACATCCTTTCTATCTCAGTTATGAGTTAATTTGCTTTAAACACTACTTGTGTCATGCCATTTTCTTGCTCAAGAATTTAAATGCTCTTTTGAGAAGGGTCTGTTCAGTTCTTTTGCCCATTAATTGATTGGGTTATTTGTTTGTTTGGTGTTAAGTTTCTTGAGTTCTTTGTGTATCTTGGAAATTAATGCCCTATCTGAGGAACAGGTGGCAAGATTGTCTTCCATTCTGTAGGCTCTCTCTTCATGCTCTTGTTTGTTTCTTTTACTGTGAAGGAGCTTTTTAGTTATATATAACTAAAAGAACCAATTTAAAAAAAATAATTTAGATGCTCTTCCTATTATATAAATTTTTATGCTGAGTTTCCTCACATCTTTAAAATTTTGCTTGCAGCTTGTTTTTCCACGGAAATTTTCCCAGGTTAATTAGTCTAATTAATCTCCATACATGTCAATTTCATTCTTTTATGTGTGTGTGTGTGTGTGTGTGTGTGTGTGTGTGTGTGTGGTGTTTTCTGTTGAAGTTTCATATTTCTTCTCTACCCCTGACAGTATTTCTATTTGAGGTTGAAGTATTCTGAGACTAATCAAAGACTCTTACATTTCTTTTTTTATTTCCTTTTAAAACAAAACATAACAATTCATTTACTCTGTCAGTAATTTGATTGTACTTCTCCCTGAAAATTTGGATATTATGGATTGCCTAATGACTTAGTTTACATTATAAATAAATTGTAGATATAGTGATTGAATGGAGTATTCATGTTAATGATAGAAACAGTACTTCTACAAGTTTGAGACCTCTAATATTCATGACTTGTTCTTGGCTTCTTCATTAGGTAAGAGCAAGTTTCCCTGAGCAGTTGTTGGTATTATCTAATTTTATAGTTAACAGACTGTTTTTTCTTAGAATCAAAGATGTTTGAATTTGATAGTCTTTGTATTTCCAGAAAAGCATGCAAATATGCAAGAAAAATTGTTTACTCATTTATGTAATAAATGTTACTAAATGTCTACCTTATATAGCAATGAACAATACATCTAAAATGATGCTTGGTTTGCTTTTCCTTTCTGACTCCTTATTTCCTACTTGACATCTTGATTAACTTTTATAACATTGAGATTTTTCTTGATACTCTTTGTCTACTTGGTTTTTGACTTACAAATTGTTCCTGACTAAAGGTTCATGTGTGGACTCCTAAGTACTGCCTTCTTGTTGAACCACTACTGAGAACAGCTTATTGACTTCAATATATTCCTTGCTCTTTCAAGTCCTGGCTTCCTATATTGATCTTATTTTCTATTTTCGGTTGAAGTGTTCTGAGACTAATCAAAGACTCTCACATTTCTTTTTTTTCCTTTTAAAACAAAATATAACAATTTATTATTTTTATAAAATATCCAAGCAATATGTGTATAAACCTACAAAAGACCCTCTTTAACTTTTCCTACCTTGCTATAGTTTAATATTGACTTTAAAAAAATCCTTTTTATATGCCATAATGAACACACACACACTTACAGAGTTTATGCATGTTTTGTCAAGACAAAATGAGTTATCAATTACCAGATAGAGGAGAGTTAGAAGACCTAGAACTTGTAAAAGCTGGGAATCTAGAAATCTCTCCAGAAAATGACCGGGAAAATATAAATGTCTTTTACTTTAAGAAAACGGGAGGTTTTGCTAACATTCCCCCCCCCCCATGATGTCTCATTATTTCTATTTCTTAATTATGAAATTTGTCATTTTTAACATAATTACTGGGTATTTATATATATTTTTTCTGTAAATTGTCTTTTCGTGTTTATTGTCCATTTTAAAAACTGTCTTGTTTATTTCTTATTGATTTTTTGGGGTTTTCATATTCTGGCTGCTGATTCTTTGTTACAAATGTTTTTTTCCTATTATACTGTTTTTTTCTTTTAAATATTTTTTTAGTTGTTGATAGACCTTTATTTTATTTATTTATATGTGGTGCTGAGAATTGAACCCAGCCTCACACATGCCACGCAAGTGTGCTACTGCTGAGCCAGAGCCTCAGCCTCCTCCTATTGCACTGTTTTTTTTTTTTAAATTTTAGAGTGATGTATTTTTTTGAAATAAGAATGTTAAATTTAATCATAGAATTTATTAACTTTCTTTTATTTCTTCTGAATAAAGAAATAAAAACTTTGCTAACACACACACATTTTTATCATGATTATTGGCTCTTGTTTTTCAAGGTTCCTGTGAACTGGGGGACGAGGAGATGAGAATAGAGCAAGTTAAAATGTCACAAAACTCACTGTTTCTTAATGAGAGCCATCCATTTTTTTTTTTTTTTGAGGACACTTCTTGGACTGCTAGAAGCCTTTGTTTTATTTTATTTCTAGAAGTATGAAAAAAGTTGATTGTGACAATTTTTGCCAGTGTTCTCATTGCTTTTAATGAAGGAAGAGTTTTTTTTTGGATTTTTTCCTTTGTTATTTTGTCTAACTTTATCAATAACTACTAGTTGGATGAATACATAATGCTCGGTTTCCCTTCTTGGTTGTGTTTATCCAAAGACTGAGGATCATTATGCTTATTGTATCCTGAGTTCCAAGAAAATCTAATCTGACTATAAAGTGATATTCTTTCTGGAGTTAGTTAAGGAAATTTTTTTTTTGTGTGTGTGTTTTAATCAAGGTAAATTAAGGGATATAGTTGTCAGAGGAGTATTTAATTTAGCAGTTGGACACAGCTTTCCATTTAAGTTTTCAGGAAAGCTTTTTAGTGGAAAATTCTTGATTGGTGTGTGAATTTTCTTCTAACCATGTTTATAATTCATTAAAAAAAATTTTGGGGGCTGGGGATGTGGCTCAAGCGGTATCGAGCTCGCCTGGCATGTGTGCGGCCCGGGTTCGATCCTCAGCACCACATACAAACAAAGATGTTGTGTCAGCCGAAAACTAAAAAATAAATATTAAAAAAATTCTCTCTGTCTCTCTGTCTCTCTCTCTCTCTCTCACCTCTCTCTTTAAAAAAAATTTTGTAGTTGTATATGGACTGCTTTTATTTTATTTATTTTTATGTGGTGCTGAGGATTAAACCCAGTGCCTCACATGTGCGAGGAAAGTGCTCTGCCTCTGAGATACAGCCTTAGCATCTCCAATTCATTTTTGATGTTAGAATTGCTAGAATAATAATATTAAATTTCTGAGAAAAAAGAAACCTTATATTAGTGGTTAAACTACTGCTAAACTCTTCGTAATATGATAAAACAGCTGAAAAGAAATTTCGCCTCTCTATCATTCTTCTTTTCTAATAAAATTTTAATTTTTAAGCAATTA
Source organism: Urocitellus parryii (assembly GCF_045843805.1). NCBI lineage: Eukaryota > Metazoa > Chordata > Mammalia > Rodentia > Sciuridae > Urocitellus > Urocitellus parryii. The sequence goes on along the minus strand of NC_135531.1, from coordinate 160,240,401 downwards.
ACAACTCCTTCAGATTGTGTATTAAATGATTTGCTATTGTGGATTATACCATTGGTAAGAAATTGTCTTAATTAAAATTTTTAAGAGTTAAATAGTATAGTGATTAAAAGCAAGAATTGTGGATTAATATTGTTAGATTAGTATTTTGACTTTTCTGCATACTAGCTGTGAGTTGAAGGGGACTTTTTAAGCCTTAGTTTTCATATCTGTAAAGAGATAAAAGCCTTTTGTGATGATTGAATGAGCTAACTCATAGCTTTTAGTGCAGTTTCTGACACATGATCAATATTCAATAAATACTAGCTATTGTTATTGGTATTATATTAATATTTATAATAGCAAAAATTAGAATTTATTCTAGAAATGTCACCAGAATTGGAAAATGCCTACTTATACTTATAGGTGAATATTTAGAAAACCTCATTCTTATGTAAGGTTATTTTCCCTATATGGTCATTGACACAAAATCAGTTTTTTTTATCCAGGGAAAGCTCTTAATTCTCGTGGTACAAAAATTTCTTTGTTTATTGTTTTTCACAGCATTCCAGAAAGCCTTGGAGATTTTTTCTAGGATAAAAGATGGTCGGGTTTCTACTGATGAAGTGGTTGCTGTTTTGAGTAGCATGAATATCTTTGTAAACCCTGACACACTGCAGGAAGTGATCAAATATTCCTATACTGACCGTGAGTTACTTGAATTTTAGATACTAATTTTGTGATTTATCTTTTGTTTCTGTGTTTTCATTCTTGATTCTTAACCTTCTGCCACTGCCACTGCTTACTGGTGTCTATAGTAAAAGATAGTCTTGAAAACTTAAACAAAATGTTTTGATATGTTTGGTAAAAGTCTAAGAGTAAAATGGATTTAAAATTTTTATAACATCATCTCGCTTTTCAATAGTTATTTCTTATTTTTTTAGAGAGGTAGTTTCTTGTAGTATCAAGAGTATTGGCACTACAAGACCTAAATTTCTTGAATTCTCAATTTTATTATGTAGTTTGGATTAATTGCTATGCTGTTCAATTACTGTTTGCACAATGCAGATTACTTTAAAATATTATAAATATATTTAGCAGATGTTTTATATTAAATACATTTGTCCAAGGGATGTTCTCTAATAAACAGACTAGTGATTGATTAACTGATTTAATTCATTCATTTAATGAGTCAGATAATCGCTAATTTGATATCTATTGTACTTGGACCTGTGCTAGGTGATACAAAGTAGAATAGAACACAGTTCTTGTTCTAAGGGAGCTCACATTCTAGTGTGAAAGAGTCAAGTAATGCTCTGTGACAAGTACTATAATAGAATGTACATAGGCTGCTAATACATATTGGAAGCCCCAGGGAAAAATTATCAGAGGAGATAATGTCTGAGCTAAATCTTGAAGAATTAATAGGTTAATAGAAGTGGTAAAGGGTGAGAAAAACATTTTAGATTGAGAGAACAGTTTATATAAATATGACAGAAAAATAATCAGACATGGCATCCTTTTCAATGAGTTTCACTGGTTTTGTATATTAGTGGTGGCTTTGTAGTAGGTGTTTGGCAGGTTAATAGAAGTGGTAAAGGGTGAGAAAAACATTTTAGATTGAGAGAACAGTTTATATAAATATGACAGAAAAATAATCAGACATGGCATCCTTTTCAATGAGTTTCACTGGTTTTGTATATTAGTGGTGGCTTTGTAGTAGGTGTTTGGCTGCTGATATGTGGTCTGGAGGTAGAACCAGGTGTCATAGAGTTCTGTTAGGTTGTTATTGGGCTCTGGAGGTAACATTAGTAGAGGGATATATTGGAATATGAAAATATGTATAAAATAGAGATTTTAAGTACTAATAAGACATATTATTAAACATTCTTTCGGATATACCCTACCAGGAGCAAGAGAAATCATACATGAAACTGTTGCAACACTTTGCTTTTTGGCTTATGAAATTCTAGTCTGGGTCTCCAGATCTCCTACTTTATTTGTGGAAAAAGGCTGGACAAATGATAATATTTTCATAGGATTATTGTAGGAATTAAATATGAACAAGTATCACAGTGCTTGGCACTGTGAACAAGCTCAAGGAAGGTGAAGCAAAAACCTAAGAGTCATCTTTGACAACTTCATTGCTTTCTCATTCTCAAGCAATCATTATAAAGTTCTCTTATGCATGTATGTGTGTATGTATACATTTTTGTGGTACTGGGGCTATTACCCAGGGACACTCTACCACTGAGCTATAGTCCAACCCCTTTTTATTTTTTATTTTTAGATAGGGTCTTGCTCAGTTGCCCAGGCTGGCTTTGAATTTGCAGTCCCCTGCCTCAGACTTCGGAGTCACTGGGTTTGATTATAGGCTTGCATCACTGTGCCTGGAAAAGTTCACTTATTTTAAACTCCTAGATATCTATTAAATCGTTCTATTTCTCCATTTTGATTCAAGTTACTATAAACTTTTCTTAGGACAATTGCATGCAGTTCATCCTTGCAAATCTACTCATATCCACATTTATCCTTTTTATGCTGCAAATAAAATGATGTTTTCAAAGCACAGATATGACCTTGTTACTCTCCTTGCATAAAATCCAATAATAGCTCTTGGACAAGAGCTGTTTACGGTGGCTTTAAGGTGATGTATGTATAAGGCCTTGCATGGTCTGACTTTTACCCAGATCTTCAGCTTTACCTCAGACCTATTCTCCCTTGCTCTGTGCCTTTTTAGAACTTCAACTATATACATCAAGCCCCTTCCTTTCATATACTCATTGCATATATTATTTTTTCATCCTTGAACATTTCTCTTTTACTTAATTCCTACTTATACTTTAGTCATTTCCTACTTAACACTTTAGATCGAAATTTAACCATCTATTCTTCAAGGATTGTCTTATTCACTTATCTCATGTTATATACTCTCATAGTACTAATTATAGTTGCAAATTATATTTTTAATTTTTTTAACATTTGTATCTTAAATGAAACTAAACACCAAATGGACAGATAACATGTCCACTTTTGCTTAACATTATATTCTCAGTACCTAGAAAAATGCTTTTAGTGCATATTAATTGCTCAACAAATACTTTTTGAATTAATTAATAATTCTGACCTCTTATTCCATCATTTCCAATTAGAAAGAATAATATGTCCTTCCTTTTGTTATATTTATAAGTTGGCTGCAATTCTCATAAGGAGGGTACTTGTCTTTTAGTTATGAAAATCATCTTAATAGGAATGTTTGACTATGGGAACTAAAATCTACTGGGAAACACCTAGACTGAGCAAAAAGGTAAGGTGAAATACTCTACAAATGAAAACAATAGGAATTTAGTATATAGTAGAAGCTTAGTAGTGCAGGAAGATTGATAGAACCTAAAAGTGGGTAGCTGAGTAGGAGTGGTAGAGAGAAGCCATAAAACTTTAGGGCTATAGTATATACTTGCTTATCATGCTCCTTAATTTTAAATTATCAGTAAAAGTTTTAGTCTTGTATTAGTGTTGTTGATAGGGGAATTTAAAGGGAGAAAGACCTGTAGATTCTATTTTGGGTCTCCTTGAGATAGAGAAAGGTTAGTACCTATAGAAGGTGATAATGTGATATCAAGAATCGATGGGAGCATGCTTGTAATCCCAGGGGCTTGGGAGGCTGAGGCAGAAGGAGTGCTAGTTCGAGGCCAGCCTCAGCAATTTAACAAAGTCTTATGCAACTTAGCAAGACTCTGTCTCTAAATAAAATATAAAAAAGGGCTGGGGATGTGGCTCAGCAGTTAAGTGCCACTGGGTTCAATCCCTAGTACAAAGAAGAAGAAGAAGGAAGAGGAAGAGGAGGAAGGAAGGGGAAGGAGGAGGAGGAGGAGGAGGAGGAGGAGGAGGAGGAGGAGGAGGAGGAGAAGGAGGAGGAGGAAGAGGAATCTATGGGAAATGTTATAGCAGCACAAGTCATAATAACCAAATTATGTAATGAGCCTTGGTGTTCATCAATGGATGAATGGATAAAGAAAATGTGGTATATATACACAGTGGAGTTTTTATTCAGCCATAAGGAAGAATGAAATTATGACATTTTCAGGAAAATGGATGGAACTTGATAATAATATGTTAAGTAAAATAAGGCAGACTCAGAAAGCTAAGGATAGGATTTTTTTTTCTCACATGGAAGCTAGAGAGGAAAAAGTAAGAGATAGGTGTGTGTGTGTGTGTGTGTGTGTGTGTGTGTGTGTGCGCGCGTGCGTGTATCTCATGAAAATTGAAGGGACATCAGTAGAATAGAGGAAAGGAACTGGAAGGGGAAATAATGGGAACCAATATTAGCCAAGTTATATAAGTTGTATTATGTACACATATGAATAGTAACAATGAATCCCACCATAATGTACAACCATAACACACCAATAAAAATATGGGAAAAGAATTTATGGGAATAGAAAATAAAACAAAAATCAATTGAAGGAGTATAAGTTACTCAGGTATCTTTAAATTTTGGACAGGTATTGATCTATGTTAGTATATGGTCTGGGGTCTGAGCTGTTTTGGTTTAATATTAAAGGAAATAATGTCTTTTGGATGCTGAAAGATTTGGGTCACCCCTGTAAGATACAGGTGAATTTTTTTTACCATATGATTTATTTTTATTTTTTTTTAGTCATACATGACAGCAGAATGTATTTTGACATATAAAACATACATGGAAAGATACAGGTGAATTTTGAAGTAAAGAATAATATAATTGAGTTACCCTTCTAAAAGGAAACAGCATTATAGATACTGTTTTAACACCTTGTTTTTACATTTGGTTTATTGTTGGAGTAATGATGACAGGCAGATAAAATGTTCATTTTTATGAATTTTCTTAATTAAGAGGAAGGAATTGTGCTTTTGGAATTTTCAGAAAAATGCAAGAAGAGGCGGACATGGTGAATTAGGTTATCGAGTGCAAGGCTGCAGTTGCTTGTGAGGCTGAAAAACCTGTCTATAGAGGAGGTAGAAGTAGCACCTGCAAAGTCTCATGAAGTTTGAATTAAAATCATTGCCACTGCACTTTGCCACACTGATGCTTATACTCTGTGTGGAGCTGATCCTGAGGGTGTTTTCCAGTGATCTTGGGACATGAAGGTCTGGAATTGGGGAAAGTGTTGGTGAAGGAGTTACTAAGCTGAAAGCAGGTGATACCGTCGTTCCACCTTACATCCTACAGTGTGGAGAAAATTTTGTCTAAATCTGAAAACAAACCTTTGCCAGAAGATAGGTGGAGCCTGGCTCTACTTTTGTGGTCTTTGGTCTAGGAGGAGTTGGCTTGGCAGCTATCATGGGCTGTAAAGTTGCTGGTGCCTCATAGATTATTGGTGTGGATATCAATAAAGGTAAAATTTGCAAAGGCCAAAGAATTTGGAGCCTTTAAATGTATTAATCCCCAAGACTTCAGTAAACCCATCCAGGAAGTGCTTATTGAGATAACTGATGGAGGAGTTGGACTATTCCTTTGAGTGTATTGGTAATGTGAAGGTCATGAGAGCAGTACCTGAGGCATGCCACAGTCTGTGGGTCAGCATGGTGGTTGGAGTAGCTGCTTCAGGGGAAGAAATTGCCACTCGTTCATTCTAGCTGGTGACAGGTCGTACATGGAAAGGCACTGTCTTTGGAGGATGGAAGAGTGTAGAAAGTATCCCAAAGTTGGTGTCTGAACATATGTCCAAAAAGAAAAAAGTTGATGAATTTGTGACTGGCAGCATGTCCTTGAATCAAATTAATGAAGTTTTTGAACTTATGCATTCAGGGAAGGGCATTTGAACTGTTGTAAAGTTTTAAATTCAAGAGAGCAAAATGTATTCATCCATTCCTAAGTCTTGTGATCTGATGGAAACAGCTGGACAGATATGGAGGTCTTCCAGCTGATAGCCTATTGGACCTTCAGTGACTACGGTAGTGAACAGTGTTAATCTGTGTGATTCATAAGTCTCTGCAATCAAGGACAAGGCTAACACAGTCACAGATCTGTTTTCTGGACTCTCCTTCATATAAGTAATTACAGCTCATGAACAAATATTACAACATAATAAAAGTAATTTCCAAAAAAAAGAGAAATAGCAAGAAGAAAATGGAAAATCAGTTGATGGCAGTTCTTGAAGTGTCTTATTTTGGTTTCTGAAATAGAGTATTGGTATACCAGTTTTTTTTCCTCTTAGGGAAATTAGTGATCTGGAAATGGAACTGGGTGAAAAATGTGACTAACACAATTTTTGCTAGAGGAGGTTTGTTGATATTGTGGAGTTATCTGAGGATTACTGAAATGCAGTGTTAATGATTACTCAGCACCTTCAGAGTAATGTTAACTTGTATATAACCTTAATGATTACAGTCATTTTTTTTCTCTCATTAGATAGTTGTATTTTCCAGGATGAATTTCTTCCAGAAGTACATATATGAGTAGGAGGCTGATCTGAACTTCCCTTATGAAATAAAGGAACTTTATTGATTAACTTAGTCACAAACAGGAATTATTCTTTAAGGTTGTGGTGAGCAGGTAGGGGCCTAAATAGTCATTTCAGATTCTAGAATGTTTCTCTGGCCACCAGGGACTATTTAAATAGGTAGTATTTTTTTGAATAGGTATCTATTATTACACAGAAGCAAGGAGTAAATATTGAGCAAGAGCTAGTGAATCTATAGAAATTGTTGGCTATCACATTCTCATTAGTTGCTGCTGGACAGATAAGGAGTTTTATAAATGGATAGCAGATAAAGATAATATGGTCATCACTATTAATATACATATGATCCAACAGAAGAGTTTTGAGTGGTCAAATTTAAGTGTTTTGAGGGCTAAAGACTTGACTTAAGACTTAACCTAAGAACAAATGGCGGCATCACTCAATTTACAGCAAGGAATTTCCTGGGTAGATGACGGGATAAGGTAGAGAACCATAATCAAGAACAGAATGAGGTAAAATACTAAGGAAGTGAGAATGTAGGCGGCAATTCCTGATCAGAAGGTGATTTAACATAAATTTGGTCTAACATTTCTTTGATTGGTTCAAATATATACTTGCTTTGCAGTAATTTGAAGGCCTGTACTTGACATACATAGCTTTATCAATTTTCAGAGAATCAGAGTGAATCAAGCTTATTCAACATTAAACTATATTGCACCTAATTTAATTCTTCTTAGATTCAGAAGTCACTTAAAAACCACTTCTCTCAGTGTGCTCACTAACACATATTATTGAACAGTGGACTAAAAAACAAATTCAGTATTATTATAGGTAATAATACTGAATTATTTTTTGGGCCTTTTCACCTTGGACGACAAGGGAAACCAATACTTGGGTGAAAAAATTTTTATACTACCTCTGTGCACGATTGGAATGACATTATTTAATCACTGCATCTGAGCTTGTTCTTGGTCATGCATTGCCTGAGAAGAAAAATGGCTTTAGACAGGGGTGGCGGCAAGGATGGGTAGGAAGTTAAAGTACATAGAAGGTGCTAAATATGAGTACATAGAAGGTACTAAATAAATGGTTATTTGTTATTTATTTAGCATGATTTATAGCCTCCAGTGTATTTTATTTGTTTGAAAATAATTTTGAAATGATAGGAATTAGGTACTTTATTAGGCATTGGGGAAACAGAAGTAAAGGACACATTCTCTATTTTTGAAGCGCTCACAATTTAGAAATTAAGACAAAAGAGTAAATAAATACTACCTATAGTAAATGCTCAAAAATGTAAAATGAATAAAATGTTATATAGACTATCTAGAAGAGAAGCTTAAAATTCTACTATTTCAATGAAAAACTCTTATTAAGAAGCAAAACTATAATCTTAATTTTATATTTCACTTCACTTATTCATAATTTCAAACATTCAAAACTCATAATAGCTGGTTCTCTGTCCCCACTTCCTATATAGTGAAAACTATATCTGTGTTCAGAAGTAAATACAGTATTTGAACTTATTTATTTCTATTACAGGTAACCAGATGGTGGATATTGGTGATATTGTATTTGTTTGAATGAACTACAGCAACCGTATGAAGATGTTTGTAAGGGACCTCTTGTTGCTATAGCAAGTTTTGTTGAAAATATAGTGTATTTAAATTAAATTCTAATTTATAAGTTTTACAAAGGATTTTGAGATTTTGTTGAACCCTCTAAATCAGGGAGGATAAAACGTTAGATATAATGTTCTTACCTTGTTAATGTTGATTATGTAATATGACTATCATAATTTTTCTTTTATCTTACACTTAATACATTGCAACATAAAGTCAAATTTAAAACAATATTGTAATATTAAATATATGTGCCAGCCATATGCTGGTAATCCTAGTGACTCGGGAAGCTGTGGCAGTAGGATCACAAGTTTGAGACCAGCCTCAGCAACTCAGTGAGGTCTTCTGCTGACCCTGTGTCAAAATAAAAAATAAAAAAGGCATGGAGATATAGTGCAGTGATAAAACACCCTGGGTTCACTCTCTAGTATTTAAAAAAAGGATAATATTTAATTTATAATTTGTAAAGGATTCTGACATCCTGACATTGATCCATCAGTATTTAATTTTTCTTAATTAAGTATATTGTTTTTGATTTCTTCTTATTGTATAACATATTACTCACTATCTATTCTCTCATTTGTCTAAATTTCATTTGGTTAAAATTACCCTATTCCCATAATTTTAAGACTTATGAAGATTTATGAAGCTTATTATATAAAAAGTAGCCTCAGTCCTTCCCCAGCTTTTCTGGAGGTGATCATTTTAAATGTTTTATCTGATTTCTAATATTTATATTAATAACATGTTTACTTTGCTACTTATTGATTTTTTTAAATAAAAAATTTGATATGATAATTATATATATTTATGGAAACAGTGTGATGATTTTTTTATATATATATATATAAAACAATCAAGTCAGGTAATTAAGTTTTCAATCTTCCTAACACTTATGATTTCTTTGTTTTGGCAACCTCCAAGAACTTAAACATTATTTTTTAGAATTTTGAGCAGGCATAGTAAACTTCCTACTTAAAAGAATAAGGATTTAGCTCTGTTTCATTTTTCTGTGTCCCCAACATACTCAATTTCCCCATATTTATCCACCCATCTAATATATTTATGTATATATATGTATACATATATATGTATACATATATATATAAATTTATTTAATTTTAAATTCAGTATTTATATTAACAAATCTATATAAACACTATTCACACCTGACCCATATAATATCATATCATTACTTTGTTCTTCTGTGCAACATTTGTTCCTTCTTTAATAGTTGTCATTTATATATTTGGTTGTTTTTTTAAAAGTGTATTTATTATTGACTTGACCCCAAATGTTGCCAGATGAGTTAAAAATCCTCTTCATAATTTTGACTGCACCTGTTTTTCTATCAGTTTTGTGCTCTTGAAGAAATTTTCCTTAGAGTAGTCTGAAACGTGTAGAGACCAACAAATAGCATATTGGAAAACTGAAATGGATTTTTTTTGATCTCTACAGCTTGTGTACAACTGTCATCCCGGGGTCTCCTTTACTCACATTTTGGAGACTCTTTTTACTTCTGTATCAGATTCTTTTCTCACATTTGTCTGATAGTTTGTCATGGGATTTTAGATTGGAAATAGTTTTTTCTACGAAGCTTGGATTTTCTGGTTTCCTTTTTTCTTTTTCTTTTTCTTTCTTCTTCCCTCAGTACCACCACCCCCGACTTTCTTCCTTTCCTCCTTTCATTAGTACTGGAAATTAAACCCAGGGCACTTAGCTACATCTCTAGCCCCACCCCCTTTTTTTTGAGACAGGGTCTTGCTAAATTGCTGAGGCTGTCCTTAAACTTGTGATCCTCTTGCCTCAGCTCCTGAGTAGCTGGAATTATAGGCGTGGACCACCATACCCAGTGGATTTTCTAGATTTCCATATTGCTGTTGAAATCTTAAATTCATCTAATTCTTGACCCTTCTGTTGTATCTGATTTTTCTCTTTCAAGCTTATGGAATATTTTCTTTTCATTAATTGTACTAAAGTTTTAGTAATGCTGTACCTTGAAATATGTTTCCTTGTAACTATGTGCTGTGTATGTGTTCTTTTATTCTGGAAAATAAAAAATGTTAATTATTTAATTTTGTCTATTATTTTTTTCTTTTTGGATCTCTTGGTATTTTTATGTTTGACTGCCAGTACCAGTTCTCCATTTCTTTTTTAAGTCATTTTCTTCTTTATTTGGGCTTATTTTCTTTTTTGTTTACATTCCTTGGGATCAGAGGTGGTGCTTATATGCAGAGAAAACAGCATACTCAAAGATTCGAAGTATGAAACAGGCTTAGTCTCAGCGACTCAGGAGGCTGAGGGAGGAGGAACACAAGTACTAGGCCAGCCTCAGCAACTAAGCATGCCTTAAGCAATTTAGTGACTCCCTGACTCAAAATAAAAAATAAAAAAGGGCTGGTAATGTGGCTCAGTGGTAAAGTACCTCTGGGTTAAATCCCCAGTATCAAAAAAGAAAAGAAAAAAGGTTTAGAGTATGATTATGAGATTGTGACCAAGAGCCAGTAGCTCAAGGTGGATAACCCTGCAAAGTAAAACTTATTTTCTCCATTTTTATGGAGTTAGACATCAAAATGAGCATTCTTTATAAAAATCAAACAAAAAGTATACAACAGAGCTGGGATTTACACTGTTATCTGTTATTGTGCATGGTCATAAAAAGTGAACATATAATTTATCTTTTATATAAGTTTTTTTTAATATGAAAAGAGGCACTATTAATTCTTATCCCAGACAATAAGTCGAGACTCTTTCTGGTTCTCCATTTTTCTAAAAATAGTTTTTAGTTATAGACGGATGCAATATCTTTATTTTGTTTATTCATTTTTATGTGGTGCTGAGGATCAAACCCAGTGCCTCACATGTGCGAGGCAAGCGCTCTGCCACTGAGCCACAACCCCAGCCCCTGATTCTCCATTTTTAAAACACTTTTCTTTTTGTTGTTCCTTATTGTTTTCTTTCCTTTAACTTTTTATTCTGCTTTCTGGGAGATTTCTTTAATTTATCTTCTAAAACTTTTTGGTTTATTTAATCCCATTTGTCTATTTTTACTTTTATTGTCTGTCCATTGGGTTCATATCCAAAAAACGAATTGCTCAGACCATTGAAATGGAGCTTTTCTCTTGTTTTCTTCTAGTAGTCTTATAATTTCAGGTCTTATATTTAAATCATTAATTCATTTGAGTTAATTTTTGTATATGATATAAACATCTAATTTAATTATTTTTCATGTGAATTAATTTTCATTTATTGAATGCATTGTCTCTTCTTCATTGAATGTTCTTGACACATTTATTGAAGATCAATTGACCATAATTGTATGGATTTATTTTGGACTTTTTATTCTGCTCCATTGGTCTATATGTCTGTTTTTATGCCAGTACCATATTGTTTTGATTACTATAGTTTTGTAGTACAGTTAAAATCAGTGTGATGCTTCCAGTTGTATTATTTTTGCTCAAGATTGCTTTGACTAGTCAGGTTTTTTTAAAAATAATTCTATACAAATTTTAAGATCATTTTTTATAGGTCTAGGAAAATGTTATTGGAATTTTGAAAGGATTAGATTGAATTTGTAACTGACTTGGGATAGAATGGACATTTTAACAATATTAATTCTTGAACATGGGATATTCTTTCATTTATTTTTGTCTTCTGATATCTCTTTCATCAGGGTTTTGTAGTTTTTAGTGCACAAGTCTTTTACCACCTTAGTTAAATTGATTCCTAAGTAGTTTTTATTTTTGTGGCTATTGTAAATGAGATTGTTTTCCTGATTTGTTAAGATAGTTTGTTGTTAGAGTATAAAAATGCTATTGATTTTCTTTTAAAATTCTTTAAAATTTTATCATGCCTCAATTTACCTTTTTTAAAATTATATTTTATCTTTTGATTAGCATGTAATAATTATAAATACTGGTGGGGTATGGTGTGATATTTAAACATATGCATTCATTGTGCACCAATCAAGATAATTAGCATTTCCCTTTCCTTATCATTTCATGTTTGGAGTCTTTAAGTACCTCTCTGTACATGTAAAATATACATTAGGTTATTGTGAAATGTAGTCATTCCATTATGCTTGAGAACAACAGAATTCTTTCGTGTTCTTATATTCATTATCCAACTTCTCTTAATGCTCTCTTTTCCCCACCCTCCCCAGCTTCTATTAATCACTAGCCTACATTTAGATCAATTGTTTGTCGTTTCCATATATGAGAGAGAACATGCAGTATTTGTTTTTCTGCCTCTGATTTATTTTTACTTAACATAATGTGCTCTAGTTTCATCCATTTTTCTGGAAGTGAGATTCTTCTTTGTTAATAAATAAGATTCCATTGTGTAAATATAACACATTTCTTTACCCATTCATCCACTGATGGAAACATAGGTTGATTTTAGATCTTACTCATTGTGAAGAATGTCACAATAAACATGTGAATGCAGGTATGCTGATTTCATTTCCTTTACATGTATGCCCAGAAGTGAGGTAGCTGGATCATATGGTAATTCTATTTATTTTTTTTTGAGGAACCTCCATACTGTTATACACAATGGTTGTACTAATTTAAATTCTTACCAACACTGTATCAGAATTTCCTTTTCTTCACATGCTTATCAGCATTTTTCATTTTTTGCCTTTTTGATAATTATTTTTCATGTAAATATTCAATTGTCTTAACATCTGAGATATAACTGGGGTGAGGTTATATCTCATTGTGGTTTTGATTTTCATTTTTCTAATCACTAATGATATTGATATTTAAAAATTTTTTTGGTTGTTTGTTGATGGGCCTTTATTTTATTTTATTTTATTTTATGTATATGTGGTGCTGAGAATTAAATCCAATGCTTCACACAGGCTAGGCAAGCACTCCACCACTGAGTCACAACCCCAGCCTGATATTGAACATTTTTGATACATAATTTGTATATAATATGTTGAATTTTATCAAATAGTTTTTGTGTACTTATTAAAATTACCACATAATTTTGACTTCATTCTGTTAATGTAATTTATCATATTTGTGATTTCCATATGTTGAACCATCATTGAATCCCATGGATAAATTCCACTTGATCATTGTGAATTATCCTTTTAATGTACTGTTAAATGTGGTTTGCTAATATTGAGAATTTTTGCATCTATATTCATTAGTGATATTGTCCCTTGAGAAAGATTGGTATTCTTTAAATGTGAAGCCTTGTTCTTGGGCTTTTCTTTGATGGCAGACTTTTATTATTGATACAGTGATCATCTTTGTTATTGGTCTGTTTAGATTTTCTTTTTCTTAATGACTTAATTGGTAGGTTGTATGTTTCTAGAATCTATCCATTTCTTATAGGTTATCAAGTTTGTTGTAGTATGATTATTCATGGTAATTTTTTATGATCATTTATATCTCTGGTTTTTGATTTTGAGTCCCCTATTTTTTTTTTTGTCTAGCTAGAGGTTTGTTGACTTTTTCTTATCATTTGAAAAAACCAACTCTCAGTTTTACTGTTTTCATACAGACTTCATTTTATTTATTTCTACTCTGATCTTTATGATTTTCTTCTTGTAATAACTTTGCGCTTAGTTTATGCTTGTTTTTCTAGTTCTTTGAGGTGTAACATTTGGTATTTATTTGGGATCTTTCTTTCTTCCCTTCTCTCTTTCTTTCTTTCTTTCTCTCCTTCTCTTCTCTTCTCTTCTCTTCTCTTCTCTTCTCTTCTCTTCTCTTCTCTTCTCTTCTCTTCTCTCTCTCTCTCTCTCTCTCTCTCTCTCTCTCTCTCTCTCTCTCTTTCTTTCTTTCTTTCTTTCCCATGGCACGTTTAGGTCTTGCTAGCTGGGCATGTATTTGTTCTAAAACTTGAAAACCAGCATCAGCGTACCATGGCTCTGAAATATTGGCTGGCAATAAGACAAAAGAGGGTTGATGAAGTATCAGCACTCCTTTCCCTCTATTATATCTGGTAATGCAATTAGTTAGATTACATTTGTTACATGTTACAATATATCTATCATCTACCCATTTAACTTTCACATTTCCAATAATTAAAGCATAAGGAGATTGAACACAGGCTCATAAGCCATAGCAAGAATTTTCCTTACAGTTCTTGCCAACAAATTCCAGTAAAGGCTTGTCTGTAAAATGTAAAAATTCTGAGGCAGCAATTAAGCACCAAACATCCTTTTGAATACCACCTTCACTGTAGGTCAAAATATTGCTAACAAATCCTGCAGGTGTCATAGCAGAACTTTTTCATAATTGTCCTTTATCAATTTTTGGAGACAATCTAAAATATACCCACTATCTTTAGACACCTTATGTTGTACTGGAAAGGTATTTACACAATCTATCCATCTAGGAAAGGTGCCAATTTCTATTGCAGAACTATTAGGACGGACAATGAGGTATTTGTGGAGGTTCTGCAGAAATGACTGGTTTGTTATGAGAAGTCCCATTTTAATAACTGATCTAGTATAAGGTTTTAAGTCAAAATTAATAGTACAATTAATCAGTCTAGGTCTCCCAATTGCTGTCTTTTCCTCAAATGATACTCTTATTAGACAGCCATCATGTTTATTGTGGGACCAAAACAAAGGTAATTGGGCACTATAGCCAGAATAATTAAATTCAGTCACATAATTGGGAGAAATATGAGTGTCTGTAAATCCTCCCATCATAAATGAGTCATTAATAAACACTAGGATGGATTATCCAGTCCACACAGCTGGGTGTACTAGTGGTGGGCCTGGAAAATAGGTCCAATAAGTGTCTGCTTGACTCCCTTTTACCTGACAGCTGAGTAATGCTATTACTACCCAAACAACATCATTGGATTATTATTTCTCCCCAGGAGCTGAATCATTTTCGAAGCCTGTGTTGTCAGCTTCTTCAGGTCTTCCCGTGAGATCAGCTTTTCTGCTGGGTCTTGCTGGGTCATCTTCTTCCTTTTTTGAAATTGCTTCCTTTTGAGGGAAGGGTTCTCTGGGTTGATCTTCAATCTTTGAATCTTGGTTCTATTTCCTCCATGTCTGATTGCACTTTCAGCACCCAAATAGGATGAAAAGCACCTTCTGAGGCTGCCGATGAAGTGCTTGCTTTAAAGCCTTGAAGATGAGTTGGGGCCAATATCAGAGCAGAGGGGGATAATGAATTCTGAAATTGTCCCTTTTTTCCTATGGGGCCTGAGAACGTCCTGACAGAGTTTATTTGCATTTTCGATGGCTAGCTGCTTAACGATAAACTCACCAGCACCCGGATCCCCTATTGATCTTTAGCTGTTTGATACAGGTGGTCCACAAAATCTGCATATAGCTCCTCCGCACCCTGTTTTATCTTAGTCAAAACTAAACTAAACTGGTTCTGGGAGGCAATTTGTTGCCACGTGCATTTAGCGCATGCGGTTATCTTATCATAAACTGCAAATTCATAATTCAAGTGTCTTTCCAAGTCCTCAAATTTGCCCGTCAATATTTTGCCTTCCGTTTCTCTCTGCCTGCTCCATACAAAAACCCATCCAATACTATTTCCAAAGGAGGAAATCTCCACTGCTCAAGCAAGATCCAGCGATAGATGCCCAATCCCTTGGCTGGAGCGGCTGATGACAAACTGACTGGAGCAAGCTTTGTACAAATGGCAAATTAGGGCTGTAAACTTCACAAGCGTTTTGTAACTCTTTTATAGTTTTAAAAGGAATTATAGCATGTATGTGGACACGCTGATCTTGCACGTTAACCTGTTCAAAAACTGGGAAAAACTGAAACCCGGTAATGTATTCCCCCATCTCCTGCGCTCTTCTGATCCCATGTTGTAATGGTGTAAGGAAAGTCATAGTGAGTTTAGAGTACCTATTAAAATTTGTTCTCCCAACTGGAGTTGGCCCAATGGAATAGCTGGCACTGGTCGCTAGACACAATCTATTAAAATTTCCTGATAATTCCTGGGTTTCATCGTCTGATTGGTTTCCTTCTGACTGGGACTCCTCACCTGTATCCTCATTGCCATCTTGATTTCGCTTCCCAAAGCTTCAAAGGGGAATGCTTATCTCTCTAGACACCTCCTCTGGCTTTCCTCCAGAGGGCATTTCTTTAAGTCTGGGATCTTTCTTTTTTGATGTAGTCATTTATTGCTATAAGCTTTCCCTCTTAGAGCTATTTTTGCTGCATCCCACAAGTTTTGGCATGTTATATTTCCATTTTTATTTGCCTCGGGACATTTTGTTTTATTTCACTTTTTCAGTTCATTAAACAGAAGCAGTCCACTACTGAGCTACATCCTTAGTTTTTGAAATTTTTAAAAAAGAATTTGAGTCAGGGTCTTGCTGTGTTTCCCAGGTTGGCCTTAAACTTGTGGTCCTCCTGCCTCAACCTCCTGATGTGCTGTGATTATAGGTGAATGCCACCATACCCAGCTTATCTTGGGACATTTTAAAAGTTCTCTTTTAATTTCACTTCCTTCATTGAGCCATGAACATGTTGTTGAATTTCCATGTGTATGTGAAGTTTTTGAAATTGCCCATTGTTGATTTCTAGTTTTACACCACTGTGGTCAGAAAAGATACTTTGTATGATCCAGTTTCTTAAATTTGTTAAGACTAGTTTTGTGGCCTGTTCTAGGATCTATCCTGAGGAATGCCCCATGTATAATTGAGAAGAGTGTGCATTCTGCTGCTGTTAGATGGAATATTTTGTATAGATACATTTGATCTAAATTTTAGTTTAAATCTGAAGTTTCCTTATTGATTTTCTGCCAAGATGATATGTAAGGATTATTAATATGTAAGGATTTACTACTGTCATTTTGTTATTTGTTTTCTGGTTGTTAGGTTCTTTGTTCCTCTCTTCCATGGTTATTAAAAAAAGTCTAGTGATATGTTTTAATTCCTTACTTTTAATCTTTTTTAAAATTATGTTTTATTTGTAGTTGGACATAATACCTTTATTTTATTTATTTATTTTTATGCGATGCTGAGGATCAAACCCAGGGCTTCGCATATGCTAGGTGAGCGCTCTACTGCTGAGCCTCATTCTCTGCCCCACTTTTAATCTTTTGTATAACTTCTATAGGTTTTTGCTTTATAACTACCATGAGGCTTATGAAATGTTCTTATAATAGGCTATTTTAACCATATAACAACTTTGATCACATAAGTAAATGACTTTATTCCACCCTTCCTCCCACTTAAAAATTTTTGATGTTGAAATTTATAATTTTTATATTATGGATTCTTTAACAAATTATTTAGCATATGTTATGTCTAATTGCTTTGTTTTTCACCTTCATATTGATGATATAAATGAGTTACCTATCACCATCATAGTGATAGAGAATTGTCAATTTGTGGACTTTAAAAAAATATGTATATTTTTAGTTATAGGTGAACACAATACCTTTATTTTTATGTGGTACTGAGGATTCAACCCAGTGTCTCATGCATGCTAGGTGAGTGCTGCACCACTGAGCCACAACCCCAGCCCCAAATTTGTGCACTTTTTTCAGCAAGTTTTATATTTTCTCATGTTTCTGTGTCACTAGTTAGTGTCCATGTCTTTTGACTTGAAGAACTTCTTTTGGTATTTATTATATGATGGGACTGGTTGTGATGAACTCCAAGCTTTGTTTGTCTGAAAAAGTATTATGTATCCTTTATTTCTGAAGGGTAGCTTCACTGAGTATAGAATTCTTGGTTAGCATTTTTTTTTCCCTTCAGTACTTTGAATGTATTATCCCACTCTCTCTTGTCCTATAAAGTCTCTGCTAAGAAATCTCATGTTAAGCTTATTGAAACTCCCTGGTATATTATTTGCTTATTTTTTCTTGCTGTTTTCATGATGTGCTTTTATCTTTGGTATTTGGATGTTTGACTATATTTGGTATAGTCTTGTTTGGATTAATTCTAACTATAGACTTCTTATCCATGGGTGTTTATCTATTTTCCCAAATTTGGTTTTCCACATTTTTATTAATGCATTATAGTTGTACACAATGATGGGATTTGCTATTATATATTTGTACATGCTCAAAATATATCAATATAGTTTGGCAAATATCATTCCCCAGCACATCTCCCCTCCCTATCCTCCCCCCACTACCTCTATTGATCTCCCTTTGATTTTCATGAGATCTCCCCCGCCTCTCTTCCTTTTCCTTCTAGTTTCCACATATAAGAGAAAGTAAATGACCCTTGAATTTCTGAGTTTGATTTATTTTGCTTAACATAATGGTGTCAAGTTCCAAATGATATAATTTCAGTTTTCTTTATGGATGAATAAAACCCTATTGTATACATATTCCACATTTTGTTTATCCATTATCCATTGATGGGCACCTAGGCTAGTTCCATAGTTTGGCTGCTGTGAATTGTGCTGCTGTAAACATGGGTATGCAAGTGTCCTTATAGTATGATGACTTTAATTCTTTAGGATATGTACCTAAGGAGTGGTATAGCTGGATCATATGTTGGTTCCATTCCTAGTCTTTTGAGGATTTCCATGATGGTTGAACTAATTTACAATCCCACCAACAATGTTCCTTTTTCTCAGCATCCTTTCTAGCATTTATTATTATTTGTATTCTTGATGACTGCTATTCTGACTGGTGTGAGATGAAATCTCAGTGTAGTTTTGATTTGCACTTCCCTAATGGCTAATGATAGTGAACATTTTTTTCATATATTTTTTGGCCATTTGTACTTCTTTTGAGAAGTGTCTGTTTAATTAATTTGTTTTATTAATTGGGCTGATATTTTTGCTGTTTTTAAGTTATTTATATTTTCTGTATATTAATTCTGTCAGATGAGTAGTTAGCAAAGATTCTCTCCCATTCTGTAGTTCTCTCTTCACATTTCTATTTCCTTTGATGTGCAGAAGCTTTTAAATTTGATACCATCGGTTTACTAATCCTTGAATCATTATTTCCTGAGCTTTAGGGGTCCTATTGAGAAAACTGTTGCCTATGCGGATATACTGGATTGTTGGCCCTATGTTTCCTTCTAGGAGTTGCATAGTTTCTGTTCTAATTTTTAAGTATTTGATCCATTTTGAGTTGATTTTTGTGCATGATGAGAGATGAGGGTCTGGTTTCATTCTCCTACATGTGGATAACCAGATTTCCCAGCAGATTGTTAAAAAGACTGTCTTTTCTCTGATGCATGTTTTTGGCACCTTTATCAAGAATCAGATGTTTGTTTCTGTGTGGGTTTGTCCTGTGTCTTCTATTCTGTAACATTAGTATATGTGTCTATTTTTCTGCCAGTATCCAGTAATTTTTTTACTATATCTCTGTATTATAATTTTTGAAGTAAGATATTGTGATATCTCCAGTCTTCCTTTTTTTTTTTGGCTTAGGATTGTTTTGGCTATTCTTGATCTTTTATTCTTCCAGATGAATTTTTTGGACTGTTTTTTTTTAGTTCTGTGGAAAATTGGCATTTTGGTATTTTGATCATTGGTATTTTGATGAGGTTTGCATTGAATCTGTTTATTGCTTTTGATAGTGTGGAAATTTTGACAATATTTCTTTAAGGTATTGTTTTAGTTATACATGGACACAATATCTTTATTTTGTTTATTTATTTATTATTTACTTTTATGTGATGCTGAGGATTGAACCCAGTGCCTCACATGTGTGAGGCAAGTGCTCTGCCCCTGAGCCACAACTCCAGCCCAATTTAACAATATTAATTATGTCTGTCCATGAACCTGGGAGGTCTTTTCACCTTCTGAGTTCTTCTTCAATTTCTTTCTTAAATATTCTAAAGTTTTCATTATAGAGGTATTTTACTTCCTTGGTTAGATTTATTCCTATGTATTTTTGGAGGCTATTACAAATGGGATTGTTTTCCTGAATTCTTTTTCAGCAGATTCATTATTATTACATAGGAAAACTATTGATTTTTGATTTTGCTTTTGTAACCTGCTACTTTGCTGAATTTGTTTATTAGCTCTAGCAGTCTTTTGGTGGTA
Source organism: Urocitellus parryii (assembly GCF_045843805.1). NCBI lineage: Eukaryota > Metazoa > Chordata > Mammalia > Rodentia > Sciuridae > Urocitellus > Urocitellus parryii. Next base: position 160,220,404 of record NC_135531.1, on the reverse strand, counting down.
GTGTGTTTTGGATCTTCTAGATAGGATAGGATCATCTGCAAATGGTGATAATTTGACTTCTTCTTTTCATATTTTTGTTGCTTCCCCCCATCTCTGCTCTGGCTAGAATTTCTAGCATTATATTAAATAGGCATCATGAGAATGGACATCCTTGTCTTATCTCAGATTTTAAAGGAAATGCTTTCAGTTTTTCCTCATTTACTATGAGATTGGCTTTGGGCTTTTCTTACATAGCCTTTATGATGTTGAGGTAGGTTCCTTTTATACCTGTTTTTTTTTTCAGCATTTTTTTCATGAATGGGTGCTGAATTTTGTTGAAGGCCTTCTTTGTATCTATTGCGATGACTAAGTGATTTTTGCCCTGATTCTATTTATGTGATCTATTATATTTACTGATTTGCACTTATTAAGCCATCCTTTCATTTCTGGAATAAAACCAACTTGGTTGTGATATACAATCTTTTTAATATTAAGTATTTTTATATTTATCTTCATCAGGGATATTGGTCCATAGTTTTTTTCTTTGATGTGTCCTTATCTGGTTTTGATAGGAGTGTGATACTGACTTCATAGAATGAATTTGGAAGTGTTCCATCTCTTTCTACTAAACAAAATAATTTGAGGAATGTTGGCATTAGCTCTTCTTTAAAGGTTTGGTAGAATCCATCTGGTCTTGGACTTTTCTTTTTTGGAAGGTATTACCACTTCTATCTCATTGATACTTGTTGGTCTGTTTAGGTTTTCTATGTCCTATTGATTCAATTTTGGCAGGTCATATGGGTATAGAAAACCATTTCTTCTAGATTTTCCAATTTATTGGAGTATAGTTTTCAAAATAGTTCCTAATGATCGACTATATTTCTATGATGTCTGGTGATTTCTCCTTTCTCATCACTAATTTTGTGAATTTGAGTCTTCTCTCTTTTTCATTTGGTTAGTTTGGTTAAAGGTTTATTAATCTTATTTATCTTTTCAAAGAAACAAATTTTTGTTTCATTGTACTTTGTGTTGTTTTTTATTTTCAAATTTATTGATTTTGGTTCTGACCTTAATCATTTCCTTCTTTCTACTTGTTTTGAATTGTTTTTTTTTTCTTCTTTTTCAAGAGCCTTGAGATGCATCATTAGGTTATTTTGGATCTCTGATATACTCTCGTGAAGGCACTCTTAGTTTAAATATTCCTTTTAGAACTGCCTTCAAGGTTTCCCAAAGTTTCTTGTGTATTGTATCACTATTCTCATCGAGTCTATAAATTTTAAAATTTTTTCTTTGATTTCTTCTGGCACCCATTTATCATTCAAAAGTGTATTGCTCATTCTCCATGTGTTTATATTGCTTCTTAAGGGTTTTGTTCCAATTGTATTTCATTATGATCTGACAAGATATAATCTTATTTTTTAAGGTGAGCTTTCTACCCCATTATTTTTCTCTTTTATTTCACAAACTTCTAGAACTTGAACATTTGTTATTTTGATGCTGTTCCATATCCTGTAAGCTTTGTTTATTCTTCTTCCTTCTTTTTCTCCTCTCATTGTATATTTTCAAATAATCTATCTTTGAATTCATACATCCATCCAGCAATTGATGCTCTTTTTGCATTTTTTATTTCATTCATTGTATTTTTCAGTTCTGGGTTTTTTTTTATTTTATAATTTCAGTTTTCTGTTAAATTTGTAATTTTGGAGATTTATTATCTTCTAGATAATATAGAATTTTTCTATAGGAATTCTGGGAATACATTGACCTTAATTAAAATGAATATTTTGAATTATTGTCCAGGTGTTTGTATCTTTGGGGTCAACTAATAAGAAATTATTGTATTATTTGATGATGTAAGTCTTTTATGTTTTTTTGTCTTATGCTGATGTTTTCATATTTGGAGAAATAGGGAATTACTTCAATCTTTGCAAACTGGAGTTTTCTTCAATAACTTTTAAGAAGTATGTCTCATCCTACCCAGAGATTCTGGGTTGGTCACTTTTCATGGTCCACAGTGTTAATGTAGAAGTGTTAAAAGATTTTATTTTTACCTATATACTAGCTTATTTCTCTTTGATAGACAGCAGTTTGAGATTCATATAACCATCTTTAAAGCTTTACAGGATTTTAAAATCCAAAACTTTAAATTCTTCATTCTCATACAGATCAAATTATGAAATTTGTCATTTGTTAGTTTATTTATTTATTTTTTTACTGGGAATTGAATCCAGGGGCACTCCACTGAGCTACACCCCCAATCCTTTTTATTTTTTATTTTGAGATAGGGTGTAAGTGCTGAGTCTGATTTTGAATTTGTGAGCCTCTTTGCCTCAGTCTCCTGAGTTGCTGGGATTATAAATGTGCACCATCACACCCACCAACTTTTCCATTTTTAAAAATGTAGTGCTTCCTACTCAAGATTATACTACTACTCTAATTTTGTTTTTTTTAATTTATATTTTGGCAGTCTTATTCAAAGTTATACTCCATTGAGTAGTATAATAATTGAAATACTTCAAAATGTAAAATTCATATGTAAGGTACCACTCTGAACCATCAGATGAATTCTGTAAATGAAGCTATAATTTGGGATATTGTGTTAATGTTTTTTTAAAGATGCTATTTTTATGTATGAAATTATTTTAAACCCACAAATACTGAGAATATGAGGGTAACTATTTTCATTCTAATTTTATAAATTGAAACTTCCCCTCTATACCTTCCTAATAGTTCTGTATCCTTTTATTAAAGGAATTTATATTTGTGTTAGCTTATTAGTCTGTTATATTTCCTTTAAAATTTTTTCCAAATGCTACTTAATATGAAGATATTGTTGCATAGAAAGACTCCAAGTGCCATCATAATATAAGAAATTGAGTTGTTAAAAGCAAATTGGCTCTTTAAGTTGCACAGATCAAAGATATTATCTTAGAATAATACAACACTATATTCTGTGTACAAAAGTTAAATAATTAAGGTGTTTTATTTGATATAATAGATATGAAATGAGAAATGAAAGAAATAAAGGATAATACTATTAACTAAGCATAGGAAATCAATGATGATAGATGACAGAATTTATTTTATTTTTATTTTTTATATGACAATGTAATCAGGACAGTTGTTCAGGTTGGTAGACTTACAAATTCAATAAAACTATTGTGGAAGCATATGGGCTTTTTAATATTTTTTAAAAATTTAATATATTATAGTTATATAAATATTATCAGGATTCCTTTTGACATATTTATAAATGCATGTAACAGTTTCCTCCATTTCAATTCCCCCCCTCTTAACAGTCCCCTAATCCCCTTCCTCCACTCTATTAGTCTTCCTTCTATTTATTTATTTATTTATTTTTAATTGATACATTATAGTTATATATAAAATTGGAATGCATTATGGTATATTCATACATGTACCTAATATAATTTGGTAAACTTCATTCCCTAGTTCTTCCCCATTTTCTCCTTTCCTTCCTCCTCTTTGGTTTCTCACTTCCACTCTACTGGTTTTCTTTCTGTTTTCATGAGATCTCTTCCCTTTTTTAAATGCCTTTTTTTCTCTTAAGCTCCCACATATGAGAAAAAAGATTTGACCCTTGACTTTCTGAGTCTTGCTTATTTCACTTAGCATGATGTTCTCCAGTTCCATCTTTTTATCAGTAGGTTACATAATTTCATTCTTCTTTATGAATAACACTCCATTATGTGTGTGTATGTATATACATATATACACATATATATATATGTATATGTACATATACACAAAATTTTCTTTATCTCTTGTTCATCTATAGATGGGCACCTAGGCTGGTTCCATAATTTGCCTATTGTGGAATGTGCTGCTGTAAGCATTGGTATGCATGTATCACTATGCTTATTTTAGTTCTTTTGGAAAAATAGCAAGGAGTGATATAGCTGGTCATATGATGGTTCCATTCCTAGTCTTTTGGGGAATCTCCATTTTTTTCAAAGTGGTTGTACTAATTTGCAGTTCCACCAACAATATAGCCTAATGTCTTCCTAAAGTGTGAAGGACTAGAGAATGAGAATCATATTCTAGTTACACTATCACTGTAGTTTCAGTATAACTTTAAACAGCTTTGGATGAAAATACTTAAAATATATTAAGCTATTATATTTATTCTAGTTAATAGTTAACTCTTTTCATCATTATGTCTCCTAATTTTTAAAATTTGTTATACTTCATTTTATATACTTAAGCAATGGGTAATTTCTTGAATGACTTTTATAAGGACTTAGTTGTGATATTTTGAAATATAATACAAATTATACAAGTAATGAAATAATTAAATATGTTTCTCTTACTTAGCAATTATTGAAGATTCAGCCCCGGATGAAACTACTTTAGACAGTGAATTACCAAATGTAGCAGGAAACTCTCTACAACATAGGATAAGAAGCTTACCTGCCAGACCATCTGAATCTTCAATACTCAAGAATTTGAATGGAAAGAGCCTCCAATATCATAGTAATATTATGGAGAATGATGACACTGAATTTAAACAATCAAGATATTCTTGGCCAGTAGGACAATTCCTGGGCAGAGTTGATAGCAATCATGAAATTCATGACCCAAAGTCTGTACCACAAAGCTTGAAGAATGTTATAAGCCTCAGTAAATCTTTGGATAAAATTGATATTTCAAGTGTTCCAAAACTTGAGAAACTAGTTGTGAGAAGGCCTTCCACCCTTCTAAAACAGATTTCATCAGGAAAAACCAGCAATTACTACCTTGGGTTAGTATCACATTTATAAGTGAGACTCTAGGTGGTTATTTGCTTTAGTCATCTCTGAAATGACCAGAATGAGGCAATTATTGCATAGTTGCAAACATTTTAATAATCAATATCATGTGTAACTATTACTTTTGATGCATAGGCCAGTGAGTATAATCTTGTGGTTTTGAACGCAGTTCCTTTTCCAGATAACCCCCTTCTAGGAAAACTTAGAGATTCTTATTCAATGATTAATAACTCGCTAGAGCTATTTACCCTAGTGTTTCTACTCCTATTTTCCTTTGGGGATGTTTTTTATAATTTATTTGAACAAGTACATAGGAAATCTATGTGAAATTTTTGCTTAGCATTCCACAATTTAACAATACATGATACCTCTAGTACTTCAGGCATTATCTCCTGTGGATATCAAGAGAAAATAATACTATTCATCTGTAACCTCCATGGCCTTATCATCTTCCTAAAGATGGGCAATGTTTTCTCAATCAATATGCATACTCCCCTTCTGGGCTACTTCCATCACAGAAGTATTGTGTACGGAACCTAATTAAACACTTCTTTCTATAGTCCCTAGCTGAAGTTACTTAGTCATGTCTATTCTCTTTTATTTTGTCTATTCTCATTAAAGAATTTTTTTGACATTTTTATTGCATTTAGTATTTAATAGTTAAAATATTTAAAAATTAGTCATTCATATGTTAATGCATAATTCAAATAACTCAGTTGAAAAAAGAATATGATATATTAAGGAGAATTGGGAGATGTTTATTCTGATTCCTTTATAGTTGTGCTGCTGATACTCTGCCTCATTTATTTTTTTTAAGGTTTTTTATTTTATTTTTTTACTTGTTGATAGACCTTTAATTTATTTATTTATATGCGGTGCTGAGAATCCTAGTCCCTCACACATGCCAGGCAAGTGCACTACCGATGAGTCACAATCCCAGCCCACCCTGCCTCATTTCTATTTCTCAAGGTTCTTTGCATTTTAATAAGAATTAAAGCCTTAGATTATCAAAGTACTAGATTAGTACATATTTGGCGCTCAGAAGAAAGTTATACTTACCTTCCTGGAGTCATTAAAATCAGAAGTCACCTACCACTGCTATACTTATGTATTGTCTATAGAGAAGTATTAATTTATCTGGTATAAATTCCCCAAAATAATTAATGGTAACTGATCATCTGTGAATTGTGACTTCCTCCATGATTTAAAAATAAAACATTTTTTTAAAAAATTTTAAGCTAATTTTACATTCCCAACAGTTACAAAACTAGGAAGAGAAGTGTTAATGTCTTGTGTAACCACAGTAAAAAGATCTAAACCAGGAAATTAGCATTGATACAACACTACTTACTGATTTCTAGACCTTATTAATATTTCACCAGTTATTCCATGATTTTTTTTTCTGATCTAGGATCACACATTAAATTTTGTTGTCATATGTCCTTAGTCTCTTCCAACCTGGGGTGGTTCCTGAATCTTTCATTTTTTTTTAAGTCATCAATGGACCTTTATTTTATTTATCTGCTGTGATGAGAATCAAACCCAGTGCCTCACACATGCTAGACAAGGCTCTACAACCCCAACCCAACCTTAACATTTTTGAAGAACAGTGACTAGTTATTTTATATAATATCACTCATAAATTCCTTACATTTCTTCATGAATTAATTTAGGTTCCAAAATTTTTAAAATCATGATATCACATAAGTGATGTTGTGCCCATCTCAGTGCATCATAGGAGGAGGCTTATGATGTCTATGTATATCTGCTTTTTGAATTTTATTTTTTCAAGTTGTGAACTGAGAATTTATAGGATGAGAAATAACTCAAATTTTTCTTGAAATTCTGGACTTTAACAAAGTACATTCATGTTTTGATATCTTGGACTTACTAATTATATTTTTTTCTGTTTTTATTAGTACTTTATGGTTATAAATAATATTGAAGTTCATTTTGACATAATCACACATGCATGGAATAAAATTTTTTCCATTTCAAGTACTCAGCACTTCCTCTTTCCCTCCCTTCCTCTACTGGTCTTCCTTCTGTTTCTTTATTTTTTCTTTAATTGGTGCTTTACAGATATACGTAAAGCTGAATTTCACTGTGGTATATTTATATTTAGACATAGTATAGTTATGTAGTTCTTTCTTTTAAACAGAAGTAAGCAGCACTGTCTGGGTCACTGGAACAGCCTGTTTCTCCAAACTAGTAGCTTGTAAATGTTTATGGAATTGTAGGACAATTTTGTGTTTGAGCTAAAATAGAAACATTAAGTATTATGTAAGATAACAGAAATATGAAGACCATACAGTTCTTCTTTCTATTAGGTAATACTGTGTAGCTAAAACTTGTTCTCTGATTACTAGATAAAGATTTTAGTACGTTATTGCTTTAGACACAAATTCTGTTGCTTAACAGTCCTCTACATTTTGTATATTTAGAAAATGTCTCTGAAGTTATCAGTTAACTCAAAGAAAATTACATTTTTAGCTCTGATCTTAATTATTTCTGTTCTATTTATTTTAACATTCATATACTATACCTTTTTAAGGCCTTGAAGTGTAGCATTAGATTATTTATTTGGGATCTTTTAATTATGTACGAAATGCTATAAAATGTCCTCTTAGAACTGCCTTCATACTGTCCCAGACATATTGATATGTTGTATTTCTACTCTCATTTGTTTCTAAGAATTTCATAGTTTCTTCTCTCATTTCATCTCAATCCATTATTCATTTAAAAGAGTAGTGTTCAATCTCCATGTGTTTATATGGTTTCTATAATTTTTCTTGATGTTATTTCTAGTTTTATTCCATTTTTGATCTGATAGGATGCATGGGATTTTCTCTCTTTGTTTTGTATTTGTTAAGACTTACATTGTGTAGGGCTGAGCTTGTGACTCAGTGATAGAGTGCTCGCCTAGCACGCATGAGGCATTGGATTCAATCCTCAGCATCACATAAAAATGAAATAAAGATATTGTGTCTACCACCTATAACTAAAAAATAAATATTAAAGAAAAGAGTTACTTTGTGGCTTAGAACATGGTCCATTTTGGAAAAAAATCCATGAACTGCTGAGAAAATGAAATTAGCTGATTTTGGGTGAAATGTTCTGAAGATTTCTGTTTCATCCATTTGATTTTTAGTATTAGTTAGGCTGGAAATATCTTTAACAATTTTGTGTTTGGATTACATGTCTGTTGGTGAAAGGGGTATATTGAAATTGTTGTATATTATTGTATTAGGGTACATTTGGGATTTCATGTCCAGAGTTATTTTTTTTCTTAATGTAATTAGGTGCAATGAATTTGGGGCATAAATATTCACAATCATTATATCTTGGATTGTTCTCTTTACCAATATATAATGAGTTTTTTTGTATGTTTTGACTAATGTTTGCTTGAAAGCTGCTTTGTTGGATATGAGAATAGGTATTCCTGCTTTTTTTGATTCTTGATTTTTTAATAACTTTATTTTTATTTGTTTTTAATTTTTTTTTTATGTGGTGCTGAGGATCGAATCCAGTGCTTCATGCGTGCACTGCAAACGCTCTAACACTGAGCTACAGCCCCAGCCCTGGATTTTTTTTAATCCTTTTTCTTTCAGCCTGTGTGTGTCTCTGCCTATGAGATGAGTCTCTTGCTAACAGTATATAATTAGGTCTTTTTTTCCCCTTCAATAGACCCTAGAATTAGTGCTATGATGTGTGAGAGGTAAAGCTTTGCTCCCAAGATGTAGGCTCTCTATTCACCTCACAGATTATTTCTTTTGATGAGAAGAAACTTTTTAGTTTGAGTCCATCCCATTCATTGATTTTAATTCTTACTCCACAGGAGTCTTATTAAGAAAGATGGGGCCTAATCCCACATGATGAAGATTAGGGCCTACTATTTCTTTTATAAGACACAGGATTTCTGGTTTTATTCCTAAGTACTTGATCCATTTTGAGTTAAGTTTTGTGGATGGTGAGAAATATGGGTTTAATTTCATTTGTTGCATTTGGATTTCCAGTTTTCCTAGCACCATTTGTTAAAAAACTATCTATTCTCCACTGTATGTTTTTGGCACCTTTGTCTAATATAAGATAATTGTAATTTTGTGGGTTAGTCACTGTGTCCTCTATTCTGTACCATTGGTTTACCAGTCTGTTTTGGTGCCAATACCATGCTGTTTTCGTTACTATTGCTCTGTAGTGTAGTTTAAGTTCTGGTATAGTGATGCCACCTGCTTCAGTCTTCCTGCTAAGGATTGCTTTAGCTATTCTGGGTCTCTTATTTTTCCAAATGAATTTCATGATTGCTTTTTCTATTTCTCGGAGGAATGTCATTGGGATTTTGATTGGAATTGCATTAAATCTGTATAATGCTTTTGGAAATATGGCCATTTTGATAATATTAATTCTGCCTATCCAAGAGCAAGGTAGATCTTTCCATCTTCTAAGGTCTTCTTTTACTTCTTTCTTTAGGGGTCTGTAATTTTCATTACATAGATCTTTCATCTCTTTTGTTAAGTTGATTCCCAAGTATTTTTTTTTTTTGAGGCTATTGTAAATGGGTAGTATACCTCATTCTCCTACAGCTCTGTTGTCTAAGATTTGGTATTGTTATGCTTCCTGCTTCACTTTTCTCAGTAAGGATTGCTTTGGCTATTATAGGCCTCTTATTTTCCCAAATGAATTTCACAATTGCCCTTTCTATTTCTACAGAATATCATTGGAATTTTAATAGGAATTGCATTAAATCTGTATAACAGTTTTGATAGTGTGGTCATTTTTACAATATTAATTCTTTAGTGTTCTGTAGTGTTCATTGTAGTGGTCTTTTACCTCTCTTGTTTGATTGATTCTCCTTTTTTTTTTGAGGCTATTATGAATGGGGTAGTTTTCCTAATTTATCTTTGAGCTGATTCATCATTGCTGTATAAGAAAACAATTGATTTATGGGTGTTAATTTTACATCCTGCTACTTTGCTGAGTTCATTAATGAGTTTTAGAAGTTTTCTGGTGGAGTTTTATGGGTCTTCTATCCTTATATCCTTATTCTCTCCTTATTCTGTAAGTTAGGCATTCTCATAAAGATGTATTTTGGTGTGAGTCTGTTGTAATTTTGTATATTTGGCTTCCTGTAAGCCTCCTGTATTTGATTTTCCATTTCATGCTTAAAATTTTGAAAGTTTTTGATATTATTGTCATTGAAGAGATTGTCAAGAATTAACAAATGGACGGATTCAAACTAAAGAACTTCTCAGCAAAGGACACAATCAATAATGTAAAGAGAGAGCCTATAGAATGGGAGAAAATATTTACCACATGCAGCTTAGCTAGAGCATTAATCTCCAGGATATATAAAAACTCAAAAAACTAACACCCAAAAAACCAAATAACCCAATCAATAAATGGGTTAAGGAACTTAATAGACACTTAGCAAAAGAAGAAATACAGTAGATCAACAAATATATGAAAAAGTGTTCAACATATCTAGCAATTAGAGAAATGCAAATAAAAACTACTCAAAGATTTCATCTCACTCCAGTCAGAATGGCAATTATCAAGAATACAAGCAATAAAAAAATGTTGGCGAGGATGTGGGGAAAAAGGTATACTTGTACATTGCTGGTGGGACTGCAAATTGGTACATCCATTATGGAAAGCAGTATGAAGATTCCTCAGAAGAACTGAGCCTTTCCTTGGTTTGTTTGCAGAATTCTCCATCTCTCCCAGTAAATCTTTTTTTTTTAATATTTATTTTTTAGTTTTTGGTGGACAAAACATCTTTATTTTATTTTTATATGGTGCTGAGGATTGAACCCAGCACCCTGCACATGCCAGGCAAGCGCGCTACCGCTTGAGCCATATCCCCAGCCCCCAATAAATCTTATATTTCGTCTTTTCATGTTATCCCATATTTCTTGGAAGTTCTATTTATGGTCTCTTAACATCTTTTCTCCATAGTCAACTTTATTTTGTCTTCCTTGCTTGAAACTCTGTCTTCCAAGTTACCTAGTCTATTGGTGATGATTTCCATTGAATTTTTAATTTAGTATTGCTTTGTTCATTTCAAGGATTTCTGCTTGATTTTTAAAAAAGAATCATTATTGAAGTGATCTTTTACTTCCTGTATTTTCTCTAAGATTTTATTCCTTACATCATCATTTAACTTGTAGATCAGTTTAACTATGTACATTCTACACTCCTCTGACATTTCTTCCACTGTGGTGTAGAAGGATTCTGTTACTGAAGTATCTTGGTTTGTTTGGGGCAATTTATTTCCTTGCTTTTTGATGTTGTTTGTGTATCTAACAGTATGGATCTGAGGCAGTAGAGTTTCTACTCTGTGCACTTACAGTGTCCTTGAATGTTTCTCATACCTCACTTTTTGGGGGAGACAAAAAATAACAACAACCAATGCAAACAATATACAGCATTAACCCAATTATTTCCTGCTATGACATCTATAATATTAATTGTCATAATAAATAAAAACTATATGATCAGTTATTGCTCACAATAAAAACGTAAGTTTGCAAAAGGGTTTACAATTTCAAATTGTGGACAGGAAGAGAACAGAAGTGATCTAAGATATGATGATTATGATGGAAGAGGTAGAATATTAAGTAAAAAATTAAAATAAGAATGAAAGAACAATAAAGATTGATTATAGAAGAAGAAAAGAGAGAAAGAGAATCAAAGGAAACAGATAAGCGATAGAAAAATATAAAATTTAAAAAAGTAAAAATAAAAGTATACAAAACAAAACTGAAATGTACTAATCAAGCATCCTAGTCCTCAAAATACTGATCCATGAAAAAGAACTGGCTTCAAAAATGCTAGAAATGAGAAAAAAAACAATTATGAATACAAATATCCATGAAACATTAAGGTCTCCATTCAGAGAAAATAAAATATATTAAAATTAAAAACAAAAGATCTTGAAGAAAAGGGTTTTTTTGGAGTTAAAAAGACTCTGTTTTCCTTCTCAGCAGTGTTAGGTATGGTGGTTGGAGAGTGATGCTTGGTCCACCTTCACTGTGGGGTTTGCTGGAGTGAGAGAGGAAATCCCTTAAGTAGAACTCCTGGATGCAGGGTTTATGCTTACTAGGCTCCTTGTTCTTCCTTGAATGGTAATTGTTCCCAAGATTTTAAATCGGAACACCTCCAGGACCTATCAGTTGCTGAATCGTGCTGGAAGACGGCACCCCAGGCATCTCCCTGGATTTCCCTTGTGCAGTAGAGGAGCCAATTCTTGGTTTCTTCAGTCGCCTGTGGACTCCAGGTTTCCTGGTTTTGGGTTTAGTCTTCAAACTTGATCTCTCTTGCCTCCAACCTCTCACATTCACAGCAAGGGCATCTCTCCCAGTGGGTCCTGCAAGTGGTCGTTTGGAGGGGAGGAGGAAAGCCAGTGGGTTTCCATGACCAGTGTAAAACCCTCTTCTTATTTTTTTTTTCCTGGTCATTTAGGCACACTCTCTGTCGTGTGGTGTGGATTTGCTAGGCCTGTATTTCAGGTCAAACTTGGGTTTACTAGGAATTGGCTTCCCCGGCTTTCTGCCCCAACTCTACAGCTCCAAAATGGTTCCCTCCTCCATCCTCTGCATGCCGCCAGCTGGGAGAGATGCAGCTCTTTCCCTCACAATGATGTTGTGCAACATCTTTCATTTTAGTGGGGCAGTTTCTTTGATCTTTGAACTCTTTGCAGTTCAAAGAGTTCAGGCCTCCTAAAAAATGTGGGTTCCTTTAATTCCCTTATACCTCCACTTTGCACATGGGGGGACTGCTGTGGCTGCTGTCTCTGTGGTAGCTGTGGAGTACTTCCTTATTTTATTATATCCAATCTCCTGAGTTCCCAATCTCCTTTGAATGTCCAGTATTAAATCTCAGTACCCCCCCCCCCCCCGCTTTTTCCACCCACCTTGCTGAGAAGCTGCCTATCTGCTTCCTTGGTTTCATGCCACAGAGTAACCAGGAAGGCGACCTTTTCTATTCCGACATCTTGAAATATTCCTCAAGTTAATTTTAAATTTGATTCATTGTTGTCTTTTATTTTTAGGAGTTCTGATTGTTTTCTTTTTCAATAAATCTACTTCTTTACTGAATTGGTCTTTCTTCTTCTCTATTTGCTCTCTTAATTCATTCCTTAGATCTTTTAGTTCATTAATCATTTTTTATAGTCTTGCTGGAATTTCATCTATCTTCATATCTGTGTGTTCCTTTGTGGGGGGATTATGAATTTTGTGGGGAGATTTGTTTGCTGTTTCCTCATGTTTCAGAGGTCTTGGACTGGCACATCAGTGGAGATGGATCCCCTTCCTCTTTTATGTGTATGTTTTTTGGTATGTAATTGTCTTTTTTCTTCTAGGTACTTCTCTGTTTTTGCTGTATTAGTAGATGTCCAGCCATAGGACTTGAGATCCTCCTCTAGTTGTTCCTTCTTGGGGCCTGGTTATTGGTTTGGGAGTTTTCTCTCTCTGTGTATTGATATACTGTTGAGATTTGAAAGGGGCTAGTTTTCATGTGGAGTGAGATTTACTGTTATCTGAGCTGTATTACTCAGAAGAAGAATCTCTACTCTGTGAACTTAAAGTGCCCCATTCACTTTTCAGCCTCTGTTGGAGAAAGGGGGAGCAAGGAATAGTAATGATGTAAGCAAATGATGTACAGTCTTAAAATAAATATCTGGTGTCCACTTTGACATTCATAACACTAATTAACACATATATAGGAATGGTTAGCCAAGACTAAACCCCAGCCCACTCACATATGCACTAACAGTAAACAACCATGAACTAGATAAGACTTAAAATAGCAGGTGTCTACTATGTCGTCCACTGAATTAATAATCACAACAACACGAAAGGGTAGGGATTATAAACTATATAATTCTATCATATAGTGCAATTACAGTTCTTTAAGTGAAGAGAATATGAGTACAAAGGTAAGAGAAAGTTTGAAATATTTTAAAATTTTAAAAATTAAATATTTAAAAATGGGCTGTCAACAACAAAGGTATTCTCTCTCCTTGATATCCCCAGCCAGGATCACTCTAGGCACATTTGTCTTTGCATCTATTTTGGTCATGCTAGTCCAGGCACACTCAGCAGGGTGACTAGATTGGGTCAGTCTGCCAACTTCCTTTGTGAGTTTCCAGTCTCTCACTTTTAATGTCACATGGCTGCTTCAACATGGCTCCCACCACTGTGGAGAGTCTGGTTCCCTGGGAACTGTGAAATGAGTGATTTTGGTTGCTTTTCCCTCAATAACTTCCCCCACCATCTCTGGGTCAGTTAAGATCAGCCTCCTCCTCTATTCCACAGGTTCCCCCAAACCAATTTTATTTGCCATGCTTTCCTCTTTCTCTGCCTGTGTTCCCTTTCCCTCTGCATTGGGCTGGTGGCACTTAAGCTGCCACTATCAGCCGAGCTGGCTCATCTCTAATGTATTATTTGTTTTATTTTCAAAGTTTCCAAACTTTCTGTGTCTCTATGACTATTTTATTATCCAATGTTGAATTGCACTGAATTCTTTTAGTTACTGCTGAGGTACAGACTTCTGTTTAAATCTTTTTTTTTTTTTTTTTGCTTTCTTTTTTTTTTATTGGTCATTCATAACATTACATAGTTCTTAATACATCATATTACACGGTTTGATTCAAGTGGATTATGAACTCCCGCTTTTACCCCGTATACAAATTGCTGTATCACATCAGTTACCCTTCCATTGATTGACATATTGCCTTTCTAGTGTCTGATGTATTCTGCTGTCTGTCCTATTGTCTACTATCCCCCCTCCCCTCCCCTCCCCTCCCCTCCACTTTTCTCTCTCTACCCCTTCTACTGTAAATCATGTCTTCCATTTGTATTCTCTTGACTTACCCCTCCTTACCTCTTATATGACATTTTGTATAACCCTGAGGATCGCCTTCCATTTCCATGCAATTTCCCTTCTCACTCCCTTTCCCTCCCACCTCTCATCCCTGTTTACTGTAAATATTCTTCTCAAGCTCTTCGTCCCTACCCTGTCCTTGTTTACACCCCTTATATCAAAGGAGTCATTTGGTATTTGTTTTTTAAAGATTGACTAGCTTCACTTAGCATAATCTGCTCTAATGCCATCCATTTCCCTCCAAATTCTATAATTTTGTCATTTTTTAATGCAGAGTAATACTCCATAGTGTATAAATGCCACATTTTTTTTATCCATTCATCTATTGAAGGGCATCTAGGCTGGTTCCACAGTCTTGCTATCGTGAATTGAGCTGCTATGAACATCGATGTAGCAGTGTCCCTGTAGCATGCTCTTGTTAGGGCTTTAGGGAATAGACCGAGAAGGGGAATAGCTGGGTCAAATGGTGGTTCCATTCCCAGCTTTCCGAGAAATCTCCATACTGCTTTCCAAATTGGCTGCACCAATTTGCAGTCCCACCAGCAATGAACAAGAGTGCCCTTTTCCCCGCATCCTCTCCAGCACTTATTGTTGTTTGACTTCCTAATGGCTGCCAGTCTTACTGGAGTGAGATGGTATCTTAGGGTAGTTTTGATTTGCATTTCTCTGACTGCTAGCGATGGTGAGCATTTTTTCATGTACTTGTTGATTGATTGTATGTCCTCCTCTGAGAAGTGTCTGTTCAGGTCCTTGGCCCATTTATTGATTGGGTTATTTGTTATCTTATTGTCTAATTTTTTGAGTTCTTTGTATATTCTGGTTATTAGGGCTCTATCTGAAGTGTGTGGAGTAAAGATTTGTTCCCAGGATGTAGGCTCCCTATTTATCTCTCTTATTGTTTCTTTTGCTGAGAAAAAACTTTTTAGTTTGAGTAAGTCCCATTTGTTGATTCTATTTGTTAACTCTAGCGCTATGGGTGTCCTATTGAGGAATTTGGAGCCCGATTCCACAGCATGTAGATCATAACCAACTTTTTCTTCTATCAGATGCCGTGTCTCTGATTTAATATCAAGCTCCTTGATCCATTTTGAGTTAACTTTTGTGCACGGCGAGAGATAGGGATTCAGATTCATTTTGGTGCAAATGGATTTCCAGTTTTCCCAGCACCATTTGTTGAAGATGCTATCCTTCCTCCATTGCATGCTTTTAGCCCCTTTATCAAAAATAAGATAGTTGTAGTTTTGTGGATTGGTTACTGTGTCCTCTATTCTGTACCATTGGTCCACCCGCCTGTTTTGGTACCAGTACCATGCTGTTTTTGTTACTATTGCTCTGTAGTATAGTTTGAAGTCTGGTATCGCTATACCGCCTGATTCACACTTCCTGCTTAGTATTGTTTTTGCTATTCTGGGTCTTTTATTATTCCATATGAATTTCATGATTCTTTTATCGATTTCTACAAGATATGCTGTTGGGATTTTGATTGGCATTGCATTGAACTTATAGAGAACTTTTGGTAATATCGCCATTTTGATGATGTTAGTTCTGCCTATCCATGAGCAGGGTATGTTTTTCCATCTTCTAAGGTCTTCTTCTATGTCTTTCTTTAGGGTTCTGTAATTTTCATTGTATAAATCTTTCACCTCTTTTGTTAGGTTGATTCCCAAGTATTTTATTTTTTGGGGGGATATTGTGAATGGAGTAGTTGTCCTCATTTCCGTTTCAGAGGATTTGTCGCTGATATACCGGAATGCCTTTGATTTATGCGTGTTGATCTTATATCCTGCCACTTTGCTGAATTCATTTATTAGCTCTAATAGCTTCTTTGTAGACCCTTTTGGGTCTGCTAGGTATAGAATCATATCATCTGCAAATAGTGATAATTTAAGTTCTTCTTTTCCTATTTTTATGCCTTTAATTTCTTTTGACTGTCTAATTGCTCTGGCCAGTGTTTCGAGGACTATGTTGAACAGAAGTGGTGAGAGAGGGCATCCCTGTCTTGTACCAGATCTTAGAGGGAATGCCTTCAATTTTTCTCCATTTAGAATGATGCTGGCCTGTGGCTTATCATAGATTGCTTTTACAATGTTGAGGTATGATCCTGTTATCCCTAATTTTTCTAGCGTTTTGAACATAAAGGGATGCTGTACTTTGTCAAATGCTTTTTCTGCATCTATTGAGATGATCATATGGTTCTTATTTTTAAGTCTATTGATGTGGTGAATAACATTTATTGATTTCCGTATATTAAACCAGCCTTGCATCCCAGGGATGAATCCTACTTGATCATGATGTATAATTTTTTTGATATGTATTTGAATCCGATTCGCCAGAATTTTATTGAGGATTTTTGCGTCAAGGTTCATCAGAGATATTGGTCTGTAGTTTTCCTTCTTTGATGTGTCTTTGTCTGGTTTCGGAATCAGGGTGATGTTGGCCTCGTAGAATGAATTTGGAAGTTCTCCCTCTTTTTCTATTTCCTGAAATAGCTTGAAAAGTATTGGTGTTAGTTCCTCTTTAAAGGTTTTGTAAAACTCTGCTGTATACCCATCCGGTCCTGGGCTTTTCTTAGTTGGTAGTCTTTTGATGGTTTCTTCTATTTCCTCTATTGTTATTGGTCTGTTTAGGTTCTCTATATCCTCCTGGCTCAATCTGGGCAGATCATAGGACTCAAGGAATTTATCTATGCCTTCACTATCTTCTATTTTATTGGAGTATAAGGATTCAAAGTAATTTCTGATTATCTTCTGTATTTCTGAAGTGTCTGTTGTGATATTGCCTTTTTTATCCCGTATGCTAGTAATTTGGGTTCTCTCTCTTCTTCTCTTCGTTAGCATGGCTAAGGGTCTGTCAATTTTATTTATTTTTTCAAAGAACCAGCTTTTAGTTTTGTCAATTTTTTCAATTGTTTCTTTTGTTTCAATTTCATTAATTTCAGCTCTGATTTTAATTATTTCTTGCCTTCTACTTCTTTTGCTGTTGTTTTGCTCTTCTTTTTCTAGGATTTTGAGATGAAGTATGAGATCATTTATTTGTTGGTTTTTTCTTTTTTTGAGGAATGAACTCCAAGCAATGAATTTTCCTCTTAGAACTGCTTTCAATGTGTCCCATAGATTCCGATATGTTGTGTCTGTGTTTTCATTTAACTCTAGGAATTTTTTAATTTCCTCCTTGATGTCTTCTAAAACCCATTGATCACGCAGCAACCTATTGTTCATTCTCCAGGTGATGCTTGCTTTTTCCTTTCTTCTTTTATCATTGATTTTCAGTTTCATTCCATTATGATCAGATAAGATGCATGGTATTATCTCTACCCCTTTGTATTGTCTAAGAGTTGCCCTGTGACATAGTATATGGTCTATTTTTGAGAAGGTTCCATGTGCTGCTGAGAAAAAAGTGTAGCTACTTGATGTTGGGTGGTATAGTCTATATATGTCAATTAAGTCTAGGTTGTTAATTGTGTTATTGAGTTCTATAGTTTCCTTATTTAACTTTTGTTTGGAAGATCTGTCCAGTGGTGAGAGAGGTGTGTTGAAGTCTCCCATGATTATTGTATGTTGGTCTATTAGACTCTTGAACTTGAGAAGAGTTTGCTTGATGAATACAGCTGCACCATTATTTGGGGCATATATATTTATGATTGTTATGTCTTGTTGGTGTATGGTTCCCTTGAGCAGTATGAAGTGTCCTTCTATATCCCTTTTGATTAGCTTTGGCTTGAAATCTATTTTATTAGATATGAGTATGGACACTCCTGCTTGTTTCCGCGGTCCATATGAGTGATATGATTTTTCCCAACCTTTCACCTTCAGTCTATGTATATCTTTTCCTATCAAATGCGTCTCCTGTAGACAGCATATTGTTGGGTCTTGTTTTTTGATCCATTCTACTAGCCTGTGTCTCTTAATTGGTGAGTTTAAGCCATTAACATTTAGGGTTATTATTGAGATATGGTTTGTTCTTCTATCCATATTTGTTTATTGATGTTACTAAACCTGATTTGTTATCCTCTTTGACTACTTTCCCCCCTTTACTGTCCTACCTCCCATTGTTGGTTTTCAATGTTGTTTTCCATTTCCTCTTCCTGTAATGTTTTGCCAAGGATTTTTTGAAGAGATGGTTTTCTAGCTGCGAATTCTTTTAACTTTTGTTTATTGTGGAAGGTTTTAATTTCATCTTCTAACCTGAAGCTTAATTTCGCCGGATACACGATTCTTGGTTGGAGCCCATTGTCTTTCAGTGTTTGAAATATGTTATTCCAGGATCTTCTAGCTTTCAGAGTCTGTGTTGAGAGATCAGCTGTTATCCTGATTGGTTTACCCCTAAATGTAATCTGCTTTCTTTCTCTTGCAGCTTTTAAAATTCTCTCCTTATTCTGTATGTTGGACATCTTCATTATAATGTGTCTAGGTGTGGATCTCTTATGATTTTGCACATTCGGCGTCCTGTAGGCTTCTAGGATTTGGGATTCTGTCTCAATCTTCAATTCTGGGAAGTTTTCTCGTATTATTTCACTGAATAGACTGTTTATTCCTTTGGAATGGAGCTCTGTGCCTTCCTGTATCCCAATGACTCTTAAATTTGGTCTTTTGATATTGTCCCATAATTCTTGGATGTTCTGCTCATGGTTTCTTAGCAGACTTGCTGAGCTGTCTATGTTCTTTTCCAGTTGAAATACTTTGTCTTCATTGTCTGATGTTCTCTCTTCTAAGTGATCTACTCTGCTGGTAGTATTCTCAATTGAGTTTTTAAGTTGGTTTATTGTTTCCTGCATTTCTAGAATTTCAATTTGTTTGTTTTTTATTACCTCTATCTCCCTGTGAAATTGATCTTTGACTTCCTGGATTTGTTTGTCAATGTGATCTTTCATTGTCTGATTTTGCTGTCTCATGTCTTCCTTGAGACTCCAGATCATCTGAAGCATATATATCCTGAACTCTTTATCTGATATTCCATCTGTTGCAGCTATTACCTCTTCTAAAGTTGAGTTGACCTGCATTGCTTGTGGTCCTTTCTTTCCTTGTCTTTTCATACTGCTCACGTTTCTTTCTGCTTGGTGCAACTGTTGTGTTTTGAAATTTACCCCCTATTTATTTATGTTGCTCTTGTATACTTGAAAAGTCTCCCTTGCAGGTGCGGGCGGCGGCTGTGCCCCTACTCCAATTGGGTTGACGTGTCTACCACGCTGGCGGCTCTCTGGGCCTGTTCCGGGAGTGGAAGGCAGCTCTGCTCTGTCCCTATTCCAATTGGGGTGTCGTGACTACAATGCTGGCAGGTCGCTGGGCCTGTTCTGGGCGTGGGCGGTGGGCTTGGCTGGTGGGATTCCACCTAATGGCAGTCCCTAACCTCCCTGCTTGCTAATTAATGGCTTCTCTGAGGCGCCACGCCTTCTGTAGCTGCAGGGCAGGCCGCGCGAATCAGTTGGCCTGGATCTCCGGGGTCCTGCTGCTGGCTGTTTTGATGTTGCAAGCTGTTGGAGAGTGGTGGTGTATTCTTCAGCTTTCCCGGATGGTGGCCGCTGACTGCCTGGATGGAGTGTCCGCTGTTTTGATGTTGCACTCTGAAGGAGAGTGGCGGTGTATCCTTCAGCTTTCCCGGATGGTGGCCGCTGACTGCCTCGGTGGAGTGTCCGCTGTGGGGGATGGGACTGTACCGCTTCCTTCCCCTTCTGAGATCCCGTGCTCGGCCCAAGGGTCCGTGTGGGCTTGGCTGGTGGGATTCCACCTAATGGCCTTCCCTAACCTCCCTGCTTGCCAATTAATGGCTTCACTGAGGCGCCACGCCTTCTGTAGCCGCAGGGCAGGCCACGTGAATCAGTTGGCCTGGATCTCCGGGGCCCTGCTGCAGGCTGCTGGGATCCCTGGCACTCTATCACTTTGATTTTTTCTGCTTGCCCCTCCCCCAGCGCTGGCTAGCCAGGTTTCCTTTTGGCTGCTACTGGGAGGAGGGGTTGGAGGTCAGGTGTCTCTGGTTTCCCCCTAGTCTGTATGGAGGCTCAGCTTGATACTCCCTCTCCCGGCAAGCCTAGGAGAGATTTTATGCGAATTCCCGCTGTCTGGGGGGTGAGCTGAATGACACCGACCTGTTTTGATGTTGCACTCTGAAGGAGAGTGGCGGTGTATCCTTCAGCTTTCCCGGATGGTGGCCGCTGACTGCCTCGGCGGAGTGTCCGCTGTGGGGGATGGGACTGTACCGCTTCCTTCCCCTTCTGAGAACCCGTGCTCGGCCCAAGGGTCCGTGTGGGCTTGGCTGGTGGGATTCCACCTAATGGCCTTCCCTAACCTCCCTGCTTGCCAATTAATGGCTTCACTGAGGCGCCACGCCTTCTGTAGCTGCAGGGCAGGCCACGCGAATCAGTTGGCCTGGATCTCCGGGGCCCTGCTGCAGGCTGCTGGGATCCCTGGCACTCTATCACTTTTCCATTTTTCTTAATGTTTATCAAAGATAACCTATTATTGAAGCCATTATAAAATGATTACAATAAACCATATCTGGAATATCACCAGCATTTATAAGACCAGACCTGAGGAAAGAATTAGGTCTTGGGACATATGGTCTTAATGTAGTAAATGTTTACCCTGTCTTGATTATTACAAAATTAGAACAGTGAGAGAATTCACAGGTCTGCTGCTTCCTTTAGTAAATCTTCCTCAAGACCCTTCTTCAGTTCTTGATTTTTTTTTTTCTAATTGGTTGTTCAAAACATTACAAAGATTGCAGAATCACATCGGTTACACATCCACATTTTTACATAATGCCATATTAGTAACTGTTGTATTCTGCTACCTTTCCTATCCTCTACTATCCCCCCTCCCCTCCCCTCCCATCTTCTCTCTCTACCCCATCTACTGTAATTCATTTCTCTTCTTGTTTTTTTTCCCATTCCCCTCACAACCTCTTATATGTAATTTTGTATAACAATGAGGGTCTCCTTTCATTTCCATGCAATTTCCCTTTTCTCTCCCTTTCCCTCCTACCTCATGTCTCTGTTTAATGTTAATCTTTTCCTCCTGCTCTTCCTCCCTGATCTGATCTTAGTTGCTCTCATTATATCAAAGAAGACATTTGGCATTTGTTTTTTAGGGATTGGCTAGCTTCACTTAGCATAATCTGCACTAATGCCATCCATTTCCCTGCAAATTCCATGATTTTGTCATTTTTTAGTGCTGCGTAGTACTCCATTGTGTATAAATGCCACTTTTTTTTTATCCATTCATCTGTTGAGGGGCATCGGGGTTGGTTCCACAGTCTAGCTATTGTGAATTGTGCTGCTATGAACACTGATGTGGCAGTATCCCTGTAGTAAGCTCTTTTAAGGTCTTCAGGGAATAGTCCGAGAAGGGCAATAGCTGGGTCAAATGGTGGTTCCATTCCCAGCTTTCCCAGGAATCTCCATACTGCTTTTCAAATTGGCTGCACCAATTTGTAGTCCCACCAGCAATGTACAAGAGTACCCTTTTCCCCACATCCTCGCCAGCACTTGTTGTTGTTTGACTTCATAATGGCTGCCAATCTTACTGGAGTGAGATGGTATCTTAGGGTGGTTTTGATTTGTATTTCTCTGACTGCTAGAGATGGTGAGCATTTTTTCATGTACTTGTTGATTGATTGTATGTTCTCCTCTGAGAAGTATCTGTTCAGGTCTTTGGCCCGTTTGTTGATTGGGTTATTTTTTTCTTATTGTTTAATTTTTTGAGTTCTTTGTATACTCTGGATATTAGGGCTCTATCTGAAGTGTGAGGAGTAAAAATTTGTTCCCATGATGTAGGCTCCCTATTTACCTCTCTTATTGTTTCTCTTGCTGAGAAAAAACTTTTTAGTTTAAGTAAGTCCCATTTGTTGATTCTTGTTATTAACTCTTGTGCTATGGGTGTCCTATTAAGGAATTTGGAGCCCGACCCCACAATATGTAGATCAGAGCCAACCTTTTCTTCTATCAGACACATAGTCTCTTATATGATATCAAGGTCCTTGATCCATTTTGAGTTAACTTTTGTGCATGGCAAGAGAAGGGGATTCAGTTTCATTTTGTTGCATATGGATTTCCAGTTTTCCCAACACCATTTGTTGAAGATGCTATCCTTCCTCCATTGCATGCTTCTAGCCCCTTTATAGAATATAAGATAGTTGGAATTTTGTGGATTGGTTTCTGTGTCCTCTATTCTATACCATTGGTCCACCTGCCTGTTTTGGTACCAGTACCATGCTGTTTTTGCTACTATTGCTCTGTAGTACAGTTTGAACTCTGGTATCGCTACACCTCCTGATTCACACTTCCTGCTTAGAATTGCTTTTGCTATTCTGGGTCTTTTATTTTTCCATATGAATTTCATAATTGCTTTATCTATTTCTACAAGAAATGCCTTTGGGATTTTGATTGGCATTGCATTGAACCTATAGAGAACTTTTGGTAAATCGCCTTTTTGATGATGTTAGTTCTGCCTATCCATGAACAGGGTATATTTTTCCATCTTCTAAGATCTTCTTCTATTTCTCTCTTTAGGGTTCTGTAGTTTTCATTGTATAAATCTTTCACTTCTTTTGTTAGGCTGATTCCCAAGTATTTTATTTTCTTTGAGGATATTGTGAATGGAGTGGTTTTCCTCATTTCCATTTCAGAAGTTTTGTTGCTGATATACAGGAATGCCTTTGATTTATGCGTGTTGATTTTATATCCTGCCACTTTGCTGAATTCATTTATTAGCTCTAGTAGTTTCTTTGTAGACCCTTTTGGGTCTTCTAGGTATAAAATCATATCATCCGCAAATAGTGATAATTTAAGTTCTTCTTTTCCTATCTTAATGCCTTTAATTTCTTTTGTCTGTCTAATTGCTCTGG
Source organism: Urocitellus parryii (assembly GCF_045843805.1). Lineage (NCBI taxonomy): Eukaryota > Metazoa > Chordata > Mammalia > Rodentia > Sciuridae > Urocitellus > Urocitellus parryii. The sequence continues at coordinate 160,196,936 of NC_135531.1, read as the reverse complement.
CCAGTATTTCGAGAACTATATTGAATAGAAGTGGTGAGAGAGGGCATCCCTGTCTTGTTCCAGATTTTAGAGGGAATGCCTTCAGTTTTTTTCCATTTAGAATGATGCTAGCCTGAGGCTTAGCATATATAGCTTGTACAATGTTGAGGTAAGTTCCTGTTATCCCTAGTTTTTCTAATGTTTTGAACATAAAGGGATGCTGTACTTTGTCGAATGCTTTTTCTGCGTCTATGGAGATGATCATATGGTTCTTATTTTTAAGTCTATTGATGTGGTGAATAACGTTTATTGATTTCCGTATATTGAACCAGCCTTGTATCCCAGGGATGAATTCTACTTGATCATGGTGCACGATCTTTTTGATATGTTTTATACAAAGCTTTTATGTAGGGCAAATTTCTTAGAAGTGGACATGATAGGCCAACATATTTAGAAATTTAAAATTTTAGTAGTTTCTACCTAATTACCCTCATAAAGATTTGTGAGAATTCTACTTTTATCAATAGTGGGTATTAATTATTAGAATTAATATAATTATACAATATTTATAATTAAAATTTTATTATGTTTTAATGTGTGATGCTCTAATTGTTAGTGAGCTAAAGCATATTTCACATATTGGGAATGTCTTTTGATAATGTTTTAAAATCAGGTGGTGTTTCTCGTGAATTTGTAAATAGCTCTTTATATTTTAGGGTATTAATGCTTTGTACTATCCACTGCAGCTTTTAAAAATTTTATTCATTTATTATTGATTTTTTTAATGTGGTGTTTTACAGATTGTTTTTTGCAATCTTCTGTCTTTTTTGATCAGTTTTGGAAATTTGTATTGTACTAAGCAATTATTGTTATTATTATTATTGCTTGAGATTGAAGCCAGGAGTGCTTAACCACTGAGCCACATCCCAACCCTTTTTATTTTTTATTTGGAGACATGGTCTCACTAAATTGCTTATGGCCTCACCAAGTTGCTGGAGCTGACCTTGAACTTGTGATCCTCCCGTCTCAGCCAGAATTCTGAGTTGCTGGGATTATAGGGTATGCTACTCCATCTGCATTCTCCTAGGAAATTCTAAATCTTATTTAGATTTTATATAATTGTAGTGTTAGGACAACCCTATGCACTTAAAATTCTTCTGATTTTTTTGGTATATATAGTAACGGTCCTTTCTTATATTTGTATAGATGTAATTTTGACCTTTTTCTTTGTTTTCTAGTGAATATTTTACTCCTTTTACTTGTAGTTGGACACAATGCCTTTACTTTATTTATTTTTACTTGTAGTTGGACACAATGCCTTTACTTTATTTATTTTTACTTGTAGTTGGACACAATGCCTTTACTTTATTTATTTTTACTTGTAGTTGGACACAATGCCTTTACTTTATTTATTTTTATGTGGTGCTGAGGATCAAACCCAGGCCCTCACACGTGCTAGACGAGCACTCTACCACAAGCCACAACCCCAGCCCTCTTCCTTTCTTTTTAAAGTACTAGTATCTTAGATACTAGCTCTTAAAGAGTACTAGCTCTTAAAGATAAATCTATCTTTAGTGCTTGTATTTTTAGTTTAAAAATTAATGTCTGAAGTTGGGCATGGTGGCATACACCTGTAATCCTAGCAACTGGGGAGTCTGCAAGTTCACAACTTAGCAAGACCCTGTCTCAAAATAAAAAATAAAAGGGCCTGGGGGTGTAGCTCAGTAATTAAGCCCCTGTTTTAATCTCCAGTAAACCCCCCACCAAATAAAAATCTGATTTTATCTTTATCTTGCTTCTTTGTGCTCATTTTATATTTTTTCCTAACTAATTTAAATTATTAATTTACTTATACTTATTTTTTCCTAGGTAATAATACATGTTCAAGGCTATCAATTTTAATCTTAGTAAAATTTTGGTTTATCTAGCAATCTTTGATTTGTTGGGATATTATTGTTATTTTTGAAATAGTGCCAGTTGTTTTCTCTTTGAGCTAAGACTTTTATAGAAGAAGATTTTAAAATTTAAGGCAATTTAAATTTCATTGTTGCCTTGTGTTTATTATTTTGAATTTTATTTTATTGTGGCCAGAGAATGAGGTCTGTAGTAGCAGGTTTGATGGTTCCCTAGAACAAGTGGAGTTTCTTCAGTTTTTATATATTTATTTAAAAATCAAAATCAAATCAGTTGCACACACAGCTTACTGGTAATGTACATTCACTCATTCTGTCTTGGATGTCCTCATGACTTTTTAAAGTAGACCATTCTATAATTTTATATAGCTTATAGAACTAGAAAACTATATCATATATTTGGCAGAACTTTTGCCTTATCATTCCATTCTTGGAGCTAGATTTTACATTCAGAATCTTCTTCCTATTAGTACCCTTCCAGAAATATCAAAAGAACTCTCATCTTCTATTTTCCTCCTACTAAATTTATCTTTTCTTTAGACTCAAATTTCCCTTAAACTCCTTTTCACTGACCTGTTTTTGAAACTTCTGATGGTTAATGATTATGTCATAGAACAAAACAATGTATTAAATTACAGTTACTTTTATATAAAACTTTAAATAATTTATTATTAATTTCTTTCCATGAATCTTGTGAGATTTTTTTTTTAGAAATATACTTTACACATATGAACTCTTTTGTTTTCATTAAGTGAGGTTGGCTTCATGAACTTTTTTCCCCCCAAGATCAAGCATTCTTTTTTATTATAACTACTTTGCAATATACATGTTCAGTTTTTCTTAAATGGGAAAGTGGGTTCTAATCCTAATGTGTTCTAAACATGAAACTGTAATTCTTTAATTGGAGTGAAATTAGCTGACAGGAGCAAAGGGTGTATGGAAAGATAGTGGAATAAGAATTGGGGTTTGGAGATTATTGTGAAGATTGAGGGGAACTTTTTATTAAAATGATGAGCTCATTAATGAAAAAACCACAGAAATGTTGCTGTACTTTTGTCAGGAAGAGCCCACCCAAAACCTGAACATTTAACAAATTCTTTAAAGCATAAAGAAAGGGTCATTTATAACCATCAGAGTTTGTAAATAGAAAATTATACTGTTCAAGCAGGGTACAGAAAACTATCAGAATGGAGAATGGACTACTATACTTATTTAAATAGCCACCTGTGGCTTGTGAATGCCATATCGGACAGTGTGGATCTAAAAGAGGCCATCAGTTTTATTGTTATCCTTAGAAGACTTAGGTCTATTGACTGAATCGTGTGTTGTTTGTACACTCTCTGTATTTGCAGCATTGAATGATACCATCAATAAATTGGACTGCATGAAAGAAGGCTATCAGTCTGATAAAGACAAATATTCAGACGTACTTGAAAATAATGATAGACATTTTACTGACAAAACTCTTCAGAAAACAGAAGATGACTCCTTTGTTGAAGGTGAGTTGTTGAAACAGATGACCAGCAGTTTGTAATAAATATTTCTTCTAAATCTTATTTAGTTTTTTTTCCCTTTTCAAATTAAGGTAACTCAGCCATGGTCTTTCTAGTCCAAATATTTGATGTTACTCTTATTCTAAATTTTTATTCAAGTATTTCAAACTATTTACCAAATATTAATCAAGTCTTACCATAAACTTGTTGGAACAGTGTTTACTATAGATCAGATTTAGGACTATACCTTATTTTATAGCCACAGAAATTTTGTTATTATAGTATTAAATGCCTGGTTAATATCATGGTCTGGATCGTAAAACAGATCTCAAAAATATTTCTGTATATAGTTGTGTGGCTTAGACATGATGTTTCTTCCTAGAGTAATTTCATTTCAAAACCAATCCCTTTCCTTTTGTGTTTTGAATGGTCTTAATTATCTGCAGTTTTGTAGCTTTTATTCTTTGTTTTCTCCTTCCTTTCCTCTTTTATATCTATCTATCTATCTATCTATCTATCTCCCTTTTTCTTTCTAAAAGGCCCTGAGAGAAAGTATTATTAAGTAATTACATTGAAATGTTTGTTTCTAAAAAAAAAAAAAAGAAATGTTTGTTTCTATAGCAAATTGTTATTTAAATAGCCACCTGTGGCTTGTGAGTGCCATATTGGACAGTGTGAATCTAAAAGAGGCCATCAGTTTTATCGTTATCCTTTAAGGATTTAGGTTTATTGACTGAACCATGTGTTTATTTATTGACAAGGAATTTACCTCATTCATCTTAAATGTACTTAGATGGAACTTACCTATATTTACAAAGCCATTTCCTGCCTTTAAATTTAACTTCAGCTAAAAATTACAATCAAAATGTGTCCCAGGGAATATTTGGCAATGTCTAGAGACAGTTTTGATTTTAGAACTGATGAGGAAGAATTACTGGCATCCAGTGAGTGGAGGCAAGAGATGCTATTAAATATTAAATAATGTACATAATTGTACCACTACACCCAAATAGTTATCTGGATCAAATGTGAGTAGTGTTGATGTTCAGAAATCTTGTTTTAGAGTTACCTGAAGAAACTGCCAAGTCTACTGTTTTGAAATTATTTTAGTAGGTTAGTTTTGTTTTTCCTACTTAAATAAAATAATTAAAGTAAATATAATTTATCTATCTATCTATCTATCTATCTATCTATATATATATATTTTTAAAGAGAGAGTGAGAGATAGAGTGAGAGAGAGAGAATTTTTTAATATTTATTTTTTAGTTCTCGGTGGACACAACATCTTTGTTGGTATGTGGTGCTGAGGATCGAACCCGGGCCGCACGCATGCCAGGCGAGCGCGCTATTGCTTGAGCCACATCCCCAGCCCATTTATTTATATTTTAACCTCCCTTTATTTCAAGGTAATACCTGTTGTAGTCGTTAAGTTCTGTAACTGCAATAAATTTGCAGTTAAACTTACAGACCCACTTATGCCATAGACAGATTTTATTTCTATCTCTTGTCCCCCAAAAAGATCTCTTCACCAGTTTTTATTTCTGAAAGAGGTGTGCGGGATAAGCTGCAGTTTGTCCTTAAGAAAAGCCCTAGGATTCGACAGGATAGGTAGGCAAGCAGAGATAGAATAGGAAAATTCAATACCTAAACTTTTTATTGAATAGAAGTCTAGGTATAAAGGAAGCACCTGTGACATTAGAAACTGCCACATTTAAGGGGCTGGTGGAGAAGACCACAGAGAAGTCCAAGAATGAGGAGAGTGAAGAATGAGGAATGGTGTGAAAGTCCAGGGAATATTTTTATATGTGAACAAAATTCTGTGTAATGAGAGATATTTATTCAGATTATTATCAATGTATTTTTCCAAAATAGTAATCTGATCACATTACCTTTCCCTGTTTATAACTCTTTAAACATTGCCCATTGTTTTTGATCAAAATCCTGTATGCTTATCTCTCTAGCATTATTTTGTGCAGTGTCCTTGCTGTCTATACTTCAAGTACATTGGCTTTTCCCACTTCAGTTCCTAAGATACTTTCTTTCCTTCTACTCTCAAACTTTTCCATATTTTATTGTTTTGAATATTCTTCCCTGACACTCTTTTCTTGCTCTATGTTTATTTATGTGTCTGGCTCCCCAGCATAGCCTATTATTTTCTTCTAGTTTGGGTCACTTTCTTTTGTTATATGCTCTTATTAGTTCATTTCTGTTCCACAGTACTTATTTCAGATTATAATTATTTCATTCATTTTTAAAAATTATTTGATTAATGTTGCTTTTTCCGACTTCCTTTGTCCAAGGACCACGTCTCTACTTTGTTTGCCATTGTATCTCTAGAACCCACATGATCCTGGCTCTTATCATACTGTTTAAAATAGCTAATATTAATAGCTAATAGTTAATATTTACTGTGTTAGGTATTGTTCCAAGTAGTTTATGTTAACTCACAATTATAAATGTTTATTGAGTGAATGAGTGACTGAATAGATCTTTTTTATCTCTCTAACCTCATCTTTCATCACTTCTGCATTTGTATGTATTCTGTAGCCATACTATTTATCATACTTTAAACTAGTTCTATTTGCTACTGGTTCCATGTCTTTGCTTATTCTATTCTTTGTGTGTGTGTGTGTGTGTGTGTGTGTGCGCGTGCGTGTGTGTATTTTATCAGACCAACTCATGTTTTTCTTTCTCTAATCTCAGCTCAAATGTCCTTCCTATCTTGTCCCATAAACTTCATCTAAGTTCATCATGATTAAATGAAATGAGAAGATTAAACTTTCTCAGTACTTCAGTAATTTCGTGTGTATGCTTTTCTCATTTCTAACTGTAGGACATATTATTATTTTGTTTATGGAGATGACAAGATTCAGTCTCTCATCAAGGAATTTACAGGAAACTCTTTGATAACAGGGTCTGAACTTTTCATTTTTCTCATTAATTGTGAAATAAATGATAGTAGAATATAGGTCTAAGATGGTATTATGGTGTTCTAAGTGACCTCCATGAAGATTTAGATCTACTTGTATAATGCAATGGTTTTCAGAATATGGAAAATACAACTTTGTTTTAAAGTTTTATGAGAAATGGATTGAGAAATGGTTTAGGTGAAAAATTTAGAAACTCAATTATGTTTCATATTTAATTGTTTTAAGATCAATAGAACAATCCTATTTAGCTAGGTCACAAAAGTACTTGCTTGAGAAAGTGCCAGTAGAGTTGGATATGTTCTCTAAGCCTTGAAAGGTGCCCCCTTTTATAATTTATACATATAGAGGGGGTGACTTTTTATAATTAATACAAAATACTATATAGAATAGCAGAGGCTCTGGGGATTCAGAGCTTCAGTTTCATTTTTTAGCCTTTTATTATGAAAAATATCTTTAGACATACATGTAGAGATATAACTATTATTTAAGAAAGGCTTACAGCTCATTAAGTGTTTATTGGATGAATAATTTTAGATTAACTTTATTACAATATATGTGACTAGTCCATAATGTTATCTTTGCATGAAAATTTTTTATTTCACATACTGTTTGAAATAAGTGGGGTTTTCAGTTATAAAGAGAAAATATTTTATTTTTGTTAGAATTTGGGTTCTGATAAATATTTAATTTGTGGGTTTGCCTATGAAGGGCTTTGGACAGTTACTGTACATGCATTTTTAAAAAATAATATCTTGTGCATATTTATCTTTGTAGAGATTAAAGAAGCTGCTCACATCTTGTCACATGTTGATAATGGTAAGATTGATATACCTAACTTGAAACATGCCCTGAAATGTTTGAATGCTAATTTAACAGAGGAGGATGTCAATGAAGCCCTTAAACATTGTGACATCAGTGGTGAGCATTTTTGATTTAAGATTCTCTTCATTTTTCTCCCTACTCATGGAAAATAGTCTTAGGGTGTATATATATATATATATATATATATATATATATATATATATACCCTAAGGGTTAAGCATCTAAAGGGAGTCATCCTTCTACTGAAAGCTTAGGTTCATGTAAATTGAGCCAAAATAATTGATTAGCTTGCATATTTGTTAACATATATAATTGTTCATACTTGTGTGGATACTATAAATGATTATTTATATAATTGTATAATTATGTGAATTAATACATATAAAACATCAGAAAAGGATGGCTAGTATATATAAAAGAACTCAAAATGTTAGTTATTAGTATTATTCTCTATTCAGTGAATGGTTCTTAAAGGTGTTTTCTGTTGCAATAGTTTCAATTCTTTGAAGAAGGAAAGTGAACCAGAAAGGAGTTTTAGCTAATTATTATACATCAGAGTCTCTATTTCATGTGCTGATTCAGTATCAGGTTTTCAATGGCAACATATTTTATTTTGACATTCCAGATAATATGGCGGTAGATTTAAAAGATTTCTTATTGGAAATGAAAGAAAATCCACATTTCAAAGAGTCCAAGGGTAAGTGAATACTTTTGGATCAGGATAATGACTGGAAAATAAAGATAATGAAATGACATTAAAACTTTTGCCATATAGATTTCAAGTTTTAAATTTGTATAGTTTCAAAAAAGATTTTAGTTTATGAATATAAATAATATAGGATTATAAAAGTGAGGAAAATGGGTCATAAATGTAACGATTGGGAAATAAGTGAAAGTAAAAAAGTCATAGTAAATACCTTTGCTGTCATTGCATGGACCTTTCTCAAACATAGATAGATTTTCCTTTTAGGAGTTCTAGACTTATGAAATAACTCAGGGCTGGAATTGGGAGAATTGAGAGGAAATCATTTTTGTTTTTGTTGTGCTATGTCAGATCTCTGAGTTTTCAGGTGTATCTAATTAGACTGCCTCTCTATTTTGGTTTTAGAAATTCTAACTTCAGTTAATCAATTCTTCTGAATCTCTGTAGTATCAACCCCTGTTATTATTACCACACAATATTTATCCTAACCTCTGCTATTTCTGCTTCTTGACCTCCTTCCCAGAAGTTTCTTTTATCCTTGAAATTAGGGAACTAATTTCAACACTAACATCTTTTCCTAACTCCCAAGTCTACAGAGAATACCTACCAAAACAACTCTTCATAGATGTAGACCTCCTTATCAACAATACATTTTTAAATGCTTTGGGTGAAATAAATGTCTTTTTCACATTTTAATATCTCTAAAATTAAGATGCCTAATAATATATTGCATTTATAATCAGATATGTACTTTTTATTGAGATTTAATTTGTAAACCACAAACTTCAGCCTTATAATCTTCACTCTTTAAAAGTGTATTACAGTTCATTGGTTTTTAGTACAGGCACAAAGTTGTGTAGCCATCACCACTTTTCTGCTTCCAGAATATTTTTATCATTCCCCAGAGAAATTTGGAACCCATTAGCAAATATTCTCCATTCTCTCTCAATGGCTAATTGACAACCACTAATCTACTTGCTGTCTACCTGCTTTTGCCTATTTTGAATATTTCATATATATGTAGTAAGATGCTACCTTTTGTGTCTGACTTATTTCACATAGCATATTTTCAAAGTTCATTTTATAGCATGAATTAATACTTTGTTACTTTTTGTGATGAAATAATATTCCCTTATATAGATATGCCATATTTTATTTATTTTTTTTAAATCAATTGTTGGACATTGAGGTTGATTCTACTTTTGGCTATTATGAATAATGCTACTATGAACATTTGTGAGTTATTTGTATATAAGTTTTTGTGTAGATATATATTTTAATTTCTCCTGGTTAGGAGTGGAATTGCTAGGAGTGGAATTTCTAGGTCATATGGTAATAATTATTTTTAACTTTCTGAGGAACTTGCAAAGTATTTTCCAAAGTAGCTGCACAATTTCAGATTTCCACCAACAATATATGATATATTTACATCCTCAATAATACTTGTTATTGTCTGTCTTCCTTATTGTAGCCATTCCAGAGTTTGTAAAGTATCTCATGCTGTAGTTTTGATTTGTATTTTCCTGACAGTTGATGATAATTGAGCATCTTTTCATGGGTGTGTTGACCATTTGTCTATCTTCTTTGGAGACATGTATTTTCAAATCTTTTGCCCATTTTAGAATTAGGTCGTCATTTTGGTGTTGTTGAGTTGTAAGAATTCTTTATATGTTCTCGGCAATAGATCTTTATGAATTGCAGATCTTTTCTCCCATTTTGTGGATTGACTTTTCTTTTTTTTTACTCTAATTTGTTATGTATGACAGCAGAAAGCATTACAATTCATATTACACATATAGAGCATGATTTTTCATATCTCTTGTTGTACACAAAGTAGAATCACATCATTTGTGTCTTCATACACATACTTAGGGTAATGATGTTCATCTCATTCCACTGTCTTTCTAACCCCCAAGCCAACCTTGCATTCCTGGGATGAACCCCTTTTGATTGTGGTGCACTATCTTTTTGATATGTTTTTGTATTCGATTTGCCAGAATTTTTGCATCTATGTTCATTAGAGATATTGGTCTGAAGTTTTCTTTCTTTGATGTGTCTTTGTCTGGTTTTTGAATCAGAGTGATAGTGGCCTCATAGAATGAGTTTGGAAGTGCTCTCTCTTTTTCTATTTCACAAAATAATTTGAGGAGTATTGGCATTAGTTCTTCATTAAAGGTCTTGTAGAACTCAGCTGTGTATCCATCTGGTCCTGGGCTTTTCTTAGTTGGTGGGCTTCTAATGGTGTCTTCTATTTTACCACTTGAAATTGATCTGTTTAAATTGTGTATATCACCCGAAGTCAATATGGGCAAATTATATGACTCTAGAAATTTGTCGATGCCTTCCAATATTTTCTATTTTATTGGAGTACAAGTTTTCAAAATAATTTCTAATTATCTTATGTATTTCTATAGTGTCTGTTGTGATATTTCCTTTTTCATCATGTATGTTTCAAAATAAAAAAGTTAAAAAAAGAGGTCAAAAATAGATTGTGTTTTGAAAAGAAGAGTGTAGTCAAATTTTAGGTGCCTGAATTTTATTTTTTCTACTGACCACACCTACATGACCTTGCATAGGTCATTTTACTTCTTTAGACTTTAGATTCTTTATCCAAACATCAATGGTTTGATCTCAAAAAACCATAAAGAACTTTCTTTTTTTAACAGTTCAGTGATACAAGTTGAATTTTATTCCTTTGACATTTCATATTTTGACAGTTGAATAGGTTTTGTATCGGAAGAACAGAGTAGATAAATGAACTTATTATATAATATAGGATACTGTGGTAATGACTGGCTGTGTGGCACTGGAAAAATTACAAATGTTTTTGTATTCTCAGTTTCTTCACTTCAATAAAAGGATAACAATACCCATATCATATGGTAGTTGTGAGAATTAAGAGCATTTCCCTGTTTAGGTATGTTTTAGTCAGCATTTTTTGCTGCTGTGACCAAAAGACGTGACAAGAACAATTTTAGAAGAGAGAAAAGTGTATCTGTGGCTCACAACTTCAGAGGTCATGGTCCATAGGTGGTTGACTTTGTTGCTCTGGGCCCAAGATGAGGCAGAACATCATGATGGAAAGGTGTGGAGGAAGAAAGCAGTTCAGGATATAATAATTGGGAAGCAGAGACAGACTGCTCCACTCACCAGGGGCAAATATATATACCCCAAAGCCATGCTCCCAATGACCTACCTTCTCTAGCCATACCCTACCTTCCTGTGGTTACCACACAGTTAATCCATTCAACTGGATTAATGCACTGACTAGATTAAGGGGTTCATAATCCAATCATTTCACCTCTAAACTTTCTCGCATTGTCTTACACATGAGCTGTTTGGGGAACACTTCATATCTAAACCATAACAGGGTACTAATTAAACAGTTATAAACTCCACTGTGCAAAATGTAAAATAGCATAGTTTTAAAAATTAAATCAGTAGTCAGATTTTTCTTCTCTAAAATTCAGTACTGTAAATTAAACTTTATGCCCCTAATATAACACATTTTGAGGAGCTGAGTAAGTGCTCTATGAAGAGAACATAGTGGGCAAATAACTTTGTTACAGAGCATAGGTTAGTGTGTCATCCCAGAAAAATTACATAAATTTTCTATTTTTCTGTTTTTCTTTAAAATAGTAGTGGATCATGAAATACATTCTGCTTTTATACCAAGGGCACTGGAATCCTTTACATTCAAATGACATAGTTGAGTTCATTTTGTTTCCTAACTTCTCTAGAATCAGATTCTCATAGTATTATTTCCCTTTTTAAAGAAAAGAAACTTCATGTTCAAAAGGACATGTGGATATTAATGCTTTTGTCATAAGGAGTTGTAAGAATTGGGACCATGCCTCTAATGTAGATAGTAATTAAAGTTGTAGACTCCTAGTGTGTGGAAATGTAATTAAATTCATAGTCAAGGTTTAAATTATTATGAATCTCCAAACAAAGCTTTTGATGGGCCAAGAGATATTCTGCCTCCTACCTTGCCAATTTGCTTATACAATCTCCTGAGCTAAAGCCATCTTCCTGTCAGCCTTCCTAGTAGCTGGTACTACAGGAGTGCACCACCATGTCTGACTTACCTTGTTTTAAAACTTGTATATTTTATTATAGACTTATTCCCCCCCATATCTAACATTCTGGCACACCTATTAACATATTCAAGTACTCAAACAGAGGTTTAAGTCCTTCAGATGCTCTGACTTGAACTGTTTCTTCTCTATGCCTGCTTTACAGCTCTTGTCCTGGGACTTCTGTTTAACCATATTTTGGTACTAAATTGTTTCCTGAATCTGTTATTTTTCCTTGTTAAAATGTACTCCTTCATTTTGCTGATGCACATACTCAATGAGGTTCCAAAGAAAGCAAGCAGGGGGATACAATTTTCGAGTCTTTGAGTGCTTACAAATGACCTTCTTTTAGCTTTATCTTCTTTGATTATTTGGCTAGGAATTAAATGGTAAGTCTCTACCATAGTGCTTATGTAGTAGTTGCTCCATAAATGGAAGATGATTTTATTGTTGGAGCAGATTATAGCAGAGTTTGTCCTCCTACATCCAGCTAGCCATACCTTCCACTTAGTCTATATATTATTTTATTTTTATTCTCAGTTGTGGCCAGTTTCAACAAGAACTGGAGGAAGAATCTACTTATATGAAAAAGGGCTGACAGAATATTTTTTCATATTATTAGTATCTATTCTTTTTTTTTTTTTTGCTACTAGGGACTGAATCCAAGGACATTCTACCATTGAGCTATATCTGCATTCCTTTTTCTAAGAAAATATATTTTAGTTATACATGGACACAATATCTTTATTTTGTTTATTTATTTTTATGTGGTCCTGTGGATCGAACCCAGTGTCTCATATGTGCTAGGCAAGCGCTCTGCCACTGAGCCACAACCCCAGACCACCATTCCTTTTAATTTTAGGACAGGGTCTCATCAAGTTACTCAGGTTGGTCTTGAACTTGTGTTCCTTCTGCCTTAGCCTCCCAAGTTGCTGGGATTACAGGTATGCGCCACTGCACCCAAACACTATCAATATCCAGTTATTTGCTTAGAACAAAACATAACATGCTTACATGTTAATCATTTTGTGGTGAAATCTATCTTGTATCTTTATTAAACTTTAAGTCAAATTATTTAATTTAAAATGAATTTATAATTCTTCACAAGATTATTTCAAGGGTTACATATGAAATATTAAATAGCCCAAGGGATAAAATTTGACTACCTGTATATCTACTTGAAAGGCACAGTGGTTAAGAACTTAGGCTTTGGAATGTGTCTGACTTGAATTCTGTTTTTAACCTCAGTTTCTTTATCTGAAAATGGGGATAAGAATGCCTATTGTGCGATTATTATGAGGCCAAATAGGTAAGGTAAAAGTGCTCAGAACAGTGTCTAACACTTGGCAAGTTTTCAGTAATTGTTATCTAGTATGATACATTTTGTTTTTAAAACTATACTAATTAGTTCCATTATATTTTATAAAACCTGAGGCTACTACGTGAAAATGAGTAACACACAGTTTCTGCTGCTGAAAATTTTGTTTTTGCTTTTTTTGCAGCTACCCAACTACTCTTAGCTACTACCCAAATTCTCCAAGATGATCTAATTGATGTCTCTGATCTCAAGATGTTATTGATGAACAATGATCTTTATCCAGCTAATGCCATATTTAATGAAGTGTTAAGACATATGCCTGAACATGGTTAGTAGTTTTAATATATCTATCTTATATGGGTCATCTTCTACTGATGGGGTTGGAAGGTATAGGGGTGGGACATACAAGAATGAAGGGTACTCATTGCTATGAAATGACTGATGGACAGCAGTGTTGTCCTAATGGTGTGCCAACCCAGAGCTCCGTGGGGCCAAACAAAGGGAGAAGTCAGGGCCCATCCTGTCTTTATGGGAAACCAATGGTGATACCTAGGAGGTGAAATTATCTTGTGAACTGACTGACATGGGCAGTGATCAATCAGAATTCCATCCATATAGTAAAACAGGGCCTTAGACCCTTTAGCACCTTCTAAGGGTGCTAACCCTGTAGAAGCTAAATTGTGGTGACATCAAAAGATACTAGGTATGGTTGCATATGGTGGAGGCTCAGAGCAGCAGATATTTACAAAGGTACAAAATAATTTCATTATTTCAGTAAGTAGTATAGCTGAATATTATCATTGTTATATTCTTAAAATGAGTTGAGGAGTATTTTCTTCCTATTTTCTCAAAGAGACTTTTTTCTTCCTTTAATGTTTTCTTTCTTAAATGTGAAGACTTATGGAGTTTGTGAAATGACTTTGGATTATTAATAATATTAATTATTATTATCTAAGTGAATGGGATTATAAATATATCCAATTTTCTTGTTAATTTTTGTAAACTGTTTGTAATAGGAATTTGTTCAATTCATTTACATTTTCAAATGTATTGAACAAAGTTGTTCTTGATTTCTCCTGTCTTTTTGATGTCTACCACATCTATAATGATATTATCATTTTAATTTTCAATATCAATGACATATAGTTTTTTTCCCCCTTGATCAATTGAATCTAGGGCTTTGTGCACTTTACTAACTAAGCTCTATTCCCAGCCCATGTATTATTCATTGTTGCCATTCTGACTGGAGTGAGATGGAATCTCAGTGTAGTTTTAGTTTTTAGAGATGTTAAACATTTTTTCACATATTTGTTAGTCATTAGTATTTATTCTTCTGTGAAGTGCCTGTTTAGTTCCTTTGCCTGTTTATTGACTGGTTTATTTTTTGGTGTTATTTTTATGTCCTGGAGATGTTCTGAGGTGGATGGAGGTGGTGAAGATTTTTCTTCTATTCTGTAGGCTCTCTCTTTACATTCTTGATGGTTTCTTTTGCTGTGAAGAAGTTTTTCAGTTTGATACCATCCCATTTGTCTAACCATTTATTAGGTGATAGGTGAAGATTTAATATTTCATTTAGGAAGAAATAGCTGAGTTTCTGCTTATCATGTCTTTATTTTACCTTTGTAGTTGAAGGCTATTTTCTGAGAGTATAGACTTCTAGATTTTCAGTTATTTTCTTTCAGTACTTTGACTATATCATTTTTATTTGTTCTTGGTTCCATTTATTCTGTTTAGAAGTCAATTATCAATCTGGTTGTTCTTCCTTTATAGATAAACTGTACCTTTTGTTGTTGTTGTTGTTGTTATGGTGATCAAAGCCAGGGCCTTGCACATGCTAGGCAAGCACTCTATCATTGATCTACATCCCTAGGCTATATCTGCTTTAAAAACTTTTCCTTTCTTCTCTCTTTCTTTCCTTTGCAGTTTTATATAATGTTTGAGGTTATAGGGTTTCTTGAATTTGTGGCTTGATATTTTATGTAGTTTTAGAGAGTTCTCTGCCATTATTTCTTTAGATATTTTTCCTACTCTAGTTTTTCTTGTTTTTGAACTTCATTTACATGTGTATTATATTTTCTCACTGTATTCACAACTCTTCTTATGTACTTATATCCTTTTACTTTATACTCATTGTGTGTTTTCTTCTGAACTATTTTTTCAGGCCACTCATTCTCTGGCTGTGACTGTTTTGTTAATAAACCCATTTCTTGAATATTTAATTGTGATTAATATATTTTTCAGATTTATAATGTTATTTGATTTTTTAGTTTTCTGTTTAATTTTCATTCTTATCTTTTTCTCTTTGAACGTGGTAAATATCATATCTGTTTAGAAGTCTGATTCAAACCCCTCCCCACAATATCTGGATTTCTTCTAGGTACCTGACCTTCTGTATTCAATTTCAGAGACTGGGATAATTCACAGGAGAATTGTAGTCTTTGAAAGGCCTATTTAATTTTAGTTATTCTTACTTCAGTCCCAAGTGAGACACATTTACCATAGCTCTCTCCTCTCTGTGGATTATGGATTCTAATCCTTGTTCCTGGAGCCCTGTAAGGTTTTCATAAGTGTTGCACATACTCCTACATTCCCAACAGCATCTTATGCTTTTGGTAGGTGCTCCTGGGAAGAGTACTCCCAAATGGGCTCATCTGTTTTGCTTGTTTCCTTGTTAGTTTTTTGATGCTATAAATCATATATTTAAAAAATATTTTGGCCAGTTTTATTTAAGTTGCCTTCAATAAGAAAATTGATTCAAATAGCCTATCATCCACAAGCTAGCCACAGAAAGACAATAACACCACATAATCTCATTCATATCTAAAGAAGATCTAAAGAAACTCATCTAATGGAAGAAAAAAGTAGGAGAGGTTGGGAAAGGTAGGGGGGAGAGGGTGGTTAGGAGAGACTGATCAATGCATACGAAGTAGTGGATAGACAGGAGGAATAAATACTGGTATTCCTTTGCATAGTGAGATGACTATGGTTAGCAATATTTTGAATATTTCAAAAAATCTAGAAAAGAAGATTTTTTAATGTTTTTGTCACAAGGAAATGATAAATGTATGAGGTGATGATATATTAAATATTCTAATTTGTTTATCATTAATGTATGCATATATAAAAAATCACACTATGTCCCATAAATATATATAATCATGTGCCAATTAAAAATAAGATTAAAAAAAAACAAAATTACCTCTTTCCCTAATGAGTTATTATATAACAATTCCATAAATTGCAGATGTTTATTAAATCTTCTATGTATTCTTTGTATTTCTCCTTATTGTTCTATCAATTTATGCTTTATTTTTGATTTTTAAAATTAAGGTCCGATTTACATGCAGTTAAAGATGTAATTATTATGTGTGTGACTTGATACATACAAAGGAATGTTCATAATGTATTCATAATAGTCATTCAAAATAGTTAAAAAACCAGAACAACTTGAATATTCATAGAAAGTAGAATAAATAAGTTCTATTAATCATATAATGAAATAAATATATAACTGATAAAGAATGAAATACTGCAATCAGAAGATTATCTTGTATTATAGTGTTAGAAAGTTGAGTGAAAGAAGTCAGACACAAAAAGAACATATAGTATAATTTCATTCATATGAAAGTCAATACAGGTAGACTAGACCAATAGTGATAGACACCTGGATGTTAGTTACTTTTTGAGAATGGAATACTGAGTAAGAAAGGGCAGGGCTGGGATTGTGTCTCAGTGGTAGTACACTTGCCTAGCGTGCACAAAGGCCCTGGGCTTGATGACCAGCATTTCTACAAACAAAACAAAACAAAATAAAATACAAAAAAATTAAAAATTAAAAAAAAGGAGAGAGAGAGAGACCTTCCCAGAGGAAATGATTTGGGTGATAGTTACATAGATACACACATACGTACATAAACATTCCTGTGGAAATGATACCCAGACAATTTCCAGTTTCCTGGATAATATATATATCCATGAATAAAAAAAAATATATAATCATGGTAAATTGCTGAGAGAAATTTAAGAATGGAGATACAGCATGTTCATGAATAGGGAAATTTACTATCAAATAGATTTCTTTTTTCTGTTTGAAATGGGGTTTTGCTATGTTGCCCAGGCTGGTCTCACATTTATAGGCTCAAGTGATCCTTCTGCTTCAGCTTCTCAAGTGCTAGCACTACAGGCATGTACCATTGCATCTGGCTACATATTAAATTTATTTTAATCTGCCCAAAAGTTATACAAAGTTTCAAAGCAAATATAATCTAAATTTGATAAAATTTTTTGATTATTTTTATAACTTAATTAGGTGGCAGAAGGTTAAGAATAGTCAGAATATTTCTGAAGAAAAGGAGAGAGTTGAGACTGCATTTGGTAGATATCCTCAGATGTTAGGATTTATGAGTGGCTAATAATAATTAAGACAGCATATTATTCATGTAGAGATAGACAACTTGACTATGGAATGGAACATAAGCCTTAAAAAAGCAATGCAAGAATGAAACATACCCACTTACGCACTGTGGCTGTAAACCATTGTAATATCTAAGATTTTTTTCTCTTGCTCTAAGAACCAATTTTGTCTCTTGAGGATGATACCACCCTCAGTGAGAATGCATGTCCTATGGACATCTTATTTTTTTTATCGTGTTGTATTGCTAAATCCAATTTTCAATATTTCAACTTTTAACATGTTTGTAAACAATATTGGTCTATAGCCTCGCTGTACCCCCCCCCCCTGCAGTGTTATTTATATCCTGTAGTTTTATAGGCAAGTGGAAGCTGCTGGAGTGTTTTAATTATGTGAGTAATCACATTTCTTTTTTTCTTTTCTTCTTAAGAGAAAGACCTCCTTTAACAAATTGTGGAAAATAAACGGAAAAGGATAAAACTGGTGGCATGGGTTTTTAAAAGATGCTATTTTAATAGTATAGATATTAGTTAATGTGATAAAGTCAGTAAATATTTGGAAACAAACAAAAATTGATAATCCTGCGCATGTAGGAGGTAAGAGAGGAGAAACAGTCCAGGCTGACTCTTAAGCGTTTAGCCTTTGTTATAATTTGACTGTTAGCTTCAGCTATATTAATAAATTCCAAAACTAATTATTTCATTCAGCTAAATCTTGCTTTACATTACAGAATATGGCAAAGTTACTGTTCAAGAATTTATGAGCAAGCTCTCTGATACATTAACAATTCCAAAAGCTACAGGTGAGCTTTATATAATATTTATTTAATGTCCATATCTGGAAAGACAAGTGAGGTTTACATGTTAAAATAATAGGCTGAACAAAAAGAGCAATATTGGTGGTATCTCAATTCATGATTTAAAAATATATAATAACAAAAACATCATAGTACTGGCAAAGAAACTGACAACACAGACCAGTGGAATAGAATAGAGGACACAGAAATAACCCACACAGCTACAGACACCTTATTCTCAAAAAGGTACCAAAAACACATGTTAGAGAAAAGTCAGATTCTTTAATTAAATTCTGGGAAAGCTTGAGATCCAACTATAGATATGTAAAAGATTAAAACTATATCCCTATCCCTCACCCTATACAAAAAACATTTCAAAATGAATCAAAGGCCTAAATATAAGGTCTGAAGCTTTGAAACTGCTCGAAGAAAAGAAGGAAAATATTTCAAGATATTAGCATAGGCAATGGCTTTCTGAGAAAGACTTCTATAGCTCAGAAAATAACAGCAAGGATTGATAAATGGAATTTCATCAAATTTAAAAACTTTGCAAAGGAAATTTTTATGAAACAGTTAAGAGATAGCCTATAGAATGGGAGAAAATAATTTCCAGCTACTCTTCTGACAGAAGATTAATACCCAGAATATATTAAGAACTCAAAACACTTAACACCAGAAAACCCCAATAGCCCAATCAATAAATGGGCAAAGGAACTAAACAGATGCTTCTCAAAAGAAGTAGCAAAATGGCCAATAATTATATGAAAAACTGTTCAATATCTTTAGCAATCAGGAAAATGCAGATTGAGATTCCATCTCACCCTAGTCAGAATGGCAATCATCAAGAATAAAAATAAGCATTGGCAAGGATATGGGGAAAAAGGAACCCTGTACAATGTTGGTGGGAATTTAAACTAGTACAGCCACTATGGAAATCAGAATGGAGGTCCCTCAATGTATAAAAATGAAACTACTGTGTGATCCAGCTATACCACTCCTCAGGAATAATATCTAAAGGAATTAAAGTGAACATACTCTATAGATACCTACATATTTATGTTATCACAGCACAATTCAAGTTATAGAATATGTCTAGGTGCCTGTCAACAGATGAATGGATAAAGAAAATGTGGTGCATATACACAACAGAATATTAGCCATGAACAATAATAAAATCATGTCACTTGCAGAAAAAATAGATGAAAATGGAGAACATCATATTAAAGTAACCCAGACTCATAAAGACATTTTGCATGTTTACTCTCACATGTGGAATCTAGAGAGAAAAAGAATGACATGAAAGTAAAGGGAGGGGCTGGAATTGAGGCTCAGTGGTAGAGCACTTGCCTAGTATGTGTGAGGCACTTGGTTTGATCTGTAGTACCACATAAATATAAATAAAGAAAATAAATATATTGTGTCCATCTACAACTAAAAACATTAAAAAATTTTAAAAATAAAGTAAAGGGAGAAAAGAGGAAGGAGACCAGGGAGAGGGTGGAAATGATCAAAATATGTTATATGCTTGTATGAATATGCTGCCATGAAACCCATTATTCTGTATAATTAATATGCACTAATAAAGAAAAAACCAATACATAAATTAAATAATTAAAGCACAGGTAAATAAGAAATAATATGAAGGTAAAACAATCCAAGATTAGATTATATATAGCTTTTATTTGAATTATAAGGCAAATATTGCTAAACTTAACCAAATTTAAAATTGTAGGTAGTTTTACTTGATAATGCTAGAAAATTACTAGATTATGTATTATCTGAGATTATTCAATATTCATATTTGACTTCTGAGCTGATTAGAAATATAAATGGTTAGAAAATAATTTTTAAAACTTGGAGCTAAGGTTGTGGCTCAGTGGTAGAGCCCTTGCCTAGCATGTGTGAGGGCACTGGGTTCAATTCTTAGCACCACATATAAATAAATAAATAATAAATTAAATAAAGGTCCTTGTATCTTTAAAAAAGAACCATTATAAAAAAAGACTAACCTACTAGAATGGACTTTGATCAACATATTCCTATTGAATTCCCCTGAACACCACCATTCTATTTTCAGCTTCCATGATTTTAACATTTTTAGATTCCATCCAAGTGATATCATAGTACTTGTCTTTCTGTGTCTGATTTATTTCCCTAAGCATAACATCCTCTAGTTTCATCCATGTTATTACAAATGGCAGTATTTTCTTCTTTTTAAAAGCTGGATAGTATTCCATTATGTGTTATCACATTTTATTTTATTCATCTGTTGCATAAAATATGTGCAAAATCTGTAGGAGGAAAATGATGAAACACTCC
Source organism: Urocitellus parryii (assembly GCF_045843805.1). NCBI lineage: Eukaryota > Metazoa > Chordata > Mammalia > Rodentia > Sciuridae > Urocitellus > Urocitellus parryii. Next base: position 160,176,176 of record NC_135531.1, on the reverse strand, counting down.
TAAAAAACAAAAAAATTATATTGTACTTGTGTAGGTGTGTGTATTTGCATGTACTATGTATAATACAGGCAAAGTGAAGGTCAGAAAACAAAATAGGACAAACTATTTGCAATGTACTGTATATTGCAGGTGATAGGATGGTATTCTTACTCTGTAAGGTCCTTTTAAAAAGTGAAAAAATGAGACCAGAAATATATAAAAATATACAAAATATGTGCACATGTTATTCATTAAAATTATGTAAAATCCCATAACATATTTAAACATGTTCAATTTTACTTATAATAAGAAATATATAGATTAAAACTTAGATTGGCAAAAAATTTAAAAACTTGCAATGTATTCTCTTCGTTAGGTTGTAGGGGAAAAGGCATGTATATGTATATATTAGGATCTGTAAAATACTTCCATTCTTGGAAATTTGGCAATGTCTTACAAAAAAAAAAACTATATATGGATTTACTCTTTGGTGCAGCAAAACAATGTCACTTATACAAACTTATGCTGAAGATGTGCTCCAGAAATATGAAAATAAGGTTATTTTTAACCATATGATTTATTTTTATTTTTCGTTAGTCATACATGACAGAAGAAAATATTTTGACATATAATACATACATGGAATGTACATATATCAATCATATTGTCTATTCTATTCTGCTTCCCTTCCTATCCCCCCTACTCCTCCCCTCCTCTCCCATCCTTTCTCTTTATTCAATCTAATGTGACACACTTTTTTTTCTTTTTCTCATCACAACATCATATATGTATTCTGTATAACAATGAGGTTCTCCTTTCATCTTCCATGCAAATGGGATAGGGAGGAAGAGCATGAGAAGAAGACTACCACTAAGTAGGGAAGAGAGGTGGGAGGGAAAAAGAGGGAGAAGGGGATTTGCACGGAAGATGAAAATAAGGTTATTCATCACAACATTATTTGAAATTATAAAATAATTGAAAACAATGTATAAACATTAGAAATAAATTAAATAAAGTTTCTATATACAAATGGAGCATTATTGAACTATAATAAAAGAATGAGTAAACTGTGAACTGACATGGAAAACTTTCCAGAATAAGAGGAAAAAGCAAAACAAATGTATGTGTGCACACATGTGCGTGCATGTGTTTACCATATACTATCTTTTGTGAGGAAGATGGGAAAATAAGAAAAAATATATATGAGGAGATCAAAATGGTGAATCAGAGGAACCCACAGTGTCACAGCAAGTTCCTTGAGAGTGAATTAAAATAGCATTTGATTTGGTGGATTCTCATCACTGAGAGTCAATCAGGACATAGAATAGTGATTGGGACTCAGTCTGAGGAGAAACTCACAGTAGCTCTATCAGTCTGAGCAGTGAAGAAGAATAAAGGGCACTTCCATTTGAAATCGGAGTCTGATCTCTGAGATAAGGAGTGGGGTTGACAAGGGAGGGGAGAAACTGGTCAGGAAGAAACTCCCACCTTCCTTGAGCCCAGAAGTGACTGGAAGGTGGAGTGAAACTTCCATATATCTTTCTCCAGCACACAAAGAGGGACTCTCAGAAAGAGGGATGCTGTTCAACCCAGAACAGTCTATAGATGGAGCAGGTGAAGAAACTCCTTAGAAGACCTGTTAGATTTATATTCCCACCAATGGACACAACAACAAAGCCATTTTGAATGAGCCTGCCCATCCTTATCCTCCATTCCAGCAGAAATGGGCAGGCAGGAAAGGGACCAAATGCAGCATACAGAGTCACCTAACAAGTTTGACCAGCCTTATACTATTGACAGCAAATAGTATAAGATTTTCATCACAGAAAATTCCTCACAGTGGGAATTTTTACAATTGAAACCCAGAAGGAAAAAAAAGACTCTTTGCAAAAACTTCAGGAAGAAATCATCTGAGATATTTGGGACCATTTCTGCACCTGAGGTTGTTTTCTTCTTTGGCTTTGTTATCTCTATTGACTTCAGGGACTGTGGAAAAAACCAGGAGACACCAGAAATTGGGAAATGGGTTTCATTAAGTCAATCAGGTTAGTCTGGAATTTGCAATCCTTCTACCTCAGCCTCACAAGTCACTGGGGTTGCTGGAATTGGTGATCTTTAGGATATGGCTGTGAACTTTATCCTGGAAAGGTGGGCTTTGCTGGACACTTCTCAGAAGCAGCTCTACAGAGACGTTATACAGGAGTCTAAACTTTATTGGAAAAAACAACCAAAAAACCAGACCAATGAAGATATGTTTAAAAATACTAGGAGAAATTTAAGAAAGACAAATTTTAGGGAGACTGAACTTAATAAAGAAGGCAGTGAACATGGAGAAATCTTCAGCTAAACTCTAGATCATATTGTGAATAGTATAACTTTTCCTGTAGCAAAACCCAGTGGAAGCTGTGTATGTGGAGAAATCCTCATTGGTTATTCATCACTAAACATGCTCCTCAGACCTTACACTGGACACAAACCATATGAATTTCAGGAACATGGAAAGAACCAGTATAAATGTCAAGAATATGGAAAAGCTATTAGTTATACAGAAGCATGGCAGGACTCACACTGGAGGGAAACACCATGAATATAATCAATGTGGGCCAGTCTTAACTCATCACAATTCCTTTCAAATACATGAAGGGACTCATACTTGACAGAAACCATATGTATGTATGCATTGTGGTAATGCCTTCATTGACAATAGTACCCTTCAATACCATGAAAGGATTCACAGTGGCAGAAAACCCTATGGAAGCAAGGAGTGTGGGAAAGCCTTTAGTTGTCTCAGAAACTTGAGAAGATATAAACAAACTCGTAGTGGAAAGAAACCCTATAGATATAAGCAATGTGAACAAAACCTTCCTTGAGTCATTTGTGAAGACATGAAGAAACTCAACAGCAGACAAAAACCTTACATATGTAAGAAAAGTGGGGAAGCCTTTTGTTTTCCTTGTTCCCTTGGAAAATGTGGAATAACTCACAATGAAGAAAACCTTTTATATGTATGGATTGTGGGAAAGCCTTAAGTTACTCTAGTTCCTTTTGCAGACATAAAAGAACTCACCCTGGAGAGATCTCCTCTATTTGTGAACCAAGTGACAAAGCATTCAGTTGTTTCAGTTTTCTTAAATTACTTGAAAGAATTCATGCTGAAGAGAAAAACCTAGTATGAAAGTAATGTGAGAAAGCCCTTAGTATTTACAGTTCCTTTCAAAATCATGGAAGAACTCATGCTGGAGAGAAGCCCTATGTATGTAGAAGTGTGAAAAACATTCAGTGAAACCAGTTGGACATAAAAGAACTTACACTGGAGAGAAACCCTATAAATGTAAGAATTGTGGGAAAGCCTTCAGTGATTCTAGTTCCTGTCACAGACATAATATAACACACACTAGGAGAAACCCTATGTATGTGAACAATGTGGAAAAAAAATATTTAGTTGTTTTTATTCTCTTAAATTACATGAAAGAAGTCACACTAGAGAAATTCTATATATGTAAGCAGTGTGGGAAAGATTTTGGTTATAAATACAGTTCCTTTTGAGACCAACTCATACTGGAATGAAATCCTATATATGTAAACAGTGTGAGAAAGCCTTTAGTTATTCTAGTTTTTAAAACATGGAAGTATTCATGCCAGAATAAACCCAATGTATGTGTGCAATGAAGGAAAGCCTTTAGCTCTTCCTTTTCCCTTCAGGATCATGAAGGAACTCACACTGGAGATAAACCCTATGTATACAAGGAGTGTGGAAAAGCATTCAGTTGATGCAGTCATGTTCTCAGTCATCAAAGAACACACTGGAGAGAAACCCTATGTATGTAAGCAATGTGAAAAAGCCTTTTGTTCTTCCATTGATATTAACACACATGAAAAAAATGTGGGAGAAATCCCATGTATATAAGTAAAGTAGGAAAGCCTTCATTCAATCCAGCAATGTTCTCATAGATGAAAGAATTGGAAAGTAACTCTGACTAAAGAATGTGGTAAGACTTAATAAGCACATGAACTTTCTGTCAAACATGAACAGTGGAGAGAACTCATATTAATGTAAAGCCTGTGGGAATGCCTTCAGTCATCTTTGTTCAGTATACATATAAATGAACATAGTATAGAGGAAAGCATGGAATAGAAGAGATGTACAAAAACCTTCAGGTGACCCACATGAAAGATTTTTCACAAATTCAAAAGCATGTGAATGTGGAAAATACAAGAAAGTTTTTAATAGTTTTGATGTCCTCTGAAAAGTCCTTAGGTACTGGAGTTCTATACAGGAAGAGCTTGATACAAAATAAATTTGTTAGAATACTCCAGAAAATGCACTACCTGAAGGAAGTGTTGTAGTCTACTGTGTTCATAAAAAATCAGAACCTCTATTGATAATTATTATATTAACTGATTGATATTAACTAATACCTAATGTTTTCTATCCACATTTTTTCTCTTTCATCTTTACTTCAATCCCCTCTTCTGCATTCATTTTACTCTTTCCCATTTTAATATATGCCACTCTTCCCTCCTCTGCCCTTTTTCTTTCTTCTTTTCCTTTTTTCCTATTTTTACCCCATTCAACTGAGTATGCAATCATTAGTGATTAATCTTTTCAGACTCTTCTTTATTATCCCTCACCATATTTCTTCCTGGTTAATATAGTTGTAGAGATCATTAGTAATTACATTTGTAGTATAAGTTGATACTCCTCTCTCAAGGAGGCATTAGGGGTTAATATTAACACTCTGATTACACTGATCAAATGTGTTGAAGCTCCAATACAGGATGTATTATAGAGATAACTACTCACCAAAGACACAAGAGGAAGAGGAATCCATTTCAACAGATTGACATTTCTAGGTCCTCTGGAAACATGAGGAAAATAGACAACAAAATATCCAAAAATTTATGTTCCCTCAATAACTGAATCCACAGATATTGATGGGGTCAAATTCAAGAAATATTATAAAAATTTATTACCAAATGGTTAATGAACTAAAAGAAGATCAAAGAAATGAACTAAGAGAGAAAATACAGTATGTGAAAGAACATTTAAATAAATGATCAAAAGGAACCAAACAGAAATCTTGGAAATAAAAGACACAACAAATAAAATTAAAATTCAGGGGCTGGGTGTGTGGCTCAGGCGGTAGCGCACTTGCCTGGCATGCGTGCGGCCCGGGTTCGATCCTCAGCACCACATACAAACGGGGATGTTGTGTCCACCAAAAACTGAAAAAATAAATAAAAATTCTCTCTCTCTCTCTCTCTAAAAAAAAATCAGTTGGAAGTCTTATCAATTGATTGGGATTGTAGAAAACAAAACTTCAGGCATTAAAGACAGGGTATATTAATTTGAACAATGATCAGCAGTAAAGAAAACAAATGATCAGAATATACAAGAACTCTGGGATAACCTTAAGAGACCAAACTTAAGAATCTTTGGAATCAAAGAGAGAACTGAGATATAGGCTAATAATTTTAATAGCCTTTTAAGTTAAATAATAGGAGAAAAATTTCCAAACTTTGGGAATGAGATGGAAATCCAAATACAGGATGCATATTTAACCCAAATAGACATAATTAAAATCTCTAAAATACAGAAAAGGATCGAATTTTAAAGAGTCTCAATAGAAAAACTTCAATTCACATTTAGAGTCAAGCCAAGAATTACTTCTGATTTTTTTTTTGATACCAGAAATTGAACCCAAGGGTGCTTAATTACTGAGCCACATCCCCAACACTTTTTATATTTTATTTTGAGACAGGGTCCTGCTGAGTTGCTTAGGGCCTTGCCAAGTTGCTGAGGCTGACTTTGAACTTGTGATCCTCCTGCCTCAACTTTCTGACTTGCTAGAATTGCAGGTGTATACCACTGTTCTTGGCCTACTTCTGATTTCTAAGCATGAATTCTAAAAACCTAGGAGAACTTGGAACAATGTGTTCCAAGACAACAACTCCCAGCCAAGATTGTTATATCCAACAAAGCTATTGTTCAGAATCAAAGAAGAAATAAAAACCTTTCAAGATAAGCAGAAACTAAAAGAATTGGTGATTACTAAGCTAGCACTGTAAAGAACACTTGGACAAATACTACACACAGAAGAAATTAGAAACAAACTTGAGAGCTAATGAATGGACAATTCTCATTAGATGAACAGCTAAAGGAAATGAGCAGTAGGACCAAATTAAACATTAGAAATAAATCAAAATGGCAGAAATTAATAAGTATCTGTCTATAACAACACTGAATATAAATGCTTTTAACTCTTCAGTTAAAGACAGACTGGAAGAATACATTTTAAAAAAAGACCCAACTATGTGTTGTCTGCAAGAGACCCATCTTAGAAGCAAAGACAGCCATAGGCTGAAAATGAAAGGATGGAAAACAATATTCCATGCAAATGGAGCCTGAATACAAATGGGAATAGCTACTCTGTAGGTGACAAAGCAGACTTCAAGACAAAATTAATCTTAAGAGCAAAGAAGGTCATTTTATACTGCTTAAGGGAACAATCCAAAAAGAAGATGTATTGATAGTAAATATTTATATTCCCAATATTGGTGCACCTAATTGCATAAAACAAATACTTTTTGATATAAATACTTTGAGAGACCCCAATACAATACTAGGTGATTTGAACACATTTGTCTTACAAATAGATGAGTCATGCAGACATACAGAAGAACTAAAAACTACTATAAATCAAAACACTTCAGAACTAAAAACTACTATAAATCAAATGGTCCTAAACAGAATTATAAAATAATTCATACAAAATGGCCTTTTAAATTTTCTTCTCAGATCCACATGGAACCTTCTCCAAAACTGACCAATTTTAGGTCATAGAGCAAGTCTTATCAAATACAAAAAAGATATAATCCATTTTAGATCATAATAGAATGAAAGTAGAAATCAACTAAAATCAAAGCAACTTTATAGCCACTACAAAAGCTTATGGAGACAGAACAATACAGTTTTGAACAATGAGTAGATAAAAAAAAATGAAGAGAAAAATTTTTAAAAAATCCTAGAAACAAACAAGAATAGTGATACAAAGTACCAAAATTTCTGGGACACTATGATGGCAGTTCTAAGAGGAAAGTTTATAGCATTGAGAAATTATTTTTTAAAAAGGAAAAATATCCCAAATAAACTAAAGTTACATCTCCAGTGCACCATTATCAAGTGGAGTTCATCTCAGGGATGCAAGGTTGTTTCAACGTATGGAAATCAATAAATGTAATTCATCACATCAATAGACTTAAAGACAAGAATCACATGATTATCTCAATAGATGCAGAAAAAAGCATTTGACAAAATGCATCATCCATTCATGCTCAAAACATAAAGACCTAAAAAGCAAGCAAGCAAATAAAACCTCAAACCATAATAACAGCAAAAAAAAAAAAAAAACAATCAAACAAACCCAAAACACACACACACACACACAAAAATTAAAAATTAAAAAAAACAAAAGAAATAAGCAGATAAGTGGGCAAATTAACTAAACAGACATTTCTTAAAGGAAAATATATGAAAAAAAATTTCAACATCTTTAACAATCAGGAAAATACAGATTTCATCTCACTGAGATTTCCTCTCACTCCAGTTGGAATGACAATCATCAAAAATACAAATAACAATAAATTCTGAGGAGGATTCAGGGAAAAAGGTAGATTCATACATTGTCAGTGGGAGTGCAAATTTGTATACCACTATGACAATCAGAATAAAAATTCCTCAAAAACCTAGGAATGAGGTACACTCATACATCATTGATAGGACTGAAAATTGGTGCAACCACTCTGGAAAGCAGTATGAAGATTCCTCAGAAAATTTGGAATGGAGCCATCATTTGATCCAGTTATCCCACTCCTCAGTTTAAAAAGTCCTCAGGACTTAAAATCAGCATACTACAGTGATGCAGCCATATCAATGTTTATAACAATTCAATGCACAATAGCTAACCTATGGAACCAACCTAGGTGTCCTTCAACAGATGAATGGATTAAAAAATGTGCAATATATACACAATGGAACATTATTCAACCTTAAAGAAGAATGAAATTATGACATTTGCTGGTAAATGGATGGAGATGAAGAATATCATGCTAAGTGAAATAAGCCAATCCCAAAGAACCAAAGGCCAGATGTTCTCTCTGATATGCAGATGCTAATTCTCAATAGGGTGGTGGGCTAGGGAAAAATAGAAGTACTTTGCATTAGGCAGAGGGGAGTGAAGGGAGGTGAGAGTGTATGGGGGTAGGAAGGATAATAATAATGACATTTTTATAATGTATGTGAATATATGATTACATAACCAGTGTCATTCTAAATCATGTACAACCCAAAGAATGGGAAGTTATTCTCCACTTATGTATGATGTGTCAAAATTCATTCTACTGTCATGTATACCTAATTAGAACAAATTTAAAAAATACGTAAGGTAAACCACCACCACCACCACCACCGCCACTAATAACAACAACAAAAAGGCATAGGAATGGAATCAGCATATGACCCAGCAATTCTACTTCTTGGTGCTGATACAAAAGAATTATTAGTACTGTGATACAAGTATAACAATGTTTATAGCTGTGTAATTCACAATAGCTAAGTTATGGAACCAGACTAGGTATCCATCATCAGGTGATTGAATAAAGAAAAATGTGATACACACACACACACACTCTCTCTCTCTCTCTCTCTCTCTCTCTCTCTCTCTCTCTCTCACACACACACACACACACACACACACACACACACATACAATGGAGTACTACTCAGCTATAAAGAAGAATGAAATTGTGGCATTTGGTAGTAAATAGATGGAATGGGAGAATATGTTATTAAGTGAAATAAACTAGACTCAGAAAGTCAAAGATTTTATATTTTTTTCTTGCTAGTGAGTAAGGTAGGGCTTTAAAAGAGATGAAGGCTTGTCCAAACAATAACAACAACCACAACTACAACCACAAAAATGCAAAACAATGCAGGAGTCCATCTAAAAAGGCTCTTAATGGCTGAAGTTAGAACAATTTGAATAATAAAATGAATATTGCTATAATTGAATTATAAGTCAGGGAATAAAATAAATGTACACAAGTCTAAACTTTAATAAATAAAAATCAAATAAATAAGCAAATGGGGGAGAAATTATAGTTCTTTTTTACAGTAGAATTCCATGAGTAAACATGTAAGTTAAAGAAAAATAGAGCATCACTATTGGGCTGAAGCAATAATAATCATATTGCTGCAGAGAAGAACCACTGATTGATACTAAAATTAGTGGGTGATAATTTGAGGAGAAATAGGATTTTTTTGGTTAAAGCTATCTCCCCCAAGATATTTATTAACTACAAAAGGAAGGAAAGCATTAGAGTAGAGGAGAAATAGAGCAGAAACCACCTTAACCAAGTGATCAAGGTCAGCATCGCCAAAAGTAAGGCACTATATCCACATCATGAACCCTATAATAACAGGAAATGAAAACATGAGTGTGAGAAATATTTCCTTAACTCAAAGTTAAAAAGCTACCTTCTTTGTTTTTCTTTTATAGTTTTAGGTTTTACAAGTCCATTGTATTTTTTGTATCTGGTACAAAGTAGGAATTGAAGCTTATTTTATTGGGCATATGGATTATATAATTCTAGCATCATTTGTTGAAAAGACAATCCTTTTTAAATTAATTTATTTATTTAATATTTATTTTTTAGTTGTAACTGGACACAATACCTTTATTTTATTTATCTTTATGTGGTCCTGAGCATTGAACCAGGGCTTTGCACGTGCTAGGTGAGCACTCTATTGCTGAGCCACAACCCCAGCCCAATTCTTTTTTTTCATTTACTAGTCTTTACAACTTTACAGAATTCAGTTTGCAGTTTGTGTGTGTATTTTTTTCTTAAACAGACTCATTGTGATATTATTTACATAATATGCAATTTATCCATTTAAAATATGCAATTCAGTGACTATTAGTATATTCATATAATGTGCATCCACCAACAAAATCAATTTTAGAATATTTTCATTACCCCCCACCCCCACCAAAGAATCCTATAGTCCTTACCAGTTAAAAAGTCTTAAGAGTGTTAGCTTTTATATGTATGTCTTCAATACATTTTGAGATAATTTCTGTATGTGATAGGAGATAGATGGTCCAGCTTCATTCTTTTACATGTGGATATTGAGTTGTCTCAGAACCACTTGTTGTTTTTTTTTCCCCTTTGACTTATTTTGGCTGCCTTGTTAAAAAACATTGGCCAGGCCTGGGGATGTATTATGGTGGTAGAGTGCTTGCCCAGTAAATGGGGCTTTAATTCAAAGCCCCAGGTTTCATCCCCAGCACTGCATAAAAACCAATTGATCATAAATGCTTTAGTTTATTTTTGTATTCTCATTTCTGTTCCTTTGATCTATATCTCTTCTTTAGCTGGCATGTAGATCTATTTCTGGAGTGTTTTTTTTTTTCATTTTTCTGTTTTCTGCCTTTACATCATACTGTACTGTCTTGATTCCTGAAGCTTTATAATATTCTTTGAAATGAGATACTGTTTGTTTCTTACTTTGTTCTTTTTGGATATTGAATTTTGTCAAATGCTTTTTTCATTTATTTAAATGCTTATAGGTTCTTCTTCTTTGGTTTCTGTTATTGTGGTGAATTATGCCATTTTGGCAATTCTAGGTCCTTTGCATTTTCAGATAAGATTTAGAATGAGCTTGTCCATTTTCCAAGAAATGGTGATGAAGGTTTGATGTTATGGTGGATCTGCAAATAAATTTATAGGGAGTTGACATTTGTATATCATATATCTTGTCTTATTTATATCTCCTTTAATTTATTTTATTAATTAATTTATTTGTTTGGATACTTGCAATTTAATTAAGGGGCACTCAACCACTGAGCCACATCCCAAGCCCTATTTTGTATTTTATTTAGAGACAGGGTCTCACTGAGCAAAAGCGTCTTGCTTTTGCTGAGGCTGGCTTTGAACTTGCGATCCTTCTGCCTTTCCAAGCCTTTGGGATTACAGGCATGGTGATGTCTGGATCCTTTAATTTTTTTTAAATTATTTTTTAGTTGTAGTTGGACACAATACTTTATTTATTTTTATATGATGCTCAGGATTGAACCCAGGACCTCTCACATGCTAGGTGAGTGCTCTACCCCTGAGCCACAACCCCAGCCCCCTTTAATTTGTTTTGATCATAGCGTTTAGTTTTCAGTATAGAAGTGTCTTATACCTTTTTCTTAGGTTTATTCCAGATATTCTATATTTTCTTTTGTTGTTGTAAATGGTATTTGCATAATAAATTGTAGAGTCCAATTTTTGTTGTTACTAAATGGAAATCCAAATTTTTATATTGACCTTGCATCCTGTAATTTTACTGAAATATAGTTTTAATAGATTTTAAAAAATTATAATTGTCTCCTCTGTGGAAAATGGGAATTTTTTTGCTATCTTAATGCCTTTCTTTTTAGTAGTTTGTTGCACTGGCTATAATCTCTGATACAATGCTACATAGAAGTGCTGAGAGTCCCCATCTTTGATGTATTCGTGATTTGAGAGGGAATCTAGTTAGTATTTCAGTATTAAGGATGATGTTAGCTATAGAGTTTTCAAACACTTTTTTTTGGTCAGGTTGAGGAAATTCTGTTCTATTCCTAATTTTATCTTATCTATGCCCAGGAGTTGAAGATAAATTTTACAACATGGATATTCACAAAAATGATCTTAGAGCCGTTTCTGATATTCATCAAAATTTAAATGCTATAGGAATCTGTCTAACAGATGACAAAATACAGAATACCAATCCTAATGGTGAGTAATTATTTCATTTTAAACCAACAAAGTTTGAGTATTTTGGAAGCTTTACCCTAAATGCTCAAGGAGATATAGCCAATCTGTCTCTTAAAATTCAAAACATTTTTTTACATTCTAAGTTGATGGATTTATATTAAGACAATTGATTTTCAAAGTAAGCTTTTATTTTACATCTATTCTGCAATTGTCAGTATTCCACTTTATTTTTTTGTTTTATAACTCTGGTTTTCATAACATTGAATGCTATTTTTTTTATAAGAATAACTAAATGGTTTCTTCTTTAATTTTTTATTTCCTTTTTTTAAAAGATGAAGTAGTGCATTTTGAGGATTTTATCAGAAAATTGGCCAACACTGATGAATTTATTGAGTGCCAAAGTAAGTATGAAATAGATGTAAATATGAAGCTTTGTGTGTCTGGATTGGTATATGTAGGTGTGTGTGTGTGTGTGTGTATGTGTGTGTGTGTTTGTGTGTGTGTGTAACTTTTTTTAAAAAATATTTTTTAGTTGTAGTTGGATACCTTTATTTTATTTATTTATTTTTATGTGGTGCTGATGATTGAACCCAGGGCTTCACATGTGCTAGGTGAGCACTCTATCGCTGAGCCACAAACCCAACCCTGTGTGTAACTTTTAACAGAACTCTACCAAGGCCTCTTTTTCATTTTGTCATTTTAAAATATAGGAAATATTTAAATATATATGCTTAAAACCCTAGATAGATTTTCAAATTTATGAACATATTTTTGATAATATTCTTGAGTCTCGTAAAATCTATTATTTCTATATTTCTTCCTCTTTAGGTATTGTTTAGTTGCATTCTTTAAGTTTTCTCTATCAATCTTATCAGAGGTTTATTTATCTTATTGAATGAATCAGATTAGCTTTTGGCTTCTCTAATCACTTCTAGTGGCTTTTGCACTTTCCTGATTTACTTTTTCTTATTAATTTCTTCTAATTATTCTCTTGCTCTTTGTCAAAACTTTATCTAAATGCCTAACTGAGCTTTATTTTGTTTTGACATTTTTAGCACAATGAGATATAAAAACAAAATTGGATCAAAGACCTTGAGACTGAGAATTGGAGTCTTAGGATTGGGGTTTTAAAATGGGAATTAAAAGAACATATTGTTTCTAAATTAATCTGTTATTTGAACATAATTCTAATTAATGCCATAGGAAATTTTTGGTGGGATCCTTGACAAAATAATTCTGTCAGTTTTTAAAAAGATTACTGATCTATGAATAGCTAAGGCTATTTAAAGAATCATGATGGGGAACTTTCCTTATCAGATATACAGACACACTTATAATGCTATTATAATAGGGTTGCAAGTAAACCAGTGCATTACTACATAGAACCTGCAAAGACTCATGTATATAGTAATTTGGGTTATAAAAGAAGATGACATCATCCATAAGTGGGGGAAGGATTGTGTTATTTAGTATATGATTTGGAAAATTGTGTGGAGAAAAATTGAGTTGAATCCCTTCTTCATATCTTATATAAAATATCTTCAAATGAATCAAGTAAATACTAAAATGGATTTTAAAAGGAAAACTATAGATCTGGTGGAAGAAATGTTGGAAAAAATATTATATCTTTTGGTCATGAAGGATTTCTTAAATAAGATTTAAAAGTACAACTCAAGTATGAAAAAGGATTGGATTACATCAAAATTGAAGATTTCTGTTCAATAAGGACTATAAAAATTACAATAGTAACAGACTGAAAGACGATAATTGCAACTTTTAAACCAATAAAAGATTAATGTTGCAAACACATAAAAATTCTGCAAATCATCAATAGAAGGAAAAAATTAGAAAATGATTAATGATATAAAATGTCATACAGAGGGAGAAATGCAAATAGATAATATGTACTTAAAGAGTATTGGTAATATTCATAAATTACTGGTGGATAGATAAAATAAAATTGCCATTCTGAATAGCAATCTAGCAATAATTGATAAAATTAAGTATGCATATTCCTTATGACCCAATAATCCTATTATTTGGTAAATAACTCAGAGAAAGTTTCTTGTAGAGACATGTACAATATTGTTTGTGGGAGAAAAGAAATCACAGTTTATCTAGGTGTTCATCACTAAGGGAATGGTTACATAAAATATGGTCAGAATCAAAAAAACTAGATTTATATTTGCACTGTAGATAGGTTTAGTAATATAGTTATTAGAATAAATTTGTAGCACAAAATGTTTTATGTAAATAACATTCATAATAATGCATATAAAACAACATCAAATTTTTTTCAGGTAAACACATAAACTCTAAATAGATGAGATAGATTGAATAGAAATATATTAAATACACTGGAGTTGGTGCTTATATAGGGTAAATGGATAGAAGTGGAGATAAGGGTTAAAGGAGAAAAATAAGAAAACAAACAGGAGACTTGTGTAGATTAGTGATGATACTATACCATGAATTGAATGATCAACATTCAATTACCAGAAATCTTTAGTAATAATAAAAATTAAATTAATTAAATTAAAAAATGAAATTGACAATATAGATAAAATTTATTAGGAAATATATATGGAGATAAATTTTATAAACATATTATTATATTATATTATATAAATATATACTTATATAAATATATCTCCTAATACATTTTTATATAGACATTTATTTTTATGTAAATAAATTTATATATATACACACATATATATGTATATATATATTTACACTCAGAGAAAGGCAAAGAGAAAAAGAGATTGAGATTTAATAGCAGTATTAATAAACTTGACTTAGGAAACATAGTATTTCATATTATAAAGGCATTGGATATACATTCTTTTAAAAATGCTCATAAAGTACTTGCAAAATATCTTTTATATTTAAGGCACAAAGAAAAATTACAATTCATTTTGAAAGTTTTTCAGAACACATACTCTGACCATCATGAAATCACATTAAAATTATTTGTTTTCAAGATTATTAACATGATTTTCTAAATAATTCCTTGGTTAAAGAATAAATAAAAGCTGAAATTTAAACATTATGTAGAAATGGATGACAGTGAGAGCATCACATACTAAAACATGTGAAGTGTGACCAAAAGAGTCTTACAAGACATGTTATAGATTTCCGTGTTTTCATTAGAAAATGAGAAATACTGAAAGCAATTTATCTTAAATGTTCAATTCAAGAACCTAAGCAGCAACATAAATAATAATAAAAAAGTAGTAGTCAGAAACTAATAAAGTCAACAGTAGAAGTTATTGAAATGAAATACACACACAAAAAGCAAATTATCAATTTAACCAAAAGTTGGGTCTTTAAATAAACTAACAAAATAGCTCTGTTTCAGAGGTCACTAAGACCTTAGGTTGTTCATTTAAAGATTTCTCCTGATAAAGGGAAAAAGTAGAGATGACATAATTAAAAAGACAGTAAAAATGGTGGATAGAGAGATTAAAAATGTAACTGAATAATACTTGGTTAATAAAATATCTGTTTATTGACATCTCATCAACAGTGCTGTCATTCTTGTCAAACATTTGGATTAGGAAACTAGGGCTAGGTTTTTGTAATTTAAAAAAGATTTTAAAAATTATGGTTGCATTTTATTTAGGATCACATTGCTATTTTGGTCTTGGACTTTGTGAGTTGAATACCAAAGATAAAGTATTTTAATGTTTCTTGTTTATAATCCAAGTGTGAAAACCTATGAGTTTTGTGAAGCTTTCAGTTTTGAGGATACCGAATGTTTTCTCTGATATAAGCGCGGGGGGTGACTCAAAGTAGGGTAGGGAGGAAGAGCATGGGAGGAAGATTTCCACTAGACAGGGAATAGGGGTGAGAGGGAAAGGGAGGGAGAAGGGGAATAGCAAAGATGGTGGAAGGAGACGGTCATCATTATACAAAAAATGTATGAAGATGTGAATTTGGTGTCAACATACCTTATATACAAACAGAGATATGATAAATGTGGTATAAAGGTGCATTAAGAATTGTAATGCAAAAAAAAGAGAGAGCTCATGTATAATGGCATAATTTGGCATGAACATACTTTATATACAGAGTTACAAAAAATTGTGCTGTGTATGGATAATTATGAATGTAATACATTCCACTATTGTCATGTATGTAAGAAATAAATTTTAAAAAAAGCAAAAGAGATTGGGTATTCTAGAAAATGAATAAACTTTAGTCAAATGGGATTGTTATATGTTTATATGGATAGATCCCCTAAGTAAGTGCTTTTACATTTTGTCATTAATATAAATACATAGGGATAGAAGATGCATGGAACATTGTTAAGAGTGTCTCTGATGGAAAAGTTAAAATTAAAGATCTTTTATCTACCTTAAAGAGTATGGAGATACCTTTAAATGAAGACCAACCTAACTCTGCAATAGATGGTGAGTACTTTTTAGTTCTAAGATTTCCTGTTTCGAGCATATGTGTTCACAGAAGCACATTGTTTTCGAAAAGGATGGTGATTCTGTGTTTTTTTTAACATAAAAATTGATTTTATTTCTGTATATAAGTAATAAATGGTTAGAAAATAAAACTTGAAATATGTCTTTCTTAAAATTGTAAGAACCTGGGTATATACCAAAATATTTATAAGACCTTTTAAAAAAATTACAAAACTTTACTTAGAGACATTAAAGAAGTTTTTTTTTGTATTTTTGTTATATATAATATTAGAGATTAATAGTAAATTTCTTTGATCCCTAGCTTCTCCAGTGCTTTTAACATGAATGGGTGTTGGATTTTATCAAAGACCTTTTCTGCATTTATTGAGATGATCATGTGATTTTTATTCTTAATTCTGTTTAAGTGATGAATTTCACTTATTGATTTGTATAGTTGAACCAACCTTGCATCCTTGGAATGAAACCCACTTGATCATAATGTATTGTCTTTTTTGATGTGGTTTTTTATTTAATTTTTTTGTAGTTGTAGATGGATATAATACCTTTATTTTATTTATCTTTATGTGGTGCTGAGGATCAAACCCAGGGCCTCACATGTGCTAGGCAAGCACTTTACCACTGAGCTATAACCCCAGCCCCTTGATGTTTTTTTTATAATTAATTTTTTAATTATACATAAACACAATATCTTTATTTTGTTTTTTATTTATTTTTATGGTTTCTGAGGATCAAACCCTGGGTCTCGCACATTCGAGGTAAGCGCTCTATCACTGAGCCACAACCCCAGCCCTATAATTAATTTTTAATATAGATGGACATAATTCCTTCCTTCCTTCCTTCCTTCCTTCCTTCCTCCCTCCCTTCCTTCCTTCTTCCCTCCCTCCCTCCCTCCCTCCCTTCCTTCCTTCCTTCCTTCCTTTTTCTTTCTTTTGTGGTGCTGATTGACCCCAGTGCCTCACATATGTGAGGCAAAGCACTCTACCACTGAGCTACAGCCCCAGCTCCCCTTGATGTGTTTTTGAATGTAGTTTACTAACATTTTATTAAGGATGATTACTTTTATGTTCTTTGGAGATATTGGTCTGTAGCTTTTTTTCCTTGATGCATCTTTCTCTGGTTTTGGTATCAGGGTTTTACTGGCTTTATAAAAAGTAATAGGGAGTGTTTTCTCCTTTTCAGTTTTGTGGAATAATTTGAGAAAGACTGGTGTTAGTTCTTCTGTAAAGGTCTGATAGAACACAACTGAAAATCCATCAGTTCTTGGGCTTTTCTTTTTTGGTATGCTTTTTTAAAATTTGTTCTTTTTAGATATACATGCGGGTAGAGTATATTTTGATGTATTACACATACACGGAGTATATCTTATTCTAATTAGGATTCCATTTTTGTGGCTGTACATGATGTGGAGATTCACTCTGGTGTATTCATATATGAACATAGGAAAGTAATGTCAGATTCATTCCACTGTCTTTCCTTTTCCTATCACCCTCCCTTTCTCTTCATTCCCCTTTGTTTAATCTACTGGTCTTCTGTTCTCCCTGCCTTTGTGTATTAACATCCACATTTTGTTAGGCTTTTAATTACTATTTCAATTTCGGTCTGTTAAGGTTTTCTATAACCTCCTGATTCAATTTGGGCAGATCATCTGTATCTAGAAATTTGTCAGTGTCTTCCAGATTTTACAATTCATTGGAGTATGAACGTATTTCAAAATAGGTTCTAATAATCCTCTGGATTTCAGAAGGGTCTGTGGTGATATCTCCTTCTCTATTTCTGATCTTGTTGATTTGCATCTTCTCACTCTTTCTTTTGGTTAGATTGGCTAAGGGTTTGTCAATTTTATTTATCTTTTCAAAGAACCAATTCTTCATTGCATTGATCTTGTGGATTATTTTCTTATTTGCAGTTTCATGGATTTTGGCTTTGATCTTAATTATTTTGTCTTCTACTGGTTTGGGGGGTTAGTTTGTTCTTTTCTAAGGCCTTGAGGTGGAGCCTAAGCTTATTATTTGGGATCTCTCTAATTTCTTAATGTAGGCACTCAATGCTATAAATTTTCCTCTTAGAACTGTTTTCATACTGTCTCAGAGATTTTGTGAATTGATTTTCAATATTAAATGCAGCCTGAATTTGTGGAATAAATCCATTTTGATCATTATGGATTATCTTATCTATATATTGTTGGATTCATTTTTCGAATACTTTAAGATTTATACACTCCTATTTATAAGTGAGACTTTTAATTTTATTTTTTAATATTGTCAGGTTTGAAGTCAAAATATTTTCATGAACTGAAATTATTCTTTTTTGTCTAAATCTTGGAATAGTACATATAACATTGAAATTGCATATTTCTTTCCCTTTCAATGGAATTCACAAAAAGCCATTTGAACCTCAAAACTTCTTTGTGGAAGGATTTTTAATTACTGATTCATTTTCTTTAATGTCATAGGGTTAATTAGTCTTTTTGCTTATTCTTGAGTCAATTTTGGTAAGTTTTTCTTTTCTAGGAGTTTAGCCTTTTCATCTGAAAAATTAGTGCTATAATGCTAAACTTTTCATGTATTAGTCTTTTTGTAATATTTGCAACACCTGCAGTGATTTTTGCTCTCTTTAAAAATAATTTATTAGTGGTTGGTAAATTTTCATCCTAACTATTTAAAAAATTTTTTTGGAGTTGTAGATGGACAGCATGGCTTAATTTTATTTGTTTCATTTTTTTTGTGGTGCTAAGGATTGAACCCAGTGCCCCACACATGCTAGGCAAGTGCTATGCCACTGAGCTACAGCCTCAGCCCCTTAACTTTTAAAATTCTCTCTAGTATATGTTTGCTTACTAGTTTCTTACTTTGTGTTTTAATCTTCATTGTTTTATTCACTAAAAATTTTTCAGGTTTATTTTGTTGCTCTTTTTCTAATTGTTGATATGGATTGTTAGTTCATTAAATTTTGGCCTATTTTTCCTTCTCTAATTTAAGCCTTTACACACATATATTTTTTCTCCATGTATTGCTTTTCTACCTATATCACTCAGGTATCAATATGTATTGACTTTATTGCCAATTAGTTCAAATTATTTTCTTACTTTTTAAAATGGTTTCTTTCTTGATCCATGGGCAATTCAAAAAGTATGTTACTTCATTTCCAAATTTGGGATTACTTTTGTTGTTGATTTCTGAATTAATTACATTGCAGTAAATTATTTACTAATTTTATTAATTTTAGAATCAGATGATGTTAATGGGGATATATATTTGGTTATTAACTTGTACTTATAGGTACATTATTGTTCAGAAGATAATAAAGTAAAAATATATGTATGTAAAGAATTAGGTGACTTACGTCTCCATTTGTTTTCAGATGTACAGTCTGCCCTCAATACTGTCGACTTGATGAGCTATGACAGAGTTCAAGTTAATGACTTGAAAAATGATTTTGGTGACCTCAATATTTCTTTAAAACCTGAAGAACACCAGAAGTTAGAGAGAAAACTTGATGGTACATTAATTGCTATAAGTCAATTTTCCTTATGAGTGACTGTAATTTCTCTATTCCCTTTCCATAGCTTCCATTCATCTATCCCCTCTAGTTTTTTGTTTTATTTTCCTAATATAAAAAACCCACTCATATAGAGCAGTTCACCTGAGATCATAAATTCAGCATGATAGAAAAATATTGAATAAAATTAGTAAAAAAGTTTAAGTCCTTATTTTATAGACTCGAAAGTATCTTGTGTTGATTACATTAGGGTCTGTTTTGAGAAAATAAATGATTTACATATTATGTAAATCAGTGAAGGTAAAGTAATTCACTGAGATAGTTGTGGCAAAGTGAAACTGCTAATAAAATTGAAGAGAATAAGGAAAGCCTTTCTCCTCCCCTCTGCTTAAGATATTTATAATGCAATATTGTTTTGTGAATCCTCAAAGTTTTTGGAGATGCTAATATGTACTTTTCACATTTTGGCATTTATTGTGTATGCTTAATTTAAAATCAATGCCTGAAAATATTTTTTTCTCTTTTTATATTTATTAAATGGGTTTGCCATTGATTCATCAATTATATTGACTGGGACCACTTCATGGCACAACTTCAGAGGAATATTTTCATGTGTGAACAGTACCCCATGGAATTGTGCCAATAGTCAAGGGAAGATCAAGATCAGAGAGATTTTTTGTTGTTGTTTGACCTTTACATGATGTGCATGTCCTCAAGTCTATTTATATCATGAATTACATATGTTTAATTTACATTTGTTAAATCATCTTTGCATCTCTGATATAGAACCAGCTTGGTCATAATGTACTCTCTTCTTAATATGACATTGAACATGATTTGTTAATATTTTATTAAGTAATTTTTTGCATCTAACTTGATGTTTTTCTCTTGTGGCCTTATTCTGTATGTTAGGCATTTTAATTTTAATGTGTTATGGAGAGATTATTTTTTGATATTTTCTATTTGGGGTCCTGAATGCTTCTTTTGTCTGGATGTCAATATCATTCTCAGGGCTGAAAAATTTTCTGTTATTATTTCCCTGAAGAGGTTATCAATTCCTTTAATCTGTATCACAAACCATTTCCAATTCCAGTGATTCTTAAATTTGGTCTCCAAATGTTATCCTAGAGTTCTTGAATATTCTGGTGATGGTTACTCATTTTCTTTTCTTTAATGCTGTCTGAGTGTTCCAGGCTGGCCACTTTGTCTTCCAGCCCTGAGATCCTGTCTTCAGCCATGTCCTATTCTATTAATAGACTTTCATTTGAACATTTTGTTTATTATGTCTTTTGCTTCCAGGATTTGTTTCTTTTTCAATATCTCTATCTCCTTATTGAATTTCTCATTCATATCATGTACTAACTTCCTTACTCCATTCAGTTATTTTTCTGTGCTCTCTTGGAATTCATTTTATTTCTTTTTCTGGTATTTTACACTTCAGTATAATTTGGGTCAGTTGCTGGTTGATTAAACAGAGGTTACCAGAGACTGGAGGGTAGGAGGAATGGAAAGTTGATCAAAGGATATAGAATTTTGGTTAGATAAAATAAATTCAGGAAATCTGTTGTACATTATCATGATTGTAGTTAATAACAGTGCCCAGCTCCCTGCTCTCTTCCCTGCCCAGAGAATCTGGGAATTTGCTCCTGTGGCTCCTGTGGCTCCTTCTCCCACAGGTTTGGTGTAAGCAGAGACATGTACTGATATTACAATGTGGTAAGCCAAGCTGATACCCCTTCCCAGACTTTTTTTTTTGTGTGTGTGTGTGTGTACCAGGGATTGAATTCAGGGGCATTTACCCACTGAGCAACATCCCTAGCCCCTTTTTATATTTAATTTAGAGACAGGATCTCACTAGGTTGCTTAGTGCCTCACTAAGTTGCTAAGGCTCGTTTTGAACTTGTGATCCTCCTGCCTCAGCCTCCCAAGTAGCTGAGGTTACAGGATTGTGCCACCATGATGGCCCCCATGCTTCTTATCCAAATCCAGTCTGTTCTCGTCATAGTGAGAATCCTGTGTTCCTCCTGCAGTGACACCTGAATTGTTGATTGTCTTTAAAAATGTCTTTAAGGAGGAAAGGTTCCATTGAAGGGTAAATTTCTAATAAATTGGAATTTCAAGTAAACATTATGTGCTTGTGTTTATCAAAAAAGTGTATTGTATACTTGAAAATTGCTGAGAGGAGATTTTAGGTGTTATCATCATCATCATTACACAGTTTGTGAGTCAATGGATATCTTAAACATCTTGATTTAACCATTCCACATTGTATATACATATCAAAACATCATTTTACACATTAATAAATGTTTCCTTGCCAATTAAAAATTAAAAGATATAGTGTTAATACTAATTTTTATAATTTTAAGTTGTATTACTTCTGGTTTAACTACACATATCATTATTGCTTCTGTTTAAAAACATTTTTTCTTATAGCTGATGGGAAGACACATCAGCTTAAGTTGATAGATAAAGGTGAGTGAGTGATAAGAAGACATAAAACTAAAATCTTAAGCCTTTTCAATAATGTTTTAATAAAGCTTATTAAATGTTTACCTATAATTATAAGCATACCTTTTCATAATGTACAAACTTGGAGAAAACATGAGATGTTTAAAGAGGAAAAAAGAAAATCACCCCTAGTTTAATACGGAAGACAAAAATAACCAATGCCTACGTTTTGACATATTTTCTTGTATTCTATTACATATTTCAAATTGAAATTTTTGGCTTTGGTTTTGTATTCAAATTACTTAATGGGTAATAAAATGTGAATCATATTTTATTGATAGATAATTTATGTCCATTAATATTGAGTTTTCTTCTATGTAAACAAAAAATCTATACTAGTGTAATATTGCACAACTTCTCTTATCTCTTTTTTATATATCTTGCTAAATAATATAATTTAGCCTGGCTTTCATTTTCTAGACATTCACGGAAACATCGATGCTATAAATAATCAAGTTGCTTTTGTGGCTATAGAACTAAGTGGAAATCTAGAAGAATGTGTTGGAATAGAAGAGAACAAATCTGCTTCTAGTTTAGGGGATATCTAATAGACAAAATAGTTGAATTATTTTCTACATGGTGAAATTTTGTGATGGACAGTTAATAACTCACATCCTAAAATTTGGTTTAGGTTGATTCTCAGAGATATAATTCTGATCTTTGAACAAGTATTAATAATATCTGTTACGTTTCTGTCTTTTCTATTTATTTTATAGGAATTGTAAAATAAACTTCATTGTACAGCCTTGCTTTTTACTTTGAAACTGGAAAAAACAATGTGTAGAAATAGAATGTCCTTATCTCAGACATTATATGTGTATATATGCACAAGATTGATTATTATATAAATATACTTTTGTCTCATCTTTCTTAAGGAGAAAAAGTTAATATTGTATTGTTTTTCACTTTTTTTCCATTATGCATGATTGTGTGTGTGTGTGTGTGTGTGTGTGTGTGTGTGTATACTCCCTACATGGACAGGTTTGAAGAAAATATATATTTATTCATAAAAATTTAATAACTTCCCTCCCACTTGTTTATTATTCAGCCTTCTCACTCTATTTTCTCATTACCTAAGAAACTACTAAATAAGAGGATTACATAGTTTGTGCATTCACACCCTATTCATATTAATGTAATTATTAATACAGTCTATGACATAGTAGACATCTGATATTGAATGCCCAATATAGTTCACAGTCTTGTAGCTACTGGTATTAAATGTGGACCCCCACAATTTCTATATAGGTATAAATTAGGGCTACAGATGTCAGAGGACTCCAACAATTATCTTAAAATTTATACATCTGTCACTGTCATTAGTGCTATTCCTGGTTCCCAAGCCAAGAGAGGCTCAGAAGTCGTTGGGACTTCAGAGTAGAGACCCTGCTGCCAAGAAATACTTACAAGTCAGACAAGCAACAGCAAACCTCACCCCACAATTGGTACAACCCTACCTGAGCCTAAATATTACTTCAACTTATAGAATTGGGGAAGCAGAAATCCCAATCCCCAAACCAGGAACAATTAGAAGGGAACCCTATATCCCTTACCTAGACATCTACTTATATATCCCAAACAGAAATCTTATAATAAAAATATGCACATGAGGACACACATACAAAAGAGGAAGGGGAAACCACCTCAATGTGCAAGAGTAGGACTTCATAAAATATGAGCAAATGTCAAACTATGCCTCCCCACAATGCACAATCCCCCAACAAAAGATCCCACAGATATGAAAGTAGATTTAAAAAGAAAGTTTAAAAGAGAAAGTTTATTAAAAAAAATGATTATCAAAATGTTCAATGAACTAAAAGAAGATTTTAAGAATGAATTGAGAGCAAATTCAAGAGATAAAAGACCATTTTAATAAAGAAATAGATTTAGTAAAAGGAAATTTATCAGAATTCCTGAAAATGATGACACAATGAATCAAATTAAAAATTCACTTGAAAGCATTACCAAAACATCAGATGGCATAGAAAGTAGAACTTCAGTGTTTGAAGATAGAACCTCAGGCATTGAAGACAGGATACAAGAATTTGAGTGCACAGAATACAAAAAAGAGAAAAATAGAACATGATCAGAATATACAAGAACAATATATATTATATTGTTTAGTTATTACTAAACAATATAATATATATATAACGAATATTATACATTCATTAGGGCAGAATAGAACATGGAAATATAATATAAAAGCATTAAGAACATTTTTAATGAGGAACTCACAGAAAACTATCAGAAAGGAGATAGACACCCACATATAGGAGGTGTACAGGACCACATATAGACCTAACCAGAAAAGAAGTCTTCCAAGACACATCAGAATCAAAATGCCTAACTTAGGAAAATAAGGAAAGAATATTAAAAACTGCCAGAGAGAAACAACAGATCATATGTAGGGGCAAACCAGTAAGGCTCACTTCAGACTTCTGAACTCAGATCCCAAAATCAAGGAGGGCATCAAATGAGATATTTCAAACTCTAAAAGGAAACATTTGCCAACCATATTGCTGTACACAGAAAAGCTCTCTTTCATATTTGATGGGGAATTAAGAACCTTCCATGACAAGGTAAGACTAAAAGAAGGCATGACAACTATGCCAGCACTACAAAATATACTCAAAGAAAAAATTGCACTGAGCATACCCAAAACAAATTATAAAATTCTCAAATAAATGAAGATCAATAGAAGACAAATTTTCTAAATGAGAAGCAAGACAGAATTAATTACAACAACAGATCAAAATGGCAGCAAACCACAAACACATATTCATAATAATCCAGAATTTAAATGGTCTCAACTCGCTAATGAAAAGACATAGATTAACTGAATGGATCAAAATACTGTTTGCAAGGGACTCATCTGATAGATAAAAATATTCACAGGCTGAACGTAAAAGGATGGAAAAAAATATTACATACATATGGACTCTGAAAACAAGCTGGAATAGTCATTCTCATATCTGACTACAGATTTCAAACAAAAATGAATCAGAAGAGGCAAACAGGGCCATTACATCCCAGTAAAGGGAATGTTCCAAAAAGAAGAAATAATGATACTTAATATATGTGCTCCAAATGCCAATACAACAAATTACATTAAAAAAATACTCCTTGACATTAAATCCCAGATCGACCCCAATATAATAATATAAGGAGATTTCAACACAACCTTATTACCAATAGACAGGTCACAGGTCATCAAAACATAAAAACATACATGAAGACATATCAAACCTAAATAATACTACAAATCAAATGGGCCTAATAGACATCTATAGATATTTTATCCCCAAAGAGCTGAATTTTCCTCCTCAGCAGCACTGGAAGCTTCTCCAAAATAGACCATATTTCTAGGTCACAATGTAAGTCTAGCTAATACAAAAAATTGAGATAATCCCATGTATCATATTAGACCACAGTGGAATGAAACTAGAAATCAACAGCAAGGAAAATAACAGAAGCCACAGATGTCCATGGAGATTAAATAATACTCTTTTAATTGAAGAATGGCTCAAAGAAGAAATGAGAGAAGAAATCAAGAAATCCTTAGAAACAAAACAAAGATATAGCATATCAAAATCTTTGGAACAGTATAAAAGGAGTACTAAGAGGAATTTTTTTTTTGCATTGAGTGCCAACATTAAAAATGTAGAGAGATCCCAGATAAATAAACTTGTGTTCCACCTCAAGACCCTAGGAGAACAAATTAATTCCAAAATTTGTAGAAGAGAGGAAACAATAAAGATAAGAACCAAAATTAACAAAATTGAGTATTTAAAAAACACACACACAGAATCAACATAAAAAAGAGTAGGTTCTTTGAAAAGGTAAATAAGATTGATTAGCCCTTAGCCAAACTAACAGAAGACCCAAATCAACAAAATTACAGGAGCTCTCAGACAGACACTGCTGAAATCCAAAGGGTCATTAGAAAGTATTTCAAAAATTTATACTCCAGTAAATTGCATAATTTAGAAGACATTGACAAATATCTAGACACATATGATCTGCCCAAATTGAAGCCAGAAAATAAAGATAGATTAAACAGACCAATATCAAGTAATGAAATTGAAACAGCAATCAAAACCTACCAACAAAGAAAAGCCCAAGATGATATAGATTCTTAGCTAATATCTACCAGACCTTTAAAGAACAACTAACAGCAGTCTTCCTCAAATTATTCCATGAAATTGAAAGGTAGGGGACACTTCCAAATACATTCTAGGATACTAGTATAACCTGATACCCAAACCAGACAAAGACACGTCTCAGTAAAGAAAACAATCAACCAATATCCCTGATGAACATAGATGCAAAAATCCTTAATAAAATTAGAAAACCACATTCAAAAACACATAAAAAAGACGGAAAGACAAAATTACTATTGTTAAAATGGCCATGGTACACAAGTAAACTACAGATGCAGTGTGACCCCCATCAAAATACCAATGACATTCTTCACAGAACTAGAGAAAGAAAACAGTTTTAAAATTCATTTGGTAGAATAAAAGACCCAGACTACCCAAAGAAATTCTGAACAAGAAAAGTGTGAAGGAGGCATTGTGGTACCTGATCTTAAATTATATTATAGGGCTATAGTAGCAAAACAGTATGGTACTGGCATCAAAATAGACATTAAGACCAATGGAATAGAACAGAAGACACAGAAATAAACTTAAATATACACAGTCATCTGATACTTGTCAAAGGTGACAAAAATATATTTTGGAGAAAAGACAGCCTTTTTAAAAATAGTGCTAGAAAAACCAGATATTCATATGTAGAAGAATGAATTTAGATTCCTATCTTTCACCCTGCACAAACATTTAATCAAAATGGATCACAGAGCTGGGCGCAGAGGCGAATGCCTGTAATCCCAGTGGCTCCGGACGCTGTGACAGGGGGATGGCATGTTGAAAGCCAGTCTCAGCAACAGCGAGGCACTAAACTCAGTGAGACCCTGTATCTAAATAAAATACAAAAATAGGGCTGGAGATGTGACTTAGTGGCTGAGTGCCCCTATACTATCACATCCCAAAATGGATTAAAGACTTAGAAATTAGACCAGTAATCTTGCAACAGCTAGAAGAAAATAAAGGGAACACTGTATTATAATAGGTGTAGGCACCAACTTTCTCAGTAAGACCCTTAAAGCTCAAGAAATAAAACCAAGAATCAATAAGTGGAGTACCATCAAATTAAAAAGCTTCTGCACAGCAAAGGAAATGTTTAAGAGAGTGAAAACAGAGCCTAGCAATGGGAAAAAATCTTTGCCAACTACTCCTCTAACAGGGGATTAAAGTTGAGAATTTTTTAAAAAACTAAAAAAGCCAAAATAAAACAAAAATAAATAACAACAAAAACCAAACAGCCCAATCAATAAATGGGCAAAAGAACTAAACAGATGCTTCTCAAAAGAAGAAACACAAATTGCCAAGAAATATATGGTAAAATGTTCATCTCTAGCAATTAGGGAAATGTAAATCAAAACTACACTGAGATTTCATCTCACTCCAGTCAGAATGGCAATTATCAAGAACATGAATAATAGATGATTGTGAGGATGTCAGGGGAAAGGTACACTCTTACATTTTTTTGTTGGTGGGATTACAAATTAATATACCACTCTGGAAAGCAGTGTGGAGATCCCCCATGAAACTAACTAGGAATGAAACCACCATATGATCCATCTATTCCACTCCTCAGTCTTCATCCAAAAGATCTAAAACCAGAGTACTATAGCAATATAGCTGCTTCATTGTTTATAGCAGCACAATTCACAATAACCAATTAAAAAGTTGATTATGGACTCAACCCAGATGTCCATCAATAAATGAAAGTTTTAAGAAAATGTGGCATATACACAATAGAATTCTATTCAGCCATAAACAATGAAATAATGGCATTTGTTGGTAAGTGGATGGAAATGAAAAAAATCATGCTAAGTGAAATAACCAGACTCTGAAAATTAAAGGTTAAATGCTGTCTCTCAGATGTGTAAGCTAGAGCAAAATAAGAGAAAGAAGGCAGTGAGGGAGAGAATATGATATCAAAAAGATACAGTGAATATCAGTGGAGTCGATGTAGGAGAATGAGAGGGAGGAAGGAAGGGAAAAGGGTAGATAAATTTAACAAAGTCATGTTATATTCATAACTAAAGGGAATTTCATGTTTATGCATCTGTAGAAGAAAAGAAGTTTAATAGAGGAGGAAGAATAGAGGAAGGAAAAGGGAGTAGGGTTAGGGCTTGAAATCGAATTCCTTGTATGTATGATTTTGTCAAAATGAGCCCAGTTACTATGTATAATTACGATGATCTAACAAAAATTGAAATTATTTGGACGAATTGTATGCAAATTGAGATGTCAACACAAACTTGATTATTTGACAATATAATAAATAATTTTCAAAATTTAGAGTGATAATGGTTTAGTAGTCATTTCTAGTGTTCCTATATTTTAGTAATACATTTGAAATATATATGATATAATATGATATCTGATATTTGCTTCTAAATAATCAGAGTAGGGTAGCAAGAGTAGGTGGGAGTGTATAGAAATTTAAAATGGACATTATTTTCTAATATCACATTAATAATTTATGTGAAAAATGTTCTAGTTCTCTTACTTTCATTTGGAAAATATAGTGTGCAAAATTATAAATTAGATTTTAACTTTGCAAATGTATATATAAAATGTTGGAATCTTTAACAATATAAATAAATATATATTTGCTTTTTATTATTGAGTGAAAACTGAATTATGGGAAGCCGATAGATATAATTGAGGCTTTTAAAAGCAAGATGGAAGGACAGTACATTTTAATACTTTTGCTTAGATTCTTGTACTATTAGTCATTAGATTGTCAGTTTGCCCCAATATCTTAATTATTTTCATTGTTCCTTTATATTGCTTATCATTTAATATCTCATGGGAAATTGTTTTGTATCATGGAAAGAATTTTAAATCTGATAAATTAGAAAAAAGTCCTTTTGGGTCTATGCAGCAAAAAAATGAACTACAAAAATCAGGATTTTTATCAGCAATGGAGACTACTTCCTAGATAATCTAGAAAATGAGAATGAACCTTATTAGTTTTGGTATTAGATTGTTTACTTTTAGTGCTATGATTTATTCAGCTAATTAATATTTACTGAGTTCCTATAATTCTCTAAGTGTAGGAGATACACAGGATTGAATCAGACAGTATTCTTTCTTTCATGGAGCTCACATTTCCTTACTAGGTGGGGAATAAATTAATAAAGATGAGATAATTTTAAAAAGCAATAGGTACTTTTAAGAAAAAGATGTTAATGTGACCAAAAGTGGCTGAATGCCTTTACTTTAGAAAGGATAGTTAGGGAATGCCCGATAGTGATATCTGAGTTGAGATTTGGAATCAGCCTCGTAGTATTAAATCTCATTGCCGATTGGATAGATTTTGAATGTAGTAATGATAATACATAGTAGTGATTATTTTTGTGTTGTGGAGTCAAAATAACTTTTTCATGGTCCATCCTCTTTCCTCAGAGAAGGGTGATGTCATTCTAACTGAAGTGAGATGAAATCTCAGTGTGGTTCTGATTTGCATTTCTCTATTGTTAATGATGTTGAACTTTTTTCCCATATACTTGTTGACCATTTGTATTTCTTCTTCTCCCCTCCCCTTTCCCCTCTCCCCCTTTTTTGGTGGTAAGTTTTTTGATTTATTTAAATATTCTGGATATTAATCCTATGTTGGAAGAGTAACTGGTAAAGATTTTCTCCCATTCTGTAGGCTACACTTTCATGCACTTATTTCCTTTACTATGCAGAAGTTTTTAAATTTGATGTCGTCCCATTTATTGATTCTAGGTTTTACTGCCTATGTTTTGGGGTATTATTAAGGGAGTCAGTGCCTGTGCCAATATGTTGGAGGGTTGACTCTGTTTTCTCCTAGCATTGTGAAGTCTTGTGTAATGCCTACATCTTGGATCCACTTTGAGTTGACTTTTGTGCTGAGTAAAAATCAGGAATCTAGTTTCATTCTTCTACATATGGAAATCCAGTTTTCACAGCACCGTGAGTTAAAAGGCTATCTTTTCTCTAACCTACGTTTTTGGGATCTTTGTCAAGTAACAGATGACTCTGTCTGTGTGGGTTTGTCTCTGTGTCTTCCTTTCTGTCTCATTGGTTTTCATGTCTGTTTCGATGCCAATACCATGTGTTTTGTTACCATGTCTCTGTAGGATGATTTGAGTTCTGGTATTGTGAAACCTCCTACATCACTCTTATTGCACATGATTTCTTGGCTATTCTGGGTATCTTATTCTTCCAAATGAATTTTAGAACTGTTTTTCTAGTTTTGTGAAGAATGTCATTGGTATTTTAATAGGGATTGCAATGAATCTATTTACTTTTGTTAATATGACCATTTTAACAAGAGTAATTTTGTCTATGCCTGAATGTTGTCTTTCCATCTTCTAGTATTGGAAGTACTTGTAAAAAGAAAAAAAACATTGAATAGATATTGTATGTAGCAGTATCAAATCTTGTAGTTATAATCAATCTTCTAGTTATAATCAATCTTCTAGTTATAATAAAACTAAATGCCTGACTTTAAAGTTTTGTTTGTAATAATAGCTTTCAAAGTTAAAGGTATTTTTTCCTCTGAGGTTATATAAATTCTATGACAGAACAGGGAAAGTTTTCATGGAATAAAGAATTGTGAAAAGTACACTAATAGTATTTTAAAATACTGTACCTGTACTTGATAAGGTGTCAATAGCAATTTTTTCAAGAGTAAAAAAAGATTTTTACCTTCTTTCCATACTTTTATGGAGATAGACAGTCCCAGCTATAGGGCAAATCTGACAAATACTTCTTTGTAAAACTTGAACTATTTCATTCTGTTTCTCCTTCTCTGTGAGTTGAATTTTGGCAAATTTTTAGATACTAGTAAGATATATCAGAATTAAATCTTATCTGTTTGAAACATTCAAAAATAAATGGGTGGTGAATTAGAGAATAACTCTTCTTTTATCTCTTGTTATATTATGTTCCTAATCACTTGATAAAAAATCATGCTACTCTCCAAGATATGGATCCAATATAATTTAACTTATCTTACCTTGGCAGAATGTCTCATATTTTCACATATTCATATTGGCAATATTCATATGTATTTTAATAAAATTTCCTAGAAGAATGACAGAATGTATTTTTGCAGGCTAAATTCTGAAATGCAGAACAATCACTAATGATGTGGTGAGCATAGGCAGTAAAACTAGATAAAATTAGTTTGAGTTAAAAAAAGAAAACATGTTCTACTTTTGCTCAGAAGTAATTATTAAAGAACTAAACAAAAACGTTTCAAAAGATGAAATACAAATGGTTAACAAATAAATGAAAAAAACGTTCAACATCTCTAGTAACGAGAGAAGTGCAAATTAAAATTACACTGCCATTTCATCTTATTCCAGTCAGAATGGCAATTATCAAGAATATAGGTAACAATGTTGGAGAGGATGTGGAGAAAAAGGTACACTCGTACATTGCTGTTGGGACTGCAAATTGGTGCAACCACTCTGGAAAGCAGTAAGGAGATTCCTCAGAAAACTAGGAATGGGAGTACTATTTGACCCAGCAATCCCACTCCTTGGTATATATCCAAAGGTTTTAAAATCAGCACACTAAAGTGATGCAGCTATACCAATGTTTATAGCCACTCAGTTAAAATAACTATGCTGTGCAGCCAACATAGGTGCCCTTCAACCGATGAATGGATAAAGAAAATGTGATATATATATATATATATATATATGTGTGTATATATATATGTGTGTGTGTGTATACACACACACACACACACACACACACACACACACACACACCACAATGGAGTATATCCAGCCATAAAGAAAAATAACTATGACATTTGCCAGTAAATGGATGGATTCTGTAGACTTAACATGCTAAGTGAAATAAGCCAGTCCCCAAAAGCCAAAGGTGGAATGTTTTTGCTGATATGTGGAAGCTAACCCACAATAAGGGTGAGGAGAATGAAGGGAAGGGAGGGGTGATAGGAAAAGGAAAGACAGTGGAATGAATCTGACATAATTTCTCTACATATATATGAATGCACTACAGTGAATCCCACCATTGTGTACATCCACAAGACTGGGGTCCTAATTAGAATAAGATATTTTCCATACATTTGCATAATTGTATAAAAATGCATTCTACTGTCATGTATGACTAAAAAAAATCAACAAAAAGAAGTAATAGTTAAAATGCACCATCACATGCCATATGCCTGTCAGAGTTCTAGGTCTTTCCTCAAGTGTGACTTTTTCTTCAGATACTCGATGAAACAGTTAGGATCATCTTAATTTCATACAAAAGAAAAGTGAAAATAAAAAGTTAGGTTACTTAAGTAAATCCCAATAGAATAAATAATAAAGTACAATATTCAAATAGAATAAATAATAAAGTACAATATTCAAATCATTGTATTCATACTTCAACAATATTTTTTCAACTCACTAGAACTTCTTTTTTTAATCATAAGAATAATGCACTAAATATTAATTCTGTTCCCTTCAGGAATTTTTGATGTGTATATTTGCCGCAGTCTGGCTGCAGCAAAATAACCGGGGGGTGACGAATAACTTCTGTAGATTGATGCAGCAGGAATAGGAGCCGTTTATTGTAGGGCAACAGAGCTATTTATACATTTTGCACAGCTTATCTTAATTAGCATAAACTAGATACATCAATCAACCAATAAGGAATCTCCACACTTAATGGCTCACTTTTGTTACTTCTCAAACCACTCCCTCTGACATTTTGCCAGGCACCATCCAGACTTGTTTACGAACTCTAACATTTCTCTGGCAAAATACCAGGTGTTATTTTTGACTTATTTACAGACCTTAACATATATTTATTTCCCAGATAACACATAAGGGAAGTAAGTTTAATTTTAACTGTATTGAATCTTAAGTCTTGCCAAAAAAGTCTATAAGTCATATGCAAAAATAAGTGAAACATTTTAGCATGGGTAGGAGTTTTCATTTTTTTCTCTTTACCTAGAAGAGATAATTAATATCAGAGACTTGAACAATGTGCTAGGAAACATGGGGATTGAACTCACCAAAGAAGAATTTGGAGAACTAGAAAGAAACCTTCTAGTTGATGGTAACTCAATTTAGATATTAAAAAAAATTCTTCATGAAATCTTGGTCTTGAAGGTTTTATTTATATCTCTGAAACATGTACTTTGTAATGATAAACTTGAAAAATATCAGAAAAAAATTTAGTCTAGAGTAAGAGCAAATCCTGACTTCATTTTATAAATTCATATAGAATGCAAAACATTTGACAAGATTGTTTCTAATACCATCTTTCACATTAATGAATGTTTAGGAAGCAGAATAAAAAGGTGGAGAAGGAAACAAATGGAGGGAAGCTGATATATATATATATATATATATATATATATATATATATATATATAGATTGATGAATGGCTATATGACTTTCCATTTTCTATATAGATTTCTGTATTCTGAATCACCCCCTAATACTATTGAAACTTCTCTCTAAGAACATCAGTTACTTATTATTTACCAACTGCATTAGACACATATAGATTTGTTACAGGGGTTCTTTGCTGTCTTTGATATTGTTGATAATTCTGACCTTGAAATTTTGTTCCCTTGGTTTTTGTGTTGTTCTCTCAATCTGGATTTTCTATTCCTCTCTGGTTTTTATTTAACATACTCTCTGGGAAATCTCATTGATATCCATGGTTTTACCTATCACCTATAGGTTGAAGACTTTCAAGTCTTTTTTTTAAACATAAACTCTCTCCTGGGTTTCTGACAGATATATCCAAATGTGTTTAGATATTCCCACTTGGATATTTCATAACAGACATCATTTTAGACATATTTTAAAAGGAATTTATTATTTCCTTTCCCATTCTCCTACTCCTAGATTCTGTCTTGTTTGTGCTATCATGATTTATTCACCTAAACTAGTTATGTGGAATTCATTTTTTTATTCCCCACTATTTCCTATCACTTACTATCTGGTCCACCTACTTCACAATGCCAGTTTTACCTCAAATACCACACATACATGGCTGAATGGATTGATGAATGGCTATATGAGAAAATAAGAATAGTAAAATGTTAATTGTAGAATCTAAATGATGGGAATATGGTCATTTATTGAACACTTCTTTCAACTTCACAGTATGTTTGTAAATTCTCAGAATAACCCCCTTTTTTAAATTACCACATATAAATCCATCAATGTCTTTCTGTCCTTTCTGCCACAACCAGATTTCAGATATTTTCATTCCTGGCTTTAGTTATTTTGATGGCTTTACAAAATGGCCATCAAAGTGAGCCATATAAAATGCAAATCTGACAACATTGTGTTTTAATTTAAAATCATTTATTGACTTTCAGCCATAAACTAAAAAATGAAAGTCCTTTAAAATGGCAATCAAGTTCTTTTATGATTTGAATCTTGTTTATCTAATCTACTGCTTTACCCTGAAATAATAATGAACTTTTATTCCATTATTTATAATGAAATATAGCTCACTTCCCCTTCATCTAATTAACTCTTACTAATTGCTTATCAGAGTTAAGAAAACCCTTTTCAGAAATATTTTCCTTAACTACTCAGATAGCATTAGATACTTCTTCTCTATTTATCCACAATAACTATGCATGTTCATGAACTTTCCATGTTTGTATTATAATTGTGTATTTACATTTATTTGCTTTTCTTGTCATTTTAATGTGAGCTTGAGAGTAAGGAAGGATATATTATTTATCTTTCTATATTCAAAACCTGGAAAAGTTTTTGGCATATTAAGTAGGCACTTCATAAATCTTGAATGAGAGGAGACAAATGACTGAGTAAATGAGAAAGTGAATAGACACTGATAAAGTGATTCCTAAAAAAATGAAGAACTGGGGGCTGGGGTTGTGGCTCGGTGGTAGAGTGCTTGCCTAGCATGTATGAGGCACTGTGTTCAGTCCTTAGCACCACATAAAAATGAATAAGTAAATAAAATAGAGATGTTGTGTTCATCTACAACTAAAACTTTTTTTAAAAAAACTTTTTTTTTTTTTTGGTCAGGGAATATTTATTTCTGGTATGCTTTAAGCACTTACCTGCAGCAATTCTGAGTGTCATGGAGAATCAATTTCTGTTTAGGAATAGACTAGAAAAAAAACTAATTGTTTTAATTTTTTACCAGACACCTCAGTCATAACACTTATGACATTACCAGAATTGAGGGTCTTCATAGAATTGACCTGCATTGTTGGTATTTTCTATCGTGTTTTTAAGGAAATATCATAATCCAGTAAGAAAATATTTTTCCCTGAGCCAGATGTTATAGTTCAGTTATCAAGGGCCAGTTTACTAATGTAGAATTAATTCTTGAAACTAAGAATTATACAATTAAAAGTGAACCTAAATTAAAAGTATAATAACAAACTTTGGCTAGGTTCTGAATCATAATTTTAAAATATTTTTCTCTTAATTTGTGTTATCTTATAGCTAAAGGGAAGTCTGATCTCAAATCATTGATGGATACAGTACAAGTTATTACAGGTAAGTAAGAAAATACTATAAATTTAAGATCCTAATTCTTTATACTAAGCTATATTTTTCTGTGATAAATATTTATCAATATGTTTGATATAATTCTATTGTAATCATTTGTCTAGTTTAAGAATTACCACAAAGTGAACAGTAAGCTTGTTGTTGGTATGACCAAAATATCTGACGTGAACCACTGAAAGGAGGAAAAATTTATTTTGGTACATGGCTTTAGGGGTTTCAGTCTATGGTTGGCTAGCTCCATTGCTTTGGGCTTGAGGTGAGGCAGAATATCATGGCGAAAGGGTGTGATTCGTGGCAGCCAAGAAGCAGAAAGACAGAAGAAGAAGAAGGGGAAGGAGAAAGAGAAATAAAAACAGAAGGAGAAAGGAGGTGGGGGGACAAAGGGAAGAAGGAGAGAGGGAGGGAGGAAGAGAGAGGAAGGAATTGTGGTCAGGGCCAGATAGAAGATAAACCATTTTAGAGCAGGCGCCTAGTGACCTGCTTCCTCTAGTTAGGTCCAATCTCCCAGTTGTTCCTTCACACATCAATGAAATAATCTACTGATAAGGTCAGATCCTTCATGATCCACTTCTTTCTCCAAAGCCCCACTTCTGAACATTGTTGCATTGGGGACAGCCATTTAACACATGAGATTTTGGGGGACATTCTGATAGACCCAACCTGATTTTCTCTTAAAATTGGGAGCCATCTCGCCACAAAGACATGAAAAGCTAATTTCGGTTTTACTATAAATTACTGCAAATTCTGAACCTGCTTGGAATGCCTGCTGGTGCCTTGAACTCACCCATGCCTGGCTCTCTCTGACCAGATAGCAACCCTCTCTGAAACTTTAGTGATACCTCATAAATCTTGGCCTTCTGTGGCTAGATAACAACCCTCTCTGAGGCTCTAATGACCTTCATAAATTCTGATGTTGGGGGCCAGCAAAAATGTAAACTAGCCTTTGTGTTATGCTCCTCAGAGTTTTGTTATCTGTAACCCTCCCTTTGTGTAACTTTCTGGGCTATAAAGCTGGGCTGCAGGAAAGCTGCAGTGCTGTCTTGTTCCCACGGTTTTTGTTGGGAGGCAGCCCGGCTGGTCGAAATCATAAGCTTGCTTTAATTTGATTTTAATTGGAGTCAGTGGTCTTTTCTTTCGTCCTGGTCTAACAATTTCAAATCCTATCCATAACACCATTTAACTACACCTACATCATGAAATAGAAGATTATCAGTAATCTATGAGACCCCTATATCATGGCATAATCACTTCCCCTTTACATTGGGAGGTAATTATAGTTGGCTCTCCTTATTC
The DNA here is from genome assembly GCF_045843805.1 of Urocitellus parryii. Taxonomy (NCBI): domain Eukaryota; kingdom Metazoa; phylum Chordata; class Mammalia; order Rodentia; family Sciuridae; genus Urocitellus; species Urocitellus parryii. The sequence continues at coordinate 160,139,011 of NC_135531.1, read as the reverse complement.
CTGGGTTTTAGATCCATGGATTGAACCATATTCAATAAAAAAACATTTGGAAAAAATTGTCTGTACTCAACAATTGCCATTATTCTTTAAATAATACAGCATAACAACTATTTTCATAGCATTTATGTTGTGTTTTGTATTATAAGTAATGTAGAGATAAACTAAGGGATATGGAAGGATGTGTGTAGGTATATGCAAATACTACATCATTTTATATAAGGGACTTAATTATCTGCAGGGTTTTTGTAAAATTTTAAAAAGCTTTTCATTCTTTTGATTAACATGTAAATAATTGCAAATATTTAAGAGTACAGTGCAATATTTTAACACATGTATACAGAATCTACTGATCAAATCAGTATTTGACATTTCTATCTCCTTATCACTTATGTTGGAGCCTTTGAGTTCCTCTCTTCTAGTTCTTCATAAAAATACAAAATAGGTTATTGTGAACTGTAGTCACCCACAGTGCTATGGAACACTAGAAATTATTCCTTTCATGTTTTGATACCCTTATCAAACATCCCTCTCTTTCTTCTCCTCCCCACTGCTTCCTAACCTCCAGTAATCATTATTCTTCACTCAAACCACTTCCCTTTTTAGCTCCTTCATGTGAGAGAGAACATGAAATATTTACCCTCCTGTGTCTGGCTTGTTTCATTAAACAATGTCCTCTATTTCCATCCATTTTGCTGCAAATGACAAGATCTAATCCTTTTTTATGGTTGAAAAATGTTCTATTGCATATGTATAGCACATTTCTTTTTCCATTTATTCATAGAGGTACCTAGGTTGATCCCATATCTTGGCTATTGTAAAATAGTGCTGTAGTTAACAGCAGTGGATGTTATCTCTTTGATGTAATGATTTAGTCATTGGGAGATTAAATCCCACTGAGTAGTGAGATTGCTGGATTCACGTGGTAGTTTGACTAAATTTCAAGGAAATTTTCATACTGTTTTTTATAATGGCTGTACAAATTTACACTCCCACCAAAATGTATAAGAATTCTCCTTTCTCTCTATCCTTACTGGCATTTGTTATTAATAACAATAGTTTTAAAATATAATAATAATAATTATAATTGGTCTTTTTGATAATAACCATTCTTGCTGGGGTGAGATGTTATCTCATTGTGGTTTATTAAATTGGTTATTCTTATTCATACATGACAGTAGAATCCTTTTTGATAAAATTATACAAGCATGGAATATATCTTACTCTACTTAAGACTCCATTCTTGTTTTGCATTACCCTGGTGATTAATGATGTTGAATATTTCTTCTTTTGAGAAATTTCTGTTTAGATCTTTGGCCAATTTTAAAATCAGATTATTTGGTGATTTTGGGTACATTTTGAGTTCCTTATATTATGAATATTAATCCCTTTTGGAATAATTAGTTTACAAATATTTTCTCAATTTTATAGGTTGTTTCTTAACTCTGTTGATCATTCCAATTGCTGTACAGAAGCTTCTCAGTTTGGTTCAATCCCATTTGTCTAGTTTGCTTTTGTTGCCTTTGCTTTTGGTGTCTTATCCAAAAAATCATCACCAATTACAATGCCTTGAAATGTTTCCCTCATGTTTTTTTTCTATTACTTTCTAGATTTGATTTTGGTGTATGGTGAGAGATTGGAGTCATTTCAGTCTTCTTCATATAGATAGATAATTCAACATGCATCATTTATCAAAGAAGCATTTTTCCAACACATGTTTTTGGTGGTTTTGTCAAGAATTAGTTGGCTGTAGATATGTGGTTTGATCCTCAGCATTGCATATAAATAAACAAATAAAATAAAATAAAAGATCCAGTGACAACCAAAAAGTATTAAAAAACCCCTACACTCTACCAAAAGACTATTAGAACTGATAAACAAATTCAGCAAAGTTCCAAGATACAAAATTAACATTCAGAAATCAGTAGCATTTTTTATACACCAATAATGAGCCTGTTGAAAAAGAAATCTCAAAGCAATCCCACTCAGAATAGCTATAAAAATTAAAATACCTAGGAATAAATTTAACTAAGAAAGCCAAAGTTGTCTGTATTTAAAATTACAAACACTGGTGGCAAGAACTTAAAAATGACACATAAAAAAGAAAAAAAATCTCCTATGTCCATGGATTGGAAGAAATAATATTTTTAAAATTTCCACACTACCCAAATCAATGTGTAGAATCCATGCAATCCCCATTAAAATATCAATGACACTCTTCATACAGAAGGACAAAAGATTTCAAATAGCTGAAACAATCTTGAAAAAAAGAAAAAAAATGGATACATCATAATACCTGGTTTCAATATATACTACAGAGCTAATAATAACCAAACAGAATCATACTGGCCTAAAAACACACAGACCAATGAAACAAAATAGAGATCCCAGAAATAAACCACATATCTACAGCCAACTGATTCTTGACAAAACCACCATTAGTCATTTTAATGGGCATGTAATAGTTTCCCACTATGCTTATAATTTTCATCTGTATTTCCCTAAAGATTAATGATGTTGATCAGCTTTTTTATATTTATTGGTTGTTTGGGTAATCATTTTTATAAAGTTCTGTTTATGTCCGTTTCCTATTTTTCTGTTTGAATGTCAGTATTTTACTTTTTCAAGTTTTTATATGCTGTCTTTTCCTTATAGTTTTTTTTAAATGTATGCTAGATAAAATTACATGTAGGTTATAAATTGCAAATATCTCACTAAACGTATTTACTTTTCACTTGAATTATACCTTTTAAGGAACAGAAGTTCTTATTGTTTATGTTCCTATTATTTATTATTATTCATGTATTTATGAATCAACCTTTTCTTATAAAGTTAAAGTGTTTGGGATCCTGTTTAAGAAATCCTAGCATACATCAAAGTAATTAAAAATATTTTCCTATTTTATCTTCTGAAAGCTTTATTATTTTATTTTTACATTTAGATGTATAATTCACTCATTTGATTTTTATATATCATGTGGGGCAAGAGTCACAAATCCATTTTTTCTAAGTGGATATTCAGCACCATTTAATAGCAAGATGATATTTCTCCACTACAGAATAAGGCCATCTTTTTCATAAATCAAAGACCATAAATGTAGTGGTATATCTGGACTTTTTAATCTGTTTCTTTGGTCTAATTATCTGTCTTTGCATGTATACTATGGTCGTAATGCCTTTTATATGTCCTTGTATATGAAGGGTAAAGTCCTCCAAATTTGTTATGCTTATTTAAGATTGTCCTGGCTATTCTTGACTTTTTAAAAAATATTTCCATTTACAGTTTATAATCAGATTTAAATTTTTCCCAGAAATTTTATCAGAGTTTTCACTGGATTTTTTAGATCCATTTACAGGGAATTAACAGCTTATAATATTGAGTTTTATAATTTGTGAAAATCATATGTGTGCTGGTACAATGACTCTGAAAAATATCACCATCCAATCTGTAGCATTTTCCAGTTTTCACTTCTAGATTCTCTCACCATTGCTGGTTCTAAGCTACAAATAATCTGAGAGAAGAAAAAAGCTAAAAAATTCCTGAATGAAGCAATCAGCTATCATGTGCTAAATTTAGGCTGTTGGCAAACCACCAAAAATGGTGCATTGCTACATTGATTTAGGTCGACTTAATTTTTCTCTTTTGTTAAATTATTCCTAGGCATTTCATACTTTTATGTAATTGTATATATATATATATATATATATATATATATATATATATATATACACACACACACACACACACACAAACACACACAAACACACACATACATGTTTTTTCTCATTTAATATTCTGATTATTGAGAGTATATAGAAATGCAGTTGATTTTATGTGTGTGTGTGTTTGTGTGTGTATGTGTGTGACAGAAAGAGTGAGAATGTGTGTGTTGTGTGTGTAGCTGGATGAGGTCTGATATTTTGTTTAGTATTTTTGCAAATTGGTTTGAAATGCACTTTTCCTATATGTTAATGTTCTTCGGTTTTAATATATTCTGGCCTCACATAATTAATAGAAAGTATTTCCTTTTTTCTCCTCAGGAAGTTTTTGTGTTTATTTGTATCATTCAGAGGTGAAATTCTCTAAGACTGATGATTTCTATATGGGAAAATTTTAAATGAGCTGTTCAGTTGTCTTAATATAAGGCTCAAGATTTCTGATATCATCTTTCATTATTGCTAAACGTATTTCTCCAGGATATCCTTTATTCTGAATATTCAAAGTACTTATATAATGTTCATAATATCTTCTTATTATCTTTATAATATCTATAGGATCTATATTGATGTCTCTTTTGTTATTAGAGTTATTAGTAATGTGTGTTTTCTCTCTTTTTTTTCCTTTTTCAGTAACTTTTTCCACTGTGTAGTTTAGCTCAAGAAAATCTCTAAGATTGCTGACATATAGGAAAAAAGAATAAAGCAGAAAATGAAGAGGAGAGTAAAAGGTGATGTAAATAAAATAGAATGAAAAAAGAAAGAATAATTATTATGGTAGAAAATTATGAAAATACCACTAAGTAAATAATAACAGTCATAATTTCCCCTACAATAGGAAGTTATAAAGGATAGGGAGCAATGAATATGACTCTCACTTCACTAGAGATGGCAACTACCACAGTGGGAGGAACATTGCTGGTCTCTGCAGAACATGTGGAAGAACAAACCAATTTAGATGTGAGACAGAGCAAAAAGTAAAATAAAACAGGAAGAAGCTGGATGTTGAAGTGTACTTTTGGTTCACACTGGGGCACCATGTAGGAATTCTGTGTGCCTGGCTTAACTCACCATGTCTAAAGCCCCAATCAGCTTTGGAGAAAGGGTTGGACATATGGTAATTGTAAACATTAAAATCTTCCCTTCCCAACCATCAAGGCAGGTGGTTGCACACCAAATCCATATCAAAGCCACCCATTTAGTGGATTTGTTTCATGCATTCCACTGACCATCTGTCTGTCCATCCGTCATCAGCTACTCATCATCTGAGTGACCCCTACTGAGCCGTCAGTCAATTCCAAGGCACTTTTTCCACCAGTGCTAAGTGAACCACAATTCTCATCTAATATTGATTGTTGTGATTCCTCCTGTTCAAGACAAAAAACAGCAGGAAGTGGAAAGATGGGAAAGAGGGAGGGACAGAGGAGGGTTGGTCAGCATTTTGCTTTGTTATGGTGCCCAGATTGGAAAAGTGCTCTGCCACAGGGTTGTATTCCCAGCAAGACATGTTTTCAACTCCAGCTTCTCCCTCACCTCTTCCATGGAGGTGTCCCATAGCTACTTCCATAGATTTACAGTGTCTATTATTTTTCAAAACCACCCACGTAGTTCAGAGGTCTGGGGTGTGTTTTTGTTGTAATTTTATTTTAAACATACACTTACTTGTTTTGGCTTTCATTCTTTAATTATGAGAAGTGTCAACAAGTTCTATTCTTCTAGGTCATTTATATCAGCTCTTCTGAGTCAAAGTGGAAATCATTTTCCTTCCAAGGACTTAACCTTTGTTTGATTGGATATTAACATTATAGCGTTTTCACAGAATTAATAGGAATATGGCCTCTATAATCAACACATTAAAATTTTTGAACAAGACTGGAGTGGCATCTAAATTAAATTATGATATTTCCCAATAATACCTTAGGGACTGGTGGGGCACAGAGACAGAGTTATTTCTTAGCTGCTGATTACAATAAACTACTTAAGTAGTGTATTGCTAATATAAGGCTTAAGGCTTCCATTCTCTCACAAATCACTGTTGCAAAGTTACTTTTTTCTGGGATTTTTGTGCATTTCATATGCAGTTTTAAATATATTAAGAGAAATATGTTCATAACATGTGCTTCTTGTCCTTTATTCTGCTATTGTTAGTTATGACTTCCTGTTAACTCTTCTCCTTGATAAATTCCACTGAAGACTTGCCCTCTTTTTCTCAAAGAACCACCTTTTGACTTTATTATGGTTTTCTAGTAATGTAATGATTTTCAATTTCACTAATTTCTCTTGCCATATGTGTGCTCTTCCATTTATTGTTTTGTTTATTGCAATGCTATTTCTAACCTAATTTAACTTTTTTTAAATTTTTTGACTTTTTGTTTTATTTTCTTAAGCAATGCTAATGAATAATTCTATATATTTCTGTGAAAGTACTGAGCTTTGTGTGCTCAAACCTATAGTTTGATCAATTTTGTCTTCATTTATTCCTAGCATTACTGGTATTTTTCGAGGACACTGACTGTAGATGAGTGTTCTGAATTTGCTAATGTGCCCACAAATGCCCCCATCTTAGTCTCTTTGTGTTCTCCTTCAGGCTCTTTGGGTCCGCTTTGGTGATGCGGCCCAGTGAGATCAAGTGGTTAAAGCCATGCGACATAGCAACACCCTCTACTTGGGTGTGGGACCCACTTTCCTGGCCATGTGTGAGCACAGCCACACCAACAGACACATGTGGGACTGGAAATGCTGCCGCTGGTGGGGACAACACTGGTGATCTTAATTTCCCTGCTGGGTGAGGTTAAGAGCCCTGGTCCTTGAGTCCTTCTGGGGGCCTGTTTGCCCACAACTGCGGCTCACACGGTGGTGCGTTGTCTTCCTCCTGTTTTCATGGACTTGTGGAGCGCTGCGTGGGTTAAGACCTGTGGGATAAGACAGCCACACATTTTCCAGTTTGCCCTCCTCTTACTTGGTTTTCTGAACATCTCACACAAGTTCTGTCTTCATAGGCTCCTGTTCCTCTCTGTTTGGGGACTCTTCTGTCGCAGGAGCAGTGAGCGCCCTCTGCAGGAATCTGGGCTTCACCGACTGGAAACGCCCCCTTCAGGGCATCAGAGTTCAACAGGCTCCGCTGTGCTCCCTTGGCTCACCTTGCTGTGTTCTCACCTTGCTGTGTTCCATAGAGTCGGGGGACTCGCTTTGCTGTGTTCCATAGAGTCCGGGGGACTCCCATGGGTGTCTTAGGGAGGCTGCTCTACCCATTGCAAAGTGGAGCTCCCAAGCTAATCCGAGGAGAGGACGCAGCCCTAAACCAGAAGCTGCGGGATGCAGACTACTGGAGGACCCCAGGGAGAACCATGTCACCCCTAGGGCTGGGGGTGGTGCTCATCCAGGCTGTTTGCAAGAACTCTTATGTGAGTGGCCAAATGCATTTATTAAGCAGCATATATTAGAAATTCAGTTTTGCATTTATAATTTTTAAAATGTTACCCATTTAGAGAAGTCTCCTCCTCCTCCTCCTCCTTCTTCACTTTGTGTCTTTAAAGTAAGACACTGCCCTCCTGACACCATATGTGCATGTACCCTACCAAGGTCCTCAGTTTTTGTGGGATGATTTTCAGGAACAAGCCACCTGGAAGTGGCTCCATGCAGAGATTGAGTTTGCATTTGGAAGCAATGTGCTCCCAGCTCTACCCACCTGGAACCTCTCATCCATGAAACAGGAATTATTCCTTCAGCTTCTTGATTTCAAAGCTTTGAAAAAGAGAAAAACATATATATATATATATATATATATATATATATATATATATATATTCATAAGAAAGGATGGATGGGATCTGCAAAACCCTATTATAATAGTTTTAATTAACCTAATGAAAATTGTTAGTGTACATTTTAAATAAATACAACACATTTTACTTTAAAATATCAAGGAATTAATTTTGAACAGTGCTATTGAGATGTAATTCATATGCCATAAAATACCTTGGCTTAGAAGGTGAAGGGTTTGTTTTATTGATTATAAGTAACTGATCTCCTTTCCTCTGTAGAGGACTTCTTACTGGATGAGGGCAGTGCCCACCACCCCCTACCTCACTCTGTCCCTTGACAGGAAGCATGTTCAAACCTTGCCTATGAAGCTAAATGTTCCTGATAATCCTGCTTAATTGACTCTAATGCCATTTGTGCTGGGATGGAACAGTTTCTCTAGTGGCCTTCACTGCAGGGAGGCTGAAGTAGCAGAGCAGGATTCTTCTTGGATTAGTTAAACAAAAATACCTTATATCTGTACCTTCCCTGAGAATGGTTTCTAGTCTCTTTCCCTGAAGGATGGCAGATACCATTCCCTTTCTGTGCCAGGTTTTGTTATTAAAGTTGAAACACCCCCTGAGATACTGGAAATAGTTTTGCAATATGAGAAAGGATTGATCTCTTTTTATGGTGTGAACACATCTACCATTCTCCATACTTTTAAAAGCAAGTTTACCCAGCTTTGAAGCCGTATTTCTACCCAGAACATCTTATCCCAGGAAACACAAGGGGCCTTACCATCCTTCAGGTGATAGGTGGTTCTAATTCTCAGTAGAACAGAATGGAGACACATTCCCCAGGGCTCATCTTCATGGACCATGAGTGCAATGGCCATTCCCCAGACAAGATGCCGCAGGACTGGGATGTGGGAATGAGGATCCTCCAAGGGCCCCAGTTCCTCCCAGTGGCATAGGGACTAAGAGTGGTCCTAAATACATGGCCCATTCCAATGTCCTTCACTGCCACCCTTCCCACGTCTTTAAGAAATGCGAACTCCAACATCCTTCCAATTCTGTGTTTAATATTCTGATGCCAGTTAGCTACTTTTTCAGCAAATCACTGTTGTGCATTTCTCAGAGTGACTTTAATCAGATGAACTGTTTTTCTCTTTCACCAGACCTCTCACCTGGGCTGTGTCAGGTTAAAATCAAGTGCTGCTCATTAGCAGGACTCTCTCTTTGCCCAAATCTGTGCCTCCAGCAACACTCAATATTGCACATTTTTCATTTTTTACATTTTTTCAATTTGAAAATATGTACCTGACAATTATTCCATGTATTCAAGGTCCACATGTGATGCTTTGGTAAATATTCCTGTGTTCACCTTGCATAACGATGACCATAGTCACTCTGTTAAGAACTCATCACTGATTTGCTGCCTGGGACACCTCCAGCCATGTTCGTTATCTCATTTAAAGTTCAGTGCTTTGACAAGGGTCTTCCATTCCCCACCATGGCACAGGTCCACATGGCTATACTCTGTTCCCCTCAGGCTGAATTTTGTGTACATTTTGTATATTCCATGGTAAGTGGTCAACCTGAGCTTCCAGAAGTCAGTTAAAGGCCATGATCATGAATGCTAGAGGGTCAGTTCCAGGACTTCCTCTTCCCCCCTAAGTAACATGGAAGCATAAACTGAGCCTCTGAGAAACAAACCAAGATACCTGCCTCCAGAGTCCATGATGTAAAGCCCTAAGTGTCTAAGAGCACCCACAGACAAGGTCAGGTTTTAGCAAAACCCCAGGAACCATACAGAGAAATTTAAACTCTCACACATTTGCAGGTTGGAGTGCAAAATCACACAGCAGCTCAGGGAAGGTTCTGGCAGATTCTCATGAAGGTAACCAGACAAGCACCTTATGATCTGTGTCCCCACATCCAGGTACATGCTGGAGAGTAATGAATGCATGTGAACACAGAAGCAGGTACCAAAACCTCAAGCAGCATTATTAATAGTACCTAAAAACTGGAATCAGTACTGTTACTTGGATATTATTCGAACATATTGTAATCCATTCACAAGATGAATTACAATTTGACATTTAAAACATGAAACTCTGACACATTCAAACAGAATAGGACCATCAGAGAAACCGAGATGGGTGACAGAATCAGGGTTTGAGAAGACTGTACCCTATCATGTGTGGGGTTCTTGACAGGTCAACTAGCCTGTGCCCACGAAAATCCCAGTTTGTGGTGTTAGGAGGGAGAGGGCTCCCTGGATGGGGAGGAAGGACAGTCTGGAGAGGGGAGTGCTCCCCGTGTGCCGGGTGGGTGCATGATGTAAACCTAGAACAGAGTCAGCACCTGCTCCCTGGAGGTCCTGGCATCCAGTGCTGGCCACTATCCTGCAAGGTGGCTGCTCATTGTCCTTGCTCCCTATGGTTCATGACCCGATGTCCAGGTGCTGCTGCCTTCATTGAGTTAGGGCTGACCCTCCAGTGGTGGAGATAACAGTGTGCACATCCATGGTTCATCCTCAAGGGCAGTTCCAAATGAGTCTCCAGGTTCACCTGGAGTCCCACCAGTGCTCACGCTGTAGGAAGCCAGCACTACACCATGAGTACACTCACATGGCCCTGTGGAGGAGCCAGGGAATCTGAGTCTCCTGCTCAAAGCCTTGTGGACCAGGAGCCTTGAAGTGAGATTTCCAGCCCCACTGAGCCAACCTCAAACTGTAAAGTTGGGACAGATCCAGAGATGAAGCCTCTGACCAAGGCCCGAATCCCTGAGCTTCAGTGGGGAAACCATGGCTGGGCAGTGCCCGTGGCTCTCTCACCTAACTCAGTCTGAGGGGTGTTCCTAGCTGGGTGGGAAGGGTGCACACTGTCTGTGAGTTGTGTGTCAGAAGCATTGTAAATAACAATGACCTACAATCAGTAGGTTTGTTCCTTAAAGTGCAATGAGTAAAAACTCCAAAATACATCTGTGTAGTGTAGGCTTAGAAAAAATGGGAAACTATATTAAAGGTAATAAAACCTGGGTTCCTCATATTTGGAAAAATTAGCTAAAAATAGGAAGGGGGAGGAGAAGTATGCTTTTATATTCTGGATCAAATTGGAAGAAAATATCTATCTTTATATGTGTATATATGTATACATAATACCAGTCTATGTAAATTATTTATTAAACTTACTACTCATCTATAAATACATGATAGGTATAATATGATTATAGGTAATGTATAATATACTGCATATTATACATTGTATGTGTATTGCATATTCCATGGTATATTTTAAGTCATAAATTATTACTATGCTGTGTATTGTCTGTGAATATACGTCCTTCTTTATGTAAGATAACAATAAATTATCAATGGAACTATTAAATATTCTCATCAATTTCTCATTAATATACTCAGGAATCATGAATATGGCTGTGTATTGTGAGTGCATATGCACACACCTGTCTGCTTAGAAGGCTTCCAAGCTTTGAAAGCTCAAGAGCAGTGAGCACACCAGTGAACAGAGGCAGATCTGTGAAATGTCTTCATTTAAAGGAAAAAGAGGTCTTTAGAGAAGAGGTGTTTTCCAGGAATGAGCAAGGCCATGTGTGGGCTTGGCTCTTGGGTCTTGTTACAAAGAAGGGAAGCTCTCAGACAGTGACATAGGAGGAAACTGAAGAGAGCTGGAGAGGTGCCTTCATGATCAAGTGTGGGACACACAGTGAAAATAACAAGATAAATACTCCATGGTCCTTCCTGACAAAGATTAATAATGAGTAATGTTTAATAATATTTGATAACTCATTATTAAAGATTTATAATGAGTAAAGCACCCTACACCACATGAGAGCAAACTCCTCCATACAATAGAACATGAGCAGACAAACAGGGAAGGAATCTAGAACTGTCACATGGAGCAATGTGCTCACAAGGTCTCAGATCATCCCCTACTATTGTGTCACACCTGTCCATGATGCATAGGTCTTCCGGACATCAGCTAGACCCACTGACCTCAGCACCCTTGGCTGATGGGAGGACACCATGGTGGCATGCCCCTGATACAGAGCACTGGAGCCTGCAGTCTCTGCTGTGGCCCCAACAAGAGGCCTCATTCAGGTCTAATCTCCAGGAACCTTCACACCAATTCTTGAGTGATGCTATATGCCTTCCCTGTGCTGCACACAGTTCACAGTTCAGCAATCTCTAGGTTATGAAAAGGCTAAGTGTTCCAGGGTAAATGAGAATGAAAGAATTGTCACTGAAGGCAGCCCAGACTCCTGAATTCTACATTGAATACAAGCACTAGCAGCTACAAAGGATGCTGTGATAAGGAGTGGCAGAACTGAGGTGGGGCAGGTGATGGCATCTGATCAATGGGATGTAATAGATGTCTTTGTTCTTGGGAAATGCAAATTCAATTATTTATTTAGGAGGAAAATATGAAGGCTTCAGGTATTCTCCAGTAGTTCACAATAACTGTGCGTGTGCATGGTGTGTAGCGTGAGTGTAAGTTTTGAGCACAATGAAGACCTTCCTTTACAGTTCTAGTCTTCAAACACTTCTGTGAGACTGGAATCACACCAGAATACACATTGAAAAATAGATAATGTACACATATGACCCTCACTTCAGGACCTCTGCTGCCCTTGGAAACAGAAGATTACCTCCTCCTGTGTGTCCTGTTCTGACACCACTCACTGTCCCTTCCCCCATAAGCACAGTCAACTCCCCTTGGTAACACACTGATGCTGCTGACCTTCATGCACACATAACTGAGCTTCATTCACACCTTCCAACAGCATGACTGCCACAACTCTGTACCTTATCTAAGAAATAGATGACCATGGGAGAGCTCTTAAAACCCACACACTGGATGCCTTCAAGAGCTGGGGAAGGCTGTTGATTCCCTCCCAAACCCAGAAAGAAGATGGACAAGAAAGAACAGATCTAGAAGGTGGGAGGCAAAGTAAATGCTCTGTGACCTGCAGAGACTTGAGAATTGGTTACCAGAGGAGAAAATAAAGCCCAAATTTCCACAACCCCAAATGAGATTAGGTTGGGGAACGGAAAAGGGGAGAGAGAGAGAGAGAGAGAGAGAGAGAGAGAGAGAGAGGAAAAAAGCACATAGGCTCCCCCCTTAACAATGTTTGGAAAGAAAAGTAGAAAAAAATTAAAATTTGAGAGGAAAATTGCTGTCCTTGAAGGAGACTGAGCAGGAGAAAACCAATCTGTAAATAGAAAGCCCTGATGGCACTGCGGTCATGGTGGGGAGTCCAGAGTTGAGCAGTGACCCCCTGAGATCAGCACAGCCTCTGCCCACCTTCAGACAGCAACATATTAAACCAGAACACCCTGCAGTGGGTTCTCTTAAAAACTTAGCTAGAGAAGACGTGTAGCTGGATCACTACTAGCTGAAAGTGTCTACGACCCCCTGCCCCTGACCAGGAACAAAGACCAAGGGGTGGAGCCGCCCACCTGGGAAGTGAGACCCAGGACTCCACTAGGCTGACCTCAGGTCCAGGCAGAGAAGGAGCAGAGGCCCACAGCTGGGGGAGGTAGAAGTCAGAGCTCAGATCTGGGCAGCAAGGCAAGTTAGGGCCTGAGCATAGGGAAGGGGCAGGGAACCTTAGAACAGCTGCCCAGGAAGAGTCTGAGTCATAAGAAACCTGGAGAGTCTGTCCCCCTGACCATGTGCCCACATGGGCCAAAGCTCAGAGAAGCTGCCTGAATGTCCACATAGAGGTGTGGATCCCAGATTGTGTCTGTGGCTGGGGAAAGCAGGGAAGTGGTGCCTGAGTCCCCACGGAGGTTAAAGTAAAAGTGTCCAGACCTTTACCACAGCCAGGGGGTCAGTTAAGGCCGAAATTTGCCTTGGACAGGCAGTGAGAAGCCTCAGCCATCAGCCTGAACCTTGACCACACCTGTTCGGATGCTTGTGGAGACAGTGCATGAAGTGCTGCATACATAGCATGTGTTAAGCGTGTCTGAGTGGCAAATCAGTGCCTCGTGCTAGGCATGTGAGTGGTAAACTACTTACCACATAGGCACAACCCTGGGTGTGAGGCTGCATGTTGCAGTTCCTATGCTTGCTTCATGGCCCACTCCTCGATTGGTCACTGCAAGGACAGTTAGCAGAAATTGCACTGGTGACTGCCTGTAATTTGTTCAGCTACTTCCTGAGTATATATACATTGTAACTGCAACAAAATCAGACCTGCTTCTTGCTTGGTCTCTGGAGGGCTTGATAAGTGATTCTGCAGCCACACTCTCCTTTATCCTGGTGCCCAAACAGGGATCTGAGGTAAGCCTATAAGACAGGGTATGGCCCCTCACAGAGCAGTGAGGAAGGGGAAATGGGGAACCTACTGAGTTCCACCACAGACTCGCAGCTGCAAGTGCTGCACACTCTCTTAGATACCAGAGGTTTAAACCTGGATAAGAGAGAAGCCCAGAATTTCAGAGATGTAATAATAATAATAAACACTAACCTATGGATCAATATTGCTGATGTTTCTGATCCTAGGATATGTGACAAGATAATGGCAAATTGTGCAGCAAGCTGAAGTGAGATGGGGTATAATTTATCACTACATTTTTCCTATTGTGACAGCCATTCAGCAAAGTTTAGGGGGCCCTGCAACAGACCCTTGTCATATAATGATGGCCCTGAGGGAAGAAGAGGCTGTGAGAGACAGGGGGGGAAAAGGCAAGAGCAACAATCTACCTCAAAATAAGCAACCACAGCAGGTGCAGAAAGGAGAGAGGCAGGAAATGGTACCTCTAGACTTCATGTGCAGGAAGAGGTGACCACAAGTGGTGCAGGTGCACCTTCTACTGACAGGCAAAGGTGATATCCTTCCCTGAGTCAATGGCAATTGCCTCCTTATGAGGCAATGCCAAAGCCAGCAAAGGACTATGACAGCTTAGAAATGATCAGGCCACTAGACAGGCCCACACCATGGTCTCCAAGAAACCTATTCCAGGAGCCAGAGATCCTTTTGAACATCTATGTAGGATAAGAGATGAGAAGTGGGGTGAGGAAGTACAAGCCTTCCCAGTCAACACGGTCCCCACACCAGAGCACCTGGCAGAGCAAACGCTTGAATCCCTCAGTCTTGAACTAAATTGCCCTTAGCCTGGAGAGAACTAGCCAGAGCAGCTCTTGAGCCTGAAACATTTTTGAAGTGGAAGGCATTCTCCTGTGATGAATGTAAACAGCAGGGGTATCCTAACCACACCACAAATGTTAGCCTCCCAGCTGAGTGCTTGCAGGGAGAGGGAATCTACAGTTCCCCTGCAGTACAAGCCACAGGCCCACCAATTATTTCCATAAGACGTGGCTCTGTGCTCTCTCCAGAGACTGGAGGAAGTTACCAGCTGGGGGAGGGACAGCTTCTATACAGGGCTTAAGGAAGAAAGACACTGAGAACAGAGTAAATAAGGCAGTAGAAGGGAAGGTGTCTCATGAAGGAGCTAGGGTGGCCTTAGCCAAGGAGTTGTTCTGGGATGGACTAAATAAGAAACATAAAGTATCAGTAGCACTAGTATGCAATGGCATGCTAGATGACTGGATTTTGGCCCCTAGGATATAGGGACACAAGCAACTCAAGCCTTTATGCTGGCCTCAGCCATGACAGTTGCATGAAAGCAGGACTAAGGATGCTTGCAGACAGCTCGTCAGAGACTGCAAAAAAAAAAAAAAAAAAAAAAAATGAGCACACTTTTATCCCATTGGCCCTTTACAACTTGCTGGAGTGAATCCCCAAGAGTTAAAACCTAATGCATAATGGTAAATGCATGTCAATCATTATGCACCTTTTGGAAAAAAACAATTTATTCATGTAATAATAGATATCTATTCAGGCTGTGTAATGTCTCCATACTTCACAGGAGAAACCACAAAAAAGGTCATCTCTCATCTTCTTAAATATTTTGGAATTATGGATGTACCCATGTCTATTAAAACTGACAAAGGTCCAGCCTATAATAACAAGAGTTTTCAGGCAGTTTGCAATGATTGGCATATACAGCATTTAACTTGGATCCCCTATAACCCTCAGGCTCAAGGCATCATAGAAAGAACACACAAGGAATTAAAGACCAAACTATAAACAGTGGGGAGAAATTATACCAAGTTCCCTCATGATGCCTTGAACAAAGCCTTATTTGCTTTCAATTTTCTTTCAATTTCAAAATTTTCTACAGACACAGCAGCTCATAAGCATTGGGCCCCCTTCTTGGGGCCCTCCCATCTACCTGTGGTCTCATGGAAGGATCCTATAACAAATGCATGGAATTGTCTGCACTGCCTCCTAACCATAGGTGGAGAATTTACATATGTTAGAGAGGAGCCTCACTCCATCTGGGTGCCTGCCAGAAAGTCAAGCCCTGGACCCCCAGAACCACTAACCAAGAAGATGAAGACACTAACTCTGGAGGAGAAACCTCACAAGCAAAGGACGCAACAACACAAATAGACCTCACGTAAAGGAACCTGGTGTGATAAAGGTCTTGTTGCCCCTTTGCCTGGTGGCAACCCCATCCTGGGCCTATGATGATGGTCCTAGTGTATGTAATGCTCACTGCTAATAGGGAAGCCTCCCTTCAGGTAAATTGTACTTTGTTCAATAGGCCACCATTTCAGTGGTGGCAAATTGGGAAGAAGCCCTAACAAGCTATTTTTTAATAGTTCCAACCTTGCTGATCCTGAGTTATCTATCCAGGAGGTGACCGTACCCTGGAATACCAGCATTTCCATACCTACTCTGCCCATTGTTTCTATATAGTAGATAATAAAATCTATAATCCAGACCAGTGCCCTTTGTTTTGCTCTTGCCGATGAAACTATTGTAGATAACTATAATAAGTCACATGTTGGGCTGTCTCTCACTGACCTTAGAGTTATAGTTAATGCTACCTGTAGCCAGAGACTCCCCATGGCAAAGGCAAGAAACCCTTGCTGCCAAGATGCCCAACAACACTTTTTGGAAAGACTCCCTCAGATAATCCCATGGAATCAATGTGTCACTGCCACACCTTATCTCCTTGATAAGAGGAATTTCTCTGGGGAAAATCAACATCTATGCACCTGGGTGGGCACAGCTTCCTGGAATGTAACTGATGTGCCCCCAAACCATATGGGCCACTGCAATAACTGCTACATGGGACAAGCTGTTACCAACTTGTATGCAGGAAATCAGTATGGAATGATGGATATCAAGCCAATATTCCTGGCTGTTAGACCCATCAAATGGGCAGCAGCCAGCTGGATGAATGGGTCTATATTGAGTCCAGACCCTGACCATGGATTTGCCTTTGTACCAAATTATACCCATACCCACTATGCACAAGCTTGCATTTTGCCACCCTTTGCTATGCTAATAATCAAGGATGGCATAAATATCACTCATTCAAAGATCCCTTGTGCAGTCAATACATCCTGCTGGCTCACAAATTGTCTAACTCCTGTTGTGAAAGTTATACGTATATTTATCCTCAGAGTTCCCCCAGCAATCTGGCTTCCAGTGACCCTGTCCAGAGTGGAGGAGTCCATGGGACATGGAGATGAAGAACATTCTGAATGAGATCCTGCACCAGAAAAGGCATGCAATTAGCCTCATCATCACTGGGATTATTGCCCTGGTAGCTGCCATTGCAGCCACAGCCACTGTCATTGCTTCGCTCACTCAGAGTATTCAGACTGCTCAGACTGTGAACAATGTGTCCATTGCCATGGCAGAAGCCTTTGCCATTCAAAGTGACTTAAGTAAACTATCCCAAGCTGCTATTTTAGTTATTCAGGAAGAACTAGACCTCACCAGGAACAAATAGATATTCTGTTTATGTTGCAAGGCTCACTTGTGACCCTGAATTCCATAGCATTTGTGTCACTCAATATGCTGTGTCTGATAGTGTAACCTTATACTTCTCCAATTTTTCTCAGTACATTAAGGGCGCTTGGGATGCTAACTATGTTATGACTATGCAAAACCTTATGAAGGCAATTGTCAAAATCAATGAGACAAAGGTTTCTATCTTGACAACCTCCTCTTTCTTCCAGGGACTGACTGTACATTGGAAAAACCTGTTAGCCATATTAACTAATCCTTATAATAATTTTACCCTGGCCCTACTCTTCATAATAGTGATAATTTTTTCTTGTGTTGTGAGAAGCTTATGTAACTATGTAAAGGCCACCAATGAAAAACAGCAAAGCTAGATGAAGTTCTTGCAGCACAGTCAGAGGAGGGAGATGTGGGGACAAGTGCATGGAGTACTACACACCTGGCCTACATTAAGGGCGTCCAATCCCCTCATGCTAGGTATGTGAGCAGCAGGCCGCTGCTTACCCCATAAGCACAGCCCTGGGAGTGAAGCTGTGTGTCACAGTCCCTTTGCTTGCTCCATAGTAAGCTCTGACAGTTGACCAGAAATTGCACTGGTGGCTGCCTGTAATCTGCTCAGCTGCTGCCTGAGTATATATACATGGTAACTGCAGTAAAATCAGACCTGCTTCCTGCTTGATCTTCGGAGTCTTGTTTAGTGATTCCACAGCCACACTCTCCTCTACCCTGTTCCATAGGCCTCCTTGGTGGACAAGAGAGAACCCACATAAATGCTGCCTGGACCCTGCCCCTCTCACAATGAGAGGAAAAATTTGGCTTCCCCCCTCACAACGTGGGCAGGGGACTAGAACCCATATGAAACAGCTGAGTCCCCTTGCTCAGCAGTAAGAACAGTACCTGAGGGAGCTGCATAGGCCAGCAGAAGTGGTTCTACCTCACAGATTACCCAGGGAAAATCCACAATCATAGGATCTATGCTTCTTGACAGCTACCAGACTCTGTGCCACCAAGGAAAAGCACACTGTAGAGGGGAACAGGGACGTACTGACCGCCACAGCCCATAGCCTGCATTCAGAACCTCTGCTCACAGGAGGAAAAATAACAGACACAACACAAGACCCTCTGAGCAGTCAGCCACAGGTCCCTAGGCTACCAGAGTAGAGCCAGCCTGTGGGAGGTCCACAGAAAGTGGTGCTGCACCACAGCACCTCTGGAGGGATGCAAAGCCAAAGAATGATACACATCTTCTAAATGTCCCAAATCCTAATGAAACATAAACCACGATTCAGCAAGAATTTTCATCACCTTGACATGGTTTGTTATAAATAGAACTAATGCCAATGATCATACATATTGCTCTTTAACTTGAATGATAGTTGTTAGCCTAATAGCCAACATTGTGCTAGAGCTTTAAAGTGTTAATTTGAATCATTCTTCCTATCTTTGTCTTCTTAACCTAGTTTATACTTACTCCCTATTCCTCTCTCACACTGTTCTACTAAAATAGTTGAACATAGAGGAAGGATGGCAACAGACCATGATCAGAAAATTCAAATACCCCACATTGAGCTTTTTCATCTTTTTAACCTCAATTTTTATCATTCTACTCTATATTTTCTTTCATCTTTTTTCTCACTCATTTTCCCAATATTCTTTTTAGCCCTCATAAAATGTTATAGCAATTCTGTTATATTTAATAACCAATTGTGGGGAGCCATTCTCACACTTGACTGGGCAACTCCCAGTTTGGGTGTGAGGCGCTCTGGCTAAACTGTGTGGGAGCTTTCCCGACCCTCTCCTGGTGTGAGAGCCTGTCCATGAGGGGGTGTGACTTGACCACTGACCCTGGGGCCAATCACTGACCCTGACCTTGGAGTGCTGCCCCCCTCAACCTTCATTGGATGGAATTCTCCCCTGAACTTCTTGTTCCCCAATGAAAGGCCACTCCCTGGCGTGCTCTCTCTCTCTTTCTCTCCTGCTAGCCCTGTGTAATCCCTGCTGCCCTACTGGGTGGTTCGAGGTGTGAGTTTAGAGGGAGAGCCATCTTGGACCTGGTCATAGAAAAAGGTAACTGAGTCTTTGTGTTTATTTTGATCTCACTAGTTAACTTTTATGCCAAGAACCTCTTTAATGAAACCAGTGTGCTGGTCGCATGGTGGAAACTAATTCTTCTGTTTGTTCCAGAACCTTACTGCAAGCATAAGCCTTAAGTAGAGGAACTAAAGAAACAATATTAACAAGGTTTTCACTTTCTTAATTTTCAGTAGTGTGAGGCTTGGCTCTGAAGTGATTGTAGTAGATAGACTTCAGCAGCATCTCCCGAGGTAGACCTGATACTGGGTCAGCAGAGCACACACACTGAGTTCATTATCAATACCTGGATATCCCCCCAACCCACGATCACAAGAATATGCAGCTCATGAAGTATACCCTTACTTAAAGGGAAAAAGGTGATAACACCCCAGTAGATGGGTAGACATAAAAGCTATATGAAAAGGAAAGGAAAATTCCAACCCCAAACAGCTGTTAAGGCTTCCACACCTACTCCACCAACACCACAGCAGAGGAAATGTCAGAGAAAGGATTTAGACCGTTCATAGGTAAAATGTGCTATGAGTTGAAAGAAGACACAGAGGTGGAATTGGAGAGAAAATATAGGGCATGAAAGATCAATCACCTCATTAAAGAGATAGAGATTCTGAAACAGAAGCAAATGGAAATCCTGGAAGTGACTTTAATAAACCAAATGAAAAATTCAATGGAAAGCATCCCCAATAGATGAGATAATTTTGAAGACAGATTTTTTTGGGCCTCAAAAACAGAGTGTATAATTCTGAAAAAATAGTTGAACATATAGGAAGGATGGCAACAGACCATGATCAGAAAATATAATAAATCTGGGAGAGTATTAAGAAATCTGGGAAAGCATCAAGAGACAAAATTTAAGAATCTCTGGGGTGGATGAAGGCTCTGATATACAAACTAATGGGATGCAAAATCTATTCAATAAAATAATATTTAGAAAACTTTCCGATATTTAGGAATGAGATGAAAATTCATATACAAGAAGCATTTAGAACTCCAAGCTTACAAAATCACAATAAATCTTCTCCAAGACAAATTATAAAGAAAATACTTATAATGTAGAGTGAGGATAGAATTCCAAAAGTTGTAAGATAAAAACAGCTGATTACATTGAGCAGTAAAACAATTTAGATTTTGATTGATTTCTCAATCCAGACTGTAAATGTTAGAAAATCTTGGAGTAATTTATACCACTCTGTGAAAGATGAGTATACTGCGAAAACTATACCCAGAAATATTAAGCTTCAAATTGAAAATGAACTAAAAATTTTCCATGATAAATAGAAACTAAAATGATTTACAACCTCAGTCCTATAAAACATACTCAATTAAATATTTCAGAAGATGAACCAAAAATAAAAATGAAAACTAGTATAGGGATTCATCATACTAAAAGAATAGCAAATTAAATGACTTCCAAGTCCGAATTAGACATCAGAAATAAATCAAATGGCAGGAAATAAAAATCATCTCTCAATAATAATATTGAATGTAAATTGTCTAAGCTTTTCAATCAAATGACATATTAGCAGATTGGATTAAAAAATCTGGGAGAGCATCAAGAGACAAAATATGTTGTTTTCAAGGGACTCACCTTACAGACAATGATATCTGCAGGCTGAATGTAAAAGGATTGAACCTCCAAATAAGCAGGGGTAACCATTCTCATATCAGAAAAAGTGGACTTCAAGCCAATATTAATCAGAGAGACAAAGAAGGTCACTTCATACTGGTTAAAGTAATCTTCCAACAACACATTATAATGATTATAAACATTTATATTCCCCCCTCAAATGGTGCATCTGTGTACATAAAAGAATATCTTCTCAGTATCAAGAAGCAAGTAGACCATAGTACAATAATACTGGGTAACATCAGCACACCATACTTAGCACTAGATAGATCATTGAGACATAAACTAAGTAAAGATTCTTCTGAAATAAAAAAATGCTAGTAACCAAATGGACCTAACAGATATCTACAGAATATTTCATTCATTGACAACTGAATTCACCTAATTCTCAGCAGTTCTTGAAATATTTTCTATATTTTAGGTCAAAAAGCAAATCTTAGCAATACAAAAAAATTGAAGACAATTCCTTGCATCCTCTCAGATCATAATTGAGTTAAATTAGAAATAAATGACAATATAAAAAGCATAAACCAATCCAACACCTCAACACTTAATAATATACTTTTGAGTGATAAATGGATAGCAGAAAAAATCAGAAGAAAAATTTTAAAAAATATTGCAAAAATGAGAATAGTGATACAATATATCAAAATTTCTAGGGCAGTATGAAAGCAATTCTAAGAGGAAAGTACATAGCATAGACTAGAGTTCATACACTAAAAACTAGGAAGATACCAAATAAATAAACTATCATTACACTTTAAGGTCCTAGAAAAAGAAAAAAAAACTATCAAAGTGAGGAGAAGTGAGTAAAAGACATAAAATAGTTAAAATCAGAGCTAAAAGCAATGAAAAAGATAATAATAAAAACAATACAAAAGATCAATGAAACAAAGAGGGTTTTTTTGTTTTTTGTTTTTGAAAGGATAAATAAGACTAATAAACCGTTAAACTGAATTAGCAAAAATAAAGAGAGTAGACTCAAATTAATAAAATCAGAGATGAAAAAGTAAATATCACTGCAGACACCACTGAAATCCAGAGGCTCATCACAACCATTTTGTAAATTTACATTCCAATAAGCTAGAAAATCTTGAAGATATTGACAAATTCCTAGAGACATATGATGTTCCCAAATGGAACCATGATGATACAGAAAATCTGAACAGATTAATCTCAAGTAATAAAATTGAATCAGCTATCAAAAGCTTTTCAACAAAGAAAATTCCAGAAGCAGATGAATTTTCAGCCTAGTCTACAAGAATTTTCAAGAAGAGTTCATTCTAATCCTCCTCAGATTATTCCTTGAAATAGAAGAGGAGGGATCATTGCCAATTTGATTCCATGAAACCAGCATCACCTTGTTACCAAAACCAGACAAAGACATATTAAAGAAACAGAATTTCAGGCCTACATCCTTGATGAGCATAGATGTGAAAATTCTCAATAAAATATTAGCAAACTGCATGCAAAACACACTAAAACATAATATACCATGACCCAGTGGGTTTCATCCCATGGATGCAAGGTTGGTTTATCAAAGGCAAATCAGTAAATGTAAGTCACCACATAAATAGACTGACAAAGAAGAATCACATATTATCTCAATAGATGCAGAAAAAGCAGTTGATGGAGTGCAATACGTATTCATGTTTAAAACAACAGAGAAACTAAGGATAGAAGGAACTTACCTCAGAATTGTAAAGGCTATATATGACAAAACCAAGGCCAACATCATACTGGATGGAGAAATACAAAGAATTTCTGTTGTGGTTTGAATGTGAGGTGTCCTCCAAATTCTCATGTGTGAGACATGCAAGAAGGCTTAGAGGAGAAATGATTGGGTTATTAGAGCCTTAATTGAATCCCCTGACAGGATTAACTGAGTGGCAACTGAAGGTGAATAGGGTGTGGCTTGAGGAGGTGGGTCATTGGTGGCATGGCTTTGTGGTATATATATTTTATATTTGGCTAGTGGAGTCTCTCTCTGCTCAGATCATCAAGTGAGCTGATTCCCTCCACCACACTCTTCCTCGTGATGTTTAGCCTCACCATGAGCCTCAAGGAATGGAGTTAGCTGTCAATGGACTGATCCCCAAATTAATTGCTTTTTCTCTTTTAGTCACCTGAGAAGAACAAATTAGGAGAAAAAGCTGGCTAAAACAGAAATTGGTACTAGGAGTGGAGTTGTGTGGCTAACCTGACTATGTGGTTTACAAGCTTTTGGAGATTTTGGAACTGGGGGAGGAATTTTGAGGTGCTTAGCAGTGCAAGCTGGAAATGATTTAGATTGTTGTCAATGGAACTTAATGACCGAATCGGGTGGGAGATCCAAAGACCAAAATGCCTACAGGACCATGGACATAGAGTGAAGACAGGACTCAAAAGGGTATAGAGAAGGAGAGCTTTTTGGAAATTGAACTGGGGCCATTCACATTATATTCTGACTGAAAAGTTGTCTGCATTTTGCCCGTGCTCTGTGACTTTCTATGTAACTGATTTTAAAGACAATGGACTTCTTAATCTGGTCAAAGAGATTGCTAGGCAGCATAGCAATCAGGCAGTGGCGTGGATATTGCTGACAACTTTTAGCTGTGTTTATTGTGATATTCAGGAGCAGAAAGCAGAGCAGAAAGATATGAAAAAGTTGGACTTGGACAAGTGGGAGTAAAACTGGGGCTAAGGAACTTGCAGTTGATAAAGACATTACTGCCACTAAAGAAATGCTAAAGACTTTGCCCAGACACAACAAGAAAGATGGCTTGAGGGCATCTCAGGAATTGGCAAGCCCATATCCACTTCGGGCTCAAGGGAATATAAGTGAAAATTCTCTTGGGAAGAGACCAGTGGGGCACACTTCTCACACGAGGGTTTTTCAACCTGCTCAGTCACTTAGGCACTCAGACGCTGCTACAGCCAGGCACCCTAGATGCTTCATCCTTGCTTGAGATAGTGGCAGACATTGGCATCAACCATGTGATGCTGGTTCTGTGGCATGCAGGATGTTGGAGTTAGGGTACCATGGAGGCTTCCACCAATATTTCAAAAGAAGGCCTGGGAGATCATGAGTGACAGTCCCTATGGGCAGCCCCTGAGAGGGAGATGCATGGAGATGTGAGGAGAAACCTAAAGCTGTAATGGGGACCCCCATGATTAACAAATGCCAGTACCATAGGGCATCTGCTGAGGAAGCCTGCAGAAATCAAGATGAGACAAGCCAACAGAAAGGCCACTTGGGCTAAAAGTAACAAGGCCATGGGAGGGAACAGAGCTACACAAGCCCTTGGACAGAATTTTACCACGCCATGTGCCTCAGATGCCAGACGTGGAGCCACCAGATTTATTTTTCCAGTTGGATTTCAGGCTTTCTTTGGTTCTATCCCTTATTTCCATGCCTCTATCTTTCTGAATGAAATTGTTCACTTTGTACCTTTATATGTTGAATACTTCTAAATTTCTTTTGATTTTTACAAGTGCTCACAGGGGGAGCTTGCCCTGAGTTACAGAGGAGACATTGAACTTGAACTTCTGGGCAATGCTTGAACTATAGAGACTATGGTTACTCTTGGAAATGAACAAAATTTATTTTGCATTGTGAGACGGTTATAAGCTTTTGGGGCCAGAGGAAGAATGTTATGGTTTGGATGTGAAGTATCCCCAAAAGCTCATGTGTGAGATAATGTAAGAAGGTTTCAAGGAGAAATTATTGGGTTATGAGAGCCTTAACTGAATCAGTGAATTAATCCCTTGACAGGATAACTGAGTGATAACTGAAGGGTATGGGTGGAAGAGGTGGGTCATTGGGAGCTGTCATGGTACATCCAGCACCCTGCCAGGGAAGTTTCCTGCTCAGGAGGTGATGAGCCACATGAGAAATGAATGTCTGAAATAATTAGTAAAGAATTCGAGCCAGAGCCCGAAATTAAATTCCAAGAGGTAGAATGCCTAATAATTTCTCCAGTCCACATAGGAGCTACAACCGAACAACAAGAAATGGATCCAGTCCTTTGTTTAAGGAAGAGCATACCAAAGGCAGGGATAAGTCTTGCTTTATGGTGTCTTGTAGTCAACAGGTTGATAGGTATCTTGGCAAGCCACACCAGTCTCTGAGAGGCTGTGTGGCTACGTAGCTCCAGCAGGTCACCCCAACTCCAGTGCAGTGCTGAACCTGGCAGAGCTAGGTAGAATATCATGTGTATTGGGCAGTCTCAAACCAGCAGGAATGTCACTGGGAGTTCCCAGATACCAGACTTTCCTACCCAGTGGCTTCTATGCCAATTTGGTTCATACACAGTTCATGGACGGCTTCCGGTAGGGGGCATGCCTTTGTGATATGCATTTTGTATCTGGAGAATGAAGTGTCTCTCTCTCTCTGCTTTCTGAACTTCATGTGAGCTGCTTCCCTCCACTACACTCTTCCTCCATGCTGTTCAGCCTCACCTTGAGCCCCATGGAATGGAGTCTAAGGGCTGAGACCTCCGAAACCATGAGACTCCAAATAAACTTTTCCTGTTCTAAACTAGTTCTTGTAAGATATTTAGTCCCAGCAGGAAAAAAATCTGACACTAAAACAATTTTCTCTAAAAATAGGAACGACTCAATGATGTCTCCTCTCACTACTCCTTTTCATAAGAGCCCTCAAAATGGCCAGAGCAATCAGACAAAAGAAGGAAATTAAAGACATACAAATAGGAAAAAGAAGAGCTCAAATTATCTGTTTTTGCTCATGACATGATTCTATATTTAGAAGACCCAAAAAGCTCCACCCGAAGACTTCAAAAGCTGATAAACAAATTTAGTAAAATATCAGAATACAAGATCAGCATATGTAAATAAATGTCTTTCCTGTACTCCAATAATGAATCTTCTGAACAAGAAATCAGGAAAGTTATTCCATCATAACAATCTCAAATAATACTCAGGAATTAATCTGATAAAGGATGTGAAGGACCTCGTCAATGAAAACTATAGAACACCAAAAAAAAAAAAAAAAAAAAAAGAATTGAAGAAGACCTTACAAAATGGAAAGACTTTTCATGATATTGGATAGGCAGAATTAACATTGTTAAAATGGCCATACTACCCAAAGTGCTATATGCATTCAATACAATTCCTTGAAAATATTAATGATGTTTTTTACAGAACTAGAAAAAGCAGTTGTAAAATTTATTTGGAAAAATAAGAGATCCAGAATCTCTCTCTCAACCTGCACAAAAGTCAACTCAAAGTGGGTAAATGGCCTAAGAATTAGACAGGAACTCTGCAAATGTTAGAAGAAAATATAGGTTACAATATGTTGATAGAGGAACCCACCTCCTCAACTAAACTCCTAAAGCACAGGAAATAACAGTGAATAGTATCAAATTTAAAAAGCTTCTACATAACAACAACAAAAAACTATTGAAAATATTAAGACAGAGCTTACAGAATGGGAGATGATCTTTGACACCAAATCTTTAGGGCATTAATATCCAGAAAAAAAATATATATATATATCAAAAAAACCTTTAACACCAAAAAGAAAAGCCCAAATAATAAATGGGCAAAAGAACCAAACAGATACAACTCAAAAACAGCAAAACAAGTGATCAACAAATACATGAAAAAATGTCCAAAGTCTGTAGCAATCAGGGAAATGCAAAGGAAACTATATTCAGATTTCATTTCTATCCAGTCATAATGGCAATTTCAAGAATACAAGTAAAAATAAATGCTGGGGAGAGTAGGGGGGAAAGGTATATGCATACATTTGTTGGCAGACTGCAAATTAGTACAACAATTTGCAAAACAGTATAAAGATTTCTCAAAAAAGTAGGAATGGCAATATCATTTGACCCAGCTATCCTATTTCTTGGCACTTATCCAAAAGAACTGTAGGGATGCAGCCACATTATTGTTTATAGCAGCACAACTCACAATAGCCATACTGTGGAACCAACCCAGGTGCCCGTCAAAAGATGAATGGATGAAGAAAATGTGGTGTATATTCAATTGAGTACTACTCAGGAAACAAGAAAAGAAATCAGGGCATTTGCTGGTAAATGGATGGAACCAAAGAACATCATGCTAAATCAAATAAGCCAGACTCACAAAGCCAAAGGATGAATGTTTTTTCTGATATGTGGAAGCCAGTCCAAAGTAAGGGAAGAAGGCGGGGGAGGGAGGGAGGGAGGGAGAGAGAGAGAGAGAGAGAGAGAGAGAGAGAGAGAGAGAGAGAGAGAGGATAGAGTGGGAGAGAGGAAAAGAGTTAGAAGAAAATATAGGGGTGGGGGGATTCTATCAAAATAGAAGAAAGACCAGACCATGCTAGATGAAGTGGCTGTGGGGAGAGAGGAGGGATGGCAGGATAAAATAAGGGAAGAGCAGTGGAATGGATCAGATCAAACTCTCCTATATACATACATGAAACTACCACAGTGAGTCTTACCTTTAGGTATATCCACAAGGCACTGATTTAAAAAAAAATAAAATAAATAGCAGAAAAATCAGTAGAGTAGAGGGAAGGATTCAGAGGAAGCAGGATAGAAGGGGAAGGGGAAGTTCTAGAGACTAAACTAGAGTAATTATATTACATGCTTTTAGAATTATGTAAAATAAATCCTAATGCTACATATAACTAAAATGGACCAATAAAAAATGACAAAATGTCACACAATTATAACCGCACTGAAACATTGTTGTAAGTCCCTAAAATCTCATGTCTATATTATGAACAATGCCATAAAAATGAGAAACTTTACTCTAAGTCTATAATCCACAATTTCACTCTCATTTTTCCTCATTTTTACCAGTATGAAATGTTTCCTGCTCTGCTAGGGCAAACTAGGCCCTCCTCTGTAAAACCATTTGGATCATGCACACCACTCAAAACCTCCCAAAATTGTGTTCACAACCAGTGTCATAAGGAGAAACGTGATGTGGTTTCTTTCTGGAAAATGGGGTGTCTGCACCCAGTTGGAGGTTCTGGATAGAGGCCCAAGGCTTCCCCTCCTTGAGCACACCCCAACTCCTTTCCTCATCAGGCTCTCATCCAGGGCCTCCAAGTTGCAGCCTATCACTCTCAGCCAGAGACCACAGCAGGAGACACAGTCCCCTGCCTTTGAACCCTAGGAATTATTCAAATGAGCCAATCCACAGGGTGCAGAGAAGCCTGGCCAGTCCCAGCACATTGGCCATGCATCAGCTTCTCCCCAGGACTCAGTCTGTCTCCTGGCCCTGAGGAGGACTCCCTCAGTGGCCCTGCCTGGCAACCTGCTCTTCTTCAACCTGTAAGTGACACTTCTGCCTTTCTTCTACACAGGTTCAGTGTTGTGTTTGACCATGAAAGAAAGATTTTTATTCTTGCTAGAACCCTAAATGGGGTGGGACCAAGACCATCATGTCCTCAGGAATCCTGAGTTTCTGTAGCAGTTAGAAAAGAAGGCAGGCTCCAGCTCCATTTATCAACAGAATTGTTGAAGAGTCCACAGGTTTTGTTTTGTATTGTTTATGCTGTATTATTTAAGATCTTTATATTGTCAACATTGTGTCTATGTGTCTTTCTATAACTTCAACCACAGTAAAATAGGCTCATTTTCTTGTATGATTGGGAGTCTCCACTCATGCCCAGACTTGCCTAACCACCTCATCAGGATGCAGAGCTGCTCCCCTGTCCCAGGAACTCCCCTTCCTCCCCTGGGGGGCCAGCCCTTTCTCTCCCTGGGCCCCTGTGCAAGTGATCCTGCTGCTCTTGCCTTGCTCTCACCTGTCAGGTGAGGGGCTCACACAGCAAGCAGCCTTTCCAGGTGGCTCTGGGACTGGACCTCTCACCTCCCCATGTAGCCTCTTCCTTATCCTCTCTGCATCTCCGAGGGACACCAGCTCCATCTTCACTACAGCAGGCCTGTTAGCCTTGATTCTAGGCTCTCACTTATGAGGACAAAGCTTCCAGGAACCCATGTGTGAGAGTTCCCCTGGACCTCCTTTGTTTCCTCCCCAGGGTTTTGGTCAGTGAATGTTAGCAGTCAGCATTAACCTTCTTTCCCCAGGGTTCTGTTTTAGAGTTCCTTCTGTGGCTGCAGCTCAAAAGCACCTCCTGCATTCCCAACAGTAGGTGGCGCTAGTCTTACTCATTCTTTATTTGGCCTCTAATAAGAGTGTTTCTCCTGTGGCTTTAGGTTGGCTGTCCAAACCAGCATTTGAAGACATAACAGTCACATGAAGTTGTCACCTCCACAGTTAATGCACAGTTTTCAATTCTGAATCAGAAAACCCGATATGGACCCTAAAATAGAAAGCCTTCTGGGCCAGAATGTTCCCTGCCCCGAGGCGCTGGCTTCCCAGATGATCAACAGCCTGCCTCACTTTTCTTCCTCCTCTGCTGCCCTTACTGTGGAGCAGGTGGAAGAAGAGTCCACTTACCTCCTGCTTCTGCTTCCCACATGCAGGTGTCCAGGAGGCCAGCTTTCTGTCCAGGGATCCTGTTCACTGTGTTTCAGGAAGAGCATGCACAGCAGTGAACCAGAGGAAGGATTTGACCCAGGAGAGCCCCTAGGAGGACAGAGGTCTGAGACCCCCCCAGGATGCAGCCCTGGAGCAGGAGCCTCAGGACCCTCCTGCTCTGCCTCCTGCTTCCCTGGCCAGGCGCAGGTGAGTGACAAAGGGCACAGCAGCCCTTTTCTTTCCCTGGTGCCTGGCTCAGGCTCCCTCCTCCTCAGGTGTCCCTGAGCCCAGCTCATGCCCCTTTGCTGGAGCTGAAGCCCAGGTGCTTCTGAGTTCTGTCTGTCCTTCTGGCTCTTGTTGACAACTGTGCTTTTCTATTTCCTTTGTGATAGAGAAAAGCACAGTCATCTAAAGCTGGTTTTTAATGGAGGTGCTGTAGAAGGTGGTGTCTTAGATGGTTTCTGTGATGTGCTCAAGTTTGTTTGCACCTTCTCTAAAGCTGAGCCCTGAGTGCAGTTGCCTCCTGGGGACAGTGGCCGCCTGCTGACAAATCTGGGTTGAGAGCTCCTGGATCCCAGGGCCCCTCAGTTCCCACTCAGTGCAGGCCCTTGTCAGAGTCTCTGTGTTCACCCTTTGTTATGCTTTGATCTCTCCTGTTATTTCCTGTTGTGTTTGGCCCTGGCTGGGAAGGAGGGAGCCCCAGTGTGTGCAAGGTTGTCATGCTTGGCTCTGACACATTGAGCTGGCATCTGTCTTGAAGTTCTAGTGTTTTACAAGTGTTGTGGGGAGCGGAGATGAGAATCAAGGTGTCTGATGGCCTTGTGGTTGTTTTGCGCTTGAACTGGCATTCCCTGTGCAAAGGCACAGGGCCATCATTTTCCAGTGCTATGGCACCTCCCGCCCTTTGTCACATAGGACTTTGACCTAGATCTGAAACACTTTCTCCTAGGGAAAGAGAACTCTGAGCACAGCAAGAAAACTGCAAAGTTTCATTAGTGTTGTATCCTCCAAGCCTGTACTCTTAGTAGAAATTTTGAACAATGGGCTTTTTGGGTGCCACAGGAAGCCCCAGGCATGGCAACACTGAAATAGCTACAAGAAGGTTTCTAGCCCTGTAACTTTCTAGTGCACAAAGAACAATGCCTCTACAGTCTTTAACTTCCTGATTATGAGACACTATATAATAAACTTACTGGCCAGTCCTGGGTGTTATGGGGCAGGTCTCTCAAAAAACACAGAGTCCCAGTTTTGTCCAAATTAAAGAGTCTTTATGCCAACTGGACAGGACTACCTCCTACAGGACCAATTTGTCTCTGAAGGAAACAGCTTTGAGCTTCAACATTTTGGGTATCTAAAGGCAAAAACCCACATCCAGGTTGACCTGGCTGCAAGCAAGCAGGTACAGAAGCAGAACTGGGCAGTTAGCAAGACAATTCAATGGGTACATTTGTATTTTCCAAGGGACTTTCCAGGTTGGCATAGCAGCAAGCAAGCAGAAGGGAAGTGGGTCAAAATGACCCTAGTTGAGTACAATTTAGGAGTGGTTACTAATGTCCAGACAATCAATCTCTGACAGGGTACATTGTCCAAGAGAAATGGAAACCAAAGACAACAATTTTACATTGTATAAGAATTGCCATTTTGTGTTGCAAAGTATGTTATGTATATGTAATACAACAAAAGCATAAAATCCTCTGTGAAAATCCAAAGGAGAACCTGAGATTCCATTTTTTATTCTCTATAGCAGTCTGCTCATAGCATTGAGGTATAATTGACAGGTGCCTGTCAATGGCCCTGTAGGGGAAAGACCCTATCTTGCTCATGGTGATATCCCTAATACAGAAGGCAGAATCTGGATTAAGGTGGGTCCAGTAAGTGTTTGCTGGCCAGGTGTGGTGGCACATGTCTGTAATCCTAATGGCTCTAGAGGCTGAGGCAGGAGGATTAAAGTTACAAAGCCAGACTCAGCAACTTAGTGAAGTCCTAAGCAACTTGCCAAGACCCTATCTCAAACGAAAAATAAAAAGGGCTGGGCATGTGGCTCAGTCGTTAAGCCCCCCAGGTTCAATCCCTGGTACAAAGAAAAAAAAGTTCACTGAGTGGACAGGAAAGAGTGGCAGTGGCCTCAGGAATGCCAAGAAGACAAACGGAGACAACACGGTGGCCACTGATGAGCAGTAGACTGTGACAGACATAAGAAGCAAACTGTATAAGAGTCAGGACATTCAGGATGTCAGGATCTGGGGATGTCCAGTGTGGAAACAAAACAAGATGCCCTTTCAGTCTGTGCCTCGCAGAGTCCACCAATCTGACTCAAACGGTCAGTAGAATCCTACAAAGATGTAGTCTAGGAGGAAACTTATTGGACTCTCAGATCTCTAACTAACCCTTCTTTTTTTTTAAATATTTTTTTCCTTTTTTTTTTTAGAGACAATCATTGAAGAACTTGGTAAGTTTTATATCTTTTTTCCATGCTAAATTGGAAATTCAGCCTCCATACCCCCAAAGCAATTATCTCTCTGTGTGATTGGTTGCAGAAAAAAGAACATCTCTGTCAATAAAAGGTAAGCAAAGTTACATTTCACACCACTGATACCCCACAAACCATTACCTTCAACAGTCTTTTCTCAGTCTCTCTGCTAACCTTGAATGTGTCCATCTCATTGCAGATCTGAAGAAAGCTCGAAGTTTTGCAGGTAGGTACACAGAGAAGGAAGTGTGGTTAAGGATAACCTTATGCCTGTTCTCTAACCTCTCTGGGATTCTATTGTGAGACAACAGGTTATTCCCTAATGATATATGGGTTACAAGTAGGCAAAAAAAGAAAATCCTTACATGCTGGATATAGGGACCTAAGTTGGCTAAGGCATAAGCTCTGGGCGGCACAGACATATCAGGGTCTCCTAACACTGACAGGCAGGCTCTCGTCAGTTAGGAGCAGGTCCTCACCATCCTCTTGTGACCACCACCATAGAAGTTGGGTTGGAGCAGCTTCTCTAGGAACACCATAGAACTCTCCAGGGTGATGATGAAGAGGTGATGAAGGGTTAGGTCTCTTGTCTCTCCTTTCTTTTCCAACTTCAAACCCTCCATGTCCACCAGGTCATTCTCACCAACAGGAACACACACTCTTTTTCCTCCTTAGTTTTCATAACAATAAAGTAAAGAGCAATCTCAGTTAACCCAGTCTCTCCATTGGGCTGTTTTCCTACTCCCCTCTCCCTTTTCAGAACAGCCTTGTTTCATACTTGTAAATCCTTTTTCCTAATTTGTACCCTCTACTATCTTCCCACCCCAGCTCCACAAATACCCACAGCCTGACAATGGCCCTCGTGGTCCTCAGTCGTCCTCACCACCCTCCTGCTGCCTCCTAGCTTCACCTCCTCCCTCTCCCTCCTCCTGAGGCACTGGCCACTCTCCTGCCCTCTGAACCCACTGCTGAGCTTCTGCCTCTGAGCTGAGCAGGGGGATCGTCTCCTTGGCCTTCCCCGACCCTTCTGTTATGTCCCCTCTGTCCATGGAGGGCCTGGTGTTCCTAGTGCTAACACCTGGAGACCTTCTGAATGTCAGAACCTTGGTAAAGACCTTTCCCAAGGGGTTTCCATGCTCCACCCATCTCCTACCAGCAGAGGCCTTGCAAGCTCTGAGGTGACAACAGAAATCTGTTCCTTTCCTTTAGGAAAGGACCTTCAGACCTGTAGGTGGGATGGTGTCCTGGATTTTAACAGCATGGTTTTTATTTTCTGTGTTCATGAAAAGGGCCTAGAACACATGTGCCTTAGAGTGTTAACAGAGAGTTAGTGTTTTCAGTGTGGTTCATTCAACACACCCTTGGGGTGTGTGACAGTGTGAGCTACAGAATCAGAACATTTTGACATTGTTGAGATTTCAGGGAAGGGGAAGTTTTTTAGTTTTAAATACTGTATTAATATATTTTCATTAGTTAGTTGAAAGTTGTTCGAGTAAAACATTTTTTTTCCAGGTACCTTGACTGAATGGTGATTAAAAACCATTTAATTGTTTAAGCCTAGAAAGGGGGGGGGAATCAAACCCTCATAGACTGTGGTTTTTAATATTAGTAGGAAAAATGACTTAAAAAGAGAAATTGAAGCAAAGATTGTGTTAAGCAGAAATCTTGATATTCATTATCTGACTTGTCTTGTGGCATTGTAAATTGTCCAGCACAAGAGTAGGAGTGTCTTTAGTCTGTTATGGCTAAACAAAGCCAATGGCACCCAAGGTTTAGCTAGTGATAGAGTGGGGCTTTCAAAAGTGCCCCAGGCTTCACTGCCACTAAGCCTCTCATTCTGGTCAGGAACACAAAAGGAAAGAATGAGAAGGTTTAATTTATAAATTAATTCAACA
Organism: Urocitellus parryii; assembly: GCF_045843805.1. Lineage (NCBI taxonomy): Eukaryota > Metazoa > Chordata > Mammalia > Rodentia > Sciuridae > Urocitellus > Urocitellus parryii. The sequence goes on along the minus strand of NC_135531.1, from coordinate 160,105,199 downwards.
AATATTTTTATTAAGGGCTCACTATGTTAAAGGCTACCAAGATTTAAAATAGGGATAATGACAGTTCCTATCTGATGTGGTTGGTGAGAAGTAAAATTTTATATTTGTTTTTAGAGATAGGGATCACCATATTTCCCAGACGGCCTCAACTTCCTGGGCTGAAGTGATCCTCCTGCCTCAGCCTTCTAAGTACCTGGTATTATAGGCGAGTGTTACTGCACTCAGCTAGAAGTAAAATTTTAAAATTATGATTTACCTTTAACTGTGGTAGAATACATATCACATAGAATTTACCATCTTACCAATTTTTAAGTGTATGACTTACTATCATTAAGTATATTCACTTTGTTTCGCAACCAATCTATGGAATGTTTTCATCTTGAAAAACTGCAAGTTTATATTCATTAAATAACATCTCCCCATTTCCCACTTCTACCAACCCCTGGCAATTATCATACCTACTCTAGATATCTCATATAAGTGGAATCATATGATATTAGTCTTTTTTTATATATACTGGGGTTAAACTAGGGGTACTTAAACCACTGAGCCACATCCCAGCCTTTTTTACTTTTTTATTTTGAGACACAGTAAGAATAAGTTTCTGAGGCTGGTCTTAAACTTACTTTTCTTTCTTTTCTTTTTTAGTTTTGAGTACTTTTTTTTATTTAAAAATTGTTTTTATTAGAACTTTATAGTTATTCATAGTAATTGGGTTCATCCCGACAAACTCACACATGCATGGAATTCAATTTCTTTCATTATCCTGCCTTTTCCCTTCTGTCCTCCTCCCCATCCCATTTTTCTTCCTCTGCTCTACTGGACTTCCTACTCATCTATTTATTTATATTTGATTGGTTCTTTCTACCTTTGCATAAAAATGAAGTTCCTTGTCATATATTTACTTATGCATATAACATGATTTTTAAAAAATTCATTCTGCCATTATCTCTCCTTACCCATCCCTCCATTCTGTCTCTCAATTTCCTTCTTTCACGTTACTGATCTTCCCTTTATCTTTATGTTATCTTATCCTTCTCTTCCCTTTTCCTTTATTTTATTCTAGCTTCTGCATATGAGAGAAAACATTTGAGCTTTGAGTTTCTGAATTTGGTTTATTTTACTTAGCATGCATGAGATTCTCCATTTTCATCCAATTACCAGCAAATGCCATAATTTCAAACTTTTGTGTATATATATTCCAAAAATTCAATATACATATATACATATGTATGTATATATACTTATGTATATAGTATACGATAATTTCTTAATCTATTCATCTACTGACAGGTATCTGGGTTGATTCCATAATTTAGCTGTTGTGAATTATGGTTCTATAAACCCTGATGTGGCCATCCCCAGCCCTTTTTAAACTTATTTTGAGACAGGAGCTCACAAAGTTTCCCAGGCTGGCACTGAACTTGTGATCCTCCTTTATCAGTATCCTGGAGTTACTGGGATTATAGGTGTGTGCAACTACACCTTGCTTATTTCTGGAATTTTCCATTTAATACTTTGGACTACAATTGACTATAGGCAACTGGAGCTACAGAAAATACAACTGTGGAAAAGGGGAAATATCTGTATTTGTCTCTTTATTGTTGAGTTATAAGGATCTTTATATATTTTAGATACTAAGTTCTTGTCAGTATATAATTTCCAACTATTTTTTTCCCATTCTGTACCGCTGTATTTTCATTTTGATAGTTTCCTTTCAGCTGCAAGTTAATCCTAGAATTTTATTTTATTCTTTAAGAATTTAATATTTATTACAATGTTTACACAGTAACAACAAAATAATGCTAGTAAGTTACTATTTTCTAAAAACACTGCAAAATGGTAAGGATAAAACAGTAAGAATGACATTATGAATTTAATACTCAAAATTTAAAATATAGTCATCTGTCTTTTAAACAGATTTAAACTGATAATTTCTACATGAACAAAAACATTTAAAATATAGAAATAATCTTTCTTAATAATGTACTAGATACTATCTAAAGACTCAACTTTATTGCACATTTTGGTTTAAGCTTATTTGATCATGTACCATGCAGAAAAATAAATTATGAGATAAAGAAAAGTAGGAAGGATGTTACTTTGTATTACAAAATTAGATGAGGGATGATACACTTCACAGTTTAATCTTCAGAAAATTTTATTTAATTATTGCATAAAACCACTGTGTGGAGAGCCACAATGAATGACCACACCCTTCCAGTCCTGATGTCTCAGATTCTGACCAACCACTGCATTCTCTGTGATAATAAGGATTCTTCTTTGTGGGATGTGCCCCTAGGGTTGAGTTACACTCACCTATCCTTTGTAGTCCTGCCCCTTCTGCCCTTTTTTTGGATAGAACTTTCTAAGAACAGAGTCCCCCCAATAAAAGCTCACTTCCAAACGTGCTCCTTCTCCCTCGTTAGCCTCTCTTAACTTTCTCTTGCTCTCCCTTTTAGGGAGCCTGAGGCGGAGAGCAGGGAAGCCGTCCTGAAGCTTGTGTAAAGGGAAATTGTGTCTGTGTTTTATTTGGTGTCCCTGCAAATTCACACGAGTGATCTTAAGTTCAGTTGCCTGTGCTGGTCAGGGGCGGCACCACTGGTTAAAGTCATTTATTACACATTCAAACTAAGAGATATTAAATGTAGTAAAATAGCCCTGTTCTTATATAAACTTCTCTTTTCACTGATACCAATTATTACTCTCTTTAGCCACCTAAAAAGGTATTCTTTGTATAATTTTTAAAAAACATTAAATGACAAAATCCTAGTGTGTATGAATTTTTGGTTATGTCAAGATATCCACATAATAGGCACATAATCAAAATTTTATCATTTTAAATGTGAAAAAAGTAGGAGGATCTGGGGTTAGACATAACTTATAAGCCAGTTTCTCAATGGAGCTAACAAACTTCTGTTTGACTTCTTGAATGTATTCAGTCAAACACTATGTTAGTTGTATTGAATGTAAACATTCTCATTTATTTGTACAGATTACTGAGATAATCCAGAAACTATTGTTATTACAGTAGCCTCACAATTTAATATCTCTGCAAATATGCTTTGGAAAAATTTGAAAAATCAAACAAAAATTTAAGTGTAGACTCAGCCAGGCTCATGCCTGTAGTCCCAGAAACCCAGGAGGCTGACACAGGAGGACTGCAAGGCCAGCCTCAGTGACTTAGTGACCCTCTGCCTCAAAATAAAAAATAAAAAGGGGTGGGAATGCAGCTCAGTGTACGGCACCACAGGGTTCAATCCCCAGTACCCCTCTAGTCCTAGAATTTTTTAAAGCTAAAAGAGAAGTAATAGATTATCAGCCACATTCATCCTTTTCATTTTATTGCTAAAGAGACTAAAGTTTTGTTTCTTTAATGGCAGAACCAGGAACACCTACTTTGTAAACTGCACTGTGATTAGAAGCTAAAAAAAAGTAGCAAGTGAAGCCACTAGAAAACAATATAAGAAACCTAATAATCAATATGATGCTGTGTCGTATGGCAAAAGGCAAAAGGAACTTAGAAAAACTTTTGAGAACTAACCGTGTCCAATCACCTATGGATTAGTAGACAGAGGGTAGAAACCAACAAAACCATTAGGGAAAACAACTGTGGGATTAAAAGCTATAAGTCAAAGTACTAACCCCTGTCTTCATAACGCCTTCACATCAGGTTTCACACTCACCTTTAATAGAACTGGGAGCTTTTATCAGCTTCTGTAGAGACACTGTTCTTTTTGCTTAAAGACAAGATTAAGAGTCAAGATGGGGGGGCGGGGCTGGGGTTGTGGCTCAGCAGTAGAGCGCTCGCCTAGCACGTGCAAGGCCCTGGGTTTGATCCTCAGCACCACATAAAAATAAATAAGTGAAATAAAGGTATTGTGTCTAACTACAACTAAAAAAAAAAAATTAAAAAAAGAGTCAAGATCATATAAATTTCTGAAGTTACAGAAAGTGAAATAGGAGGAGTATAGTTTATCTTATTTTCTCCCCAGAGAGTGGGAAACTGAAGAAAATGTTGAAGTTATCTTAATTCATATTTCTTCTTTTGCCTCCTTAATGTATTAAACTCCAAAAGCAAAAAAATTAAAAGCACTAGAATCAGAATTGAAATCAAGACTATTCATTTATCATTTATTCATTTTTTGCCCTTCAAAATGTTAGGTAGTTTTTTAAACATGATGAGATTAACTCTTAGGAGAAAGATGATGGACATAACAGCCTGGTTTCTTATATCTGATTTGATTTGGTCTAGCCTGAGAAGCCAACTCTGTACTATTTTAAAAACAAGAAAAATTTGTGGCAGGTTATGAAAGCATGAAAATGTTTAGTGATACCTTTAGGTTATGGAGGCTATACAAGGTAATATATCACGCAGAAAGTAGTACACATAAAGTAGAAATATCCTCTTTATTGAGGGAAGTTTAATTCAAATATGAGCACATATAGTTTGTAGAATTAAGAAAAACCTATCAAATGCCTTTTATATCCCTTCGTCTGATCTCTCCTCCCACACATTTTCTTCTCCCTATTGTTTGATTCTTCTCCCTTCCTAGAGAGTAGTTTGCTAGAGGTACCCTATGTCATTCTTAGACACTGCATGTAGCAGCATTCTGGTTGAGAATGTGACATAGATAATTTCTTTTTCAGACAAGAATCAGACTTTATTTTTTACACTTATTTTTTCTAAATGTATATATTAGAGTTTTTCTATGTCTCTTATAAGTGTAGTTTTGTAAATTCTCAAGTAGAACTTTGTAATCCATGTACCTCTGAAGTCTGGGAGGAGTTATGAATGTTCAGTATCAAAAGACAGAAATATTAGCAGGTCTTGAGGTTGTACATATGTTGATATAGGTATTTATGTTATCATTCTCAGGTAACTGAAATCTATACTCTTTTTATCTTAGTAATACAAATGATACATTAGAAATTGGGGAAAAAGTTACATAAGTGTGAAAAAATCATTGTACTTATGTCTAGTCCAAGTATCTGGGATTACAGGTTTGTGCTACTATGCCCGACTTGTGTGTCTTTCTGAATAATATTTTTTTTGAACTTGAAAAATATAAGTATGGGTACCCATAATTAAAGTTTGTATTTTCTTATTAAAACTCATTTTATGTATACTCACATAAAGTTCCTTAAATCAATCTTAAATTCTTTTTTGAAACATAATGAGACTTTTGGAGACATATCACAATTTTTTTTTGGTCATACTTGTTGGGAAATGTAGGCATAGAGAGCAAATAAAAATTACTTAAGAATAAAGCACAGGTTGAGGTTCTGTGTCTATGAGAAGAGGGCCAAAGACAAGCTTTACTTTGCCTCCTCTTACCAATTTCGTAGCATAATGTTCAAAGCTTGCATTCATTCTTTTCTATACAAGCACAGAACATAAACACATAAGGGAAGTGTATAAGGGAAAGTTTATGGTGATAAAATTATGGATTATCATTGGAGGGTAGAATTATTAAAATTTTCCTTTTTCATTCATTCTCTAAATAAAGGGTCTTGCAACTGCTTTGACAAACATTTGGTGCAAGTGATGCATGCAACTTTTGAGATTATATTATGAAATGTTTTTGACCTCTCTTTGTTAGAATGCTTGAACTTGGAACTATGCTGTGAGGAAGCCTAAACTAGCCCAAGCAGTGAACCCACACAGAAAGCCCTCCTCAAGGCTTTTTAGAAATGAGTGAATGTTCCTTCAGGATTATAAACCCCAATATCAAACACCATTTGAATTTTCTAGCAAAGTCTTCAAATATATGGATCAGATATTAACCATTCCCATGTCTATGTTAGGTCTAAATTCCGGACCTATAGAATCTGTAATCATAATAAATAGTTGCTTTATGACACTAAATTTTATAGTATTATGCAGCATTAGAAAATTGAGAGAAAGGATTTATACAAAAGAGTGCAAATTATGATTACATGTATAAATCTTGGTATGAGTAGAACTAATCTGTGGGACAATCAGAATACTGATTGCTTGTTGGGTGAGAGGGATTTGATCAGGCATAAAGGAATTTTTTTGGAGTGGTGGAGATATGTCATGCAAACAGGAAAGCTAATAACACTGGTAATATTGGACAAAGTAGTGTTTGAGTTAAGAAGTATTACTAGAAGTACACAAGGGTATTTCTTAATGATAAATGGATCAATTAAAAAGGAAATATAAAAATCAAATTCATATGTATTAAAATAGCTTAAACACACATAAAGGAGTATCTGCATTTAACCCATTATCTTTACAAGTTTCCATTCCATTTTTAACTTCTTTTTGAAGTGGCTGAAGGAGCATTATCGTTATCTTTCTCAGATAATTTTGGGTCTTATACCAATTATTATATACCACTCGCATTTTTTTTTCTATTTCTCTGATTTATTGTATCCTTTCAGAGCCTTCTCCCAAACTCATAACTTTGCCAACTAAAATTTCCTCTTTCTGGTTATTATTTGGTCTACTAGTGGCTCTGGTAATGTTTCATTGATTCTTAGTAATTGTTAAACAAATATCTTACTTAATGTGTTATTAAGAATAGTTATAAACTAGAGCAAGATTTAGGTGCTATTAATAAAGTGAAGACATTTTTGCTAAGAGTTTTAGAAACTCTATAATTCTGTCTACAATAAATCACTCCTTACCCCTAAATTTCAAGAAAAGTATGATCCCAGGAAATAATTGGCAACTTTTAAAAACCCAAATTTCATCTGTATTTTTTTCATAAGCCAATACGGCTTGAAAACACTCAGGTAGAAGTAGACTACAGGTATAGTTTATTTCATTGCTCTCAAACCTAAAACTGGGTCCAGATTTTACCACCATGCTTAAAAAAGGTTGATAAAAAGTATATATGCCAACATCAGGGGAAATGAAAAAGGACAGGAGATGGTCTAAGTTGTCTGCCATAAACTTCTTCAAAGGACCCATATGAGAGTGAAAAATAGATACTCATTAACTTAGATGACTTTTCAGGTTGAGCATGTCTATTCTAGTCATACTAAGATGAAAACAACATGAAAGATGAAAGTAAATGCTTTTAAAAATAAATACTGATGTAACGTATTAGTGAATACAGTCAAAGATGTGGCCAGGAATTTAAGCAATACTTATCACTTAACTCTATCCTATAGAGAAAATTAGAAAAGTTTGAAAACACACACACACACACACACACACACACACACACACACACACCTGAGAGAGAGTGAGAGAGCTAAATGGATATGAAGGCCAGGAAGAGATAGAATATATTATTCCTTTGGACCTGAATTTTTCCTTTAAGGTTTTTAGAATGTCTCCTTAATGTTAAATAAGAATTTAATTAAATTTAAATTTAATAATTATTATAAAATACACTTATAAGAATAGTTTTTTTGAGGGGTCTGTAATATCTAAAATTCTTACCATCTACTGTCAGGTTTTGTGTTAGATCTTTAAGCTCCTTTTCAGTGAGGTTCATGCCCATATTTTGCAAAACTGTATCCACTTTACCAGTATCAATTTTCCCTCCTTATGAAAAGAGAGAAATATAAGAAAAAGACAAGAATCAATAACAAAGTTAGAACTAGATAGAGCTTGTTGTTTTAATCTTTATAAGCATATCTAGTAGAATTGCAGCAAGGTGACAATAAACTCAACGTTTCCAACTGTCTTGTTTCATGGTGTTTATTTTTACAATTAACTCCTAGTTATGTTAAAGGATGTTGGATTGCCATTCCCATTAAAAAACACGCTACTTAAGTTAAAAACTAAGTTAATTCAGATAAAGTTATTAAGAGTAGTACAAGTAGTGTGTGATTTGGCAGATATGATTGTGGTGTGGGATGATAAAGGAGTGGGAGCCCAGCTTAGTCAGGACTCTCTTTTTGGCATGCTTCCTGTCTGTCTCATTCATAGGTCCCTCCATTCCCTTGGAGTCTTTTTAGTTTTGGCCCAAATGTTGGATCAGTAGTGTGCTGCTGAATAAATCAATACAAGATGTTCTAATCTTCCCTTTACTTTTTGCTGTACAATCTGGGCTCTGATGATTTCTTCTGATAAAGTCTGGGATGTACCAAGAAAGCATGGGCATTCTTTTCAAGTTACATCATATTAAGAAGCAATATCCTGAAGTACAGATTAATGTATAAAAGAAACAAAAATAATAATCTAAGTGCGAGGTGGCAGGATTCACACTTTAATTATAGTATAAATGACAAACATGATGATCCCAGACTAATCTCCACTTTGTTTCTCCCTCACCTTTAAGAAACTTTATACCATACAGCAACCTGTTCCGATAGACTTTTCCATCTGTAAGAAAAAGTATTATTCAGATCACAGAAGAGCAGTGCAAAGTTTCATAGACATACAAAACTAGTAATTTCAGAAAGATGTACTTTGTGAATTGCCTTAGAAATTTTCAGATTTACTGACAAATCATGAAATTATATGGAGTTTGGGGAAGTTAACTTCAGTAATATAGTTAAAATGGACACTCTTAACATGCTGCCATGTACTTTTCATTTTCTTTTGTAATATTTTCATTGTTCCCTATTAAATTTTATATCTTTTATATCTCTCATAAATTTTATATCTTTCAGTAGAATCAAAAGTAATAAAAAGACATAACTAAGCCTTGATGAAATAATGATGACATAACTGTTGATTTTCAAACTAAAATTTAAATAGCACAATGATCTTTTAAAGATAGGTTAAATATCCCTTTATCCAAAATGTCTGGGAATAAAAGTATTTTGGATTCTGGATTTTTTTTTTGATTTTGGAATATTTGCATATACATAATGAGTTACCTTGAGGATTACACCCAAGTCTAAACACAAAATTCATTTGTTTCATATGCACCTTATACACATAGGCTGAAGGTAATTTTATACAGTATTTTTAGTTGCCTAAATTTTGACTGAAACTTATCACAAGAAGTCAGGTGTGAATTTTTGCACTTGTGCCATGATGTTGTTACTTAAAAAATTTTGGATTTTGGAGCATTTTGGTGTTTGGATTAGTGGGGCTTTGACCTGTACTAAAATCATTTAAAATTATGTAATGCAAGTCATAGATTATTTTGGCAATCAGATAAAGCTAATTTAGAACTTTTTATATTTTTATTATAAACAATCCTTAAAGATCACATTTTTACTTGAAATCCTTACCATTAACTAGAAGATTATTCACCAGTTCTGAGAGTTCTGCATCTGTGAGCTCTATTCCCATGTTTCCTAGAACTGTTTCCACATCATCGATATCAATTTCCTCTCCTTCCAATAGAAAAGGGTAACACATGAGATTTTAAAATAACTACCTAATTATTCTAAATAATAATTAAATCTTCTAGTACTGTTTAACTATTGGCCTCAACTATCCAATTCACAATACATCTAATGAGTCTTGTCTATAGTTTTGGCAGAAAATTATTATTTTAAAAAATAATAGAAAGAACACCTGACAGTACATGGCAATAGATTCTCATAATTTTCTATTGTGAGAGATTACCCATGGGAAATAAAACTTTAGCCATTATTTGTTGCATTAACATGTGTTTTTTTTACTAAAATGTCTTTGGAAAATTTGGAAAGTACTATAGGGCTTTTAAAAAAAGGTGATGCTATGTTCTATTGCTAAAACATTATGATAAGCCAAAGTGAATGTCTAGAAAATTGAAACTAAAGTCATTTTATTTAAAAATAGCACAATTCAAAAAGGAATTGAAAAACAGGAAAAAATGTAAAATATGTGAAAAGAATGAGAATCATATTTAAAATATGAGAATTTGATAACATTTATTTATACTTAGAAATAATATGCTTATTTTATATGTGATCTGAAAATTGCCAATTTAATGTGTAAAAAGTATTCTTTTAAGTGTTTATACATAGGATTTTTTCAATATTCATGTCTGAAGATAATTTTGAGGCTGAATAAGAATGAACTTGGATTTTTCACTTAAAAAAAGCTTTAACAGAAAAATTTAAAGGAACTCTGATATTCTCAGTCTGTTAAGATATAGAATTATTTCTTGTTCTTCTCAAATGAAGTATTTTATAGTTTGAGCATCCTTTAAAATACATATTATTCTTTCACTCAAGCATTATTTTTTCCTTCAAATTTTAAAAGGCCCAACCTTGTCTTAAAATTAATGGGTCTTTGTCCTTTTTATATAAAGCCACATATATTTTTACTACTTATTTTCCTAAAAGATGTTTAATTCAAGAAAAATAAAAGCAGTTGATAGAAAAAAAAACAGAATCATATATATTTGGTAACTCCTTCCTTACCTAAAGTAGCTTCTACTTTATCCATCAGTTTTTTCAGAGTAACTTTCTCATAACCTGCAAAGTTTTTTCAGAAGAAAATAATAATATAGATTCAGAAAAAGACACATAGGAGATCTATTTTTAACTAAGATTTATTGTTAACCAGATGACCAATCAAAAAAATTCCAGTTGAAATGAAGATCAATATTTAATAGTAAACAATGACTAAAGAATTCTTTAAAAGTGTGACAAGAATAAAATGCAAATCATGTAAATAACTATTATTTTTTAAAGTTAACTTCATGTTATATTTATTTATTGATTTATATTGGTTCTTTTTAGTTGCCAGAAAATGGTTGGATCTGGAGACTACCATGCTAAATGAAATAAGCCAGTCCCAAAAAGCCAAAGGTTGAATGTTTTTGCTGATACGTGGAAAATAAGCTTAATTTTCTCTTATTTTCAAGAAAATTCAGATTATAATTATGTGTACTCCATAATTCTTAGTATAAAAATGAATAAATGATGACTTTTAAAACTGTGTTGGTGTATGATATTCTCATTTTATTATTGTATAGCACAGAATCTTTTGAAACTTTAAACAAAACACACACAAAAAAAAGAATGAGTTTCCCCCCAGAGTTTCTGTAAGTCTTTTGAGGTCCCAAACTGTGCTATTTTGAATAGCCTATCATGTCATTATTCATATAGATTTTTTTCTCCAATTATTACCTGTTCTATAATGTCCATATTTTTGGTGCCTAACTTGAATAGTCCTCCAACATTGCTTTCACTTACTTCTTGAAATTATGCATCTTCCTCCATATCTATAAAGACTATAATTTTGTATTACCATGTATTGGTCAGAGATTAGTGTTAAGCAATGTGGAATGTTTGATAGGAACTAATTACTTAAGTGATTGATTTAGTGATTCCTTGATTAAATGCTGGATAAGAACTCAGCTAAAGTTTAATCATTTCACCACATTGTCTGTATGCATTTTAAATTTAAAAAGAATCGAATTTCAAAAAGTTATAATTTAAAACATACTTTATATAATAAATTAAAAAACATAAGTATACAAAAAAAATAAATGTTCCTCTTTTTTTCCTCTTGTCATGTTAGATACAATATTCCAGTATTGCTAACAGTTTGGTAGATATTCTTCAGGACTTTTCATATGTTTATAAAAATATATATCTTTTAAAAATTAATAATATTACACATATTGTTCTGTAACTTGTAACAGTGACAAATTTAAAAGAAAGTAAATGAAAGGAGAGAAAAAAGGAAAAATGAAAACAAATCTTCAATATCCATTAATAAAGAAAGGAAGAATAGCTAACCAATACGGGGTTTACCTTAGGTTGATGTCAGTGATATATGGATCAGCTAGAAAAAACAAGTCACAGTTCTATCTTTGTATAACTAGACAATAACAAATTCTCTATTCCTCACTAGCATTTATTCCCTACCCTAAAATGTATAAGAAAAATCTTACAAGTTTTAAAGGAAAACAAGTAAAGAGACTTCTTTTAATTATGAATTCTTCTGAAAGCTTCTCAGATTCCTTTTGGATAACAAATAAAGTAAACCTTTGAAATAGCCATAATTAATATAGAAAGCTGCTCACCATTACTCAGAAGATTCTTAATCTGATCAAGTTCCTCTTCTGTAAGCTTGATATTCATGATTTCTAAAGGATCATCCAAATTGTTGACATTAACTTTCCCTCCTGGTGATCATGAAAAAAAATGTAGAAAAATGGAATAATTTTTGAAATAGTTAAAAGTATCCATACCCGTAATTATCTTCAGCTTGCTGGTGTTACTAATTAGTGAATATATGCTGAAAGAGAGAATGACTGCATTACCTAGTATTAACTCTTCATATTCTCAAGAACAGAACAAAACTATAATAGATTTATCCAACTCTCAAGAAGGTTAAAAGCTGAGTTAGAATTAGATCTTGTATTCTCCCACCCATGAAAAAATTGGTTGGGATAGGGGTTAAGTACTTGAATAGTAAAGAACACTGATCAATAATCTCCACAAATTCTTACTCTCATATTCTTTTCCTGGTCAAATTAAAACAAACAAATTTTCCTTTTTCTCTTCCTATCTTACTATTCCTTCTTTCCGTCTGTATATCTTTTATTTCTGTTTATGTAAATGTTTTATTTTTCTGAGAAAGTTTAAAAATATAGGATAGTCAAAAACTTCCTTCTGAGAAAAAGTAAAGGTTATCACTAGGAAAAGTGCAATGGGCTACAAGAAGCAAATTAAGGTACTGTGTTCTATTATTATAAATCTTAAGCCTTCTCATTGTGCTTCCTACTCACTTTTATTAGCTCTCACATCTTTCCACACTCTGTTTTTAAACACCTTTTCATGAGCTGCAAGAAAAGATTCAATTCAGACCTCTGGAAAATTGACATGGAGATTCACCAAAACATTACAAACTATATGACTGCAGCAAGATTTGCCTTAAAAATTAATGCATTTTATAGTCACACAATATTTATATATCTTAAATGGAAATATTTTCCATAGTGACAAGTCTATACATTTTTTGGTACTAGAGACATTTATTAGTTTAATTCTTCCATGACCCAACACTAAAAATATACAAAAATATGTCTTTCTTTTTTTTTTACCCTGTTGATCTGTTTCTCTCTTTTTAGTTTTTTATTGCTCATATTAAAAATTTAATACCAATTGAAGGGAATAATTAACTAGATAACTACATGATGACATACTGATGACCCTCAAATGGTGTTTGAAGATGTAATGACAATTTATTTTCAAGTCAGAAGTGCCTTTCTATTAATTTCTGGAATTTTTTTTAGATGAAAATGTACTATTAAAAGATTGAGAATTGTTCACAGCAACCCATTAAGTCAAGTTCCCATCAAGGCAGATGACATTTCTGTGGCTTACCGTCTACAGGCAATGTTTTCAGCATTTGGGTTTGCTCTTCATGTGAAATCTCAATTCCCATGCCTTTTAGAATATTTTGTAAATCAGTAGAAGCAATCTTTTCTCCTTAAAAAAAGATGGAATACCCATAGGTAAAATATTAGGGAATAATCTAATTATTTCAAATGATCTAGAAGTATACTTATGCTGCTATAGCCTTTTCTTTAATAGAAAAATGAAGAGAAAAAGAATTTCTGATAAAATAGTCAAATGATAAGTTGAAAATAAAATTTGTCCCTTGATATTTGTAAATAAAATGTATTCCTAATACTAGAAATAACACCAGACAGTATAGAAGAAAATGTGGTCATAGAATTATTCAGAGATTAGGGAGGTTAGTATAATAGAGTACACAATTAACAAAATGGGACATTTTCCTTAAAATTATATGACTAGCTATTGGCAATTCTACTTGGATTACTTTGATCCCTTTAATGCGTCACCATGTTTTAACTGGATCCATCTAGTTTTGGGGTCTAGTAAGTACTATTATAATACTAGTAAACGTTAGTGGCATCATTTTATTGAAAAAAATTATTGAAGGGTAAGGCCCAGCAACCAGCCAAGTGACAGAGCAGCTACACGCGCCTGCAGGGAACACGGACCGGACCCACTAGGACAGGTCCGGCGGCTGGCTGAGGGGCAGGCCCGTCCCCTCCCCCAGTGTCTGCAAGGTAGGCGGGAATGTGAACACCAGAAGATCGGGCCCAAAGCCTGCTGAGGGGGTGGAACCGGCCCCTCCCCCAGTGCCTGCAAGCTAGGCGAACCTGCAACCCATGGGCGGGCGGGTCAGGCCCAGCAACCAGCCAAGTGACAGAGCAGCTACACGCGCCTGCAGGGAACACGGACCGGACCCACTAGGACAGGTCCGGCGGCTGGCTGAGGGGCAGGCCCGTCCCCTCCCCCAGTGTCTGCAAGGTAGGCGGGAATGTGAACACCAGCAGATCGGGCCCAAAGCCTGCTGAGGGACTGAACCGGCCCCTCCCTCAGTGCCTGCAAGCTAGGGGAACCTGCAACCCATCGGGAGGTTAGGCCCAGCAACCTACGGAGTGACACAGTGCCCCTGGCGCCTGCTGGGTAGGCAGACCTAGGGCCTGCCAGCATGGTAGACGGACCACACTAATTGGAGGAGGATCACAGCCACTACCTGCCCTGCAAGGGTGATTTTTCAACTATACAAGAGGAATATAAATAAATAGAGGGAAAATATCAAAGACACAACAATTTTACCAAGCAGAAAGAAACGCCAGCAGTATGAAACGACAAGGAAAGAAAGGACCACAGGCAATGCAGGTCAACTCAACTTTAGAAGAGGTAATAGCTGCAACAGATGGAATGTCAGATAGAGAGCTCAGGACATATATGCTTCAGATGATCTGGAGTCTCAAGGAAGACATGAGACAGCAAAATCAGACAATGAAAGATCACATTGACAAACAAATCCAGGAAGTAAAAGATCAATTTCACAGGGAGATAGAGGTATTAAAAAACAAACAAATAGAAATCCTAGAAATGCAGGAAACAATAAACCAACTTAAAAACTCAATTGAGAATACTACCAGCAGAGTGGATCACTTAGAAGAAAGAACATCAGACAATGAAGACAGAGTATTTCAACTTGAAAAGAACATAGACAGCTCAGCAAGTCTACTAAGAAACCATGAGCAGAACATTCAAGAACTATGGGATAATATCAAAAGACCAAACTTAAGAGTCATTGGGATACAGGAAGGCACAGAGCTCCAAACCAAAGAATTAAGCAATATTCAGTGAAATAATACAAGAAAACTTCCCAGACTTGAAGAATGAGACAGAATCCCAAATCCTAGAAGCCTACAGGACGCCAAATGTGCAAAATCATAAGAGATCCACACCTAGACACATTATAATGAAGATGTCCAACATACAGAATGAGGAGAGAATTTTAAAAGCTACAAGAGAAAGGAAGCAGATTACATTTAGGGGTAAACCAATCATGATAACAGCTGATCTCTCAACAAAGACTCTAAAAGCTAGAAGATCCTGGAATAACATATTTCAAACGCTAAAAGAAAATGGGTTCCAACCAAGAATCGTGTATCCCGTGAAATTAAGCTTCAGGATGGAAGATGAAATTAAAACATTCCACGACAAACAAAAGTTAAAAGAATTTGCAGCTAGAAAACCATCTCTTCAAAAAATCCTTGGCAAAACACTACAGGAAGAGGAAATGGAAAACAACAATGAAAACCAACAGTGGGAGGTAGGACAGTAAAGGGGGGAAATAATCAAAGAGGAAAACAAATCAGGTTTAATAGCATTAATAAACAAACTATGGCTGGAAGAACAAACCATATCTCAATAATAACCCTAAATGTTAATGGCTTAAACTCAACAATTAAGAGACACAGGCTAGTTGAATGGATCACAAAACAAGACACAACAATATGCTGCCTGCAGGAGACGCATTTGATAGGAAAAGATATACATAGACTGAAGGTGAAAGGTTGGGAAAAATCATATCACTCATATGGACTGTGGAAACAAGCAGGAGTGTCCATACTCATATCAAATAAAATAGATTTCAAGCCAAAGTTAATCAAAAGGGATAAAGAGGGACACTACATACTGCTCAAGGGAACCATACACCAACAAGACATAACAATCATAAATATATATGCCCCAAACAACGGGGCTGCTATGTTCATCAAGCAAACTCTTCTCAAGTTCAAGAGTCTAATAGACCACCATACAATAATCATGTGAGACTTTAACACACCTCTCTCACCACTGGACAGATCTTCCAAATAAAAGTTGAATAAGGAAACTATAGAACTCAATAATACAATTAACAACCTAGAATTAATTGACATATATAGACTATACCACCCAACATCAAGCAGCTACACTTTTTTTCTCAGCAGCACATGGATCCTTCTCAAAAATAGATCATATATTATGTCACAGGGAAACTCTTAGTCAATATAAAGGAGTAGAGATAATACCATGCATCTTATCTGATCACAATGGAATGAAACTGAAAATCAACGATAAAAGAAGGAAGGAAAAATCATGCATCACTTGGAGAATGAACAATAGGTTACTGAATGATCAATGGGTTTTAGAAGACATCAAGGAGGAAATTAAAAAATTCTTAGAGTTAAATGAAAACACAGACACAACATATCGGAATCTATGGGACACCTTGAAAGCAGTTCTAAGAGAAAAATTCATTGCTTGGAGTGCATTCCTTAAAAAAAGAAAAAACCAACAAATAAATGATCTCATACTTCATCTCAAAATCCTAGAAAAAGAAGAGCAAAACAACAGCAAAAGAAGTAGAAGGCAAGAAATAATTAAAATCAGAGCTGAAATTAATGAAATCGAAACAAAAGAAACAATTGAAAAAATTGACAAAACTAAAAGTTGGTTCTTTGAAAAAATAAATAAAATTGACAGACCCTTAGCCATGCTAACGAAGAGAAGAAGAGAGAGAACTCAAATTACCAGCATACAGGATGAAAGAGGCAATATCACAACAGACACTTCAGAAATACAGAAGATAATCAGAAATTATTTTGAATCCTTATACTCCAATAAAATAGAAGATAGTGAAGGCATTGATAAATTTCTTAAATCATATAATCTGCCCAGATTGAGTCAGGAGGATATAGACAACCTAAACAGACCAATATCAATTGAGGAAATAGAAGAAACCATCAAAAGATTACCATCTAAGAAAAGCCCAGGACCGGACGGGTATACAGCAGAGTTTTACAAAACCTTTAAAGAGGAACTAATACCAATACTTTTCAAGCTATTTCAAGAAATAGAAAAAGAGGGAGAACTACCAAATACATTCTACGAGGCTAACATCACCCTGATTCCGAAACCAGACAAAGACACTTCAAAGAAAGAAAACTACAGACCAATATCTCTAATGAACCTAGATGCAAAAATCCTCAATAAAATTCTGGCGAATCGGATACAAAAACATATCCAAAAAATCGTGCACCATGATCAAGTAGGATTCATCCCTGGTATGCAAGTTTGGTTCAATATACGGAAATCAATAAATGTTATTCACCACATCAATAGACTTAAAAATAAGAACCATATGATCATCTCGATAGATGCGGAAAAAGCATTCCACAAAGTACAGCATCCCTTTATGTTAAAAACTCTTGAAAAATTAGGGATAACAGGAACATACCTCAACATTGTAAAAGCAATTTATGCTAAGCCTCAGGCTAGCATCATTCTGAATGGAGAAAAATTGAAGGCATTTCCTCTAAGATCTGGAACAAGACAGGGATGCCCTCTTTCACCACTTCTGTTCAACATAGTTCTCGAAACACTGGCCAGAGCAATTAGACAGACGAAAGAAATTAAAGGCATAAAAATAGGAAAAGAAGAACTTAAATTATCACTATTTGCAGATGACATGATTCTATACGTAGCAGACCCAAAAGGGTCTACAAAGAAACTATTAGAGATAATAAATGAATTCAGCAAAGTGGCAGGTTATAAAATCAACACGCATGAATCAAAGGCATTCCTGTATATCAGCGACAAATCCTCTGAAATGGAAACTAGGACAACCACTCCGTTCACAATATCCTCAAAAAGAATAAAATACTTGGGAATCAACCTAACAAAAGAGGTGAAAGACTTATACAATGAAAACTACAGAACCCTAAAAAGAGAAATTGAAGAAGACCTTAGAAGATGGAAAAACATACCCTGTTCATGGATAGGCAGAACTGACATCATCAAAATGGCGATATTACCAAAAGTTCTCTATAGGTTTAATGCAATGCCAATCAAAATCCCAATGGCATTTCTTATAGAAATAGAGAAAGCAATCATGAAATTCATATGGGAGAATAAAAGACCCAGAATAGCAAAAACAATACTAAGCAGGAAGTGTGAATCAGGTGGTATAGTGATTCCAGATCTCAAACTATACTACAGAGCAATAGTAACTAAAACAGCATGGTACTGGTACCAAAACAGGCGGGTGGACCAATGGTACAGAATAGAGGACACAGAAACCAACCCACAAAACTACAACTTTCTTATATTTGATAAAGGGGCTAAAAGCATGCAATGGAGGAAGGATAGCATCTTCAACAAATGGTGCTGGGAAACTGGAAATCCATATGAAACAAAATGAATCTGAATCCCTTTCTCTCACCAAGCACAAAAGTTAACTCAAAATGGATCAAGGAGCTTGATATCAAATCAGAGACACGGCATCTGATAGAAGAAAAAGTTGGCTACAAAATGTGAAATATGATATATCAAGAACTATGTAATGTTTTGAACAACCAACATTAAAAAAATAAATAAATAAATAAAAATTATTGAAAAAAAATCAAAGAATGTAAGACATAGTCCTTTTCTGTAAATTAGTACAACTACTATGGATATCAGTATGGAGGCTCCTCAAAAGATTATGCATGGAACCACCATATGACCCAGCTATACCATTTCTTGGTATTTATCATGAAGAATTAAAATCATCTTAGTATAGTGATATTTGCGTACCCATGTTTATAGCAGCACAATTCACAATAGCCAAACTTTGGAATCAGCCTAGGTGTTCATCAATGGATGAATAGATAAAGAAAATGTAGTGTATATACATAATGGTATTTTATTCAGCCATAAATGAAAATGAAATTATGTCATTTGCAGGAAAATGGATGGAAGTAGAGACCATCATGTTAAATAAAATAAGTTCAACTCAGAAAGTTAAGGGTCTGTGTATTTTCTCTCATATGTGAAAGCTAGAGAAGAAAAAGGAAAATAAAGTGGAGGGTGGTTATCTTAAAAATCAAAGGGAGATCAGTAGAGGAAAGGGACCAAGGTGGGAGGCAGGTAGAGAGGAGAAAAATGCTGGGATTAATATTGGCTCAATTATGTTGTTATACTGTGTGCATGTATGAATACATAACAACAAATTCCATCAATATGTACAACTATAATACACCAATAAAAACATGGAGAAAAACACAAAAAAAGAAAACTATGAGATTATTTTCAGAAGTTCTTCAATAATAGGAGTTATTTTTTAAGCTTGAAACATTTGCTTTATGTCTTGGTTTATATATTTTTACCCACATACACAATAAGCAATCCAATGAGTATAAAAAAAGAAATTTCCTATTTAAAAAAAGAAATAATCCTTTTGCTTTACTTACAAAATCCAGATAGTGTTAGATTAAACTGTTTCTCACTAGATACAAATATTTTATGAAAATGAATACTGAGAATATGTGAATTTATAATCAACTAATATGGGGAAATAATATTTAAAGTTTTAGCATAAATTACTACTTATTAGAAATCATTTATAACAAATTCTTACCAGTAAAAGCTTTCACTTCATTCTCCAAAGTTTTTAAATCCATTTTATTATTCGCTATAACACAAAAACATAACTTATAAAGTGATATAAAATAGAAGAGCACTCTTCTTCTCCCGTCTACTCCTCTGATTACAATGCTGCAATAATACTTAATAAGTATACTAGATATTTTTGCTAAGAAATTCAAATAGACACTCATCAAATATTTACTCAGAATATGTTAATAGCATAATATAATGAAAAACTTAAATATTGAAAACAAGACTTATTTCAAAAATGCATCTTTGACTTTACTTCATAAAATAGAAATCTTGTATCTGATAACAAAAAGATGAGATTCAAAAATGGATATTTTCTCTTTTTTGTTGTAATAAAGACTATTTTATTTTTAAAATTCTTATTTGTTCTTTTCAGTTATACATGACAATAGAATCCATTCTGATATATTTATACAAACATTGAATATATCTTAATTCAAAAGTGGATATTTTCTATAGGCCAGATTTCTCATCCTCAAAATTTGGAAGACTCCTTTATTGATCATGCCACTAGGGCCCAGAATACTCCATTTCCAATTTGTCACAGTCACTGTCTTATCCAAACTTAACATTTTCCCTATAAAAAGCTCTCTTATTCCTTTGCAAAGTCAATAGTATCCAACATGCTCACCACTGACTGGTAGGTTTTGTATTAGATCTTCAAGTTCCTTATCAGTAAGATTGATTCCCATGTTGCTTAGAATGGTATTCAGGTTTGTTCTGTCAACCTTACCTAATCAGAAAGAGACAGGTCTATGAAGAAAAATTAGGGACTCCAAAAAAGTCATTTCTAAAGTTTTCTGTTTTTTGAGACACATAACTTTTGAAAGTTGGAGGAAAACTATAAATCTTACATATCCACAAAGTGTATATATGCATATTTATAAACTGTGCACTAAGATTTTAGAGGATGTGCTGTAGTCCATTAAAGGTCCTCATAATTGCTCATTAATCCTAGCTTAAAAATATCTTCTCCACATTAAAAAATAATTTCTATAAATCACGATTATGCTTTTCAATATAAACAGTAAAAAATCATTGAATAAAATAAATTAAAAAAGGAATGTAGTACTATAAATACAAACTAGCCTATTAGGAACTAAGATTTGTTTTATTCCATTTATCAAATGTTTACTATTTGTTTTATTCTGTCATTACATAACATGTAGTATTCTATATTGATGATTCTATATTTTGCTTTTGTAACCTAACAACATTCCTGGGGATCACACATATAAATATAAATAACCAACAATACATCCAACTTTTTATTGAACTGGCAGATTTAAGAAATGCTTCAATATCATGGATAAAATGATGTGATGATACACTCAGACATCAAAAAAGGTGACATTTTAATTATTTGTCCTAATGATTTCTCTAAAAATGTGTTCAACTTACTCTCAATTTAGAAACAATTTTTAGATTCAATTAAAAAAGTTAATTTATGTACAAATTGACACATTATCAAGATGAAACAGTTATCTCTTTCTTTTCCTATTCTCCTTTTTCTTTCTTCTGTACTATACAACCATTCCAGTTTTTTGGTCTCAGATCTCCTGACTTAATGATAGATTTCCTACCAGAATAAAAGGAAAATATAGAAATTTCTTAGTCTTTGTAATCCCTGTGCTCTGTGTTGATCCCCTCAGATACTTATTTATGATTTTGAGCACTCTCACCTTTAGTGTGGGTTTGCTCCCAATAGCTAGCATCTGAAGTTTTTATGTGGAAGACTGCCCTTGTGTTACTGAAGACTGCTTCACTTACATATAGAAAGCAAAGAAGAAATGTCAGGGTTGGCCAAGGAATAGTGGGAAGGAGAGTATGAAAGTCCAATGGGAATGTCCTTCTTCAGATTTGTCCAGAGGTCTTCAATAAAATCAGTCTGAAGCTGTCAGGACTATGTTGGGTTTTTACTTGGCCTCTTTCCATTTCTGTTATACTTCTATAAGTTTCTTTCAGTAGCATTTCTGTAATAAGTGAATCCTAGTCCCAAGATCTGCTTCTGAGAACTGGAAGTGGTGCTAGGAAGCAGATTATAAGGTGATATTTGCATTGCTGGATAGATGATAACAAAGATTTGATGTGAAGTAAAGTGATGATAACCTGACATACTGTATCATTAAAATTGCTAAAATGTTCACTTGTGATGAATTAATTGGAAAGAAATACAGGTGAAAATGGATATACTAGCTTAGGTGATATTCTCTTAATATTTGAGAGATGAGGAAATTGTAACTATAGAATATGACAGCTGATGCCTAAGTAAATTAGAACACTGACTTTCCTTCATGCTGGGAACTACAGCAAGATTATGTGTAGAAGTTATGTGTAGAAAGTTATGTTATGTGTAGAAAGTTGCATTTGCATGTATGCCAGAACAGTTCTCCTTGGGATACTGATCATACCAGCAAAGTAAGCAAGCTAATGCTGGTGATGTCATTACTTCCATAATCTCACCTATAAAACCCCTCTCCCTGTGGCAATTGGTCCAAACCAGAGGACTGTGGCTTACCCCCAGGAGAAAGTTTGGGGATAGATAGGAGATACTACTTCCTGGTGAGGTACCAGAGGCACTGCAAGTAGCAGAGATACACTTGCCCAGCTTGGTGCCCACTGGATCATCCGCAAAACATCCATCCAGCTTGTTGTAACTGGCTTCCCCCATAAGCATTTCTCAATAAACCCTGATATCTCATCTCTGGGTGTCTTATTTAGTTTTTTTAAAAAGTATTTTTGGTTGTAATAGACGCAACATCTTTATTTTATTTATCTATTTTTTATGTGGTGCTGAGAAGCGAACCCAGTGCCTCAAACATGCTAGGCAAATGCTGTATCACTGAGCCACAACCCCAGCCCATCTTATTTAGTTTCTTGACAACCTATCCCACTGCTCTAGCACAACTGGGTGGTGGATGGTACATTTGGCCTCTAAAATAAACTCTAAGTGGCACTGATAATTTTTGTATTTAGCTTAAATTGTAGTTTTAAAAATATCAACATATTTTAGAAATTATGAAAGTTTTTCACAAAGAACCACAAAACTCCAGAGAACTTGTATGGCTCACCATCAACTGGCAACGCTTTCAGCAACTTCTCTTGTTCCTTATCTGTGAGCTCAATACCAATGTTTCCCAGAAAATTTTTTAGATCATGAGAATCAATCTTCTCACCTTTGAAAATATGATATTGAGTATGTATCATTATTTCAGAGAGCTGTAATCATTCTTAACACAAAAAGTTACTTTATAATGATCAGCACCATTCTAATTTTCAGATTGAAGACTAAAGTAAAAAGAAAACATTTTGAACTATAGAATCAATGAATATGTTAAATCAAATACTTTTTAATATAAATAAGTTCCTCCTAAAAATAGTGAAAGATAACTTCCAGAATATAATCTAGTAAATTAATTTAAAAAGATAATTATATAAAAATTTCTTCAAGAATTATTTTAATTTCAAAAGTAAAAATTACATGATGAAAACAGTGGAGATGTTAATTTGATAATTTATAAGCTTTTTACTCAGATTTTCTCTATATATACTGTTTTAATTAAAGACTGGTGAAGCACGGGAGTGAGCCGCTGACCCGCTGAGCAAAATGGAACAGCTGATAAAATGAGTGACAATTTAAAATCTAAGGGATCCAACATGGCTGACCCCTTCAGCTGCGCAGGCATAGGGAGACTTAAACTGTCTAAATGCTGTTTTCTCAGGATCACTAGGCAATGCTGAGCTGACGTGGATCTGGGGCGAACAGTCTGGGCCTCTCAGAACACACACTGAGCCTGGATCGGCTGCATTCAAGCTCCAGTTCACCTGCGTCTCGTGACTCAGCACTAACGATCCCGCTAAAATAACTGGTCGGCCCCTCTGAACTTACAGAGGTTAAAGCCAACTAAGCCTTCATAGGCAGTGGCCACAGGATTGAAACGGGGCTTGGGAGAGACAGTCAGGACCCACAGGTTGCATTGGTCACCCAGCAAAGGGAACAAACGGTCACCATTTGCATGGGATACCACCATGGCAGAGAACTGACATCACGGGCGGAAGAGATAACTTCATTGAAACCAGCAGCCTTCCCTCTCCACACAGCGGGGAAACCTTAAGGGCCCCTCACAGCTCTCCCATAAGGGCCCCCCCCCCAGCTCTCTCGTGAGCGCGATAGCCAGACCGAGGGAATCAGGAGTGGCATGGGACTCTCGGCGAGGAAAACCCAGCTACCGCTCCCATCAGTGCTGACAACTGAGATCCCTTGCACCAGCTACCGGGGGAGTGGCTACCGGAGGGCAAGCAAATTCGCTGGGGGTTCTCAGCCCCAAGCTCTACAAACTTAGGGTCTGAGCGAGGCAAACAGGGAGAGTATGCTCAGGCATTCATGAAAAAAGGGCTCCCAGGAGCAGCAGACCTGGCGTGTAGCCAGTATTGTGGTGAGTGTCACAGGTGAGCGGGGCCTGGCTTGAGGAAACGCAAGAGAAGGCCCTAGGCACTCAGGATTGGAGACGCGCCCAGTCTGGGAGGAAGAGCTGCTGCACAGTGATTGGTTCCCACCTATTGAGAAGAGAAGCTTGGCCCAGTGGGCACAGCTCCACCTACTGGAAGAGAAGTTAATCGAACTCTAGGACTGCATTTATTAGTATTTTTTTTTCTTTCTTTCATTTTTATTTTTTTGTTGTTGTTGTTCTTTAACTTTTTAAAAAATGTTTTCAATTTTTTAAAAATTTTTTAATTTTATTATTATTATTATTATTTTAAACTTTAATTTTCATTTTATTATTATTATTATTTTAAATTCTTTTTCTTTATTTATTTATTTTCTATTTTTTCTTTTGTCTTTTCATTTCTTTTCAATTTTCTTATTCCCCCTTCCTTGAATTCTACCTGCCTACTCTCATTCTCTTTAGTGACTTCTTCCCTGCCCTTCTAATATCTTTCCTCCCAAGCATCAAATAAATTTATAAGAGTAAACAGTAACTCAGCAGTCAAACAGAA
Organism: Urocitellus parryii; assembly: GCF_045843805.1. Classification (NCBI taxonomy): domain Eukaryota; kingdom Metazoa; phylum Chordata; class Mammalia; order Rodentia; family Sciuridae; genus Urocitellus; species Urocitellus parryii. The sequence goes on along the minus strand of NC_135531.1, from coordinate 160,080,566 downwards.
CAAGAAGTAACATGAGCAGCATAAAAAAGCATGGAAGAAAAGGAGTACAAACAATGAAGGACAGCCTAAATATTCAGGAGGACCTAGAGTCATCAGAAAAATGGCCATATAAAGAACTCAAGGAATAACTTAGACAGATAGAATGGAACCTTAAAGAGGATACGAGTCAGCAAATCCAAACAGTGAAAGAACACATTGAAAATGAATTACATAAACAGATAAAAGAAGAAGTTAAGCATCTTTATCAGGAGATAGAGATTATAAAAAAAATCAAACAATAATTCTAGAAATGAAGGAAACGATAAACCAAATTAAAAACTCAATTGAGAGTATCACTAACAGAGTGGAGCAAGTAGAAGCCAGAACGTCAGATAATGAAGACAAAATATATCATCTTGAAAAGAGCCTAGCCAACTCAGAAAGGCTGGTAAAAAATCACGAGAAAAACATCCAAGAGATATGGGATAACATAAAAAAACAAACTTACGAGTCATCGGGATAGAGGAAGGTACAGAGATTCAAACCAAGGGAATGAGTAACCTGCTGAATGAAATAATTACAGAAAACTTTCCAGAAATAAAAAAGGAAACAGATATACAACTTGTAGATGCATACAGGACACCGAGCATACAAAATCACAGTAGACCAACGCCAAGACACATTGTTATGAAGATATCCGATATACAGAACAAAGAGAAAATATTAAAAGCTACAAGAGAAAGGAGGAAGATTACATTCAGGGGTAAACCAATAAGGTTAACAATGGATTTTTCATCACAGACGCTGAAAGTGAGAAGATCCTGGAACAACGTATTTCAAACACTGAAAGACAATGGATGCCAACCAAGAATTCTGTATCCAGCAAAATTAAGCTTCAGGTACGACAACGAAATAAAAATCTTTCATGATAAACAAAAGCTAAAAGAATTTGCAGCCAGAAAACCAGCATTGTAAAGTGTCTTGAGCAAAACACTACATGAGGAAGAATGAAAAACAACAACCAAAACCATCAGTGGGAAGTGCCTCGGTAATGACAGAGGGCGGGGGAAAGCTAATCATGGAGAAACAAACTAAATTAAAAAAAAAAGATAAATAATCAAATATGGCTGGCAGTACAAACCATATATCAATAGTAACTCTAAACGTTAATGGCTTAAACTCTCCAATAAAGCGACATAGGCTGGTAACATGGATTAAAAAAACAAATCCAACAATATGTTGCCCCCAGGAGACACATCTGATTGGAAAAGACATACACAGGCTGAAGGTGAAAGGTTGGGAAAAAATATACTACGCACGCGGTCCTCGTAAGCAAGCAGGGGTGGCCATCCTCATATCGAATAAAATCTACTTCAAGACTAAGTTAATCAAAAGGGATAAGGAAGGACATTATATACTGTTAAAAGGAACCATTCACCAACAAGACATAACAATTATCAATATTTATGCACCAAATAATGGTGCTGCAACATTCATAAAACAAACTCTCCTCAAGTTCAAGAATCAAATAGACCACAACACAATAATTATGGGTGACTTCAATACACCTCTCTCACCATTGGACAGATCCTCCAAACAAAAGTTGAATAAAGAAACTATAGAACTCAGTACCACAATCAATAACCTAGAGTTAACTGACATATATAGAATATATCAACCATCATCAAATGGATATACTTTTTTCTCAGCAGCACATGGATCCTTCTCAAAAACAGACCATATATTATGCCATAGGGAAACCCTCACCCTAACAAAAGAGGTGAAAGATTTATACAATGAAAACTACAGAACCCTAAAAAGAGAAGTAGAAGAAGATCTTAGAAGATGGAAAAATATACCCTGTTCATGGATAGGCAGAACTAACATCATCAAAATGGCGATATTACCAAAAGCTCTCTATAGGTTTAATGCAATGCTAATCAAAATCCCAAAGGCATTTCTTGTAGAAATAGATAAAGCAATCATGAAATTCATATGGAAAAATAAAAGACCCAGAGTAGCAAAAGCAATTCTAAGCAGGAAGTGTGAATTAGGCGGTATAGCGACACCAGATTTCAAACTATATTACAGAGCAATAGTAACAAAAACAGCATGGTACTGGTACCAAAACAGGCAGGTGGACCAATGGTACAGAATATAGGATACAGAGACTAATCCGAAAGCTACAACTATCTGATGTTGAGAGCCACAGCCAAAGGGGCCCCAGCAAACTTTCAGCTGCCAGCAAACTTCCAGCTGCCGGCTGATGATTGGCTCACAGTGGCCCCAGCAACATCTAGCTGATTGGCTCCTCTGCGGTCATGTTCATTGGGCTGTTTCCCTGCCCTTCAGACTACGGAACTGCTCATTGGGGGACTTCTTTGGCTCCGCCCACGCGACCTAGCCAATCGGCCTCAAGAGCAGGAGGATTGTGGGAGGTGTTGGTTGGTGTGTGGAGAGGCTTGTGGAAGCCGGTGGTGGCAGTTGGGCTCTGAGGGTTTTTCCTGAGGAGCTGTGTTGTTTGGCATTTGTAGTTTTAAAAATAAAGTTTGTTTCTTTTGACAAGTGGCTCCTGAATTGTGCCCAGCCAGACTGCGGCAATCTTATATTTGATAAAGGAGCTAAAAGCATGCAATGGAGGAAGGATAGCATCTTCAACAAATGGTGTTGGGAAAACTGGAAATCCATATGAAACAAAATGAAACTGAATCCCCTCCTCTCGCCATGCACAAAAGTTAACTCAAAGTGGATCAAGGAGCTAGATATCAAATCAGAGACTCTGTGTCTGATAGAAGAAAAAGTTGGCTCAGATCTACATATTGTGGGGTCGGGCTCCAAATTCCTTAATAGGACACCCATAGCACAAGAGTTAATAATAAGAATTTTAATGCATTTCACTGTCATTTATTTTTAAAAAAATCAATAAAAAAGAATTTAAAAATTCATTTAATTATTCCAAGTAGGGAAAAATAATCTGTAACTACTTTCCATGAGTAAGTACTAGATGAACAACAGAGGCCAATCAGATCTCTGCAACTACAATGACTCAATGACTATGACATTCACAAAAGTAATTTGATCCCTAAATGCTAATAAAAGAAGGCATACTCATAATGATAGTGAAGGACAACTCTACATTCAATGAAGTCATCTTTATGTAACTAATTAATTAGAATATTATGAATGCCATTCAAATATTTGTATCAACTAAAGTGAGATCTGTTAGTGTCATCTTTATAAATATATCTAAGGCCTTTATCAAAGGTTTACTTCATCTATTATTATTTTAGTAATATAGAGTTTGGTGGCTCTAAGAAGAAAACAGCAAAAAATATCAATGAAAACATACTGATCTCCCCCATAATTGGTTTTAAAAATTTAATAAATGAAGAGGTAAATGCCATAATTATCATGGCAATTTAGGAATGAGGATAAAATACAATTAGTATAAATTATGAACATCTTAGATTCATAATTTCTCACTCACCTGTAATAGCTTTTATTCCATCCAGATCAACTTTCCCATTAGCTACAAGAAAAGGTTCAATGAAGATAATGTCATAAGTTCAAAAAACAAATAAGATACATATTTTTTGGGGAAAATTCCATAAAATTCCTTATATCTTACTTTGACATATATTTATTAAACTCCTAGATCTCAAGGAATTAAGGTTATCTCCATTTAACCTAAGGTTATCTCTTATGACCTTAAATATAAGTAACTTTACCTGAATCAGAAAGAGTGTACTTTCCACCATATTTTGAAAGACTTTATAAACTATGGTCAAAGATACCACTGGAGTTGACTAGGTATTTTGGTAATTTAATTTTAGTCATCAATACACAGCTAAGGCTGGTACCACTAATATATCCTTGAAGGAAGTGAAGCATGAATTATTTAATGTGTTAGTAGCAGTTATAAAGGGATAGAAGAGATTTAACATGGAAGAGAATTTGAGAAAATAGAACAGTCTAGGGATATAAAACTGTCTATGTGGAATTACAAATATTTCAATATGACTTGAGGAGGAATTTAAAAAAAAAAAGAAGATATGATACCAGAGAGGCAGACGGAACTTGAAAGAAAGTCTTGTGTGCTATGATCAGAATCTTCAAATTTACTTTAGAGGGAATATTTCAGTACAAAGAGGAATGGACAGAAGAAAGAGCCTGTTGACGTCTCTATAGTTTCTTATATGCCTATAATTTGCTTTCTTAATTAATGTCCATCTTTTTTTTATTAGTTCCTTTTAGTTACACATAATATTTGGGTTCATTTTGATGTAATTAAATAAGCATAAAATATAATTTGCTCTAATCCAGACACCAGTACTTCTCCTTTCTCTCCCCCACTCCATTCCCTTCTTACTGATCTTTCTATTTATTTATATATTTTTTTAAATTAGTGCCTGGTGGTTGGACATGGAGGTGATACTCACTGCAGTATATTCATATACGTACATAGGAAAGTTAAGTCAGATTCATGCTACCCTCCTTACTCCTCCTTTTCACTTCCCCTCAATTCACTTCCTCTACTTCATTGACCTCTCTCCTAGAGCTGAAACCAATGAAATTGAAGATTTAAAAAAAAAAAACCAAAGGATCAACAAGACAAAGAGTTTGTTCTTTGAAAGGATAAACAAATTAATAAACCCTTAGCAAAATAAACCAAAATACAAGGAATAAAAAAAGAAAAAGGGAGAGGTGATGTAGATCTTTTAGGGTCCTGACAGCAAGCACACTCAGCGATTTGTAGGAATAGACAGATATACTGAGTTTGAATTAATTGTAATAAAGATCCAAGATTTATTCTTACTTTAATATTGAGCTGTGTTTCAATTTTTCTAATATGTATCTGTCACCAGATAAATCTATTTTTAAACACATTAGATATAATGCAAAGATCTAAAGATGCCCTGAGGATATCTATATTGCTTACCATCAGCTTGTAGCCTTTCTGACAGGTTTGCAAGTTCCTCTTTTGTGAGTTTGATTCCCAGTCTTTGTAGAGTAGTGTCCAGGTTATTTACATAAACCTTCCCCCCTTAGAAAAGAGTGTGGAACATGAAAAAAAAGTGCATTATTCCAACATTTTGCATGAATGATTTAATTATTACTATCTTTAATGGCTGTGGTGGTTTTGTATTTCATCAATTTACTATGTTGAAACTCCATTTTCAAGAATCCCCTTTCCTGTATAGTTAGTTCTGAGGTAGTTTTACATAGAGAAACCTGAAATTTGGAAACATGAAATTTGGAAAACAAAAGTGAAGCAGCAGTCACTGCACTCTGAAAGGTGGTACTGGGTGACAAGTAGAACCACAGCTTGCTCATATTGTCACTGCCTATCTACTGGCTCACCTCTGTTAGAATGGGGCCTGCAGCTTTTCTAACTTTTGTCAGGTCTCCTTCTTTGGCTTCTTTGAGTCCTGGGTCAATCATATGTGCAGCTTCATTACAACAGGTTTCAGTTTCTTCTGTGGGTAACTCTTTTACACCGGGGTTGGAAGCGGCAAGAGATGGGAGTTTATCATTATGAATTCCATTTTTGTCTTCATTCTTATTTACTTTATGTCCAGTTTTTCTTCTCCATTGCTGGTCCTGTTGATCTTCAGTGACATCAGGGGGAACAACATATACAGAAGAACCAACCTTCATAGACTTCATAGACTTTTTCACTAGGTCAAGGTCTGGATAAGGGAATTGAAACTTTCTATCATCAGACTAAAAAGAAAACCTTATTTCCTATAAGCATAAGACTGAAACTTCTAAAAGCAAAACCCAAAGTTTAATCCTGAATTTTAATTCAAATTGAATTTCCAAACTTGTAGGGTGTTTGGGATCCTGAAATTTAGGATGGCAAGTTATAGGCAGATTCTGATGAAGTTTGGACACTATACCTCTAAATCTTGCCAAGTTTATGCATTGGTAGAAGTCCTCTTCCTTCTCCTTTCTGAACAGCTTAGTTTTCTCTTGTCTAAAAAGCATGTAATGGTCTCCCCTGAGGTAGGGTTTGCAGAGGACTGATGATCTTCATGATTTATCCTCAAAACCCTTCATTTCTTCTATACCTATAATCAGAGTCAAGTTTCCAACTGGCTGCTGGTAGTGAGGTACAAAGTCTGACTTATAAGGAATTGCAGTATGCTTCAAAAGAACTGTAAAATTTTGCTAATTTATATAAACAGAATGGATCTAAAGAGTGATGTATTGAGGTGGGAAAAATGTGTAATTGTATTGAGCCTAATTTGATGGTATGAATTTACTTACAAGCAGAGATTCTGAATTATTTGTGTTAACTCAAATTTTTTTAAGGGAGAGAATTTTTAATATTTATTTTCTAGTTTTTAGTGGACACAACATCTTTATTTTATTTTTATGTGGTGCTGAGGATCGAACCCAGTGCCCTGTGCATACCAGGTGAACGCGCTACTGCTGGAGCCACATCCCCAGCCCTTAACTCAAATTTTTAGGAAAGGCTTTTAACAGTTTGCTCAGTTATTTGGCTGAAACCTGGACCCAAAAGTGATTTGTACTAAATTAAGTTGGTATATTATATAGCAGTGCTATATAAATACAGGTAATTTATAAATGTGAGTCATATATACAGTTTTAATTTTTTAGAAGCCACATTAAAAAATAAAGACAAGTGAAATAAATTTTAATGATATATCTTACTTAATACAATGTATTTAACAAATTATCATTTCAACATGTAACCAATAGAAAAATTACTAATCAGCTATTTCATATATTTTTGTGCTAGGTCTTTGAGACCTAGAGTGTATCTTAACATTTGAAGAACTTATCAATTTGGAGTAGCCACATAAGTGCTCAGAGCTATATGTGCTGATGGCTAGCATACTGGACAGCCTAGCTATAAAGGAATTTATCTAAAAGTCTATGGAGATCAGAATGCTGGGGTGGATTTGTCATGTATGACCTACTAATTCACCTTCTGTGTTCCCTGGGAAGGTCTAGAGCAAGGCTGTAGGTGTGGCTTCGGGCTTTAATGTCTCTGGAGCAACTACTCACCACTGCCATTATGGTATAAAAGCAGCTGCAAATAGTACATACACAAAAAAGAGTGGCTGTATTCCAATAATATTTTATCTTTATTTGCAAAACAGTCATTGGAGTCTGGATTGACAACAGCCTGTAGTTTTATGACCCCTGGATACATTCATTAGATTTCCAATATCCTTGACAAGCTCTTTAGGCTATGCTTTGTAGACTAGATATGATGGTGAAAAATGCTAACAGTGAACTGAGTTCTCTGAATTCAATGTGGGTAATGGAATTGGGGGCTGGTAGGTGTCACATGGTGGCATTTAGTTGCCAGAGAAAAGATGGTTGTAGTTACTACAATAGGCAGAAAAAATCAAAGCACTAATCAGAATGGTTCAACTTATAGAGATATTTAGTATTGATTAAATGATCACAGTGTCCCTGCAGGTGAAACAGATGACAGAGGGACAGCCTTCTAAAATCTTGCTTGAACTGAATAAGAAAAAAAAAAGCTAAACCAAGCCAAACAAAATAAAATTAGGTAGATGAATATAAGCAAGACTTGAATAACAAGAGTCATAGCCCCCTAATCAATTCCTAAATCTTGAGTCAGTTCTACAACTGCTTAATTTCTCATTTATATCATGAATTGCCTTTGTAATTTAGTTAACTTGTTTGTATTCTTTTATATTTTGTTAAGTTTCCTTAAAATATGTTTTTTTTATTTAAAAAAAAAAACCTTGTCAAGAAATTTGTTGATTTTTCTTTTATTTGAGGTTTATTTCTAGAGAGTCATTGTGTTTGTTGGGAGGCAACATATTACCTTCTGTATTTCATGCTTTTTGTGTCCTTACATTGATATTGGTGCATTTGGTGGGTCAATTGCCTCTAATAATTATAGGGTAGTTATTATGGCTTAGATATGAGGCGACCCCAAAAGCTGATGTGTAATACGATGCAAGAAAGTTTAGAGGTGAAATAATAACCTAATCAATGCATTAATCCATTTGAATGGATTAACTAGGTGGTAACTATAAGTAGGTAGGGTGTGGCTGGAGGAGGTGGGTCACTAAGGATATGACTTTGGGGTTTATATTTTGAACCTGATCAATGGTGAACACTACCTCTGCTTTCTGATTGTCATGTCCTGAGCTGCTTTTCTCCTCCACACCCTTCCACCTTGATGTTCTGCCTCACCTTGGCCTTCTGTGGATTGAAACCTCTGAAACCATGAGTGCCAAGTAAGCTTTTCTTCCTCTAAAATTTCATCAGTTCTTTTGGTCACAATAATGAAAAAGTTGACTAAAACAGGTAGCTTTTGTAATAAAATACTTTCTTTTGATGTGTCCTAGGTTGAATATGCTGCACTGGGGTTTGGTGTCAGTTGGACACTTTAGTGTAGAGTCTGTGTAATTTCTTCAGCTATAATCACAGTTCATGAGGGCTGCAGGTATCTCAGTGGCCAGGAAGCAGGGATTGTGGGATTGCTTTACTAGCTGGGATGCAGCTCTATTAGGTGGGTGGATTCACTGGCAGCTCTGGGTGTAGTGTACCTGCCCATCAGTTTCTGTGGGTCATATGAAGGCACTGTCACTCTGGTAGGCCTAGATGGGTGTGGTACTACATGTCTGGTGTCCGGGTGGAGTGCCTGTCAGTGTCCTAGGGCTACATGGGGGTTGTGCCACACCAGTGGCTCAGAGAGGGGACCTGTCTGTTTGAGGGTTGCATAAGTGACTCTTCAGGACCTCTGAGTGCTGACCTGGTAAGGAATGTTAGTCCAACTACTTCCTAAGGCCAAAGGTGCAGAGGCCAGGTCAAGCATATGCTCCTCAGGGCCTCAATGGGTTAACTTTCTGAGAATGGGCCATTCTACTGCTTCTTGAGGCCAAACCTGCTTCCTGCAGGTTTGGTGGGTGAGTCTCAAGACAGGCTGCTTGGCTGTTTCCCAGGGTCTTATTTGTTGGATGGGGCCTCTTATCTGTTTCCCTAGGTCTCTGGGTCCAGCTACCCAGAGTGCCATTTCTAGTTATGTTCAGAGATTAAGTGTGGGTGGGAGGAGCTGCTTCCCAGGGCAGGGGGAGAGCAGTATGGCCACCTGGCTTAGAAGCAGACCTTTTGGGAAGTATTGTACATTGGCTCTGAATGGACACTAATTCCAAGAGACCCCAAATTTTACTGTGGCTTGCCATCCAGAGTAGTGGTTTATGGAATTTAAGGTGATTGTGATCATGGTTCTTTGGCTTGGTTCTATCACATAATAGGTCTGGAGGATCATTAAACTAATCTTGTGGTTGTTTCTCCAATTCCAACTATAGAATTGGAAAAGAGATACTGAGCTACTGAGTGAATTCCCTCAAAGGTTCTTGGGTCTGTGAGGTGAGTGCTATTATGATAAGACAGATCTAATAGAAATATTTTTTTAAGAGAGAGTGAGAGAGAAAGAGAGAGAGAGAGAGAGAGAGAATTTTTAATATTTATCTTTTAGTTCTCGATGGACACAACATCTTTGTTGGTATGTGGTGCTGAGGATCGAACCCGGGCCGCACACATGCCAGGCGAGCGTGCTACCGCTTGAGTCACATCCCCAGCCCCCCAATAGAAATATTTTACTTACCAAAATTATAAACCAAAAACAGTAGCAAATTTTTGGAGGGGAATCAGAGGTAATTTCCCTAATAAAGAATTTGAAATATGCAAGGGTAGTGATTTCTATCATATTCCCATTCAATTTGCTTATTTAATCCATGTAGAAAACAGATCTTGGACAATGACAATTGCTTATGATAAACTTAATTAGGAGTCATTCCAATTGCCACTATTATTGTAGATATGGCTTTATTACCGGTGAGACTCCATCTCTCTCTCTTGACCTTTGGTATATGTAGCTATTGATCTGGTGAATGTTTTTTTTCTTTACATTTATTATTAACCCTTTTACACTGATGATTGGACTTGGTGAGCGGGAAGCAGAAATATTCTAGACAACTTGGTTAAGAAATATATGAGAGAAAACATTTGACCTTTGGATTTCTGAGTTTGGCTAATTTTACTTAGCCTGATATTCCCCATTTCTATCCATTTACCAGCAAATGTCATAATTTCATTATTTTTTTATGACTAAGTAGAACTACACTGTATATGTGTGTGTGAGAGAGAGAGACAGAGAGTGTGTGTGTGTGTGTGTATGTGTGTGTGTGTATTTTTCCTCCCACAATTTCTTAATCCACTCATCTATTGATGGGCATCTGGGATCTGGGTTGATTCCATAATTTAGCTTTTGTGAGTTTTGCTGCTATAAACATTGATGTGGCTGTGTCACTGCAGTATGCCAATTTTCGATCTTTTGGGAAAATATTCATAAGTGGCACAGCTGGTCATATGGTAGTTCCACCCCTATTTTTTTGAGGAATCTCCAAACTGCTTTCCAGAGTGGTTGCACTAGTCTGCAGTCTCACCAACAACGTACAAATGTTCCTTCCTCCCCACAATCTCACAAGCATTTATTGTTTGTATTCTTGATCATTGCCATTCTGACTGGAGTAAGATGATATTTTAGTGTAGTTTTGATTTGCATTTCAATGCTCACTAGAGATGTTGAACATTTTTTTTAATTTAGAAAATACTTAGGGGCTGGGGATTGGCTCAAGCGGTATCGCGCTCGCCTGGCATGTGCGGGGCGCTGGGTTCGCTCCTCAGCACCACATAAAAATAAAATAAAGATGTTGTGTCCACCGAAAACTAAAAAATAAATATTAAAAAATTTCTCTCTCTCTCTCTTTAAAAAAATTTAGAGAATACTTGATTAGTTTCTGTAATCAAACCTACATAGAGAAGACCTTATATATTTAATATAGTGTGTTATCCCTGTACAAATGGAAAAGATGTTGAACATTTTTGCATGTGTTTATTGGCCTTTTGTGTTCCTTCTATTGAGAAGTTTGTTTAGTTCTTTTGCCTATTTATTTATTGGGTTATTTATTAATTTATTTTTGGCATTAAGTTGAGTTCTCTGTATATTTGAGATATTAATCCTCTATTGTAGGAGTGGCTGGCCAAGATTTTCTCCTATTCTTTAGGCTCTCTCTTCACACTCTTAATCATTTCCTTACCTGTGCAGAAGTTTTTTGGTTGATGGCAACACACTTCTTGATTATTGGTTTCTTTCTTAAACTTTGGGGGTCGTGTTAAGGAAGTCTATGCCAGCACCTGTACAACAGAGTGTTGACCCCATGTTTTTTTCTAGTAGTTGTAAGGTTTCTGGTCTAATCTCTAAGTCTTTGACTCATTTTGATTTGAGTTTTCTGCAGGATGAAAGATAGGGGGTCTAATTTCATTTTTCTACATATAGCTATCCAGTTTTCCCAGTATCATTTTTTAAAAAGGCTGTCTTTTCTCCAAGATATATTTTTTGGCACTCTTGACAAATATCAGATAGCTATAGGTTTGTGGGTTTGTCATTGTGTCTTCTATTCTGTCCCATTGGTCTTCATGTACCTTTTAGTGCTAATACCATACTGTTTTTGTTACCACAGATCTGTAGTATAATTTCAGATCAGGTATTGTGATGACTCCTGCTTCACTTTTCTTGCTTAGTATTGCTTGGGCTATTCTGGATCTCTTATTCTTCCAAATGAATTTAAGAATTGTTTTTTTTTCTAATTCTGTGAAGAATGTCATTTATATTTTGATGGGGATTGCATTGAATCTGTACATTGTTTTTGGTAGTATGCCCATTTTGGCAATATTAATTTGGCTTGTCTAAGAACATGGGATGTTGTTTCATTTTCTAAGGTATTCTTTAATTTTTTCTTCAGTGTTGTATAATTTTCATTGTAGAGCACTTTTACATCCTTAGTTAGATTAATTCCCGGGTTTATTTATTTATTTTTTAAGGCTATTGTGAAGAGGGTGGTTTTCCAGATTTCTTCTTCAACTGAATCACTGTTGGAATATAGGAAATCTATTATTTACAGGTTTTGACCTTGTATCCTGCTACTTTGCTAAATTCATTTATAAGCTCTAGAAGTCTTCTGGTGGAGTTTTTTGGATCTTCTAGATAATAGGATCATATCATTGGCAAACAGTGATAATTTGACGTCTTTTCTTATTTGTATCCCTTTAATTTCCTTTTCTTGCCTGATTTCTCTGGCTAATATTTCAAGGAATATATCAAATAGGAGTGTACAGCCTTATTTTTTTCCAAATTTGGTGGAAATGCTTTTACTTTTTCTCTTTTTAATATGATATTGGCTTTGGGTTTCTCATAAATGGCCTTAAGATGTTGATTGAGGTAAGTACATTCGATACCTAGTTTCTCTTTAAAAACACAAATGGGTGTTGGAGTTTATCAAAGGCCTTTTCTGCATCTATTGAGATGATCATGTGATTTTTGTTCTTAATTCTGTATAAGTGACGAATCATATTTATTTGCCATGTGTTGAATCAACCTTACATCCCTGGAATGAAACACACTTGATCACGGTATATTATTTTCTTGATGTGATTTTGAATGCAGTTTGCTAATATTTTATTTAGGGTTTTTGCATATATGTTCATCAGGGATATTGGTCTGAAATTTTCTTTCCTTGATACATCCTTGTCTGGTTGATATCACGGTTATATTAGCTTCATAAAAATTATTTGGGACTGTCCCTTCTCCTTAAATTTTGTGTAATAATTGAATAATAATAAACATTAAAAGTTCATATCATACTGCTTAAAGGAAATCACACATAAACAAATTATAATGATCATAAATATTTATGCTCCAAACAATGGAGTATCTACATACATCAAAAAACAAAAACTAAAACTAAAACAAACCTCTTCTCAACATTTCAAGATTAAGAATCAAATAAAATCACATTACAATAATTCTGGGTGACTTTTACATACCTCTCTCATCACTGGATAGATGATCCTGATACAAACTAAGATTCTACAGAACTAAAAAATGCAATTAATAATATGGACTTAACAGACATTTATAGAATATTTCATCAATTAATGTTTGAATTCACTTTCTTCTTAGCAGCACATGGAACAATTTCTAAAGGGATCATATTTTAAGTCACAAAGAAAATATTAACAAATACAAAAAATGGAGATGCCTTGCATTTATGATGGAATGAAATTAGAAATCAATGATAAGGAAAAAAAGAAAACCATTCTACCTGGAGATTAAATAATACACTTTTAAATGATGAATGGAAGAAGAAATCAAGGTAGAAATGTAAACAGTTCTTAGAATTAAACTGTATAAGGAAAAATTCATACCATTAAAAGAATAGAAAGACACCAAATAAATAATCTAAGATTATATCTCAAGGCTCTAGATAAAGAAGAAACCAAAAGCAAAATCAGCAGAAGACAGAAAATAATTAAAAGCAGAGTCAAACTCAGTGAAATTGAGAATAAAATAAATACAAAAAATCAATGATAAAAAAGAATTGGTCTTTTGAAATGATAAACAATATTGATAAACCCTAAGTCAAACTTAAGCAAAATAAAGAGGAAAAAAACCCTCACATTAACAAAATCCAAGATAAAAAAGAAAATATCACCACAGATACTACTGAAATTCAGAGGATCATCAGAAACTATTTTGAAACTTATACTTCAATAAGTTAGAAATATCTTGAAGATAGCGACAGATTCCTACCTAAATTACACCATGGAGATTTAAAAAACATTAATTTCAAGGAATGAAATTGAAGTAGCTATCCAAAGCCTTCCAACAAAGAAAGCCCAGACCAGATGGATTCTTAGCCAAGTTCTACCAGATATTTAAAAAAAAAATTAGTACCAATCCTCCTCAAAATATTGATTGAAATAGAAAAGAAGGGAACACTGTCAAACTCATCCTATGAAACCAGTATCATCCTGATACTAAAACCAGACAAAGACACATCTAGGAATGAGAACTTCAGACCAATATCCTTGATGAATATAGATGCACAGATTCTTAATAATATAATGGCAATCTTCATATAAAAGCACATTAAAAATATAGTGCACCATGATCAAGTAGGTTTCAACCCAGGAATACAAGGTTGGTTCAATATACAGAAATCAATAAATGTAACTCATCACATAAGTAGACTGAAGGATAAGAATCACATGATTATCTCAATAGATGCAGAAAAAGCATTTGAAACACATTCGCATGGTGACACACGCCTGTAATCCCAGGAGTTTGGGAGACTCAGGCAGGAGGATCCATAGTTCAAAGCCAGCCTCATCAACACAGAAAGGTCCATAGCAACTCAGTAAGACTGTTTCTATATAAAATATTTAAAAGGCTGGGGGTGTGGCTGAATGGTAAGTGCCCTGGGTTTAATTCCGAGTACCAAAACAACAACAAAAACAGAAACACTAGAAAAATGAAGAATAGAAGGAACTTACCTCAACATTGTAAAGGCTACATCTGACAAACCAAAGGCTGACATTATTCTGAATGGAGAAAAACTGAAAGAATTTCCTCTAAAAACAGAGACATGATAAGGATGCCCACTTTTACCATTCCTATTCAACATAGTCCTTGAAACTCTAGACAAAACAATTAGGCAAGAGAAGAAATTTAAAGGGAAACAAATAGGAAAAGAAGAGCTCAAATTATCTGTTTGCTGATTTCATCATTATATATTTAGAAGATCCAAAATACTTCACCAGAAGACTTCTAGAGCTCATAAATTCAGCAAAGTAGCAGGATTCAAGGTCAACACTCATACATTAATTGCATTTCTATATTCCAATAATAAATCTGCTGAAATAGAAATTAGGAAAACTATCCCATTCATAATAACTTCAAAAATAAAGTAAAATAAAATACTTGGAAATCAATCTAATAAAAGAGGTGAAGGACCTCTGCAATGAAAACTATAGGACACCTAAGAAAGAATTGAAGAAGACCTTAGAATATGGGACAACTTCCCATGTTCTTAGATAGGCTTAATTAATATTGTCAAAATAGCCATACTACTAAAGGCAATATACGCATGCAGTGCAATTCCCAACAAAATTCCAATAATGTTTTTCACAGAATTAGAAAAAGTAGTTAAGGAATTCATTTAATATGAGACCCAGAATAGCCAAAGGAATTCTTAGCAAGAAAAGCAAAACAGGAAGCATTACAATACTGGACCTCAAATCATATTACAAAGCTGGAGTAGCAAAAATCAGCATGATAAAAATTGGCATGAAAACAAGCATCAAGATCTATGGAAAAGAATTGAAGACACAGAGAAAAACCCACTTAAATACAGTTATATGATTCTAGACAAAGGTGTCAAATACATACATTAAAGAAAAGACTGCCTTTTTAAAAAATGGTGCTGGGAAAAGTGGAAATCCATATGTAATAGAATGAAACTTAAGTCCAAATCTTACCCTAACAAAAGTCAACTCAGAGTGGATTGAAGACATAGGAATGAGACCAGAAACACTGCAACTGCTAGAAGAGAATTTAGGCCCAACACTCCAAAATATCAGCTCAGGAATTGTCTTCCTTAACAAGACTTCTAAAGCCCAAGAGATAAAATTAAACAAGTTGGATAGTATCAAATTAAAAAGCTTTGTCACAGCAAAGGAAAACAAGAGTATGAAGAGAGAACCAACAGTATATGAGAACATTTTTGCCATCTACTCCTTCGATAGAGCAAGAACTCAAAAAACTTAACACCAAAAAACCCAAATAACCCAATCAATAAATGGTCACAATCTCCTTGTTTCTGAAGTGTACAACCAGTTAAAATTTCCAGTTAAGCCTGCTGATCTTAAGAAGAGAACAGAATCCTTAATTGACAGGGACTACATGGAAAGAGATAAAGAAAACCCAATCGTGTCTTTTAAACTACCAACTATCTAAACTCTTTTTTCTGTTAAATTTTGCTTTATTTCTTTTTTTTTTCTTTTTATTGGTTATTTTTAGTAATACATGCCAGTAGAATCTAGACTATGAACCCTCTCCTCTTTCCACAAATCTCAGATAAGTCTTCTCTGTTTTTTTAGACTCTTCATGTGATTCATCATAAGGGCCTACTGTTTCCCAATCTAAAAGAAAGGGTGTGTAAGTAGGGATTCACCTCAGGATACTTGGACATTCTAATTTTGTTTTCATTTTTGAGATGGGCTTAGTCATTTTCCCCCAGTGTTTAATAAGAAAACCTAGGGCCTCCTGCAGGCAAGGCAAATGCTCTACCACTTAGCTACATCCCCAGCCCTTGGACTTTCTATTGAAGTATTCAGAAATGGAGATAATTGTCACAAATAGAGAAGCCTATTTGGTTACATTAGTGTTTGAAATGCTTACCATTAAATGGCAGATTTTTCACCAGTTCCGTGAATTCTTTGTTTTTTAACTCAATCCCTATGTTTTCCAGAACAGTTTTCACATCATTGACATCAACCTCATCTCCTTAACAAAAAGATTATAATAATGACATACATGGAATTTAAGTGTAAACGAATGGTTGAAAATCATGAAACTAATTTATAATGTCTATACAATATAAATATGGGTTAGGAAAAGTTATGGCCACTGAACCCTGACCAATTATGCAGAAAGAGTGTCATTCTCAGAAACACAATTTGTTTTGTAAAGGCTGTTAACAGAGGCCACTCTCGATGGTGACCATGAGAATATGCCAGTAGAATGTCCAACTTCAGAGAACCAAGAGACTCGGTTTCTTCTTTGAAATTCATCCCTGTATTTGCACTGAGGCCACATCTTATGCAGGTTTCTCTTGGTCAGTGCAAGACTGAGTGGAGCAGATACCAAGGAAAATCTGTTTCTGGGAGGTAATTGCTGAATTTGAGAGGATTTCTTGAAGGCCTTGCCAGACCTTCCTTAGACTGTATGGTTATTTAGGATGCTCCCACCAAACCTTTCCTTCCTCTCTCTTTCACTTGGAATCAGACTTGACTTGTAGTCTGACACCTCCAAGCTTTTCCCAGGTCCCTCCCAATTTTCTCTGATACAGGCATTTCTCTTAATAATGTCCCTTCATACTTAATCCTGCCTTGATGTCTGCTTCTTGAAGAGCTTGCACTAATGATGGAACTCTTAATGCAAAGAAGAAGAGATGGGTGTTATATAACTCTCTTTTCAATTAGCAAACTGCAAATGGCCTATTTAATAATTATATCAACATGTAGAACCTAAATCTCTCCTTTAAGTTATTATCCTTTCCAAATATTAATTTCATTTTATTGTAGAATTTTGCTGTCTTAAAATAAGGAAAATGGAATATACAAGTGGAAAATATACTAGAAAATCCTGACTTCTGGGTTATTGTACAGAAAACATTAAATAAATAGGAGTTAAATGGTAAAATTAGCATAGAAATTAAGGAACAAAGAAAAATATAGATTCTGTATAAAATTAGGATTCTATGTTTAACATATCACTCACCTGTAACAGCATTCACTCCATCCATCACCTTATTTAGATCAACTTTTCCATTAGCTATGAACAAAAGGGAAAAATGAGACACGCAGTCAATGTCATAAGCTCAGAAAAACCATGTATGAAGAATATATATTGCGGGGAAATTTCAGATAAGCTAGTAATGTATTTTGAAATTGGTAGTGTAATGCTTCCAAGATTGCTTTACTCAAGATAACCATGGCTATCTGGGGTCTTTTGTGGTTACATATGAATGATGTTATTTTTATGTTTCTGTGAAAAATGCCATTGAAGTTTCGATAGGTATTACATTGAATCTGTAACTTGTTTAGGGTAGCATGGACATTTTAACTATTAATTCTTTGTATTCAGAAACTCAATGTATATTTCTATTAATTTGTATCTTCTTCAATTTCTTTCATTAGTGTTTTATAGCTGGGTGCAGTGGCATATGCCTACTAAGTTTGGGCTTTGTTTTTCTTCTTTGAGCTCACTGAGATATACATTAAGTTATTTGTTTGAAATCTTTCCTTTATTTATTTATTTGATATGGGCATCTTTTGTTATAACTTCTCTTTTGAAAATGCTCTTGGTGCATCTCAAAAAGCTTTGGTATTTTTTATGTCCATTTTCACTTGCATCAAGATATTTTTTCTCTTTTAATTTTTTCTTTGATCTATTGATTGTTCAGGAGCATCTTCTTTAATTTCCATGTATTTGTAAATTTTCCAAGATTGTTTTTGTTTATTGATTTCTGGTTTTATACTATTGTGGTTGAAAAAAGATATTTGATATGGTTTCAATCTTCTTAAACTGTTTGAACTTGTTTTATGACCTAATATGTCATTTATCCTGGAGAATGTTTCATTTGTGCTCAAGAAGAATGTATTTTCTTTTGCTGTTATTTTGAATGTTCTGTGAATATCTGTTGGGTCTATTTGGTCCAAAGGGTAATTTCAGTCTGATGTTTCCTTACTGATTTTGTTTAGATGATCTCTCCATTGTTCAAAATGGGGTGCTAAAGTACTGTGTGTTACAGTCTGTTTCTCCCTTCAGACTATTAATATTATTTTATACATATACAGATGGTCCAATGTTAGGTGCATGTGTATATTTATAATTACCATATCCTCTTAATAAAGTGATCTATTTATCAATATATTGTGACCGTTTTTGTGTCTTTTTATAGTTTTTTTTTAAATGTCTATTTGGTCTGATATAAATTTAGCTATCCCTGCTCTCTTTTGGTTTTCACTTGCATGTAATATTTCCATCCCTTCACTTTTGGTTTATGTGTATCTGTGTTAGTCAGTTTTTCAAAAACTGGTCAAAATACCTGACAAGAATAATTAACTTAGAGGAGGAAACGTTTATTTTGGCTCAGTTTCAGAGGTTCAGTCTCTAGTCAGTTGACTCTATTACTTTGGGCCCAAAGTGAAGCAGAACACCATGGTGGAATGGCAGTGGCAGAGGAAGAAAGATTCCCATCTTATGGCAGTGGGCAAGCAGAGAGGGGGAGAGGGACAAAAGGGAAGATGATCCCTTCCACTGCACACCCTCCAAACCATCTCCTCCAGCCATACCCAACCTGCCTGCAGTTGACACACAATCAGTTCATTCAAACTAAGAGACTGATTAGGTTATAGCTCTCATAATCATTTCACATCTGGACATTTCTGTGTTAATACAGGAGCTTTTGGTGAATATCTCATATCCAAACCATATCAGTATAAAACTGAATTGAATCTCTTGTACGTAGCATATATTTAGATCTTGTTTTTTTGTTTTGTTTGAAAAAAATGTATTCTATGTCTTATTTACTTTGGGTGTCCTTTTGTGCAGGATGAGAACTAGGGATCAAATTTCATTCTTCTACATGTGGATATCCAGTTTGCTCAGAAGAATTTGTTTAAAGGCTATCTTTTCTCCAACATATGTTTTTAACATCTTTATTGAGTATCAGATGACTGAATCTATGAGGATTTATCTCTATATTTTATATAGTATTCCACTGGTCTTCATGACTGTTTTGATGCCTATACCATGCTGGTTTTTATTAGTATATCTCTGTAGAATAATTTGAGATTTGGTATTGTGATGCCTTCTGCATCACTCTTCTTGTTCAGGATTGCTTTGGTTATTCTGGATCTCTTATTCTTCCACATAAATTTTAGAATTGTTTTTTACCCAGTTCTTTGATGAACATCATTGATATTTTAATGGGAATTATACTGAATCTGTATAACACTTTTAATAGTATGGCCATTTTGATAATATTAATTCTTCTATCCAAGAACATGGGAGATCTTTCCATCTTCCAAGATCTACTTTCATTTTTCTTTTCAATATTATATAGTTTTCATTTCTCCTTGGTTAGATTTATTCCCAAGTAATTTTTTTCAGGTTACTGTGAGTAGGATAGTTTTCCTAATTTATTTTTTCAAAAGCAGATTCTCTATTGGAGTATAGGAAAGTATGTTGATATTGTTTTATAGTTTGGATGTAAGGTGTCCCCCAAAAACTCATGTGTGAGATAGTGTAAGAAGGTTTAAAGGACAAATGATTGGGTTATTAGAGCTTTATCCAATTAGTGAATTAATTCCCTGATGAGATTACCTGAATGGTAACTGAAGGCAGGTAGAATATGGCTAGAGGAGGTGGGTCATTGAGGGCGTGTCTTTGGAGTATATATTTTGTATCTGGCACGTGAAGTCTCTCTCTGCTTTCTGATCATCATGTGAGCCACTTCCCTCCACCACAGTTTTCTGCCATGATGTTCTGCCTCACCTGGATCCCCAAGGAATGGAGCAGACTGTCTATGGACTGAGACCTCTGAAACTGTGAGCACTCAAATAAGCTTTTCCTCCTCCACAATTGTTCTTGTCAGGTCTTTAAGTCACAGCAGAGAAACAGCTGACTAAAACATCTTGTATCCTTCTACTTTGCTAAGCTAAATTTGTTTAACAGCTCTAGAAGTCTTCTGGCAGCTTTTTTTAAAATACAAAACTGCTGGGCCAATGCTGGCACTAATAAATGCTGCTTTCTGCTGAATGCCCTGGTGCCCTGTTTCTCTGTGCAAGAATCCCATATTATAATTAAACTGAAAAGATTTCATTGACTTTCTGTCTTTTGAAAAACTAATAAATCATTGAACATCTATCATATACAAAAGGCTATTATGAACCAAGTTAAACTGTTAATTTAGCTTGCTAAATTAGAATCCCATTTTTTTTAGGAAGACAAAAGCATCTAAAACATTTTTGTTCTTTCACTTATTTCCTGAATAATTACCTATTGTGACTCTAATAGCAGAAGACAAATTTGAAATATAAACTATGTTGTTGAGAAAACATGACTAATACTATCCATTTTGTGCTCAGAGGTTTTAAAAGTGAGAGTTTGTTTCCCACATCTAGAATTGTTTTCCTATATATTATTATAATTTCAAGCAACCCCCCAAAATAAGGAAACTAATCATACATATTGTGTTAGGAGATTGAAAATATGAGAAAATAAGAGTAACTTAGAATGCCTTCTATAAAAAAAAAAACTTATTTCTGACAAATGGAAAGTAAGACATGGCAAAAGTAATACTAAATGGCATTTGAGAAAGACAAAGGATGGAAAAAAATGACTTGCCCAGTGCAGGTAGGAAATATTACAGGTTGCAACATTTCTTGACCTAATAGGTTAATCTCTTCAGGTCAACATATTGTGGTTCTTGTCCTTCCAGGTGTTGATCACTTGTGAAGAGTTATACTTAAACCACATTTAACATTTCTTAAAAATCAAAGCTTATTCTAGCTTACCAGAAGGGAGCTGAGTTCTTGTACTAGACCTTGGATAAGGTAGTCTGGCTACTTGATATGAAAACCCTTCTAGTTTAGGAGAGATAGCATGTCAAGCACACTGAACAGAATTATGGGTAGTTTGCTCTGTGACAAAAGTCTATGAGAGACCGAAAAAGTTGTTATATTACTTCTTTTTACCCTTCCCTCTATTTTATATTGGCTGGAAAAAACATAATGTCTTTAAAATTGAAGCTATTTGGTGGGAAAGGTTAATCATTATGCTCATTAGGTATTCTTTGTTTCTCCCTTGTTCATTTCTATTTTAAATTCTCTTACATTCCACTGCCACAGGTCCTGCCATCTACACCCTCCTCCCACTTGTTTTCTTGCTCTTTATTGGCCCCTCTATAGATTGGTGACATCTTCAGCAATGTGTAAAATTCACAGTGAAAGAAATCACCAACTTTATGTTGATATAAATGCCAAGAGAAAGAATTTGTTTTTATTTTAATTTGGTTTTTTTCAAAGTTTTGTTTGTTTTGTTTTTTTTAATGGCTTGATGTCAAGCAAGCATACTGAAGAGATTCAAATGTGTAATTACACAACTTATGCTTCAGAAGGGCATAATAATGATAATAATAGTCTAATTTGATTCTCACAAAACTCTAAAATTAGGTGCTATTAATAAACCCTTTCCATAGATGAAAAAAGTGTGTCATAGAAACATTAAGATGATAAGCCATTAAGCAAAAGAGCCCAAATTCAAGCCCAGGCAGTGTAGCTCCAGTATTTATACTTCTAGTCATTATATTTCTTTTTTTTCTTTCAGTAATAGGGTTGGAACCCAGTCCTCATGCATGCTTGGCAAGTGCTCTACTATTGAGGTACATCCCCAGCCCTTGCTATTCTGACTTTGAATGGTAGTAGAAATGCTTACCATCAACTGGAAGGCTCTTTGTTAGATCTTCAAGCTCCTTTTCTGTGAAGTTCATCCCCATATTTTTCAAAACTATGTCTAATTTACCAGCTTCAATTTTTCCTCCTTAAAAAAGAGAGAGGATAAGAGCAAATTGATAATAACTCTAAGATATGACAAAAATGAGCAATCTAATTCTTTTGACGAATGAATAGGAGAGCTTTACTGTTGACTTAATGTTCAGACAGGTTGATGTTGATGTTGATTAAATTTTCTGAATAAAAGTAAGCCTTTTATCATTTTTTACTGTACAAATTTAGATTTTATTTATTTCAAGTGCTGCCCCAAATTCAGGAATTCTAAGAGAATGTGGAACTTCCCTCTACAATTTAACATGTAAAATTAAATAGTATCCACTTACATTAAATGCTTAGAAAAGATAAATGCATAGAAAGTAGAATAGAGATTTCCAGGGACTAGAAAGAGAAGGGAATGGGGAGTTAACTCCTAATATGTACAGTTTCTGTTTGTAAAATAATGAAAGGTTGCACAATATTGTGAATATACTTTAAGCTGCTGAACTATACACTTGAAAATAGTTAAAATTATAAATTTTATGTTATGCATATTTTACTACAATAAAAATAGTAAACTACAAAGCATGTATAGAAGAATTTTAAAAATTTTTTTATTTGTTCTTTTTAAATAATCATGACAGTAGAGTGTGTTTTAACATATAAGAGAGGCAATATACATGATAGGAGACATTTTTAAATGTATAAAACATAAATTAAATCAAATTAAAAGAATTTCAAATTTGTCTGCCTTTTCAATATGATTATTTCTTTTTATTTTATGTTATTGGTTCTTTTTAGTTATACATGACAGTAGAATCCATTTTGACATAATTATGAAAGCACAGAATATATCTTGTTCTAATTCAGTCCCCAATATGATTCTTTCTTACCTCTAAGAGTCTTTATACCTTCCAACAATCTGTTCTGATAGGTTTTTCTATCACCTGTAAGAAAACATATAATTCAGGTCAAAGAATAATCAGAATTACTAAGATGGTATAAAAATCATTTCAGAAAAAGGCTCTAGAATTATTTTTCAATTTAAATGAACTATAAAGATATTACAAAATATAGAACTCTAAAAGGTGACCACTTTTTCTATTTGCCATGTAAAGCTAATATTATTATTTTATTGTGTTGAACTACAGTCTTTTTCTTTTTTTTCCAGTGCCTCACACGTGCGAGGTAAGCACTCTACTGCTGAGCCACAACTCCAGCCCTGAACTCCAGTCTTTTAATCCTTCTTTTTACTTTTCACATTCTGACTTCTGCTACATTACTAAACTTCCTTTTTCTTAAATTACCTTGTTTAACCTTAAGTGTTCCAGTAAATTTAAGAGTAATGATTCACAATTGTGATATACTTCTTGATTTCCAAATGAAAGACAATTACATAATTTAATTAAACAATTAAAGATTTATTTTTCCTGTAGAACTAAGTTATAATTTCTTGTTGGTGAAAAGCTTTTTCTTGAGTATTAAATGTGACAGACATTCTTATATAAAATCAAACATTTCTAAGTTCCCTTGAAGGTTATTTTATAGGTTTTTTCAATAGTAGAACTACTGAAATTCTGGGCTGGATAAAAATTCTTTATTGTTAGGGGAGTGCTGTCTTATTCATTGTAGGATGTTTACTAATCTACAGCCACTATCCATTAGATACCAATGGTACCTCCCCCAACCCTCAGTTGTGACAATGAAAAATGTCTCTATGGATTGCCAAATGTCTATTCAGGATAAAAACTGCCCCCTCTACTGAATATCACTGTTATACTGATATTTTAAAATCTTACCATCAGCCAATAACTTTTCCACCAGTTCCCAGTATTCCTCATCTGTAAGATCTATCCCCATGTTTTTCACAACATCTTCTATATCAGAGATATCAATGTTCTCTCCTCCAAATAATAAGAATTATAAAATGTAATAATTTTAAAAATTACTTAACTCTTTTTAATAAAATATTAATCTGCTTGCTACTAGTTCAAGAACAAAGATTCAATATAAACACATGTGAAATATATTATCTCATAAATATGGGGACAGGATAATAAAGTATTCAATAAAATGAAGGAATAAAAAGTGCCAGAATAAGTTAGAATATTTCAGACTATATTTATAAGTTAGTAATTGGATAAAATTCATGTTAGTCTTTGTATAGTTATCTGTATCTTTACTGAAGCTTTATTTAATCCACAGTGTATTCTATACTTTGGTCATTTAAACACAGTAGCTATAACATAAGTTATTGACAAATACTTAACAGAAAAAGGCTTGCCCAAATTATACTGTCATCTTGTGTCCATGTATAAATATATAACAACAAATCCCACCATTGTGTATAATTATTATGCACCAAAAAAAACGTATGAAAAAAAAAGGCTTGTGCACTATATTATTGTTACTAAAATATATCCAATCCACATTTCAACTCTGGGAAATTAGATACATACCATTTATTTATCAAAAGGAAATTACCTTAATAAATAAGGCAGTAGTTATGATGAAAGTATCATTGAATATAATTTAGTATAATTATTTATGTTCTTAGATTCAGAGTACTTTGTCACTCACCTGTAACAGCTTTCACTTCATCTATTAGTTTCCTGAGACCAATCTTCCCATTAGCTGTTAGGAAAGGAACAATTAATACAGACCACACATACTTAAAAATAGACAAAGAATTTATAATCTCCAGTCAAACTATTCTTTTTCCTATATTTCATAAAGCTATATTTAATTTATAATAACTAGATTTCAGTGATTCGTCTGTTTCCTGGATCATATTTATAGTTTCTTTAGGCCAGAAGATACTATATTGCTTTACAAGAAATACAAGATTTGATTTAATGCTAGCCATAAAGTTCCATCAGTGGTCATCACACATGGAAAAGAGTAATTTTTCATCTTTTATCTTTTGCTAAAATACTTTTCTCCAATATTTTCAATTACCATGACTTACTGGAAATACTTGATTTCTACATATTTGAGTCAACTACCAAAGCATTCTATCATTGTTTAAATTTTTGTATCTAGTAATTCAATCATTTTTTAAAAATGTAAAGAACTGTTAATACAAATTAGTTTTATAATAAGCTTTGGGTGTATATAGCAGACATTTCTGGATATCTGCCAATCGGTCATAATACCTACTGTTATTTCTGTGGCTATAACATAAGTTATTGACAAATACTTAATTTGTCAATTAAGTCTAATTTGGTAATCTTTCTCTACATGGTCATGCACCTCAGACAGAGCCTTGCATAAGCCCCAGGAAGTGAATTATGGCAAATAAAACCCAAAGGTAGAAGAAGAAAATTAATGATAAAGGTTAGATGGAGATAAATGAAACAGAGACTAGAACTGAAATAAACTGAAAAAGAATTTAAAAAACCTAAAAGTTTGTCCTTTGAAAAGACCGAAAAATGGACAGATACTTATATAGTAGCCTGATTTAAAAAAGAGAAGAGATAAATACTAAAATCAGAAGTAAAGACAGGAACATTACTACACAAATGAAAGGACTGATGAAGAATACTATGAATAAGTGTACATGAAGAAATTAAATAACTTAGATGAATTGGGCACATTCCTAGAAACACAACTGTCAATAATGACACAGAGCAAACAGAAAATATGAATAGACCTTAAGAAAGAAACTGAACCAGTACTTAAAAATCTTTCAACAAAGGGAAGTTGATGACCAGACAGCTTCACTGATAAATTCTACCAAGATTTAAAGAAAAATTAACTTAAATTTTTCTCAAACTCTTCCAAACAATGTAAAAGGAGGGGAAAATTCTCAATTAATTCTGTGAGTTAAGTATTACCCTAATATCAAAGGAGGAGTTAATGTAAACTAACTGCTTAAAGGCAATTTGGTTCCTTAATTGGGTAATGAGAATGTTTAAAACCTGGATAAGAGGTGAGAGTTGCACAATACTGTGAATATATTAAATGTACTCACTTTAAAATAGTTAATTTTATGTTATGTGATTGTATGAATTTCACCTCAAATAATTTAAAGAACAACCTAAGAGCAGACACCATTAGGCAAGGGTGAAACTTTAGAAACTTTTCTGTTAAAGCCACAGAAACAAAAATGCCTGTTACTTCTAGTACTCAACATGGGCCTGCAGTTTCCAGCTAATGAAATATGAACACAAAAAGAATACCTGGTTTAAAAATTAGAGTAAATAAGATACATAATCATTATAAACCAATGAAAAGGTATGGAAAACTTAGCCTCTAGAATATGCATAGAGTTACTTTACAAAACAGTTGAAGAGGCTAATGAAAAATTATTAATATAGAAAAAGTTGATTTCAAATGCACAACAAAACCAAAGAATTCCATATCAATTTGAAGAAAAATGCTAACAATGTTTTAAAAAATGGGAAAAATTGCCTAAACAGAAAAAGAAATTATAAATTATAACAGAATCTCCTAAACAGAAATTATAAAGGAAAATAGTGAGCAAATTTAACTCTACTAAAATTAAGAAGTCATGTTCAATAAGATTTGATAATCAAAGTGAAATAATAAACCATGTTAAGGTCTAGAACTTAAATGTCCCCCAAAGGCTCATGTGTTAAAAACTTGGCCCCCCATCACAGTAGTGTTCAGAGGTAAGGCCTTTGGTAAGGTCATCAGATGACAGATTCTAACTTCATCAAAGGGTTAATTCATTGATGGATTAAAAATTTGATAGCTTTATCAAGGGGTGGTAAAAACTGCAAAATTGAGGTCTACCTGGAGGAAGTAGGTCACTGGGGACATGCCATGAAAGGTTATATCTTGTTCCCATTCCTTTCCCCCTACCCCCTCTCTCACTGCATCCTGGTTTCCATGAGGTTAGAATATAAGTAGGAGTCTACTAAATTAAAGTATAATAAAGTCCTTTTGTGCCATGTTGAATTTCATAGTTCCCAGAGACATATAGAGATGTATAGGATATTTGGACATAGCCCTTTGAAGTTCAGGAATGCTGCATATATTATTTATTATGCTTACCATTAACTGGAAGGTTTTCTACCAGACTTTCAAGTTCTTTTTCTGTGAGCTTAATTCCCATGTTTCCAAGAACTCTGTTCAGGTCACTGATATTAACCATTCCTCCTTTTAAAAAAAGTGTAAATTAAATGAGACAAATGATTATAAAGCATTAAAATATAACTACACTAACCCTTATCTTATGTGATGGTGGCTATTACCTAAGAATGATAAAAATAAGATATATTAATAACTGAAGAATTAAATTAAAGAATTATGAATAAAATTTGTTTATTTAATCCTTGATTGAAAGATAAAGGAATATACAAACAAGTTTTTAACTTTTTAACTAGAGTGGAAGTAACTAATCACCTTGTTTTCTGAAATAAACATTATTTTTGTAACTTAAGCTTCTAGATTGTCACAAATTTCTAAAGTAACTGACTCCTTGCTATATATAAAAGTTTCCATTGTTTTTTTCCCCCTAGTAAAGTTTGGGAAAATTCAAGGCTAGATGCAAAAATATAAACAAGGATATTATCTGATAAAATATAGCTATTTAAAGAAACATAGCTAATGAATTAGTTTACAATATCCAAAGTAAAATATTATAAATAAAGACCCAGGAATTTCATATTTAAATTATCACCTTTAAGAGAATTTATGCCACTCAGCACTCTATTCTGAAACACCTGTCCAGCAGCTGCAAGAAAAGGCAAATTTACATCAATGAAAATTATATGGGCAATCAATCACAAAGGAGTATTTTATATTTCATTATTCTAGATCAGATTTTCTTTAAAATGTAATTTTATATGGAAATAAAGATGAAAGTTGGAATGGCAACTTTTAAAAAAGTGACAAATCTTTCTAAGATTTTGTTAACTAAAGAAATTGTAAATTTGAGGAAAAAAGAAAGAAAGAAGTTGTAAATTTGGGGCTGGGGTTGTGGCTCAGTTGTATAGCCTCACACATATGAGGCACTGGGTTTGAAGTTCAGCAACAAATGAAAATAAATAAAAAAATAAAGGTAGTATGTCCATCTACAATAAAATATATTAAAAAAGAAACTGAATTTGGCCTATTCTAAACATCATCATTGTTATCACGACCACTACCACCACTACCATCATAACTATAATAGCACAATAGCTAACATTTATTGAATTTGTATCATGTATCAGTCACTTTTAAAAGTGTTTTATCTCATTCAATTGTACCCTCATTTTGTAAGTGAGGAAATTAAAGCATAGAGAGGTTAAGAAGTAATTTTTTCAAGACACCATAGTTGATAAGCAGTGGAGCCAAGGTATGAATCTATTAGACTCAAAATACTTTGGTCTTAATTATTTCACCATACCATTATTTCCCAGTTCTTCCTTTTCTTCTACTAGCTTTTCACTGTCATAATTATCTTTTTTTTTTCGCTTATTATAATTAGGCCTTATCATCTGGGTTAAAAATTAAGTTATAGTATTCACTTTAGTCATGACTGAATAAATAAAATCTAGTAGATGGACACACTACCTTTATTTTATTTATTTTGATGATTTTAAAAAGTAAAATTTAATTTACAGTTACATGGTTTCTACATAACTGAGAACTTTTTTCCTAATAAAATTCAGGAATTTCTAGTGGAAATTTCAGAAAAATTTTAAAACTTCTCAAAAAAATCTATAAAATCAGGCTCTCTGTAGGGCCCAAGCAGCAAATATATTGGCTCACCATCAGTTGGGAGGGTTTTCTTCAGCTCTGAGTATTCCATATCTGTTATCTCAATCCCCATGTTTCCAAGAAGGTTTTGAAGATCACTTACATCAACCTTTTCTCCTTTGAAATCATGAGAATATTAGACATTTGAGAGTTTTAATACCCACTTAGTGATTTCAAATAATAAAATATTCATGTCTGAAAATCTATTAAGAATCTTATATAATTTAAAAACATGCAAGGGCAGAAAACTATTTCTCTCTAAAGAGAAATTATTTCCCTAATTTATTGAAGAATAAAATCTCCTAAGTCTAGGAGACATTAATTTTTGTTCCATAATTGGCCAGTGATTAGAAAAACATAGGTAGGTAGTCTAAAACATTCACATTCCCTGAAGTACACCATTTGATCTGAACTGTGTGATTAGTAATTCACAGTTATGAGGATAATGTGAATAGCTGAAGTTTGGATAAACAATGCTCTGAAGATTCTTAGAAAATGAATAACAGACTAAAACAACATGCTATCATGATGTAGTCCTTTGACCTATTGTTAAAACCTAATGTTCAAATGTAGTCAATAGAGTATCTCAATTAATAAATTAAATCTCCATATTTTTAAGACAGTGATTAGGTAATTAGAATATGCTGATGAAACAAAACCTATTAAAAATAGTACAATATACTTAAGCATATTGGTTTTGTAGTAATTTTTACTAACCTGAGAATTTTTTTACTTCATCCATCACTGTTTTAAGAGTGACTTTCCCATCAACTATAAAATAAGATATAAGTTACAGACATAAATACTAAAAAAATGATATAAAGTACCAAAGGAATATACTAATTTTCCAAGACTTGCTGCAGAATTTTTTTTATAATTTCATTTGATTTAAAAAAAATCTCTTTCAAGATTATGGAGAAGGAAAGAAAATCCTATATGCTAAAATGTCTATAATAACAATATTACTTTGATGTTCTACCTTCAAGTTGCTGAGTCATATACTATAGCAGACAAAATTAAATTTCAGTTGAAGGTGGTGTTATACCCCATCCCAGCTACTTAGGAGGCTCAGGCAGGAGGATTATAAATTCAAGACCTACCTGGGCAATTTGGCAAGACTGTGCTTAAAATTAAAATAAAAAGGGCTGGGGGATATAGAATGTCCTGCTTTCAATCCACAATACCACAAAAATTTAAAAAGTTGAATTTCAGATTGTCTTTTCTATGGGAATTGGGGGGTTTTTGCTTGGATACTTTGGAGTGTATTTTCTTTTTGCTTTTTCTTTGAGACAGGGTCTCACTATGTTGTTCAAGCTGGTCTCCTAACTCCGGGGCTTAAGTGATCCTCCTGCCTCAGATTCCCAAGTAGCTAGGACTATAGGCACGTACCACCACACCCACCTTATTTTTTCCATTTAATATGCTGATGAAACAAAACCTAAAAGTAGTTCAAATTGCATACCAGTGTTTTAATTGCATTTTGGAAATTATCTATTCAGAATATTCATAATTTATTTTATCATTATAGTCTTTACTTTATTTGATACTTTGTAATATAAACTTCAGCTATAAGTAATTTGGGGTGTAATCTACCCAATTGTATTGCTTAATGATGGGCTTTGTATATTACAGAAGCTCAGTAAATTTAATCCAGTGTAACATATATTTATTGAGGACCTGTTATGCATTTAGCACTGTCTTAAAAACTAAGGATATAGTAATGAATTAAATGAAAAAAAATTATATAGGTATTAAGTGCTAGGAAGAAAAGTAAATCTGAGAAATGGCAATAGAGATTGCTGCAAAGGGGTACTGCTGCAATTGAAATAGAAAAGTTACAAAAGGTATCACTGAGGTGACATTTGAGAAGACTTAAAGGTGGAGGAATGAGGCAGGTAGATATCTGGGGGAAGAATGTTCTAGGCAGAGCTAAGAGTAAGTAAAAAGGCTTGAGATGGAAGCATGGCTGATTCATATGTCTGGAGACTGGTGTGTCTGAAATGGACTGAGCAGAGAAAAGTAGTAGGAGAAGAATCAGAGAGCTTGAGCAAATTATATAAGACTGTCTAGGACATAGTAAGGACTCTGACTTCAACCCTGAGAAAAATGGGGAACCATTGGGTATTTTGAGTACAGGAATTTCATAATGTGATTTACATTTTAGCAGGATAATTGTGGATACTATGTGGAGACAAAGGGAAAAGGTAGGTTTAAGTGAAATAGTTAGAGGATTACCATAATAATCCAGAGGAGTGGCAGTTGCATGAATAAGGAAAAAAGTATTAGAGGTAGTGAGGAATGTAGGTTATGAGTCACAGTTCTGGAGGGACAGCCAATATTAATAGCTCAAGGATTGAAGGTATTGTGTGAGAAGACAGGATTCATAATGATTCCAAGATTTTGGCTAACGCAATAGAAAAGATGGAGTTGACATTTACTGGTATGGAAAAGACAGATTAGTACAGAAGATTAGGAGTTTGGTTTTAAACATGTAAATTTTTGATACTATTATACGTTTAAGTAGGCAGGTGAATATATGATTCTGGAATTCAGAATAGAGGTCCAGATCAGAGAGGTACATCGATTAGGATCTGTCAGTATAAATATAGCATTTAAAGTTATGAAGCTATTTAAGAATATCAAGGGAATGTGTGCACACAGAGAAATGGTCCAGGATTTAATCTTGGAATATGTGAAAGATGAGATGTTTTGAGAGGTGAGGAAGAACCAGAAAGGAGACAAAAGTAGAACAGGGAGTGATCTAGAAAAAAAGTAAGCATGGGCTCTTGAATGTCAAACTATAGAAATGGTGATATGTAGGAGAAAATGACCAAATGTGTTAAATGCTACTAATTATCAAACAAGATGGACACTGAGCCTAGATTTAGCTGTGGGAATATTATTGGTGGTGTTGGTATGCATATAAAAATCAATTTTAAAATAGACATCAAAATTGGAAGTACAACAGAGAGAAAAATTTAGCTCATAAAAGTGCATTTTCCAGATCTTCCCTTGAACAACATTTCAATAGTAGTACCTATTTTACTGTTTTGTGAGAAAT
The DNA here is from genome assembly GCF_045843805.1 of Urocitellus parryii. Taxonomy (NCBI): domain Eukaryota; kingdom Metazoa; phylum Chordata; class Mammalia; order Rodentia; family Sciuridae; genus Urocitellus; species Urocitellus parryii. The sequence goes on along the minus strand of NC_135531.1, from coordinate 160,048,621 downwards.
AGATGAAGTAATATATTAAATAATCTTTGTATAGTGCCCCATTTATACATAACCATTATATAATTGTTGGCTATTATTGTTATTTAGGAAGAGAAAAAATGGCTAATAAATGTTTATTTTATCATCAAAACTATTAAAACTCTTTCTTTTTACAAAAAACTTTTATAGAAATTTCATATTAGCGGGAAACCTTAATATCTATGAACATTGAATCTATAATATCAGTGAACTGAGACATATAAACAATTAAAAGGTAACATAACATATACAGTGAATCAGAAAGCCAGCCAGATAAAAACATTAAATGTTGATAACACTTAATAATTAATTGTTTCTATGTATAAGAAGAATCTTTGGTTCTTTTTTATCCTACCTGTATCTTGAAAATCAAATTGGACCAATATGAATTTCCATATGAAAGTCATCATGTGCGGAGCATTTGTGCTAATTTACTTTAGCTTTCATAGTCACTAAAAATAAATAAGTATCACTGATAGAAAGATGATAGGAACAAGGATTAAAATGTTTATTCCAATCTGGATTTGTATTATTGTCTTCAGGTGATGAATCTTACCCTTCAGGTACTGGATCTTACCTTTTTACCTATAGATATCTAGCAATTTCCACACAGTCACCTAATGAGGAAGTCATTCCTGGAGGAGTGTGCTCAAGGGCTCTAAGCCCTTGGCAATTCAATTGATATCAGAGTTGGAATCAAGTAACTTAGGGAGAATTGTTTAAATTTTTGTTTTATATTTTCCCCCTTCTTACACAAGTCTCCACACAATTCAGTTGGTCAAAATCCCAAAAAGGAATAAAAATTTTACAATAAATTACAAAATGACCATTTTCACTTGATTAGTTTCTACTGCTTAAATAATTACCAACTATAATTTTATTAGATTTTAGGAACTGTAGGAAGAATCTATTCTGGGGCAAATCTAGGACTCCTTCAATCAAGATTGCTTCCTTGGATGCAGATGGTCCCACTTCTAAATTCACTTTTCTCATTAATTTATTAAAATAATATAGTGGATTCTATTCCACTGTAGTCCTAGTCATTCTCCCAGCAGCCAGAAGTACTTACTGCTTATTCCTTCTCTGGGATTTGACTTCTCGTGAGGGAGATCCTTCCCCTCTGGAAGGTGCCTGTATCTAATGATGGTTGATGTAGGATACAAATGCCCAGTCTCTGTGGAATCAGCTGAGACTTCTGAAGCAACTTTTAAACCCTGCAGTTCAACTTTTACCCCTCTCTGTCCAATCCTGCTTTGCTTATTCCTGAAATGTGTTGTCCTGAAAGCATTCCCAACAAACCTGCATACCAATTTCTGCCACAAGGTCTGTTTCTTGGGTCAGAATAACATTTAGCTACAAAGAAAACATGCCAGCAAAAATTATATGCATGTTCCTCATCAGTTTTTGAAAAGTGAATAGGAAAGTTAAGAAAAGCCTCACTGTTTTCATCTCTCAGGCAACAATCAAGAGTTCCTGAATACTAGCATGGAATCATGGAGACTTGCCCAGAGATATAAGAATCCATAAAGTTTCAAAAGTAGGGGAAACATGATATATTTTGCTGGAACTCCGCAGAAGGCCTTCGTTGCGTTGGAGCTGCCCGGGGCCTGGCCAACACCAGGCCTGACGCACTCTGAGGCTGGTGCTTGAGATGTGGTCTGAAAGACGTGTAGATGAGCCCTGGCAGGGGACCAGGCTGCCCTGAGGATGCCCCACAGGCAAGGAAGGCAGGCTGGAGAGCTGGCCCCACCAAGCTTTCATTGGCACCGTTGTGTGCACTGTGACCATCAGCTCATCCAAGCAGGAGCCAGGAGGTCAGCTTTTATGATCTTGTCACCAGGGCCAGGCAGGGCTCCAAGGCCACATGGCAGTAATCACCGCCTCGCCAGTCCTGCAGACTCCAGGCTCCAGCCATCCCTTGGCCATCCTCCCTGAAACACTGCACTCATGAGAGTCTTCCTCACTCCAGAGCCTTTTAAAGAAAGACGTAGACGAGCGAGGTGCCCACGGCGTTGCACACATTTTCTTAGGTGTAAACTCGTTTCCTTCTCATGACCCCATTAAGACCTCGTTTTAGGAACCAGGCACAGCAGCCCACTCGCATAGCTCTTGTCCAGGAGTTGGGATGGGTGGAGGCCAGTCAGGGTGCAGCTGATCCAGCCCACAGTCTTGGGAACCTCTCAGATTCCCAAGTGGCAGTGTCTGGGGCCAGAGCCAGAGGAGGGCATGGTCTGTGTGCCACTGGATGTTTTATAAAGGAGAGCAGTGGATGGGGGTGATAGATTGTGGTCAGGGGAGACCACCGTTGCTCTGGGAGGTGGCTTTCCTGTGTCAAGGTGGTTGTCTAGGAGAGCAGGAGGAGTCTGTGGGCCTCTCCTGGCCTGAGGACTGAGCATCCTGGCACCCTCGGCTGTCCTGCCAGCTCACAGTGTGTTGATCCAATCCTGGGCTACTGCTTGGGCTCGGGGACTGCATTAGCCATGACGCTTGAAGGTTAGCCTGCTGTGAAAGATCAAAGAAGCACCCAAATCTCAACACCTGGCACCCAACATCAGAGTCCCCACTTGTCACGCAGGGCAGCTCTCCAGGTCACACGGGCCAGCTCTCCAGGTCGGTTTCCTCGCGCAGCTCAGGAGCCTTCTGCTTAACCCAAGACCATTTCCCCAAGAGCACAGCTAGGGAAGGGGACACTTGACTGGCAAGTGATACACTTGCCCTCAGCCCATTGTCCAGAACTGAGCATGTGGCCTCACCTGACTGAAGCAGAACAGTGAAGAACAGTCCACTCGTGCCTGGAAGAGGAGGAGAACCAGGCATGGAGGGTGCCGGAAGTCCCCCTTGCCCTTCAGCCCCCAGTACAGCGAATGTTCCCCACGAACACGCTCCTCTACTGTGTGGAGGGGAATCCAGAGACCCCATCTAGCCACCACCTCTGACTCGGCTCAGCAAGGCCACCCTAGGGCTGAGTGGCTTCCCCTTCACGGCCCTGACTCGGGAGGTGTCTTGTCTGCTCCCTGCGCCACAGAGGAGTGTCAGAAGGAAAGAGTGGGACACTGAAGCTCCTCACCTATGACGTTCCAGAGGCTCCCTGGACAGCCAGCCAAAGGCCACTTAGCCAAGACTCTGCAGGTGGCCCTTGTTTAGAGGGTTCCACTTTTGGGGAGGAATCGACCTGTTGCATTGTTCTCTGTGGCCTCTAGCTTCAGGCTCTGCCAGGTTCCACCCTCTCCCTGTCTCCTCCATCTTCCCCTTGGGCCAGGTCCAAGTGAGACACAGGACACCTGATGTCCCCACAGGCATGCAGCTCCCAGTCCTCGGCCCGCCTGAGGAGGCCCTCGAAAGACTCTGGGAAGGCTTGTGGATTGCTTTTCGTTTTGTTCTGATCAGACTGAGTTTCCGGAACATATCAGGGCTTTTGCCTGACGATCCAATCGTAGCATGAGCCAGAAGCCACCCAGGGACCCTGTTCAGGACTCAGTTTTCAGATCCGTTGCGTATCTCTCTTGCCTCAGTCTCGTTCTTCTCAAGTCACATGCTTGCTTTTCCCGGAGCCTCCCTGTTAGCTGGACAGCTTGTTGAGCCCGTGTCCTTTGGTGCATGAGGTGATAAGCAGGTGAGATTCGATTCCCACTGCGGCAGGAGTGGCTCTCCTCTGCTGTCCCTGGAGGACATTCCCAGGGTGAGAGGGCAGCAGTTCTGCCGCAGAGCTGTGAGGGCGGAGGTCCCCGGGTTGTCACAACAGTTTCTATGGTTTCTTCTGCTCTTCGGGGCCCAAAGTCTGAAGAACCTGGATGCTGCGCCTTCAGTGTCTGCTCGGGAACTGGGGAGCTCCCTTCTCACAGAGGTCGCTGAAGGCGACCAGCAGCAACAAGGACATGCTCTTGACCTTGCCATCTGTTTCTGCCACACAGCTCCTTTTGCTTATGTTGGTTCATTTGTGTCCTTGCAGCATCTACCGGCAGTCACCTGGTGACACTGGACTGCTTTGCCCATTAGTGGTCCTCAGCTTAGTGGTTACCTTTAGCTGATCCATCAGGTTCCCACTGACTGCTTTATTTAAATTATACTCTTTTTGAATAGTTGTAGGTTTCACATGCAGTTTCTAAAAAATAGCGCTGAGAGCGCCCATCTGAACGCTGGCGATTGCATGACGTTTTCTGTGGTAACAGTCTGTGAGAGGAGCGTGCAGTCTCACACCCACGATGACATCATTTGAGACTTTCTCGCGGTCTCTGTGAGCTTGCTGGTGCTATGGTTGAGCTTACTTTGGTTTTAAGGTGGTTTGGATTTCTTTTGTGTTCAATGGTGTGTCCACTCCACATATGCCTGCAGGCCACTTGCGAGGTGCCAGTGGTGCTCTGCCCTGGGCCTGTGGCAGAGGCCAAGGCAGACTGGCCCTCCCTTTGCCATGGGCACCTCTCACTGACTTCCCTGAGGCAGAGGGCAGTGGCGCTTCAGATGTCAGGGTGCCACGGGAACAGACCAGCAGGTGGGCAGGGAGAAGCTGGTCGAGCTTGCCAGCGAGGGCAGGAGCGCAAGCGAGGGCAGGGGCCGACTGGACGGAGCGCAGGGGGCTAGCGCCAGGGACAGAGGGGATGGGGACAAGAGGGAAGGAGGGGGCCTCTTTGGGCCTCTCGTTAACAACTCGAGTATTCAGCTCATGATTCCATTAACTGATCTATTTACATGGCTAGTGCTTATAATTGGGAGCATATCCAGAGGGAACAAACGGGTCTCACAGGACAAGTTTTCCCCGAAGTCCCTCCGTCCCTCAGACACCTACCCCAGAAGCAATCACCATTCCTATTCTGGTGCCTTTCTTTCCAGGGACAGCCAGAGTAGATAGCAGGTGAGATTTGAGTCCCCCCTGCAGGGATGGCTCTCCTCTGCTGTACCCGGAGGACGTTCCCAGGGTGAGAAGACAGCGGTTCTACTGCCCAGCTTTGAGGGGCGGAGGTCCCTGGGAGCTGAGAGTGGGGACAACCTGTGGAGTTACGGAGCCTGGGATGCAGACAGAGAAGGGGGCTACCTCTTTGGAGAGGTACCCGTGTGCTTTCCCATATTCTGGGGTCGCACTGAGGACAGAGCCATTGTCCTCACTGACAAATAAGCACTTACTTGCCTGAGGTCATTAGTGACAAGTGTCCAGGCTGAGAGTCCCAGCCAGGGATCACTCCAAAGCCTGGCTTTCCCTCCAGTTTAAAAAAAGATAAAACACGTGTAACAGGATTTATCATCCTAACCAACCCTGAGCCCCCGGTTGGGGGGGTTCAGTGCAGTCATGCGCTGCGCCCGGCACCACCGTCCACCTGCAGAACTTTCCTCTCGCACACTGACTTGCCTTCCCTCCCTCCCCAGCTCCAGCCCCCGCCCCCACTGCTCTGCCATTGTGAGTTTGGCCCTTCTGGGTGCTGCAGGTAAGTGTTTGTCCTTTAGCTACTGGTTTATGTTACTCAAAGTGTCCTCAAGGGTGGACATCATTACCCTGGGTACGTGTTTGATTGCAGGAATGGTGGGACCCTACTCTGTGTACAACCAGAGAAATGGAAAATTGTGCTCCATTTGTATACAATGAACCGAAGGGCACTCTGCTGTCATATGTGTCTATGTATAACTTAATAGAACAAATACATTAATTAATTAATTTTACAATAAAAATAAAATGTCCTCAAGGGCCACCATGCTGTGGCCTGAGCCAGTTTCCTCCCTTTTTTAAGGCTGAATAACATCTGCATACGTCCACCGCATTTTGCGAAACCTGACTTTGAACCACACCCCCAAGTTAAGATGCCTGACTTGGTAGATTCCTAATGACTTTAAAAATGTTTTCCCTGTGAAACTTATTAGTAAAAATAACTCATCCACCACTTGAGAGTAGCTAACCCAGCGCCTCATCACCCCCAAGAGCTTCACGTAGGATTCCTGCCAACAAGGACACCCCCTTATGCCCTGGGTAAAAGCACCTGGCCAGCACCCTAGGGCACCCTGCCACCTCGCACCAGAATGTGCTTCCGTTTGTCCAGCTGCCCCATTAGATGTTCTGTGGAGAGCGTGTCCAGCTCAAGATCCTCAAGTGTGTTTGCGCACCACACCTCTCTTGTCCCCTTTAACCTGGAGTGGTTCCAGGAACTTTTTAAGGCCACAAGCCAGATCTTGTCTAATAAGGGCTTGCGATTCCACACCTTGCTGGGAGCAGTACCCAAGTGACAAGTGACACTGCATCTTCTTGTTGTGTCTGACGGTGGGTGATCTCAGTGTGCCCTTGTGTCAACTGTGGTTCAGGGGTGTCTGCAGGCGCTCCTCTTGGCCCTTTGTGATTGGCCATAACTGTTGGGGTGGGTAGGGCTTTGTGAGTCCCGTGTTCATACCCAGCTGTGTCACTTGGTTGGGTTGAGCATCACGGAGAAGGTGGCAAGAGAGTACCTCTGTGATCCTGCCGTGATGGCTGATTCTAGTATCTGGTGTCATTCTTTCTTTGGGGACTCAAATTGTCCCAGATTTTGCCAGTGGAAGCCTCTGTCCATCTGGCTTTGTGTCATTTTATTTCTCTACCTCCCTCCAAGCCCCTCCTCATAAGGGGGACAAGAAGGCACATGAGGCTCATCTCCCACTTTCCCTGCACCAGGCCTGGGATCCCCCATTTCTCCAAAGAGCCCTGATTCCCAGAACTGGTACCTAGGAACCACTGCTGGGTGCTGAGGCGCTGCCCCCGGGCATCTCAAGGGCATCCTAGCTGTCTTCCTTCCTCATCAGCAGGGACTGGCGGTTTCCTGCCACCCTTGTCCCTCCCCATCTGCTCTGACTCTACCCTGCACTGGTCCTCTGCCTCCCTCCCCCTACCTCCAGGGACACATGACCCAACCTAGTGCTCAGTAGCTACAGCCACACCACATGGTGACATTTCAGTCAGCAATGGGCCACGTATGTGACAGTCCTAGGATGATAGAGGAACTGGAAACTCCTGTTACTTGGTGACATGGCCCTTGCAGGTGGCACAGTGCGGTCCTGTGCAGGCAGTGGTGATGGTGCAGACCAGCCGAGCTGCCTGTTGTGTCCAAGTGTGGTGACCCTGTCGCTGGCCTGTGTGCTGCTGTTCTACATTCTTAGTTTAGTGTCCCCTCCTTGGTTTTCGAGTCTGACCAACAGCAGCTGCATCCACCTCGTGCTCCCTGCATCCCCATTGAATCCCCTGCTCCTGTGTTGACTGACTCTCCTGCCATCAGGGCTCTGGGAGCCACACGAGGACACCTGTGCCCAGAGCCGGCCTCTGGGAGGTGTTCAGAGAGGCGTGCGGCAGTTTTGGTGGTGTGGACATCACCGAGTGCTCTTGGGCACGCAGACACGATGGCTTCGCTGGGCACTGTGTCCTCATGGGACCACAGTCCGTATGTGGTCTACCATTGACCAAGCTGTGGCAGAGTGTGCCGTCCCATTGTCACAGCACTGGAGTTGCCCGGGGTGGTGGCTGCAAAGACCTGACCCAGCTGGAGCCGTGACTCAACCATGACAGCCATGTGGGGCGGGGCCAGCTGACTTACAGGGCCACAGAGGAAGCAGCAAGGCCACTTCGGGACATTGGGCATGGCAGGACACAAGCCCTGGAACAGGCCACCTGTTTGGTTTTGCTTTCCTCCCTGCACATCCACCTGGCCTGCACTGCTGAGCCTTCGAGGCCCAGGTCCTCCTGGGGCACCTTCCCAACTCTGGTGCTGCCCAGGGCTCCCACACCCACCCAGTCGGAGCCTGTGAGCGTGCCCACAAGATGCAGCCGTTTGCGCAAGCTGTGGCAAGAGCAGAAACCATTCCTAGGTCAGGGGTCGGCCCTGAGCTAAGACGTCAACTGTTTTCATGCCAAGCCCCGCGCCCCCTGGGCACTACTGGCTGGGGTCGCCATAAAGGAGTGTTGTGCTGCGTCACTGCACCCTTCCTTGTGCTGGGGAACATCATGGTTTGTGTGTACGATGGGCCCTTTTGGCCTGGAGACCATCTCTGTGCCTTGGCCCAGCCTCCAGACCCCCGACAAGTCCCCAGGGAAAATGTTGCCCAGTTGACACTGGTAAAGTTGTCCTGTGCTTTCTGCTGAGCCTTTGACCCCAAACTATAACAGCTCCAGGGAGACAGGCCGGAAAACACAGGCACTGCGCTAGCCCACGCCAGTCTAGGGTGACGTGACTAGGACCAAAGCCAGCTTTAGGAAGGCCCACTCCGCCACCTCCCTGAGCGAGAGGCCACGTCCTGGACTCGCCACTCCAGTGAGACCACGATCTTGCCCCAGGGCAGAGAAATTGGGGAATTGGGGAGGTCCAGAGTGGACCCGTGCTGATCCAGGAACCTCAGGTTGAGGAAGCCCCAGCTGTGACAGCAGAGGGACCACAGGGCTTAGGTGGCCAGGACTACTCAGCAGGCCATGTTCTCTGCACATGCCTCCTGAGCAGCAGAGAAGGCGGGGGAGGCTGGGCCTCCCTGAGGAGCAGAGTAAGCTCTGGGCCTGGAGTTGGTCAGCAAAAGGGCATGGCCGAGGACATAGGCCTGTGAAGGGGTGCTCCCTGGGGCCCAGCTGCGGCCTGGGGGAGGTCACGTCCCACCAGACTCACCCTATCTAGAGAAGGGGTGCTCCCCGGGCAGGGTCCCTAGGGAACATGGGGAGGTGGAGAGGCGGGCGCAGGACGAGGCCCTCCACAGACCAGTCGAGGGTGGTTGGAGGGACCAGGAAGGTGAGGCCCACGGGGCCGCAGGCTGCCTGTAGGATGGCTTTTAGGAGCCCCTCACGAGCAATGAATGGACAGGGGCCTACCCACTGTGAGCAGTGATGTCACATCCGTGGCAGAGTCACCTCCCTCGCCCTGTCCCTCCCCTGCTGAAGCTTTCCTTGCTCCCTGCGCTCCAGGCCTGGCACTCCCGCCTGGCCAGGCTCTAGGAATATGAGAGGGGTAGAGCTCCTGACAAGGATGGAGATGACTGTTGGTGCCCTGAGGGGACAAGGATGGAGATGACCCAACTGGGGTCTTGAGGGGACAAGAATAGAGATGACCTGCCGGGCTCCTGAAGGGACATTTATTACTTTTAAAGGAATATTTCTGGAGATGAGTGGGTGAGGGGACCCTAAGAACCTGTGCACCCAGAAAACAAAAGACTACCTGGAACAGATGGGGAGAGGGAGGGCGCCTGCCCCAGGAGGAGGAAGAGGTGAGACAGGAAGTGGGAGCCAGGGCCTGCCCAGAGAGACAGCACAGCCGTGAGCAGAGGCCAGGCCCGGAACCTCCTGGAAGAAACTGCGGTCGTCCCTGAGAAGCCCAGCGTGACCCTACTGGCCCCTCCTCGGTCTTGGTGGGCTCCGCTGTGGCCGAGCTCTCCAGAGGGCTGAGTCAAAACTCAGAGCTGTCACCTGCCGGGCACTGTCCCAGGCCCTTCACCTGGATTGACTCCTCTCCTCCCTCGGTGTGGACGGTGAGGCACATAGAGAGAGGTCAGAAGCTGCCCACGCCTCATGTGTAGTGGGTGGCAGCCCAGGAGGCCCTAACTAAAGGACCCCTGCCCTGGGCCACACTCTGCAGAGGGGCCTGCCCTGTGCCCATCTGAATCCCATGCCTTCCCCCCAAATGGCTGTCAGGTAGGGCCAGGGTGACCCTAATCAAAACATTGGAAGGAGTGTACGCAGGGGACCTCAGCTCAGGGACAAAGGACCCAGAGGGCCATGTCTCCCAGCCTGTGTGCTGGCGTGTGGGCAGAGCCAGCTGCAGCATAGAAGAAGGTGGCCACGGGCTCTCCACAAGCAGACTTCAGACAGTCCCCAGTAAGTGAGTTGCACCGTCAGGGACGGTCGCCGAGGTGCCTGAGAAGTTTGTTTCCTGGGGTCCAGACAGACGTGGGCAGTGCAGCATTTACTAGGTGGCCCGCCCCTCCGCAGTCAAACAGCCTCTGTATTCCGTGGCTGGATCTTGTTTTTCCAAATTGCCTCCTATTTACAAGCCCCACCTAGAAGAGCTTTTCCTCCATCACAGAGTGGAAAAATTCTTGGTGGCTTTGCTCCAGGGCTGGGTCCCGGTCACACGTTAAAAGAGCCCTGTCACCCAACCAGGTGCTGCTGGGTATGTGCTGAAGGGTGTCCTTGAACATCTCCCTGGGGAGTGTGGGCACACTGCTCATCGCTGGCCGCTCTTGGAGGGGAGAATACAGAGGAGCGATGTTCCTGGGACAGATTAATTGGCTCTGGTTTTGTAACTCTTTGAATTTGGCTTTAAAAAAAAAAAAAAACAATCTTCTCAGAGTAAAACCATGAGAACTTTTCCACCATAGAATTTATTATTTCAAGATTCTGGGCCATGTCATTCAAAATTGGTGATGTCCATTTGGGCCATTTGGGGCAGTGACCTCAGGGGGTGCTACTCTATATTCTAGATATTAGTCTCTCATAAGATACATGATTGGCCCAGCAGCTTGCAAGGCTGAGGCAGGAGGATTGTGAGTTTGAGATTAGTTTCAGCAACTTAGTGAGGCCCTAAGCAACTTAGGGAGACCATGTCTCAAAATAAAAAAAATAAAAAGGGTTAGGTCTGTGGCTCAGTGGTAACATTGATAAATCACCTTGGTTCAATCCCCAGTACTGGGGAGAAAAATGCACACAGGCACACATGTATTTTGTGTGTATATTTACATATAAATAAAATATATGTATTCATGCTCTGTAAGATTTTTCTCCCATTCTGTGGACTGTCCTTACACTTCCTGATAGTCTTCCTTTGATGACCAATATTTTTATCTTAATGATGTTCAGCTCATCTACTTTTTATTTGTTGATCGTACTGTTGATGGTATATCTGAAGTACCCATTGCCTGATCTGAAGTCACAGAGACTTTGCTTGTGTCATCTTCTAAGGGCTTTATGGCGTTCATTCTTTCATCCAGGTCTGCGCATTCTGAAGGTCTTAATGTAAGGTGTGAGGGAGGCTCCAGCACGCGGCTACCCAGCTGTCCTAGCATTCTCCCACTTTTAATTGTCTCAGCCCGTCAAACCCTGTAAAGCATCAGGGTTTGTTCTGGAGGCTTGGATCTGCTCCACTGTCTTTATGAGGTCATCACCTTGTCTTGATGGCTCTAGGTTTGCAGGTGAGTTTTTAAACCAGAAATAGGATTCCTTCAGCTAGTTTTTTTTTTTTTTTTTCAGGATTGTCTTGGCTATTGAGATCCCCTGAATGTCGTGTGATTGAGGATCAGCTTGTCAGCTTCTCCAATGGAGCCACCTGGCGTTTGGACAGGAATTGCGTAGGATCTGGAGAGGGCCAGGGAACCGCCATTGGTTTTAGTTTGCAAGGATAGAAAGGACCTCAGGCCAGGATGACTTCAACCACAAGACCTGATCGGCCCCCGTTCCAGAGGCCAGGAGGCCCAAGTGGAGGTGTAGGGGTTGGGACTGGGAGGAAGAACCTGTTCCAGCCCTCCTTTCCCTTCTGACGGTTGGCCAAGGATGCTTGGTGTCCCCGGCTTAGAGCACTTGTCCCAACTGGGCCTTCATCATCACACTCTTCCTGCAGGCACGTCCGATGCCGTGCCCACGTGTGCCCTGTCAGTGGTCTTGATTAGAGCTCAGTCCAGGGAGCTCATCTTCACAGGGTCACAGCCTCTGTCTCTAAGAGGGTCACATCTATAGGTAGTGGACTAGGGTTTCAGTATTTTTTGGGGGGGAAACAATTCAACCCTTAACCCCATCCTAATAAGCTTTCCAATTAATGAACATGAGATGGCTTTCCATTTTTTGAAATCTTGTTTAATTTCACTCAACAATGTTTTGTAGCTTTTCGGAGCATGACTTTTAAAACTTTTTGTTACATTTTTCTTAGTATTCTATTGGTTTTGATCCTATTATTTGATTTGATTGATTGATTGTGGTGTTGAGGATTGAACCGAGGGGTGCTCTGTTACCAGGCCTTGTTATTTTTTATTTTGAGACAGTGTCTTGCTAAATTGCCAAGATTGGCCTAGAGTTTGGGATCCTCCTATCTCAGCCTCCCACGGAGCTGGGATCACAGGTGTGTTCCACTGTACCTGGCTGATGCTATTTTAATTTGAATCATCTTCTTAATTTTATCTTTGGTTAACTCACTTCTATTGTACCAATAGACAATCAATTTTGTATATTGATTTTGAATCCTGCAAGCTTTTTTAAATTTACTTTTTATTAGTTCTAATCAGTAGTACATGATAGCAGAAAGTTTTCCAATTCATTGAGCACAAATGAAGCACAGCTTTTCATTTCTCTGGTTGTGTATGATGTAGTCACACCACATGTGCAGTCATACATGTACCTAGGGTGATGATGTCCATCTCAGTCCAGCCTCTTTTCTACCCCCATGCCTCCTCCCCTTCACTCCCTCCCCTTGGCCCAATCAAAGTTCTTCCATTCTCTCAACAATCCTCCCCCAAACCCCTTTATGGATCAACATCCACTTACCAGAGAGAACATTCGGCCTTTGTTTTTTGGGGATTGGCTTACTTGGCTTAGCATGATATTCTCCAACTCCATCCATTTACCTGCAAATGCCATAATTTTATTCTCTTTTAATGCTGAGTAATGTTCCATTGTGTATATGTACCACAGTTTCTTTATTCATTCATCTATTGAAGGGCATCTAGTTTGGTTCTACAGTTTTGCCATTATGAATTGTGCAGTTATAAACATTGAAGTGACTACATCACTGTATAGACTGAGGTATAGACTGAGGAGTGGGATAGCTGGGTCAAATGGCAAGAAAAGTGAAGCAGGAGGCATCACAATATCAGATATTAAACTATACTACAGAGCTATAGAATCAAAAACAGCATGGTATTGGCACAAAGTAGACACGTAGACCAATGGTACAGAATAGAGGACACAGAGGCAAACCCACATAAATATGGTTATCTCATACTATACAAAGGCACCAAAAACACACATTGGGGGAAAAGATACCCTCTTCAACAAATGGTGCTGGGAAAACTGAAAATCCTTATTTAGCAAAATGAAACTAAACCCCTATCTCTCACCATGCACAAAGCTCAGCTCGAAGTAGATCGAGGACCTACGAATTAGACCAGAGACCCTGCACCTACTAGAAGAAAAAGTAGACCCAAATCCTCATCCTGTAGGATTAGGCCCCAATTTCCCTAACAAAACTTCTAAAGCACAAGAAATAAAATCAAGAATCAATAAATGGATGGATTCAAACTAAAAAGCTTCTTCTTAGTAAAAGAAACAATCAATGAGGTGAAGAGAGAGCCTACAGAATGGGAGCAAACTTTTGCCACATGCACATCAGATAGAGCACTAATCTCCAGCATATAAAAAGAACTTTAAAAACTTAACACCAAAAACAAGCAAACAACCCAATCAATAAATGGGCTAAGGAGCTGAACAGACACTTCTCAGAAGATATACATTTCATCAACAAGTATATGAAAACATGTTCAACATCTCTAGTAATTAGAGTAATGCAAATAAAAACTAAGATACCATCTCACACCAGTTAGAATGGCTGCTATCAAGAATACAGACAATAATAAATGTTGGTGAGGATGTGGGGAAAAGGCACACTCATACACTGCTGGTGGGACTGCAAATTGGTGCAACCAATCTGGAAAGCAGTGTGGAGAGTCCTTAGAAAACTTGGAATGTCTCCTGCAACCTTGTTGAGCTCCTTTATTAGTGCTAATAGTTTTTTAAGATGATTTTTGAGAGGTTTTCCTATCTGCATCAAGATAGTTTTACTTCTTTCATTTCCCTTTGGACATTTTTTATTTCATTTTCTTTCTAGGTTTTCTTTTTCTTCATTTGGTATCTATTCATGAAGCTGTTTCATATCATTTCTCAAACAAGTTGAGATCTAAATTAACACATTTAAAAATAAAATCCAAGTTCGCTATTAATGCAGTCTTTTTTTCTTTCTTGAATTTTGATAAAGAATTATCTCTGTGTAGAAAATTTAGGAAGAATTCCTGATGGTCTAGCAATCTGATTACCTATAAAAATATTGACAGTAATTATTGTCCTTCAAAATGCTGCTTTGGAAGAAGGGCAGATTCTATCCTGGAAAACCCACTAAAATTTAAAGGCCTGCCTCTGGGTAGGAGGACCAACCACAGCTTCGGGGCCATCTGTTGCCCTCCAGTCCCCATCCTTGCCCCTGACCGCGCCCCCTGCAGGCAGCCTGCCTATATTTGACGGCAGCCGTGGGTGCACCTTCAATCTGCAACCTTGTGAATCAGTGCACCCCGCCAGGGCCTGCTTCTGCAAGGTGTGCACCTGTAAATTTACTCACGCATCCCTCAGGAATAGACACCTGAGTGACCTCCAAGGCCCCACCCACATGAGGTGATGCTGAATGAGCACCTCCTCGCATGTTCCTTTTGGACAGAAAGTGTCCCTGGGCCACATCTGGGAGTAGTGCTATTGGGTGACTAGCGGAGCACTCACTGTTGCTCTAGACCCGACCGCCAGGCTCCAGAAAGGCAGCACTCGCTCACTCTTCGAAGCAGAGAAGCAGCGTCCGCGTCCCCCTGCTCTGTGGCCAACACTTGGCATTATTCAGCTCCGGTTTCCACCAGTCTGGGGGTAGAGTAGAGTGCACAAAGTTTCATGCCGAGCTTTTAAAACAATCCCTCTTATTCTCCCGGAGGCACATGGCAGGAGAGGAAAGCAACCACAGGAAGGGGCAGCTGCTGGCGGAAAGCCCCAGGCAGTCAAGGAGGTCAGGTTTCTGGACTGCAAAGTCCCCTAGACCCCCCCAGAGGCAGACCCAGCAGCTATGGGCCAAGGTCGGACATTTGAAATCTGGTCTCTCGGGCAGCATGGCGGGAAGGTGTCCATTCCACAAGACACAAGCTGGCTGCATCCGCCTTCCTAAGGACACTGGGAGCTGAGGGGTGTGGACCATCCTCCTGCTCCTTCAAGTCCTTCCCTGGCTCAGACTATCTTTAGAGGAGCTGCAGAGTTTAGTATCGATCTCATATCTCCTTTGCTCCCTCTTCCCTGCATCCTCCCAGCATCCTGCTCATCCCTCAGATGTGGCCCAAACCCAGGGCTTCAGGAACATCTGCTGAGACACAAGCTGCCTTCCTCCAAGACTGGGGAACCTCTGACCCCTCCAACTCTTGGGCTTCGTCCAGTGACCTTGGTTCTCTGGCCAAGATATTTGCACCAAACCCCTGCAAGGCTGCCTGGCGGTCACATCCCTCACTAAGACCCTGGAGATTCGCATCTACAGAAGGAATATTTTTTAAATATCAGCCACAGCTGGCGCTGGCTTGTCTACAAGTGCAAATCACTCATCTAGAAAGAGCACAGGAGCCTCATGGAGATACCGCATGTGGAACATGCTGAATGGCTCTAATGAAGAAAGGAGCATCAATCTGGAATTTAGCAGCAGTTAGTTGCATGCCAGCTGGGGAAGGAAGAGGGTTTGTTTCTGGGGTTTATTTATTTGTTTTCTTCATTGTTTGCCTTTTGGAGGGGGCAGGATGGTCCCTGAGGGAGAGAGAAGGTCCAGAAGGAAAAAGGAAGTAGAGGGAGTTTTGGGAGGAAGTGGCACAGGGAGAGACTCCTCCTGGCAGGAGGTCCCTTCCCGCTGGGCCAGGACTTGGGGCAGAATGATTCACCTTGGGGAAGACACCCCTGGCCACTGCAGACCTTCAGGAAACATCTGCAAAGCCAGACAGCTGTGCACTGCTGGTCTTTGAAAGGACATCATTCAGTTGACATGGACAGAAGGAAAGAGATAGTCCCTGGGAGGCAGGACTGAGATGAGGCTCAGTGTGAACAGGAGGTCGGGGCTGCGGGGGCAGTAAAGTATAAGCCCCCGGGGACTCTATAGTGGCTGGGGGCTTGGGAAGGTGGACCCCAACCTGGGGAACTCGGGAGCATGCAAACTGAAGGCGTCTGGGACCACACAGGTGGGCGCAGACAGCTGCCCTCGTCCCAGGCCAGCGATAGGGGCTCTGTGGGGGCCGGCCAGCCGTCAGCATCTAAGGCTCTGAGGCAAGCAGAACTTCCTAGAGCAAGGACCCTGTGGCTTCCCTGCAGGGAAGCAGGGGCCATTTGTAGTCTGCAGAAGACCATCGCTGCCCACGTTCACTCCTAGTCCTGCCCTCTCCTTTCCCATCAGCCGCCCCCGCTCCTGGGCCAACAGGAACTGCTCCCAACAGGACCAGTAAAATACAGGACACTCAGCTGAAGGTGACTTTCAGAGACACTGTGATTTTTAAAAATCTAGCGTAAGTGTGTTCCATATGATCTTAGCAGAGTCCATGCAGTGTTCTCAAACCAAACTTTTGGTTTTTCAAAAATTCTAATGTAACCCGATGCCCTGTGTTTTCAGC
This sequence comes from Urocitellus parryii, assembly GCF_045843805.1. Lineage (NCBI taxonomy): Eukaryota > Metazoa > Chordata > Mammalia > Rodentia > Sciuridae > Urocitellus > Urocitellus parryii. The sequence goes on along the minus strand of NC_135531.1, from coordinate 160,032,256 downwards.
TTAGTCTGGCAATCCTAGATAGGGACAACAAACAAGAAGGCAGGTGTCTCCCCTACACAGGACAGACCTCTGACAGCCCCAGGGCTGTGGGCTCCAGCCCTGTGACCATCAAGCCTACTCCTGCCCAGCTGAAGAGCCCTGCATCCAGCACTGCAAATCCTCACCAGCAGAGGGCGCCTCCTGGGAGGGTCCACAGGGCGCCTGGCAAACCCCATCCAGCTCAACTAATTCCAGGGCTCCAGGGAACCCTCTCCATCTTAAGCTAAATCACCTTTAGGACACGGAGGGTAAGAATGACAGAGCTGGCACTCAGGTAGATGCTCTCTCCCAGCCCTGCGCTGAGCTTGAAAGCATCTGTTCTGAAGAGACCTCAGTGGGCGCGGTTGGTCCCTCTGGGGAGAACGAGCGGTACCCCTGTCGCGTTGCCTGGTTCTCGTGATTACAGACGGCTAAACCTGTGAACTGCAAACCAGAAGACGTTAGAGCTTATTATTTGTCATTCTGCTTATTAGTGTAATTGTGGTGCTGCTTATTATTGGCATTGCTGATATTTTGAGCAGCTGTCCGCCTGCAGGGTGGTGACCGCCTGGCTGGCGCCCCAGGTCACTTCCCCAGCCCAGTGTCCTGGATCCCGCCCCTGGGCTGCGCCTGCGGGAGCCCGTCCCGGGAGCTCTGGACGGTGCCCGCTCTCTCCAGCAGGGGGCGCGCGCAGCCCCTCGTGCGCTCCCTGCAGCTCCCAGAGCCACCTCTGCAGGCTCTGCACCCCGACCCCCATCCGCCAGGGTGCAGGACCCCGCTTCGCAGTGAGGAGCCACCGGGACCTGGAATCCAACTCAGCGTCTGCACCCTTGTTTTTTTTCCCCTAAATAGTCAGCTGTTGTCTCAAGGATGATGTGGAAATGCACAAAACTCAATGATTAATTCCTGACTGGATCCAGGGAAGCAGAGTTAAACCGACCAGTGTGCACCCCCACCTCAGGACCCTAAGGAGAGCTGGCCACCAGCAGACCCCAGGCTGGGCCTGATCTGGCTCCCAGATGGCCCTGTGCAGCCAGCTGGGTCCAAAAAGCTAAATTGGGAGAGTTTAAAATTGAGAGCTCTTTAAGATTGGGAGGGTCACATAAAATCCAGATTTTTGGGTTTTTTTATAAAATAGATGAAATACAACCACATGCTCCCATGAAAACACCCCTTTTGAGCCCCAGGACAGTATATACACCAGTCCCCACCTGGCCCTGTGGCCTCATGGGGCTCCTCACTGAGTTATGTCACCTACCTGGCCCTGTGGACATCTGGCTTTGCCACTCAAAATCTTCAGGAAGACCTGAATTCACCAGAGGCCCTGACAATGAGCAGTTCCCATTAATCACAATTTTCTGGTCAACTGCCATTTTAAAAAGTTTAAGGGGGAATTTAAAAAAAAAAAAAAAAAAAAAAAAAAAAAAAAAAAAAAAAAAAAAAAAAAAACCTTGCAGTTGCAAGGTGTTTTGGGAACAGACTGTTTAAGAATTATATAACTTGTCACCATGCCTCTGTGTCATCATTACAGCCACCGTGGAAGAGGAGGTGGACGCTGGCGCTCGGGCCTGCTGCGGGGCCTCTCACAGCCCCCCCATCTTCTGTGCCTCAGTCCCTTGTCTGTGAAGTGGGATGGTAGTGTCCTCGTGGAGGGCTTAGGCCAGCAGAGACGCTCACGCTCAGCCCTCAGCAGAGCCCCGGAACATGGTACACGCCCAATAAGGGCCAACTGTGGTCACTAGTGATGACACATAGGAAGGCTGCATCCGCGCACGAGGCCCATGGTGCCCAAACTCAGGGGCACAGGAGCAGAAGGCCTGCAGGCCACAGATTCCCAGGCACCAGCCAGAGGTTCTGATTCAGAAGGTCCCAGTGCAGCCTGAGCACGTGGGTTTTCAGCAAGTGCTCCGCTATGGCTGCCCCGGGACCAGGCTTTGAAACGGCTGCTCCACATCTAAAAGCAAAGGTCCCAACAGCACCGTGCTGCACACCCGCTCTGCCAGGCCCTCGGCACCAAGAACTAACATGTAAAATGGTCCTAGCAAATAAAGCTCATGCGAGCGGTGATCACCGCTGGAAAACGGAGAATAAACAGGAGAACTAAAGCTGTGGAGAAGGACAGAGGGAGGAAGGAGTCAGGAGCTGCTGGGGGAGCCGTGGCATCCCCCACGTTGGCCCTCTGCACAGCCCTGGAGAAGGTTGCCCGTCGAAACTGCTCTCAGGCCGAGGCTTCCAGGTGGCATGTGAGGGAGGGAGGGAGGGAGGCCTGGGCAGGAGCGGTCCTCCTCCCTGGGCCAGCATCTTCCACGCCATGTCCCTGAGAGCTGCAGCTGGTCTGCTTCGGCTGGCCCTTGATCTGTTGGTGGCCCAGTCCTGAGCACTTGACACAAGGTCACACTCCCTGCATCCAAGACCCAGACCGCCCAGGTGCAGGAGCCCCAGGGTAGGGAAGGACAGGACAGCAGAGTCTGCCAGATGAACGTCCCAAAGTAGTGCCCTTGGGCAAGGGGTGCGTGGGGTCACCGCTGACCCAGCCTTTCTGCCCATGACCTCACCCAGTCCGGCACCTCCAGGACCACTGAAGTTGCCCAAGTCACCCACAGATGGGAGTGCACCCAGGTTTTGGTGGGCACTCCTCCTAGATGGCCCAGGCCATCTTCAGATGTCATGGGGAGCACGTGCCTCGGGCTGATGCAGCCAGCACGTGTCAAGGATGGTCACTCCCGGGCAGTGAGGACCAGCTCAGGTATGGCATCAGGCAAGGCCTTCTGTGTGTGATAGAGAAGGGAAGGGCTGCCACTGGCCGGGGCTGACCTTCCCCTTGGGGCTGCGTTCCATTCAGAGCTTCGAGATGTCCGAGACTCCGACTTTGAACTGGGCCTTCCTGAGAGCCAGGAAGGTGTCCTGCCAGGGAGGCCCAGAGCTGGGGCGTCACTTAGCAGCTCGTGAGCTCGCATTGGACCTCAAGCCTGAGACCTGTATCCACAGTCCCTTCTGCTGCCCAGCTCCAGTGTGAGCAGGACCCTGCTGACCACTGGCCCAGAGAATACTGCAGGTGCATGCAGCAGGCACTCAAAAGAGAGTTGGAACAGGGAGGTTTCCGAGCTGGGATGGACTGCCAGCTGTGAGAAGCAGGGCTTCTCGGGGGTGGCAGAGATGTCCGCAGGTGGTGGCCGCACTACTCCGGGTACACTGAAGTCAGTGGACTGTACACTTTGAACATGTGAATCATTTGGTGTGTGAACAAGAACTCCAAAAAGCTATTAAAAGTAGCAATGAGCCCATGGGCTTCAGAGCAAGCCACCTTGCCCCCGACAGCCGCCAGGTAACCCCAAGTGCTAAAGCATGTCACCAGGAATCTCGTCCCCACAGTGGCTCTGAGATGTGGGGATTACCCTCCCATGTTTTCAGAGGGTTCCAGAGGTCCACAGAGGGGGCCGACTTGCTCAGGCTCATCTGGCAAACACAGTGGGGCTGGCTGGGTTCCAGCCCAAATGTCTGGGGCACTGTGCCCACCTTATGTGGCATTAGGACAGCAAGTTGCGCCCTGGCTCAGGCACAGGAAGAAGTCAGATGTATCCGTTAGCTTTCTATCACTATAACAAAATACCTGAAAAAACAGTTTATAACAAGAAAAGATTCATTTTGCTCACAGTTTTGGGAATTTGGGTCCATGACTATTTGGCCCCACAGCTCTGGGCCTGCGGCAGGGCCACACGTCCTGGCAGGATGAGGAGGTGCAGCAAAATTGCTCACATGGTGAACCAGGGAACAAGAAGCAAGGAAGGGACCGGGCCCACAATCCCCAGGACCTGAGGACCTGTCACCAGGCCCCACCTGCAAAGGCTCAGCACCTTCCTGGCACTCAAGCTCTGAACCCCAGAGCGCCTCAGCCCCGGGAAGGGAAGCTGTTGCCTGACCTCCCACCCCGGGGCAAGCTCCTCCTGTGAGCCGGGACTCTGAGGCGTCATTCTGAAGTGGGGCCCTGCCCTGGTGAGCACCAGGTGTCCTGGGAGATGCTCAGTGGCCACCTGCGAGCTCTGCAGGAAGTCAGTCCCCTGCGCCTGCATCACGCGGCTTGGACACCTCCGATGTCACGTGCAGTGGACTGGTGGTCCTGGCAGACCCTCATCACCGAGGAGCAGGGTCCCCTGGGCGGGTTGCCACCGAGCACACCCTCGGCTCTGAGACGGCGGCTCCCAGAGTCTGCTGAGCCTGACCTTCCACCCCGACCCTCAGCTCGCTCTGTGGCCCCAGAGCTCTGGTTGCAGGGTCCGAGGACTCGGGGCACCAAGGGATCTCCCGAGGCTCGTTTGAACGGTCCTGCACTCGAGAGTTGATTTCCCTCCGATGTGGTCTTCAAGATGCCTCCCCTGGGCCTGACTGCTGGAAGGCAGCTTCTCTGTATCTAAGAAGCCTGCAGCTCTCTGTCTCCTAGAAGTCACTTCAGGTCCTCCTCAGGCAAGGTCAAGGGTACTTCTTCAGAGGAGAGCTGGGCCATGTATCCCTAGGCCTTTCCCCTTCCTCCTTTCAGTACTCAGGAATGCATAAGAGAGAGCCGGAGCTCCAACAGCCGTCTTGGGTCACAAAGCAAACTAGAGGACAGAAGGAAGGCCAAGGGGTCGGAGCAGACACGGTGAGGAAAGCCCCAGGGACTGCAGAGCCACTGCGCTGCCCTGGACTAGTAATGAACTGCGCCAAGGGCAGGGGGGTTAGCCAGCCCTTAGAGCTGGGACCCAGGCCCTCAGGGGGCCGGGCCTTGGCCAGCACCTCTCTTGGGGCCGCTTCTGGCTGAGGGGCCTCTGCCTGGCTGCTCCTGCCTCCCGTGCTGTTGTCCAGGACAGCCAGCTTCTCAAGCTCTTGCTGGACTCCAGGGGCTGTGTGACTCCGTGTAGGGGCAGTGCCTGCCCCTGGGCCCTGCTTGGTGGCACTGTCCCCCCCGCCCCCCGTGGACTTCCCTGAGTCTCTGAATACAGGGCTCAGGTGCCCGCCACCTCCAGGTAGCATGTCCAGGTACAGCCGTGCTGGCTGGTACATTTAAAATGTCACCCTTGTGGTCTGGGTGTGGCTTGAGCCTGTCCCGGGGCTTGGCATACCGGAAGCTCAGTCCCAGCGTGGTGACACTGAGAGGTGACAGGACCTGCAAGGGGTGGGCCTGTCGGGCAAGAGGTATTGGAGTCGCCACCCTCACGAGTGGACCTGTGTGACCTGGTGGAAGGGGCTCTGTCCCCTGGAGCCCTCAGTTCTCAGGAGATGGAGCGTTCCACCAGCAAGGACACCGACCTGCGTGGTCCCCTGCACCCAGCTGCTCCCTGTCAGTCCCCACCATGCTGTGACACAGCCAAGCGGGACGTGGTATTTGGACCTTCTGTCCACCAGACCTTGAGCCAAGCACACCTCTTTACTCTTTACAGGTTCCTGGGCTCGGGCATTTCGCTACAGCAACACAAAGCAGAGGAAGACGCTACCCGGGGGGACACAGCCACCCGACCCCAGAGGGTACCTGTGCGCCTCCCGCCTGCTCCCTGTCACCCCCGACTCACAGTCCAGACATGCACAGGTGGACCCAGGGAGCAAAGGGGCCAAGGCCCCACCCTAACCCCCCAGCCACTGCCTGTCCTGACCAGAGATGCCCATGACACATCTGTGACAGACACCGAATGTCACTTCTGCATGCAGGTGTTTGATGTGACTGCTGGCTGGGGTTTGTGGGCACCTGAGTCATGTCCCTTCCTGCTGGGGGCTGCGGTCACCTCCGTGCTGCCCCCTATGGCCAGGGAGTCAGGGCTCAGCACCCCAGGGAGCCCCGTGGCTTCCCTCCCTGTCCTGTTCCCCCCACTGGGGCTGCCCCTGAGCCCCTCACCTGGCCTTCCCTGCCGCGGGGGCCTGGTCCACCACCCCAGCCCCCGGGTCTGTTGCCCATGGCACCTGGGTGTGGAGTGGGGGCGTCACGTGCCACCAGCTGGAGCCCAACAGTGACTTCAAGAGGCAGTGTTGTCTGCTGGTGTTTATCCAGCACTTTCTGGGCCAGATGCCTCCTGTGAGAGCTGCCCTCACCCCCAGGACTACAGAGGCCCTACAGATGAGGAAAGCAGGGCACAGAGAGGGCACTTAAACGGCCCTAGGCCACACAGCTGGCAAATGGCAGTCCCATGTTCTCCCACTAAGTGATGGCTGCTTGGGAGAGAAATACAGAAGACACTACCCAGCAGGGGCACCTGAGAGTAGCCTGCGTCACTTCCCAAGAAGCAGCCACACACCCTTGGCTGGACGCCATTTCAGTGTTCACAGGGGCCTATTTTAAACAAGTTAATTCTAATATCCCAGTGTCCTACCTTGGGCAGGGCTTGCCCCATGGCCCTAGGGAAAGCAAGCTCTCTGCAAAGGGAGAGAGGGTAAATACCCCAAACGTCCAAGCCTCTGGCAACAGAGAGCGCAGGATGTGGACAACACCCTGCCCCAGGCCCCTGGTGCTCGAAGATGCTTGACCCAGCACAGCCAGGACCCTCCAGCGCCCCTGCCAAGCCGTGTCAGCAAACCCGGGAGGTGACAGCCTTTCAGCGGGGGATGGGAGGCCGCGGGCGGGGACCCTGGGCTCCTGCTTCCTGGCTGCGGCTCCCGGAAGCGTCCCCAGGTCTGGACTCCCTGAGGCCGCACGACCAGGGAGTCAGTCGGCTTTTCGGTATTGAGGGGCGGTGTGGGCCACCCTGGGACACTCAGGGCTCAGCCCAGCCCTGCGCCTGTCCTCAGGACCAGCACAGTTGCCCCCGGGAGCCTGCCCAGGAGCCCCCGCAGAACCACTCCTGGCCACCTCCTGGCCACCGGGCGTCCTCCTACCTCCCCTTTCCCTGCGTGGCGGCCCAGCCCAGCATCTCCTGGCAGCACCAAGGGAAGGCTCGGTAAGCCTGCTCCGTCCTTCCAGGGACATTTGCATCAAGAATTCAAGCTCCATTCAGTGCCCGGAACAGAGAAGAATCGGTCATTTAAATATCGCGGCATTTGATGGACAATTCTGGGGCGGAGTGGCTTCTCTGTGGAGGACAGCCAGCCCTCTGCGTCCACAGGGCGCATCTGCAGGCTCCACCGACCAGGGATCCCAACGTCCTGCAAAAATCAGTGTCTGTGCTGGACGCTAGAGCTGTCTGTCTTCCCAGCTGTGTTTTACACAACCCAGGTGACAACTATTGAGGCAGACTACGTTGTATCAGGGTTGCCCGAGACCTGGAGGTGACCTGGAGCCCACAGAGGATGTGTGTGCTGTGCCATTATATAGAAGGGACCGAGCACACAGATGCTGGAGCTTGCCCCCGAGACACCGATGAGCAGCTGGGCATGGTGCATGCACATGGCCATCCTAGTGGCTCTCTCCTCCATGTGACTTATTGGGCCCCACGGTCTGCCTCCTCCTGCTCTTGTCAAAACCCACTTTATCAGGATCACCCCAGGGGTCTTGCCATGGGCCAGTCTCAGAGCAGGGCTTCTGTTTGCCTCCCTATCAGACACCCCCGGTCCTTTTTGGATGTAGACGGAGTATAAATGAAACATGGGTCAGCAGGATTCTTCCTCGGGCTCCTGGGCTGACTTCACTGCTCCCAAACTAATCACTGGTTGCTTTTTTCAGTGTCCCTCTGAACTGAGAGTCTTCAGTTGTTCTACGTTCACTTGGGAGCCTCTGGTCCCAGGAATTAAAGGTGACTGTCTTCCTGTAAGTCTGTGGTGGCTCAGCTAAGAAAACATTCCAGGCTGTCTGCGTGTGCAGCCAGGGTGGCTGTGACAGCCATGTGGGAGCTGCTGGTGGCCTTGGGGGCAGGAAGCCTCTTCATGAGCCCATATCCAGCCTAGATGACCTCTGTCTGGTGGCGGTGGCCCTGACCCCTGACGTCCTGGAGTGCTGGAAACCAAGTTGGGGCCAGAGGAGTCCTGGCGGGTTCATTGGCCGAGGTGAAACCCGACGCCTTGAACGCCCCCATCCTGAAGGAGGGCAGGCCCTCTCAAGATCCCCTTCGCAGCCCCTCCTGCTCCAGGACACAGTGTGGGCACTGCAGGTGTGGCAGGGTCTGCCCAGGGGACACTGCCGCCTTTGGTCACTGATGATGAGAAACATGGTAACGAGCAGCTGTGACTGGCACGCACTGTCCCTGGGAAGGAGAGACCTGACATCTTCATTCCACAGAGGAAAGGACTTTGCTAAGAGGAGCAGATGCATTCCTTAGGGTGAGTGAGGGGTGAACCCCAGATCCACGGCCCTGGAGCCTCATTTCTAACACAGGCATCACCCTCCTGCCTGCGGTGCCCTGGACATCACTACCCAGGCTCCTGGCGCCTGCACCGGAGCTGCATGTGGCTGGGAGACCGACACGGAGAGCGGAGAGCGTGGCGGGCAAAAGGCAGGCTTCAGGCCCCGGGTCAGGTTCAAGTCCAGCTTCGAAGCTCACGAACCACCGCGGGGTGGGCGAGTTACCCAGCCTTTCACGTCCTGGTTTCCCTGTCTGTGGGGAAGAACAGGATCCCTTACAGGTGGCAGCGGTGATGGGGGGGATGAGTTCTGTGCACAGCACCCTAGTGTTTGCGCACTGAGGCTCCCGGCTCTGGACCCCCGTCTGCTCCTCCACCCCACCCGGCGCTCAGCAGCTCCGTGGGGGCATCAGATTCAGCCAAAGCTGAGCTCCTGGTCTCCCCTATGAAACCTGCTCTTGCCCGAGTCTTGCAGCGCAACACCTGGCGACTTCCCCCTTCCGGTAGCTGAAGTCCAAGAACGTGAGTCGTGAAAGGACATCATCACCACCTGATTGTGCGTCTGCGCGGAGACTGGGAAAGTGCCTCAGTAAATCACCAGGTGTCCTTCTTGGATGCCTGCGTTGTAAGCGGTCAATCCCTCAAGATCTCGGCTTTCAGAACTGTGTGTGGTGGCGACCCACTGGGGTTTTTGATTGGTCCCATCAGGATCTGGAATGTCCATCCTGGTGGGTCCCACGGCCGAGTCATCGAGCTGGGTGTGACCATAGTGATGAACATGGCTGCGCATTTTCCCCGTTGGCTTTTTCTTTAGGATGCGGTTCATCTGCTCAGGACTGTTATACCCTGCGACCGTCATCAGGATATTTGCTAAGCCTTGCAAAAATCTGTAGGTCATTAATGCCCGTCCTGTTCTGAAAAGCGACCTAGGAGGTGTTGTCGTCATCTATGTTTCTCAAATAGCTCCTCTTTAAAGTCACAAACAGATGTCTTTTAAGGAAAGAGACATTCGGGAGTCCCCTGGGGACCTCTCTCCTGACCGCCTTTCAGCTCTGCCTTTAGAATCGATCCCGAGCCCAACCCTGGCTCCCTCCAGGGCTGCCACCTGTCCCAGCCAACACCACCGCCCCTGTGGGGCTGTCTGTTCAGCTCCTGCCCATGACCGTCCTCTGCAGTGGCCATGGCCACACGGGATGGCTCCCCATCCTGCCCGGAGGAAACGCCACGGTCCTTCAAGCACCGTCCCCCTCACACTCCCGGACCTCCCAATTTTCCTTCTAGAATCTTCCACCCTGTCCTTCCTCTCCTGAAAACCTTCCTGCTTGTCTGCCCCACATTCCCTACCTCCCGGGGTCTCTGCTCACGCACCACCTCCTCCAAGCAGCTTTCCCTGACCATCCTGATAAAACAGGCCCCCGGCTGGCTTTGGGCTTCCAAGAACCAGATCTCCCCACCCCCACCCACCTCTGCTTCCTCCCAGGGGCCCTTGGAAGGGCCGTCCTCAGACCACAGGGTCCGGTGGCCAAGTGCTGGAGGAAAGCCCCCGGTGGGAATATGAGTCTTTCACTCATACAGGAAACACAATTGTCTAAATGAAGACATTGTACAGGTTTTGCCAAATGGAACAAGATTGGTCCAAAGTGCTGCTGATCAAGCGGGGAAAAGCATCTGGAAGGGACTTGTGACAACTCACCCTCCCTTCTGAAGTAGCACCCAGGATTACGTTGGAGACACAATCTAGGGCCTCTGTGAGTCTCGCTGTGACCATCACCATGGGAGTCTCCAAAGACGTGAGCCCACACAGGAAATTGAAGGCGGCCAAGCAACCGCTGGGGGCTGGGCACTCATGGATGAGGAGCGGCTGCCGAGAAGCCCGCAGAGAAACCCTGACCACCGGGGCTCATACAGGAGAATGCCCAGAAAGCTCGGGAAACAGGCACCTCTGGACCTGGGAGCAAAATTGTGGTGAGAGAGGATGGAATAATGGCAGTTGACCTCAATCTGCTTAGGACCCTCCCTACTCCACACTAGGTGTCTGCCCTGACCCACTGTGTTGAAGACCAACCACTGGGTATTCCCAGGGAGGTGAAACGTAGCAACTCCTGGACACCTGACCATGTTGAGACCAGGGACATCACTGGAACAGGAGTCTTGGTGACTGTGATGTTCCAAGTTGAGATACCATCCCATCCCCTTCCCCTGATGTGCTCCTAGAATGCTGGCAGCCAGCTCACGGCCTTCCAAACAGGAGAGTGGGAGGAGGTTCACTCAAGTCTAACAAGCCCATGGGCAAAGGCCTGAAGATAGGGCCTCCGCCCCAAAGCTGACACAGCACAGCATCCCGAATAAAGCTCAAGGTTGAGAAGCTTCCCCCATTCAGACAACCATGGATGAACAGACATCTGAAGAAGGTCTCTACTATTAAAGTCAAAGAAAAGGTAAAACAAATAAGAGTGACTTGGAGGAAACAGAAATTACTTAAACAGGAGAAAGATTCCCCAAATGATCTTCACTAACCTTTGAGAGATGAGAAAAGACATTGCACTCATGAAACAAGAAGAGGATCCAATAAAACAAGTACACATACAAAACAAAAATACTTTATTGCTCAAACATGAAAATCGAAATTAAAACTTTTTTTCCAATGATTGGAAGATAAAACCAAGGATAAATTTTCTAAAATGTTTCTGCAACTTCTGAGAGAATTTCCATTGGCAGTGAATAGGTCCAGAGCCTTTCAGATTGGCAGGATATGGAGCCACTGAGAACCTGGCACTCAGGATCACACCTGCCCCTGCCCCTGCCCGCTGTCAGGGCCTGTCCACCACAGAGCTGGGTAAAGCCCAGTGCCTGTGGCCACACTAGATGGGGTTTGCCAGATCTGCTGTGTGGAAGGTGTTGTTGCTGATCTGCAGGTGGAGCCAGCAGCAGTGGGTGGTCTCCGTAGGGTGGGGTTGTAAGGCTTCTTGATTCCCTGCAGGGAACACAAAGAGACACAAGTTGGAAGAACCAGGCAGGAAGGGGCTGCTGTGCAGTGCTGGGCCACTGGCCTGTTCGGGGTGGGGAGTGGACCAAGGGACAACATGGGTGGGCTGCCAGCATCTCTCAAAGTGTGGCCTGGTTGGCCACCAGCATCTGAGAGCAGCACCTGCTTCTGCTTGAGGAACACTTCTCTTTGCCTGTGATTTACATTCTGGGGGGACGGCCTCAGGAGCATCCTGTCCACTTCTAGCTTAGAGGGGGCCTGGAAACCCAAACCAGGTCACAGGCATCCTGGACTTAGATACGACCCAGGTACAACCTGCTCCAACTGCTCCAAAGCAGGGGAGCTGCCTGGCCTGGCCTGGGGCTGGGTGGTCCCTCCTCTCCTTGGGCCTCAGTTTCTCCACTTGCTCTGTGAGGAGGCGGAGCCAGACCCCAGACGGGTGTGCCTGGCACCCAGGGCGCCTGGGGGGGCGGCCACGTGTGCAGAGCTGCCGGCCCTTCCCTTGCACCAAGCCCTGGGCCGCTCTGGTGAGGAGACCTTCATAAAGGCACAGAGACGGGTGGGGAGGTGACCAGGAGACAAGTCCAAGAAGTCCAAATAAGAGGAAAGAACAGCCGAACCGGGGAAGGGGGACTCTCGAAGATAAAGAGAATGGCTCCCAAACTGAAGAACAAGACCTTCGGATTGGAAGATGACACGTTAATGATGAAACACCCCCACCAGCTCCATTATCAGGAGATTTCCAGATCACAGGGATAAAAGAACATTTCTGAAAGGCAGAAAGAAAATAAGGAAGCAGGTCCGGTGTGACCGATCAGGACTCAGACGGAATTCAGAATTCTCAGCAGCACAGGGAGGAAAAAAGGGAGCAAAGGGAGGACTTCAGATTCCAAAAGGAAAGTGGTTTCCATGCAGAGTTTTATAGCCCAATTATCACTAGTGTGTAAGAGCAGAACAAAAATAAAGAAGATTGCAAATGCTAAAAAAAAAAAAGAAAAAGAAAAAGAAGAAGAAAGAGAGAAAGAAAAGAAAAGAAAGAGATGTTTGCCTTCTCCCCCCCCCCCCCCCCCCCGAAGCCACTGGAGGACGTGCGTACCAAACAAAGGAGTAAGTTAAAGAGCGATTTTAGAAGATGTGCTATTGCATTAGTTTCCTAGAACTGACACGACCAAGGACAGCAGTCCCAGCTTAGCCTCGGGGAGGGACCGGACCCCAGGATGCCTGGACGCAGATCCAACCTCAGCGCAGAGCGCTCTGGCAAGCTCCGCCTGGGGACCGCTGCTTATAAACCTTTTTATAAAGGTTTTAAAAAGTAAAACCTTTTTACTCCTCTGAAGCACTTCACAGCTTCTCCCTGGATTGCCCACATGGCCAGCAGCCCTCGTCTGCACCTCGGAGCATTGTGAAGTAAAACGAGGGCTGCTTGCACACACACACTGGGATGCACTGGGACGCACTGGGACGCAGGGATGGGGACCTGATAACCAGACAGCAGGCTGCTCAGGATGGGGTGCAACTTAAAATGTACGGATTTCTTATTTCTGGACTAGTTTACCACGGGTCCCTAAAACTCTAGTAGTGAAGCTGACGATCTCGGGGGGCTACTGTGCTGAAAATGGGCTGTTTCAAAATGACAGAAATGTGTTGCTTCATAGCCCTCCAGGTGAGAAATCCAAAGTCCTGGTGACTGTGGGCCGCACTCTCTCCAAGCCCCAGGGCAGGACCCTTCCTGGCTTCCTGCAGCTTCCTTCCACTGGGCCCCAGAGTTTTCTGGCTGCCGGAGTGTGCACGTCCGTCCGTCCGTCCTGTGCTTCTTCTCGTCTAGTGAAGATGCTAGTCACATTGGGCTAAGGCCCACCCTACAATTGTATGACCTCCTAATTACATCTGCCATGATCCCAGTTCCAAATAATGTCACATGCTGAGGTTCTGGGAAGGTCACAAATTCTTGGGAGAAAATATTTAACCCTGTACAACCCACAGAAACAGGCGGTGGGAGAAAGTCTCAGAATAATGGTGCCGGCTTCACCCAGGCTCCCAACTGTGCACAGGATAGAGGGCCCCTAGCCCAGGTGAGCAGGTTAGATGCTCTTGGATTTCTTCAGGAAGTTGAAAGGGAGTTTACGAGGACGGATATACTAAAGGAGGTTCAGGGGTGGGGTTAGGGATAAGGTAGAGAAGGCTAAGCAAGCAAACAGACCCAGCAACAGCAAAAAGGCAAGTGTCAATCCCAGGAAAACAAGAGATCAGTTCATGGCACAGCTCTGCCAGGCGAATGTAAATATATTAATAAATGATAAATACTTTCCAAGGCAAATCATAGCACGCAAATATGGAGACAGGGTGGGGATGTGCTAGCGTAGCCAAGGACACATCCCTGTCCTGTCCCATCCTCTAATACCAAACCCAGAAGGTGCCCTTCCAGGACACACAGAGACAGGGAGTGCTGGGTGCGGCTCTGCAGGAGACCACTTGCCCAGCTGCGTGAGGCCCTGGTTCCGCACCCAGCACCACGGTGCAAGCACGAATTTGTCCTGGTCATCAAGAGCTGTGGATGTCACACACTGCACCGTGGGTGTCTGGGAATGATACGCCCCATCTAGCTGTGTCATGAAGCGCACCATGGCCAGGCTCCAGGGGCAGTGCCAAGCACACTGGTCCCAGCCACTGTCCCCTGCCTCGATGGACATGTCCCTCAGGGGACATGGGCATTTTTCATGGTCACAAGTGGAGTTTGCTGCTCCTGCGGTCTGGGAGGCAGAGGCCAGGGTTGTCGCTAAATACCCTGTGATGCCCGGGACACCCCATAGAGAAGAGTTATCTAGTCCATCATGTCCGGGGGGTCAAGGGAAAGAGACCCCTGCCGACCGGACTGCTGGGGAAACCAACCTTAGCGTCCCAGAGCTAAGGAAGGACGGGAGGATGGCAGCCCTGGATGCTCTGGTCTGAAAGGCCCACACACCCTCTCCCCCTCAGCTCTTCATCAAGTACATCTTGGTCCCCATCCCCTCAGAAGTGGGCTGGAGCACAGGCTGGAGGTGGTGGCATGTGAGTTTGCAGTGAGGTCCTGAAAGGCACTGTGCTTCTCTGCTCACCTGCTCCCTCTTCTGCCCGGGCTCTTGAGGAAGCGGGCAGCCATGTTGTAAGACACTCACGCAGCCCGAGGAGCATGTGGGGGAGGTAGAGCCTCCTTTCCACAGCCACGGGAGGGGGCCTCCAGTTGCCTGAAACCTGGGCCGAGACCTTAGACATCCTGAGTTAGAATCTCTCAGCTAAGGCATCCCAACATCCCTGGCTGGCAGAAACTGTGAGATAGCAAGGTTTCTTGTTTTAAATCAAAAGTCGGTATACAATTGGCCTTCTGTATCCCCAGGTCATGCATCTTTGGATTAAACCATCCTCAGGTGGAAACTACTGGAGAAAAGACTTGAGTCGGTACTGAACGTGTGCTGATTTTTTCTTGTCATTATTCCCTAAACATTCAATATTGTATTGGGTGTTGTAAGTCATCCAAAGATGCACAAAGTTACATACGGCTTAGTGAGACCCTGTGTCAAACTAAGATTTAACAAAAGTGGTTGGGGGAGGCTGGGGAGGTAGTGTACCTGCACAAGGCCCGAGGTCGGTGGGAAGGCGGGAAGATCCAGCACGGAGCCTGCTGGTCCGAGCTCCCCACCACCCAGGGCACCACCCAGCGCACAGTGTTACACAGCCCAGAAATATCTGGCCTGCAGATGAGAGCAGCTAACCCATGGGTATCAGAAAGGATGATGCAGCGGAGAAATCAGGATGGTGTCCGGAGTAGTAAGAGCCTGGCCTCCGACGCACAGCACCAGGGGACCACCAGAGGCTGCAGCCCGCGCCCTCGTGGCCCTGCCCAGCACTGCGTTTCCTGGGTGGCTCTAGGGGCCCAGCTAATACTTATTTATTGTGTCTGGTACTTCCCCACACACAATTAGGTATGATTATCCCCGGCCTTGAGGCTTCCAGGGTTGACGTGGCCCCCCCACAGTCCCACAGAGATAGGACATGAACCCGGAGGAGGCCGACTTCAGAATCCTCACTAATCCCACCGCGCCACACCACGTCTCTCGGTGGAACCCTTATTTACATTCCTCAGGATCGTTGGAATTCTCTGCCCTCCGTCTTCTCACTAAGAACTCTGCCAGGGCCCCTCTCCCGTCCTCTTTAAAAAGTATCCTTTAATTATGTTCATTGCTGAAATTGTCCACATATTTTCCTGGGGGACTCGGGAAGCCCTGAGAGGGGTCGGATGCAGGATCGATGACCTTACAGCGTCTGTGAGACCCTTCCCCATCCTCCCCCCTCGGGGTCTGGACCTGGACGTCAGCTATCCTGCCTGGCAGCCTTCCTCCCTCTGCACCCCCCCCCCCCTGCAGAACTGGCCGCAGCGCTGCATTCCCCTGCCCGGTCCCCCCGGGAATGCTGAGTCTCCGCTGACATTGACACCCATTACAGAGCTGTGCAGCTGTTCCCACGCAGCCCGCCTGAGGCCTTCCGGAAATTGCTTGCATTCACGCGCCCTCTACGTGGGCTGGCAGCCTCCCCGGGCCTAGCACCCCAGGACTCTGGCTGGGAGGGGTACAGACCGGCTTCTACTCTTTTTCCCTACACCCACCCCTGACTCCCGGAATGTCCAATAAATTAACCAGGAAAACAGGTCCTTCCATCCGCTATTTAGGATAAGCTGGGGTGGGGGTGGGGAGAGCTTACATCTTTTTTCTTTCTTTGTGGTCACAGATAACTATTCTCATCATATTACTTAGGTCTCATTTAGTTTAAGTGGCATAAATTCAATTCCAACTGCATTTGGCACAAAGGAGAGTGTAATAACAGGGTACTAGAATATCTCCAAGTAAGCTGAAGAAAGGGCACGGACGCTGCCAGGCAGGGTCACCATGTAGAGTTGTGCAGGCTGCCCACTGCACAACCGTAGGGGTCGCTCCTCATCACATGGGGGTCATATGAACGGCACTTCCTAGAACTATGCCAGGGCACAACATATCTAGCTGTTCTCAATGTTTCTGCTCCAAGTTTCAGGGATAACTATAAGCAGGGACTCAAATGCCATCTCTGAAGCCAACTGGTCCCTGAATACCAACTAAGTCCCTTCTCCTGAGGACCGAATGGCACAGAGCTGTCTGTGAATGATGGCTCTCCTACAATGCCAGGGAGGTCGCCTCTTGGGCCTGGTGTCAAAACTTCTAGGAAGGGCTCTGGTCAGCCTGTTGGAGCTTGGAGGAAATTCTTCCAATCACGAAGCTCCGTGTCTGGGGGCTGACATTTGGCTTCGCCTGAGTCACTCCCACAATCCAACATAGGAACTGGCCTCTGGACCCTCAAACTCTGAAGCTCTCTGAAGCCCCAGAGCCTCCGGAGGGCTGTGCGTGACAGCGGGTGGGATGAATGGACAAGGGCTCCCAGGGTGAATGAAGCCAGACTCCTCCCCGACTTTCACGGGATAGAGCCTGGGGGTTTGGGCAACACCGGAGCTACGTTCATATTTTGAATCTCTGCAACATTATGACCTTGACACAGTCACACACAGGTGGCTCTTAAGCTCCGCGTCTTGAAGGCAAAGATGCCAATTCTCTTCCCAAATTCACTGCCCACTGACGCTTGGAACGTGCCTCCTACAAGGGGCTTGAGAGGAGTCGTGCCCAGTTG
The DNA here is from genome assembly GCF_045843805.1 of Urocitellus parryii. Taxonomy (NCBI): domain Eukaryota; kingdom Metazoa; phylum Chordata; class Mammalia; order Rodentia; family Sciuridae; genus Urocitellus; species Urocitellus parryii. Next base: position 160,015,329 of record NC_135531.1, on the reverse strand, counting down.
TTGGTCACCTCCCTTGGGCCTCCTCCTCCTCCAGCAGGAATCGGGCAGTGCCCCTGCTGGCCCTCCAATCTGACCAGCTGCAGTAGGACTCTCCCCAGGCCTCTGGAATCCCCAACTTTTCACCCCAGTTCTAACAGGCACGTGACGTAGTCGTTTGAACACGGAAGCCAGACAGGCATTCTCTGGGTGTCATGAAACCAAGGGGTCACCCCGAACCCTCAGGGCAGGGGGTCTGTGTGGAATGGGGGGAAACAAACACCGCTGCCACGTGCCCTAAATATTCCCCGACCATTTGATCCACCCGTAAGGGGAGGGCGTGCGTGACTATTAATGACCAAGTAAATAGTCATCAATTATGATGATGGCAATTATGCTTTTGAAATTAGCCTGGGAAAGGATGACCCAGGCAATTTTTTATTCCAGCTCAGGAAAAAAAATGGGACGCCAGCTGGGGCTAATAAGAGCTTTCATTAGAGCTGGGAGCTGCAGCCAGCACTGGGAAGAAAGCCCTCTCTGTCCTGTGGCCCTGCCCGCCCCGACATGGCTTCTGCTTTTTAACAAGAACTGAAAGGTGGCGAGACAGACAGTTCTCTCCTTGGCCCTGGTGAGCTGGCCTCTGGAAAGGCGGCGATTATTTTTGACAGCGCTGCCCAGGGAGTTTCCGTTGCCCCCGCTCTCCCCGAGTCTGGGTCCAGCCAGGGCCATGAGTGCGTCGACCTGGTGGAGCCAGTTGGCGGTGGTGGATGACCAGGGGCAGAGGGTCTGGGCAGGGCAGGACGTGCCAGGGCAGCTTGCAGCGCCCTGCTGGGAAGCGAGGAGGGAGAGAAACGCGCTTTCTGTACAAGGGCTGTGTGTGCTTCGCTGTGCTTCGGTCCCCTGGCAGCCCCTGCGGAGATGGCCACTATGTTTACCTGCCTGCACTCCCATCCCAAGTACTCAACAGGCCCAGCGGCTTCCCGCCCGCACCCTTTCCTGCGCCTGCACACCCTGGCCCTGGGCAGCCTGCTGCACACCCTCTGCCCTAGGCAGCCTGCTGCATACCCTGACCCTGGGCAGCCTGCTGCACACCCTGGCCCTGGGCAGCCGTGCAAGCCGCAGGCTGAACCTCCTGCTACAGAGAAACTACCGAAGGCCTCTCGCTTAACCACCTGGTACCCCAGTCAGAGGGTTTAAGGGCTGATGGCAGTAAGGTCCCCTTCTCCCTCCTTTGAGATCAGGGACTAGGAGGCACATTACCTAAACATGGCTCCAAGTCGCGGCTAAACTCAGTAGCTTTCGGACAGAGACGTTTGACACTGTCAGGGGACAGGACTGTCCCATCTGGGTGGGGCACGCCCAGGGCATCTAGAGGATGGAGGATGCTGAGGATCACCCCCACTATGAACTCGGCAAAGAATTGGCCCATCCAGAATGTCACCACTGCACTGTTGGAGAAATCGTGTCGTGGTTAATGGCCCGGACCCAAAGGCCTGCCTGGGAGACTACAGAGCCGCAGACCTCCAAGGCGCCTACCCACCCAGAGCCCTGCGCCTGCGCCCTGAGTCCAGAAGGTGCTGCGCCCCGCCCCTGCTGCCACTGCCAGCCAATCAGATAGGCGGCTCCCGGAATTTATGCAAGAATTTTAGGCAAGGAGAGACCACCTTTCTGGCTCTTCCGCCAGAGAAAGGCAATTCCTCCTGAGCAAGTACAGAAGAGAGGAAGAGAAGGTGCTGCGAACCCAGCTCGGGTGTATAGTCACCTCCCTGTCTGGTAGGCTCCGATGTGGGTGCTCGTCCACTTATGATGGGGTCCACTAAACCCACTGGAAATCGAAAATATCCCAAGTTGAAAATGCAATGACCCCACCTGGCCTACGGAACACCCCTCCTCAGCGACGGCTCACGGCGGTCAGATCCTCCTGGCAACACTGAATTCAAACCTGGGTTTCTACTGAAGGCATATTGCACCCCTGTAAAGTCAAAAACATTGAAAGTGGGGCCACTGTAACACGGGGGCCAGCTGTCTACCCACATGGCTCAGCCGTGGCCTAGAGCTGGGAACCGTTCCTCAAACCCTGCTGTCCCCAACATTCACTTGGCAAAGACATAAAAGGCCTCATGTCAGGTGCTTCCTATAGTCTAATTCCATTCACATCACAGGACGGCAAGAGCCTCACTCCCATTTTACTGATGAGAAAACTGAGGCTTGAGAAGGTAAGTGATTTGTGGACCAAGTCCACAGAGGAACTAGAGTTGGAAGTCAGGCTGACCTAAATCAATTTGGAGCCTTTTTGGAATCTGTGGACACTGGAGACTCAGAAGGAACAAGACAGGACCAGAGGACATTGGCCAGGTGAACTGTCAAGGGGCAGCAAGGCGAAGCTCTAAAAAAAACCTGGCCACTGTGGTCTGGAAAGATCAGGCTGATGGCAGATAGTCCAGCGTCCTCACTGTGTGAGAGAAGCAGAGACAGCAGGAACTCCATAAATGCCCCCGTGCTACAAGTGTAAGTGGCACCCCTTCAGTCTTTGACGAGGTCCAACAGAGTGATCTTGAAGAATTCATCAACTCAAAGCCAAGTGGTTGTACTATCGAAAGTGGAATTTATTTAAGTTCCACATAAATTCTAGAGACTTGGGTAGTGAAGACAAGGGACTATCATTTACTGAGTGCCACCTATGTGCCGGCCACTCTGCTACCCCTGTGCATAGCTCATTTCATTACCTCCTCAGCAGAATCCCATCAGGTCTTCTTAGCAGAGTTTGATGAATCAAGAAACTGAGCCTCAGAGAAGTTACCTAAATTGCCCAACCAGAGACACAGCCAGTGACGGGGAGCCCTGGCACTTACCTATGCACAATGCCCAGCTGCCTGGTAAAACTGATTGTTATCCAGGAGTATGCAGCCATTACAGAGGCATGGCCCCATCAGAGATACTGCCAGAGATGATTCCCAGGGGGCCCCATAACACTCCTCTGTAGCCCTGAGTGCAAAACCCTGGGGCACCCACCCAGTGAGCCGGATCAGAGAGGCAGACACTGGCTTTTCCAAAGCCCACACACTGAGACACTCTAGTCTCCATTTGGTGTCCTCAGGAGAAAGGCGCAATCTTTTGTTTTGTTTCTTCTGCACTGACCTATTCCGAGGTCAGGAAATTCTTCCATATAGACACCCTCAGGCCACCGCTTAAGCCAATTTCCTCCTCACTCATCCAGAGGCGAGATGAGGACCAGCTGGTGGCCACCATCTCAACAAATCTTTTGTAACCTGGAGACCTGTTACATAACCAGCCTCTGCAAGGGAAATCCTCCCAGTTCAACTTTTCCCAGAGATGTTTTATTCTCCACATTTCCTTTGCAAATCAGTCGACCGCTTTGTAAGTTCTCAGTGTTTCTCTGAGGATGCAGGACCACAGCCAGTGCAGGACAGGTATCTTCCACGAGTGCTGTCAGAGGGTGGCTTCCTAGTAAAGCCAACAGGAAGGACATGGTGAAGGAGTGAAAACCTGGAAGAGATCTGTGTTCAGATCCTCCTCCTCCTTCTCTTTTTCCTTTTCCACCAGTTGAACTAAGGCACATCAGCTGGGTTTGCAAGATAGTCACTTCTGTATCTCCAAAGTAGGAGGAATGAGCACCCCACAGGTACAAATGGGATAATATAAATGAAGTGCTTGATGCTCAGTGGATGCTGTGCTGTTGGGCCCCTCCCCTCCCACTGCACAGTGTGGCTGCTTCACTACTCATATTTCTTTTGAATCAGATGAACACACCAAATCCCTGAACTTCCTTGCTGTTCCTGTCTTCATTCTGGAGAAATGAGCCCTCTGTCCTGGGTGCATTGGAATAAGACAGTTCATACCTCCCAGAAGTGTCTGGGAATGGGCCCCTACTTTGGATGGGTATGGGGTGGATGGCCTCTTGAAATCCTCTTGTCAATTCTAAGATTCTATTTGTAAACTAGGTCAATTCATACTATCACCTCTAATCCATTTTCCACAAAGAAATCCAACCAGATTTTCTGTGGGGAGAGTGCAGGAGAGACGTTACCCTGGAGTACTGTTCCTCCATTCCTTAACAGACATGTCTGCCTCTGAAGTTCTCTCTCCTCCCCACCTTCCTTGGTAGCCTTTCTCTGCCCCACAGCTACTCCGTCTACTTTCTACTGGATTCTCCTTCTCAACGCAGTTTTGCTCCCAAACATTTGAACTCCATTCAGATCACCTAAGGCCATCCAGGACCTGTATTCCTACACAGGTAATATAGAAATCACTTACTCATCCGGCAGCATAGGTTCCAGGGTCTGACTCCACAAATGAAGGGACATGTGAGTGTGAATTCACTTCCTCTGTACCCAGAATTATTTTCTGAGAAATTTCTATAAGACAATTTTCTCCAACTTCTCACTATCAATTTAATGATTTACATTACAAACTACAAACTACAATTTACCCCTTGTTAAAACTATGTTAAGAAATACTTATATTTTCACATAATAATTTTTTTAAAAAATCCTTTCCTTATTATCTATTAACTTTATGATGTTCCCTGCCTGGACCTTTACAGCATCTAATAGAGCTGGGCTGCAGCATCACAACTGGCCTATAGGTGGCGCCAGCCCACACGTTTCTGGTCAAGTCAGCTTGAACTCTATTTTAAGATTGGGGTTTCATGGTAGGTGAAATGAATTAACTGCATACTTTTCTGCTTTGAGGAACTAAAACATCATTCAATAAACTCCCAGTAGAAGGGAGTAGCTGAACTAGATTCCCTCTTTCCAAGGTTCCGATTGACAAAGATCTTCACAGTGCATTTACCATGTGGATTTCTCAGAGAGATCCTTCCCCGCAGCCCAGGGAGCCTCTTCTCAGTTATTCCTGCCAGGTTTTAGTCCACGAGTCTTCTCAACTCTTCTTGGGTCACATGTCAGGGAAACCTCCAAGGGCAGCGGGACCCCAGGAGGCAGTGCTTGTGTTACTGGGACTCGGGCATGGCCCTCTGTTGAAGGGGGCTGGCCCCCTCCCTCTGGAGTGCAATGTGATTCCTCCTCCACCAGCAGAAAACTGGGTGAGCTGGACGTTGCCCACCAGTGCTGTCCAGGCAGGCCAACTCCTGGCTCCTTAAAAATCCTTCTTCACAGCTAGAGTTTTTAACACCAGTTGCAAAGCACCCTGGGGCAAATCACAGGGAACTGGCACTGAGCAGCGCTCAGAAAACCATCTTAGCTACTGCACTGCCCCCACCCAGGACTGGGACTGAAAGGAGGGTGGGCTTCCCCACCCTGGGCATCCAGGTGCAGCAGTGGGGCCCTGGTGAGTGGCAGGGCACAGTTAGCCGATGGCCATTTTTAGTATGTTTCCAAGAATGACCTCTTACTGTTACTGCATGGGACTTGGTTTTGGAACAAAATGACATGCTACAAAAATCCCTCTCCCACAAATTTCCTTTCTGCCCCACCTTCCCTTTTCCCACTTAGATTGGTATTTGATCTTCTTATGGCTACCAAATCTGTCAATCAAACCAGGGTAGCTTGTCAGAGAAGTCACATCAGAGTTTCTGAAGAGAGGTCTGGTTTCCTAGTCCTGGAGCTCCCTGGCCCACCAGAGCTTTGGTGCTCTGTCCCTTCCTGTGGGCACAGCGGAAGCCCAGGGGAGAGCAGAGCTTTGGAGATGCACCCTAATCTGCCCCATCGTCCCTCACTCATTTACTCAGCTGCTCTTACCTAGCCTGCTTGGTATCAGCCCTGTGGCTGTGAGCTGGGGACTCTGAGATGGGAACACATAGTTATTGTGTCTCAGTCCACCCCGTCTGTGAAGCAAGCCACCTCAGCTTACCAGCCATTTTTTTTTAATGCTCCTGTGTTTCTGGGATCAGATATTCAGACATGCAGCTGCAGGGTTTGCTCCTCGAGTCTGGGACCTCGATTGGGAAGACTCAAGCCCAGAGGTCACTTGCTGGATGGAGAATGGAATCTTTTAAAGGTCTATGTTGGGAGACTTTTAAAGCCTGTCGGCTGGCCACCTGCACGTGGTCACTCCACATGGCTGACTTTCGCCCAGCACTGCAGCTTCAGAGTGGCTGCATCCTTCACGTGCGTCTTTTTCTCCGTTGCTATAATAAAATACCTGAGACTGGGTAGTTTATAAGGAAAGAGTGGTTTGCTGGCTCACAGTTCTAGAGGCTGAATCCAAGAACACTGTGCTGAGCCCTCGTGCTGCTTCCATTCATGGGAACGACAAGTGGGCATGTGGAAGAGATAAAGCACAGAAGCTGCCTTGCTCTCACAGCAACCAATCCCAGAGGAACAGACCTCATTCCTACAAGAAAGGCCCTGACCCCTCTTAACGACCTAATTGGCCCTTACAAGATCCACCCCCAACACCACCTGATGGCAATCAAATTTCAACATGAGTTTTGGAAGGAACAGACCAAATCAAAACCCCTGGGGCTGGGGATGTGGCTCAAGCCTTAACACGCTCGCTTGCCTGGCACGTGCGGGGCACTGGGTTCGATCCTCAGCACCACATAAAAATAAAATAAAGATGTTGTGTCCACCGAAAACTAAAAAATAAATATTAAAAAAATTCTCTCTCTCTCTCTCTCTCTCTCTCTCTCTCTCTCTCTCTCTCTCAAAAACAAAACAAAAAAAAAAAACAACAACAAAAAAACCAGCAACACAGCTGCCCAGGACATGAAGAGGGGGTGTCCTGGAACACAAGGGGGAGCCCCAGTGCCCTCTAGATTTTAGCCTTGGATTTTACATAGAATTACATGTCAGTGGCCCAAGGCCGTGGGGAGCCCACATATACGCAAGGATGGGGATGCAGATACCACCTCTCCACAGAGGAAGAGTCCAGGTCACGTTGTAGAAGGGCCTGTGTCTACTGGTCAGCATCTCGGCCTCCACGGCTTCTCTTCCCATTCCCCAGTCCCTACACCTTGGGCGCCCCACTTTTCCCAGTCTGTTTGCATCCCTGGCGAACTCTGCCCAATCCCCAAGATGTGGTCACCGAAGCTTGTCAACAAGCTGTGCCCCGTCCTACCATCCGACTGCTCCTTGGGCCAACACTGACCGGGGACTGACTGGGCACCAGGCACTGCGGTGTCTTCCTGTTAGGACATCTGAAAACAGCATTAATGTTGTGTGGCTGGGCCCTCTCGCTTCGAGGAAGATTTCACCACATGCTCTGAGATCCAGTCCCAACTTCAGTCATTTGGAAAACGTCTTAATGACTTTTGCTGTGAGCATGTACCACTTATGTTTTATTGGCTTTCTATCTCCTTAAAATGACTCATTTTCTTTACTCTCAATTTGTAGGATTTTATATCACTACCATCAAAAGAAAACCCTGATCCTTTGCCATAAATATAAGGCAACCTTAAAATTAAATTCTATTTCTAAACTTCCCTATGAAATTTTAGCTAACTACAGAAACCTGTGTCCACTCAACATAGGACCTCTTGGGCAGGAGGTAAACACGTCCCAGCTCCACACCAAGATGTGTTTATCAGTGAAATCCACATCATTAAAAAGAGAACAGTGTTCTTCCTGGGGGATGTCATAAAATTCAATGCCATCCTGCATACTGTCTATAACCACCTCTGGTACCACTAGTGAGTCCCACCGAAATCAATCAGAATAGCTAGGTTCTGCTGCAGTAACAAAGAATCCTCAGATCTCGATAGCTTAAAACACAAAGGTTATTTCTCACCGAAGGAGACAGAGCCGTGTTCACCCCCACCCCTCCCTGAGCACCAAGAACACTGTGCCACGCTGCTGGGCTCCAGCCACTCCAGGCTGGCACTGCTACACGCCCCCATTCCCAGGAACACCAGCCCCTCACCACCAGGCCCAGGGCTCCTGGCTTGGCCCCAGCTCTGCACGGGAGGCCAGCAGTCCCTCTCCCTGCTTCCCTCTGCTCTCCCTGCTCCCTTGCGATAGGCTTAGCCGACCCCCCACTGTCACATGCCAGGTGCCAATGACACTCCTCCCTCCAGCCCTCCAACTGTGACGATGAACAAGGCCCCCCAGACACTGAACGTCCCTTGTAAGGGGAGGAAAGCTCTCCCTCAGCTGAAAACCATCATTTACAGAAAGGACAAGAGAAATCAACCACAGAGCCCCGCGTGGCCCGTGGAGCTAATGGCAGAAGGTGCTGGAGGAATCCAGGCTCTCGTGTCACCCCGGTGGTGACATCCTGGGTGGTGCAGGGGGCCAGGAAGGGTGCTAGGGGGCATGACAGAGACTGGGCCTATGGGATGCTTCCCTAAAGAATGTGCTCTTAGAACAAACACTGCAACTACGTAGCTTCTCGGTCCACCTCATGTTTGTTAACCTCTGATCAGGGCTTCCCTCCTGCCGGGGCTCTCCTGGGAGAAGGAGAGTGCACTCACCACTGATGGCGGGCAGTTGACCATGTTAAGACCGAGGCGAGGCCAGGCTGGAGACTGTAAAACAGCCGAGGCGGAATAGTCTAGAACCCCAGCTCCTGCTCCAGGCTGCAGGCTGGAGGCTGCAGGGTAGGCCCAGTCCTGGGCTTCTGAAAACCTCACAGGGTATCCTGGAGCTGAGAGTCCCTTGTCAATCTGGAAACCACCAAGTCGAGGCCCAGCCTCCCCGGTCCAGGGCGGGTGGAGGGACAGCTGTGGGGGCCAGGGAGTATCTCACCAATTCAGTTTTGCCAGCGCCAGCGTGAACCTGGCACAGAGTAAGTGTTCCCTAAACACTCACCCTGCAAACGGAGTCTGCAGGAAGGTTGGAGTAATCATGGCTTCCAGGCTTTTCTCTTGGATCACATTAAAAAAAAAAAACAACAAAACATATCTCCCTGGAATTTGGGTACAACTTTCTTATGTCAGCCCCAGGATTTCTTGGAAGAAAGATGGTCATGGTGGGTAAGGGAGGTGGTGGAGGAGAGTCCTGCTGTTGCCACCTGGGGAACCTGGCAGGCAGGTCCACCGAGTCCCAGCACCCGGACAAGACTTCCTCAGCTTCTTAGGGGCAAACAGACGGCGCTCTGCAGCAGCGCTTACTGAACCAAGCACATTTCAAATCCACCTCTCTTCCTCAGCAGCTCCACATCTGGAACCTTCTCTGGAGGGACCCAGGGAAAGGGTCTCCCGCAGCACAGCTTGAGGTGGTGAAGCTGTGGACTGAACCCACGGGTCTGTCAGTGGGACACAAGTGGACGTGACCAGAGTCACCCCTGTGACTGGACAGCCAGAGCAGGGGAAGTACAGGGCAGCAGGGCAGGGGCGGGAGGAGGGGAGTGCCACCTCCCAACAGTGCCAGCTGGAAGCCACGGCAACCGGGCACTGTGGAGTCGGCCTCCTGGGCACAGCAGGGCAAGAAAAAAACAGAACGGGGCAGGGCCAGGGCCAGGACCAGGGGAGGGAGGGCCAGGGAGGGAGGCAGACCAGGACCACCAGAAGTGTGGTCGGCCCTTGTGCAAAGCTGCATGTCTGCAGGTGCCCATGGAAACTTCTGGAGACACAGCCACCGCCGCCCACCACGTCTTCAGGCATAGAAGGTGCTGGTGGGTGTCAGGGACGGTGGGGGGGGGCCTCCTGCAGGTGGCACCCCGGAACGCTGAGTGGGCAGAAAACAAAGCGCCTCCAGGGGAGCTTTCATGAGGTCACCACTCACTCCAGCGCTTCCCTAGTGGTTGGATGAGAAGCTGACTGACATGGAGAGACACAGAGAGACACGGAGGGACACGGAGGGACACGGAGAGACACGGAGGGACACGGAGGGACACGGAGAAACACGGAGAGACACGGAGGGACACGGAGAGACACGGAGGGACACAGAGAGACACGGAGAGACACGGAGAGAGACACAGAGAGAGACACGGAGAGACACGGAGGGACACGGAGGGACACGGAGAGACACGGAGGGACACGGAGAGACACGGAGAGACACGGAGAGACACGGAGGGACACGGAGGGACACGGAGAGACACGGAGGGACTCGGAGGGACTCGGAGGGACACGGAGGGACACGGAGAGACACAGAGGGACACGGAGGGACATGGAGAGACATGGAGAGACATGGAGAGAGAGACATGGAGAGATATGAAGAGACACGGAGAGACACAGAGAGAGAGACATGGAGAGACACGGTCAGGCAGGAGGGTGATCCATGGGAATAAACAGGGAAACTTAAACACAGTCACTGAATGTTTGGGGACGTCTTCTCTGCAGCCCAGGCACCGTCCCTGTGCCAGGCTCCCAGAGCTGGGTGGGGAACATGCAGGGGCAATGGCCTGGAGAGGGAGGGGCCCCTGGGAAGGACCAGAGACCCCCACGCTGTGCTGCAGTACCAGGCGGGGCAGGGCCTGGGGCAGGGCAGCTGGACTCTGAGGGGCCTTGGATCTGGGAGGAGGGGAGGAAAGATCCTGTGCTTTCAGAGTCAGACAGATGGGGGCGCCATCCCCAGGCCTGTCCCTCAGCTGTGGCTGTGGGCCAGTTACAACCCTCTTCACCTCGTTATTTCTTACATCAGTAAGAGCAGAGGGACATCCCCGCCCCCCAGGGTACTCCAGGGTTGGATGGGTGTTGCATCACCCTGGTACCTAACAGAGCCTCGGGGAGGCTCGCCATTCCTGTCATGGCTGTTGGTGGTGGTGTCGGCCAAGCCCATGGTGGATGCTACCCCAGGTCCGGCTGCTCAACAGGGTCCCAGGGCAAGTGAGGTAAAGGCCCCAGGGCCCCTCTTGCTGGAGGCAGTTGAAGCTGTACGTTCTGTGGTCACACAGTGTCCCCCTCACCCAGCCAGCTGTCTGACAGCCTGTAAACAGATGGCGGGTGGGGTGGCCGGTGAGATTGTGCAGATGGCACTGAGCAAATCCAGCCGCACTTTTGGGAAAACAAGTCAAAGGCAGGCTGTGCCAATGGGGGCCACGTACGCCTTGGTCTGTGACAGACAGCACACCCAGGGAGGCCTCCCAGGGAGTTGTGAGACGTACCAGACCTTGGCGTGCCCGGCCAAGAACTATCTCCACCCTGCATCTCCGTGGCTCAGGGCCACGACACTGCTGACCGAGGGAGGTCACCCTGGCCGGGCTCGCAGCACAGACCAGGAAGCCCTCCCAGCTTGGCCTCCTGGACTCCCTCCTGAGCCCTGGCCCGGCTTCTTCACCTGTGTGCTGCCCACTTGCAGGGGCCCTGGGGCCACACGAGCCTGGAACACAGACGTGGGAGCCCAGAGTTGCTTCCACCTGCTGTGGCTGGAGGGAAGGAGGATGAGGGTCCCTGCAGGGTCCGGGGGCCCCAGAATGGCTTGGGCCACCCTTGTGGCTGCCACCTGTCTTACCTCTTCCTCCAAATGCCAGCCTCAGCTGCTCCAGCCTGTGTCTTGAGCAAGCCGAGCTCTGCAGCGACTGATGCCCTCTCTCCTTTGCCTGCATGAACCCTTCCCCCTGCAAGGAGCTCAAGTGAATGCCGCATCCTCAGAAAGGGGTTTTTAAGTTAATAATTCCCTCCCTTGAGCTGCACAGCACTAGGCACAGACCTGTGCTCTAGCATGACCCGCGTTCTCCAATCATGTTCAAAGCTGCCCGTGACTCCAGAGCCTCACACACAGACACCAGTTCTCTGCACCCTCCATTCTAAAACAGTGAAAGACGGTCGTGATTGCTGGGGGTTGGGAGGCAGGAGGACAGGGCAGGCAGGCTGGACTGGATCAGTGTGTGCTGTGTGCACGTATTGGTGTCTCTCTGCTCTCAATTAATAAGGCAATGAACACATTAAGAAGAGTCGAGTCTAAAGCTTTGACTAGGAGGGTGGCCCCGTCCTGACTTTCACCATGATGTGGCTCGACCACTCAGAGAAAGCCTAGGTTTGTACAGACACGAATGCTAAGATGGACACTCCTGTTAATGCCACATGCCACTTTGTATTTTTTATTTTATTTATTTATTTATTTATGGTACCGGGTCATTGACCCCAGGGATGCTTAGCCACTGAGCCACATCCCTGCTCTTTTTAATATTTTATTTAGAGACAGGGTCTCATTGAGTTACCTAGGACCTCACTAAATTGCTGAGACTGGCTTTGAACTCGGATTCTCAGCCTCCGAAGCCGCTGGGATTACAGGCATGCAACACCATGCCCAGTTCATGCACCACTTTTTTAAAAAAATTCTTTTTTAAAATTTGTTTTAATTAGTTATACATAACAGTAGCATGCACTTATGCACCTTGATATATCATACATAGATATATCTCATTTTTCTGAGTGCACATGTTGCAGAATCATGTTGGTCGTGCAGTCACATATATACATACAGTGATAATGTCTGTGTCATTCTACTGTCTTTCCTATCCCCACATCCCCTTCCCTTCCCTCCCATCACTTCCATCTACCTAATCTATGGTAACACTGTTCTTCTCTACTGCCCCCCCACCACCTTATTGTGAATTAGCATCTGCATATTAGAAAAAACATTCAGCCTTTGGTTTTGTGGGACTGTCTTATTTTGCATCGCATGATATTCTCCAACTCCAACCATTTACTGGCAAATGCCATAATTTTACTCTTCTTTAAAGCTAAGTAAGATTCTGTTGAGTATATACACCACATTTTCTTTACCCATTCATGTATTGAGGGACACCTGGGTTGGTTCCATAGTCCAGCTACTGTGAATTGAGCTGCTATAAACATTGATGTGGCTGTGTCCCTATAGTATGCTGTTTTAAGTCCTTTGGTATAAACCAAGGAGTGGGATAGCTGGGTCAAATGGAGGTTCACGCCACTTCTGATACCAATGAGAGAAACCTTTACATCCTCAGGAAGCTCGATGGCATTCATTGTACCCAAGACTGGCACTGTTCCCCATGGGGAGCAACTATTATTCCCCTGATTTGTAGATGAGTCTGCAGGCCAGATGAAAGGGGGCCTTCTCAGTCGCCCGACTAGTCATGGCAAACCTGCCCCTCAAGGCCAGGTGTGGCCCTGGGGTGGCATCACCTCATGAGCACCCTGCTCTTGTGCTTTCTTTCTGGGCACCTGTGTTGGCCCAGCTGTGCCCACGGCTGACCTGCTGCGCCCACCCAGCCAGGGCTCCCCGCTGTGTGCTGAGCGTGGCTTCTCTGGGGGTCCAGTGTGCCACCCACACCATGGTGCTCAAGGCTGGTGGCTGTCTGTCTGGAAAGCTTTGGTCTCCAGTGTCTCCCGAGTCACCCGATCCTCCGTGCAGACATGCCCAGCAATACCTAGGTCTTTCGGAGACTTCCCCAGCAGCCACTCGGACCCCCCCAAGACCAGTCCCTCCCACTGAGCCCAGTGTGGAAGCACATCGCCAGCTGGGGGTGGGATTCCTTTCTTCCCCTCAACACACCCGTGTCTCCCCTTCGCAGCCCTGGTGACCCCTCCACTCTGTGTCCGTGAGTTCGACTTGTTCTTAGGTCCCATGTGTAAGGGGGTCATGCAGTGTCTGTCCTGGTTGATGTCCCTCAGCAGAATGTCCCCGGGGTTCATCCATGTTGCCACAGACGACAGGGTTTCCTTATTTCCGAGGCGGAAGAGCCTCCTGGTGTGTCCACTCCATTCCTTTATGCTCACTGTCATCCATGGACGCCCAGCTTGACCTTGGTCAGCAGTGGAGCAATGAACCCAGGGTGCAGATGTCTCCTCCGCGTGCTGAGTTCATTTCCTCTGGACGTGGGACCAGGCGCAGGGTCGCTGCGTCCTGTGTGAGGTCTGTTTTGGTTTCTGGCTGTTTCCAGGCCTGTTCTGATCCACGTTCCGTCAACAGCACCGGGTTCTTCTTCTCTCCTCATCCTCTCCAACATGGTTTTCTTTTCTTCTTCTGCTGCTTCTTTTTTTTTTTTTTTTTTAAATAAAAGCCATTTGCAGGTGTGAAACGATAACTCCTAATGGTTTTCATTTTCCTTTCCCTGGTGACCAATGACGTTGAGCATTTTTTCACCTCCACGCCAGTATTTGTAGGTTGTCCTTTGAGAAGTGTCTGTTGGAGTCCTCGGCCCATTTCTAAGGATTGTGTTCGTGCCCTGGAGTTGCCTGAGTTCCTTGTGCATTTTGAACATAGCCCCTTATCCCAGGGATGGTTTGCAGAGAGTCTGAGACTCTGAGGGTGACTCTGGGTCTGTCTGCCTGGGTCAAAGCCTTGCTGGTCTATCCTTGAAACCCCGGGGCAAGCACATGTCTTCTGAGTTCACGTCTGTCCTCTGCACTCAGGGATGTTAACAGGACGGACTTCCCGGGGTGTGATGAAGACAAGACATAACGCGGAGAGCTTAGCACAGGCCCTCTAAGATCGTAAGTGCCATTAGAAGCCAACTGAGAGTAGTTTTTAAAAATGTCACCGAGCGGGTGTCTTCCCAGTGGGCTGGGTAGGAGGACTAGACTCACACACAGATCCCACCAACGTGACGTGTCAGAGCCAAGGTGGAGAACACACATGGGGCGGCACCCACCCACGTGGGCATCAGCAAGGCCACCGAGGAGGTGGCACCCGCTGACACCCAAGAGTGGCACATGTCCCTTCAGAGTTGCTGTGCCCTGCTATCCTGGGTTATTCTGAAACTGTTTCTCACTGGGATCCACTTCTCTTCTCCCGGGAACCTGGAAATACAGGCTGTAAGGCACCCACGTGTCCCTCCCTTGGTTTCCCTCTGCGAGCCACCCTGGGCCAGCGCTGTGTCATGGAGCATTATGGGACTCACACAGAGGCCCCGTTGCTCCCTCGTGTTTAGAAGGAGGAGGCAGTGAGCGCGTGTTCCCTGAGCACCTGCCCATGCCAGGCGTCCCCTGTGTTTCAGCCGTGCCCTGGCTCCTTGAGTTAACTGTGCCATCACTGCCGGGGACAGAGGGGACACTAGGAGTCAGAGGGGAGTCCCCATGTCCACCTCGCCAGAGATGACGGGAGGGCCCATCCGGGTCCACCCAGCCCCAGCCTCCCAGACGCCAGACCCATAGTCACGTTGTGACGGGGTTTCAAAAGCAGAGGAGCAGCTTGCAGAGCCACCGAAGGGAAGCAGGCTGGCGAGGTCCCCGTGGGCGCTGTCCTCCAACTCGGTCCCTGGTCCCTCCGATCACCTCTGATGTCCACCCTGGACAGCACACTGGCAGAGAGCTTCCCCCAGCCCAGCGGCCACTCTGTTTCCAGGTTCCACCCAAGGAGTGGAAGTCCTCGAGCGTCCCCTGGCTCCTCCTGCTCAGTCTGTCCCGGGCCTGGACAGTGCTGAGCGCTGGCCATCCTGCCACACCTCTTGGCAGAGCCCCGGCCTTGGCCTTCCGGAGGCCCTGCTCACCCACCACCTGCCAAACCAGGGACGTGCCCCCGAAGGGCCCCCTGACCAGTCAGCCCCACCAGACCCAAGTCAACAGGCCTCCAGACCAAGGCTTAATTTAGAGCCACCGCCACCCCCACGCGTGCCACCATGTACCCTGGGGCTGTGTCTGTGGCTATCTTTCGGGCGCGGGCATCTCAGCCAGGGTTATTTTAATGCTGACTGACGGCTCTGTCTATTCCGGGAGCCTGTGCCCAGGTCCCAAGACCTCTGGAATGTGTTCCTGGGCCGTCCCCAGCACACAGGTCTTCTGGGTGGGAGGGAGCCTCTCTGTGTGACCTGCAGAGACCGGGAGAGACTCTCCTCCTCTCCCATGTCGAGGGAACTTGGGGTTCCCAGCCTTTGCGGACCCACATTTTGAATCAGTCAATCCGTCAAAACAGACCATAGAAGGGGACCAAGGACAGACACATGCCACAACACCAAGGACCCGAGACCTTCTGCAGATGAAGAAGCCGACACACGGGTCACGCATGGTATGACTCCATCTGGATGAAACATCCAGAGACAGTCATGCAGACAGGAAGCAGATTGGTGGGCACCAGGGGCTGGGCATGGGGAGTGACTGCTCGTCTAGTCCATTTTCTGTTGCTGTGACAGACTACCTGAGACTGCATAACTTATAGAAGAAAAGGTTATTTAGTTTATGATTCTGGAAGCTAGAAACCCAGGATCAGGTGGCCACATCTGGTGAGGGTTTCACGCTGCATCAGTAGAAGAGTGGAAAGGCAAGTGGGTGTGTGCTGTGTGAGGAAGGAGCAGAACCTGGGCCACTCTCTCGAGAACAAACCCCCTCTCCCTAGAAATGCTTCGATCCCTGTCAGCTCTGAAAGCCCCCCATCCCCCCCACCTCCCAACACCATGGCCACCACAATCAAGCCCCATGGTGAGTTTCAGAAGGGACGGACTGTATTCAAACCAAAACTCTGCTTAAAGGGTTCCAAGGTTTTCTTTAGGATCATGTTTTGCAACTGGGTACTGGTGGTGGTCTCAGGGTGGCTGAACCATACTCTCTGCATGGTTCCTTTTCTGTTTTGTGAGTTTTGCTTCAATTTTAAAAAGTCCTCAAACCTCTGCAGAAAGGATTTGATGTGAATGTCTGTGATGCATCTGGGTATCGAGAGCTGTGGTCAGTACAGTAAGAGGTCCCAGGGGAAGGACAACAGGGCTTGGAAAGGCTACTGGATCCTGGGCACAGTCTGGGCCCAAGTTGAAAGCCTTCAGCTCTCATTTGGTTGAGTGGCTGCGAGTCCCTCAGACCCTCAGAGCTGAAGCGGAATGGAAGCCAAGAGTTCCTCCCCAGTCCGCAGTGTGAAAAGAAATGGAATATGTTGGATGTTCAGAAGACGCTCCACTGAAGGTGGAAGAATCTTCTCCCAGAGGTCCCTGGAGTGTCCCTGTGGAGGGGCAGAGATGGGGGCTCTCACTGGTGTGGGCTCTTCTGCTGGGCTTCTGGCTCTGCACGCACCAAGGCTCAGACACCAGCTCTGTCTGCAAAGAAGCTCGCTTGGCAGATCCCCCACCTTCCTCTTCCAGGCACACGAAAGAGACGATCCCATTGAGAAAAGTGTGGGATCCACGGTTCCCGAAATAAACCAAAAATGTCACCGAGACAATATAGCATGCACCTCCTGACCCACGTAGGCCCCAGGGACACAAAGGTCAGCAAAGCACACCTCGTGAAGCTGACCTTTTACAACACAGGATAGGCACTTTTTTTTTTTAATCACAAAAATGTAACTGCTACTGGGTTTATCAGGAAGAACAGGTGGAGGGAGTTCTGTGAGCAGTAACGGGATCGATCGTTGGAGGTGGTAACCAGCAGAAGGCTTCTCTAGGCTGTGACTTCCAAGGTGAGATGGAAGGAAGAGTTAGACCATCAGAGATGGGAACTCGCCCAGGCAGAGGAGGGGCCCAGAGGGTGCCCCGAGGTGGAGGAGGGCTGGTGTCTCTGCGGCAGAAAGTGTCAGGGAAAGTGCAGGCACACAGGAAAGGGGTACAAGGTGCCCGAGCCGGGCAGATGGAGAGGGAAGAGAGCCCTGGGGCGGGGGCTGCACCTCTGCCCACTCCAGGGCCACCAGGATGGGTAGGAAGCCAGCCTGAAGGACTGAGGGAGGTTGGGATGTCCAGACATCTGTGTCTGGGTGCAGGAAGGAAAATTCCACAACAAGCCAGGCCCCTGTCCTAGGCAATACTGGGCCGGAGAGCTCTCCCTCTCAACCTGGGGAGCCTCGCCGGCCGTATCTACACATCGTAGGTGTGTGTACTCAAAGTGGTGTTGACTTTTCCTCTGTGTTTGCCTTCCATATCTGCATGATCTCTCCTCACTTCCCAGAACATTTGGAGAGAATCGTTGGCTTCCATAGCAACCATCTGTTGAGCCTTTGATTTGGATTCGACCCTCCAGATCTCACAAGCATCATGTGCAGTAGGTGACATTAGCCACATCTTCAAGATGAGAAGCCCCAGGCTGAGAGAGTCTGAGTGTTTGCCATGGAGATGGGCTGAGAGGGACAGCTGGGTTTGAGCTCAGGTCAGCTTGACCCTTCTAACTGCTGCCTTTTCAACTGTGGCTCCCCGACTGTGGTTCTGGTGACCCTGGGGGTGACCCAGGCATGCCTTCAAGGGCTCTCAATCTTGGGCCTCATCTGTACCTCCATCCAGCTGGGAGATCTTGAGAAATGCACTGAATTATCCTTTCCTTTTAAGAGAAAGGAGTTGTTGGATTTAGGGTTTTCAAAATGCATTCCTCAACACGTTAGTCCTCAAGATCCTCCACAAGAGAGGTCCCCTGGTCGAAGCCTCTGAGAAACCCGGCACACTTAGGCTCCCTCGGAGACTCGCATTGTGAGTCCTGGCTGTGAAGGTCTGGTCAGCTCCCCTGGCCTGGCATTGCCCACCACCATGTGGCCATGGAGCTTTTTGGTGTGCAGTTCCTGAGGTGGTCTCAAAAGACTGGTGTTCCCAGGCAGACACTTGGAGCCACAAAGTGGCCCTGAACAGTTGAGCCCTGACTGCTGTCTTCCACATACCACACTGGGCTCTGGACAAAGTGAAAATGGTCAAGATAAATGGATTCTGCCCTCCCAAAAATCCTCCTCTGGCGGGTGAGATAAACATGTCTACAAAGAATTGTGGTGTCCTGTGCCAAGTGCCTAGACTGGTGTGGGCCAAGGGTCAGGAACTGGTTGTATAAGGCAGGGCCGGAGAAGATGTCACAGTGGAGATCCAAGATGACCTGGGAGAAGGAGCAGTGCCTCCGGTGTGGGGGGGCATGGGGGGGACCAGGGAGGACCTTACAGAAGAGGTCATCGAGCAGGGCACTGAAGGACAAGCCAGAGAGGGGAGTGGAGGAAGGGATGATGAAAGCTTTGGAGCCAAGTGGAAGGCCTAGCCAAGGCACAGAATGTCCAAGAAACGGTGAGTAATTTGACAAAGCCGAATGGGAACCCAGGAAACAGGGCGATGAGAACCCGGTGCTGTCTGAGAGGACACCCTCCCCTAAGGGCTAGGGGTTCATGACCCAAGGACCCTTATCTTCTTATTTCATTTTATCTGTGACACATCTAGACTTCCTGATCTAGGTTTTTCTGACCACTCTGCTATCCACGCGGGGTCACTGGGCCAGGCTGTAACCCAGAAAGAAGACTGTGGTCAGAAAGGAAGATCCATCCCTGAATTGTCTGCTCTGTATTTGTTTCTGTGTTTTTCCTGAGTTCCCAAAGGCCACCAGCCCTCTGCTTCTTAGATAGGAAACTTTGGGCCGCAAGTAATGGGAAACCCAGCTGAAATGACTTTAACAATTTTTCTTTCTATGGACAAGAAGGGCCCAGGAAGAGGTGGTCATGTTCTTATCGGGGGGTTCCCCAGGCCCCTTGGCACCCTCATGTCATGTATCAGCCACAAAGAAGTTCAGCCATCTGGTCAACCCAACTCCCTCCTCAGCCTTCTCTCTTACCAGGGGGAGTTTACTTTCCTCCCATCACCACTGGGTTGGAGGTAGAAAGGGCTGGTCATATAGTTCAGCCGCTCAGTGAAGACAGGACCACGTCTCTGTGTGTCCCTGTCTCGTTTTCAAGGTGGTGGCTATGGAGGGTCTAGAAGGAGATGGGGGAGAAGTCCTAGAAAATGAAATCTACCAGATTCTATCATGTCTCCGTATGAATCTACATGAGTTGCATGTGAGTGTGTTCACATGGATGATCATAGTGCACTAATCCAAATAGCAGTGCAATAATAGAAGGGGGATGGGGTAGATGGGGGAGAGAAGAGAGGGAAAGGGAGATACCAGAAAATGAGATGATCGAATATGTTGTGTGCATGTGTGAATGTGTGGCATAATGAATCCCACTATTGTCTATAATCATAATGTATCCATACAAAAAGATGGCGGCCATGTTGCACCCATCCTGGGTCTAGGGGGAAACTCAGAGGAGGGAGCGAGTGCTCATTTTGCAGAGTCTCCTAAGCTCCACCCTGTGTACACGTCCCATCCTCCAGAACATGTCCTATCACCACCCCTTGTTGCAAGTGTGTCTGGAAAAGTGTGTATATCCCTGGGACCTGGGTTCATTGCTGCCCTGAACAAAATCAGGGTACTGTCTGTCAGCAGGGAGGGGATAGGGACCTGCATCCGTTAGGCACAGCATCTGCTGTCCCAGGCACTGCGCTTCTGTTTCCTTCTTGGGTGGAATTCTTGGTGGGGGGGCCCCCACAGACAGAGGTCAGCCCCCGTAAAATGATTGCTTCTTGGACATTTCTGCAAACCACTCTGTTCCCTTAAGGTCAGTGCAAGAAGAATTTCACTGTTTAGATAATTTAAATGGACTCTGTGGGAATTTAAGGATTTTCTTAAGGACTCAGGAAAAACGCACAAGTAATTATGTGCCTTAAACAACACACGGAAAACTCTGACCGGGGCTCTTGGAGGACGGGACAGCTGTGCAGAGGGGCACACGGAGTTCTGCCTTGCAGCAGGAGCTGGACATGGACAGCATCTTGGGAATCGCTCATATTTCCCTTGGGGAAGGTTGGGAAGGGGACTTCTTGCTTCATTTGAGAAAAGGTTAAAGATTCTTAAAAAGAAGATTCAAAATAGTTACACAGAGAAGGAAGGCCCCTAAAGCCAGGAAGATGTGTCTTTCTTTGATGTTTTTGCCTGTTTCTTAAAATATTTCATAAAAGGAAGGCCCAGCTCCCTGCCCTTATGGTGACCTGCATCTGAGTCTGTAGGGTAAGACAATACTGGCTACCCTCAGCTGAGCGCGTGTCACGGGCCAGACGCCACACCAAGGGCTTCCATGCGATTAAGCCTCACAACTGCTCTGAAGGAAGAGAACAACGGTCACCTGCACATGAGGAACCGAGGCTCCAAGAGCAAATGACCTTCCCCGGAGGCTCTCGTGTGAGGTGCCTCACCACCACCGCACTGGGCTCCTCAGGCTGCTGCACCAGTCTGAGAGCGCGGAAGCCGCCCAGGGCAGTACTAAAAGCCCGGGAGTGGCCACCCTGTTGGAGTAGCCTGCCTTGAAGCTGGCACAGGTGCATGCCGGGGGCTGGCTCTGTGGGTACTGAGCTCCTGCCAGCTCTGACCTGCAGTGCCAGGGCTTTGGTCGGCTTATCTGTCTCCTACAGTCAGCAGATGGCATATGGAAAGGGAGCAAGGGGCAGTGAGCCACTGCCAGCCAGGCCTGTCCCTAGGCCTCTAGACAGCAACATCTGATACAAGAGCTGAGCAGGAAATCTAGAGAGCCGTCCACATCTTGGTCAGCCCTGCATTCTGGGGGATTTGGATCCCAGGCAAGGTTCCCACCTCCCTGGGCCTTATTTTGTCTTCTGTAAAAGGGCGGCTCTGTCACAGGAATCTTGTGGATCAGAAAAGGAACCCGCAGAAGCAGCTCAGCATGGCCCTCAGGCCCTGACCAACAGCACCTCCCGCCCGGTGGCTACTCGGGAGGGCAGAAGAACTCAGCCTCCTTTCATGGTGAAGAAAAGCAAGCTGGTTGGCCCAGGTGACACAGCTGGGAAGTGGCAGGGCCAGCATGGTCCCCGGGCTGAGCTGGCTGTGCTCACGAGGCTGCCTGGCCTTTCAGTAGGCGTCCCCACAGGCCACAGCAATGGCAGAGCAGCGCCTGTCCTGCCAGGGAGGAGAGGCTCGCTCTTTGAAGGCCAAAACCTCGAGGAATGGGGTCTGGGCCTGGCCGGCCTGGCCAAAGTGACCCTTCACAGGCTCCCTCTGTGTGCCCAGCGGCGAGCACACGGGAGCTGCATTCCTGGGCCTGCCGAGGGGAAAGTCATAAACTCGCGTCCTCCGGAGATGGCGCCCGGCACTCCCTGTAACATCTCCTGAGGTGTCAGCACATCATAAACCATCCCTGCTTGGCCCGAGCAGCTGCTCCTAATTTTGTCAAAGGTTCAGAATCAACAAGACACGTGGGCCTGCCGCTGAGGGTTCCTGCGCAGCTCCGGGGGGCTCCCAGCCTCCAAGGCCTCGGCCCCCCGGGAAGTGGCCATTCAGAGCCGTTTTCCCAGGCCAGCTCCAACACGCTTCCAGAAACTTCTTCCAAGTGCTTCTGCCTACTTCACACAGGCCGAGAGTCCCCCCGCCCTTGGGCACCAGAAAAGTACAGCGTGTATTAAACACAAACGCAAACAGTAGGGTACGGTGGGCAGAGTGGTTTCATGGGGAATTTTTCATGAGCACATTGAAGTCGATGAGCAGGGCACTCCTTCAGAGTGAGCTGCCAGGGTCCCCTGGGAGGGAGGTGTGGGGGCCGGACGTGGTCAGTCTAGCGCTTGGTGCTCCGGATGCTGACCCTCAAGTGGAGAGACAGTGTGTGTTCAGCCAGGTTCTGTGGTGAGCTTTATAAATCCCCAGTTGTGTGCACAAAGCATAGGATTCTCTGCCACAGGATGAACTCTCTGCTGGCCCAGAATGGGCCTCCTCAATATGGAGTGCCCCTTCCTGGAAATCAGATGCCAGAAGAGCCAGTCCAGGGTCCAAGGGCTCTGTCCTACCCAGGATGTGGAAGAAAAAAGAGCTCCAAGCTTGGCTCAGAGGCGCTGGGCCCAGATGCCAGCATCCCCACTCTCTGGAGCCTCAGCCAAGTCTCCTGCCTGCCTTGAACCTGATGCCCTCATTTAGAAAATGGATAGGGCCACTGCGAAGGTGCAGGCCCTTCCCATCTGCAAAGGGCCATTTTCCAAGCGCCCAGCGGACAGGAGGTGAGTTAATGACTGTAAGAGAAAGTAAGATTCTCACACCTGCACTTAGGATGCTCGTCGCCAGACTGGGCCTCACCGAGAGCCCTGGACAGATGTCCTCTGTGATTCTCTGAGTGAGAGGAGGATGCCAGGCAGCATCGCTGAAAGCCAGCACAGGCCCAGGTCAGTCCGATGCTTACAACCTTCCAAGTCCTCACTGCACCCAGACTGAGCTCAGTTCCTGCTGTGGCCTTGGAGAGACAGAGCTGAAGATCATGACTCCTCCCACTGAACCTGGGTGGGCTTGCCAGTGCTCGACCAGTGGGTATGACGCCTCGTGACTCCTGGCACTTCTGTCTGGTTGGCTGGGACACCAGCTCTTGGAGCCTTCGGCTGCCATGTAAGAAGTCCAGCATGCTGGAGTCCAGCATGCTGTAGAGGCCATGTGAAAGAGTTCAGGATGACATGGTCCCTGAGCACACTTTGACCCAGCTGAGCCACCAGGCCCAGCCCTGGGAATGAAGAACTCTTGGAGTGACCTGCCACACCCCAGCCACGCAGGTCATTCCAGCTAAGGGCCTAGACCCAGGGGAGACAGAACAGCTGTCCCTTTCCAGATCTTTGACCCACAGAACCTTCAAGCCTAACGGTTGTGTTCCACACCACGAAGGCTTGGGGGTGCTTGTTTGCAGTGATAGGTGACCAGCACACCCCCGCCTTTGCCTGCTTCTCAGTTTCATCCTGGGCCATTCTCCCTTGCTCCCTGATTCCTGGCCAGTGCCACTCTCTGAGCTCTGACCACACCCAGCTCATCCCCACCTGGACCTTTGCATTCCTCATTTCCTCTTCCTGAGCACTCTTCAGTTTGGCTCACCTACCCCTTGTTTTGGCTTCTCTGGTGCCAGTGTCCCCTGCTCAGAGGCTCCCGTGGCCTCCTGTGGAAGGCGGCTCCCTGGGTTTCCTTACGGATCTTGTTACTGCTGAGCACGGCTGACCTCGCTGCTTGCTTTCTCAAATCGGCTGCCCACTGCCTGTCCTGCCACTCACAGATGCCCAATAAACATTCCCCTTTCTAGCCTCACTCCTGACCTGGGGTGACAGTGCCCATGAGAGCCTCTGCTGGACACCCGGGAGCCCCAACCTGGCGGGGGCAGGATGAAGGGAGGGAAAGTTGGGGAGGGGTTCAATCTGATGCCAACGGTTCTCCAGGCAGTTTGTCCTCAGAGCGTGACCCTGGACTGCAGTGTGTGACCCTGGACTGCAGCATCAGAATCCCCGGGGGGAGGGGGCTGTTGGAAATGCAGATGGCTGGCCTGTCCTCAGGTATGCCAAGCCACAACTCCTGACAATGAGCCCAGCGACTTGTTCCCATCAGCCCCTCTAAGAGGTTCTGATGGGATGTGTCTGAGGGCTTGTGGCAGAAGCAAGTCGCTGCCACCGTGTGTAGGGGACTGTGAATGGGGGGGGAGGGGCGGATGCTGGAGCCGCCCTGCACACCCTGTGCAGCCACTGGGGTGCTCTCAGCTGCACGTCACAGGCCACCCAAGGGAGGGGACAGGGACAGCTCAGACCCTCATGTCACCCTCCAGGAAGCCCAGGGGAGGCAGCACTGTTAGGGGTGTCTCCCACTATGCCGCAGTCTTGGGTCTCCCCTGGTGTCAGGGCATCCTCCAGGGTCACAGACGCCCTTCCGGCCCTCCAACACCTGCGGTTGGCCTGCCAGCACTCTGCCCGGGAAGAGAAGGAGCGCACCTCACACCCTGCCTTCCATGGGGCCACAGGAGACAAGGAGGCAAAGAGGGGTCTTAGGGAGCACCCCATAGTGAGGAGCAAGGTATGGGGCCACCCTCCCAGGGTGCCAGCCTGGAAGCCTGAGGTGAGAGGGCTGAGGGACCCTGCTCCAGATGTAGGGAGGGACCTCTCCCTTCACCCCTCACAGCCCAGGAATAGGGGCCTCTGCCAGGGTGAGGGGAAGGGAGGAGGATTTTTAGCAGGTTGAAAATAGGGCAAGCTCTGTGCAGCCTTCTATGAACTGGAGCTCAAGTTCCCTGGAAGCCTTCTCCGAAGGCTCCTGAGCCCAGAGGATTTACTGTTCCGGGGGTCTGTGTCAGCAGAGCCACCTGCTGCGCTCCCAAGGCCTGGAATGGCCCTGCCCAACAGCTGCCGGTAGCAGGCTCCCCCTCCCTCCCGCTGTGTCCTTCCTGGGCAGGGACAGGCAGCTGCCCAGCCTCCCAGCAGCCCCAGCAGCACCCCTCTTCTTGCTGCTCCGCATGGACAGCCCAAGGCCCAACCACACCTGCAGCCCAGCCACTGCCAGGCCTTGCCCTGCAGACTGCCCGCTCTCCCTGGCCTGTCACCAGGGCTCACAGAGAAGGGCCTGCGCCCTGACCCCGCACCAGCAGCTTCCCACTCAGAAACCACACCTTGGAGGGGCCTCCTCCTGCAAGTCACCCTCCCGCCAGCCACCAAGAAGAGCAGCGAGGCCCTGGCCCTGTTCTAGGCGCCACGTCCATCCTGGCTCAGGCCTCGAGCTGGGCGAACCCTTTCTCTCTTAGTAAATCCCTCTTCACACTTTGCAGAAGTGGCACACATCCACCTACTGAGTGACACATGTGTGTGTGGCACATAGGAAAATCCCACAAACACCTCCTCTCCCCTTCGCCTGCCCTCCACGCCTCCAAATTTGGGGTGAACCCCCCCGTCTTGTGCTCACAAAGATGCATGCAAATCCGTGTACAGGCAGCCTCTGGGCTTGGGGCTGGTCTTTTGGCAAAACTGGGCCCCTGCAGTCCACGGGCACTTGTGGCTCGCTTTCCCTCCTAACAAGCCACGCAGCAGACCCCACGGGACACACTTTGGAACACAGCAGCTTGACACTCCCAGAGTGTTGATTTGCCACAAGTCATTTGTTCACTCCTCCCCCACGGTGGACACTGAGGTGCTATCTGTTGAAGGGACCCAGTCAACAGCGTGAGCCTTCTCATCATCCCCCCGGGGGCTCGGTAAGTACGTCAGTCCCCGACTTCTTGGCTCGCTTCCTCCTCCCTTGTCCTGTGGGCTTGCTGATCTCTTCTCCATTTTTCCCTCTGATTTCTGTCATCACACTTAATCAGCAGGTCTGATTATCTTTTTTATTTATCTGTTTATTTGTGTCTGTCCCTCCCTCTGGAGAGACAGCAGCTCCTCGGGGTAAGATGAGAACCTCGAGTCTGTCCTGCTACCTGCCAAGAGACAGGAGCCCCGGGCGCATCCGGAATCAAGAGCTCCAAGTCCTGGCAGGCGTGATGGAGGGGAACAGGGCAGAACCTGGGTTCGTCGGAAGATCCCAGAGCTGGCCCGTGCTCGGGTGAGTGGCTTAGGGTCTAGGAGCCTCCTTGTTAGCCCAGGGCCCCATGCTGTCCGCTCAGTCAATGGTACCGAAGCCATGACCGCAACAGGGGTAACAGCAAAACTCAAATCGGTTAAAAATTATTCCAAAAGCACAAGGACTTTGCAGAATGAGAAAGAAGCTTTTCTGCTATAGTTTGTCTGTGGTGAGTGAGGACCTTGGAATGCCTGACGGAGCCCAGGGAGGTGGGGGGCTGCAGATGATGGCGAGGCCTTGGGGTGCCTAGAACCAGCGTTCCCTCCAGTTCCCAGAGCTGCTGCACGGATTCCTGGGCCCTTCCCCCAGAAATTCTTCCCCACTGGGCCTGGGATGTCAGAGACTTTTGAAGCCACAGCCAAGTCTGGGGAGCATGCGTGGAGATGCTGAGCCCGGCTAAGTTCTGGTCACCTGTGTTTTCCTCAATGAGCTTCAGGGTTAAAAGTTTTACCCTTAGGTCTGTGGTCATCTTGGTGGGCTGGTTTCTTTGCCTGTGCACACGGAACGCCCCAGCACCATCTGATGGGAAGTGCGCCCCTCTCTCCCCTCACCTGGCGCCTCTGCTGTAAATCAGCTGGGCACGTCCCTGTGAGTCTCCTTACAGACGCTCCCTTCTTGCGCTGACCTACTTCTTCCTCCTGCCGTCCACACTGCACGCCGCTGTCTTCACAGAGTAGCTTTATAATAAGTCTTGAAGCCAGAAGACGTAGCTCTCCCAACTTGTTTTCTTTTCTAAACATGTTCTGGCTACTCTGGGCCGTTTTTATATTTTCCCATCAGTCTTAGAATGGGCCTGTCCATTTCTGCACCGAGGCCTGTGAGATTTTGATTTTGCTTGGGTCGAATTAACCAATCAACTTGGGGATAAGAGACCTCTTAACAGCAGCGAGTCTCTCACCACAAACACACGGGACCTTTCCACAATGCAGCGGCTCATCCACGCTCTCAGTCTATTTGCATGTCTTCAGTCACATTTATCCTTAAATAGTTCATATTTTTGAAGCTCCTGTGAATGGCACCCCTATTTAAATTTCAGTGTCCTACCGCTTATTACTAATATATAGAAATATAATTGATTTTCAAATACTGATACTACATTTTTGCAACCACGCTAAACCGACTAAATTTGTACCAGTCTGTTTGGCTATTTTGGGAAGATGCTGCAGGACATTCTACAGAGATGATCAAGGGAGGTTTCTTGCTTTCTAACCTGGATGCCCTTTGCTGCTTCTTCTTGCCAGGCCGTGTTGGCTAGACCCTCAGAACTATCTAGAATGGAAATGAGAGCCAACAGCCCTACTTGTTCCTGGTCTTGTGGGAAGGTGACAGCTGCTGTCATCCGGGGTGCTGTTGGTCGAGGGGGTCTGCATACATTTCTTCACCTAGTTAAGGACGTTCCCTTCTCTAAGAGATTAAGTTAGAATAAATGTTGGTGAAATACTCTCTGCATCTGTTGAGATGATTTTCCTTTCTCAGTCTGTGAATGGGCGAGTTACACTGGCTGATCCTTGAGTCAAACCACGTTTGCAGACCTGGGACGGGCCCACTTGGTGGTGATGTGCTTTATATCTAATAGGATTGAAATGGTGGGCATTTTAATGACTTTGGTTCATAAGGAATGATGCTCTGATCCACATCCCCCACCCGCACGTGTGTCTCCATCTGCTTTTGGAGCAATGTTTGCATCTCGGAATGAATTGGGAAGTGTTTCCTCTGTAATTTGTGTAGAACGGCCCAATTCCTTGAACTCTGGTGGACTTAACCAGTGGCGCCGTAGAGATGAGGTTTCCTTCACGGGAAGATTTTGAAACACGAGTTCCACTTCTCCAGTATGCAGAGGGCTGCTCGGATGGTCTGCTTCCCGGGAACGGGTTGTCTTGGTGTCCTCCAGGGAGTCTGTCCACCTCACCCTGCTGTTGGGCTTATTGGTGGGAATGGCTCCCGATGTCCCTTGTACAACATGCAGGACCACGGTGGCACCAGCCCTCTCCTTCCTCACCCTGGTGATTGGGATCCTCTTGCTCCGCTGCGTTATCTTGGGTTTTATTGACTTTCTTCATCATTTTCCTGCTCTGGTCATTGTTATCTCCTCTGATATCAGGAGGCTGACTCATGGTGGGGTGGGGAGGGGGCGTGGGAGGAAAAGATGGACTCTAGAGAGGGCAGAGGGGTGGGCGGAGAAGGGAGGGGGCAGGGGTTAGCGAGGTCGGTGGAATGTGATGGACATCATCATCCAAAGGACAAGTATGGAGACACGAATTGGTGTCAGCCTACTTTATATACAAACAGAGATGTGAAAAATTGTGCTCTATATGTGTAATGAGAATTGTGATGCATTCTGCTGTCCTGTATTTAAAAAAATAAAATCAATTAAATGATTTAAAAAAAGAAATTGCTTTACCTGCCCCCAGCCAAGCTGCCGTCGGGCCGTCTTTTCATCTTTCTTCAGGTCAGAACACTTTAAAATGTTCTGTGTGGTTTCTTCTTTGACTCATGAGTTATTTAGCAATGTATTATTTAGTTCCTAAATATTTATGCTTTTTCCAGATATCTTACTGGTATTGACTCCTAATTTCTAATTCCATGTTTACCATGGAATACACTCTGTGATTTCAGATTTTCAATGACCTATTCAGAGTTGGTTCCTGGCCCAGAATCAGGTCCATCTTGATAAATGTCCAACGTGCATGAAAACATTGCACATTCCAATGCTGGTGGCGGCAACAGGTCAAGTTGACCCACAGGGTTGCTCCCTCCTGTCGGTAAGTCTGAGGGTTTTGTGGTTGGGGCTGTTTTTGGTGGTGCTGGGATGGAACCCAGGGCTGTGCCCGCAAGGCAAGCCCTGTGCCCGCTGAGCCCTGTCCCAGCCCCCAGGATTAGTGTCGTGCCTACTAGACCCATCAATTGTAGAAAGCGGGGCTGGGAGCCTGACTTCAGGGGTGGTCTGTCCACCGCTCCTTTCAGTCCCTTTGGTTTCTACCTGGTGTGTCTGTGACTCTGTCAACTGCCTCCGTGAACAACAGGAGAGTCGTCCTCTGGCGTAACTGGCACTCCCGCTGTCAGGAAGTGGCCTGCTTCACCTTGGCCCATCTAGGTGACCACTGCTGCGTGGGCTCGGGTCTCCTCCCCCGGGTCAGTGGGGCAAGCCTGTCACTGTCCTCTTGCTCTTCTCCAGTCTGTCTGTACCCGTGGTGGGCCTCTGTGAACAGTGTACAGTTGCCCTTGAACGTGGCTCTCCAGACCATGGACACTGAACCCATGTGGTTGGGTATCAGTAGGTGGGGTCCAAAGCAGTCATTTGATGTTTGTTTTATGTTTGTCCCCCTCCTCTCTTTCTGTTTTCTTTTCTTGCCTTCTTTTGAATTCGACGTTCGAGAATTTTTATGATTCTTTTTTTTGTCCCTTTTATTGGTTTATTAGTTCTAACTTTTTTTAAATAATATTTTTTTGTTATTTATGTTATAGTGAATCCGTCCCAGGCTACCTTCAAGTGGCACTATCCTGTTCACATCTAGAACGCGCACTTGCAAATACGTGCTCCCATCCTCCCCTCCTGGCCTCTGTGCTGTACAAGCGCACATTTTACTTTTTCCACGTGTTAGAAACCAAATAATTTGTTATTGCCTAAAATGCTCTTTTTTTTTTTTTGGTACCTGGCATTGAACCCAGCAAGCCTAACCTCTGAGCTACATCCTCAGCCCCTTTTATTTTCTCTGTTTTGAGACAGGGCCTCACTAAGTTGCTGAGGCTGGCCCTGAACTTGTGATCCACCGATCTCTGCCTCCCAAGCCACTGGGATCTCGGACATGCAGCACCATATCCTGCAATTGTCACATCTGGTGCCCTTCAGTCCTTTGGGTTGATCTAGGTTCCCCTTGTATCATTTTACTGCTCAGACGATCCCCTTTAGCATTTTTTTTTTAAGAGAGAGAGAAAGAATTTTTTAATATTTATTTTTTAGTTTTTGGTGGACACAACATCTTTATTTTTATTTATGTGTTGCTGAGGATCGAACCCAGCACCCTGTGCATGCCAGGCAAGCGCGTTACCGCTTGAGCCACATCCCCAGCCCTGTGAGCTTCTTTTTCTTTCTGGTTGCTGTTTAAGTTTCTCGCTGATTTTAAGGGCTCCATTAAGTAGCTGAGGGTGCTTTCCCTCATGTCTCTTGTGCTGGGGTTCACTGAGGTCAGGTCTATGGGTTCAGAGTTTAGCAAACCTGAACACAAACAGCAGTTTGTTTGAGTCAGGTTTGTGCTGCTGTGACCGAGACACATGACGACAGGAAGAACATAGAGGAGGCAAAGTTGGGTTGGACTTTCAGCTTTGAGGTTCGGTCCATAGCAGGCTGACCCCGCGGCTCTGGGCCCAAGGTGATGCAGAACATCTTGGTGGGAGGGCCTGGCCAGGGAAGCAGCTCAGGACAAGGCCACCAGGACACAGAGAGCTCCAGTCTCAGTGGCCTTCTTCCTCCGGCCACACCCTGCCTGCCTCAGATACAGCTCAGCTAATCTACCAGTGGAGTAATCCACAGATTGGATTATAAATCTCACAACCTAATATCTCACCTCTGAAAATCCTTGTGTTGTCTCATACATGATCTTGTGGGGCATGCCTCACATCTAAACCAAAGCCCCATTATTTCTCCCATGGAATTCTGTCTCTCCTTCTCTCTCAGAGGCTCCTACTCCAAGATCTCTGAAATTGCTCACGCTTCTCTGCTTCTCTGCCGCTGTTGATTTCTTTTCGGGCTCACTGTGCCTGTTTCACTTTGGACTGTTCTGTGGCTGTGCCTTCAAGTTCACTAATCTTTTCTCCTACAGTATCTAACCTACCAATAATCCCATCCTACCTATCCTCCCACCTCATGGTCTGACTCTGGCTCCTGCTGGAGAATAAACTCTTGGAGGATTAGTCAGGAGCCATCAGCAGCTACTGCCAGGCAGCAGAGTTTCCCAGTATTCATTCCCTCAAGGCAGCAGTCAGCATTTACATCTCCTCCAGTTCCCATAGGTGGGTCAGGAGCGTGCATGTGGCTTGGCTGTATGGATCTGGCTGGGGCCTCTTGTGAGTTTGCAGGGGCAGTGGCTGGTCCCACAGTCCTCTCAGGGCCTGCCAGGTGGGAGGCTTTGCTTCTAACCCAGCCCTCTCCTGGACAGCCAGGTGGTGCCTGCTGCTAGCCACATGCCTCAGATTCTTACTGTGGATCCCCTGCAGGGCTGCAGGAGGGGCACACACGTGGCAGCTGGCGTCTCCAGAGCAAGCCATAGGAGAGGCTTTGCCACACATCATCACCTCTGTGTTCTAGGTGTGGGGCTGGGACCAGGCGTGGGAGGAGACCATCAGGAGCCTGAACATTTGGACATGAGGACCTTTGTGGGCAGACTTGCAGGCAAGGTCGACAGCCAATGGCTGACTCATGGCCACTGGAATACAGAGGTAGAGTACAAGGGAGAAAAAGGAATTTGGGAAGCAAGAATAACTCCAGGGTTTCTAGTCTGAACAACTGGAAGGGCAAAAGTGCATTGGCTGAGGTGACAGGGACCATGGGAAGGGACATTGTGGAAACCAAAGATTCAGCCTTGACTACATTAAGGAGCCATGTCAGGTGAACCGTTGGACATGGAAGCCCTGAGTCTAGGAGACAAGCAATGGATCATGCTGAAGCTCTGAAGTGGCACCTGGATGGCGAGCGCAATTCCAACGGAGTAAAGGATAGGTAGACGGAGGGTGGGTGTCACCAGACAGAGAGGGACAATTGGGGACGGGGCAGACGTCATGGGGCTAAGCACGCTGAGGTTCTGGGTGCTCGCGACAGGAGCCGTGCTGGTGTTGTGTGAAGACAAGAGCTGGCTGCAGCGGCTCCCGGAGAGCAGGGGGGTGGGGGGCTTGAACTCTGTTCTGTTCAGGATCCAAGAAATGGGACAGACGCCCCAGGGGAACGAGAGGTCAAGAGTCGTTCACTGTAGGATGGAAGGAAAACATCATCCGGGATCTTCCGTGAGCCCATGGGAATTGTCCATGTCTCTGTTTGAAGTCACCAGGCTCGTGACCTCCCTGCTCCAGGCCTGTGCTGGGACCTCTTCCCTTCCTTCTCCACCTTCCCTGCAGAATCCCCGGACTCCAATCTATGGCTCCGTCCACTGTCCCTTGCTGTCCCTCTCTGCCTTCCCAGATTTGGTTCGGGGTGGTGGCATTTGTGTGTATTTTATGGGTCAATCACCCTCACGACCTAATGATCAGATGCCACTTCTCCTCCCTGTCCCTCCACGCTGTGAATCCAGCTGTCAAGACCTCGGATTCTCAGCTTTTGCTTTCCCTCTTTCTCTTCCTCCTCCTCCTCCTCTTCCTCCTTTGATTTGCTCTATCTGGTCCCAGGTAGAGTCCAACTGATTAAAAATACGACCTGTACGTCAACAAAACCACATCCCTGTTATTCATGTCAGGCCACGTTGGGTGTTCAATGAGGTCCCCATCCCTTAAAGCCTTCAATCCAGCTATTGGCTCATTTTTATGCTTCCACAGTTATTGACTGAGTGCCTGCCTCAGGCCAGGTTCTGTTCTGGTCACTAGAGAGGACGGAGACTCTGAAATCTGGCCCCGGGAGCTGATGTGCCAGTGGAGACTCCACAGTGAACACAGGGACATCGTCCCAGTAGGGCAAGGGGGGACCGCTCGGTCAGGGCTGCTGGGCAGCTGCTGCTGGGCCCAAAGGACACCACAGCCGGGCTCCAGGAGGAAATGGCCACGGCCACCCTGGCTCTCGATTTTCTTTTCCTACCTTCACCTTTCTTCATGGCCAAGATAAGGCAACCGGATCCCCCACCCTCCTCCAGCTCAGCGGTGTGGCCCCCCCGGCCCCTCGTGGGCACAGCGCACTGCTGGTGGCAGGACACCATACAGCTTGGACTCTAAGAAGCTTGGTTGGCACTCACTGGACTTGATAAAGAGGCCTTGAAGAGGTAATGGTGACACCATCTCATATTTATCAACTAGTTTTCTGTTGTGACCAAAAAATAGAGGTTGGGGGGAGGGTCCCTCTCCTCAGCACTGGAGAGACAGGACGCTGTCTCCTTTGACAAGAAAAGCTGGGGATGCCAGCCCTCTAAGGAACGCCTCTTCATTGCCTTGGCAAGTTTAACTTCCTTCTGACTGGGATCGTGTCCTGGTCACAGCAGCACCCGCAAGAGCAGAGACCCTCCCCCCCTCCCCTCCCCCCTCCCCTCCCCCCTCCCCTCCCCCCTCCCCCTCCCCTCCCCCCTCCCCTCCCCCTCCCCCTCCCCTCCCCCCTCCCCTCCCCTCCTCCCTCCCCCGTCCCCTCCCCCCTCCCCTCCCCTCCCCTCCCCCCCTCCCCTCCCCCTCCCCTCCCCCTCCCCTCCCCTCCTCCCTCCCCCGTCCCCTCCCCCCTCCCCTCCCCTCCCTCCCCCCCCTCCCCTCCCCCTCCCCTCCCCCCTCCCCTCCTCCTCCCTCCCCCGTCCCCTCCCCCCTCCCCTCCCCTCCCCTCCCCCCCTCCCCTCCCCCTCCCCTCCCCCCTCCCCCCTCCCCTCCCCCCTCCCCCCTCCCCTCCCCCCTCCCCTCCCCCCCCCCAGCTCAAGAGTGGAGCCTGGGCCATCACTGTTGAGCAGGCCAGAGGTGTCATGCCAGGAGGTGGACAGGATGGTGAAGGGCACAGAGGGGGTCTGACTCACCTGCACTCCAACCTGGTTACAGAGCCGTGACCGTAAGAGACGGAGCCCACCTTCAATCTCCATTTCAACAAGTCAGTGATTACAGACACCCACCGTGTTCAAGGGTTTCATCGTGACAGGGAGACTTGGGGAGTGGGGTGGGGAGAGCTTTCACTTCCCATTGAATACACTTCAAATCATTCAAACATTTTAAAAATGATTCTGTCTACCATTAGTCATTTAAAAAAAAAACTTTTAAGCTAGTTTAGCTTTTATTGTGAAAGCAAGTTCTAAAATCAGAAAGCTCTGTCTTTCTTGAGATAAAATTCCATGAGAACTTTTGCTAGCCTGGAACTTGTCTCCCTCAGGACCGCAAACAATCATTGTACTTTGAAAATGCTTTTAAATGGTAAAAAAAAAAAAAAAAAAAAAAAAGATTACAATAAGAAGTAGTTAAAGGGTCAGGCAGTGGCCTGGTGTGTCCTCGAGCTATTTGTGGGCACACAAGCTCTTGTTGCCTCTGCACGACCCAGCAATAAACAATAACCCCAGATGGCCTTCAGAAGAAAACATTCACAGGCAGAGACTTGTGCTTGTGGTCACAATGGAGTAGCAGGGACGGACTGATCCTCCTGCCCTGGGCAGCTTCAGAACCAGCAAAATGCATGAAACAACGGTTCTCAGCCTGCTCCTGCTGCCTAACACCGTATCTTGGCCTGCATAACCTATAAACAGTATGGATTTGCCTGGTAGTTCTAGAGGCTGGGAAGTCCCATGTGGGGGTGGGATTGGCACCACAGGCAGACCTGCCATCTGGTGCAGGTTCGTTGGATGATGGGTGTCACATGCCTATCCTCACGCAGCAGAAAAGGGGGCCAAGTGGACTCCCTCCAGCAAAATTTTGCTACATATATGTCAGATAGAGCATTTCTCTCCAGGATATATAAAGAACTCAACAAACTTAACACCAAAAAAAAAAAGAAAAGAAACAACCCAATCAATAAATGGGTCAAGGAACTGGACAGAAAATTCTCAGAAGAAGATACACATTCGATCAACAAATGCATGAAAAAATGTTCAACATCTTTTAGCATTTAGAGAAATGTAAATCAAAACTACTCTAAGATTTTATCTTATGCCAGTCAGAATGGCAGCTATCAAGAATACAGCAACAATAAGTGTTAGCGAGGATGTGGGGAAAGGGCACATTCATACCCTGCTGGTGGGTCTGCAAATTGGTGCAACCAATCTGGAAAGCAGTATGGAGATTCCTTGGAAAACTGGGAATGGAACCACCATTTGACCCAGCAAATTTGACTCTACCCAAAGGACTTAAAAACAGCATATTATAGGGACACAGCTACATCAATGTTCATAGCAGCACATTCACAATAGCTAAAGTGTGGAACCAACCTAGATGTCCTTCAGTAGATGAATGGATAAAGACAATGTGGTACATATACACAGTGGAATATTACTCAGCATTAAAATAAAATAAAATCATGCCATTTGCAGGTAAATGGATGGAGTTGGAGAATATCATGCTAATCGAAGTAAGCCAATCCCAAAAACCCAAAGACTGAATGTTCTCTCTGAAAAGTGGATGCTGATCCATAATGGGGGAGGCATGGGAAAAATGGAGGAACTTTGATTGGGCAAAGGGGACGAGGGGGGGGAGGTGAGGGGGCAAAGGGGCAGGAAAGAGGTGGAATGAGATGGACATCATTACCCGAGGTACATGCACATATGGGGTGATACTACATCATGTACAACCAGAGAAATGAAAAGTTGTGCTACAATTGAGTACAATGAATCAAAATGCATTCTGCTGTCATATATACTTAATTGAACATTTTCTTTAAAAAAAATCTAGTAACAAAAAAAGGGGAGCTCCCTCCAGCTCACCTCTAAGGGCTCCGGTGTCACCCACAAATGTGGAGCCCTTGAGACCCGGTCACTCCTAAAAACCCCCGCCTCTTAATATAATTGTACCAGGGATTAAGTTCCACAGTAAATTTTGGAGGAGCACAAATATTCAGACTGTAGCAGACCCCAAAAGACAGGGACCCTGTCAAGACGGGAAGCACATGAGGTGAACCCCGTGAACCTCCTAGCTGGTGACCCCAAGAGCGTTCCCCGGATAGGGCATGGTGAGGGTCATCAGGAGGAGCCCAGAGCAGTCCCCGAGCCCAGGGGGGTGGAGGGAATCGAGTTTGTGGGGCACAGTACAACCCCAGAGAGGAGAAGTCTGCACAGAGAAGTCCAGAGGTCTGCAGGGTCTCCCTGGGTGTCCAGCAACAGCACAAGGCTGGGGAAAGACCACCACTGGGATCAGAGGTACCAGTGTCCGTCACAACCAGCCACCGGGAACGTGTCACATGCCCAAGGCTTAGGTGCGAGCACCCGGGGCTGCCTGACCTGAAGGGTAGAGCAGTGAACCCTGCACAAAATACTGCCCAGGGGGGCTAGCGGGCACCTTGAAGGAAGACCTTAAAGGGTCAAATGAATCCAGATAACTTCACCCCAGAAGATGGGTCAAAATATCTATAAAAATATTAAAATATCTAACAACTATGAAGGTGAAATTCCGAACATCTGGCATCCACTAATACATTACCAGGTTACAAAGGATCAGGAAAATATGACCCGGGGGAGCAGAAGAGTCAACTGAAACCGGCCTAGAAATGACCCAAAGGGTAGAACAAGACAAGTACGTATCAACAAGTATTGTGGCTGTATCGTAAATACTGAAACACTAAGTGAAACAGAGAACGTGAAGTTGGAAGTATGAGAAAGACAAGTCAAACATGCAGAGACAAACCGCAGCGCCCGAGAGGAAACAGAGACTTCGAGTGATTAACGGCAGGTCAGACCCTGCCCCAAAGAAGGGTGTGTCTGAAGGTAGAGCAACAGAAACCAGGCCAAAGGCACCCAGGGAAAGACTCCCCAAACCAAACAGGGTTTCTTCTTTCAGACAACTTACAGCCACCTGACACATGGGTCTCGAGGAACTTCCAGGGAAGGGAACGAAGACAGAACGAGATACCTGAGGAAGTGATGGTTAAGCCACAGGTCTAACACACACACACACACACACACACACACACACACAGACACACGAACACACGCACACACCAAAAACCAAGCACAAGAAAGATCAAGGTTCGTCATCACCAAGAAGCTAAAATTAATGATAAACATGAAATCTTAAAAGCAGACATAGGGAAAAGGGCATATTACATACAGAGGAACAAAGACGAGTGACAGCGCATTTCTCACCAGAAATAACACAGTCTAGAACACAGGGAAGAGCGCCTTTAACACACTGAGGGGAACACTGCCTGCCTAAAATTCTATCCCTATTGTCTTTCAAACATTAAGCAGAAATAAAGACATAAGCTGAAAATATTCAATCACTGGAAGATCTATCTGCACCACAATAAATGTTAAAGGAACCTTTTCAGGAAGAAGTAAAATGATACCAAATGAAAATAGGCATCTTGAGGCTGGGGATGTGGCTCAAGCGGTAGCGCGCTCGCCTGGCATGCGTGCGGCCCGGGTTCGATCCTCAGCACCACATACCAACAAGATGTTGTGACTGCTGAAAACTAAAAAATAGATATTAAAATTCTCTATCTCTCTCTAAAAAAGAAGAAGAAGAAAGAAAGAAAATAGGCATCTACACCAAAAAGTAAAAAAAAAAAAAAAAAAAAACACTGAAAATGGTTAATATGGGGTGAATCTGAGTTTCCGTGGGTGGGTTTATGATACACATCCTAGTAGAAAACACTGAGGACAGGAGCACCAGGGTCAGAGAGGAGAGGGGACCACACCAGGAGAGACGGCACTGCCCACCAAGGGACACCACCCTGCAGGGGGGTGGAGTCTGAGCACACACCACTTCAATAGCCACTGAAAATCCAAACGTTAGGGCTGAAACACAAAGGAGACCAAGTGGATATTAAAAATCACCCACAAGCACTCAGAAAAAGAGAGGGACAGAACAGAGGGCCCTCAGGAGACAAGGAGAAGAGCATCCAGGGGGTGGGATTCGGCTTGCCCGAGTCGATAAGCACCCTAGACACAGCTGTCTCCAACGAAAGGCAGGAACTGTCAGATGGTGTTTAAGAAAAATAAATCAACAAAAGCAAGATTCCACCTTATACTGCCCCAAAGAAACCCAGTTTAAATAGAAAGCTAAAACCAAATCAAAAGTACTGCTCTCCCAGCTCTGTTTTGACATCTTTATTGGCTTCAGCAGGTGTACCTTGAACAGCCGTCGACCAACTTGACCCAATAGACATGGAGAGGACCCTCAATCCCCCCAAAGGAGAATGCTCGTTCTTTTCAAGGACATAGCGAAGATCGACCAAGACAAACCGTATTTTTGGCCATGAACCGAATCTATGAAATTTAAAAGAATTTGAATCACACAAAGTATATTCTCTGATTAAATTAGAAATAAATCACAAGAAGAAAAGCAAATGATCCTCTACTAGATAAAACCCGTGAGTCACAGAATGAACTAAAGGGGAAATTAGAAAGTATTTTGAACTGAATGAAAAGAGAACACACCCACCTCTCTAGAATGCAGCTAAAACGGAACTTAAAGGGAACTTTCTTCACCGAATGTCTGAGAAGAAATGTCTCCAATTAATAGCCTCAACTCCCATCTTAAGAAAATATAAAGTTAAAAAAAGAGCAAGCGGAATTCAAAGTTATAGGAAGAAAGAAACTAATGAAGATTGACATCTAAAAGCTAAAGTGGAGAATAGGAAAAAATGGAATAAAATAAATGCAACCAAAATGTTCCTTCATTTTTTGAGAAGATTAAAAAATAACAGGGCTCGGGGTTGTGGCTCAGTGGAGGAGTGCTTGTCTAGCATGTTCAACACCCTGGGTTCGATCTTCAGCACCACATAAACATAAATAAATAAAATAAAGGTATGTGTCCAACTACAAAAAAAAAAAAATTCAGTGGCAGAGAACTTGCCTGGCATGTCCAGGACCCTGGGTTCCGCGTCCCCAGCGTCGTCACCATCCTCTAACTAGACTCATCAGGAAAAGGAGGAAGACCTAGGTTAAGAGTGAGAATGAGAGATGGGCTCTCACGCCGCAGCTACAGCAAAAGAAGGGGGGAGTGGGGAGCACCAAGAAAATGGAATGGAGATCAGTGGAATGGAGATCAGTGGGATGGAGATCAGTGGGATGGAGATCAGTGGAATGGAGATCAGTGGGATGGAGATCAGTGGAATGGAGATCAGTGGGATGGAGATCAGTGGGATGGAGATCAGTGGGATGGAGGAGGGCACAGGAAAGGGGAGAAGCAGCAGAATGAGGCTGATGAGGTCGACCAAATGACGCTGTGTGCACGTGCAAATGTACTTCGGTGAATCCCACCTTTATGTTTACCTATGAAGCACCAATTTATAAAAACAATAAACAGATGGGGGGAGACCATTGGAGTAGAGGAGGGGGAAACAGTGGAGGGAGGGAGGGAGGGAGGGAGTGAGGGAGGGAAGGAGGGAGGGAGGGAGGGAGGAGGTCCTGGGGACTGAAATGGAACAGACTCTACTCCCTCAATGTGTGAGATGTTAAAATGAACCACATTATTATGTATAGCTATAATACACTAATAAAAACTTTTAAAAAGAATGAGAGATGTGGAATTACTACAGATTCTACATATACTTAAAAGACAATAGAAGAATATTTTGAACAACTCCATATCAATATTTTTGACAACTTAAAGGAAATTGGCAAATTCATTGAAAAATACAAACTACTAAAACTTCACTTAAGAATCAGCGGATACCCTGAATGGCCATATATCTAATTTTAAAACTTTAATTTGAGATTTAGAACTTTCTACAAAAGCAATATTAAACTGAATATTTAAGGAAGAAATAGTATACAAAGGAGGGACTACTCCTCCACTTGTTATATGAAGTCAGACTTAATCTGATACAAAACCAGACAGGGACATTACAATCAAGAAAACTAGAAACAAATATCTCAGATCAACACAAATGAAATAACACTCCACCAAAATATTAGTAAAGTGAATCTAATATTATGTACAAACAGAATCAATATAATTCACCATTATTTTTTTTTGTTTTTGTTTTGTTTTGTTTTTTGCTGCTGTGATAAAAAGACCTGACAATAACAACATAGAGGGGAAATGTTAAATTGAGGTTCACAGTTTCAGAGGACTCACTTCATAGAAGCCAACTCCATTCCTCTGGGCTCAAGGTGAGGTAGAACTTCCTGGCAGAAGGGTGGAGGAGGAAAGCAGATTAGAACTTGAGAACCAGGAGTGAGACAGAGCTCCACTCAACACGAACAAAATGTATACCCCAAAGTCATAACCTAGGCACCTGCCTCCTCCAGACACACCTACCACCTACAGTTACCACCCAGTTAGTACCTACCTGGGGATTAATGCACTGGTAAAGTTAAAACTCCCCTGACACCATCATTTTACCTCTAAACTCTCTTGAATTGTCTCATACACAGACTTTTGGTGGATACCTCAAATCTAAACCATAACAACCTTATTATCAAAATAAAGAAAATCCACAAGATAATCAAAAAAGGGGCATTTAAAAAATCTAATATCTCTTTATAGAAAAACCTCTCGGTTAATAAAGAATAGAAGAACTTTCTCAACTTGAATATGAGCATCTATGAAAATCCTATAGGTGATATTAAACTTGGTGAAAGATTGAATGAATGTATTATCTTTAAGATAAGGAATAGCTGGGTGCGGTGGCACATGCCTGTAATCCCAGCAGCTTGGGAGGCTGAGGCAGGAGGATCAAGAGTTCAAAGCCAGCCTCATAAGCAACTCAGTGAGACCCTGTCTCTAATAAAATACAAAATAGGGCTGGGGATGCGGCTCAGTGGTTGAGTGCCCCTGAGTTCAATTCTAGAAACAAAAAAAAAAAAGATAAGAAATAAATGAAGAATGTTCACTCTCTTCATTTCTATTTAATATTGTACTAGGGGTTCTAGCCAGTAAAATAGGGTAAGAAAAAGAAAAAAAGATGTCTATATCAAAAACGAAGAAGTAAAACCTGCTTTATTTGCAGACATTCAGAGAATCTGATGTAATCTGCCCAAAAAAGTTGTTGGAATTTATAGCTGAGTTTAGCCAAGGTGCAGATACAAGATTAATATCCAAAAATGGATTATATTTCAATATACTAACAATGAACTATTTGCAAGTAAAATTTTAAAATACCACTTCTAATAGCATAAAATATTCAACATTTACAGCTACATTTAACAAAAGATGTACAAGACCCTTATATTGAGAATTGCAAAACACTGAAGGGAAAGTTATAATATATTCATGAGTCAGAAGACACAATATTGTTGAGGTATTGATTTTTCCCAAGTTGTTTTATAAGTTCATTATAATCCCATGCAAAATATTCTTTTTATGAATATTAACAGTCTGATTCTAAAATTTAATATTGAAATATGAATGATCTACAATAGCCATAGAAGACTGAAGAAGAAGAATAAATGTGGAGTATCAACACAACTCAAGTTCAAGGTGTATCGTAAAACTAGTTTATTCCATACAGAGTGGTATTGCCATAAAAGTCTACAAGCACATGGTTAGGACAGAGCCCAGAGAAGACGCCCTTAGCTATGGACAACTGATTTTTGACAGAAAAGCAAACACAGTTGAGTAGATAAGTCTTTGTGACCTTGGGGTAGGCAGACTTCTTAGATACACCTCAAAAATACCATGTGTAAAAGAAAAAACTAATCTTCTTTATAATCTGAACCTCTTGCTCTTTGTGAGTGGCCTGAGGATGCAGTTCGGTGGCAGAGGGCTTACCTGGCACGTGCAGGCCCCGTGTC
This sequence comes from Urocitellus parryii, assembly GCF_045843805.1. Taxonomy (NCBI): domain Eukaryota; kingdom Metazoa; phylum Chordata; class Mammalia; order Rodentia; family Sciuridae; genus Urocitellus; species Urocitellus parryii. The sequence continues at coordinate 159,973,932 of NC_135531.1, read as the reverse complement.
CAGCCTCCAGTACTAGGACGAAAGAGGGGGAGAGGGAAGGGTCAGAGAATGAAATGGTAAGTCACAGATGGGGAGAAAAGTCACTGCAAATCATCCATCTAATAAAAGGTCTGTATCCAAAACATGGAAACAATACTCAAAACCCCCAAATAAGAAAAAAAGTCAATTTAGAAAAAAATGTGGAAAGATTTGAATAGATGCTTGTCAAAGAAGCCATACAGGTGGCCCCTCGTCACACGAAAAGACCAACATCACTGCTGATCACGGGCACACAGACTAAACCACAGTGAGACACTACCACCCACGTGCTGGAGTGGCTGAAATTTAAAAGTCTGACCGTCCCAAGGGTTGCCAGGGATACAGAGCGACTGCACTGCTGCACACTGCCCCTGGGAATGCAGAACGGCCACACTGTGGAGAACAGTCTGCCAGGACTGAAAGAGTCAGCTGTACCCTGAGCATATGACCCCGAGGATCCGCTCCTAGGCACTACCCCAGGAAAAATGAAGGCTCCCTTCCATGCAATGACCATGCACCAACACCAAGGCAGCCTTGTTTGTCACAGCCGACAGTGGCCAACCACAGAGAAGTCAGCAAGCAAATGACTGAAGAGTGGCAGCGTCCCCATGCAGGCGCCGGCCACTGAGTCCTGAGAAGGGCTGCGCCTCTGCTACCTGCAGCGGAGCCGATTGTCTCCATCATTACGGGGAGTGACAGAAATCGGACAAAATGGCACATATGTAGGATCCCATTTAGACAAAACTCTAGGAAACACAAATTGATTCGACAGAAGCAAATCAGTGATTGCGTGGAGTAGGGGAGGCAGACGTGAAGTGGCGGGAGAAGTGCCAGAGTCGAATTCCAGGGGCTCTGGATGCTGGTGCAGCTGGAGGTGGAGCAAGCTCGGAGTGACCCAGGCCCTGGGTTCGAGTCCCGGCACATGCTCACACATTCTCTCTCTCTCTCTCTCACACACACACACACACACACACACACACACACACAACCCCGAGGGCATGAGTAACTTTGAGAAGCAGTGGGTATTTCATGATCTTGGTTTGGTGATACACATTTTCCAAAGCTTATCAAATTATAGATTTTAAGTCTGTACAGTTTACTAATAAGTAAGCCGACTAATGCTGAAAAAAACTTGAAAATCACAATTCCTATAATACGTCTTTTCTTTCTTTCTTCAAAAGCATTTTAGCTCTTTAAATGCAACTCTATGCAATTACCCACACAATGTGGCTCTGGCTCCCCGAGTGACATGGTCCTAATCCTGACACATGGACATGTACCCTAAGACCCTCATCCTCACATCGTTGTGTTTTGAGGTCGTACGGCATCAGTACTGCCCATACCCATTTCTGACACCAAAGTATTTGAAGACTTCATTCAAGGTGATGGTGGGTGTGTGTGTTGGCGGAGAGACTTCGGAACCACAGTGAAATCGTCGGAGAGCAGCTCTTGTCTAGGAATATGTGTCTTCTTAATCTCAAAGCAGGAACACATTTGTAAAACGACAGCGCACGCAGTGTTTTCTTGATCCATTCCCTCTCATCCTCATCCTTCTCTCTGTTTAGGCCAATAGGTCGCAAGCATTCTTGGTACCTCAGGAGCACTGACCAGCAGCGGAGAGATTCTTATTATGTTATGACTTTCAAGGGAAATTCAGAGCCTTCAAGTAAAAAAATGCCACAGGAAAGATTCAGGACACAAACAGCAGATTCAGAAAAATGTGTCATGATGGGATCAAATGGCAGGGCAAGACTTCTGGTTCCAAGATTGGTTCAAGTGACCCACATACATTGGGGCCAAAGGACTGGGAAAGAGGAGGAAGGGAATGGACGATGAGGTGACTGTGTGGGGAGAGGCCTGCCTCCCGCCAAGGGGAACCCAGGGGACATGGGAGGGAGGCCAAGGCTCAGATCACAGTCATCCCACTCCCACCGCGTTGCTTAGAGCCTGGTCACGTGACCCTGGCTGAGTGTAAAAGAACCTGGGAAATGTAGTCTAGGAGCCCAGCACCAGGGGTGTCTAGCTCCACTCCGTTCCCTAACTGGACCTGCCCAACACCAGCCACTCTCCTCCCCTCTCCCACAGATGTCCTTCCCCATCCCCTCCTTCTGTGAGTTGACTTGTGTGCACCTAGCTCTGTCCCCACTTGGCATATCATATAGTTCCCTGACCACACGTCCTCTCAACATGGAATTGATTTGAGAAATCGTGACCACCTAGGGGTGCTGGGTCCTCCATTCAGCAAAGAATTGAAGAGCGGGACCCAGAGAGATCCAGCAAGCAGCGGGTTTACAGCAAGAGACGGATTCCCCAGAGAGAAGGGGCCCAGAGCTGGGAATCGGGTGGGGGAGTTGTGGCCTGTCCTCTTTACGGTCCTCTTCTCCCCTGTCCACACTCTCCTCTCTATTATCGATTGGCGCCCCCTCCGTCTGTTTGAGTTTTTATATTGGATCCTTCACTTAGGACACAGAGTACACGGTGTCTGTCTGATTGGGTCCCCGCTTATGTCCACGAGCACTTTTTCGTCCAGCAGGACGCTGACCTCATCAGAAGACCCTCTCCATGCTCCCTGGTTCTGGCCCGGCCCCGACTCCCCACGGCCTCCCACCCTGGCCGCCTCCGCCCTTCTGTGTATTCTCAGAACTACTGAATGTGCTCTCTACGGCCAACCCAAGGTCCTTCGATACTCCCCCGTCTGGTGACAGCCCAGGCTGGATTCTCCTGCGCTGGAGGAGGGCAAGTCCTGTCCTCCATTGGCAGTGCCCAGAGCAGATGCCTTGGGCACCTCAGAGACACCAAGGTTCACTGAATGGCTATGTGACGTTCCCGCGGCCTTAGACTCTTCCCTGATGTTGGGAAGCAAAATCCTCCCTGGCGACTCCTTGTCTGCCGACTGCTTCCCAGGACCCGGGGACACTCCTGCCCCCAGCCCCGCCTCCTCCTAGTCGATTAGCTTCCACTTATTTTCCACTCTGGACAAACTCTGAAGAATCCTCACACATTGGAAGGTCTTTATTTTATTCCTCCTTTTTGGTGTCGCCCAACTATGTGGAACTGGACCAGAAGGGGCTCCTGCATCTGCCTGACCTTCAGTCTCCACGCTGTGTCACCTCTGGCTGTCAGCGTAGAGCCCACCACCACTGAGATCTGGGCCACCCTGAACCAAGCTGGAAGACTCTTGTCTGGGCTCCAGCTTCCTCCTCAGGAGACATGGTCCTGCCCCTGCCTCCCTAGTCCCCGTCGACTTCAGAGAGTGGCCACAGAAAACCTTTCCTTCGTTCATTTAATGGACATTGGGGGGTGGCCTCCCGCACGCTGTGCATTGACCTTGATCCTGGAAGCACAGGGCAGAAACAGAGCTGCTGAGCTTCAGAGCCTATGATGGAGGGAGACATCACAAAAACACCAACCAAGGAGTATGGAACACACCACCGGTGGTGACCTGACACAGAGCAAAGGAGAAGAAGGTCATGGAAGGAAGGAGAACAAATATTTTAAATCAGGTGATCCAGAAAGGGGACACTGAGACCAACTCCGGAAGGGGGTGGGCCATGCAAAGGCCCTGCGGGGACAGTGTGCCTGGTGTTTAGGAGGAGCTGCAGGCGGGTGGTGTGCTGGGGCAGAGTGGCTGGGGAGGGGCCAACAGTGGGGTCGAGGGCAACAGGGGCGGGTCCATCAGGGCTCCCCAGGGCTTGGTGGGGACACCGGCTTTTACTCTGATGAGGATAGAAAACCATTCTTTCTTGTACCCTCTTGAGCATAGAGGTGGTGTGAAGTTCAAGAGAGAGTTCAAGCTACTGTGTGGAAACGGTCTGCACAGGAGCCGGATGGAAGCCAGGGGCCAGTCAGGAGGCTACTGCAAGAGAGACGAGGGGCAGCAGCCGAGGCGAAGGGTGGGGAGGGTCATGGGGCAGGTCCAGAGTCAGCAGGAGCCAGCCTCGAGAAGGCAGAGGACAGAGGAGTCCAGGCAACATCACGGTCTGGGCCCAGCGAGAAAAAAACCCATGCTACCCGGGCGACTGGAGACTGCAGAAAGGAGGCCCTGGACTCCCCCTGGACCTTGGTGTGGGAAACGTGGCCTCCAGTCGCCTGTGACATCCTGGGGAGGATGCGTGACCTGGGCTGGAGGCCTCTGCAGCTGGAAGAGGTCCCAGGTGGAGCTGCACACCCTGGGGGGCCCGAGGACGCCCTCAAAAGGACTGAGAGTGGACAGTGGCTGAGGGGGCAGGTGGACAGGAGCCGCTTGAGGACCAGAGCCAGGGACAGAGGGAGGCAACGCCAAGGGAAGCTGAGCCAGGAGGAAGCACGTGATGAGCACCTGTGGGAGGCAGAGGGACTAGCCTAGTGGCCAGAGCAGGACCCGAGACAGCCCAGGCATGTCCGCAGCCATGTGAGATCCAGGTGGACCAAGCGCACCAATTAAGAGTTACAGCCTTCAAACTAAAACCCGGATCCACTCATGAGCTGATTACTGGAGACACAACTTAAACATTCAACGTGGAGCTGTTAAAAAGTAAGAGATGTTTTTTTTAAATGGACCTTGTAAAAACCATGCAAAAGAAATTTGTTAGGGCTGTGCTCACAGCAAGGTAGACTCCAGCCAAGGAGCACAATTAGGATAAAATGAAATATTCATGATGATAGAAGGAACAATCCTCCAAGAAGATAAACAATTCTCTAAGTATATGTACATAAAACACAGCTTGTTATATATTCAAAACATATAAGACAAAAGTTGAAGAACTATAAGAAGATAGAGGTGAACCTACTACTACATACAGACATAAAGCTCTAATTAAAAAAGAAAAGAAAATATAGGCAAATCCATAGTCATAATGGAAGACTTTAACACATTTCTCTCAACAATATAGATAGGGAACATCTACACAGCCCAATTAACAATTTTTTTGTAATAATTTTTTACTTGTAGATAGACAAAATGACTTTATTTTATTTATTTATTTTTATGTGGTGCTGAGGACCAAACCCAGTGCCTCACACGTGCTAGGTGAGCACTCTACCCCTGAGCCCCAACCCCAGCCCGTGACCCGCAACCCCAGCCCATTAACAAATTTGAATCAGCAACATTACCAAAACACTGTATCAAAAGAACATATATTATTTTCAAGTGTATGTGAACATTTATTTTGGCCATAAAAAAAGTCTCAAGAAAATTCAAAGGATTGAAATTACTTGGGATAGGTTCTCTGACCACAGATGAATTAAGCTGGCAATAATAACAAAATAAGTAGAAATTCCCCAAATATTTGGAAATTAAGTAATATACTTTTAAATAGGCCAAAGAAAAAATTTCAGAGGACATTGAAAAATATCTTTTACTAAATGATAGCAAAAACATAACATCAAAATATGGGGAATGTTGTCAAACCTCTACTTAGAGAAAAATCATAGCCTTACTTGCATGTCTTTCAAAAGAGCAAAGGCCAAAAAGAAGAAAAACAGCAGCAAATTGTGCCTACAGAAAGTAGAAGGAGGGAGATAAGAAAAACTAAGAGCAGAAATTAATGAAATATAAAACATGCTTTAGGCCAGGCACGGTGACCCATGCCTATAATCCCAGCGGCTCAGGAGGCTGAGGCAGGAGCATCAAGAGTTCAAAGCCAGCCTCAGCAACAGCGAGGTCCTAAGCAATTCAGTGAGACCCTGTCTCTAAATAAAATACAAACTAGGGCTGGGGATGTGGCTCAGTGGTTGAGTGCTCCTGAGTTCAATCCCCAGTACTGCCTCCCCAAAAAACAAAAAAACAAAAGAAAAAGTACTTTAAGGAAAATCAATATGCCTAAAAGTTGGCTCCTATAAATGAATAATAAAAATGCTAGATTTCTGGGAAGTCTGATAAGAAAAATAAGGGAGAGGGGACAAATTGTCAATTTGAATGACAAATCCTAATCCCACATATGTTCAAAGGATGATTATGGTATATTATGAACAATTGAATGTCAACAAATGCAAAATTTTTGATAAAATGGTAAAATCTTTAGAAAAACCAAACAAAATCTGACATAAGAAATAGAAAACCTGGAACAGTCCTCACCGCTAGCGACGGGAGCTGTACTTAACAACATCTATGCAACATGGTCTCCAGGAAAAGAGCGCTCTCCTCAGGTGGATTCCAAGTGAATTCCCCAAATAGTCACGAACGAAATGACACAATGTCATTTACCCTATACAGACTAGGAAAAGGAAGTTCCTCCTGGTTTATCCAATGAGGTCATTGTCACCTTGACACCAAACACTGAGCAGGGCATGAAGGATAAGTACAGATGAGTCCTGAGTCCGTCTATGAGCAGAAATGCAGAAACACAGACTAGCCAACGGATCTGGCTGAAGGCCAGAGGGATGATGAATCCTGAGCAGGCGGGACTTATTCCAGGTGAGAGGCTGGTTTGCTCATCAGAAAGTCCCCCTGACTTCCACGTTATCAGCGTGGAGAGGGAAGTCACCTGATCCCTCGGGTAGATGTGACATAGCTTCTGATGAAATTCCACACACGCTCATGACGTTTAAAAAAAAGAGCTCTCTGTACACAGGGAAAAATGGACCCTCCTTTATCTGATACAGAGTATTTTTAAAAATAACTAGCATTGTACTTATTGGTAAAATAGTGAAAGCTTTATAAGAATGAGTAAGAATACCTGTTTTTACCACTTCTACTAAATATTGAACAAGAGGTTTTACCTGGTGCAAAAAAAGTCATAGAAGACATCCCAGCTGGGGCTGGGGATGTGGCTCAGCGGCAGAGCACTTGCCTCAAACACGTGAGGCACTGGGTTCAGTCCTCAGCACCACATAACAACAAAACAAAGATATTGTGTTCACCTACAACTAATATATATGTATGAAGGCATTCCCAGCTAACAGAAGAAAGCTACAAGATTTTAAAAGAAAAATACAATTATTAGTACTTACAAAACAGTTGACTATGTTCCCAGTAAACAGGAGAATCCATACACAAGCTATTGTTTATAAGTGAATTTCAGAAGGTCACTCAATAGAGGTCAGTTGCATACAAAAATCAACCGTAGTTCCACATGACAGCAAATCTACAAATGCCACTTTACATAAGGGATGTGAGCATCCTCAGAGGTGGCTGTCCTCTGGAGTATGGATACCAATCCCATGGACACCAAGAGGAGTGACAATAGTTTTAAAAGTCTTGGTAGCCACGAAGGAGGAGGAGGAGGAGGAGGAGGAGAAAGAGCTGACCTGCACTTTGCTAATCTTTTATCTGACCCCATACATGCGCAGGTGGTCAATTCAGCACACGGCTGTGTGAAGTCAGTAGTGAGCTGCTCTCACTCCTCTCTGAAGACTAGTCTAGACTCTGAGGTGTGTTGTGTACTTCTGGCCTCTCAGTCAGCCAGATCTCAGCCGCCACCTGGGGCCACAGCACAACAGAGTAGCCCAGAGCATCCTGCAGTGCTCTGCTCCCCAGGGGCTCCCCAGGTGACCTTGGCTTAAAGGGGACTCCAGGCAGAAGCTCCCTCCAGAGCACAGGCAAGGACCCAGAGAGCCTGCAACACAAGGCACACAAGGTGGCATCCAAGAGACCCAATGTGTCTGGGGAGGATCTCAGCCTGGAGGGAAGTGGGCAGGTTTGAGGAAGAAGTGTGTGTGAGTGCCCCAGGTGTGTGTGAGTGTGCCCCAGGTGTGTGATTGCCCCAGGTGTGTGTGTTCTCAGGTAGTGTGAGTGTGCCCCAGGTGTGTAAGTGTGTCCCCAGGTGTTTGTGAGTGTGCTCCAGGTATGTGTGTGTGCCCCAGGTTTATGTGAGTGTACTTCAGGTGTGTGTGTGTTCCAGATGTGTGAGTGTGCCCCAAGTGTGTGAAGGTTCCAGGTGTGTGTGAGTGTGCTCCAAGTGTGTGAGTGTGCCCCAGGTGCGTGTGAGTGTGCTCCAGGTGTATGTGAGTGTGCTCCAAGTGTATGAGTGTGCTCTAGGTGTATGAGAGTGCTCACTTGGTGTGTGTGATCCAGGTGTGTGCGTGAGTGTGCTCCAAGCCTTCACCCAACAACAGAATTGGCACAGCGGACCCCGTGGGTGAGCAGCGGGTGCCATGGGCCACCTCCCATGCCTGGACTCGCTGATGACTACTTGGAACTGTTCTTCGTAGGAGACACGTCTCTTGTCCTGTTCATCAACTTACCACCTTTTGCTCACCGTGTGTTGTGTAGGTGTGTGTGTGTGTGTGTGTTCTGTGCCCTGAACCCTGATGCGTGGTCACTGTTGCCTGTGCCCTTTGCTGCAGCTCGGGCCACAGAGAGCCCTTTCATTTCCTCAGCAGCATTTTGAGGGGGAGAAGGGTGAAAAGCAGTCCCCTGAGAGACAGGACAGGCCCAGGACGTGGCAGCCGGTGTCGGCTTCTGAAGCCCCTCTGCACCCCACTCAGCCCACGTGGGGCCATTTGCTGTACCCAGGTAAGTCCCTGAGGACTGGCTGAGACCCCACGCCACTCCTCCAGGAGGTCGGGCACGGCAAGCTGGTGGTGGGAGGTCCTGGCGCGTGTGGCCTCTCTGTGTTCTGAAAGCTCGTAGCCAAAGGGAGGGTAATTACATACCCCGACAGACACCCAGAAAAACATCTGAAGAGCACTGGCTCGTAATGAAGGGGTTCGGGGCTCCATAAATAGTGCTCCCTGCCCCCAACCATCTTGGAAGCAAATTAGAGCTTGCCTGCACTGCCGGGCATGAACTGGCTGCCCTGCCCACCCCAGTGCCCAGGAGATGCAGCAGGAGGCCTGCGACCAAGAGCCAGGAATGCTTGCCCAGCCCCAGGGTGCAGGAGCTGAGTGCAGTGGCACTCCTGTGACACAGAGCACCAGCCTCGAGCTGACTGCAGACCTCTGGGAATGGGAGGACTGCACAATGCCTCTCCTTTGACTGGGGGTCAGGGGCAGGATCTGGAGAAAGAAACCGGCTCTGGAGAAAATCAGTTAAAAATACCACACCAGGGAGGGGAGGGAGCATGGGGTGGGAAGAGATGGACATGGTTACCCTGTCCATGTGTGATTGCACGAATGCTGTGGCCCACTTCGTGTACAACCAGAGAAGTGAAAAGTCGTGCTCCATTTGTGTGCCACGAATCAAAGGGCATTCTGCTGTCACGTATAGCTGATTAGAACAAAGAAAAAAATAAATTAAAAAAATACCACCAGAAGCAGAATCTTGGTGTGAAGAAACCTCTTCAGACAGAGTCGGCGGCTGCCAGGGTCTTCACTGTGCTCACGGGTGAAGCATGTGGGTCCCTTCAGGGAAAAAGCAGTTTCAATTTCCATGTCGAGACCCCCTCCGATGGCCCTTCAGCTCTGGGGCACCGTCAATGCCCACTTTGCCATTTGCACAGGGCGGTTCTTCATGGAACACTTCCTTGATAGAAAATCATTCTTTTTTCTTCTTTTTCAATCCAATATCTCTCTTTCCAAGTATTTGCTCAAATACTTGGCTTAATTACGAGATATTCCAAACACCCAAGTGACTTCTCCCCGATGGCTTCTAACCTTCCGGTCTTATTATGGCGTAGGTGACACGTATATGTTCTACCAACCAGACCAGGATCCCTGCAGCCTGCGCACACCCCCATGTCCAGGCACACCACCTCCTTGTCACCCGGCTCCAGTCGGCTTGTGTAAGTCCCCGCTGGACCCTTCTTCCCTCCTACCCAACCTGCCTGTGCCTCGTTGGTCAGGAAAGTGTGGGCCCCGGACCACCCCCCCAGGGAGCAGACCCACGCAGGAGTGAGTGGGCCTGGGAGAGAAAGCAGAGCAAGTAGCGTGGATGCCCCGGGCTCTGTTCTGAAGACAGGTCCCTCCTTCCGGAGGCAGAAGAGGCTGCCTGAGACCACGTGTGCATTTTGCCTTAACTTTTCTCATCTTTCCCAAGCTGCAGACTTGGATGAAAATAAGTCCATGTTTTGAAGATGGAGTGTTCTTCCTCCCCGGGGACCCGGGGGCGGGGAAGGGGCGGGCTGGCCTAGTGACTGGCACGGCCTGGGCCTCCGGGACCGCGTGGGCGAGGCCAGCGGATCTGGCTCTGAAGGCCCCCGATGTCTGAAGTGATGTATGAAGTGCTATCAGGCTCCTAGAAGCCCTGTGAGTTCGGGAGTGTCGTGGCAGGCGAGCGGCTTGCTGGGATTCTTACTTAATGCTCTGTGGACAAGCTCTTTGGGGGACATCAACTGAATCAAGTCATAAGCAAAATGGGGATGGAACCACACCCGTTGACTACATTTCCATCCCCAGCTAAACTTGGATTGTCTTATGAAACCCCAAACTGAGCCCAACCAAAGGGGTTTCAAAATATTACTTGTGCCAGGCTGGGTGACCCATGCCTGGGGCTCAGGAGGCTGAGGCAGGAGGATCCCAAGTTCAAAGCCAGCCTCAGCAACTTAGTGAGGCCCTAAGCAACTTAGGGAGGCCCTGTCTCAAAGCATAAAAAGGGCTGGGGGTGTGGCTCAGGGGTTAAGTACCCCTGGGTTCAATCCCCAGTACAAACAAACAAACAGTCACTCGACTGGTTCAAACTGGAAACAGGGGCCTCATTTCAACACTTTAGATCCAGACCCAGATCCTTCTCGGAACCCTGTGTGCACTGGGGAAGGACACATTGAGGTGGACACGTCTTGTTCTGTAGCTCGTTCATCTTTCACAGAGCCTCTGACTGACAGCTTCAGCTCCATGTGACAGAGGAGGACAGTGGCCCTCGGAGACACCAGGCAGCCCCACAGGGCCACAGCCAGCCCAGGTAGAGCCTGAAGCTCAAGCCCCTCTCTTTCTAGGGTGGTCTCCCCTGGGTTGTGCTTTGGACAGGCTGCTTCAGACTGCAGGCCGCCCAGGGGGCCTGGGGACTTGGGGATGGACTGGAGGCAGCCAGAGGAGGCCAAAGCAGTCGCCGAATCCAGACTCAGGCTTCCTGTGGCACCTCCTGTCCTCGCTGACTGCACTGTGGCCTCTCCACCCCCTGCACCTGGATCTCCTCCTCCAGATTCCCTTCTCAGTCCCCACCAAGCCCTGGGCCCAGGGTGTGTCCCTTCCTCCATGGATCTGGAGTGACCGGGCGCCCAGAGGTGGGTGTCCTCACGTGGCCAACAGCATGTGGGGTCACGTGACACAGAGGTGGGTCATTATGCACTAGAAGTCAACCGCTTTCCCTCGGAAGGGAGGGGTGTGGCTGGGCAGCCCTTGGCCCTCTGGGACACCTGTGATCCTCCTGTGGCTGCTGCAGTGGCTTCAAATAATGTCCATCTTTCCACCGTTCAGAGTGCTAGAGGGGCGACCAAGGCATCTCTGCAGAGGACTCCATCCTGGTCCCCGCCAGCTCTGCAGCCCTCCAGTCCCTGCCTGGTCCCCTCCCCACGCCCCTCTCCCTGTGTCCTCTCCTCTTACTATGAAGACCCTGGTCATTGGACGTAAGGCATGCTCTAATTCCAGGGTGACCTCCCCCTGAGACCTTAACTAGGCACATCTGCCCAGAGGGTCACAGCCTGAGGCTCCGGGGGGACAGTATTCAGGAGGATAGTTGCAGTTGCTCACCAGGCAGTTTATTGGAGAGACCAGGGGTCACAGCTTCATTCCCAGAGCCATTGCTCCCATGGACCCCCTCAGTGTGGTCCAGAGAAGAGACGATGCTGGGCCAGCCCACTGCTGCCCAATTGCAGCAGGCACCCACCGAGCGCCTGTGGCTGCGAACGTTCAACTGTCTCGGGACCCAGGCCAACCCCAGCTGGGCCTGGTGGCTGTGCCCTCGCTGTGCCCATGGGCCTCCTCAGCCTCCCACCCTGCAGCAGGAGAGGGGGCACCTCTGCAGAGCCAGCCGGCTCTGCCTCCCCCGCCTGCCAGGGGTCCTCTTCTGGGTCCCTCTCGGTCCTTCAGGAGATAGAAGGTCCCCATCCAGCTCCGCCGTGTTCCCTGAGTGGTCGCTGGTGGGTGGGAAACAAACCCAACCCAACCCCAGAGCTCTGGTTCGGTTCTCAGTGATATTAAAAAATATTTGGATTTGGTTCGAGGTTGAGCAAACTGGTGCAGTCTGTTCCGGTTTTTTGGTTCAAGGTTTAGGCCAAGTCCCCACGCCAGACAGAAAGAATGTCCTGGAATGCCTCTTCCAACCAGGACTCCCAGGCGGAAGGAAGGGCCGGGTGTGCAGACCAGGCCGCCCACTCTGCAGACGCCCAGGGACTCCCCTGCAGCCCAAGGCTCAGGGACAGAGCTGGGCGGCACATGTCACTCAGTCGTCCTGGGCCACGCCACCTCCGTGGGTGAGGGCAGAATGCCATCGCCCAGATTAGCGGCAGAGTGCGCTCAGCCCAAGGCTGGGGAGGGGGTCCCTAGAGCTGCTGCCACCTCCACACTCCGCACTGATACCAGTGGCCTCTAGGTGGAGGTCCAAAGTGGAACAGACCCTTCATAGCTCAATAGCCCAGCAGGAGGCACAGAGCCCCTGCTCGAATTCAAGCCATGGCTGCAGCTGCTGGGGAAGGGGCTTCCTCTGCCCTCCAACTCCAGAGCATGGTTTCTGGGGCCCACGCTCTTTCCCTCCCCAGCCAGGGACCAGGCCTCAGAGGGCTCATCCCCAGGGAGCGACCACGTGAGGCGGAGCAGCTGGGGTGCTGGGGCACCTGGCTGTGAGTCATCGGGAGGAATTCTGAAAGGAGGACCCCTCTCTCTGCAGCCTCCTCAGGGGGCTCAGATGCACACATCAGAGGGGGCTCAGATGTCTCCCAGGGCTCGCCCTGAGCACCAGAGCACTGGACCAAAGGGCACATCCTGGCATGTCCCAGTTCTGGAGTATGGGGACAGATGCACCCCCAGCCCCCACGCAGGAAGCCGAGAAGCCCTGGCCTGGGGAGTGCTGTGAAAGCCCCTGAGGAGGGTTCTCGCCAACCCCTCTGTTTCTCGGGGTCACCGTTGTGTCCCTGCCCTTTCAGCAACCAACAACAGGACCGCTTATCAAGGGCAGCTGGGGTGCCTGGCAGACCCTGAAGCTTCTGCCCAAGAACAGGGCCCTTCTTATTCTGCCTGGGCCACGTGGCTAGGAAGGGCCGCCAGAGACACAATCCAGAAATATTTCCCTGTGCTGCTGCCCCGAGGGGCTGAGACCAGTGACACATATGATTTCAGCTGGGTGTGCTTGGCGCGGCGCGGCTCACCATGTGCTGGATTCAATTAGAGGTTTTCTTACACTTATATCTTCATCAGCTCTCCACAGGAGGAATGTGCTGTCAACTCAAAAAAAAAAAAAAAAAAGGTGTTGATTTTTTCTTCAAGGATTCAACACTGTCCAGTCCTGTTAAAAAGAGAAAAAGGAGGGAAAAAAAAAAAAAAAAACATCTTGGCTCAAGCCTGCATTGCTAATGGGTATGGAATTGATTCACAAGTCCCCAACTCTAGTTATATAAAAGTAATGACTGCAACCTGGAGTAATTGGTCCCATACCAACGTCCGCAGGCTGCGTGTAAGAGAGAGGCAGAGGCAGAGACGGAGGGAAAGATCCCAAATCCAAGAATATCAACATTTCCCATACGCATACCACTGAAGCAGATCTCAGCTGTGATAAAATTCCTGAAGCAAATAATAATAATAAATAATAAAAAAAAAAAGCTTACACAGAGCAGAACCCTGAAGATGCGGGCATTCCAAGGCCTGGGGACAGGCCACCCAGCCACAGGAAGCCATGAAGCTGGGGTCCACGGGAACCTGAAAGGCCCATTCCAGGGTCAGCAACCTGCAGCATGCAGTGGCCACGTCCTGCTTAGGGCAGAGCCTGGCCCAGAGCCCCTGTGTGACCTCTGCTGGGCCTCAGTCCAGGGAGTCTCATCTCTTGTGAGTGGCTCTGGAGACCACAGTCCCGGCTCTGTTTCCCCAAGGGGGTCTAAGAGGGCCAGAGGCATTGTCCTAAGAGGACACAGCCCGGCCTGGCACAGAACATCACCTCCAGTTGCAGACATGACGCCAGGAAGGAAAGCGATCCTGGGGAAGATCCGCAAACCTGGAGGAGTCTTCCTGGGGCGAGAGGAAGGTGCTGAGTTCAATACAGGAGGAAGCCAGAGTCAGGCCCCCAGCGAGGCGGGGGAGGGACATGCATCGGTGCACACTGACTCTGCAGTCTGCATGTGGGACCCACCTTGATCTCCGAGAGGTCTCGACTGGGTGGAGCCCAGATCTTCTGCACCCTTCTTTCTGGACCATGTTTCCACACCACCAGCCCAGAGCCTGCCTGGCACATCCCATTGAGGCCCTTCATGAGAATGCCAATCCCCTGCCCGTGGGCGAGTCCCCGCCGTTCATCAGGAGAGGTGCCCAACCAGAGGCATGTCCGCCCTCTGCCCTGATGCCCCTTGCCCAGCTCCCACTAGCTCAGAATATCACCTGACGTGCCCATCAAAGAAGCCCCTGGAGATCTGCTTGCTGACAGTGTCCTCTCTTTGCTCAGGTTCATAAAGAGTTAGGAATGTGCTCAACTGACTTGGTGGAGCCTGCATGTGACACGGTGGCCCCTGGCCCAGGCTACTCTTGCGCATTCCACACCCACGCTGCAGGGACACCAGGGATGCTGGCTTTCCCTGGTGGTATCTCTGGCCGGTCTCCATGGGTTCTCGCCCTGGCAGCTCCCTGGGGTCTGTCACACAGGACTTGATGGACGCTCAGGCCACCTTTGGTTCAATTCATCAAAACCCATCTTGGGAAGTTTGCCCAGGCCTGACAGAGCCCTTGGGGCTCTTTCCTGAATGTGCAGCCCATACGAGGAGAAAAAGAGAAACAGGATCGCCCATCAGCCAGCTCAGCCCACAGACATGAGGCATTTTTAAGTAAGAGGACCCAAAAAATTAAATATTTGAAATAAGTAACTGGAAATTCACTAGCTCATCTGCAAAGAGATGAGGTGGGCTCTGGGCCGGATGCTCCGTAGGCACAAAAGGTTGGAGTTCAGAACAGCTGGACTTGGCAGGAACCGTCTAGGTTCTGAGAACCGAGGCAGGTGGGGGCCGCTCCAGGCGGCCCCCTGTGGGGTGCAGAGCTGTGGCTATCCAGTGGAGTGGTCGGTGGGCACGCGTTTCCTTTGCACAAACGACAGAGTTATGGTTTGAAAGGGTTTTGCTGCCAACTTGGGAACACATCGAGCATCAGAACTGGGGATGAATTCCAGCTCCCAGTCTGGCTGGGGTGGGGGGGACTGTGCATTTGGAAAGCAAGCAGAAGGTACAGGCTGGGAAACTCAGTGAGAAGCACATCCACCGCGGTCTGTCATGAGGAAGTGAAAGGACAGTTTAAAGACAGTCGCTTCAGGGTTCTGGCCTCAGTTCCCTTTTAAAATGCTGGAGGCCTTTGTTTTGCGAAGCTTTAGCTAGACAGTGATGTAAGGGTATGCACTTTTTGGAGAAAGAGGAAGAGAGAGAGAGAGTGGCGGGGGGAGGAGAGAGAAGGAGAAAAAGTGAAGGAGAAAGAAAAAGAGGTAGAGATCTAGATAGAATGATGGATACGTAGGTAGACAGAAAGCTAGGTAAAGACATCACCTCATCAGTCCTGCTCTGCATTGCCTGAGACCACACCAATCCACAGAGAAGGCAGAGTGGAAATAACTGTGTTCATTCAAAAATATTTATTTATTTCTACATACTATTCAAATATCTCGATGCTAGATCTTCAGTTACTTCAGTGAATAAGGAGGATGAACATTCCTGCCTCCATGGAGAACTATGCAAAAGCTTGGTCAAACTGTACCTGAAGGCTTACCATCTCTAGGCATTTAGGTTACACGAACCAATAAATTCCCATAACACGTAAGCTATTTTGAGTTGTTTTTGTTTGGTGTTTTTCGTTTTTGTTTTGTTTGTTTCTTTGCTACTTGCAAAGTACCCTTACTGCTACTGCCATCTTCTAGACATGGTGGCACTTGAGCCAAACTCTGGGTCTGACCACATTTCACTCCACCTTCAAGCTAAGGAGGCACGGAAAACAAAACACTCCTGACTTTGTCTGAAGAACACAGCCACCTCTGGGTGGCACCCAGCTCTTATAAATAACCAAGAAGCAGATTCAGGCTGAAAAAGTAATTTAAAAATTTCAAAAAAGATAAAAGGAAAAGAAAAATAGAAAGAATTCCACAGGAAATTGAGGAGGAATTTGAGAGAGAGATTGAAGCGAGCGTCACTGAACCGTGGCCAGAACCACTGGCCAGAACAAGCCTCCCTTATTAAAAGCACCAGGCGGCCCTGGTGTCCAGGAACACAGGGGCCTTCCCTGGGCTCTCGCTCGAGGGATTTAATGGATGGAGTTTCTAGTATCCTCTATGCATGAGCATTCTTTGTTCATTTGGTTCCCTCAAAGTCACTTGGGAAAGATGATGCTCGGAACTTTAAGAATCTCCAAATGCATTTATTTTTTTTAACAGTTTTCCCCTTTATAGGGTTCACGAAGGAGACCCTCAGTCACGTTGAAGTTGAAGGGAATACATTCGCAATCAGAGGAAGTCTTCTTTCAGGGGTGGGGGGTATCGGGGCCACTGAGCCATGTCCCCAGCCCTATTTCATATCTGATTTAGAGACGGATCTCACTGATTTACTTAGTGCCTCGCTTTCTCTGAGGCTGGCTTTGAACTCACAATCCTCCTGCCTCAGCCTCCTGAGTGCTGGGATCACAGGCGGGCGCCCTTCTACCAGGAAGCAACCTAGCAACTAAATTGTGGCTTTTCAGTCGACCCTTCACATTTCTGTTCCCTGGACATTCTGGGATGCCCGTGTATCACCAGTGTCTCCTCTTCCATCTCCTATTTGTGGGATTCGGTTTCTCCTGGGGAGCCCAATTTCTCCAAGGTCTAGCTTAGTCAGACTCACCCCCATGCCTTGGCCGCAGGGGTGGACACGGGAGCCCTATCCGGCTAATCAGAGCAGATGCCCACCCAGCCACGTGGCACCTGGTTTAAGGAGGTTGCATGGCCCAAACCAAGCCAATGAGAATCAGTCTCTGCCAGTCATCTGTCACTGTGACCAAAAACACCTGATGAGAAGAACATGAAGAAGGAGAAGTTTATTTGGTCTCACGGCTTCAGGGGTCTCAGTGCACGGCTGGCCATCGCCATTGTTCTGGGCCATGATGAGGTGGGACTTCATGGTGGAAGGACATAGAGACACTACCCAGCTCATGGCAACTGGGCAGCAGAGAGAAAGGAAGGAGACAGGGCAACAAAACCCGATCCCAGGGCCACCTCTCCCAGCCAGGCCCCACCTTCTCACAGTCACCACCCCGCACCGTGGTCCTTAGTTCACCAAGTAGTGTGATTCGCAGATTAGGTTTCAGCTCTCATCCCCCGATCATTTAACTTCTGAATATTCCTGCATTGTCTCCAATGAGCTTTGGGGGAATGCCTCATATCCAAACCATAAAATTCTGCCCCCCCCCCAAAGCTGATGTCTATCTCACAATACAATGCTGAGAGCCACAGCCGAGTCGGAATGGCCCCTGGCATTTTGCCAATAGTATTGGTTGAGAGGCGAGCCATTAAGATGACGCTGGATTGATTCAATTGTATATTAGACCTTTACTGTCTGCCTCAGCCTGCTACTTTGGAGTTCTCGTGGGGATTCTTGGAGAGTTCCCATTGGTTGGGGAAGTGCCGGAGGAGGGATTTCCGGTTGGTGGTTCCTGGAGGAGCCGCCTGGCGTTCAGAAGAGTTGGGGCAGGGGGAGCGTGTGTGGAGTGTGTTGGTGGAGTTCAGAAATAAAGTTTGTTCCTGCTTGAGTGGCTCGTGATTTGTGACCAGCCAGACTGCGGCAATACAAAATGCATTTGGTCCATCTTGAAGGTTCACCGTGGCCTTCACAGTTCCAGTGTTGCCCAAAAGCCCAACTCCAAAGTCTCCTCTAAGTTATAAGTCTCTGGAAAAATCCCAAACAAGTTGTGTACATCCGATACACAATGGCACGGAGTGGACATTTCCATTCCAAAAAGGAGAAATGGGGCCTAGAAGGAAGGGATGGGACTAAAGGAAGACTGAACTTCAGCTAAGCAACCAGGTCCTGTAGCTCGTCTCCAGAATCTGGGGCACTCGGCAGCAGGATGTTCTCTCCAAGGAGTTCGGGCAGCCCCACCCGCGTGGCCTTGCTGGTTGCAGCTCACGTGGCCTCTCTCTCAGCCTGGCTCTGTCGGGAAGCTTGGCTGGGTAGATGTCCATCATTACTGGAAGCTCTTCATCTGGGGACCCCCGCCTCCAGCTCCACCTTCCTTCTCAAAGCTCCATCATTACCCTCTCAGGGGCTTCCCACGGGAATCCCAAAGCTGCTACAAGTTGCCTGGAATCCCAGGTCTTTCTTTGAAATCTGGATAAAAGCCTCCGTGACACCCTTTACTCCAGCGCTCTGCAGAACCAGAACCACACTGATGACTCCAAACTCTGCTCCATCAGAAGCCGGAACATGGCTGCAGGAGCCTCTGAGTGTCTGAGAATTGGAGCATGGTGAACTGAATTTTGGAGAAACAACTTCCTAGATACCTTCTGTGTAAGAAGAGTGTCCATGGTCTTTTCTCAAAGAGTTTCCCTTTTACATCCTCAAGTCTGTAATGGGTGTGGTCCTGAGATGACCTCAAGACACCTTTCCTAGTGTCTGTGCAAAGTACTTAGCTTCCCGTTAGTGGCAGTGATCTCTTCACACCTTCTTTAGTCCCAATTTTACATACACTTTTCTGTCTAAATCATAAGCTTTCCAAATCTTTCCTGCCTGATTTTGCCTCTGATACTCATCATGAAGATTGTTAAACTGCCTAAATGCTGTGCTGTCTTGAAATTTCTTCATCAGATTAATCAGTCTGTTACTTTTAAATCCAGCCTCACACAAAATCTCATGACATGGTTACAATGTAGACAAGTTCTTTGCCAGAATGTAACATAAATCAGTTCTAGTCCAGCTTCCAGTAGAGTCCCCATTCTCTTATGAAACCTCATGAGCACAGTCTTTACAGTCTGCTGCCTTTCTCTTGGCATTCTGGTCTTCAGCGTTTCCACCAGAATAGCCCATTAAATTCCATCTACAACATTCTAAGAGTTCTCCATCCTGCATCTCCAAGCTTTTCCAAACTCCTCCTGCAAGCCAGCTCCAGAAAATTTCCAAACCACATAGTCAGGTGAGTCACAGCAACAATTCCACTCTGGGTATCAATTTCTGTTAGTGAGTTTTGTGTTTTGTTTTGTTTTGTTGGTGGGGAGGCTCATGGGCTCAGAGGTGCAGTCAATGGGTGGCCAACTTCATTACTCTGGGTCCAAGGTGAGGTAGGTCATCATGATGGAAAGGAATGAAGGAGGGTAACTGCTCAGCTCATGGGAGTGGGAAATAGAGAGAGAGCAAGGGAGGAGTGGGGGGAACATGATAGAATCCCCAGGCACGCCCTCAGCACCTGCCTCCTGCAGCCTGCCCACCTGCCTACGCTGCCACCCAACGCAGTATACATTCAAATTATGAATCCATCAAGTTGATTAATTCCCTAATTAGGCCACAGCTGTCATAATTTAATCAGATCACCTCTGAACTGTCTTGCCTTGTCCCACCTGAGCTTTGGGGGGAACAGTCAGAGCTAAACCATAACATAGTCCAACAGCTTTCAGTGACTGTAAGCAAGCCTCTAGAGTCCCTTCTGTCCCAGAGAAGGCCCGCCAGAGAGACTCGGGAGGAGCACTGTGTGGCCTCTGGCTCCCTGCAGGGGACCTGAGTTAAATGCTGTAAATACTGACGTTCTCCTTTAGTAATTAGCAAACACTGAAATTCTTAGGTGAATACTAAGTCACCCCCAGGCGCCTCCCCACCTCCCCCGGGCTGCCGGGTTTGTGCTACGAGGCTGCAGCCACAGCCCTATGTTGCAAAGGTGCAGCCAGTTCCACCTGCAGCTGCCTACAGGAGAACCCGCTTCCTTCCTCTCTGTCCCCCAGGCACCCACATTTCTTAGCTCCTGGCCTCGTCTTCACATGGCCGTCACTTCTTGCTTCTGCCATTATGTCTCCTACCCACCCCGACCCTGTATCCCTCTTACAAACTGCGTTGATCCCATCCGCCCTCAGGCTCCAGGGCTGGACTAGGCCCTGTTTGGGAGGCCACCTTCCAGCCTGCCATATCCACCCCCCTGCACCCTCCTCTGCTCTAATCTGGGCCCTTGGAGGCCAGCCTCTGTAGATCGCATCACCTGCCCCTTTCCTAGGCCTCCAGGTGGGTTTGGCCCATGGGGGGGGGGGTCGCAGTCCCACTCCCCACTGCCTCACCGTGGATCTGGTCCCATGCCACAGCCTCTGGACAGGTCAGCAGCTCTGTCCAGTCCCAGTAGCAGGCACCCTTCTCTCATCCTCTCAGGTCTAGGGTAGCCATGGCTCCTGCAGACACCGGTGCCTCATGGTCCTTGTCGGCCCCCGTCAGCCTGGGCCGTTGCCTGGCTCAGCCCTCCTCTGTTGGGCCTGATGTGTCCAAATGCATTCCACCGTCACGGGTGACTATCGAGGACAAATGGTAAAAAATTAGATTTATTTTAAAGAAAAGAAAGTGCTGCATGAGAAGCACATACGAGAGGGCCACCATGCTCACGTCTAGCTGCGGCATCCATGACCGCTGTGCCCGCGGCCAGCCTCGGGGACTGGATCACCTTACCCCTGAGACTGCGCTGGGAGGCCGAGTGAGGCGAAGGCCCAGGTGGCCATGCCGCACTCAGTGGTGCTTTGGCAAGTGCCCTCCTCCTCCTGGAGACCGTGCAGCACAGAGGACAGCCCCTGCTTTTTACTGTGGCAACCGCACCCAGACCTGGGATCTGCCATGATATTTTGCTGAACTTTCAACTTCATTTTTTTATTACTTAATTGCAAACCCGACCAAAAATCTCCATAACTCTCTCCAGAGGACGTGAAGAGTCATCTCATAATGAAGACGTGCTGGTGACAGTGAGCACATCACAGGCGCTCCACGGCACCCGCCCTGGGGAAAGGCAGACAAGGCCACCGCATCACCACACACCTATGGGAACACAGATTTTTTTAAAAAATTAGTGATCACAGCAAATGCTGGTGAAGACATGGCACAGCTGCTTCACATACTGCTGGTGGGAATGTAAAACCATACTGCCACCCTGGGAAACGCTTAGGCAGCTTCTCAAAACTGGGCATATGCTTGGTGCATGACTCAGCAACCATACCCCTGGGCATTTATCCCACATCCATGCAGAAACCCTCTGTGAGTGTCTATAAAATATTTAGTTGTGAGAGTTAAAAACTGGAAACAATACAAATGTTCCTCAGTAGGTGGGCGTTCAAACAAACTACATCTGTCCCTACCATGGAATACTATGCAAGAGTGCAAAGGAGTTGACTACTTTTTAAACACTGTAATGTGGTTGGATTTCAAGGGTAGGCTAAGGTGATAAGCCAAGGTTAAAAGAGCATATTCTCCATATTTTCATTTATACCGCATTCTCAAAACAAAATTAGAGGGATGGAAAACATTTATAATTTCTTGGGTTTTGGGATATGGACCCATGTACCAAGGGGAGCACCTGAGAAAGTTTTGGAGTGACACTATGACTCTGGGTCCGTATGGTAGTTACACACATCCACAGGTGTGCAAATGACGGACCTACAGACGGTCCCTAACTAACTGTTGGAAGCCGTGGATAAATCCTGGGTCGGTCTGAGCCATTAAGACAGGAAGCAGCTTTTCTGGGAACTCCTAGGTGAAGTTTCTGGGTTGGAGAAAGCCCAGGTCACACTGGTGCCCTGCCGTGGCTCCCACCCGGGAACAAACACAGCATCCTGGAGATGGGTGTCCCTGCCAAGCCCCAGACACCAGGTTTACCCACAATCCCCGCCACAAGGAAGCCTTCCATGTACCCCCTTAACTCAGGGGTTGGGCCCTGTTCAGAGTCCCGTTGCCATCAGGGCTGGGGCTACCAGGCCCCCTTCTAACCTAACTTGTGTCCCTGCGATTCAGACCTGATTGATTATTTTCAGGTTTTTTACTTTCCCAGGTGGCTCACACCTCCAAGCAGGTGCAGGTAACCCTGGTGACTAACGACGGTGCCCCTTGCAATTTTTGACTTTATGATTTTTGACTTTATGATTTCCTCCTGAAGGTTTAGAATCCCTCTTTGGATTTTGAGTGTGGGTTTTCCCAGGCCAGCAGTGTGTGGTCCCATGCTCCTGTGAGACGCGGGCAGCTCCCTGATGGCCCATAGTTAGAAGGAGACGACGGCGGGTCACCGTGTGTGAGTCGCTAAGCTGGGGGTGGGGGTCCTGTGCTCGTGGGTTGGGGAGGTCCCACACATGTTTTTTACTAACAATTTTTTCAAATTACAAAGAGTTTGGGGAACTGTAACTCCCACGTAAGTTGAGGAGCACTGTCCACTCTTCTGTGGTGGTGGGGTCACCTGCTGGGGTTTTGCATGATGATGTCATTATGGAAGACATAAGCCCTGAAGAAACTGGGCGAAGGACGAGAGAACCTCTGTGATGCTCATCTTCCTGTGGATCTGAAATTATTAAAATAAAGATCTTTAAAGCAAACATTAGGAAGAACTGAACTCGGAGGGGCCGAGGTTGAATCTGAAGCAAGTCCCTGGACTCCCTGAGCCCCCTGTGATGGAACCAAGGCAGACTCAAAGCCCACCCAGAGCACAGTGTGGGCTGACTGGTGACCAGCCTGCAGCCATGTCCCCCCATCACACCAGCCCAGTGCTGGACACAGAGTCACTCCGGTCCTCCAGGTAAGGCCCTGGGCCCTGTGTTAGTCAGCTTTTCATGACTGTGACAAAACACCTGATATGGTCAACCTTTATGGAGGAAATTTTCTTTGGCTTCCAGTTTCGGAGGCTTCAGTGCATGGTGGTTTGGCCCCGGGCTTCGGGCCTGTGGTCAGGCAGCACAGGATGGGGCCCTGGGGGCGCAGAGCTGTCACCTGAGGGGGCCTGGAGCAGAGAGGGAGGGAGGAGGGGCGGCTCCCCACTCCCCTCCAAAGGCATGCTGCCTCCTACTCCACCCCCATGGCCAACTTCCTCTCACAGGGTCGCCTCCCACAAGTACCTCCTGCTATGATCAGGCCTTTAACATGGGAGACTCTGGGGGACACTCCAGGCCACAGGACAGCCCCAGGCCAGTGCTGGGCATGGTGATGCACACCTCTTATCAGCTCAGGAGGCTGAGGTAGGAGGACTGCAGGTTCAAAGCCAGCCTCAGCAAGGTAGCATGGCTGTTAATACGCCACCAAAATACACCCTCTGAAAGATGTTCTCAGACGAAAACGCCAGCTCAAGCCACCATGTACTGAAGCCCCCGAAACTGGAAGCCAAAGAAAATGTCCATTTGATTCTCAAGAAAGGCAGTGTCCGCCTCTGTGATTTCCCTGAGGACTGAAGGGCCACCGAGTTGAGTACGTCCATATCTGGATCCTGCTTATTGGCCTGTTCAGTAGCCCATGTCCATCAAGTGTGGCTGTCAAGGCACCTGGGAGTGGGTCTGACCCACAGACAGACAGGGACAAGACACACAGACAGGGACAAGACACAGAGACAAGGACAAGATGCACAGACAGGTTAAGAGGGGTCTCGACTCCCAGTTCTCCAGAGCAGGAGTCAGGGCGCAGCGGCCCCGTGGACCCCCTGGGGCAGTCAGAAGGTGGGACGAGGGGACATGGAGGGGTTATATTGTGTTCCTACACAGAAGCACAGGGGAGGCCAGGGGCAGGATGAGGAGTTGTCTGGTTTGGAGGACTTTAGCCGACCTGGGTACAGGATTGCCGAGTGGCCAGGTGTGCCCTGGGTGACAATGGCCATAGTGTAAGAGCCGGTGCAGAGGGCAGCTGAGCACTGGCTCTGGACGGGATGGTTTGCCTGGGGCAGGTGCTTGCTTCTCCGTCTCTAGGAACTGACCAGCCATGAGAGGGCCGGTCCTCCAGGGCCAGCAAGACCCCATGAATCAGAGCATCAGGGGTGGAAACTAGAAAGCACGTTTATTCCAAAACTCAGGGGGATCCCTGTGAGCTCCATCAAGACCACCAAGGAGAAGGGCCCTCTCAGTGGGACGCCCTCGCGGAGGAAGCCGGGCTGGTTTCTCCTGCCCATTTCTGTCCTTTGTT
Organism: Urocitellus parryii; assembly: GCF_045843805.1. Classification (NCBI taxonomy): domain Eukaryota; kingdom Metazoa; phylum Chordata; class Mammalia; order Rodentia; family Sciuridae; genus Urocitellus; species Urocitellus parryii. The sequence goes on along the minus strand of NC_135531.1, from coordinate 159,949,816 downwards.
CTATTGTCACCTTGGCAAAAATTCTGGCCACCTCCAGGTGAGGCAGCGTGCTCACGTGCCGTCCCCCAGCGCACCCTGGCAAAGCCCTGGCAAACCCAGCTGCATGCTGGCACCTGGAGCCGGGTGGGAGAGCGGCCCTGCTGCAGAGCCCCATGGGCTGCCGCTGGTCCCCACTGGCGCCGGCCCAACCCAACAAGCTGCCAAGTGCTCGGAGCGGCCGTCCACTCCCACAGTCTTGACTGATGACCAACAGAACAGAATGTTCCCTGTCCCTGCAGACCAAATAAAGGCACAGGAAAATGGTGGCCCTAGGGCATGGCTGTTAATGCACCACCAAAATACACCCTCTGAAAGATGTCCTCAGACGACAACTCCAGCTGGAGCCCCAGACAGCGCTAATCCTCTGCCTGAATCAGAATGAGCCAGGAAGGACCCGCCTCACGGCAGCCCACGGCTGGGCCATGACCACTGAGCATGCTGCATGAGCTGTCCCTCACTGTTCCTTCCGGGAACCTTCAGGCTAGGTGCTGGGTTTATTTCCATCACCCAAGCACTTGAATGAGAAAACCAAGGCCTAAGAGATGAAGTCATCCGCCAAGTCCCTTCCCTCAGTTCAACGTATGTCTTCTTGTTCTTTCCAACAACTGCAGTCCACACCTAGACCTAAGGTGGTCCTGTGGTCCGTAATGGAGCTGGAGGGCGCTGCTGCTTAGCAACTGGAAGGATGCTGTTTCCTAGAAACTGGAAGGGTGCTGTTTCCTAGCAACTGGAAGGGCGCTACTGCCTAGTAACTGGAAGGGCGCTGCTGTCTAGCAACTGGAAGGATGCTGTTTCCTAGCAACTGGAAGGATGCTGTTTCCTAGCTACTGGAAGGGTGCTGTTTCCTAGCAACTGGAAGGGCGCTACTGCCTAGCAACTGGAAGGGCACTGCTGCCTAGCAACTGGAAGGATGCTGTTTCCTAGCAACTGGAAGAGTGCTGTTTCCTAGCAACTGGAAGGGTGCTGCTGCCTAGCAACACTGCAGCCTGGAGGCCTTGCTCACAGGTTGAGGTGGTAACTTCCAGACACATACAAGAGTATACATAACACTTGACAATTACAATGAACTGGTGTCCATGTGTACAGTTGTCCAGTACATACCTACCTAGAATACAACGTTGACTGTGAGTCAGGGGCCACTTGACCCAGGAGCAGCTTCATTCGCCCTGTGTTGACTGTGTCTCTTGGTCACGTGGAGGGGCCACATGGAGTGCTGGGCCTAGGCCCCTGGTTCTGTAAGCTGCAAGCAGTAATGTTCACACAGCAGTGAAACTGCCCCACGACTGTCTCTCAGGACCCGTCCACGTGCCTGGAAGGCTACTTCCTCCAAGATACTCTCCATGGAGGTTTTGCTGGTTGGTCCATTTGCACCTCTATGTCTGTTACCCGTGGGGACGGCCCTTCCTCTGCAGCAGCCAGGGTGTTCCGTATTCTCTACCCCAACCCTGCAGGTCTTCTCGGGGCTTCGAGACCAGCAAAGGGCCTAGCTACGAGGACAGCAGGGCACAGCCAGGAGGAGCCCCGTAGGCGGAGCCTGGTCCCAGCCCTGCCTTCCAGGTCCAGGCCCCCACCTCAGGAGAGGGGAGAGACATGAGGCCAGCAAGGGAGAAGGGAGGGCCACGCCTGCCCCTGAATGTGCCCCAAAGATGAGGAAAAGATGGTGGCGGCCCCATGCGCCTCCAGCTCCCTGAGAGACCAGCGCTGTGTGCTACAGCTGTCACTTTTCACCTGGAGCCCTTTTTTTGAAACCAACTTTTGTACTCACAAAGATAGACACGCATCGATAAACATCTTCCACACGCCTGCCTGCCGTGGCCTCCTCGCGGCCCCGCTGGGGAAGGGCCCGCTCCTGCCCCATCTCCCGGGCAACGTGACTCACTCTGGGATCCGAGTCTGGGCAACAGGGTGCACAGCTGGAGGGGGTCGGAGGCCCTTGGCAGCCAGGAGGAAGTCGTGGGCCAGCGCAGGGCGTGTGCCCAGATACCAAGGAGACAAAACCTGACACCAATAATGCAAGGGACCAAGACAAGGACCCCAGATAGATCCCCAGCCCTCAGCAAAACACCCCACCTGTAAAACCTCTGGTGAGGTGCTGGGAAAGCGGCACCTTCAGAGCATTCCTGTGCGCCTCGTGGGTTGACCTTCCCGGAACACCCTGACCTTCAACCTCATAGATAGAAAGTGACTCAGCTGTGGCTCCCTTTGGGACAGGACAGCAAGGCACCCCCTGGGCTACTTGGCATGCCCACGGGAGCCAGGCAAACTCCGAAGGAGGCAATCCTGGTGTCGGAACGCCACAGTGCAAACCTGATGGGACCTGACAGGGAGGGAAGGCAAAGGGACACAGAGCCCGCGAGGCCTAACACGAGACAATTGCTTCGTGCCCAAAGAGGGACCCGCTTTGGCCAGATGCTGATTTTATTAAGGTAAGCTGGGAGACATAGTGTGATGTGCATGTCCTGATTTTAAAGTGTTGATGATCCAAGTGGAAAATAAAAGTCAAAAAACCTCTCTAAAGAGAACCCCATGCCTGACGTGGACCAAATTTGGTCCAGAGGTTTCCATTTGTCACCTCTGCTTGGTCCTTGGGCCACAGCTTGCTTTTCTCTGGAAATGGAACTTTGTGCGTCCTACCCCACAACCCCAACGTAAGGCCTGCTGGTCCCCACGCTGCAGATACAGCAAGAGCCTGCAGCTAGGAAACCCCAGAATCTGAGCACCCTGGTCCCTCAGCCATGTGACCTTGAGAGGTTATTTCATTCTCTGTGCCTTGGTTTCCTCACCTATAAAGCAAGAGTAGGAACAATGGCAGGGTGTTGAAAGGGGGAGTCAAACGTGTGTGCAGATGACCCTCATTGCGCAAATACATAGCATTGAAAAAAGACTGGACATCGTAAGGGGCTTTCTTAAAGTCACATAGCTCACCCGCAACACAGCCTACGTCTGCAGACTGGGAACAGCTCTCCTCCCAGCAGACAGAGCGCTTCCTATCACACACCACAAATTATGCCCTCTGCACATTCACCCACCAGCTTAACACCATGTCCAAATCACCTCTCCAAGAAAGTAGTTCCAGAACACACTGAGTGACATGAGACCTCAGGGGCAGAGGACAGTTCTGTGGGGACACAAGACGAGTTCAGTGTGTGAAGCCACCGGGGCCTCAGCCCAGACTCAAGCTGCATGATCTCCCTTCTCTAAGCCTCAGTGCCCAGACCTATGAAGTGGGTACAATACTTATATCAATTATGCACTGAGCTGAGGGCCCAGTGAAATCATTAGCGGGCAAGCTCTGCAGACCCCACGCTTCCCCCGCTGTCAGTGTGGGAGCCAAGGCTACGACTGTGGAGCTACGTGAGGTAACAGCCAGTGCTGCTGGGTGTAGCTGGACAAGGCCAGGCGGGGAGCAGCTGGGGGCCTCCCACCACGTCTGGAAGGAGCTGGGGAGCGGGCGGCACTCACTGCCAGGAAGCTGAGAGGCCCGATGGCTGGCGCAGGGGTGACAAGTGCTTCTCCTCACTGAGGGATAAAGGAACCCAGGCCTCTGGCTTCCAGATGGGACTACAGAGTGGGCACTTGGCTATAATTGCTCAATTAGCTAACTCTTAGTGATACTGCCAGTTATCAGTGACGAGTCCTGCTTCCCTGCATGTTGAAGTCTGAACCTTAGAGAAGCAGCCCAGGCAAGCATATGAAGCAGGGTTTAGTTAAAAAGGGGTGAAACCTAGACTCCCTCTCAGAGGGAGAAGGGGGCTATAGCTAATATCCTGGTATCCCCAGAAGCGAGGTGTTCTGCCCTTTTTATATGTCCTAGGCTTCCTCTGTTCTCCTGCTCTCTTCCCCTTATCTTTCTCCTTCCTGCTTAAGTGACTAGGCCCAGGAATGCTGGATGGGAGGGCCAAAGGTGGGACACAGGTGGGCTGAAGGGGGAAGGGCAGGATGGAGCAGCCCAGGACACATTAACAACCATATAGCTCCCTGTAGGGAGGGGCAATTCCTGGGGCAGGTTACCTTGGCAACAGGTTGGAGCAGAGGCAGGTTCTCCTAAGGGTGGAGGAAGGGCTCTGAAGGCATTAACATTTCAATCCCACAGGGGACAGTCTCCCACTTCCCAGACGCACTCAAAATTGGCCTCCTTGATCCGACCTGACTCGGTTTACCTATCTATGCTGACTCCCTGTCTGATTCTGGCTTCGTTAGGTGAGAAAGTACAGAGACTCAGGACCCAAATGGACATGAGAGTCTTAGAAATCTGTGCATGTAAGTAATATACTTAAGACCCATGCATTTTAGTATCTGTTCAAAACAAGTACAAGCAAATGGTGAACCCCAGCCTAGAGCACCCACCGTGAAGCATGCAGGAGGGGGTGGTCTGACGTGTACTGTGTACTCCAAAGTGCACATGGAGGGCCTTTGAGGACCCCAGGAGTGCCGTGGGCGTGTGAAGTCTCCCTGTAGAAGTCATCAGAAAAACTAATGCCTGAAAAAGTCATTTTAATGACACCAAAAAGTTGCATTTTTTACATCTCATCATCCCATATAGAACACCTATAAAAATATAAATTGAGCCATATGTAGGTGTCTTAAAAAAGTGTTATAGGTTTTGTTGCTGTTGTTGTTTGGTACTGAGGAATGAACCCAGGGGTGCTTAACCACTGGGCCACATCCCCAAACCTTTTTAGATTTTATTTAGAGACAGGGTCTCACTGAGTCACTAAGTGCCTCACTGAATTTCTGAGGCTGCCTTTGAACTTGTGATCCTCCTGCCTCTGCCTCCCGAGCAGATGGTAGCCACTGGCATTACAGGCGTGCACCACTGAAGCCCGGCTGTTATAGGTTTTTATACCTGTCCTTTACACAGCATGTGGGACATTTGATGGGTTAATTTCAGAATAAAAGACAACCATATGGCCTTATCTGTGTGACATCTCCTCCACTGCCATGGCAGATTTCAGGCATTTTGGAAAAGACTCCCCTTTCAAAAAAATAAATAAAAGAAGTCCCCACTGAAATACCCTCATTGAAGTCTCACTGATCTGTACCTGGCAGACTTCTGGTGCTCAGGGGCCCCTTTCCTGCTCAGGGGGTCTCTAGAGGAAAACACTCCTACCACATCGTCGAGAGACAGACACTGGTGAGACGCTGAGCACGAAATGGGTTTGGGTAGAGGCAAGAGGAAAGAGGTACCCGCTAAGGAGCTGGGAGGGTAGGGTTGGGGAACATTGTCACACCATGTCAAGTAGGGACACTGAGGCCCAGAGCTGTGACGTGTCGGGTCACAGAATGCTCTACAGACATCACCATTAGGAGCAGGGCATCTGTGCCCACCCTGCCATGGGTCTGCTCCACCCAGCCGTACCAGGAGAGGGGTTGGGGATGAAACGGGAGCTGGGTCCAGGGTGTCCATCCCACTTCTTCCAAGTGGGCAAACGCCTCTTGGGCTCTCTGTCGCTGCTGTCCAGGGAGGACGTCCTAGTGTGGGAGTTGGAGGAGTGGGGAAGCAAGACCAAAGCAACTCATGCTCCACACATAGGTCCCTCCACCTCCGTGCCTAAGGCAAACCATCTGCCACCTGTTCCCTGTGATGCTGGCTGCTGGTGCAGATATCTTCAGGGGGTGGGGGCATGGGGAGGGGGGATGTGGGTAGTGGTAGGAGGGCAGAGGAGGGATGACCAGTCAGTACTGCCGCCAGGATCCCCTGTAGCCATAAAGAACTCCAATGACTAATCCGCTAGGAGCCAGGGATTCTTGAAAAGTGCTGGTGGAACCCCCTCTCCTAGTTGGCATGTCACTCAGTGTGGAATGACTCAGAGACTCTTTGCTCTTTAAACTGCACCCCCCATTTACTTTCTTTCAATAATCCGAAACGTTTAGAGTGGACATTTGTTAAACTTCTTGAGCACACAGAACAGGGGACTTCAGCCAGCCTCCCCTGCTCCACATGCACGGTGGCGTGAGGGTCCCAAGTCAGGCAGATGCTGATCAGGAAGCTAGAGTTTCAGAAATGGCTCCTGAGGGCAAAGAGACCAAGCAAGCTGGTCCCCCACCTCTGACCAAGGCCAGTGACCTCCCAACACTGGATCTAAGCCTGGGAAATAAGCACTGAGGCAGGAGAGGTGGGACAGCTGGAGCCCAATCAAGACAGGCCAGGCGGGAGCGCCAGACATCCAGGGGCCACCGAGGGCTCCCACGCTGCAGGCGAAATGCAGGGAGCACACCCCTCACTCCCCTACCAACGTCCAAAGACTGACTAGTCCGAGCTGCCCAGGTTCCTTCTTTCTTTTTGAAAGAAGGCAAGATTTATTGAATTTTCTTTGGTGCATTGTAGTTATACATGACAGTGGGTTCATTGCGACATGATCATAATGTCCATAGCACAGGGTTCTCTACTTTAACTCCCAGGGCTGACCCCTTCCCTCCCCGCCTTTTCTCCCCTGATCCAAACCCTCTACCCTGCTGGTCTTCCTTCCATTCACTCATCTGTTTTAATTGGTACTGTGCAGTCACAGGTGAACTGGAACACAAGGCGATGTATTCCCACAGGCACTGGCAGGACTTGGTCACTCTTATTCCCTGCTCCTCCCCTTTCCCTCCCTCCTTCCTCACCCTTGGTCCCCAGATTCTACTCTACAGTTTTCCTTTCTGTTTTGAGGAGATTCCCCACCACCACACACACTTTTTAAAAATTTCTTTTTCCTCTGTAGCTCCTACACATGAGAGAAAACATTCCACCCTTGACTTTCTGCATCAGGCTTATTTCACTTAGCATGTTCTCAAGTTCCACCTATTTACTAGAAAATAACATAATTTTATTCTTTGTGTGTGTGTATGTGTGTGTGGCTGAGTGGAATTCAGTATATACTGAATGGTGCATACATACCACATTTTCTTTTTCCATTAGTGTATTTCCGGGCACCCAGGCTGGTTCCATAACTTGGATATTGTGTTACTGTAAACATTCGCAGGATGGATCACTCTAGGATGCTGATTTTAGCTCTTTTGAATAAATACCCAGGAGTTGGATACCTGGGTCATCTGGTGGTTTCACTCCTTGTCTTTTGAGAAATCTGCTTTCTCAAGTGGTTGTGCTAATTTAGAGTTCTGCAAACAGTATTCGAGTGTATCTTTCCCACCACATCCTTACCAGAAATGATCATTATTTGTATTCTTCATAATCGCCATTCTGGCTGAGATGAACTCTTGGTATAGTTTTGATTTGCATTTCCTTGATTGCTAACAATGTTGATTTTTTTTTTCTTCTGTTAGCCATTTGTATTTCTCCTTTGGAGAAATGTCTCTTTAGGTCTCTTGCCCATTTATTGATTGGGTTATTAGTATTTTAGTGGCAAGCTTTTTGAGTTCCTTATATACTCTAGTTATTAATCCCCCAACAGAGGAGTAATTGGCAAAGATTTTTCTCCCTTCTCTAGGCTCTGTCTCCACACTCTTGTTTCTTTGCTGTGCAGAGCTTTTTAACTTGATGACATCCCACTTATTGATTTGGTTTTATTTCTTAAGCTTTAGGAATATTATTAAGGAAGGCAGTGCCTGCACCGCTGTGTTGAGTGTTGCCTCTATGTTTTCTTCTAGAAATCTCACTGTTTCTGGTCTACCTCTGGTCTTTGGTCCACTTTGGGTTGATTTTTTTGTGCAGGGTTGAAGGTAGGGATCTTGTTTCCTTGCACATAGGACTATTCAGCTCTCCCAACACCATTTGTTAAACAGGCTGTCTTCTCTCCAGCTTACCCTTGGGCACCTCTGTCAGGGATCAGATGACTGTTTGTGGATTAACCTCTGTGACTTCTGGTCTGTTCACTTGATCTTTGTTGCTGTTTTTATGCCAAGACCATGCTGTTTTTGTTCCCCACTAGCTTTGGGGAACACGGCCATGTTGATGATGTTAATTCTCCCTATCCATGAATATGGTAGGTCTTTCCATCTTCTATTCAATTTCTTTCTTTGGTGTTTAATAATTTTCATTGTAGAAGTTTTTCAACTCCTTAGTTAGATTTATTCCCAAGGAACTTTTTTTTTTTTTTTATGGAACGGCTTTCTTGATTTCCTCCTCAGAAGATTCATTATTGAAATATGTAAAAGCTATTGCTTTCCACATGTTGATCTTGTATCCTGTGGCTTCACCTTGGTTGTTTATCAGCCCTAGAAGTCTTCTGGGGGTATATTTTGGGTCTCCTTAGTGTCATGTCATCAACAAATAGACATCATTTGACTTCTTCTTTTCCTTTGTGTATCTCTTTAATTTCCTTCTCCTGCCTGATTGCTCTAATGCTTCAGAACTAGGGTGAATAGAAGTGGTGATAGTGAACAACCTTGTCTTGTTCCTGATTTTAGAGGAAATGCTTTCGGTTTTTCTCTGTTCATCATGAAGTTGGCTATGGGTTTTTCAAATATGGCCTCTGTGGTGTTCAGGTACATTCCTTCTATACCTGATTTCTGTAGGATTTTTAACATGAATGGGTGCTGAATTTTGTCGAAGACTTTTTCTGCAACTATGGAGGTGATCAGGTGATTTTTGCTCTTGATTCTCTTTATGCAATGAATTACAGTTATTGATTTACATATATTGAACCCATCTTGCATCCCCGGGTGAATCACACTTGATCATGGTGTCTAATAGTTTTAATCTTTTTTGGAGGTGGTTTGCTAATATTTTCTTAAGGATTTTTCCATCTGTGTTTGCCCTGTAGGTTTTGAATGGATTCACATACAAAGGAGGCCACTCCATCATAGAACACGCACGCATAACAAAAGCCTCGCTGGTTGGCAGAGGCTAAGACCACGTGGGAGGCTAAGGCTCCCTGCGGGGGCTGGAAGAGTTGGGGCGGGCTGCAGAAAGGAGGTCAACTTGGCCTCCAGTTGATGGCCAAGACAAATCCATGTGCAGTCCTGTTCACGCACTTCCTTTTAGGTGTTGGAAATTCCAAAGTGGCTACAGGATAACTTTCAAAAAAGAGATGGATGTAGGGTGCTGATGGCTTGGGAAGCTGGGGGGGTTTGGAGCAAAGTCAGAGGCCCTGGGGCCTCTCATTTCTGCTTCCCTGAGGATATCTCCTCCTGAGATGCCTTCTGTCCCAACCCTTCCAAGACACTCGGCATCTACACCCTGAGAGCTGTCTGGACACTGTAGGATCCTGCTGGGAAAAAAAATGTCCCCAGATATCTTGAGTATGAGGCTAGGTGCCAGACTGGCCCCTCTGCTCCCGGAGCAGGAAGGAGGCCAATTGCAATGGTAGGTCTGCTTGGCCCCACTTCTCAACCACCTGAGAAGGGAGCTGGATCCTCCGGAGTCGGGGAAGGTTGTACTTGGGCTTCTCGGAGTCCAGAAGGCTCCCCGGCTTCTTGGACTTAATAAGGAGCGAGGAGTTTTGCTTTGATCTCTGCCCCAGCCACGGACGGTCACATTACTCTGGCTCGGTTCTTAAGTAGGTAGCTCCATTTTTAGGCAAAATTGCACAGGGCAACTTAACGGGCGTTGGCACCTCCCAGGTGTAGCTCCCGTGGCCACCCATGCCAAGCCTTGTAAGTCTGTGCCTTGGCTTGCCTGCCCCGAGCAGGATGTGAAAGACTTATTGAGCTCCATCTTTAATAATATTTTTAAATGTTTAAGAACCACCATAAAAACCCCATTGGATGGCATTTTTTCCACTTTGGCAAAACTAGAGTCATAGTCTCTGTTATTATAGACCCAACCACAAGAGATGAAAGCCGGCCAGTCACCATGTAGAAAATCACATTCCGATAGCCCTGGAAGGGCACATTAGCCGAGCAGAGCTGTGTCCAGTCATCTGTCTTTTTCCACAGACGCTGTTCCCCCAGGCCACTCTTGAGCAACCTGGCTCCTTTTTCCAAGCAGCCTCCGCCTGCTGGAGATGGACTTGAAGGGTTTGCTTCTCACATGCACACACAGGGAGGCCTTGCCCTGGAGAGAGGTGGAGGAGCTCAGAAAGTCCTTGAGCCCCAGCCCATTCTGACCAACCAGGGATTAACTGGAGGGGACTGTTTGCTCTGAAAGGCTTTTATAAATGTGAGGTGCTCCTCCGAGGGATAATGTGTTAGACCAACAGCCATTCACACCCTGGCATGAAATAGTCTGATCATAGCAACTATTTACTGACATCTACTCCTGGGCAGGGATTCAAGGGGGCACTTCAGCCAGTCCCTTAATCAGACCTAGAAGGAATTAAACATGGTGAATATTCAATGGGGGTAAAAACAGGACAGGACCTAAAGAGCAAGATAAAGGATGTAAGACTGAGACCAGAAAGAGGGAGGAGGCCTGCGCGGGCATCCCAGAGACGACAGGTTAGGAGAATTTTGAAGGATATGGCAGACCAGAAGGGAGCCAACCATGGAGGGGGATTTCGGTAGAAGAAACACGGAAATGGATACAGGTGTGGAGACAGCAGCGTGGATCACCATCCAAGCTCCGGCCACACTCTCAGAGAACTCAAGCTGGGTTTGGCAAGGACCAGTAACACAGGTGCTGGCAAGTGACAGGGAACCCACCACTAGCAGTGCAGCCCAGGAGGGAGGGTGCTACACCACCCTGGGCAAAGGACATTACCTGAGTGTGGAAGAGTGACAGGAACCTTTGACCTGGGTGGACCTGGGGACGCTGGCCACTGGCTTCCTCGGTGGCCCCAGGGACAAGCACCCACCCGAGGACCGCTGTACAAGAGTTTGCAGTACTGCCTCTGGATGGCCGCCCCAGGGCCCTGCCCCAGCACAGCACGCAGGACCCTGTGGAGGCAGAGCGAGCTGTGCCAGTGGCCACCAAAGGGAAGGCAGGGGACGGGAAACATCTTGAACCAGTTAAAACCAGCCCGACTCCTTATTTCCACTCATTCCACCTTTCCCACCCAGGAGGAAGAGCGCCCTGGGACGCCAGGTCCTGCAGGAAGGGGTCTCCCAGAGAGACAGGAAATGTCCTCTGCATCCCCCAGGGCCAGCCCCAGGCTGCCATCTGGAAGCCAGCTCAGTCCTGACCCCCGCTGGGTGATCTCTGAAGAGATTCATTAAATGTCCTGGAGGCAGAGGACCCTCACCCAGATGTGAAAACAAACCAAGAGGGAAATGCCACCTCCCCAGGGGGGGGGGTCACATCTTTAAACAAAGGCACAGCTATTTTAGGGAAGAGAAAAGGCTTTGGCCTGGCTGTCCAAGCCCTCGGAATCCCAGCAGGGCTCTCCATAAAGCAGGCAAATTCCCACCACGCCAGGCTCAGAAAAATGTGAAGGCGTCCACTGGTCTCCAAGGCCCAGGGACTCTCGGGTCCTTCCCACTTGCTTTTCTTGGTGGCACTGCCCAGCGCACGCCCCCCACGCCCCCCACACCTCCCACACCCCCCACGCCTTTCTACCACGATAGCAATTAAAGCAGAAGCAAAGGTTCATTCTGCTTAGGGAAAAAAATAATGGCACAGAAAATAAATGGAACATGAACCCAAATCAAGCAAAACCAAGAGGGTGTCTGCCCCAATAAAACAGAGAGAAATAGGAGGAAATGCCAGTAGTTGAACACAGATCACATACTTCATGTCCAGCATCTGCCAAGTAAAGGTTCACAGTCGGCCTTTGACAAATAGGAGATGAAGGAAAGGGGGGCAGGGAGGCCATGAGCTCAGAGGTCACCAGGAGATGCTACAGTACCCACTGCAGGTGGTGGGGGTGTCCCGGCAGAGCCAGGCCTGCCCTCCTGAGCCAAATTCAGGCCCTTCCCATCAGATGTCAAAATGCACCTGCGCAAGCATTTCTCCCTCCCTCCCTCTCTCCACACAAAGCCTTTCCAAGGACACAGCTCAAGGGCATTCAGTACCTTTCACAAGTGGACAGCACAACACACGCCCTTTGGGGTCTGGATCGTCTCACATAGCGTGATGCCTCCAGGTGGAGTCGTGGGTCAGCATCTCCTTCCTTCCAAGGCTGGACGCTATCTCAAAGTACGCGTTTGCCCCATGTTGGTTTTCCATCCAGCCACAGTGGACACTCAACAGTTTCCACCTCTAGCTACTTCATGATGCTGCCATAAATATGGATTACACATTTCTCCTAGAGTCCTGCTTCAGATTCTTTGGGGTATATACCATTGGGATTTTTTTTCAGCAATGAAATTCCTCTGAGTGAGCAAGGCATCCAGCTGTCCATGACTCAGGATGTAGTGATCATGAACTCGCTCACGTTCAGAGCACGCAGATAGCGTGATGGCAAGAAACTGTGAGAGCCGCGTGAGCCACGGCCAGCTCACCACCCCAGGGAAGGACCGTGCAAGGCAAAGAGCAATGAATCCCAGGGGCCCAGGTTCAAATCCCAGAGGAGACTTATAAATGCCCCAGCTTGTGCCAGTCAGAACCAGAACAGGTGCTCCTCATATAGAATGGGACCACGTCCAGATAAGTCCATCCTGAGCTGTAAACACACTGAGTGCACACGACCTTGACCACCACCACCTGGCAATATTTGCCCTTGAATTCCCCTGGCCAACAGACAGACCAGGTGCTGCCACGGGCTGCCCTGCCCAGCAGCCAGAATGCATCCCACAACCATCTTGGTGCAGCAGGAGGCTGTGTTTGCAAAGCAAACGTCCTCACCTGCTATCAGACACAACATGCTCCCCCCTCCACCTCCCCTCCCGCCCCCACCCTGCCCTCCTCCACCTCCCCTCCCGCCCCCACCCTGCCCTCCTCCTCTTCAGGGCAGTGATCGTCTTCTGAACGCACAACAGGTGGACTTGTTCTGTGTTTCCTCAACAAGCTGGTAAGGTCCATGAGGGCAGGAAGTGCCCCTGGATGCCTCTACATCCTGGAACCTTGTAGGTGGCCGTGTGGTTGGCCCTGCGTGAGCGCATGCATCCACGCAGACAGGAAAGCCTGACCTCTTGCCTTCCTCTCCCCAGGCCCCTCCTCTTTCAAGGTCATCTTGCTTTGCAGACCTTTCTGATTGTTCCCGTGGCCTCGGATCTCTCGCTCGCCCTCTGCCCTGCACCTGCATCCCGGTTCCTCCCAAGGCAGTCCACCTCCTCAGCTGTCTCGGAATCCTCTAAGCTCATTCGTGCAAAGGCACTGATAAATGATAACAGGTAACAGGAGCGATTTTTAAAGGGGCCCTTCTAGTGACAACATTGTGACACCCTAACACTGCTCACTGGGGGAGTCCCAGGCATCCTGCAGACTTGGTACACCTCGTACACACAGGAAATGGCCTGCAGATGCTTTCTGCTGGCCGGGCCAGTCCCCCACGCTGAGGTCATGCTGCTCCGTGTGTCCCACCCACGGAGATCCCCCATTTAAAGAGGAGGCGGGGCAGTAGCAGACCCCGCGGGGACCCTGAGTCTCACCCTCACTGTGAAAACACAGGTGACCGCAGTAACAGAAACCGCGCAGGGACCAAGGTAGCTACAGAAGTAGTCACAAGGCTGGCTGGGAGCCTGCAGCCTCTGCTGGCCATGACAGCTGGCACGTGGGTCCCTGTCACGCAGGGAGCCAGTCGAGGGGTTGCTGGTGTTCCAGTATCTGCCATGGCACAAGCCAGGCCGGCTCCGAGTCCTCCTGCTCCCTGAGACCCTGCACAGTGGCCGAATCTCAGTACAGCCCAGGGGAAAGAGCACCAGGACAGTGACCTGGGGACTGATCAGATGCGGTACTTCTTCCCTCCTCTGGGATGTCCACGATGGAGTCCGAGTTCCTAGAGTTCTCATTTCCTCATTAATAACACTAAAGGCAAATCAGCTGTCAGTGCTGGCGATTCGCAGCATGGCCTGACCAGCCCGTCCCCACGTGTGTCAAAGGAAGCCTACGTACACCATCAGCAATCTCAGCGACCACCTCGACACAGCGGTTCTCTGGCCTGCTGACTAAGGTCAGTAACTTTTTGCAGAGAAGTCCAAGACTTCATTCCAATTCAACAGGAGCCCACGTCGCCCTCCCAGCCCCTCGGGAGGAATCTCCGCCCCCTCCTCTCTGGCTTTCCTGCATCCTCTGCTCCGCGAGCTCCCAGCCACCATCAGAAAAGAAGACTCAAGCCGTTGGTGGTGGACACAAGCCTGTGAAGTCGTCCAGACACAGCAAGGCCCTGTGCTCGCCGCGGAGAGACACATGCCGTTCCGTGGACGTGGGCCCCCCTGAGTCACCGTGCAGAGGGGGCGTTGTGGGCAGGGCTGGGGACGGGAGGAATTCCACATTGCCCAGTTTGGGTCGTGCTGGAACTACGTCTAGATGAAGTCAGCCAGCCTGGGCCAACCTGTGGTTGCCGGACCCAAAGACCACGGGCCACATGTTCACTGAGCTGGCTTTTACTAATGCAGGTTGTGTCTCAGCTGCAGAGAGAAGGAAAGTGAGTGTTTTGACCAGGGACCGAGCAGACCTGCCCCACCCAGAAGGTCGTAGACCCCAGGAAGGACGGCTTCAGGGATCCCCACCAAGGGCCTGCACCACCAGACCTGCCCATGGCTCCGCGTGAGGATGGCTGTGGCAGGCGGGAGGCAGCAGACCACCTGGATTCACGAGGGCTCTGTTTCTAGACAGCTGTGTGGGCAGGACGGTACCCCACGCACCCCTTTTGCACCCCTGCGTTTCCTCCTCATGTCCCTAAGGTGCAACCAGATCTTTCAGTTTTACCTAAAGAGGGAGAAACTGGACTCCGAGAGGTGACATAACGCAGCTGTGTCACTAAGAGATCTGCGTGGCTGGGATTTGGACTCAGGCCTGAGGGACACAGGAAGTGGTCCCTCAACATCACACCACGCGATGCGACTGTGGGGCAGGAGATTGGGCAGTGGAGTGGCATTTCTTGCTGGAGGGTGTTACCTCCTCATCCCCAGATAAGGGGCGGCTTGAGGGTCCAGTTGCCTGCACTGCAGGCCCTGAGTGTCCCTCCCCCGCCGGCCCTTCTCCCTGTCTCTACCAGAGTTCTTGTCACGTGATGCAGTGCAGAGGCAGCTTCTCAGACGACCGTCTCCCCCACCAAATCCCGAGTCCCCCCAGCGGAGGGGCTTTGTCGGATCCTGCGCATCTGCCACACCCTCCTGGGGGACAGCAGGAAGGGACGAAGCCATCGCCAGTTCTGCACCCAGCAATCCCGATGAGTTCTGACTGCTGAGTTCAAGTCCAAGGTTGGCCTCTGGTGGCGGTGACATCACGTCCCCGGGCCTCACTGTCTCACCTGTGCCCTTAAGAAGTCCGTCACACCTGTGTCCCCCAGCGTGAGGCAGCTCCTCGGGCCCAGCAGGCTGCCAAACTCCAGATGTCTTCATTCTCACTTCTTTCTATCTTATTTTAAATTGATGGTTTTATTTTCTGCTTATAAAAATATAAATAGCACATCACACTTCAGAACTTTTTAAAATATAAGGTTAAGGAATTTAAGTTTTTGAAAAGGTGATTTTTAAGAATCTATGCGATAACATCCACTAGTACTCAAATGATGAAGACTCTGAAAGTGACATACCTGAGTGACCATGAAAAACCATGGTCACTGATCTCGAACGTGGATGACAGGGTCTACATTCTGGGTCTCACTAGAGGACCAGGGAAGGACTCAGAGCCTCGGGAAGAAGTGAGGTGATAGATAATGGGTGGGACTTTCTGAAACAGTCTTGTCCTCCCCGTTTAGGGTCATACCTACTAGGTGCCCACTGGGTGCCTGCCACTGAGCTACAAACCATGGTGACATCCAGGTGACACAGCCAGGACAGATGGGCAGGGTTGGGGGGCAGGGAAACGGGGACTTGGCTTTGTCTTCTTGGAGTTTCAAGCCTCCTCTGGGCTTTCCTGGTTTACAGTGAATTTTAAAAATGGGCCTCAGAAGCTCCTGAAGACAGAGACGCGTGTGCTCGTCCCTCTGTTGGAGGGCAGCACGGGGCAGCTTGGATCCAGCCATCTCTACCTGTCCATCCCACTCGGCCACTACTTGACCTTATCAGTGAGCCTGGAGGGGTCTCAACACCTACCACTCTGATGGAGAAGCCCTTTGGTGAAGTAACCTGGCCACTATGCATGTCACCTGAGAGCTGGCATGTGTCACACATGGGCACTGGGGTGGCACTTGGTGATACAGGTCAGATATGAAGGGTCTCCAAATGTCCCATATGCTAAGGGCTTGATCCTCAGCGTGACTGTATTGGGAGGCCCAGGGAGAGGCCTCTGGTCCCTGGGGACACACCCTGAGGGGCATGCTGGGACCCCAGCCCCTTCCTCAGTCTCTTCTGCACCTGGGCATTGGTGAACGACTCCTCCACCATCTACCTCGCACTGTGACACACTGTGCCACCCAGGCCCGAAGCAGCAGGGCCGTCGGCCACGGCAAACCCTCCAGAACTCTGAGCCCAAACTGGTCTTTCCTCTTTCCCACTTTATTGTCTCGGGTATTTTTTACAGTAATGGGAAGTTGACCAACCAACATGGAAAGTGTCCAGGAGAGGACCCTTGGAGTGACTCCCCCAAGCCCTCAGCCCTCCTCTGGCCAGGGCCCTCCCCTACGTGGGGAAACGCTCTCGGCTCCCTTGTCCGAGTCCCCACTCAGAAGTGTCGAGGGCGTGCGGTGGCAGTGTAAGGGCTGGGGGTGGGACTCGGCAGCACAGCTCGTCAGCGCCTCTGTTTTCTCATCCTTTGCTGAGCACAGAGAGGGTGGGGCACGAAGGGAACATCCAAGCCCAGAGCCCCCCAGCCTGATTCTCCCCATTTCGTAGGCGTCAAGGCTAGAATGTGCCATCGTCACTGGTTGGAGACATTCCGCAGGCCACATCGACGAGACGGTGGGCACGGAGGTCTCCGTCACCCGTGGAATGCGCTTCCCAGGAGAACAAGAGAGATAGACAGGGTTCTCTCTGCAGTGAGAAGATCAACTCGGGGACTGGAAGCGGTCCATCCAACGCTGACCTCGTCTCCTCAGAGCAGGTGCCTCCGCTCGGTTCCTCCACCTCTGTGCCTGAGCCCTGGGCTGTGCCTGGTCCAGCGACCAGCCGGTGTAGGAATGGGAGTTTAAAAGGATACCTGTGGCCAGCACGTGCCTACCCTCCAACTGCTCCTAAGAGTGACGTTAGGGTTAGGGTTAGCAGGTCAACGGTGCAGTGGCACTTCAGGTGGGTAAGAGTCCCACTCTGCCACCACGAGTCACAGTCACTCCAGGCACGGGGACTTCGTCTTTGGGGCACGAGTTCCCTCTTCCATCCACGAGGAGAGGAGACAAAGGCCTCACCAGGGGGCGGGAGCCCTATAAAGAGTTTGAACGTGACCAGAGCCATCCTCCGTAAGGACCCGCCAGCCACGTCACTAGAGTCAGAGAGACTAGCGCACGTGTCATTGCACCCGGAGCAGCCTCTCCTGTCTGGAGAGCAAAAGCTGAACTTGGGCCCAGAGTCCAGGATTCCTCTGGTCCTCGGCTCCCAAGTGCTCTTGGCCAGGGACACGATTTCAGGTTGTTAAAAGTGTCCTTCTCCTAAGTCACATAACAGGAATGGGTGGTTCCTTGGGGACTGGGTACACATGAGCCCTGCCCCTAGGGCAGACCTTAGGTAGCTTTGGGGTTGCTTTGCACGAGGCCAGAAGAGGCTTCAAGCCTCCATCTACAGCTTTGGACTAAGAAAGGGGCAAATGTGCTCAGTTCAAGAGCTAAAGAGGCCCTGGCGGCTCCGGGCTCCAGGAACTAACTCCACATGAAGGACAGTGACAACCATCGAGACTTTGAGGACACACTGGCTCTCCCTGCCTAACCCTATCGCAAACCGGGTCCCAAACCAAACCTGAGCCTGGCATTTGGGGATTGGTCATTTGATGTGGGAATTAAACAGCTGCTTCTGCTCATTCACTAAGGACTCCCATCCCACCTGAGTCTTTCTTGACATAATAACAGCCCAGAAAACATGGCCTGAGCTTCTCCTTCCCTTCACCCATCTCCCTGGGCAGGGAATCCAGGGCTAAGCTTCTGAGCCAAGTTCTCTCTTCATTTCACTGAAATAACACCAATATATTCCAAGCTCGCTGCTCCCTCCCGTCTTTGTTTAGCAAAATCCACTTATACCGTGAAACCGCCTCGACACCCAACAGCCATGTCACAAGCCAAACTGAAGGTGGCATTTGGTGGGACAGCAGGATGTCCACAGCTAGGAGTCGCCAAGGACTGTGCTCCAGCACCCTGAGAGACCAGGCCAAGGAGGGGGTGCTGAAAATTCTGGAAGCTCAGAATTACGAGTTTAGGAACAGCAGAAGCAGCGAGGGCCTCCCATGGGGGGGGGGGTGGAAGCAGGGGATGATTTTTAAATTGCTTGAATGAACTCAGGGGTGTCAGACCCAGTGAGGACTATGAAAGGACCTGGTCAGGCAGCACGTCTATAAAGTGAGTGTAATGATTCCAATGGTTGTCTTCCCCTCCCTTCCTCCCAGAAAAGCATCGCCATGGCAAAACCAGGAAGCACTCCTGACCCTGAACTTGGCAATAATCAAGTCACGAATATGACTCTCAATCCATCAGAAATGCAAAGATATCACAGCCTTGAGCCTGGGTGATAATCTGTGCCAAGAGCTGACGTGTGTGTCTGATAGAAGGGACGGTCCCTTGCCAGTCACATTCACTGTATGAAAGTCCCATTTTCCTACAAAGTGACCATGGAACACAGAAAAGCATTTCATCACAGCGAATCCTAGAGCTCACTCACTAGCTGTCGTTCACCTTAAATGAGCACCGGGTGGCAGGCCTTCTTGAAACGTGGGAGGTTTTGAAGAAATAATTTCAATGATACGGGTCTCTTTTGAGGATGGTTCGAGTAGAGCTGAACCCCTACCATACCTCCCCTTGTCTCCTCTATAGTTGTCCTGCAGCACAGAGGGACACTCAGGACAGGCCTGTCCCCACGTTGACGCGGTCCGTGAGTCCCCCCTTTGCTGGTGGGGTGGCTACCAGCAGCAGGGTCTCTCTTTTCTCTTAGAAGCTCCCGAGATTCCCGCCTTAGCTGGGAGGCTTCAAATGCTGGAGCTTCACCACCAGGCGGCTCCTGCCTCCGATTCTGCTTTCTTATGACAAAGAAACCAGTCGTTTCGTAGACCAGTTTACACAAGTCAAAATGCCTTTATCAGCCGGTACAAAGAGAGTCAAACCATCAGGACACGTGTGGACTAGTCTACGGGGGTCTCGAGGCCACGTGAGCCCCCAGCTGGGGACTGGCCTCATGGCTCTCCAAACTCCTGGGGCATCAGCCTTCCCTTTCCCAAGTCTGGGTGTCCTTATGGTCACAGAATGGCTGCCAGCAGTCAGTGAGGCTGCCTGCCTTCTTGCTCACTCTGAGGCAGAGACAGCAGAGGACCAACCAGGACCTATCCCAGTTGAAGGACCAAATGAAAAATGTCACTGCTGCTACCCCTGCGAGAGGGGGAAGGTGGGTGTTGGGAGGACGACCCCCGTCCACTCCCTGGCCCTCCCCTCTGCCGGAGCCTTCTCCCTGCTCCCCCACAGGCAGGCTGCGGGGCCTCGAGGGATGGACCTGCGCTCCTGACCTGGCCATCCAGCGTGTCCATGGCCCTGGCCACAGAGGGTGATTCAGGGATGGGGGCCTGACCTGGGCTAGGCTCAAGAGCCCACTATGGACTGTCCCAAGAAGACTCTGGAGCTCTCTTGCTGGTGAGGTGCAGGGCTGGGGTTTTGAGGCCACCACAAGCAGCAGACGGCCCAACGGTGAGATCCACAGAGTTAAGCCAGGACTGAAGTGGAGAGAGGAGGGTGCTGAAGACCTTGGTACGTTCCTGGATCCAGCTGTGCCTGAAGTCGGTATTCTGTACTTCAGAAATGAGCCCACAGAGTCCTTTGTGTTTCCTCAGCCAGCTGAGTTCTTCTACAGTTTGGATATAGTTTGTCCCCAGCAAAACTCATGCTGAGGTTTAGTCCCCAGTGTGACAGCATTGAGATGGGGCGGGGCTTTAAGAGGCGGGTGGATCATTAAGAGGAGGGGTGCCTTTCTCCCAGGAATGGGCTCTCTCCCTCAGAGTTCTGGGTTAATCTCTGAGACAGTGGGTTGGTGTCCTCTGCTACCTCTCTTGCTTCACTTCCCTCTGCATGTCTTCCACACATATCTGTTTCCCTGTCCATGCATGGACCAGTACAAGGCCCTCAACAGGCCCCAGGACCATGCTCTGGGACCTTCAGAACTGTGAACTAAATAAACCTCTTTACTTCATAAATTACACAGACTCAGGTGTTTTGTTACAGCAACAGAAAATGGACTAAGACAGGTGTTTACCTCCCCCACAGCGTCTTGATAAAGACACTCCCTCTGTTAAAGTGTGAAGCTGCTTCTCCCCCTCTTTCCACCTTCATGGCTGAAAGTCAACATCAAAAAAGGGCATAGAATCTTCATGCCCCTCCATGGGGACCTCTATCACTAGCCTCCACCATTTTGTTGGGCCAATGATCCCAAACATTTTGGATGGCAAACCCCATCCCTGTGGGCCAGGGCTATTGCCCAGCCTGTCTGTATTTCCACATGACCTACTGTGTTGTCAGCGAGGGGTCCACCTTTCATTTTTCTCTTTCCCACGTCTCTCAGGATCCAGGAATGCGACCACATTGAATGGAGCCTGTCTGGACTGTAGGGAGTTAAACCCAGATCAACACGTGTCCCTTCAAAGAAAGCAAATGGTCCTGTCCCCGAGGGTCCTCTTCCTCCAGCGCATTCCAGCGCCGTGGAACGGACGCCTGCAGCAGGCCCCAGGCCACTGCGGCAGCCCGGATGCCATCTGAAGAACGTCCCCCTCTTCCGGCCACCCCCACTCCAGCTGTCGGGCTCCCTGCCTGGCGTCCTCTTGTTCCCGAGTCGGTATGTGTAGGGCAGATGTCACAGGGCTCCCATAAGCCACCAGGGCCACATTGACCCCCTGAGCGTACCCTGCTCAGCTGTGACAGCTGACTGAGCCTCAGGCCCAGCCAGGGCCACCGAGACCAGGCCGCTGTCCCAAGTGAGGCTCCCAGCCCTGGTGGCACTGATCCCAGGGAAGTCACTGCAGTCACAGGTACCGTTTCCTTCTCTCTCCTTTCTGGAACCAGGGTCCAGGACCCATCATGTCAAGCTGAGTGCGGTGGCCACGCTCCAGTGCACAGCTCGGTGCACCAAGAACATTCCCACAGTGCGCCACCCTCCCCACCCCCGTCCCTGAGCCCTGTCCACCTGCAGAGCGGAAACCTCCACCCGCCAAGCGGTCCCACCTTCCCACCCCACCACCCCGGCGTGGCAGCCAGCACTCTGTCACAAACTCAGCTGCTCAGGGGACCTCACGTTCTGCTAACGTCACTGAGCGGTGTCCTCAAGGTTGGCTCCCGGGTGTGCATGTCCGAGGCTCCTTCCTCCTCAGGGCTGAATAGTATTCCACTGTAGAAGCCACAGGGCACTTTCCACGCTGTCCCTGGACACTCGAGTGGTCCCCTTGGCTCCCGTGCCTAGTGCTGCTGGGAACACGGGCGCACGGACGTCTGCTTGAGACCCTGCTTTCCACTACTGGGGGGACGTGGAGGAGGTGTGAGTGGAGCACCTGCTGGTCTTGCTTCTCAGTCTTTGAGGAGCCAGCGCGCTGGGGTCGGTGCTCACACCCTCCCGGCTTCTTGCCTGCTGCTCTGTGATGCTGCTGTGTTGGCACGCAGACAGGACATGCTGTCTCACTGTCGTCTGGATCCCTGTCCCTCTTGTGGCGGTCACCACCCCAACTTTCTCACCGTGCCCCGTTGGTTTTCAGGGTGTAGCAGCTGCACTTAGTTCACTTTGAAGACCCAATCCCCGTGCCTCCCAACTTGCTACAGATGGCCCGTCTTTCTTCAAGAGAGAGGTGCTGGTGCAGCATGAGAGGGGCCTGGAGACCCTGAGTGGTCAGTGTCATCCTCTCCGTCTCAGAAAAGGAGACCGAGGTCCTCAGAGGCAGCGTGCAGAGGTTAAGAAACCTGAACTGAGCAGATCTAAACTGGAAACCTGTGTCTGCCACTCACTGGCTGCAAGACGATGGCGAGAGGTCCTGGCAGAGTGGAGACAGGGATAGTGCTTCTCTGACGGGGTCATCCTGAGGATCTGAATGCCCAGCACATGCCAAATGCAGTGCCTGGCACAGAGTAAGTGCTCAATACATGCTAGCAGCTGCCACGGCCGCTGTTTTTCTTATTAAATAACTCGCCCGAGTCCCATGACTAGTGAATCGAGTTTCCTGACCCGCAGGGCATGCTCTTGACCTGAAGGCCCTTGATCCCGCTCTCTCCAACACCTGTGCCCGTGTCAGAAAGCCCTGGATCAGCCACTTGACTGTGACCAATTGCCTGGCTTCTGAGATGGGCATGCGCTCCTTCCCTCGGGGGCACCCCGTCCACGGCCATGCCGGAGGACAGAGGACAGGCCAGCTGGGGGAAGTGCTGCAGGGAGCTACTGCTAAGTCCCAGGGGTCCACTGTGGCAGGAGTCAAGGGACAGATGGCAGGCAGGGAGGGGAGGTGCTCACAGCGCTCTCGAAAGTCTTTCGGCCTCAGGAAGGCCACGGGTACTGTCCGCTGCCATTCTGTTCCATGCCCCGCTTTGTCTGTGGGTCTCAGACGTTTGCTGCTCTCAGATCCACACCAACCCTGCCATCCTGAAGGCTCAGGCATCTGATGAGCTCAGGAGATTACTGAAATCATACAACCTGCCCGTTTATAAGAGAGCAGTTAAATAAAGTATACTTCTCCAGTCATAGCATGCTGTCCGAATTTCCCCTTTTTATAAGGACACCAGCCAATTGGAACATGGCTGCGTAGGCCACTATGAAAAGATCACCACAATAAATTAGAAAGGGGGAAAAAACCCTCGTGTGGCAAAGTATTATTAAATGATCCTTTTATGTAATAAAGAGTCATATACACATATGGGGTATATGCAGACTTTGGGGTAACGAAGGACACATGAGAAACTACTCACATTGGTTTTCTAGGTGTGTTGGTCAGCTTTTTGTTACTGCAACAACATGCCTGAGAGAATCAATGGAGGAGGAGGAAAGGTTTATCTGGGCCCAGAGTTTTGGTGGTTTCAGCCCACGGACAGTTAACCTACTGCTTTGGGGCCAGTGACAAGGCAACGTGATGGTAGGAACACTCGGCAGAGGAAGCTGCTCACCTCTTGGTGACAAAGAGAGGAAATGGCTGAGGTCCCAGTGTCTTTTTAAAGGGACACTCCCCAGTAACATCACTTCCTCCCATTGGACCTTGGCTTTTAAGGTCTCCACAGCCCGCAACAGCACCACAGGCTGAAGACCACATCATGAGCTTATGGATCCTTAGGGGACATTCAGGATTCAAACTGAAGCACAAGGATCCGCATCACAAAGTACCACACGTGGGTCACCATGAATCAGATGGCGGGAAAACAAAGCCAACTCCTGGTGCCTGAGGCAGACATCTGTAGGTGACCCTCCCCTCCAATGGTCAGGCTGCTATCGCTGTGGCTACCCACCCCTCCCTCAGCTTCCCTTCCAGTGATTTCAGTTACCTGGAGTCAACTGTAGTCCCAAAGTGTTCCATAGAACATTCCAGAAATAACGTAGAAGTTTTCAGTAACTGGTATTAGAGTGAAGAGTTGGGAACTATGACTGTTGTCCCTGTTCCAGCTCATTACTCCTTATTGTGGCCAAACTCTTACAGTGCCCGATCTATAAACTGAAATCCATCAGAACGACGTCTAGAAAGCCGGTTATGCCTGGGGTGGTACCGCCCATGGCGTCAGACCCCCTCTGGGTGGTGGAAGGCCCTCCTGTGGGGATTCTGCTGGGGAGCCCCCGGGGCAGGAACCCAGGAAGCCAGGGGCGGTGGTCCTTACCGGGGTCTCCTGCTCGCTGCTCCTGAAGGTCAGCTGCCCTGGGCTTGCTGGGCACTGGGCAGGCAGAGCAGCTATGGTGGCCTCTCCAGCACGGTGTCAGGATCCCAGCACCTTGAACCGGAGCCTTCTCCCGGGGAATCCGGGTGGTCTGGGCGCACCACCCCAACGTCACTGCTGCACCGTATGGGTTACCAGCGACTCTCGGCTTAGACTCCTGAGGACAGGAGGAAGGCCAGGGACTGTCAGATAAGGACCCAGACGCCGTGTCAAGCCTGGGACGCCACCTCAAAATGCCCCACGCAGAGTGGCTTGCACCGGAGGATCGTCTCTCTCACACCTGGAAGGTGGGAAATCCAAGGTCAAGGGGACAAAAGCTTCCGTGCCTGGCTTCCAAAGACTGCGAAGCGGGGGCTGTAGTGTCTCTTCCTCTTCCCAAAAGACACTGACTTCTCCCTGGGCTCACCCTCATCCAAATCCAGGCACTTCCCAAGGCCTCTGTGCGCACATCACACGGAGGGCCAGGGCACCCACAGGAGCCTAGGGAGGACGTGCAGACTCAGGCGTGACTCTCCGCCCTGGCCCTCTGCCACCCGTGACCTTTTCACATGCATAGAGCATCCACGCCACCCCAGGGTCCTGAAAGATTTTACCAGCATCAGCTCTGAATCCTGAGGCCCAACGTCTCGCCTGCATCCACGTCAGTCCATGTCCAGAGCACACAAGCACAGTCGTCCCTCAGTGTCTGCAGGGGATGGCTCCAGGACCCCAAGGACATCAGAGCCCCACGGAGCACTCGCATGCAGCCTCCACGCTGCCTCCAGAGGACAGAGCCCGCCTACCAGGCTGAGCTGGGGACTCTGTGAACGTGGGTGTTTCCCAGGATCGTAGGGAATAGGACAAGAGAGCAAAGGTTGGACGTGTTCAGATCAAACTTTTAAAATACCTTTCGTCCATGGTTAGCCGAATCCACATGTAGGCCACTGGGAGAGCAAGCAGTGACTTGGGGATACCTGCCGCAGTCTGGCTGGGCACAAAATCACGAGCCACTCACAGCCTTGTAGATTCAAACAGCAATTCTTTATTCCCGAACTCACACCAGCACTCTACGCACGTTCTGGGCAAAATCCACGCTTCCACTGGGCTCTGCATCCCAAATACTCTCTGAATCCCACAAGAACTCAATGGGAACTCAAGGAGCGGGTACCTGGAGGCAGCAGGATATACCCTATTCCCAGCAGGATACACCTTAAACCTGGAACTGCCCTAAACCCAAGGAGCGCCCTAAACCCTGATCCACCCTAAACCCGGGTCCGCCCTGGTCCTTGAGCAAGGTCACTTTACATGCAATGTCACTGCAAATGACCTGGGTCATGCCATGCATCATTCCTACTTGGCAATGGCTCTCAGTATCTCCCCCCTTCTGATTAATTAAACAACAAGCAATGTGGCTTAAGGACCATGCCTGGTAGGTTGTCCAATTCAACATATGGTTCTTACCCATCATGGGAAAAACTGACCTCTATGCGTCAGCCTCCTGTCTTAGGTTGATACCACTGCAATCAGATCAACCCGTCACTGACTACCGGTCCAGCATTCAGCCATACTTGTGGATAGGCCTATGCACCAGTGGGGGGGTGAGGTTCTTGCCTCACCTCTGTTGGCCCCCAAATTTAGCCTTGGTGCCAGTGGGGGGGTGAGGTTCTTTGCCTCACCTCTGTTGGCCCCCAAATTTTAGACCATCACTAGTAGAAGGGAGGAGGATACAGAAATGCCACGACACCAAGCCAATTGACGGCTCTTTTGGAAAAATTGCATCACTGGTGACACCATCAGCAAAGTATACCAGCACTACCACAATTCGCTGCACCAAACGATAGTTCACAATGTATACAAGTGATACATAGTCCAGGCAAGTTCTGCAAGCAGTTCAAAGCGGAGGAGTCTATCAATATGTCCATTTCCTCCCAAAGTAAATCGAGTCCTTGATTGAGCATTACTTGTTGAGTTATATTCATTGATGCATCAGTTTATACAGTTTACTGTGATAGCTATCATAGAAGCTGTAGTTTGGTTTTATCTTTGTCTTCACCAGCACTGGGATGAAGATAGGAATTCCGGCAATGATGCTAAAGAGACATTATCCTGAACAGAATTATTAAATATAATGAAAAGTAAAGGTGAAAGTAAACAAACAGATCTGTTAACCACCTTTAAAAATAATCCTTAACAGCTATTTACCTAATTTAAATTAAACCATTTAAATCACATGAATAAAAAAAATAATTCAGATCCATTTATTCATGAGTGCTCCTCATATATGATATATGGACATACGCACACACAGACATACAACACAAAACACAAGAGTGCACACAAACGTACAACATATAAGACAATAGTAAAGGCCTTATAGCTTTACCTAGGTGAAATCTCCATTGCAATGTTTAAAAACTCCACAGTCAAAAAATAAACCTGATCAGAAAAACATTAACCTAGGTTTGTATGAGCTCAAAAAATAAAATAGAACTTTATGATGTGGGAAAATGCAATAATAAAATAGATATTTAAAAAAGCACCCTGGTTAATCACTGTCGCAGATGTAAGAATAGTCAAGCTGGAGCCCTGGATATCAGCTCTTATGGATTTGAGTCAAATAATCTTCTTTTTGGTCTGTAGAAATTGCTTTAGTTAATCTCTCTGGAATCCAAATTGGTTGCTGTTCTCCCTGTGGAAAAACACAAACAGAACCCCAACTCCAGACAATCACTGGGTCAGAACCTTTCCATTGTCCTGTTAGAATATCTTTCCAAAGTACCTTAGGCTTATGTACATTTTTGGATACATATTTCTTTCCACAGCACTAAGTCCTGATGAATCCAAATTTTAAAAGTTTAGAGTAAAAAGCGTTACTTTAAGTTTATCTTTGGGGGATATATACCCTTTTCCAATTCCCTCTTTTTGCTTTAATAAGTACTTTTTAATAGTTTGATGAGCTCTTTCAACTATGCCTTGTCCCTGTGGATTGTATGGGATTCCTGTTATATGAGTAATACCAAATTGTGAGCAAAATTGTTTAAAAGAAGTAGAGGTATAGCCAGGACCATTATCTGTTTTAACTGTTTTGGAACGCCCACAGTGGCAAAATTTTGTAAGCATTGAGCTATAACATCTTTAGTTTTTTTCTCCAACATGAAGGGAGCCCATCAAAAATCTGGAAGAAGTATCAACTGTAACATGCAAATATTTTAATTTTCCAAATTCTGGCAAGTGTGTGACGTCCATCTGCCAAATATGGTTAGGTATCAGTCCTCTAGGATTGACTCCAAGATTAACTTGTGGTAAAAAGGTCACACAATTTTGACATTGTTTTATTATATGCCTGGCTTCTTCCTTAGTTATTTTAAAACGCTTTTGTAAAGTATTAGCATTAACATGGAACCTTTTATGAAAATTTGTAGCTTCTTCTAGTGTAGAGAAAATATGTATGTCATGTGTAGTTTTATCTGCTAAATCATTGCCCAAACTAAGGGCTCCAGGCAATCCTGTATGTGCCCTAATATGTCCTATAAAGAATTGATCTTTTCTGTCCCAGATTAGACTTTGTATAGTGGAAAACAAAGAGAAAACAGTAGAGGAAGGGGAAATCCTACCAGCATCTTCAAGGGATACAATAGCATTAACTATATATTGACTATCAGAAAATGAATTAAATACAGAATCTTTAAACATCACAAAAGCTTGTAATACTGCACTAAGCTCTACCTTTTGAGCTGATTGTTTGGGTACTAAAAATGTAAAAGTTTGATCACGGGTAACTACTGATGCTGTACCATTATTTGACCCATCAGTGAATATATTTGGAGCATTCATGATAGGTGTTTTTCTTATCATTTTTGGAAAAACTACAGAATGCTTAGACCAAAAAGACAACAAAGGATTAGATGGTAAATGATTATCAGATGAAACATTAGATTTACACATGATTATTGCCCAAGTATTTAACTCATTAGCTAACTCATCAATTTGATCCATAGTATATGGAGTAATAATTTTATTGGGAGAAATTCCAAACACTCCCTTCGCTGTTTTTATTCCTTTGAGTATTAATTGTCCTACAGCCTCAGGATACCTAGTAAGAATAGTGTTAGGAGAATAAGATAAATGTATCCACAATAATGGACCTTCTTGCCAAAATACTCCTGTAGGAATATTTTTGTTGGTAGTACAATAAATAATAAAGGCAAACATATCAATTCTATCCAAATGCATATTTTCCATATGTGTTTCAATGATTTTTAATGCCTTTCTTGCTTCAGGTGTTAACATTCGGAGTGAATTTGGATCTGATGGACCTTTTAGGATATCAAATAAAGGTCCCAACTCTCCTGTTGGTATACCTAGATGAGGCCTTATCCAATTTATGTCTCCTAATAACTTTTGAAAGTCGTTAAGTGATTTGAGTTGATCTACTCGTATTTGAATTTTTGGTGGATGGACCGTGGTTGAGGATAATAGAACTCCTAAATAATTAACTGGAAAATTTAATTGTACTTTATCTATTCCTATCTCTATATTATAATTTTTTAATAAGTTTGTAAGTGTGGCATAACATTCTAGCAATGTGTTTTTAGCTTTGTGTGCTAATAACATGTCATCCATATAGTGAAATATTTGTAGTTCAGGATTTTGATTTCTAAGTGGCTGGATTACTTTGTTAACATAGATTTGACACATAGTTGGGCTGTTAGCCATCCCTTGAGGGAGTACTTTCCATTCATATCTCTGATCAGGACCTTCATGATTTAATGCAGGGATAGTAAATGCAAAACGTGGACTATCCTTGGGATGAATTGGAATTGAAAAGAAACAATCTTTAATATCTATAGCTAAAACATGCCAGGTTTTTGGTAAAATTGAGGAATCCCTGATTGAGCAGGTCCCATAATAACCATCTCATTATTAATGGCTCTTAAAGCTTGCAATAACCTCCATTTACCAGATTTCTTTTTAATGACAAAAATGGGAGTATTATGGGGAGATACGGAAGGTTGTATATGTCCCTCCGCTAATTGTTGTTTGACCAGATCATGGGCTACTTGTATCTTTTCTTTAGTCAGGGGCCACTGAGGAACCCAAACTGGTCTTTCTGGTTTCCAAGTAATTTTGATTGTCTCAGTGGCCCCTCCTGAAAACCCAATCCATGTCTGTCCGTTCCTTGATCTATTTGAATAGGTGCTGCTATACCTTGTTCTTGTTCTCCTAATCTTTTTCCTTTCCTAAAACCTTGTCTAGTCATACTAGTGGTTGCATTTTGGTTGATGTTATTTGTTAATGTCAAACCTAGTTGATCTAGGACATCTCGTCCCCATAAATTTATAGGAAAATGATCCAATACATATGGCTGTATAGTTCCTTCACATCCTTCAAGATCCTTCCAATCTAATACCATTGCACTTCTATGGGGATTAGTCGCCACTCCTAGGCCTCGAAGCATTTGAGTGGCTTGTTGTAATGGCCAATGTTTTGGCCATTCTTGAGGAGATATGATGCTAAGGTCAGCACCTGTGTCCAGTAGCCCATTAAACTCATGTCCTTGAATATTTAGTTTTAGCATTGGGCGAGAATCTAAATTTAAAGACAACATAGCCCAATCTACACTTGTGGAGCCTAATCCCCTGGAACCTCTTTCTACACTACGGCTAGAGAATTTATCATGTAGGCTGGGTATTATTAATAACTGTGCTATTCTATCTCCTGGTGAAATTACTGATATACCTCTTGGAGAACTAGCTATAATTTTTATTTCACCCTCATAATCGGGATCAATTACCCCAGGACTTATCATAAGTCCTTTTAATGTAGATGAACTACGTCCCAATAATAAGCCTACTGTTCCTTGGGGAAGAGGTCCTTTTACTCCTGTGGGAATGATTTGAACTCCCAACTCTGGAGTTAGTACTGCTCTGGCAGAGGCGCAGATGTCCAACCCTGCACTCCCTCCAGTTTGTCTGATGAGGGGTTTAATGGACAATGTGTCCTGGGCACCACCCTGATGGTGTTGCTGGGTTCCTCCACTGCCCCGTGTATTTGTGGTCGTGGGCCCCAGAGCATTGGGCCCCCCAGTCCGTTTTTTGGCAATGGAGCCTGATGCCTTTCTCCATGATACTGTGGGTAAATACCTGGTCCTTGTCCATTTTTTGATAAGGGAGTACCCTCTATGGTGGTTTGAGAATGGCATTCATTAACCCAATGTCTCCCTCTACGGCATCGTGGGCAAATACCCGGTATTCTATTCCTTTGATACCTAGTTTGGTTAAACCCTCCTCCTAATGGGCAACTCCTTTTAAAATTTCCTGTTTGTTCACAATTGTAGCATGTTTTTGGCCTGGTATCTAAAGCCTGTTGTACTGCAGCTGCCAAGACTTGCCCTTGTTCATTAATGTCTCTACATAATTTAATATGTGTTTAAATCTTCATGTCTCCATGGTCTAATGACCTCTCTGCAGCAACAATTTGCTTGGTCATAAGCTAGTTGTTTTATTAATGGCATTGCTTGTTCTGTATCCCCAAAAATTCTGGTAGCTGTTTGGATAAGCCTATCTACAAATTCAGCGTAAGGTTCATTAGTTCTCTGTATTACCTTAGATAGCTGACCTTGTAAATCTCCATGTCCTTGTAAAGTCTTCCATGCCCTAACTGCGTCTGCAGGAATTTGTGCATATATAGCAGGATCATATTCAATTTGTTGCCGTTGACCCTCATAAGGTCCTTTTCCTAACAACATATCTAGATTTCTTTGAGGGTAACCGGCTGCTGCATTTCGCCTAGCTGTCTATGTGCAAAATTCCTCATTGGCAACCTTCCATAACAAATATTGTCCTCCATTTAGCACAGATTTACACATGTTAGCCCAATCTGCTGGCATCATGTCCAAGTTAGTAATGGACTCGACCATGCTTACTGTGAAGGGAGCTTGGGGACCATAGGTTGTTACGGCCTCCTTTAACTGCTTCACTGTTTTAAAATCTAAAGCACGGTGAATTCGCTGCCCTCCTACCTGTTCAAGTACAGGGCATGCTAATCTTTGAGGTCCTGTCTCAGGATCCCATTTATCAACTACGGGTTTGAGGGCCACTCAGCTGTCTCCATAGGTGGGGCTGTTGGTTGAATTACGCCCTCTGGTGATAGGACAGAGTTAGTAACAACCTCCTGTTGTAGCCTTTTTCCTAATAACCCCTTTTCCTTTAAATTTTCTTCCTCTGACTAGCTCGAGAGACCTTCTCTTTTGCTTGATCTAAAATGTCTTTCTCCATGGTCTGAACCTCTAACAATTTACTTAACACCTTTTCGGTTTGTTTTTTACTAATTTCTAATTTACTATAAAGATAACGCAACCCAATAAGATAACACAAAACAAAACCGAAACTGAATGAAACAAAAATGGAACAAAAAATCGTTGTATCAATTTTCTCTTCCTCAGGGCCGACAAACTTCAAACCTTTAGCCAACCATTTTTCCCAGTTTGCCTGAGAAATTTCTAGGGATAGGCAGCTTGAAACAAAAACAAAATAAATCAAAACAAGAACACATTGTTTTTTTGAAATGGTCACCCATTCTCTCGCCTTCCCTCAGGGACGAGCAATTTCACTTACCTCCAAGTTTCAGACATTCCGCGTACAGGCCACCAAATGCTGCAGTCTGGCTGGGCACAAAATCACGAGCCACTCATAGCCTTGTAGATTCAAACAGCAATTCTTTATTCCCGAACTCACACAGGCACTCTACACACGTTCTGGGCAAAATCCATGCTTCCACTGGGCTCTGCATCCCAAATACTCTCTGAATCCCACGAGAACTCAACGGGAACTCAAGGAGCGGGTGCCTGGAGGCAGCAGGATACGCCCTATTCCCAGCAGGATACACCTTAAACCTGGAACCTCCCTAAACCCTGATCCGCCCTAAACCCAGGTCCGCCCTGGTCCTTGAGCAAGGTCACTTTACATGCAATGTCACTGCAAATGACCTGGGTCATGCCATGCGTCATTCCTACTTGGCAATGGCTCTCAGCAGATACCAGGAAGCACGAAAGGGAGAAGTGAGTCTCGGGTGGAGGAGCCAGGGATGGTGGGCTGTAGCTGTGGGCCACTGGAGTTCTGTCCTGAAGGCTCTTCAGAATCCACACACAACATGCCTCAGACCAGGCCCGCGGGAGCATGGGGAGGCAGGGGCCGTCCACCCCTGCTCATTCCTGGGTGGCCGTGGTGTCCCCGGCAGGTGCCAATACCCCAGAGAAAGTCCTAAGTAGCTGGGGTGTGAACATGCACTTAAGACCATCGGCCACAGCTGCAGGAGAGCTCAGGCGGCCGAGTGGACACGGAGCACAGCCATGGAATCTGAGACCATGGAGTGCTTCCAAGACAAACCTCCTTATTGGTAAGGGAGAGGCCATGTGAGAAGAGGTCACTGAGCTGAGGAAACAGGTTCTGGGGTAGCCACCGATGTGTGCAGAAATATGTAGATGTGCTCAGACTATGGAGGACCCCGACTCCCTCAACAAATATGTCCCCAACCCCTACCACAAACCAGAAGCCTCACTCGGCTCTGGGGACACAATAATGCACAAAGCAGATGTGGCTTCTGACCTCACAGGGCTTACAGGCTAACAGATGAGAATGGCATAAGCAAATAATCACACAACGAAATAAATCCCCGAGTTGACAGCTGCAGTGAAGGTGCGGATCTTCCACCTGTAGATTCCACAGGGAAGAGCGTGCTTCCTGCAGAGAGGGCCATCCCTGACAGGCCAGGAGCCATAGCCCCTGGTAAAGCCACAGAAGCCACCATGCACATCCAGGGGGATGAGAAAGACATGGGAGAGCAGATGGTTCTGAGCCCGTGTAGGAGAAGAGCTTCCAGAGAAACATCCTCGCCCTTCCAAGATGCCTCAGGGGAGGTGGCGGCCTTCCTGCTGGTCCACAGAGAAGGCATGAAGCTGACACTGCAGGCTGAGCAGAGGCCACCACTAGAAGGCGATCAATGCCTCAAGGATTCCGGGTGTCAAAGAGAGAGGCCTGGGTCCCAGCGACATGGTCGAGCCTTTGCTCCAGACTTAGCTACTTGGCCCATCCTCCCTACGAGATGAGCCTATGCAAAGCCTTCATGGCTTGGTCGTCTATAGGTCGAGCTGGCTGCTACTTGCAGCTCAAAGCATCCCTAGCTGACTCACAAGACATTCTGGATTTTTCCATGCCCTTCATGAGAACTGCTATTATCCCAATGAGAGAGTTAAAGTGAAAGATATGCCCGAGGTTGTAATCCATGGAGCAGGAGGGGACTCAGGCCTTCCAGGGCCACACCTCCAGACTTCCATCCAGGGCCACGCCTCCAGACCTCCATCCAGGGCCACGCCTCCAGACCTCCATCCAGGGCCACACCTCCAGACCTCCATCCAGGGCCACACCTCCAGACCTCCATCCAGGGCCACGCCTCCAGACCTCCATCCAGGGCCACGCCTTCAGACTTCAGGGGCCACATCTCCAGACCTCCATCCAGGGACACGCCTCCAGACTTCCGGGGCCACACCTCCAGACCTCCATCCAGGGCCACGCCTCCAGACTTCCATCCAGGGCCACACCTCCAGACTTCCATCCAGGGCCACACCTCCAGACTTCCATCCAGGGCCACACCTCCAGACTTCCATCCAGGGCCACGCCTCCAGACTTCCATCCAGGGCCACACCTCCAGACCTCCATCCAGGGCCACGCCTCCAGACTTCCATCCAGGGCCACACCTCCAGACTTCCATCCAGGGCCACGCCTCCAGACCTCCATCCAGGGCCACGCCTCCAGACTTCCGGGGCCACGCCTCCAGATTTCTGGAGCAGAACTTAGTGCTAACATAGAACAAGCCCCTGCTTCTCCCATGGCCTTCGCCACATGCTGTCATCTTACAGAGATATTTTTAGTTCCCAGATGCCAAATGAGGACCTGGATTACCAACTGCCACCTTCTTGCTCAGTGCCATTGACAGGAGATGTCAGTGCAGTGGCCTTTAATGCCATCATTTGCATCCAGAGGTCCCGTGGACGTCCTTGCCTTGAGTCTGTACTGATCTCTTGTCCTTCTTGGGACACCCCCATCTGACCATTTCCCTGGGACCTCCTCATGTCACCACATACACACATTCTGGCAATATCTGAAACAGTGGTCGTGAGGACCACGTGATGACACCGGGACGTTACATGTTAATGGGGAAGAGGACACAGATTGCTGGCACAGGAACAGGGAAACACATCAAAATGAGGGCCCAAGCCCCGGGACACCTGCTGGGCTGTGGTGACGTTTGTGGGTCATTCTCTTCTATTTTGATTTTCCAGATTTTGATTTTCTGTTTTGATTTTCCAGATGTTCTGTTATGTACACGTAGTGAAGACATAGGTTAAGATGTTTGTAATCGATGTCGTTGGTGACCTGGCCTCTCCTGGGCGGTGGCGGAGCCGAGCGTGCGAAGTAAGGGCAGCAGCCCTGGAGCCCGGCTGCCTGGGTTCAGGGCCTGGCCTGGGCACTGAAGAGGAGCGTGGTCCTTGGCAAGTTCTGGGTCTCGGCTTGTTCATCTGTGAATAGGGCTGATAAAGCACCCCTCTCCTAAGGTGACCTGAGGGTCCAGTCGCTGTTTGGGAAATACTTAGAACAGTCATCTGAGCGATTGAGAACTAGGAGCCTTGACTGGGGAGGGGAGGGGCACTTCTTGGAAGGGGCCATTGGGCAAGGAGGACCACTCATAAAAGCTGCAAGGAGATGACTTGTGCTCAACATAAAGGCCCTCCTCAGCCAGTCAGCAGGCCGAGGGCACTCCCCACAGCCCAGCACCTGAGGGTCCTGCCGTGGACGTCACCTCACCTCTCATACAGCAGCTGCACCCAACCCCTGGACAAACCAAAGGAAGGCAGATGAGCAAAGCTCCCACCATGTAGTGAGACCCCTGGCATCCTCCCTGGCTGACATGGGACAAAGTCCTCTAGTGGCCAGGAGGTGACACTACAGCTCCTAGCCCCAGGCCCAGCAGCGGGTGCCCAGCTGTCCCAGGTCAGGAGGGAGTAAGGGCTTGTCCTGTGCCCTCCCCGGGGTGAAAGAGTAGTGCCTGTCCCTAGACCAGACCTGCAGTTGTCATGAAGCTGACCCCAGGAAGGAGACATTTGCCCATGTGACACTGCACAGATCTGCTCCGTAGAGATGAGGGCTTGGAACACGGGTGCCACAGGTAGGACCCGGGCCTAGCTCGCTACTCTCCCAGATGGGGAGACCCTGACCTTTCCTTCAGTGCCCAGGACTGAGCAAGTGGACAGTCAGTCCTTTATGAGGACCAGAAGCCACTTTTACCCTTGCCAGACTCCAAAAGTGACCATCAGAAGACGCCTGGGCTCCACTACCCGTTCCTCCTTTCTCCACCTCCCATGGCAAAACGCAGGGAGAGCAGAAGGTGACACTGTGCGGGGTCCTCCCTGACGTCCATGGTGCATTCTGTGGTGCGGCTGGGAGGAAGAAGGGAGGGGCAGGATGGAGAGGAAGAGAGGAGAACACAGAATGTTCTAGCACAGGGATTGGCAAAGGACCAGAAGCGTGTCTTCAGGCTTTGGGGGTCCTGCTGGTCACTTCCCGCCACGGACAGTGCATGGATGAACGGGTGGCTGGCTTCCAAACAGGCAGGGGGCCGATCTGACCCGCCTGCTCCTCCCCTAATGCGAGAATGGTGGCCCTCTCCTCTCATATAGGACAGAAATGGTTCACCGATCGGGTGTCCACTGACTGCCTGATTAATCCCATTCCAGGCCACCAGCTTTCTCATCTTCAAAGTGGGGACAGAAACCCCGGGTGCCTCAGAGGAGTGCAGTAGGCACCGAGTAAGAGCGCTGGCACAGGCACAGAACAGCAGGCAGCCCCCGCTGTCATTTGTCCTCTGTCACCGCCACCTGCCTCAGTGGACCAACGGACTTGCGAGCCCTGAATGAGGCAGTCACAAGGAGACCTTCACTGTGCAAGGTGAAGGCTGAGGTGCGACAACACCCCCGGCTCACTCTCCATGGCTGAGGTGCCAGGGAGGCTGGAGACATCTTCTGTGCTCCTGGGTGTCAGGGAAACTGAGGCTCCGGGAAACTCCGGAGAATCGTCAGAGGTGGCGATGGGGCCTCACTGAGTCCAAGTCTCACCTCTCCTTCTCTTGTCGTCATCTTTGGGTTCCAGTGACCCTCCTGGGTCCTGTTGGCTCCGGATTTCTAAATACCACCAGGAAATAAATAGTACTTCTTCAAATCTGCCTCCTGCCTATCTCAGCACCTGCTGCTAATCTCCTATGAAGCCTCTGAACTGGTCCCTTGGACTTGCATCTTCCCCGTAGGGCTTGCATTGTCCACGCTTCCCCAGGTGATGTCCGTGAAGCACAGACCAGATGCTCTGGCTCAAGGCTTGCACGTTCAAACTGGACCTGATCCCTTCCACTAGCAGGTCCTCATGCACCCGCCCACACTACCCAGAGTCCTTCCAGGGGCCCTCAGACTCTGGCTGCAGGGGCATGTGCCACGCTCCGCTGCACAGGCTCCCCGCAGCAGGGCTCAATATGACGTCCACTCTTAGGAGCAGGGCCTCCCAAGCTCTGAACCCCCCTGGCCAGACAGACCTGGCCAATGCACACCCCATAGCTCTCCCGCTTGAAGCCAGTTCCTGTGGCCAGGGCCACAGCCCACTGCCCCCATATCCCCGCAGCCGGGCTTTGGCCCCAGAGCTCTGTCCACACCTGCCTCACTCACAGGCAGCTTTCCCCTTCCCCAGAATCCCCTGTGACTGGCCCAGAGAGGCGGGAGATGTCCCCTTGCCACATTCAAGTTTGCGTCCATCCCACCTCCCTGAAAAGCCGCACGGACCTCGATGGCACTGGACCCCAGCTCCCAGCCACTCCTGACCTAAAGGAGCGGCTGCAAAAGGCTCACTCTGTGCCGTCATCTGCCCTAAGCACTGTGCTCGCATTGATTTGTCCAAACCTCACAAAGCCCCACGGGGTGGGCATGAGCACCATCCTCGTTTGCCAAGGGAGGAAGCCGAGACAGAGGTGAAGTCTTTCACCAAGGATCACCCAGGCCAGATTCACACCTGGGTGGGGGGGAGACGCACCCACCCGCACTGGTGTGGCTCACAGTGGTGGAGATGGGGCAGGCCCAGGAGTCCACGCACAGGACAGCCGACAAGAACACACAGCACACTCTGCAGAATCCAGTGCCGGCCCCGCCACCCTCCCGTCCAAGATGCCCGGTGATTTGGATTCCATGGAGAGGACTCTCCCAACACTCCTCCCTCTCTTCCCTCTATCGCCTCACCTCTGAGGACCCTGTTCCTCACCCACACCCTTGATCAGATGCCTGTCGTGGGCCATAGCTGTGCCCCCCTAAAATTCATGTGCCAACTCTCCGTCCCCCAGTGTGATGCTGTTTGGAGGTGGGCCTCCGGAAGGCAGGTGGGGGGAGGTGAGGTCGTGAAAGGGTTGCCCACAAGGAGCTTCGGAGCTCATGTCCCCCCTCCACCTCCCACACAAATAAGAGGTCGGGTGGGCACTCGGCAGGATGGCCACCTACATGTCCAGGGGTGGCCTCGGGATAAAATCTATGCTGCTGACACCTTGACCTTGGGCTTCACAGTCTGTGGTACCACAGTACACATGGTGGAGGCCAGAGCTGACTCCCCAGCTTAGCCTTCATGAACGCAGCTCTGACCATCCTAAAGCCCACCAGGACTTGGAGTCATTGATGTGGCCTCCAAGAGGACCCCCCACCTTGCCGGGCAGCACCACGGCCCTGCTGGCTCTCCCACACCCTCGACGCCGGCCACCTGCCTTCCTCACTCCCACCCCAACCCAGACACCCACGGCTCTGTCCACTAACTCCGCTTCCATGTCCAGAACCTTCTGTGTGTGTGTTCTCTTGTGAGAACGTGTCCCCTGGATAACCCAGAACAACCTCACATCAAGACCAGCAACAGCTACAGAGACCCCGGATCCAGAAAGCGGAACACGCACAGGTGCTGGGGGTCAGGACGTGGACGCACCCTTGCTGGGCCTCTGCTTAACTCACTGACCCTCCCCAGGGTATTCTCTGGCCACGGCCAGGGCCACCTTACACCTTTGTATCCAATCACATGGTTCCCTGAAGCATCAGAGTGAAGCCCCGAGGCCCCCCAGACCTGGTCCCCTCCTCTGACCTGGTCTGCGTCCCGTCCCTCACCTTCACTCGCTCTGCCCCACCCTGCCCCTCCTACACGGCAGCCCCCCCCCCATGTCCCACTTGCAGTCCCAGCTGAGCCGGGAGCATCCGTTCCTGTGCACTTCCTGGTCCCGCTTTGCCCGGCCCTCTGCACCTTCCCCGCCTCCTCCGTCCCTCCCTCTGTGTGATTTTCTCCATACCATTGTTGACCACCTATTCCCTGTTTGCGCTTTACTCTCCGACTCCCTTCCTCAGTGCCCCTCATGAGCGCTGGGCTTTGACACTGCTGAGCGCCACCAGGTAGGACAGAGCGGGGCGGAGAGTAGGTGCTGCACAAGTCCAGTGGTCAGAACCTCCCGGCCCCGGGGCAGAGCTACCTCCCAGTGTGGAGGCTTTTGGCTTCTGTTGGGGCCCTGACAGGGTAGCAAGGGCTGTGCTGGGCTCTGGAGTCACCTTACAAGCAGAGGCGTGTGCACCTCCAACACAGTACCACCCCATTGTGACCTGGGATCCACCTGTCTCCTCTGTGAGACCAGCAACTCTTCTGGGACCAATTCCAGGGTGGGGATTTCAAAGGCTTCCTGAGGTCTTTGAGCCTCACCATCCGTCCCAGAGCAGTGATTCTGTTGGTGGGTGTTTCCAGCACCCAAGCAGACCTGCAAAGGATGGGGTGGGTGAAATTAAAGGAAAGCCCATTCTGATTTGCCTTTAAAGGAAATGGAAGCCCTTGGAAGTATGACAGACTTCAGGCAAGATCTGATCCAGCAGCTGAACAATCCCATTCAACAACCATTTGCTTTGATGCCCTAGTGAGCCCTCCCAGTGTCAGCTTCCATCCTGAGTGGCTCCTCTGTTTCAAGAGAGCTAACGGGTTCATCTTCCTTATCCACATCTCAGGGGGAGAGACTTCTGCTCCTCCATAACCTTCAGAAACCTCCCGGACTTCCTCTTGTTGAACCCATTCACACCCGATTCCCATTCCTGAGCCAATTCACGGTAACAGGAGTTAGGCTAGGTGCCTTCAGACACTCTACTTCTGGATCTGGAGGTGGGTGGGGGCCCCAGACACATGCTGGGACACTGGGGTCCCCTTGGGAAGGAGGGAAGGACTTGGGTGCCAGGGAGACGACCTTCGCCTCTCTAGCCTGGGCCTCCTAACCTCTGGCCCTCCCAGGTGACTGCTGCCCTGTCTCCACAGGATTGGCTCCGGGTGCCCACAGTCAAGTCCTGGCTTTCATGAGCTATGAGCAAACCTAACCAAGGCTTTGGAATGTCTCTTTTAGAATTAGTGGTGAGCGGCCAAGCATACAATTAAGTATTGAATTTTCTATAAACACAAATACGCATGTAGGAGAAGAAGCCGTGGTATGAAGTCCTGAAGATGGATCCTTTTCCCACGAGCCCATCCTGTGCTGGAAGACCTCTGGCTGCAGAACCTGCCAGGCGGTGGGCTGCAATGTCCCTGGTAATTGAAGCCGGCTCCTGCAGCGGCTCTGAGGGGCACGGGGGGTCAGTGCATATCTTTGCCTGCGCAGCGGCGGCCCAGGGTGCCTTGAAGACCAGTGGGAACAAGGTGCTTCAGAAATCCCGGCTCTCTCTGGAGTTAGCTCCCGACCCAAAGTGGGGTCCAGATCCCAGAGCTCCCTTGTTTCCCACTCCCTCCTCCAGGACCTGCCTGGTGGGCAAAGGCCACAGTG
Organism: Urocitellus parryii; assembly: GCF_045843805.1. Taxonomy (NCBI): domain Eukaryota; kingdom Metazoa; phylum Chordata; class Mammalia; order Rodentia; family Sciuridae; genus Urocitellus; species Urocitellus parryii. The sequence goes on along the minus strand of NC_135531.1, from coordinate 159,910,019 downwards.
GGTCAAGCCTTGAGATCTGAGATCTCAGAAATATGAGACCTTGACCACACGGTGTACTGGGAGTATGTGGGAGCGTGTGGCCTGCCCACTACACAGCGGAACCCCAACAGCCCATGAACCCCACGCAGCACACACTTAGTGACCAGTAGCAAATAAACTTACGCGATGTTAGGTGTGTGGGCATGTGTGTGGTATAACACGCCCGAGTGCCACACTTGCTGTGCTGCCCATTTTGTAAGTCACTAGCAGGCAAGGATGGCCAAATCCTGAGGAGGCGGAGCCCTCATTGTATAGTGTTCATGAGAAGGAAGGGAAGCTCCACCCAAAGGCCAGACCCCGTGCACCAGGAGGCCCAGACCTGGGTGAAGAGCTGGCTCCAGAAGGCAGAGGCTGGCTTCCAGCACCTCCTGCACCCCAATGTGCAGACGCTGTGATGCCGCTCTTCTTTTTTCTTTTTCTTTTTCTTTTTTTTTTTTTTTTTTGCCAATCAGTTCATGGCTTCGAGCCCAGGGCAGCTCTACCTGAGCTACATCCCTAGCTCATTTTTTGAAAAAGATATTTCACTGGTGAGTTATAATTATCCGTAGTTGTAGCCTCACAGAACACATTTGTACCTGCAGAGAGTGACTGACTCCGTTTCCTCTGCAGCGCCCCCTCCCCTCAGCCCACCCTGGCCCCATCCTCTAGGATAGTGCTGACCCTTCTATTTTCATGAGGTTTTTTCTGCCCCCGTCTTTTTTCTCTCTTGACCCTCTGAGTAGATGGGATTTTCTCCAGCTTCATCCACTTTCCAGCAAATGACATGATTCAGTTTTGCTTGTGGATGAACAAACTCCGTTGTGTCCATAGCCCACGGTTTCTTTATGTGTTCATCTGCTGATGGGCACTGAGGCTGTCCGCCCTGCACAGGGCTCACCCAGGCAGCCGGACAGGAGGGAAGAAGCCGGCGTGGCGCACAGGGCTGAGTGCAGTGCTAGTGGGAGAAGAGTCCCCAGAGCTCTCTGCTCCTGGAGCTGAAGAGGCTGCGTCACCGGGAAGCCGGCTCCGGCTAGCAGATGTCAGGGTGCAATGCGTCTCCACAGCAAAGCCTCTGCAAATAGCATTACCAAAGTCAGTCAAAGACGTGTCCTTTCCCCACGGGGCCCTCTTCCTCTCCGAAGTCCCCTGAAGCTGAGGCTCAAACTCATGCAGAAACCACCAGACCAGTTTCACAGCTTCAGCAGGAGAGAAGGAAGGAAGGCATCTAAGATGCTGGGCAGGGCCAGGGAGGCCAGGGCCCCCGGATCCAGTACGGTCATTGGAACTCTTGTCCAAGGGCTGTCCCACTGAAGGTTTGCACTCCCAAATCACCAGGTCCATGGCGCATTGTCCTGACAGCGCGATGGACTAAGGCTGGGGGGCAGCAGAGCCCACCTCCCCTGGCGGCTGCACAAATGAGCCGCAGAAGGCAGAAGGCTTGGGACTGAGCCAGGCTCTGCTGTTGGTTTCACCACTACTACTGTTTCCATTACTGCTGTTACAGTGTCCCCTAGATGCAGAGCGCATCCTGTCCTCCTGTCCTGTAGGGTGGCTGGTGGCCCTGAGACGGCTCAAGGAAAGAAGCCTGAGCCAAATCTGTGTTTGCTCTCCGAGCTGCCGAACTCAGAGACGGTCAGCGCAGACCCGGGGACGCGTCCTCAGGGAGCTGCAGGTGTACTGACGGAAAAGAGGACTTCTCGGCGCCCCGAGTCCTGCCTGCCCCACGGCCCAGCATTCACTCCTCATCTAGAAGGCCGGGGGGGGGGGGGGCGGGGGGCTGTGCCTCCCAATGGGGCAGAGCTTGCAGAGAAGCTTGGCCTCCAGCAGGGGCTCTGCCATGGTCTGAGTACCCTGTGAGTGTGCTCCTCCAAGGCACCATCCAGAGGTGTTAAGAGGGTGCAAACTTAACCATCCAGGGTGTTTAGAGGGTGCCTCTGGGAGGTGACCAGGATTAGGCAGTCATCAGGGTGGGGCCCCATGATTGAATCCTGATGGTTTTATAAAAAAGAGAGAGAAAGATCAAAAAAGACACATATACTCCCTGTCTCCTGACATGGGATGCCCTGCTCCACTTCAGGACTCTGCAAGCAAGAAGACATCACCAGATGTTGCCCCTCCAACCCCAGACTTCCGGAAGCAGGAGCCAAAATGAATCTCTTTTCTCTATAGGTGTCTCAACCTCAGGTAAGTCATTGTAGTAACAGAAAATAGACTATCCTAGATCCCAGGTCTGGGTTCTGCCCAGGCATCAGTGACCCGTGGGAGGGGGTTGACGGGCTGCAGGTCCGCAACCCTGTCGGGCACTGGGGACAAATCACAGCCCAGGGAACACAGCTCAAGGGAGGCTGGCTGTCAATTCACTCAGGAGGCTAAAGCCCTCGTGACCCTGGAAGCTGGAGGCACCTCAGGGCCAGGAATGGGAGCAGCCCCAAAGAAACGGAGCCCAGTGAGACGCAGGGCCAGCACCGCTGGGCTCCCAGCTAAGCCTGCGCAGGGGAACCGGGCAGCTGAGCAGGGCAGACAGAGCTAGCGCGGTTCCTCCTTGGCGATCGCTCCAGCTGGGCCTCAGGTTCACATGGTGCCCCTGACCTTGGTCAGCAGCCAGCTGATTTGAGAGAAGGACAGAGTCCAGCCCAGCTCCACATCCCTGAATGTCCCAGCGGGGAGGGGACACTGGACTGACTTGCATGCACCCTGTGTCTCTTGGGGCAGCCTGGACTTTGGCTGGAGCTGGGCTGGAAGGGTCTGGGATGGACAGTGGGAGGCGGAGGCTCATGGTGAATCCAAATCCCCAGGAGGCCTAATTGTGAGTCCGGGAAGCATCAGAGAAGAGGATGCAGAACAGAGGGTGCAGGCCCTCAGGAAGCAGAGGCCCTAGGCCACCTCAGACCCCGAGGACGCCTGGTCCCCACTGGGCTCCTGTGGGGTCTTCACCACCCACCCCTTCCTTGACGGGACCTGGTGGGTCACTCGGCCACGTGTCTGCGGCAGCACCAGGAACCCCTGGGCCCCACCCGCATCACACAGAGGGCCACCACCCACGGGAGGGGCCAGGGGCTTCTCCCCTCCTCAGGCACCCGCACCCACTGGCCCACTTCTTATTGACATCACAATTCAGACCCTTGAACTCAAAATCCACTGCCTCGGGGTCACCTTCTTGGAAATGAGAGTCTACCCTCTTCCTTAAAATAAAAGACCTTCTCAGAGGAAGAGAATTTCAATAAAAATGTAAAGTTTAAAAACACTTAGTCATCAAGGATCTATGTGGACCCCCTCCCAAAATAATTTCAGAAGAAACAACCACAACAAACCCCAGAACAGTTTCTTTCGGAAGGACTCAAGGAACCTTCTGGAAAAAAATGGAAATGTCCTATGTCTCCATCGGGGTGGTGCATCCAGAGGGGTAAGCAAGTGGGCGGATGCATGGATTCATGGAGTTGAACACTTAGGAGTGGTACAGTTCACCCCAAATTCCACTGTGTAGGGTGGCTGCTGGCCCTGAGACAGAGGACTGAATCCACGGACAAAAGAACTGAACCCGTGGTCGCAGACTCGGGCCAGCACACCCTGCTCCCAGCAGCACTCACAGTAGCCCAGGGTGGGGCAGCCAGGGCCCCACCCCCCAGGGACAGGAACCTAGGGTGGTTCCTACAGACAATGGGACATTATGAGGCCACACAAGGGGACCAGAATGTGATCTCTGTGTAGCGCAGGCAGCCCCCGGAAGCCTGGAAGAGAAACAACCAGACGCACATGGGCAATGCTGGCCGCGTGCTCCCCACAACAGGCACCGCGGCAGGCCGGCTACGGGGGCAGGGGGGCAGAGAGCAGGGAGTACTGGGGACAGAGTGGAGTCCGCGGGACGGGATGTAGGAGTCGGGTGATGGCTGCACAGGCTCTGACCATCTTTTTTTTTAATTTTTTATTTGTTTTAATTAGTTACACATGACAGTACAATGACCTTGACGTATCTTACATTTGAATCAGATAGGATTTAATTTCTCATTTTTCTGAGTATGCCACTGACCTGTGTGCTCACCAAGGGCCCAGATGACCAATATTAGGTACGTTTTATTACAAATAAAATCAGGCTTTACCTACGCACATCCACCTCCGCTAAGGATTTGGGGGCGTATAAAAAGCCCCATGAACACGCTGAACTTTAAGCAGCTTTTCCCCTTCAGAGCAACCACATCCGGGGTATTCTGTGAGACCTCTGTGAGCCCAGGGGCCAGGAATAAAGACCCTCCCACTAAGGGATCCCTTTCTCATAAGCTGACAACCCAGTTCTGCTCAGGCTGAGGACGAGCTGCAGCCTGCTGGGCTGGGCGGGGCAGGGCAGGGCGTGGGCAGGCTGCCGTCCTCTCTGGACCCAGCTGGCTCCATCCTGGGTGACTTGGAGCTCTGTCCTCCCTGTGTCTGGGCTGGCCCTAGGGCGTCTACAAAGCCACTCTGCCTGCAGAAAACACTCCAGTTCCCTTGTCTATAAAAAGAGCCCAGCTCAGAAGGTGTGGCTAAAACCAGAAATGACAAAACCTCCCAAATCAAATGAATTCAGTCCCACCTGGCATGGAAGCCCAGGCAGGGCCATCCACTCCGCCCTGTCCACTCCGAGGAGAGCAAATACAGATGCTCATGACACCAGCTCTCCACCCTCCTGCACTGACCTGTCCTGCTCCACCAGGAGGTTCAGAACAACATGTTTGTGACAAAGACCTTGGAGGAGAGGGAGAGGCGATTGGTTAAAGGGTCAACCCACCAAATCTCTGTTTCACCAGAATAAGGAAAAAAAATAGGGAGGGAGTAGTGAGGGTCACTGATGTTTAGAGTTTGCTAGCCCAGGGTTTGAACCTGGCTTTGACACTTACCAGTTGGATGATCTTAAACACACTGAGCTGTTGCCTGTGGACCACAGTTTGCTCCTCTGAAAAACAAGGACAGTGACCCATGGAGCTGTTGTGACAATGAACTGAGACTAAACAATGGACAACAGAGGGCAGCACCTGTCCTCCCTCTTCACACCCTCCACACCCCATAGTCACCACTGCCAGCCTCCACATTGCGGGGACACCGAGGCCCAGGGAGAGGGAGAACGTGTCCAAGATGGGGTGGCTGCAGCTGTAGCAGAAGTCTCCCACACCCAGGGTTTTCCATTTCATCACCTGGGACAGCATTGATGCTAGGGACTACAAATTTACAGCATTTCATGGAAAATACTTGAAATTATATGGCTTTTCCACATTTCCCAATTGGAAGCCCAGTTTGAAGGCCAAGAGTCTCCTGTGTGGAGGCAAATGTGTCAGAATGAAGATATTGAAACCAGAGGAATTGTGTCCCCACCACGCCCTCTCCATCCCAACCTGGGACTCTCACATGGGCAGTGTCAGGCTAAGAAGGTCTGCACAGCTCACCTGCAGGAGGGACACGGGAGAGCTGTCCAGGGAGATCACTGAGCCTCTGCTCAGCCAGCTAGAGGCTGAGAAGAGAGGCGGGAAGAAATCAGGCAATAACACATGGCCCGCTTTACACCTGGACCCTGCTCCGGGGGAGGCTTCCACACAGTGTGTGCCAACTCCATTCCAAGCCCCCTCAGCCCTGAGCTGCCTTCTGACCCCTGTGAAAGGGGCAAAATGATCACCCCAGTAAAGAAGGCCAAGCACCCCATGAAGACTTTTGAATTCTCCTTGCCTGTCCAGCCAGGGCAGGACACCCTCCTCTCCCTAAGCCTCGGGCTCTCCCAGGTCACCTCTGCATCCCAACAGCCCTCTCCACTTGGTGTGACCTACTCATCCTTCAAGGCACAGTGGGAGTGGTGTCCCTCACTTTCCCAGGCGTGGAAATCCACTGTGCATGGAAGCTCAGCACTTTCTGTAGAGTGTGTGTATGTGTGTATGTGTGTGTGTGTGCACGCGTGTGTGTGTGCGTGTGCGTGCATTTGTGTGTGTTTGGGGTTTCCTGTGTGCACACGCTCCACTGCACTAGGAGGGAGGCTCACCAAGGGCCAGGTGCCTGGACGTCTCCAGCTCGGTACTGTTGGTCATTCCACAACAACCCTGTCCTAGCGCATGAAGACGGGCCCCAGGGTGCCAGCCACTGAAGGAGGCACAGAGACCAGGACTTCACAGAGTGCAATTTACTGGGGGAACTGGGCAGCAGCAAGACCAGTTGGATCCCTGAAAATTGGGTCAGAGAGGGACACATGGTGGATTGGGACAAAAGTGACTTTGTCCTGGATGGAATGAATCCTGTTTATCTTAAGGACAGCGCCTCCCCAGAGCAGGGTCCAGGTGTAGAGTGACTCTAAGCTTTTATCTATTTATGGTTTTCTGGGAAAATATGCAGGAAAAACCCAGCAGGGTCCTCTGGGACAATCATGGCAGTTACAACTCAAGATGGCCACACTCACGTCAAGGAGAATCCATACCCTGGTGTCTGTAAAAGATTGCCAATCAGGTTTGTCAAAAGTCTTTTTGTTTTTAATACTTATAGTTACATACTTAGAAAAACTAGGACAATATCTATATGAACTTGTCACACAATTCCAAGAGCTCAAATGATCTTTTAAAGCACATTATCTCCAAAGTCATCAAAGGTTAGGATAGGCCCAGTTTCAAACTAATCATGATTATGAGCCCATTGAACAAATGGGCAGGGATACATAGGCAAGGTCATCATGGCTTTGTTTATAATGGAAAAAAAAAATGGAGGCAACCTAAATCGACAACCATGAATGACAGATTAAAGATGTCAAAGTGGATCAAAGTCTTAGAAATTAGTCTAGAAGCTTTGCAAAGGCTAGAAGAACACATCCGGTTAACAATTCAACACACTGACACAGGTGCTGACCTCCGTAACCAGACCGCATCCCATTAAAAAGCTTCTGCCCAGCGAAGAAGACAATCAGGAGTTCAAAGAGGGAGATGGACGGAATGGAAGAAAATCTTGACCACTTACTCCTCTAACATGGTATTAATATCCAAAAACATTAAGAATTCATAACACTTAACAAAGAAAAAAAAACACAATCAATAAAAAAGAACTAAACAAATGTTCCTCAAAAGAAGAAATACAAATGGCCAACAAATATGTGAAAAAAATGTTCAACATCTCTAGCAATTAGAAAAATGCAAATAAAAACTACACTAAGATTGGAGAATGCAGAATGGAGATTCCTCAAAAGCCTAGGAATGGAAGCACCACATGACCCAGCTGTCCCACTTCTTGGTATTCATCCAAAAAAACTAAAACCAGCAGACTACAGTGATACGGGCATGCCAATGTTTATAGCAAAACCAAATTGCCAAGTGATGGACCAGCCCAGGAGCTCATCAATAAACAATGGATAAAGAAAATGGGGTGCATATACACAGTGAAATTTTATGGGGTCACAAAGAATGAAATGCTGGCATTTGCCAGTAAAGGGATGGAACTGGAGAACGTCATGGTACATGAAATAAGCCAGGCGCAGAAAGTCAGGGGTCCAATGTTTTCCTCTCAGATGTGGAAGCTACAGCAAAATGAGGGAATGGAAAGGGGGGTTCTCACAAAAACACAAGAGATCAGCAAAGGGTGTGGAGCAGAGGGAGGAGGGAGGGGAAGGAGAGCAAGGGAGCAATGAAACAGGACAGAATTACCCCACGTACAGACGCGAGTACGCCTTGGAGAATCCCACCCCTGTGTATACTGTGAAGCCTTAGTTAAAAAACAATCAATCAATAGAAGGAAGAGGTAGAGGAAGGAAGACGGCAAGCCGGGGGTGGGGGGGACACGGTAGTACTAGGGATTAAAATGGAGCCAATTCCATCCCATGCATGGGTGAACACCACTATTATGGATAACTGCAATGTGCTAATGGAAGATTCTAGAAATACATCTCAGGATGTTCACAGTATGAAAAGGCACGTTACCTTAAAATGGACATCTCTGGACAGATAGAGAGGCCTTCTATGATGTATTCCTGAGCTTTTTTTTTTAAGCAGGTCACAAAAGTGCGCATTAATACTGTGTCACCTAGGTACATTTACACCTGTGAATGTGTCTTCCCATAGCTTAAGGAGAAGTGAGCTCAGCAGGACTAGCAGTGATTAACCTTGTGGAAGACTCTTTGGGTGATTTTTACTTTCCATTTACACATTTCTGAACTCATGAAGCTTCTTGTTTCCAAACATATTGTTTATACAACTAGAAAAATAATAAATATATCTTCATTTTGGAAATAACTTATGTAACTGCAGAAGAAGTTTTATAAATTCATAAGTGACAAGGACCCAAATGCTTCCTCAAGAGGTGTAGAAGGCACTGCCGCCTGAACAGGGATCCTAACTGCTCCATCCTGGACGCAGGCGTGGTGCTGGGGAGGACACGGAAAGCAACTAGGAGGGATTTTAACTGTTTTGAAGAACAGACACCAGGTAGATGCAAACCAGGGGTTGTCTTAATGATTTAATCTTTGCTTTTTAAGAATTTACAATAAACTCCCAAGGCGTGTGCCACAAATCACGAGCCAATCAAGCAGGAACAAATTTTATTTCTGAACTCCCGCGAATGCCACCCACGCGGCCTTCTCCAGGACACACCACACACCAACCAGAACTCCCTCCACCGGACTGTGCACACACTCACTCTCGGAACCCCACGAGAACTCAACGGGAACTCCAAAGTAGCAGGCGCCTGAGGCAGCAAGAGCCATCCTATTACCAGATAGTAAAGGTCTAATATACAATTGAATCAATCCAGCATCATCTTAATGGCTCGCCTCTCAACCATTACTTCTGGCAAAATGCCAGGGGCCATTCCGACTCAGCTGTGGCTCTCAACATCTCCCCGTTTCTGTTTAATTAAACAACAAGCAATGTGGCTTAGGGACCGTGCCTGTTAGGTTGTCCAATACAACATATGGTGCTTACCCGTCATCAGATGAGCTGACCTCAAGGCGTCAGCCTCCTGTCTTAGGTTGGTACCACGGCAATTGGATCATACCCGTCACTGACTACCGGTCCAGCATACAGCCATACTTGTGGATAGGCCTTTGCACCAGAGCGGGGGTGAGGTTCTTTGCCTCACCTCTATTGGCCCCCAAATTTGGCCTTTGCACCAGTGGGGGGGGGGGGTGAGGTTCTTTGCCTCACCTCTGTTGGCCCCAAAATTTGGCCTTGGTGCCAGTGGGGGGGGGTGAATTGGGATCTGATGGACCTTTTAGGATATCAAATAAAGGTCCCAACTCTCCTGTTGGTATGCCTAGATAAGGCCTTATCCAATTTATATCTCCCAATAACTTTTGAAAGTCGTTAAGTGATTTGAGTTAATCTACTCGTATTTGAATTTTTGGTGGACGGACCATGGTTGAGGACAATAAAACTCCTAAATAATTAATTGGAAATTTTAATTGTACTTTATCTATTGCTATCTCTAGATTATAGTTTTTTAATAAGTTTGTAAGTGTGGCATAACATTCTAGCATTGTGTTTTTATCTTTGTGTGCTAATAGTACATCATCCAAATAATGAAATATTTGTAGTTCAGGATTTTGATTTCTAAGTGGCTGGATTGCTTTGTTAACATAGATTTGACACACAGTTGGGCTGTTAGCCATCCCTTGAGGGAGTACTTTCCATTCATATCTTTGATCAGGACCTTCATGATTTAATGCAGGGATAGTAAATGCAAAATGTGGACTATCCTCAGGATGAATTGGAATTGAAAAAAAAAATCTTTAATATCTATAGCTAAAACATACCAGGTTTTTGGCAAAGCAGACAATTGAGAAATCCCTGATTGAGCAGGTCCCATAATAACCATCTCATTATTAATGGCTCTTAAAGCTTGCAATAATCTCCATTTACCAGATTTCTTTTTAATGACAAAAATGGGAGTATTATGGGGAGATACGGAAGGTTGTATATGTCCCTCTGCTAATTGTTGTTTGACCAGATCATGGGCTACTTGTATCTTTTCTTTAGTTAGGGGCCACTGAGGAATCCACACTGGTCTTTCTGATTTCCAAGTAATTTTGATTGTCTCAGTGGCCCCTCCTGAAAACCCAATCCATGTCTGTCTGTTCCTTGATCTATTTGAATAGGTGCTGCTATACCTTTTCCTTGTTCTCCATATCTTTTTTCTTTCCTGAAACCTTATCTAGCCCTAATAGTGGGCGCATTTGGATTGATGTTATTTGTTAATGTCAAACCTAATTGATCTAGGACATCTTGTCCCCATAAATTTATAGGAAGATGATCCAATACATAGGGCTGTATAGTTCCTTCACATCCTTCAGGATCCTTCCAATCTAATACCATTGCACTTCTATGGGGATTAGTCACCACTCCTAGGCCTCGAAGCGTTTGAGTGGCTTGTTGTAATGGCCAATGTTTCAGCCATTCTTGATGAGATATGATGCTAAGGTCAGCACCTGTATCCAGTAGCCCATTAAATTCATATTCTTGAATATTTATTTTTAGCATTGGGCAAGAATCTAAATTTAAAGACAGCATAGCCCAATCTACACCTGTGGAGCCTAATCCCCTGGAACCTCTTTCTATAGTATGACTGGAAAATTTATCATGCAGGTTGGGTATTATTAATAACTGTGCTATTCTATCTCCTGGTGAAATTACTGATATACCTCTTGGAGAACTAGCTATAATTTTTATTTCACCTTCATAATCGGGATCAATTACCCCAGGACTTATCATAAATCATCTTAGAGTAGAAGAACTGCATCCCAATAATAAGCCTACTGTTCCTTTTGGAAGAGGTCCTTTTACTCCTGTGGGAATGATTTGAACTCCCATCTCTGGAGTTAGTGCTGCTCTGGCAGAGGCGCAGATGTCCAACCCTGCACTCCCTCTGGTTTGTCTGATGAGAGATCTGATGGATAATGTGTCCTGGGCACTACCCTGATGGTGTTGCTGGGTTCCTCCATGGTGTTGCTGGGTTCCTCCATGGTGTTGCTGGGTTCCTCCAGTACCCCGTATATTTGTGGTCGTGGGCCCCGGAGCATTGGCCCCCCCCATCCGTTTTTTGGCAATGGAGCCCGATGCTTTTCTCCATGATATCGTGGGTAAACACCTGGTCTTTGTCCGTTTTTTGGTAATGGAGTACCCTCTATGGTGGTTTGAGAATGGCATTCATTAGCCCAATGTCTCCCTCTATGGCATCGTGGGCAAATACCTGGTATTCTATCCCTTTGATAAATAGTTTTGTTAAACCCTCCTCCTATGGGGCAACTCCTTTTAAAATGTCCTGTTTGTTCACAATTGTAGCATGTTTTTGGCCTGGCATCTAAAGCCTGTTGTACTGCAGCTGCCAAGACTTGCCCTTGTTCATTAATGTCTCTACATAATTTAATATATGTGTTTAAATCTTCATGTATCCATGGTCTAATGGCCTCCTTGCACCATCGATTTGCTTGCTCAAAGGCTAGCTGTTTAATTAATGGCACTGCTTGCTCTGTATCCCCAAAAACTCTGGTAGCTGTTTGAATAAGCCAATCTACAAATTCAGCGTAAGGTTCATTAGCTCCTTGTATTACCTTAGATAATTGACCTTGTAAATCTCCATGTCCTTGTAAAGTCTTCCATGCCCTAACTGCATCTGCAGCAATCTGTGAGTATACGCCAGGATTATATCCAATTTGTTGCTGCTGACCCTCATAAGGTCCCTTTCCTAACAACATATCTAGATTTCTCTGAGGATAACTGGCTGCTGCATTTTGCCTCGCCGTCTCCGTACAAAATTCCTCATTGGCAACCTTCCATAACAGGTATTGTCCTCCATTTAGCACAGCTTTACACATACTAGTCCAATCTGCTGGCGTCATGTTCAAGTTGATAATGGATTCAACCATGCTCACAGTGAAGGGTGCTTGAGGACCATAGGTTGTTATAGCCTCTTTTAGCTGCTTCACTGTTTTGAAATCTAAAGCATGGTGAATTCCCTGCCCTCCTGCCATCTCAAATACAGGGCATGCTAATCTTTGAGGTCCTGTGTCAGGATCCCATCTATCAACTACAGGGGTTGAGGGTCCCATAGGTGGAGCTGTTGGTTGGACACTTACGCCCTCTGGTGATAGAAAGGTGTTAGTAGCAGCCTCCTGTTGTATCTGACTATCTTGAGAGGCCTCCTCTTTTTCCTGATTTAATATGTCTTCTACCATAATCTGAACTGAAAGCTTTGGACTAGGCAAACAAAATCGTATCATCATCCACAATGGCAATGTGCCAACTGGCAGAGTTCCTGGGTTTTTCTTTCCCTGTCCCTTAAATCTTCACCATGATGGTCTCATTGTGATATATTCAACAACTCCTCCTTAAAAAGCCATGGGCTACATTTTTGTATTGTAGCAACGTATGCCCTAACTGCTCTTGGTTTTATTGGGGTGCCTCCTTCCTCAAGCATTTTACTTAACACTCTTTCCGTTTGTTTTTTACTAATTTCTAATCCCATATTTGTGCTACAAGGATGACACAACCCAACAAGATAACACAAAACAAAACCGAAAAAAAGTGAAACAAAAACGGAACAAAAAATCATTGTATCAACTTTCCTATTTTCTTGAAATGTATATTCCTGGTCTATCTCTATCTCTTCCTCAGGGGCGAACCACTTCAAACCTTGAGCCAACCATTTTTCCCAGTTTGCCTGAGAAAGCTCTAGGGACAGGCAGCTTGAAACAAAAACAAAACAAATCAAAACAAGAACACATTGTTTTTTGAAATGGTCACCCACTCTCTCTCCTTCCCTCAGGGGCGAGCAATTTTACTTACCCCCAAGCTTCAGGAGTCCCCCGCATGAGCCACCAATTGCTGCAGTCTGGCTGGGCACAAATCACGAGCCACTCAAGCAGGAACAAACTTTATTTCTGAACTCCCTCGAATGCTACCCACGAGGCCTTCTCCAGGACACACCACACACCAACCAGAACTCCCTCCACCGGACTGTGCACACACTCACTCTCAGAACCCCTTGAGAACTCAACGGGAACTCCAAAGTATCGGGCGCCCGAGACAGCAAGAGCCATCCTATTACAGGACAGTAAAGGTCTAATATACAATTGATTCAATCCAGCATCATCTTAATGGCTCGCCTCTCAACCATTACTTCTGGCAAAATGCCAGGGGCCATTCCGACTCAGCTGTGGCTCTCAACAGGTGTGCTGTTGGGGCTGCAATTTTAAATGGCAGTTGAGGGCTGGGTGGGTCAGAGACCAGCAGGGATCTGGAAACCTGATCCAGTGGTTCTTCCACAGTAACCTGAAATCTAGATTTTTATGTGAATTCTCTCAATTTTTAAAAAGTGGCCTCTAACTTAAAACACTGTGCCACTGGTCTAAAGCCCAGTCCCAAAATGAACCTTTTGCCATCTTGAGTCTCTATTCCCCTAACTTAGGAGAAAGGTCAGAATCAGCTCATCCACTGATGAAGCTACAGATCATCATTCCCAAGACTGAAGCGATTCCCGAATTAAAAAAAAAAAAAAAAAAAAACCAATTACACATTAACCACAGAGTTAGATGTTTTATTGCATTCTGGTCTTCATTGACTAACTAGAACATCCTGATAATGCCAAAATATTCTAAGTTCATGTGTGCATTCTGTCTGTCTGAATAGATGTGTCCCTGTCCTGAAAGATGCAGATATGACCTTAAAAATACCTATACACAGGCAGGGAGTGTAGCTCAGTGGAAGAGCTCTTGCCAGGCACATGCGAGGCCCTGGGCTCAATCCCCAGCACTGAAAGAAAAAAAATTACCTGCACATAAGTGTTCTTCAAAGCCAGATCAGCACGTTAAACCTTAAAAAAATAAAAAAATAAACCTGCTTTATATTTTTATAATATCTCTGAAAGTTAGTCTGCATTTTTTAATTAATTTTATTGTCTCTGTTGAAGGCGTGCAAGATGGTGCTTTGATACACACATGCACAGTGACGTGACCAGTCACAGGAATGTCCCACATCCCTGCGCTCTGTCGTCCCTCTCCTGAGGGTGGCTGATGGTGACAGCACCTGACATCTGCTCTCCTGGGGACCTCCAGCCATGCTTCACTTCAGTCCTCACACTCGTCATTAAGTCTAGACTCTTCTCTCCCGACCTCCCTCTCCACTCCCCTTCTCCTGCCCCGGTGCCCCCTGTCTGCTGTCCCCTGGGCTTCAATCTACTTTGCCTTTTATTGAGATCACACAAGGGGGTGGTGCAGGGTTTCCTCTCTGTGTCTGGCTTATTCTCTCAGAATAATGTCCTCCTCAACTCCTCAGGACGGACGCAGTGAAATCTCACTCTGCATTTAAAAAAAAAAAAGAGTATGATACTGCCATTCACAATCCCAAGGACGAGTCTGGGTGGCATATTGTATTAGTCAGCTTTTAATAGCTGTGACCAAAGCATCTGGCACGAACCCCCAGGAGGAGGAAAGGTTTGTCTTGGCTCCCGGTTTTAGAGGTTTCGGTCCAGGGCTGGCCGGCTCCGCCGCCTGGGCTGGAGGTGAGCAGAACATCATGGCGGAAGGTGTGGCAGAGAAAGGCGCTCAGCTCACGGCAGCTGGAAAGCAGAAAGAGACAGAGGGAAGGGATGGGGACAAGCCAGAGTCCCCAACGCCATGTCCCCAAGACCTACTTCCCCCGACCATGTCCACCCACCTACAGCTTTCACCGCCTCCCAGTGGTCCATTCAGCTATCAATGGACTAATCCACTGTGAGGCCGGAGCCTCAATCCAGCCACTTCCCCAAAAGCCTCACCTTCAACACCCCTGGGTGCTTGGTACCAAGCCCTCGACACGTGAGATTCTGGGGGAGACTCCAGATCCCTCTGTGACACTCATTAATGAGGCCCAACCTCAAACTCCCAAGTGAAAGCCTGTTGCTTCCCACAGCACCTTGGGATCCAGAAAATCATTCCCAAATAATCTATACGGGTGTGTATGGATAGATGAGGGGACGGGTGGACTTGAGGAAAACTCACAAAAATAAACACAATACAACCCAAAAGAGAATGAGAGCATCGATATGGACAGCACAGGCCGCGCCCAGCCACCCCAGGGTGGGGTGCTGTGGTCCGTCATCCCCACAGGCCACCGTCACTGTCAACTGTCTGTGCCCTCCTGGGGGTGAAGCTCAATGAAACAAACTGTCCTGTGGCTCCAAGCTAAAGATGACACTGAAATTATTCTGAGGAAATGAGAAAAGAAGGCGGCCAAGAATCCTGCAACGTTCCTTTATTCAGCACCCTGAGACTGTCTGTCCCCAATCACAGAGCTGAACACTGGCTTATTTTCTACCCCAAGACAGGCCCTGAGCACACACACACTAATCATCCACTTTCCTCAAAACTCCAATTAAAAAAAAAAATAGGAATGGCTTCATTTTAAACTGGGCCAGACTTTAATAGGTGCAAAGGACAAACAGTCCCAAAATACTCCTGCCCACCCACACCTCTCCTCCTCCACACCCACCCCTTCAGTCTTCATGCTGTTCCCATTTTCCAGGTCCTAGGACTCTGGAGAAATCTTCTACTTGCTGCTGCCAGAGGCAATAGCTGTGTGGTGTCTCTCTGGGGTCCGGGAATAGGGAGAGGAGCTTCCAAGCAGGAGAGAGACCTGAGAGGTCACAGGCAGCAGTGAAAGCCACTTTAGGTAGTGTCATGTCCTCTCAAAATGCACACGCTGAAGAACTTGGAGATGGAGCCTCTAGGGGACAATTAAGACAATTAAGGTCAACACTAGTCCAACCTGACTGGAGTCCTTCCATCCCAGACACAGAGGAAGACCAGGGGAGACCATGGCAGGTACAAGCCAAGCAGAGAGCCCTCTCCAGAAACCACCTGGGGCACCTTGACCTTGGCCTTGTAGCCTGCAGAACTGTAAGGAAATGCCTTTCTTTGGTTTAAACCATCCAGTACATCACGGCAGCCCTAACAGGCTGATCCAGGGATTGAAAATGCAACCTGCTGTGTTCCTGGGGAGGCAGGCAGTCCTGAGGAGAGAAACCCAGGAGGAAGCAAGATGGCCTCTGTCTGGGGCCCACGTTCTGGGTGCACCCAAAACGTCTGCTCTGTCGCCTGCCTTTCACTGGGAGCCACAGTTGGTCTGTTTGCCCAGCCTTGAATCTTTCAATCTGCTGATGGAAAAGCCAGATGGCGGTTCCCTGCCATCTTGACCCCCACTGTTGGCACTCAGATGAGCCATGGGCAAGGCTGACCGTGAGAGGAGGAGCAGCAGCAGGACTGGTAGGGTGACGCTGGGGCTGCTGAGGTGGCCACGCGCTCTGTGGAATGCAGGTGAAGTTCAGGCCAATGACAGCCTTTGCGAGGCGCTCACCACACCCTGGACACTGGACACTTGCCGCACTGGACACTGGACGCACTAGACATGCCTAGAGGCAGGCAACACCAGTCAACCCCAAGTGCAGAGATGGGCGTGGGTTGCAGGGTTTGCCCGAGGCCACAACAGCAGGGCAGAATCAGAGGTGACCCCACCGTCTGCTTCCAGGGCCTAAGCTGGCAACCCTCTCGGGCTGCGGAGCTCCCATCCCTCTCCAGGGATCTCGGGGTCCAATGAGTGGGCAGTTAGGACTCCTAGCCGAGGAGAAAGGCAGCTCACCCCTCACCACTCAGCGAAGGCACGTCTCAGGGCAGGACCGCACCCCAGACTCCAAGGACGCCCCGGCTTTCCTCTCCCCACTTCTGAGTACTGGCTGCGTCTCTCCTAAAGGCCGGCCCCGCCGCGCGGTGGCAAAGACGGCCAGTCCCAAGGCGGCCAGCCCGCAGGTAAAGACGGGCACCCCGCCAGCACCAGGGGGTCCTGGCCAGCTGGAGTCATGTGGGACTGCAGGCCGATCCTGGAGCCACCCAGTCCCCCTCCTTTCTTGTTTGTAATTATCGAGAATATGTGTAGCATGTGCTGGAAATGTGACACCTTGAGACTGGCTGCAGCAGCCCTGCTGGGTCCTGAAGAAACAGGCTGTCCGTCCACGCAGGCTCAGCGCGTCCTGTGCCTCAGCCTCCTAACCCAGCGCAGGCTGCCTCCCAGGGTCCCTCGCATGCTCTCTCCGGCCTCGGGACCTTCCAGAACCCAGGAAGAACAGGTTCCAGGGCACCGAGGTCTCCACTGCCCCTGGCTGCTCACGGTGGCTCACCTGTTAACGCCACTTGCTGCATGGACCATGCTCTGTGCCTTTGGACTCAGACAAGGTGGGGACCAGAACTCAGTGAACGTGCTCAGACAGACACCTGTCCCCACCAGCCAGGCTGGGGTCTCGGACGCACACCCGTCGTCTAGCCTGAAGCGGAGATTCATTACCAGGCAGGGTCATTACCAGGTCAGCTGATGTACATTCCAAGGCCCCATCGCAGCTGCAGCTGGACCTCAGCAGTGCAGGTGTGCCCCGCCCCCGTGTCACAGCTGAGCAGGAAGAGACCCCCCGAGTCCAGGCTCCAGGGAGGGACCGAGGAAGCTCTGAAGGGAAAGCGCTCTGTGTTCTGGAAAGTTCCCTGTGTGCAGAATATTGTAATTTTTTGTGTGTAAAAAGGGGGTAGAAATAAGAGATCCAAGAAACTGTGACAGAACAGGTGCCTAAGAAGCTGGCCCAAGTGACCCCTCGTGAGGGATAGCTTTGGGGCCTCTCCCTGAGAACTTCCTTTTTTTTAACCTTAAAATCATGACCAATTTCTAAAAAATAGTAATAAGTCTAAAATAACCCCCAAAATTATTCACAGAAAAAAGACTGGAAGAAAGTGCTAAAACAATAATGGTATATGCCTGTGGACATCCAGTCAAAGCATGATTGGTTTCTTTGATCCTTTTTCCAGGTCTGAGAACAGCACACCGGCTGGCCCCAGGCCACACACGTCTTCTCCTACAGCACATTTTCCTCATACACACTCTTTGATCCTAAAAGAAACTTAAAAATTCTGAATCGAATGAAATATTTCCAGAGTTCTTATTTCTCCAGTGTGGATGCAATCAAATGATTAGGAAGCAGAAATCACCACCATTATGAACGCACCTGTCAACGGCATCACCGTGTCGCTCTCTATCCACCCATCACCTCTGAGGGCCGTGCAATGGCTGAGCTTTGAGTGTCAAGCGAGATTTCTCATGGCAGCAGCAAGAAAGGGGTTTTGAAAATGAGGCTGGGTTGAGGAAAGGGATGGCTCGATTCTGAAGAGCTTCCCTTGCAAAGGCGCCGTGTGGCGTCTGAACACATCACTGCCATCAGGAAGAGGCAGCCCGCAGGACGGGGCTTCTCCCGCCACAGGAGGACAGAAACCCCTCTGCAGTGCTGAGGAGGCAGAGAGACGGCAGGGGGCACGTGAGGCCCCTCCCGTCCTCAGGGCCCCAGCACCCCCACACCTCCCCGGGCCTTGGGTGGGTCAGGGAACCCTCCAGCAAGAAGAAACCCAGATAGAAAGAGGGAAGGAGGCGGCTGTGGGCTGAAATGAGTCCCCCAAATTCATATCTTCAATCCCAACTCCGGGCCCTCAGAGTGACACTGTATCTAGAGACGAGATCTTGTTAAGAAGGGGCTGTGTGCGTGTGGCCCTAAAGCAGCAGGGCTGATGGGAAGGGGAGGTGGGCTGGGTGCAGCTCCGTGGTGGGGGTGGGCTTCGTGTGCACAGGGTCCTGGCTGACCCCTCGTTCACATGCATGACGTTCCCTTTCCATGATGAACTTGAAGTTCTCCCTCATATTGGGGTTCTGCTCCTCTGCATTTCTGTGCGTTTATTTCCACTCCAGCCGGGGCACGTTCCTGACAGCAGGAAGACCACTAGGCAGGAGACCCCAAGGGAAGGGGACTCCAGAGGATCCACCTGCTTGTAAGCCCAGGGCCAGCAGCAGAGAGTCCACACTGCGCAGAGTCGCCGCCCAGGTAAGATCCGGAGCCTGCACGGGCTGGGGAGGCACGGTCCCCTCTGAGACGAGGCACAGACCCCAGCAGCCACCTCTAAGGAGGGTCTGGGGTGTCTCTCGTGAGGGTGGGCTCCCCACTCGCAGCTCAGAGGCCTTCCTGATTTCCCACCTTTAAGAGAGCAGATATTCTCCTGGGAAAGAGATATTTAGCTGCTCAGACAAATCAGACAAGTGGGGGAATGGAAATAAACCGGGCATCTGCCTGCCACCGTGGCCGTGCCCAGAGAAATCCCATTAGCCGGGCCCAGCATCCGGCCACTCCTGCCCAGGACGAATGACGAATACGGCCGCTTTGTTCTGGTTCTCTGCGTGAAAGACACTCTGTGGGGTTATTTGTCTAGTTTGTTGACTCTCATAAAAGACATTCATAAATTTATTCTTAGTGCCAGGAGCGCTTACCAGTGTCAAAGTGGCTCTTTTCAGACATTGCTCCATATTAAACCAAGCCACTCGGATGCGTCTATAAATAATTGTCTGGGCTTCGTTTAGCCAACAAACAGCTCTCTCTCTCTCTCTCTCTCTCTCTCTCTCTCTCTCTCTCTCCCCCCCCCTCTCTTTTTAAAATCAACTCTAAAATGATTTCATAAACAACGGGAGGAATTTCCCATTAATATTAAAGTGTGTCTGGGTTGGTCGTTTTAATAGAACTTTCCAGAGGGAACAGGCAGTCCTTCCATCTTGTCCATGTGAAACCTGTTCCCTTTTCAGAGCGAGCTCTTGGCGGCCCGCCTGGCCAGCACCAGTCAGAGCCACCTCTCCCCCCACCCTGTCCATCTCTCCCTGCTCTGGCCCAAAAGCAGGAGCTCAGCCAGGCAGCGAGCGGCAGCAGCCCGAGCCAGTGCAGACAGCGTCACCACCCTGGGGCCTCTGGTGTTTCTACTCTGGCCTTAGACATCCAGAGTTCGACTCTGCAGGCCTCCAGCCTCTAAGACAGAAAGGCAAGATCGTGGCTGGATCAATTTAACCCATACACAAGACTCTCTCCTGCTAGCCAGCTCTCAAAGAGTAGGTTCAAGTAGGATAGAAATGTAGTTCTGTTTTTACATAAAAGAATTCCAGAGACAGACAACCCAGGGTGGATATGGTGGCTTAACTATGTCACCTTCTTGTTTTCATGATTCACCCTCCTTGGCATGTCACTTCATGGTCCAAGACAGCTGCTCTGGTCCAGGCATCAAGTGTGCATTCCAAGCAACCAGCAGGAAGGGTATAGAATGATCCCCCCCATTCAAGGTCGACTCCTGGGATTACCGCATAAATTCCTTATTGTACTTATCTGGCAGAATTTAGTCAAATGACCCCAGCTAGTGGCAAAGGAGGCTGGGACATGTGACAGGAAAAGGAAGAGCAGACATGGAAGCCACCAGCCTCAGGCACCCAGAGGAGCACCTTCTCTGCACAGATCCCTTCCCCTCTCACGTTTTCCCTCAGGGCTGGGATTCTGAGAAGCTGAACCCGCAGAGTGACAGTCCCCTGCTGTGGAGAGCCAAGCCTGAGGCCCCCTCTGCCGTCCCCTGAAGCTGATGGTCCTTCGCAGCCACGTGGTCAGCGGCCCCAGGAGGAACCCCGGCAGGGCGGTGCTGGAGGCGAGGTGGAGGGCGAAGTCGGGGCAGGACCCGTTGTTGACCCAGCGTCCTCTTCCTTGGCACCTCCACCAGGTTGTGGTCACGCGATGGCCACCAGGGTCACCTCCTCTGTCCTCCCTCCTGCTGTGACAGGCGCTGCTCCTGCGGACGAGGCAGCCGGGGCTCGCACCCCTGCCCACAGGCCCGGGCAGGCCCTGGGTGCTGCTAGAGTCGCCTTGGAGTGCCGGGGGGATGCAGGGCCCGCCGTCCAAGACCTCTCCCCACAGTGCCGCCCGCTGCTCGGTGGACCCCAGGCCCCTTCTTAGGTGTGTTCTTGTTGGTTTCTGAAAATCTGAACCTGAAACAGGTGTTTGGTAGTCTGCCTTCCTCGGGTGGCCATCCGATGACATCTGAAGGTCACGGGGTCTGCGGCCCAGCTCTCTACCAGCACTCCCAGGTCCCCTGCAGGGTGTGGCGGAGGCGACCCTCCTGGGACTGTCCAACCAAGTCTTGCTTGACCTCTGCCCCTGCCCTCCCTCCAGGAGTGGGTTGTTGCCAGGGCACCCACCCCCCAGCGTCGTCCCATGTGGAGGGGAAGTCACACTGGCCCCGGCTGGGGGGAGAGACAGCGGAGGTGTCATGCAGCAGGCTGGCAGCGGGCCACCTGGAATCTCAGCTGCCCTGCTCCAGGCACCGGGCTCCTCCAGCTTCGAGCTCGCCTTGTCCCACCCCACTCCTCCTCTAGAACGTTCCACAGTCACCAGCTCAACTGCCACGTCTGGCGACGTGGAACTCGAGCAGACAGCTCCCCAGACCATCCCGGCAGGGCCCGGCGCTGTACCAGGAACACACAGCGCACGCGGCTCCTTCTGTCCCGTGTGGGCAGCCAGGACGCCTGGCTCTTGCGCTGCCATGAACAGGTATCTACCTAGCGGCAGAAGGAAGGGGTGCCGGGTCCTTGGTGGTCACTCTGGAGAAGCTTCTCCTGGTCTGTGGGCCAAAATGACACAAAGGGTATATAGGACCTTGTCCCCACTGAGGGGACCTGGCTGTTTTTGTCTGCCTGGGAGCCACCAGCAAGAAACCCTTAGGCCATGTTGTTTTGAAGTTTCCCAGGGTGAGTGGGTGGCTTGGAACTGGCCCATCAGCGAACCACATAAATGCAGTCACACGCCACACGACGTCTGGGTCAATGATGGACAGCATTTCTGATGGAGGGTGGACGATTATGGAGCTCTTCCCAGGCCTGAGAGGAACAGGCCAGGCTTGTGCCTTCCTGTGCACAGAGTTCTCCTTCCAGGCCCGGGTCACGCCTCCGGAACGCCCGCCCTCCACCCCTCCCTCGGGGACCCACCCTGCTCGGAACTCCTGCAACATTCGCCCATCTGCGCCACTTGCAGGCTCTTTACCACTGGTCATCCGTCGGCCGCCGTCCGTGCATGTGTGGTGTGTCCCCCAAGGTGGTCCAGAGTCACTGAGTTCAGGGCTTCACCCTAACCCAGGCTCCAGGCTAGGTCTGCAGCCCTCGGGCCCTGGGTGGGCCTCACGTCCACCCTGCAGGTGGAAGACAGTGGTACCCCAGTGTCCCCACTTCAGAGATGAGGAACTGAAGCTTAAAGAAAACAAGCCACTTGCCAGAGGCGGCCCAGTGACGTGGGCCAGGACAGGGGGGGTCTTTAAGAGAACAGACTTCTGGACGGTACCGCGCTGCCTCGCAGACCCCCCTGGACCGGCGTGGCTGGTCCTGGATCATTTCCGCCCAAGACCTGCTCATGGGCTCCTCCATCCTGAGCAGATTTCAGGGAGGCACGGTCCAGGCAGGAAGGACCTGAAGGCACGTGGGGCCACCTCTCTTGGCCGCCCAGGCCTGGGGGCTGACCACACCCTTTGCCTGCTGGTCCTGTTGCTTCTGCCCAGCTCCATCCCCTTCACACAGAGGACCATTCACCATGGGGCCAGGAGGGGAGGCGTCACTGTCACTCCCAGGGAATTCTGAGGCAGCCCTCAGGGACCGAGAAGGAGCTCCCGAACAGACTGAGCAATTCTGCCTGGAACAGAAGAAGTTCAGTCTCCGTCAAGGGCTCTCACTGCCCATCCACCACCAAAACACCCACGCCCGAGAGCCGAACCCTGAGCTGGGCCCAGGCATTAATGTTGTTACTGAACAGTGGGACAAACCAAAGTGGTTTTTTTCCAGAAAAAAAAAAAAAAAAAGGCAGATCAGCTTGAACCTGAACCTGTATATTTTCTAAAAGTCTAAACAGGAACAAAAAATCAGACACCAACATGCTCTGAGAATGAAACCGATATTTCATTCAATGCAATTTCTTGATTCAAAAAAAAAAATCAGGAAGGTGCAGGAGAAGAGAGCAGGCCACCTTCCTTGGGGGACCTGGTGGTGTGGAGCTGTTCCCAGGTGATCCAACGAGACTGGCTCGGTTCCATGTGACATCCCGTAATCCTGAACAGCCTATAGCATCCATCAAGAGGACAGACCTGGGATATTGTCCCCACTGCCTGGGAGGCCTCAGGTGTGTTACCTGGGGCCAATCTCCCAAGCCAGAGACAGGCATGGCTCTGAGCAGCCTGGCACAGCCCACCCCACGTGGCACGGTGGCCTCGTGTGGCATCGCTCCCTCTTAGAACGTCTGACCCCCACAAAAACTGATGAGGACGGACTTTGTGCCCCCAGAGAGATAGGGCTGGGCCAGAGGGCTCTCCTGTACTCAGTCCGCCCAGGTCCGCACCGGCTGCCCTCTGGGCCCACTACACACATGTGCAGGCCACACCAACCCTGGGCTAAGAGGGCAGTCGTGGGCACGGGAGCTGGTTGTGGGTGGAGTAAGCTGAGCTGTATCCACCAGCTCTGCACCCATCCTGAGCAGGAGCAAGTGACAACGCGGCCTCCAGGCTCCAAAGACCAGGCCCTGAATCTTCAACGGCAGTCACCTGGGGGTTAGGCAGGGTGGAGAGGCAGGATAGAGAATTTTTTGCTCTGCACGTCATGATCTTTCTATCATTGTGTCCTTCAGAAGCAACTTGTAATGTTCAAAATACAGGCTTGAGCCAGGTGCTGTGGTGCATGCCCATCACCCCAACTGCTCAGGAGGCTGAGGCTGGAGGGTCACAATTTTGAGGCCAGCGTCTGCAACTTAGCAAGGCCCTAAGCAACTTAGAGTGAGGCCCTGTCTCTAAAAAAAAAATAAAATAAAACAAAAATAAAAAGCGCCGGGATGTGGCTCAGTGGTTAAGCACTCCTGGGTTCAATCCCTGTCCTTACCAATAACTGAGGAGCACAACCAACTGGGAACATTGGCCACCAAACTGGCAGATACATCTTGAATTTTTCATACCTATTGTTAGGAGGAAAGACAGGCGAACAAGCGGACACACTGGCCTTGGGGGTAAAGCATTTTTGGAGGGAAAGATTATAAAAACTATTAATAACCTTTAAAATATGCATAAACTTTGACAGCAGTTCCACTTCTAAGCATCTGTCCCTGAAATCACTGTGGCTAACGATACATGCATTTGGATGCTCACTGAAGCATTGTTTATAAAAGCAAAAAGCTGGAAAGATGCTGACTGTCTAAACAGTGAAGGACTGGCCCAATATATCATGACCTTATGCACAGGGAACGACTGTGCAGCTATTGAAATGACGATAGAGAAAAATGTGGAACAACATGGAAATTTTCATAATACATGAGCAGAAGACACTGGTTGCTAATGGTCTGTATAATATGAACTGACTTTTATAAATAAACCTAGGTATGTGTTGTCAGCATTGAATTTTGACCCTTGACCCTTGATCTTGGCCAAAAGGCTAAATAACCTGCATCTGACTTTTAAACAGCTGATTTTAGGCCATTTGCATTTTTCCCTTTATGGTTTTCTGTCTTTTTTTTGTCACTGAGATATTTGTTAATAAAAACGACTCAGTGCTAAAAACATCCGAGACCCATTTTCAAGTAATCAGTCAGGAAACAAACATCTTTAAATCAACGAGTGAAGAACCAAAGACACATCGAATGAGATAAAGTAGTGTCATTGTTCCAAACAAGCCCTCTAATGAATCTTCTAGGCCTTCTTCTAAGACCGCAGAATCTGAGTTCATACAGATGAGGTCATTGCATTGCAAAACTTGTTGGCCCGGCCCCACACTCCAAAACCCTAACCTACTCTTACCCCAGGAGGAGGAAAATAAACTTGCTTTCTTATTTTTGTACGAGAAAACCATGCATCTTCAAAGTTCAAGGTGGAAAGGCTGCAGCCGGATTCCCCAGGCCAGTGTTCCGGGGCCGGGAAGGTTTGGTTCTCCAGTGACATTGTTTTGTGCCAGTGTGAAATGCAGATTTTCAGACAAGGGAATGGGAGTCCACTTGGGGAGCACCGTGGTCCTCAACTGGGTAAACCCTGGCTGACCCACGATGTCAGCGAAGGTCGCTGGCCCCTCTCACAGCCCCTGCTGGACCACACTTTCTTCACGAGAAAAGTTTCCTTCTCACTGGAGCCCAGCACGAAACATGTAGGTCTCAGAACTAAAACTCGTAGGACAAGACATCTCAGTGAAGAGGAAAGTTAGACACAGGAGAAGAGCAGCCTCAGGGCCCTGGCAGTGTTCCCCTAAGGTCTTTCCTCTGACTCTAGAGAGGTCTTGCCAAGCCAGTGTCACCTCCCAAGACTAGTGGAGCACAAGGAGTGAACCCATGGGCTTACCTGTCAGACACAGCCATTGTCCCCTTGGTCCGCCCAAGCCCTGTGTGCAAGTCAGGAGCTCAGTGTTTGCACCCACGTGCAAACTTCCTTTGTCATTTCTAATGGGTCATCATCCACAGACAGAATTACAAACAGGCCTCCAAGTATCGCAGATCCCTTTCCTCGGGGGTACCTTCCAAGACCCTAAAGACAGCCAGATACCTCAGTAGTACGGAACCCCACACAGACCACACTTCCCTACACCTACCTGCCTATGCTCAAGTTCAATTAATAAATTAGGCACAGAGATTAAAATAATCATTTGCCATCCATCTTGGCAACCTCCCTCAGCATATATTTTTTTTCTTCATCAAGTCAAGAACTGTCAACTTTTCATCTAAGATGTACCCAAGGCTGTGATGTAAATCATTAGCATCATTACTGTTGCACTTTGGAGCCTTATGAAGTAAATACAGATGAGCATGAGTACTTGGTATCCTAACAGCGGATCTGATAACCAAGACAGTTACTAAGAGACTAATGAGCAGGTAGCATACACAATGTGGATACTCTGAACAAAAGGATGTTTGTATCCCAGATAGTACAGAGTGGGATATCTCAAGATTTTGTCACACTATTTAATATACACATCAAACTGCATGTAATTTAAAACTTAAGAATTCTTTATTTCTGGAACTTTCTATGTAATATTTCCAAACTACCATTGACTATGGGTAACTAAAACTGCAAAAGGCAAATCTGTGGTAGGTGGGAAGGAGTGTTATTGATCCTCCCCAAGATCACCCTCTCCTGACCTTTGACCTGCTACACAGTATTTCACTCCTGACTAAGATTTTAAGCTCTGTGCTCAGGTGCTGATGAGCCCAGTAGATTGCAAATGACCTGCTGGAAACCTGTCTCAACTATAATTCTCCAGGCAGGGGGTGTTCTCTTAGTGACCTCTTGACCAAAAGCTAATTAGAAATGTATCCAGAGGACCTCGGGAACATAGGCATATAAGGTGGGTTCCAGAAGGCCTCTGGAGGGAGTCAGATGAAAAATCTCTCCAGTGCAGAGATGCTAAGACACTGCAGGTCATGGGTGTTGCTTGAGAACTACACCAGCACAGGGGGCTTAGTCCTGCAGATGGTACGAAGGAAGGATGTAGCCTTATGGCAGGAGAAGGAGAGACGCTGGATACAGACATCAGAAAGGTTGAGCTCATCTCCATCTCTTTGTCCCAAATCAGGATGCCTATATTTAACTGACTGGCTTGATAAGCAACAATCATCCACTGTAAATTGTTTAAACATCACTTTACTAGGAGAATACTATTTTTTTTGTATAAACATTCTTTGTCAAATACATGATGCTTGCCATTTTGGGCTGGAAATCTAGTTTATACTATTTATACAGAGATTTTTGGACCTCCTGACTGAGCCCTGTAGATGCAGGACTTACTGTGTGCCTGGCTCCCTCCTCGTTTGCCTATGGCCAGCGTGGACTATATATCTGCTGAAGCAAAAGATAGATGAACGTCTGCCTTCGGAAAGCAAACATCTCCAAACTGTTGGCCACAAAACTGGGGGAAATGCTGAAGATAGAATAGTCTGTGAACCTGACTGTCTCTCATACAACCTGAAGGATCCCATCTGGAAACCTCTCCTCGAGAAGATGAAAATGTATGTAAACAAAAGAGAGAAATAAGTGGACCCACTGGGGAGTTTGAGACATGGGGGATGGTGTTCGCTTTCCTGAGAGCTGTCCAGTAGGGCCAAGCAGGAACAAGTTCCCTCCCTGGACCTCCTCCACTCTGCCTCTGCAAAGGCCAGCCACTGAGGATGGACCCGATCATAAGGAGGCACAGCACACCTCAGGCTCCGTTAGTACAGGGTCCCGGCAACGGGATGCTACCACGGACCCTTCTCTGCCCTATTCTCACCACAACTCAGAGGTGAGACCCAGATTCAGGGAGAATTAGTGGAGGAACATGAGCTGTCCCCACCTCTGTCCACAGCTGGACTCCCCGGGGTGCCTGGCAGGATGACCACCTGGCAGGGTGGTTACAACAGGAACACTCGTGTGAAAGCATGGTAAATTTACTTACCTTACTTACACGTCCTGGGAAAATCATAACCAATTCCACACAAGGTTGCTTCAGATGGGTGCTTTCCAAGGTGCCACTCCACAAGGATCCCTTTCCAAACAAATGAGTTGGATCTGTGAAAAAATAAAAATGACAACATTCTGTCATTTGCAACAACATGGGTGGAACCGGAGGACATTGTGTCAAGTGAAATAAGCCAGGCATAGAAAGACACATACCGCATGATCTCACTCAGATATGGAATCTAAAAAAAAAAAAAAGTTGATCTCATAGAAGCTGAGAATAGAACCATGGTCACCCGAGGCTGGGAGCAGGGAGGAGAGGCAAGATGTGCCGCCATTAGGTAGGAGAAACAGTGCGGGTGCCCCGTTCCACCGCGTGGTGATTACAGAGTAACGTCGTGTACATTTTAAAAACACTACAAGAATTTTGAACATTGTCACCACAAAGAAATGACAGATGCTGGAGGCGATGGATGGGCTCAGCCTGATTCCCTGCCCCACGTTTACATGTCTTGAACTGTCACATGACACCCATAAGTACGGGCGATTTTGTGTGTGTCCATTTTGAAAGACCGTTTTAAAGTGTTCAAGGTGAGGATGCGGTTAGGGGACAAGAGTGGGTGGCTCTGGTTGTAGACCAGGTATGGGTCTGGGAAGGGTGTGGGGTTTTCCTTGTCTCAGTCCCGGATCTCCAGTGGAATCCCAGTGCAAGGCCACAAGCGCACACGGAATTATTCAAATAGGCTTTGCTAAGACCACTGGGACATGAATGCATTAGCACGGGGACAGTTCCGAGGAAAACCAAGGGAATCTTTTTTTTTTTTTCTTTAAAGTGACATTTTTAAACTACTGTGTGTTGGATCTTATTTCACATGGGCACATTCTTACCCCACAGGCTGGGCCCTGCGAGCATCACTCCTCATCTTACCTCAGGAAAAACCCAGTCATGAAACAGCCTAAGCACAGAACACTGGGGTTCTGCACAAGTGGTTCTGTTGGGGGACTTGCTTACCCGGCACCAGCTTCTGTGGGACTTTTACTTTTGCAGGTGTGTGAGGCTCATGGCTCTGTGTGCTGCAGAGCTGTGACATGGGGTCCTTGGCTTCATCACAGGGGGCCACCACCACAAAACCCCCGGCCAGGCCACCGCTCCTAGGAGCTGCTGGTGTGCTAAGGGACAGCCAAGCCAGGCCCCGTGTGGGCCTCATCGCCCCCTGGCCACCGCTCGTCTCACAGACACGTCTGCCGTCTCCGGTGAGTGGGTGGGCAGGACTTGAAGGCAGAACATGGGCACACACGTCCACTCGGGTACTTCCGTAGTCCCTCTTTGTCTCTCTTCACTGACAGCCTTGTTCACGCGAGTCACCCTGCTGCTCCCTAACAGAGGCCGCGGGGGCGAGAGTGCAAACCCGGCCACACTCAACCCCTTCACCCCATGAACAGGCCACCCCTGGGGAAAGGCCTGTGCTCCTGAGACGGTGAACACCCTGCGGGATGCTTTGCATTTTTATGTGGTTTTCATTTTATACTTTTCTTAGATTGTGGTGTTCCAAAATGATTTGTTTGGGTATAAATCATCAAAAAGCAATGTTTGGGGCTGGGGCTGGGGCTCAGTGGTAGAGCGCTTGCCTCGCATGTTGAGGCACTGGGTTCGTTCGATCCTTAGCACCACATAAAAATAAACAAAATAAAGGCATTCCGTCCATCCGCAACTACAGAAGACTTTTTAAAAAAGCAATGTTTGTATGTCACTTGCCTATTTTTGTTTTCACAAAACACTCTTGTGTGATGGTAGCCTGAGTGTATGTCTATCCCATCGCCCTCCAAATAAAAAAGTCAGGGCACTTACCTGAAAACTCAGAGACCAGCCTGGCCCCTCCCAGCTCCAGCTGCTACCCACCTCTGGCCCAACCCAGCAGCAATTCACAGATGGAAGCCAAGGCCTGTGGCTCCCACCAGAGCCCTTACTGCCACCTCCCAGGATGGCAGCATCTTATTTTAGTTCTATTCCACATGAGGGGTAAAAGGAGACCTGGTGAGTTTTCTTCGATGGCCCCTGAGAAACTAGAAGAGTCAGCCCCCGTATTTGTGGATCTCACATCCAAGGGTTCAACCAACTGTGGATCAGAAATATTTGAGGCGGGGGGTGCATCTGTACCAAACATAAATAGACTTTCTTCCCATCGTTATTCCCTAAACAACACAGCATAGAGTATTTAGATGGCATTCCTGTCGTACTGGATGTTATCAGATGTAACCTGTTATTAGATGTAACCTTAGAGATGACTCGATGTACCCAGAGGATGAGAAAATTCAAAAAAACTTAAAATCTTGCGCAAAACCTCTGCCATTTTGTTTAAGGGACTTGAGCTCCAATAGGTCTGGGTGTCTGCAGGAGGTCCTGGGCCAGTCCCTTTGCAGCCACTGAGGGTTAAGGGTCAAGGTGTTCTCCATAGCACACACTGGTTCCTTCCGCATGTGGCCACACGACCAGTCAAGTTCTCTCCATTTTACCAGCGAGACCATCAAGACTGTGGGGAGTTAAGGAACCCAGGTTTGCATAGATCCTCCTGCTGAGAGCCATAGCTAAGTAGGAATGACGCATGGCAATTTCCTTGTCTGCCTACCCCGTGTTGCTTAAAGGAAGGACTCTCCATTGTGGAAATGGGCTTGCCTTGGACCCAGGTCATTTGCAGTGACATTGCATGAAAGGTGACCTTGCTCAAGGACCAGGGTGGATCCGCGTTTAGGGCAAATCAGGGTTTAGGGCGGATCGGGGTTTAGGGAGCTCCTTGGGTTTAGGGCGGTTCCAGGTTTAAGGTGGACCCTGCTGGGAATAGGGCGCATCCTGCTGCCTCAGGCGCCCGCCCGCTCCTTGAGTTCTCACGGGATTCAGAGGGTATTTGGGATTCAGAGCTAGGTGGAGGTGTGGATTTTCCCCAGAATGTGCATGTAGAGTGCCGGTGTGAGTTCGGGAATAAAGAATTGCTGTTTGAATCTACAAGGCTGTGGTGGCTCGTGATTTCGTGCCCAGCCAGACTGCGGCATCCTCCCCCCTTGGTCCTCCTATGTGGAGGGCTGGGAAGGGTGAGAGGCTAGAAGCTAGGTCAGCCTTTAAGGAGCTTGCGGGCCAGACAGGAGGGCGGCAGGGGGCGGGGGTTCTCTCGATACCCCTGCTCCCTCTGCTCTCTTCTTCCATTCTGGAATATTCCCTGTGCTCTTATCTCTTTCCTTCCCAGAAAGCTGCCGAGATGCCTCTACTGCCCACCGACCCCATGTCTGGGTTTCCCTGCCGCCTCCCCCTCCCCAGCCCTGATCCATTAGCCCATCCTCTGTTCTCTGGTCCCCAGCCTGGAGCCCAAGGACTCTGCAGGGAGAGAGGGTGGGCCAATCAATCCTCTGGCGGGATCTGGACACCATTTTCTTAATGTCTTCCTTCTCTCAGAACCATCCAGGGAAGCACCCCTCCTGGACCCAAAGAAGCAGAATTCCTGACGGGGAGTCCCAGCAGCAGGAGGGAGCACGGAGGGAGCCCAGCCTGTGTCCCCCACCCTATCCACAGCTGCCCTTAATGGCTAGCACATTACAACGGACGGAGCCGTTACTGACAAAGGAGGCCTTGCAGGTGGGTCTGGAAGCCAGGGCCTCACTAGGCCACCTTGAAACAAACTGGGCTGGACCCAACTGCCCGTCCAGACCACCTTGGGCAGGAGACTCACCAGAAGGCCCTTCAGGGAGAGGGGAGCATCCCCTGCACGCTGCAACCTGGGGCTGGACCTCCCGCTGCCCACCCCCTAGTGGAGAGAGAGAAGCCTGCGCCTCAGGCCCTGCTCCAGCCTGGCTCAGGCCTGCCTCCGGTCAGCATGGCTGTCCTCCACCCGCTGGGGACAGCTGGCCATCGTGGGGCAGACCTCCAGACAGAGAGGAGAGGGAGGCCCCCGCAGGCACATTCGTCTTCCCCAGGCCTCTCTGAGGTATCTGAGGGCCTGCTCATCTATCCACACCACGTCTTATTCTACGAGGTATAAAATACCTGAGCAAAAATTGGAGCAATGTGTCCATGCGTCCCCACCCTCAGTGGAAGGACCAGGAGTTTTGAAGCCATGCACCAGTTTATGGATTATTCTTCCATAATTGTCCAGATGTTTGGCCCGGCCCAGATTGCAAAAGCAATCAAATCCCGCCCTCCCCTCCAGAGGTGACTGGCCTCCAGGGCCCCATCACAGTACCCTGTAGCTGTAACCGCTCAGAGGCCCTGGGGAGGCCAGCATCCCTGTTCCAACAGCCAATCAGAACCAGATGCCCTCTCTTTAGAGCTTAGTCGTCTCTGACACGGTGAACATGTTGAGGGCCTAGGCATTTGGTTTTGGACTTTATTTTTGGTTTGTTAGTTGCTTTTCCATAAATTCAAAAAAATGTGAGAAATTTACATTTTCTTGAATTCCTTAGTGGGATGAGCTTTGGGCTCAGTGACTCACTGAGGTAGGGGTGCAAGAAGAAGTGCCTGGGAGAAATTGCAATAAGATTCAGCCTGCCTCAGCTCAAGTTGATGGAGAACCATCAGAAAATAAGGACAGGAAGAATATTCCAGGTCTTTTCTGGGTCACTCATTCCTTTAGCAGAGGGCAGTCTAAACATAAGGATAAAAAGGTAAATAAGTTCCCCAGGTTAGTCAACTTTAGTCAGTCAGCTTTCTATTACTGTAACAAAATACACGTAATAATCAACTTATCAAGAGGAAAGGTTTGTCTTATGGTTTCAGTCTATGGTTGGTTGGCATCAGTGCTGTGGGCCTGTGGCGAGGCAGCACATGTCGGTGGGAGAATGGGATGGAGCAAGCTGCTTATCTCACGGTGGCCGAGAAGCAGAGAGAGACAGGAGGGGGTTGGGATCCCGATTTCCCCTTCAAGGGCACATCCCTGATGGTCTCACTCTCTCCCATTAGGCTCCACCTTTGAAAGGTCCCACCACCTCCCACTGGTGACACAGGCTGGGAACCAAGTCTTTAACACATGAATCTGGGGGACAAGCCAGATACAAACTATAGCACAGGCTTCATCTTCCAGGAGCTCCCCAAGTGTGATGAGGGAAACAGAAATGGGGGCTCAACAAAAAAAAAAGTACAGTACAGGCTAGACATCCCTAGCCCCAAATCCAAGATCCAAAATGCTCCAAAATCCAAAACCCAACATATTTTGAGCACCAGAAGGACAGCACAAGGGAAAATGTCCCACCTGACCTCCCAGGATGGATCGTAGTCAAAACACTGGTGCACTAAAAATAATGCAGGGGTCAGCTTCAGGCTGTGTGCAAAGGTGTGTCTACAGTGTCCGTGGACACTGTGCTTCGCCCCAGGACCCACCCCCAAGACATCTTTTCTTGGGCATTTGCAGCTCTTCCCAAATCTGAAGCATTTCAGATAAGACGCTCACTCATATCTACTACTTCCCCTGGTGGAAGGATGGACCGCACGGAGGAGAGGCTCAGAGGACGCATTCTTCATTTGAGTTTTGAAGAACAAGGAGAAGAAATGCCCTCCTTGGAGATGTTCCTGGAGGCCTCTCTACTGACCACAGATGTCCCTCATGGACTCATGAGCTCAGCAGGCCAGGACGGAGACTTGGCTCCCATCTCAGCCTTTCTCCAGAGACTCCCAGGGCCTGCAGCTGGTTGTGCACCTCCTTCAAAGTCCACCTTCCCCGGGTCGAGGAGCAAGGTGGAGCAGACACTGGTGCCATTAGCAATGAGAGGGGAGCCTGCAGCCCCAGATGTTTCTTGGAGCCTCCAGAATGTTTTTAACATTTTTAGTTAGTGCCATCACTTTAAAAGTTAGAATAGTTCACCTAAGAATTCTCTTGAATTTTTTCTCTTCTCTTGAACTACTGGAAGACATGGTGACAATGGGCCCATATTCAGCAGGTCAGCTCTGAACTCAGTAGGAGTCACGCCCATAGGTGAACTGCATACCAGCCCGACTCTTCTGTGTAAGCAACATCCCCAAATCCTAGTGGCTTTAACAGGGATCAGTAGTTAGCTACAACTCAGGGCTCAGGCATTTGGGCCAGTGAAGCATTTCTTCGTGGTCTCCCAAGGCTTACTCCAGGCGCACTTGTTGGACAGGATATCCCAGTTCTCCAGCTCAGCCTTCACCAATCGGAAGACCGCAGTCCCAACAGCAAGCACTTTTCCAGCCTCTGCCTGTATGACCGTTACCAACATCCCCTTACTTAAAGCAAAACACAATACCAGTTCAATTCCAAGGTTAGGGAAATGGATGTCAAAGAATTTATGATTTTTATTGCCAAAAAAATTACATGTCACCATGATTTCCATGACACAGAAACTAAGTGTCAGTTGCCATTGCAGTATGAACTTGAGCCTCCAATTTTCTTCCAGAGGGTCTTTATCAACTTCACTGTACCTGATAGAAGGCTGTGGACAGCAAGCTAAGGAATAAACCCAGAGCTCTTCTCTTGCTTCATGGTTCAGAACTGAGCTCACCTGGCCCTTCCACTCATGAACATGGGAAGGTAAAATGGGATCTGTTTTAGCTTTTTCTTTGCTATGGTGGTAATGTCTTTAACAACTGCAACTTCCTTAACCCCAGTTTTACTCTCACCTTTCAAGTCCAAGTTTTTCAAATCTTTCTGCTTTGCTTTCTGCTCCTGATTATCTCAATAAATTTGAATAAAAGCCACCAGCAATATCCATGCCACCACCTGAATGTTATGAAAATCAGCCTCACAGGAAGTCTCAGGACATGGTCAAAATGCAGACAACTTCTTAGCCAGAACATAACGTGAATGGTGTCTAATCCAAATTCTAATAGCCCACCATCTCCAAACCCTCTCAAGCCCTGTCTTCACTGTCCATGGTCCTATTGGCATTCTGGTCCTCTGAGCTCCCATTAGAATCAGCTATTAAGATCCGCTTACAACAACCTAAAGCATTTCCAACTTGCACTGCTAAACATCTCAAAATTCCTCCCACCAATTCCAGAAAGCTCCAAAAGCTTCTGGACCATATGGTCAGGTTAGTCACAGCAATGACCCCACTCCTGGTACCAATTTCTGTTTTAGTCAGCATTTTCACTGCTGTGATGAAAGAACCCAACCAGAACAACTGTAAAGAAGGAAAAGTTTATTTGGGGGCTCACAGTTTCAGAGGTTTCAGTCCATGGACAGCTGGCCTCATTCCTTGGAGCTCAAGGTGAGGTTGAACATCGTGATGGAAGAGTGTGGCAGAGAGAAACAGCTCACATGATGATCACAAAGCAGAGAAAGAAAGGTCTCCACTCATCAGATACAAATATATATATCCATCCCAAAGCCATGCCCCCAACTCCCCACTTCCTCCAGTAACCACTCAGTTAATCCCATTAGGTGACTAATTCACTGATTGGGTTAAGGCCCCTCGTAACCCAATCATTTCTTCTCTGAACCTTCTTGCATTGTCTCACATGTGAGCTTTTGGGGGATACCTCACATCCAAACCATAACAGGACTCAATGAAATAAAGCCCAGGAGGAAGACCCCAAATAAGTAGTAGGTAAAGGTGCTGCTCAGATGACAAAGGGAGGCCAAGATGGCCGAGATCCAAAGTGGTCATCTGGTCATCCCAGAGAGTCCAGCAGAGATGACCAGCCAGATCAGCATCTCAGGTGAGACAGGTGGGGGTGGGTGAGAACATGACACAGTGCCAGGTGTACAAGGTGGCTCCAGGAAGAACTCACAAAGAGGACAGCAGGACATGAGAACAAAAAAGGAAACTCCCTTCATGGCCCATTCTCGTCACTTTGGCTCTCCAGCAAAGCTGTCGGAAAAGTGCAGACAGCCAGGCCCAGCATGCCCCATGTGTTAGTCAGCTTCCTGTCGCTATGACAAAACACCTGAGAAAGTCAGCTTAGGGAAAGAAAGGCTTATTTTGGCTCATGGTATCAGAGAATTCAGTCCATGGCCAGCTGGCTGAATTTTGGGGCAGAACATCTTGGTGGAAGGGCATAGAAAACCAAGCAGCTCACCTCATGGTGGGACGCAGGGAGAGAGAAAGAGGCAGGGGCCAGGGGGAATCTAGACCCAGGGTACATCCTCAAGGACCCACTGCTCCAGGTAGGCTCCACCTCCTGCCATTCCTACCACCTCCCAGGACTCCATTCAGCTATGAATCCCTCAGTGGATTAATCCACAAACAAGGTCAGATCCCCCAACACCCACCATCCAACTGCTTCCCAAAGCCCCCCCTCTGGACATTGCTGCATTGAGGACCAAGTCTTCAACACACGAACCTCTGGGAGATGTCCAGGTGTAAAACAAGACCCCTGAGGAAGCAGGGATGCCCACACTGCCCACTGCAGGACACATGGGGACCCAGAGGCCTACAAAGCAGAGTGATCCAGGGATACAACCATCTCCACAGCAGAGGTTCCAGAGCACAGCCCGGAGCATCTCAAGGTGGCCCAGGAGGACACATGCACAAGGACGAGGGCCAGGTCCAGAACTGATCAACCAGCATGGTTAGGATGAAAACCCACACCTCCCTGCCTGCCCATGAGAATCGCCTGGCTTTTGTAATAGGGCTTCAAAAGCATGTCTGAAGTTCCTAAGTATCTTCAAGGATGATACCAGAACCCACATTCTAAAGTCACACTGCAGTGGTTACCAGAGGTACAGATAATGCCTGACGCACAACGGTTCACCTAACAATGTTCCAATTTATGCTGTTTTGACTAAAACGTTGTAACCTCTTGACGTCACGAAAGCAATATGCATTCAGTGAAAACTTGTGTGAATTTTGAGCTCTGATTTTCTCCTGGGCTAGTGATTCACTGAGCCCCTCAGGGACCACAGAGAGGTGCACTGAGAGCCCCCAGCGCATCATGCTGCTGAGCGGATGTTCAGCCCGCATGGGGGGCTCAGCACATGCCCAACCTGTGACATGTTCAATGCAGGGTGGTTCGTTGGGATGTAGCCCTGCTGTGGGTCAAGAAGCATCTTCCATTCTTAACAGAAATCAATAAACCTAATCAACCCAAGTCAAATTGAAGCTCTAGGTTACAGGAATTACTGGGCATAGAGAAAACAACAACAGGAAAGACACTCAGAGGTCCAGAACATGGGACTCTGTGGGACTCAATTCGCCCAGCCTCAGTCACAAGACATATTTAGGGACAGCTGAGGAAATCACAGCATGCACTGGGCATTACGCGATATTGGGAACTCACTGCTTCTTAGGCATGATAGTGCCGTGACATGGAGAGGATGGTCCTAGGCACGTGCTGAAGTATTCATAGTTGGTGCCAACTCCTCCAGTGGTGTCTTACAACACACACCCTTCAATACAGTCAGCTCTTGGTAGCTGTGAGGTTCATATCTATGGATTCAACCAACTGCAGATTGAAAATATTTTTTTTTAAATTGCATCTATTGCCCAAGTGCGCACTTTTTTTTTTCCTGGTCATTAGTCCCTAAACAATACAGTATGGCAACTCTTGACATAGCATTTATACTGTATTAGGCATTACAAGTCATCTAGAGATGGCTTAGGGTGTACAGAAGGATGTGGTAGGTTACATACAAATGTCACATCGTTTTACATAAGGGACTTGAGCATTCACAGACTTGGCATCCACAGGGGCTCCAGCAACCAGTCCCCCAGGGATACTGAGGGACAGTGACTTGGCCCTGGAGAGCTGGTCTGGGACTTAGCATACCATGTGACAAGTTCTGCCAAAAGACAGTGCTAGAGGGAGTCTGGGGGACCAAAGGGAAGTGACACACTCCTCCTGTCACTTCTTCCTATCTGTTATCTGGCAAGGCTGCCTCCCTGCTCCCCTCTGAGTTACCTAATCAGTAACCTCAAAAACTGTCAATCTACCTGGTTGACAGTTGTCCTGGTTGTGCCAGCTGCAGTCCTACATTCCGTGGGCTTGATTTCCACAAGGACAACTGTGGTCTGAAAAGCTGACATTCGTCAAGGCTGTTCAAGAGAGTCAGGCCACACAACCTGTCACGGATTGTTGTTCCCTTGGTTCTATTTCACACCAGCTCCTGGGGCCAACCTCTAACCGAGGCTGACTTATAGATGAAGCTTTAGCACAGGTGCGCAAGAACAGAAAAGATGCTCGGCCTGCACAGGGCCCGGTCCTGGTCACTGTCCCGGGCACCCCCTGGGGGTCTTGGACCATCCCTCACAGAAGAGGGGGCACCGCTGCACAGTAAACGCTCACAGAGTCCCGGTCCAGAGAGGTCCACACTGCAGCCTCCAAAGCATTCTGACAGAAGGGATCAGATGGCTGCATTACGGAATAAGAAGAGATGGACGGTCCCCAGACTCCTGCACGGCCCCACAGGCAGGGAGGAAGCCCCGCCCACCGCCAGGCAGGTGCCCTGCCATTGCCACCCATGCTGTTCCTCCTATATGGCCTTCTGCTTTCCCTCCACACCGCTGTCCCTGGCCAATGAGACGGGTTAGCCTCTGCTGGTCCTGACGGCAGTGCCCAGGTCCGGTCTCCTCCTGTGGGCGGAGCTCCCGCCGCTGGACCGCTGACCGGATCCAGATCTGCCCGCACCTCTGCAGGCCGCTTCCCTGCGAGCCTCTCCTGGCTCCTGCACCCTCGCTGGGTCATATTTTTGGTGAGCAGAGTTGGTTTCATTGCCTTAAAAAAATCAGGGTACCTTGCCCCCAGGAAAATGTCACTCAGACAAGAAGGTGGGTGTGAGTTCTAAAATGACCTAAAATAGGAGGCCAGAGCCACCCTCTCAGAGGCCTCTTGCAAAGCTGGGCATAGGAGATGGTGAAAGCAGCAGCAGAGACAGAGTGGCAGGCCCCACCCGGGAAGGGGGCCGGCCATGGCCACCTGGTTGCCACAGCTCTGTGCTTGGTTCTGCCGCTGCCTTATATGAACCCTCCTCCAGTCTCACTGCCACCTGGA
This sequence comes from Urocitellus parryii, assembly GCF_045843805.1. Taxonomy (NCBI): domain Eukaryota; kingdom Metazoa; phylum Chordata; class Mammalia; order Rodentia; family Sciuridae; genus Urocitellus; species Urocitellus parryii. The sequence continues at coordinate 159,871,797 of NC_135531.1, read as the reverse complement.
GCCTTCTCTGGTGACATCTGGTTCCATGTCATGCCCCTCACACCTGTGAGAAGACAAGCCCCCCATAGCCCTGGGAGAGAGGGCCACCCTCTCCCGCCATCAGGAAGACAAGCACAAGGGCGACCAGCAGCACTCCTCCCCCAGGGCTGTGGGGGGCAGATAGAACGGGTCTGAAAGCTGGGGACCCCCAGGTCCCCTCTGGTGGTGTCTACGCTGGCAGGGCTGCTATGGAGAACCAGCTGGCACTTCAAGCAACATCTCAGACACACACACCCTGTGATCCTAAAGTCCCACTTCTCAGCAGCCTCCCTTGGAGACACTCCCCAGGCAGAGTGACCACTGAGAGGTGCTTGAAATAGGGGCACCCCACTCCACCTCAACATCAATGTGGCCACAGACAAGCTGTAGGGAGGTAGGCAGGAGGGATACAGTGAGCCAAACCCCGAGCCCGGAGCAGGGCGCGCACCGGCTGGCGGTCTCGGGCCATTAGGCTGTTCCCTGCTGCAGGGGACCAGGCTCCTGGGAGAAGCAGCTGGTTCCAGGGCTGAGGCAGGAGGGGAACAAGAGGATCTGGACACCCTGCAATGCCAGAGTGGAGAAGAACTCGAGAAAAGTGGCAGCGTGTCTTAAGGACAGAGGAAGGGACTCCCAGTGGCCAAAACAGGGCAATTTAGCACCAAAATAACTAAGGATAGTCCAGTTGTCCTTCCACATGTGCAGGCACCCCATCTGCAAATTCAACCAAGCACGGACAGAAAAGAATCAGAAAAAAAAGATTGTCTGCATAGACCGCTTTTTCTTGTCCCTAAAAGCAATGCATTGTAATGACCATTTACATTGTATTAGATCCTATAAGGAAACAAGAAATGTTTTAAATTGTACAACATAGGTTATGTGCAAATGCTAAACCATTTTATAGATGGCTCTTGAGCATCTGCAGTTTGCTATCTGTGAGGGTCCTGGAAGCCATGCCTGGCAGATGTCAAGGAAGGACTAGCATAAGCTATAGACCACTGAAAAATTAGACCCACTGATCATAATGAATAGACTCATACACAGGGGAAAAGAAGGAACTCAGCCTATGGCAGAGCACCAAGCCAGCTGGTGTACGAGAAGAATCTCACAGCTGTAAAGCCACACCTGGTCACCACCGTGAGGGCTGGTCCAGGTTCAAGTCATCCATGGGCCCTATGTCTGTGGGGAGTGGTGGTGAGGGGCAGGCTGCTTGTCTCCAGGGTCTCCCAACAGACTGCTCATTAGCTGCAAGAACTAAAGGCAGTAACTACACAGTAGACAGACAGGGTAACACCTTGATCAGGTGACCAATATTTGCATCGCCACGGAGGGGCAGGTGGACACACGGAGGGTGCAGATGTGGAGCCCTGAGACTCATTGCCTAGATAATGAGCACCTTGTCTCTGATCCACAGTCACATCACGAGAGACATCAGAAAGCCCAAATAGAAGAGGCCAGTTCTACTGAAAGTCACTGTATCCTTCCAAAGGGCCAATATCATAAAACCAAAGCTGTACAGTGTCCCAGGTCAGAAGATCAAAGACGCATGAGACAGCTAAAACACAGCATCTGATCCTAACCTGGGTCCCAGGTTTGAGGGACAGATACCAGGAGTGGCTTCATTGGGTCAGCTGACAAAAGTGGCCTGCAGCAGCCAGGGTGGATAAGAGTAGCATATCCCTGCTGAACTTAGAGGAGTTGGTAGCTACTACAGCCATTGAAGAGAACATCTTACTCTTAGGAATGATGCAGTGAAGTATTTAGGGGTAAAGGGACATAGCAGATGCCACATTTTCAAATCATCCAAAGAGAAAATTAAATTTTATATATTCATATACAAATTATATATAAAATGTATGTGTATGCACATGCCCATCATATATGCGCAAACATTTACATACAGGTAGACATCAATGTGGCAAGGAGGTCAAAATGAGAATTCTAGGGAAAGAGGACTTAAAGATTCTTTGAGCCAGTTCTTGCCACATTTCTGTTTCAAAATACGAAGTTGTTTCAAAACAAAAAGTTGGAAATAAAGAATGATGTAGCTGCATGTGCTAGCATAGAAAGAGCTTCAGATACAGTGCTCAGAGAACAAAGGAAAATGAAGGGAACTCGTTCCGCGTGGTGTCTTCCGATATCGCATGTATTTGTACGTAGGTTAACACATCAGGGACCGAGAAACAAATGCCAAATTGGCGATGGGATTTACCTGTCATGCAGAGAGGAGAAAATCAGAATGGCAGATAGAGAGTCTCTTGGTTTATCTGGAAGGTCTTATTCTTCATAGAAGGGTGCATGTGACTTGTTCCCATTAGAAGTAACTTTGGGGGCTGGGGCTGTAGCTCAATGGTATGGCACTCGCCTCGCCTGTGTGAGGCACTGGGTTCCATCCTCAGCACCACATATAAATAATAAAGATATTGTGTTCACCTACAAATATATATATATATATATATATATATATATATATATATATATTAAAAAAATAAAGTCACTTTGTCTGAAGGTTGAGCTGCCTTCCTCTCCATCCATCAGTGACCAAGGTCACAGCTCAGGTCTCCTAACACAGTGTACATTTAAGTATTAAAGCCCACTCCAATGTCTGACAGTCTGAGAAACCGGGTGACCCTGGGGTTGGGGAAATGTAGTTGGGATTCCACAGCCGTCCCTAGCCTCCTGTTGTCTTCTAGCAGGGCCAGAGTTCCAGGTCTGACATTCAGGTCTTCAATCCATTTGGAGTCTGCTTTTGTAAGTGGTGAAAGACAGGGGTCTGGCTTCATCCATCTGAGAGCTGACTGGAGCCCTGTCTCCTTCTCTCACCAAGGGGTGCGAGGGCAGCAAGGAAGCACCCACTCGGAGCCTCAGGTTCCTTGTGTGGATGAAGAGAAACAACGTCTCAAGGGCGGAGTGCAGCGAGCATCAGGTAGAAGCTGCCTGACAGGCGTGAGCCTTGGGCCACAGGCTTTGGAGTGCCTGGCCTGCCCTGGGTCTGACATATGGCATCTGCTCACGGACACTTGTTCTGCCTTCTCAGTGACATGCTGGCAAGCATGTGCCCGTGAGCCCCAGGCCTTTTTTCCCTTATTCATCTCCTTGCCTCCTACGGTGCCCACAGAACACTTCACACATTTCTGCCTCCCAAAGGGGGGGGGGACTGGCAGAGTGAATGAGTCTCGTCACAGGGGTTCGGAGCGACGTGGTGGTGGGCGTGAGGTCCCAGGTGGCTTCAAATTATCAAACATGGTACACATATGGCTCTGAAGTCACCGTGTAGAAAAGTGCAAGGATGTGAAAAGGGGACTGTGACCCACATGCCCCAAGGAAGGTGAAAGGTAACGTGTCTCACAGGGACGGGTAGTGTGTGAGACTGGTGGTCAAGATGATCGGGAAATAGCAAACCACTGCAGGAGCGATCAGGGCCTTCAATATTCTAACGTGCACCATGAATAACCACTGGGCTGTGATCTGCAACACATCCTAAGCTTATTTGACTATAACTACACACAGGCATGCACGTGTCTTAGTGAAGGCCTAGACCCCTAGGAAATTACTCTTTAGATGTTGCTATTTAGAAATTACTCTTTAGATGAAGCTGTTTCCCATGTCAGGGCACAGACAGAACACACTTATTGGGAACTTAATTGATAGAACTTGCTCACTTAACCTGAGAGGGCAAGAGAATAAAGCCAATTGAGAGCTCAGGGGCCTCTCCTCTTCCTTTGCTGTCTGGTCCAAGGAACCCAGGCAAAAAAAAAAGAACAGCCCAAAAGTCATGTCCAAAAACTATGACATTGAAACAGAAGTGACAAGCTCCAGTGTTCCCATCCCAGCCTCACCTGAGGCCCAGCGCTCAGCTCGGCCGGGAGGGGAGGACAGGCAACTGGAATGCTGAGCCAATCTCGTAGGATCAGGCTGAGAAGATGACAGCTGGTCCTTATCCCCTCTGCATGTGCCACCTCCAAGTCCCGTGGTCAATTTAAAATTAATTAAAATTAAATGTCAATTTAGCTCATCTTTTTTTTTAAGCAACACGACCTTGTCCTTAGGCATTGGCTCTGCGCTCCCCCACGGTTCTCCCCATCCAGGCACCCTGTGCTCCTCGCATCCAGGCCAGGCCAGCCAGACCCTCTCCACTCAGGAGCCTCGCCGGGCGGAACGGTCCACAGCTAAACAGGATGGCGCTGACTCCTTGGCATTGGGCCCTGAGAGACTGGCCTCAGCTCCCGCTGCTGCTCCCCGGTGGGCTCCAGCTCCCCATCCTCAGGACTCGGGCACTTTTGCTCCTATGAGGGTGCCCTACATTCTGCCCGGTAGATTCCCAGAGAGTTTCTGTTGCTTACAACCTGAGAACCTGGCCCAGTACATAGAGCAAACAACTTTGGCAAATCTCTACTTCATTTCCAAGAAAATCGTGGAACTTTTAAATCTGAAAGTAAAGAAGAATTGTGTTTTGATGTTATCCAATTTGTCTACCTTTACTTTTGTTCCTGATGTTCAGGGCCACAGCCGAGTCGGGATGACGCATGGCATTTTTGCCAGAAGTAGTGGTTGAGAGGTGATGCCAGCAAGCCATTAAGATGATGACTTTTGAGTTCTTGGGGAGTTCCTGTTGAGTTCCAGTTGAGCTCTCGCGGGGATTCCTGAAGAGTTCGCGTTGGTTGGTTGAAGTTCCGGTGGTGGGAGTTCCGGTGGGTGGGTGGTGTGTTCCTGGAGGAGCCGCGTGGCTGGCATTCGGGAGAGTTCCTGGGGAGTGTGCTGGTGGAGTTTGGAAATAAAGTTTGTTCCTGCTTGAGTGGCTTGTGATTTGTGCCCAGCCAGACTACGGCATCCCTCCACTTTGGGGCTCTTAGTCTAAAAACCTTGCCCGTTCCAGTGTGCTGGAGATTTCCTCCTGTTGTCTTCTAGCAGGGCCAGAGTTCCAGGTCTGACATTCAGGTCTTCAATCCATTTGGAGTCTGCTTTTGTAAGAGGTGAAAGACAGGGGTCTGGCTTCATCCATCTGTGCAGGAATTTCCAGTTCTCCCAGCACCAGTTATTGGCGAGGCTGCCTCTTCTCCAAAGCACCTTCTTGGCACATTTGTTGAAGATCAGCTGCTGCCCATGTTGGGTTCATTCTAGGCTCTCTCCATTGTCCCCCTGGTCTACGTGTCATTTTTATGCCAAGGCCCTGCTGTTTTAATTACTATGACTCTGTAGTAAGTTTGGGGTCAGATGGTGCAAAGCTCCAGAGATGACGATGTGACACTTACTTGTCTTAAAGCCAGACGACAGAATGTTGAATGTTTTAACCACAAAGGAATAATGATAAGCATTTGAGGAGACAGATTTGCCCTGATTTGAACATTGTACAATATACACATGTATGGAAACATTACAAGGCACCCCATAAATCTATTTTATATATTGGTTAAAATAAAACAAAAAAAAATTTTTTAAAGTGACCTTAAATCATCTCTAGTGACCTAACCTCCTCACTTGGGGCAGTGGGCAGACAAAGCACCCTGACCCCAGCAAGGTCGGGCAGCACAGCCAACATCCCCTAGCTCACCATGACGATCAGATTTCCCACCGGCCTGTGCTCACTGAGCAGATTCCCAAACCTCCATTTGCCGCATAGATAGAGCCTGTGCTGCCCTTGGTGGAAGGTTGACATGGGCCTCTCCCCTCCCAGGCCCAAATGGGACCCAGGACCCAAAGCTGCCCAAGAGTGTCTGCATCTTTTAAATATATCTCAAAGGCTATATGTTCACACCCTGAACCTCACCACAAGCCCCCAGCTCTGCTCTGAAGGTCGGGAGCTGCTCATTTGGAGCGTGGCAGTCCCCACTCAGGGACCTTAGCAGCTCACCAGGAGTCACTGACCCAGCGGGTTTCATTTGGACTGCAGGGTGCGCTTATTCTGGAGAGAGGTGTCCGAGCACGTGCAGCGCAGCCAGCAAGCTGGGCCCTGAGTCCCAGCCACCGAGACCAAGGCCATCCTTAGTTCTTCAGGAAATGGCAAGGACCAGAGTGTCCACTTCTCTCTGCAGAGCCAAGGTCACCCTGGTCCCTGAGCACATTCTGCAACCCTGATGTGAGGAGAGCGGGTGAAGATAGGGTGGGCTGCAGGCCTTCCCTGGGGGCCGCAATGGCAGGAGGGGAGCAGCCGCCCTCCCCTTGGGCACTGAGTGGCAGCCAGCCCCCCCCTACCCAGTCCCTGAGCCTCGCACACTTCCCCAGCTGCTCTGGGCCTGGGCAGGGGTCCCTCTTCCTTTCCAGGTGCATTCTACAAACCCACCTCCCTCAGACCTGCGAGGGGCTATAGACGGTCTCCAGCCCACCCTGTTCCCACCCCACACTGTTCCTCTCACAATAGAAGCCTCCTCCTGTGGCATATTCAGTGCCACCTACAAGTCCTGCTTGGCCGCTGGTGACCATAAGCTCCCTGAGAGCCAGGTCCACCGGGGTGCATTTATCACTCGGCCCTAGTGCCAATAGCACCACGCCCACAGAAGACACGGCACTGTGGCACGACAGCCACAGGCCACCCAGCTCCCCCCCACCATACTTGCTGTGCTGAGATGGCCCGACCCCACTCTCCACCGCCTTTCAGGGGGCTGCCATTGCCACAGGGCGAGATGGGTGTTCCTCTCAAGAGCCTGTGGCACTGAAAACAGAACCACACCCCAGGTGGCCACCCAATGGACACTGAGCCGGTAACTCTGCAAGCCCAGGTTCACTGCAGCACTGCTCAACTGCCACGATTTGGAGTCCACGCAGGTGTCCACCGAGGGCAGCGCTCTGCCACAGAGACCGCTCAGCCGTGAGGCATGGAGCTGCCGCTCTCCGCAGCACGACCCACCTGCTGAGTGACCCAAGCCAGGCACCGGGGACAAGCATGGCACTTGCTCCTCCAGAGCCACAGAAGGCAGTCTCAGAGAAGTAGGGGAGAGAGGGGCCGGAGGGGGGAAGGGGTGGCTACGGGCCCCTTGGGTAGCAGGTGACTTCTGCCTCTCTTACGTGGTGGGGTGAGGAGGGTCAATACTGTGTCTCAAAGTCGCTAGAAGAGAGATTCTAATCACAAAGAAATGATAGATGTGCAAGGTGAGGGAGGGTCCTTACCCTGATTTGCTCATTACACAATGTCCGCGTGTCAAAATATCACGTTGTATCCATAAATAGTTACAATATATTGTATCAATCAAAAATTTTTAATTAAACACACAAACAAAAAAGCCTGTAGAGTTGAGTTCAAGATCAAGATCAAGGCATCCAGAGATAGCTGCGTGCAATGCTGCCTCTACTCGCCAGCAACGTGAACGTGGCCAGGTTGACTTCTCGGTGCCTCTGTGTCCTAACCTGTGAAATGGGGATGGCCATTACACAGCAGCGCAGGACTGTAAGGAGAGGCGAGTGCCCGGCATGAGTGTTGGTTTAGGTTGTGGCCAGACATAGTGCTCAATGATATTAAATCAAATTAATTGCTCTTAATTCTCTAACTGCTTTTCCTAGGAAGAATCACAGTGGAAGACTAATGTGACAGACAGCTCAGGAACACAGAGGGAGAAGCCTGGCTCAGCTCTGGCCGGCAGGAGGATTTAGCCAAAAGGCACAGAGGGACTTTGCCTTTGCTGCACTTATCATCATAAGCCAGTAGAAATTGTCACTGTTTTTCTATTTGAGATCACAACCCAGAATCCCACTTAAAGTTCACTGATACTGAACAGTGAATAAATTCAAAGAAAAATATGGGTCAACAACAATATATGGACAGGCAGCCATCCATGCCTGTGGGTTCTGTCTCGGAAGGTTCAACCAGCTGGGGATCTTGAGTATTTTTTGATTTAGTTAATTCACTAAACACGCACAGACTGTTCTCTCGTTGTTATTCCCTAAGGAACGCAGCACAACCACCACTTACACGGCAGGCAGGTGTAGCAGATGCCTAAGGAGCCTGGACGGGATCTGGAGCCCAGATGAGATTTGGAGCATAGTCCCAATTGCAGGTAAGTGACTGCAGAGTCTGCAGAGTTTCCTGTCAGAGGGTCCTGGAGCCAATCTCCATAGACACCGAGGGCGGCTGTACTTACACATTCTACGGCATGACCTGAGGGGCAGCACTAACCCTCCATGGTAGGAAACACTGCTGCGTACCGTGCCCAGGGAGCACCAGGTAGATGGCCAGTGGCAAAGCCAGGACCCAGTGGGTCCCCATAGAGAACAGTCCAAGCTGTCCCTAGAGGTGGTTTCTGTCTCCCGGGTGTGGGCGAAGGTGGCACAGGGCGGAGGCACTGGAGCTGGGAACTGCAGCTCAGGACACTGGTCACCAGTCCCCCGAACCTGCCCGGCCCCACCCATCACCAAGCACAGGGTAAGCAGCACCACACGCAGGTCCCAGGAAACCCACGTCTCCTGGGTGCCCTGTCACTGAAGACGGGTGTCAGGGGGAAGCCAGCACCCCAGGCGGTGCTGCAAAACAGCTGCTTGGCGTCCCCTGGTGCATGGGGACACGGCTCTAGCCATGATCCTGGGTTTCTTTCTTGCTTTGGCTTCACCCATCATCATGCCCATTGGTGGGGACGTCGGTAAGTAGGTCCAGCTTGCTTTTGTGTCCTGTTCCCTGTGACTCAGGGACAGAGCTCACCCCCAGGCACAATGGCCCTGTCACTGTCCCCCAGGCAGCCAACATAGCGGGGCCCTAGCATCGTAGGAAGGCGTGGTCAGAGCACCTCTTTGCCTCCACCTGAACCGGCATAGAGGACAGGACCGGATGCCAGCTCGAGGCCTCCCTGCACACACTAAATGTTCAGAAAACATCTTTAGGTGTTGGCGATGTCCAAACCAAGGCTGAGGAACCAACCTAACCAACAGTGCAGGGCTGTGGATAGGCTGCTGTGTTCAAGGAGGCCTGGGTCAGTGGGTGGACTGGGGCTGGACTGCTGGAGTGGCCCCACCTCAGGCTCCTCACTCCCTCACCTTGGCAGGAGTGGAAGGGGAAGGTGGGGACAGCACGGAAGACAGAGGGAGCCACCCAGCTCACGGGAGGGTCTCCCTTCCAAAGTCATCTCTCTCTCTTGTCTGAGCATCTCTTGGGTGCACTTTGAGATGGAAAGGATTGAACTGTGAGCTAAATGAGCAGGAAGACCAGAGGGATCTGGTTAACTTGGGCTTTTTATAAAACAAATCATGGGGATGAGGAGGGAGGGGGGAGATGGGAAGAGGGAGCAGGTCAGATGAGAAAAGTGGCTTCACCAAGGTTCCTGGCCTGCAGAGGGGAAAGGGGTCAGCCTCCAGAAGTGACCTCTCAGCCCAGCCTCGACCCTGGGGCACCTCCACATCTGGGTCCATGACATGAGGGACCCCCCAGCCTCCCCACTTATCAAGTTGTAAATTTAAAGCTGTGATTCCACCAGGGGTTCTGGTGACATCATGACCACAGAACCACAAGCTCAGCTCACCAGAAGCCCCGAGATGGAATTACACCCTTTTTTCCTGATCCAGGCAGCTCTGGTCACCACCACTTTTCAGGATATAATAGAAGTGAGCAATAGTTTAACCATGTGTGCGAGGCCCTTCTCCTTCCTGGCCACCCTCGGCAGTCCCCTGCCCTCCAGGGCTCCCCTTCCCCCGGCCTGCCTCTCTGCCCTTTCTGGCAGACCCCTCTGCCCCTCTGTCTCCTCTCAGCACTCCAGCTCCTACCTGACAAGGTGGCTTTCCAAGAGAAGCCTGGTCCCTTCCCAGACAGCACAGATAGGGAAGCCCCGTCAGCATATACTACACAAAGCTGCACGCGGGACGTGAATGCCAATGAACAAACAGGTGTCTTGTTCCTCCAACTTCAGGGCCAGTCGGCAAAATCCCCTAGTGATGGAGAACCATTTACTCCTTCCCAGCAACCAACATTTAATTTTGGCAATTAAATTAATCCCACGTCATTACACTGCATGGTGGGAAATCACCTCCTTCCAACTGGAGGAAAACATCCTGTGGGTTTTCCTCCTATGGGAATGTCCAGGGTCCCACTTGCTGTGCAGAGCCAGACCTGACCTGCTGCAGGGGAAGCGCCACACAGCACGCCCCGCACTAAAAATGCTGCAGAGGCCGTGGCTCTGGGCACCGGCTCAGGGCCAGCTGCTGGGCTCACTCCTGGCTGCATGACCCTCAGCAAGTCTGGTGAACTGTGTACACCCCAGTCTCCTTGTCTACAAACAGGAGGAGGAATGCCCCGTCTCACAGGCTTTGGTGAGGTGTGCACATAGGACCGTGTGGGCCAGACCCTGGGTGTGACAGCCACCGTGAGCTTTCTTCTCCATCAGCTGACGTCCGTTGGCTAGAACTCTCGTCAACGACAGGAAATCTGACTCAGACTTGTAACTGAAAGGTCCAGGAAGGCACCGGCCACAGGTACAGCTTGACTCAGGGGCTCCAGGGGTGTTTTCAGGCTGGTCTCGGCTCTCCTCACTGTGGCACGGTTCCATTCACAGACAAGTGGCCCCCTCATGGTGGCAAGATGGCTGCGATGATGTCAGTCTGCATCCACCCAGGTTTGAGTCCAGTAGGAAGGAACACAGCCCAGGCCTCAGCAGGTCCTGCACAAATTCAAGAATTCAGTCTCGCCACCGCAGGACATGCTGCCTACCATTTCTGTCACTACCGAGCACGCCTTCCTGTGTTTACTGGCATTTATAGTATGGAAGAGTGTTACCTCCACCTGCTTCCAAGGACTTCTTGTTCACTGTGCACGGTGACAGGAGGGTGTGATTTCTTTGAGCAAACTGATTTACAGTAAGCGGTGTCCCTGGTCTGTCAAAATCAGCCACGCCTCCCCTATAGCACAAGGCCTTCCCTCCTGGGGTCTGCCACTCTGCAGTGACCCCAGGTGCCACACCCAACCTCCTGAAACCATGGCTTTGCCCCGCCTCTGCCTCGATCCGGTTCTCTGCGCTCAAGCCCCAGCCTGGTGGCCACCTGGCTCCTGGGGCTGCTGATCTCCCCCTGGAGAAAGCCTGGCTTCTGTCCCTGCCATTGCTTCCAGAGTCATATTAGATCAGGTTCCTGATCTATCTACACATTTGATGAAAATGTGCCCCTCTGCCTCCTGTGCACGTCTCTCAGCAGTGCCGCAGGGACACCTGTTGAACACCCTCAAATCTGCCCACACCTGGTTCCAGCTTTGTCATCCAACGCACCTGAGGAGCTGGCAGCCCAGAGTTCTCCCACCAACATGCCCAGTGCCCACGGCGTGGCTCTCAAGCTGGCTTTGGCCCACAAAGGCCTTCTCTCTTATGCACTTGACCCAGTGTCACCTGCCCTAGCTCATGTCCTGATGCCATCCCAGAATGCCACAGCAGGGGTGATTTCTTATGAAGAGGTTTGTTCCTCAGCATCCTGGAGGTCGGGGAGTCGGTGAGTGTGGTGTTGGCCTCTGGCGGGCTTCCATGCCAGGTAATCCTCCACAGGAAGGCAAGGGCAAGCCCATGTGGGAGGCGAAGAGCATGGGCCCAGGGACTGTCCTGTCAGGATTCACTTCTGCAATACCAACGACTCCTGTGATAATGGCACCAGCACCTCTCAATAGCATCACAGTGCAACTAAATTTCCACGTGAGTTTGGAGGGAACACAAAAACTCCAGTGACCCACAAGCGGTGGTGAGCAGCCAACCTGCGCCCGGGCGCTCTGGCTCATGCCCTCAGCAGTGCTGAGCTAAGGCTGCTAACTTTTCCACCTACGCTTTCCCCACTAGACGGGGGCTCCTGGAGGACACTTGGAGCTCCTAAAACTAGCCCAGCACCAGCACAGAAAGTGAGTGCCACACAGGTCCACTGAACGAGTCCCCTCTGGAATGACGGGCATCTGTCTACACCCAAGAACCCCATCTTCCTCAATGCCACTGTGGTGCCTCCTGCAGCATGATATCATCCTCATGGTCAGAGGACGGCTCAGTAAGAAGCAAGGAGCCACACTGGGCTGTCTTCCTCTTCCAGTTCGTGTCATTGAACATGGCCAAATATGGTACAAGAGTGCTACTAGCACAGTGATTGAAGATTTGGAGAGAAAAAAAATGAACAATTTGGCAAATGCTTTTTACAAGCTTCCAACACATAAAGTGCTTCAGGGAAAAGTGGCAAAAGTAAGGTGTGTCAGTCAGCTCAGATTAGGTTTTGCTGCAGTAACAAACAATCCATGTGGCTTTTAACAATAAAGTTTTGTTTCTTGCTCATATCACTTGCCTAGAGTTAGTGGGCAAGGGACAGGTACCCAGACCAACAGACCAGCCACCATCTCCAAGGTGGTCAGTCAGCAATCCAGATAGGACGAGTGCATTTAAATGACACTTTTCACCTTCACTCCACAGTTCTAAGGGGATCACAAAGTATGATACTACCAAGTGTTTGAAGAGCAGGCAGGGGCCTGGAAGCACTTGGGGAGCAGCACTCAGAAGACCCGTGGTAGATAAGTTCTGGCCTTGTCGTTGATGGAGGAATAAAAAGAGCACCAATGACAAGCAGGTGGGAATACCAGAGGGGAGAGGGACACAGGGGTGTAATGAGCAGGTCTCGGAGTCCCCCCTTCACAGGACTCTGTCTGCTGAATCTCGAGGACCCATTTGTTCCTTGAAAGTGAAAATTTTTATACTCCATCCCAAACAGGACTGAATTCGAATCTGCATTTTAATAAGACTCTCAGGAAATCTGCAGGCACAGGAAAGTCTAAAAGAAGTTCTGATACGCAGAGCAAATGGGAATATCTTAGGTGGTCTAAGGACTTTTTTACTTTAATGAGTATTGCTTTTATTTATTCTACAGTAAGTGCTGTTTCTTTTTCCCTTATGGAAGTGACATGAGATGCAATAAGTTATTTCCCTGATAGTAAATTTAAAGAAAAATAACAAATAATAGTACAAGGAAGACATGCTATGGCACGAATTGTAATCAATTCTATATGAATGCCTGAAACTTGGGAATCCCGCCCCTGGGAAAGTTCCCATCTTCCAATCCCCCCACACACTCACTCTGGCCTTCACTCCTCCCAGATGCTTGGCTCTCTCCTAACTTCGTGTCAGCCTGCAGAGTCACCAGTCACCAGCCTCCTGCTGTCATCTGGCAGGGGGACAATCGGGTCACACCTGGAGCCTCAGCAGGGATCAGGGGTGGCCTGGTTCCAACTCTTCGGGAAGGAGCAGAGGCAGTAACAGCCGTTCCTTGCTGAGGGACAAGTCAGCAACGCCAGACCAGAGAGGAGGGGTCCCATGTGGTGGTGATGGAGCTGAGATTCCTGGGGCCTGGTGACATCACGGCCCTTGTGACGTCATAGCACAGCACACTCCTTGTGTGCTTGTGCAGGAAGCTCAGCACATACAATTAGGCCCAGCTCATGAACTTGACAATGGTAACAGTAAACAGCTGTGGGGCCACTGGATTATACTTTGTATCATTATTTTGGAGTGTGATTCTGCTTTTAAAAGAGAAGAAGAAGCCATCAAACTGTGCCTTGTACAGGCCAGCAGCAGCCTCAGGCATCTCTCATCTATGGATCAAGTCCCTTGATGGCACTGGCAATGAGGTCCTGTCAGGTGACCAACCTGTGCCACTAGGTTTGTGTAAATACACTCCATGAAACAGCCCGTGGGCACATTTCTCAGAACACACCCCTGTGGTTATTCGACACATGGCTATATTTGGAAATATCAGGCCTAATAAGCCTGAGGAACTCTACCATCCAACTAATTCCCTCACCTTCCCAGGTGCTGCGTGCACACCTGCGGGTCCACGCTGGGAGTTCTCTGCTAAAAGGTCATCAAACTAAAACTGAGCCCCCACTGCCAACAGCGAGGTGGGGAACACTCTTGGCGAGGCTCCACCTGGGGCTCATCCACAGGAGAAGGTAGCTTCCTGAGTCCTCAGGCTGGGGCCCTGGGGCTTGTCCCACCCAAAACACAAGTGTGACCTCTGCTCCGAGTTTCTCGGCTGTGCCACCTTGAGCCAGTCACCCCACCAACCAGAGCCTGCTTATCTGTAAGCAGGGACAAGGACTCCAACCTCGACAGGGAGGACCAGATGACGAAATTACATGACGTGGGGAAAGCACCAAGTTATGGCTCCTGCTGTGGCTTCTGCTGTGGCACCTGCTGTGGCACCTGCTGTGGCACTTTGTTCTTGAACTGTGATGACCTCACAATGGTTATGAGAGTTTTCAGAGTTACTAGAGATGATATTTTAAGATCTCTTTTTTTCTCGGGTCCTATAGGTTACTATGGCATTTTCTCACCGCGCCGCCCTGCCCTTGCCCATCCTCACAGGCCACAGAGGGCACTGCTGTCTAGGCACCCAGCACCCAGACTTCGGCTCTCCGTCCCTAGGAAGCCAGTCTCCCTGACCCTGAACTCACCCCTCCACGCAGCAGGTGTGACTGGCCTAAGAGACGCTTGGTGATTGGCCCAGGAATGTGGATTTGAGCCAATCAGCACTCAGCGTTGCCCAGCAACCGTCCCTAGGCCTCCGGTGAGTGAGTAGCCCAACCTGGCCCAACTGGCATGAGGAGTCCACCGTGCGGAGGCTCCTCTGTCACTGGTCACGTGCTGACAAGCCTGTTGGCTGCAGGCTGACGCATGTCACAAGGAAGGGAGGCGGCCTGGCATGGAGTCGACACACCTTGCAGGACAAACCCAGAGAGCCCAGAGGTCAGACAGCACCCCCCCCACACACCACACAGGCAAGGCCACGCCTCCTCTGGGCTCCTGTCACGTGAGATGGTGCATCTTCGGACTCCAGTCAGTTTGCACCAGGACCCAGCAGGAGGACGTCTTGGGAGGACTCTCCATAAGTGCGCATGAGTGATACAGAACACTGCTCCCTCCAGCGCTGCTCCAAAGCCCACGGAGCGCCCTGCGGGTGGGGCAGAGGGGACAACACAGGAGAGGAAAAGCTCTGGACTATGGATCCTGCTTTCTCCTCTCTGAAGGTCAGCAGTCCACTGGAGACGGGATGATGGAGCCCCGGGCGTCCGTGGGAGGTGGAGTGAGCCACCCCCGCTGCCTTCTGCCAGGCAGCACCTCCAACAGGCGCAGGCGGCAGGGAGCTTCATGCAGAACCTGGACTCTGCTCCCGGCCTGCAGCTGGCTCCTCTGCTCCCTGGCTGGGTACCTTTATTCACTGTCTTCTCTGAACGTCTCCTATGTGCCCAGCACAGTTTTGATGCTCGCTTAGTTTGACTGGTGGGGAATCAGCCTCCGAGAAGTAAATAATAACTCACCCAGAGTCACAGAGCGCGGGTGGTGGAACTGGGGTTTGAGCCCCACCATGAGATGCCAGAGACATCTGGTCAACCCCAACCACCAGGCCAGGCCATGCCTCCAAGCTTTGGAGAATTAGGGGCAGCTGGCCACATCCAGCAGAAAGCAGAGGGCGAGCCCAGAGAAGCTTCAGTACCCAAGGCCCTGCAGTCTTTTAACTCATCTCCACATATGTGCCCAGTGGGTTTTCAGATTTCCTCTTCACAGGTGAAGTTTTGGTAAGGCCCTCTCTGTCGGGACTGGCAGGAAGCTGGGCTTGCTTTCTTGAGGTCGGGCTTCCCCAGTTCTCTGAACACCACAAGCCCTAGCCCTAGACACCTGCATCACCTATGGCTCAGACACAAGAAGACAGAGCTCTCAGAGCCACCAGGGGAGGCTAGCAAAGCCCGCTCTGCAGCAGAGTCCCTGTACGTCCCATGCACCTGGTCATTTCCATCTGCTATCCCTCCCTCCAGCTCCACACTGACCACAGTCTGCCAACCCCACACTTCAGAGCAGCAGCCTGAGTACCACACCTGACAGGGCAGCCCCAGCCAGGTCGTCACCTCCAACGTCACTGCAGAAAATAGGACCATGGGTAGGGCACCTCTACCTGGGCCCACCTCTACCTGGGCCCACCTCTACCAGCTCCCAGTCATGTCTTCATCTGGCAACTGGGATGAGTGAGAGACCAAGGGGGTCACACACGTGACTAGAAAATGCTCTCCCAACACAGTGCACATGTGATTAGTGATTGGCAACTTCAAATTCCTTCTCCTCTTTTTTTCTTTTAATGGTATTGGAGATTGAACCCAGGGCCTTGTGCATGTGGGGCAAGCTCTCTACCCACTGAGCTATATCCCCAGCCCTCTTCTCATTTTAATGCCAATAAAACTGGCAATAAGAAGGCCACCATGTATGCATGAGACAGCAGATAACAATGACCAAAGTACTGTCTCTCAAGTCCCACAGTCAGCCTCTGACTCCTACCAACTCATGCCATCACCTTGAGGATTAGGTAAGGAAGTGGGGGCTTTGGGGAAGGTGACTAGGTCATGAGAAAAGAGCCCTTGGGACTAGGCTGAGAGCCCTGATAAAAGAGACTCCACAGAGCTGGCTTGCCCCTTCCAGCAAGTGAGGACACAACTAGAAGGAGCATCTATGGGCCCTCACTTTTCACTGAATCCGCCAGCACCTTGATCTTAGACTTCCCAGACTCCAGAACCATGAAAGATAAATGTCTGTTTCTTGTAAGATACCTCATTTATCAAAGGTGTTTTGTTATAGCAGCCTGCACAGACTGAGACCAGCAGGGTGAAGGTGGGATGTTCCTTAGGTTCTGAGGCTCAGCTGGACAACATGGAGGTAGTGATGCCCACATTAGAACCTCTCTGTGAGAATGGCTTTGGGTTTAAAGTGCTGTTGTGAGTCCATCTGGGCTAAAGTGCTGTTACAAGCATCTTTGCCTGAGCAATCGTCATTCACCACCATTCTCCTAGAAGCACCATTGACTGAGGAGTCAGTGCCACAGACATTCCGTCTTAGTGAGGAACCCTGGCTCCTCTTGCCAGTGGTGCACCCAAACCCAAGCCTTGCTGTAGCCTCTTTGCAGCAAATCTGCAACAGTGTGGCATCAAGACAGGAGAACAGGGCTAGAGGTGTGCTTTGGTCCTGCTGCTGAGAGCCTTAACTGATCTGATTTCCACTGGAAGACAGGCTCCTCTGCTTTCCTTCTAGTTCTGTGAGTTCCCCTTTAGCCTTCCACCATCACCACCTTTGCTTGTTGATCAGAAGGCATTTCTGTAATTAACCTCCTAAATAACTGATCCCAGAGCTCAGCGCAGGAGCTCACCTGGTACATAGTATGGTGGCTCTGTTACAGCATATGGAGCGACACATTCCGAGGATGCTGGAGCCTGTTCTTTCTCCCCCCACCTCTCTTCCCACCTCCATAGGATTGGTGCTCTTTTTATTCCCCCTTGACATTTATTTCCACTCTGTCAAAGTCCTAACTTACCTGCTCTGGATCTCATGAACGCTGCTCACCAAATATTTCCTGACTCCTCCTTCCAACATATGGTAGCTTTGCACTTTCTGGTCCCCCACCTCATGGTTGGATGTGGCCTAGCTCTGGCTCCTGAGTTATGAATAAAAGTGATACCTACCATTCAACTGCTAGAATGCTGACTGACCACACTGAAGATACTGGCTACTCTATCAGCCTGGGTACCAATCCATTGCTCACCTGCAGTGAACATGAGGAATGAGCGGGTACCAAATCTTTGTGATCAAAAGCTTCCAAGATTTAGGGATTATTTGTTACTGCAGTGAAATCTAGCCTAACCTGACTGATACATATATTCTAATTTCACCCACTTTTCTCTGCAATCACTTTGCATGCTAGAAGTCCACAATAAGTGTCACTTAAGAACATTAAGTTAACTTTCTTAAGAAAATGAGGTTTCTGGGCTGGGGATGTGGCTCAAGAGGTAGCATGCTCGCCTGCCATGCGTGTGGCCCGGGTTCCATCCTCAGCACCACATACAGACAAAGATGTGTCTGCCGAAAACTAAAAAATAAATATTAAAAAATCTCTCTCTCCTCCCTCTCTCTCTCTCTCTCTCTCTCTCTCTCTCTCTCTCTCTCTCTCTCTCTCTCTCTTTAAAAAAAAAAGAAAAGAAAATGAGATTTCTTATTTTCCTGCCCAAATCTACAACTACTATACTACCATTGTTGTACATTTTTGGTCATATTCGATAACACAGAATATGGCAAAAAAGAAAAAAAAGACAGCCTAGCCATGTTTCCTGGCTTCTGACTAGCTGTATCTCAGTCCCTAAGTGAGACCCACATAGTAATTCTTCTAATACCCTACAAAGGCCCACACTTCCCATGCCACCTCTGATTCCCAGACACCTTCTGCTGTAAAATTTCATTTTGAAAGTATTGTGCAAGTCTGACAAAGGTGAGTAAGATTGGATCCGTGCAATGAATGTCTGCCCAAATAAATACTTGGCTGATATGGACGGAGATCTCTCAGCATAGATGGAGATTTCTTTTTCTTTATTTTTTCCAATATTTTTTTAGTTACTGATGGGCCTTAATTTTATGTGTATGTGTGCATATTTAATGCTGAGAATTGAACCCAGTGCCTCACACATGGCTAGGCAAGCACTCTACCCCAAGCCACAACCCAGCCCCCCCCCCATAGGTGGTGATTTCTGACGCATGTGACAACAGCACCTCTCACTAGACCACAAATCAGGAAACAGACATTAAATCAGGGGAGGGCCTGTGTGTAGTGAAGAATGAGATGAACTCAGCCCAAGAAGTGTAGGCTCTGAGCTCAGCTCTGTCCTCAATTAGTTCACTGGCCTTCTTTGAGCCCAAGTGAAAGGCATCCAACCCACACGGCTTCCACAAGATGTCAAAAATAAATGCCTCTTAAATTTTTTCTTTAAAAAAAAAGTTCTCAAAAAAAGTTAAGAAAAAAAACTATCCCCTTCTATGACATCACAGTGCTCTTTCTGTGTTGTCTCTGTGCTCAGATCTGCTTTTCCCCAAGTGGCAGCAAAGCTGACCACCAGAAGGTCCAGGCTCACATTCAGACACTCATCAACCCCAGGAGAAAAAGAGAGCTCCTCTTCCAACAGCTGCATCTAGAGCCACAGGATGCAGTTTCATTGGCCTGGTTTCAGTCACCTGACCACCCCTAAACCAATCACTGTGGTCAAGGAAATACAAGTGCTCTGATTGGCCAGGCTGAGGACCCATGCCCACCCTTGGAGTTGGAGATGGGAGCAGGCTCAGTTAAACAGCATGAATTGGGAGTTGGAGAAAATGTGGTTCCCCAAGAAAATCAGGCTGCTGATACCAAAAGGGAGTTAGCAGGCTCAAGAGAACCAATGTGGATCAACAGCATGGTGGAAGGTTTAGTGTAAGCCTTAATTCCAATTAATGGATTTATCATAAGTGACATGAGAAGCCCAAGACCAGGGTCAGTTGTCTATGCTTGTAAGTATGTTCCCTCATAATTCATTCCAAATTATGGGAGCTCAAAGAATAAGGGGGGCGAGGGGCAAACAGTCAATGACTGCTCATTGCAGATGGACAAATTCCATAAATGTCGCTGCCTCAGAAGCAGAAGGTTTCTCAATTAGCACACTATTAAAGCAATATGGCTTTAAAGTACTGTCTATTTATATCAAGGTAGATAACTGAAAACTGCTGTCATAAGCAGAAAATGACATCTCCCCTAAAGACACCCCCATCTTAATCCCCCCAAATCTGGGAATGTGTGATTTTACAGGGAAAATGGAATTAACATTGATAATCTATTAAAATGGAAATCTTGTCCTGAATTATCTGTTGGGGGAGGGGGGGTCTCTTATTATCACAAAAGTCCCCAAAATGTGGAAGAGGTTGACAGAAGAGGAGGCCAGGTTGCTAGAATGTGAGGACCTGGCCCATCCAGAAATGCAAGAAAATGTCTGCTGTGTTAAGCCATTGCTTAAGACAATTTGTTCAAGCAGTCTAGGAGAGTAATGCTAATGTCCATTCCAGTTAGGGATGCATCCAATTTTTCAAAAAATCAAGGGTCTTTGGTACCCAAGGATTTATTTTATCACCGTAGCCACTGCCCTGATTGGCAGGCGGGGGACCTATGCCCACCCCTTGAGTTGGAGGTGGGAGTAGCCTCAAACCATATGAGCTGAGAGTTGGAGGCTAGTGGCTCTCTCCTTGAAAATTAGAGTGTCGTTACCAAAAAGGAGCACTTACTTGCTAGAGAGACAGAGACAGACTCACTGGGAAGCTAACAATGCCATACGATGCTGTGTCAACTTAAAGCAAAGTGAGGCCAGGGATCTTCCTAAGGCCGCAGAAATCCCAGCAGAGGGACTGGGGAGCCACTCGAGCCACGTACAGGCTTTGCAGAGGAGGATCTGGTTCGTCTGCTCAATTAACTCATCATGCGGAGCGGAAGTCTGCGGGGATACGCTAACCAGGGTTTCAAAACAGGATTACTTAGGCTGGCGCTGTGGCTCAGTGGTAGAGCACTTGCCTGGCACACGTGAGTCTCTGGATTCCATCCTCATCACCAAATATAAATAAGTGAAATCAAGGCCCATTGACAACTAAAAGTATTAAAAAAAAAAAAAGAATTACTTGAGCATTAGAATTTGATGCCCTTAAACATTAAATTTTTTGTCAAAATTGATCATTTTTATGACAGTGGATAATATTATATTATGACTGGGTAAAAGAGGAAGGGAGAGAGTGGAATAGGAAAAATCACATGCACACAATTGACATTTGAATCTGATTTCTATGTGCCAAGAATTAGTACAGGGTTACAATTGTAAACTAAATTTGGATACACCTGAGGTAGGTTTTCTCCAGCTAAATAGATGCGAAAGGCAAGCTCACTGAGGTCTTGTCTGACTTTCCCAAACCCGAATGATCCCGAGCAAGAATTCATAAACTGACTGGCTTTTTACGCTTCCTCTTCTGAGAAATACCAGTTCATGTCTTTGCACCATTTTCCCTTTTTCTTTTCTTACATCTTCCTATCTTCTTATTGATTTGCAAGGTTCTTTTCATATTCCTGATACTCCCTTTTGGTGTAAGTATGCTTCACAAATATCTCCTAAGTATGTTTTCCTTTTAATTTATTGAAAGTAGATTTTAATTACCATAAGACGAGCCAGGGTTTTTTCCTGTTGATTTGCACGTTTGTTTTAGATTCGATAAGAAAGGAATGTCGCTCCCTAATTTGAGAGGATTTACTTCGGTTCCCTTGTATCAATGATCTTCAGTAGCTAGGAACTTTTGGAGTTCAAAATCAACACAGTGCAAGGTACTGATAAGTTTTTACTCTGGCTTTTTCTGTCAACATTCCTAACCACCCCCAGGACATAATGCAATATCTTACTTGGGGTTGCCTGATCAGACAATACGGTCATGCCCTGGACAGCAGCATTCTGGTTGGCAAGGGACCACACACGTGTGAGTGGCACCTAAGCTTGTAAGGAGGATGGGAGATTCCTGTTGCCTAGTGTTCTTGCTGGACCTCCTGGTTTAGACAAGGTTGGACACACATGGACTCACCTCTGTGTCACAGCTGCCTGCAGCACTGAGCACCTGCTATTCAGCTTTGCCGACCGGGGGCAATGGCTGTGCTGTGTCACCTAGGTCTGCAGCAGGCCTCACCACAGGTTTTGTAGATGTCAGATGTAGGATGTTCGTACAGCGATGAAACATGAAGACACGTGGTTCAGGAGGTGTTCCCCATCAGTGATGCAGATGTGAATCAGAGCACACAGTGGTCAGGCAGTGGGCCCCAGGGAAGGCCTTGTTCAAAGGCAGAGACCAGCCAGGAGGCGAAAGAAGTATCAATAGGCAACAGCAAAGTCTTTTCAAATGGAAAAGACCATGAGGATCACCCATAGGAGCACCCAGCTCCTTCCTCCCCTAGAGAACAGAAGGTGGGGGTGAAGCCAGATGGGCTTCACAGGAGGGATCAGGACCCAGGCTGAAGGACACAGCCAGCAACCTTTCTGCCTGTTCAGCGGAAATGTCAAGCCTGCTCACACCCAAGGCCCTGTCAGCCCCTGGGCTGGCACAGCAGAGTGGGCCTTCCTGCTGCCCGGCTCCTGCGTCCTGGGAGCGCTCTGTCCATCTTCCCTCCCACCATTGTCTG
Source organism: Urocitellus parryii (assembly GCF_045843805.1). Lineage (NCBI taxonomy): Eukaryota > Metazoa > Chordata > Mammalia > Rodentia > Sciuridae > Urocitellus > Urocitellus parryii. The sequence goes on along the minus strand of NC_135531.1, from coordinate 159,849,828 downwards.
TGGATTTTATTCTTCAAATCTGTGAGGCAAGAACCTAGGAGGAAATTGGCAGAGTCTAGTCTCAAAACTCTGGTTTCCTCTGTAGTTGACAGGGACAGTGTCCCCTCATTGTACAGTGTGTCTTGAATCGAGGCCTCTGCTGGAGGCCTTCCAGTTCCTCTGAGTCCCTGTAGGAAATTAGAAGATACTCTGGTGCATAACTATGGCACTTAAAAGTCCTCATCTCGTGTGGCCACTTCCTAAGACGACATCTACCAGAAATGGTTTTACCCCATTAGTTTCCAACATAGAACAGATAGATTGTCTTCATGAAAATTCTTTATGGCTTTACGATGGATTTCGTTCACCATCACGCACTCGAAAAATCATTTCTGCATCTGGAAAAGAAGAAAACAATACAAAGTCATGGCCCTCGCACCATTCCAAAAAAGAATTGATTTCTGACGGAGTAAAATTCTAAATGGAAAAAAAAAACCAATAATGTAAGAAGAACATACAGAACGATTTTATAAGATCTGTGGGATGTCACTTTGGTAAACAGACATGAAAGCCAAAAGACCCAGCCAAGGAAAGAGGACGCGAACACAGCATGTGGCGGTCTCCGGTCCAGGCCCATCAAAAGGAAATGGACGATAAAGCAATTCCCCAACAAAACGTAGGAAAGGGCAAATCTGCACTGAGTAACTTGGTTTCACTGGGTCAGTGGGGACCATCCTGCCCCTCTGACGTCCCCAGCTCTTTTTATGTTTTTTACAGAGAGAGAGAGAGAGAGAGAGAGAGAGAGAGAGAGAGAATTTTAATATTTATTTTTTAGTTTTGGGTGGACACAACATATTTGTTTGTATGTGGTGCTGAGGATCGAACGTGGGCCACACGCATGCCAGGCGTACGGGCTACCTCTTGAGCCACATCCCCAGCCCCACGTCCCCAGCTCTTGGCTGTTGGCCTTGGACTTGCCCCAAGATGCCATCACTGCTGCTGGCACCAGGTCCTTGCTCAACAATGTCCAGAGGCAAAAGAAGGCAGGTCGGGGCCCCTGGAGTTCCTTCCTGCGTGTGAAGTTGCCCCACGGGTCTCCCTCCTCGGGGACCACCAGCACACTTCCCTTCACCGCTGCTTGGCCACAAGGCCAGAGCCCAAACCACTAAACGAGTCGGAGCACTAGAACCCTCAGGATGGGCTAGAAGGTGTGCAGACCCTCCTCTGGGACCCTGGTAGCAGGAGAAGGAAGAGTGGAGTGGAATCAGCGGCCACAGCCCTCCCAAGGATGGCGCAAGATCCCTCTTGCACGTGAACCGTGTGCCTGAGCATGGAACCAGCGGCCCCCGGAAGCCCGTCCAGGGTGAGCCAGCAGACACTTCCCAAAACAGAGGGTTCAGTCTCAGAAGGCCATGTGTTCTCACAAAGCTACTCTGCTGCCATGGCTTGGATTTTAAATGTCCGCAGAGGTGCCCATGTTAAAGTCCTGGTCCCCAGCCTGGTGCCATTGGAAGGTGGTGGGAACTGTAAGAGGTGGCTGTGGGAAGCCATTAGGTCCCTGGGACTGTGGGAAGCCAGCCTCTTCCTGTCTCTCTTCCTCCCTGGCCATGAGGTGAGCGGCTTTTTCTGCACCATGGGCTCCCACCATGATGTGCTTCCTCACTAGAGGCCCAAAAGCAATATGGGGGACGAGTCAAGAGCTGAGACCTCCACCATTGTTATAAGCTGATGGAAGCTGATTCACTCGGGCGTTTTGTTATAGGAATGGAAAGCGGACCAGTACAGCTGCCACTGCACTCAAAGGCAGCCACAGACGGTACTTCAAGAAATGGGCATACAGCAGTGCTCTCATAAAACTTGACAAAAACAGGTGGCCTTGGCCAACTCCCCCCATCACCTCTCCCAAAACCCTAGAGAGAGGTTCCTGACTCCGTCACACACACACCCCCCACAGCCACTTGGAAACCACAATAAGGAGCTAGGATGTGACTTCAAGTGCACAGGACACAGACCGAGGGTCTTCAGTTGATTCAATTAACATTGGTCCTGAAGATTTTGACCCAAAGACTTCGGCTTGCAGATCCATGGTCTGGTAGAAAGATAAGCGTGTATTCCAGAATTTCACACAGACTGCAGGCATGTTTGTAGTGAGAGACTTCACGTTGGCCAACTCAGGGTCGGATCATGTTGTGTACAGGCCCCACTGTGCCCTGTCGTCCCTCCCCGTGCCACTTTTCCCGTTCACTGTCATGATTCCAGGAATCAAGTAAGAGCTGCTTCACAGAGTTCTCAGGAAGCCCCACCTATTTATGGCACATCAGAGAGAATATTTTGCATAGAAATTTTACTAACAGATACCACCTCGTGGCGCTGTCCCACTGGGTTCCCGGCCACACTGTAGATGGGGACATGCACACGCGTACACACCCACATGTGCCCTGACGGAACTGATCTCTGTAGTGGAGGCCTCTTTAGGGCACAGTTCAGGGGAGCCCTGGCTTCTCCGTCCTCAGGCGGAGCCACAGTGGGCCTGGCTGACAGGCTGCGTGGTAACGGAACCCTGCGATCTGCTGACCGGCCATGCTCTGTGGCTTATGAGCTCACTGGAATCCCACAATAGAATTATACCCTTCACTGAGGCCTGAGCCATGTACTATCATGAGCACCAGCGTTCAACAGCTCACCCCTGCCTTAGCACTGAAAGCCTTTAGCAATGTCCTTTCTCTTCAGACAATGTGTTTCCTTGGCACTGGGTCTTGCTGAACCTAATGTGCTTGAGCCTCCTGCACTGTCCCTCCATCCTTCCTGCCAGGCTGCCACCAACCAGGGCCTGGGGTCATGTGGACAAGAAACAAGGGGAGTGGAATATCTCCCTTTCCATAAAGAAGAGCAGGGTGGGGCTGGGGCTCAGTGGTAGAGTGCTTGTCCATCACTGTGGCAAAATACTTGAGATAATCAACTTATAAAGCAGAAAGGTTTATCTCAGAGTTTTGGAAGTGTCAGTCCATGGCTCGTTTCCATATGCAGCCCAAGCAAATTAAAACAGTCTAGTGTCACATTCTAGGAAGTGGCATCCAGAAGCCAAGGATAAAGACAATTCCAGTCCTCCCCAGCATCTCTCCCAGAGCCCAGAGAGGGGCCTGACTCATGCCCCACTCCAACACCTAATGGACCATCGCCCAGGCCTCTCCTGTACCCGCCTTTCAACCCACAGAACTCTCTACAGTCCCTCTCCTGCCCCAGCCTTGACCAACTCCCGTCACCTCTCCCAAAACCCTAGAGGGAGGGAGGTTCCTAACTTCTTCACCCCCCATAGCCACTTGGAAGCCACAATAAGGCACTAGGATGTGACTTCAAGTGCACAGGAAACAGACTGAGGGTTTTCAGTTGATTCAATTAACATTGGTCCTGAAGATTTTCACACCCATTCTGCTTTTCCTCCAGGGGTGACTTACCTCCCGAGTTCTCACCTCCCACCAGTGATCATCCCTCAGAACCCAGGGCCCCGGGGCCCCTGGTCCCCAAGCAGAGAGGTCAAAGACAGGGACCCCATCCCTCTGTCCCCCAACTCCATCCACACCAGGAGGTCAGGGACCGGGCAGGAGCATAAACACAATGTGATGCCTCATTGTTTCTTTTCACCCACAAATTTTTAAAATTTTATTATTTCCATGAAAGTAGAACTACATCTTGTCCAATTTTACATCCTCTGCATCAGAGAACAGACCGCTCCGTTTTATTATTACAAACTGATGATAAAAGTTTTCCCAAGGTCAGGAGCAGGGGTGCATGCCGGTATCCCTGCAGCTCTGGAGGCTGAGGCAGGAGGATCACAAGTTTGAAGCCAGCCTGGGCAACTTAGCAAGATCCCATCTCAAAATTTCAAATTTTTTAAAAGGGCTGGGGATGTAGCTCCGTGGTAGGCACCTCTGGGTTCAATTCCCAGTACCAAAAAGTCAGTTTGCCCGAGCCCCTGGACCTCGCTGAGATCCAGCACCCTTCCCTCCTGCACGTCTACAAAGTCACCGAGCTGCTGCGTCTGACCTTAATTAAGCTCCCGCGGCATCTGCCATGAGTGATCAGTGACAATTTTCCATCTGCTCATCACTCCTAAAAATGGACTCCCTCCTGCTAATGAGGAATCGACAGTCGGAGACAGCCAGGAGCACAGGTGGAGGTGGGGGCCTCACAGAGGGAGAGGAGGGCGGCGGGGACCCCACAGCCGACTATGACTAGCATGGAGAGCGAATTCCCTCCTACCAGGAACACAACTCCAAAAGCAGAGTTGGGGGTCTCCAGGAAAAGCCAGGAAGGCCAGGAGGCTACATGCTTTATTACCGCAGTTCAGGGGAGGGAACCACACTCAACTGTACACTCCTGACCTGTGCTCCAGGCTCCTAGCCTGGGATCTAGGGCTCCTTGAAACCGGCTGGGTGGGTGGTGGTTGGATGAATGGGTGGCTAGGTGAATGGGTGGTTAGATGGGTGGATGGTGGTGGGATCTTTCACCAGTTAGCAGGGTGGTTGGATGGTTGTTTGGATGTATGGTTAGATGGGTAGTTGGCTGGATAGTTGGATGGATGGGTGGTTGAGTGGATGATTGAATGAGTGGTTGGATGTTTCACTGGTTAGCAGGGTGGTTGGATGGGTGCTTGGATAGATGGTTAGATGGGTAGATGGCTGGGTGGTAGGCTGGGTGATTGGCTGGGTGGTGGGACGGGTGCTTGGATGGATGGTTAGGTGGGTGGTTGGCTGCGTGGCTGGCTGGGTGGTTGCATGTTCCGCTGTTGGCTGGCTGGCCGGCTGCTGCTTGCTTGGTTGGAGGAATGAACAACCAAATCTCTGTTCCCTCCCTAAGCTCTCTTCTTCATAGAGCTGGCAGAGCCATATTGTCACTTCTGCCTCTGCTGCTGTAAGCCAACCCCCAATTTCCTAGTCTGAAAAAGGAGGCTAATGATTTCTTACAATGCCAGAGTCCCCAAGAGGCTCAGGGACTGTGGGGAGGAGCACCTGTAAGGTAACCCTGGAGGGTCCCACCTGTTCCACATACTAAAACCTCACTTTAAGCTTTGGTGTGATCACTTTAATTTGCACAACTTTTCTCCTCACACTTTGTTAAGCACCTACTGTGCACCAGGCACCACAGGGCAGGAGTCTTTCAACTTTTAAGCTTACAGAATCCTCTAAAGAACTTTGACACGCTGTGTAGCCCTTGCACATTTTTGGTTGACATCCAAATTTTTTATCATAAATTTAAATTGTACAAAAGATGTAATTCCCACTGTGTTGTAAATATTGACATTGTAGAAATAAAATGGTTACATCACTCTTTCAATGTTTCCTATGGAGTCTAAATACCAGAGCAATTTGATACCTACCATCAGCTATTTAAAAAAGAGTGCATGAACAACTGTGAGTCAGACTATTTTACATTTTTCCTTATTGAAATCAAATTTATTTATCATGATATAATTTTATGCTAGAAATCTTTTTTTATACTTTTATTTATTTTCATCTGGTGCTGAGGATTGAACCCAGTGCCTCACATGGGCTAGGCAAGCGCTCTACCACTGAGCCACAACCCTAGCCCCTAGAAATCTTTTTATAATCACAATTTTAGACATAAATCTCAGTATCATAATTCCATGCAAGAAAAATTATAAAAATGGAAAATTTTTTTTTGGTACCAGGGATTAAACCCAGGGGTGCTTAACGCTGAGCCATATCCCCAGCCCTTTTGTTTTTTGAGACAGGTCTTGCTAAGTTGCTTAGGTCCTCTCTATGTTGCTGAGGCGGGATTTGAACTCGTGATCCTCCTGCCTTAGCCTCACAAGCCACTGGGATTACAGGTGTGCACCATCATGTCCAGCTGAAATTCTAACTTACTACTTATTTCCTGGCACCATCAGACTCTGAGCATGTTAACATTTTTCTTCTGGATTCAACTATCATCCCAATTCTTATTTATACACATTTGATCCAGGCAACAAAAATATATTACAAACTTGGATACCTACGTGTTAAATGTATTTGTACGATCTGTTGAGAACGTATGTTTTGATCAGGACAAGGGGAGGCCTGGATGTATTTGAATGTCACTATCCAGCTCTTCAAGGGAAGAGAGTTGCGTCTTCCTTAACAAAACATCTGGCAGGAGGGAAAAGAGGACCCCCACCACGTGGGCACTTTCCCAGTCCGTACTCACTGCTAACGAAATACCTGCAGGAGGGGCCGGGGTGCGCTCAGTGGAGAGCCTGGCATGTATGAGGACCTGGATTTGACTCCTGGCATTGCAAAAAAAATAAAAGAAAAAAAACTGAAATGGATTCTTCTAAATTACCTTTAACTCTGGAAAGCTCTCCTAGGTTTCCAAGATACCAGTAGCCCCAATTTGAAGGTCAAGTCACGGGCAATTCAGGTCAGAATAAGACACGGGTCAGTCTTGCAGGAGTTTACGTGTGGGGGACATGAGCTACTAGCACTTCACTGAGACTGATGCCAGTAAAGATCTAAAGAGTTGGTCGAGACAGTAGATCTGATGGGCATGATGACGGTCCCCAAAGACACCCACATCCTGGTGCTCAGAGCCTGTGACCCGTCACTTCATCTAGCAAAGGAGAGCCAAGGCTATGACGGAGGTAAGGTCACTAAGCAGCAGAGCTTAAAACAGGGAGAGTGTCCCGGTCACACGGGGCAGGCCCTGTGGAGCCAGGAGGGCCTTAAAAGTAGAGAGGGAGGGAAGAGTTCAGAGTGATCCCACTGAGGGTTCAGTCCACTCAGGCTGGCCGTGGAGACGGAGGAAGGCCAAGAAACAGGTGCTTCTAGAAGCCAGAAAAGTGGAATTCGTGTTGGATTCTGTAAGAACTATGAGTTTTTGCTGTTCGAAGCCACTACGTTTCTGGTAAGTTGTTCCAGCAGCACAGGACACTAACACCCTACAGAATTGTCCCCCTGCAGGCAACAAAAGGCCTGGGGGCCCAACAAGAGGGCTGCTTCTGCTGGGACCGCAGGTGCGGTGGTCAGGTTCTGGCAGTCAGGAGGCAGACCACGCCTGGGCAAGACTCTGTCCCATCCAGCTTAGCGGAGGCCTGCGGCTCGTCTGAGGACACAGGTGTGAGGCCCACTCACTACCTGCCGCCTCTGTTCCTGCCCACCCGTCTGCCACGCAGCCCCCGCAGGCCTGAACCCAGGCTGACCCCTGGAATCCATCAACCCCCCGCCCCAGGCATGGTCCTCCACGGGCCCACAGGGCAGCTGAGAAGCCGGGGCTCAAAGCGCTGGGAGAACCTCTCTGTGCTGTGCTGGTGGCCCTTCGCAACACCAGATTCCTGAAATCCTGCCATTTGCGGCAATGTCCATGGAACTAGAGGACATTATGCTAAGTGAGGTAAGTCAGGCCCAGAGAGGGAACCGCATGATCTCACTTCTCTGTGGAAGCTAAAAAAAGCTGATCTCATAGTAGAGAGAATAGCACTGTGGTTACCAGGGCCTGGCAGGGTGGGCAGGGGTGGAGAGGGCGGCTGCCGGGCCCAGGGGGCAGCTGGCCGGGCGTGACTCCTGATGCTCGACTGCACAGACGGCCGATTGACACAAATCAATTGACAAGAAATTAATCGAAAATTTCAAAATAGGGAGTAGAGAGGATTTGGAACGTTCCCAACAAAGAAAAGATAAATGTTTGAGGTGAAGGACATGCCAGGTACCTCCCCTGGTCCTTTACTCACTGTAGACGCTTACTGAAATGTCACACACCACACCCCATAAATATGTCCGGTTACTGTTTCAATTTTTTTTTTTTCAAAATTTAAAAAAATAAAAGTCTTGATTCCTGGATTCCATTACAGCAGACCCACTGAATAAAATCCCCAGGCAGCCAAGGCAAGAACCTGTCATTTCGCTGACAGATTCCACATACTAAAACCTCACTTGAAGCTTTGGTGTGATCACTTTAATTTGCACAACTTTCCTCCTCACACTTTGTTAAGCACCTACTGTGCACCAGGTACCACAGGGCAGGAGTCTTTCAACTTTTAACCCGGCAGGCAGGAGGGCTCACGGTCAAGCGCTGCATACATTTGAACCTCCAGGAAAATCCTCACTTCTCCACGGGTGGCTCCAGGTGACCGTCCCCGACTGACACAGTGAAGTTCTGCTGCCAATCAAAGGCTGGCTGGGCAGACGGGCTCCTCCTCGGTTAGGTTCACATCGATTCTCAGACTTGGCCGCACATTAGAATGTGCTTTGAAAAAAACCAAAGGCCCTTCGTCCTGGGGCCACAGAGGGCAGGGGCTCTGATCCAGTGGGTCTGGGTGGGGCCCAGGCACCAGAAGTCTTAGGAGCTTCCTGTGGAGACATTAGTGTGTGGCCAGGGCTAAGCACTACTGACCTAGAACAGCAGGACTCCAGAGGAAGCCTGTGCTGGGCTCTCCACGGTCTGCTTCTGAGCCTCCTACAAGTGGATATTAATTTAAACTACATTAGGAGAGAGACACAATGCTAATCCCTACCTTACGATAAGGAACCTGAGGCACAGAGAAAGCGTGAGTCCCACGGCCGACATCACCCACCGAGTCTGTGAAGTGCTGCTAAAACAGAATGCCGGAGGCTGGGTGATTTTTAAAGAAGAGGGATTTACACATGGAAATGGAAGGCGATCCTCAGGGTTATACATAAGGGCATATAAGAGGAAAGGAGGGGTAAGACAAGATAATACAAATCAAAGAAATGATTTACAGTAGAAGGGGTAGAGAGAGAAAAGGGGAGGGGAGGGGAGGGGAGGGGAGGGGAGGGGGGATAGTAGAGAATAGGACAGACAGCAGAATACATCAGACACTAGAAAGGCAATTTGTCAATCAATGGAAGGGTAACTGATGTGATTCAGCAATCTGTATATGGGGTATAATTGGGAGTTCATAACCCACTTGAATCAAATTGTGAAATATGATGTATTAAGAACTATGTAATGTTTTGAACGACCAACAATAAAAAAAAAATAATAAAAAAAAGAGGGATTTATTCCTCACAGTCCTGGAGGAGGAGGGCCCAGCCTCGAGGTGCAGGTGTCGGCCGGGGCCTTCTTGCTGCATCCCGACACCTGGGAGGGCGTCCCACGATGAGATGGAGCCGTGGGCTCACTCTGGTCTCCTTTTATAGAGCCACTAAGGCCATCCTGGTGGACCTCACCTCACCCTGACTCCCTCTCAAGGGCCCCCTCCTCCAGATGCTACCAACATGTGAACTGGGGACTAGTTTCCAGCGTGGAAACTCTGGGGAGTGCTGTGGTTTGAATCTAGAAGGTCTCCCAAGGCCCACACATTCAGGGTCTGGCCCCTGGTCATGGAGGTGGGGCCTAAGGGGTGGTCTTACGATCATGGAGGGTGTGTCCTTGAAGGAAATAGGGGGACCCAGCCTCCTCCTCTTCCTCTCCTTCACTGCTGTCCATGAGGTCAGCAGCTTGGCTCCACCATGTACTCCCACCACGATGAGCCACCTACCACAGGCCAGAACCAACGGGGCCAGCCAACCACTGAGGCCTTGGAAACCATGAGCCAAAGAAACCTCCTCTCTTTATGATTTTATTATCTCAGGTATTTTGTTACAGTAATGCGAAGCTGACTACCACAGGGAGACACTCCACAGCAGTCCCAAAGCTCTAGACAGGTGCAGTGGGACTTAACCCAGATAGTGCGGCTCCAGTGTGTGTGTGTGTGCAGCCACCGCCTGCCTCCTGGGGACAGGAACCTCCCTCCCCTACTCCATGCCCAGGCTTCCAGGGGTCACATTCCACTGTAACTGTCCTCTACTAGTAAATGCCATGGCAGCAGGCCACCCCTCTGCCCTGGACCTAAGGCCATCTCTGGTTCCAGGTGGACCTGGGGAGAGGCTTTCCCACCCATGTGCTGTGTCCTGCCCAGCCCCCACTGCGGCCCAGGCGGGGCCCAGGGGCTACAGGAGCACATCTCTGGGGTCCCCCTGGGGTGGTGCCCAGCGAGCCATCTCTCGGCCCTTACTCCTCACACAACCACCACTGAGAGTGCCCACACTTCAAGCCAGGCCCCAGGTTCTTCCTGGAGAAGTCACATTTTGTCAGACTGGAAACACTGTGTTCTTTTAAAAGTCCTTTCAAAACGTCCTGGACAGATGGGCATCAGGAAATGGGGAGCCACTTACAGGAGGGACGTGGAGGGCAGGGCCCATCTTGTAACCGGACATAGACAGACATGTGTGAAAGCTGCAAGAGTGCACCAAGATGTGACAGAAGGCTGGTGGCCGTCCTTCCTAACTCTCTGAGTATGCTCAATATTTTGCAATGAATTTGCATCGCTTTTGAAATAAGAAGGGAAAATAAAAGTACTTTTAAAAAAGCACTGATCTATTATAAATGAAGATGTTTGAATTTCTAACCAAAAGTATTTTTATACCTGATCCTATGTTAGAGAGGGTTGCTAAGGAACCATGTGTTGTAAATTAGGAAGGATCCCAGTCCTCGCTCCAAAGGGGAAACCACAGCCAGGTAGGCAGAAGCCCGTGGCCGGGAGAAGAGAACCGCCGGGCCCCTGCCCAGTCCTGCGGGCCTCTGTCAAGATCCCGGGGAAAAGAAGATGGCCCTTCCCGGCACACACTCCGGGGAGCGGGAGGAATCAAGCGCAGAAGACGGAGAGGCTCTCTGAGAATGACCAGGAGGGGCAGAACTGGGCACTGATCAGCACCAGTGTCCACCTGAGCCGTGTCCAGGCCCTGGGTCGGTGTCTGAGTCCCACAGCTCCCTGAAAAGACAGCGCCAGGGTGGTTCCCGTTCTACAGACAGGAAGGTGAGGCTCCAGGTCGGGTGACTGCCCCAGGTCACAGCCCAAGCCAGTGAGGAGTCGAGCTCGGCCTGATCCCAGCGCCTCAACTTTCCTTATCCGTTAAGTGACAGTGCCCCAGAGGGCGGCCGAGGCGTGCACTCAGGCCCGATTGAGCGGGCAGGAGACTCCAGGGCGTTTCCCACCCACACAGGAGGAGTTGCGGATGGGCCTTAAAGCAGACCGTGGAGGAGAGGGACAGAGGGTTAGCGGCTGGGGAGAAACGAAAGAGCCACATCACGAGTTTTGTGAACTAGGGTTGGTTGCGGATTCTGCTCACGGGAGGAGCCCGGTGGCCAGCGCAGACGTCCATGTGCGCACAATGCGTGTGTACGTGCAGGGGGTGGTGTGCACGACTGCAGGTGTGCAAGCAGGAGAGGTGGCTCGTCCCTAAGGAGCCGGCCATCTCCGGCAGTCCCAGTGCTTGCCCGCGCTCTCCCGGAGGTGACCCGCCTCTGGCGCAAAACCCCTCAGTGGAAATCAACAGCCCAGCCAACTGGAAGTCTGTCCCCCGTGGCCCTGGTCTCAGGGCCTGTGGTCAGAGGGGCTCAGGCCACTGATGCCATCACCCGAGGCCCAGTCAGTGGCCACTCTCTGCTGGTCAGCAGCTCACCCTTCACACTTCCTCGGAGATTTGAAAGAAGAAATCTTGCTTATTCCCCCTCTCCTGTGGGGACACACCGTCGCCAGGCCAGTCAGCAGCAAAGCTGGCCCCAGCAGTCCCAGCAGCCGGCACCTGGAGGGAGGTGCACCCCCACCCGGCCTGTGACCGGCTGTCGGCTGTCCTGAGCAACCCACGAGCTGGTTTTGGTGCCAGGGTGGGGTGGGCAGCTCGGTGGTGGAGCATTCGCCCAGCATTTGCCCAGCATTTGCGAGCCCTGGTTCAACCTGCTGCTGCAAACACAGGAAGGGGGAAGGAGGAAACACAGCACAGCACTTCAACACCTGTATGCAATGTGTGACCGTCACATCGCGGTCATTAGCATATCTGTCATCTCAAAGGTCCTATCACTTTTCCATGTTGGGAACATCTGTCATTGCTTTTTTTTTTTTTTTTTTTTGGTACTGAGGACTGAACCCAGGGGCACACAACCACTGAGCCACACCCCATCCCTTTTCTGTATTTTATTTAGAGACAGGGTCTCACTGAGTTGCTTAGGGCCTCACTAAGTTGCTGAGGCTGGCTTTAAACTCGCGATTCTCTTGCCTTAGCCTCCTGAGTCCCCGGGATTTCAGGTGTGGGTCAGGCCCGCCAATCTGATGCTATTTTGAGATACACAGTAAATCACCATTCACTGCAGCCCTGCTGCCCAGCTGAGCACTGGGATCTACGCCTGCTCTCACAGTGTCATTCCGTCTCTGTGGACCCTTCCCTCTGCCTTCCCTCCCCTTTTCCTCTCCCAGCCTCTAGTAACCTCAGCTCTGCTCTTCACTTCCAAGACCACCCGTTTACCTTCCATGTGAGTGAGTGGGCATCTGCATTGCCATGTTTACTATAGCACTGCCTGCAGTAGCCAAGATGTGGATCACACACCGTGTCCATCAGCAGACAAATGGATAAAGATGTGGTATGCATCCATGATGGAATATTACTGAGCCTATAAAAAGAATGAAATCATCCTGTCATTGGTGGCAACGGGGATGAACCTGGAGAACATTCTATTGAGCGGAATAAGCCTGGCACAGAAAGGCAGCCCACACAGCCTTGGGCGGGCTTCTCCCCTCTATAATGATGCCACATGCTCAAGTCTGTCCCTCAGATGGCACCGTTCATGACCCCCGAGGAGCCTCCCTCCTGTTGAGGTTTTCCTGGAACCAGGCAAACGGCAGAAATGTGAGCCTCACAGAAAGACTTGCTAAGAAGAGGGCTCTTCCTTGGTGGACCCTAATGTCCTCCGCAGTCTCCAAGAGCACTCCAGGCCGTCTGGGTTCTAAGGCCACAGGCAGAGCTTCCTGAGGGGCAGCTCTGGGAGTGAGGGGGGACCACCCAGGAAACAGGCCAGAAGGGAGGCGCCCTAGGAAGCAGCCCCCACACACGGGAAGGCGTGACAGGAGAGGCGCCTCGGTCCCCCCAGGCATCTTTCCAAAGCAATGAGGCCTAGCGTAAGAGGCAGGCGGCAGGAGCGTTCTTCCCCAAGAGGACGTCCACACCTCAGGAAGGTGCCCTGCAGAGCAAGGCAGGTTGCGGCAGTGACCGCCAGGGCCATGGCGGGCACATGGGCGTGGGTGCCGGGTGCTGGGCCCCAGCAAGGAGGGCTCCTTGCTCAAGTGAAGGCTGTGAACGTGTCCTGAGGACCAGCCCATCCTCCCCCAGTCGCCTCACTGGGTCCACTCGAGACCGGGCCTTGGGCTGCGTGTTCCCTAAAACAGAGCAGGCGACAGGAGCCAGTTAGCTCACCGGCCGAAGCAGTGACCACAGACCCCTCTCCTCTCCCCAGCTCCCCGCACCCTTCTGGGGGAAGCCAGCATCCTCCACCTTTGGGCCTTGCCTCACACCCCACAGACAGGGGCAGAGGCCCAAGGAATCAGTGTCACCATAGACGAGGGCAGAGGCAGGAAAGCCCTGACCCCTGACAGCCCTTCTCCCTGGTGACACACGACCCATGCAGGGACACCCCAAGCAGGGTGGCACCGGGAATACCTCCCAGAGCCTGGCACTCCTCCAACTGCACACAGTAAGGGGGACCCCAAAACACACCCCATCGTGAATGGACACCACCTCGCCTCTGTAGAATGGGCACGGTCCCCGCCCCCTGCAGGGCACAGCTCAGGGACCCCGAACACTCCCCGAGGGCTCGGTGCCCAACACAGAGGTCAGGGACCCCTTCCACGCCCTGCTAATGAGGCTTAGCCTGACGGTGGCACCGGGGCCACCGGAGACTCCAGGGCTAAGAGTGGCCAGGCCAGCCTTGGAAGGGACTGGGCTACAAAGGACGGACCCAGGGCTACAATAGGATCACACGGGAAGAAAGCCCAGCCACTGGCCTTGGTGGCCGTCCAGGTGAGAGGGCCGGGGACCAGGCTGGAGCGGGCCGGCCAGCCCGGATTCCAGAGCAGATTCTATTTGAAAACAGTGATAACACGTGAATGTGCTTAATGCCCCTGAGCCAGCAAGGGTGGTCCGGAGGTGACCTTCGTGTTATGCCTATTTTACCACGACAGAGAAAAGATGCAGTGTCCCCTGCTCAAGTCACATGCTCGTCTGCCAGGAGGACAGAGGGTGGCGAGGCTGAGGCATTCGGGGTTCAGCGCTGTCCTGAGGACAGTGTCCCCGCCGCTGCCCTCGCACCTCCCAAGGTGGACACGTGTCAGGCCCACGTCGCAGGCCAGAAAGCCAAGCCCAGGGCTGAGTCACCACCTACGTGCCCGTCACAGGAGCACACGGCAGAGCTGGGACCCGCATGGCAGCCCGCCCATCCACCGCCTCTATCCGGAGGATGCCAAGCAGCTCAAAAGAATTAAACGTCGCCGTCCACTGACCAACTAGCTCCGCGGCTGGATGACCAGGCCCGACAGGGAGAAACCCAGGCTGCTGACGGAGGGCGTCCCCCTGTGCCCCTGGTGGTGTGGCACCATATACACAGTCGCCAGCAGGTCACTCCTGCCTGGGCTCCTTGGCTTCTAGAGGATCTGCAGCTGGCCTCCTTCTGGTTAACCCTGCGCGTGCTCGAGTACTAGTTAACAGACTAGTTAATGGACTCTGACCACTCCTCTCCTTCTCTTCTACTTCAAGTCACATTGGGGTTTTTTCTTTCTTTCTTTCTTTCTTTCTTTCTTTTTGTTTGTTTTCAATCACAAATAACAAAAAACATGCATATTTTAACTTCATCTCCTGGATTAAAGTAAATACATAATTTTGGCAAATTACTCGGAATTACGGGCTAGCAGCATCTGGTTCGGATATTCTGGAGTAAATTATTGGCACGGTCCCTGCCACATTTTTAATTTTAACCAAAATGTTCTCAGAAACATGTGTTTTCTGTCCCGTTTGCGTGTAACAGTGGAGAGGGCCTCGGTGTCTTAACAGGGCTTTGGGGATGAGCTGTGATACCTGGGCGCTGCCCGGGCCCTGAGGCTGCCGCCCGGGGCCTCTCTGTCCTGCCTCCAGCTCCCAGAGGCAGAGAGGCCCACAGGTACCGGGGACGCGTCCTCGCCCTTCATTCTGCTCCCAAATTACATACCTCGCTTTTATGTCAAGTCCAATATAGCTTCCTTAGCAGTCTCCCCTCCTTATTCCACATCAAGAGACCCAATTACTTTTATAAATACTTGTTTTAAAAATATCACAGCGGCTTCCTGCTGCTTCGGATTCTGAAAGGCTATGCAGGATTTGAGACTTATAAATCTTTCAAACAGTTCATATTTTATCAACAAAGTGTGCTTTTCTGTAAACCCTAAGTAGAACTCCCCATCGAAGATGTTTTTTCAATTATTTGACCTTTCCATAAAAAATAAAAAAAAAAAACGACAAAATAAAAGGAATCTTCTTGCCATTTCAAAAGCCCTCTGCAATACCCTCCTGTGCTCGTTAATGTGCCTCGCCCACCAGCAAAGGGTGGTGGTGTTTTTGGTTAAAAGAGAAAGCATGAGGGTTGTGGATTCCAAAGCCTCCCGGCAGAGGTAAAGCAGGGTTATGTGCTGGGTCTTTAAAAGAAAATTCCGGGAAGGCCTTGGCTTTTGTGAGAACTGAGAAGTCCCCCAGCTCGCTCAAGGCAGAGACTTCTGAAGCGAATTTTCACTGTGGTCAGCAGGCCATCATGAAATGTCACCAGGGACTCAGAAGGGGTCAGCTGGCACTCCCCATCCTGCACTGTCTGCTCAGCTGAGTGCATTTGTACAGGCCTGTCTGGTTTTCCACTTGGAGGTACCCACGGGATGGCCCCCCAGGAAGCCAGAATCATGTCAGGCATGGACAAGATGAGGAGGATCTTCGCACAGCAACAGTCAAGCAGTAGCTACCCACCGAAGAAGGTCAGAAAGCTCTGGAGCAGTATGTCTTGGCCCATTCCTGCTGCTATAACAAAATACCTTAAAAACCAAATTTATTTCTTACAGTTCTAGAGGGGGGAGACCAAGGGCCAGTGGATTTGGTGTCCAGTGAGGGCTGCTCTCTACTTCCAAGATGGCGCCTGTGGCCATGTCCTCACATGGCAGAAGGCAGAAGGGCAAAAAGAACAGCACTGTCCACTCATGGGCAGAGAGACGAAAGGGCAGACGGGTGAACTCGATCCCCCAAGCCCTTCCTTAAGGTCACTGATCCCATCCATGGGGGCTAAGTCCAGGCCTCGTCACTTCACAAGGGGCTCTCCTCTTAACAACACCACCTTGGGGGTGAGTTCCAACCTCTGAGGGGTGTGTGTGTGTGTGTGTGTGTGTGTGTGTGGTGCTGGGGACTGAACCCAGGGCATCATGAATGCCAGGCAAGGGTTTTACCACTGACCTACACCCGTGAGTGAATTCTGGAGGCACACATGCCCTCAAGCCCCAGCAATGTCCAGAGACCTCTGACCTTTATCCACCCTGTGCGTGGAGGCAGGGAGAGGATGGCAGGGGAGGAAGAGCTGAGGCCTCTGCTGGAGCCTGGGCCCCAGGTGCCAGGAGGGTAAACCTCTTTGATGTCTGACCTGGGGCTCCACGCCCTTGACTCTCCCAGGAGAGCCTCTGTCAGCTTAGAGCCACCAGTTTACCCCCAGGCCGCGGCACTCATTCAGCAAGTATTTGGAGTCCCCTGGCCCATGCTCAGTCCTCCTGGGAGCTGAAGAAGATGCAAATAAATCCAGAGAGTGCCATCCCTGTGCTACCCACCACGTGCACTGCAGGGGCGAGCTGACAGGAGGCACCCTGTCCCCTGTGCTGGGGACAGGGTGGAAGCCGGTGCTGAAGGCTGGCCGGGAGGAGGAGGTTTCCCGACAGGGGACACTGGGACAGGCGTCTGAGGAGGGGAGGAGTTAGGTTTTCCAGAGGGTGAGCACAGTTGTTCCCAGGGGGAGTGGTTCCTGGAGCCTATCTGACACTGGACGGACCTTCAAGACCCTTCCCTGACATGGCCCAGCACTGGCAGAGAACCCAGCACATCCTCCGGCAGCCTCCGCATGGAGCTGACCCTACTGCCACCCACAGCACAGCCACTCTGTGCTCTCGAGGGAGTAATGGCGGGTCCTGCCTGTGCTCAGACACGACGGCTTTTCCAGTCTGCGATCCACAGCTGCGGGAGTCCGCGGACAGAGCCACCCACACAGATGAGACTTCCTGTGAGGAATCGGCTCGCGCCTCGTGGGGCTGGCGAGCAGGCCGTGCACAGGACAGGGCAGCAGGCTGGACACAGGTGGACTCGCTTCCCAGCCTTGCCCTGGAGGCCTGCAGCTAAGTGGACAGGACCCCTCACCACCAGGACCGTCATGTCCACCCAGAGCCAACTGACTGTGGATGTCCACCACGCCTCTGGGGAACCTCCACGGCCACCCCTGGGTCCGCCAGTGACTAGCCGGTAACAACCAGCTGCGCTGACCCCAAGGCTGAGCACGGCAGGAGCAGGGGAGGCAGAGGGTGCTGGCTGGGCCCCTGGGCTGGACAGGGCCAGTGCAGGAAGCGGTGCCGGGGATCAGGCCACAGGCAGGGCCTGCTGTGCGGGAGTCAGTACGGGAGCTCCGGCCTCCCTGAGCTGGCCTCCGGGAGTTGTCAAAGGTTTCCCCGGGGCAGGCAAGGCCCCCATCTGTCCAGAGCCTCAGGACGGGGGAAAGATCAGGGCAGTGAGAAAGCAGCTGTAGGAGCCTGAGGGAGGGACCAGAGCCAGGCTGGGGAGGGGAGAGGGCCACGCAGAAGGGAAAAGGGCTGTGAGCGGCCTGGAGGGCAGAGGCTGGACGGAGAGAGGCTGGGAGGAGAGGCCTGGAGGACAGAGGCTGGAGAAGAGGCCTGGAGGAGAGGCCTAGGGGAGAGGCTAGGGGAGGGACCTGGAGGAGAGGCTGGGGGAGGGATTGGGAGGACAGAGGCTGGAGGAGCATGCTGGGGACAGATGCGAGGCAGTTGGAGGAGGAGCCAGAGAGGAGGAGTCAGGTCCTCCAGGCTCTGCAGGAACACTGACCTGGCACCTCTGGGGACACTGGCAGACCCAGAACAGAGGCGGAGACCAGGCAGACACTGTGAGAGTCATGACAGGGGAACCACAGGTGGCTTGGTACCTGACAGAAGCTCCAAGAAGAGGCTGAAGAGGAGGGGCCAGAGCGAGGACGGAGGAGAGACCACCAGGGTGCGAGCCAGCCCCAGGCTGCCCTTCTGCAAGGGAGCAGGCGGAGCCCGCGGTCAGGAGCGGGGAGGCAGAGCCGTGGGGTCGGCCCTGGAGCCCCCAGGACAGGGGGTGACGTGACCCGGACATGAGTGCAATCCCTAGACACCAGGGCAGACGGGGAGACATCAGGGGTCACTGGACACAGGGGTCTGGGGAAGAAGCAGGAGGTTGGGACCAGGGCAGCGTCCCTGCCAGGGGCCGGCGAGGACGGTAGGCAGAGCCTCGTTGCTTGATGGGCTACAAGAGGGTGGGAGCCGCTGGACACAGGTCAGAGGAATGAAAGCCAAGTGCTGAAGGGACCTCTGTGCTGCCCCGGCCTGTGCAGCACCGTTCCCGACAGCTGTGGGGGTCCATCGACTCCAGAGGGGTGGACAAGGAGACAGTGGTGCGACACACAGAGAAACAGGGTACACCGCAGAAAGGAACAGCGTCCGTCACCAAGACGATGTGGACGGGTCAGGAGCAGAGGTGAAGGCCACACGTCCCCACACAGGGAGGGAAGCACGTGCCGATCTCCCCGCAGAGGAGAGCAGAGCCACCGAGCACAGCCTGGGAGACAGCCCCACGCCCCACCGCCAGGAGGGAGGGTCAGGAACGTCTCTATCACAAAGGCCACGGGCCTGCCAGCCACCCTGATGGGCTCCTTAGACTTCTTAAACGTGCATTGAAACGCCACATTGTAGCCCCATAAATAAGCACAATCGCTGTGTCAGTGAACACTTTTTAAAGCTCTAAATCAAACATTTAAAGGGATAGAAGAGGTCTATGCAAATTAGGTGACCCACACAGGACCACAGCAGAAGACCCAGAACGCTGAGCACCAGAGGCCAGGTGGCCGTGGTTTCAGGAGGGGCAGGCACTGCTGGCAGTGGTCACTGCAGACACCCCACCCAGAGGAGGCAGCAGCCCCCCCACCCCTGGGTGCCAGGAACTCACACTTCTGTGCAATGTGAGCCCCACACGGCTGCAGGGACTCCACACTCCAATAACATGCAGTTTCTTCATACATCCCGAGCCCTAGGTACAGAATCATGACCACTTAACAGACAGGGAGCAGAGGCTAGTAACTCCCCAAGTGGGAGAGCCGGAGTGCAAACCAGAGTCAGTGTAGGTGTGAGAGGGCAGGGGACTTGTCCAGCATCACAGAGCAAGGATAGGAGTGCAGGACTCGAATGCAGGCCCTGAGCATTCTTATGGCAGCGGGCTTACGCCCCCTGGTCACCCCGGGGGCAGGGGCTTGTGTTCCTCAGCCAGGCCCTCTGGTCCCTAATCATGATGATGTATTGACAGGAGCTTGTAGTCCAGAGGGCAAGGGTTGTGACTGTAAGTGACAATAGTCAGAGGAATGCCTAAGGGAAGCTTCGGCCGTCGAGGTTCTCCCCCAGGTCTGCAATGAGGTTCTGGGGATGCAGGGACACTGCAGCTGGCCAGCCAGCAGGCAGCGAGGACACATGTGCCAGGACTCGCATCTGGTTGGAGCGTGTCCCTAAGGATTCTCCTGCTGGAAGCCCGGCCTCAGGGGGGTGGTGTGAAGAAGGGAACCTTTAAGAGGTGGATCCCAGTGAAAGGCACTTAGGTCCCTGGGGGCTGCCCTCAGAAGGGGCCCAGTTTGTTCCTATGGGGTGAGTTGTGGAGGGAAGTGCACCCCTCTGGCTTCCTGACTCGCCAAGTAATCTCAGCCTCTCTCCCTCCTCCCGCTCCTTGCTCCCTCCACCTTGCTATCCACACACAGTGATGTCACCAGAGCCAAGCAGATGCCACACCATGCTCTTGCATCTCCAGAACTGGGACCTCAATAAACCTTCTTCCTTTATAAAGTACCTAGCCTTGGGTATTTTGTAATAGGGACAGAAAATGGCCTAGAATAGTGGTTCACAGCTGGCCCTGAGACACTGCATCCGCACTGAGCCGTGAAGATCGTGAAGATCGGATTTGGAATTTGGAGGTTTATGGATGACCTGCTGTGTCATTTGATCTCCTAACCTGCTAAAATGCAAACTGGTCATCAAGCCGAGTCCAAACAGCCCACAGAGGGGAGGAGGGAGGAGGAGAGAAAGGCAGGGAGGGAAAGAGTCTTTACCTAAATATTAATCATGTGGGTTTGACATCTGCACCTTGTTCTGCTCCTAACCCCTTTCCCATGGAGGAGAGCCGCCTTTACAACACAAGAGCAAAATGCGGCCCCCCGTGCTCACCCGCCCAGCCAGCACCCCAAGGGTCAGGAGCAAGCGTACCCTGCCACTGCCATCTCAGAAGAACCCACTCAGCCCTCAGCACCTCAGCTCTCCTCCCTAGCCACTGGCTGGCCTTTGTCCCACGGCCCAGCCCCCCACTCCTCCCACCCTGCTCTGCAGCTGTTCTCGGCATGAGCAGCAAGGGGGGGTCTTGAGAGGAGGGCAGGTCGGGAGCAGGGCTGAGGACCAGGCTCAGCTCCTCTGGCCCTCTGGCTGCTGGCCTATGTGCCCCTCACTGCAGTCCACGGCCAGGGGCAGCCCCTGGCCCCCACCTCCACCGGTCACAGAATGGAAAGTCGCCCGGGATCCAGACTTTGCCAGAGACTGGTTTTCCCAAGCTCATCCTCCCCCGTGACACAGATCCGAGTCCCCGAGTGCGACGCACGTTTTATTGGTGCCCTGGGGATGGTGCAGGGGCAGTGGACACATGCTTTCTATTTAAGAGTTTGGGATTTAATTTCACGATCACCTTCTATTTATGGGAAGGGTTACTGGATTTCATGCGTGGTCACGGTATAAAGTTTCCTGCTAGAATAAATTTTCTAAGTTAAAAAAAAAATTCAGGGAAAGCAGAAAGTCAGTCAGTCATTGTCCCCGTGGGATGCAGGACTGGCCCAGGCCACGGGATGGTAGAGAAATGACCGACCACGGGCTGGTTCCTATCAAGTGTGTGAATGCAGGCCTGTCCTGCAGACCCGCCGGTCTCTGTCCACAGAGGACACGTCAGCTCATGAGCCAGTTTGGTTCGATGGACAAACACTGGCCCAGAGTCTCTGATGTGTCCAGGTCCATGACGGCCCCAGGAGGGGTGGTCTCTGAGCAGTCCTCAACACAGGGACCTGAGCACTTGCTGGAAGAGCAGGTCTGCCGTGTGGGGAGGAGGGAGCGGGGTGAAGAGAAGGCACGAGAGAGCTAAGCCCGGTCCCGTCCCTGGGCTCTGACCTCAGGCCCTGGATGCAGAGGAGCCAGTTTAGACCCATGGGACTTCCCTGTGGCAGCGAAAGACTCAGAGGACTGCACTTTTAAAGGGGTAAGAGCCTTAGGGGCCAGGAAATGGCCCCTAAGCCATTTCCTGTGGCCCCCTGTGGCCCAGACAGCGGCCCACCCTCGGGGCTGCTGCGGGCTGAGAGGTCCCTGTTGAATCCGGCCAGGCAGGGCCACTCTCCAGGCTGCCCTGGGCTTCCCTCTTTGGCTGGAAAGCTCCTGCTGACATCTCTCCATGGTCCCTCTCTGCACACTGAAGCTGACCCAGGATCCCGGAGGAGAGCTGAGCAGGAACAGCCAGGGACACAGAATGGCGGCGTCTTCCTCTGTATCCCGAGGGTCGGCACCGTGGGGAGCCTCGTGGTCTCTGGCTTAGCACGTGGTTCCAACCTAGGGGATGGCTGCCCTGTCCCAGCCACAGGGCCCCGGGGTGGACTCAGCCCATCCTCACCCCACTCCCCACCATGGAGCGTCAGAGCAGGGCTCTGGGCCCTCAGACTCTCCCCCCAGAGCCAGGGACTGTTAGGAACTTGGACTTGGAACTGAGAGACCAGCTCATGCTGGGCCGGTCTCCGCAGCAGAGGTGCCCAATTTCAGGGCGGGCCATTTTCTGCCATGTGCCCAGAGACACAGACGAGGGAGTGAGACAGAGGACAGAGAGAGCTGAACAGCAGCCCAAGCTCTGCCCCGGCCCCATACCCCTGCCCAGCTCAGCCTCTAGCCCCGAGCTCGCCAGGCCCAGCGCCCTCCCCACCTCCCCAGGGCCGCTCTCCAGATTCAGGAGTTCCTTCACATCTAACCATGACAGCCACACTCCTGACCTGGCCACTGGCCCCGGTGACCCCCCTCCTGCCGCCACCCCACCCCCGCCGTGCCACTCTCTGGGTCCCGGCCACCCACCATCTTGCAGGGCTCTGGACAAGCCGAGCTCTCTCCTCCTCTGGGCCTTTGCTCTGGCATAGCTCTGCCTGCCTGGTTCCTCTGTGTCACCAAGGTTCTGTAAATGACCTCTGTCCACGGAGGTCTTCTCTGGCCACCTAGCTACCCGAGGCCCTCAGCCACTGTCCCTCTTCTTGTGACTTGCCCTGCTGCATGAGACCAGTTCTCTTGTTCCTGTTATTCCTCACGGGTCCCCCCAGGCCAGCACAGCACCTGGCTCGGGGTTGAAGCCCAAGGGCCTGGCCCCATTAGGCCAGTTAGAGAGCCAGGTCAAGGGCAGCAGTGACACGGCAGGGACACCGCCCCCAGCTTGCCTGTGATGAGGAGTGTCCTGGCCAGTGAGCCAGCACCAGCGAGTCCCCCGAAGGGAGCGCAGGGTGGTGAGGAACTTGGCGATGGGCCCTGAGGCTGGTCAAGACAGTCACACTCTAAAATATGCAAGACCAGATTTTGTGCACGGCGCAAGTTTTATCTTTGACCATACTTAGGGAAACATTATTCAAGAACATTGTGAACACACAGAAATAAACCTTTAAAAATACCATTTGGATGCGGCACACACATACAAATGAAAGATCCTGTCTTTCGACTGTGACGGCCCATTAAGGCATTTGTGACCAGCGAATGTGAGGGACCCAGCCCATCTCGCTGCAGGAGGAGCCAGTGGGGAGCGGGGGCAGCTGGTACCCCTGCCTCCTGCCCTCCCGGGGCTTGACCGCAGTGCCCAAAGCCACAAAGGCTCCAATTCTTACTTGGATGCAGATGTCCATCAGAGAATGTTCACAGCCACCACCCCTGCTCTGATCACTCCGAAAACAAGGGCTCTTCAGCTCCTGCAGGGGCCACGCACTCTCCCATTTAATCATCCTCTGCCGACCCTTAAGAAGCACGTACTGTTATTTTGTGCTTACCTCCAACTGTCTAAAGCTCAGAGAGGCTAAGTAACCTACCTGGCCGTGTTCACACAGCTAATCAGTGCAGCCTGGAGCTTAATCCTGGGGAGAGGAGATCCAAAGCCCTCCCCTCCACTGGGACATTTTCCCACCTGGCTGTTACTAACAAAGAAAGATGAAGGGCCCAAGGCCTTCCTCTTTCCCGGCTCCCTAAGGGACCCCATAGTGCATTGCTGGTGATGCTGGTGAGGCAGCAACCTGCCCCAGGTCACCCCTGGCAGCCTCCCCTCGGAAACTCTTCTCTCCTTTTGTCTTTTCCTGTTTTTCTCCTTCATCCATGATCAGCCCTCCGCCTTGGTTCTGTGAGCCCTCATCTTTTTGTTGGTAGCCTTGCCCCCAAAACAGGAAGAATCTACACATACCCTTTGGCTCTGTTGATCGTATCTGACCTCTGGTCCTTTGCACTGCTTTCCTCTGCGGCCTTCCTTCTAATGATATTTTTCTCTCTCCTTTCTGCAAGTTTTTTTTTTTCTTTTCTGTCTTTCTCAGGGTTTTAAGATCTTAGGAAAAAGAAAAAGAATAATTTTTAAAAATAGATACCGTCCCGATATGTTGTCTAACTCACTTTGATTGGCATCAGAATGAAAGTGTCCTTGACCTGACCCATAATCCTGACGCTCCCTGGTGAGGATGGAGAAGGGGACTGTGACTTGCAGACCTCAGGACTGGTATCTCCTGCTGCAGATCTAGACGTGGACTCCTTCAGACGCAGGGGCTGCAGGCAGGAACCTCTGGGCTTAAGATGGGACCAACGATCCCCAGGGCAGAGAGAGGCCCCAGGGGCAGGGCACACAGAAGCACTTTTAATCTGTAGGCAACGGCAGCGCAAAGCAGTGCGGGATCAGGAAAGGCCACAGGAGGTGGCAGGTGCCGTGGACACCCCCTGACCCCTACATTCTCCACCCTCTCCCACAAGTGGGCTCCCCTCAATAGTCCAGGTCTGCTAGAGGAACTGGCGGACACTGTGTCCCAGTACACACGCACGTGCACACTCACACACACATGGAACCGGCTGCGTGTCAGGGGCTATGGCAGGAGCTGGGACTGGACCTGGACCACGGCTGGCAGTGTCCTCTCCATCAGCAGCTTGCCCTTCATCAGGCAACCAACAAAGCAAATGAGGTGATAAGGGACACGACTTGCAGGACCGCATTAAGGCCTCAAGGCAGAAGAGGCTTGGCCTCTTTGCAGTAGAGAAAGAAGGTTCTAGAAGGGAATGCCTGATGGAGAGAGTGGTTTCTGTGAGATCTTGACCCTGATTGGGCCAGATCGCGCAGGGCCTCGGGGTCTGTGGTCAGCAGTGGACAACATCTAAGGCCTCTGGAGCTCAGCGACAAACAGGTGTGAGCTGGTGCCGGGTCTCTGTCTGTCTGCTGCTGTGGCTTGTTTGTTTGTCCACCTGGCTGTTGTGGACACCTCTATTGAAGAGGGTGTGAGTGACCAGAGTGAAGCAGGAAACCCACAGGTCAGCTCTGTATCAGTAAACACAAACGGTGAGCGCAGAACGGAATGGCCCCGTCTGGAGTCAGAAACAAGCACCTGCAGCGAGTTTTGTGCAGAGGTGGGAAGGAGAGGTGGAAAGGAAAGCCGGGACCATGGGGGGGGTGGGGGGGGGACCCGGCGGGGGAGGGTGAAGAAGGAGACACTTCTGCTTCTGCTGGGACCCCTCATATGCAAACGTCAGGGATTTTCCTGGTTTGTCACCATAGGTTTCTCAAAACCACCTCTTCCTTCCCGCCTGACTTCTCAGGTTTCCCGGCCTCGAGGTCCCCCTCCCATCCACCTGCAGGGCCAGAGCTGCCTCTGCATCCTCAGGATGTCCCCAGATGGGAAAACACTGTCCTGTAACATTTGACTTCTGCATGGGGCCTTCTGTCAGGGTCCCGAACTGCACATCAACCATTCTTAGGCGGGTCACAGTGCCATGTCAGTGGTCCCATGGAATCGGATCACCTCGTGCCATCGTCACCGGCCTAGTGTGTGTAAGTGACATCTGTGTGACGTTTGCACGACAGCAAACCTGCCTGATGCACGCTTCTCAGTTCATGTCCCCTTTGCTAAGAAGCATGTGGCCACGCTAGCAAGTCCTCTCCTTCTCAAACACTCCCCTCCCCACTGCAGGAAGCCACCGCTTCTTCAGCCCACCTCTCCTGGGCTTCTCTAGTCCTCCGTGTAAGTTAGTCCAACTGCCTAGATTTTTCTCTTTCTCCCATCTGATAAATATCTCCCAACCATCCTTCAAGATTCAATTTATATGTTCTTAAAGTGAGTTTAAAAACTAAATCTTCCTCTCTGACTCCTCTCCTGCATCCCTCCACCGTCCTCCTGGTTTCTCTCTATCATAAATCCTACCAGAGGGTGCTAGAGAAATCTCTGCCCCCTTCCGTCTGGGCTCCTACCCCAGGAAGGGCAGATGACCACGTCTGTCTCTTCCTGTTACCCAGCCGTGCCCGAGTCTGCTGAATGAATGAAGTCAGAGTGGGCAAGGTTCTAAATCCTGAAGGTGAAGATCTTGAGTAATCAAAATTAACCTTAGAGATCCCGTAGGGGCCGGGGCAGTGGCTCTGTGGTAGAGCCCCTGCCTGGACATGGGTTCCATTCCCAGGATGGTAAGAAATAAAATAAATTTTTTTCAAAATCCTGCAAACTGCCCTTTAAGATAGAATATCTGCGTTTGCACATTGAGCCCTGTCTCCACTGGAGTAGGAGGAGCTCCTGAGCAGAAAGACTCTAGGATGTCTCCCATTCAAGTCCACCTGAGGATTCTTGGATTCTGATGTAGACAGACCAGAGCATCAGATGGGCAACTGTGGATGGTGAAACTCACACCTACACACAGTGATTCCCGCTGCCTACAGGAGTTTAATTCATTTTGGTTTAAATATTTTGCCTCTATAACCTTAACCCCCAATGTATCAGGAAAAAGTCGTCATCCTTTAACATTAAAGTGCAATGGATCCTTTTTATTTTTTATAAATAAAGTATGGAAGTGTGACCAAAGGGATTACTTTTTAACTTTGCTAGAAAATTTAATAATTTAAACATAGCAAATTTTCCTGGCATATCTGTCCTGGTTTTGAAGCTACATAAACCCAAAATGAGCAACATGGTCTCAGTGCTAATTGCTCCCTGGGTATCGTGTGTGAACCTGTCACAAAGCCAGCTTATAAACACCGATCTCAGATTGCAAGCAAATCCCTGGTAAGTTCTAGTTCATCATCACTTCTGGATCTTCTTGCACCAGCAATATAAAACACATTACTTCTGAAACCTCTAACAGCTCATATTTTTTTTTTTTCCAGAGAAGATGGTCACCCTCTGGTAACCGCAAAGCGCTTTTATTCCGACGTGTAGAAGCACCCAATGGAATAATTAGCCATTAAGTTTTTTCTCTCATTTCTGTAACGCCTATTTCTTTGCACCTTTATTTGTGATCTGACTCCTTCATTTGTTCATTTCAAACGGTACCAAGCAAATTTGGTAAACTAATACCAAAGAAAGACGGAATGTTTTCCTGTCACAAAACACTGCATGACAAAACCGTTCCTGCCAAGTGACCACGGGAGAAGAATATCGTGCCCCCTTTTGTCCTTAGAAGTACGCTGTTGCCCCATCGGTTTGCAGGGTCCATCTAGATGGCTGGTGTTGGAGACTCACAGCCTGAAACTTCACTCACAGAGTCAACCTCACCATCTCGGTCAAACCCACAGCCCACCCACAGCCCACCGTCTAGGCACTCATCTCCTCATCCATCCAACAGTCGTCATTTCCCTCGGTCGGCTTCTTCTCTTTACCATTTTGTGCCGAAAATGAAAACTTCTATTTCAAGACTGTGCTCATTCAAAGAAAAAAATAATAAACCCCATAAACATATCCAATTATTATCTATCAACTAAATCATAATTTAATAAAATGCATAGTAAAAACAAAATAAAATAATAAAATGCATGTCCAGTTCAAAAAAAAAAATAGAAGTCTACAAAGATGGTGTCCTCCGTCTTCCTTCTCACCTTCCTGAGGGAGGATGCAACACTTGGGACAAGGGTACCCATGAGGTGTGTCCCCATTATATCATCTTTCCAGGCAAACCCACTTCTCACCACTTGTCTCTTATTAATTTTTACCATAATTGGCAATAAGTGATGAATAATAATGAAATAGTTCTTAGAATGATGAAGTAAAACATTTTTAATATGTAAGAAAATTAAAATCACTACAAACTTATGCTTTATCCATACAGCCCTGTATTTATAAAACAGTCTCAACGGTCCTATGTGGCAACTTCAGGATAAAATGAGTTTTATTTTATTATTGTTTAAAATGTTTTCTGGGCCCTTTGGAAGACTCCTAAAAATGAACAAAATCCATGTCATAGCAGTCCTTACAAACAGAACTGCTCAGGAAAATCTAAAACTGGGTCCAGGGTCCAGGGAGCCCTGAGGGCATATTGAGGGTTAATCACATTCATAGAGTTGAGCCTCTACTGTCCATGTTCAAAATCTGGAGTATTAGAAACTTCCCCAGAAAGACTTTTCCTGATTTGTTCCTAGGTTTTGACACCAAAACAAAGAAGACGAAGAAGAAGAAGAAGAAGAAGAAGAAGAAGAAGAAGAAGAAGAGGAGGAGGAGGAGGAGGAGGAGGAGGAGGAGGAGGAGGAGGAGGAGGAGGAGGAGGAGAGGAAGACTTTTCCTTCACCCACTTGCAATGCAGCAGTTGTCCAAGTGAACCCCTGGGGAGAGCCTCACAGGCTCTAGCCCCACCATGCCCACCTGGGCACAGCCAGCTCCCTCTTCAGAGACAGCACCCCCTGCCCCATCCTTTTCTCCTGGATCTCTCTCAGCCTGTGATTAAGAGGTAAAAATGACAACCCAAGGGAAATAGAGAGGTTTCCCGGGTACTGCTCAGGCTGCAGAGCAAGGCACTAACCAAAACTCAGGCCACAAGCAGACACGCGGGTTTACTGCCTTGGATTCTTCACAGTAAGTGGGTTTATTGTGAGGGATACTGGCTTAAAAACAATCTTAGGAATGATGGGTCCCAGGACAGTCCCCCAAATGGGCTTCTTAACTCGGATTGTTGTGCTGAGTTTTGACAAGGAAAATTAGTAGAAAGCACATTTGCAGTAGTCCTAACAGGCAAACCCAAACAAAATAGACACGCCCTCCTTTACCCTGCATTCTATTTAGTGAAACAATCGGCTTTAATGAAAGAAGAGAAGTGATGGAGACCTTGAGGGAGGGAACTCAGCTTGTGAGGTACTGGGGGGCTGGACTGCAGCAGTTTGTAATTTTGACTGTTCAGTTCCACTTCTATAACTTTTTTCATTTTCCTATAGGTTCCATGCACTGGAGCAGAGGTTAGATTTGGGGCTCGTCCTGTAAGGCCACAAAGGAAGGAGAAAGAAGAAGGAAATAAAAAATTTTGAAAGGGTTATTTCCTTGAAGGGGGGTTTAGAGCATGCCATTGTGAAAAGATATGAATCCACTGGGTAGGGAAAAGGTGATGGAATTTAGGGGAGCAACACCAGTGCCCCAGGCCTTAGAGCCTGTAGGAGTTGACTGTTTGGCCAGGCAGTTCCCCCTCTGACCATAAGGTGGTGCCATCGGCCCAGACAGCCTGCCCCAAGGGGGTGGGGCGAGCGGTGGGCGGAGCTCCCCACTGTAAGCCATGTTCTCCAAGGGTTCTGGAAGTCACAGAAAGCCTGGACTGGACAGCGTGTGTCAACCTACAAGTCCTTGCCTCTGCCAGCAAGAATAGCTCCCATCCTTTCAGGCCCGACCTGCTCACGACCAAGCGGCACCTTCTGTCCTACTGGGTACCTCAACCCACTTCAAGATTCCAACTCATTCCATTCCGTTCCTCTCATTGTGTCCCACAGAGGAAGCCCCGGGCCCCTGAACTTTTCCTGATTCCTAAAAGGAGTCAAGTCAAAGCACATCCTACGGTTTTAGCCTCAAATAACTGTGAGGATGAGAGAACAAAGTCAGCCATGATGGGCTCCCCTGAGTTGTCACCACCTAGCCTTACAACACATCCCAGCCCATCTCACCAGCTCCATCTCCCTCTTAGTAACACACTGGGCAACTCCTATTCCTGACCCAAATCCTCCACTGGCCCTCCCACCTGTGATGGACACTCAGTCCCCTGCCTTGACTTGTCCATTCCCCAAAACCTTCCTTCTTAGGACTGACTGAAGGTGACTGGTGAAGAGGACACACTGAGGAAAATGGGAGTCTCCTGCTCAACCACAGAAGCCCCTGGAAGTCCTGAGGCAGGCCACATCTGCCTCGCCACAGTCACGTAGCCCTAAACAGAGCAGGAGAGCCACACTCCCCTGAACTGCAGGAGCACCAGCTATCTGCCCTCACTCCTCCCAGGTGTCTCAGCTTCCCTTCGGGTGGACTTGGGGTCTGGAGGGACACTGACGTCTTGGGCTTGGAATGTGGTGCAGGCCTGTTCTCCATTCATTTTAGCTTCCAGGATTATCCCCCCCCCCCCCCGCCACACACACACACACCATTTTCATCAGCCACCATTCCCCAAATCAGGCCTGAGTGACAGATGGAGGTGAAGGAGTCCACAGTAGAGAGGGGGTCACAACAAAGTCACAGTCTGTGACCCTCAGCCCCACTTCTACCGTGGCCTGAAGCCCAGGCTGGTAACCCAGCAAACTGCCTAGTGATTCTGCAAAATTCATGCAGCCCTGGTGACACTCTTGCCTGGATAATTTGACCCTGGAATGGTCCAGAGATAAACTAGGATCTGTGCTTACAACACCTCAAATTCTAGCTTCTGCGTTGTGTTCGTCTTGTTCTAAAGGACAGTTGGGGGACCACGATGTCCCTTTGCATATCTGGAGCAAACAGCCTCGAGGTGAATTTTTAAATCATGTCGGATCCTTCCAGGGCAGACCAGAGCCTCATGGTGAAGAAAGGCGGAACCTAAGAAAGGCAGAGGGGAGGCCTGGCTGGTGCTCCAGGTGCCCAGGAGTCTACAGCTGGCAAAGGTGACTCACTCCTGTGGCAGGCATCTCCTGTTTCTGTTGTCCCCCAAAACAGGTGACCAGATGCATTTTAAATGCCAGCACTGCTCAAAAGAGGCCACATGGAAAGAAAATCTACCAGCTACACCTTTAAACAAGGCTGGGAGCAAATGGCAGCTTGACTCCGGGAATTTAGGGCCTTCTGGAGGCAGAATAGGCCAGAATGGCCCTGAGTCCCCCGTTTTGTTTTGTTTCCAGGGGTCTACAGGAGGGATTTTTTTTCACAAATTAATAAAGGAAGCCAAATTGAGGGTTCAAACTCAGGCAAGGTGGGAATGAGGTTGGCCAATCCTTGGGCAGGGTACTCCCTCAGCTCTCCACAAAAGGTCTCAGGCTGCGGGAAGTAACTGCCATTGGAACCCGGGACAGTTTCTCACCAACACTGCAGACCTTCAAAGTGACCACTTCCCGGGACTCTCACAGATGAGCAGTTTCTGGGTGCTCCGGCCCCTGGAAGGCCTACATCAAAGGTGCCCTTCCCCACCACCTCCTCTACTCCCTCTGGCCGGCTGGATGCAACGCGGGACAGCTGCAGCCAGCGGTGCTCACCCTGGCCCCCAGCCTCCGCCTTCCCCACGCCCAAGGGCAGCTGGGAGCCGGGAAGGGAAGTTTCAGAAACCTAGCAGCGGCCTAAGGATGACCTGCCCCAGCGTCTCGGTACCCCCTCCTCCAGGCGTGTCACATGGCGGCCTCAATAAGGCAGGCAGTGCGCCCCGCTGCGGAGACCTGGGGCGGGTGGCCGCGGGCAGTGGGTGATGAAACCTGCCCTGCGCGTTACTGCACAGGGCGCGGGGCGGGGTGGGGGTGGAGAGCGGGTACCGGGCTCACCTGTTCTCCGAGAGGAGGGTGGGGACTAGGGGGAGGGGCGGGGGCGTGCCAACACCGGTGCGTGCTGGGTGGCTCTGGGTGGCCGCACTCGCTTCCCACCCTCCCCCATCCCCGTAGACCCCCGAGCTGAGCCGTCGGGTTGACGAGGCCAGGAGCAGTTCCTGTCCCCGGCCCCGGCGCGAGGGAGACGTGAGCGTGCACACGTACACACACAGCGGGGGCAAGAGGCGCTCCGAGCGGCGCCCAACTTTCCCTTGGCTTCCTCCAGGCGGGGAGAAGCAGCTGGGGGCAGTCTCATTCCCGCCGTGCTTAGGGAGGGGGCCCAGACAGGAAAGAAGAGATGCAGAGACCTTCCCCCAGATTTCGCTTTTCTGCTTGTTTTTACCACTTCCATCCGATGACTGGGAGTAGGGAGCCCAAGCGGGGAGGCGAGTGGCACTTTAGGAAAGAGAAGTGTGTGTTTGGAGACGCCTGAAGTTGTCTTTCAAACTTGGGCCTCCGCAGCACGCGAAGCTCCGCGGGGGCTGACTCAGGCTGCCTGGGCCTCCCGGGCCACCCGCCTGGAAATGATGCAAGTCGGGATTGTCACCTGGATCCCTGCAGCCCAGACTGGACTGGGGGAGGAGCGAGACAGGATATCCCAGGTGTTGCATGACCCACCAAAAAGAAAGCGGGAGGAGGCGGCGGTTGCTCAGGGCAAATAACTTTAGTACTTCTTTCTGTTCCGGTCTTCAGTCATGTTTGGTTTTACTTTGTTTTAACGCAAAGCGTCTCACGCTAAGAATTCCCATGGGCGTTCAGTTTGCCCGCAGGACCACTGTGCACAGGTATCTCAGTTCCAACCTCTCAAGACCTCGGGGCTGCGGACCTTCCTGAATTCCAAACTGGAAAGAGGAAACTCGCAGCCTGATGAGGTTGTGACGCGAGTAAGGGACCCGGGTAACTCGGTCCCAGCGCGAACCGTCCCTTCTCACCCTCTAACTGCAACCGGAGCTGGGCTCCACTTTGATTTTTTTTTTTAAGTCTGTTCGGCCATTGCCTCGGAGCACCCGCACACGCGCACGCATCTCTGGCCGCGCTCACACACACACTCGCACACACGCACGCAAACGCTCGGCCGCCGCCAGGTCGGCAACTTTGTCGGGCGCTCCCAGCGGCGCTCGGCTTCCTCCTGTAGTAGTGGGGCGCAGGCCCCGCCTCCAGGCTGTGTTGTCAAACGGGCCAGGGTCTCGGATTGGTCCAACCGCCGGGACAACACCTGCTCGACTCCTTCATTCAAGTGACACCAGAGCTTCCAGGGATATTTGAGGCACCATCCCTGCCATTGCCGGGCACTCGCGGCTCTGCTAACGGCCTGGTCACATGCTCTCCGGAGAGCTACGGGAGGGCGCTGGGTAACCTCTATCCGAGCCGCGGCCGTGAGGAGGAGGGAAAAGGCGAGCGAGGAGGAAGAGTGGGAGGAGGAGGGGAAGCTGCGGAGGAGGAGGAGGAAGAGGAGGAGGAGAGGAGCACAAAGAACCCAGGTCTCCAGGCGGGAGGTTTATACCAAGAACCATGTGTGCCGAGCGTCTTGGTCAGTTTGTGACCCTGGCTTTGGTGTTGGCCACCTTCGACCTGGCGCGGGGGACCGACACCACCTACCCTCCCGAAGGTCCTCAAGACAGGGGCTCCCAACAGAAAGGCCGCCTGTCTCTGCAGAACACAGGTAAATGCGTGCGCCCTTGCGGCCACGAGTTGCGGGAGAGAACCCGGTGCACCCACGCAGCGCGCCCTGGGCGTTTCGCCCAGAACCGGACGCCCACCCCCGGCAGCGCAAACTCCTGGGGTGGCGCGGGACGTGCAAAGGAAAGCGCAAGGCCAAGCTATGTCTGCGCCGGGCTCGGAGCGCCCGGAATCTGCACGTGCTAGCAGGGTGATGAAATGGCTGGGGCAGGACTTGTTGCTGTCCTCCCCCGGGGTTGAGGGGAAATGAGGCAGCGCCTGACGCTGCCAGAGGCAGCCTTCGAGTCTCGGGTCCAGTGCAAAGCGTACTTCTCCATTCCGGCTGGCCGGAGGGAGGCTCCGAGGGTCCCCCGAGCCGGGCTAAGCCCTGCATCGGGGAGAACCTCTCTTTTACAGCTGGCCAGCCGCGGCAGGACTGCTTCACTCCTTCCTCAAAAGATGCCCGATATCCCAGAACTTTGCTGGCTAGACGAATTGCATCGCGAACTTCCCCTCAGGGGCATGGCTTTTGAAAGGGATAGGGGTCGCGCAAAGCGTACCTCCGTGGTGCTGCCGCAGTCCTCGGTTCCTGGGCAGGTCAGCATGAGAAGAAATGGTGACAGGACCGAACCGTGCGCCGCCTCTGCTAGACCAGCTCTGTGCTCACCGGCGAGCTCCGAGCAGAGCTGAGCCAGGCGTGCGGGACACCGGGCTGGCTCTTTTCCCAGCTCCGGGGAGAGAAGGAAAATCGCCTAAAGCTCCTTCACTCTGCACCCAATCCCGCTGTGTTCTGGGGGGCTGTGCGAGCGCCGCAGAGGCAGCGAGCGTGCGCTCACCGCCCTAGCAGGAATGCACGAATACCCACAGGGGACGCCCCAAGTGAGTGAATCGCTGCCCTGCGCTCTCCTTCCGGTTTGCGCCGGGGGTCCTCCTGGAGCCTCTCACCTTCACTTGCCAGGGAGGGCGCCCTCCACACCCCAGGACCCTCGCGGAACCCTTCCCCTTCTCCAGCGCTTTCTCTGGGAACTGAATCTGATTCTAGGTAGTTGGTGACCCTCCACAGATACACCCCTCATTCGCTAGAGGAATCGGAGTGCGGATTGTCTGCTCTGACTCCGCCCTTCTTCCAAAAGATACTTTTCTGATGTAATTTTGTGGTCGGTTTAAATCAGAAAATTGGGTAGGGGGAGGGAGGGAAGAGGCTTCCCGCCTGCGGCAGCCTGACAGTTAACTCCCCGGGTCTGTCCTTTCGGGCAGTCGAATTAGAAACACATTCTGCGAAGGAGGGCAGCAAGCGCTGGGGCCACGGGAATTCCAGGGGATTAAGTGATACCTCACACAGGATCCCTAATTAAGAGGAACCTCTAAGGGCGGACGGTGGACGGTGGCCTTCTGGCAGGCTAGCCAGGGTCGGACTCGATTCCCCGAGCCTGCCAGCAAACCGCGGCGTCCCTAGCTTGGTATTTTTAATGCGGATGGTTTGGAGGCGCTGCCTTAATAGGAATTTTGTTTTGATTTTTAGGTGTTGAATCATAAAGCTGAATTGAAACTGCTTTGGGGACGCTCTCATTTGGGGGTCAGGAAGGAAATGACTGATTTAATAGCTACAGCTTCTACAGATCCGAGTAGAGAAGGGTATTTCATTGATGAAATACCTTCATCTTAAAATCTTATTTTTGTCTGTGAGTTTAAAAAGCTGATATTAATATGTTTTCTGCTCTCAAACTACACGTTCCCATAAATGCTTTAATAAAATGGAAAGGAGCAGGGAGAATACTCAGACTTAATTTCTGATTCTGATTTTTATAATTTTTGGCTAATGTTTACAAATATTTACAAATATCACATTTTCTGTAAGTGGTATTAGTGATGAAATTTGGTTTCCCTGCTCTTCAGTTCTGATATGGTTATCACTGACTTTTTTTTCCCCCTTACATTTTCCTCTGGTCCTCATTGACTTTTCCTTCAGCTGCCCTGTCTATGTTCCCCAGCATGGCTGAGTTGTGTATATATTTGTAATTTTCATTTTAGCGGAGATCCAACACTGTTTGGTCAACGCTGGCGATGTGGGGTGTGGCGTGTTTGAATGTTTCGAGAACAACTCTTGTGAGATTCGGGGCTTACATGGGATTTGCATGACTTTTCTGCACAACGCTGGAAAATTTGATGCCCAGGTAAAGACCACACAGAGCGTGAAACATGTTTCAGGTTAGCACAGTTCGATAGAAATGTTTGCTGGAAAAAGTCCTTAACAGACTCCTTAACTGCTTAACAGGTTTCCTTAGCTGTTCTTGGTGTTAATTTCAGGGCTTGCAAGAGACATTCCAGGTGTGAGCAGGATGCCAGGGTCTCCCCAGGGCACTGATGTCCTGCTATCTTTATGTAGGTGAATCCTTCTACACTCTTAAGCTGTGTCTACACAGGCAAAGTGAGCCTGCATACCAGAATCATAGGAAATGATGGACACCTTGGAAGAGAGGACACATCGTTTCTGTTCACCCAGAACCCAGTCCCCAAAGCCATTGCATGAGGGACAGTAGGCTAAAGGGGCAGGGGCAGAGACCCCCAGTATTACATTCCAAAAGCTTTTTCTACCTAATAGGTGGGGTGGGGGGAGGGGCAGGCAAACTAGACTCTTCAAAGCCTCCAAAAGAACAGATATTTATTCCTTCTAAGTAGCAGACTCTTTTTTCCCAACCTGAAAAGTCAAAACCATGAATGAAACGCTGTTTTTCTTTTGTTCTATATAATAAATATGGCTAGGATCTGACCCAACTGAGATATTCTGGGGTCCCAGGTTAAAGCTGAGTTGCCACTCAGGGCAAGGACCTAACAAGCACCTACGACTCCAATGTCTACAACCCAAATAAACGCGGGCTCCTATGCACGAGGCACTTGCCCCCCCCCTTCATTTTCTCCCTGGTCCCAGGTGCCCGGTTGAGACACCGTGTTACTGTGTATCATAAACTTCATCTCCCATTTCACTGGGGCACAGTGACAGCTCCTGAAGAGGCCACAGTGGAGGTGTGATTCATGCACATGGGCCGTCAGCAAGCCTGACATCCTGGAGGGCCTGACAGGGATTGGGCCTGGGAGCCAGCCCGGAGGCAGCAGGCCCACAGTCTAACCACAGAGGATGTGAGCTGGCAACAGGGGAAACAGACCAGGGAGGAAAGAGCACAACTTTGAACTCGAGGCTCCCTAATAACGCATCCCTTCTGGATTAACTGGAATTAGGAAGCGTAATAGGAAATCCGGAGGAAAGATGTGTGCTGAAGGGCAGTCCCACAGGATGTCAGGGAAGAAGACCAGAACAGGTCGCTCTGGCCCTGGAGTGAATTAATCTCCCTTTTTCCCTCAACCAACAGGAGCATGTCCTCGTGTCCTCGAGTTAGAGGCATCCCCACCAGTCAGTTCCCAGCACAGAACTAGTTAAGCCCTCTGTCCCGTTTGGCTCCTACTGGAGAGCTGCAGGAGAAGGGGCCACAGGGTGGGTTCTCAGCCCTCAGACGCTCTATGGGCGCATTTCAGTTGCTTCTAAAGAGAGAACCAAAATAAATGTGCTGGCTGGCTTCCCGTGTCCAACCTGAACCATTGACTGTGTCTCAAGTGGCTTCCCGGGTCTAAAACCCAGGGTGGCCTCTAGGACCACAGCTTGTTTCTAGAGTAAGGGAGGAGGCTGCGGGGAATCCTAGGTGGGCACCCAAGTGCCCCCTGCCTGGGACACTGATAAGGAAGCCAGGGCCCAGCTCCCTCCACAACCCCAACAGCTGGCTCCTTTCTAGGATAAGCGCAGCCTTAATGGGGTTGCCAGGGAGGAGAGCTGCGGGCCAGATGTATGCGGGCCTCTCCGAGGCAGGAGCGTGGGGGAGGGCCACTCGGCTCAGATGCTGCCAGGCCGGGTGCCAGGCGGCCTTTTAGTAGCAAAAATCCTAACAGTTTAAAGGAGTAGAGTCATTTTTTGGAAAGGCAAAGAATGCTCCTGCTTGAAGAATAAGAGGAGGCCCGAGTGGAGCCAGAGGCCCTGAGGCAGGAAGGGAGGCCTGCAGCCTCCGTCTTGGTGAGGCTCCTGGAATGGAAGAAGGTGCAGCTCGGCGGCCAACGGGCACCTTCCACTCGGGAAGGACCCTTGCTGAGAACCACAAAGGAGTCATGGCCCAGTTCCCCTGGTGTTCCAGAAAAGCTGCCACCCAGCCGCCAGCCCTGAGCTGCCCTGACAGCCGCGGAAGCCCCAGTTCAAGGGAAACGAAAGGCGCAGCTGGGGAGGAAGGAGGCAGATTTGTTAGTGCACAACACTAACATCCTTTCTGGCGCGGTGCCGGAGGTGTCCTGTCACTCTGGATGTACCTCCGATGTGCCCCGTCACCTGGGAAGGACATGAGTCTGGGACAGGGCCTGGGATTTGTTGTCCTAAAAGTCCTGTGTGACAGCCCCAGAAAGATCAGTGCAGGCGCTAATGCCTGGCCTTCCGCCCTCTCCTCTCCCCTCCCCTCTGCTCTCAGGGCAAGTCGTTCATCAAAGATGCCTTGAAGTGCAAGGCCCACGCTCTGCGGCACAGGTTCGGCTGCATAAGCCGGAAGTGCCCAGCCATTAAGGAAATGGTGTCCCAGCTGCAGCGGGAATGCTACCTCAGGCACGGGCTGTGCGCCGCGGCGCAGGAGAACATCCGGGTGATGGTGGAGATGATCCACTTCAAGGACCTGCTGCTGCACGAGTGAGTACTGCCCGCAGGGCCCGGGAGGGCGGCCGCGATGGCGTCCAGCCTGAGGGCCTGACATCCGAAGCTGCATTCCCAAAAGCTGTCCCCCAGGAGCCCCTGTCCTGCTGGCTTTCAAGAAAAATGAGATTTTTTTTCATCACCACTTTCCAAATCCTGGGCCCCCAAAACAATATTACTTTTACTCAAATGTTTAAAATCAGAAATTCTCATCTTCCCCTTAGCCAAGGAAGTCTCTGAATATCTCAAATAGCTGCAGGGTTGTCCTTGTGGGCAGCTGAGCGCAGAGACATCTGTTGGACCGGGCACTGTGCTGAGTGCTGTGTCTGAACCTCTCACCTGACCCTCGCAGCAGCTCCAAGACTTGGGTGCTTTGACTGGCTTTTTACAGATGAGAAAACTGAGGTGAAGGCAAAGCTGGGACTGGGGACCAGGCAGCTTAACTGAGAGCCTAACAGGCAGCTCTTAACTGAGAGCAGTGCTTCCCCTGGCCCCAAGGCTCTCCTTTCTTTGAAAAGCCCCCACCAGAGAAAATGCAAAACAAACATCAAAAACGGATCTGCTAAGCATTGGCATGCCACACCAGGAAAATGTGACAGTCCTTCTTGGAAGACTTGCAATTCACAGATAAGCCCGGGACTCCTCATTCTTTAAAAATGGTCCCAGCTTTCAGATCCTAATTTTTGCAGAAACGTAAAAGCAAGTGGGTACACAGTTGTTCCTAACATGAGGGACGAGCCAATGGCTCCTTCCTCGGAGCAGAAAGGAAGCCACCAGCTAACAGTCCAGTGCATATCACTGCAGTTTGAGGGCACCCTTGTTCTTCCCACAGGGTGGCATGGTGCCAAGTCAGTACATGAACTCTTGTTCCTCAGTTCATGCCATGACCTGCTCCCAGCTATGTCACTAAACAGGCTACCCCACCCTCACCCCCAGTATCACCTCAGTCATGGAGGACAACAACCTCCGCCGTCACTACCCACTTGGTTATAAGGTTGCAGGTATCTTGCAACAGCCTCTGGATCATAAGGTGTGTGGGGCATGGATGCCGGCAGCTCTGGCCAAAAGCGAGAGTACGTTGCCTTTTCCTTGAATCACACCAACACCTCATGCAACAGTTTCATTCTTCCAAATACGTCTAAGAGAGCAATAGTAATAACAGCATCAACAACAATGATAACCATCCTTTTTTCCTAATGTGCCAGGTTTTTGGCCAGGGTCTTTGTGTGAATTAACACATCTGTCTTTCCCAATCATGCTACAAGATAGAAATTACTGTCCCATTTTATAGAAGAGGATAGTGAAGGCTGAACCTCACTCCGGGGTTTGAGTCCTCCTCTTCAATGTGGGGATTGGTGGTGTGCAGTCATCCCTGAGGGCCTGGAGCGTCCTCCTCAGATACACAAAGCCATAGGTGCTCCAGACCCTTATTTAAAATGACATAGCTTTTGCATATAACCTGCACACATTTATTTATTTGTTTGTTTTTAATTTTCAAAAATGTTAGTGCATTACAGTTACACGTAATAGTGGGGTTCATTTGACATATTCGTAAACACACAGAGCAAGTTTTCTCATTTCAATCCCAACCTGTATGCATAAATCATCTCTAGAGGACTTATAATACCGAGTGTAACGTAAATGCTACGGAAATTGTTGTTGCCCTGTATTGGTTAGGAGATAATGTCTAGGGGAAAAAAATAATCCGTACAAGTTCAGTACAGATACATTTTGTTTTCCAAATATTTTTGCTTCGTGGCTGGTTGCGTCCACAGATGCAGAGGGCATAGGTACCTGAAGCCAGTTGTCAGGAACTAGCCAGCTGTCAGAACCCAACCTCCTTGTTCCTGGCCTGTCCTCTCCTCACCATACCTGCAGAGGCCTCATGGTCACCAAATATAGTACAGTTCTTTGCTTTTCTCAAAC
Source organism: Urocitellus parryii (assembly GCF_045843805.1). Lineage (NCBI taxonomy): Eukaryota > Metazoa > Chordata > Mammalia > Rodentia > Sciuridae > Urocitellus > Urocitellus parryii. The sequence goes on along the minus strand of NC_135531.1, from coordinate 159,810,396 downwards.
CAATCCCCCTGTCTCACACAGTGAGCTCTGTGAAACCCCTTTCCTTCCAGGTACCCTGAAAAAGATGCACGCCCCATGGCTGAGAACCTCCATAAGTCCATTTGCCCCAGCCCATCCCCCACTGTCACCCATGACACAGCTTGTTGACTATGGGCCCGGGGTGCAGGTTTATAAGTCTACAATGTGTTGTTGAGTGTCTTCTTTGGGGGAGTGAAGTTTTGAGGGTTTTGCATGCTGTCCCCCTGAAACGGAAGGAGCTCAGTGGCTGTCTAGTGTCTCCTCATGGCCACCTGGCACGTTGTGCCCCTCAGGCCTTTTGCCCACTTGGCCCGCTCTAGAAAAGCAGAAGGCCTGCTCTGATCAGGAGTGGCTATGTGGTCACACACAGGTCCTCTTGCTTCTGGCTAGGCCAGCCCCTCTGGGCAGTGAGTCCCTCCAAATACCAGCTCCCCCAAAGCCCCCATCAGCAGCCCTCATGAAGCCCAGCCGCACAGTGCCTCGCTGCACAGCAAGCTCAATTGCCTGAGGTTTTTAGCTTTTTATTTTTTTGCCATCTTAACTGATTCAAGAAGGCCCTTACAAATTGTGTGGCATTGATCACAAATGAGAATGAGAGCTGTATTTGATGAGAGAGGACATACAGTCACCCTAGAATTCACAGCACTCCTCCTCGCCCCAGCCCTATTGATCCCAAAACAAGCACATTGCAGTTAGAGCAGCCATTTCCAACTCCCGGGGCCCTCTGCTCCCTGCCTCCTCCTCCCGCCCATCTTTCTCCTGGTCATCTGCCTCCCCCTAGCTGCGGGCAGCCTGCTCTGGCCTGCACACAGCCTGTCACTGGGTGCTGGCAGCCAGTGATGGTTCAGAGCCTCCCGGCACATCCCCCTCCAAGTATTTTTTTTAGACTGTTAGCCTTGCTGACACCCAGTCAAGAGAGCTGGGCTTTGTCATTAGACACGGCTTGTCCTGCAGCCTGAGAAGGCACCGTGCCAGCTCCAAAGGCTTAGATGAACTCACTTCAGCACACACACCCCTCCGCGTGGCCACAGCCTCCCAGGAGAGAGCCAAGGGCTGAGGAGAGCGCGGGCTAGGCCTGCCTCCTGGGGTCCATGTCCTCCTCAGGGTTCTGCAGGTGCGTCTCTGGCAGATAGAGCACACCAGGGAGGGAGGCCGGGGCAGGCTGCACATTCCCAAGACAGCCTCCCCCAGCTCGGGGCAAAGAAGCCTGAGGGAGGGAATCTACCTAAGCCCCAAAGACAGACACAGCCCCTGCCATGTACACCTGGGCCCAGGGTGACAGGTGCTAGGACCCTGTGGCTTCTTTAGCAGAGATTCTTAGTGAACTTGAGGAACCGGAGCCACTTTTCAAGGCAGAGGAGTCAAACATGCATTGAGCGCTTTCTGCCCTGTGTTGCCGCATGCAGGCCTTCTATGAGGTAGCCAAGGAGGCAGTGTCTTGCTGGCACTGGCACTGGAAGTGCCCAGCAGTCAGGCACAGATGATGCCAACGGCATCCAGGAGAACTTAGAAGGCAACTTGAACTCCACCAGCCAGAACACTCCTCTCTGCTATCAGCCGGCCCCAGGCCTTCCTGCCCTCTTAGCCACCTTCTCCCTCTTATCAGTCGATATCCACAAAGCAAGGACAGTTTACCCAATCACAACTGGAGGACTAATTAATCAAGCAGCGGTCAACACCACACACGTCTTAAGACAGCCACAGTGCGTTGCACAGAAAGATCACAGGCTCTTCCACAGCCCTCCAGGCCAGGCTTGTTATAACCACCCCCTGTTCCCAGTAACTTCCCTGGTCAAGGAGAGATCCGAGGCTGTGATGCTCATGATCAGATGCATCCAGGACCTTGGCTAGCTAAGGGCTACTTTAAAATGTTGGTCAGTGGGGCTGGGGCTGTGGCTCAGCAGTAGAGCACTCTCCTAGCATGGGCAAGGCCCTGGGTTCAATCCTTAGCACCACATAAAAAGTAAATAAATAAAACAAAGGTATTGTGTTCAACTACAACTAAAAAATAAATATTAAAAAAAAAAATGTTGGTCAGTGGGCTATGGGCCTACCTCATGGTGGAGCCCTTGCCAGGCATACATGAGGCCCTGGGTTCAATCCCCAGCACCAGGAAGGCAGGAAGGGGTTCACCCCGATGAAGCATTCCATAGCCACCCCACCTGGGGAGTTCTGAGAGGCCAGCGAGAGCAGGACAGGCTGAGCAGCTGGGCCCATGCACGTCAAGGCAGGCCTGCCCCGCCGTCTGCATGCACCCTCCAGCCCTGGGGGCACAGTCTCCCTGAAGGGCATCCAGAGTGAGCCAAGCAACAGGCTGTGGCTCATTCCAAACCAGGAGGCCTGACCACTGGCCCTCACCCCAATCCTGGGGAAGCCCAGACAGAAAGAATGAGGATGGTCAGATCACATACCTGTGCGCGCGTGCGCACGCACGCGTGTGCACACACACACACACACACACACACCTACACCTGTGACCCAGAGGGACAGCTGCATGGGAAATGATGCTGCAGGCAGGTGTCTTCCCCAAGCCCCACCACCCAGTCCACAGTCCTCCTGGTGCAGAGGGCAGTGCACCCGGTAACCCCTGAGAACACCCTTCCTCATGAGCCTAAGCCAGCAGCAGACAGGTGTGGGGAGGACCTTCAGGAGGGGGCCCTAGAGGAAGGTCCCTGGTGCAAAGCAGTTGGCCTCACTGTCACCACAATGCTGGGGCTCTTGGAAGCCATCGGAGCCCCTCTCTGAACCCTGAACTTCGTGGCTCCTCCTCTGCTGACTGAGGCCCTCCCCCCTTGCCCAAGGCTGTTGCACTGACCCCGGGTTCTGGCGTCAGTCATCAGCCCCCCTCCTGCAGTCTGCCTTTACTCCAGTGCCTAGGCCCTCAGCTTTTATCCCAAGCACCTGCCATTGTCGCTGCCCTTTGTCCTGCTTGGGCTCCCTCTCTACAGCAACTCAGGGGTGAGAGTCCTTGCCTGCATGGAGCCTGGCCCACAGGGCTGCCCAGGAAAGACCCAGAGGCTGGTGCTCCATAGTGGGGCTCCAAGTGGTTCCAGGAAGGGCTTCCAGCACTGGCCCCTCCCCTTTCCTGACCTGATCACAGCTCTCAGGGCCTCTTTGGGACTCCGTCCATCCTCAGTGTCTCTCTCTGCTCTCCACCTCCAGACCCTACGTGGACCTGGTGAACCTGCTGCTTACCTGCGGGGAGGAGGTGAAGGAGGCTGTCACCCACAGTGTTCAGGCCCAGTGTGAACAGAACTTGGGAGGGCTGTGCTCCATCCTGAGTTTCTGCACCTCAGCCATCCAGAGGCCCCCCACGGCATCCCCTGAGCACCAGCTCCAAGGGGACAGAGCCAGGCTCTCCAGGATCCACCGCGGGGAAGCCAGCCTGCACTTCTCAGAGCCCAGCAGCAGGGAGGCTGTCAGAGGCGCCAGGGGCGAGCGAGGCAGCAGGAGCCACCCACAGGCCCAGGCCCGGGGCCGAGCGGGGAGCCAGGGGACTCAGGGACCTTCTGGAAGCAGCGAGTGGGAGGACGAACAGTCTGAGTACTCTGACATCCGGAGGTGAAATCAAAGACCGGCCATGAAATCTTTCCTCCACGCCGTCCATTTTCTTATCTATGGACATTCCAAAACATTTGCCATTAAAGAGGGGGGATGTCACACGCAGGATTTTGTGGGATTGTGGACTTCATGACGGTGTGTGAACAGGTGAGATGGAGGCTCCTGGGGCAGCGGGGTCTCAGCGGGCCTGGTGAGCTGGGCACCTGCATGTGCTCAAGGGCATCCCGAGACCTCCTTGTATCTCTGTCTTCTTCCCATCGTGGGCCAGTGAGTGGTGGGCTACTGTGTACCCTGCTCTGGGGGAGGTGAATGCCCACCTGCGCTGGGCCAAGCACCGGGGCTAGACCCTGCAGCCTCTGGCACTGTGGGAGGGCAAGGCGGGGCCAGAGGGGAGAGAGGATGTCCCCGGAGGTACAGGGGCTGGTGCACAGGAGCCGCACAGTGCTCTGCAGAACCCGAATTCAGTTTCCTGCATGGGGCCTCTTGGTTCAGAGCTGCTTGAAGGAGAGAGGGCAGAGTCATTTCCATGTGTGATTTCTGAGCCATTGTTCTTCCCGGGGGACACAGTCCGAGGGAGTGACCCCTGTGTGTTTATACTTTAACCACTGCTTCCAATCTCGATTTCACTTTTTTATTTATCCAGTTACATCTATATATCTGTTGTCTAAATAAATGCCTTTCAAACAAAGCAACTGGTTCATTAAAACCAGCTCAAAGTGGGAGGAAAAACAGCCCCGGCCCACCCTTTGGGGCCCAGTTTTTTAAAGTGCAATTTTTAAAAGAATCCAACAGCCCAACAGCACTGTACCTGGTCTGGGCTCACATTCACCTGGGACAGACCTAGTACCTGGAGGGAAACGCACACAGGGAGACCATGAGGCAGCTCACCTTGACCCACCGCCAGGTCCCAGCAAGCCCTGTACCCGCCACCGTGCAAGGCCCAGCAGGAAACCTGGCTTCCCCATGCTGGAGGGAAAAAAAAGGGGAGAAGAGAAGGAGATTGTTGAGGCCACCCATCGAGAGGCCCACCAGTGGCGCCCACCTGCAATCCCAGCAGCTCAGGAGGCTGAGACAGGAGGATCACATGTTTGAAGCCAGCCTCAGCAACTTAGCAAGGCTGTGAGCAACCTAGCAAGACCCTGTCTCAAAATAAAAAATAAAAAGGGCTGGGGATGTGGCTCAGCAGTTAAATGCCCCTGGGTTCAATCCCTGCTACCAACAACAACAAAAAAAAAGGGCGGCTAACCTTCAGCATGAGTGGAGGTGAGGCTGGAAACCTCCACAGGGCAGATCTTATTTGGAAAGTGAGCGATGAGGAGGGGAGTCAAGCGGACAGAGGGCAGAGAGGAGAAATGGACTCACTGAGGAAGGGAAGAGAAGGATTATGCCAGGAGGGAAGTCCATGCGGGGGGTGGTGGGGTTCTTGCAGTTTTCAGCTCGTCTCTTTGATAGGCATTTCTCCCCAACAGGCTGTCAAGTTAAAGCCCAACCCTCTCACAGCCGTACTCAAATAGGAGCCAGTTTGGAAGGCCTGGCCAGGCTTCCTGGGTCTTTCCAAAGCAGGGGTCAGCAGACCTTTTGTGTAAAGGGTCAGAGAGGAAATACAGTCTTTTCAGCTTGTCGGCCGAGCTGTCTCTCTGCAGCTGGTCAACCCTGCGGTGAGAGCTGGAAGCAGCCCAGACAGAGACCAGTGGGCTTGGCCCTGTTCCAGTAAGGTTTTGTTGAACAGGCCCCCAGCTGGACTTGGCTCAGTTTGTTGATCTCTGTTCTAGGGAGTGGCCCAGAGGGTCTGCATCTCCCCTGATCTCTCCACTAGCTCGGTCTCCCTCGCAGTCATCGGAGGCCAGAGATGAGCTCAATTTACCTACATGTCAGTGATTTATTTATTCGAGGGAATATCTTTGCTCCAAACACAGCTGGTCTTTATAGGCCCCAAATCCAATCTCGCAAGGTCCACGTGGTACAGAAATCATTTGGGGATGGGGGTGGGGGTGGGGTGACATGCTGGGAGAAGCACCCAGAAGACCCGGGGTGCAGAGCGCAGAGGGTTGGTGCATTTAATCCGGCTCAACCCTCGAAGGGAGGGAGGAGGCACTGAATGTCACTCTGCCATGAGAACAGGCGTAAACCATGGTAACGGCGGGCCACGGCCACCACAGCAGGCTGGCATTTCTTTCCAGCACTCAGGAGCTAACCAAATACCCCCTGCCACGGTGGTGTGTGAACGTCTCTGGGTCTGCCTACTGATGTCCCCTTGGTTGCTTCTATTGTAAATATTTGTCACTTGTATTTATTACCTCTGTGCTTCCCCCAAGGCCTGTCGTGGCTCGTCATGCTCATTCGAACCCCCTGACGGGTGGCGGTGGGGTGTTGTTCATGCCACGGCTTGGTTGGTTTTTTCCCTTCAAGAGTTAGGGGACTGTCATTCCCTCTGACTCGCCCGGGGACAGGCAGCATGAAGCGGCACTGGTGGCTGCAGTCGTCCTGCTCCTGGCTGTCCATAGGCGGTGTGCATCCAGGGAACAACCACACCATCTAAAGTGGGGGGAGAGCAGTCGCTGAAAACAGCCGCGCCCCTCGCTCCGTGCTCCTTACAAATTCACTCTTGAGCCTTCCTTTGAGGAAGGATGTGGATCTCCAAATACAGATGCCGTGTTTATTTTGAGCTCCGCATCTTAACAACATGATCTGAACACCTCTCCTCTGTATCAATAAATAGCCCTGTTATTCCCAAATGGAGGGGCCCAGAGAGTGAAAGGCTGACACAAAACTAAATAAATAGAAAACATCAGCCCAGCACCCGCCGCAGTCACACTTTGACACACACACAGGCAGAGACTTAAACCCGAGCCCAGTAAAAGGCGTCACCAACCCAACACGGAAAAACAATGCTTGCCGAAGTCACTTCCTAAGGAAGAGCAGCCCCGACTGATCTCAGAAGTGGCACCACGTGGGCTGGCTAAGTCAGAAGGTCTGTCTGTGTGGGTCTAGGCAGCAGGTTCTGTACGCTGTCACACTGCATTATTTTCCTTCAAGGATCAATAAAGGTTTTAAATAAATGGCTTTCACTGGAGCAGTGTCATTGACCTAAGGGGTGGGGGGGTCTGACATCCAGTACAAAGGGGGACAGCTGTGGGCAGGTGGGCTCTTGACAACTGTGGGAGGTGAAGAGGACCCCCTGGCTTCTCCTCCTTCAGGGGGCTCTGACCGAGCCACCCAAAGAGGAGAATGCTGCCCCTTCCTCCAGACTGACCCTGCAGCAGGCGCCATGCGCTTCACAGTGGGTGGACGCTGGCGCCCTCTGGGAGCTCAGCGCCTCCTGCAGACCCTTCCCCACCCTGCAGGATGGAGCTGGAGCCCGGTTCTCTGCGTCTCTGCCACCACGGGAGCACCCAGTGGGCACCACAGCAGGCAGTTGGCACGCATTACCTCATCCTGACTCTGCCCCACAAATAGTAGGTGTGGTCCTCAACTTTCAGGTGAAGAACCCAGGTATGGCCTTGTCCCTCAGCCCACAGGTGAGGAGTTGGGAGCATGAACTCAAACCTGGGAGGTGACCCCTCAGCCTGCATGTTTCCCTCCTCCCCAGGCCTCCACCCACAGTTTATTTCTAATTTAAGCCTGTTAGTATCAGTCCTACTTCACCCGAGGCTTAGGGAAAGAATCATTATATTTATAGCACCAACCTCCAAGGAGCTTAGACAGAAAAATCACTGCCCTCACCTTTCCTCCCAGCAGAGAGTGAAATTCCGGTTAAAACAAGGGAGAGCAGGAGAACGGAGCATCAATGGCTTGTCTTGGCTTGGGTTAGTCCCCACAGAGGAAAACATCCGGGGAGCCTCTGGCTTTGGGGAACACACAGTAGGAGCTGTTTCCATCAGACTTGCCCGTCCCCAGCCCTGTCTGAGAAGCCAGGTCCCCCGAGCTCTCCACCACAGGTGTTCTCATCCTGACAGCCGCAGACTCTTGGGGGCTCTGGAAGTGCCCCCTGCTCTGCTGGGTGCTTAACGATGTTATTTCCAAACCCCATTTTACAGATACAGAAACTGAGGTTCGAAGACATCTTATTCTGCCTGCCACCGGCCACAAGGCTGGCACGCTCAAGCCGTGTGGCCCACACACCCACCCCCATGCCAATTCTGCTTCATCCGCCTGGCCCATCTCTCTCCCAGGTGTGAAGTCGCCAGTCAAACACGACCAAGCCAGCTCAAGAACACAGCTCCCCCGACCCCAGAGCCCTCAGGATCGGTCCAACCCAATGGCTTGGGATTATTAGGCCGTGGGAGGGAGGAGGCAGAAGGTTTCCAAATGTGCTTGCCTTTAAGCAGTTTCCAAAGGGAGCTGGAGCCCCAACGCCCCAAAATCTGGAGACGGAAATCTGAATTTGTTCTAAAGTCAACAAAAAAAGAAAAACCCCTGCTGAGGAGGGGACAAGCCTTGGCCAGAAAACAGGTTTTATGTGAATTATTTTTTGTGGGTGGAGAAGAGAAGAAAGAAGCTTTGGTCTAGTAGTCACGCGCTCCTGCTTCATCAGCAGTTCCGCTTTTACCACTCCCCAAAAAGAAAAAAAAGAGAATCCATCCACTCCCCAAAGAGAACAGAGGAGAAAGGTCACAAAGCCGTGGAGCCCGTGGCGGGGAACCTGCCAAAGACAGAACAGAAGCCACCTGGCACCTGAGGACCTGCAGCCAGGGCCACCATTGACCTCCAGGTGGGCCTGGGTGACTGGGGGAAACGAGACAAGTTCCGCTGAGGCCTTCTCAGGGGCAGACCAGGTGTTCACGGGAGCTGAAGAGAAAGATCGGCTGGCCCCATATCCCATTACCCAGCTTCTGGAAGTTTCTGTGGTTCTTAAGTTAAAGTGGAGTACCCACATAAAAAAAGGAGCGGTGTGCTAGAGGACGTGGGGACTGCCTGCTTGCCCTCCAAGGTATGAGTAACTCTGGACCAAGACCCCAAAGAGGGCTTTATTGAGGAAGAATGATCCACCTCTGGAATTCTGTCCCAGTTGCCTGTCACTCTATAACAAAACGACCCCCCGCCAAAGCTTTGTAGATGGAAAACTAGTTTACGTGGTTCATAGTTTTGTGGGTCAAGAATTAAGAAAGGGCTCAGTTGGGCGGTTAGACTCTTCCTGTGGCATTTGATGGGGCAACAGGCTCTGCAGGTCACTTCCAAGATGACCTCTTCAAGATGGCGCCTCAGTACTTCCTGCGGCCCCACCCCCGTCTCCACGTGGCACCTCACCCCCAAAGCTCTGGGTGGTTTCTCTTCTTCCAGGGTGTCTGTCTTCCCCCGAGACAAGTCTGTAGATTTTGTAGTATATTCTTCAAATCCAAGCTAGGATCTTGATTTCACCCACGGTACTGTAACCACCACAGGGACCTAAGCTCCATAAGGACAGAGATGGTGTCACTTTCTGCACAGATTTTTGCATCCCCAGCAACCCAGCCAGTGCGTGGTGTGAATGAATGAGCAAATATATCCTTGTGCCTCATAAGAGCATCAACATGACCCAAAGTGGTAAGAGGATCTCAAAACTAAAAGTCACTGGGAAGCTGTCCTCTTGGAGTCAGCAGACATAGACAAGGGTGCTGACCTGGCCACCTACACCAGGTAAACCTCTTTGGGCATAAGAGAGAAATATAAATAAAAAATGGAAAAAATAAATAAATGAGGACTGTCCCAGAGATGCAAGAATAAAATGACTAAGCTGGGTGAAAAGTCACAGTCCATAGGAAACGCTGTGAAGCCTGCAAAATTCCATGCGAAGGGGGTTATTCTTATTATCGTGGTCATTTGGGGTGGCTTTGGGCTCCAGCCAGGATCAGACAGGACGAGCTGCCTCCCTCTGCCATTCTGTCCTGTCGACTCTAGGGTGGGTTCCAAGGCTTTAAGGGACGGGCAGAGGAGCCAGGCCTGCCCAATGGGAATCTGCCTGCAGCAGGCCTGAGGTCAGAAGGCCCACCCAGGGGGACCAGCCCTTCTCCCAGGCAGCAGGCAGGCGCAGAACAGCCCCATGAGCCTCCCACCAGAGGAGTCTGTGTGGCCAGTTCAGCCAGGCAGGGACGAGACCCATGCCAGCGAGCTGAGGACCCTTCCTGAGGCTCTCTCTGAAAATCTCAACAAGGTCCTCACAGAAAAGCTGATTAATAAACTTCTTTGATGAGAAAAGGAAAGCAGAACTCGACACAGGGAGGAGAGCGATCTGGGGCAGAGCCCACTAAACTCAGTGCCAAGGCTCCTCGGAGCTCTGAAGTTGGACAAGAGCTGGCCTGGAGAAGCCAAGGATGGGGACAGGGCTCCTTCCGGCTCCCGGGAGTGTCAAGAAGAGAACAGGGAGGAGGAGGAGGAGGAGGAAGGTGACTCAGCTGGAATGGGGAGAAATGTGTTTTTAAAAATCGAAACATTGCAAGGGACAAAGGCCCGAAGTGGAGCCCAGGACGGGGTCCAGAGGCCCTCTCAGAGCAAGTGGGTGAATTCTCAAAAGGCCAGAGAGCTCGCTAGGGTTTCTGCACCAAGAAGGACACCAGGAAAATGAAGGCAGCCTTCAGGGTTGCCAGGCCCACACTCCCACGAGGGCCCCCAAGCCCACGGCCCCAAGGAGCTGTGCCGTCCCTGTAGCAGATCACACTTAGGCTCCGTCCGTAAGGCAGATGAGTTCTGCAAAGGTGCGGCAGGTAGAACCCTAACCCACGTTCACCCCGCAGCCCAAGGGCAGGAACCGGGCTCCCTCTGCTCCACCTAATCCACAGAACTGTCAGGGGCGAGGGGAGGACAGGGAGACAGAAGGCGTCTCCTCCCCAGAAGTGGACACAGCCCATTCCCTCCCAACAGCCAAGGTCAGACGAACTTGAGTGCAAAAGTGTCATTTTGAAATGTTCAATGGAGAGCAAGCATGATAAGGAAAGAGAGAGGAGGTTCAGAGAAGCCACTGCCTGCGGCACTCTGTGTCCCCCTTCTCCAGGGTCACTCAGTAAGCGCTGGGTTCACGGCTCATGCTGGAGTCCCGTCTCCTCCCTTTGCATGGAACTCCAGGGACACTCCCACTTCCAAGGAGGCCAGCGTGGCCAGGAACACCATGACCAATGCAGAAGAGGACATGGGGAAGGGGGTCAGCCTGTCAAACCCTCATGCCTCACCTGTCCCAAAGGAGAGACAGGCTAGGAATCCTCCCCCATGCCCTTGTGACAAAGATTTCCCTACATTCCGATAGAAAAAAGGAGATCAGCATTGAATTCCTGAGCCTCCAAGCCCTGAGTCATCCCAGTGCTTCTGAAAAGAGAAACCCTTGATGTGACCCTTCAAACGACGGCCAGCACCTGGCAGGAGGACTCTGACCCTCCCTGCTGCAGCTGTGCAGAGGAATGGGGCTGGCTGCCTGGGGGCCTCTTCCAGTCAGCCTTGAACGAACTGAGACTCCTTTACCAGCCTCTGTATTTTTGCACAGCACCCTTAGGCAGAGATGGAAGCAATCTCCAAACTTGTATTCTAGGCCTGGGGCCTCGGAAGCTAGGTCGCTAGGGTCCTCTAGGAAGCAGGGAGGGAATTAAAATCTCACAAGATTCATTGTGGGGAAGCGGCCTGCTTCATTCATGTCTCTCACCACTCTAGCCCTGCAGGCCTCCTGCCCACACTCAGGGATACCCTAAAGGCATCCACGATCATTCACAAAGGAGAACAACTAGAAAACCAAACAAGAGCTTCTGGGGATTCAAATATAAGAGGAATAAAATGAAAAATTCAAAAATTAGTTGGAAGGTAAATTTCTTGCAGAAAGAGATGGGGACTACAGAAGGGAAAGAGGATTTGTCTAGGAGATTTGACACCCATACAGTTCCAGAATGAGAAAATAAAGAAACCATGGATGTTGGTCACGTTTCCTTTGCTATAAAAAAAAATACCCAAGCTAATTAACTTGGTTTGGCTCATAGTTTTGGAGGTTCCAAACCATAGTCAGACAAACTCACTGCTTTTGGTTAGGCTCCTAGTGGGGGCACGAAACGGCAAGGGTGGTACACAGTGGAGCAAATGCTCACCTCAGGGCTCAAAAGCAAGAGAGGAAGAGGAAGAGACCAGGGTCCCATAATCCCCTCCAGGGCCACGCCCCCAATGACCTAACTTCCTCCCACTAGGCCCCACCCCTTAAAGATGGATCCTCACCACAGTGAGGACCAAGCCTTTAGTACTTTGGCCTTTGGGGGAAATTCAATGTTGAAACTAATGCAGATAGGGAGAATATTATCTAATAAACAGCCCAAAACTGAGAACAGAGGCTTCCACATTGAAAAGGCCTCCAGAAGTCCCAAGACAGTCAATGAAAAATTCCCCAACAAGACAAATTCTTGTGAAATTTTGAAACTCCTACAGATAAAGGGGAAAGTGCCAAAAAGCTTCCAGAGAGGAAAAAAAAGGTCACACAAAGAGGGAAGAAGATCAGTATGACATCAGGTTTTCCAACTGTAATTTTGAAAGCTGAAAGACAAAAGATTGATACTTCAGCATTCTAAGAGGAAAGGAAATCTTGACCAGTCAGAGCACCAGCCAAGTGGGTACCACCCGAGTATTTTTCAGGCTTTCAAGGTCTCATGGAATTTCCTTTTCAGGTATCCTCTCTCAAGAAGCTCCGCCAAAATGAGGCTCCACCAAAATAAGGGTGTAAGCTGAGGGAGAAATGATAATCAGGTCCCAGGGACAGAGATGTGGACCAGGAGAGGCGGGAGGGTCCCAGGTAGCCCTCTGGGAGACAGAGGATCACAGACAGTCAATTTGTGGTTCTGTTAGAGGGTTTGGGGATCAGTCCATCATGATTAAAATAGTTAGAGAAAACTAAAGAAACCAAAGTGAGCAAAAGACTTGAACAGGCATCTCAGAAGAAGATACCCCAACAGCCAATGAGCAGAAACCAAGGGCCTCCCACCATCAGCCAGCAGGAAAATTCAAATTAAGACCACATTGAGATGAGTGTGTGAAAACACTAATGCCTGACAGCACCTCCAGCAAGGCAGAAATTGTGATTACTACTTTCTGACGAAGCAAACCCTCTCCAAGAGTTGAAACTGCAGGAGTCCAGACTTGACCCTGGGAGTCCAAAGACCTATGAGCACCAGGTTGCTTTTTGCTGAGGGTCTGGGTGGCCACCCATGGCTGTGGGCCTCTGCCCAGTCAAATCAGGCATGTCGATAAGTCACAAGCAGCAGTGACTCATTTGAAGACCGGATAAACAACAGGGAGGCAGTGGGCTGAGAGGCCCTGTCCCCTGGGAAGTGGGCCTCCTTCAGGCCTGGAAGAGCACACAGCCAGCAGGGAGGGGACCCTGCCGCCAACACCAGCTCAGCAGCTTCCAGACAAAGTGCTGCTGGCACTGCAGTGTGTTGCCGAGCTGGGAGCCACAGCCCTGTCTTCAATGGGCTCTCGGCAAGACGAGACAGAGCATGAGGAATTCCAGGATGTTCCCTTCCAATCCCTCCAGACACAAGAGACACAGTCACCCTGTGCTCTATCATAGCCCTGTGCCGGGCATCACAGCTGAAGGGCTTGACGTGCTACTGCCACCCTCCAAGGGTCCTCGAAGCAATCTTCTCCCTCCTGCACCCCATGCCTCAGGGAGACAGCGCATGGGCACTGTGGTTCCTGGGGAGAAGTAGGCAACTTGGCATTGGGCAGAAGGATCTTACTGTCCCCAGAACCTGTCCTCACCAGCAGGGTCTGCTTGCAATGGACTCATGGGCACCAGCCAGAGCCTGGAGCCCAAAGAGCCAGATAGGAAAGGGGCAGGTGGGCTAGGGAGAGCTGGGCAGGCAGAAGCAGCAGAAGACACAGCAGGGATCCCCCCACACCAGAGTTCACAGATGGACATGGCTCAATGCCTGTGGAGACTCTGTCAAGGCAGGACCCCACCCCAGTGGAATCAGCTCACAGGTGAAGAATCCAGGTAGAACTTGGTCAGATTGGCTTGGTCTTCTGGGAAACAAGACAGGAGAGGGTGTGGCATGAGATGATGTAATGCCAACTTGGCCAAAAGGTGTTAGAGGAGCTTGTTCTACTTCCTGACTGGTCACAGAACCAAGGCCAGAGTCCGCAGGTGATGCGAGAACTGGGGGGGACCGACACCTTGAGACAATTTCAGAAGCAGCCTGTGCCTGGCCACCTCCCTCCTGCCCTTCCCCTCAAATCGTCAGACAAGCAGGAGGCCTGCACCCAGCCCTGGTACTTGGCAACGGCACCCAGGACCAACCCCTGCTCCTCCACCACCCCTTCCAAACTCCCCCACCACTCCTTCCAGACTCCCCCAGCTTGAATGAAGCTTCTGATGAGTGGGTTTTATCTCTATGAAACTGGAACCTTCTATTGTTATTTATGGTGACTTACTCTCCCTCCTCCACAGCTTCAGCACAACACCTGGGACCAGAAGAGCTTAGTAAATACCCTTTTTGCTCTGTTGTTGCTGCTGTAAATAACTACTTAAGAGATTCACAAAGAACAACATGAGGAAATGGTAGTGCATGAATAGGCAAAAAAATGATACTAAGCAAATTAAAGTTATAACTCCTGAGGGGTCATCAACTAGAGAAAATCAGAGTTAGGGAGCATTAATCCGGGGAGGCTACTTGGAGGAGGTTGAGTTTTGAACCAGCCACTGGGAGAAACCCCACAGAGTTTGGGTTTATATGTTACAATTATTTTGGTTGTAAGCAAAATCTAATCCAAAGTTGCTTAAGCCAAAGAAAAGGAAAAGGAGAAAATGAAGAAGGAGGAAGGAAGAAGAGCAGGAGGAATAAGGAAGGAGGAAATGTAGGCAAAAGTATATTGATTCAGGTAAAAGGAACTAGGCATGGTTGGATCCTGCTGCTGCTCACATGGTATCATCTCCATTTTCCATTCAACTTTCTCCATTCCTTTTCCTCCATGACAGCTTCCTTCCCAGGCCTCCCTGATGGGTGCCCCCACCCCAGACTTAGATCCTATAGCTTTGCAAACCCAGCATCAAAAGAGAACTTCTCTTTACCAGCAGAGGGGGATTTGAAAAACAAAAGCCACTTTTGCTATAAGGGATACTTGTTGTTACTGCAGCTTAACCTAGCCTATCCTAACTGATGCATGCCTCCTTGGTCTAGTCCTGGACACAAGTTCACTACTGCAGCCAAGTGGGATATGATGGTCCAATCAGCCATGATGAGTCCCAGGTTAACCCTGGAGCAAAGAGCTGAGGACACCCCCACTCAAATCAGTGATCTCCCCAAAAGAAGACCAAGATGTGGTTGTCAAAGAAAAGGGAAGGGAGCACTGGGGTGGAGGGAGGGCGGGCTGTTCCTCGACCTGGGCTCATCCTTCTTTCTAATGACCCTTCCCTCCAAGGCACACGTCTAAAGGCCCCAAGTTCCCGGCCTCCCCCAGGATTCCTGGAGCATCCTGGAGCAGGGAGAGGCTCTGGCCTCCCCTCTCCCGCCCTCCACCTGCTGCAGTTAGGCCTCCAGCTGTGAAGATCTCCAGGCCCCACAGACAAGCCTGCAAGTGTCAAGGGTGACCTGGAGGCCACACCTGCAGCCCCTGGGGGCCATGAAATCCCGACCCCGCCCGACCCTCCGCGCATGCGCACATCAGTCCAGCAGAGCCCACTGCTCGGATCCGCAGCCTGCCGAGCCTCAGCACTTCCCGCCCTGACATGCCCTTCCCTGAAATATTTTTAACCTCTTGCACTAAAGAATTCAATCCAGTTGTCTGCCTCTCCCACAGACCCTGAATCCGGCCAGTGGGGACATACCACACTTTCTGCCACCGGCCCGGGGTCAGGAGTTCACCGGTTGAACCGTGGTGGGGGCGGGGTCCCGAGAGGCACGACATCCTCCAAAGCCCAACAGCTGTGTCTCCCCCGCCCGCCCGGGAAGAGCCGGCAGAAAGCAGCCGGAGGACCCACGTGGCACAGCAACGCTGCGCCCGGGACCCAGGGGCAAAGGCCAGGCTTTCCATTAGACCCAGTAGGTCTCTCTCTGGTTTCCACTTCAGAACCAAGACCGGAAGAGAAAACTTGGCAAGCTTCTGCCTCCCCACTGTCCACGTCACGCCAGCCCGTGGTACAGAGCCTTCCAGACCCCCCCCCCGCCCCACCTGGGGAGGGAGGGGGCAGCTGGCCGAGCCTGCCTCTTCAGCCCTCTGCCTAAAGCGGATCCTGGAGAGAGCAGGAGGCCGGAATGCTGAGCTGGGGCTGCAGGTGGAGCAGCGGCTCTGAGCATCTCAGCAGCAGCCAGAAGCCAGACATGACAGGCCTCCAGCGCTGGAGCTGGCCTCTTGCATTACACCTGGAGCCATGTCCGGCCCCAAAACCCAGCCTGCCCACGGTCTCCACGCGGACTTAGGAAGGCAATGAAGACCATCCAGGGCAGAGTCTGCAAAGCCTGGGGCTCCGGTGTAGACAGAGCTTCAAAAGCACCGATTGAACCAAATCATCCAAATGGGATTAGAGCAAGTCCTGGCAAGTGGTATTGGATGATTTTGATTGCTGGTGACAGCTGCCTAAATCAACTAGTTTAAGCCAATAAGAGGAAATTTATTGGCTCACTTGACTGCAAGGTCAGGATCCCAGCTTCAGGTACAGCTGGATCCAGACTCAGCACCATGAGAACTCAGTGACCTCTTTGCTGTGCTTGGCTTTGCTTCCCTCTGTACCAGTTTCATTCTAGGCTGCCCTATAGCATCGCCTGGAGGCTGCAGCCTGATACCCTCTTTCCTGCTACCCAAGGTTCTCACTGCTTTCTTTACACCACTGAGCCCAGGGAGAAGGAATGCACTGATTGGACACACCTGGGCCCTGCAAGGGGCCTGGTAAAAGGGTCTGCAACTCCAGGAGACTTGGGCTGGAAATAAAAAGGAATGCTATTCCGGTAAAGGGGGAGTCAGGGGAACCCAGTTTTGCCACTGACCTGCCATAGGGCTTTGGGAAAGTCATTACCCCTCTGTGAACCTCAGTTTCCTCATCAGGAGGAAATGGAGGTAACAATACCTACTTCAGATTGCTATGGAGATGAAGCAAGATAATGCATGGTAAGTATCTGGGCCAGAGCACTCAACACGTAGTAGCTGCTAATATTTTTTCCTCTCCCTAGCCCATTTGTTGAACTTGAGCTTCCCTCTACCCTGTCCCCACATCTAGACTGCGCAGGCTCACACTTCAACATGACAATAGCCCCTTCCTTCGCCATGGCTTTGTTTCTCACAGTCTAGTTATTTGCCATCAAGAGATGGTCTGAAAATATTTAGTGGAAATTTTCAGAAATAAACAATTCGTGAGTTTTAAATTTCATGCCATTCTGAGTGGCATGATGGAATCTCATGCCCTCCCACCTGGGACACAGAGTACCCTTTTGGTGTCATCTGTGTTATCAGATAGGCTGCCGTGGTGCTAGTGTTCAGTAACCTTGCTTCACTTACCGAGGACCCCAAAGTGCAAGAGTGGGGGTGTTGGTGACTCAGACACTCCAAAGAGCTGTGAAGGGCTTCCTAAAGTGAAGCTGACTTCATCCCAGCCATGTACGTCTAAGAAACAGATATACAGGGTTTGGTGCTGTCTGCAGTTTCAGATACCTGTCGGGGGTCTTGGAACGTGTTCTCTGAGCACAAGGAGGCTTCTGTACTCAGAACCCTGGGAAGTGCCGAGGCTAACCAGGTGGGAGAGGGCCAGGCCTGGGCCTCCCACCATGCATTCCTGCATTTTGCTGGGAAGCAGGGATTGGGCACGCCAGGGGCTGGCCAAGAGGCTGGGTCGGGTTCCCAGGGACTGGGGCTGGAACTGAGGTTCTTTCTGAGTTAGTGTCACCCATCAGGAAGCCCAAGGCAGAGCCAGCAAGTCTGCATCTCAGGGTTGAAAGTGCAGGAGGGGATGGAGATGGGGGCCAAGTGGTGGGAACAGGAAAGAGAAGCAATGCCTGGGGGGTGGGGGCAGGAAAATGCCTGCAGAATGGGCTGCTCACCAAGGCGGGAGAGCACAGCCCCGAGTCTGGCCATCCCTAAGTTCCGAGAGACTGGTGGAATTCTTTGAAATCAGAAAAACATCAGGACAGCCCCACCCACTGTTCCTGGAAAGGGCCACA
The DNA here is from genome assembly GCF_045843805.1 of Urocitellus parryii. Classification (NCBI taxonomy): domain Eukaryota; kingdom Metazoa; phylum Chordata; class Mammalia; order Rodentia; family Sciuridae; genus Urocitellus; species Urocitellus parryii. The sequence goes on along the minus strand of NC_135531.1, from coordinate 159,792,730 downwards.
GCGGGACAGCTGCAGGGATGGCTGGGCGGGAATGCCCTGTGTGCTGGGTTCAGCACCAACAGTTACCGCCCCATGCCTGTGTGCCGGAGGTCAAGAGGGAAGAAAGAGCTGGCACCTGCTCTGAGACCTTCCCCACAGCCCTCCCACATGCTACCCCTCGCCCCTGCCTGCTCCAGGGTCCCCTGCTCCAGAGTCCCCTGCTCAGAGCCCCTCCGCAGGCCTCACCCAGGACAGTGCGAGCAGGGGCCATGCCTGAGGCTCTACCTGGGCCTTGCGGTGAGCTGCTGAGAGCAATGACCCATCTCTGTCGCTCAGGACTTATGGGCTGGGCCAGTCTCATCTTGTCTGGAGAGTTGGAACCAACACCTTTTGCAGCTTCCAAAAGAAACAAAAACAATGTACTCTGTAAGTTCTAGAAAGCAAATCAAATGCTAGTGTGTGACATTATTGCCATGGCTCACCCTCCGAGCACCCGTCCCACTGTGCCACAGGCTGGGTGCCTGTGCCCCTCCACCTGGCATCTCCTGCACTGGGCCGGCTGAGGAGCCAGGAAACTTGACCTTGGGAAGCCCCTGGACAATGGCCCCCTCGCCCCTGGTGGTCAACTCCAAGGTGTATGCTGAGACGCCAAGGGCGAGTCCCAGCAAGGGGAGGACAGGCCCAGCATTGAAGAGGCACAGGCCGTGCCTGCAGCTGTGTCCCAGGGCACCCCAGACCCAGTTGGCCCCCTTGTTCTCACTTGAATTCCCTCCACAGCACCCACCACATGGTCTTTGCCCAGCTACATGCACCTGTAGTGACCAGGAGCTCCTCTCTGACCTGGGTGCCCAATGCCCTCTGTATGCAGCCCTGATGCTTCGAGGAGCTCCCATACCTGGCATCAAAGCTGTCTTCCGGTCACTTTCCAGCCCCTTCCCTGCTTCCTCCTTTAGGAATGCACCAGAAAGTACTAAACATACCGATTCAATTCTTACTGAAGTGTGAATGTCTCGCTGCAGATTCTTTCCTGCGGTACTCAAAGTGGAAGGTCCTGAGCAGCTGCAAGGGGCAGTGAAGAAGGAAGAATTGAAGTCCAGATGGGAGGTTGGAATGGACAGCTGTCTGATGGACCTCGTCTAGGAACTGCATCACAACTGGGGGAGACCCCCTCGGCCTAGGTGATCCAATGGGGGCAGTCCCTCCCTGCAATCCCAGGCTGGCCAATCAGTATGAGGCTCCATGGAGACGGGCTTGAGAGTCAGGCCAGGGCACCCATGTGGGGTGGCAGATGGAACTGACCTGCCTGACAAGAGTGGGTTCCCCGGAAACAGACTCTGAGCCGGAGACTGCAGATTTGCTGGGGACAGTGCTCCTGAGACACAGCTGTGCAGAAGAGGCCTGGCGGAGACAATCCACAGTGCCACCATCAGCAAGTTCGTCCACAAGGAGAACAGTGCAGGCCCTTCAGGGCCGTCCAGGGGCATCAGGAGTCAACAGCCACCCACCACCCGCTCTCCTTGGCTCCTAGGGCGAGTCCCAGCAAGGAGGCACCTGGCGACAGGCCCAGCATGAAGAGGGCCAGGCTGTGCCTGCAGCAGTCACCGGGAAAGCAGCCCCAAAGGAAGCAGAATGGAGAGAGCAGGGAGAGACGGCGTAGGACTGGAGACCACGCCAGCCCACAGCAGGGCAGGCGGACTGGGCCCGGGTTTGGAGCTGCCTGGTGCAGGTTTGTTACCAGGATGGAAACGGCCCCTTTCGAGCTTCGGCCATTTGCTAAAGGCTCGTTTCTGTTTAGGAGGCCTCCCAGGGGACATGGGGCATCTCAGTCCTCTTCCTGCATCAGTAACAGAATGCCCAGGGCGGGGGCACTGGTGAGAGCAGAGGTCTCTTCCTTACAGCTCCAGAGGCTGGACGTCCAAGATGTTCTTGCCGAGTCGTAGCCAAAGGCCTCTCACGCCCGAGACGGAGAGGCCACAAGGGGCCACGAGGGGTCTTGTCACACAAACCCACTCCCACCCCTCAGCACCAACCCATCCCCGCTACAGACCCCACGGCCTCGGGTTGTTCAAGGGCAGTTACACCTCATCATGGCTTTGGAGGGGCCATTCAAACCACTGAAAAGGACAGGCCATAGTCCAGAGGACTCCAGGGGCCCGGGCCATCCACACGCTCACCAACACCACCCCTAGGGACATTTTTCACCTGGTCACATCCTCATGCACACGTGCCAACACTGCCTATGGGACAGGCAGACAGGTAGCAAAGAAATGAACAGGGGCCCTGCCGTCATTGGCCAGCTCCCAGCCTGGACACAGCCCTGACCAAGCCACTGTGGGCCAGGCACAAGCAGGCTGCAGGGGAAAGGCTGTGGGGGCCATGGGTCTGGGAAGCTTAGGGCTCCCCTTGCTCTGCCTGCTGACTTGGGAACCCCACAGTGAGACCTCCTGGCTTGGGAGCCTCACCTCTTCACCCTCAGATCCACCCCAGCAGTGGACACGGGCACGTGGCTGGCCTGCTGAGTCTCACCTGCTCCTCAGAGCAGCAGTGCACTGGCTGGAGGCAGCCGCTTGGCAAGGCCCACAAGTGCTCAAGCCCCTGTATGAAACGGGTAGCATTCACACAACCCTGCGCACATCCTCCTACTTCTTCTGAATCAACTCTAGGTGACTGATAACACCTGGCGAGGTGCACATGCTCTGTGCTGGGTTGTCATGATGCACTGCTTGGGAGTAGTGACAAGGAAAAAAATAAAGTCTTCTTCAGTGTAAATGCATTGCTTTCAAATACTCTCATCCCTGGCGGTTGAATCCGTGCGGGAGGGCTGACTTTGCTGACACCTGCCAGCTCTTACCTGCCATGTAGCTTTGGGTGCATCATCTCCCTCTTCAGGCCTCAGTAATTGCCATTTGTAAAGGGCAGGAAACAGCTTATCTGTAGCGCTGTTAAGAGGATTAAACGAACTCAGCAACTAGTGCACGAAAATTTCTCAGTGATTGCTCAATGCCACTGTTACCAATGCCATTGTTACCACTGTGGTGGTGATGGTGATGGTGATGGTGATGGTGATGGTGATGGAGATGGTGGTGGTGGTGATGGTGGTTGTGATGGTGGTGATGGTGATGGAGATGGTGGTGGTGATGATGGTGGTGGTGATGATGGTGGTGGTGATAATGGTGATGGTGATGGTGATAGTGATGGTGGTGATGGTGGTGATGGTGGTGGTGATAGTGATGGTGGTGATGGTAGAGGTGGTGGTGATGGTAGAGGTGGTGGTGATGGTGATGGTGGTGGTGATGTTAGTGGTGGTGGAGGTTGTGATGATGACAATACCAGTGATGGTGACAATGATGACGATGATGATGATTAGGCTTAGGAGATGGAAAGAAATCTTTAGCAAAACATTTCAAAATCCATAGAGTGCCAGACACAGTGGTGCACACCTGGAATCCCACAAGCTCAGGAGGCTGACTGCGAGTTCAAAGCCAGCCTCAGCAAGGGCGAGGTGCTAAGCAACTCAGTGAGACCCTGTCTCTAAATAAAACTCAAAATAGGGCTGGGATGTGGCTCAGTGGTCGAGTTCCCCTGAGTTCAATCTCTGTTCAAAAAAAAAAATCCACAGATTGAATCAAAGTGGCTCAGCCATAGACCCTATTTTGTCATCCCTTCGCTCCCTGTCTCCTGGCACCTTCTTTGCAAGATTTCCCAAATGGCTGCTGCCCGTGGATCCACAGCACAGAAGTGGACGGTACAGATTCAGACAAGGGAATGAGAGAGTCAGCAGCAGACGGCAGCTGGAGAGCCAGACTGGCGGACAGTTGTTGCCTCTGAGTGAAATGAATGAGTGTCCATGGAGCTCCCAGACAGGCCTGGCTTACAATCCCGCCTCTGTCCCTTACCAGCTGCGTGACTTTTGGCCTCTCTGAGCCCATTTCAGCTCTAATACGGGGAGAGTCATACCAAATGGACACGGCTTGCAAGGAAGTAAGTGCAATGCATGGGCCTGATAAACATCGGCCGCTCTTCCCAGAAAACGAGCAGTGAGTCCAGACAGTGGGTTACCTGTGCCAATCGCATCCACAAAGCCCAGAGTCTTGCTCCAAGCACAGTTTAGGGAACTCTTATCAGAAACACTGAGGTCTTTATTCTCCTGAGGTAGCTTCTCCAGAGGTCTGAGGAGCTGTCCATTAAGAAGCACGCATGACCCAGATCCATTTCTGGGTCCAGTGTAGTCCACACAGATCCAGTACTCACCAGTAAGGAGCCTGGGCAGGCTTCTAGGCTCCTCACCCTGCTGTCATAAGAAGGCAGGCCACGGGGTTGCTCCCACTGATCTGGAGGTGAAGCTGCGGGTTTGTCCAGAACAGAACCTCTGAACATGTCAGACCATCCATGCCCCCACGCCACCCATGTCCCCATGCCATCCTACCTTCTACTCCCCCCACTTGCAGATGAGATCTCATCCAGCCAGGAGACACTGAACTTCAGGAGACCCTGTCACCTCTAGGCCTCCATGTCCTTGCTGACTGCTTCAGCCCCAGGCCCCTAAACCCACCCCCACACTGACACCCTACATACCTGGCAGTGGAGCCAAGAAGGTCTTGATTTGGTGGCTGCCCCAGGACAGGGATCTCTAACCTGACTTCCAGGGCCAACGCAAGCCTCCAGCTGGGCTCCCTGAGCTTCCCAGGGGTGCCCTTCCCTCTAGCCTGCTGCGTGGGCTCCTCTTCTCCCAACAGCAGCAAGCAGGTCTCTGTGCCCTGCGGCCATCACCGCCTCCAGGCACTTGCACCAGGGCTTAGCTCAAATTGTGGCCTGAGCCCAGGATTCGGGGGTTTTGATCTCTTACTCCCCACCTGTTGTTCTAAAACCCAGCTCCAGCCCATCTGCTCCAAGAAGGCTTCCTGGCCCTGTTCCGAACCTGATGGCCTGTCGTATCTACTGTGTATCTCACAACTTGAACTCTTGATGATGCTCCATAATGCACATTCCCTCACTGATCCCACACAACCAAAATCTATATGGGGCACTTTTTATCTTGTTATGTCCAGGTACCCAGAGAGGCCCGTCAAAGATGGCAACCCGGAGCCCAGAATCTTGCACTTTCCCAGCAAGGCGGGTGAGACTTTTGCAGGGATGAGGGCCGTTGGTTTCTGCTTTTCTCATCTGTCCTACAACCTAAAGGGACAATCCATCCTACAGACCTGAGGCTCAGAAACAAGGCGAAGTGCTAGCATCAAATCATAGGTGCCTGAGCCGGCCCGCACTGACCAGGCCCACTGGAGTCACCCCTCCGTCATTCTCCCTCTCCTACAGGGTTGCCATGACAACCCATGCATGACTCCTTGTTCCTCCCGGGGTGCTTCTGCTTCCGCCCGCTCTCGCCCTCGCTCCTCGCCCGGCATGGTGCATATACCCTTAGTGGCTGTGCGTTTCCAGGTTGCTTCCTTCTTTTCTCTAAAAAGCTGGCTCTGCCCGGCTTCTATTTCCCCTTCCAGCAACACGGAGCCGGCAAACCCGTTTCCTATTCCATGGCGCCATCTGGCGGCCATGGAGAGCACAGCGCGGCTCTGACAGTGTGGATGGAGCCCGGCGGCCTCGCCGCCACACAGATCCCAGCAGATTCCAAGCCTCCCACCCACCCGCAAACCGGTGCTAGCCCGGCAGCGCGCTCTCAGCGGCCCGTGAGACCCACACGTACCCTCACCCCACGACAGCCCGCCCTGCGGGAGTAGGAAACGGGCGGGGGAGCCTCCCTTCCTCACCAGGTGGGCTTGCTTGGTGGCCTTCGTCACCATCCTCGTCAAGCCTGGGGCCGCCCGCGCTCTGATGGAGGCTGCCTGTCTGCCAGCCCCGGAGTGGGAAGGGGCCACCCGCAGCCGAGGAGCCAGGGGCAGGCTGCCTTTCCGCCCCACTCAGGGGGGAGTACATAGGGGGCCACCCTCATTCCAGCATTTACAATGAGAAATGCAGAATATGAAACTGTCCATACTGGGTGACTTTTATTCAGGTAAACTTTCATACCTTGCAACACTGTGTCCACAGAACTGGCAGCACCCTAAAACGTGAACCGGGACGGCTCACGCGTGCAGAATGGTGGGGTTTTAATATCCTTGTCCGTGTATTCCAACGTTTGCATAAGGTCGCACCCCTTCACACAGGAACTCGGATAACTAAGGCGGTGGAAAGAGCCACCAGGCAGTGGGAGCGAGGACGTGGGTTCTCCTGCAGCCGGGTCACTACGCCACCTGGTGTCAGCGCGAGCCGGCTGGGCTGCGGCTCAGGCCCCGCATCGGTCCAGCCCCTGCGCTGCACCAGGATCCAGGCTCCGCTTCCAGGGCCAGTTGAGCGCCCAGGAAGGGTAGGGGTGGGTGGGGGTGGGTGGGCCTTCCCAGTGCCCAAGGGCCGGGGCCGAGAGGGGAACCCGACTTCCTGAGCCGATTTCTCAACGTCGAAAACTAATTTAATTGCCGTCACAGCGCTCTGATGCACATCGCCGCGCAAGACGCAGAGCTGCGCACTGCCCTGAGTGACTGTCGCGCCCTCTATCTCTACGCGGTTGTCAGAGACGAATCCAAAACCTTTCCAAATGTGGCCCCCTCCAAAAAGGAGCCTCGGAACATCCTGCCCAGGGAGGGAAGCCGGTGCGGAAGGACACGCGCTGAGAGACTCTGTTTGTGTGAAATACCCAGAAAAGACAAAGCAGAGGGTGGGTGGCAGGTCTCGGGGCAAGTGCGTGATGGGGACAGAGGTGCCTACTGGGTGATTAAAATATTTGGAAGCTGACGGTGGTGACCGTGGTCCCCATTGTCAATAGGCTGAAATGTCACCGAATTTTTAAATGGTTAATTTTTTGTAATGCCGATTTTAACCTCAATTTTTTTAGAAAAAGTTTTTTAAATATTCTGCTAGCCAAATAGCTGTTGGCTGAAGCGGGCCCAGTTATTAATCCCAACCAAAATGTCCCTAAGATCCCTTTTAACACTCACATCCCTGATCTCCAGGGACCAAACTGACACCTTCAGCCAGGGGAGCAGTGACCAGCTGACCACAGCTTCCAGCACAGGGGCGGGGGGAGAGCATTTTGTCCCCTCTGCAGATAGTTTGAGGCCAGAAAATAATAAAAATCTCCTGGGCCTGGAACCAAGCCAAGGTTTTCTTTTTTTCTAACTGCCCTTTGCCACAATGAAGGGCAAAGATCGCCCCTGGTGACAGCAGATGGACTCTGTTGACACAGCCCAAGCTCAGATTCTGTGAAGTTAATGATCAGGCTGTCATCCCTCTTCTGCAGAGCAATTAGGGGCCTGCAGCAGGAATGAATGGCCCCATTATCAAGGGAAATTATAAATAGAGAAAGCTGGGCAGGAGCTCTGCACAGCTTCAGTGCCCTGCCCTCTCTGGGCAGAGCCCTGGCAGGCAGCCCGAGTGTGCTGGCTCACCTCTGATTGACAGCTCAGAGCCCAGCTGCCATCCGGAACAGGCTTTAAAGTCTGCCTGCGTCATCGAGCTGACTTTTTATGCTGTCCAGAGCAGGGTCAGGCAGCCCAGGAGGGGAGCTGGGACAAGATAACGCCTTCCTTAGTTACCCCACACTGGTCTGAAGGTGTCTGCTGCTGAGCAGGGGGAGTCGGCTCGTGTGACAGGCCAGGGTGCTGGGGACACTGAGAGGCCTGCTGCCCAGCAGTTGCCCAGGTCAGAGCAGGCTCAAGGCCTGCAGAGGCAGCCCCAAAGGCACTGCCACCGTGGCGGGGGGTGGCCTGCTCTGAGGGGGCTTCCTCTGCCAGCTGTGCTTCTCGGTCCAACACGCACATGTGCACCACCAGCCTCTGCAGACTCTTCTGCCTACCAGACCAGATGGAGAGTTTGGCTGTTCCAGAAAGAAAAGCTTGTGTCACCCTAAGGGACAAACAGTCAGAAGATGCAAATACAGTCTGTCGCTTAGCCATGTGCATACATTCCAAGAAGCACATGCATTCCAAGAAGCGCATCATGAGCCGACCCACCCGCGCCTCAGTGACTGCTTCCTTGCACCAACCCCAGGACGAGCAGTCCCTGTCCACACCAGGTGGCGGGCAGGGCTCACCTTTGCTCCTCTTGGGCACAGCAATGCTGAATCCAGAGACCACTGGGATACCCGGGGAGGATCTGTGTGTCTAAACATCTCTAAACATAGAACAGGTACAGCAGAAATACAACACAAAGGGTCTTAAGTGGTGCACCTGCAGAGGGAGGGCCCTGCCATGAACAGAGCCTGCAGGGTGAGTGACAGCGCTGAGCAGCAAAGGCCCAGGATGGGGGCAGACTGTCAACACCGTCCACAGTCTATGGGAAAGTCATCCAAATTAACGTTAGCTGCCGTAACCATTTTGCTTTTTAACTTTTAAATTCTTGACTTATTTTTTAACAACACTTAGCTTCAGACACAAACTGCACAGTTGTACGTATTCTGTTCTTCCCCAATATCCATATTCAATAAGCTTTTTTTTTATAAGTAGGGACAGTTTCTTTTTTTTTAATTTGTTCTTTTTAGATATGCACAACAGTAGAGTGTATTTTGGAATAGCCTATATACATGGTGTAGATCTTCCCATTCTTTGAATATAATGTGGAGTTACACTTGTCGTGTATTCATATGTAAACACAGGAAAGTGATGTCCAGTTCATTCTACTGTCTTTCCCATTCCCACCCAGCTTTCCCTTCATTCTAATGAACTTCTCTTCTCCCCTCCTACCCCCTTATTGTGTGTTGGCATCTGCATATCAGAAAGAACATTTGGCCTTTGGTTTTCCAGGATTGGCTTATTTCACTTAGCATAATATTCTCCAGTTCCATTCATTTCAGCAAATGCCATAATTTCATTCTTCTTTATGGCCAAATAATATTCCATTGTGTATACGTTTTCTTTCTCTATTCACCTGTTGAAAGGCACCTAAGTTGGTTCTATAGCTTAGCTATAGTGAATTGAGCTGCTATAAACATTGATATGGATGTGTCACTGTAGTATACTGATTTTAAATCCTTTGGGTATATGCCACAGAGTGGGATAACTGGGTCCAATGGTGGTTCCATTCCAAGGTTTCTGAGGAATCTCCCTACTGCTTTCCAGGGTGGTTGTGCCAATTTGCAGTCCCACAGGCAAGAAGTTTGCTTTCCTCCCACATCCTCGCCAACATTTACTGTTTCTTGTATTCTTGATAATTGTTATTCTGACTGGAGTGAAATGAAATCTCAGTGAAGATTTAATTTGCTTTTAACCACTAGAGGATGTTGGACATTTTCTTATATATTTGTTGGGTCTCTGGTCTAATGCCTAGGTCCTTGATCCACTTTAAGTTTAGTTTTGTGCAGGATGAGAGATAGGGGTTTCATTTCATTTTGCTACATAGGGATTTCCAGTTTTCCCAGCACCATTTGTTGAAGAGGCCGTCTTTGCTCCAGTGCATGTTTATGGCTCCTTTGTGTAGGATGAGATAACTGTATATGCGGGTTTGTCTCTGGGTCTTCTGTTCTGTACCACTGGTCTTCACGTGTATTTTTGTGCTGAATACCACACTGCTTTTGTTACTAGAGCTCTGTAGTATAATTTAAGGGCTGGTATTGTGATGCCTCCTGCCAATAAGCTTTTTTTTTTTTTTTAACTTTAAAGCAAATGGTTTTCTTTATTTGTTAAACTTTTTTGTTAAAAACTAGGAATGCAAACACATGCCAGCCCGGGCCTCCACAGCTTCAGGACCACGGATCCCACAGCCTCCTGCTCCACACTGAGTCCCACAGGAAGGTCTCAGAGGCACCAACACATGCGGCCCATGGCACATGGCGCACCATGCTCTCCTGACCGTCATGCCTCCCTCCCTCGGGAATCCCTCCTGAAGAGCCTGCCTGGGGCACTTCCTAAGGTTGTCACTCTTTTCAGGTGCCCTCTGAGGCTTACTCTGTGCTTCTCTTTTTATCACAGATTTGCCTGTAGCTGGGCGGTGCTGGGCCACCGACCTCGGTGTCTGCGCCCCCTGGGGTGTTGGGTACAGGTTTCCACATTTAAGGAGCTCCTCTAGGTGGCCCTGGGAGCGCTCCCCCTCCGCCCTGCTCCCTCGCCCCTTCAGGCATCAACTCCTGTTCCGGCTCCATCCTGGTCTCAATGCAGCCCGTGACCATACCTACAACCAGGAAACCATGATAACAACAGTGAACAGTTGCATAATGTTTCCAAAGCCCCAGGAACCTGCCCACCACGGGCTGCCTGACCGCCGCCCAGTTCTTGTCAAGAGAAGCTGGAGTCTGGGTCTAACTGGTGACCTAGTCTGTCTCCTGTTGCTACAACTGGATGACACAGACTCAGGAACTTGCAAAGAAGAGAGGTTTATCTAGCTTGTGGTTCTAGAAGCTGAAGTCCAGAGCCAGGCTCCGGTGTGGGCATCGTGCTGCGTCAAACATGGTGGAAAGCATTGCAAGAACAGGGGGCCCAGGGGGCCAGAGAGAGAGCGCTTTTATAATAAAGCCATGACCACAATAATCCCCAAATTAACCCATTCACAAGGACTCTGCCAAAGCCTCTGCACCCCCACACGGGGACCGAGTTCCCAGCACATGAATTTTTGATCATACATTCAAGTCACAGCAACATAAAATCTGATTTTTCAAAGCTTTTAAAAAGACACACTGGACCAAACCAAGCCCGTCTATGGACTGGCACTTGGCAACCGGACGTGGAGGGAGGCTCCTGACCTGGATGCTCCCTCTGACTGGGGTGGAGGTAGCCCACGGTCCACGGGCCTGGGCTCAAAGCTAGGACCTTGGACAAGTCACTTCCCTACTCTGGGAAAACTTCTGGGTCTCAAGGTTTCAGGGGACCTGCTAGAAAAGGACGCAGGAACTGAAGCTTGGGAGACTGCTGAGCACTCCCAGAGGTGAGGTCACCTGGGGCACATGGCCCAGCGTGTGGTCTGCCAGGTCAAGGAGAAGAGAAGGGGCCCCACCACAAGCAACTAGCTGGGCACCCTCCAGCCACCTCCCCCTCCCACCTTTCCAAGAACACCCTGCAGCCTGCACACCCCAGAACCCTGCAAACTCACCCTCAGACACTGCCACCAGCCTCCCGCTCCTGTACATATTGAAAATAGAAAAAAAGAGCTGGCTGTGGCGAGGCACACCTGTCATCCCACTGACTCAGGAGGCTGAGGCAGGAGGATCCCAAGCTTGAGGCCAGCCTGGGCAACTTTGCAGAACCCTGTCTCAAAATTAAAAGGGCTGAGGATATAGCTCAGTGGGAGAGGGCCCCAGGCTCAATCCTGAGTACCCCCAAAAATAAATGAATACAAAAGTACATCAATACATCAAGTCAAATAAGGAAAATGAATAACCCTGACACCCACATGCATAAATAATTTGGTGCGTATGAGGTGGTCACTATTACTGTGAATGCAACAGGAGCTGTTTGCAGCATGTCATCAAGCAGGAATCCAGGGCACTTCTTAATCGTCTTTTGTGGGTCCTGTGTCTTGGACAGCTTCCTCACACACCTTCCCTGCAAGCAGAAGGGCTTCCGTTTTTCCTTCCCTTCTTTCTTACTCAAGCTGAACTCCCCAAGCACAAGGTATTGTGTCCATCACAACTAAAAATTATTTTAAAAAATAAATAAATAAAACCTCTCCAACTGCTTTACCTACCTATACCAAGACTCCCTAACAAAATCAGGAAGGTAGTGGGACGTTCTCAGGAGCTTAATCTTAAAGGGAAATACACAGAGTCGGAAGGGCTGAGCATTTGAGTGATCCTCAAAGGGGCTGGCCAGCCTCACTCCCCAGGCAGGGCCTGGGTTTGAGAAGCATCTTCTGGGAGCCTCCTGCAGTACCTCCCGCCACCGGGCACCCAGCTTCTGCTGCAGGACCTAAGAACACCTCTCCCCTTGCACCCACTGACGCATCAAATAGGTGCTGCAGGCAGCATCCAGGCGCCTCCTGCAGCCTCTCAAACCCGCCTTGCTGGAAGCCGACTCCCTCCGCACTGCGCCCCTCTCGTCCCCCGCCCAGGAAACCCTGCACCCATCACATGTCCCCCCACACCTGTCCTCCCTCAATCAGGGACCCCAGCCCTGAAGGTCCGCTTCACCCCAGCTGATTGCCAGACCCCTAGTCCCCTGGCTGGGACTGGTCAGGAGAGAGAGAACCACACTGGAACGGGGACATGAGGACTTCGTTCATTTTCTGTGACTTATACGAGCTATTTTTAGTGATTTCTAAAAAGTATTTAGTAAGAAAAGTGAAGAAACCCAAGACAGCCCCAGAAACTCCTGCAGACATCTGTGACCCACCAAGATGCCCTGGCTTGGGCGGGAATGCAGCTCAGAGGCATGAAGCCCTGGGTTCGTCCCCAGCACGGGGTGGGGGGTGCCCTGGCTTATCCCAAGTATGATGGAGTTTAACAGACCCAGAGCTGGGCTCAGGGTTCCTCCTACAGAAGGGGGACCCCTGGGGTTTCCCTGAGCCCCCTCCAGGGAGGGGAGCTGCTTAGCCCTCCCTCAAGGGGAAGGGAGAGTTGTGGGGTACTCAGATCAACAATGTAGAAGATCCAAATGCAGAGAAGTGGTTCTTACCTGGGGTATTTAATTTTCAGGAGAGAGTATGAGAGAAGACAGAGGACATACAGGGGAAAGCAATGAATAGAGCACCTGAGTTAGAACCCTGGCTCTACAGCTACTAGCTATACAGCAAAGCCATTCCTCCCATCTGACCCTCAGTCTCTTCCTCTGAAAATGGATGTAAAAATCCCTCCTCAGAGGAATATGAAGAATCCAGCATATATTAACTTAATAACCTTTGGCAAGTAACGAATGCTTAATAATCATTGACTAGGTCAGAATCCTTTAACCCTCCCCTACAAGGAACCTAGTAACCTCTGTCAAGATTCACAGTTACTCCTGGACTAACTGCATTAACTGAATTTAGTAATAATCAATGGCTTCTTGCTGACTGGGGGGCCATGGGGAAAGGCAGGTGCCATGGCTGATGGGTTGGAAATGCAAGTAAAACCAAGACATGGCACCTTGGGGGACTGGAGGCATAGATCAGTGGTCGGGTGTCTGCCTAGCATGCATAAGGTCCTAGGTTCCATCCTCAGCACCACCAAAAAAAAAAAAAAAAAGAGGAAGGAGGTATGGGACTTTGTCCTCTGACTGATTATCTCTCTTAGCAACACCAAATCCTGAAAGTCTGGCTAGGGAGGAGATCTCCCAGCTGCTCACCCACCCTCACTTTGCACTGCCTCAGCCCAAGGCCTAGAGTTAGCACACAGTTAGCTGTCAGTGTGTCTGGTAATGGCCTTTGGGTATTGTGTGCTTGTTAAAACTCTCCAACTGGGCTGGGCTGGGGCTCAGTGGTAGAGCACTTACCTAGCATGTGTGAGGCACTGGGTTCCATCCTCAGCACCACATTAAAGTAAAGGTATTATACCCATCACAACTAAAAATTATTTTTTTAAAAAAAAGCCTCCCCAACTACTTTACCTACCTATATCAGGACTCCCAAACAAAATCAAAGCTTCCAGAAGATTAGGTGTCTTCTAAATCTCAGACTTGATAATCACCACTACAGAGCATCTACTGTGGACTAGGTATTTCACCTGCAGGTTATTTCATTTAATCTTCCCAACAACTCTGCGAAGTTGAGATATCATTGTTGCTCAACTTGAATATGTGGAAACCCAAGTTCAAGGAGGCACAGTAACTTAACCAGGGTCACAGAGCTTACTTAGCACAAGGTGCACACGTTGGCACTCAACAAATTATGAATGGTTGAAAAGAAGGAGGAAATGAGGGAGAGAGGGAGTAAGGAAAAAGGAAAGGAAGGACTAGTGTCCTTCCTTTGAATGGATGGATGAATGGAGGGAGAGATGGATGGGTGGTGGATGTCTGGATGGGTGGGGTGGATGGGTGGATGTGTGTGGGTGAGTGGGTGGATGGGTGGATGAATGACTGAATGGGTGGGTGAGTGGATGGGTGGATTGGTGGAGGTGAGTGGGTGGATGGGTGGATGGATGACTGGATGGGTTGGTGGGTGGGTGAGTAGATAGGTGGATGAGTGATGAGTGAGTAAACTGGGTAAATTGATGAAAAGACTCAACAACTAAGTGGTAGAGCCAAACATATCTGACTCCAACAGGTCTTTCCATTTCAGCATAAGGGATATCCTGCTTTTTAGCACCCAGAGGCCACCCAGCAGGCACCCAAAACACAGCAGCATCCAACCAGCCCTGTTTACAATTTCCCCAGCTGCCTTCCCGAGCCAGTCAATGAGCTGGGCCCAGCCACTGGGCTGCCCTGGAGGTTCAGGGCCCAGGATTCTTCTCCCTTTGTGACGCCAGCACCAGGCTGGTGAGCAGCCCTGAGCAGAGGGTGGCCTGGAGGCCTGGAGAGTGCGCGGGGTTGGCCAGAAGCTCCCCGGCCTGGCCACCAGGGGGCAGCAGGTGGGCGCCCGCGGGCTTCGCCTTCGCAGGTGCGCGGGGCTGGTCCCCAGGCTGTGGGAAGCGCGGCTGCGCCCAGGGCGCACGGAGATCTGCGGCTGCGGCGCCCGCGGAAGAAAACCCTGAAGCATCCGTGCCCGCTCCCAAGAGGCCTCGTAAAACACCGCGGCACCGACAGGAGAGGAACCCTGCCGTGGCGAAAGGAGCAGGCTGCGACCACGGGAAAAGCACGGAGCTGGCCGCGCACGGTGCGGTCCCGTGGTGGACACCGTAGAGATCCCTAAACAAGTAGAGGTCCCTCGCTCTGTGCAAAGGAAATTCTTCAAGGAACCCCAGGAGGTCGCTTCTGTGCTGTTTGAACTCTTTTCTGTTGGAATGCTTATTATTATTATTATTTTTTTTTTTTTTTTTTTTTTTTTTTTTTTTTTTAGTGGCTATCTGGAAATTGGGATTGTGGGGTTTCTATGTTTTCTTTTTCTAACACTTTCTTGGTGTTTAACCTAGAGAATACTGTTTTTTAAACAAAGTGGGGAAGAATGCCGGGCGCCGTTGCACACGCCTGTCATCCCAGGGGCTCAGGAGACTGAGACAGGAGGATCAAGAGTTCAAAGTCAGCCTCAGCAACTAGCAAGGTGCTAAGCAACTCAGACCCTGTCTCTAAATAAAATACAACATAGGGCTGGGGATGTAGCTCAGTGGTTGAGTGGCCTCGGGTTCAATCCCCGGTACCAAAAAAAAAAAAGAAAAGAAAAGAAAGTGGGGAAGAGAAAGGGAGAGGCTGGGTGTGGCTCAACGGCAGGGGGTGCAGGACCCTGAGCCACAGGGAGGCAGGCCACTGACCAGTGCCTTTGAGGAACCAGGATGGGTGTGCGTGGGTCAGAGGGCTTGGTGCTTGGTTCCTCATCCCTACCAGTAAAAGCCCCAGGGATACAGAGCACAGAGCTTCCCAGTCAGAGGAACGTGGCGTGGGGTGGGTTTTGCCATCTATGGGGCCCATGTCCTCCTGTCCTGGCAGTTTCATAGTGAAATGTGCAAGACTTGAGAACCCATCAGGCTCTTCTGAACCTGTCTCCTGCCTCTGGCAGCTGACGGACCCTGGGCAAATGACTTCTCTGAGCCTTTTTCTTTTGTAAGACAGCAGGTTTTTTTCATTGCTATAAAATTTAGCCCTGATGGACATAAACACTGGGCAAGACTGGCCTGTGGTAGCCTTTTAATTAATGGGGGCTGTGCTCACATTCACTCTCTCCCTTCTCAGCCCTTCCCTCTTCTATGGAACAGAAACTAAACAAAGGCAATGTGCTGCCTGCCTGGCAACCATCATCTCAGGGTCCCAGGTCCATCTGTGTCCCAGGTGGACATCTTCCCCAGACTTCAGACTGGATGGCCCTCTGAAACCAGAGGAGCCCCATCAAGGAGGAGCCCTGGTCCTGCAGTTCCTGTGGTGCTCACTTGAAGGCGACATTGAGCTTGGAATTCCCACCCTAACGGGCCTCATGTTCTCGTCCTCCCCTCCTGACCACCAAGCCGCAGACCAGCTGCACCAGCCAGTCCTGACGCTAAGGAGCCATTCCGGAGATAAAAAAAAAAAAAAAAAGGACATGCCACGTCCCACAGCACAGGGCAGAGGCAGGGACCTCACTAACCCCAAAAGTGACCAGCTGAAACTGGTCGGGAGAGGGGAAGAAACAGGGTAGTGGTGAGCGCTGGCACTTCACACTGATCTCTGGATACTAGAGTCACAAGCGACGTAAGTGACAGCAACAGCTAGGTAAATTATGGCATGGTCCCTTGAATGTGCACTCATTACAATGATGAAGAGATTATATACATGGAAGGAAAAATCCAAAAACTCATTCTGGATTTTTACTGCAGACATCTCAAAATCACGTTTGGGGGGGGGGGCGTGAGAAATGAATAAAACACGTAAGTAAAGACTGACTTGCTCAGAGAGCCCAAGCAGCACCTGGGCACCTTGTCCCAATTGAGGCACCACAACCAAAGACGGCAGCAGATGCTTCCGCCTTTTCCACCTTCCCAGGTAAAAAACAGGGGCTTCGAGGTCATTGGCCTAGAAAGTTGCACGGCTTGTTAGTGCCAGGCAAGGATTAGGACCTGAAAGTGTCCCTTCTGCCACACACTAGCCAGCAGCACCTGGAGAGGTGGGCAGAGGAGCCCTGCAGGGCTCCTGGTGGCAGGGCCTGGGCTTGGCCTCAAACACCAAGCAAGGAGCAAAAGGCACCACTGGAGACCTTTGTCCTTTCATAGTGGTGGCATGTCCATGTCTGTGTGTCACCAAGTTCTGGACACTTGCTGCTGAGGCTGAAGCAAAGCATTTGTCTGGCAGGGGGGAGGGGGAGGTCCTAGGAAGATGCCCAAGTGTCCTGGATCTGTCCCTGGCTTCCCACCTGCTCCTTCTCCCAGCTCTGCTGCCTCTTAGCTGGACAAGTAAGCAAACGCCGGCTACAGGCTCATGGTGACAATGTCCCTGCCTGTGTGTGGAGCTCCCAGGTCAAATCACTCCAGAGTCCCCAGAACCCTGGTGAGCAGAGCCTAGGGACAGTGTTTGCAAATGTCCCTTATAGCAGGATTCTTTACGATATGCCATTTAGGCTGACTCGGGGCCAGACGCAGGCGGACACCACCTGAGGGGCACTGGGGGTGCGCACTGTCCTCGGCTGCTCCACGATGAGAGTGAGAGACCAAGCTCAGCAGCAGGAAGAATCTCCTCGATGTCTCAGCTGGGAAAGTGCAAGGAAAAAATCAGGGCCAAACTTGCTGGAGCCCGGCCCATGGCCACTGTCACAGGCTGTCACTGTCCTTCCCTCTGCCAGGCTCCTTGATGGAGAGAAGGACAGACTTCAGAGCAGCCTCAGGCTCTTCTGAAAAATGGGATGGAAGGACCCTGGGGCTGGGGGAGTTTGAGGCATAAGTTCAAGTGGCCCGAAGTCTGCACTCCTCAGAAGATAGAATGGAAGGTGCCGGTTACTGTGGGGATTCTGGAGTCAGGACTTGGCAGGACGGAGGCAGCGCCCCCAGAACTACTTCTCAGCTCCGTGAAAACTGCACAGGAGCACCCTTTTTTCAGGACAGAGTCTGCTCTTCCATGAAGACAGCCACGGTTAGAAACGGAGCACTACATCCTCCCCGGGACACAGAAGCCAGCCAGTCCTCTCCCATGTGGCCTCACTTCCCGCTGCAGAGGAACACACAGCCCCCAGCACTCCCCCCCCCCAGGCCCCTTGCCACTCAGCATCTCTCCAGAAGCCCAGAGAGGACCTGGGCGTCCAGCTGGGCCTGCCACCTCCCTGACCTGGGATGACATTCGTGCAAAATCGACCCCCTTTCATCTCGCGCTGACAGGATGCGGGAGAGGAGGAGGCACAAGATCATCATATTGAAAAATATCGGGGCCAGCTGTGCTGGGGCCTCTGTGACATGACATGATGGATCTCAGTTCCGGATACTTCCTCAGCCTCTGCCCCTAACTCATCCTTGCTGGCAGCTAATGCTTCCCTGGGGTGAAGGCTTGTCCTGCCGTCTGTCTCGGGGCCTCTTCTAGCCCAGGCAGGCACTGGGAAGAACCCACCACGGGGCTGGGTTCAAAACGCGTCCCGCCACACAGCCACTTGCCATGGGCTGTCTGCAGGGCAGAGTCCTGTGAGGTGGCCCTGCACAGTAGCACTCATCATGGGGGCAGTGGCCGCACCACAGCCAGGCTCTGCCTCCCGAAGACCCTGGGGAGCCCTCCGGGCAGTAAGGATGCATCCTCTGGCAGATGGAAGGAGTTCTGGAGTTTCGGCCAGGCTGGGTGGAGCTCCCAACCTCGTGCCCAGCTCTCTGAACCCACCGCTCAGCACACACAGTGCTCGGGGCTGGGGCTCACATCTGTCCATCCTGCTGGATGTGGATGAAAAACATCTGGAGGGAAACTTGCATCTGACCCGAACACGTGCAGACACCTCACCTGGTCATCCCACCACCAGCCATCAGTGTAGCCACTGTCCCCACAGCACTGCACGTGAAGACATCAGAGGTGACGCCACTCTGCCCCATAGAAGGGCTTTGAGCCCCCAAGGATTTGGTGTCCTAGGGCCTCTGGGCCCCCATGGACCCTAGGGACCCCCTACTTCTTGTAATTGTGGGTCTGCTTGCTGGATCATACAGGTCAGGTCCTTGTGATGTGTCTCTTATTGTCACCTGAATCCCAGCACCTATGACAGGGCCTGGACATAATAAGTGATCAAGAAATGTTTGTTGAATGAATTGGTCAGAAGAATGACTCTCTTCAGCACTTCCCATCTTACCCACGTCCCGTGCTCTACCAGAAGCTGTGTGGCCTAATGAGGACTTCCAGTTTCAAAATAGTAAACAAAAATCACAGAAGAGCAAGAAGAAAGAGACACACAAAGTGCATCGTCCACAAAGCCAGGATGCATAGGGACACTTAATCCCCATGTGTAAACCTGAGAGTACCATAGAAATGTGAATGACCCGGCAAGGAGAAAGCAAGCCAAACTGAGAGTAGAGAGACCCACAGAAGCCCAGAAAAGCTCAGAAAGACAAAGCATCAAATCCTCACATGAGATGAAAGGTGGACAAAGAGTGAAAGCAAGAGTCATTTGAAAATCCTCCTTAAAGGATACACAGTCCAGCAAATTATGAATGGATAAATAGAATGTGGTATGTCCATACAATGGAATATTATTCAGCAATTAAAAGGACTGAAGACTGATACATGCTACAACATAGATGAACATTGAAAACATGCCAGTTCAAACAAAGAAGTCAAACACAAAGGGCCACCTATTGTATGATGCTGTTTATATGAATTCCAGAATGCACGGCTCTACATAGGCAGAAAGTACATTAGTAATTACTAGAGACTGGGAAGGAGTGAGAAGTGACTAACGGGGACAGGGAACGTCATGGAATTAAATAGGAGTGGTGCCTGTACAACATTGTAAATACACTAAGAGCCACTGAATTGTACATGCTAAAGGGGTGAATCTAATGGTATACAAATTAGATCTAAATTTTTTAAGAGAGCAAATACAGCTTCCAATCCAATTCCTCTGATCTGAATATGAACTGAGAGGCAAGGATCACCAGGATCCTGAAGAACAACTTCACCAGGAAAGACCAAGAACCCACAGAGAATTAAGAAATCCAGAGCACACAAAACTAATGCAGGTGCTCAGAAGAAAACATGAAAGAATTACACAGCAGGAGTTCCAGAAAACCTTTTCTGAGAACAGATGAAATGGTAAAATGAAAATTGTCACAAAAATAATACAAGAAAGCGGAGCACAGTAGTGCATCCCTGTAATCCTGGCAACTCGGGAGGCTGAGGAAGGAGGATGGCGAGCTCAAGGCCAGCCTGGGCAACTTAGGAAGCCCCTCTCTCCAAATGAAATTTAATCAGCTGTGGATATAGCTCACTGGTGGAGCATTTGCCTAGCATGCTTGAGGCCCTGGGTTCAATCCTTTGTACCATAATTAATACTAATAATAATACATGAAAATACAGAAATGAGTCTCCAGATTTTTAAAGTCCTCAAAGCTCCCAGGACAATTTGTGATAAAATATATCTGAAATTTCAGAATAGCAAGGATAAAAAGGAGGGGGGCTTTCACAAGATGGGGACTAATCACGTGCACAAAGATCAAGAAATAAAATGGTAACAGAACTTCTTAGCAAGATTGAGAAAAATGGAGAAATGACTTCAAAATCTTAACATTTTAAATTCCAGCCTCTCTATCCAGCTATACTGTAGGTTAAGTAAAAAGATTAAAATAAGACACTTTGAGCATGCAAGATCTCAAGAGCTCAGCACTTCTGTACCATTTCTGAAAAATCTACTGAAGGATAGTCGCCAAGAAATCAAAGAAGACAAAGGATTTAAAGAAGAAGGAATCAACAGAAGGCAAATGGATTCCCCAAGAAAAAGAAGAATGAAGAAGTATCAGGAACAACAGCTTTTCAGAAAGCATAAAGAGCAGGTAGGAGGCCTTTATGAAAAATGTTAAAGTGATGAGCTATAGGTATAGCCATACAGGAAATTACATCAGTTTACAGAGCTGTTGAAAAGTGGAGCACCACTGAGCAGAAATTCAAAGAAAGCTAAGTAAAAATATTGTACAAGAAAGTAAACTTAATCAATGTGTACAGTCATAACATAAACAATAAGTCTTTGCAAAATACTCAGAAAAATTCTGTTGGAGGAAAAGGGAAGCCAGAGGTATAGGTGAGCTAAAACCTTCACCTTTGAAAGGCAAGCAATGATTGTCACAGCTGATGAACCAGGAGATTACTTAAGGGCTGGGATTTTAGCTCAGTGGCAGAATACTTGTTAGCATGCACGAGGCCCTGGGTTCAATCCCCCAACACTGAAAAAAGTAATTTAATTTAATTTAATGGGAATGTCTATTTTTTCAAAAAAAAGATATCTTAATAAATATATTATTTGGGAACAAGGAAGAAATGCCAGAATCAATGGATTCAGAAGTAAGTGGATTGGAAGACTGTTTCTGGGAGAGAGTAACAGGATGAGTTGGTCGGCCACAAGGAGATAAGGTGGGATCATTCTGTCAGAATTTTTAAATGGTTTACAGTGCACTGGCTTTGAAGTGAAGACATAGTTTGACCTGCTGTCTCCAGGATGGGTGACGGAGAGGTGAGGTCTCTTCTGTGTGACGAACCCCTGCGAGACAGGACACAGGGTCTGGATAGATGACCAGGGGTGAGAGCTGCCTTCTCCTCCCTGCAAACCCCACAGGAGGCCACCAGACAAAGCCCACCAACTGAGCCACCGCTGTCACAAGTGGCTGCTGGGAGGGAAATCCATTGAGGAATAATCCCAGGAAAACAGAGGTGACCCTATGACACTACTGCCACTGCTTCATGTCCTCTCCGCTGTCCCTGGCTGCATGGGTTTGGTTAAAACAAAAGATCGCAAAATAAGCTGGTACCGAAACAACGTCTAGCCATTCTCTATGGAGTCGGGGGGGGGGGGGGGGGGGGGGGGGGCTCAGTGGAAGAGGCTCGCCTGGCGGTGGGGACCTGGGGGCCTCTCCCTAGCCCCACAACAAGGAGACTCTGCCCCAAGTGGGAAGCCACGGCTTACCGGGCGCCCTTGCTCAGGCAGATGTTCTTTCCCAGACCCCTCTGCCGTCAGGAGTGGTCCCTGGCCAAGTGCTCCCCCGCGACGGGGAGAAGATCCCACGTGGCTGGCCGCCACGTCCTTCCTCTGGGGAACTGGCCTCGTCTGCCTCTTCCCTCTCCGGCAGCGAAGGCTGATGGCCACAAGATAGAAGGACCCTAAGGTCCCAGACGTCTTAGTGAAGCAGAGCTGCCCTCACCAAGCGCCTGCAGCCTGCGGAACCCGGCCCTTCACCATGGGCCCGTGGTGCCGGGAGTGACCAGGAAGGGACAGGAGCCTGTCCTTGAGAGACTCCCGCTTCTGTTCCACAAGCTGCACCTGGAGCTGACTGTTTTTAAGTGTGCAATAGTGGACAGCTACACAAGCTCCACAACTCCCACATGCACAAGGTCTACTGTGACAAGTGACAACCCCCCTTTGCTCCAAGTGTACCTGGCCAGATCCCACCCACCTCAGCAGCCCTCACATACCGTTCCAGGCTGAGCACCCTTAATCCCAATTCTGAAATCCAAAATCCTCCCCAAGCTGAATCGTGTTGAGTATTGACATAACGTCACAGTGGGAAAGGCTACACCAGGAAACCTGTCTATATGTAAAGTTCTTAAAAATAGAGCGAAAGGGGGTGGGGTGGGGGCCATCGCAGGTGCCTATGCTCCCAGTTAATTAGGAGGCTGAAGCAGGAGGATTGCTGGAGCCGGTGAGTTCAAGGCCATCCAGCAAGGCAAAGCCAAGTCTCAAAAAAAAAAAAAAAAAAGTGTAAAATTTTCTTCAGGCTCTGTGTATAAGGTGTAGGTGAGACAAATGAAAGTTGTGTTTAGACGTGGATTCCATCCCCAAGATGTCTTCTAACTGATACACAACTGTTCCAAAACCTGGGAATCCAAATGCTTTCTTGCCCCAATCCCTGTGGATAAGGCGCGTCCTCCCTGGGAGTCCCACGGGTGCCCCCAGTGCGGATGCTCACGCCTCTCACCCAAAACACAGCTTCAACGGTCCACATCCAGCCCTCTGCGTGGGGAACTATTTTTAGAAAATATCGAGGAATTTTGCTCGTTAATGACCAAAGACATGAAGTGCAATGTTAGTCATAAATTCCAAACAGGAAACTCAGCTGCCAACATCAGGTTTAAAAAGTGGCCCACGGTATTGGAAATGCCGACAGTCTTCACTCGGTGGAAGAATGGTGGCCGCATGGGCTCTCCGTGCTCTCGGGTGCGTGACAAACACACACAGGAGGAGGGAGGCCAGGCTCCGCCACTGAACATCCTCTTGGTGCCTTTCAATGAGCAAAATGGGGGTCGGTCTGCGGGGGTTTTGCTTTTTGGTCTATTTTCCAAAGTGACCAGAGGGAGCTAAGATCTGCCATAGGGGAGGTGGCCAGTGGGGGAGGGACAGCAGCATGCCCACCCCCTTCAGAAGGCGCCCTCACAGCTGCACCGGCTCACCTAGGAGAGCCATGTATACTGAGAGGCCACCGAGCCACAGTGGCCACGGCGTCCGTGGCCCCTCTATTCAGCCTGCCCCTGGGTGACCTTCAGTCCTGGTATAGAGGACGCATTCTGGATTAAGATGGCAGCTCTGTATTGGGGCTCTAGAGGGTGCTGTGGTTCATGCCCCATCTGTGTCCCCACCCCCAGGAGGCAGGGAGGAGGTGGTTAATCAGAAAAGTCGTCCGGCCAGAGCCCCTTGGTTGAGTCCTGGTGGCTTCATAAGAAGAAGAGCCCAGATGACACACACACACCCAGGCACATGCCCACTCCCTGCCTCTTGCCATCTGATGCCCTATGCTGCCTCAGGACTCTGCCAGCAAGAAGGCCATCTGTCACCAGATGCAAGTCCTCCACCTTAGACTACAGAACTTCAAACCAAAATGAACCTCTTTTCATTAAGACTTACCTAATTTCTGGCACTGTGTTACAGCAACAGGAAACACATGGAGAATTTTATATCTCTCCTTTTCACTCAGGGGTCAAATACCTCCAGATGTGATGCTGTTCAGCCTTCTGTCAATCAAGTGTTTCTCTGTTGCTCCCTTCCTGTTCCCATCAGTCCTCCAGCCCACACCCACCAAAAAAACCCATCCAAATGTGCCCCCCACCCCATGTCAGCCCACCAGGACCCACCTGAATTCCCCATGTTTTTCTGACTTTCTTTTAGTTAGGCCAGAATTTTCCAGTATATGGTAGTCCCTGGGTTAAAAATACATATATTGAGTATTTACTTTGACGTCTATTAAGACCAAAAAAATAACTGGATCCTTTTTTTAATATTTATTCCTAAGTTTTAGGTGAACACAACAACTTTATTTTACATTTATGTGGTGCTAAGGATGGAACCTGGTGCCTCCTGCATGCTAGGAGAGCGCTCAGTGGTGGTAGAGTGGATACTTTTTTTAAAAAAATTTTTTAAAGAAATTAATATTTTTTTAAGAGAGAGAGAGAGAGAGAGAGAGAGAGAGAATTTTTAAAATATTTATTTCTTAGTTTTTTCGGCGGACACAACATCTTTGTTTGTATGTGGTGCTGAGGATCAAACCCTGGCTGCATGCATGCCAGGCGAGCACGATACGGCTTGAGCCACATCCCCAGCTCCGAGTGGATACTCTTAACTGGAACAAGGCTACATTATGTGGATTGATTTCAATAAAAAATAGCATTTCAATAAATACATTTGTTTAATGCATTGATTTTTACTACCTTTATTTACATATCTTAATTCTTTATAGGTTGAACATCCCCAATCCCCAAAATCTAAAATCTAAAATGCCCCAAAGTCTGAAACTTACAGTATGAAACTTAGAAGTTTCCGATGTTAGAGCATTTGGGATTTCAGATTTTCAAACTAGGAACGCTCGGCCAATGATGTCCATGCAAATATTTCAAAATCTGTAAACCTCCAAAATTGGAAGCTCTCCAGGCCACTTATTTGGGATAAAGGACACACACTTGTATTTATCTCGCCTGCTGTACAAACAACTAAACTTTGGGGAACTCTACATTAGCATATGATCTAATTTTTTTTTTTTTTTAATTTTCTTCTGTTGCCACCCTGTGGCGTGGGCGGGGAAAGCCAGCAAGCAGAGCTCACCCAGCACCTGGAGGCACAGTGCCAAAGCCACATGCTCCCAGGAAGATCCCTGAGGGTGGGACCCCGGCTCTGCTGGAAGCCCATCCTGATCTGGTGGCCTCCAGACTCCACTCAGCCTCCGCCTGGTGCCTGGCAGAGTCCACCTTTGCCTGGGGGGGCTCGGGGCAGGGAGTGGGCAAACAGCCTTCCCAGCAGGGAAGAAGCCCCCTGGAGGCGCCAGAGGCTGGCTGAGCCCCACTTCCTGCAGGCACAAACTTCCTTTTTAGGACACTCACTGAGGTCCTCGAGCCCAACCCTCGAGAGACAGCACACCTTCCAGAAAACGTGGCCTTCCTGCAGATGAGCTGACAGGCCGGGCCTCCCTTGTCCTCCAAGGTGGGGAGCACAGGAAGCGGGTCTTTGAGGACCCCTGCACTTATATCTGGGCTCTGGGCACTTGCCGCTTTTCTGGGCTACCTCAAACAAGGCCGTCAGCCCGCCTCCCAAGCCACCTGGGGAGGTGTGGGCTGTGGGGGCAGCAGGGCTGGGCGGGAGGGAGAGGGCTCCTAGACTTGAAGACTTCAGGGGATTAGGGAGGTGACAGGCGTCTTCTGCAGGGACTGCTGCCAGCCCTCCTCCCCCACCTCCTCCAGGACTGCATCCAGCCTTGGCCGGTCACCACTGAGCTGTCTCTCCCCGTGTCTCCCATCACCAGCCTGGACATTTGGCCGGGGTGGGCAGGTCTGGTCCCCACCAACTGCCACCTTGCCGGGTGTTAGCAGAGCAGCAGGTGCGCACAGAGGGAAGGAGTGGTCTGCCCGAGCTGGCATCTGGCAGCTTGGCGCTGCTGCTTGCGCGGTATAAATACAGAGCAAAAATAGCTGATCCCAGATAACAGTGGTGCGATCACCCAGCGCCCGCCTCGAATCCCAGGGAATTTGGAGGGAGCAGCTGCCGAGGCTGCCCCCATCAGCGGCCCACTGCCCCTGGGTGGCCTGGGCTGAGAGCTGAGCCAGAACAAAGCTGGCGGTGGGGGGGCGCGGAGAGCAACTGGAAGAAGGAGACTTGATGAAAACACCTCTAGTCACAGTTCTGCTTGGGAAGAGATGGATTTTCTAGAAGAACCATGAAAATCCTGCGTTTCCAGCAGCGTGAACCTGGCCTCCCAGTCCTTAGCAACCACAAGTGAAGAAGGACACAGGGAACCATCTCAGCTCGGGAGTGTGTTTTTTTAAACTTCTGGATGTTGCCCTCACTGTTGACGTGGGACTGTCCCCTGGTTGGGGAGGGCCAGGTCTCTCCCATACAGTCCACATTCCAGCGCTGAGTGGTCAGTCCGTGGCCACAAGTCCCAGGCTTCTGAACTCAGCTTTGACAGGCCCGGCCATTCAGAATGAGTGTTCCAAAAGACAGAGAGCGCCGTGACTCCTGCAGCCCAGGGGAGAAGCTGGATGTCTTCAGCCACGGTGTTCATAGGAGAGCTCATCAGGGACCATGAGACGTCCAAACAGCTCCGGGTGCTCCTTTCTCTCCTGCTTAGCATGTAACTTGACCCTCCAGGTGCCGGCTGACAGACAGCCATCCCCGGCTGCCAGTCACGTCTGTCCTCACGCGCTCTGGGATCCATCCTGGCTTCCCACTTGCGCTTCTGCAGGGATCTGGGCACGCCAGTCCCTTCTGACGGGCCTTGAGGTTCGTGCTCTCAGGCAGAGAGCCCAGCCTGGCCAGC
Organism: Urocitellus parryii; assembly: GCF_045843805.1. Lineage (NCBI taxonomy): Eukaryota > Metazoa > Chordata > Mammalia > Rodentia > Sciuridae > Urocitellus > Urocitellus parryii. Next base: position 159,766,341 of record NC_135531.1, on the reverse strand, counting down.
AGAGTCGCCAGCTCAGGCAGAGCCCAGCGGCAAGGCCACACAGGTCTCAGAAGCAGGGAAGAAGCTGGGCCTCACAGATAGTCCTCCTGTGAAGCCCAGAAGCTGGATGATTCCTTACAGAATCCTGTACCATCTTCTGGGTGTCTGGGAAAGGGGAGAGGAGCAGCCCACCACAAACCAGAAGGAATGTGACCCAGAAACACATGTCACCTGTGTGCAACCTGGGAGTGGCCTCACAGCACTGTCCTGCCTTGTTTCCAGCAGGTCTTCTGATTCCCTGGGCTGGAGAACCCAGCTGATTATGAGAGACGATATTTCCATTTGGCTTTTCATATCACTTTACCAAACATGAGTCCATCCTCAGCACCACATAAAAATAAGTAAAAATAAAGGTGTTGTGCCCAACTACAACTAAAAAATAAATATTTAAAAAAAAAATTTTAAATATATAGAAATGTGGGCTAGCATTGTAGCTCAGTGGTAGAGCGCTCACCTAGCATGTGTGAGGCACTGGGTTTGATCCTCAGCACCACATAAAAAATAAAGAAATAAAATAAAGTCTGTGTCCACCTACAACTAAAGAAAAATATATTTTTAAAAGCATAGAAATGTCTGACAGTGGAAGATCATTAATTTCTACTCCTAAAATCAATATCCCAGAAAAAGGGCACATGCGTGGAAAATCAGAGAGGAGACCACTTTGATGGCCCGTGGCAGGACAGCAGACCTGGGAGAAGAAGGCCACACACAGCCTGCTACCTCCAGGTGACCTCCACGAGGTCCTGGTCCTACTTTCTCCCCCACTTGGCTTGGGTACTGCACCTACCACACACAGGTCCTGGGTAACAGCCACCCGGTACCAAGATCAAAGAGGACAGCTAATATCGTGGGGTGGTCACTAGGAGGCACAACCAAATCACTTACTCGTCATGGGAAAGCTCTTCCCAGCCAGCTAACAGAAAGTGACCAAAATCATACCAAGAAACTAAAAAGAGAAAGGAAATACCGCTCTCTGAATGCACCTGAGGTGCCAAGAGTCATACCGGAAACACCGTGTGTTTAAGGGAGCCCTCATGAAAACTCAGAGGTGGACATCCTCCTCCTCATTTCACAGATGAGAAAACCGAACCTCATAGAAGAGAATCCCTGGCTCAGGCTCACTCAGCTGTGAATGGTCAAGCAAAGATTTAACTGGTGAGTCTGATGCCAAAGCCCAAGGTCTTCTCCCCAAGTCCCTCCAAAGGGACTCATCTGCTCTCAGAAGGCCACAGGAGTAAGAGAAGGGACAGGACAGACACAGGATTCCAGGTGGCCAGCAACCTTTGCAACAGATGTTCTGGCCACGTGGAAACAGGCTTTCAGAAAGAGGAAGGAAAGAAGTCAAGAAACACAGAGCCAAGCCAGGCCTGCCAGCCCTGCGCCCCCGGACTAGGGCCTGGGGCTCCAGGAACAGCCGCCCTGGCCAGGGTGTGACCGCGGGCCCCACTGGGTAGATCCAAGCAGGACCAAGTCTCCCCCTCGCCAGACAGGCAACTCCGCTGTAATCTAATCGCACCCCTTGAAGCCCCGGCCAGCAATCTCTTTCCCTCACCCTGTCACAAATGCCATCACGTCGCAGCCCTGACTCCCCTCCCATGCACAGCCTGGGCAGGACACTGGGACCTGTCTCGGCCACACATCCACAGATCAGCAGGGTCAGCCCTGGTTCTGTGCAGTTCACAGAGACCAAAGCAAGCAAAATAAGCCTGAGACCCCAAGGGAGGGGCCCTGCAGAGGGAGGTCCCCCTTGAAGGTTTGCCCTCAGGGAATGCAGGCCACCTGGCTGCCGCACACTGGCTCTGCTCAGGAAATCACCCGATGCAAGGCCTGAAGGGAAAGAAATGAGCCAGGGACGCTTCCAGAAATGCGGTGATGTGGAAAAAGAAGTGAGTAGGAAAAGGCATAAAAATTCGCCTCCGTCGTTCGGAGTAGAGCACCTGCCTGCCACGTTCAAGTTCCACCCCAGCACCACACACACACACAAAAAAAGGAATAAGTAATGAAATTAAAATAATAAGGAAAAAAACAAAAAGCTCAGTGGTAGAGCACTTGCCCAGGATGTGTGAGGCCCTGGGTTTGATCCCCAGATGCACATAAAAAGATAACACTAACATTTTTTTTAAAATAAATAAAATTTTTAAAAGATCAGCCTGCATAGTGAGCAGGCCAACATCTACCAACCCGGTAACTAGAAACTGATCAAGAGGCCTCCTGGTGCAAGCCGCTTTGTGCACACGCCCTGGACTGGGGGGCTGTGGGCCCCCTCCTTCCCGAAGAGTCTGATGCCTTGAAAGTCCTGCACTGAGGATCAAGGGGACGTAGGCCATGTCACTGGGTCACTCATCCCATCTGCTTCCGCAGGAATCTGTGCAGCAGCAAACCCAAGGTCTTGATCCCCATCTGACTGACCAGCAAACAAAAGCCCCTGGATGCCAGGTCCCACATGCACTTAGTGATGGGTCTCAGAACCCATCTCAGGACAGGGAGCTCCCATCGCCAGGGAGAGCAAACAAAGTAACGCAGAGTGACCTCATTCTGCTGAGCACAGCTGGAGAAGCCGACCCGCCCCAGACAACCAGAAGAAGGTGAGGAGACCCTGGAACACTCAGAGGAAGGCGGCTGCCCATGCTGGCTCCTGCTGTGCCTGCATGCTGAAAGCTGGGGGTGGGCTGGGCTGGGGCTCGGTGGTCGGGTGACTGCCTAGCATATGGGAGGCACTGGGTTCGATTCTCAGCACCACATTTAAATAAATGGATAGATAAATTAATTAATTCATTAATAAAAGGTCTCCCAACAACTAAAGGAAATATTTTTTTAAAAAAAGAAAGAAAGAAAACTGAGATTAATGTGCAAGAGGCTGGGTTCAATCTTCAGCACCCCCCCAAAAAAAAATAGGGAATTTTTAACAGATTCAAAGACAGCAGTAAAATTATCCCAGCTCTCTTCTCCTTCAGTGTAAACTAACAATTGGTCATGATGAAGATGATGGTGATGGTGATCGATCCTAAAGGACAGTCCCCTGCTTCAGTTGTGTGAATTTGTGACCAGGACATGCAAAGACAAATAAACTAAAAGAAAAATCCACACATGCTATCATTGGAAGTGGTTTCTGGGTGAGAATTTGTCTGCCAGAAGTCTTTTTGAGGAAGAAAAGGCGTAACTCCAGTGACATCTGTTGCCAGCTTCCTTTGTTGTTGTTTATAAATGCTTTGCTTTGATAAAATTGATGATTCTTCAAAGAATAAAAAGGTAAATTTGAAAGCCTTCTTAAAGACCTGAGAGAACTAACAAAACAGTGAAGAATTACCAGCCAGGATCCAAGGGAAGAAGGAGGCCCAGGGAGATGAGACCATTCTTTGAGCTGCATTAGATCTAGGGATGATGGCTAATTCTGCAAGGGGTGGCTGAGAGGCCGAGGGCTACTTTTGAGGGTCTAATGGAGCTAAAGGAGGAGGGGATAAATCTGAGGTTCACCAATCCTATGACTAGCCGGGCACAGCGGCACCTGCCTGTAATCCCAGCAGCTCAGGAGGCTGAGGCAGGATGATAATGAGTTCAAAGCCAGCCTCAGCAAAAGCAAGACGCTAAGCAACTCAGTGAGACCCTGTCTCTAAATAAAATACAAAATAGGGCTGGGATGTGGCTCAGTGGTTAAACACCCCTGGGTTCAAAAACCTGGCACCAAAAAAAAAAAAAAAAGAGTAAGACTGGGACTTGCTTTGGACTGGAACTCTAGTAGGATGCTCTTTACAAGTAAATAAGAACCAGAAGTAGAGGAGCCCTTGCAGGGACTCCATAGTTGGCTTCCAGCATTCTAAAGTTCTGAAATTAGATTTAAGTAACTCTATATTGCTGAGCCCCAAGAGCCTCGCAAAAGCAAACATAGATCTTTTTAGGAGGAAAATTGTTCGAATTAATTCTGCAAATACAATGCCCCAAACAAAAAGGAATGAGGCACCAGGTACAGTAATCCCAGCAGCTCAGGAGGCTGAGGCAGGAAGGTCACCAGTTCAAAGCTGGCCTCAACAACTTAGAGAAAGCCAAAGTAACTGAGTGAGACCCTGTCTCACAAGAGAAAATAAAAATACAGATTTTGTTAAAAGCTGGGGATGTGACTCAGTGGTTAAGTCCTGCTGGGCTCAATCCCATCAAAAAAAAAGTAATGAAGCACAAAGCATACCAAGTGTCAGAGAGAGAGAGAGAGAGAGACAGAGAGACAGAGAGAGAGACAGAGAAATAAATAAACAACAAAAACAGACCTACAGAGGCTCTGGCTATTGAAGTAATCAAGGACTTGAAAGTAACTATATTTACTAAGTTCAAGGAAATGACAGAATTTTTACAGAGAACTGAAAACTATTTTTAAAACAGTCAAATAAAGGGCCGGGGCTGGGGCTCAGTGGTATTGCACTTGCCTGGCATATGTGAGACACTGGGATTGATTCCTAGCACCACATATAAATAAATAAAATAAAGGTAGATCATCAACAACAACAACAAGAAAAAGTCCTTTTAAAAAAATGAGTCAAATAGAAATTTCAGAACTAAAAAATACAATAATCAAAATTAGGAACTCAAAAGATAGTTTTAGTGAATTTTCTTTTTAATGTTATTCAGGGCACAGAAAATATGTCTTTGAAAAGACAGCAGCTGAGAATTTGTGAAAATAAAGAGACATCAACATAACCATATATTTAAGCCCGACGAATCCCAAGCAGGATAAATAAAGGAAATCCAAATCTAGGGACATCATTTTCAAAGGACTATCAAAAACCAAGGCTGAAGAGAAAAACCTTAAAAGCAGGTAAAGTAGTGGAACAGGAGAAATAAATCACCTTTAAAAAGAGAGGGAATTAGACACACAGCTGACATTCCATCCACAACAATGAGAACCAGAAGACAATGGGGTGCCCTTTCCCGGTGACGACGACAGAGCTCTGAACTCTGACCTCAGTGTTAAGTCACTTTTTGCTACACTCTCTGCCAATCAAGCTTTCATTTCTTGGCTGTATAGAGCTGAACGAACACGGATTCAAACAAGAGTTCAGAGTCTGGGCTTCTCAGATCCTCGCTGCTTTGTGGTGGCCCTGCGTTTGTTCCTCCTGTCCCCTCTTCAGAGCGTTCCCTCCCCTTCTCTAGCAGTAAAACACCCTCTTCAATTTCAGGACCCAGCTCAACAGTCACTTTCCCTGCATCTGATGTCAAGCCTGTGCTTAGTCTCAAAACACAGGACTGGGGACGTAGCTCAATGGTAGAGCACTCGTCGAGCATGCGTGGGGCCTTGGGTTCCATCCCCAGCACCACAAATAAACAAACACAGAAACCAATATAACAAGATGTTCAGGTGTGGTGGTGCACACCTGTAATTCCAGCTGCTCAGGAGGATCACCAGTTTGAGGCCAGACTGGGCAAATTAGCAAGACCCTGTCTCAAAACAAAACAAAACAGAATAAAAAGGATAGTGATATAGTTCAGTGGTAAAGTGCCTCCAGGTTCAATCTCTGGTGCTGGGAAAAGCAATAACAAAAATTAGGAGATCACTTATATGAAGCATCTAACCTCTGACAATCTTCATTAATTAATTTTGTTCCTCCTGGATTTTCTTGAGCAACTCGAGTTCCAATGATCTTGTAAATCACGGCTATGCCATACACACTGCCTCTTCCTGGTTCCATTTATTCCTCTTCATTTTCCTCACAGTCTCCTCCTTCTGGGCCTCTCTCTCTGTGAAGCAGAGCTTGGTGCTTTGACACCCTTGTCTCCTGACAGCCACCTTTAGGAGGGGGTTCCTCAGGGGGCTTCAGATTCCTGACCACCTTCGGTTGGTGTGTGAGCTACATTCTGGAAGGACAAAAGAAAGAACTTCCCATGGACAACCTAGAACTCCAGGATGAAAGCCCTTCTCCACTCAACCACATAATTACGTGACCCCAGTTAACATCTGGTGGCCACCTACTGGGGGTGAGGCACTCTGTGGGCATGGCAGCCGCAGACCTAAAACACGGTACTGTCCCTCGAGCCCCTCCCCCTCCACTGAGGAACAGACCGTTTTAACCAGTGTGATGGAGCTGTGGGCAGGGGCTGACTTAAGCAAAAGCAGGACCGTTCCTGGGCCCTCTTTTCCCAGTATGTACTCTTCCTGCCTCAGTTCATCCATTTCCATGGATTTAAATGCCATCTGTACACTGATGGATTTCAAGTTCAATTCTCCACCCCAGCCCTAGGCACTGAAGTCCAGACTTGAGGACAGACTCAAGCCCATTAGGAAATGGAACATCCATAGAATCTAAAATGTAACTCATCTCCAGGGAGTCATTGAATTACTGCAGGGTATCCACACACATTCACACACTCACACACACACTCACACACACACTCTCACACACACACACTCATACACACACGCACACACTCACACACTCAAGGTATCCACACAGACTCACACTCACACACTCACACACACACACTCACACACACGCTCAGGGTATCCACACAGACTCACACTCACACACACACACACACACTCAGGGTATCCACACAGACTCACACTCACACACACACACACACACTCAGGGTATCCACACAGACTCACACTCACACACACATTCACACTCACTCACACACACACTCACTCACACACATACACACTCACACACACGCTCAAGGTATCCACACAGACTCACACTCACACACTCACACACACACTCACACACACGCTCAAGGTATCCACACAGACTCACACTCACACACACACTCAGGGTATCCACACAGACTCACACACACATTCACACTCACTCACACACACATTCACTCACACACATACACACTCACACACACTCACACACACAGGGTATCCACACACACACACACACACATTCACACACTCAAACACACACACAGGGTATCCACACACACTCACACACACTCACACACACACTCAGAGTATCCACACACACTAATACTCACACACACAGGGTATCCACACACACTCACACACACTCACACACACACACTCAGAGTATCCACACACACTAATACTCACACACACAGGGTATCCACACACACTCACACTCACATACACACACACACTCACTCACACACTCACATATACACTCACACACATAGGGTATCCATACATACACTCACACACACACACAGGGTATCCACACACACTCACACTCACACACTCACACATACACTCACACACACACTCACACACACACATACTCACACACACATACACACTCACACTCACACACACACACATACTCACACACTCACACACACACTCACACACTGATTTTCTTCAAGTCTTCCACACCTTCAAGACCTGACACCAGTTGCCTGGAGAGGCCTGGGGTACTGAGGTATCATCTTCCTTTACCCCTGAACCAGCCCCTCAGCGTGGCTGTGGTCTCATCAGAATGACCTTAGGCACATGTCGATTTTCTTCCACCAGGAAGGCATCTCTTTAAATGCAGGAATGTTGTTCTTTCTATTTTTGTTTGCTGGCTTTATGTTTCCTGCTGCAGGTCCAGCCTGGGGGACGGTGCCTGGAAATCTCAAGTCCCTCAAAAATATTTGTTACCTGGGTAAGAATGTCAGGGGAAGGTGGCACGGGGAGGGAGACTCAAAATAGAAGTAGGTGCCACCTACCAGAGAAGGAGAGAGAACACCAAGAAGAGGGGACAGTGTAGGCAAGGCGAGGGACGGGCCAGGACTGGCAGAGCCTCAGAGCAGCTCCCACTGCGTGGCCGGACGTGTTCACTTCATGGGCTGCTATCCTCTGGCTCTGCCATCTTTCTTAAAGTACTATCTTAGTCCGTGTTCCGCTGCTATAACAGAACAGCTGAGACTGGGGAACTCATAAAGAATAAAGGTTTATTCATTTCATGTTTCTAGAGGCTGGGAGGACCCAGTTTGAGGGACCGCCTATGGTGAGATCCTTCTTGCTGGTGAGGTCTCAGAGTCCTGGGGCTCCATAGGGGATCACATGGTAGAAGGGTGAATATGAGAGACAGAACCAAACAGACCCACTTTCAAGACAATCCATTAATCCATCAGTGGATTCATCCATGTTGAAGGCAGAGCTCCTTGTGACCCAATCACCCCCCAAAGTCCCACATTATACTTCACACTGGGATTGAATTCCAAAATGAGTTTTGGAGGGGCCACCCAAACCACAGTAAGTTGCTTCCTGATCCGAGTACCTTCTTCATAGAGAGGTCTTGAAAACCATGAGCATGGGCCCGGTGTACTGAGAATATGCAATAAATGATGTGTTGTGAATATGGACACCTAATATTAAAAATTCAGTGTAACTAGGATATGGGTTGCATATGGGGTTCCAGGAGATGGGACTAGGATGGGAAGACTGGAGTCAGATCACTTGAGGCTGGGAATCCCCAAAAACCTTTTACAGCAAAGCCCAAGTGATCATGGCTCTGACAACTATTCTGTCACTCAACGTGTTAAGGGATCAGCAGACTCTCAGCTCAAAGCCATCTTCTGCTCTTATGGAAGCACCCAGTCAAGGTAGGGCAGTTATGAGAGTTGGTGTATTCGTTAGTCATTGCTGCATAACAAATTACTGTAAATCATGGCTGCTTACAAAAAACAAGGTGTTATCTCCTACAGTCTCTGTGGTCAGGAACATAGGAGCAATTCAGCTGAGTCATTCTAGCTTGGGGTATCTTATGAGATTAAATTAGGATATCAGCCCGCTTTAGTCATCCAAAGACTTGACTGGGGCTGGAAGGTGCTCTTTCAAGAGCATTCACACAGTTGAAAAGGCCATGCTGGCTCTTGACAGGAGGCCCCAGTTACCTGCCATATGTGCATCCCCAGAGGCCTTCGAGTGGCCTCTCAACATGGCAGCCAGCTTCCCCAGAGTGAGTAATCCAAAGCAGGCAAAGAGGAAGCCACAATGTCCCTTCTGACCTACCATCTCAGGTCATACACAGTCACGTCTACAATACTCTACTGGTTACAAGGTCACCCCCACTCACTAGGGGAGGGGATTGTAAGCCTCAGTTCTCACCAGTAGCCTCTTATCCTTCCAGAGCACCAGGACACTTGGGCACCATCTTGGAAGATGGCTACCACAGTCAGCCCAGGTGGAACTGAATTTCTCCATAAAAATGAGTAGATGGAATCATATAATAATGCTGAAAAAAAAAAGTACAAAAATGGAAAGCAGAAATAGGACTGACAGACAGAAGGATAAAGTAGTTACAATAATAGTATGATAATATCAGTAATAGCTATCCATTATCAAACATGTCCTTTGTACTTGGCACTGGCCCAAATCTAGCCATGCTCCATCTCCAGGGACCAGAAAATAGAGTTCAGAGCCAAGTCTATCCCACTGGCTGACTTTGTGAATCAAGTCTTACTGGAACTCAGCCCCACCCATCCCAATACATACTGTCTATGGCTTCCTTCACCTGTGGTCACAGAGCTGAATAATGGTGACAGAAGCTGTGTGATTGCCACAGCCTAGACTTTTTTTCTGCTCCTTCAAAGAAAAAAAAAAAGTGTTGATCCGTGCTCTATCTCATTATGATTTTATCAAGTCCGTATAAGCCAAGTCTCCATTTTGTAGATGATAGAACTGAGGGTCAGATAAGTTCTTTCTTGCCTAGAATCACATTTGTCATAAGTAGCAGAATAGGGCTCATAAACCAGGCAGCCTGACTTCCGGGTTCAGATTGCACAGAACACGAATCAGAAAGGTCAGCTCTTCCCAGTAGCTGAGTGACCCTTGAGCAGTCATGTGAAGTCTGGCTTCTCATTTTTCTGAGCTTAGGAGATAAATTTTTAAGTGTCTGCCAACTACTCTAGAAGAAGGTTGGATGACAAATTTAAAACATGAAAAAGTAGCAAATGCTTCACAAAAGGAATTCCAGCTCAAGTATCCCTTATCAGAAGTTCTTGGGATCAGAGGTGTTTCAGAACGGGCAGTCCTGGGGATGGGAGGATATTTGCGTAGACTTTACTGGTTGAGCCTCTCTATTCCAAAAATCAAAAATCTGGAATGCTCCAACATCTAGAACTTTTTGAAAACTTAGTGGCCTTGACCTGACCACCATTGATGACAGTCCATGATTTTATGGGCGAACCAGGTGGTGGCCGGGCTGTTTTCCCATGAACTCGCCTGGAGAACTGGTTCTCCACCAGGGCTGATTCCCACCCCACCACTAGGACAGCTGAGAAAATCCAGAGACATGGTTGTTGGTGGGTGCTGCTGGCGTCTACTGGGGAGAGGACAAGGATGTGGCAATATCTTACAGTCCCCAGGAGAGATCTGAGAGTCCCCAAGAGTCACCCGGCCCCAAATGTTAACGGTGCTGAGCGTCAGCCACCTGAGCATGTCAGCTTTCCATCTGTGACCACAATACCTGAGAACAACAATTGAAAGGAGGAAAGACCCACTGTGGCTCAGGGTTTCAGAGGGTCCAGTCCCTGGTCGTCTGTTCCGAGACAGAAGCATCGTGGTAGAAGGGTATGTGGAGCACAGCACCTCACCCCGCGGCAGCTGGGAAGCAGGGGATGGGGGAGCACAAGGAACACCCACCAGGGCCCAGCCCAGGGACCTGGGTCCTCCACCCAGGCCCCTCTGCCTCAGACTCCAGTGCTACCAGCTGTGGACTGAGCCCATTGATGAGGTCCGAGCCCTCTTGGTCCAAAATTACCCACAGGCCGCACCTCTGGACATGGCTGATTCAACACCTGAGCCTCTGGGGGATGTCCCAGATCCCAAACCCTGAGCTACAGGGTCAACTGGGCTGGAGGGTTCCAGATGCTGTCAGTCGTGTCTCTGGGAGCTGGGAGCTGGGGCTGCTAGCTGGCAGGAGACTTGGTTCTCCGCCACATGATCTCTCCTCCCCCAGGAGGCGAGACTGCTCTCCCTATCTCCTGGTCTCAGGGCAAAGTACCAAAATGGAAAAGGTGGAAGCCACCAGGCCTCTTAAGATCTGGGATCTGGAAGTCACCCAGGGTTGCTTCCGTGACATCCTACTGACCAAAGCGATTTCCCAGGTCCACCCAGATTCAAGGCCCTGGAGAACCAGCTCCACCTCTGCAGGGAGGGGCAGCAAAGTCCCACCACGAAGGGAGTCAGCACAGGCAAGAGACGAACCTAGACTCTCAGACAGTCTGCTCCCAGAAGGAAGAAGAATGGTGCCTCAGCAGGAGCTCCATAACTCAGGGACAGCCCTGTGCCAGTGGTCCTCTGTGGAGAGCCACAACCAAGTCAAGATGGTGCCTGGCATTTTGCCAGAAGGAGTGGTTGAGAAGTGATGCCATCGAGCCATTAAGATGATGATGATTAAGTGAGGCTGTGTATAATTATTAAGATTATGACTGATTGCTGTAACCGGATGATGCTAAATTGAAACAAGCTGTGTATTCAGGTGTGTATATAAACCTCTGCTGTCCGGCAATAAGGCGGCTCCTGCTACCTCGGGTGCCCGCTACTTTTGAGTTCTCTCGGAGTTCCCGTGGAGTTCCCGTTGAGTTTGAGTGGGTTCTGGAATAAAGTTCATTCCTGCTTGAATCTACAAGTGGCTTGTGACCTCCTGGTTATTTGCGCCCAGCCAGACTGCGACAGTCCTCAAAATAAGTCCGCAACCTTCAGGACAAGCACCACCTATTAGAAATGCAATCCTCATGGCCTACCCCACCTACCAAAATAGAAATAAGAAGGTGGTCAGCCCAGCAACTTGTTAGCAAGCGCCCCCCCACCCCCACTGGGTCTGAGGCACACTCCAGCTTGAAAAGCCCCAGATGATAACAACCAGATCAGACCCTGGGGGACCTGGGTGTGCTTGGAGGTCAGATCTAACTCCCCTCCTGCTCCCCACCTCTTCCCAGGCCTCTGGCCTTTCCTCTGAGGACAAAACTGTCTCTTCAATAATTAAGCTTAGGAGCCAGGTGCAGGGATACCCACCTGCAATCCCACTGGCACAGGAGGCTGAGGCAGGAGGATCACAAGTTCAAAGTCAGCCTCAGCAACTTAGTGAGACCCTGTCTCAAACAATAAAAAGGACTGGAGATGTGCCTGTAAATTTCAAGTCCCTCAATAAATATTTGGAGGTTAAATTTTTTCAATTTTTTTTTAAAGTATGGGATCTCAAGTCCCTTATATAAAATGGCACGGTGCTTGCCTAGAACAGCCCCCATGTTCCCCTACACGTCCATCACCTGTAGATGGCTCATAATCTTTAAGACACTGTTTAGAACGGGTGCAGTTTTTTTCCCCAAGTGCTTCAATCTGCGCTTGGTTTAATCCACAGAGGCTGAGCCCGTGATGCAGAGGGACAGCCCTACTGACCAAGCCCATTTAGAACTTTCTCTCCTCATCCCAGAACTTAAATTTACATCGTGACCAAGAAGGAGAATCTCAGCCGGGCACAGTGGTGCACAGAGGCTGAGGCAGGAGGACCCCAAGCCTGGGCCACTCATAAGACCCAGTCTCAAAAATGAAAAATAAAAAAGGCTGGGGAGGGGCTGGGGCTGGGGCTCAGTGGCAGAGCGTTTGCCTTGTGTGGGTGAGGCACTGGGTTCGATTCTCAGCACCACATATAAATAAGTAAAATCAAGGTCCAACAACTAATATATATATATTTTAAAAGGAAGGTGGCTGGGGATAGAGCTCAGAAGTAGCGCACCCCTGGGGTTCAGTCTCCAGCATCAAGAAGGGAAAAAAATTGGCCAGCACTCCACTGGTGAGGACAGAGAGAGCAATAAAAACTCTGCCTTCACCAGGACCATGCTCCGCAGCCTGCAGGCGAGGCCGAGGAAGGACATGGCCAGCTCCCAAGCCACCTTCCAGTCAGTCCCCTCTGATGATATAGCCTGGTGTTTCTGTTTTTTTGTGTTTTGGTGTTTTCTAGAAATTACCAAGACCACTTCCAACCTGGATGCCATCTGCTGACAGCCCCTCCCCAGCGCGGTGCTCATCATGGGCCATGAAAACCCAAGCCTAGGGTGTTCCAGGGAGGCAGCAGGGAGCTGTCCAAGGGGGCACCCCAGGACTCCCCGTGTCTCCGCCAGGAACCCCCACGCAGAGCCGCCCCGGGTGGGAGCAGTTCGTGCGACTTCCCCAGTCCCTGGTGTCTGCTCCGTGACAGTCACAAGGATCGTGGTGGTTTCCTGACCACCCCACGGTGCGACAGCAGGCCTCTGTCACAGCTCAGTACAGCCTGGCATGTTGGTCACCTCCAGCTCAGGGACTAAACAGCCACTTCCAGGGGCCACATTGGAGAGAACCGCCTTGCCCCAAAGCATGTCTTCCTGGCCATGGCTGTGTCTTAACATAGGGAAGACTTTGTCCCAAGCACCAGGAGCCCAGACACCCACAACCAGGTGTCAGGGATGCCCTCCCGGGGGTGGGGGCCCAAGCTGGACAGAGTGCTGACACAGCAACTTCCAGAAAGGAGCCCCTGAGGATGACAGGAACCCGTGCTGAAAAGGCGCAGGACCTCTACTCCACATGGTGAGATTCTGCATAAAAATATCGCTTTCAAGAAGGTTCCATTGCTTAAAAAAAAAAAAAATGAGGGCAATTTAACTGAATGGGCCTACAGGGCTTCCAGATCCTGGATCCCCTCCGTGATGAAGCAGATGGGAGCCCAGGTGTCCACTTCGGCCACCTGTGAATGGAACCCCAGCTCCAGCTAAGCAGCCCCGACAAGGTGACTCCTTTCCCCCGGATTCTTGGGCTTGCAGGGGACAGGGAGCTGTGTCATAGCAACCTTTCCTCCCGTGGCTATGGGAAGATGGTGATGACATCTTTTTGGCCAGATGGAGCTGAGGGAAGATTTACAGGGCAGCTGAGAACTGTCAGAGCCCGGCGGGCAGATCCCCTCAGACAATGACCACGGCCCTTCTAGCAGGGAGCACATTGTCTTCTGGAATCTACCCACAGGAGAGAGCCATATCTGGCCGTCATCAGTGAGGTCATCCCAACGCCCCGCCAGCTGCTGCCCCCAGCCTGGGCCTCAGCTCCACTCTGCAGGGCTGGCAGGAGGCCGCCCAGGAGGCTAGGCCTTCACCACCCCACCCCCGCCCGGTCCGGCACCCATGGCCCTCCCACAGTAGGAAATCCCATCCAATGCCTTCTCCGTTACAGAGATTTCAGAAATTAGTCACAGAAAGGAGGGCGGGAAGAGAGGGGAGGCTTCCTGGAGAGACCCGTAACAAGATCCGGGGTCTTTCACCTCGAGGTCACAGCAGCTCAGATTGTCCCTGAGTCGGCCATGAGTGGTCAAGGATGAGGCCATCTCAGCAACCCCCTGCCCACCATCCACGCCACAAAGGGCTCCTGGGAGTCGGCCTCCAGCCAGGGAGCCTCCCTATTCCCTGAGCACTCTCTTGGGAGGTTGGGTCCATTTCCCTCTTGTCCTCTCCCCAGCCTCCATGGCCTCCACTTTCCAGACAGATGGCAGCGATGGACCTGGAGCCTGGAGACAAGGGCTTGGACTGGCTTCTAGCTGTCATCATGTGAATCATCACCTAGCAGGACACATGCTAGGACTTTCTATGGCTCCAGTGACCACATGTCATCGGCATAGGTCATTCCTCTCTGTAGCAAATACTGTCCCATATTCATCACTGAGACCAATGTCTTTCACTCCCAAATGTTGCCTTGTGGACAATAAGCAGCGCAGTCACCCTATAGTTTTCAGGAAGAACCTGGAAAACCCCAGTAACCCTTTGAGCCTAGAGATATAGGTATTTAGAAAAAAAAATGTGCAATAAAAGTCATTGGCCTGTAACAGCAAAAATGTGGAAAAAGTCAAATGTCGATCAATAGGAAGTGGTTTAATAAGTTGTGGCTTATTGAGATGGAATACTACACATCCATTTAAAAGAAAAAAGCAGACCTCTACATAATGTCAGGAAGATCTCCAAGACAGATGGGTAAGAGTGCAACCTGCACACTTGGAAAAATGAGAAACTATAACCCATTTGATTCAAAAAAAAAAAAAGAGTAAGCTTCAGGCCAGTGCAAAATGAATGATCCCAGTTATCTCTTCATTGTAACTGTACATGCAGCAGTATCCATAACTGCATCCAAATCTACAGAGAGAAAGTTCTAGAACAGCATTAATAATGGTGTGATCCACATTTGTAATTTAAAATTTTGTTAGTAGCCATAGTTTTACACAGGGGAATTTATTTTATATAACCCAATGTATCCGAAAGATTCTGTTAATATAAAGATAACTAATGAGCTGTTTCACATTCTTTTTTTTTTCCCCCCTCAAAGTTACAATGATCTCAATTCATGCTCTGGAATATTCAAAGAGCTTTGTCAAAGCACAGATCAGAAAGTCAGGGCCATCCAGAAGCCTGAAGAGTTGGTTTTAGAGTGCAGACTCCTGCCCCCAGCTAAACCTGAATTTCATTGAACAAGAATTCCAGGTGATTCCTAAGGGCCACTAAGACACAAAAGGATACCATTGTCTTCTAGGTGATTCTGCAATGCTAAGGATTCCTGCCTAGAAGGCAGGAGATCCAAACCCTCTGGACTCTCGCTGCCCACCTGGAGGAAGACATGTGAAAACTCTTCCTGAAGGATGTTTAAAACCCCACAACAAGAAAGCAGGCCATCCCTTCCACACTGCCCTGTCCAGGAAAGCCCTCAAGATAAAGCCAAGCCCGTGCAACAGAGCCCACCTCAGCCCCAAAGAGGTGTTTCGGTTTCCACGTCCCACAGATGACCTTGGGACATCTGCACAGGTGTTCCCTTAGGTGACAGAGCTTATATCTATTTGGTCTTCAGTGGTTTTCTTCCTTCTTTTGAAATAAACCAAATAAAACAAAGATTTGATTCACTATATAAAGGAGTGAGGAGGAGTGGGGGTGTAGCTCAGTGGTAGGTCAGCTCAACCCCAACATAAATAAATGAATAAGGACAACTTCTTCAAAGACATATTCTCCAAAGTGAAAAAGTATCATTTACATGTACATAACATCCTTCATGCGCATTGATCCCTCTCAACAGCCCAGGGAAGTCTACAAGTGACATTATCCCCATTTTACAAAGAAAGAGAGAGAGAGAAAAGGAAGGAAAAGAAATAAGGTGGTGATGATTGAGAAAAAGAGAGGATGTGGGGGAAGCTAAACTTGACCTTGAGCCCAGACGTTTACACAGGTGATCCCAGTCGTTGAGAAGTGGGTATTGTTGCTCTTCTCGTGTTTATTAATATTGTTTGGCAGTCATAATTGCACACACATATATGGGACAATGTGATGTTTTGCACAATGCGAAGTGGTCACCTCAAGCCGATTAACACACTTGTCACCTTGCTTACCTATTATCTTTTATGGTGATATATTTGAAACTGAGTCATTTTGAAATACATAATACAGTATCATTGGCCGACGTCATCTGCTGTGTAGTAGATCTCAAAACTTATCCCTCCTTCCTCTCTGAAGTGTGTGTGTGTGTGTGTGTGTGTGTGTGTGTGTGTGTGTGTGTTGGGGACAGACCCAGAGCCTCTCTGTGACAGGCAAGTGCTCTCCACCCCAGCCACCGTGGGGGCCCTCTGCTCACAACTTCCAAGGAAGGGGCTGGTTGGCTGGGCCTGAGGGGCAGGTGGGGGCTCCGCCTGGCCCGTCCCCTGCCCCCTTCACAGTCTCTTGGCCCAGCAATTGGCTCATTTTGCTGATTAAAAGGAAAGCGCTCTTATGCCATTAAACGAGAAGATGAAGGTTTTCATCAAAGCGAACTGTCCTCCAATAATCTGACGCCCGATGTCCTTCCTGGCAGCTGGCTGCTGTCCATCTTACCCGAGGAGGAGAGGCGGTATCCTGCTCTCAGTCTTCTCTCTCTCCATCTCTCGGCTCCCTCTCCATCTCCCAGGCGCCCTCTCCCTCTCTCTTCCCTGGCAGGAGCACCCCCAGCAGTCAAAGGCGCCTCCCAAGGGGAAGGTCAAGGTCAGGCGCTGGGAGATGCAGCCGGGATGAGCCCTGCAGCCGAATTAACGCAGTAACGATCCGTCCAGATGTTCCCCAAGTCGTGGAAAATCTGCTGGTGCCGCTCTGCCTGCCGCGCTTCAGAGGGAAGAGCCTCCTCCTGGAGCTGAGGAGAGATGGACGCGCTCGCCAGGAAACCTGAGAAGCCGGAGCTCAGGGCCGGCCCAGTCGCCCTCCTGCAGCGGGCCCACACCAGCTCAAGAAAACGAGGGACCAGGACAGCCCGCCACAGCCCGCTGCAGCTGAAAGTTTTGTTTGGCAAATCCAAAGCCTTAAACAAGCTTCTGCACAGTTAAGGAAATGAGAAATGTGAAGAGAGACCCACAGATGTGGAGGAAATGTTGGCCAGCTACGCCTTTACAGGATGAATATCTGGAATGCATAGAACTCAGCGACTTTATACCCTAAGATCAAATAACTCAGTTAATAAATGGGCAAGTGAATTAAACAGATACTTTTCAAAAGAAATGCAAATGGCCAACAAATACATGAAAAGCATTCAGCATCATTAGAACTGGGGAAATGCAGACACTGAGGTCTCATCCCCACCAGTCAGAAGAGCAGCCACCAAGACTACAAATGATAAATGCTGGAGAGGAAAAGGAACACTTTTACACTGTTGGTGGGACTGTGAATTAGTACAACTGTGGAAGTCAGTGTGGAGGCTTCTTCAAAGACTAGGCATGGAATCACTATATGACCAGCTATGTCATTCCTCAGTATTTATCCTAAAGAACTGAAGTCACGGTGACACATGCAAACCCATGTTTATAGCAGCATAATTCACAATAGCCAAGTGATGGAACCAGCCCAGGTGTCCATCAATGGATGGATGGATAAAGAAAATGTGGTAAGGCTGGATTTGTGGCTCAGTAGTAGTGCACTCATCTGGCATGTGGGAGGCACTGGGTTTGATCCTCAGCACCACACAAAAATGAATAAATAAATAAAATAAAAGTATTGTGCCCATCTACAACTTAAAAAACTATTTTAAAGAGAGAGAGAGAGAGAGAGGAAAAGAAAACGGGTTGGGGACATAGCTCAGTTGTCAGAGTGCTTGCCTTGCATGCACAAGGCCCTGGGTTCAATCCCCAGCACCACAAAAAAAAAAAAAAGAAAGAAAGAAAGAAAGAAAGAAATGTGGTATATATACACAATGGAGTTTTATTCAGTTATAAAGAAAAATGAAATTATGGCATTTGTAGGAAAATGGATGGAACTAAAGACCATCATGTTAAATTAAATAAGTCAAATTCAGAAGGTAAAGGGTTGTATGTTTTCTCTCAAATGCAGAAGCCAGAGAGGAAAAAAGAAAAAAAGGGGAGGGTGGATCTCCTAAAAATTAAAGGGAGATCAGTAGAGGAAAGGTAGGGGACAGGGAGGGAAGGGAGGTGTGGGGAGTGATTGGCTAAGTTGTACTACCATGCTGTGCACAACATGTAACAGCAAATCCATCAATATGTACAACTACAGTTCCTCCTGTAGGCCTGAGCCCCGCTGCACTCTCCCTTAGGAGAGATGAGCAGGCAAACTTGAAGAGGAAGAGCGGAAAGCCTGACTCGGAACCCCCCCCCCTCCCACAAACTTTCCTTTCCAATCCCAGGTGCTGGGAAGGCTGAGGCAGGAGTTCCTTGAGCCTAGGAGTTCCAGGCCTGTCTGGGCAACATAACAAAACTCCCTCTCTTAAAAATTCTCCACCCTTTGCCTGTGCAGGTGGCAGTGCCGGTGCCTGGGCACTTGCTGCAGAATCACTGCTGCCTAAAGACCAGGCAGCGCTTGAAGCGCATGATAAACTGAAAAGCAGCCCACGGAGGCCAGGCACTGTGGTCATGTGGTCTCGTCACTATCCTGGTTGCTGTCTTGTTGAGGTTTGCTAGCTGCAGCAAGGACTTGGTGGCTGGCACCTCCTCTGCTCCCCACCCCACCTCCCCAACTCCACCCCACCCTGCAATCCCTGCCAAGACCACTAGTAAAAGAAGGATGAGAAAAGTCTAAGGCCTCTGACCATCTCCTACGGTGACTATTGGCAGTTTGGGACTCTGGAGGTAGAGGAAAGAGAAGCTAAAATTGGAGCCAAGGTGGAAAACCTGAGATCATCAAGGTCAACCTGCCTCTAGCAAGCCCCTCTGCTCTCTTCTCTGTTAACAAACCCTGTTCTCTACACTGGGACAGCTCTGCTACTGATAACGCTAAGGCCTCTGTTTACTGAGCACCTATTATTGAGCAAAAAGTGCAGGACACCACTCTGCTCAGACTGTGCTCTGCCTATCAACTGCTGTGTAACTCACCATCCCAGAACCCAGTGGCATGACCACATACACCCATACACGCTGATTCTGTGGGCCAGAACACGGGAAGGGACCCAGCAGGAATGGCTGGTCTCTGAAGTCGGAAAAAACTGGGCCAGTGAGATGCTGGATCACCTGGAGGGCCTGTCACACATGGTTAACCAGGGTCCCACGGGTGGCCTCTTCCAGTGACTGGCTTCTTGTCTGAAGCTCAGGGCTCAGAGAGCAGAAAGGGTAAAAGAAAGGATCCAGTGCCTTTCCCTGGCCTGCCTGGCCCTGGAAACCACGTGTCCTGTTGGCTGAGGCAGTAGCAAAGTCACCACTGATTCTCAATGGGAAGAGCATCAGAGAATTCAAGGCTTTGCGTCACATGGTCCTGCTTAATTCTCATAAATTATCTTTTGAGGAATTATAAGTTTTATCCCAGTTTTCAGATGGGAACACTGAGGTCTGGGGAGGTCAAGCAATTCTCTGGAGAAGGATGCAGCTCCACAGAGCCTGAGCTCACCCAGAGGTGGACCTGAACACCAGACCAATGCCCGCCAGTTCTTTGTGCTCTCCTTTCCTCTGCATGTGCCTCAAAGGCCGCCAGCCTAAACTCAGAACCCTCCTTCCCTCTCTGCTCTCCTCTGGGTGGCCTGCTCCGCCATCCACACTCCCTCCCCCTGGGCCTGGGATGGAAATTTCAAGGAACACAGTGCTCCAATCTCTAAGGTCAGCTATTTATGGCCTCTAATAGGCCACAGTAGGAGCAGGCTTTGTCCTGTGGAATCCCTGCCCCGCAGGGTCACTGCCAGAATGGTCAGAGCCCTGATGGTGCTGTCTTGCTCTGCCATTGATCATAGCCAGTCCTGATTAGGACTCAAACCCCACCAGCAATAAGTATCCCCCTTAGACATCACCAAATGCCTTGGAATAAAAGTGAAGGTTCGAGGAAGACAAATGGGATACTGGTAAAAATATTTGCAGTGTAAAAAAAAAAAATGACAAAGCATCACTCATTAATTAGAGACCAAAAAAAAAAAAAAAACACTAAAAAGAAGATCTCAATAGAAGATGTAAATAGGCAATACTAATAGAAAGCAGCAAGAAGTTCTGGTGGCCGGAAAATAGTCAAAGTGATTAAAAATAATCATCTGCAGACGGGAGTAGTGGCACACGCCTATAATCCCAGCATCTCGGGAGGCTGAGGGAGGAGGATCGGAGGATCGAGAGTTCAAAGCCAGCCTCAGCAAAAGTGAGGCACTAAGCAACTCAGTGAGACCCTGTCTCTAAATAAAATACAAAAGAAGGCTGGGGATGTGGCTCAGTAGTCAAGTGCCCCTGAGTTCAATCCCCAGTTTCAAACCCCAATAATAATAATAATATATTATTATTATTATTATCATTTGCTATTCTCATTCCAAATTTTGCAGACTTTTTTAAATGATAATTCCCAAAGTATGGAAAGATTGTATAAAATTATATTCTTTATTTTGCTCATGTTCCAAGAGGCAAGCATCTCTCTCTAAACTGCAGCAATCAGGAAAGACTACCTGAAAGAGACAGCACTAGGTCTGAGACTTTGAAAGAGGGTGGGGTCAGCTACCCTTCTATATCTACATGTCACTTTTAAAGTTTAAAAGTGACATGTAAATATAGGGCTAGGAGTATAGCTCAGAGGTATGTGTTTGGTACTCGAGGGGCCCTGGAATCAATCCCTAGCACTGAAAGGAAAAAAAAAAAACTCTTAAAATTTTAATTTTTCTGTTTAATTTTAGTTTGCTTTGTAACCCATCACTGTATTTAAACAAACAAAACTAAAAAGGATACATAAGGGCTGGGGATGTGGCTCAAGCAGTAATGCGCTCACCTGGCACGCGTGTGGCCCGGGTTCGATCCTCAGCACCACATACAAATAAAGATGTTATGTCCGCCGAAAACTAAAAAAAAAAATATTAAAAAAATTCTCTCTCTCTCTCTCTCTCTCTCTCTCTCTCTCTCTAAAAAAAAATTTAAAAAATAAAATAAAATAAAGATGTTGTGTCCACCAAAAACTAAAAAACAAATATTAAAAAATTCTCTCTCTCTCTCTCTCTCTCTCTCTCTCTCTCTCTCTCAAGAGAGAGAGAGAGAGACCTAATATTCAGTTCAGCCCTCTTCTTCATATCCACATGGTTCTGTTGGGGCTCTCCCTGTTTAATGGGTCATTAAAATATTCTTGCAAAAGATAATACTTTAGCAACTAGGAGAAAAACAAACAGAATGAGTCCTGGATTCTGTCTTCAAGGAGTTCACAGGGACAGCAGAGCCCAAGAAGATATCTCAGCCACAAGTACCCCCAATACAGACCAGCAGTGCACAACCTAGAAGTCAAGTATGTTCCTAGATGAGGGTTAAAATAGGCGCTAAGTCATCAGGAGAGTTAAATGCAGACCAGGTGGGATGGGAGGGGAAATGTGATCAATAGATTCTAAATTACAATTAGAAAGCAGCAAGAAGTTCTAGTGAGCTATTGCACTATAACGTGACTATAGATAACAATAATATGCTGTACATTTCAAAAAGAAATGATAAACATTTGAGGAGATACAGAGGTTTAACCTGATTTGAACACTACACAATGTATCAAAGCATTACATTATATCCCATCAATATGCACCATTGTTATATTGTATGTATCAGGTATTTTATTTTATTTTTATGTATCAGTGGTGGGATTGAACCCAGGGCCTCATGCATGCTAGTCCCAGTTAAAATAAATTTTAAAATAAAAGCTAATTTTGAAAAGAATTTAAAAATATATATAAATCACAGCCTGTTGTAGTGGCACAGGCCTGTGATCCCAATGCCTGAGACAGGAGGATTGAGAGTTCAAAGCCAGCCTCAGCAACTTAGTGAGGCCCTAAGCAACTCAGTGAGACTCTGTCTCTAAACAAAATACAAAAAGGGACTGGGATGTGGCTCAGTGCTTAAGTGCCCTTGGATTGAATCCAGTTCAAACAAACAAACAAACAAATAACAGACTCCACAAATCATGGGGGAAAAAAAGCCAAAGATTTAAATCAACATTTCACAAAAGAAACTATTCAAAAAGCCAAGGAACATCTATTTTTAGATTTTAGGTGTTTGATTCATTAGTCATTAGAGAAAGACAAGACAAAACCACAATGAGCTATCCCCACACCCCACCAGACTGGCTTAAATTTAAAAACACAATACCAAGAACCAGAGAGGACATGGAGAAACTGTAGTTTAAAAAAACGATTTCAAAGCCTGTTGAATTTGGTTTAGAATCTTCTAAAACCAAATCTATGTCTACTGCCCAGAAGCAAGATGTAATATATGTTCACCAAAACACATGTCCAGAGAGTTCACAGTGGCACTTACTACTCACAACTGCCAAAAAAGCACAGCCCCTGGGTTCAGCCCCCAAACAAAACAAAAACCTGGAAACCACCCAAAAGTTCATCAACAGAGTATGAACATATGGTTCAAGTTGGATGTCCCTTATGAAAATGCTTGGGATCAGAAGTATTTCAGATTTCACACTTTTTCAGATTTGGGAATATTTGCATGCATATAAAACTAAATATCTTAGGGAAAGGACTCAAGTCTAAACACAAAAGTCATTATGTTGATGCACTTGAATTTGGGTTGCAACCCATCACAGGAGGTCGGGTGTGGAATTTCCCACTTGTGATGTCCGGTTGAGGCTCAAAAAGTTGTGGATCCTGGAGCATCTCAGATGTCAGTTAGGATTGCTCAACCTATAGAACATTAATAAAATAAATTGCCACACAGCAGTGAAAGGGGGCTTGACTAGAGCTACAAACAATGTGGATGGATCTCACCAACATAGGTTGCATAAAAATCGCCAGACACATTCCACATCCTCTATGAGCAGACATAGAGTGAAGTTCAAAACTGGGCAAAAGCAATCTATGCAGGAGGTCAGACGAGGATTACCCAGAGGGAAAGGTGATCCAAGGGGCTCCCAGGTGCCAGCATGTTCCGTTTCTTGGACCACGTGCTACTACAAGGCTGAGTTGGGCTTGTGAAAATTCCCAGGGCTGTTCATTTTTATTCTGGGCATTCTGGGTTATGCTGGAGTAAAAGGTTCCTGAAAGCTAGGAAGGCTGCAAAGCCACACACTCCCATCCAGAGAGGGGAGCAAGAGCATTGCTGGATCTGGGAGGGGGCTGAGGCACCCCAAGGTTGGTCACAGCAATGGAAAGCTCACTCCAATCCTAAATAGGAACTAGGAAAGCTCACTTTCCTAAATGTCCTAAATAGGAAAGCTTACTTTCCTATCTAAGAAGCATGTCCTGGAGTCTAGGATCCAGGATTAGGCTGAGAGTTGCTCCCAATCTTACCTGTCTCACCTCCCCCTCTGTCACTTTCCACTGAACAGGCAGTACAGCTTCCCCTAAAGAAAAGGACCTAAGGGTCCCACAGGGCAGTCACATCCACATCTAGGGAAAGGGCGATGGGAGATGTCCATACCAGAAGCCGGCTGTTCTTATCACTCTGCATCTTGTAAATGTTCCAACTTCCCCATCTCACCCCACACATTTTGTTATAAGAAAAGAATTCAGGCACCCTGGCCCCCTCCTAACAGGTGCCCACTCAAAGGCAGCCCTCCCAGGAGGGCCCTGTCCTGGCAGAGGAGATGGCTGCCCCTCCACAAAGGCCTTCTCCGTCAGTCTACCCAGGACTGAACAGCTGGGTCCCCAGAGTCACTCCAGGAGAGTGCATGAAACCATTGGGCCCAGAATGCAATGGTGCTGTCCAACTCACACAGCACAGCACAGCACAGCCCAGGATAGGCGGGACCACTCTTCCAGAGAACACAGCACGCACTCCCTTCCCACACCACCAACCTTTGGCAATCGCTCATAATCAAATTATTTTCTTTCTTTCCTTTAAATGAGGGCTAAGATGATATGGAAAGACCCACAAGGAGAAGGAAGACCTAAAGAAGATTCAGGAATGCTCTACCTCACCAGAATGGAGAAAAGTGATGTTTGCCCCTATTCTATTTCCCGACAGAAATTTCTATTTTAGAGAAATAAATCCTGATAAACGGGAAAACAAGGTTTTCCAAGGTCTGGGTTTTCCCCTGGTTGTTTTGGTGGGTGGTCCTCCCCCAGCAGTTGGAGCAATCCAGAATGATCCTGGGCAATTTGCAAGGGAGCAAGTCTGATTTGAAGCCAAGAAGTCACTCCTCCTCCTACTTCCCAGGAGAAAGAGCCCTGTGGGGAATTCTGAGTCTGGAAACACGGGGAGCCTATGCCCTGTTGCCTAGATGGCTGGTGGACTGGTGCATGATTTGGGGATGGGAGAGAGGAGGGCAACAAGTTTTTATTATTGTAATTTGATTTATTTTCTTAAAAAAATAGATAAAGCAGACTCTGAATTGAGGCCGGGTGCACGAAGAGATGTGCATAACAGTACTTAGACATTGGAAGAGGCCCGGGGTCTTCCTGGTCTTAGAGCTTGTTCCAACCCCTAGAAAGACTTGGGCACAAGGCCTGGCCCGCAGAAGATCTTCCAGGATTGTTCCAGGGTTTGCCACTCCACCGCTGTGCGGAAGGTGACCACCGGCCAGGCAGCGCTTTCTAAAATCTGAGCAGTCCTCTCTGAAGGACAAGCCTAGTTTTCCTGCAGGCACCCACCGGCAAGCCAGGTTGTGCGCCTAGCTGCCATTCACTGCTCCCAGTTAGCTGCAGTCCAGCTATTTTTGTAGTTAGAAGAAGCCCATCCCTGAGTGATATGAACCCAAACGATTCCCCCTTCCCGGGACAGAGCCCCCAGCGCCCCTATCCTGTCCCCCACCTCATCTTCCCACCACCCCCAAGGACCCCAAAGAAGCAGCAGGGCCCGAGCTGAGGGCGCAGCGCGTGACCCCGAGCGGAAGGGCCCCAGTCTGGGTCCTAATGCGGGTGGCGTCTCCCTTGACAGGCAGCGTTTGGGGACAACAGCGGGGACGGGAGATAAGGTGACATACCAGAGCAGATTTGGTGCACACGCTGATACTCCTCGCCGGACAGGAAACGCGGAGCTATTTAAAAGACCCTATCGATTACTTTATCTCTCCCGGAGGAAAGCTTCTTGCCGAGAGACAAAAGATGTCCCCTACCTAAAGATACAGGGCCACACAGCAGAAGGACTGCCCAGGCGACGTCCAGCTAGGGCACAGGGAGAGCAGACTCGTTTACACCGTGGAGTGCACGAATACGTGCGCGCCAGGAGCAGCCTGGAGCCCTCCCTGTAGGAACGGAGGGGACAGCAAGGGGCACTTCACCATGTCGCCTCTGTACCCTTGGAAAATTTTTTTGACCGTGCGCTCATAAAACACACGCAAAGAGAGACAAAAAGTGACTGTGCGCTCAGAGAACACGTTTGTGTCCTCGCGTGGTCTCAGTATGCTTAAAGCACACCAGCATGCACATTCGAAGCCGTTTCTGGTCGCGGTGAACGTGCCCACCGATGCAGGTCTACACCGTAAACGCTGCATTGTGCTCCTTTTAAGGGCTTGAATGTCTACAACCGTCACGTGTACGCTCAAAGTAGGGGATGTGTCCATTACGCTCATTTGGCGTTCGAATCCCCGCATTTTGCCAATTTTGTCAGGAGAACAGAAGGCTCTTGGCGGCATCCTGCGACATCCTGCTGCCGGCCCTTAATGTGCTCCGGAATCCCGGAGCTCGTTGGCCTCCTGGCCCCCCGCGTCATGCCCCGGGACACTCTCCATAGAAACTGATGGAACCCAGTTGTACGGAATCGAATGGGGCTTTTCCTGTGCCCGATTTCCCACCTATTGGTCACTGCAAGCTCCGTTGGGCAGTGGAAATGTCGCAGCCCTTCCGCAGAGCAGGTTGAAAGGAAGAAAGCCGGTGAAGAGGGAGTAAGGGCGGCGACCTGGGAAGGTTTGATCGTCCGCCCACCCGGCGGTTTCCAGCCAGAATTCGACACTGACCAGGCATCAGCCTGCGGGGTGGGGGAAGCTCCCGGGACCGCGGCTGGGGCTCAGCCGGAGCCAGGATCCGTCCAGACCCGCGACACTTCTTCCCCCGAGCTGTGCCAGATCACCCAAGCCCAGCCCCCAGCTCGCCCCTGCGCTTTGGGCAAAAACTGGCCGCGGCAGTCAGCCCAAGAAGCTTGGCGTTTACCAGCCCGAGCGCCCAGCCTAAAGTTCTTCCAAACCGCGGCTCCCCAGGTTCACGCCCGCTGGGCATTTTCCTCTTCATCATTTTCTGAATCGTCATCTCTCCGACTCGAATGTCACCTGATTTTTCCAGCTGTGGCCTCCCACGACGGGATCCTAAAGGACTGCGCCCTGCCTCTCCACGAGGCGTTCGTCACGGGGCGGCTGCAGCCGTCGGGGGAGCGGGGATGGAATGTCCTCGGCCGGCCGCCCAGCCCGGGGAGGAAAGAGGGCGAAATTAATGCGAAAGGACAACGGAAGTTGAAAAGTGACTCCCTCGTACCCGGCAGCCCTAAGACGAGTTTTAAAGTCGATCATGCCCAATGACCCAGGACAAATTCGGTTTTAGAAACTTACTCCCAAAAGCATTAGGAAAGTGGCTTCCACCAAGATTCTAACAAAAACCGCCAACAGCAAGAATGCAAAGGGAACACAGTTGCTCTCAGAGGACCAAAAAAAAAAAAAAATGCATTCTACGATATAACTTAATTAGTAACAAATAAAATTCACAGAAAATATCTTCAGACACTTTTTAAAATATCTTTAAAAACCAGTGACAGTCTGTGTGGCAATTAACTAGGAAGAAGCAGGAAAAAAAAAACTTTGGGATGATGTCAATGTTTCTCTTCTCTTGATTATTGGTGGTCTTTCCACAAGCTCAGGCACGTGTCCCAGAGCCTTGGAAATGTAGCTCCAACTGTTCATTTTGTTCTAAGAACATTATGCCTTGATAAAGTGGGTTTTAAAACCAGGGCTTTCCTAGCACATGCAAAACCTTGAGTTGGATCCCCAGCACCCAGAGGAGGGAGGAGGAGAAAACCCAAATCAGCCTTTGGGGGAGGTAATTGGGTGACTGTGGGAAAGACCTGGTCCCCTGAGTCCCCCGTTTTTACATGCTTGTTTTGTGTTGTGTTGTGTTGTTTTTGCGATGTATTACTTGTTTTTAAATATATTATTTGAGCAGTCATTGATGTGCCTGTAAATCAGTTGTTAAGAAAATCAAAGTAAGTGGGACCAGGAATCAAGCCCGGGAACCCTCTGGGGAGGGAGATGGCTGCAACATGCTGCCGCTTTGTTTTGTTTGGGCTTTACTCATTATTTAACACCACCAGAAAAAGAGGACCCAGAACTTTCCTGGTGGTTAGGTGTGCTGTGTGTGGCTGTCATATCCCCCTCCCTCGAGGGCCATAGGGTGCTTGGGCACAGGGGAGCAGGATTAGATCTCAGGGGTGACAGCAAGGGTTCAGTTAGCTGCTCAGGCTCCTGCCAGCCCACAGTCCCGCTTGGAGCAAAGATATGGTGGCGGCTGCGCTGCGGCTTAAGGCCAGACCCTGGCGAATTCAGGACCCTGGGCTCCCTCTGGGAAGGGGGAGGGGGTCGCCTAGATGGAAGGGACCTTGATAGCCTGAAGGGTCCAGAGAGGCCTGAAGCTGTGCCACCTGTGTCCCTCAGAGCTTCAGGGAGCTGCTGGGTCCACCTCACTGCAGCGTGTAACTCGGGACCAGTGGCTGTAAAGGTCCCCACGTGTTTGGGGGGGACAAGATATGAAATACTTCTGTTTACCGACCCTGTCACCCAAGATTGGGGATTGTCACTTCAGTCTTTTGAGGACATTCCAGGTCTGGTTCAGATTCCCGAGTGCATCTGGAGGCTGGCTCTCAGGAGAAGCTGAACAGTAGGCCCAAGGACAGGCTCCGGAACTGAGGGACCTCCACACTTCACCGTGGGTGTGGGGGCAGGGCCAGGAGGGGGTTCCCGAGCCTGTGGGCCAGCCTCATCGTGCCACTCACAGGGACCAGCAGGACCGGGCACTGACCACAGTGGGGGAACTGCATCCCCAATGACCCCCAAAACTTGGGCCCTTAAGACCAAAGCACAGTTGGGGGAGAGTCTTTGCCTTATGCAGCCAGAACCATTAAGGTCTTGTCCTCAGACAATGCTGGACAAGGCCACCGCCCCTGGTACCTCTGGGGCTCTGCTGACCACCTACTGGGTCTCCCTCCAGGCAGGCTTCCCTAGCTGCCCTGCCGCTGCCGGGAACTACAGGCACCTTTGATTTTTAACTTCCAGGATGAGGGGTCGGACCCAGGAATTGCATTTTTAACAAATGCCTCAGGGGATTCTGACCTAGATATTTATTTCCCCAGCCCTGAAAGTGAAAAAGCGAGTGTCCCCAAAAACGTAGTATTTAAAATGCCATGTTTTATACCTGAGCCCCGTTCCCAAGTACTCTTCCCCAGGCGATTCCCTGCCATGTTGTTTACCCTTCAAAAAGAAAAAAAATTCCACTGCTGGAAATGTAGCTCAGTGGAGGAGTGCTGCGCACACACAGCCCCCAAGTCCCCAGCATCACAAAGAAAACAACGACAAACAAACAACTCCATAGAACCATGTGAGTGAGTGTGTGTGAGTATGCCCATATTTAAAATACGTTTTTTAAATTTCTGAATCTTGGTTTGATATTTAATGTATCACAAAGTGTATCCATAAGAACATGTAGGAATGAAACTAATTAGTTCTTATACCTACTGGTATTGGTGTAACATGATTTTTTTAACCAGTCCCTAATGTGGATATATTGTTTTGTGTGTGTGTGTGTGTGTGTGTGTGTGTGGCGCTGGGGATTGAACCCAGGGCTTGTGCGGCAAGGGAAGCACTTTACCAACTGAGCTGTATCCCCAGCCCTTGCATTGTTTTTTAAATATTTTCATTGTTAAAAAAATATGAAAAACTGACATGAAAAAGACTGTGTGTGCATGTATCTATACCTACAGTCCTAGAAGGGGAAATATTTGCTTGAAGGACTTTTGCATTTAAAATTTTGTCAGGGCTGGGGATGTGGCTCAAGCGGTAGCGCGCTTGCCTGGCATGCACCACATACAAACAAAGCACCACATACAAACAAAGATGTTGTGTCCACCGAGAACTAAAATAAATAAATAAATAAATTCTCTCTCTCTCTCTCTCTCTCTCTCTCTCTCTCTCTCTCTCTCTCTCTCCCCCCCCTCCTCTCTCTTTAAAAATAAAATAAAATAAAATAAAATTTTGTCAGTACCCAATTGCTCCAAAGAGGCTTACCACCTTACACGCCCAATCAACCATATAAAAAGGTGAGCAGGCACAGTCATTCTCTAACTTGGGGACAGAACCCAGGCCTCAGTAACCCCAGGCAAGCCTTCCACCACTGAGCTACACTCCCCGGCCCCAAGTGAATTTTTTCTCATTTCACTCAGTTTCTTTCTTTTTCCTTTTCCCCTTTTCTCTTCTTTTTTCTTTCTTTCTTTCTTTCTTTCTTTTTTTTGTGCTGCTGAGAATATCAAACTTTTTGATCTTTGACAATCTGATCAGTGTTTAAATTTGCAAGTTCTTTATTTTTATTTGTTTTTCTCTCCTGTTTTCAGCAAGGCCCTACTGCTCTCAACCACTTTTTCAATTTTATTGAGTCGTGTTTTTGTTGGTTTACGGGAACTCTTTCCATATTATGGACATCCTTTTTGTCACATATTTCTAGCATTTTCCTTTTGTGTTGTGTCCTCTGTGTTGTTGGTTTTTTCCCCTGTATGACAGTTTTTACACAATCTTGTATGGTTTCTATGTCTTCTTTTCCTCCTCATCCACCCTCCAAAATATATAAACACTCCAAAATTATTATCTTATCATGTATAGCAATCCTATACTTCATTTTTAGATTTAAATTTGCAATCTATATGGTATTGAGTATATTCATCATGAGACTAATCCATTATACTTCCCTTAGTTTGAAGGTGCACTGCCCTATGGGCTATGCCCCCACCCCCACTGAACAGTATAATACTACATTGGCAGGGGCCTATTTCTCGCTTTATTGTATAAGTTAGATGACCGCCATCATTGCTCTATGCCCCTCCTAACTGTTCAGGTGAGTCCAACACAGCTGGAAAGAGCAGGGGTGTACCTGATGCCCCTAAGGAGGCAAATACAAATGGCGGGCCTGAGAGGGGACAGGAGGAAGCTGGCTGCTTGGTGAGCAAGGCAGGACTGTGTCCAGTACTGGCTCAGAGTCCACTACCCCTTCTCATACAGATGGGCCTCCCTCAGGGCCTGGGTAGGGGGGCTGTGCACCCCTGCACCAGGTGGTTGCTGGGCACCCAGTCAATGTGGGTGAAGGAATGGAGGAAATGGAGCCAAGCACACAATAGTGGGTGGGAGTTCTGACCTACTACTCTCTCCCTCTCTCCCTCTCTCTCTCTCTCTCTCTCTCTCTCTCTCTCTCTCTCTCACACACACACACACACACACACACACACACACACGTGGATTTGCTCTTCCCTTTGATGGCTCAAGGTTCTTGGGCTAAGCCACTTTGCATAGAGTCTTTGAATCAGCTCCTGGGGCTTCCTGCCTGCCCCCATTGACTAGCAGGAGCTAGATCCTGGGGAAAGGAAGCCAAATGCCAGACCAGGAGAAGTGAGCTGGGAGATTGTTCACAATAGCAAAAGTGGAAACCACCCAATTTGACCACCAACTGATGAATGGATAAAATGTGGCATATCCATACAGTGGAATATTATTCAGCCATTAAAAGGGACACTGCTGATACATGGTACTACATGGATGAACCTTAGAACATTAGGCAGATACAGAAGGTCACATAGGAAACGATTCTGTTTATGTGAAACATCCAGAATAGGCAAATCCTTGTAGGCAGAGCACAGACTAGTGGCTGCCTAACAAAGGTAGGGGTGGGCAGGGGCGATGAGTAATGGTTACAGCTCTGGGGGACAGTGACATTCTAAAATCGACTGTGGAGATGGTGGCACAACTATGTTCATATACTGAAAATCACTGAATTGTATACTTTAAGCAGGTGAATTGTATGTTGTATCAATTATATTTCAGCAAAGCTGATCCCAAAAGAGAACAGGGAGGGGAAAGTGAGATGGAAGCATTTTAAATAATTCTTCTTTTTCTTTCTTTCTCTCTCTCCCTCCCCTCTCCCCTCCCTCCCTGACTCTAGTTTCCCTTGATCGAGGAGGTTGTGGGAGACCCAGCATCTCAACTCCAGGAGCCCTGGCCCCCGTTCTCTAGCTGCCTGGGGAGGGGCTGTCTTGCTCCTTCTGCAATCAATAGAAGCAGCAAAGTGCAAGGAAGGAAAACAGTCCCACCTCTGGAGTCCGGTCTACGTTGGAATCCTGACATCCTGACACCGACACACTGGAGATCTGTGTGCGCTCCAGCTAGTCACTCCACCTCTCTGAGCCTCATTCCCTTCGGACAAGTCATTGAGAGAAGAGAGTCCACCACAACGTTTTGTGAGCGCGCGTGGAACACAGGGGGCTCTCAAGCATTTGCAGAATTAGGACTTGGTCCCCCTGCTGTGCCACACGAGGGGCTGGGTCCGTCCCTGGGCAGGAAAAATCCGATGTCTTGGAGGCCGAGGACACCCACCCTGCCCCCCCGCAACCGGGGCCAGGAAGGAAGCCAGGGCGCGCAGGGGCGCGGAGGCCGGGCCGGGAGCCCAGGCGGAGGCCGGGAGCCGGGCCGCAGCCGCCGCTGCTCATCCATCAGCCGGACGAAGAGCAGAGTCGCGCTCTCCGCCCTCTGTTTGCTTTCTCGCCAATTATTGCCGCGCCGCAGCCCCTTTGTTGATACAGTAGTCCGAAAAAGTGCTAATGTCCATTTATCAGGGGGCCCGCCGGGGACTCCCACGAGTTGCGATTCTTCCCAAAATATAAACACGGGGCGAGCGTCCCAGACAGAAACCCCCATCTGTTTCCCCGGCGCGGCCGAGAGCGAGGCGTTGTTGAAGATAAAGCCGCGGATAACGCCGCCTGTCTCCAGTGGACGTCTCCCCGGCGCATTAATGACATTCCCGGCGATAGTTCCCGCTTATCTTTCAATTAATCATATATACCTTTTGCGGGCGGCCCCCGCGGATTGCAGGAAAGGGGGACCG
The DNA here is from genome assembly GCF_045843805.1 of Urocitellus parryii. Taxonomy (NCBI): domain Eukaryota; kingdom Metazoa; phylum Chordata; class Mammalia; order Rodentia; family Sciuridae; genus Urocitellus; species Urocitellus parryii. Next base: position 159,733,904 of record NC_135531.1, on the reverse strand, counting down.
GCTCTAGCAGTCCCCGTTCGCTTTTCAATTAATAATAATTTATTTGCGCAGAATGCGCTCGGAGTCACCCTGGAAGGTCACTGATCTTAAAGCACCAAGTCTCTAAAAGGCAACGAAGTCGGTGCCCAGCTTTCCCGTCCCTCGTTCTGTCTTTCAGCTGAGGACTGTCTGTCCTGCCAGGTTGGTCAAAGTGCGGCCAGAGAGGCGGCCAGGTTGGGCCCTCCGCCCTTGGAAGAAAGACGCATCCGGGCTGGGGCTGGAGAATCAAATTTCGACCCACCCCACCCGCAGCCATTGCGTATTTAAAGAAAACAATTGTTTTGTTTTGTTTTGTTTTTTGTACTCGCTCAGAAACAATCAAGACTGCAAAGCAAGATGCCCCGATTTTGATTTTGCGCGGTATTTATCCAGTTTTGCCCTGTTTCCTCTCTCCCCAAATTCCAGGGCTTTTTCTGCAGCGGAGAGAAACTAATATCAGATTTGCAGAGGATATAAGGGTGGAAAAGTCAGATTTTTTTCTCCAAATAGGACGGGTTTTCTTCCCTTCCCTCTTCATGAACCTGACCCACAGATCTATCTACTGGGGGGGGGGGAACTCCTATATCTGAAAATAGGTGATAAATCTTCACTGCCTTGATTTGCAAAGGAAATGCAATTTTTTTTCTTTCTTAGGACTATCTCCTTTTTAAAAAAAATCTCAAAACAGGGATCCCGGATGCAGCCTCGATGTCCCCCATTAAACGGTAATATTTCAGGCGTCGGCCCACACTAATCTTTCAAACTGTCATCGCGAGCCGCCGGCCAGCGGATTCACTTAACAGCGCTCCCAGGACCCCAGCTCCGAGCTCTTTTCAGCGAGACGTTTAATTGAATCGGATGTGGCTCGTTTGCCAGACATCACCGCCTTGGTGATCTGCATCCTCTCCCACACCCCAAAACCAGTCTGCAAAGGCCAGCGGCGGGCCCCCAAGCTAGGTGAGTCGAGAGCAAGTGAAGAGGAAAAAACAGGTTGCAGGAGAGTCGAGGGAGAAGCGGTGGGGGGACTAGAAGTGTTCCTGAGGCCGAAGAGCCCACGCTTGGGGAAAAGGCATTCTCCGTCCGCAGTGCCGTTCACAAGTCCCAGGACGAGCGACATCCCTGACTGCGGGCCCCGGGCCTGGGACTGACGGCTGGCGCCTAGAAGCCTGGGTTGCCGGCAGCGCCCTCGCAGGGAGGCTGCAGGCCTTGGGAGTTTGGATTTGATGAGAGGCAGTTTGGGACCCAACCAGGCCAACGCTAGTCACCGCTGAGCCCCCGACGCTGGTGCGGCCCGACGGCTCACAGTCCCGCTAGAGCACAACATTCATATCCTGGACGGACGCCCGGGTAGCCCCTGCGCTTCGCTCGTTCCCGCTGCGCTTCGGGCGAGCCTTCAGGGACCTCCGGTTGGTGGTGTCCTGAGCCAGTCTTTGGCGCTGCATCCCCTTTCTCCTATTTAAGACCCTCTTGCCAGGTGCCCGACCAGCCCTCCCCAGGAGCTGAGCCCTCCACAACTCCTTCTTCTGCAAGCCGGCGCACCCTGCCCCGGCCCTGCCCGCACTAGCTCACTAGCGAGGCTTTTCCAAAGACAGGCCTCTCCATCCCAGGCGGTAGGTAGGGTAAGGCGATGTCCTTCGCCTGGCCCCTCTGTCTAGAAACTACCAACAAAAAAGCGCCACTGTGCAGCGTTCTAGACTGGGGGTTGGGGGCTGAAGGCCCAGTTTTCCTCAGCTCTCCCAAGGAATGCAGCGTCTCCTGGGAATAAGGCTGGCCACCCAGCATCTGGCAACTTCAGTTTTGCTTCCTAAACTCTGGCAGATGTGTCTGGCAGAAGCGACCTGCTTTAGTGACCCTGGACTAAAAATGACCATCTCACCTCTCCTGTCCCCCCTGCTGCCTGAGCCTGAAGTCAGGAAGCCCTACTCTGGAGCACAACCCAGATGCCTGGGAGAGTTCCTGGCCTCCAGAGCTGGGGTTGTGGCTCATTGGTAGAGCGCTTGCCTAGCTGGTGTGAAGCACTGGGTTCCATCCTCAGCACCACATAAAAATATTAAATAAACATATAAAATGCAATAGTGTATTCTACTATTATATATAACTAATTAAAGCAAATTTAAAAATTTTAAGAATGCAATTTTTCTTTTTTTAAAGAAATCCTGGCCTCCTTGCCTGAGAGCTAAACCTGGTCTGGGGCTCAGGGGAACTGGAGATGACAGAGGCTGGAGGGCCTTGAAGCTGGACAGGGAGAGTAGAAGAAAAACGGGGGCAGGATTGGTGGGCTCCAGAAGAGGAAAAAAGGGGCGCTGGTCTTGCTGTGCCCCCCTAGAGAGAGCTCCCTCCTGTCTCATTATTAAGGGGTGAGTCACTGCCCTGGGAGGGTATTGGTGTGAATGGCAGCCCTGGAGTTGTAGCTAGCAACTTGCTGTGTTGAAAGTGGCCCCTTTCACCCACAGTCACCCACCTTGAATTTTCTTAAAATGTGACTCACCCAGGAGCCCTCGGGGCCTGGGATACCTGGAAAGGAGGGACCCCTGGGACATGACTGTGTGTAAAACCGAGATGCTCCTCTAGATTTCCAGAATCCCCCCTCTTGCCCTCACCCCAGAACAACCTTCTCTTCTTATTCATTCTCTTCCCAGCCAGGCACACCTCTGCAATAAAGCCTTAAGGAAATAAAGACCCCTGGAAATAACCCCTCTCCCCCAACTTCTTACCCCACCCTTCACTCTCCCCTTCGGCTGGGGTGCCATTTTTCCCCAAATTCCAGATCTACCCCAACTGGCCCAGAAGCCCAACTAGAAGGAGAATAAGGTCCTTGCCCACGTCTGGGTTTTTCAGGCTAATGTAGAACAATCTCAGGCTCCTGGAGCAAAAGGAGAGTTCCAAATGCGTCGTGGCCCCTTTAAAAAAGCTGAGCAGGATTTTTTTTTTTTTTTCCTAGCCGTATGACTATATTAGGTGACACGAAACTGCCCGTCGCTCCTGTCATCGAGGCCCCTGGCCCAATGGCAAGCTGAATCCCCCTCCTCGGTCCTGGTCCCGCCTCTCCTACCCCTTGTGCTCAGCGCTACCTGCCGCCCGGCCACATCCAGAGCAGGAAGGCGGGTGCGCAGGCGGTGGGCGGCGGGCACCATGCAGGGAGGCTGCCCGGGGCCGCGGGCAGCGCCACTCTCTGCCGCCCACCTGGCGCTGTGAGACTGGCGTGCCACCATGTTCCCCAGCCCTGCACTCACGCCCACGCCTTTCTCGGTCAAAGACATCCTGAACCTGGAGCAGCAGCAGCGCAGCCTGGCCGCCGGGGAGCTCTCCGCGCGCCTGGAGGCCACCCTGGCGCCCGCCTCCTGCATGCTGGCCGCCTTCAAGCCCGAGGCCTACTCCCGGCCGGAGGCGGCGCCTGGCCTCCCAGAGCTGCGCGCCGAGCTGGGTCCTGCGTCTTCGCCCCCCAAGTGCCCGCCTGCTTTTCCCGCCGGCCCCACCTTCTATCCGCGAGCCTACGGCGACTCCGACCCGGTCAAGGACCCTCGAGCGGATAAGAAAGGTAAGGGGGAAACACCGGCCCCTTTCCCCTCTCGGGTCGCTTTCATCCCCAGACCTCTCCGCCCAGGAACCCGGGCCCTGGAGGAGGAGGAGCGCGCTTGGGCCAAGGGCTGGTCGCAGAGAGCTCCAAGTGTGAGATGCTAAGTTGTCGCGAGGGTCCCCTCGACCAGTGTTTAGAGGAAATGCCGGAATGAGGGGATCAGAAAGGAGAGACAAAAACTGTGGGGGTTTTCAGCCTAACAAAGCCTCGGGCGGCTGCGGCCCTGCTTTTGGATCTGTGGCGAAGTCCAGCGATCACTTGTGGTAGAACAAAGCGAGAAACAGAATCTCTGCGCCAGAGGATTTAGTATCGCTTTGGGGTGTCGGGTCTGTTGGGGATCTAGGAGAGTGCTAAACAGAAATCAGAGCGCCCGCACAGCAGACAGGCTTGGGCGCACAATTGGAGAGGAATCCTGGCAGTTTCGGGGGCCTTTTCTCCTTTGGGCCAAGAGCGTGCAGTCTTTGGGAACAAGGGCCTGGACTTTAAAGTGGGATACTGCGGACCCAATGGAAAATGCTTTAGTTTTATTTTTCCAGCACGGTTTCCGGACAGGGCCAGGGCCAAGAGGTTCTCTCATGGGATACGTTAGAAAATGCCACGCCACTGATGGCCCCGGGAAGAGAAGGCTGTGAAAAGTGACCGGATTCACTCTCAGGACATTCCGTGGAAGTGGGTAGTGGGGAGCCTGATCTGCTCACAGAAAGGCGGGGGCTAGGGAGACCAGGGCCCAGCTCCGGGTCAGCCGCGAGCAGGTTGGAGGACCGGGGTGCTGTAAACCCCAGTAAGCCAGAAAAGAATCCCTAGGTTTGTCTAGGAGCAGAGATGAGGCCCGGGAGCCTCTGTGGGCGACTAGAATTGATTGCGAACTGAATCTGGCTTGAGTAAGCGGGCAAGGTTCCCCTGCCAACCCGCGCGGCAGCTTGGACGTTGCGTAAATGCTGCGCCGGCTACCAGGAGTCTTTGATTACCAAACCAGCACCTCTTGGCCTCTGTTTCTTTGTTTCCTTAATTTTGACACAAAGTGACCCGCCTCCAGGGTGAGAACTCCGGCCTCCCTTCACTTCACTCCTCAAACCAAAATAATCCAAATATAATTCACCCCAGAGCATCACTCGTTTTTGTTTTTATTTTTTCTTTCTTGGCAGTCTGAAATCTTACCACGGGTCTCGCTCACCAGGATGAATTGCCCCAGGGCAAACACTTCTCCAGCGCCTAGGGCTTCCCCTGGCACTTAGGTTTTCAACAAATGCTTAACTGTCAAGGGAAAATCGCTCGGCGTCCATGGAGCCTAGTGCCAAGTTGGTCGCTCCAGGCAGGACAGGGTGGCACCCACGAGGACCTGCTACCTGGTGCTACTGGCTTCGGGCCGCTCTGATCAAACGTCTTTCTACCTTTCTGTTCCCGCTCAGAGCTGTGCGCGCTGCAGAAGGTGGTGGAGCTGGAGAAGCCGGAGGCGGACATCGCGGAGCGTCCCCGGGCGCGAAGACGGAGGAAGCCACGCGTGCTCTTCTCGCAGGCGCAAGTCTATGAGTTGGAGCGCCGCTTCAAGCAACAGCGATATTTGTCCGCTCCGGAGCGCGACCAGCTAGCCAGCGTGCTGAAGCTCACGTCCACGCAGGTCAAAATCTGGTTCCAGAACCGGCGCTACAAGTGCAAGCGGCAACGACAGGACCAGACTCTGGAGCTGGTGGGGCTGCCCCCGCCTCCGCCGCCGCCTGCCCGCAGGATCGCGGTGCCGGTGCTGGTGCGCGACGGCAAGCCGTGCCTAGGGGACTCGGCACCCTACGCACCTGCCTATGGCGTGGGCCTCAACGCCTATGGCTATAACGCCTACCCCGCCTACCCCGGCTACGGTGGGGCGGCCTGCAGCCCGGGCTACAGCTGCGCCGCGGCTTACCCCGCTGCATCTCCCGCGGCGCAACCCGCTTCGGCTGCAGCCAATAGCAACTTCGTGAGCTTTGGCGTCGGGGACTTGAACGCTGTGCAGAGCCCCGGTGTTCCGCAGGGTAACTCGGGAGTGTCCACCCTGCACGGTATCCGAGCCTGGTAGGGAAGGGACCCGACCGGATCCCACCTTAGGAGAAGGGCATTGACTCTGGGGAGAGGAAGGGCCCCCGCCACGACCCTGGCCCTGCGTCCTTGGGTTTCACATTTACTCCTGGGGAGGGGGGGTCTTGGAACTTTTTCCCGCCTTATTTACCTTTTCCCCAGGCGCGTTCACACAGCCTGCGGTGAGTGATCGCGCAGTCTGGTGTCTTGGTTACTGCCCTGGGAGTGCCCTCCGAGCGCCCAAGGGCACCTCCGACTGACCCAACACCAGCGATTCGGGACCGAGAGCCCGGACGCGCGCGGGCCTAAGATCCAGCCGCTTTTTCTCGAGCCTGGGCCGGGTGCCTGGGATCTTGCTGCCTTGTCGCTGCCCACCCACCCACCCACCCGTATTTATGTTTTTACCTATTGCTGTAAGAAATGAGAATCCCCTTTCCATTAAAGTGAGTGCGCTGACCCGGTACGTGTGCTTCTTTCAGCTCGCGCGGTTCAAAAACGGACTTTCTAAGGCGGAGACAGCCAGAGGATCCCAGGGCCAGGCTTGCGCTGTGCCAATTAACCCACGCGGGGCCCCTTATCAGGACTTTCTAGGATTGTCTCATATAATCTAAGAGAAATCCTATGTTGAAGTTTAGCAACTGTGGCCTGCAGAGGTTTAATGACTTGCCTCCAACGAACTAGCCAGAATCAATGAAGCTAGCTGTTTGATTCTTTCACTTTAGTGACTGATGGTGCTGGTCTGGTCCCCAACCACATCTTCTTGGATTCTAAAATGTGCCAGGCAGGCACTGTTACAGGTCCTGGGCACTAAATGAAAGGCAAAAGTGCAGTGTTCTATGCTATTGGAACAGCACCATGACTGATCCTATTTAAAAGAATGCCTTAGTGTATTTCACAGATGTAAAAACGGAGAACCAAGGCCCTGGCCCTGTTCCTATTGGACAAGATACTCCTAATGGATTTGTACCTCACGGTCCCCTGCCTAGGCTTCAACTGCTGCCCAGCTAGGTTGTGCAGACCCTAGAAGCAAACAGGGTTCACCTTCGGCTGTGGCCAGATGGCAAGAATCCACATGGGCAGGGAAGACCCTGTGCCCTAACCTGGCTGGTGTTTTTCCTTAGGACACTCAACTAATTTCACCATAGATGGCCCAATTTTATAAAATGCTATTGCTGTACCAGTTTTACAGATGAGAAAACTAAGGCTTGATGAAATCAAGATAAAAACGTGCTAGTGGGAGGGTTCACCTACTGTGCCCATTTGTGGTTGTTGTGTGTAAACTGGGGGAAAAGAGAACTTAGCTCCAAGTCCTGGCCTGTAAGTCCCTAGGGGCTCAGACCCAACCTCTAACTTGTCTATCCCCAACCCCCAGGGCCAGAAGAGGAACTATTCCTGCTTTATAAAAGGAACAAAAGGGAGGGGGAGCTGGTGTTTTGTGTACCCAAGGAATAAGGGGGTTTTGTTTCTTTTGTGTTTGATATTTGTTCGGAAAGCGCTGGGCTGGCTGCATTGGGCATCAGGGCATCGGCCGAGAGCTTTCAGAAGCAGCAAAATATTGCCAATGGAGTCCAGGGACAGCGCTGCTCACTGTGCCCCTGATACCAGGAAAAGTAGCTGGACCAAATCTGGAGCAATCAGGGGCTGTCTTGATGCCTCTATGGGAATCCCACAGCTCTGCCAGTGCCTTTGAGTCATCTCTTTGGGTAAGTGCAGCCCCACCTCCGCTGCCAGCCCCATGCACCTGAGGAAGAGGGTAAGATTTGAGCTAGTGCAGCCACTTATTTAAAGCCCCACCCCAACTTGTTCAGTGGTAAGCCACATTGGATAAGGGAGCACTCAAGATGGGCTGGGCTGTGGGAAGCCAAGGGAAAGGGCTGTGCCCAAGGCTTGGCTAGGAGTCACCAGCCCTGAATTCCCTCTGTTGTCAGGTCCAGGCTGGGCTGGCATGTCCACAGGTAGCTGGGCATGTTCAGCCTAAGAGCCTGCTGGACCAAGGATCCCAGTCCCTCTGTAGTGAATGCTGTGCTCTCTGCTCCTCTGTGCTGAGCACAGCGGTTCTGTCAGCCTGGGGCGCTTCCCTAGCACACAGTCTGACTCGCTGTCTGGGAAGCCCTGCTACCCAGAGCCATCCACTTGTGCACTCCTAAGGAGATCCTCTGGGCCTTGCATACCCCTGAGCTGCTTTCATCTACTTCATGTGACATTTGTCTGCAATGACATTAGAAGCAAAATTTCTTTCACTTAACAGCCACACTTCATCTCCCCCACCTTTGGTGATGTTGAGGATGGAACCCGGCCTCGGGCAAAGGCGCCCTATCCCAGAGCTCCGTCCCAGGCCCTCCAGAGGATTTTTCCAGGATGCCCTTCTCTTTGTCACCCTGTTTTCAGGGACCAGGTGAGTGACTTCAGGGTCTCCTGAGCTAAGAGAGGGATAGCAACGATGGGCGTTTGCGGAAGGATAGCGAAGAGTCGGACCAACTTGCTCTACAAACTTTTTCTAATATAACCGATTCTCCTTTGCAGACTGGGAAACCCAAAGAGGTAACGCCAACGGTCTAAGCCATGTGGTGGTAGGCGAGGCCGGGAAATGCGCGGAGCCCCTCCTGGAGGGCGGAGGGGAGCGTGGCTTTGAAGCCAGCGCGGGCGTTTTAGGAGCGACCCTCCAGTTTGGACGCCACGGACTGGCCCCAGCCGCAGCACGGAGTGGACCCCTGGCGAAGTGACAGCCTCAGGGGTCGGGTCAGCCGCACTCTGCAGTGGGAGTTGCTCTGGGGAGAGGCGCCAGTGGGCTGGGCGGCCCAGTTCCCGAGCCCTCAGCCCTCGCCCAGGCTCTCATCCAAGTGGGTTGGAGCCGGAGCCAAAGCGCACTGCGGGGAAGGTCCGCGGCTCCCCGCCCGCCGCGATTGGATGGGTGTTGTTTTGTTTATCAATTATTATATAAACGACGTGATCGGGGTGAGGACAGTGGAGAGGACAGAGAAATGGAGAGAAAGGAAAAGCGAGTAGGTGGAAAGCCTTCCGGTTGGGGCCGGGCGGCTTGGGCTCTGCAGGCCTGGAGCGCCAGGGACACGCGACGGTTTTTACTAATTTTTGAAGTTATCAAAAAAGCTCAAGAGACTTCAAAGTAATCAGAAATAAACTGATTTTTATAGAAGGCTTCACGGCCTGGGTTGACGTTGTTTCCTCCGAGCGCCCCTTGCTGCAGACGCCCTAGGATGGAGGCCTGGCCCCTGCCCTCCCAGCCTGCGCCCTCCCAGCCTCGGCACCGGCTAGTCAGCCCCTATCTGCCGGCGCAGGCTTTGCCAAATCGGAAGAGCTCCCGTCCTCTGGTTTAGATTTCTCCTTACGTTGACTGAATCTAGATGAACCTGCAGGGCCCTCCGCCTTCCCAGGACCTCAGAAGCAGCCATCCAGTGCTGGGCTCTGCCTCCGGGGGCCACCTCTGACTCCTTACCCGTCTCCCTACCTCCCAAGACACATTCCTGCTGGGGACACCTCCAGGGCCCCCACCTCTTGCTGACCACCCTACTAGATTGGTCTCCCAAAGAAAGGGGCCTGTGACCTGGATTTCACTTAGATATCACTCACAGAATTTGCCTCCTGCCAAGGGCTGCCCGGAGCCCTTGACAATGAACTTATTTAATCCTCTTTTACTCCTCTGAGTTCAGCCGAGGAAGCAGCTGAAGAATTCACCTTAAACTGGGAGAGGGGGAGTGACTTGCTCAAGGTCACACAGCTAGTCAGTGCCACCACTTGGTTTCAAATCTAGGGAACCCAGCTTCAGAGCCTGAGGGCCCCGGAGCCATTCCATGCCCAGCTCAGGGCTAGCAAAGAGCGGTCACTGTGACATGTTGGTTAACTGGTTAAAGAGGACAGAGATAGCATTAGCGACCACCTCTTGGAAGACTCATGGTGAGATCAGCTGCTGTGGTTCCCTGGGAACAGGAAGGAATGACAGCTGGGCCCTGGCCAGCGGTCTGTCCCTCTGGCCCCACTCTGCTGCTCTCAGAGGACAGCTTATTCCAGAAACAGTGGGCAGGGGAGAGACCCGGCAGGCAGGTCACCCAGAGCCACCCTGGACTACTACCCTGCCCCACCCACAGCTGCACAGGGTATCAGCAAGAAGTGTTGCCCAACATCTGTTGGCGCTTACTCTGTGCCAGGGCCAGCACTAAACATTGTCCCTTCAAATCCCCTTCTGCCATTTTCCAAGAGGAAATTGAAACCCAGACAAGTCCAGGACGTCACCCACCTAAGACCTCCCCCCGAGTAGTGTGGAGTGCTTGAATCCAGAAGGTTCCACCAGAGCCCTGGCTCTTTAGACACTCCCAACAGTTCCGGAGCTTTCCTGCAGACACAGAGGCCGAGGCTGGGACAGACCCAAGCCCTGGCTTCGAAGCTCCTTCCCTGGGTTCTGCAGACCCAGGCCTGCAAAACTGCCTTGGTAGCAGGTGACTCTCATCATTTAGCAAGTTGGAGAAGCACCACCTGCAGAGGCCCCAGACCTCCCGGACACCAGCGATTGAAGGCCTGGGAGAAACCTGGAGTCAGATTTCCTGCTCCTCTGTCTCAGGGCCTCCACGTTCACTGGGACCCACTGGACCCACCCTGGGGAGGGAGGAAGGGGCAGGGAAAGTAGCTGGAACAGGCTAGGAGGGGGACCCTCATTGTGGCCCAGAAGGGGAAGCCACCCTTGCCTCCTGCACAGGCCGGTGCTCCAGAGAAGAGGGACTGGGGGACTATTCAAAGACACCCACCTGATCTGGATCCAACTCCACCCTGGGGTCCTGCAGGAAGGGGAGCAGGGGAGCCAGCCCCGGGGGCCCTCAGCCTGCCGGCTCTCTCTGCAAGATCCCTGGTGCCTCACTCAGCTGCTCCCAGAGCCAGCCTTGAAAGGCTCTACCACTTGCCCTGTCCCCAGAGTTGAGAAGGAGCCAAGCCAAGTCAGACCCCCAAGCCTCTTCCCTAGCTCAGCCCCACGCCCTGTGCTCCTGCTGCTAGAGACCTCCCTCCCCGCCCGCTCCGCCTCCTGCTTGGCTTCCCTGTTCCAGGGCCAGCTTGGTGGGCAGCTCTGGGGAAGGAGCCCTGGGTGTCAGTGATGCCGCAGTCATTATTCTTCTCATTCTCAGGGGCCTTGCAGTCTCAACTGGGTCTGGTGGGTGGCCGTTGCGTAGATTTTTCTTTTACAGATTAAATTAAAAAGATCTGTTTTCCTTTCCCCCCCAAATTCAGGCAAATATGATGCCCCATTATTCCCTCAAACTTGCCCTCACTGGTGGCTCCGTGTGACTTCTCCCCATGATCTGGATTTCCTCATCACCTAATATAAACACCGCAGAAGACTTGAGAAGATTGGAGGTTTAAAAACATGTAAAGAATTCATGGTTTAAAATGTCCCTATTATTATTATTATTATTATTTGAGGTACTGGGGATTGAGCCCAGGGGCACTCTATCGCTGAGCCACATCACCAGCCCTTTTTATTTTTTATTTTGAGGTCAGAGTCTCCATCGTCACCCAGGCTGGCCTTGGACTTGGGATCCTCTTGCCCCAGGCTCCTGAGTGGCTGGGATTACAGGTGTGGCCCAACAACCTGCCACAGGTAAGGTAAAGGTCTCGGTGAGGTCCCAGGCTGCTCCTGCCCACTCTGTAACTTTGCAAGTGGGTCAGAAACCTGTAGGAATGCAGAGCTGGAAGACCAGCCAGGAGGTTCTCAGATGGGGGGATGAGGTGGGGTTCTGTACCAGTGACCAGGGCGGCACAGCTGTGGTAATGAACTGCGTGCTACAGGGAGGACAAAGGCCAGTCGAACAGAAGAGCGTGCCCAGAATCAAACCCACACGTTGGCGACCCGTGACAGATGTGTTCTTAAGATCAGCAGAGGAAGGGGGAACCTCCTAGAAACCATTCCCTAGAGGACAAAACTCAAGGCAAATTAGACCCTTACCTCACACATTCCCGAAAATCAAATCAAGGTCAATGAAAAACCCACCTGTGACTCAATCCCCAGGACCCCCCCAACACACACACATCATGATAATAAATAATAAATTAAATCAAACTCACCTGTGAGAAGCAAAACCACACAACACTTAGAAGACAATATTGGAAACTATCCTTATGACCTTATGGTAGGAAAAGGCACTTAACTATAATACCAAAAAGCACACACCTTAAAGAAAGATGGACTATATTAAAATTTAAACTGGATATTCCCTAAGACACCATGGGAAAGTGAAAAGACAGGCCACAAGATAGGAGAAGACACTGGAACACATACCACCAACAGAGCCCTGGCTTCCGGCATGCAGTGGGGCATCCAAACTGGCCCTGGCCGCTGCTTGCTGGCTTCCTTGCTGTTTGCCCTCAAAAGCCAGGCACGTTTCTGCCTCAGGGCCTTTGCATTGCTATTCCCTTTACTTGGAATGCCTTCCTTCCTGGTGAAGTGCTCACTCAAAGGCCGCCTCACCGTGAGGCCCAGCCCGGTGCCCCCACACATCCCCAGCAGCTTCTGCTGAAGCCAGGGTCCTGTGGAGTTTTGTAACTTAGCCTCAGCATCAGGAGGTTCCACCCCAAGACAAAATTTAAAGGGAAAGACAATAACATGAAAGAGGCCTCAATCATGCAAACCAAACAAGCAGGAAGGCGCAGACATCCTAATGCCGGGCCTGACATCAGTTTATCCTGTCTTCTGCCGCTTTTCCTGGGTTTCAGGTATTACTTAGCCGGCTGTCCCTGCACCTTTAAAGGGACATGCCCAACTGGGAACTCCCAGCTGCCTCCAGGGCGCAGGTGCTGCTGCTGAGGACACTGGGTGAGTCTGGAGCTTTCAGGGGCTGAGTCAAAGCCAGGACAGGGACTTCTGCCTCCCCGTGGGGGGTCACTGTCCCCTGCAAGTCAGGGGCTGGTGGGGAGGAGGTGGAGAGGAAACCCATCACTACAGCCTGGCCCACGTGACTCCGTGACTCCGACTTCACACCTCCCAGGACCACCGAGGCCACAGGTTGGGGGAAAGTGCAGTTCCGGGTGTCAGACGTGCACCCGAGGGAAGCGATGGGCGTGCCCGCCTGCAGGAGTGCAGGATTGCAGGTTTTATTATCATCAAACTTACTGACACCTGTTCATTGTGCCCGTGGATGGAGTTCACTGGTCATCCCCAGTAGGCACGCATCATGATGGGTTGTGCCGCTCACCCCCTTCTACCTGCTCCCCAGCTCCCTGAGTCCCCTCCCTGTCTCCTGACCCCTGTACCTTCTCTTCTGCCCCCAGATGGCTTCGTGTGTTTCTCAGTTTCCACATTTGAGACAGAACTTGCGGCACATGTCTTTGGGTCTGACCTATCTCACTCAGCACAAAGTCCCCCAGTTCCCTCTATTTCCCAGCAAATGCCAGGATTTTGTTTTCCTTTATGGATGTATAATACTCCATTGTGTGTAATGTACCAAATTTTCTTTATCCGCTTATCTGCTGATGGGACCCTGGGCTGTCTCCATATCTTGGCTACTGTGAATTGTGCTTTAATAAGCATGGGTGAGTGGATATCGCTTTGTAGGCTGGCTTCATTTCATTAGGATTTATACCAGGAGAGGAATACTGGGTCCTGTAGTAGGAAGTGCCATCCTGTTGTCCACAGTGGCTGTACCAGCTGACATCCCAGCCAGCAGTGGGTGAGGGTTCCTTTTCCTCCACATCTGTGCCTGTGTCTACTGTTTTTGTTTGTGTTTTGAGATGGGGTCTCCATGTTACCCAGAATGGCCTCGGTTTTGTGGGCTCAAGCAATCCTCCTGCCTCAGCCTCCCAAGTGGCTGGAATTATAGGCACCAGTCATCAAACCCAGCTCTTCTTTGTTTTAGTTTTTGTTTGTTTTTTGGTACCAGGATGGAATCAGGGACCCTTGACCCCTGAGCCCCATCCCCAGCCCTATTTTGTATTTTATTGAGAGACAGGGTCTCACTGAGTTGCTTAGTGCCTCACTGTTGCTGAGGCTGGCTTTGAACTCCTGATCCTCCTGCCTCAGCCTCCCGAGCTGCTGGGATGACCGGTGATCCTCTGGTTTTTTGATGATGGCCATCCTAACTGGGCGGTAGAACCTCACTGTGGCTTTGTCTGCGTGTCCTGCTGGCCACAGAGCCTGGGCATCTTTTGTGTATTTGTCGGTCGCTGGCACTTCTTTTGAGGTGTGTCTATTCAGACTACTTGCTCGTCTTTGATGGCTCTACCGTTTATGTTGGCTTTTTGAGTTCTTCTCATATTCAGGGTGTGAGTGCCCTGCCAGGTGAGCGGCCACACGGTCCTCGATCTTGGTTGTGCACATCGCTTCCTCTGCTGGCCTCTTTGGAGCTGGCTGTGACCATGTGTCAGTTCTTCCCTTTGGAGGCCGAGCCAGGAAATCACGGTGTGAAAGGCTCAGAAAGTTACCCGTTCTCCTCTGGCAGCTCCCTAGTTTCCGGTTGCACGTTGGGTCTTTGATCCGCTCTGGTCAGATGTGTGTGGTGGTGAGAGAGGGCGAAGTCTCAGCCTCCCTGCGTGTTGAAGAGGCCACTTCTCCCCAGCGTGACTCCTGGCACCTTGGTGGAACACCAGCTGGCCGAGGGGTCTCAGGGAGGGACTTCCCAGTCCTCTGCTGATGCAGATTCATACATAGAATACCACTGGCCCCTCCATCCCGTCCTCTATAATGAGAGTCGAGATCAGAGTTTAAAAATGCAAATACTAAATATAAGTCAGCGGGTGGGCGGGCGGGCGGGGAGGGCCTGCGGCAGGAGCTTCCAGAGCTACGAACAGGGTCCAGGCCGAGGAAATGCCCATGTCATCCTTGCTCCTGTCTCGAAGCTGCCCTGGAGGCCCCGTGAGGACTGAGGCTCTGGGCTCCCCTGTTGAGGGCCACAGCCGAGTCGGGATGACGCATGGCACTTTTGCCAGAAGTAGTGGTTGACAGGTGACGTCAGCAGCCATTAAGATGATGACTTTTGAGTTCTCGCGGAGTTCCCATTGAGTTCCGGTTGAGCTCTCGCGGGGATTCCTGAAGAGTTCCCATTGGTTGGGGAGGTGCTGGAGGAGGGATTTCGGGTTGGTGGTTCCTGGAGGAGCCGCCTGGCATTGGGGAGAGTTCCCGGGGAGGGTGTGTGCAGTGTGCTGGTGGAGTTCAGAAACAAAGTTTGTTCCTCTTGAGTGGCTCGTGACTCTTGCCCAGGCAGACGGCGGCACTCCCTGGTCCTAGGACAGTTCCTGGGAGACGTGGACTCAGCCTCGGCTACTCGGGGCTTGGCACTGGCTCTGTCTCCCCACCTTGCCCATCACCCAGGTTCCCAACAGGGACCTGCCTCCTGGCCTCCCGCAGGGGCTCTCGCAGCTGGTCTCCCGGGCTGACCCCAGGTTGGCCATTGCCTACTGTGTGGAGGGGACCACAGGAGGAAGCAGGAGGCCGGGCCTGCTGCGGGAACGTGGCTCCATGGCCAGGTGGCAGACAGTGGGCAGCCCACCAGCACCCACATGTCCTCCTGGGTGGCACGAGGATGGCCCCTTCACCCCATGTGAGGTGGGCCCAGGGTGCGCTGGTCACCTGCTTGTCTGAGTAGGGGGGCAGCAGCCATGTGCGCCGCCCATGGCCAGATCCGCGGGCAGCAAGGGCCAGGGCCAGGCTTCACTGCGAGCTGTCCCCAGGTTCCCAGGCTCAGGAAGCTGCTGGGGGGGGGGGGGACACGGTCCTGCCTGCAGTGTGTCTCTGGCCAGGAAGCCCTGTGAAGTGGCCCACCATGGGGTGTGCACCTTGGGGCACCAGGACACCCGGGCTCGAGTGCAGATGGACACCTGTGGGGAGGGGGACTGGCCCTGGCTCCCCACGGCCACTCTATCCAGCCACACTGCAGATCTCTCCTCAGCCACCGTGGCCTGTCCCTGGTACCCTCAGGACCAGGCCTGAAGGCCCCTTCTCAGGCTGGACCTCCCGTGCCCTTGGGTCGCTCTGCGGCTCTCGTTTGCGGCTCATTGTTTTTTTTTAATTAACTTGTACTTCGTGGTAGTGGGGGTTGGGCCCCAGCGCTCTGCTCTGAGACGGGGTCTCACTGAGGTGCCGAGGCTGGCCTGTGACTTGAGACCCTCCTGCCTCAGGCTCCCGGGCAGCTGGGGTACAGGCCCAGGCCCCCAGGCCTGGCTGACCTACCGTCCTCCCTCCTAGACGTCAAGCACACGATGGCAGGGAGGTGTCATCACGGCTCATCTTACTCAGCAATGGCACTCTCCACGTGAGGCACGGCCCTCACGGGAGCCTAAGGCAGACAACACCGTCGCCTGCACTGCTCAGACAGGCCCAGGACCGGGAAGGCTGCCTCCAGCACCTGCACCCAGGGCCCTGCTGACCGCCTGGCTCACCATTGCCTGGCACACAGTAGTCACTCAATAAATGTGTAGCAAATGAATGGCTGTGATCTACAACTATCCTGGGTATGCAGACAGTGTGAGGGTGTGCCCAAATGTTCACTGTGTCACACACTTGGCCATGTTAAGAGGTGGTAGTGCCTGTAAGAGGTGGGACCCAGGTCTTCAAGGGAATTAACCTAGTTCTCAGGTGCCCTCAGGTAGCCTTTCTCGCACGTGGTCACTCCCATTTGCATCCTTGACATTGCAATGCCATCTGTCACGAAGTGATGGAGCCAGGGGGCACCTCACCAGAACCTGCACCATGCTGTGAGGACTTTCAGCCTCCAAAACTATGAGCTAAACAAACCTCTTTTCTTTACAAGTTACCCAGCCTCAAGCACTCTGTTACAGTAAGGAAAGTGGATAAGCAGGAGATGCAGCCGCGAGGTGGAGAATTAGACATCCTCTGATGGGAAGAGTGACCTCCGTTTAAATAAAGACACACAAATGAAAATCAAAAGAGAACAACATCAAACTACTCAGGGCCATAACTGCCCATCTGTTCCCTGTGCTGCCCTGTTCTCATCAAGTGCAAGCTCGCTGGAGGGGTTTGATCTTGCTAAAGCTGAAAGCAAGTCCCCCCTCAGCAGTGTTGACAGAGGGGCTGGGCCGCGGGGAATGAGCACTTTCAAACCTGTGTTTCCCAGCGAGGAAATGAACTCCTGGCTCCTGCAGGCATCGTCTTCAAAGCCAGGGGGCCTGGTTTAAGCACCACATTTAGAAGGAGCCACTCACGCCCCCAACCAGATGGTGGGCCCTCCTTTCCTTGTGGAATAAGGAGCCTGACTCATCCAGCTGTCCAAGTGCGAGCGAAATCAAGATTCTGAACTGATCCTCTCTGCTCTTTCATCTGCAGCCTCTGGGGCCTGCGGTCCAGAGTCAAGCGTGGGTCGAGCCCCCGTCGCCGGCAGGTGAGGCAATTAGGCCCCCTGCCTAGACGGCACGTCTTTTCATGTTCCTGATGTTTTAACCAGAAACAGGGTTTTGCCCTGAGCTGTGCTCCTGGGCGGCAGCACCCCTGGGGGCTCAGGAAGGCAGGTGTTTTTAACAGTAGGTCCCTTTTGACCGCGGCCCCACTCTGGCCCCACCTGGTAGTCATGAGTTCCAGAAGAACAACGAGGCTACTGGAGAAAGTGACAGCCCGACACACAGAGGACACGTTAGGAAACAAAGGAAAAGATGTCCTTCATCAAAATTACAAACTTTTATAAAGAGCACTGTCACCAGAATGAAAGGCCATACACAAGAGGCAGAAAATATTGCAGCTCATGTATCTGATAACAAACTGGTATCCAGAATATATAAAGAATTATGGCGATTCAACAACAATGATGGTCCACACCACTAGTCGGGGAAAGGCAGATCAAACCAGAGTGCGGGGAAGGCACAGTGGGGCAGCTGCTATGGTGACCAGGATGGCAATGGCCAAAAAAGAAACCAAATGTCCATATGATGTAGCAATCCAACTTCTGAGTACATAATCCAAAGAAGTAAAAGCAGGAACCAGCATAGACACTGAACACCCACAGCCACAGCAGTGTTGCTCACAATAGCCAAATGGTGGAAGCACTCAAGTGTCAGTCAACAGATGGAGAATAAACAAAAAGTGGTATGTGTAAACAGTAGAATATTATTCAGCCATAAAAAGGACAGAAATTTTGACCCACGCCGCAACATGACCAAGTCTTGAAGACACTATGCTAAGTGAAGTAAGCAAGATGCCAGAGGACAAATACTGTATGATTCCATTTATATAAGGGGTGCCTACAGCAGTAAAGCTCCTGGAGGGTGGTGGGTCCCAGGGTTGGAGCGGGAAGGGGAGTCACTGCTTACTGTGTACAGGGTTTCAGTTGAGAAGATGCAAAGAAGGTGATGGCTGTGCGATGCGAGTGTGCTCACTACCATCGAGCCATTTGCTTGAAAATGGCTAAAATGGAACATTCCATGTTATGTGAATTTTACCACAATTAAAAAAAAAAATTGTCCACCCAGCAACCAAACTGCAGGCTCCCCCTTGAGTTCCTGCTTATCTTTATCTGATAAACTCCTGTTTCTGATAAGGAACCGACACATTCAAGTTCCCAGGGTTTAAACTCTTGGTGTCTGTGGCTAGTTGATGACAGAATGGCCCCTCAGCCCCCTCTGGACTGCACCCTTCCCATGTGACCTGGTGAGGAGGTGAGCCAGGGGACGGCCTTCCTTCTCCACCGGGTTGTGGGATGAGGGTGTCAGCTTTGAGCCTAGCATTCAAGAGGGTTGGTGATTCTGCTCACTGTCTTAGAACCCTGTCCCTGTCATTAAGGCATGACAGAGGTGGCCTGCCAGAGGGGGAGACAGGCCATCCAGACCAGCCTCCCGCAAGCTGGCCTTCGGCAGGGCAGAGTCAGCCAAGATCAGTAGAGCTTGTGGGGAGAACACACACTGGCTCACAGCCCAGCCAACCCTGCCCCACCAGAAAGTGCCTAGTTACCTGGAAACTCAAGAGTAGCAGCAAGCGCCCATGACGTAAGCCCTGCTGGGCATTGTTTGTTACACAGCGAGTGCTGACTGCTACAACGTATTTTCTATCCATTCCCTCTTTATCTTCACCACTGTCAGTAACTACTCGGGGCCTTGGTGAACTTATGCACATTTCTGTATAAGTTACTTCTTCTTGTGTGCCTTCGGTTTACTTTTTATCTTCTTGAATTAGAAGCATGGAATATTGAGTATAGCCTGTTTATTATATGACTCCTCTGTGTGTGTATTTTGCCTAGTTGGTTAGATAATACCCTACTAGATTTTATTAAAGTCTCCATGACACAGTGATCTTGTCAAATACTTCCTGTATTTCTAGTTTTTGAATCATTTGTTACTGTCCTGTTCCTTGGCATATGGTTATCTATGTGTTCCGCGGTGTGTTTATTCATTAGTACCCTCTTGGTAGACACCAGGCGATATTCTCAGTACTTTGTCCCATTTTGTGAGTGGGAAGTCCACTCCCATTTCCATTGCCTTCCTGGTGCCATGGTGCAATTTGTCAGAAGGCAGATCCGAGGTAAAGCTGCCTGTCTCCTGCTGGTGGGTGGCCCCAGGGGGTCCGCTCCTCTGTTTGTGGGTTTTGTGTGCATGGGGACCCACATACAGGCACAGCGTGGCCCTCAGGGGGCGCAGGGCAGCCCTAGCACGGGCATAAGAGGCCTGATGTGTGGCCTAGGGCTGGCGCCATTGGGCGGTGCCCGGGTGAATTTCACGGAGCTCCTGGGGCGGGAGGCTGCTGCAGCAGGGACCACGGTGACCCCAGGACAGGTGAGGCCCAGGAGACCTCGGATACTCCTGTGTGTCACCCATCCAGCCTCCCGTGCCCTTCGCTTTCAGACCACCATGGTGTTTATTATGTGTAAGGGACTTTGTGGACAGATGGGGTTGGGACAGCCAGAGAGGCCGGGGGGGGCAGTAAGCACCCCCATGGGACCACCCCTTACAGCCCCACCCCCCACCATGGCCACAGGGGGACCAAGCTCCCAGCACATGACCCTTGGGGGTCACAGTCCACCCTAGCGATGCCCTTAGTAATGGAGCCTGGGGGGAGGGGCAGGTGACACGGTTGCCCTACTCACCCTCAGCCTCAGCTCGCCATCTGCCTCTGAAGCGGGCTCTCCACAGCGCTCCACCACCTCGGGCTCCCAGTAGCCACTCTGTCCACCCGTGTGCCACCTGCAGTGCCCTCTGTGCAGAAGCCTCCCCGGGTGGCCCTGGTAAGACCCCCTCAGCCTTCCAGTCTCGGCCGGGCTGCTTCTCCTGCCCACCCTGCCCTGGCCACCCGAGCCCAGCCTTCCCCTGGTGAGCGCTCGGCCCTGTGGGTCAGACTCTGCGGGGCCACCGGGCTGTGTTCTGACTCCCACTCATGCAGCCTTTCACTGGGACCCGTTACTGAACTCCCGTGCGCCCCAGTGTTCTCCTCCACAAATGGGGAGCGTCAGGACCTGCACCAGAGTGGCTGGGACAGACAAGAAAACCCAGCTCAAGTGTATCACAGCACTTGTACATGATAGGTGCTCAGATAACAGTAGTGATGTGTTCCTGTCTGTCGAGGGCCTACTGTGGGAGCCCCCCGCTGAGGACTAGGAATCCAGCAATAGGCAAGGGTCCCAGGGAGCTGTGGGATGCGGTAGATGCATTTATTACTACAACATATTTATCATTACATTTCTCTTTTCTCCACTTTTATAGGCAGAAAATACATCCTAGCAAACAACATGGCAGTGGAGGCTGGAGCAGCGTTTGCACAGCTAAGTTGTGCTCCGTGTGTCTCCCTGTGGCTCAGGAGGCGGGGAGGCCCCTGGAGTGAGGTCTGCCAGCCCAGACCAGCCCGTCCCCACCAGTCCCCAGCTGGTCCACTAGGGCCAGAGAGCTCATTTCATGTTTGCTGGGGTTTGCCTCTGAGGTCTGTGGTACTCTTTGTTATGCAGCATTATTGGAGCCATTGCTAACTGATACAGAAAGGATTATAAATGGATGAGTGTGACAGGATGTGGCAAATGCTATGATGGCAGTGGCAACAGCTGCAGGAGCCAGAGCATCAACCAGGCAGCCTCGATTCAGGATTCATGCCAATGATTTTCCCATGAGAGGTCAAGGTCACATTCAAGAGTGTCTCAACCTTGGACCTTGTCCACCTTTGTTGGTTTTCCACAGAGTAACCTCACTCTCAAATCCTGCTGGCCCACAAGGGCCACAGAGTCACTTGGGTCTCTCTCTATCCAGGCCTCATGCACATGAAGGCTGCTTCCATCCCTTGATGCTACCCCCTCTTGCCCAGCAGTCCCCACCCTCCTGTCTCCCAAAGGGCAGGGAGAGCCAGTCACATCCTGGAGTCACGAGCAGGTGGCCCATAGAGGGCTGGGCCTGGAGCAGGAGTCCCTGGTGTGACAGATGGGGACCTGAAGACTGGGGAGCAAGAGGACCAGGAGGCCTCCTTCCAGAAGAGACCACAGGGTACCTGTTTTAGCATCGGATAACCAAGGCCAATCCCCACTCCACCATCACCATCAGACAGCCCCTCTGCCCCTCTGATTCCCTTGCCTACAAAATGAGGCTCAAATCCCGTTATGCCTGCTGCTGGACACTAAAGCCAGATGATGACAAAGGTCGATCCCTTCCCGTGGTTCCCCGATGAGGTTCCTGGGAGACACTCCAGGGCAGGCGGAACTGGGTTGGATGGTGCAGTGGTCAGGGAACAGGCTTGGGACTCACCAGCTGTTTGACCTGCGCCCACGGGCCTCTGGCTCCTCCCCTGCCCCTGGGATAACAGCAGCCCCATCTCAAGAGCGGCTGCGAGGGGCTGAGGCGAGGCCCTCACTGAGTGGCACCTGTCGCAGGATTTGGAAACCACTAAGCGGAGGAGCTGGAGTAATGGCTCTGCCGGGTCTGATCCCTGGCCAACATGACTGGTTCTTGCAGGTTTGCTAAGGGCACCAGCCCGCTCCCCTGTCACTGTCCCTAGGCACCTTGAACCCCAGAAAGCAAAGGGGGAGCAGGCTCCAGGGCAGGGGGGGGGGCGTGGGACCCCGCGGTCCAACCCGCGGCGGCAGAAGGAGGCCATTATCGCGGGGTGGCTGTATTTTGCTTTCAGGTTAAGTCTCCGCAAATCAAATGTCCAGTGATTTCTACTAGGTGACCGCCGTGGCTGCGGCCACCTCCCCGTCCCCCTGGATCCAGCCTCAGCGTGGTTCAAGGGTGCTTTGTCCACCCGTGGAGCCCAGGGGACGGCACCGACCGGAGGGGCCTATCCCAGCACCCCCCTCCCCCGCCCGCTGGGGCGCTAAGGTGACACACGGGACCCGCCCTTCCTGGCCCTTAGAATGGGCAACACTGGCGGGTTGAGGTGAGCGCCACCTGCAGGGAGGAGCAGAAGGACCGTTAGTTTTCCATAGAATAATCTCTATGGACAACAGCCTCTCCGGGCAGGGGACACATCAGGGCCCCCAGAAGCCCCTGAGGTGCCTGATGGACCCCTCCAGGCCTGGCTCTCCCCCTTCTCCCACTGACTCCGAAGACCTTGGAGCAGCAGCACAGGGTCGGTCCTTGTCTCTAGGGTGAACCAGGTTATCCAGGCTATTCAGGGTGGATTGTGTCCCCTGTAATGACGCAGCCAAGTCCTGCCCAAGTACGTCAGAATGTGACCTTAAGTTAGGATGTGGTCATCAGGTGAGCCCTAATCCAGCAGGACTGATATCCTTACAGTAAAGGTCACAGAGCCTGGGCATAGAGGGGAGTTGGGGGCAGGGTCACAGAAGAAGATGACGTGGGGGTGGAGGCTGGGGCTGGGTGGGTGGCAGCAAGCCAGGCCACGGCAGCGATTGCCAGCAGGCCCCAGAAGTGGGAAGAGGCTGGGAGGGATCTCCACGGAGGCCCAGGGGCGTGGCCCTCTGACACCTTGACTGCAGCCCTGGGGCCTCGGGTACCAGGAGATGGCAGATTCCCACCTTAAGCCACCTGGTTTATGGTACTTGGTTACAATGACCCAGGAAGCTGACAAATGTGCTCAAAGGGTGATGTCAAGTGTCTTGCCATAAAAAAATTAGTTAATTAATTAAAAATGCAGCAAACGTGGACGGGATCACTTGGCATCCGGTCAGCAAATTCTCCTGAGCACCAGCCCTGTGGGAAACCAACCTGCAGCCTTCATTCAGGGCCAAGCACTGAGGGGGCAACTGTCGTGTGCCAGCTCTGTGCTGGGTGCGGGCACAGCTGGAGGTGGGCAGGAGGGAGGCCTGGCCAGAGGTGGCAGGACTGGAGCACTGAGTGGTCCTGCAGAAGCTCCTGTGGGAGAGGGGGTGTCCTCCCTGGAGGCCTCTGGGGCACCTTCCCCTATCAGCCCAGCAGAGCCCATTGATAGCCTGGTTCCCGAGACAGGCACATGGTTCCTGAGACGGCCTTCTGCTTTAGAATCTCCAGTCCCCTCCAATCGCCAAGTCTCCAGCGGCAAAAACTCCAGCACTTTTGTGTGTGTGTGTGTGTGTGTGTGTGTGTGTGTGTGTGTGTGTTCCTGGGGATTGAACCCCGGGCCTTGTGCATACAAGACAAGCACTTTTCCAACTGAACTACATCCCCAGCCCCAAACCCCAGCATTCTAATGTTCTGTAGCCAATGATTCCGACAAGGCACCGTGTGGATGGCTCCTTCCTACTCCACAAGGTCTGTCGCAGCCTCCGCTGGGAGACTAGAAGGCTGTGGGCTCGGGTTATCCAGAGGCCTCTTCACTCCTCTGGTACCAGAGTGGGACGACTCGGAGACAGGACTAGGAACTGTGAGCCAGAGTGCCTTGTGGTGGCCTCTCCACGTAGCTTGAGACAGGGTCTGCCGGGTGGCTCCCACCTCCCCAGTGCAGTGTGGCTGTGGGCGGAGTCTCTTGAGGAGGCCAGACTGTCTGCACCAGAGCCTCCTTGGCCTTGCTCATTTCTGGTGTCCAGAGACTCCAGAGCCCACCTGCCTGGATTTGAATTGAAGACCAGTTCCACCAGCTCCTGGCTGTTGCCTTGGGTAGGTTCCTTGACTTTCCTGGGCCTCAGTTGCCTCAGCTGACTGTATGTCTACTGCTTCCCTGGTGGAATTCCTGGATAAAGTGAAATATTTGCACACAGTAAGTGCTCAGATTGATTAATACGGTGTGGACCTGCAGTCCCAGCACTGGGGAGGGTGAGGCAGTTCAAGACCAACTGGGCAACACAGCAAAACCTCATCTCAAAAAATAAAAAAATTTAAAAGTAGCATCATCACATACTGAACTGAAACTCTTCATCAAATATTGCACCCTCCAGTCCTCCCATCCACTATCCTGCAGCCTGTCCAGATGAAGGTGGAGGACCCCAGGAGAGTCGTCTTGTGAAACCAGGAACCCCTTTCTTAGAAACTCAGCTGTGTCAGGGGCACTTTGGTTTCCACACCAGTGAGTGCTCCATGTATAACAGCTAATCATTAATTTTATTTTGAGCACCATTGTTTCTAAGTGGTTCAAAGGAATTGTCACTTTAGGCTCCCCTGGGATCCCTGGGCCTCTTGAGTACTTAACACTCTCTGGAGCACCCGTTGGGACTCAGGTCAGCCTCCAGCAGGCTGCTGGCTCTGCAGAGCAGGTGGCATCTTGTATTCTTGTCCTCAGGACTCAGCACAGAGTGTGGCCCAATGACACAGCAGTACCTTAGTGGAAAGGGGAGGGGAGGGGAGGTCACGGGGCAGCCAGGAGCTTACAGTCTAACTCACGCACTCCGGTCCTCCCATCCACTGTCCTGCAGCCTGTCCAAATGAAGGTAGAGGACCCCTGAGAGCTGTTTTGTGCAAACCAGGAAACCCTTTCTTAGAAACTCAGCTGGGTCCGGGGCACTGTAGTTTCCACACCAGAGACCGCTCGGCTTTAAACCAGCCAGTGCCATCCTCATTCCACATCTGCTTCCCTGTGGAATAATTTGATCTGGGAGCACTCTTTGCCAGAGAATAAGATGGCAAGAGGAGAAGGGAAACAAAGATTCAAGTTTAAAAGTGAAGATCACTTCACACGGAGCTACTTCCACGCCTGCCCTTTCCCCCGGTTGGAAGGCCGGCTGTCTGCCACCGCTTGCCCACTCTGCCTAGTGCCATTTGAGGAATCCCTCCCTCCCTGGATCCTGACTCCTTGCCAACCCCTGCTAGACACTGTTCTCCTAAAGTTAAGCCCAAAGTGAGGTTGCTTGGCTTCTGTTTGATGTAGAATGTGTCACCTGTGGGGGCCACTCTGAGAGGCACCATGTGAGCTCTTGGGGAAGAGGTGCAACTTAGAATCCCCCAGCACGACTAGGGTCAGAGCTGCCCAGCTGTCCCTGTGATGTAGATGAGCAACCCACATCAGAGAGGGCAATCCTGTGCCCAGGGACATATGTCCAGCAAGAGTGCAATTAGAACCCAGGCCTCTCTGCCACCAAAGGCCACGCTTTTAAAGACCACGGCACTGTGACCCATTGAGATGCAGTTGACCAACACCGTGCCGGAGGCCGTGGGCCTGGGGCCTCTGGTGTGGAGCCTGGGCTTGCTGCTGGGTCTGAAGGGACACTGGGGGGGGGGGGTGATAACACCAGCCCTCCCCTTGCTCCCAGGCTGTAGCCCTTCGTTCCTGACAACACCACTGAGACTGCCGCCTGCTATCTCTTAGATTAGCCCACAGCTATTTTTATTCTGTCCTTGCTTAGGGGAGAAACGCAGCATGGGCCAACCCTGGGCAGGGCCCCAGGAAGACCACCGTGAGCCGGGGAGAAAACAACTTGTTATTACTACCTTTTTTTTAATATATGAATTTTTGTTGTAGATGGACACCATCTCTCTATTTGTTTGTTTATTTATTTATTTATACGTGGTGCTGAGGATGGAACCCTGGGCCTCACACATGCCAGGCAAGCGCTCCACCACTGAGCCACAGCCTTAAAGAAACAAATTTTTTTAAAACTACCTTTGTCTACCTTTATCCACATGTCTATCTGCACATCGAGTCCCCTGTGGAAGCGCCTCCCACAGGGAGTCCTGGCCTCCTACACAGAGAACACGGTGCACCAAAGCCTGCCCTGAGCGCCACCATGAGTGCCACTTGCAGTGACGTCTTGTCCCCTGGTTCCATAGGAGGGAGGCTTGGGGAAGGGAAAGAGCGGTAATGGAGGGAAATATGGCTTCCCTCCCGCCTTTAGGTTCTTTGGATAATGAATTAAATATACGGAAGACAGATGAACGGGGAGAAGCCACGTTTGAGGAGGGGAGCCGCAAAAAACACAAGGTGAGGGAGGGCCGGTGACTGAAGCTTGTCCAGCCTCCTGAGCTCCAGGAAGGACCACGGCCATGGCCCCGGGGGAGGGGCGGGTTATGGGGGGCCAGGGGAGTGTGGGTGACAGCTCTCTCTTCCCCCTGCAGATGCGTGCTACTGTGGGTTGGCCCGGTGCGCCTAAGTGCTGTGTAGAGGACAGCTCTGCAGGTGTACTTTGGGACAGCATATTCTGGTCTCGCAGTCACATTTTGGGATGGTGTTCGCTGAGCCCCACAGGACCCCTGAGGACAGTGTGGTCAGCCGGCCTCAGGGAGGCCAGGAGGTCTGCCGAGCCCAGGACAGGGGAATGGAGACAGTTTGGGTCCACAGCTCTGCCGGGAAGTCTGTGGCACGGCTGTGGCTTGGGAACCACTGGAGGTCCTCCCACAGTACAGGGGCTTGCTGTGGGGCCGCGGCTACCTTGTCTTTGAGAGAGGTTCAGGACAGGGGGAGAGAATCCGAGCTAAGTCTGCACTTAAGGTTGAAAAGATGAACCAAAATTGAGAGTGTCCAAGTGATCATTGCCTCCGGGAGGGATTCGGTGTAGAGTCTTCAGGACAGGGAGATCTTGCGCTCTGCTCCGGCCACACTGGCTTCCCTGCAGTTCCCGTAGGTGCCTGTGACGTCCCCACCTGGCCTCCACTCCCCCTGCTCTCAGCAGGACCCTCCCCCAGCTCACCCCCTGACCATGAAGAAGGTGGCTGTAAGGTTTAACTGTGGCACGTCACATAACATTGGCCATCCAGACCATCCTTCAGCACATAGGTCAGTAGTTCTGAGTTCGTCGTCCAACACATCTCCAGAGACCAGACGCGGTGGAATAGCAAGCCCACGCGGCTTTCCCTGGCTGTGACTGCCTGCCTCAGACTCCTCAGGTAAGAGGAGCCGCCCAGCCTTGTCTATTTGTGACATTGAGCTTCACCACTGCCCTCAGGTCCAATCAGATCCCGTTTTAAAAGCCCTCCCATAAACAAGACAGTTTTGATGATTTTTGTGGCAAAATACACATAAAATTTGCCATTAGTGATGCTTCATGCATGGGTGCTTCCAGAACATTGTCATGAGCCCCAAAGAAAATCCTACACTCCTTAAGCAGTCACTGCAGATTCCTCCTTGCCTGGCCCCGGCCCTGGTCCTGGCCACCACCAACCAGCTGTCCACACGGGTACTTCATGTAAATGGAATCACATGACATGTGGCCTTCCATAGCTGGCTTCTTAAATGACGAGCAGCGTTTTCAAAGCTCAGTGCGCGGTGGTGGCTCAGCCTCCTTCCCTAGCTGAGCGGCATCCATTGTGCACATACACCATTCTGTTCACCCACTTGCCAAAGGACCTCTGGATCCTGGGGGGAGTGCTGCTGCCAACGTGTGTATATGAGTTTTTCTTTGAATGCATTTAAAATGATTTAGACCATAGATCTAAAATTTATGACATTTCATTAAATAATTTTTCTTGTTTTTTAAAAAGCCACCCTGGACTGCTCTTCTTCCTGCTTATTGCACACCTGCCCATTCCCATGTCCCACATAGCCATGAGCCTGTTCCCCTTCCCCAAAGGCACTGTTGTCCACTGTGTCCAAAGGGACCAGTTCCAGGACCCCTGAGGACACCAAACCCCACAGAGCTCAAGTTCCTCATATAAAATGGCACAGGATCTGCACAGAACCCATGCACAACCTCCTGTGCATTTTATTTTTAAAAAATATTTTTTAGTTGCCAATGGATTTTTCACTTTATTTATATGCAGTGCTGAGGATCGAACCCAGGGCCTCTCACACACACACGCCAGGAGAGTGCTCTACCACTGAGCCCCAGCCCCAGCCCCTCCTGTGCACTTTGAATCCCCTCTAAGTGACCTGCAATGCCTAAGACATGTGAATGTCTGTGAATAGCTATGCTAATTGGGGGTAATGACAGGGAATGAAGTCACATACATTTTCAACCCAAGAATGGTTGAATCTAAGGGATGCAGAGAGCCAGCTGCATTTTCCAACCCAGACTTTGTGTATGAATTACCTGCTTACCCTCCCCCACAAATCATAAGCTCCACGACAAAGGGAATCTTGTGTTCACTGTGTCCCTAACACAAATGCCTGGCAAATAGTGGGTGCTCAGAAACACTTCTTGAATGAAAACCGTCTTGAGGGCTGCTGTGTTTTAATTCCTTGACTGTAGGCTCATCAAAATGTAGCACATGAACTCACCTTATTGCTTAAGAGTGAAAACTAAAGCCACTCATGAAATATACTCCAAAACCAAAATATGGGTAAGCTTCACACATTAATTAAGGAAAAAAAAAAAAACTGGAAAGAAAAAGAAAAAAAAAATCCACAAGAGTTTTTCAAATGGCCTAAGGAGCCCTTCATACCTACCTCAAGACAGAGCGAATGTGGACACTGCCCTCTCATGGCTGATAGCAGGAGGGCGATTCCTGCAGGCCAGTCTGGCAGGGTTGTAGGACAGGACGTTTCAAAATGGGTCAAGTTTGATGCTATATTCAGGCGGCAGGTCAGAGGGAGAATTTCAGGAAGTACGGAGCCACACATCTCCATACTGTGAGGAGGCTGTTCCGATTAGCAGGAAGTAGTGAAGAGAAATGTTGAGACAAGAAAATCCCGACTTGAGGGCGCCCATCTGCTGCGCGTACAGCTGGAATCCGAGTGGGAACTTCCCATCTGTGCTTTATTCTCAGCTTTAATTTGACCCAAAATAAGACACATGTGTGTATAATTTGTGCTGAACGTCTTTGGGGGCCAAGAACTGTTTAAAGATGATCTATGTAAAGTATGTTTCCATCGCAGTGGCCCACACAACAGCCCTCCACCCCAGGCTGGCTCTGAAACCCCTGGTGGGTGCTGCAGTGCGGCCAGCACAGACCCTGTGCACTGCAATCCCCAGCAGTGCATCGCCAGCTGACCAGGCCGCCGAAGGGCTAGCCGGAGGCTAAAGGCACAGTGTGGACGTGTTGGACAAAGGGACAACTCACATCCTGGGAAGGAGGAAGTAGAATGGCCTGAGAGCTCATTGTGCTGCTCAGAAGAGCATGCAATTAAAGCTTGCAAACTCTTCATTTCCAGAACTTTCCATTTAACATTTTCAGATCATGGTTGACCATAGGTAACTGGGACCACAGAACCATCGAAACACAATGTACTACTCAGGACCTACTGTGAAGCTAGCACGAGGACTGCAAGTAATCCAGCGTGGTCCTTGGTACTGCCCCCCACACTGCCCCAGCCCTCAACACCCTCCACTCCCACAGGTCTAAAGACCAGCCTCTGCCTGACTAGCTCTTCTGGAAGCCAGAGGCTTCTGCTGCAGGACATTTCAGGGCCCAGAGCCCCGGGGATGGCAGCATTCAGGAAGCCCAGCCAGGGGCTGCATCTACTTCTTCACACTGTCCTCTGATTCTCAATTTGACTATGAACTTTAAACCAACGGTCACCCCCACTCTACAAATGGGTAACCCACTCTGGGTCGTGTATTAGCACCAATTGTAGAGCCCCAGACTCCAAGCCCAGTGCTTCAACCAAGTCCAAAATCCATGTTCTTTCCACTGACCCTTCTTCCTCCACATCACCCCTTCCAGGTCCTCCGGGGCAGTGGGGAGGGGGACTTCAAGTGTGAGGTCAAGCAGGCCTACAGCTCAAGAAGACACTGACACCTCCAGGACTGGCCAGGCCCAGGCCCTGCCCCCGGGCTTGGCAGAACTCGGGTCCAAGTGGGCCTCAGCTTTCCTTGGCTTCCCTCTCCTTGCTTCCACTTGGTCTGGACCTCAGAAAGGGGTCAGCTGGCCCCATAGTCACTGCCCAGCGCTGGACTCGCCAGGCTGCTGTGGTCAGAAAGCCTCTCCCTCTGCACTGTCAGACATTGGCCTGAATCACCTTGCAGGAGTAGTCGGCAGGCCCCTCCCGACAGACACTCTGTTGCTTGAGGGAGGAGCGTGCTGGCCTCCCAACCTCGGTAACCACCAGCAGCATCTGGGACACGGTGCCGCGGCTGCCTAACAAGGCTTTACTGAACAAATGCACAGACTGTTTAAATTCATGTCTGAGAAACCAGGACAAGAAGAGGCACATGGATCCCAGAGCGAATCCTGAGAAACAGACACACTGCATCCACTGAATACAGGCCGGTTTATTCAAGGAATGACCAGGAGTTTGTGTCACCCTTCTTCCACCTCTTCTCTCGTCCCCCTACCAGACTGGGCACTAAGCTTCCAGGGGGGCAGGGCATCTGGAGCTGGTGCCCCTGTGGCAGCCACTCACAGTGCTCAACTGCCCAGAGCCCTTGGATTCCCTGTGTCACACAAGCAGCCCGTTGCTCTGCCTGCCCTTTACACACCAGTCACCTCAGAAAAGCTGGGGGCCGAGTCTCCTCCCTGACCCGCTGAGCAACCGGAGCCGATGGGGACTGGCTCAGTTTGGCAGCCTGGCCGGAGCTCGGGCTGGATGGCTCCTGAGACAGGGGCCTGAGGAGAACCAAGCTGGCCGCTCCCGGAAGTTAGAGAAATGGAAAGAGGCGCTTCTTCACGATGTAGAGGACTGTGGCCAGAAAGAGGGCCAGCGCCAGGAAGATGAGCAGCTTGTCGGTCAGCTCGCGGCGGTTGTATTTCGTGATGAGCTTCCGGCCCAGCTGGATGGTCCCGGACATGGATTTGAATTCCTCGTTTGCGTCCAGAATGGTCCGCGAAGAATTGACTGAAAGAGAAGAGGGAAGGCCTGACTCAGAGACCCTTTGCACGTGTGGCCAGGAGCTTGCTGCCACTGGCTGTCAAGAAGGCACACTGCGTTGGGAGCAGAGAACGGCCCGGACAGGGAGGCTCCTCCCAAAGCCCAGTCAGCTGATGGGGTTGGCTTAGGAGTATGGAAGAGGGACACTAGCAAGGAGAAGGGAGGCAGGTGGGCCACCCAGGCACCAAACTCAGCTCTCCAAAGTAGACAGGCTCTACCAAGACCCACCAGCCACCAAACCAACTGAGTGATCATGGACAGGTGCCATGAGGCTAGGTCAGCTCATGGGCTGGGGGCATCGGTACCTTCCACCTGTGAGCTGTGGCTCCCCCAGGACACCTGAGGTCAGATGCGCTCTTTGCAATCCACACAAAGGCAAGGATGGCCTGGGCCCTGGCAAGAGTCATCCCATGTACCAGCCCTTCAGTCCTGGACACTGGCTGCAGCTTTAAAGATGTAACTAACACCTATGCTCCACCTAGGTGACTCCCAAGAGGTCTGTGTCCCTTAACGGCTCACTGTGCCAAGTCAGGAGTCCTTCTGAGTGCAGACTATGGGCCTGACACTCAGAGAAGAAGGTCTGCCTGGCCAGCTTCACCTACAAAGCCCAGTAAGGTGTCCTCAGAACATCCACTGAACAAGCATCGCACGTGAAGGCAGGAGCTAAAGGTGACAGCCACTCCGCTTGTGCAGGAAGGGGCATTGGGGATGTTCATTTGCTTGTGTTCACAGCCTGGAGGACCCCGGATGTAAAAGAAAATGGAAGCCCAGGTGGGCTCTGGAGAGGGAACCGGAGGGATGAAGGTCAGGGGTCTCTGACCTCTCGGGACAGTGGTCTGTTGTATTTTCTTTTTGTTCTACTCGGTTGGGCACCTTTTGCACTGATAATACAGCAGCCGCGACACACTCATGACTCCTGACCATGTAAGATATGGCGAATGCAAACTCAGAGATCTGGAGGTATAAAATACACACGTGGTCTCAAGACAGCAGGAGGGGACACCTCCTCAGGCTCCACACCCCTGGATTCCACCAACCCCTGGATGGACGTGTGGAAAAAAAATGTATCCGTAATAAACATGTAGAAATTTTTTTCTTGTCCTATTCCCCTGAAGGACACAGCGTGCCGACTACTACACAGCATTCCCACTGTGTTAGGTACTGTAAATCATCCAGAGGTACC
This sequence comes from Urocitellus parryii, assembly GCF_045843805.1. Taxonomy (NCBI): domain Eukaryota; kingdom Metazoa; phylum Chordata; class Mammalia; order Rodentia; family Sciuridae; genus Urocitellus; species Urocitellus parryii. Next base: position 159,702,119 of record NC_135531.1, on the reverse strand, counting down.
TTAAGGTCCACAGTGCCATTTTACATGAGGGACTGTGCCATTTTTACATACTGTGCCATTTTACATGAGGGACTTGAGCACCCTCAGATCCTGACATCTGTGTGGTTCCTGAACCAATCCCTCAGGGACACTGAGCAGTGACTATTTCAATAATTTTACTACTAACTACCTAATGAAATGGGAATATTTTACATATAATGGCTTAAATGAAATAAATCATTCAAATTAACTTCACATTTCTTTTTACTGTTTATAATGTATCTACCAGAAAATTCAAAGTCACATGCATGGCTTTCATTATGTTTCTACCAGGCAGCACATGGACAGCATCTTTCCTTTAACCACGTTATGTATTTTACCTTTTCACAAAATTAAGCTAATAAATGAATCATTGGAGGAAACAGAGCATTTTGAAAATGACAGATAGACCGGCTGGAGCCAGGGGGCGGTCAGGGCTGCACACTACCATGCTCTCTACTTCTGCCTACTGTGAGTCTTCCAAGTTCAGCAGCCTCTGACTGGTCCTGGGAAAAGGAGCTCACGGTAAATAATGCTCAGGAGCACGGCCGTAGCAGTCTGGGCATCTCGACAGCAGTTGTGATTCCCAACCTGCCTGGTCACACAGGACCCCAGAGCACTCACTGAAAAGCAGACGCCAGGCCTCCTGCCCCCGGCTGCTGGCACACAGTCCCCAGGGGAGGGCCGGAATCCCTGAGGCCCTTGGAATGCTCTACTGGAAACGTTGCGGGGGGCTGTCTGTGGCACACCTGCAGGCACAGACAGGAGAGGCAGGAGCAATGTGCCCTACTCTGGACAGGGCTGAGATGTCACCTCACCTCACGAGCAAGATGCCACACAAGCCAGGAAGCTTCAGGTGGGCAGAGGCGAAGGAGCCCTGGGCAAAAGTAGGGGGACAGCCACCCTGGAGCTGGCGGCCCTGGGAGAAGACTCCCGCCCAGGCTGGGCTCACCTAGAGTCTGCATGGCCTCCTCGCTCTGCTGCACCTGCTGCGACATCACCCTGCTGATGCCCATGAGGCTCTCCGTGATGGCACTCGACGTCTGCGCCAGGCTCTCTTTGGTGGTTTTCCTAAAAGCCCAGAGGAGGGGAAGGAATATCAACTAAAACGCCCTCAAGAAAGCCCCATGTTCAAACAAGGGCCCCAATTCTTCGTCTATCACATTAGCGGGCATTTTAAATGACTGGTCAGTGCCAGCAAGGGTGTGTGTAGAGACGGGGCTTGTGCAGACTGTGACAGCGCGACAGGGACGGAATCAGCGACGCCGTCTGCAGAGCACATTAGACACGTTCATCCTTGGCGTGGCAATCTCATGCCTGGGATGCCTCCCAAGGAACCACCCAAAACGTGGATAAAGCCTTTCATTCTAAGGTTGTGCTGCTCACCGCACCGAAAAACCAGACTCGGGGACACATGTAAGCAGGAGCTAGCTAAACGATGGCATTCTGGGCACTTTAAAGTGATGTTTTGTGCATTGTTTTAAAAAAGAAGTGAGTCTTTGTGCCATAGTTCAAAATGCAGAAGTGTAGGATGCTAAATTTATATATAGTACAATTTTGACTTTGTAAAAGATATGAAAGGAAAAGTAACAGGGGAGGCAATATGCCAAATGTTTATGGGCAACGAGATCACAGCTATGCTCATTCTGTAAGTGGCATTTTTCTTTATTTTACTCATTTACTACCAATAAGCATACACTTCTTTCATACTTTAAAAATATAATAACATTAAGCACGAATGTTGTCCCATAGAGGGTTGGACAGCAGGCCAACTGTTACCTGTTATCTGAGCCCAGAAGGGCAAAAGGCAGGTTACCTTTGCCTTAGGGGGTCTCCTCCCTGGAGAAGCTCTGCCTTCTCTAGGTTGTCAATTGCCATTTTGCAGGTGAGATTGGCTTTCCTCCAGGAGGTCTGGTTGCTGAAAGAAGAAGGGTCCCATCTGAGTTTCCGTCAACTCCCCTGACTATCAGCCAGCTGTCACAGCAGTCCGTCCTTCCAAGCATAGCCCGTGGAGCCCATCCCTGCCCCTCAGTTGCCCTGGCAACTGACGTAGCTCAGGTCCTAACAGCTCTCCTCTGGACCCCAGAAGCTGTCTCCAGGATGTCCTATCATTGCCACTCTCCCTGCAGGCACAGTTTATAGCCCCATGACACCTCTAGACTGCAGGGTGGCATCCAACCCCTCAGCTGGGCACAAAAAGCCCCATTCTGTCAAGTGACCTCTAAGGCATTAGAGGTCTGCTGTGTGTGTCTTGGTGCGGCCATTCCTCAAGAGCCCCAACCCACTAGGCCCCTTCCCATCACTGGAAAAACACTTAGCTGCTCAGTGAATGTGTGTTGTTATAGAAGGAAAAAGACCAAATGCACCACCTTTGTCAGTATTTCTCCAAGATCTGCAGTTCTTTACAGACCACTCAAGAGCAGTGCAAATACACCGTATCGGCAGGGGCCTTATTGACATGATTTATTTACATTCTTTATCTAATCTACTTTATGGGTTACAACTCCAATTTGCTGAACAGCTCCCTGAGATATAGCAATACAGCTGACAGACCATAAAAAAGCTAATTGTGGGGCTGGGATACAGCTCAGTGGCAGAGCACTTGCCTAGCATGCTCAAGGCCCTGGGTTCAATCCCCAGCACTGCAAAAAACATTAAAAAATAAAAGTTAACTGTACCCTGTTAAGGTCTGTAAATAAGTCAGAAATAACACCTGGTATTTTGCCAGAGAAATGTTAGAGTTCGTAAACAAGTCTGGATGGTGCCTGTCAAAATGTCAGAGGGAGTGGTTTGAGAAGTAACAAAAGTGAGCCATTAAGTGTGGAGATTCCTTATTGGTTGATTGATGTATCTAGTTTATGCTAATTAAGATAAGCTGTGCAAAATGTATAAATAGCTCTGTTGCCCTACAATAAATGGCTCCTATTCCTGCTGTATCAACGTACAGAAGTTATTCGTCACCCCCCGGTTATTCTGCTGCAGCCGGACTGCGGCAGTACCCCTCTGGGGATGAAACCCATGCTCCCATGCACTAGCTCACAGCAACTGTACTAATCCCTGGAAATATTCAAAACCAAAGCACAGCACATGAACTCAGGTGGTTTCTAATAACACCTAAACGCCAAAGGTCTCCCAAGGGCTCTCTGATGCTGTGCAGCACCTGCCATGCCACTTCACACTTGCCATCTTAAAAGAATCAACTGTATCTTCAAAGAATTTGCAAGAGAGTTCTGCAAGGCCCGGTGTGCAGCAACCAGGGGGCACAGTGCCTACCCTTCTGGGGCTCACAATATAGTGGGTGAGGACAGGTGAACAGATACTCACTGCACAGTGTGACAAGTGTGGCTATCCAAGCCTGCTCAAATACTGTCCCCACCACAGAAGCCACCAATACGTACTCAGGCACTGCTTTCTCGCCTCCACGTCTACGCCAGCTAGCTCCATATCGTGCATGGCCAAATTCACAGCTCAAGCCTGTCCTGAGCTGACCGTGTCTGGAGCAGCTTGCTGAACTTGACACAAGGCTCCTCTCTATTCCAGGTTGAGATAGGAGTATACGCGGTGGAACAGGAAAGCAAAAGTATCCTAACACGAAGCAGTCATTAACACAAAAGCCCCAGACACTGATCCACCCACCCTGTCCACCAGTCAGCGCCTCCCCAAGGGCGTGCAGCTTCGGCCAGCGGGGATGCTGCTGGAAGATGTCTCAGAAGCAAAGCCAAGGAGGAGGGCCTTAGAGAAAACTCCCAGGAACACAGACACAGCAGGGCTTCAGGTGAGAGCGCCCAAAGACCAGGGACTGGGAAAGCTCCTGGAACCCGCAGAATCTCTGCAGCAACCATCCCTACCCTTCGAGATGACCCCACATAAGCCAAATGTGAAAGGAAAGGTAGTGCTTCGGGTTATCAGATCACCCAGTTCGAAAAGTTATTCCCCTCTCAATTCAAATCAAGAAATAGCTCAGGGCTAGGGTGCAGTCGGGTAGAGTGCTTGCCTCGTTCTCAGGAGGCCCTGAGTTCATCCCCAGCACCACATAAATACATAAACACACACAGGAACAAAGGTTATAATCGTTTTAGAAAGTAGCACATAGCTGTGGTTTTATAGTCAGGATTGGCACACAGCTGGATTAAAATTCCATTTTGTTGGACATAACAGAAGCTCATTTACATCTTTAGTGTGACATTTTTTTAGATAACGTTATCTAAAATTTTGTTCCCTCAAGTAGGTTCACTTCCACTGGAGTTTTCCTAGTACCAATTACTCTTAGATAAAATTGACCCTGTATTATAAAACTAATCATGGGTTTTGTTTTGTTTCGGAAATATAAAATACAGTATGATGTTAAATGCTCCTATGTGAACTATGACCGAGAGCTCCCCTGCCCCCTCCACTGCAGAATCACTGCTGGAGAGCACCCTCGGCCCTGTGAAAACCACTCAATGAGCCTGGGTTTATTAGGCAAACACTCCCCTAAGCTTCATGGGAGCAAGGGACCCAGAGGCGCTGGCGTGAGGCCAGGCCCTGCTACCTGAGCATCTGCTTTTTGTGATTCTCCACTTCCTGCAGTAGAAGCTGCTTCTCCGACTCTTTGTCTTGCTCCTTAGCTGACTGCTCAAGTTCCTTCAAGGAGAAAACAGCTCTGTGTTAGACAATTTTGAAAGCCGATATGAAAACAGAAGAGCACTTCTATTTCTAGCAAAGGTGCATAAGGGCACTTGAAGCCCCCCCTTAAAACAGAACATCCAGGAAGGATAGATAACGTATATCCTTTAAAGTTTACAGCCCAGTCTGCAAGAAGTAAGGAAAATCCCCAGGGCCCAAAAGTGAGTAGTAATCTCAAGCCAGAGTGCTCAGCCCGCAAGGATGTGGGAGCTGCTACCCTATGACCAGGGTATGCCTGACATGGAAAGCCACTGACCCCACACTTAGCCATCATGAAAAGATCAAATGGCCACGTTTCCAAATGCTCTCTCTCGGCTACTGTCCCTAGTTCATCAGAGAATGGTTACGAAGAGTTTGAGAGTTTGAAAGCTCATGTAGGGACAGAAAAATGAAGATTCAGGCCATCTGAGGCTGAGATTTGGAACTGAAAACATCACAAATCCAGGACCCATGAAAGGCCACACCCTCAGCAAAGAGGTCTAGAAAATGTACATCCATCAACAGAGTGAAAACAGAGACACAGTGGGGGCACTATGGGGTTCTGGATAGAGATGCAAAAACAAAAAAGCAACAAAAAGCAAGACTTCCATGGGTATTTATAATTAGAGAAGCTGCTCTAAATTGATCTGGGGTTCAAATTTAGAGAAATTAATAGAAAGCACGCCTAGGTTTGATAATCTCAGGAGACCAGCAGAAGCAGAAAGCCTCTGGAGGGACCAGCCTGGGGCTAGGCCACAGCCTCACAGTAAGGTCTGCAGAAGATGAGGCTCATGGCCCGGAAACCAACACCAGCACACTCCAGCCCGCATAGGAGCTGCAGACTTGAACAGCAAACAGCCTATCTCTGACCCCCTTGAGGTCAGCACACAGTAATTAAAGCTGTCCCTGCACCTCAAGTCTCAAGTCACACTTTTTGTTTACAAATTGAAACAAGTTCCAGCTTCAATCCAGCTATTCATCTAAAACCTTTCTGTTAGCTTATCTGTATACTAATTTATTTATTTACATGCTTATTTGCATGTGCTAACTTGGAACAAGTTATGTATCCACCATTTCAATAGCTCAGAAATTACTTCCAATTTGTTTCCCCAAATACCAGCTAATGCAGAGAAAATTGTGAATTGGAAAATTTTTGCAAATGTCATCAGATGTTTGCATAACTGTTTGTTTAAAATTCCCTAGTAGGATGAAAACCGAAGGCAGAACTGTTGTTCGCTACCTTTATCCCTCATGCCTGGTATGTAGTAGGCACTGAATTACTGAATGGAAGAATAGAGGCACAGGGAGAGGAGACATGGAGGACAGGAGGGAGCAATGTATGATTTCCTCATGAAAAGCTGCCCAGAGTTCTGTCACAGAGAACCAGCATCAGCTCTGGAGAAAAGTAAGGGGGTAGAGTAATTCTCAAATTCCAGGTTGAGAAATAAGACATTTACAGTCAATACTGACTACCTGTAGAACAGTGTATTTTGAGAATATATGGCCATTTCTCTTCTAGTATCACAATTTTGTTGCAAATGCACAAAAAAGACAATCACATAAGAGCTAAAAACATCAAACAAACAGAAATCTCTTATATAATTCCAGGCATGAAGAGAACATGTACATGCGCAGGAATGCAGATTAGAATTGCGGTGGGGTTATTCATTCACTGGGTATGAGCCTGTCACCTTGACAGATGCAGACATACCTGTGCTGAGGAGCTAATGGGGACAAGGAGCACAGTAAATATATTAGTGAGGCAATTTACATAAATTAGTGAAGAAAATAAACATCAGGTAAGCATGTAAATACTTAAGCAGAACAAGGAAATACTTGTATTGAAGGTAGAGGGTATAAGGGATTACCTGAAGACAGCCTTTTAGGCAATAAAATTAGCTTTTGAAAGCAAAAAAAAAAAAAAAAAAAAAAAAGTGGAAGCAATCCAAATCAATCCTCCTTGATAGAGAAGAGGCCAAGGGCTGGAGATGTGGCTCAGCGATAGCGCGCTCGCCTGGCATGCGTGCGGCCCGGGTTCGATCCTCAGCACCACATACCAACAAAGATGTTGTGTCCGCCGAGAACTAAAAAATAAATATTAAAAATTCTCTCTCTCTCTCTCCTCTCTCACTCTCTCTTTAAAAAAAAAAAAAAAAAGAGAAGAGGCCAAAACAAATCACACCAAGGAAGCTCTTTAATTCCTGGTGTAAAAAGTCCTCCAATACATACTGTAAGCTTACAAAAGTGGTGTTATAATTAGGCTAACTTTTAAATGAGAAGTGGAAAATAAATAAGAAATTACATTTGTCTTTTTAAATATCTGAGTAGAGAAATTCTGGAAAGATACATAAGTAAAAAATGGAAAATGGGTACCTGTGTGAGGGGTGGGGGACAGAAACAAATAAGGGGTATAACTGAGCAACTTATTTCTGCTCATACGCACACAAACATAAACCATGAAAGTAACAATCTTTCAAAAATTAAGATGATTGTAAGTGCCAGAGATAGAGACAAAGAGATGAGCTAGGTAGAGTGACTGCTAAAATTCTAAAGTTAACTCTACAGGAAAAACTGCGTTTTTAGCTTTGTAATGTTTTGAACAACCAATAAAAAAATATATAAAAAGAAAAAAAAGAAAAACTGCGTATTTTCAGAATTGAACTAAAGACCCCCAGGAAAGCCACACGTAGGACACAACATCCTGTTGCCCTGTGACCCAACAGGCCAGTGTTTCTGCAGCTTTGGAACAGACTATCTTCATCTGCTGAACACCAACAAAGCTGCTGGCTGGCTTCCGGGTGACATCATACACGAGGCACAAGTCTTTACCACAGGGAGCAAGACCAAATGCCTCTAGAGTCACCAGGGATGGGCAGACCCTGCCACCCCTCTCACACTTGCTGGGCAGGCCGTGGAGAGGCTCCACTGCTCCAACAGCTCTTTCTCATGCCCTGGTGTGCTTGGAGAGACACCTAGCCCATCGCTGAACGCAGGCATACTAATGTGACCCATGCCTCCATAAACAGGAAGACACATGCAAGAAAAGCAGTTGACAGACTGAGGTGGAGAATGAGTGGGCCAGAGAGAGAAGTAGATAAGAGAAAATAGTTGAAGTGACCATAGGGTCTTCAAGTTCAAAATTTCCAGCTGGCATTCAAGTTCCTCACTGCTCCCTCGCTGGGGAGAAGTTAGCGGTCACCCTCGCTCTCCAAATGTAATGACCCATTCCACTAGTGTCTGAGGGACCTGGACAACTTTCAAGCAGAGACTACACAGGGGACACAGCTCTCTTTGTTGCGACCCATTCTCCACATCTCAGTTCTGCAGCCACACTCACCTGTATTCTGTGCCGTAGCTGTTGAAATTTCTCTTTCACTTTAGTATTCAGTTGGGTAAGTGCACTTAAGGGTCCAGAACAGTCTTGGATATCCTATGAGACATGGAAGAGATGAGGGGCCTTTCTCGTGGCAACAAAATGAAATCATGTCATCTGTACAGCAAGAAAGCTGACTCAGCCCACTAAGGTTGGCCTAACTATAATTCATCCTGATCTTTGCTGTTTACCTTTGTGACACAAGCAAAACCATTATCTCTTGCATTTTCCTCATCCTTCTTTAGATTAATGTTGAACCAATAATATAAGAGCAGGCTAGGGGTATAGCTCAATAGTAGGGCACTTGCCTAGCATGTGGAAGGCCCTGGATTTGATGACCAACACCACACACACAAAAAAAAAATATCAAGTACATAGAATCATAACTATGCTTTGACCCAATTATTAGCCCCTTAAGTTTGACAAAGCATCACCCAGTCAGCATGAAGACTTAAAGCAGCTTGCATGTCCAACAAGAATGGGCACCCAAAAAGTAATACTGTAATTTTAGATCCTTCCAACTTGAAAACCAGAATGCTTAAATTCCTGGCAAAGTATGAGAAGATTAACTTGATCTGATTTTACAAACCATCTGTTATAAGTCACAGTGTTTACAGACATGTTTAAGGGTAGATTTAGAATTTGTTTCTGAAAATAAATTCAGAATCACTGGGGCCAGGTTTCAGAGCAGGCTCTAGATCCAGATTATGTGCAAATTCTGGCTGTAAGAACTGACTGTGCAATCTTTAAAAGTTACTTAAGTTCTCTGTACCTCAATATCATCATCACAGCACCTGTCCTAAGGCCATATATCTGTGTAAGGCACTCAATGGAGCAGATGGAACAAGGTCAGAGTGTAATACATCTAGTTACAACCACTCTTTCTTGTTAGCAACCACAAGAACCCAAGCGCTAGAAGGAGAAGGGGGTCCAGGCAATTCAGAGAGCTTAAAAGGGTCATTTCTTTCTTTCCTGGTGCTGCGGATTAAACGGCCTTGCACATGCTGAGCACACATTCTACCACCGAGCCACACGCTCAGACCCCGGTCATTCATTTGTGTTAATCCAATCCCCAGTTTCTTTTTCCAGAATTGGTCCCGACCTTCAGGAGATTGTATATCGGAGAAGTTCAGGAAATTCCAACGTTGGCACCAAGCCTCTTCTATTGTCTGGGGTTCACTCAGCCTGGATCGTTCTGCGGCTGGTCTGCCTGGGGAGACCCGCTGTCCTTCATTTTTAGCCACAGATGGTCGCCACCTCTGCAATCTACCTCTATTCTCGGGAGGCGCTCCTAGCAAAGGGAAGCAGCTTGTCTGGACTCTCGGTTTCTTCCTGTGCACCCGCAGACCCACTCGGCCTCCTCCGCTCAGCGGCTCGCTGCACCGCGGCCTCGACCCTCCCAAGGCTCGGCGAAGCCCAGGGGACCCTCTGCCGGCGGGGCGGAGGCGCTCGCTGGAGCCTTCCCCCGGACTTTCCGCGTCCGGGTCCGGGTTTTGCCTGGGTCCGCCTCTGGCCCTTTACTCGATTTCTCCATTCACGACCACAGCGAGGTGCGGGCGGTCTGCGCCAGGCGGCGGCTGCCACCCTCGGGGACGCCGCCGGGCGCGCGGGGGGTGGGGCGGACGCGAGGGAACCCGGAAAAGACCGCGCTCGGCACCGCGGGAGGGCGAAGCCGGCAGGGCCCGGGAACAGTACCTGGATAAGCGCTTTCACCTCCAGGTCGAACTTGACGATCTCCTGGTTACAGATCCGGACGTGGACATCTTGGGGGGCCGCCATGTTGGAGACGCCGGCTACGGGCCGGAGCGGGGCCCACGTTCGAACGCGTTTTCGCACCGCCTTCTTTTGCTTCCCTCCCGACTCGGGGCAGCGCCCCCTAGAGACCGCCGCGAGCGGCGAGCGAGAGGCGACAGGCTGACAGTCGGGAGCACTCGCGGGTCCTCTCGGTTTGGCCCTAATAAAACGGAGAGGAAAAGAAAGAGAATTTCAAGAATGCTTAACAGTGGTCCCTATCCATCTTCTACCTATCGGGATTTCTAATGACTACATTTTTTTTTTTTTGCATAGAAGAAAAAAACATAAGAAAAGTATCAGTTGGGATGTGTCATTTTGTTTTTTTAAATTTCCTTGTATTTTTCATATTTTCTACTATATGAATTGTGATTAACTTTTTTTAAACGTATGCAATCTCTATCAAAGGGAACTAGGACGTGCTTATAGTCCTTCAGTTCCCTTTTCTTGTATAATCGGATTATATTTGTCTGGCTGGAATAGTTTTGATGGGGATAATGTCAGAGCAAACCTTCAACAAGTGGTAGCTCCTGCATTTGATCAGCTGGCCTCAAGGCCCTCAGCCACCCACTCGCCCCACCCTTTCCTGGACTCCGCAGGCTCCTTTCACTCTGGCCTTGAAAGGCTTGCCAGGCTAGCCAGGAGCTTCCTGTGCTCCACTGCTGAGCCACATCCCCTGCCCCATCTACTTTTCACATCCCCTCAGCCACCAGATTCTGAGGACCTGAGGGCCTACAGGTGTTCATCTCTCTTAATCCTCACAGCTACCCTTGAAATTGGTAATTCCCCGGAGATGGACTCAAACACACAAAACCAATATGGCCCCTGGAGGGCTGGGGTGGTTGGTACTGCACATGTGTACAAGGCCCTGGGCCCTGGGTTCCATCCTTAGCACCACCAAGAAAAAAGAAAGAAATTTCCCCATAGGTAGAATGGTACAAGCAGGGCTATGTGCTGGCTCATCTGCGTTCCTAGGGTACTCCTCGAACCTTCCCTTTAAGTGATTGCTTCACCACATCTGATACAGAAGCAGGAGGCTGTTGTGTGGAATGAGACAATTCACAGAAATGAGACACAGATAACGTGGCAGTGCTAAGAGCTCAATGTCTGTTAGTTGCTGATGCCCTATTACTAACCAGTACTATGGGATCACATCAATGTTACAGTCACTTTATCTTAAGGGCTTCACTGACATCATCTCTTAATTCTCAGAACTCTACAAGGTTAAAAGATAGGACAGAGAGGAAGAGTGACTTGCCCAGTGCAAGGATATGTCCCTTCTAAAATTCTGACCCATCCTGTCAAAATGACTCTTCATGGGGGTTATGTTGATTTACACTCCCACCAGACAAGTGGTACAAATGCTGGTCCCCCATAGCCTTTCCACAAACGTGGATTTTTTTCATGCATCAGATTACACCAAAAAAAAAAAAAAAAAAAAAAAGAGCCTCTATTTATTTTGCATTTCTCTTATCATAAATGATATTGAAAACTTTTCCTTTCTGTATTTGCTTTGCTCAATTTTGTATCGGGTCATTTGTCTTTCATATTAGTTTCTAGCAGCTCTTTATATAGCAATCATTAGAGATGTGTTGAGAATCTTTTATTGGGGGGGGTCTCTAGAATTTCAAATTGTTTTTATTGTTGTTCTTCTTAAAGAAGATTTTGTTTTACACAGAATTTGATTGGTCTTCATTTAAGGCTCCTGGATTTGGGGTCCAAGTTGAAAAGGCCTTCCCCACACCCAGGGCTTTAAAGGATTGCCTTCTAGGGATTTTATGGTTTTATTTCTATTTTACATTTAGATCTTTATCCATTTTGAAATATATTGGCTTATGGAGTGAGGTATGGAGTCACTGCACATTTTCTGGGCTGCCCAGTGGCCCCAACACCACTGACTGCAGCCGTCCTCTCTCTGTGGTCCTGCCACACTCACCAACTGAATGCTGGTATGTGGTGGAGTGGATTTCCAGACTGTCCATCTGCTTTACTGGCCTGGCCACTCATGGGCTTCTTAATATCTGACTAGGATAACACACCCCATTGATCCCTTTCCTCCAACATCTTCCAGCTTGTATTTCCCTCGGGTGAACATCGTGTCTTTTAACCCTCTGTGACTAGTGTTTTACTAGGAGTAGGACGTTTTTAATGTAATTTAGAGCTGGTAGCTCTGATTGCTCCTGTTCGAGAACTTGGAATATCTTCCCGTTTGTTCAAGTTTTCTTCTGTATCCTCAGTAGTGTTTTTCTTTATCTAGTCTTTGTATATTTTTTGTTTATTCCTGATAATATTTTAAGACTAAAATTTTCTATTTCATGAAAATAGAAGGAAGACCAGTAGAGCAGAGAAAGAGGGCTGAGAGGGAGGAGACGGGAGGCAAGGTGCTGGGGACGGAACGGACACACTGTGTCGCTGTGTGTCACGTACAAACATAACAGCACACCCAACAGTCACAGGTGATCATAATGCCTTAATAAAAATTTTTTAACTGAAAATAAAAGGTAGGGGCTGGGGCTGTAGCTCAGTGGTAGAGCACTTGCCTAGCATGTGTATGGCACGCAGTTCAATTCTCAGCACCACATATAAATAAATGAACAAAATAAAGGCCCATTGATAACTAAAAGTACATATAAAATTTTTTTTTAAAAAAGGCAGCTTCCTCTTGAGGAGGTTGGAGAAGCCCATTACTTACTTCCTACACAGACATCTTTCCAAATATTGCCTGTGACTTGGCCTGGTCCAACAGAGAGCAGTGTGAATCGTCCCTGAGTGACTAGGACTGGGCTGTCACGCAGCTGGGCTGAGTCGTGCCTGCTCTTCTGTAAATGGACATGACCCCCACCCAGCCTCACTGGCCTTGAGAGCAGCAGCAGAGCTCCCTAGCAGGGGTTGGAGGATTTCCACCCCGCCCCTCAGGACATGGAGGACCTTCCTGGTTTCTACTTTCTAGCTGGGATGCAAGTGTACTTCCTGTTCTTTCAAATCATTCACTGCACTGTAGCTAACAAACTCGCCTCCTTCCAAATTCACCTTCAGTGGGGAGGAACTACCAAAGGACTTACCTAACTGGATGTGACCCACAGTAAATTGTTTTCTAAGGCCTGTTCTGACCTGCTCACCCAATTCATGTTCCAGGACCACCAGGAGGCTCCTGTGCACAGTGGTCTTGAGAGAAAAGTCCTGGGGAAGAACCAGTTCACGGGAGGCCCTGTCTACTTTGCTTCCTGATGACCCCAGTGTCACTCAATTAAAGTAAAAGGGTCTAGCCTGTCAATCACAGCAGGATGTCAAGTCTTAACATGTTCACTGGTGTGAAGCCTAGTGCCCTTGCCAGTCGCTGGTAAAACTCTGAGGTCGTTGCATGTGGCCTGCGCCTGGGCTGAGCTCTGGGAGGCCCCTTCAGTCGCTCTACAGCCTGGTATCTTGCACAAGTCTTGGCAAAGTTAAATGCTACCTAGGGTCTGTCAGCTGCAGGAGCACATGCTGCCATGGAGGCAACACTCTGGCTAGTGGCTTTAGGCTTTCTGTACATGCCTGGCCTAGCCTAAAGATCAGAATAATTAAACACTCCAACACCAATGTTTAAACCAGGAGAGACCCTGGATATTTTGGAGAAATCATTTGCCCCCCAAATCAAAAAGAATTAAGTATAAACTATGCCCTAAAACTATAAGAACACAAATGTTTATATCAATAAATCTATGTCATATCTGAGTATCACTGAAATATTGAAAACTCTGTTTAAAGTGTCAAAAAAAATCACTTCGCTCCTTGTACACTACCAAGAGAAGTAGCAGGTGGCTCCCTGCTCTCTGCACTTGGGAACTGCTTTGGGATAGGCTGTGGAGGAGTGGATGGTCCTCTTGGGAGGCAATGGAAAGGCAGGAGAGAAGGGAAGGACAAAAATATGAGGCAAACGATCCAAAATCTTTTCATCTTTTTTTTTTTATTTTAAATTACAAAGGGTGTTGCATACACCGATGAATCTGTATCTGACTGGAAGTGCCAGGGGTGGGAAGGGACAGAAAGCAAGGGCAGCCTTGGCACGGCCTTCTCGTCTGAAATGAAAAACTGCACAACTATTAACCAACATTGAATAGAATAGTTTTTAAACAGCTCATGCGTCAGTAAGACAAAATTCTTTCCAGACAAGACTGAATCCAATAAAAGGTGTCATAGCTCCAGGTGGTGGGGGGGGCAGGAAAAATAAACAAAAACTACAGAATATTCATGATAGCGTTACAAACTGGATCCTAAGCAACTATGCAAAAGAGGTTGCCACAGTGTAGAAACGAATGCTTTGACTTCTCGCCTTTCCACTCTTCTCTTGTGACTTCTGTGCTGGTAGCCCTAGTGTTACTGTTGATCACAAATGCTAAGCTACAAGACAAATCCTGGGGAGAGAAGGTCAAAAAGCAGTCAGCAGATTACAGTCGTAACAGTGGGTGGAGAGGCAGATACAGTTCACACATACACACGTTTCTGTTATTTGGTTCTGAAAAAAAAAAACAAAGGGTGAAGGGCAAGACTCAGTACCCGTCTCGCTCCTGTCACCCAGGACAGCTCACGACACCACTGTTTGCATCACTAGAAAGAGGCAGCCTGGTCCACCCAAACTTGGCACACTGAATACCCACTCCAGGCTCATGAGTAACCAAGTCTTCAAAATACTATCTGGAGGTCATCGTGAGGCTCTGTTCCCTCGCGACCACTCCAAATCTCTCTTTTCTAAACAAAAATGGCAATTTGGCATAGTTCAGTCCCTAGGTGTGTTTCCTACAATTTCCGTCAGCGTACAGGACAGCACGGGACCGTGCTTCAACACACAGTCTCCCCTGCTGTGGAAGTGCTCCTCTCAGTAGTACATTTTCACCATCTTTCCCCGACACGCTGATTCCTTAAAACAAAACAACCACTCCTACGGTTGACATTCATTGTTATATCCCAATGTGTTTGAAATATTAAAAAACATGGAGTCATCTTCTCATAATGCCCTTATTAAGATTACAAAGATTACAAAAGAATCCACAAGTATTGCGGCACTGTGTGAGACTTATTTGTCATGATCCAAGGGAAGAACAAGACTGCAGTTCTGTGCAAAGTTGTGGAAATGGCCTCAGTTCCATGGGAAATGTTTTCCACAATAGACTTCACCAGAAGGATAATTGAAACCTTTTACTTTAACACTGAAAGCATAATTCAATGCATTCTCAAAATTCAAGTTTCAAGATTTGGAGAGATGCTGACATTCTGTTACACAATTAACTAGAAAATACTTGAACAGAATTTTAGGAAGACTATATAAAATATAGACAGGGAACATAAGTTTTTGTTAATTCCTGCTGAAGGCAACTTGAATTCATTTCTTACAAAGTTAACTAAATCTTAGCAGCTAAAATATTTTAAATGTATGGAATAAAGAAAAGCACATCCATTCTTGACATTTTGGTGAATAAACTAACAGCTTTATTAATGAAGGCAAACATCATATAACTGTATGAATATTATATATATAAAAAAGAAATCCAAACTAACAGCATTGTATTTCAAAAGTACTGTTCTTCTGTTTCTTTTAAAGAGACTTGTCATCTGTTGTATAAAACAAACAAAATGGGAACTCTTCTCCTAAAAAGTCTGGAAAATGAAAGCAGATGAACTGAATACACCTTTTTCTAAATGCAGACTATTGCTGAGATGCAAATAAAGTCAAGCATCAGAAAGAAGATGTATGAAAAATCCATGAAAGTCAGAGGAAGGGGATGTAGTGAAGTTACTGCTACCCTTTTCCTCTCTTATTCAAAGACCATTTAAAATTGGTCTTTCATACAAATATAAAATAACTATAAAGAGAGGGAATATGAAACCATACCCATCTGAAAATCCTTCATGATGCTTTTGTAACAGCTCAGATTCTCTTACCAAAAAGGTCAAAAGTCTAGGAAGTGGAAGGGAATGGAGACATGGAGTTGTAAATGTACAAGTAAGGCACAATATAAAGCCACATCATAATCTGTCATGGAGGGCAGAGGAAAGGACAAGAATCCTACATGGTGCAGCAGAACAAGCAATTGTACTGACTGAGGAGGTGTGGCACCCAACTCAACACGCAGACAGTATCTTAACAAGAGCAACTGGACAGCATGCTTTCATGGAGACAAATTCAGTAAAGAATCCAGTGTATCTGAAACTAGGAAGAAAGTTGTTTTTGTTTTTGTTTTTTTCTGAAAATCATAATAGTACTAGAGTCAACGTTTATCATTGCTTTTGGAACAATGGGTTTATTTGAGGTGAATTCACAATGCCTTCACTTAAAGTAAGATTCTGGACTTCATTATGAGCAATCTGTATACCATGTATGAGCACAGAAAACCTTTAGAGAGATCTTCTCTAATGATCTTCACCCAAAAATACACGCCACAATTTTCAAAAACAGAACATGTACAACTGTTGGGGTTTTTACATTACCTTATAAGATTGGTTTGTGTGATACACTAAACATACATATTTTAATGACAATAGAGGAAGCAGATTATTACTGGCATTAAAGTACAACCATTTCTAGACGGTTTAAATGCCACAGAGTCCCCTGGTTAAAATGTAAAGCTGCACAGCTTGCCTATGTCATCTTTATGATAAAGTTAAAACAGCAAGAGGATTTAACTTTCACTCTACATTTTACTGCCAGGTTTTTATTTAGATCAAGTATCGCTGCAGCATTCTGACCAGCCCAGATTTAGCAGCAAATGGCAGGAATCATATAAAATGCAATTTTTTTAACAAAGTGCTTTTCTAAGATATACATACAAATATAAATAGGTACAAAATAAAGTGTCAACATTAAAAAGCTCAACTATTTAAAAGCTTTTAACTATTTAACTTAAGTAGTACATATAAAACACTGAAATGCAAGGATATGGAATCTACTAAACAGATTCAGTCTTTTTTTTTTTATTCTTTTTTTTTTTTTTTTTTTGAAATGCAAGACCAAAAAATCAAATTCTGGTTTGCAGACAGGAAAAAAGTATCAAAAACCAGAATTCCTAAGAGAGCAGCTAGAAAGGGGCAATTTTATAAACCTTGCCAGATAAATCGCTATCATGAAGCAATTTTTACTGACTGCAAAACTGCCATATTTTGGAACAAAATATGTCTGGTCAATTTACCAGACACACTCTGTCAAGACTTCATATACCTCCAAGTTGCAAACCTGTGCTTTGCCTTCTCCCACCTAAAAGGAAAAACCCCACACGATGAACTCACATTCTATGGACTTGAGTTCATCATCTGCTTCGCATGAACGCACTAGCGAGGTGCATTTTCACCAAACGCAGGAAAATCTTGTGCACCACAGTCCAGCTAAAGTGTCAGACAGTCCTTCCCAGCTTCATATGTTTCATGGTGTCAAAGAAGCGAGCAAGCAACAGAGCAGGCTGTCATTGTATGTTGCAGAATGGAACCCTCGTGTGCCAGAGCTTACAAATGGGGAAGGTGAGGGAGTGGAAGAAAAGGAAATGTACCAGAGAGACAAAGTATAATGAAGGAATATAGTCTATTACAGGTAATGAAGAAAACGATTCTTTTTCAGTAGGTAGGTCTGAAATTTTCAGGCTTTTTTAATTTTTGGTTTTTAATTTTTATTTATTTTTGTTTTTGTTTTTTTTTTTTTGCTAAATGTTTGTTTTTTTTTCTTTTAAATATAGTGTTTAAGCCACCAGTTTTCAGAGTTCCAAAAGCAAAATTTGAGAATAGAACAGTCTGAGAGACAGAAGGGAAAGATCTGTGGGGAAGGGTATAATGCTGCCTTGGATAGAAGAGATTTTTCAAGAGGTAAAGCTTGAACAGTTAAAACACTGACTAGTGAAGCCGTTTTATGTGAGCAAAAAAGAGCACCTAAAAACTAAATGTGTTAATGTTTCTCAATTCTAGAAACGATAGAAGAATAAGTCACATGTAAGTCTGAAGAAGCTAGTCTGAAAATACCTGTACAAAAATATAAAAATCTATAAATTTTTTGTTTGTTTTAAGCTTGTGTTGATCTTTGAAAATATTACATGCACAATAATACATCAATTGGAAAAGTGGCAACTAAAGAATTAGATATTTTTAGCTTTTTTCTTTCTTTACACATATATACATAATACAATAAAAATAATCTGTATTTTGGTTGTTTGGTGGAAGTATACTACAATAAGCTAAATAAACTTTAATTTTCAAAGTCAAAAACTATTTTATCAATAGCTTACTAAAATGAAATATATTAAAATTTCCTACAATAAGTGCAGAAATAAAAGACTTACAGATACCTAAATGGCCACCAACTTATCTACTATGGAAGCGAACTAGAGGAACAGCAAAATAACATTTGTATGTATGGATGCTCCTTCTGTAGATAATTGGACCCAAACAGAAATAAAATTCACAGTTCAATAAGATCCCTAACCCTGACCTTTTAATTTTTTCTTTTTTTTCTCCTTTTTTTCATACATTCATACAGTATCATGTAAGCTGTGCAAAACTTTACTTAGACTGGCAGTTTGCCATATCAGTTGCATTTGTCTTTGGTACAAAAAATAAAACAATCGCAATAATGTGCAAGTATTTGTCTTCTTCCGGTCAAGTACCGAAATATGAGTTTTTCTAGAGCCATCTTTTTTTTGTTATTTTTTTGTTTTGTTTTTTATACAATACACAGACTCTGTGGCATATATCTACATTTCAACATAGTCCTATATACATTCAAAAAATCTGAAAAAGAGTTGGAACAAAAAAACATTTAAACCCCATAATTTTTCCATCTATATATCTTATTTTTCCTCATTAGGGTTTTCATCATACAAAATATTACCAGTTTTATAGTTTCCCCAAAATACAAGGCACAAAGAATATGCTTTTTTTCTTACTTGCACAGACACGTATATATTTACGTATATATATATATATATATCTATATATATTATATATATCATGTTGGGCTCTGAAAATGAACATCTAACATGGCACATTGGTGTGAGTGCTGGGTGTGCCATGTACAAGTGAGATTTATGGTTGTGGAAAATTAGAACAAAAAGCAGAATTCTAAAAACAATCTAACGGACTGCTTAAAAAATGCTTCCTCAATATTTTATGTGGTGCAGAGCACAGCCTGGCACCACGCTGGGCATCAGATGAACACGCTCCTACCTCCACAATGTTCTGCTCTGACGGGTGTTTGCATTCTGCACGTGTGTTTCAATTCTAATGCCAGTAGCCGATTAACCATGGTTTACGCTCTGAAAATGCAATAATCAAGTATTTTGGATCATGCTTCACTTATGCTACAAGTTCTTAAAACAATGTAACCTAATTATAAATGTTTACATAATGCTAACTGACATGCAAAACAGAATGAAATTTACAATGGATAATGTGACAAAAACAGACATTTCTGACCAGTGGTCCAACGGGGCTGATTACACTTTTGATGTTGGAATCCTTAGTCCTACAAGGCCTCCGGTGGGGTTGCCCTCTGCAGTCTTCTCTAACACTTGGTTAACAAATTCTGAGGTTTGCCCAGCGACAGGGAGACCTGAAGAAAATACAAAGTACATTTAGACCCAGAAATGGAGAGAACATCAAGGAAAGGAAAGGGAAGTCGGGTGTGGTCCTCAGCTTGACACTGGTCCCAAGAAGGTGCTCTGCTGCTTCTACTCCGAGAAAACCACTCCACCCATCAAATTTGGGTCTATAATTTTAAGACTAGAAGAGTCAAAACCAAGAATTTCCAGGAACAGTGATTAATCAACATCTTAAGGTGGGGTAGATGACAAGCTATAACAGTACAAAGCCAGGCTCAAAGCCTGTCAGGGGACAATACCTCTTACGCCCACTGCCCTTGCTTTCCCTCTTCTCCCAGCCTCCACCCACACCCATCCCAACTGCTCTATCCTCACCTGCTCCTCAGGTAGGTCTCACCCGCACAACTGAAGCTATAGAACCAAAAGATATTCTTTCGTTCTTTTTTACAGAAAAGTAAATAAGAAAAAGTGGAAGAGATGAGGGAAAAAAGATAGGAGCAGCATAAAGAGGTGACTTTATCTTCTAGATCTATGGCAAAGCTATGATATACTTAAAGTCAATAAGAATATTAAGAGTCACTAGGAGAAGCCAGTAAATTTACACCTGTAATCCCAGCGGGCTTGGGAGGCTGAGGCAGGAGGATGGAGAGTTCAAAGCCAGTCTCAGCAAAAGTGAGTTGCTAAGCAACACAGTGAGACCCTGTCTCTAAATAAAATACAAAATAGGGTTGGGGATGGGGCTCAGTGGTAGAGTGCCCTGAGTTCAATCCCTGGTACCCCCCCAAAAAAAAGAGTAAATAAGAGTACTAAGAAAAACAAAAGGGTAGGAGGAAAATATATTTAGTCACAGCTCATAGAAGTCAAAAGATAAGGTAAAAACTATCAAGAATACCTTCTAACCCTGTGATCATACTTAACTTGACTAGTAACAGGACTGATACCATGTGCTTCTAAATGAATAGAGATGAACGGATTATAGAGAGAAAATATGATGAATCCTTCCAAAAGGAAATTGCATCTTTCCATGAGGAAGCAAATAAACTCAAATGCTAGCAATGTTTTTTAAAAAACAACTACTTGAACTTTTCATTTAAAGAGATGAGAAGACTGAAGTAGGTTAATAGGTTAAAGACTACAAAAGACATTATTTTTATTTGGGGGGTACTTAGGATCAAACCCTAGGATGCTGTACCACTGAGCTATGCCCCAATCCTTTTTGAGACAGGGTCTTGCCTAGTTGCCCAGGTTGGCCTCATATTTGCAATTCTCCTCCCTTAGCCTCCCGAGTTGCTGGGATCACAGGCATGTACTACTTTGCCTGGCTCAAAGGACATTATTGATACAACTGGGGAAATGCAAATATCAGCTCTTTAGTAATGTTACATTAATGTTCAAGTACTTGGATATAATATTGATACTGTGGGTGAGTAGAAGAATGCTCTTATCTTCAAAAGATACATGCAGAAATAGGAATAAATAATCATGATGCTTACAAGTTACCTTCAAATACCTTAAAATACAGGTAGACAGGAGCAGAAAACAAATATTAAAAACTGATGGACTGAGTTGAATGAAATAAAGATCTACACAATAGTACAGTGAACGACTGAAATTTTAAATGGGAAGGAGAAAAAATTAAGTATATATTTTATATTCTAGTGATAATGCAACCCACAAGACACAAAATAAAGTTCATAAATTATCACTGCACACAAACAAAAGTGAAACCATAATAATGGATTATAGAGTGAACAATTTAAAAAGGCAAAAAAGGTCACATAAACAAATCCTATCAGATCTTTTGATGACAGAACTATGCAGAAGTATACTTTAAAATGATAAAAATTATAATCCATATGAAGTTCTATCAGTAATGAAGCCTGTTCAAGCACTCAGCATTCAAAAATCAAAAACACAGAAAATGTGAGATAAAACTGAAACCATCTGTGAGAGCCCCTGCAGAATGGACTCCCCACGAGAAAAAAGGGGGGTACTCCCCATGAGAACAAAGGGGGAGGTATAGGACTCATTGATAAAGCAGAGAATATGCCTTCTTTTTCAAAGACCCACAGAACATTTAAAACTTGATCATATAGATAAGAAAAGCTCCATAAATGAAAAATGAAAGTAATAAAACTAAAACAGTAGGGCTTGGCTGTGGCTCCATGGCAGAGTGCTTGCCTAGCATGCATGAGGCGCTGGATTCATCCTCAGCACCACATAAAAATTTTTTTAAAAATAAAACAAAGGCATTCTGTCCATCTACAACTACAAAAAAATAAAAACAATCTAAAAAAGTAATAATCCTGACCTTCTGGGAAATTTTAAATCTCCAAAAATTCTTGGTAAAAAAGTAAATCAAACCTAAAATTTCCAAATACTCAGAAAACAATGTAAATCAAATTTAGATGGAAAGGCTGGAGTTGTAGCTCAGTGGTAGAGCGCTTGTCTAGCACGTGTGTGGCACTGGGCTTGATTATCAGCACCACATATAAATAAATAAAATAAAGGTCTATCAACAATTTAAAAAAATTAGTAAAAAAATTTTAGGGGGAAAAGCTAAAGCAAGTGTCAAAAGAAATTTTCAGAGGTTTTGTTTATATTAATAAACATAGAATTTTTAAAAAATGACTTAAGAATTAATAACTCAAAAAATTATAAGAATTGGTAAATTCAAGAGTTGGTTCTTTGCAGGGAAAAGGAGAATAACTTAACTAATTCATAAAGAAATATAGAAGGACACAACAGACACAAAATAAGGAATAAAAATGAAGCACTAACCATGAATATGGAGGAAATAAAAAGATGAAATCTACTTGGCTCAATTTTAATAAACTTGAAGGCCTGGAGGAAGTGAATAATTTTGTAGGAATATATAATTAGTAATCAAAACTTGACTCCAAAAGAGGCTATAATTTTTTATATATCATAAAAGATAGAGAAAAGTTTTCAAAGAGTTAATCACAAAAACCCTGTAGCCAGATAGTTTCAAAGAATATTCTTCCAAATCTTTAAGAAAAAATGAAAAATTGCAATGTATTTAAGTTACTGCAGAGAAAAATTCTGAGAAGGTAGCTGTATGGCAGCAGAGATTTTTAATTTCCATCTCCCTATAAACAAACAGAACAACCAATCTGGCCATGGTGGTGCGTGCCTGTGTTCCCAGCTGGCAGGAGGATTACTTGAGTCCAAGTGAATACAGCCAGCCTGGGCCACACAGTAAGACCCTGTTTCTTAACAAATCCACAAAAAACACTGACAAATTTCAAGTTATCCCCATATATCCCAACATTTAAGAGGATGGGAAAAAACTACCAAAAGCTGTAAGACCTGCATGGTGACATCATTATATGTTTTATATGGGCTGACCCAAAAGAAGTCATGTACTTAAGAGCAAAAGAAGTCTAATAGCCAATCTGTAATTCACTGGACAGCACAGGGGGCCAGCTTGAGAACTGCAGGTAGAGCTGTGAGATTCTGGCCAGCTCAACAGTGAACCCAAGGTGAATGCCTGGGACCTAAGGTAAGATGGGAAGGGCCCACACTTCAGGTTCTAGGACTCTTCCAGTACCGATAAGAAACCTCTGAAGCTGGAACCAAAATTAAGCAAGATAGGAGAAAAGATATAAAAGAGATGGTCCAAATAAAGTGGGGATGGCAGGTACAGAATAAGAAATGTCATAGGGGCTGGGGATATGGCTCAAGCGGTAGTGCGCTTGTCTGGTATGCATGCGGCCCGGTTCGATCCTCAGCACCACATACAAAAAAAGATGTTGTGTCCACCAAAAAACTAAAAAATAAATAAAATTCTCTCTCTCTCTCTCTCTCTCTCTCTCTCTCTCTCAGAAAAAAAAAGAAATGTCAGAAATGTCAGAAAGCAAGCTGGCCTGGTTTTAAACATTTGACCAAAAAAAAAAAAAAAAAGTCTGTGTGGGGGCAGTCTTTAAAGCTAGAAAAAGTATTCTGACCCAGGCCTTCTTTTTAAAAGTTCGGGAAAGCTAGCCCTGTGAGGTGGCACACGTCTATAATCCCAGCAACTCAGGAGGCTGAGGCAGGAGGATCACAAGTTCAAAGCCAGCCTCAGCAAAGTTGAGACACTAAGCAACTCAGTGAGACCCTGTCTCTAATAAGGCTGGGGATGTGGCTCAGTGGTCGAGTGCCCCTGAGTTCAATCCCCAGCATTAAAAAAAAAGTTCAGGAAAGCTAATTGTGCATATAAATGAGCAACAGAAAAATATCAAGTTTAGAATCCCATAAAAGTATTCTATGAAAAAAATATATAAGTATAAAATTATTTCTGCAAACAGAGAACAGATGCCTCTAGATAAGACCTTGAATTGGATGAAAATCATATATAACATACTAGTATTTCAAAATGAATTAAAAGACAGTAAAGAAAATACCACAAAACATGAAAGAAAATGAACCAGAAATAGAAAAACTCAGAAATAAGATAACAGAATACAAAAAATAATTAGAATAAAAGGAAAAATTAATTCCTGGAATTAAAACCAAATTAAAAGGAACACAATGGGTTGGGAAATGGCTCAGTAGCAAATCGCATGTTGAGCATGTTAGAGTCCTGGGGTTCCATCCTCAGCAGGACACAAGAGGAACAAAAAATAATGCTTTAACAAAGAAACAGGAGGGTTGGAGATATAGCTCAGTTTTGCCTCGCATGCACAAGACCCTGGGTTCAATCCCTAGCACCACAAAAAAAAAAAAAAAAAAAAAAAAGAAAGAAAGAAAAGAAAAATAAGAAACAGAATCCCAGAGGGAAGGAGCAAAGCACAACCTGTAATCCCAACTGCTCAGAAGGATGAGGCAGGAGGATTGTAGCACAGGGCCAGCCTGGGCAGCTTAGTGAGACTTTCCCTCAAAATAAAAAAAATCAAAAGGACCAAGGATGTAGCTCAGAGTGTCACTAGGCTCAATCCCCAGTCCTGGGGCGGGGGGAGTGGTAGAGAAAGAAAGAGAAAAGAGGAGATGTATATAAGTCTTTTGTTGCCTGAATTTAATTTTTAGATTTTTTCATGGGCTGAATGTGAAGCCCTTGGGATGCTACAATCCATAGGGTGATTTGCTCCTGTACATTCTTTCTGTCGAGACTGGCTTGCTCTTTCCTCCCTACCAGCTACCCATCAGCGTGGCTTCTGGGTGCCTGCCTCTCTGCTCTTCCCCACACTGTGCATCTGTTCAGGGTGGAAGCCAGAGAGTCAAGGTGGCTAGAAGCCCGCGATATGCAAGCGATGAAGGATGCCCCACTGCAGTGCCAGCTGCAGGCCTTCAGCTCAGGGTCTTCTCCCCACAGAGGTTCAAGTTGTTACAAGTTCTTTCTTAGGCACTAACACAGTTCAGTGTTTAAACCTAAATTACAAATTGTGGCAGACAGTAGTCATTTATGAATACTAAATATCAAAAGGCAAAATCACTCTTTTTGTAACTATGGGATGTGGTGTAGCTCAGTGTTCGAGCACTTGCCTTGCATGCAAGAGGCTCAAGTTCAAACCACAGCATAGGAAAATAAGAGAGAGAGAGAGAAACAGTAACCATTATGAGAACACTTGAGTTTTTCCTTAAAGAACTTTTAATATCTCCTTCAATCATATTATCTACATGTTATTACTGGTTGTGAATTTATCTAATATTATTCTTACCAAGAGTATCTTTAATGAGGATTTCAAGCTTCTGCCCCATGTTGGGTCCTCTCTCCTCTCTTGGATTCTGTACCCGGTTTACAATCTCTTGCTTGATGGAATTGATGACAAACAATAAATTATCTGTAAGACACAACAAAATACTTTATGTCACTAACATGGAAGAAATTGCTTTTAATGATGTAATAACAGATACAGGGGCAGAGCTTAGTGGTAGAACACTTGCCCCTAACCCTGGGTTTGATCCCTAGCACTGCAAAAAAAAAAAAAAAAAAAAAGGAAGAAGAAGAAGAGGAGGAGGAGGAGTTGTCATAGTCGTAGTCTGGGGAGTAACAAAAATACAGATTCCCAGCCAGTCAGAGTGGGGCCACCTGTGATTCCAGCTGCTCAGGAGGCTGAGGCAGGAGGATCACCAATTCAAAGTTCAGCCTCAGCAACTTAGCAAGGCCCTAAGACCCTGCTCAAAAATGGAAAAAAATAATAATAAGGTTGGAGATATGGCTCAGTGGTAAAGCATCTCTGGGTTCAATTCAGGGTACAAAAATATACAGAGAGATAGATAGATAGAGATGTATAGATATAGATTCCTTGGTTCTATTTCAACGGAGAAGCTCTGGGGAGAAGCCTAGAAATCTGTATTTTAACAAGTACACAGACATTCTAATGAGCAATCAAATTGGAAACATGGATCTAAACTATCCACACAGAGGTTAAAATACCATTAATCAATTCAAGAAAAGTGTTAACACCAGACAACAAAACTGGCTAATCCAGCATCATTATATTATAGAAGAAAGGACTGTGGTCCAAGTGGACCAGCTACTAGCCCAGACATGAGATCTGGCTCAGAGCCACAGATGCAGACGTTCCCACCAGGAGAAGAACAAGAATGAATGAAACATGCATGTGGCTTACTAAATGGATGAACACAAAGGCAGCTAGCCAAACACTGGGCAGCATATGGGGAAAGACAACAACAAAACTAAAGGGAAACAGTGGTCAGCAAAGTTCACAGAGGGTTAATCAAATTCTTCAATATTCAGGTTTACCATATTCAGTGTTGAGGCCCCATAATTTCACTTTATTAGCTTCATACTGGGCTTTTTTCTTTAACCGACAAGCTCTGCAAAAGGAAGGAGCTATTAGTTCACTTTTTAAGAGAATATTTTGAATATACTTTTGCTGTTGTCAGACATTTTCTAATAGCAACCAAAGATCACTGCTTACTAGTGTGTATCAAGGAACTGAATTATAAAACACACTCATTATAATCATCTAACTAAATTTTTAAAATTTAGCACTCATTCAGAAATAAAGCTGTAACCAATACACAACTATTAAGTGTGGGTAAAACAAAACCTGAAAATACCAAGTACTATACAGGGTGTGAAGCAAGTAGTGCCCCATCTGTTCTGGTGGGAATGTAAAACAAAACATAGAAGTTCCTCTGAGAAACAGTTTGGTAGTTTCCTACAAAGTTGAACATATACACCTGGTCATCTATCCAAAAGAAATGAAAACCTATGTTCACTCAAACTACCAGTAAGTCAATGTTTATGGTGGTTTTATTCATACCTGCCAAAAACTAGAAGCAACCCAAAGATCCTTCAAATGGTAAACAGAGGAAACTGTAGTATATCCCTGCAAAGGACTATTACTCAGTAATAAAAAAGAACAATTACTCCATGAGACCATATGGATGAACCTCAAATGCATCATGTTATATAAAGGAAGCCAAACCCTAAGCTAGATAATCTTCCATCTATAAGGCATTCAAGAAAAGCAAAATTGTAAGGACAGAAAACAGAGCAGAGCTGGTGAGAGCCTAAGATGAGAGAATTTTATAATTTTTAAGGTGATGAAAATGTTCAATATCTTGATTGTGGTGGTAATGTTATGACTGGATATGCTTGTCAAAACTTGTACTACAATACATTAAAATGGGTGAATTTTACTTTTACATTATACCTCAATAAACCTGATTTACTAAAAAAACAAACAAACAAACAAACAGAAAATACAGTTATAAAAATCTCCCATTGTTGCCAGGTACTGTGACCCACACCTGTCATCCCAGCAGCTCGGGAGACTGAGATAGAAGAATCTCGAGTTCGAAGCCAGTCTCAGCACTGGTGAGGTGCTAAGCAACTCAGTGAGACTCTGCTCTAAATAAAACACAAAGTAGGGTTGTGGATGTGGCTCAATGGTCGAGTATCCCTTAGTTCAATCCTCGGTACAAAAATTTTAAAAAACCCAAAACATTATTATATTATAATGCACTTGAAATCCATTCACCTCTTCCACCTTAGAACCTTTTCCAGAAAGCATAAATGCCACCTTTTACTTTAACAGGAAAAAACACAATATTCTCATTGTAGTATTTACAAAAGAAAAATATTTCTGAATGGAGTTGAAGGTGACTCTCCTACTAAAGCCTGGGGTCTAATCTCACTCCTAGACTTGATTCACATGAGTGAACATTATCAGCATGTACCTGGAAGCCAGCTTATTCTTCTCCTTTCTTGACCTTGGCCGGGCTGTTAAGGGCAGCTCACTGACTGGAGTCAGGTCACTAATCACCTTGTTCAGTTTCCTCAGCTCATTGCCTATTTGGAGTAGTTTTTTAGGATTTGGAGTCAAGTCTTCCACATCAGTTCTCCGCGACTTCTTTACTGCATATTTCCCTATAGATAGTTTAAAAGAAATTAAGTTAGATTATTTTAGTGAACACTTTCCGCAGCTACTACACCATCACCTTTTCATGTTGTAAGTCCTGGCATGTTTAACAACCTAAGCAAGAGAGGTGAGCCTTCTCTCCTTCCCCTGGCTATACGGGTGGGCTGCAGGTATGGCTCAGTGCCAGAGCACTGAACTGGCATGAATAAGGCCCTGGATTCCATCTCCAGAAACACACATACACACACACACATGCACGCATACAGAAATGGGAACGATATGGCACAATTCCAAGCTTTTCCAAGTCCTTCTCTACCCCTAAGTTTTAGCCTCGGGATAACAGGTTCTTAACTCTTTGAAAGATAGTACTAAATATCTCAAATCTCAGGAATGAAGTTCAAGTTCAACTACAGACAAGAATCAAGAATAGGATATAACATATGGTCAGAAGAGAGTTTGTAATTTTACCCAAAACCAGGCATTTTGAGGCTAGTACTGAAATTTTTGTCAGACATATACATTTGTGTGTCAGACTAAAAATCCTACAGGAAATAAAGAATGTGTTTGAAAGCTCTTCTTCAGCTGCTTTGATACATAACATTACAGGAGAATCCAGGGGTCTTGCCTTATCACTCCAGGCAAAAAGGATGGCTCTGTCCTCTAAACTCCTAAAATATTAACAACTTTTCTAGAGCTCATCACAAGCACCTAGTAGACTTACCTTTTCATTTCTGGTAGCAAATCAATCTGAATATAAAAATTTCACAATTATTCACTGAGAGAAGAGTCTCCAGGTGCTGATGGTAGGGAAAATGAGGCACAAATACTCTTAAGATAAAATCCCTATCCTTAAAAATGCTTGTGACTTAAATCTGCAGCCTGAATGAACACTAAAGTCTTTGTTGAACACCAAGCTTCCTAGTACTTCCCCTCTCTGCCTTTTTTGGGTAAAAACTTTGAATTACTGTAAAAATACTTTTGCAGAAGAAACTCTTACTTAATTACAGCTTTCTTAGTTCACAATTCAAAATCTGACCTTAGATTGTAAATGTCTTCGATTTCTACCATTTAACTCTTCCTTCCACCCTTTTCCACAACCACCCTTTCTCTTCTTTCCTTCTCTTTTCCCCACCACCTTGGTATTCCAGTCTCCCAGATTACATTCAAATCTGGAGACCAGAAAAGTACAGAATAGAGAGATGCTAAAGCCATTTGTTTCTCACCAATGCTTCTGGTTATAGTGACTATGACAGGCCAGGGCCCACAAGCCTCCTAGATGGTGGTAAGTAGAATAAGAATGGACTAGAAACAACTGTTCACACCATCGTGCCGTCTCTCTAGGTAACGTTCCTCTTCCTCTTCTTTCAGTGCTGGGAATCCATTGAACCTGAAGCCTCCCATGCTAGGCATGTGCTCTGCCACTAAGGCACCCTCAGCCTGGGGACAGCTCTAGACACTACTCTCTAGTGGGGCTCAGGAGTGCTGGACTCTAAAGCACACCGGCATCATGGTTCAGTATCCTCATTTTTAGCGACACTAAATGTTTTACTGCAATCCCCCCCTCTTACCATGATGTAAGCCATTTTTCTGATACATATTACTTGGCAAGGTATCTCGGCTCCATTCGGACGGCCTCAGAATCCTCTCTTGCTGTGATGGTGTCAGCTGTTCACTATACTCCCAGAAGTACCTCCTTTTGCCTCTCTTCCGAGAGGATATTGAAGTCATTTCCTTCAAGTCTTCTACAGAATCATTTTCATAGCCTTAAAAAAAAAAAAGGCCCCACCAATTTGTTAAGCTCCTTAAATTTCAATAAACTAATCAGTACAAATAAAAAGACCCTTCTATTTGTAAGCTGAGATACTTCCTTTCATCTAAAAACATAACTGGTATATCAAAGATTATAAATCAGGTCTATAAAGTAACTCAAAAGGTAAATCTATAATTCATAAAATATCAGAGATTAAGACACATAGCTAACTATACTGTTTATCTTTGTTAGGTTTCTCTTTGGTTTTTCTAAGTTGATGTATGACACTTCTTTTAGTATCTTCACATGGGATTGGAAGAACAAACACAGATACAGGAATGTCAAAAACTCCAATCAATAATGTACTTAGACACTATAGTGTGTGTGTGTTTTAAATTTTTTTAGTTGTAAACGGACAAAATGCCTTTACTTGTTTATAGTGCTGAGGATGGAACCCAGTGTCTTACATATGCTAGGCAAGCGCTCTACCACTGAGCTACCACCCCAACTAATAACTTAGTTATTACCATAACTAAGCTAATAACTAGTAACTAAGCTATAGTGTGATTTTTTTAAATGTCCTCCTTTTAGCTTTTATATATCTAATACATCTCCAACCAAAGATGTGTATTCTTCTGATTTTTGAGGCAGCAATGGTTTTCTACCCACCCACCCAGCCCCACTTTGGAAACGTACAAAAGACAATTCTCACCCAGACTATCAAATAAAAATTTATATGCCTATTCTAGCTAATATTTCTGTAGAAGCAATATATATTTCCTTCACTTTTTTTTTTTTTTTAGATGGAGATCTAGCCATTGCCCACACTGGTCTTCTCCTGGGCACAAGTGCTGCTGCTGCTTGAGCCTCACAAGGAGTTGGGACTACTGGTGTGCGCCACCATCACCCAGATACTTCACTTTTAAAGGAGCTATTTGTTTACTAATAAGAAGCTTCAGAAAATACTTAATTGTAAGCTACTACATCTGTTGATTAGACCCAATACAGGATGCCCTACATACCTAAAGTTCCCTAGGGAAGGAGGTGTACTCTCCAGTGCTCAGTACGTGGGACAGAGGGGGGACCACGCACAGCATGTACACCATCCAAACCTGAAGCAGCAGGGAAACCAGCAGCACTAGCCAAGCAAAACAACCATTTCCTGCTAAAAACCAAGACTCCTCTGGACCATCACTAAGAAATTGATGGCATCTGTTTGTTTTGGGAGAAAAGTCTGAATTTCAGAATTTTACCAAGTTTTCTTCAAAGTAGGAATCAATCAGGAATATAGTTCCATTTATATGACATCCTGGAAAAGGCAAAGCCAGAGTCACAGTGGTTGCCAGGAGGGGTGTGGAGGAAGGGGATGGCCGTAAAGGAGCATAAGGGAATCTGGGGGCTGACCAAACCATCCTGTGTTATGACTGGGGAGGTGGTTACATGATGACATGCGTTTGTCAAGACCTACACCCAGGACTGCAGAAAACCAAAACACACAGGAGCACACTCTGCAAGAAGAGTGAATCTGACTGAAAATTATACTCCATAACCATGGCTTTAAAAAAGAGATGAATTTGGAAAGCAGAGTGATTTTCTGAGCAATGGTCAAGGCAAGATCTTTGTGGCAATTCTGGCATGAATGATACAATTATGTGTCACTTAATAATAGTAAGAAATATCTGAGAAATACGTCATTAGGTGGTTTGTTGGTGTTTGAACACCACAGAGTGTACTTCACAAACCTGTGAAGTATATACTGGTGCACATGTGGTACTTTAAAGAAATATAGCAATCAGTTTGACAGTGAAACTTAGGTTCTTCTTTTAAAATGATGTACTAGTTGAGTGACATAACCATTTTCAGAAGTCTGAATTTTCCCCTCAGTACTAGGGATCAAAAACCCAGAGCTTCATGCATGCAAGGTAGGCCCTCCACCTGAGCTATGCCCCTAGCCCCCAAAAGTCTGATTTTTAAAAAATTGTCAGACAATAAATCTTTGAACTATTTACTTGTGCTTATGTTTCATTTCAAATTAAAGGATTTATTGTTGTTCCAGATATCAACCCAGCTTAGGAAAAGGCACAAGGGGCACACTGTATTACCATAACTAAGCTAATAACTAAGCTAGGAATGCCTCAACAGAGGTATTAAAAAAAAAAAAAAAGAGTTCTACCTACCTACTGATGGCCACAACTTCTGGTCCACAAGTCTAGCACAGCCCAAGGCATAGAGATATTTTTCATATAGCTCCCAGGCAATCCATCCCCTGGATTTTTTTTTTTTTTTTTTGGCACTGGGGATTGAACCCAGGGACTCTCTACCTCTGAGCTACATTCCCAGAGCTTTTTAATTAATTTATTTTTGTTGAATATTAATACAATATCTTTATTTTTATTTATTTATTTTTATGTGGTGCTGAAGATCAAACCCAGTGCCTCATGCTTGCTAGGTAAGCGCTCTACCACTGAGCTACAACCCCAGCCCTTTAATTTAATGTTGAACTGGCAATCCTCTGGCCTCAGCCCCCTGAGTCACTTGTTCCTGGATACTCTATATGTTCCCTTAGCTAGCATCTTTTTTTGCCTATCCTCAGATGGCAAAATATTGTCTCCCTCACTTAATGTACTCATATGTTTAATCTGAAGCTTCTAAGAACCTGGTAAGGAAGACGTTGTTGACCCCATTTGTATAAACACATACACTTATGGAGGGGTAACAAGATCCAGCAGAGGTAAGTCCAAGTCAGGTCACATGACTGACGGAGTCAAAGTGGACTTCCTGTTTTCCCTGTGCCTAACTCATTACATGGTCTGAATGTATTTTATTCACATTCTATGTTGAGTTCAGAGTCAGGAAGATTTTCATTTTTTCTTGCCTTACCCAAATTAGTTATTAATTATTAGTATTATTTAGTCACACACATCCAGCCTTTTCCCAAAAAGTAGTCAAGGGTCATTGGTTTTCTCCAACTCAGTACATTAATATATTCTAATAACAAATACCAAAAATTCACCATCCTTCTCTCTCTCCTATTCTCTCTCTCCCTATTTCCCTGCCCCCCACACACTAAATTTGTTGCCTCAAACCATCCATTTTTCAATATAAAAACTATGGAGAAAAATTACCTTTCCTCGTATCAACTCTAAGTTTCATGAAGACAAGGATTATGTTTGTTTTTGTTTATCTCTGTATAGCCAATACCTAATACACACAGTACCTAACCCAAAGTAGATACTTGAAAAAAAATTTTTTTCCAGTACTAGGGACTGAACCTAGGACCTCCCCCATGCTAGCACAGAGCCACATCCTCAGTCCCTTTTTAAACTTAATTTTAAGACAGTTCTTGTTAAACTGCCCAGGCTGGCCTCAAACTTGTGATCCTCCTGTCTCAACCTCTCCAGAACCAGGGGATTATAGGTGTGGCCACCACATCCAGCTCAAAAAAACCTTTATTTAATAAACAATTTTTGAATGCAACATTTCTCATGAAGCCCTTTTCTATTTCCATTTGCTATATCACTGTAAAGATATCATTCTTTCTTGATATGATTATCAAAAGGAAATCAAGAAGACCATTTAAATTCTAATCAAACATCTGTGGTTAGCAGACTACTGCCATTAAGCTGGTAAAGTCAACTGTGAAAATGATTAGTGGGGATTAACAAAACAAACTCTCACTCTAGGGGCCCCACTTTCAGTCTTAGAACCATGTAATTTCATGACTCCTAACAGTTGTAGCCTGTCCACAGAATAGGCTCTATTAAAACTTGGCAGTCAGTCCAGAATAGGCACTGAAACTCCATTTTGCACCTTTCCTGGAACTGTGCAGGCTCATGAACTGATGCAACCATTTGCCAAGAAGCAGCATCCAGAGAGCGAGTCACCACAAAAGGGCCTTTGTAAACCATCTGCTGCACACTCAACCCTCAGCCCACCCTAAAACTAGCACTGGGAAGGAAGTTTATCCTTACTTTTTGGATTCAAAGAATTTCTTTCTCTCACCAATAATTTACTTTCATATCCCTGAAGTTGCTTGTTTAGCTCTTTATTTCAAGAAAATGGGAGATTTTCATTAGCAAATGTGAATAAAACCCAAATAATATCACAAAAATGTGTTAATTTTATGATTAAAGCATGTTGTTCATTAACATTTGAGAGAGTTGACCAAGTAATACTACCCAAAGGGTTTTACTTCAAGTCAACTGGAAATGATGATTTAAACACCTTCCACACATTCAGTAGCATTATTAAATAGGTCCAAGAAAAGAACTTGACCCTGCTAAGTGCCAGATAATTCACAGTAACTGCCTGGTTGCTTCAGAACAACCAGCTCATAATCAAGGGTTCTGCTATGAGGAACAGGGAAGGGAATATGGCATGACAGGACACCAACTACAAAAATATATTCCCTCTTTCTATGCTAGTCAAAAAGGCTCAAAAAATGGAAATAGGGATCAATTTACAATGTGACAATTTACAATTGTCACTTTACATGTCTTTACACGTAAAGAGGTCAATGTGACCTCTTTACATGGACTTCAACTCTCAATCCATTTATCAAGATGGAACCAAGTGAAAAAACTGACAGTGAATTTAAAGTGGAGATAAAAGTCAATCAAGGGCTCAGTGGCAGAGCGCTTGCCTAACACATGTGAGGCAATGAGTTCAATCCTTAGCATCACATAAAAATAAAATAAATGAAATGAAAGTATTGTGTCCATCTACAACTAAAAACATTTTTTTAAAAAAAGTCAATTAAAGGAGAGCCAGGCATGATGGCACACACCTGTAATCCCAGAGATTTGGGAGGCTGAGGGGAGGATCACAAGTGCAAGACCAGCCTGGGCAAATCAATAAGATCCTGTTTCAAAAATAAAATAAACACAAGTAAAAATGAAAAACCAAAGAAAGGACATAGGCATGGTGGCACATGCCTGTCATCCTAGCCACTCAGGAGATTGAGGCAGAAGGACTGCAAGTTAGAGGCCAGCCAGGGCAACTTAGCAAGATCTTGTCTCAAAATAAAAAGTAAAAAGGGCTGGGGATGTGGTTGAGTGGTAGAGCACTTGCCTAGCGTAAGTGAAGCCTTAAGTTCTATCCCTAGTATCAGGGGTGTAAAAAGGTTGAAAGCTACAGACCCAGAGCAGCCCCATATCCCTGGCTCCAGGTGCTGGGATGGCCTCTATAGACACCCAGGGCCCATGCCCATCCCTGTTCCAGGTCAGCCAGGTTTCAGGGCTGATCCCCACGGACCCAGCCATCATGCCCATCTGCCCACTGACCCAAGTAGCAGGCTAGCCACCATGAGACTCCAGCAGCAAGCCACATATGGACCTGTCCAGCTAGCCTCCATTTCTGGATAGGCTACCAGTGGAGCGCTTTCATGGCAAAGCCAGTCTGTAAAGCTTGAAGAGGGATTTACATCTTCAACTGCATGGACACCAACACAAGGCCACAAGATTATAAATAATCAGAAAAATAGAATACCACCAAAGGAAACAAAAAGAAGACATCAGTAACTACCCAAAATAAATGGGGAATCTAAGAACTGCCCAGTAAGGAACTCAAAATAATTATCTTAAATAAATTCAGAAAACTGTAGAAGAACATAGACAGACATCTAAATGAGTCAGGAAAATAACAAATGGGAAAAATGAAAAATTCATCAAAGAGAAACTATGAAAAAACAGCAGAAATTCTGGAACTAAAGAATTAAATTTTTTAAAAAATTCCACACTAAGCTTCAATAGCAGACTTGATCAAGCAGACTTGATCATTGATTTCTTTCTTAAGAAAGAAATAAATGAATTCAAAGATAGGTGATTTGAAATTACCCAGTTGGAGGAACAAGAAGAAATAAGAAAAATAAGAATGAAATAAGAAATATAAGAAAGCATAACAGGACTTATATGATACCATCAAGGGAAACAATATGTATATTACAGAAATACCAGAGGAAACAGAAAAAACGGGGAGAACAGCAGGCTCATTTAAAGGAATAACCACTGACTTAGCCAGACACAGTGGTGCATACCTGTAATCCCAGCAATTGGGGAGACTGAGGCAGGGAGGGGTCTCAAGTTTGACGCCAACTTAGGCCTTAAGCAACTTAGCAAGACCCTGACTCAAAATAAAAAATAAAAAGGGCTGGGGATGTGGCTCAGTGATTAAGTGCCCTAAGTTCAACCCCCAGTACCAAAAAGAAAAAAAAAGAAAGACAGACACAGATAGATTACAAAAGGAAATGAACATCTAGATCAGTAAAGCTCAAAGAATCTTTTTTTTTTTTTAAAGAGAGAGTGAGAGAGGGAGGGGAGAGAGAGAGAGAGAGAGTTTTTAATATTTATTTTTTAGTTCTCGGCAGACACAACATCTTTGTTGGTATGTGGTGCTGAGGATCGAACCTGGGCCGCACGCATGCCAGGCGAGCGCGCTACCGCTGAGCCACATCTCCAGCCCCTCAAAGAATCTTAATAGATTAAAAATAAAAGATTCCCATCAAGATACACTGCAATCAAAGAAACAAACACATACAAAAGATAAATAAAAAGATATATTTCAATTAAATTCTAAAAATTTAAAGTGAAGAATTTTGAGACAGGAAAAGTAACTGTGTTACATACAAGGAAACCATTATAAACTACCAATGGTTTTCTTTTCTTTTTTTTTTTTTTTTTTTTTTTTAAGAGAGAAGAGAGGGGGGAGAGAGAGAATTTTTTTTAATATTTATTTTTTAGTTCTCGGTGGACACAACATCTTTGTTTTTGGTGCTGAGGATCGAACCCGGGCGGCACGCATGCCAAGCGCTACCACTTGAGCCACATCCCCAGCCCCTACCAACGGTTTTCTCAGCAGAAATCTTGCAGGCCAGAAGACAGGAGGATAGTATATTCAAAGTGCTAAAAGAAAAAAACCCTGTCAACCCTGTCAAGAATACTAGGAAAAGTTGTCCTTCAGGAATAAAGACTAGACTTCCCCAGACAAAAACTGAGGAAATTCATCACTACTAAATGGGTCTTATGAAAAACATGAACATGAGTTCTTTGCATTGAAATGATGCTAGCTAACAACAAATATATGAAAATATAAAACTCACTGTGTAAAAGTAGGAATATAGCCAAATTTGGAATGCTCTGATACTAAAATAGTGGTATGTAAATCACACTTTTATCTGTAGCCCAAAAGTCAAAAGGCAAAGTTATTAAAAACTATATGTCAATGAATTCAAAATATAAAGGATGTAAACTGTGACATCAAAAACAAAGTATCAAAGTTAAAATGGATTTATTGTATACAGTTGAAGTTAAACTATTATCAGTTTAAAACAAACTAAAGACTAAGACAAACTAAGCTTCATAATACCCACAAAGAAAAAAACCTATAGATTAGATGATAAAGGAATCAAAGTACACTAGGAAAAAAAATTAACAAATCACAAAGGAAGAGAGAAGAATATGACAAAAGAACAAAAAAGTCAGAAGATCGATTAGCAAAATGGCAATAGTAAATCTTTATCTTACCTATCAATATCAATCAAAAGATCTAGAGTAGCTAAATGAATAAAAACAAGCATAAACTATATGCTGCCTGTAATAGACTAACTTTAATTTTGTTGTTGTTGTTGTTGTTGTTGGTTGTTGGATGTTTGGTTGATTGGCTGGTAGTACTTGGATTGTTCTTAGGGGCATGTGTACCACTGAGTCACATACCCATCCTTAATTTTTTTTTTTTTTAATTTTGAGACAGGGTCTCTCTAAATTATCTCAAACTTGTAATCTTCCTGCCCCAGACTCCCCAGGGATTACAGGTGTGTGCCACCACACCCCACAATTTTAAGAACACATGCAAGGACTGGAGATGTAGCTCTACTCAGTGGTAGAGCATTTGCCTAGCATGTACAGGGCTCTGGGTTCAATCCCCAATAAATACCACAAAAAATAAATAAATGAAGGCAAACTGAAAGACATGGAAAAAGATAGTTCATACAAACTGTAACCAAAAAGACCTGGGGTGGGGGAATAATACTTGGACAAAACAGGCTTTCAGTTAAAAACTAAAGGGTATAACAATTATAAATATATAGTACCTGTGTCAGAGCACCTAAAATAAAGCATACATTAACATAACTGAAAGGAGAAACAGATGTAATACAAAAGTAGGGAACTTAAACACCCACTTGCAAAAATGGACAGATGGTCCAGACAGAATATCAATCAGGAAACCACTAAAAAACAAATGGGCCAGGCGCGGTGGCACACACCTGTAATCCAGTGGTTCGGGAGACTGAGGCAGGAGGATCCTGAGTTCACAGCCAGCCTCAGCAATGGCAAAGCTCTAAGCAACTCAGTGAGACCCTATCTCTAAATAAAATACAAAACAGGGCTGGGATATGGCTCAGTGGTCAAGTGTTCCCTAGTTTAATCCCCAGGACCAAAAAAAAAAAAAAAAACAACAAATGGTCCTAAAAAACACACATAGAAAATCCAACCTACAGCAGCAGAACACACATTTTTGTCAAGCATAAAAAGAATATTGTCCAGAATAGATTATAAATTAGCTACAAAACTAGTCTTAATAAATTCAAAAGGCTGAAATTCACACCAATTATTTTAAAAATTTATTTCTGACCACAATGGCGTGAAACTAGAAAGCAATAAAGAGAAGAAAATTGGAAAAAATCAAATATGTACAAATTAAACTCCTGAACAACCAATGAGTCAAAAAACAAAAGAAACAAAAAACCTTGAGAGAAATTAAAATGGAAACAACATATCCATTTTACTTATGAGATGTAGCAAAAAGAGTTTTAAGAAGGAATTTTACAATAATAAATATCTACATTAAGAAAAAAGAAAGATTTCAAGTGAACAAGTAAACTTTACACCTCAAGAACTAGAAAAAAGAAACCAACCGAAAGTTAGCTGAAGGAGGGAAATAACAATGATCATGTCAGTAAGTGAAATAAAGATTAGAAAACAATAGAAAATATCAATGAAGGTTTTTTTTAAAAAAGAAATAAAATTAATAAGGCATTAGCTAGACTAAGGAAAAGAAGACTCTAAGGTTGTAAATAAAAGGAAAAACAAAATAACACAGAAATACAAAGGATCAAAAGAGACCTTGTGAGTAATTTTACACACCAACAAATTGGATAACCTAGAATAAATAAATTCTTGAACAGACATCCTACCAAGACTGAGTCACATAGAAACAGAAGCCCTGCCAGGCGCAAGGCTGCATTCCTGCAGTCCCAGCTACTTGAGAGGCTGCAGCAGGAGGAGTCAGAGTTCAAGGCCAGCTTGGACAAAACAGTAAGACTGCCTCTCAGAAAGAAGGAAGGAAAGAAGAAACAAAAACTCTGAACAGACCAGTAACAAGTAAGGAGAATGAATCAGTAATCAAAAATTCTCAAAAAATAAAAGCCCAGGGCACGATGACTTCGGTGGTGAATTCTACTAAATATTTAAGGACAAATTAACACAGATCCTCAAATTCCTCCAAAACAGTAAAGAGGAGGGAACACCTCCAACCTCATTCTACAAGGGTAACATTACCATGATACCAAAGCCAGACTAGAGGACAACAGAAAAGAAAAATTACAGGCCCATTCACCTGATAAATACAGACACAAAAGTTTTGAACAAAATGCTGGATAAGCATCCTAACCCCAAATCTGAAATGTTTCAAAATCCAAAGTTTTTTGAGTACTAGATGACCAAAAAGTTCTATATTTTGGAGCATTCTGGTGTAAGGATACTAAACCAATGAAGTCTATGCAAACATTTCAAAATCTGAAAAAAATCCCACACCTAAAACACTGCAGACACTGCATGCCTAGAATCCCAGGGACACAGGAGGCTGAAGCAGAAGGATCTCAGCCTTAGCAACTCAGTGAGGTGCTGAGCGACTCAACAAGACCCTGTCTCAAACAATAAAATGAGACAGGGATGTGGCTCAGTGGTAGAGCACTTGCCTACCATGTGTGAGGCCCTGGGTTGGATCCCCAGCACCACAAAAATAGATAGATAGATAGATAGATAGATAGATAGATAGATAGATAGATAGACAGACAGACAGATTGATTGATTGTTGGGGATCAAACACTGTGGTAAAGCACCCCTGGGTTCGATCTACAGTACCAAAAAAGAAAAAACTAAAACAGACTTACCATATGCTTCAACAATCCTACTTCCAGGAACACAGCCAAAGGAAACAAAATCAGTCTCTAGAACATATCTTCATTCCTACATCTACTGCAACATTATTCACAATATGCAAGATACAGAATTGCCTTTAAGGACATCGTGGACATATATAGAGAGAAAATATGTGTATACACACTCAGAGAAGAATATTACTCAAGTTTTTAAAAAGGCTGATCCTGAAGCACGGTATGTTTAGTGAACACACCAGGCATGGAAAGAGGACTACAGACTCATATGTGGAATCTAGAATGTGGAGTGCAGAATGGTGGTTTCCAGGGGCTGGCAGGTAGGAGAAATGGGGAGAGTTGATCAAAGACAACAGCATCAGTTCTGCGGGATGAATGAGTTCTGGATATAGCTTGCTGACTATGGTAAATAACACTTCATTGTGTACTCAAGATTTGCGATGGGCAGATCTTAAATGTTCAATACTATTTTTTAAGCAAATAATCTTTTATAACAATTTTTTCTAATTGGTTACATATGACAGAAGAATACATTTTGGCATACTGTACAC
Organism: Urocitellus parryii; assembly: GCF_045843805.1. Taxonomy (NCBI): domain Eukaryota; kingdom Metazoa; phylum Chordata; class Mammalia; order Rodentia; family Sciuridae; genus Urocitellus; species Urocitellus parryii. Next base: position 159,661,934 of record NC_135531.1, on the reverse strand, counting down.
AAATGGAGCACAGCTTCTCCTTCCTCTGGCTGAACATGGTAAGCAAATAACTTTTGTTTGAATTTGAAGATCTTAATTTTTCTTTTCTTTTTTTTTTTTTTTTTTTTGGACTAGGGATTTAACCCAGGCATACTCTACCACTAAGCTACCTACATTCTTAGTCTTTTAATTTTAATTTTGAGACAAGGTCTCACTAAGTTGCTGAGGGTCTCATTAATTTGCTAAGGTAGCCTAAAACTTGGTGATCCTCCTGCCTCAGCTTCCCAAGTCACTGAGATTATAAGTGTGTGCCAAGGGCCTGGCTCAAAGACCTTCACTTCCTTGTGCATTTTTAACTGTGTGTCACTTGGCAATAAACAGACTACACCAGCCTACAAAGATAATGGCCCAAACCTGGAAATGTTGAAGTCATCCGGTTCCCTGCAAGTTTCAACTTCTTTCTCCCATTTATTTACATAATGTACAAAATTTACATTTATGTACAAAATGAATAGGGGTCTCCCCAATGCTCAAATTATAACATTATTTTTCTTAAATGAGAAAATACTGTGGAAATGAAAATATGACAGAAAAAAAGCCCACCATTACATCATTAAACAGGATTTGTTGGTTATAGGCCTGAGTAACATGAACTATCATTACTTGGTTCAATATCTAGATACTTCTAATATACTGTGACTGTCGTAGAGGGTCATATTTAGATAGTAATATATTTTAGACCAAAAGATTCTTGGCATCTTTGCACAACTGCTCAAGGACAGTGACAAATCAGGTCACAACATAAGATATTTAAGAAAGAAACCCAGTATATGAATTACTGTATGAGGAGAAGCAATCATTTTAGAGCTGTTTGAATAGAAAAAAGAAATTACAAGCTGAACATTACAATGCACACCTGTGATCCCAGCCACTTGGAAGGCTGAGACAGAAGGATCACAGGTTCAAGACCAGCCTGGGCAACTTAGACTCTTGTTTCCAAAAAAATGAAAAGGGTTAATGATTTAGTTCAGTGGTGGAGCATCCCTGAGTTCAATCCCTCAATCCTCAGTACCAAAAAAAGAAAAAGAAAAAAGATTTTTAAGAAAGCAATTATATATCCAGGTCAATATAGTCATTTAATCCTCAAACTAAAATAAACCACCCAAACAAAATCTTTCCACTTCAAAACAGAGATAGAAAGGTCAGTTTGTAAGCCTCCAAACATTTAATACCTGGTTCAGAGAAAGTGTCACTAATATCATCATCTTTGTCATCTTCGTAATCCTCTTCCTCCTCCTCTTCCTCCTCATTTTCAGAAAGTTCATGCTCGCTGCCAAACCCTTCGTCATGGTCCTCATCGTCAACATCCTCCTCGTCATCCTCCTCTTCTTCAGGACTGCATTTGGTAGGCTGTTCTCCCAAGTTGTCAGAGACAAAAAGAGAGTAATTGTGCTCTTCTTTTTTCTGGGATGAATCTGAGACCGACGTGCTGGCAGAAAGGCTACTACTCTCTCCTGTGGCAACCGACCCTGGACCTTCCTGGGGCAGGGGACTAAGTAATAGTTCCTGGGTTTCTTTGAAGGGCAAGGTGGGGGTGGCATGGCCCTGGAGAGGTTCCAACCCCTTTTTCTCTGGCCTCTTTGCCACGGCACCACAGTAGCACATGTTCTCCTTCGCAGCATCTGCATGCGCCTGGCTCAGGAAGGACCGGCTCTGTTGCACGGGGCTGATCTTTACCTTTGCCTTTTTTACATAGTCTTTACATTCAACATGAAAGTTCACCTTTTCGTTATGATACATGTTGGTCTTCACCATGATTTGTGTGCTTGAAGTGGGCTTACTTGCTTTTTGGACACAGTCTGACAAAGGAACCTCAGCCTGAAGAGTCTTTGAAGAACACACAGGGGCAGCTGCTCTGCTTGTGATCTTTTTACCAGGGAATGAAGAGGGTAAGGGATTTTGTTTGATACTGAAAAGTGAATCAGGATAATAAAGGGAATCAGAAACAGACTGAGAGTCCTCACTATTAAGCTGGGCCAAAGTTGGAGTTTTACTTATGACCTCTTCATCTTGGTAAGGGCTAGAGAAGTCATCAAGACCCAAGTAATCCACTTCTTTTGTTCCCCAGATGTCACAGCTGGTTAGTTTGGTGTACTTGGTTAAGTCTTCACAGTATGTATCCCACTGCTCCCAGTTTGAGGCTAAAGCACCCTCATTATCCAGAACATCTGTGAAGGACTCCAGATTTTCAATGTCCTTGCAGTCCTCCAAAGAAAGTAAGTTGTCTCTAGGATTCTGTTGATAGTTCATCTCTCTATCCTAAGAAAGGTTTAAAAAAACAAGTCACACACCATATTTTCAGAATAATTACTTCCATCATCACTTGCACATATCAAATTGATAGATAACTACTCTACCTCTGGTCTGCTTTAAGAATGCTACTGACATGACACCTACATCATCATTTCACTGGGCAGGAAAAAAAAAGGAGGGAAAATATGTTCCTCAAGAGGCTTAGGCATGGTCCAAACACCAAGGGCTCTGGAGCTTTACTATGAATGCTTCCTAAAATGAGTTTACATTTCCTGGTCTTGGGAGGATTTGGCAGGGTATCTTTAGCTTCAATTAAGAAGCAAATAATGAAGACCTCACCTTCATTACAGAAGAATATGTGTTCCTAAGTAGATTAAATACAGAGGCAAAGAGCACCCCAAAGAAAGCTGGAACTCAGCCACAGAATGTAAGATCTTTTGCAAGACACTGTAACAAGTTCTGGACAGGGAAGTAAAATATTCCTCATGCAATTTAGAGACGTGATTTTAAAAGTCCGTAACACTTTGTAGCCATTAAAAAGAATGAAGGTTAGTCCTAAAAAAGACAATTCATATATATCTATGTTTAAAAAGCAAGTGAAACTACTGCATCTAAAAGTATGTCATCTAATTAAGAAACATACCCATATGTTTATAAATGTACAGGAAAAATTTGGTTTAATAGTAGTTACCTTTTGAGAAAAGGTCTGGAAGGTGGAGGCTCAGTAAAGAAATGAGGAAGGGTCTAGGGATATAGCTCAATTGGTAGAGTGCTTGCCTCTCATGCATAAGGCCCTGGGTTCAATCCCCAGCACCATAAGAAAAAAAAAAAAAAGAAAAGAAAAGAAACCAGGAAGTTTTCCATTTCTACTCTAAGTTTTTAGTTTATTTGTTCATCTAGGTTGTTTTAGCTTGTGTAACTGTGTTTTAACAGCTTCACTGCAGTAGGTTTAGATACCATAAAACTCAATTTTATTAAGTGTATGATTCAATGATTTTAAAATAAATTTACATTTTGTGCACTCAGTTTTCCAGTTTTATATACTTCCATATTACTTATGTCATATGTATCAAAATTATTTTTTAGAAGATGTTAAGAATTTTATCTCATAAAAAGTATATTCAAGTATTACTTTGAATTTCTACTTTTGCCTCACATACCCTGTATCCTATCATCTTGCTCAATGCATCATTCCTTAATTTTCTAGCTAAAAAACCAGAAGCAGGCAAAAACAAAAAGAAACCATAGCTTCTGGGCTGGGGATGTAGATCAGTGGTAGAGCACTTGCCTAGCAGTCGAGAAGCCCTGGATTCAATCCCCAGCACCTCAAAACAAACAAATGAACAAGCCAGATTCTTATTCTCCTCATGAAAAACTTGAAGATACTCATAACCTCTTCTCTATTTTCAATGGGTTTATATATCCTTCTAAAATTACTAGACATATAGTCACAAAAATCAAATATCACAATAATTTTTTTCTTTTCAGGCATTTATAGATTAAGAAAATCTACCACAACTTTTACCCCAAATCAACCAAAGCTGAAATTAAAAAAAATGTATATATATATATATATATATATATATATATGCTTACCAGTTCATACATGAAATCTGGATCAGAACTGTTTGCTAAGAGATCTGTGCTCATCAGAGTCTGCTCTGAAAAGGCGTGGCTTCGAAAGGCATCCCCAAAAGGTGGGTCCATTCCGCTGACGCTAGGCTATAATACAGTGATTTCATTTTAGAAAGCTAAACAGTACTTAAGACCAATTTATTACACATGAACCCCACTCCAAGCAATTTATTTTCAGAAAATAATTCTGAATTTTTTTCTACTGTATAGAAACATTTAAGAGCTTTTACTAGCATTTAACTGTGGAATTACATGAGGAAAATACCTAAGGTGCATTAAAAAATAGAAAAAAATAGTAGCAATTGCTAATAATATCTAACTTATAAAAATTAAAGTTTGTTTAGCACCAGAGTCAGTGTGCAGCACTTAATGAACACTTTTATAACATTTCTTCAAATCCTTCCTAAAGTAGAGAATCCTGGCATTTCCTGGGACCTGCAAAGGTTCACATCAGCTCTACTCTGTACTGCTGAGTGCGATTAGCATCTCATTTCCCAGAACAAACTGGAGGACAATTATGACATCTTTACTCCAACAAATAGGATCAACAAAATAGCCCCCAAATCTCCTGGCTGTGATCAGAAACTTGGGCATGACCTCCGTAGCTTTCATCTGGATTCCTGGGAAGTACACTTCATTCTATAATAAACAAGAAAGGAAAAAAAAGACTCTGCATTCAAAGTTAATACTCCTCTGTTTTCTTTCTATTGCCTTTTTACATTTCAACATCTATCCAAAATCACTTCAAAGTCAAAACTCACACTTGTAAAGCAGCTCAAATAACACAAAGGCCTCATTCTGAAATCTAACTCTGATGAGAAAGAATAAAATGTTTCTCTTTACCTTTTTTTTTGTTTTTCTTCTGCAAATTTCTGCACAAGTTTTTAAAATGCTTTTAGTCTATTGGCTTAAGATTCTACCCACACACTCTGCTTACCATGACTGGCCTTTCACATACTCTCTTCCCATTTTTCTTTCTTGATGCTCCCCATCCCATTCTTTCTTTCTCTCACTTTCCCTACCTCTTCCAGACCTGTGGGACCTTATTTCCTCAAAATATTTAGGCTGGGAAAACGTTGTATAGTCCTAAATTCAAGTAGTCAATAACAACAAACTAAATCTTGTTTGGGCAAGAATCCTAAAACCCATGTGCAGTCCATGTGGCACAGGGCTGGGGGAGGTGGCCCTCTGGCATTTTTAGTATCAGCTAGCAAGTTCCCTTCTTCACCTCTGCTGGAAGTCATTGACTCCCTGCATTTAAGGACTACTTCTGTACAGACCTTACAGAAAGCTGCCTAAATCTCTGCCCACTCATTAGTTCTTGGTTTCTTCCCAGCACTGAAACAAACAGGGAGTGCAGGAGCTAACCATTAAAAGGCAAGGAGTTTGGGAAAGAACAGGGACTAAGAGGGCTCCACTTACTGTTTCAGTGATTGCCTCAAACCCGAACTGATCAATTCAAATAACTGCCTAATATAATCATCCTTAGACATATTTTTCAAGAGGTATGTGCATGTGCATGCACACACATGTGAGACACAGATGGGATGGGAAGAGGTTGAGAGCCCTGTTTCCTTTTAACTACTTCTCAACCGTCATAAATGAAAGGAAGGAGTTGGAAATCAGGAAGAAACCAAAGGAGATGGAAAATGGATTGCTGTAGCAGATTCATTTTTAGGGAGCTGGTTTAGCCCCCATAAAGCTATCAGATCTACCCACTTCCTAACCTACCTATTCACCATGCTTCCTGTGACAAATTCATTGGAATTCAAAGCTGTGGCTGGGAGAAAACAGACGGCAAAGGAAGGAGGACACGATTTCCAAACAAGTTGAGATCAGCAATAATAGCAACATGCCAAATTGTGTTAAGACTCAGAACTTATAAGCCCATGGTGCTAGGTTTCTACAGGAGGAAAACAGAACTTGACACCTATTCCTTATGATTTACCTGAGGCATTTCCAAGCCCAGATCCTGTGAGTCCAATTTCAAACTTCTTTTTTTCGTCTGTAAATTCCTTTCCAGCTTTATTTTTTATTCCAAAATCAAAGATGATTTTCACAATAAATAGCAGGTTTCCTCAGAATGCCTTCAACTCAATTGCTTGGGTCACTGTTTTAATAATTCTGTGCGATTCTGTCAAACAACACAAAGTAACTTCACTGAGCTCCATTGAAAACAAGTTGACCTTTCAAAAACAACATTAACAAAGAATACTTTAAATGAGGAAGTCTTCTGATTATTATCAAAAATTCAATCATGTCTTTGTACCTAGTATCCTGAAATTCACCTTATTTGTAAAAATAGGATTGATCAATAACCAACTGGTAACGCTCAAAAATAACCTATTGTGATAAAATGAATATATCCTCATCTTTCCCATGATCAGAAAAAGTATTTTACTTAATAGTAAATCAAGCTCTCATTCACTTGAGAGGAAACATACTTCATTTAATCTCATCAATTATAAATCATTACTGCTAAATTATGTCTTATAAATCTACAAGAGTAATGAATCCACAATAGCAATGAAATTTAACATATGGGCTACATTAAAAAAAAAATCAGACCTGTAATGGTATACACCAATATTATTCTTTGAGATATAACTAAAAACTGTCCTTGGGAAAAAAAAAAGAATTACTCCAGCAGGTTTTTAAAACAGGGTGTAAGTTGAGGCAGTATGGAATGGGGATTCCTTTGCCCAGTGGTTTCAAGGGTTAAGTTAAATAATGACTGCAAATCATCTGGCATGGGGTCTTGCAAGGTGCAGACTAATAGGTTAATTCCCTTTCCCTTATTGTAAAGACCTCAATGAGGAGAAAGAAAAATAGTTATACCTAGAACTCATTTTCTTGTCCTAAGTCAATAGTTCTCAAAAGTGCAATCCCAGGACCACCACAATCAACCTAGGAATTGTTAGAAATGCAAAATCTTGGGCCCAAGCCCCATCACCAAACAGAAGCCCTAGAGTGGGGCTCAGGAATAGTTTATAAACAAGTCTCCCAGGAGACTCTGACCCACCCTGATGTTGGAGGACTGCTGCTTACCCTTGCTATGGTTCAGTCTAAATGCAGTGACATTTCTTAAATTAATATAAAGAGCCAATTTAAACTGATCTGCCCTCTGTAATTCATACATTCTCTAAGCTAGACTGGTAAATTATTTCAATTCCAAAAGCCTCTTACTGAACAAATAAAAGTTGAGAAAGCACTAAGTAACTGTTCTATTTAATCAGATTAATAAATTGACTACAATTTCCTGGATCTTTGTTGGGCTCTCCTCTCATGGATGTCATTCCAACTCACTGGTCTCACCTAGGAAGCACCGTCAAATACCCAGCCAGGGCCTAGAAACAGAGTTAAGCTGTGCTTTCCAGTTCAGTGAAATTGTCCAAGTGGACTGAACTCTGCTCCTGCCAAAGATAAGTTCTTGCTCAAATGACTTCATACCTTGGTCCCATTACCAGTAAGTAGTCCTATTCAAAACTCTTCCCCTGATTCCTGTGAAAGATAAGATCAGTCATCTATTCTAGATCTATTATTTAGCCCCAAGAAGGCAATGAATTCAAGTCATACATCATCAAAATGAACTAGTATAATCCTGGTCTCAAACCTGGATCTGAAAGAAAAGCCTGACAACCTTTAAAACCTAAAAACTTACACTGACTAGTAACAGACTGAGGCTGAAGACTCAGGCAGGGGTTGAGTCCTAGTCAACATATACTTGCTGGCTTCTTCTAAAGATCTAATTGCCATGAGTCTAATTTATCAGAAACACTGGATAGAAAAGGGCTAAGTGTTAGTCACAGTTCTCACTTGCAAGCTATACAACACCAGGTGAAAATCTTTCTAAGCTTTAATTTTCTCATTTCAAGACAAAAAACAAAAACACTATGACCCTCTCCTGGCTACTAGATTGTCTAAGCCATGAAACTTCCATACAAATACAAGAATTTCTTTGGAATTTTATTTTAAAACATCAAGACCAAATTTCACTTAATGTAGTTATCAAAAAAAGAGCACTTGTTTGATCAATAAGAAATGTGGTTCCATGGAACTGAGGCTGTGGCTCAGTGGTAGAGTGCTTGCCTAGCACACATGAGGCCCTGGGTTTAATCCTCAGCACCACATAAAAAATAAAATAAAGGTATTTAAAAAAATTCAGAATCCATAAAAAAAAAAAGAAAGAAATGTGGTTCTAGTCCCCCACTTCCCAGTACTGGAGACTGAACCCAAGGAAATTCCACCACTGAGCTGCATCCCCAACCCTTTCTATTTTTTTATTTTGAGACAAGGTCTCACTGAGTTGCTGAGGCTGGCCTTGAACTTATTTGCTCTTCCTGTCCCCACCTCCAAGTAGTTTTTCTCTTTTTTTTTTTTTTCAATACTCGTGATTGAACCGAGGAATTTGTACTTGCTAAGCAACCACTCTTACTCCCCAGCCTTTTTTATTTTTATTTTTCCTAAATCAACGAGGCTAGTGTCAAACTTGCAATTCTCCTACCTCAGTCTCTCAAGTCATGAGAATTATAGGATTTACCATCACATCTGACTCCTGATTCCAGTTGTAATCTCATGATTAAATTCAAACAGCCATATGAATTAAAACATGTTACTTATTTAGGCCTTAGCTCACAAACTTGAGATCTGTTATTCTCCTTTATGTAATAGGGATGCTATGAGAATTAATGAGATTATCAGATTAAAAAGTAGTAATAATACAAATTTAGAAGGGTGATTATGACTAATAGGTATACTTTGCCAATGCTTTCTTTGTCCCATGGAGCCCAGCTCAGAAACTCAATATTTGTGACAACTGTTGGTAGCAAAGCTGAGCGTTGACAGCAAAGATGTGGTTTCCAAAGAGTAGGCACCCACCAAGTGAAGGGGTAAGCTCCCAAGTGAAGGGCTTCTGAAGGTCCTAATAAGTTGCTTCTCCTTGTTTCTCAAACAGCACAAAACAGAGGCTGTGGCATACCTATAATCCCACAGCTCTAGAGGCTGAGGTAAGAGAATTGCAAGTTCAAAGCCAACATCAACAACTTAGCAAGGCCTTAGGCGACTTAGAGAAACCCTGTCTCAAAATAAAAAAGAGCTGGGATGTGGCTCAGTGGTTAAGTGTCCCTGAGTTCAATCCCCTGTAACCCAACCCCCCCAAAAAATAAATAAATAAAAATCAAACAGGAGGAAACAGGATGAGAGAAGCACCAATTCTACTCCAAGCAGTGGGGCTCCTCTCAGTAATGAACTCCCAGTCCTAGGTTGTTTCTCACTCAACATTTTGGACCCATTTCCCAGAAATTTAGAGTATTGTTCTAAACATGAGCTGGGAAACAACCATGAAGAACAAAATTCCCCATCTGAAAGTGGAAGCAAAAAATAAAGGATTCTACAGCAGTTACCATTACATACCATCTTCCAATAACTGTGTCCTATACCAGGGAGCCACACAGGGAGGCATTAATGCTTAGTGGCAGAATAACACTGAGGAGGAATGTGTGACAACTTGCTTTTCAGGATGGCTTCACACTTTTTTTACTCTCAAGGATATCCATGTTTTACTCAGAGCTTTGATACTGAAATGCATTGAAAGCAATGTTCTAATTTCCCAAAGTACGACTGAGGAATGTCTGTTCCAAGGAAGATGAAATGACTGGCTACCTCTCCTGCAGGACTTCTTGGATAGGCCAAGGAGCTGCTGTGCACGCAAATCACAATAGGGGCAAGAGCAGCGCCATTTCCCAGACTTGAGTATAATCGCCCTCCCTCCCTGAAGATGAGTGCTTTTTCCAGAAATACAAACTAGCAAACACCAGAGGAGCTAAATTCTCCCAAGCATCACTTCTTTTTATTGACAGCGCTGGCTCACCAGTTCTCAGTACTGTTTTGTGGGTTTCTCAAGGAAGAAAGAACTATGGTTCATCAGAAATAATATTTACCAATATATTTTCTGTACCTGGGCTCATTCAAAAATATTCAACAACACCTCCTAGGCACAGGAAAACAATCCTGAAACACAGAACTAGCTCTCTGAAGCAATGAGGAGGACTAAAAACTAAATTTTGAGCAGCAATGGGACCACTTAAGACAACCAACATCTCAATTTCTTCCACATCCCTTTCTACTAGGTTCTGTGCTGGGTTTTTGGTTACTGAGCATTGTTGAGGCATCTGTCAGGCAAGGCAACAGGTAGAGTAAGATAATAGGTACAGTCAAAGGACTTCTTACCAAAGCTTAGGACTGCCCAAACCATTACTTGCAACTCTAAAAGCCAAATATAAAAGCTGATATGTATCCTGCAACTCCTAAACTGTGTCTCATCTCAATCTGAGGGTCTCAGCTGATCCATGAACCCACATATTTTTAAAAAGGTCACATCAAGAAACATATAAACCTCTTTATGAATGAAATATCTTATGAATACACTGATACTGTATAAATGGCCAGAATCCCACACCTTCCCTTTCATATGGCCACTGACACCTTTTAGTAACCTGAAGGAAATGGCTCCTCATGATGGTAAGTTGCCCTTCTGAGTCATCCAACAAAGATCAGAATAAATGTTAAAAATTTTGACACACCCACTAGGATGGCTATTAACCATGGAAAGTAACACATGTTGGTGAGGAGCTAGAGAAACCAGAATGACTGGTGGGAATGAAAGTGGTGCAGCTGGTGTGGGAAATAATTTAGCAGTTCCTCAAAAAGTTAAACATAGAATGACCAAATGTTCCAGCAATTCCATTCTAGGTATGTGCCCAGAAGAACTGAAAGCAAGCACTCAGGCAGGTATGTAACGTGTGTTCACAGCAGCACTCTTCATAAACCAAAGACATGAACAAACTCAAGTGCCCACCAATAGACAATGGATAAACAAACCACAGCACAAAAACAATGAATAACTCAGTCATAAAAAGAAATAAAATTCTTCCTTTTTAAGATGAATATATTATGGCTGGGTTAGTTTGTCCTCCCCTAGATATACTGAAATTGTATACAATTTTATTTATCTGTGGCGCTGGGGATCAAACCCAGGACTTTATGCACACTGGGTGAGCACTCTACCGCTGAGCTATAGCCCCAGCCCCAGGAATGAAATTCTGATGCATCCTACAACCAGTATGAATCTTGAAAACATTATGTTAAGTGAAATGAACCAGACACAAAAGGACAAATAATGTATGATTCAATTTATAGGAAGTGTCTAGAAAAGGCAAATTCATAAAGATTGAAAGTAGATTACCAAGGGCTGGAAGAGTTATTTAATGGGTTCAGAGCTTCCGTTTGGGATGATGACAATGTGCTGGAAACAAATATGGTGAAGATGACATACCATGTCAATGTACTTATCATAAGTGAAATGGTTAAAATTATAAATGTATATTTTTTCACTATGAAATGTTTTTCTAATGTTTTAGGTTAAGAATACCATTACTTAATGATGTTACATAATTCATATACCATGGTTCATTTTGACCTTTCCTAAGCTTTGCTGGAAATGCTCAACATTTTTTTCATGTGGTCAGAGATCCTGGTCTTTGCTCCACTGCTTTTAAATTGTGCCAGATCCACAGTTCTAAGAGTTGGGGAACTGTCTCAAGACCTAATTTAAACAAACCATTTATCCTGAGGCTTAAAGAAGGAAAGGAAGAGATTGGAAGAATGAAGGGAAGGGAGATCGAAAGGGGAGGAGGGGAAGAGGACAGAGAGAGAAAACCAAACCACTCACCGACTTGCTAATTTGAAAGGTATGCCCCATTATGGACTTCTTTATGTGACAAGAAAGACAGCTCTTCACTTTGTCCAAGCACCTCAGCCAATCAGGATCCATCTGCCACATCATCAAGCCACCCTGCTGTACTTAACAGGTCCCGTTCAACAATTCTTTTCCTTTTGAGAACTTTTCTAGTGGGGACATTGTGGTGTGCCTGTAATCCCAGCAACTTGAGAGGTTGAAGTGGGAGGGCCTCAAGTTCAAAGACAGCTTCAGCAACTGAGACCCTGTCTTAAAAAAAAAAAAAAAAAAAAAAAAAAGGCTGGGGTTGTAGCTCAGTGATCATCCTAAACAAAAACTTCTCTGCAAGACTTGAGCAGAATAGTCTTGCCAGTCCTTCAGATGCTCACTAAATCAAGCCACTACTTTCTGGTGCAGCAGAAATCAGATCCCCAAATCTCCAAACCACAGAGGAAGCAAAGACTGCCTAATGGGAGGAATATACTGCTGTTCAAGATCCTTCCCCTCCTTTTTTTGGTTCTGGGGATTTAACCCAGGATTTTGCCACTGGGCCATACTCCCAGCCCATTTTTTATTTTGAGACAGAGTCTCACTAAGTGGCTGAGAGCCTTGCTAAGTAGCTGGGGCTGGCCTCAAACTTGTGATTCTCCTGCCTCAGCCATCCAAGTCACCAGGATTACAGGCCTGTGCCACCACACCTGACTCAAGATCCCCCTTTATCATGTAATATGAACCTATAAATCCAATAGTAGGCAGATGGCTATCCCCTTCAATACCAGTTCTCTAGACTTCAAAATTTAGACACATGCAAATAAATAAAATGGTTATAGATTATGTCAGGAATAATTAGCAAAAGACTCTCATTATTTTCCAAGTCCTGCTATTGCTAGTCTTTAAGGATCTAAGACAAAGTAAAGGCCAGAATAAGGAGGGAAAAGACATATCCTTCCCCTCAGGTTGAGTAAAAAACGATCCTTTTCCTAGCCAAAACAGAACAGTTGTGATCTTTCTATTCATATCACCTTGAAACTCCTTTATCCAGGTCAATCCAAAGGACTCTTTTTAATCCTCATACTCAGAATTTTAAAAATACAAGGGTTGAATTAGTTTGCCATAAAAATTTAATTAAACAAAATAATTAAAGCCACATTTTACTGAGAATCCTAAGGGACTAAGAAAGATACCAAATCTGAAAAGTGTTGTCTCCTTGGAACATAGTCTTGAGAGAAGACACAAGATCTCTCAGAATTTTGTTCAATTCCTTTCCAAAGGTTTCTGCTAGACAACATATGGCAGCTCAGTGAAAGATCTTTAGGAATCAATAAATCAACACTCTGGATCAATCCAAGTTTTATGGAAAGGGCTACTTTTTATTTTGAGAATGATCAACTAGAAGATACTGGAGACTTTCTGCCGCCTAGGCCCCTGGTAATTAAGCTGTTCAGGGCACAAGAGCAAGAACAATTCCAGTCAGAAGCAGAGAATGCATTCTAACCTCAGGGACTGCTGGTTACCCCAAGGACAACACATTCAGAGTTCATATCTGGGTGGCCATTTACAGATTACAAATCACACTGATAAAACCTGGTGAAGTAACAAGAACCAGTACTTTGATAAAGTATCTCAGTGAAGTAGTCAGGGTAAGTACTGTCGCCTCTCCCCTGTCCAACCCTTTTTGGACTAATAAAAAAAAAAGTTCAGCAAGGAAGAGAAATTTATGAACAGACGCCTCTGAGCAAACCTAAAGGCATAGAAACCATCTCTATTCTCACCCCTCAAAGATGATGTCTACTGGCCTCCCAGTCATCCATGTTTAGCCCCAACACAAGAGTTCACGGGCCAACCATCTGGGATCAGGACACCTCTGTGTTTGCTCACACACAACATCCCACCATCTCACCCAAGCCTGCTGTTCTGACAGTCTGGCACAGAGGGCTGATCTCAACGTTGACTCTCTTATCCTCCTCCCCAGTCGCTTTATTAAATCATGCAGATTCTCTTTAAGGTACACTAGCTGTTTACCTTGCGCTGAGCGCAAATGTATCCATCTGACTCTGCCCTTCACACTCACTCAGCCTTTATGTGGCTCTCATCAACATAAATTTACCACATGTGGTCTTCCTGCCTTCAGCCTTTCCTTCTCTCCAGTTCTCTGGCCCCACTTCAAAATCCACTGCCTTCAGCAACTCCCAAACATCTCTTGGATATCCAAGATATTCAGATACCAGGTTCTGTGCTGGGTTCTCAACGCCATTATCCACTACTCTTCTAAAAATAAACAATAATACTAGATTGATCTTCCATCACTCCAAATCCTTGAGGTACTTATAATCCCACTTTACTAAAGATCCCAAAACAGTAAGACTCTGGCTTTCATTATCTTGCTCACATTTTTCTTCCTCTGCCTCACCAGCCCCTTGCTTCTTACTACCAGACTGCAAAATCTTTGAGGCTGACCATTATCTCTTGACTATTTCACTAGAGTCCACAGCAGAGCCTTTCCCAACAAGCTGGCTGGGAATGAATGCAAAAGACCACAGGTTCTTATAGAAAAGGAACCAGGTATGACACTCTGCATACAAAATGAGGACATTACAAAAAGTTGTCATTCAATATCTATTTATTCAGCATCTCTAACATGCTCCAAAGTATCTGAGTAGCTTATTAATGAATCTTGAACCACTGTGGTAACATATAGTAAAATATTAAAAACTGAACTCCTGAATTTTCAATATCCCCAGTTAAGTGTTCTGTTTGCAGTTGATTTTAAAGATTTGAGATAATTCTTGTCTAATGAGGAAAGAACAGAGGAAGGAGTAGGATTAAAAATTATTTAAATACACTGAATCCAGGCACTGAACTGATAACGTGTTACATTATGCTCATATTTCTCCCCCCTCTCTCTCTCTCTCTCTCAACACACACACACACACACACACACACACACACACACACACCATTTTATGTTAAAGATTTGAATTTCTTGTTTCTTTGTGTTAGGGACTGAACTCAGAGATGCTTAACCACTAAGCTACATCCTCAGTCCCTTTTTTGAGATAGGGCCTTGCTAAGTTACTGGGACTGGCCTTAAATTTGGGATCCTCCTGCTTCAGCCTCCTGAGTTGCTAGAATCACAGGCATGTGCCACCATGCCCAGCAAAGATTTGAATCTTTAACAGTGGTGCAAGCCTGTAATCCCAGCAACTCAGGAAGCTGAAGCAGGAGGACCCCAAATCCGAGGGCAGCCTGGGCAATTCTGGCAGACCCTGTCTCAAAATAAAAAAGGGCTGGGGATGTAGCTCAGTAGTAGAACACTTGCCTAGTATGCATGAGGCCTTGGGTTTAATGCCCAGAATTGGAAATTTTTTTTTTTTTTTTTTTTTTTTAGTTTTAAGGAATCACTTGGTTTTCTAAGTTGTTTTGCAGAAATCTACCCAATGCAAAAAGAGAAGAGTACAATGAAAGGCAGCAGCACAAACACAGAGTGTTGAGAACACATTAGAGCACACAGGAAACAGCCCTCACAGGATTTGGCAGATATACTCTTACATCCCAGGCTCCTACTGCAGGGATCCATGCCCACCATCAGGCTGACTGGGTTCCCTCCCTTCTTTCTCAGATCCAACTTTTTTGAAAGAGGCATGTACATACACTGGAGGCAATTTTCAAATTCCTTCCTACTGTGTGAAACAGGGTACACCACCAGCACAAGACTGTACAACAGCTATCTGGAACCTGGGGACACCGGACTACAAGGTGTCCTACATGGAGTTCCACAGCCACTCTTCCAATACGCAGGAGGGCTGAGTGCCTCTTTAGTTCTAATACCCCTGAAAGCCTTCTTCTAAGGGAAGCAAACTCTTAAGGCTCTTCTTTACAAGCCAATATTTGGAATTTCATTTCAGATGCCTACCTGACTTCTTTTAAGAATTCCAGGTCTTACTTTGCAGGGATACTGTGACACAGGCTGGAGCACAAAACAGACACTCGATAAATGGTGGTTATTTTTACTCAGATTCCTTCTTGATAATGAAATTCCTGAGATGATGCAGTTATGGTATAAACCTAAATTCAACTCAGAATCTTTCTAAATTCCCCACTTAATTACTGCGAAAACTCAGCTGCCTGGAATTAGGGTGAAAGGGATACCCAAGCAACACAGATCATTTAACACCTTGTCCCCAGCTTTATGAGGGTGATTTGTCAATTATGCTGGTTTAATCAGCAAAATAATCTTTGTATTTGCAAAGCAATTCATAAACTTGCAAACTAGTCATCTTTATATAAAGAATTACTTGATAAATTATAAGAGGAATGAGCCTCCAGAGAGATTACTGCTCTTACTATGCAATTACATGATTTATCACTTTTTTTAATATTGTGGCTTCTCCATAGATTCTGGGCAACTTGAAGAACATATGTAAAAGTTAGTGTATACTCAACACTTTAGTTTCTTATAGTGTTTGATATGTACCATACTTGTCTCGAAATGGTTCAAAATCAACCAAACAAGGGAGGCAGAGTATCCGAATGTCTGAGAAAACAGCATTGAATAAAATCAGCTGCTCTCAGAGAAGTATTAAGAGTGACCAGAACCCTGTCCCAGCCTTCCATCATGCTCTTAGCATTTGGGGGGGGGGGCACTGGGATTGAACCCAGAGGCTCTCAACCACTGAGCCACATCCCCAGCCCTATTTTGTATTTTATTTAGAAAAAAAGTCTCACTGAGTTGCTTAGCACCTAGCTTTTGCTGAGGCTGACTTTAAACTCGCGATTCTCCTGCCTCAGCCTCCTGAGCCGCTGGGATTACAGTGCACCACCGCACCCCATTCATTTGCTTTTAATTTGGGAGGAGGGACAACCAGCAAGCTATTAAGCTAAGCTATAAAACAAAATAACAGAAACCTAATCATTTAGAAACAGAAAACAAAGTTAACTAAAGATTTAAAGCAGAGGTCTCAAACTGGACTGCAGCCAGAAATCAATGCCCACAGATTGGTTTTGTTCAGCCCACACACAGGTTTTTAAACTTTTTAATTTTAACTGCCAATGCTTAACTGGAAAATTTCGAGGAAAATTTCTGACTCCTGATATCAAATATCACTCTTTTGTGAGAGTGAAAAATGAGATCTGACAACACTGGGTACATAGTCCTGGTAAGATGATGACTTGAACAAGAATGTGCTCCTCAGCTTGCTTCAGGCTCCACCTCGCCCCATTTTACAGATGGGGAATCTAAGCTGAGAAATGCTCAGAACCACAGGGCAGGACAAGGTCTGTGAAGGCAGCTAACTCCAGGATGTTCACTCTAGACCACACTGCAACTTGACTTCCAAATAAAAGGTAGTTAATGTTAGGACAGATATTTTAAGTGATCATTACATGAATGTTTATAGCAGCTTTATTCTCAACAGCCTTAAATCTGGAAGCAACCCAAATATTCAACTGGCAAATGACAGGGTAATCAAACTATGGTATATCCAATACATAAAAACAAGGGTGCAACTGAAAAACAAAACATGAGTACCTGAAAAGCACTGTTAAATGAGAGAAGTCAGACTCAAAAGACAACACACCCTATGATTGCATTTATATGAAATTCCAAAAAGACAAAACCACAATGATACAAAGTGAATCTGTGATTGGAGCCAGGGGTGGGGGAGAACTGACTGCTAAGGGATCAAGATGGACCTTTCGGCAGTGAGGGAGATGTTTCAGACACAGCTAGTGGTGGTTAGATGACAGCATGTATTTATAGAAACTTTTTTTGGGGGGAATGCTGGGTATCAAAAGAAATTTCTATGTAAATTATACTTTAATAAGGCTAATTTTGGGGGGGCTGGGGATGTGGCTCAAGCGGTAGCGCGCTTGCCTGGCATGCGTGCGGCCCAGGTTTGATCCTAAGCACCACATGCAAAACATAGATGTTGTGTCCGCCGAGAACTAAAAAATAAATATTAAAATTCTCTCTCTCTCCCTCTCCTCTCTCTTTAAAAAAAAAGGCTAATTTTTAAAAAGAGTTACTTAGAAAACATTAGAAAATTGCCGGGTATGGTGGTGCACACCTGTAATCCCAGCCACTTGGAGGCTGAGGCAGGAGGATGGCAAGTTCAAGATCAGCCTGGGAAACTTAGTGAGACCCTGCTTAAAAATAAAAATAAAAAGATTGAGGAGATAGCTCAGTTGTAGAGCACTTCTATCATGCAAAAGGCTCTGCATTCAAATCCCCAGTAGTATCAAAAAAAAAAAAAAGAAAGAAAACCAGACTAGAATACTACCAATTCTACCTGAGAAAATCTGGGAAAGCCTATGGAGGAGGGAATATTTGAATTGGATTTCATTTTTAAAAATTTACTTTATTGTTTTGATATGGGGATTGAATCCAGGGTACTTTACAAATAAGTCACATCAACAGTCTTTGTTTTTTAGTTGTTTTGTTTTTAAGAAAGGGTCTAAACTGCTAAGCCTGGCCTCAAAATTGTGATTCTCCTATTTCCAGAGTTGCTGGGATTAACTGCACTGCACCCAACTAGATCTCAATATATATATTAACTACTGAAATCTGGAAGCAACCCAAATATTCAAAACAATTTTACACAAAGCAATTTTAAGGTGAATAGAAAGGAGAAAGTTGGCCCACAAGTAGTCACATTCTGCACTGTTGCCTATGAGAAGTGGCATCTTTGAATATAAAGAAAAATGTTTTATAAAAGGAAACAGAGATAAGTAGTACTTAGATAGGTGTCGAGGACAGTTGATATGCTGAGCACATACCTATAATACCAGTTACTGGATTGACTGAGGCAGGAAGATCTTAAATTAGAGGCCAGCCTCTGCAACTTAGCCAGATGCTATCTCAAAAAAAAAAAAAAAACCAGGGAGGCTGGGGATGTGGCTCAGTGGTAGAACACCTCTGAGTTCAAAACCCCAGAATACAAAAAAAAAAAAAAGACTAGTTCATTTTATAATATTTCCCAAGAGGGAATCACAGAAAAAAAGACTGTGAAAACACCTATTTATCTGTTTTGCTTTTAAATAAAGCAAAAGGAAGGAAAGGCACAGGTCAAAATGAAAATCTAAGAAAACAAAGGATGAGAATGAGGCCACAGTCAAATGAAGGTAAGGGACACACAGGATCAAAACGAAAGGTACTGTACCTGCAGATTAGAAGAGAGGAAGGAATTGGGTCAGACTTTGACTAGAGATTTAAAAAATCTAAAAAATAGGGGAAAGACCAACTAACCAAAGTCAGGGCTACAGAAGAGAAAAACAGAGTCCAAGCAACTTGACAGTCTAGAGCAGGCCCAAGAGAATTAGAGGGCAAGGTAAAAGTAAACCAGTTCTTTCCTCCTACATCCTGCCGTCAGTTTTCCTCTTCCATCCTTCCCACCTCTGCCTTAGCTCAAGCCCCCTTAGAACCAGCCCTACCTATACACATTGTACCCTTGTACCTCAACTGGGCCAGAAGGCTTCCTTCACTATTCTTCAAAACTCAGATTGAATGCCACTTTTTCAGTGAGGCTTCTCCAACGTTTCAAGACAGAGTTAGAAGTCCCCATCCTTCATGTTCAGAACATTTTTTTCCCCAAAATACTATAACACTGGACCACAAAGGGTGTCTTCCTTCCTAGTCTTTCAGCAACTCCAGTAGAGGATTCAACAGTAAGGATGGAAATGTTACCCAAAAGCAGTTTAATAAAAAAAAAAAAAAAAAAAAAACTGTGCAATTCCCTTAATCTTTATTTGTGGCACTGGGAATTGAACCCAGGGGTGCCCTACCACTGAGCTATACAACCCCAGTCCTTGTCATTTTTTATTTAAGACAGGGTCTTTCTAAATTGCATAGGCAGGCCTTGAACTTGCAATCCTCCTGCCTCAGTCTACCCAGTAGCTGGGATTCCACTCCACCTCATTTTACATAACACAAGTAGGGTGCTAGGTGTCTTGCCATTATTTTATGGCATTCTAAAATTAATCTTTTGAACACAAGTACATCTACCCTACCCAGAACTCCTCCCCACAATCATCAAGGACCTTTTTTAAGTTCTATTGTTGTTAATATTTTAAATTTCTTGGTAAATAACAATACTTTAATAGAAAAGGTGGCAATTTCAGCAGGTGTGCAGCAGCCAAAGTGGGAACTTTAAACCCTCAAAGACAAAACATTATACTGAAGAAAGCGTACAAGAAGAACGTGAAGAAAACTGAACAAGAAATCAGCAAGCTCATGAGGCTTTCATTTTCACAGGAAATAGTAACACCCAAAGATATACAAGTGAAAAGTGGTTGTGGTGTTGAGATGGAATGATGAGAAGACAAGAATTGCTTGGAATGAGCAGGAGGTCAGCAGCAGTTTAGAAAACTGCTAAACAAGAATGGTTTTACAGGGCTGGGGATGTGGCTCATGGTAGAGTGCTAAGTCTAGTATGCATGAGGCCCGGGGTTCCATCCTCAGCACCACACACACAGCAGAATAACTTAATAGTGCTCCCTCTCCCAGAAGGGAAGAAGTTCCATTAATACCCCTCAAAGACTCAGAACCAAGGTAGCTAACAAAGCACAATATCACATACACACACCTGGAAAGTAAGTTTAACTAATGGAATATATCTGAAAACAAACTTTTAACAAAAAAATTAAAGGGATTTTTTAGTATCAAATAGCTTTCTTAATTTTAGGGTTCAATTTTACAATAAAGGCTTCTGTTTGAACAGATAGTAGTTAAAGCTTCCCTTTCAACTAAGAAAAGCCCAATATGACTACTAATCAATTTTATCATCTCCCAGTAAGCAGTTCTTAGCAATGCATACATTTATTTAAACAGTTCAAGAGCACTAAAAGGTGTTAGGTACAATGTGAGGCAGTGACTATACAGAAATAAATGGCAGACTCTGACCTCAAGGAGCTCACAGTTTAATCAGAAGATAAACACTGTACTAATAAGCAAGTGTTAATAAAGGTAAGTGAAAGGTCAATGAAGCTCAAGTCCAGATTTGGGAGGTGGTTCTAAGCAGCCTAAAATACTAGTATGTTTAAAGCACAAGAGCCTGAGAACACAATAACTAAAAATTTCCCAAAACCCATTCCTGAGATGGAAACAACATTAATCCCCACCATTACCAATTAACTGAGATTACCCATAGCACCTAGACAAATCTTAGGCTAACTAAAATATCTTCACTTCAAAAAGGCCAATGTATTCTCCTTTCAAAACTTTTATGCTTTCACCAAAAAATCCAGTTTAAGTCAACAAAAAGGAAGAATTATGTTAAAACAAAGCAAAAGCAACAGATGAAAAAAATTAAGTATTTGCCTGAATAATACTTTTAAATTGTGATGTCTCTGCTACACCGGACACTTAGTACCACTTGACATTCTTTGAAGGAGGAGAGAGAAGACAACCTGCATCTTTTGAGGCTTTAAAAATAATTCTATAAGTATCTCAGGCAACAGCATGTTCAGTGTGGCTTCTAAATTAATGTATATCTGAATATAAGAACTCTGGGGGTTACCTAGTCACTTAATATTTCTTGAAATAGCTGCACACAGTTTCGTTAGGAATGATATACCAATTGAACTTTAAAAAAAAAAAAAAACTGGGGATTGAACAGACGCACCTTACCACTGAGCTATATCCCCAGCCCTTTTTATTTTTTATTTTGAGGCAGGGTCTAAGTTACTGAGGCTGACCCTGAACTTGTGAACCTCCAGAGTTTCTTGGATTACAGGCATGCACCACACCACCATATGTAGTGCTAACTGTACTTTTAAACCTCATTAGGACCATATCCTGAATATATGATTCTTAGATATCCTACCTTAAAGAGTCAAAATTTTCTCAATCAGAATACATCCCTAAAATACACAGGATTTATACCAATATATACTTTAAACATCTTTTCAGGAAAATATCTATATGGAAATGAAATAAAAATATAATGTTGCCATATGCTCTTGTACAAAAAATTTCAAGGCAGGATATATACCACACACACACACACAGTCAGCTAATACTCAAATATTGCCTGAAGTGTGTACTTTCACACTTTGCAGCACCTTAACTTCTGAGTAATTAAAACTCAGTGAATGTCTTCCAAAAACAAACGGGTTGACAAACAATGGCTATGGGTCACATGGAGGTACAGCCTGTTCTTAGAAATAAAATTTTATTGCAATACAGCCCCAACATATTTTTCTATGGCTCTTTTAAATCAGTTATCATGCTACAGATTGCAGAGTCCAGTTGTTATGAAATGAGATTATATGGTCCACAAAGCCTACATAGTAACTATTTGGTTGTGTACAGAAAAAGTCTTGTCAATCCTGGTCTTAAAACAATCACAACAATTTGACAAATGTATCTAGCCTGGAATGAAATGCTGAATATAATGCAAGATTCAATTAATTCTTTCCCCAAATATCCAAGTACAAGACCAAACAGAAGCAAGCCTCTGCTAATTCATTTCAAAATCACATAACTGCCAATCCTGAATAAAAATTAAACTTCAAAAGCAAATAGTGAACTTAGCCCTCTTAATTTCTTAAAAACTGATACTACACTGAGTCAAGATGCAAATTCCCTGTGCTTCCACTGTCACCAATTTATTTACCCATCACTAGCAACCATATTAGTTACTCCTTTACTCCTTACTCTGGTACTCAGAACCCACACACATCCAGCCAATAAACTAAGCAGGTCAGTGTCTTTGTAAAAATTTATTTGCACCTTTCACGACAGAATGATAGTAAGTAAAGCATTCAAAATCTATTCCTGATGTATTTATTTAGCCTTTTCTGAGATTACTAGACAAGCACAGAAAAATCCCAGAGCTCAGATGGGTGAAATGGACCTACAGTCCCAGAGCTGAAGGACTGCTTGAACCTAATCACTGAAAACGTAGCCTGGGCAACAGAGAGAAATCCTCTCTAAATGAATAAATACCTAAAAATAAAAAATTCAAAGCTGCTATATGGGTCATATAAAATAATCCCATCCAAGAAAGGTGTTAGATGTATTTGCTGTTCTTAGAATGAGAATATTAAATAAGCAACACTAATTGATTTTATCAACCTATTCAACAATAAAACCTGCCTTAAGTATTCTAGGTATCAAACAGTTTTTGTTTGGTTTTAATTTTAGCTATATACTCTTATAACTAACATTGTAAAGGGCTAGGGTTTAGAAAACAACACATTACTATTAAGAATATGTATTAACCTTTTTTTATGATTGTATCTGCCCTTTTATTTTGAAACAATGTCTAGCCTATTTGCCCAGGCTGGCCTACAACTGGGAATTCTCCTTCTTCAGCCTCTGAGTAGCTGGTAATACAAGTATGTGCCACATGCCCAGCTTTAACATGCCATAATACCCTAATATTTTTATTAACTGTAAGTTATGCTTAAGTAAAAAGTTTACCAAATTATCTGGGATAATATTTTTACTGTGTGTGGGTGTGTGTATGTGTGTTGTGGAGGATGAAACCCAAGGCCTTGTGCATGCTACTCAAGCACTCTACCAGAGCTATATCACCAGTTCTTTACATATCATTATCATAACTGATTCAACCATACAAAACTAATACAAAAAAAAAACTTTAAATAATTTATTTACCAATTACTTTTCTCCAGTTGATAAAGGAGAGAATGCAAATTTCTAAATAAATACAATAAAAAAGACCCTGCATGATATATCTAAGGCATGTTTCTACCCCTAAGTGCTTAACCAAAGATGTATCAATAGCCTGGTACCCTTGACAATACCGATGTAGTCGAAAATTATTATGTTAACGTTAAGTTTATATTAAGCACTTAGCAAGGCCAACAGGATGCTGAAGTAATCACGGTGAAATTAAATGAGTGATTTTCTAGTTGCATACCATTTCCCTGCCCTTGTGAATCTCTTAGCTGTTCTGAATTAAAAGAAATCGGGAAAAAATATATTTTAGAGAACAATCAAGTGACAATCAGTTTACCAAAAATCACAAAATATCAGTCGTTTCCTGCTTTTTTTTTTTTTTAAAAAAAAAAGATCAGACTTTGATCCTCTTTTTCACTTGCAGAGTATTAGCAAAAGAAAGTCCTAAGGAACTACTGAACCTAAATCATATTCTCAAGGCTCAGTTTGCTCATGAAGTTCATTTACGTGACTACCAATTTATGTGAGCAAGAGGGGCAAATTAGTACCAGGCCTAGGACAACCACTGGACCTGATCTTTAGAAGGCATCCTGGCAAAAAAAAAAAACAGAAACCCCACCCAGTTCTCAACTTCCTTGGCTTTTCCAGTCCCGGTTTTCTCTCGGTAAAACCCAGAAAAGCAGAACTTCCCCCTCGCTGCCTGCCTCCATCTGAGGCCTGGTGCAGAAATTCAGACCGCTAGCTATCCAAGTACCTCCTTAAGGTAGTCTTAAGGCTCAAGCCCGCTCACAGACAGTAGAGGGTCTGCTTTCTTGGGTTAAAGGAGGGCGACTACAGGGTTTGGCGGCCGGGTTTGTCAGGAAGCGCAGGGCCGAGCGGGACTGAGAATCCAGAGGCTGAGCTCCATCGAGTCCCAGGAACCACCCCCAGGGGAGGCTTGGCTGCCTTCGGTACTTCCCTGCCTCCTCCGCTCGTGGGAGGAGAGCGGTAGGTTGGGGCCAGGTCCCCGTGAGCTACTTCCTGGACCCAGCGGACTCGCCTCCGGACACTCGAGACGCCCCCGGCCCGGCTCGCTCGCCCTTTGCCCTGTCTCCTCCCCTTCAGTGACCCACCACCACAGGTCCCCTCCCATCTAACATGGCCGCCCCACCAGGCCCACCCCCTGCACAGCCTAACCAATTGGGGGGCCCATGGCACCGCCTCCCCTGTGCCTATTGGTACGGAGTCCTCCTCCCGCCTTTCCCATTGGGCAACATCGGATGCCATTCAGCTCTGAGAGCTCCGCCTCCGAGCCGCTACAAGCTGCTTTGAGAAGACATATAAACAAATCCCGAGAGGGAGGCCCCGCTCGCCCGTCGCCTCTGGGGCGGGGACGGAAGGGGGTGCGGCCACCCCCCGAAACACTCCTGCCAGGACCCCCCACCCCAGCCCGCGCCTCCCCGTCTCCTGCCAGCCGGGCTCCAACCTCCGCGGCCCGGCCCTTCCCCACACGCCCCTCTCCTCCTCCCCCGCCAGCGTCGCCTCCCTCCCCTCCCAGCCCCTCCCACCCGCTCGCTGCTCTGACAGGCCGGTTGCAGGCAGCCGTGGCCCGGGGCTCCGAGACAGCGGAGAAGGGCCCGGCGGACCCCCGGCGTTGCCCACCCCCGGCCTAGCCTGCCGCCCGCCCGCGGGTCCCATCCACCGCTGCCCAGTGCTTTTATGTAACCGTCCCGGGCCAGAGTGGGGGAGGGGAGCGGAGCCCCCGTGACCAGCAGGCGGCCGCCCGCGCTCCGCGCGACCTCAGCCCGAGCCCCGGTCCCCACCCCGCGCCGGCCCGGCCCAGAGCCCCGGCGCTACTGCCTCCTAGGCCAGCGGCCCTCCTCCGCCCCCCGGCCGGTCCCCCAGCCCAGAGCCCTACGAGCCCCGGACGGCGGGCAGCGGCACTTACCTGTAAGTGAGGGGGCCGCTCAGGGGCTGGGTCCGGTTCCACTGCAGGGGCCGCGGCCCCTCTCCATGCTGCCTCGGGTTTGTTTTGTTTATGTCCTTCCTGACGGGTTCCCGGAAATCGCGTGACTCGCCCCCCTCACGTGGGCCGCGGCGAGGAGGAGGAGGGGGGCGGAGGCCCGCCGGCCTCGGGCCAATCGCAAGGCGTTCTGAAGTTCGGCCAATCGGGGCCGCGGCCCGGCCGGGCACCCCTGTCACGTGATGCCGGAGGGGCGGGTTGCCGGGGAAAAACCAGGAAGAGCGGGTGTAGCGGGGGCTGGTACTTGTAGCTGCAGCGTGGGCGTGGGTTGTCGCCGGTGTGAGTCACGCTCTCACGTTCTTAGAGGATGTGCCTTTTTCAGAAGCTTTCCTACCCAGCGTTTTATCCGGTTGCAAAACTACGCAGCGGGGCCTGAAGTGTCAGTTCGCGCATTTTACAGTTTTAGTTGCCCGAAACTTGAAGGGTTAGGGAACATTGACGTTTTATGAGTGGCCTTCCCATTCTCCCAAAGACTGACCTTGCCTTCAGTTCGTTCATTGATTCACGGATTCAACTCACATTTATTGAGCAAGTATCCCCAGACCCAGGGATCAGCTTGACTGAGTGCACTTAATAAGAGAGAACCATATGCAACTGTACAAACAATACTATTAGCTGCACCGGGGAAAACGGGCATTCGTAATACCTGTTCCTGAGCGGTTTTTGTGCTTCTAATTAGACTCCTCGATGAGCACATGCAATAGTAGTAACTTATTTCTTAAGGAAGTAAGACTAAGAGGGATTATTCACCCAAGGCCAGATAGCTGGTAAATCACCTGGCTAGTACCAGAACCTAGGTCTGTTGGCACCGCTCATGCTTCCAGAGTGCACTCAATGCGCCCCCGCCCCCTTACTGGGGGTTGAACCCAGGGCTTCAACCATGCTAGAAACAGTCTACTACTGTTAGATCCCAGGCCCTTTTTATTTTTTTTATTTTTTTGAGACAAGGTCTTGCTAAACTTGCCCCCAGGCTGGTCTCAAATGTAGGATCCTCATTCCTCAGCCTACCCAGTAGCTGAATCACATAGGTGTGTCCCACTGGGCCAGCCTTCTTTAATACTTCTTGTGGGCACAAAAATTTTTTAACCTCTATGAGCCCCAGTTTCCAACCTATGTAAGTAACTTATGGTGTTGATGTGAGAAGTAACTGAAATATCCCTATAGAGCACTTATCATAGTGCCAGCATATAGTTAGGTGAGGGATGGCAGGGTCATTATATTGCTTCCAGGACATCATTTGGAACACTAAACAGCAAGAAAGGCAACTCTAAACATTAGCAGTTTGACAGCCACTAAAATAATAGTTCTGTACACAAAATTAATAGATAGGAGTATGTAGACAGACACCTATGAGGAGGGTAGAAGAGTGCATCTCTCCTCTGAGTTCTCCACGAGGCCCAGCACACAGTAAGGCCTCAGGACCCTGTGAAGCAAATGAGTATTTATTGCACAGAAAGTGGCAGGATTGTAATTCGTCTCTTTGTTAAGTCTAACAGAGACCACATTCCAATTTTCCACAGCAACTGGAGTTTAAAATCAAAACCTGAATTGAAGAACTAGTTTGGGAAGTTTGAGCCAGGTTCTATGACTTGTTCACATGATTCTTGCATTAAACCTCCATGGAGGGCTGGAGATTTAGCTCAGTCATAAAGCACTTGCTTAGCAGGTGTGAAGCCTTGGGTTCAATTCCCAGTTCTGAAAAAAAAAATCTCTCTTTATGGACTACATCACTGACTGTCCTCTCTTCTGTTACTACAGCTGGAAAATCTTCAGCAGATGGCTCACTTTTCCCTTGCAACACTCCCCTGTAGACACTGCCTTTGCACCTTGGTTGCCGTGGAAAGGACAGAGCTCAAGGAGACCTTTCCATCAAGGTTTGTTAATGACTGTTGCTTGCTCTGAAGTGAATGAAATCACAGCTCCTAATTGATTTGTGTTTCTCTGGGTTTTATCCAATCAGATTCTACCACAGTTAAAGTTAAAGTTGGCAGGAACTTGGGACTCTGGGACAGCATTGGCTTGAGGTTCAGGAGGCTCCTCTTGTTCTAGCCACAAAGTGTAACCAACTGGCGTTGCCACTTCCACCTTGCTCCTGGGGAATCATTTACACACTGGTGTAACCTGAGTCAGAAAGCCATGCCATACACCATTATGAGATAATGGGGAAAACAGAGCAGTGGAGACTTAGGGTGTCACCGAGTTCTTTAAAAATATATTTATTTTTTGATTAGGTAACACATTTATGGTACAAAATTCTAAAACATATTAAGTGGATATTAAGTCTCCCTCCTCCCAATGTTTCTTGCCACTCATTTTTCCTTCCCAGTTACCACCCTCTGGGAATCTTTCCAGATATTCTCTGGATATGGAAAATTTCATCCACTTCAAACCTTGATGTGTGGGAGACTGAGACAGGTGGATTGCTTGAGCCTGGGGATTCAAGGCCAGCCTAGGCAACAGAACAAGACTGGCTCTCAAAAATAAAATAAACCTTGATGAGTTTGGAAGACTGCTCTTGGAGCCATGACCTGATTTGAGCTCTGTCACTGTAAGATGCCCTCTTCTCCATGAGGAATCTGGACTAGAACTAGATGTTCTTGAAGATCCTTCTAGCTTTATCAGTGACCCTACATCTTTAAAGAATTGAAACAGTTGCTGGGCATGCAGTACAGCTGGGAGCTTCAGAGCCGCAGGGGAAGCAGTTAAGAGAAGTCTAAAACTCAGGCCTTGCAAAAAAAAAAAAAATTAAATCTTAAAAAAAAAAAAAAGTTGCCACAGGTCCTCACTTTCCTATGGCTGAGTCCGCAGTGTCTAAGTCCTAATTAAAGCCGCCTGGGCCTGCCT
This sequence comes from Urocitellus parryii, assembly GCF_045843805.1. Taxonomy (NCBI): domain Eukaryota; kingdom Metazoa; phylum Chordata; class Mammalia; order Rodentia; family Sciuridae; genus Urocitellus; species Urocitellus parryii. Next base: position 159,633,788 of record NC_135531.1, on the reverse strand, counting down.
GCTGGTTCTAGACAAGCTTTTCAAATGAGTGTCACCTCTGTGGGCCTGTTTTCTTTCCAGACCCCTCTGGACCTGTGTGATATGTTCAGATTTCACAGCTTCAGAAGTGAGATTAATTAACTCGAAGCTGGAAGATCTCCAGGAAAAGCTGTGTCCCTCTGACACTAAACACAGAGCTTCTTCCTGAGAAGAAGGGACTATTGCTGAGGGTGAATGTAAAAGAGACTCATTGACTGTCACCCATTGGCACCCATCCCTCATTCATCTCACCCAAAAAATGTTCTTTGGAGGAAGAAGAAAAAATTCTTCTTCTGATCACTCAGTAGAACAGTGTTCTTTATGTGACAGGTCTGAGCCTTGGATTCTGAGGCTTTTTTTTTTTTTTTTTTTTTTTTGATACTGGGGCACTTTATCACTGAGCTACATCCTGGCCCTTTTTAAATTTTTTTAATATTTATTTCTTAGTTTTAGGTGGAAACAATATCTTTACTTTACATTTATGTGGTGCTGGGGATCAAACCCAGTGCCTCCTGCATGCCAGCACTCTACCACTGAGCCACATCCCAACCCCCTGGCCTTTTTATTTTTTGAGATAGTGTCTTGCTATGTTGTGATCCCCCTGCCTGAAGCTCCCGAGGTGCTGGGATAGCAGACATGTGCCACCATGCCTGACAAGCCTCGGTTTCTTTTCCCAGAAAGCACCAGATTCAGTCCCAAGTGTATCACTTATTAAGAATTTCTCAACACCCCACCTCATCCACCAGCACCAAGCCTGCCATGGGATAGAAGCAGGCTGTGGTGTAAAGATAAAGATCCAAATCCTGTTCCCTTGGTGGCTCAAGATCCCTCTCTTTCATAGAATCTGGTTCCACCATGTCTGCTGCTTGCTTGTTTTGGCAGGGGAGGAAGGGGTATTGGGGATTGAACCATGGAGTTCTTTTTTTAAAAAAATTTTTAAATTTTCAGATAGGGTCTTACTAAATGCCCAGGCTGGCCTCAGATTTGCAATCCTCCTGCCTCAGCCTCCTGCATTGCTGGGATTAGAGGTGTGCTGTCCCTAATGCGTACATAGGTCCCTAATGAAGACACAGTCCTTGCACTAAAGGAACTGAGAACCCAGTGAGGGAGACTGACACGGAACCTGACCACATGACAAGAGTTCATAAGAAGGGCGCTTGGTGCCTTAGAAGTGGGACATGTGTATTTCAGTGCCACTTCCCTGCTAGCTTGAGTAAGTAGCAAGTCTGCCTGATCCTTAATTCTGATCTAGCTTGCATCACAGGTTGATTTTGAAGATTAAATCACTGCTTGGGGCATAAGAGATGCCCCCTCCTCCACTTTCCAGGAAGGAATGTGACTGGAAGCTTCACAAAGAGAAGCAGCCAAGGGACAGCATGGCCAGAAGTCGGAAGGCCACTTAACGTCCTGTCATCTTCCAAGGCAGTCCTTCCAAAACCGTTTAGGCTCTTTCACTGACCAAAAAACTTGTCCGATGCCAAATCGTGTCTGGTTTGGGGTTTTTGAGCTTTGCTCTGTTTTCGTGAGCTGGGCTGACGCTCACAGTCAGTATCAGCAGCTATAACTGATAGCAAACCAGGAAGCCAGGCAGGAGAACAATCCAGTGTTTGTTATAGGAAAGACTCCCAGAGGACAGGTACAATAAGACATTCTGTAGTGAGGCCAGAAGTAGGGTGATAAAAAGAGAAAGTGGAGGGATGGTGATAAGCAGCAGGAACTGAGACCTGCAGCCTGATAACAGCTTATTGAACTGCAATGGGCAGCACAGGACAGAGCCCAAGGCTGTGCGGCTGGACTCCCAAGGGCAGGAGGCAAGCCCAAAGAGGTTGCTAAAGGAAAGAAGTAGGAAAAAGTTAGGGGTCGATGCAACCAGTTGTTTTTTTTTTTTTTTTTAACCTGCAAATTCACAAAATCATAAGTGTCCCTCAGGATACAGGAAGACCCAGGACTATTACCACCTGTTTTTTAATTTTAGTTTTCATCTCGTTTTCCCAAAGCCCAGGCTTTGAGATGAGTCGTGAGAAATGAATGCTTTAGAACATTCCAGAGTTACAACAGTGAGCCATAAATCGATCAGCAGACGTGAGTGCCAGCAGCAGGTTCTGTCCTGTGCTGAGAGGCAGCACCTGCAGTCTCACTGTCACTTCCCAAAGGACCCCAAGACTCCTGTGGGGTAGCCCGCCTTGCCATACAGACCCCAAGAGAGCACATCCTGTCATGCAGACCAAAGCCAGGCTCTGGCTGCAGGAGCTTAGTCAAGCCCGGGCTACAACCAACAGTCAGTCCCATGTGAGGGGACACTTGTCCACCCACCTAATAACCTCGTCTCAAAAGAGGCAAGAGGGGAAGCCTCCTCTGGGAAAACTGGGAGATAGTGAAGGAAACTACAGGGGATTAGGGGGATTAGAACAAAGTAGGGACAGCTGTCCCCTCCTCCTAACAGAGGGAGTGATGAGAGGGTCAGGCTCCTGTAAAGGCCATGGGGGGGGCACCCAGTGGGTGGTTTTCTCCTCTTCTCCCTGGTAGAGGACAGGGAAGTTGGGACTAGCAGAAAGCAGAGGTGCACAGTGCCCTTCCTTGTCCCACCCCAACCCCACTGATGTCTGGCAATGCTAATGGCATCACATGCCAGGGGCTGGGCACCAGATAAGCACTAGATAGTTAGCTACTGTTGTTATTAAGAGGCCCTGGGGCTGGGGTTGTGGCTCAGAGGAAAGAGCGCTCGCCTAAGCATGCCATGCGTGAAGCACCTAGTTCCATCCTCAGCACCACATAAAAATAAAAAAGGTATTGTATCCACCTACAACAAAAAAGATTTTTTTTTAAAAAAGGCTCTGAACTTTTCTATGGGCCTGAGGAAAGCCAAAGACTTGCTCCCCAGAAAAAACACAAGTATGCATGTATTATATCTGGATCTGAAAACATCCCCGAAGGCTCATAAAGGCTTGGTCCCCAGTGCAGCAAGTTTCTGAGGTGGGGCTTTGGGGAAGTGACAGGATCATGAGGACATTGATCTCACCTGTGGATTAATCCATTGATAAACAGATGGAAGTGGGTGCTATGGCACAAGCCTGTAATACCAGTCACTCAGGAGGCTGAGGCAGGAGGTTGACCTCAGCAATTTAGTGAGACCCTGTCTCAAAACAATAAGAAGGGCTGAGGATGCAATTCAGTGGTAGAGTACCCCTGGGTTCAACACCCAGTACCACAAAAACAAAAACAGTACAAAATGGGGGAGATTATTCTCTGGTGTTTAGCATCAGATGCAGGTCCTACCTCTTGCATCTCCACAATTGTGAGCCAAAATGATTATCTTTTCTTTATAAAGTAGACTGCCTCAGGTATCTTGCTGTAGTCATGAAAAGGGAACTAAAATACCTGGTGAAAGGGCAGCAAAACCTTTGGAACAAGAGGGAACTTGATGTATTGTTGACCCGCTTTTCTAACTATAAAAAAGGAGTGTCCTACTTACCTCATAGGATAATGTAAATAGGCACTTGGTAGCGGGAGGTGAGGGCAGTGCCCACAGCTACCCAAGCCATGGTCGTTAAGGTGACTGTCCCTCAAACTCCTCCTCTTCCTCTGCCCACCTCTTAGGAGTGTTCCCCACTGGTCTCCTTATCCACACACAGTTTCAGCTGTCTTGGTGTCCCCCACTCCCCTCTCCAGCCAGGTCCTTCTTAACCCCCAGGCCCTCAGAACAGCTGCCCACTGGTATCTTCTGGTGTGGGTGTTGTCACACCTGGACTCCACGTCTACCCTTCAGGGAGCCTGGGTGTAATTTTTTCATGCCCCCCACCCCGCATCCAGAAGGTCACTGAAGTTTATCTGTATGTGCTAATAAATGTGGCCCCAAGATAGATACTTCTGTTCAGGACACAGCTGAGGACACTTGCCTCTCCTGGACTCTGCAACTTCCTCCCTGGTCCGTGTCCAGCACATCAGCCACACCCTCGTCAGGCTTCCTGGTCCTGCAGGTTTACTCTTAAAGGTCATTCTGTGCAAATCCTCCCCTCCTGCCTAGCAACCTGTATTTCTCTAAGATGCCGCGCTGCGGGGGCCAGCCAGCTCCGCGGAAAGGCCGAAACACTATCCCTGCCATTGGTCAAACTCCCTGGGACCACACATCCCAGCCCTGCCCCGCGGCAATCTAGGGCTTTTGAGAAGCGGTGCGGTTGGCTGGCACCAGCCCCACCTCCAGGTGACCCGCGCCAGCTGCTCTGAACCACACCCAACCCCGACGCTGGCCCCTGATCATTATTGTGTTCTCTTTTCCGCGAGGCCGGGGACCCAGTCTCCGCTGCTCCACCTAGTTTAAGCAGGTGACCCACACAACAGAGGCTGCAGACCCCTCCTGAGTGTTGTGGACAGCATTCGGGCCTTGGAGAACCAGCCCGGCTTAGCTTGCGAAGTCCTGCTTCCTCCCGGGCCGCCTAGAAGGACAGGCTTTGCATTCTGTGTCGGGCTGGCAGCTTGCTAGCGCGAAAGAGAACCGAGAACCGCACGTGCAGCTCTGGACAGGCGCTCTGGACAGTCTCCCGGGGCCCTGGCTGGGCTGGGACCGGCTGCAACAGAAGCAGCGACAACGCAGCCTGAATGAAGAACTGGCTCTTGCCCTTGGCGGGGAAGGACAGTGGGGCTTTCTCTAGCCTGGCCTCCCCTCTCCCACGCAGTTGGGTCCCAATTAACGCTCCCTTTCATCGCCCCAGGCTGTCTGTCGCTGCGAGCAACTATGCTGCAGGCAGCAGCGACCCAGCCACCCCCTCCCCGGTTCCATATTCAGAACCCCTCAGTGTCTGACTACATGTCCTCAGATCTCCAGAGCTCAGTTGCGGGAAGGCTGCAAACTAGATGTTCTCCCGAGGGTCCCCTAAAAAACACTCCTCCTCCTCCTCCTCTGAAAAAAACACGTGCGCTTGTGGAAAACACACAAAATCAAAAAAGAAATAATTACATCCAACATTTTGGACTATTTTATACCAAGCTTTTTCTCTGAATACATAAGTTTAAAGTCCCGGGTTTTTCCCCTTAATATAATATTCTCTTTTGTTATTACAGTAACTTTCATTGTTTCTTTTTATTTAACTGTAACATTTTCATTTGAGAATATGCTGAAAAGGAAAAGGGAAATTAAAATCATTTATAATTACCTCCCAGAAAATTAGTTTTGTTCTTTTTGATTTCTTCTCTAGATGTATACTTTAGATCATTTGAGATTCCTTCAGCTAGGTGCAGAAGCATGACTGTAAACATGCTGCCTTAGCTGCTGCCACCAACATCCTTCACACTGCTATTCTACCTTGTGTTTCCTTTGACAATTAGGAATTTTCTACAATCACAGCCACTCAACTAGAAAACTTGACAAAGGGGCAGGGGAAGGCAATGAATAAGCTTCTGCTCAGGGCCACATCTCCATTTCAAATACATGAATTCTCCCAGCAGAAGACAGCTCTCGAACTGGGGGATGGGGTGAGGAAACGATTCTAAAATGCCTAGATACATATCTTTAAATATAATTAAGATTTCACTAAAAAGGAGCAGTTGACTCTTTTTAAATTTTTAGAAGATGAAATCCAAGGCTGAATGCTCCATTAGTCTGAGCAACAATTTAATATCTCATTTCTAATTTGCCTTGTATAGCCAAACACCTTCTATTGCTAAAAAACTGGATAAATGCCAGACGCAGTAGGAGGCTGAGGCAGGAGGATCACACATTCATAGCCAGCCTGGACAACTTAGCAGGACCTCGTCTCAACAAAATAAAAAAGGGGCTGGGGTAAAAGTCAGCAGTAGAATGCTTGCCTAGCATGTACGTGGCCCCAGGTTCCACCCCAGCTCTCCAAATAACAAAACACTCTAAGAAACCAATGGGTCCTCAGACTCCATCTTCCCACATGTGCCAGCAGCACCTTGTCCTGGTGTTAAGAGCTGATAGCACCCAGAGGCAGGAAGGGTGTGGTCCACTGTGCTCTCACTGGTCACTGTGTACCAGGCCTGGGTCCTGGTACAGGTGCCTTTTTTCTTTTTCTCTAAGTACAAATGGTTAATCAAAGAGAAGCCAAAATAGGAAGAAAAAAATCAGTTGGCTGTCCCTCTGGGTCCTCTTAAAAGTAGCAAAGAACCTTGAGGGTTTGGGTCATTTCTTTGGAAAATACACTTTGAGTATCATAATTTACAAATCATCTTCACATACTTCATCTGGTAAACACTGAGGACCAGAAAGCAAACTATGTGCCCAAAGTGACATAAATAGCAAACAATGGAGTTAAATTGCAAGCCTGGGACTCCTAGTCTTATGACAGTCCCCGAGGCCATGCACACTCGCCTAGGTTTGGGGGGAGAGGGGCATTTTCCATGTCTCTCAAAAGGCTGATGAAGCTCTTCCCCAGCTGGGTCTTGGCAAGCACTACAGCAAGGGATTCATAGCCATCAACTCAAACTCTGCGCCGGGTCAGGTCCTGACAAGGTAGTTCCAATATTGGGAGTGAAGTGAAAGAGGGCATAGCCTGAGTTTGCATATCAATAGCATTTAATCTTATCAAGAATTTCATGGACTGGGGTGTAGTTCAATAATAGAACATGCAAGAGGCCCTGGCTCAAATCCCTACATTGAAAAAAAATTTCATAAACGAGGAAACTGAGGCTCAAGGGTAAAGTGACTTCTTAGGCAAAGGGAACTTATCGAGTTTCCCCTCAAAAACCCAGTTGAAGCCATCGTGCCCTCATTTCAACAGCAGCAATGAGGCTGGGTGATGGCTAGTCCTGGCCTCGAGGAGCTTGCAGTCAATCTTTCTGAGAGGTCTGTGATCCAGTCTGGCTAGGAAGGGAACCCTTTTCTTCTTCCAGGCAGTGGTGGGCTCCTGCTTTCTGCGGCACCCACGGGGCCTCCGCAGGGTCCAGAGAGCTTGCTGGGTCCACAGCAGAACCTCACTGATAAACCAGGCCTGTTGCCCACTGTTATCAGAGCAGGCAACATGCTCATCTTCCTCGGCTAGCCACCAAGAGAAAATGAACGAGCAACATCATCCAGTTCACTTCCCAACAGCCAATTAGAGCAGTGAGAAGAGTACAATAGATCAATAAAAAGTGACAGCAGACAGGATTGTAAACTCTGCTCTCAGTTGTGCCACTGAACCCGAAATGTGCCAAACCATCGTCACCACCGAGAGGGGCCCCAGAGCTGCCCCGTCAGTGCTGCAAGGCCTGTTACAGCTCAGGTCCTGGGAACTGGGCCCTGGTAGACTCCACATCAGTGAGCGCCCTGTGCTAAGCTCAAGACAGGCAAATGCCACACTCAAGGGAAGTGCCACTACACCGAAGCCATCGTGACACTATTTGCAAAAAACCTGCAAGAAAACCCTGCAAAGCTGACCACGGTGGTGCATGCTGAGGCAGGGCGATGGCTTGAGCCCCGCCAGGACAACATAACAAGACCCTGTTCCCAAAACAGACAACTACTCACTGTGGTGTTATGAAAACCCTTCTGATGGGAGACAGCATGTCTTTAGCACGGCAGGATTCTTCCCTCTCCACTAGAGACCCAGAGTTGGCCCCTGGGCAGGCAGGGTGGCAGTGAAAAGCACTGCAAAGGGGAAATCAAAACCCGGATCCTGCTCCCCAGGCCGCCTGAACCAGCTGCACTAACCAGGCAAGTCAATCCTCTGCCTGGGCTCAGAGTCCTTATCTCAAAACACCAGGGCATGCCTGGCCCTCAGCTTCAGATGCTCAGTGTTTCATGTATTCCATGGAGTTAGCTAAAGGGCTGAAATGCTAAGTGTGAACTGCCTGACTTCAAAAAACCTCTGAGTGCTGGGGGGGACCCAGGGCTTCGCTCATGCCAGGCAAGTGCGCTACCCCTGAGCCCCAGCCCAGCCCAGCTTTCAGGAGAACTTAGGGCTCAAAATGAAAGTAAAGGATGAAAAGAAAGAAATGAAAGCAGGGAGACACTTCAACTTGAAACCCTCTTGGTCTTAGAACAGCAAAGTAATGAGTTCAGATAGTTCGGGAGGAATAGAAAAGTACAAACTGCAAAACAGGAAACCCATTCTTGGCTGGCTGTCAAAAAGCCATGTACTGGTGAAAACTGAAATCTATTTTAATTTGTAGTTTCTTAAAACTAATAGAGCTGGGGCTGGGCTTGTGGCTCAGTGATAGAACGCTCGCCTAGCACACGGTGAAGCACTGGGTTCAAACCTCAGCACCACATAAAAATGAAATAAAGATACTATGTCCATCTACAACTAAAAAATAAAAACTAATAGAGCTGCCAAATTAGTGAACTACTGAGATGCCTGCCACTGAACACTGCCTTGCTATTCTCTGACCAGGGTTGAGCCCCTCGATTTATTCAGCCCTGTGTCTGAGGCTAAGGCAGGCACTGCCGTGCCAGCTGATATTTGAGCCCCATGCATGCTGACCGTCTCTCTGCACGGAGCCATCAGCTTTTGAACTCACAGGGTTCCCAGTTTAAACATCTTCGGTTTCTCCAGTGCCTCGCCCACGGTGCTCCCAACAGTTACTGAATGATGAAGAAAAGTGCTTACCATCTCTTCAGGTGCCTCAAACTATGCGGCAAGGATTATACCTCCAACCTAAGTTTACACAACAAAAGCATTTTTTAAAAAGGCACTTTCTAGAGAAAAAAGAGCTTAGAAAAATGAGCTTTATAAGCACTGAAGCCAGATTCTATAGAAAGCAGAAAAATAATTTATTCCAAAAGATGGCAGAAGTAAGAAACTCATCCTGAAGGTACAGCTTGGTGTCAATCTGCTGGGACAGCTCTCCCCTCTGAGTACGCTCTCCTCCTCACCGCCCTGCGGGAGCTGCATGCATCCTGCCGCAGTGCTGTGTGCAGGCAGGAGCTCTCCGCATCTGCAGATGCCAGGCGAGAGGAGCTTTCCCAAGAGAAGAGCACAGGCAACCAGCTCAGTTGGTAGGCACTTCGTTCATCAGAGTGTAAAAAGGTGAAGGAGAAAATACTGCACTGCAGGGCAGGGCTTCAGGGGTGTTGGGAAGGGGCACAGATGCCCAGAGAGGCGAGTCCAAGAAGGCAATCTGGGTGTAGAGGCGATCCGCAGCTAGGAGGCATTCTCCTCACCACCTGCAAAACACAATTGTTCCAGTAACTGGTCCCCAACCTTCCTCCGGAGAGCAAAACCAACGTCAAGAAAGTTAATCAGGCAAATGCTTTAAAACAGGCAGGTACTCAAAAAGTCCTTCAACAGAGCAGGCGCAATCACCATGCAAGTGTGGGCAGGTTTTGCAGGGCTGGGTAAAGCTCCTATTACCAAGGACACTGCTGAACTGTCACAGTGCACAGTAAGTCTGACCATGTTACAGAAAACAGGAAGCATGAAGCCAAGACCAACAGTACTGGGGTCCAATGGGTTCTCCAGGGTGGCGAGCGCCAGAGCGCCTGTGTTCTCCCCTCCCCTCTCATAGATCCAAAGCTCTCCTCCAGTGGCCACTCCCCAGGAACAGGCTCCATGTCCTGTCCTCAGGACTCCGGGTGGCCTTCCAGGTTGCTCCCTATTCTGACTACCACAAGTAAGCATAGGAGAAAAATGAGTCTCTTTTCCTAGTATGGTAACTGCAATACCACCCTTGCAAAGCTGGAAAATACATAAAGAAAGTATCTTCACAGAGTCAACTGCCTACAGTGCTTGCACAACGCCTCCATAGAAAGTCTCTGTTGGGCGGGTCTGTAGCTCAGTGCTGGAGCGCTTGCCCAGCATGCGGGAGGCCCTGGGTTTGTCCCCAGCACTGCAAAGAAAAGTCTGTTCTGATGTCTATATAAATAAAGCCCCTTGCTGGGTGCAGTGGCACATATCTATAATCCCAGCAGCCGGGAGGCTGAGATAAGAAGATTGCGAGTTCAAAGCCAGCCTCAGCAAAAGCAAGGCACTAAGCAACTCAGTGAGACCCTGTCTCTACTTAAAATACAAAATAGGGCTGGGGATGCAGCTAGTGGGCAAGTGCCTATGAGTTCAATCCCCAGTACCCCCCCCAAAAAAATAAATAAAAAATAAAGCCACTTATGCTACTTTTGAAATTAAAAAGGCAATAAAGAAACAAAAATTTAATCATCGCTGCTGCCTTTTTTTGGGTACCGAGGACTGAACCTAGTAACTTGGGAAGCCAAGGAAGGAGGATCACAAGTTTGAGACCACTTGGGCAACTTAGTGATGTGTCTCAAAAAAAAAAGAAAAAAAAAGAGGTGGGAATGGAGATATGGCTCAGTAATAGAATAGAGCCTCACTGGGTTCAATCCCTAGTACTGCCAGAGACAGAAAGAGAACAGAAAGAAGAAATCAAGCTGGCTATATGGCACACAATGTGCCTAAGTGTGAAAACTGTGGGGGCGGAGTGCTCATGGGTGTGAGTGGCAGGGATGCTTGTTCAACACACAGTCATCAGGCAGGTCTGACAAGGCTGACGGTCACAGACAAGCAGCAACACCTGATGGGCTTAGATCTTCCAACTAGTGAAACGACAGAGAACCCACTGTGCAGCATGGTGAACCTAGAACCCAAGTTGCCCAGGACTATAGGACTATAAATTGCCCTTCTGGAGCAAGCTAGCTGGAGTCCCACTAAGGTAGGACACGTGGACAAAGCACATTCAACCCACGGTTAATAGAGGAGCTGGGATGTGGCTCAGTGGTGGGGCGAAGAAAAAATAATGACTAGAAGCTTTTTTACAATGCACTAGGAAAAGGACACCAGGCCAAGGAGTGGCAATGACCAGGCAATGACCAGGGTGATGTGGCTTTCGTGGTCTGAAGGCCTCAGAAAACCTGTTGCTCTAATAATCGTTCTGTGTTCCCCTCCCTGGGCCAGCAGAACAGGCCCTGGGTGAGCCCTGGTGCAGGCAGAATGCAAGCTCCCACAGGGAACCTCAAGTAGGGAACCCCGAATAGGGAACGCGTCGCTGTGTGCGACTTCCCATGAAGAGCACACTGACCAGACTTCCTCAGTGCTGAGTCCATTTGTGACAAAAGACAATCACAAGGGAAAACACAGGCCCTCACTTCTGGGAAACCTCACACAATGGGTTAAGTGCCACTCGATCTCACCATACCAGTTTGAAATCAATGCGAGCATTGTACTCAAAAGCACTATCTTACGGTTTGATTTTTGGAGTTAGTGAAGGACACACAGAATCTCCTGTCCTATGACATAGCTGTTTGGGGTGTGGCTGGAGAACTCAAACAAAGGGTTCACATTCTCATCTCAAAAGCGAGGGACTAGCTAGGTGAACATCAGATAAAACTGAAAGGCAAGAGGACCATCATGACCAGATCCAAGAAACCTGTTCAGCCCGTGAAATGGTCGACTGAGGCCAGAGGACTCCACCACTGAGCCATACCCCAGCCCTTTCACTTTATTTATTAACTTGGTATTGGGGACTGAACCCAAGGGTGCTTTACCACTGAGCTATATCCCAGCCCTTCTTATTTTTTGAGACAGGGTCTCACTAATTGTCCAGGCTGGCCTTGAACTTGTGATCCTCCTGCCCTAGTCTCCAGAGTTGCTGAGATTACAGGCATGTGCCACCACACTCGGTGTGAATGTATTTCTTAAAAGATACGTATGTTAGGTTTAATTTTAATTTTTTCCTTTTAGATTAAATTTGCAAAAGAAGTCCTTGTGTATGATGGTGTGTAAAGTGTGTACCCAAACCACAGGTACACAGATTTACCAGTCCAAGGCCATGGGCTCAAAACTGAAGAGCTGAATGCATTTAGGGATCAAAGCAAGCACTCTGAAACCAGGTGGCCCCAAAAGAAGTGTGAGGATTTGGGGTGCGCACACTAAGAAAACACCAGAAGCACCGAGGCGGCAAGCGGAGGTGAGAGCTCGAGGGGTGCCCACAGGAGTGGTTCCTAATCTGCTTCTGAGGTTGGTGTAGGACTTGGAGGCAGGAAGGCTAGGTAAAGCTAACTAGGTCAAAAACACGAAAATAGTCACATCGACCCTTGGTCACAGCCGGAAGCAGTGAAAAGAAAGGACATGAAGGTGGTTTCAGGACAAACAGGAAGGCCTTGCCAGCCAAGCCAGAGTGCTGGACAAACTAGCAGATTAGACATTCCTATCACTTGTGGCTCACAGGACCTTTGGTGACCCTAACAAAAACTGTTTACTGAGATTTTACACTGCATTTCTAGGGGCATGTGGCACTAAAATCAGGGACCCCGGGTTAAAAAAGCAATAACAACCCCTAGCTGTTCAGGGAGAAGCGCAGCAAGTTTCTGGGGCAAGCAGTGACATGTCTCAGGCAGTGCTCCACAGGCAGGACTGGTGGGCTACTCTGAGGCAGTATTTCAGAGACAGGGAGACCAGGTGAGGGCCACTGTCGTGGTTCCCAGATGCACTGATCTGGGTCAGAAATTAGGGTGGCTAGGGGAGTGGGCAGCAGATCAGAAGCATGACAAGAGCAGCTGTCCCTGTGCAAAAGGAGAAAGGAGTGACGGGACAGGTCCATCCCGAGTGACAGAGGGAAACGAAGAATGGCAGATTATCTGCTAGAGAAGATGGAGACTGGAGCCGTGAGACATCCTGCACCCTTCAGCACACCCCAGGTGTGGCTCAAGTTCCACCTCCCAACACATGGCTTGCCCTTCGGCGCCCACGGCCTTCTCTGAAACCCTTGCTCAGTATCACACCTCAGTGCACCCAAACATTTTTGGAATGCACAGAAAAACAGCTCCCACAGGGTAGAGGTCTTGCTACCATCACTCTCTATTCCTCTCTCATCCTAGGCTTTAGGGTAAAGCCTCTGCCCTGTAGGATCATGGTACAGCATAAGACAGTGTGTGGTAGCCCAGCTAACTTCCAGGACACTGGATATGAACCCCAAGGCTGAAGGAGGTGTACATCGTGAGGCTGCAACTTGACAACAGTCACAACTGTAGCTCTTTACTGGGACTGAACCCAGGGCACTCAACCACTGAGCCACATCCCCAGCCCTTTTTGATATTTTATTTAGAGACAGAGTCTTGCTAAGTTGCTGGGGGCCTCGCTGAGGGGTCCAGGAGGAGCAGACAAGGGTGGCGGTGGGCAGAGGTGCAGCGAACACTGTTCTCCTGAGGACTGAGCCACACTTCCAGCCCAGAAACAGAGTGCATAGTTTGGACGGCCTCACCAGTGACTGCGCTCAGCTCGGCACACATGAAGGAAAACCATGACAAGCAACCCAAGTAGCAAAAAGTCAGTCAGGTGCTTCACAGGACATGGTTAAGACTGACTCAGGTTCACCTGCATGGAAGTCTTCTTGGGCTGGGGAGCAGCTCAGCAATAGAGACCCGTGTTTAGCATGTACAAGGCCCTGGGTCCAATCCCAGCACCAAACCAAAACCCAAACCAAAATATTCTAAAGCTTCCCTGATTGACCCTCATTTTTCTCTGCGAATACCATGTCTGACTCATACCCCTTTAGATCTACCCACACAGGGTTATTCGGTATCAAAGGGTCCAATTCTCTTATTGGATAGGAAGCAAACGAAGCCTGCCATTCCTGCCATTCCCAGCTTTTTTTCTAAACCTGGTCCCTTAGAGAAATCGTGTACCAAATCAAATCCCTCCTCATAACTATCAACATCTCAAATCTAGTTTCTGTACTATATCATCTTCCTGTTATGAAAAAGTTCAAAGTTCAAAAGGTGAATAGAGTGCAATCTTTTGATTTTTTTTTTTAGTTGTCAATGAACCTTTATTTTTTTTTTTAGTTGTAGATGGACACAATACCTTTATTTTAGACAGCTAGAAAGCCTGGCTTGAGGAAGTAACCGCTTGAGCTAAAGCCGACCCACCTTTATTTTATTTGTTTATTTTTATGTGGTGCTGGGGTTCGAACCCAGTGCCTCACACATGCTAGGCAAGTGCTCTACCACTGAGCTACAACCCGGGCCCAATGAACCTTTATTTTATTTATTGATATGTGGTGCCGAGAATTGAATCCAGTGCCTCACACATGCTAGGCAAGTACTCTACCACTGAGACATAATCTTTTGATTTTTACCACCAAGATAAGTAAGGGCCCATCTTCAGAGTTCTATCTGTTTTAATGCTAAGCAGAGATAGAGCTTTTTTATTTTTTTTCTTTTATTGAGATGGGGTCTGTGTTGCCCAGGTTGGTCTCAAACTCCTGGGCTCAGAGGATTTGCCTGCCTCAGCCTCCGTGAGTAGCTGAGACTAATCTCATGTGCCCCCATGAGATTAGACTTCTTGATGTGATGATAACTCTGAAGTCCTAGAACTATGGAACTGTTGTAAAAGTGTCCAGTGAAGAAGAGGTATGATTCCATGCCCATCATACGGGACCTGAGGACGTGCTCTCGTGCTTCCTGGGACTTTGCTCTTAAAGGAATGACCTTCAATACAAGGTTTCAAGCAGCCTGCACACATGTGTGGACCAGAGCGCAAATGCTAGATGTGTGCCTGTCAATCAGCTTACCAGGTGCAGAGACAGAAAACACACAGATGGAACCTCTTTAGATCTACCCACACAGGGTTATTCGGTATCAAAGGGTCCAATTCTCTTATTGGATAGGAAGCAAACGAAGCCTGCCATTCCCAGCTTTGAACCCCAACCAACAACCTCACCTAACATTTGCTATAGTTCAAAAGAATGGCTGACCAGGTACGGTGGCACACACCTGTAATCCCGGCAACCTGGGAGGCGGATGGCAAGTTCAAGGCCAGCCTGGACAATTTAGTGAGACCCTGTCTCAAAAAATGGCTGGGGATTTGGCTCAGTGGCAGAATGTCTGTGGGTTCAGTCACCAGTACTACACAGACACACACAAAGGATGTGCTGAAGATAGGGCAGGTAGGGGAAAAAAACACGAGTTAAATAAAATCATAAAAAAGGGGCTGAGGATGCAGCACACTGACAGGGTGCCCTGCTTACAATCCCGAGCACTACAAAGAAAGAAAAAGAAACCAAAATCCCTTTTGGCAAAGGTAAGGCTAAGTGGGGAGAAAAGGCTGACTACTTGCCTCTCACTCTGAGAAACAGGCACTACCCTAACTGGCGGTGGGAACGCAAGGACCCCTGTGGGAGGGAAGGCAGCAATCTCCAGAAAGACAGCAGGTAGGTGCCTGAATCCCAGAGACTCCATTTTCAAGCAATCTCCCTAAAGGTCACAGCAAAACTACAAAATAACATATACAAAAGATGGTAGTGTGGCTTTATCAACAACAGCAAGACTGGACACAGCCTCTGACACTATTTTACACACGCATGCACACAGACACACTTGCACATTTTTCTCCATGGTTTCTGGCTCACAATCCCCGCCCCCAGGCAGGCTTAGAAACCAGAATCTCTCCGCCCTAAGGGGGCACAGGAAACTCTGATCGCCCCTGTCTTGGAGCTGGCCACAAAGAGATCCTTCAACCTGCCCCATCTGTTGGCAGGTCACAGACCCTGCACTCCAGAGAGTCCCACCCCACACCCTAGAGGGCAGGAGGCTGCAGAGAGGCCAGAAAAACCTGGGCCTCTCAGGGCTTTCCCGCCCGGTCTGCTGGTGTTAGATGTGCAAGGAGGTCTCCATAAACACCCAGAACAGGGCTTGGTGAGCGTGGAGGCTGCTGAAGCAGCAGACCCTGCACCACGTGCCTTGCCCTATGCAAAGAACGTGTCTGGATCCTCTATAAAAGCAGCAGGTGTGCTTCCTGGAGTTCTGTGAGCCACTCATCCAACCTGAGAGGTTATGGGAACCCCAACTATGGCCAGTGGGTCAAAAGAACAGGTGAAACAAAGTGGGGTTGGCAACTGGTATCGAAAGCCCGGAGCAGCCTTGGAGACTGAGCCCTCAACCTATGGGATCTGACACCATCTCCAGGCGGACAGTGTCAGAGCTGAACTGGATTAAAGGACACTGAGCTGGAGTGCCTGCTTGCTTGGTGTGTGGAGAACTCCTCGCCCCCAACATCTGGTGTCAGAGTGATCTGTGTTGAGAGGAGAAGAGAACAGGAGAAAGCAAGTCTGAGTCACAGCTGGCTTTCCCGTCTGTATCCTCAGACAATGGCAAGGACATCAATGGCTGCAGGAGACGAGGAAGGTGTCTGCATGTCAGTAAGCAACTACCTCTAGCACATGTTATTGGTGAATAAAACAAGATACAGAATAGTACAATCTTTTCTGTAACAGCTGTGTGTGTGTGTGTGTGTGTGTGTGTGTGTGTATGTGTGTGTGTGTATAAAATCTTGGTAAAATGAAACACTGGAAGACAGACTTTTATGACTATATCTTGTTCATGATTTCAACTGGAATTATGTTTTATTTTGTTTTGGGCACTGGTAATTCAACCTAGGGCACTCTGCCACTGAGCTATATCACCAGTCTTTTTATTTTTTATTTTGACACAGGGCCTCACTAAGTTGCTGAGGCTAATCTCAAAATAGCAATCCTCCTGCCTCAATCTCCTGAATCGATGGGATTAAAGGTGTGTGTCACCATGCCCAGCAATGGCTGAAGGATCTTGATGTTACCAGAAAGTGTGGGAACAAAAACTGATATCAAAATGGCAATAGCCGGGGCTGGGGTTGTGACTCAGCAGAAGAGTGCTCGTTAGCACGTGTGAGGCCCTGGGTTTGATCCTCAGCATCACATAAAAATAAATAAAACAAAGGTATTGTGTCTAACTACAACTGAAAAATAATTTTTTTTTTTAAATGGCATAGCTGCCGGGCAGGGACACACACACCTGTAATTCCAGCAGCTCTGGAGGCTGAGGCAGGAGGATCACAAGTTCAAAGTAGCCTCAGCAAAAGCAAGGCGCTAAGCCACTTGGTGAATGTCCAAGTTCAATCCCTGGTATTCCCCTACCCGCCCCCCGAAATCTGTTGGCTCAATCTAAGACCAGGGGATTCTCCTGAGAATGGCCCAAGTTCTAAATGTACTTCTGCTCTTCAGGTCACTCTGCTTTCAGCAGCTGGCTCCTGCACAGTGTTAAACTGGCCAAAAGAGTCTGAGAAGCTGTCAAGGCCACCTCCAGCCACCCCACAGCAATACTACTGTGAAAGGTCCAGAGCAAAGTCACCTGGAAGACTGGGCGCTGCCGTGTCCCTCCTCAAGGCCAGTGGTACCTCAGATACCAGATGGTTTCATTCTTCAACTGTGGTCCAAAGAGAGGGTTGAGCTGAGCCAGAATTGCAATCAGCCAACTGAAAAAAAATGACAGAGAAGAACAGAATGTGGTGAACTCATGTTGGAGCAGGAGCATTTTCATTTAGGATGTCAGAAGCACGAATCTTCAATACACACTGTGTTCATGGGAGCAAGTCTGACAACAAAACATTTCCCAAATAGCCAAGCTTTGACTTCAGCCCGCCGGCTTCCATTAGACCAGAACACACCACGCTTCTCTAGCCATACCACTAAGACACGTAAGAGCACCTGTGGAGCTGGACCAAGTGGGCATTTAGCTTCGGCTGCTTGGTTCAGAATCTAAACAGCAAGGCATGCCCCTGTACTCCAAACCAACACGGAAGAAGAACAATAGTAAAGGTGAAAGATGGCAGTTATCTTTTAAATGTGCTTATGTTGTTCAGAAAGTTCTGAATAAATGGTTTTGTACCTACTAGAGTAATTCATATGCCCAATGATATTTGAGTATTGCTGAGCTAAGACCAAAAGAGCAAGAAGAAAGATATTAAGCAAATGTCTGGCCACTCAAGTCATTCCATGGTCAACATCCTACACAAATATTTAATGAACACGTACTAGGTTCCAGGCTCCAGAAGTACAATGGAGAAGAAAAAAAATGTCACTAACTTCATAGAACTTACATAAGGCCAGGCAATAAATACCATAAAGAAAATAAAGCAAGGAGTAGTAGAAAATGGCTGAGGGTATCGTACTTTGACAGGACGGTCAGGAAGGGCAGTAACCAGAAAGAAACAGAGCACATGCTGCCGTTAGCTCCTATTCACAACACAAGCGTCAACCAGAACTTCTCCATGGCAGGTGGGGGGACTGCAGGCCCAGCTTCCACCTACTGCCATACAGTGATACCCCATGCTCCCCTCCCCACAGGGGCCCAGAGCATGCTTTCTGAGGAGCAGGAGAGATACGGCAGTGGACTCCTGAACTTTCAGGACCCTAAGCTCCCCTGTGCGAAGAGAACTAGCCAAACTCAACCAGGCAGTCATCAGGCGGGCCCTCTCTTCCTGGGTGCTGTCATCCTGGGATTCTTCCAAGGGATCAGAAGGTGGACTTGAGCACGAGGAAGGGAGGACAGGGCACTGGCCAGAATATAGGAGTAGTGGTGCCCCAGGCCAGGCACTGCCCTCCCGGTCCCACAAAGGTAGTTCTGACACAGGAAACATAATACTTGAGGAAATCAGGCCAAAACAGATACCGCAAGCCGGCTCACTTTATAAACAAAAGTTAATTCAGATGCAACTCTGATCCGTCCTTAGAACGAGGGTATTAACACAAACACAAGACAGGATGGTAGTGGGTTCACCCTCCACCTGCCATCAGAGAGGAGGCCCCGCAGACACGCTGGAGCGCTGGGCCACAGTCACCACTGACGGTGCAGAGCTCAGAGTGATGGAAAATTCCACCCAACCCAGGATTTCCCCAAGTCCAGCAGCCAATATGAGCTGCTGCAGAAGCAGCTGACCATGTTTCATAAGAGGCTGAGACAATGGCCAGTGCTCGGAAATACTAAATAAAAAAGGATGTCGGGACCTAAACCAGCCTGTCTCCTTTCATCACCAAGAACATACAGTATGGAAAAAAGTGAGAGCCTCCTGCGTGTGGGGGGCCATTCTTGGGAGTGGTGGCTCCCAACCCTGGCTGGCTACACAGCACAGCATCCTGGAGCTTCCCAGATGTGCTGTGGCCACCCCACCCCCCACCTTCCATTTCATCCTAACACTACCGGGGAGAGAAAGGCCAAGTGATCTGCTTTGGTCACAATGCTAATTAGGTAGTAGCAGGTCTTAGAGCAGAAACCAGGCCAGCTGGGTGTTCCCACTATAGAAACCGACCTTTTGACATCTTAACTGAGAGCATCTCAGAAGGCAAGAGCTTAGCCAGAACCCTGCTGGAGAGCCCATCTGCTGGATGTCAAGTCCACCACTCCCTTTGGCACGCGGTAGGAATACAGCGCGGAGGACAGAAGGAAGGCTACTGTAGTATTCAGTATTCAGGTGCTGGGGTCAAACACAGGGGCATTCACCACCAAGTCACATCCCCAGCCCTTTTTACTTTTTATTTTCAGAAAGAGCCTTCAGCTGCCCAACCTGGCCTGGAACATGCCATCCTCCTGTCTCAGCCTCCAGAGTCACTGGGGTCATAGGCGTGTGTCACCATACCCAGACAGAAACTTTCTGAATTTGGTTTTACACTTTTTTTTTCTTTTTCTTTTTGAGATGGAGTCTCACTGTGTTGCCCAGGCTGGCCTTGAACTCCTAGACTCAAGTGCCCTAGCCTCCAAGTACTCACTATTTTTAATGTTTCAAGTCAAGCAAAAAACAAAGGACAACAATAACAACCCACTTTAAGAGCAAAACCAACAAAGCACAGTTCAAGAAAATTCCTCGGGAAGCAGGCCAGCTAGCTCATTTGAAACTGCACAGAGGAATTTCCGCTGGAGCCAGCTGAGCTCCGTGCCCGCTTGCCACTACCTCCTGATGTCAGAAATGCCTGAAAAGAGCAGGCACACGGCGTGCTGCAGGAGAAGAGCCCACAGCGCGCCGATGGAGGGGCACGTCCAGAGAGGGACTGGACATGCCCTTCCCTGCGCCCCAGCTGTCCACGTCTTCCTCACCCGAGGGCCAGCCCTAAGCCCAACCAGAGTCTTCAGGCTCCCCAGACAGCCATGGGCAGTGGACACTTCAGAGGACGGCAGGGCTGCGATGGATCAGGGATGAAGGATGAGGAAACAAGTCCAGAGGGCCTAACACCCCACAGGGATCAGTGCGAGAGCTGGAAGGGTGCCCAGGCCTCCGACTCCACTACACCAGTTGCCTCCATGAGGCACTCGGAGGAGTCCAACCCCCAGCCGAGGGTGCCTCACTTCCCAGCCACTCCACACCACATCCCGCACTGGACTGGGTGGACAAGTCAGCCTGAGAAACCAGGAGCCACACATAAGAGACAATGGTGGCAGTAAGGGCCTAGACAGAGAGAAGCCTGGGCACTTTTAACTGACAAACACTGCCCTGCAGCCCAGGCTGGGCTGAGCTCCTGGTTCTCAGAATTCTCCAGTGTCATCTGCGCCCTCACCACAGCGGGGCTCTATTCGGCCCTTGTCATCCTGCTGTGCTCTCTGGTCCATAGTCAGATGCTGGAACAGGGAACAAAGGCACAGGTTACTTCCTGGTGATGGTGACACACAGATGGAGAGACCGGACTTTGTCCAGCTTCCCTGTTGGCAGGGGGAAGTCTGCAAGCACCACTCTACTGATGGACCCTCTGTCCCTACAGCCATACAGCCAGGGCGGGAGAGGAGTGACCTCTGCCGGTGAGCTCCCAGAGACAGCAGAAACGCGGGTAAGAGACCTGCCCTGGCTCCATTAAGGTGGCCTCTGTCAAGTTATCTGATTTATGACACCAGTACTTTCAAGGGCAGCAAGGTTGGGACTCGATATTGGGGTGCATTTTAAGTCTAGCTGTGTCAACAGCCAGAGTGGCTCAGACAGATGATCTCACAACCCCACGCCTGGTTCCCTGTTTGTAAAATACAAGTGACAATCCTGCCGAGGTGCTGAGAATTTCAGAGCTAACACCAGTGCTGTGTGCAGTGGCTAAGGAGCAGACCTTCACCTTCGCTGGCCGTGCCCTTCCTCTGTGGGCAGCTCAAAACATATTCAAGCCGCGCAGGGCACTGCCCACTCCTCACCTCAGGAGTTTCCCACTCGGCTCCCACCTCCTCTGCCGCGCTGGCAGGCGGCTCCCCCAGGTTCCCACCCCCGCTGCACACACCCCCCGTAAAGCCCTGGACAGTGAACACAACCTATAACTTCCAATGATTAGAACGGGTCACGCCACACGGTGGGATTTAAGAAAAGGAGATGACCCTGCATGGACCTGACCAGACCTGGTGAGTCCCTCAGGACAGGGCCCCGCCTGCCTGCAACTGCACGGCGTGTCTCGGACCTCCTGTCTCAACTCCAAGCACACCTTGCAATACCAGCTCAGGAGTCCCTCTTTCTCCTTGAAGCCAGTGTGACGTTCAGCTCAGTGTTCTACAGTGGAGAGAGCCGGGAGACTGGGCAGGAGCAGGCTGGTGGGCCAGGGAGTGGGCTTGGGGACATTCAGTGAAGTCTGCCCAGGCTCAGGCCCCAGGCACGGTCCCTCTTTGATCTGGTGGCCTCGCCCAGCAAGACATGGAAACCAGATGGCCTGTGCACTTGGCAGCCCTCCTGCTTGCACAAGCACAAGGACCTCCATAACGCAGCAAGGCCATGGGCCACCTGCCTCCTGTCTAGCAGCTCCACGCCAACTCGGGTCTGGCCAAACCCACGAAGGCCCCTGCTCTCTGCAGACTCTGTGGTCCAAATCCCTTCCAAGGTGTCGTTCCGTGGGCAGGCTCCCTGTGTACTATGAGCAGTTTCCTTTTGCCTTACAGTTCCTCTTTTACCCCTGTTAATGCTTCTTTATGTTAAACCTGCCCTGCTGAACCCACTGTGCAGACTATCTCCTCACAGGACCCAAATTGCTACAGGAAGACAAAGATTTGACAGAGGAGATCCTGATACTAGCTTTGAAGATGGAGGGGCCCCTGTAGCCAGGACCTCCAGGATCTGACAGTGGCCCCAACCATCAGCCATCAAGGAAGCAGAGACCTCAGCTCCAGGAACTGGCAAGGCCACAAGAGCTTGAGAAAGAACGGGAGGCTCTGGAGGAGAAAGCCTGCAGTGCCTTCCCTACTGCACACGGCACTACCTGGCCGAGGCCCCTTACAACCGGGAAATGCCCTGTTTTTGCCAGTTTTAAATTGGAAGCACCCTCTTTTTCTTCCCTCCATACTCAAGGCTCACTTCCTATCCCAGGCCTTCCAGCTCGAAATGTGTCACAACCCTCTTTTTTCTTTTTGCCTGGAGACAGGACAGGGTCTTTCTATGCTGCCAGCTCAGGATGGTCTCAAACTCACAGGCTCAAGCACTCATCTTGCCTCAGCCTCTCTAGTAGCTGGGACTATAGGGGATGTGACTATAGGTATGTGACAGCAGGACCAAAGGGGTACATCACCATGTGCAGCTTGTGGCAATCCTCTTATCTGCCAGATTATAAAGGAAAAGACCAGGGCTGAGGATGTGGCTCAAGCGGTAGCGCGCTCGCCCGGCATGCGTGCGGCCCGGGTTCCATCCTCAGCACCACATACAAAGATGTTGTGTCCGCCAAAAACGAAAACTAAAAAATAAATATTAAAAAGTTTCTCTCTTTCTCTCTCTCTTAAAAAAATAAATAAAAAATAAAATAAATAAAATAAAGGAAAACACCACAAAATCAGACTAAGAATAAACTTTTCCATGGCGGGTCCTTAGCAGGCTGGGCTAGGTACCTTGCGCTCCCTTCCCCTGGAGACAAGCATCTCTAATATATCCCTGAGAGAAAAATGATTAAAAGCAATCCTCAGACTGAAAAACTAAGTGAAGGTAAGCACCCGTGAGTGGGGGGAGCTGTGTGTTGAGACCTCAGAGGATATGGCAAAGAGCGGAGAAAGTAGGACCCACCTGGAAAGCCCAATAAAGGCTTTACACACCACTCCCCACGAAGCAGGAACCCCAACGGGTTACTTCTTGAATTAAGGATAAATCAGACTTTAGAGAAATTAACTACCTCAAGTCTAAGGATCAAGAAATATGAAGGAGGCCTCTGAGAACTGGCCACCATACAATTGTGAATTTGCAACTCAAATTCACACTAATAGGATGGTCTAAACAAACCAAAAACCAAGAATTTCATTAATCTTAATTTTTTGTGTTGGGGAGGTTCTAGGGATTGAACCCAGGAAGCACCACCACTAAACTACATCCCTAGCCTTTTTATCTTTTCTTCTGAGGAGGGGTCTCACTAAGTTACTGAGGCTGGCCTTGAAACTGTGATCCTCCTACCCCAGCCTCCAGACTCCCCAGAACTACAGGCATGCACCACCATATCTGGCAAGAATTTATTAATCTTGATTTAATCGTGGCTTCTCCTGGCAGAAGCAACATAAATGCTCTGTGGAGAAGCTTGCCTTCACACCAGACTCCAGGAAACCATCCACATGAAACTACACGTAAATAAGACTAAAAACACACCAAAACAAAACACCGAAGACGTTACCACAACAACCAAAAGCAAAGAGACTCATGAGGACTTTAGATGATAACGTTGTCAGACCTGAACTGTGCTGTTCCTGTTTTTGGTGTGGAACTTGGACAGGGCCTTGCGCGCGCTGAGCACGCTCCGTGGAGGCCATGTTAGGGTTGGCCTGTTTTTTCTTTGCCTGGTACTGGCTACTGAACTGAGTTACATCCCCAAACACCCCTCCCCCTTTTTTAAAATTTTGAGACAGGGTGTCACTACATTGCAGAGGCTGTCCTTGAACTTGTAATCTTCCTGTCTTAGGCTCTGAACTGCCAGATTACAGCTCTGCCCAGAAGAGCCCTACTATGTTTTAAGAAATAAGACAAACCTAAAAATGTGTAGTGAGCAGGAATAAAAAGGAAGCCAAGCAAGACTTTTAAAGCAGCAAAATGAAATTACGTAGAAATGACAAATATCTGAAAATTTAAAAATGAAAGGTAAAGGTGTGGTGGCACCTGCCTGGCGGCTCAGGAGCTTCAGACAGGAAGATCACAGTTCAAGGCCAGCCTCAACAATTTAGCAAGGCCCTAGGCAACTCAGTGAGACCCTGTCTCAAAATAAAAAAATAAAAAGGGCTGGGAAGGGGTCACTGGTTAAGTACACCTGGCTGCCTGGCTTCAATCCATAGTACAGAAAACAAAAGTCCAAGTGAAGTTCTGTTCCGGTGTGACGGAGGAGAACCATATCTGATTCTCCTATAGGTAGCTATTATAGATTCCAGACAAAATGTCAAAAGCCACTGTGTGATGGTGTCCAAACGCTGGCGGAAGGCTGGAGGTGGCCCTGTGGCCAAGAGCTTGCCAAGGGTGCACCAGGCTCTGAGTGATCCCCAGCACCCACACCACACAAAAAAGGCAGGTAGAAACCACAGAGGATTTGGCCCCTGAAAGAAGGCAACCACTGACCCCTGATGCAGCATTTCCCCTGAGGACACCACGAAGTGGATGTGGATGTGAGCGGAAAACTGCACTGTGATGGGCCTGAGGAGTCCGAAGACGAAGCTCAGAGCTGCCAGAGGGGACACCAAAGGGGGATTAAAAAAAAAAAAAAAAAGAGGGAGCCACAGAGAGGAGTCCTCATGTCTGTGTGTGAGTTTCCCTTAAATCCTGGCCGACCCCTGACCACACAAGAACCCTCCCCTGGTGGAAAACATACTGTCCAGGCCCGGATGAGAGGGGCTCTCAACTGCTGCCCACCGCAGGGAGAGGCAATGAGGGGCCTGGATACCTCAGCCAGAGCAATTAACAAGCGATTAGCAATTTAGCAAGGCCCTAGGCAACTGCAACCCCAGAAGGGCCAGCCTCAGCAGAGCCCTCACCCAAAGCCAAGGGTGAAACTGAACACAGCGGAGGGCAAAAGCAAGCGCCCACGAGCTCCAAGGGATAGCTAGCCAGGACTGCTTCTGAAACAAAACCTAAACCTATTTCAGAGGAAGAGAGTGGAATACAGGGTATTTATCAGTCTACAATATCTAGAACTCAGTGAAAACACAGACATGCAAAACAATAAACAAACAAACAAACAAACAAAAAACCCAGGAACAAAAAAATCTGACCAAGAGTAAAAAAAAAGGAACCCTCAGAGACTGATTCCCAGATGTCCCAGATGCTAGAGATGAAAGGCCAGGACTTCAAAGCGTCCATTATAAATACATTTTAAGACCAAAAAAAAAAAAAAAAAAAAAGTCAAAGAGGGAACAGATAGGAAGTATCAGAAGGTAAATTAAACATATAAAAGAGCAACTGGAAATTCTAAACTCAAACGCATAGCTATCTGAGCTGAAAACCATCTCTGCAGGGGCTGACCAGCAGATTATCAGGGACAGGGGTCAGTGAGCCAAGGACAAAGGAGAAGAAGCCACGCAAAATGAAGGAATGCGGGGAACACTGATGTGGAAGGAGGTGGGCTTGGGGCATAGCTCAGTGGCATGTGCTAGCCTAGCATGTGGCATGCGAAATGCCTAGGGTTCCATCCCCAGCAAGCAAGCGTGCCTCACACAGAAAAAATAAGAGAACAAAATCAAGCAGTCCAAAATACACACAATTGGAATCTTGGAAGAGAAAATATATACAGAAAAAAGAACAGAGGAAATTTACTCTGAAAGATTCCCAAATTTGGCGGTAGACATTAATTCTAATCAAAATAAATCCAAAGAAGTACTCCTGTATCTATGCATAGATCATCAAACTGTTGCAAATTGAAGATAAAGGTGATAGAGCAGCCCTGGGTTCAATCCCCGGTACAGCATACAAAAAAACAAAACATAACCTTCTATTCAAATCACAACTGAGTTTCTAAGAGAAACAATAGAAGCCAAAAGGCAACCGAACAGCATCTTTAAAGTTCCTATAAAAAGAACTGGCACTGTGCCTGCCTCACAAGCATGACACCCCAGGTTCCACCCAAGGATCAGGGGAAAAAATCTCCAGCATCATCAAAAATAAATAAATAAAGCTAAAATTCAAAAAAAGTAACTGGGCACAGTGGCACTCACCTGTGTCCTGTCTGCCGGGGAAACAGGGGTAGGAGGACGGCTTCAGCCCAGGGTTCAAGGCCAACCTAGGCAATACAGTAAGATCCTACCACTACATAAGTGAAAAAAATAATTTTATAAGAAATATGTGTTGGGCATGGTGGCCAACGCCTGTAATCCCAGGGACTCGGGAGGCTGAGGCAGGAAGATCACAAATTCAAGCCTCGCCTCAGCAACTCATCTCAAAAGCAAAAATTAAATAAAGACTAGGGATGTGGGCCTGGGTTCAATTCCCAATACTGCAAATTCTGAAAAAGGAAAGAAAAGAAAACCTGTGCTATATAAAGAGCATCCCAAACCCCCCAGCCCTGGCCCGCAGTTAGAAACAAACCCAAATGGAGCCAGGCGCAGTGGTGCACTCTGCGATCCCAGCGGTTCGGGAGGCACAAACAAGTTCTGTGTTTTGGAATCAGACCTCAAACAAGAACAGACCAGCAAGGGAAAAAATGCCACGGACAGAAGGCGATTAAAAGCCCAAGAGTGCATTTCAAAACACTCTGGAGGAAAGCCGGTTTCTTTGGGTGGGTGTGAGTTCAAAAGACGCACTTTAGGGAACAGTTCCTACACTGCCACCCCTCATGCTGGATCCTAAGTCCTAATAAAGCCTCTTGCAGATAGTTTTTTAAATATATATATATTTTCAAGAAAAAACACAATTAGTGCCCAAAAGTGAAGCTTTCTTTTGAATTTCATTTATTTAATTATACAATCTCATTAATTTGTGGATACAGTATGTGAAATATTCAGGATCTGAACTTCATATCTTTCAGGCAGGTGTCTTGCTTAATAGGGTACATCATCTGCTTTCAAAGAAACAAAGGAGAAAAGCGGTTTCATAAAGGTAATATCACCCAGGTCATCTCTCCATGAAACAGTGTCTAGAAGCATTTATGCAGTAACACTTGCCAGCCATGGTGGTGCTGCCTGGGGGGCGGGGGGCTGAGGAGCTAGGGTTGTGGCCCAGTGGGAAAGCACCTCAGGTTCAATCCCTGGTATGTCAACAACAATAATAAAATATAAAAGTGGGTGGGCAGCTGGGGAGAGCTCAGTGGTACAGCACCTGGGTTCAATTCCCAGTACCACATACAATCAAAACCAACCCCACTATGAACTACCTCTACAACACAGCAATGGCAGTTCCGAGTCACTGTCAAGACAACGTGGGGACAAAGGAAGAAATGAACTAATCTAGACAGCAAGAGACAGGAGCACACTGACAGTCCTTAACTGAATCACCAGGACCCCAGGTTAAATCACTTCCCACCAAGTCCAGTTACTCATTTTACACTTGAAAATGAAAATTGGAGGCATGAGACTGCTGGAAAGGTTTTTTTGTCTTAAAGAGACCATCATGAAAGGCAGCCACCTTTCAAAGACCATGGAGAACCAGAAGCCACAACCTGCTGGGCCTGTTTTGATTCACTCCAGACTCACTCCCCAGAGAGTCGTCTTCTCTCCTCTGAGACACTGTCACCAGCCTCGATGCTCATGCTACAGAGCTCTTCAAGCTATAAAAACAAAGGCCTTGCCGGTGCGGTGGCACACGCCTGTAATCCCACCAGCTCAGGAGGCTGAGGCAGGAGGATCGCAAGTTCAAAGTCAGCCTCAGCAACAGCGAGGCACTAGGCAACTCAGTGAGACCCTGTCTCTAAATAAAACACAAAATAGGGTTGGGATGTGGCTCTGTGGTCAAGTGCCCCTGAGTTCAATCCCAGGAACCAAAATAGAAAAAAAGGGGGCGAGGGAGTGAATCACTAGTTCTAAACTCTGAAAAGAAATTCCTAAAAAGATGACTTTCATGGTACGTGATATCTACCTCAATTAAAAGAAGAAGAGATACTGTGTCCTTTGAGTACTCTGAAGCAGTCACTCTCTCCAGGAACTCATTAAATCCACGTTTTTATCCTGAGACTGGATAAAAACTGGACTCACTGGACTCACTCACATTCTCAGGGAGGAAGAAATGTAGAGGAGAATTGGAAACAGCTCATGCAGCTCTGCCATTTCTGTTCCTCGTGAAAATAAAGAGTGGCACAACACATATACGTGGCAAGAAAAGAGATGACCTTACATATTCCCAAATGGTCTTCACTCAATCATTTATGTAAATTATATAACTATTCCATAGATATGAATTATTACACTTTGAATACAGTTTACAATGAAATTAGAAAATCACCCTCACTCTTCTCAAAGGTAAATCTAGTTCGACCTTTGTTCATGAAACAAATCATAATAAGACAGTTCATCAGCCTCACAGTGAGTTATGGAAGTAAAATGAGTAGATCTAAACAAATCACAATGCTAAAGTATCAAGCAGTATGATGATAATTTCCAATTAATTAAAAGCTTCACACTGAACTGTTATTCCCAAGAGAACAGCATCTGCACAGCTCTCACATGATATAGTGAGCACCCGAAAGAGTGGTGTTTTCAATTTGAGGACACACGAGGGCTAAGCTCCCATAAAACAAAATGTGTAATCACACACATTACAAACACAAGAATAATCGCTCATTATTTTGGGAAAAAACAATATACTTACAAGAGATAGCAGCAAACTGAACAGGTCACCAACATGGTGATGATGACTCTAAAAACAAAGCACAACAAAGGCAAATGTTATCAGATCACCAGTGAACCAGGGACACAGTGACGCTGTAAGTCCCCTCCCAACGTGGTCAAGCTGCCACTGACTGTGCACCAAGAAAGTGGATCCGTATCTGCTTGAATATCCAGTAGACTAAAGTGTGCCCACATCCATCTGCAACTGAACAGAAAAATCTGTAGTGACAGTTAGTTTTGACAGCCCAGTCACTACCAGATTTGGTACTATTCTCTGCAATAAATTAATATAGTACTTTTAAAACTATGCTCTCTAATACTGACTCTTCCCATCTTTACTCGTGTCTAAAAAGTTAAACTTGGGCTGGGCATAGTGGTGTACACCTATAATCCTTTGAGACTCAGGAGGCTGAGGCAGGAGGATCACAGTGAGGCCAGCCTCAGAAAATCAGTGAAGTCCTAAGAAACTCAGTGAAACTCTGTCACAAAATAAAAAATAAAAAGTGCTGGAGATGTAGCTCAGTGGTAAAGCACCCCAGGACCAAAAAAATAAATAAATAAAAAGCTGAATTTCAATTTTTCTAAAACAGAACTCTTAATATCCTCTTTCATCTCTTTTTCAAAAGTTCCTCTTATAGATCTCCTACTCCCCTGAGGGCCAGAGGTGTAGCTCAGTGGTAAACTGCATGCTTAGCATGAGTGAGGCCCTGGGTTCAATCCCTAGCACCAAAAATCCAAAATAAACAAACAAAAACATTTCCTCCTCCCTGGAAGCAGTTGTGCCATTTCCATCTATCTGATCCACCCGCCCCTCAATCCACCATCCTTTGCTCATGCCCGCTTTGCACCCTTGCTCACCTATTGCAGGGACTGGTAACCTTGAAGCATCTCTCCCCTGACAGGCTTGCTCTTTTCCAACCGCACTGTCAGCAGCTGGCCAGGACACTAGGGCAGCATATGGCTCAGATTCGAAACTCCCTTCCCTCTCTTCCATGCCACCCACACCATAGCTTAGACTCACCTGTCTGAACTATTCCTTTCATCATATCCCTCTCTAGTCCCACATCACCCACAGGAGTGGCTTCCAAAGAGGGATTCCACATCCCAGGAAGCAAGCAAGACTGTCCCCTGGAACTTGGAAAGCAAGTATCAGAACTCTTGTTTATAATTATTCCTAAACTATCCTTCAGAAGTTGTGCAGAGGCACACACCTGTAATCCCAGCTACTTGGGAGGCTGAGGCAGGAGGATTATAAATCCGAGGCCAGCCTGGGCAACTTGGTAAGACCCTATCTCAAAGTAAAAAGGGCTGGGGATATATTTCAGGGGTAGCATACCCCTGAGTTCAAAACAGCCAGTACCACAAAATTAAATAAATAATACACTGTTTCATATAAAGCTCCCTCATTAAAACATCAGCTTCATGTTTTCTAAGAGTTGCATGTGAAGTCTTTAGAGATGAAGAGTCACACTGGCTGCAATTTTGTTTCAAATGGCTGGGCAAATTTTATACACACAAGTATTCATAAACAAAGTGAAAATGGGTATGTTATTTAATCTAGGTGGTAGTATGTGGCCCTTATTGTCATTGTCACTCCTTCCACTTTTTGATGTCTGAAATGTTCATGGAAAAACCGGAACTGGCTGAACTCCTGCAGGCTAACTCCTCTGCGCCTCCCTGCCTTCCGCCATGCCTGGCAGAGCCAATGTGGAAAGAATAAAAAAAAAAAGCTTTTAGAGAATCTGTGGATTTTCAAAAACAAAAAAGGGGGAGTGGTCATGAAGACCAGGAAAGCTGGCAGAGACTTATTTTATCTCACTCTTCCACTGTAGGAAAGAGTGGAAAGGGCTTGCCTCCCGGCCTCCCTCCCTCACCAGGCCTCTAAACTCACAACCACCCAACAAACAGTCCACACTGCAGTGCTCCGGGGTCTCTCAGGAAAGAGGATGTAATATCAGAGTCCTTTGTCTTTCTCCCTTCTTACACAGTTCTTTTACTTATCTTCTTAATGAAGACTTCAATCTCTTAAATCAGAAATTGCTTTTTCTGTATTAAAAACACAATCCATGAAGCAGCTCAGCTCCTTCGCATATTAAAAAAACAAAATCTGATTTGCAATCTTTTCCAGAGGTAAAGGGGAACTAGTACTAATTCAGTACTAATGTTTCCATTTTACCATGAGGAAATAGGAACTTGGAAAAGTTAACTCAACTGTCCAAGGTCAGAGGTCATCCACCCAGGAGCAGTTCTCGAGTGTAATCCTGCAACTCCTGGAGACCTTGTCTCAAGACCTGCTCAATCCTACCAAGAGCAGGAAATACAAGAACTGTGGTGAAGGCATGAATGTACCCATATATCACCAGCAGATCAAATACCAGAACCTTCATGCTAGGCTAGAAACTGAATAGAAACAGGAGGGGTCTCAATATCCTGGATATAATATGCTTTTAATAAATGCTTTTCTGAAGCTGAAGGCCAGAAAGGCAGAAGAGTAATGAAACATGAAGATATAAACAGATATAAACACAACAAAGAATTCTGATTTTGATGTCTAATTCCAACTAAACCTGGCTTATATGAATTGTTTTAATAACCTCACAATTCTGACACTATAAATCGACTACTAAGCTGGGCAGACTGGCACACAACTGTAGTCCAGCTACTGGGGAGACTAAGGCAGGAGAACTGCTTGAACTTAGGAGTTCATGGCCCACCTATTAGACACACTAGAGACCACCTTTCTTTTTAAAAAAAATTTTTAGTTGTTGATAGACCTTTATTTTATTTATTTTTATGCAGTGCTGAGAATCGAACCCAGTGCCTCACACATGCCAGGCAAGTGTACTACCACTGAGCCCCAGCCCCAGCCCAAGAGACCACTCTTGTTAATAAAAATAAAAAGTAAAAAAATCTCTGCCAACCACTCTGCTGTGGAGGTATGACCCTATATAATTGCTTTATGGGGAAGGGGGTCATGATGCTTGCAAATGATGGAAATTCACCTACCATGTTTCCTTAAAAAAAAAGAATGGTTTATTTTTAGGGTAACAGAAGGAACAGATATAAAATCAAGCCTATCCCAGACAGCAAAGGAGGTCCAGGAAGTAATAAGTTTCTTTTCCTTGAATCAAGGCCACCTAACTACCGACTCCAAATTTACTGCGTGCCTGCTGTGCATGCAAGAGGCTGTGAAACCAGGCCACAAGAAGCCAGTTTCAAGAACTGAAGCAAGAGATAGTATTTCTGACAAACTGTGACTTTAGTCCAAGTTTCCCTCCTGCATTGTCTTGAGCTAAGAAAAAATAATTTAAAAAAAAAAAAAAGAGGAAGCAGAAAGGAGCGTCCTAGAATTTCTTGGCCGTTGAGGCTCTGTATCGCACCACCCTCGAAAAGCTCGACACACGGGTCTGCGATTGAAAAACGCAGCACGGCGACGCTCAAGGCACCGGGGCACCTCGGGGACGGTGTGACGCAGGGCCGCCTACGACACCCGGGACGACACCCCCGGCTCCCAGGAGCGCACCTCCGCGGGCCAGGCCCAGCGCCTTGGTGCAGGGCCCGGGCCGTCGCCGAGCGCGCCCGCAGGAGGCGGGGAGGGCAGATGTTGATTCATTTATTTGACCCCCTCTTCAGGGTTTCGCAGCCAGGCCTCCGGTGGGCGCCGGCGGGCGAGCGTCCGCGGGGAGGACACTCGTCTCCAGACTCCGGGCGCCGCGCGGAAGAAGCCCCCAATACCCGGCCTGGGGCCGCCCTCGGCGCCGCGGCACCGCCGCACTTACCCGCGGTTGGGGCCCTTGGGGATGAACCAGGGCACCAGGAGGCCCACGAAGCCCCAGAACACGCTCATGACGATCAGCGGCACCGTGAGGCCGTGGTACGCCATAGTGGCCGCGAGCCGCCCGCCCTGCCCAGCCGGCCCGCCGCTCGCCCTACCCGGAAGTGTCAACAGCCGGCCGCGTGACCGCACGCAAGCCCCGCCCGCCCCACGTGACCCGCGTCCCGACTCCGCCCCCCCCGGCCCAGAGCCCCGCCCTAACCCGCCTGTCAGAGCTGCAGATCCTTAGAGCCAGGGAAAGCGCCAGCCTCCTGGGACGCAGCAAAGTTTTCTAGTTAATAACTTTAAGAACTTAACTTTTAGGCAGAGGGTTGTTATTTACAGATTTACCTTCTTTTTTTTTTCAATTTTTTTTTTTGTTATCAACGGACCTTTATTTTTATTTATGTGGGGTGCTGAGAATCGAACCCAGGGCCTCACACATGCGAGGCAAGTGCTCTACCACTGAGCCCCAGCCCCAGCCCCATCTACGTACTTACTAAGCAACAAAGAGAGGGCTTAATGATAATACATGGCTGTTTAGAGTCCAGGGTACTGGACTGGCTATGAGCTGTAACTGCATGAATTCTTTTGAATTCCTCACTACTTATGTGAGTTAGTTGCAACTATTGTCCCCACTTTGCAGTTGAAGAAACGGGCTCAGGGAGGCCGTTAAGGGCTTGCCCAAAGTTAGTTACTCCACAGTAAAGGCCAGAAGTCAACGTCTGATAGCTGGTTCTTAAGGCCAGCACTTCTTCTCTACTGTAAGTCTTGCGCACTGTGCCAGGTTCTGGGATTATAGACCTCCATCAGACACCCCTCAGGGAGTTCACATTCTGGGGAGGAGATGGACCTGCAAACAGGCCACTCAACGTGGTGTGAAATTAGAGTGGCCGATGGCATCTACTCCTTCCAGCTTCCAGCTGGGCTTTGAAGGAGGCTGAGGAATTAACCAGAATGGTAAGGAGAAGATAAATGTAGAGTTTCCAGTGCTTGCCAAGGAAAGCAACAGGCATGTTGACTATAGTGTTCTACAACCCTGACAGCGAGGAAACCATCTCCTGGAGACATTGAGCTTGATAAAGCTCACACACAGAAGCAAGGTGGAAAGCAGATCTATCAACTAAGCCCATTGTGCTTCACTGTGGACCAGTTTGCCTGCAATAGCCACATTTCTTTGCCCACACATTACCATCTACTTTCTTCTGCATCAAGTACAGTGAGTTCTTGAATTATATGGGAATTTGGACCAATAATCTTCAATATCTGCATCAACTTATCAAGCATGACTTTAAGCCTTTAACTGACCAGAAATGTAGGAAACTAGTGAGTATTATTTGTGCTCATATAACTCCCGGAAAAAACAGCCCAGAAGAAATTCTGTTGTCCTTAAGTTCCAGTCCAAGAACCTCCTTATCCAAGACTTATTTCCTCCTGTTAGCATATCTTTTTAAGTTTGTGTATGCATTTTATCCAACCCTCTCCTCCTTCAGAACAGACGTTGTTAAACTGATCTTTATTTCTGGGAGCACATAAGACATAGAAGGTGCTCAATACATGTCTTAACTTTCGGTAGCTATGTCAAAGTGCCTGGAAAAAATGAACTTACAGGAGGAAAGGTTTATTGTGGCTCATGGTTTTAAAGGTTTCAGTCTGTGATTGGCTGGATCCATTGTTTCTAAGTCTGTGATGAGGCAGAACATCATGGCAGAAAGATATAGTGGAGCAAAGCTACCCACCTCATATTGTAGCAACTGGAAGTGCAGAGAGAGCCAGAGATGTGGGCAACATAGTCCCTAAGAGCATACCCCCAAGGACCCACGCTATGTCCCACCTCCCACAGGTTCCACCACCTCCCATTAGCCCATTAAAATTCTGAATCTATCAGGTTAGAGTCCTTATGGTCCAATAATTTCCTAAAAGCTTATTTTTGGGGGACAAAGCTTTCAACATATGAGCCTCTGCTGAACATTCCAGATCCAAACCATAACAATAAACAATTGTGCAACTAAATTGAATAGGCAAGAAAAGGTGAGATCACTAGGTGTGGTGGCACACACCTGTAATCCCACCTACTTGGGAGGCTGGCAGGAGGATCAAAATTCAAGGCCAACCTCAACATTTAGCAAAATCCTGTCTCAAAAAATACAAAGAGCACTGGACACCGTGGCAGACACCTGTAATCCCAGCAACTCAGAAGGTTGAGGCTGGAGGATCACAAGTTCAAGGACAGCCTCAGCAATTTAGCAAGGCCCTAAGCAACTTAGCAAGACCCCATCTCAAAATGAAAATGAAAAACTAAAGCCAGGGTACAGTTCAGTGGGAGAACACACCTGGGTTCAATTCACAGACTTGCCAAAAAAAAAAAAAAAAGTGAGATCAGCCAGAACTGACTTAAAGAAAGAAGTCCACTCTAACTTTCTTTCACATTTCTTTCTCCTCCACACCCACCCTGGATTTTGGTACCAGGGATTGAACCTCACACATGCTGGGCAAACTTCTTACCACTAAGCTATAGCTCTTTTTTATTTTTTTAACTTTGAGACAGCGTCTTGCTAAATTGCCCCCGACTGGCCTTGCACTTGTTATCCTCCTGGGATGACTGCTTCGTGTACACTTAAATTCTAGTAAAATAAGCATAATATAAAATTGACCATCTTAATCATTTTGAGCATTCAACTAATTATACTCACATCGTTGTGCAAGTGATCTCTAGAAATTTTTCATACCAATTAAATATTCCCATTCCCTTTTCCCTCCCCATTTTACTTTCCTTCTCTGTGAGTTTGACTCCTCTAGGCATTGAGTGGACTTTCATGCCATCTGTCCTTTTTTTTTTTTTTTTAAAGAGAGAGTGAGAGAGGAGAGAGAGAGAGAGAGAGAGAGAGAGAGAGAGAGAGAGACTTTTTTTTAATATTTATTTTTTAGTTCTCGGCGGACACAACATCTTTGTTGGTATGTGGTGCTGAGGATCGAACCCGGGTCGCACGCATGCCAGGCGAGCGCGCTACCGCTTGAGCCACATCCCCAGCCCCAGCCATCTGTCCTTTTGTGATTGACTATTTCACATAGCATGGCGTTTCCAAGACTCATCCATGTTGTGCAAAAAAATTTTTGTGACTCCATCTCTGTAATGTCCTCAAAATGTCCTTTATTGAAGCTAAATAATATTCCACTGTATGCCTAGACCAAATTTTGCCTATCCCTTCATCTCTTGATGGACCTTTGGTTCACTTCTGAGATGGATAGGCTGCTGGAGAGAGAGAATGAGCCCCTTACTAGATGAAGACCAAGATCTCTGAGCATGATCAGCCATGTTTGTCTTTTTAGTTAGATGAACAAAACCTCCAGCGAATGCTTGTACCAGATCAACTAGAACTAAAACATAATTTAAATGTCAGCAGATTCAAAGATCTACACAATGCACCCCAAAATGATTTATGGCTAGACTGCTTAACTAGGAGAAACATTCTAAACCTCAAATACCAAATGATTGACATGAGATTTGATTTTCACAAAAAATTTGCCTAGGAACCGGCAATTTTCTTCTCAGGAAAATCCTATATTCATTTAAAAAGATGAACGCTAGGAGTATCCCCATCTTCTCTGAGAGGTGGGGAGCATCTGCACCTAGCCTTGAGGTATGTATACCTTTGCTTTGCTGTCCTTTAATAAATCTTTGCTTGTGCCTTGCTTTCAACATGTTCTGAAACTTGTTTCAATGGTGTAAGTCAAGAACCCCCTTGGGCCGACTTGAGATCCCACTGCCCCCTTGGAGGGACCTCATTGGAGGTTTGGTGACACTTCCATTATATGGCTATTGTGAATTCTTTCACACTTCTTAAATAAATGCCATTTTTTTTGCTTTAAAATATTTTATTGAAATTTTTAAAATAAAATCATGTGCTTGTATAAGACAAAACATAAGCAAATACTCTCTACTTAATGTTAGAGTCCCCAAAATTCTAGCCAGTTTTTTATGCTTCGTAGCTGCTCAGTTTAATACAGGCAAGATGTTATGTTCATAGGAACCGCCCAACATCAAAGCATCCTTTGTGTCAGCAAAATCCATAGCAACCAGGGAGAATGAGTTGCTCTCCACTTGTCATGACAGCCTGAGGATGCAACAGCAGGAATCTAAGCATCCCAACAGTGTCCAATGGGGTAGATCCCAAAACCTTAAGTTTTCAGTCTTCAGGTTAGCACAGAACTTCTGTGTAGGGTCACTGCCCCTAGCTGGGCTTGCAGAACTCTCATGCTTTATTTAAGGATTACACACCAATGGACGTCTTAAAACCCCATCTCTGCGTACACTGAGGACCTGCCAGCGAGGATCAGGGGCCTGCAGGTGGGTTGCTACACCAAAGGTGTGCCCAGCGCCTTCCCAACACTGAACGGATCGGCAGGTTCCGCTGAATACCTAAATGCCATTTTTTTTTTCATGACTCCATCTCTGTAAGAAGAGTGTCTAACCTTAGCCTTGCTATCTAGGTTTAAGAAGCAGGAGCCAGCTGGGTGGAGTGTTGCATGCCTATAATCCCAGCAATTTAGGCAGAAAGATAACAAGTTCTAGACCAGCCTCAACAATTTAATGAGACCCTTGCAATTTAGCAAGATCCTTTCTCAAAATTTAAAACAAGAAAAATGTGGGGGGAGCCGGAGATGTATCTCAGTTCAACTCTCAGTACTGGAAAAAAAAAAAAAAAAGGAGATGTTAGTGAGCTAAGGGACACATCTCTGTAGACACCAGTTTTGCCTAAATCTATTCCTTTTATCCTCTGTGAAATGAGAAGTCCTTAATCTCAGCATTATATTTGTGGGCTAGCATTGGCCAAGAGCTCCCTCTATCAGTCAATCTACCAAAAATATTTGATCACATTCTCCAGATGAAAATTAGGTAATGTCAGGAACTGCGATTCAGTGACCTACAGAATGGACCAATACCTTCTGTCTTCCAGAGGCATGAAGTCTTCAGGGAATAAATCCAACTGGGAGCAGTGTGATCCTAGGACCCTGGGGACCCAAGGACCTCTCCTTTCCAACAGTGAATCTGTGTGATACTTCATCCAAAACAAAATTTTGCAACAGATTGCATGCAGAAGCTTTGTGAGAATATATTATCTTCTATTAAGCTAGACATTGGGGAATTTTGCAAAACTAACATTATGTCACTCTGCATGGCTTTTTTTTTAATACCAGGGATTGAACTCAGGGGCACTTGACCACTGAGCCACATTCCCAGCCCTATTTAGTATTTTATTTGGAGAGAGAGTCTCACTGAGTTGCTTAGCACCTCGATTTTGCTGAAGCTGGCTTTGAACTCATGATCTTCCTGCCTCAACCTCTGGAGTCATTGGGATTACAAGCCTGTGCCACCATGCTCGGCTTTTTTACATGGCATTTTTTTTTATTATTTTGGGAAAGATTACTTTCCATAAAAAAATGTTTATGTTAACATGTTCAGGGTTCATTATTATTGTTATTATTTTTGTAGTACTGGGGATTGAACCCAGGTCCTTGTATATGCTAGGCAAGTGCTTTGCGACTGAGCAAGACCTTTTTTTTTTCATGGCATTTTTTAATTATTATTATTTTGGGAAAGATTACTTTTCATAAAAGAATGTTGTTCATGTTAACATGTTCAGGGTTCATTATTATTGTTATTATTTTTGTAGTACTGGGTATTGAACCTAGGTCCTTGTATATGCTAGGCAAGTGCTTTACCACTGAGCAAGACCCCCGGCTCTGATTTTATATTGCTATTTTAAATTAATTATTTGTTTTGTTTTTGAGCTGGGGAATAGAGCCTTAATTAAATTTTGTAATTTAAATACTGCACATCCTCAGTACACACTCTACCACTGATCTATGCTCCTGCCCTAATGCTATTTTCTTTTTTTTTTCTTTCTTTTTTTTTTTAACTCGAAATTCTCCTGTCTCAGCCTCCCAAGCAGCTGGGATTACAGGCGTGTACCACTATACCCGGCTTTTTTTTTTTTTAACACTTTTTTTAGATGTTGATGGACCTTTCATTTTATTCATTTCTTTATATGTGGTGCTGTGGATGGAACCCAGTGCCTCACACATGCTAGACAAGTGTTCTACCACTGAGGCGCAGCCCTAGCCCCCCTAATGCTATTTTCTGTGTGTGTGTGTGTGTGTGTGTGTGTGTGTGAGAGCCAGGGATTGAACCCAGGGATGCTCACATCCCCAGCCCTTTTTATTTTTTATTTTGAGATGGAGTCTTGTTAAGTTGCTTAGGGCCTAAATAGCTGGCTGAGGCTAGCCTTGAACTTGTGATCCTCCTTCATCAATCTCCTGAGCTACTAGAGTTACAGGTGGCTGTAGTGCTATTTTAAATGAATTTAAAGCCAGGCATGGTGGCACTCACCTGTAATCTCAGTTGACTAGGGAGTTGAGGCAGGAGGATCACAAATTCGAGCCCAGACTTGGCGACTTGGTTAAATCCTGTTTCCAAATAAAAGATAAAAAGGGCCAGAGGGTATATAGCTATGGGGTAAAATGCCCTTGAGTTCAATCCCCAGTACAATAAATAAGTAAATAATCCCCAAATTAAATTTTTGAAATTTAATCTTGCAAAGTCAATCTTGATAAATGCAACCCACATAAACGTAAGCTCGTGGGTCCCCAGTAATTTTAAATGTGCAAGCAGGTCTTAGAACCAAAAACTTTGAGAAGTGCTACAACACGGAGGGGACGCTTTTGTACCCAGCTTTCCCCCCCCCCTCCATGTGCAGGACACGCCCTGCGGACGGCGCCATGGAGAGAGCAGTTACCCTCTGCGGAGTGACGGCACAGTGCCAGGGGTGCTGGTACCCGCGGGGGTGGGGTGGGGTGGGGGTGGGGAAGAGGCTAGGCCACCATGCGCGGCAGCTCCAGAAATATTCAGCCAAATTAGTAGAATAATAGATTTTATCCAAACCAGCTTTGAAGGAAAACAAAAGAAACTTATTAAAGGAGGGAGAGGGAATCACAAACTGATCAATTTCCATGCTGGTAGGAGTTAGCCACAATGAACCCAACTACTATGTAGAACCATGGAGCCCTGATAGTGATAAATAAAATACACGAATGTGACCATGCTTCAATAAAACTATATTTATGGACATCTTAAAAAATGTATTGTCTGGGCTGGGGATATAGTGCAGTTGGTGGAGTGCTTCCCTTGCAGCACATAGGCCATGGGTTCAATCTCCAGCACCAAAGGAGGAAAAAAAAAATTTGTGTCACCTATGCAGCTGAGGGGGTAGCTCTGCAGCAGGGTACTCGCCCTGCACGCCTAGTCCTGCTTCAATCCCCAGGACTGCAACAACAAGGAGCTGCTTCTGTTATCAGAATCACAGGTTCTTCCAGAAAACAGGTTTGTTCAACCCCGGCCCCAGCCATAGCCCCAGTGGAAGTTGAGGCTGAGGCAGGAGGAGCTCCAGTTCAAGGTCAGACTCAGCAAATTAGGGAGCACCTGTCTCTAAATTAAAAAAAGAAAGAAAAAAGTAAGAAAAATGGTCTGAGATGTAGCTCTGTGGCAAAGCGTCTGCCTTGCATTTGCAAAACCCTGGGTTTGTTCCCCAGTTCCAAAAGAATTAAAAGTAAAAAAATAAAGTCTGCCCCGAGGAAGTTAGAGGGAACCTTTTCTGTCTCAAAAAAATCTCCATCCCACAGGTAGCTCAGGGGCACAAACAGCTTCTATAAGAAGAAAGGGGGAGCGGGGCATGGTGGCACATGCCTATAATACCAGTGGCTCCGGAGACTGAGACAGGAGGATTGAAAGTTCAAAGCCAGCCTCAGAAATGGTGAGGTTCTAAGCAACTCAGTGAGTCCCTGTCTCAAATTAAAATATAAAATAGGGCTGGGATGTGGCTCAGTGGTCCAGGGCCCCTGAGATAAATCCCCAGTAATGCCCCCCCCCAAAAAAAAAAGAAGAAAAGAGGGGACAGTGGGACAAAAGGCAGGAAACACACACAGGCCAACTTAGCTAGGCAGGGCAAGCCAGAGAACAAGTGACACTTCGGGGTCTCCCTCATTGTCTGGCACCTGCCCATCCTCAGCAGGAGGAAGCTTGGTTGCAGAAAAACTTTATCAGGAAATTGGGTAGATTGAGGCTTTTAAATTTTTTACTTTTTTGTACCAGGGATTGAATCCAGGGGGACTTAACCACTGACACACACACCCATCCCTTTTTGTTTTGAGACAGGGCCTCCCTAAGTTGCTTAGGGCCTTATTAAGTTACTGAGGCCGGCTTTGAACTTGTGATCCTCCTGCCTCAGTCTCTGGAGTCGCTGGGATGACAGGTGCACACAACCATGCCCAGGTGGGACTTTCAATTTTACAGGGGCTCTGTTCTACCTCTGCTGGGAATAAGCTGGGAAGTGGCTCATTTAGCTGTTTCTGATGGACAAAGAATATTTCATTTCTGACCCGTGCAGGTTTATATTGTAATATGGTGTTCAGGCAATAGATCAACCTTATATAGCCGTTTAGTTTAATTAGATTGGATGAGCGGCTTTTCTCATGGTGATTTCAATAAACATCCAATTGTATAGGCATAGAACATTTCTGAAGGAATATTAAAGAAACAGGTTAGTGATTTCTTCTTCTCCTTCTTCTTCTTCTTCTTCTTCTTCTTCTTCTTCTTCTTCTTTTTTTTTTGTAGGTGGACACAATACCTTTATTTAATTAATTTATTTATTTATGTGTTGCTGAGGATCAAACCCAGCACCTTGCACACGCGCTATGCAAGTGCTCTACCACTGAACCACAACCCCCCCCCCTTTTAGGGATTTCAACTGAAGGGAATGCAGTGACTGAGGGTCAAGGTGAGAAGGACACTTACTTTTGCTGTCTACCTTTGATACCTTTTTATTTTCTAGTACCTCTAAGTATTACTTATTTGATTTATTTATTTTACAGTGCTGGGATTTAACCCAGGGTCCCACACATACCAGACAAGTACTCTACTATCACTGGACAGGAGTCTCATGAGGTCCCTCTAAAGAGGAGAATGAGACTTCAACTTAATCAGGGCAAATTCTTGACTTTCACCACTGAAAAGAATTCCAGGGCTCAGCGGGGGGGTGGGGGGGTGGGGGGGGTGGGGGTGCTGGGGTTGTGGCTCAGTGGTAGAGCTTAGCATGTGTGAGGCATTGGGTTCTATTCTCAGCACCACATAAAAATAAATACATAAAATAAAGGCATTGTGTCTGTAGTGGCGCCCCCTTTCTCCACAGAAAAGTCTTAACTGGGCTTCTCCAGAAATCTTCACCATGGCTGATTTTAGGACCGTCAGCAAAAGAATCTCTAGAAAAGAGTTCAGTGTAGATAAATTTTCCATTTTCATGTGCTCTGTTTTACCTGGCCACTGGCCGGGAAGATACCAGCACTCCAGGTGCTGATTAGTTTTTCACAAACGTATCCAGTATAGTAGTTTGCAGAGGCCTTGAAATGGGGCTTCACAGAGATGTCTACATTTCTAAGATAAGTTACCAATTGGGCTCCATGGTAACAGCTGGCAGGGGGAGGAAAGAAAGGGGAGAAGAAGCTCTCCCCTCTCAGGTGTTGTCCTTGTGAGAAACTAATGTGACTCCATTTTTAAAAATAAAATAAATAACAG
The DNA here is from genome assembly GCF_045843805.1 of Urocitellus parryii. NCBI lineage: Eukaryota > Metazoa > Chordata > Mammalia > Rodentia > Sciuridae > Urocitellus > Urocitellus parryii. The sequence continues at coordinate 159,591,914 of NC_135531.1, read as the reverse complement.
CAGCTTCTACCTCAAGGCCTGTCCTAAGGAAGGGGGCGTGGCCCTTGTCCTTGGAAAAACCCTAAGCACATACCCACCCTGCTGAGTTGTTTGTAAATAGCAGGAGAGGTCTGAGGCACTAGGTGTCCCTGACTCAGTCAGGCTAGGTGAGGACCCATAGCAACCCCCTAGCAACCTCCAATCAGCATGAGACAGGGAAAATACCTGGAATGCCAGATGATTCCCAGTAGTTTATGGTGGTTGATAACATGTTGGGAAACCATGTAGTTTAGCACTTACACCCCTTGTGGCCTAAACCAATCAGTTCAAAGGAATCCCCCTCTTGTATTAACCAATCACCCCTACCCAACTTGTTCCCACCATTGAATGTGTCAATCAATGTTAAGAGCTGTTGTTTGACTTTCCCGAGGTATGGAATGATTTGCTGTGGGGTGTTGTGATGCATAGAGTATCCCCCCAAACCTATAAAATTTCACTGAACAAAGGACCAGGACTCACTCCCTGGGACAGCTGCATCGGGAACGGAACGGTTGAGTCCAGGCTCAAACTTGCAATAAAGATTCTTGTTGCTTGCATCAGATTCGGCTCCTGGAGGTCTATTGGGGTCCCACGAATCTGGCATAACACTTGAAGGGTTAACTTGCCCAGAACAGTGAAAAAAAAAACTGCTTTTATGTGAACTTCTACAGACTGTGAACTTCTGAGCCCCTCCCCTTACATGCTGGGTATAAAACTCTGAAACTACCTGAATTCAGGGTTCAGGGGGATTGATTGATTACAGCAAAAGCTGTGCCCTCTGAACCTGGCTGCAGCCAAATAAAACTGTAGTCTGCTATCTTTGGTACCTTGCCTCATCTGTCCCTAGAACAGTGTTGATTCATAAGTAAAAAAAAATAAAATAAAATAAAATAAGAAGAACTCTAGGACTCATCAGAAGCAAGGCACAAGCAAAGATGTATTTCAGAACAGCAAGGATGTACAGACCTCAAAGACAGAGGGTAGGCTACCCTTGCCTCTCAGAGAAGATAAGCAATGCTCTCAACATTGAGCCCTTGGGCTGAATATTTCTGATCACATACATGATTTTCATGGAAAGAAATGTACAAGTTTTTAGGCAAACTCTTTAAAAGTCAGGTGACAGGACAATCATATGATTACTGAGGTTTAGAATGTCTTTCTTTGGTGGCAGTCTAATCAGAAGTCATTTGTGGGCACATTGTGTAAGTCTTTGGTGATGTTTAAATTCATTATGTTTCGGTACACGCATGTGATCTGGTGTCTTGGGAGGCTGAGGCAAGATTGTAAGTTCAGTGAGCCTGGGAAACTTAGCAAAACCCTGTCTCAAAATAGAAAGGGGGCTGAGGATGTAGCTCAGTGTTAGAGTGCCCCTGGGTTCAATTCCCAGGACCACTAAATTAACTAATTGTGGTCTTTGTTCTAGTTGATCTGTGGAAGCCCATGGTGGAGGATTTGATCATCTAACTATAGGGACAAACATAGCTGGTTCTGCTCGTAGATCTGGGTCCATCCACTGACGGCTCTTTTTGTTTCTCCTGGAGAGCCCAAGCATCACGCTGCCACTAGGCTGTGCTCCTAATCCTTGAACTGTTTTAAAAACTCTTATAAAAAATAATAATGAAGGGCTGGGGATATAGTTCAGTTGGTAGAGTGCTTGCCTTGGGGTTCAATCCTCAGCACCACAAAATAATAATATAATAATAATAATGAACGAGCTGGGTGTGGTGGCACCTGTTCAGGTATGCCGTGGAGACGGGCTGTGCCCTGCAGGGCTACTCTGTGATGCGGGGAGCAGCAGCGTCAGGCTGCGCCGAGTCACTCCATTGGGGAAAGCAGTAGTGCCATCTGCTATGACATTTCCAGCACAGGCACCAAGGTAGAATTGGAAGAAACAAGCTCACTATCCAAACCAGGAATAGACTGAGAGCCAAAAGTTACAGAGAAGCAAGGCTTTAACTGACGATCTTGCAAGATCTGGCGTCTGGGTGAGCAGGCGCCCCAGAGCAGCTACAATCAGCATTCTGCCCCTCCCCAGTTCCTTGCTGGCTGAGTGCTGGGGGTCCCCGGCCTTCTAGAATGTCACCTAGGTTTTACTGTCTCCTATTGGGTTATTTAAAGACATGTACCTTTAGTTGTCCCACCTCCTGTGTTCTCCGGTGACTTCTGGGACTGAGCTGGTAGCAGGCAGTGGGTCTCCGTTGGTCAGGCTGGCCCCTTCCTGTCTGCCAAGGGGCTGTGACTCTGTCACACTCCAGTGTGACTTTCCATTCTGTTTTCCCCTCTTGCCGCCCTTCTTACATCCCAGTTTATTATATTTAAGGCTCAATACTGTGCTCTGCACATGCACCACCAGACTCTACTCCTCACAGAAGGACTCTACTCCTTGTGGGTAGAGAGCACAATCGCCATCCGCCCAGCAGGACCGGGAAGCATGAACTGATAAATAACTTCCCTGTGTCAACTTGCCAATCTAAGTCTAGGAGTGCAGGGACATCCCATGTCATATCAGGAGCACCAGACATGGGAGCTTATCAACTGCCCCAGGTGCAGCCCCCTCATCTAACCCCCCCCCCCCCCCGCTCTTCTGTGTTGGGGGGGGAGCTCGGGGACACCATGATGGCAGAGGCAGGGTCTTAGAAAGAAACTGCAGGAGCACAAGACAAGGAGACAAGTCCTGTCTCTGTTTTCAGTGGTCCCGTTACCATGACAACTCCAGCCATGACAACTCCCACCAGGTTCAAATTTTAAAATGACTCATGGGGGTCAAGTGGGCAGTATTCTAATTAGGTTTTCTGAAGCCATCCATGGGGGTGGGGGTTGGAAGCATTCTCATCAGGTACCATAGGGTAACCAGGGGGGATAATGGGGTAAGGTCTTCAAACAGGTCCCGATAGGGAAGAGAACGCCCCATAGCTCAGGATATAAGACCCTAATTTCAAGTCCTTGGGACCTTGAGCCGCCCACACGCTCTGCCCACGTGGTTCTACCTGACAGGTGCCATCTTCACCTGCGATACATCTGAACTCTGCTACTTCTGTGTATCTCGCTTAGTTCTTTGTTTGGGATGCCAAGGACCTGGACTTCAGCTCGACATCCCAATGGTACCAGCTGGACATGGCAGTGCCCTGACACTGTCACCTAGTCACTCATCATGAGCCTTGCCCAGCGACAAACCCATGATCTTCTGTCGGATCAAGATCGGCATGGCTTGGCTTTTCCACCCGTGCCGGCCACACGCGGCCCACTCCAAGCTGACACGCTGAAAACCTCAAGCTGCTGCGAGCTGTCTGGCCCTCGGCTTTGACGATGCTGTAGAACTGGTTCATTAAAATCCTTGTCTGACCTCCTGCCAAGGCGCCGACTCTGCATTCCTCCCTCTGCCTGTGCTCTAGGCTCAGCACCCTGTCACCCTGCGGTTGTCTCAACCTCTTAGTTTCTTTCTTTTTTTAAAAAAATTATTTATCGGCCCGGACGCGGAGCGAGAGGCTGAGAGAGTCGGAGACCCTATCCGCTTCCATCCGTCGCGCAGACCCTTCCGGAGCCGCTGCCGCTATGGATGATCGGGAGGATCTGGTGTATCAGGCGAAGCTGGCCGAGCAGGCTGAGCGATACGACGAAATGGTGGAATCAATGAAGAAAGTAGCAGGGATGGATGTGGAGCTGACAGTTGAAGAAAGAAACCTCCTATCTGTTGCATATAAAAATGTGATTGGAGCTAGAAGAGCTTCTTGGAGAATAATCAGCAGCATTGAACAGAAAGAAGAAAACAAGGGAGGAGAAGACAAACTAAAAATGATTCGGGAATATCGGCAAATGGTTGAGACCGAGCTAAAGTTAATCTGTTGTGACATTCTGGATGTACTGGACAAACACCTCATTCCAGCAGCTAACACTGGCGAGTCCAAGGTTTTCTATTATAAAATGAAAGGGGACTACCACAGGTATCTGGCCGAGTTTGCCACAGGAAATGACAGGAAGGAGGCTGCAGAGAACAGCCTAGTGGCTTATAAAGCTGCTAGTGATATTGCAATGACAGAACTTCCACCAACGCACCCCATTCGTTTAGGTCTTGCTCTCAACTTTTCTGTATTCTACTATGAAATTCTTAATTCCCCTGACCGTGCCTGCAGGTTGGCAAAAGCAGCTTTTGATGATGCAATTGCAGAACTGGATACACTGAGTGAAGAAAGCTATAAGGACTCTACACTTATCATGCAATTGTTACGTGATAACCTGACACTATGGACTTCAGACATGCAGGGTGATGGTGAAGAGCAGAATAAAGAAGCGCTGCAGGATGTGGAAGATGAAAATCAGTGAGACATAAAAGCCAACAAGAGAAACCATCTCTGACCACCCCACTCCTCCCTGCCCCACCCCTTGGAAGTTCCCCATTGTCACTGAGAACCACCAAATCTGACTTTTACATTTGGTCTCAGAATTTAGGTTCCTGCCCTGGTTTTTTTTTTCCCTCCTGTATTTTTTGTTTTGTTTTGTTTTTGTTTTGTTTTGATTTTTTTTTTCTTTTTTGTTTTTGGTTGTTTTTTTTTTTCCTTTTTTTTTTTAAACCGTTTCCAAAAGTTCTTAAAGGCAAGAGTGAATTTCTGTGGATTTACTGGTCCCAGCTTTTAGGTTCTTTAAGACACTAACAGGACTGCATAGAGGCTTTTTCAGCATTACTGTATTGTCTCCGTGCCAGAAGTGGCAAGAATACCATTAGAAATGGAAATTATATTTGAAAGCCATTAGACTTCTAGGTGATGCATCTGAGAGAGAGATTGATCACACTTTAGAGGCATATGTGGTATCATTTTTTTTCCTTTTTCTAATTGTTTGAATTTTATACCAATGTTTAAACTTAATTGGGTGTTAGCTTGAGGTGGTTAAAAGGTTGTTTTGGGGGAGGTTTGTTGTTATGGTTTTGCTGTAAAAAGTGTTTCAAATTGTGCTGAAATGTTGCTGAAAAGCATGGTGCTGGTAACAGTTCAACAATCCGTGGCTGCTCATTCTTGCCTACTTTTTACTCTCCCTCTGAAGCAGGTTAGCATTGAAGGTGGTATGGAGAAGCCTGCATGCGTGTTCAATTCTTTGTTTCTTCTCCTTCCCTTTTCCCCTGCCTCCCCTACCCTCCTTCGCTCGCTCAACCTCTTTTGTTCAGTATGTGTAACTTGAAGCTAATTTGTACTACTGGATATCTGACTGGAGCCACAGATACAGAATCTGTATTGTTCTTACTGAAACACAGCATGGAATTAACATTAAACTTAAATAAAACAAACCTAAATTAAAAATGCCAAATATACTGCGCCTCCATCCTTTATACTTCTAAAATAAAATCTCTAGTTCAAACACATTGACAGTATTACATTTGCCTGAATGTGAAAAAATTTCTCCTTTTTTCTTCCATAAATTATTTATCTGTCACCCAAAGATGTATATTTTGGAAAAAGAAATACTGCCTGTAATCTGGTTGTGAAGAACACTAAATAATCTTTTAAGTCAAAAAAAAAATTATTTATCTGTTCTAATTTGTTACATATGACAGCAGAATGCATTTCAATTCATAGTACACATATGGAGCACAATTTTTCAAGTCACTGGTTGTACACAAAGTAGAGTCACACCACTCGTGTCTTCATCCATGTACTTAGGACAATGACGTCCATCTCATTGCACCGTCTTTCCTACCCCCTGCCCCCTCCCTTCCCCTCCCTCCCCTTTGCCCTACCCAAAGTTCCTCCATTCCTCCCATGTCCCCCCTCCTCATTATGGATCAGCATCCTCATATCAGAGAAAACAGTCGGCCTTTGTTTTTTAGGGATTGGCTAACTTCACTTAGCATTGTGTTATCCAACTCCAACCATTTACCTGCAAATGCCACGATTTTATTCTCTGTTTTTGCTGAGTAATAATCCATTGTGTATATGTACCACAGATTCTTTACCTATTCATCTATTGAAGGGCCTCTAGGTTGGTTCCACAATTTTGTTATTGTGAATTGTGCTGCTATAAACTTTGATGTGGCTGTGTCCCTGTAGTATACTGTTTTTAAGTCCTTTGGTGCCGGGTTTCTGTTCTCTCGACTAAAAGGCTCAGGGGTCACTCCAATTAAACTGGGCTAACTGGGCTGCACAAAATAATCACACAAGAGACTCAATACCTTTTTCTTTGGGGTCGCTGTGACGGCTCCTCTGACCTTAAGGGTCTGCAGAAAGAGAGAGCGAGAGCACACACTGACCACTTTTATTGAGGAGAAGCTATTCAAATGAGGCAAGGGGTCAGGTTTCAGGGGGCTGATTCTATCTTCATGATGTCCACTGTCAGCAGGTTGACTCACATCTGGGTAGGCCACACTCAAGGGCACAGTAAGAGAAAGGGACACACACAAGGCACTTCCATGGAAGATTCTATCCTAAACAGAGCAAGGGGTTACATTACAAAGGAACAGATGAGCATAGCTTCACCCATGGGGCTGTACCAAGACACACCCATGCACGAGACACCGACCCTCAGACCCAAAAAGAGTGGGGAAATCTCTGCCACATTTCTGCAACTGAGCGCCTCAGCACCCAGCCAGGGAATGTAACCCAGTCACGTGTAAGGTTGGTCTCCCACACTTTGGGTATAGACTGAGGAATGGGATGGCTGGGTCAAATGGTGGTTCCATTCCAAGTTTTATAAGGACTCTCCATACTGCTTTCCAGATTGGTTGTACCAATTTGCAATTCCACCAGTAATGTATGAATGTGCCTTTTCCCCCACATCCTCGCCAACACTTATTGTTGTTTGTGTTCTTAATAGCTGCCATTCTGACTGGTGTGAGATGAAATCTTAGAGTAGTTTTGATTTACATTTCTCTAATTACTAAAATATGTTGAACATTTTTTTTCATGTATTTGTTGATCAATTGTATATCATCTTCTGAGAAGTGTCTGTTCAGTTCCTTGTCCCATTTCTTGACTGAGTTTTTTTTTGTGTGTGTGTGTGTTTAGCTTTTCGTATTCTTTATACACCCTAGAGATTAGCACTCTGATGTGTGAGGGGTAAAGATTTGTTCCCAAGACATAGACTGTCTATTCCCCTCACTGATGTTTCTTTTTCTGAGAAAAAGATTTTCAGTTTGAATCCATCCCATTTGTTGATTCTTGACTTTATTTCTTGCACTATAGGGGTCTTGTTAAGGAAGTCAGGGCCTAATTTGACATGATGGAGATTTGAAGCTACTTTCTCATATCTTTAATGCAGGGTCTCTGGTCTAATTCCTAGGTCCTTGATCTACTTTGAGTTGAGTTTTGTGCATGGTGAGAGATAGGGGTTTAATTTCATTTTGCTGCATATGGATTTCCAGTTTTTCCAGCACCATTTGCTGAAGAGGCTATCTTTTCTCCAATATATGTTTTTAGCACCTTTGTCTAGTATGAGATAACTGTAGTTATGTGGGTTAGTCTCTGTGTCCTCTATTCTGTATCATTGGTCTACAGGTCTATTTTGGTGCCAATACCATGCTCTTTTTGACACTATTGCTCTGTAGTATAGTTTAAGCTCTGTATAGTGATGCCTCCTGCTTCACTCTTCTTGCTAAGGATTACTTTGTCTATTCTGGGTCTCTTATTTTTCCAGATGAATTTCATGACTGCTTTTTCTATTTCTATGAGGAATGTCATTGGGATTTTTATTGGAACTGCATTAAATCTGTATACTGCTTTTGGTAGTATGGTCCTTTTGACAATATAAATTCTGTCTATCCAAGAACTAGGTAGATCTTTTCATCTTCTAAGGTCTTCTTTAATTTATTTCTTTAGCAATCTGAAGTTTTTAAGAAATATTTTTAGATGTATGGACCTTTTATTTTATTCATTTATTTCTATGTGGTGCTGAGAATCAAACCCAGTGCCTCACACATGCTAGGCGAGCAACTCTACCACTGAGCCACAGCCTCAGCCAGTGTTCTGTAGTTTTCATTATAGAGATCTTTCACCTCTTTTGTTGATTCCCAAGTATTTTTTTTTTTTGAGGCTATTGTAAATGGGGTGGTTTTCCTAGTTTCTCTGATGATTTGTCACTGATGTACAGAAATGCCTTTGATTTATGAGTGTTGATTTTATACCCTGCTACTTTGATGAATTCATTTATTAGTTCAAGAAGTTTTCTGGAATTTTTGGATACTATAAGTATAGAATCGTGTCATTGGCAAATAGCGATAGCTTGAGTTCTTTTTTTTCCTATCCATATTCCTTTAAATTCTTTTATCTAATTCAAGAACTATGTTGACTAGAAGTGGTGAAGGAGGGCATCGCTGTCTTGTCCAGTTTTTAGAGGGAATGCTTTCAATTTTTCTCCATTTAGAATGATGTTGGCCTTGGGTTTAGCATACATAGCTTTTACAATGTTGAGGTATGTTCCTACTATCCCTAGTTTTTCTAGTGTTTTGAACATGAAGGGTGCTGGATTTTGTCAAATGCTTTTTCTGCATCTATTGAGATGATCATATGATTCTTATCTTTAAATATTTTAAATATTTTTAAGTTGGTGATAGATTTTTATTTTATTCATTTATTTATATGTGGTGCTAAGAATCGAACTCAGTGCCTCACACATGTCAGGCAAGCACTCTACCAATGAGCCACAATCCCAGCCCTCTTTAAGTCTCTTGATGTGATACATTACATTTATTGATTTCTGTATGTTGAACTAACCTTTCATCCCAACCTCATTTGTTCCTGGTGCACTATCTTTTTAATAGTTTTTGTATTCAATTTGCCAGAATTTTATTGAGAATTTTTGCATCTATGTTCATTAGAGATACTGGTCTGAAGTTTTCTTTATTTGATATGTCTTTGTCTGGTTTTGAAATCAGGGTGATATTGGCCTCATAGAATGAGTTTGGAAGTGCTCCCTCTTTTTCTATTTCATGGAATAATTTGAGAAGTATTGCTATTAGTTCTTCTTTGAACTTCTTATAGAACTCAGCTGTGTGTCCATCTGATCCTAGGCTTTTCTTGGTTGGTAGACTTCTGATTGTGTCTTCCTTTTCATTGCTTGAAATTGATCTGTTTAACTTGTGTATATCATCCTGATTCAATTTGGGTAAGTCATATGATTCTAGAAATTTATCGATGTCTTGGATATATTCTATTTTATTGGAGTACAAATTTTCAAAATAATTTCTAATTATCCTCTGTATTTCTGTAGTATTGGTCATGATATTTTCTTTTTTTATCACAGATTCTAGTAATTTGAGTTTTCTCTCTCTCCTCTTCATTTGCTTGGCTAAGCGTTTATCAATTTTATTTATTTTTTCAAAGAACCAACTTTTTGTTTTGTCATTTTTTTCAATTGTTTCTCTTGTTTCAATTTCATTGACTTCATCTCTGATTTTAATTATTTCCTGTCTTCTACTGCTTTTGGCGTTGATTTGTTCTTCTTTTTCTAGGGTTTGAGATGTAATGTTAGGTCATTTATTTGTTGACTTTTTCTTTTTTTAAGGAACAAACTCCATGCAATGAACTTTCCTCTTCCTACTGCCTTCATAGCATCCCATGATGACTTCGATACGTTGTATCTGTGTTCTCATTCACCTCTGAGAATCTTTTAATCCCCTCTTTGATGTCTTCTGCCATCCATTATTCATTCAATAGCATATTATTTAGTCTCCAGGTGTTGGAGTAGCTTCTATTTTTTTATTATTTTATCACTGATTTCTAATTCCATTCCATTATGATCTGATAGAGTGCCGGGTAGTATCTCTACGTTTTTATTTGCTTCAGAGTTGCTTTGTGATACAATTATATGGTCTATTCTAGAAAAAGATTGATATGCTGCTGAGAAGAAAGTGCATTCACTTGTTGATGGATGAAATGTTCTATATATGTCAGTTAAGTCTAAGTTATTGCTGTCCTCAGTTGAGGTCTCTCTCTTTGGGAACTTCTCAGATCTGGGGTGATACGTTACCAGAGACACTGATGTGAGCTGAAACTTACGTGCTGGACCGGACCCCTTAACGGGGAAATACGATCTTGCTGGAGAGTTCCCAGTCCCAGGGAGTCCAGTGCCTTTGGATCATACATATTCTACCTAAGTATGTATCCTAATAAAAACCTGGCCCTAAGCCCTGCCGCACATCAGGCTGGAGATAGCCTCACTCTGCCCGGGTGCACACCCTCACTTCCCTGTTTCTAATTAAACTTTTGCTCTCTACGCTAAAGCATGACACATCCTTAAGTTATTTTCTATGATGTGTTCAAGAGCATGAAAAATCCCACTAGAGGTCTCCTCTGCCTCTAAGGGACTTCCTTGGATGCCTTACAAGGTGACAGTCACAGTTACTTGGGAGACTGAGGTAGGAGAATTATAAATTCATAAGTTCTTTTCTTTTAATAAGTTCGAGGTCAGCCTGGGCAACTGAGGGAGACTTTATCACACACACACACAAAGGCTGGGGATATAGCTCAGTGGCACCGCACCTCTGGGTTCAATCCCCCTCAATTAATTCACTAATCAAATAAGTAAAATAAAGTCATAATGAACAGAGGTCCAAGTCTACCCAGAGGGGAACCTGCTGAGTTGCAGGGTCCGCGGAGGGTGGTGGCGTCCTGCTCAGTGTCAGTCTGATTCCTTGAAGGGTCAATTGCTTGCCTACCCTCCTTGCATCAGAAGCTCCTGGCCGCACACCTCAGGCTGGGGGGTGTGAAAGCAGACTTTGGAAGCAGTTATCAGCAGCTTTGCAGTCTGCAGGTTCCCAGTGGAGCACAAGGCAATGGACATCAGGAGACCTGAGGAGGTCAGGAGGAAACGCTTGCTTCATTCATCCCAGCTACCAAGCAGGCACCCAGCTCAACTGGCAGGTCCCTCTTTCCCGAGCCTCCAGATCATCTCTCGCTGCCCCTACACCCTCCTTCTCCTTCGGGAACCAGCATTTGTCTGAAGGCCCTTGAGAATCCTTCCCTGTGTTCCTGCGAACAAATCCACCACGTACCAACCTCCTGAACGATGATGGTCAAACCTCCCAAGCTCTGCTTTATTTTCAGTGTCCTGGGTAAGCCTGGCAAACCACGCAGTAGGTTCCAGGTTTGTATCCATTTCACAAAGTGACAAAACAGGTTTTGAGAGGTTAAGCAATTTGCTTTAGGTCATGTACCTAAGGAACTGATGGATACCTAGCAGCTGGGAAGGATAAGATTAGAACTGTTTGAGGTTGAGTTCCTGCCCTTTTTTTGTAGTCCTGGGATCTACCACAGGTGCTCATGCATGCTAGACAGGCACTCCACAGGGCTGCCAGCCTGAGCTCCTGCTCTCCTCGATCACGCTCTACTCGGCACTTGGCTCTGTATCAGTAGCCTGGGGTGATCTGGATGCCTCTGGGAGGATTACAGCCCCAAACCTGTTATCCACCATTTGTACTGGAATAAGTTGCTGGAGATAAGCCAAATCTGATTCCTAAATGTCATGATTTAAATTTCTGTAATAAATTTATGTAATGGCTGGAGCCTAGGGCTCAGATCAGGTGTTAGACTACACAGTAAAGAGCTGTTAAGTTTAATCCAGTATGAAATCTTTTAGACAACTTTTCTTTCTTTCTTTCTTTCTTTCTTTCTTTCTTTCTTTCTTTCTTTTTTTTTTTTTTTAGCACTAGGTATTGAAACGAAGGCCTCATGTACGCTAGGCAGGCGTCAAACTGCTGAGCTCAGTCTCCAGCAGTCATAGGCAACTCCTGGAGTCCTAGAACATGTGGGTTGACCATAAAGACAAAACTCAAATTAGAAAATACAAACTACAGAATTTGGGGGCTGACCTATTCATGACACCCCTTGATGTAGACTTCAGCCTGTGTTGAGTTGGCTTTTTCCCTGCTGTGACCAAAGGATATGACCAGAACAGTTTTAGAAGAGGGAGTGTTTATTTAGGGGCTCGGGGTTTCAGAGGTCTTAGTCCATAGAAGGCTGGCTCCATTCCTCAGGGCTCAAGGTGAGGCAGGACATCCTGGCAGAAGAGTGTGGCAAAGGGAAACAGCTTAAGGTGACCAGAAAGCAGAGAAAGAGTCGGCACAGCACTGTCCCCAATGAACCATGCCCTCCAGCTATCCCATCTGCCTACAATTACCAGTTAACCCCATCAGGGACTAATTAGCTGATTAGGTAAAGGATATGACCCAATAGTTCCTTCTCTAAGCCTTCTTGCTTTGTCTCATATGTGAGCTTTGGGGGGATACCTCACATTCAAACCATAACATTCCCTTCCTGGCCCCCAGAAGCTCACAATCATCTGACAATGCAAAACATATTTAGTCCATTCCCAAGAGTCCCAAGAGTCTTAACTGTTCCGAGATTGCTCAAAGTTCAAGTCCAAAGTCTTCTCTGAGTTCAAGGTAATCACACAATGTAAACTCCTGTAAAATTAAAAGCAATTTACAAATATCCAATATATAAAGGTACTGAGTTAACATTTCCTTTTGCAAAAACAGGGGCATAGAAGGGCTGGGACCAAAGCAAGACTGAAATCCAGCTGGGCAAACAAGTCCTGCAGTTTTGTGTCCAGCGACTGGGGACAGGGCATCATGATGTTCTCTCCAAAGGACTTTTGTAGCTCTGCCCCTGTGGCCCGAGTGGCCTTTCTGTTGGCTTGTCTCTGCTCAGTTCCTGCATGAGCAGTCCACTAGGATGATGTCCCGTGTTACTGGCATTTCTTCATCTCAGTGGTCTCCGCTGCAGCTTCGGCTTCCTCCTCATATCTCCACCCTGCTGCCCGCAGGGACTCCAACCCTGCTGCACTCTGCCTGGCCTCCCAGGCCTTCCTTTGAAATCTTGGTGGAAGCCTCCATGACCCCCTAACTCCAGCAACCTGCATTCCTGCAGAACCAACCCCACATGGTTGACACCAAGGTCTGCTGCCATCTTGAGCAGTAGCCAAGCCTCCAGGGACCTTGGCTGCAGAAGCCTCTGAGTGTCTGGGTGGCTATGCATTGTTAAACCAGGACGCAAAGAAAAGACCACCGACTCCAATTTAAATCAAGTGAAAGCAAGCTTGTAACTCCGACCGGCCGGGGCTGTCTCTCCCGAAACCTGTGGGAATAGAAGACAGCCCCGAAGCTCTCTAGAAGCTCAGCTTTATAGCACAGAAAGTTTGCAAAAAGCAGGGGGGTGTCTTGAGAACTTACAGATAACAGGATTTTGACAAGCATAACACAAAGGCAGGTAGTAGGTTAATGGTCTAAATGGTCCAGCACTTGGGGAGTAAATTTAGATCCCAGCATCAGAATGTATGAGGCACCACTAGAGATTCAGAGAGGGTCATTATCTGGCCAGAGAAAGCCAGAATTTATGAGGCGCCACTAAAGTTTCAGAGAGGGTTGTTATCTGGTCAGGGAAAGCCAGGCATGGGTGAGTTCAAGGCATGGGCAGGCATTCCAAGCAAGTTTAGAAATCTCAGTAATTTATAGTTAAAACTGTTATAGTTAAAACTTCGTCCTGGGGTTTCATAAATTGACTTCCAGACCACTCACATATAATCAAATTTGGCGTGAGGGTAGGGAAGAAATGGATCCCGGACGAGCCCCCAGAAGCTATAGTTAAATCTTCGTCCCAGGGTTTCATACACTGACTTCTAGACCACTCACATATAATCAAATCAAGCCTTTATTGAAGCACACCGGTGGCGACTGACCACAACATAAAGCTGTTCCCCTGATCAGCCCCAAACAATTGCAAGGGTACTCCTTATAAGCCTGAAAACTGCAAAAGGAATGTTCGGGGGGTCTCGCCAATGCAAGCAAGCCAGGTTACAGAAGCGGGACAGTGCAGTCAATCGAAGGGAAGCCTAACCAATCACAGTTAGCCCAGTCACCCCAGTTACAGAAACAGAGCCCCGTTACCTAGTTATGGAAACAATGCCCTATTAGGTAGTTTCGTGTTCTTAAAGGTTTCTATAGCAAAAGGAAAAGAATATCTTGCCCCAGTCATGACCCTTCTACTTAGCATGGTTGTTTTACAGGTTGAAGTCATAAAACAAAATGGAGTCACATTTGCTTTTACTATCACACAGTAAAGCCAAAATTAACTTTTCATGCCTTTGTGACGAGATGGCTCCCAATCTTAAGAGGGAATTAGGCTGGGTTTATCAAGCATGTCGAAAACTTCCTAAGCCCTCTTGTGCATGAAGGGTGCCTCATAGATCTCTTCTCAAGAGAATTTTTACTTTTACTCCAAAGAGCTTGAGATGGGTGTGGTCTTGCCAGCTTCTTAGATGCCCTCAAACTATCTTTCTTAATCTCTGGGCAAAGTCTTTAGCATTTCTGCAGTGGCAGTAATGTCTTTAACAATTGCAATTTAGCCCTAGTTTTACTCTGGCCTTTCAAGTACGTTTTCCAAATCTTTCTGTCCCAGTTTATCACAATAAATTTGGCTAAAAGCTGCCAGCAATATCCTTGCTACCTAGAAAGTTCTTCTGCCAGATTAAGAAGTCCATCGTGGGCTGGGGATGTGGTTCAAATGGTAATGCGCTAGCCTGGCATGCGTGGGTCGCTGGGTTCAATCCTCAGCACCACATAAAATAAAGATGTTGTGTCCACTGAAAAAAACTGAAAAAATAAATATTAAAAAAAAAAAAGTCCATCGCTTTTAAAATCAGCCTTCGGGTCGGGTAGTGGCTCAGGTAGGTAGAGCTCTTGCCTAGCATGTGTGAGGCACAGGTTCGATTCTAAGCACCGCATATAAATAAATAAAATAAAGGTCCATTGACAACTAAAAAATATTTTAAAATAAAATCAGCCTCACACAAAGTCTTAGGACACAGGCAAAATGTAGACAACTTTCAGCCAGAATGTACATGAATGGCCTCTAATCCAATTACCAACAGTCCTCTTTTTCCTCTAAACCCTCTTGAGCCCTGTCTTCACTCTGTCCTTGGTCATCTTGGCATTCTGATATTCTGAGCTCCCTTCAGAACTGGCCGTTAAGCTCCGCTTACGACAACACAAAACATTTCCAGCTTGCTCTGCTAAACTTCTCAAAATTCCTCCTAACAATTCCAAAAAGCTCAAAAAGCTTCTGAACCACATGGTCAGTGATAAACCCAGCCTAATTCCCTCTTAAGATCAGGAGCTATCTTGTCAAAAGTTATACATGATTCACTTCTGTTTTCTGTAAAATATTAGGATTTCTATTTGGCTTGGCTGTTATTTTGATGTTTTAAAACTTACTTGGAATGCCTGCCCATGCCTTGAACTCATCCATCCATGCCTGGTTTTCCCCGACCAGATAACAACCCTCTCTGAAACCCTAATGGCACCTCATACATTCTGATGCTGGGATCTAAATTTACTCCCCAAGTGCTGAACCATTTAGACCATTAATCTACCACCTGCCTTTGTTTTTTTTTTTTTTTTTTTTTTTAATATTTATTTATTTATTTATTTTTTTTAGGTTTCGGCGGACACAACATCTTTGTTTATATATGGTGCTGGGGATCGAACCCGGGCCGCACGCATGCCAGGCGAGCGCGCTACTGCTTGAGCCACATCCCCAGCCCCTACCACCTGCCTTTGTATTATATTTGTCAAAAGTCTGTTATCTCTAAGTTCTCAAGACACCCCCTCTGTTATAAAGCTGCACTCCTAGAGAGCTGGAGTACTGTGTTCTATCCCACAGATTTTGGGAGAGGGACAGTCCCGGCTAGTTGGAATTACAAGCTTGCTTTAATTTGATTTAGAATTGGAGTTGGTGGTCTTTTCTTTGCGTCATGGTTTAACAATCAGGTTAGGTACAGCAACACCTTGCTTTCTGCTTTAGTTTTTTCGCTGCTGTAACTAAAGGAAATGACCAGAACAATTTTAGAGGAGGAAATGTTTATTTGGGAGCTTATGGTTTCAGAGGTCTTAGTCCATAGAAGCCCAGCTCCATTCCTCAGGGCTCAATGTGAGGCTGAGCATCATGGTAGGACAGTGTGGCAGAAGGAAGCAGCTCACATGGTGATCAGAAAGCAGAGTCTGCACTCTCCAAATACAAAAGCCATGCCCCCAATGAATACAAAATATATACCCCAAAGTCATGACCCCAATGAACTACTTCCTCCAGCCACACCCACCTGCCTCCAGGTACCAGTTAATCCCATCATAGGTTAATTCAAAGATTAGGCCAAGGATATGACCCAATCATCTCCAAACCTTCTTGCTTTGTCTCACATGTGAGCTTTCTTTTTTTTTTTTTTTTTTAAGAGAGAGTGAGAGAGGAGAGAGAGAGAGAGAGAGAGAGAGAGAGAGAGAGAGAGAGAGAGAGAATTTTTAATATTTATTTTTTAGTTCTCGGCGGACACAACATCTTTGTTGGTATGTGGTGCTGAGGATCGAACCCGGGCCACAAGCATGCCAGGCGAGCGCGCTACCACTTGAGCCACATCCCCAGCCCCTCACATGTGAGCTTTCACATTCAAACCATAAGAGCATGTAAATGATTACACAGCTATTGTGTAAACATTAGTACCACTGTATATGATGGGCAGCTACTGTTTATGAGTTATGATTTCCATGCATCCCAATTTTATTTTCCAAATGTGGTCATGACACAAAGTCCATATGAGACACATATGCACAAATCTCTCAAGACCTACTGCAATATGGAATCTCTAGGCAAGAGGGTAAGACTGATGTTAGCAAGCACCCAGGTGACTCAAAATCAGGCCAGTCTGAATATATATCCATTTCGACAACTTTAAGGATAAGCATTTTTAACTTCTGAGATAAATAGGGAACAGAGGACCACAAAAATGGCTAGAGGTGGAGCTCAGGGGCAGTGTTTGCAGAGCAGGCACAAGGCCCTGGGTTTGATCCTAGCAACACATACACATACACACAATTTGATGCAGAGGTGTAGGGGGTTATTTCAGATGGATTTGGGGCTAAATCTCAGATAGAGGTGGGGGACAGGCAAGACCACAATTGAGGGAGGAGTCAGCTCCTCAGCCCCACTGCCTCAACCAATGCAGAACAGGGCTCTATGCAGCTGGGTCAGTCATGTGGTTCTGTGGAGTCTCTTAGATTTTAAAAGTTGGAAAATATAAAAACTATTAAAATATAAGGACAAATGAAATGAGCCAAGTCTTGCTCACAGGTGGCTAGTTTTCTGAGTAAGGAGCCTTTCAGTTCCATGGAAAGGTATTTGGGAAGGGACCAAAGCAGTGAGAGGTCTCATTTGGCAGGTGCATGATGGAGGGAGCAGGGAAATAGGGATCAGCAGGCCTGAGACATGGCTACAAAGCAGTACCCAGAGCTTGGTCAAGCCTGTTGGTGTCCCAGCTGCTAATGAGGGCCAAACCCCTGCCTCTGGGACCAGCGCCCTACCTGGCCCTTCCCACTCGGCAGCATGAGAAAACAGGCAGGGAGGGCTGTCTTAACCCACCACTGCAGATCAAACATATGAAAGGCTGGCGAAAGGGAACTGATAAGATGGATTTCATTTATAACACGAAGAAAATATCCTTGAGTTTAGGAACAGTTCCAATTTTTATTCAAAAAATTAATAAAAAATTATTAATCAAAATTGCAAAGCAGATTTACAGAGCCACAGATTCATAACAAAACAGGAGGGCAATGGAACATTCCAGAGACCCCCAAAAGTTCCAGAGAAGCACATCCAGACATTTCCAGTTCAACTGTGGTTGTATGATAGGCCACATTCACTCCTGCATCTTCTCAATGAGCTCTTCCTTGTATTTGCCTTTCTCTTTTCCAACTTGCCGAGACTTGGCTTTGCGTTCAAGAATTTTTTTTCTATCTTTGTCCAATTTTAGCCTGGTGATAACTACCTGTCAGGAAAGACAACAAACATTTTTTTTTAGTTTTATTTATTTTATAGTACTAGGACCAACCCCAGAGCCTTGCTGAAGGATATAGAGTAATAACCCCCCCCCCCCAAAAAAAAGGATGGGCTCTGGACTTTCATCTCAATAACAATGGGTTTCCAGCTTTCACAGCTACTTTCCTGATTTAGACTTTGAACCTGCACAACTAGTTTCCTGACTGCCCAAGTCTCTAATGATTAAGTCACACTACACATTCTGCTATGATTAATTCTCATTAAAACCTATAAAAAAGACCCCTCTTGTACCAGTCGCCATGTTCTCCCCTGAAAATGCGCCATTCCACCACTACTTAATAAAGACTAGGTGCTGATTTGTTGAGATTTGCTCCCGTCTTGGTTATTTTTGCTTACACTTGCACAAGATGGTTCTGTGGTCCACCACTGACTACATCCCCCACTCTTTTTAAATATGATTTTGAGATATCGACTTGCTAAACTGTGATCCTCCTGCCTCAACCTCCTGAGTAGCTGGGATCATAAGTATGCACCACCTCACACAACACCAGAGTTAACCACCACCACCCTGAACAGTAGAGGTTCCCTGGACAATAAACAGCAGCTCAGGTTCCTTGAGCTCACCAGCCTTCCACCTCCTAATTTCTGAGGATCTCAGGAGGTCACTTACATAGTTGAGTGACATGTCCTTTGGTTGGGAAATTTTGTTCACTATTTCCATTAGATGGCAAGATGCATTGCTTTTAAAAAATCTGCAGCCCACACCGCTACTGGGCAATACAGAGGTCATAAGGATAAGCAAGCCCCTAACCATCCTGTCCTCAAGGACCTGAAACTCAGGAAGGAAAGACAGATCCTATTACACAATACAGGACGAGAGTGAAAAGCAGAGCACAGGTGTCCTGCTAAGTGGGCATGAAGGCCAGGGAGATGTTCCACTCCAAGCACCAGTGCCTTCTTGTCACCAGCTAGGATGGCAAAACAGACAAGAGTCCAGACTCTTTTGGGGGGGCATACTCAGGGGTGCTGAACCCAGGGGTGCTCTGTCACTGAGCTAGTTCCCAGACTTATCTTTTTTGTGCATGTGTATATGGTGCTGGGGATTGAACCCAGGGCCTTGTGCATGCAAGACAAGCACTCTACCAACTGAGCTATGGCCCCAGCCACCTTATTTTTTTAATATTTATTTTTTATGTGTAGATGGACACAACACAATGCCTTTATTTTTATGTGGTGCTGTGGATCGAACCTGGATCCCACCCTGCTAGGAGAGCGCTCTACCACTGAGCCACAATTCCAGCCGCTACTTTATTTTATTTTGAGACAAAGTCTCATTAAGTTGCCCAGGCTGACCTTCAACTCTGGATCTTCCTGCCTCAGCCTCCCGAGTCTTTGGGATCACAGGTGTGTGCCACCATGCCTGGCTAGAGTCTGGATTTGGACAGTATTAAGCCAATGAACCAATCAAGCTGCCTAGCAGCCTGCCTCTAAGCCCTTACCTCACCCACCTGTACAGAGAGCACCACCATGTCAATAACTAATGGCAACACTACACTAAATGGCTGTCGCGCCCACTCAGTCAGGGACATACCTTGCTTGGGTGGATGCCCACGTGGACGGTTGTGCCATTAGCCTTCTCACGCTGCACCCGTTCAATATAGATGACATACTTCTTTCTGTACACCTGGACTACCTTGCCGATTTGCTGACCTTTGTAATGTCCTCGAACCACCTAAGAGAAAGTATAAACGAAAACCCTCTGTGATGGATGACATAATGAGAAAGCTAATTTTCAGGAACATGTAGGCTGAACACAATCTTTTGTGAAAAAGTCTTGGCAGTGAAACATCAGCTAGTTTATGGCATAAATTTGCTTTGTTATGGTAGCTTAGCTAGAAATTCTTCGCTTAATTTTTTCCCTCCACTTGTCTGAAGAAACATCAAGACTCCTTGGACTAGGACAGTCAGCAGAGAATGAGCCTCAGCACTCCTAAGCTGTCCATCTGGAGTGTTCAGCATACATTTCAGAGTGATTTTCAGGTTGGAAAGAGGACAGCCATGCCTCACTGAAAAATTAACATGAGTCTATGTGACCAGAGGCTCTCAGGACAACTTGGGGGCTATGCCTTTCCCAGAGACAAGGAGCACAGATGCAGAAACAGATTTTAGGAGAAAATTGTTCAGTATGGAATATGATGATTTTGAAGCACTGAGGGACATCCAACAGACAGCAGAATCTGAAACACCGTTGAAGGCCACATGAGCCACCAACAGGGACTTGGGAGTCACCCACAGAGACGCAATTTGAAGTGCACTTTCATGAAGGGAAAGTAAAGGATGCAATGCTATAAAATAATTTGAGGATCTGGGAAGGATTCTCTGAGGAACTGACATTTAAGAACAGAAAATGAGGAGTCAGCCAGGTAAAGTGGAGGAGAGCACTCCAGGGAGCGGAAGAAAAAAAAAAGGGGGGTATTTAAGGATCTGATAAGACAAGCGTGGCTGAAATGCAGGGCCTGGTGGGGTTAGGAGATGAGCCGCAGGGGAGGACAGCCATGGAGCACCTCGGGCCTTGTAGGCAACAATTTTAGACTTTTTATGGGCAGAGGTACTGGGGATTGAACCCAGGAGTGTCCTCAGCCCTTTCCTGAAGTAAACTGGAAATAGTCAGAATCGACTTCTGTAGATAGAATCAACAGGACTTAGTAGTAGTGCAGAAGACAGGGTTTAAATAAAGTTGTTGAGGATAACTTAAAGGTTTATGGCAGCTGGGTGTGGTGGCCATACCTGTGACCTCAGTGACTCAGGGGGCTGAGACAGGAGTACTCCAAGTTCTAGGCCAGCCTGGGCAACTGAGTGAGACTGGTACCTCAGAAAAGAAGAAAGGCTACGGGCTAAGGATATAGCTCAGTGTAAAGCAGCACTACCTTAAAAAACAGGTCTTTTCTTGGTTAAGAAACTTGTAAAGTCTATAAGATATCTAAACAGGTATTCAGCAAATAGGTCTGTAGTGATTCAGGCTGGCATGTAAGAGGGAGGTGTTACACAGCAGACATTTACAGTTCTGAGAATAAAATATTACCAATTACTGTACATACCTAAGCAGAGAATGCAGAGCAAGAGGAGATGAAGAGAAAAACAGCCAGGAAGTCTGAGAAGCTGGAAGCAAACTGTGAACCTGAAGTGTCAAAGAGGCCAAGACTTCTTCAACTAACGTGGTGCTTCCTACACCAAATAGTGCTGAGAAGTCAGAAGTGTGATGAGAGCAAGATGTGTCCCCTGGATTTAATCACAAAGAGGTACTGCAGACAAAGCAGATTTTATGAAGTAGTAGGAACAGGAATGAGACTGGAGAGTATCCAAAAATGAATGGGAGATGAAATATAGACAGTTCTTCTGAGGAGCTTATTTAAGAAATGGGCAACAAACAGTAGAAGCTGGAAGGAAATGGGCTGGCAAAGAGAATCCAATTTTCCAGTTCTCTTGTAAAGCCAAAGTCTGACAATACCGAGTCTGAGTTTCCTCTAGGCTGCAGTGGGTAAGACATACATCCTTCAAACAAGGAATCAACTTTTCAGGTTGACATGTCCTAATCAGTCCACTTTTCTTATTTAATTTGCCATACAGGCATTTGCAATTCCCAGTTTTAGAACATGACTGATAGGCAGAATCCAGGAGAGAAGAGGTTGAAACTATTGATCCTGCCTCCAAGTTTTGCAGCACTGGGGGGTTGAACCCAGGGCCTCACACATGCTGAGCCACAATCCAGCCCTAGATTCTCCCTCTGAACTACCTTCAGAGAGCCCCAGTATCTCAGATGACACATCAAACCCCTTCATTCATCACTTCATCCCATTTCATTTCTAAACAATGGTTCTCAGCTGGGGGAGACAACTGGGGTCAGCCAGGGGATAACTGGCAATATCTGGAAATATTTTTGCTTGTCACAGTGACAAAGATGGGGAATGCTGCCAGCACCTTGTGGGAAGGGAGGGATGCTGTTAAGCACTCTATAATGACCAGAGCAGTTTCCCCACAATTACTGGGTCCCAGATGTCCACAGTGCTGAGGCTGAGAAGCCCTGCTCCAAAATGTGAGCTCTGTGAGAACGAAGGCTTACTCAGTCTTGTTCACTGCTAGTGTCTAGAACAGTATCTGGGAAGTGCTCAATAAATATTCCTTCCAGGGTGAATCCAGTCCAACCTATTCACCCTCACATACTGAGCTCCATTCACAGGGAACAGCACGCTTCCACTTTCAACACGGACTACAGCCTTTCATAATTTTTCACTTCTGACTTGCTTTGGCTTCTCCATTTTCCCTGGCAAGACTAGTACATTACAGGCCTGGCTCCCACAAACATCAATTCTACCAAACTCAAAAGGAGCACTTTCCCCTTCAAAGAAGGGCTCAAAGAACCACCCTGAACAATAGCACACAAACTAAAAGCCACTGGGCTAGACTGAAAAGCAGACTTTTCTTTGGCTGGAATATTTTAAACAGGGTGGGCACTCTAGCGGCTCTGCACCCCATCTCTGATCTGCACATCTGCAGACTGGGTACTTGCTAGGCTACTTTTTTTGTTTGTTTGTTTTTAAACTCTGGAGCACTCTGATGGCCCTCTGAGCCACATCCTAGTCTTTTTTTTTTTTTTTTAGAGACAGGATCTCAATGAATTGCTTAGCGCCTCGCTTTTGCCGAGGCTGGCTTTTAACTCGCGATCCTCCTGCCTCAGCCTCCCGAGCTGGGATTATAGGGCTGCGCCACTGCGTCCGGCTCTTACTAGGCTCCAAAAGGCTTGAGTGCCTGCGACTCCCTCCCTCGGGCACAGGCAGTGGCCCGGCGCCCTGCACTTGGTAGGCTCCGAGGGGCGAGCGCGTACCTGGACCTCGTCGTCCTTGCGAATGGGCATGGAGCGGACGTTGTACTTCTGCCGCAGCTCCTTGGAGAGCGGGGAGGACATGATCTTCCTGCGCACGTGCGAGGGAGCATTGAAGTGGCGTTTGCGGTTTTTGCTGCGGTCCGAGGTCACGAAGGGGTTGAACTTCATGGTGACCGTCTGCAAAGAGCGGGAGGGAAGGCTGAGTGGGTGGAGGGAGCAGGGAGCGGAGTGGGGACGGAGCAGTCTATGTCGCTCGGTACCCCGGCGCCGCAGGCCTCAGCGCAGAGGCCGGGAGCGGGGAGCCGCACTGGCCTCGAGGTCGCCCCGGGAGGGAGCCTTGGCTCGGGGAGCGCTGCGCATCTCTACGACACTGCGGGGAAGGGTCGCACGGGGCGGTGGGCTTCAGAGCCCAAGAAAAACATCATCTTTTACTCACCTAGCCGTAAGGCAAGCTGGGGCTGTGACCGCGCAGAGCCGGAAGTGAGGTTTTTTTTCTTGGCGCAGGCTCAGAAAGATAGCAGTGCCTCATTCCGCAGGAGAGAAGCAGAACGGCGCCCCCCTGCGTCCTGGGGTGGTATCGCAGCGCCTCGCGCCACTCACCTGGGGAGACCCCAAGAATTTGAATCTCTGGGCAGAAAGACCTGCCTTTGAAGGGCCGGCAATAGGGGTTTATTGATGCTTTTTTTTTTTTAGTACTGGCGATTGAGCCCAAGGCCTCGTGTATGTAAAGACCTTCGCCATCCCTGCCCTACACCCAGCCTTTTATTGATGCTCTCCTAGTGGGCACCTGTCAGTGATCTCTCACCCTTCCCGAACTCTGTCTTTACCCCTGTTGCCCGTCACGGAGGAGCTCGTCTGAGTGCATATTGTATAACTGTCCTCGGTATCCTGGGGGATTGGTTCCAGAACCCTCTACAGATACCAAAATCCATGAATGTTCAAGGCCTTTATTTTAAAAAATGGCTTAATAGTTGCCAGGTGCAGCATCACACACCTGTAATCCCAGCGGCTGGGGAGGCTGAGGCAGGATGGCGAGTTCAAAGCCAGGCTTAACAACGATCAGGCACTAAGTAACTCTTTGAGACCCTGTCTCTAAATAAAATACAAAATAGGGCTGGGGATGTGGCTCAGTAGTTGAGTGCCCTCGGGTTCAATTCCCGGTATCAAAAAAAGAAAAAGAAAAAAAAAAAGAAGAAGAAGAAGGGCTGGGGATGTAGCCCAATGGTAAAGGAATTTAAGTCCCCAGTAACCCCACCCCACACACAGACAAAATATATAGCCTACACACATCTTGCTATATACTAAAAATCATCTCCAGATATCTTATAACACCTAATACAATATAAATGTCATGTAAATAGTTTTTATGCTGAATAATTTAGGGAATAGTGACAATAAAAATAAATCTGCACATGTTCAGTACAGATCCAATTTTTTTCTAAATATTTTCCATCTGTGATTGGTTGAGTCAGTGAATGTCGAAACTTCTTGTATAGAGGACTGACCATATATTATTCAGGTGCTTTAAACACTATGATGCTCCCTCCAAATGCCATCTGCAGACAGGTTTCTTCAAAATCCCCAAGAAGCCTGTTCAAAATGCAAAATTTCAGCCCTTACCACAATCCTACAAAACTAGACAGTGTTAAGTTGGGGTTAAATATGAATTCATTTATTAGTGCTGGGAACTGAATTCAGGGAGACAGGCATATTAAGCATTCATATTCTTTACCCAGCCCCTGAAATATGAATTTAAAGTAAGCACTCTTTCCCCTCCTGAAAGTTTTTGTTTTTTGGTTTTTTTTTAAAGCAGGGATTGCTACCATGAGTGCTTAACCACTGAGCCACATCCTCAGCCCTTTTTATTTTTTATTTTTAGACAGGGTCTCAACTAAATTGCCCAGGGCCTCGCTAAATTGCTGAGGCTGGCTTTGAAGTTGAGATCTTTCTGCCTCAGCTTCCTGAGCCGCTGGGATTACAGGCGTGCGCAGCTGCGGCCCACGAGACTCCCCTCCCAAATATTTTCAAAGCGCACCAATGTCTGAGGATCACTGTGAACCAAGCACCTGGCTTTGCAAAACTTATCCTCTGGTTTATCCTTGTCCACACGAGCTGGGGTTGCAGTCAGACAGGGGTCCACGCGCCTCTTCCTGTTGTGGACCCCCGGGGACTGCCGGTGCACATCCCAGAATCTCAGTTTTCCACCTAGAGTGATCCTAGTAGGCACCTCGCAGGGTTGTTAGGAGGCTTCAACGAGCTAACCCACTTAGAGTGTTTAGAACCGAGCCTGGTACAGAGCTCGCTGCAGTCAGACGGGATTCCCAGCAAAAGCAGAGGCCTGTGTGTGGGCCTCCGGTGGAGGAGGCCTCGAATTTCCATCGTTCATCCCGGGACGCCCACTGTTGGCGTCTGTGTTTGTCGTAAACCCCGGTAACGTGCCAGCAGGCTGGCGCGTGAGGAGCGCCACCTCGGCCTGTTCTCACTGTGACAGCCTTGCGGAAGGACCTGCTTCTGCAGGTGGGACTCCGCGGCCTCTGCCCCGCCCCGCCTGGCCCCGCCCCGCGCCGCCCCCGCCCCTCCGGGTCCTTCCTAGGCTCAGCTCCAGGTGGCCTACTGGCCGCTGGCCAGGCGCCACCTCAGGCCTGGCAGGGCTAATACCTGGGCTTGGCATTAGCGGGGAGGGAGCAAAGGGCTTCGAGCCTCTTCTGGCCTCCAAGCTAGGGATCAAGGGGCTCTTTCTGTTCCTTATCTCCAGGCAATCCATTTATCTATTTGCCCGATGACCACTGAATCCTGCTTTGTATCAAAGGCCGGATATGATGAGTTAGTGGTACCCAGTTGACAGATGGGGATGATGGGGATCCTAAAATTCAGAGCAGAAGAAGTTGAATGGCGACGCTGGGGCTGGTCCTGGGCACTTTCCAGCTTACCAGTGTTCCTCAGACAGGTAATGTCAATGTTAGACACCAGTGTTCAACAGGACTCCCCGTGGGCTAGGGCATCTGGGGTGATCCTAGGGCTTTCTGGGCCCTACGTGGGTCTCACCTCAGACCCTTGCAGTCAGTCTTGGAGATCTTTGGAGGAAGACCTTGCCTGGAGTGTCTGCAGAAGCAGACCCAGAAGAGCAACAAGCTAAAATTGTAACAACAGTAACTGAAATGCCATTGGTTGTGTGCCGCCACCAGGTTGCAAGAATTGGAGAGTTGGGGCTAGGCAGTCAGAAGAGAGGGAGACTATGCACAGTGACTTGGCTGCAAGGGCTGGGTCTCTTCTCAGAGCAGCCCTTAGGATCCATGCTAGCCCCCACCAGTCCATTCACTGGCCCAGAAAGGCCCATTTGTTTATTGTCATCCACCTACTCACTTGCTCCTGACCATTCATTTGCTAATTTGTTTATTTGATACCTACAGGGAGCCAGGTATAGAGCTTGATCACAGAGATCTGGGAGGACGGAGATCTGGTTCCTGCTCCCAAGAAGCACAGAGACTTACTGGCAAAGGGAGACATGAGGAAGACAGATTCTGACAACCCAGGAGAGTCAGGGAGTATCCATGACCAACTGAGCAGGAGAGGCATTTTTTAGCAGCTGGGTAGCAGTAAAATTAAAACAGGTGCAATGACATCACTGGATGGTAAGAGCTGGGACTGGGTCGTCATAATGGTGCAGAGGGACCAGCTAGGGCCTTGCTTCCCGCCCACAGTTGGGAACATACACAGGGCCTGGTATAAGAGGAGATGCCCTGTGAATAGCTTCCTCTCTCAGAGGCAGAGGTAGGGAGAACATGCACCTTGGCATCTGAATTTCTGGGGGTTGGATATCCACTATTTGCTGACTCTGTGGCTTTAGATGAGATATTAGCCCCTTGGTCACTCACTTTCCTAGTGTGAAAAACAGGAATAATGATATTACTTATCTCATTGGTTTGGGGTCAGGATTAAATAAACCCTTAGCATAATCCCTTGGCACACTGAATGTAACAAATGGTAGAAATTATTTGTTGAATAGATGAATGAAGACAGCTGACCTTAACAGCCTGCGGAGTCACTGTTGGGCACAGTGCCAACGGTTTACAAACATTCCTTATTTCATCTGTTAAAAAGTCCTCTGAAGTAGCTGGCCGCAGTGACACACACCTGTCATCCCAGCAGTTGGGGAGGCTGAGGCAGGAGGATTGTGGGTTCAAAGCCAGCCTCAGCAAGAGCGAGGGGCTAAGCAACTCAGTGAGAAATGGGTCTGGGGATGTGGTTGAGTTCAATCCCCGAAATTAATTTTAAAAATTCCTCTGAATTATCCCTCTACCTGTGAGAAAACAGACTCTGAATGAGATGGGAGAAAAGGATGAACATGATCTATCATTAGATGCTCATTATAGTTATTGATCTTTTCATTATGGTTATTGATTATTGTTGAAAAAATATACACATATATAGTACTAGGGATTGAACCTAAGGGCACTTGATCACTGAGCCTCATCCCCAGCCTTTTTTTTTTTTTAATCTTTCATTGACTTTATTTATATATTCCAGCCCTTTTTATTTTTTGGTTTGAGAGAGATTCTCTCTAAACTGCTTAGGGCCTCACTGAGTTGCTGACGCTAACTTTGAACTTGCAATTCTTCTGCCTCAGCCTCCAGAGCCACTGGGATTATAGGCATGTGCCACTGCGCCCGGTTGGTTATTGATATCTTGTAGACAATAAAAAAAAAATAACAAGATATAGGGCTGGGGTGTTGCTCAGTAGTAGAGCACTACCTAAAAAGTACTAGGCCCTGCATTCAATTCCCAGAAACACACACACACACACACCGCCAGGGGTGGGAGAGCGCCTTATTTATTGACCTGGGTAAATGTCTATATTTTTAAGATTTATTTGTTCTTTATAGTATACATGACAGTAGAATGGATTTTGGCAGATTATACATACATAGATATTTATTTCATTTAGGATCCCACTCTTGTGGTTGTACAGGATATGGAGTTACCCTGGTGGTGTATACAAATGTAAGGCTGGAACAGTTATGATGGATGAATTCTATTGCCTTTCCTATTCCCCTCCCCTCTCTGTCCCCTTCATTTACCTTCGTCTAATCCAATGGATTTCTATTATTCCCCTCCCCAACCTCCCTTTTTTGGGTCAGCATCCACATTTGGCCTTTGGTTTTTGGCTTATTTCACTTAGCATGATATTCTCTAGTTTCATTGACTTGCTGGCAAATACCATGATTTCATTCTTCTTTATGGATGAGTCATATTCCATTGTGTATATATACATTTTCTTTATCCATTCAAGTGTTGGAGGGCACCTGGGTTGTTTCCATAGCTTGGCCTTTGCCAATTGAGCTGCTGTAAAGATGAATGTGGCTGCGTCACTGTAGTGTGCTGTTTTTAAGTCCTTTGGGTATATTAGATGTCTACTAAATGAAGAAAAAAGGAAACTGCAAAATGATATGAACAGGATGATCTCATTTTGGTTTGCAGAAAGGCATCTCTAAAATGTTAACGATCACCTCTGATTAGTGGGCTTATGGATGATTTAAATTTTTCCTTTTTAAATTTTATACTATTTTTTGTCTTTCCTGCAGTGGGTTTAAGAACATGTATTATCTGTATAATCAACATCACATTTTAAGGGCTGGGGATGTAGCTCAGAGACAGAGGACTCACCTAGCATGCCTGAGGTCCTGGTTCCCATCCCCAGAATACTCACACACACAAAATCATAACTTAAGGGTCTCAAAATTTTTAGAAGGCCATGCCTGCCCACGGGCAATGCAGATTTTCTTCACAGCTTGTTTTAAAGGAAGAAACAAAAGCTCCTCCTGCTCCGAACCTACCCCCTTTCCAGTTTTCTTTTTTGACCTAAGGCAGATCTTGGGTCTGAGGCAGAACCACGCAATTCTTGGCCACCCTGGAGTCAGACGGACCTGGGCTAGGATTCCATCTTTACCATGTGCTGCGGTGTGACCAGGACTCGCTGGTGAGTCTGTTTCTTCCTTCCTAAAAAAGACACTAACTCTGGGGCTGGGGGCTGGGGCTGAGTGGTAGAGCCCTTGCCTAGCATGTGTGAGGCCCTGGGTTCGAGTCTCAGCACCACACATAAATAAATAAAATACAGGTATATTTACAACGAAAATAAATATATATTTAAAAAGAAAAAAAGGCACTAACTGCCATCTGTAAGAAACAGGACCAAAGAGCAGTCACCACCCACAGAGAATACCACAGCACACCAGGCCTGAAGGAGACAGAGGCCAGCACCTCGCCCAGGGCGGGACAGTGGTATCTCTTCCCCAGTGATGCCTTTCATATTATTGGACACTGTGTCTGCTGTGGAATTTGGAACCAGTTCCTTTCCATTATTTTTTTTTTTTTTTTGCTTTCGGTACAAGGCTGGAACCCAGCACGAAGCACCCGTGGCACCACTGAACTGCACCCCAGCCCCAAAACCCGTTTCTTAATGTAAAAGAAATTGAAGTTAAAGTGTAAATGACCGGACATTGTAAAGTTTCCAAGCTGCAGGGTCTGAGTTAAAAAGTGAAGGACCAGGTATTGTTAAATTCCTCTGTTAGGACAATACCCGAACTGCCCAGTAAATATTCCTCCTGATCCTCTGGTTGTTTAATAACTAAGGGCTCTGAGTAGTCCGGCACGTAGGCATCCAGGCCCCCAAACCAATCAGTTTGAATGTGTACCCCGCTTAGAAGTGACCAATCACCCCTGCCCAGCCTGTTCCCGCCAATGAATGTACTAATCATGTCTAAGAGTTGTTGTTTGATTTTCCCGCGCCTCATGATGATTTGCCCTGATGTGTGCAAAGCTTCCTCCCTCCCCAAAAACGTGTACTTAAGCATTGCTCAACCACTGCTCAGGGCTCTGGGCTACTCTATCTTCCTGAGTGAGCCTAGAGCCTCAGCGCGCTGAATTAGGATCCTCAATAAAAATCCCTTTATGCATATTGCATGAACCGGTCTCTTGTGGTCTCTTCCTCCGACGTTTTGCGGGTCCCTTACATTAAGAAGAGAGCAGGACCTCCCGTGACCTGCCACATTGTTGCAGGCAAAGAAAAAAAAATCATTTGTGACATAGTCATAAAACCTAAGCCAGTTCCTTCTTAGGAGCCCTGCTGTGGCACTTGACTCTTTCCCAAGCTCTGCCCTGGGAGGCCCCAGCCCAGGCCCTGGGGCTGTCTGCCTAGGACCCCCCTCTCCACCACCACTGCCTGCAGAGCTTTTTTATTCAGACTCCCCAGCTCCCAGCCTGTGACCCACCCTTCTGTGGGTTTGCTCTGTGACCCCACATTCAGAAATCTTCTTATGTGGGGCCACTGGGATCCACATTTGGTTAGATGATTGGAAAAGTTTATTGGAAGGAGAAATCATAAACGTGCCATTTATCCCTTCCCCGGGTGTCAACTTAAAGCACGTTTACCAGTCTTTCCGCCCTTTGAGAAATCCCAGTAGGTTCTTCCTTCTGACAGAACTGTCTGGCGACATAATCAGCCTGAGCTCTAGGGTTGATTTCTCTGGGTGGAGTGAGACCTTAGGCACCTGTACAATCCTTGCGGCCAAGTCTTCACATGCGGACCTGTTTGCCCGTGACTTAGGGGCCTTTGGACCTGGGATGACAAGCTGGCCTTCATCAACCCTCGTCAGAGCATGCAACTTCACTAGGCTCCTTTCCAGCCGTCCGTCATGGACTTAACTAGGACTTCATTAAATCATAGCGGGACAGATGAAGCATGTGGCAGCGCCCACATAAGTGGAGGCTGGGTGAGTGTGCTCGGCTGGCCCACCGGCTTTGGGTGTCAGAGGGATGTAAGAGAGCAGGGAGGGCTCGTGAGGCACCTCCTGTCACCCAGGTAGCTTCTTGAAGCCCCGGTTGTCCCCAGGGTGTTGATGCTGTTCTGAGGAGGCTTCAGGGGCCCGGAGAGCAGGACCTGCTGGAAGACAGCAGATCCAGGAACATTCTGCAGGAATGAAGGACTGGCTCCACCCGGGGCCTTTACCTTCTGATCATCCTCTCAGATCCCCCCCACCCCCCCCCTTCCTGGTTGTTTTTTGGTACCAGGAATTGAACCCAGGGGTGCTGAGCCACATTCTCAGCCCTTGTTTATATTTTATTTAGAGACAGGGTCTCGTTGAGTTGCTTAGGGCCTCCGCTAAGTTGCTGAGGCTGGCTTTGAACTTGCGGCCCTCCTGCCTCAGCCTCCTGAGCAGCTGGGATCATAGACGCAGGCCACCGCGCCCCGCCTGTTTTATTGTCTTGCAGTAGAATGTCTAGCACAGAACACAACTGCAGTGTTTAGCTGTACACAAGTGGAGCTGGGGGCTGGTGTAACTTGGAGTACAGTGCTTGCCTGGCATGCCAGAGGCCCGGAGCTCCACCCCCAAACTGCCCCCCTCCAAAAAAAAAAGAGGCGCTAGTGCTTAAGACTGAGCAGGAGACATTATTTTTTGGATAAATACTTTAACACAACTGGAGTCCTACAAGTGTGCCAGCGTCAGGTCTGTAGGTGTCTGACCCAGCAGAGGATGCCTGGCCTGTGGACCCTCTGTGATGTCATAATCATCCCATTAATAGAACTGGGGTGCCAGTGGTCAGACTTGATCACCATGAGCCCCTTTTCGACAGCTCTTCCAAGCCCCTCTACAGATGTGATAAGGCCAGGCAGAGACGACAGGGAGGCGAGTGGTCCTTGTCTTCTAGGTGCTTCTCTTGGTCCCCCAAGATCTTCTTTTCAGCCTTTCCGACTCTGCTCTCTGAAATGAAATTCCATTCTGCCTGCTTTTAGCCTCCGGGCTCCCCAGCCACAGCCAGGGCAGAAAGAATCCCTCAGCAGGTCTGGCTGGGTCTGGGGCAGAATGTGAGGCCCTAGGTTCCATCCTCAGCACCACATGAAAATAAATAAGTGAAGGAAAGGTATCGTGTCCGTGTCCATCTACCACTAAATGTGTGTTTAAAAAAAAAAAGAGAGAGAAGAATCCCACAGCCATACTTCTGAAAATCAGCCTTTTAATAATCTATTTGAACCCTATGAGTGGGGAAAGAAAACATTTTTTTTTTCCCTTGAGATTTTGTTTATAAGAATAACAGGTCAGAGGAAACCGACCTTCCATAGGAAACTGATGTCCCCCATGTCCTCAGAGTTTTTTTAAAAACGCATAAACATGGGCTCACATCTCCCACCCGCCCCACCCTACCATCCTCCATGGGGCTCCGGGATTCGTACACCAAAGGGATTCCTTTCCATAACTGGGAATGGAATGATTAAAAAAAAAAAAAATCCATCCAAGTGGCCACAGAAAACAGAAATAACCAAAGGCAGCTTACACACACATCAACTCATATGCAAAAGGGGAAACTTTGCTCATTGGAATTCGGAGCCAAAAATTACAAATGGCAGAGACTTAAGCTATCCATATAGATAATTTAAAAAAATCTTTCTACTGGAAACTCCCCATTCATTACAAAAGTATGCAAACAATCTCCATACAAATGGGAAACAGGCGGGGCTCTGTGGGTTGGAGGGCATAGCTAGAATTCCCTGGGTGGAATTCATGTCTGGACCACTGGCCTTCCCTCTCAGGACCCAAAGGGAAGGATGAGGGGGAGCATGGATAGGGGACCCACCTCAGAAGGAGTTGGGGGACACTGGGCAACCCCAGGGGCTAGGAACATATTAGGGTGTGGGCAGCTGATGGCAAGTGGGCCAGAACCACGCTGAAGAGTCCAAGTCCTGGGACTCTCGGGCACCCCAGGTGGAGGCCGGCAGGGCGGAGACAGGCTGGTTTGCTTTGCTCCCCCAGCTAAGGCCTTGGGGCCAGAGGTGGCTGTCTGGGAGAGGCCAAGATGTCCTCCTCTGAGGGTTGCAGGAAGGATGCTTCTGTCTGGACAGTATGTAAACCATGACTATCTGCGCTTCAAGGGCGACTTCCCACACGAGACCCCACCCCACCACTGCAGATTCCAATAGGACAGTGGGGGCGCCTGGCAGGGGGAACCAGCCCCTCCACCAAGAAATGCCCTTGCCACACAGCACAGAGGCCGAGGCACAATGGTGGGAGGTTCAGAGGGACAAGGACAGGAGAGGAAGGGAAATCTGTGACCCTCCTGTGACCAGTGGGCAGATCTGAGACCCCACCGCTGCTGCCAAACAAACGGGCATCTGCTTCTTGGAAGAACAGGACAGGGGTGGGGACAAGGACCTGAGCCTGGGCTCCAGTTGGGGCAGGAGGGACAGGGCAGAAGGGAGAGTTCCAGCTACAGCGCCAAATCTCAGGGGCTGGCCTGGAAAGTGCCGTTCTGGGTGGACGGTGCCAGGTGGGAGGGCCTGTGGGCAGGCTGGTCCCAAGGCTGAGAGCCCACCATAGCTGCCCAGAGAGACACCAGGCGATCAGTGTGTCCACATGGCGGGACTGCAAGATTGTCAAAGCCTGGATGGCAGCTGGCCAGGGGATGCTGGACTGTTCCCTCAGAAGCAAGGGGCCACGCCCTCCCAGGAGGGGATCCCAACATCTTAAAGCATCCCCTTGCCTGACTCTGGTCTTGGGGCTCCCCAGGAAAGGAACACCACAACTCTAGGCAGTGTAATTTATCTAAAATGAAACACGGGGAAAGAGGTAGCTGCGGGACCTCGAGCCACTCTCGCCTCCCCGCCTCCCACGCGCAGGCTGGGAGGAAGCCAGACAGGGCCGGGAGAGGGCCGCAGGAGCCAGGGCGACGGAGCAGGGCGGGCAGCCTCCCTGGGTCCTTGGAGGGTGTCAATGCATCTTGCCCAGCTGGATCTTCTTCCAGGCCTCGGAGGCTGTGAAGATGCAGGAGTCCAGGATGCCCGCCACAGTGAAGGTCCCGCCAATGATGGCGCAGATCTGAAAGAGGGGGTGTGCGTTAGAGGCCAGCGCTGGAGGGAGTGCCAGCCAGACCCTCCCGCATCACAAGCTCTGCAACGCATTGCCTGGGACACTCGTACTTGCTGCGTGGACACCAACAGAGTCCAGAGTACTCAGGGCTCAGAGAGAAAACCACTTGTTAGATGACGAATTTCATGTTAATCACGAAAGCAATGCTCGCCAACATCAGCTCCCTTAATTCCCACAGGGATTAAGGCCCTAATAATTCCATGGTGAGGAATTATTAGGCCCATTTCACAGGCGAGGAAACTGAGGACCAGCGAGGTCACCCCCAGTTCACTAGGTAGCAGAGCTATGACCTGAACACAGGTGTGCCTGCACCCGGGAGCCTGTCCTCTCAACAGCCACTCCACATTGACTGGTTATTTATAATCCCAGTTTCAGATGAAGGATGGCGGGTCTGAAAGGCAGTGCCACTGGCCCAAGGTCTGACACAGCCAGGAGGTGGCAATCCTGGGACCTGAGCCTGGGTCTGCGACGTGGGGTGGGCTGTCGGCAGCCTGGCCTGCAGGGGCTGGGGCTGGGGCTGGAAACAAACCTCACACTCTTGGAAGCCTGGGCCATCTCAGTTGGGGGGTACTGGACAAATAAACACCCAATAAGCCCACCCAGGGCAGGCATGGCAAGGCAGGGAGAGGCTGATGGGGTTCCGGGAGAGCTGACATTAGGACCCGTCACTCACAGCCCCTGGCATTTGCCAGCAGTTGGCTCATCACGGTGGGGGGCTGTCCGTGCCCTGGAGGGTGTTCAGCAGCATCCCTGACCTCTCCACATGTGACGCCCAGACTACATTCTCCCCCTTGTTGTGACAATCAAAATGTCGCCAAATATTGCCCGATGTCACCTGGAGGTCAAACGTCCCCAGGTAGAGAGCAGCGGTAGAAGGGGTGACGAGGGACGCAGCCTGTAGGTGTGCACTCCCTAACTTGCTGGCACATCGTGAAGACGATGTCAGAGCAGGTGACGCTGACGGTGCCTTCTCTGTACCTGGCAGGCCCAGACCTCAGGGAAGCCCCAGGTCACCCGTAGGATGCTGGACCCACTGTACAGAGGCACAGAGACCCTGGAGCAGCTGTGCAATGCCACTGCAGGTGGCTGGGGTTCAAAGTGTGGGAGCCTGTGCTCCAAGAGTGACATCCTCCTGCGTCGCAGACACGCAAAGCCCCACCTGCTGAATACTCAATGTAGGGTGGACGGACCTCCTCACGCTGTGAAAGTGTGTCCGTGCAAGCGTGCTGCTGGCCTTTCAGTGGGGTCTGCAGCAATTTCACGACAGTCCAGCACTTCAGCATAAAATAGCCTGTGGGATGCACAGCCCACGGCAGGCTAACGGGGCATTCTGAGTAGGCTGGGCTAAGTTATGGTGTTGGGTGGGTTACGGGCATTAAATGTAATTTTTTTTCTTTTTTGGCACTATGGATTGAGCCCAGAGGTTCTCTACCACTGAACTACACTTCCAACC
Source organism: Urocitellus parryii (assembly GCF_045843805.1). Classification (NCBI taxonomy): domain Eukaryota; kingdom Metazoa; phylum Chordata; class Mammalia; order Rodentia; family Sciuridae; genus Urocitellus; species Urocitellus parryii. The sequence goes on along the minus strand of NC_135531.1, from coordinate 159,556,838 downwards.
TTTTTTATTTTTTTTATTTTAAGATAGGGTCTCGCTAAGTTGCCCAGGCTGACCTTGAACTTGCAATCCTCCTGCCTCAGCCTCCCAAGTCACTGGGACCACACGTGTGCACCACCACGCCCAGTTATTAAGTGTATCTTTGATTTGGTATTTTCAACCTACAGTGGGTTTATTGGGACATGCCCCCATCATGGGTTGAGGAGCATCTGTGTGTGCTAAACACACGTTCGTTCTACCATCGACACTCCCAGCTGAAGGTTTCCAGGTCTAAAAAATTGCTTTCTCGTGACTTGGAGGAACTGAAACACAGATGACAGACGGCAAGAGAAGGTCACAGAAAGTCTGCAGGCTAAAGCACGGGGTGGACCCGGGGCTCTCCACACTGAGCCCCACTCCAATCCTCCTAGGCTGGCCTTGACCTTGTGATCCTCCTGCCTCATCCTCCCCAGTACTTAGGTGTGTCCGGCCACCTCTGCCTTGCAAGAAAACATCTTTTCCCTTCAGTACCCACTTCATGCCATTCAGAAGTACCAATGCCACCCATCCACAGGGCAGCAGGAGCACTAGAGCCCCCTGAGGGAGGGGCTCTTTACTGCTGTACCCATGGGGCTCAGAGGGGGGAAACAGCTTGTCCAAGGTCACACAGCATGTCTGTCTGCCTCCCAAGCCCCCACTCTTCTCCCCATGCCATATAAAATGGCATTTAAATGACCATAGGTCACAGAAGAAGGCTATGTTGGAGTCTGCGGGGGGGGGGGGGGGCGCTGAGGGGGTGGCCAGTGACTGACATGCAATCCTGCGGGGCTCTGAGAGACGGCAGCACTTAATAGATGCATTGGTGCCAAGTGGGGGAGGCTGGAGCCAGCCACGGTGAGAGGGAAGGGTAAATTGAGCTGCGTTTATTTTTTAAGTGATATTTCCGTGAGATGAGCTAAGCAGAGGCTTACAGGGCCCGGGACAGACAGAGGAGGTCTGTGCGGATGGCTGGTAAGTGGGGCAGCTGGCATTCCAGGAATAACAGCCCCAGGAAACTGGAGCAGCCCCCCAGGGAGTGAAGAGGCTGGGGACGCTGGGGGATTATGCTGAGTGTCTTTAAGCGGCAAGGCCACTCCCTGCCAGCCTCCAAGCATGACGCAGGAGCTCTCTGGAGGGAAGGTGACGGCAGGGAGCTGGTTTTATTTTGGTGGAGTGGATCAGATAATGGGAGATTTTATACCACAAAATGCTTTTAGAGCTTGGATCAGAGGATAGGAAAATGTGACTTAAGTGCAATGGAGAGCAAAGCAAAAAATAGCCCCGCCCCCCCATCCGCACTCAGCCTCAGTGAGGCACCCAAGTGCCTGTGACTCACACACACCTGGCACCCGGTCTGATGCCGTCATTGTGCACACTGGGAAACAGCCTGGGGAAACCGAGGCCCCGGGACCACGGGGGCTGCTAAGCACTGGCCCCACCAGCCTTAAGGCTAAGGGGGAACCTGTGGTGAGCTCCCTGCATAGCCATCAGTGTCACTCAATTGAGCAATGTCCCTGGCACCCTGCTTCTGTGGCAGGGGCTGGTCTCTGGACAACCAAGGAGGTGTGTAGGGGGTCCCAGCACATTCCAGGGGTTCCTCAAATCTGAGAGAATCTGGAGCCTGCCCCAGCCCCAGTCCCCCTTCATTACCGTATCTTCCCTCATCCTAGGGGACATGTTCTAAGACCCCCCTATGGGTGTCTGAAGCCACGAATGATATGGAATCCCAATTATACTGTTTTTTTTTTCCTATATATTCATATCTATGAGTTCAATTTATAAACTAGGCACGGCAAGAGATCAACAATAAATAACAATAAAATAGAGCAATGAAAACAATACACTGTAATGAATGCTACGTAAAACTCGTAAACTTGTTTACGTCTGAGTATTTCCTTTTAGTATGTTTGGACTGTGGCTGTCTGTGGGCCCTGAAACCACGGCAAAGAAAGCCGTGGAGGATCTTGAGCCTCACCTGTTCTGCCACCACGTTCAAGTCCAGACGTGGTGAGTGGCCTGCAGGGAGCTATGCTTGTGACAGGTCGTGCCACGTGGGCAGAAGGCCCAGCCCACACTGCTCCGCTGATGTGGGAGGGAATGGACCTTCAGGGGTGATGCTGAGGCCTGAGAGAGGCTGGGGCAGCCCTGGCGAAAGACGGTGGTGAGCTGGCATCTCCCTGGCCTGCAGGATGGGCAGGATCCCCCCATGAGCATAAATGCAGATGGAGCAGATGCCCCATGACCCATGACCCTTAGTACGCACAATCTGTTGCCCTTCCACACACAGAAGGGTCAGGAGAACAGGCCTTTCTCAGGGTGCAGAGGGCTAGACGGGAGCAGAGTGAGCGAATGCACGACAGGGGGTGGGGGGCTGGGGAGCACGGGGCAGGGCAGCGGCGACTCCCCCTCACTGGCTCGTGCCAGCTGGGGCTGATGCCACAGGGGGGGGGCACCCTTCGCCCACCTAATCTGGGCGCTGCCAGAGCCAGGCAAGTCCAGCCTGGGCCCTGCGGGTGCCGCGCCATCATGGAGATGGCCGGGCTTGCTCCTGTCACCAGGAGCCTGCATGCTCCCCCGGCTCCAGTGCCTCTCAGGGCTGGTGGGGCTGGAGTGAGTGTCCACGGCCTGATACACACGCGAATGCCTGTTCCCTTGGCCCCTCACACAACTGGCTGCTGTCTCTCTCCACCTGGCCCCAAGGCGGGGGACAGGCAGGCACGGGGGGGCTGCTGAGCCAGAAAGGCCACCTCTGTCAGAAATTAAAGGACACCAGGTTGGCGTCCCGAGCCTCCATTTCCCTCGTCTGTGAAACAGGGTCTGCCATCAGCACTGGGACAGCCGTCCAACGGGGGTGTGACCTGAGTGCCAGGAACTGTTCATCCCCTGTCCTCCCCAGTCAGTGTGGCTTTCCCAGCCTGCGGAAGAGTCAGAGTCTGAGGAAGTAAATAACGAACCTGAGTCCCATTAGAGGCTGCCGGCGGCAGACAGGCTGGAGCCTCCATGAGGACACCCAAGTCGAGGGCAGGGGTGGGGACTGTCACGGAAGGAACGCTGACTCCGCCCAGTCACGTCACCCTGCCAGACCCCCCTTGCCTTCACCCCTGGCCCAGGGGGAACAGTGGGGTTCCCTCTCTGCCACTTTTAGAACAGCTTCAGTCCCCACCCTCCTCCCAACTCCTTGGTTGAGCACCTTCTGTATGCTGGGCCTTGCATGCCCTTTCTCCTGGCCTCCTTACTCAGTCCTGGCAACTGTGCCCGCTTCTCACAGATGAGGAGACAAGAGGACCAGAGAGGGACCAGCCCGTCCAAGGTCACAGAACTACCAAAGCAAATCCAGGTGACCAGACCCGGGTCTGGGAGTGTGTGTGTAGGGGGCTGCTGTTCCTGTGACACTCCCTGGCTCACTCCCACGCAGACACCCTCAGTGCCTCTCCCCCTGGACGGAGGGGCTTCTACAGGAGACTCTTCTCTGTAAGGAGGTTTGCACACCAAATATCCTGAAATAAAGGACCCCACCTGCAGCTTAGGAAATAAGAAGTTTCGTAACTTTAAAAATGAGCCTCCTCTTTACGAAGGAGCTTGCTCTGTCTTATGCTCCCTTTCCACCTCAGAACTGGGCACAGGAAAGCCAGGGGCTCCAATTCTGTTTCCGGGCCCAGGTGGGTCAACCTGTCCCCAGTTTACACCTGCAGTGAGATCTGGCTAAGCTCAGACGCCCCAGCAGGATCTGAACCAAAGCTTCTGCTCAGCGTAGGCCTCCATCAGTGAGTCCTGCTGCGGGTTTTATTCTACTACTCAGACAACAGAGGACACCTGGGAGGAGAAGAGCCAGGCCCGCACGCCATCTGTCCGATCTTTGTTAATTACCTATGTACAACCTGCCTGTGCTGTGCCAGGCCTGGAGAGCAGAGAGACTCAGGCAGAGGACAGAGTGGACAGTGTGCTCCTACTCTAGTGTCAACTCACACAACCTTGGTGACTAAAACCTTGTTTTTCGTGTGTGTGCGTGTGCGCACGCGCGTGCATGTGCATGGGCTGGGAATGGACCCAGGGCCTGGCGATGGCTAGGGCACCCGCCCTCCCCTGCCTGCTCCCTAGGCCTCCTTCTCAGTTCTAAGTCAGTTTCTGGTTAGTTCTGAAGGCCGCCCCTCCTTGCTGGCTCTCCTTAGCTGCTATCTCTTGTTTCAGGCAAATGCACACAAAAACCCAAAGAAGCAAAGACAGGGAATGGGACCTGAAAGACTGAAGCCACCCAGCCTCAGGTGGACAGCGGCTTCTTTTCAGGGCGACCTTGGATGCGCCTCTGCATCCTCCGAGCTTCAGCTGAAATCGTGCGACACATGGCCAGCATCATCTGGGGGTGGGGGGTCAAAGGGGATCCTTGTGAAACCACCTACATACAGTAGGTATTTAATAAGGATACTCGATGGTCACTTCTGTAAGCAGTTGTCTGTTGTGTATTTGTGAGCACCTGTGTCCAGGCCAGCCCCATGCTGGACGCTGGGGACAGAGGGAAATCAGGCCTGCAGGCCATTATCGGACCTGGCGACTAAGGAGTGCAATCTAAATCTTGGGGGCTCTTTTCCCAGTGAGGAAAGTGTCAGGGAGCACGCTAGTGGGCAGAGCGTACTCCAGCAAACCCCCCTGGTCCCCTGGCTCTGCAAGATACCAGGTGCCACGGGCCATTCAACAGGAGCACGTGAGTGGCATCTGGCACTTTTTGGTGGGCCACAACTGTCACAGCTATGACTTCTGGGTGTTCCCCCTAAAATAAAACAAACCACACAAGCAAAGAGATCTGACACGTCCAAAGCCATCCAATCTGTCAGCATGGGCCACTTGTAGCCATCTCAGAAAAGGGGCTAAAGCAGGTGGCAGGGGACAAGTGTGTGTGTGGGGGAGGGAGCCCCTTGCGTGTCGTCAAGTACTATCTCTTTATTCCTTTGGTGGCAGGATTTTCTGGTAGAACACAGTGTAGGCCTGAGCAAGGCGCGGTGGGGTTGGTGGGGTCCAGGCGGGGAGCTGGGGACAGCCTGGCTGAGGGCTCAACAGGGGGTTCAGGTGGGGGGGGGGTCTGCAAGTCCTCTGCAGGCAGGAGCCCTGGGGGCAGCCTGGCTCAGCAGGCCCTTGGTGGCAGGGAGCACGTACAGGGCCCTGCCCCTCATTCCAGCCACCCACAGCTGCTCCCGAAGGCCTGCAGCCGCCACATGACGACACCCAGGCCTAAGCCCCCTCCATCAACAGCCCCTCCAAGGGGCTATTTGCAGAGGCCCCCCACCTGGACTTGAAGGCTTCGCACGCAAGTGTTTGCTTTGAAAAGGGAGAAAGGGGAGGAGAGCAGGTGTCCCCTTCCTCCCTGCCCCACCCACCCTTGAGGGCTCCCGGGAGCACGTGTGCCCTCCTGTCATCCCAGCATCTGCTGCCCCGTGACAAGGGCCTTTGAAGCTCCACAATGACGCCATCTGCCAGGGACACTGGCCGGCTGGCTCATCGGGGCTGACCCCACGGTTGCTCTGGCAACCAAGATGGCAGCCTGGGGCCTCCAGAAACCCCCAGGCCCACGAACACTGACGGGGGTGCCTGGGGCAGCATGGCCCCAGGCCCAGGCTTCATTGGCCCAGTGGACGGTGCAGGTGTGGGGTGGCCCAGGGAGGAGGAGGGACAAGGAGTCCTGGAGAGGTCTGGTCTCTGGGTGGGGGAGGAGATCTTCCCAGGTGGCTGTGGGGAAACGCCAGCTCTGGGAAGGACACTGGCTCGCCTGACCCGGGAGGGGTTTGTCCACATGGAGGAGACTGAATGGTCCCCGCAAGGGCCCTTCCCAGGGCCCTCTCACCTGCCCTTGAGGCCCAGTGCCGGGGGCTTCCAGTGGGATCGGCGCCTCCCCTGGGCCCTGTGTCACTGGGCAGAGCTGCCTCCTGCACCTGGGGCTCAGCAGGGCTCATGGCCACTCAGCTGTCCCTGCCCAGCACGGGCCCTGCGTGTGGCAGATCCAGCCATGTTGAATGTACAAGTGAAGTAGCTTCGCTTCTCAGCCCCTCAGCTGCTCTCGGTGTGTGAGGAATGCGCTGGGGACACGAAAAGCCTCCTCAGCTCTACGGTGAGAGGTGGGCATGGGAGGCTTCTCAGCCAGTCAGTGCTACAAACCCCACAAGTCACTCCCGCATGGACTTGCCGGGACACCCATGTGTACCCTGGCATCTGGCCTAATCTGGGCATGCAGTTGGAGCAGAATAAGAATACCTATTAGCACCCAGACCCACTTGGGGTAGGCTAGCCTGTGGGACCTTGGGCGAAATCATTTGCTATCAGATCCCCTGATGGGGGTCAGAGGGCTTGTGTGTGTCCCCCCAGGGTGGCTGTGACAAGTTACCTGGGTACGAGTGGCACAAGGAGCCCCCACTTCATACTCCCATCTCTCATGAGAGGCAGGTTTCTCATGTCCCCTGTGTGCAGGGGCCACCTGGGTCTGCTGGTTTGAATCTCATTTCTCCAAGTTCTAGAGAACTCCACAGCCTAGTTACGCCCCCGTTTTCCTCTCTGGTTGTGTAACTTGTTCTACTAATTCGTAGTTCTCTGTATAGAGATTCTAAAGACGACTCCTTCCTTGCACGTGTGGCAACGGTCTTTCCCCCATCTGCACGTGGAGTCCCAGCTTTGTGGCTGGTGCCATTTGTTGAAGGGAAGTCTGTCATTTCTGTGTAGTCATTTCTGTGTAGAAAGCTAAGCACCAAAAAAACCAAATAACCCAATCAACAAATGGGCCAAGGACCTGAACAGACACTTCTCAGGAGAGGATAATCAACCAATCAACAAATATATGAAAAAATGCTCATCATCTCTAGCAATTAGAGAAATGCAAATCAAAACCACTCTAAGATTTCATCTCACTCCAGTCAGAATGGCAGCTATCAAGAACACAAACAACAATAAGTGTTGGCGAGGATATGGGGGAAAAGGCACACTCATACATTGCTGGTGGGACTGCAAGTTGGTGCAGCCAATAATGGAAAGCAGTATGGAGATTCCTTGGAACCACCATTTGACCCAGCTATCCCTCTCCTACGTCTATACCCAAAGGACTTAAAAACAGCATACTATAGGGACACAGCCACATCAATGTTTATAGCAGCACAATTCACAATAGCTAAACTGTGGAGTCAACCTAGATGCCCGTCAGTGGATGAATGGATAAAAAAATGTTGCATTTATACACAATGGAATATTACTCAGCAATAAAAGAGAATAAAATCATGGCATTTGCAGGTAAATGGATGGCGTTGGAGAAGATAATGCTAAGTGAAGTTAGCCAATCCCAAAAAACAAATGCTGAATGTTTTCTGTGATATAAGGAGGCTGACTCATAGTGGGGTAGGGAGGGGGAGCATGGGAGGATTGGATGAATTCTAGATAGGGCAGAGGGGTGGGAGGGAAAGGGAGGGGGCAGGAGATTAGCAAGGATGGTGGAATGTGATGGTCATCATTATACAAAGTACATGTATGAAGAATCGAATTGGGTGTCAACATACTTTATATACAACCAGTGATGTGAAAAACTGTGGTATATATGTGTAATAAGAATTGTAATGCAAAAAAAAAAAAAAGTACATGTATAAAGAAAAAGGTACAACCTTTGTCCTTGTGGTTTGAATGGCATTGGCTCTAGGGTGGGGCAAGACCTAGGAATGGCCAACCAGGGGACTCCATTTTCCAAGCTCTAAGGACACTGGGGTCCCGAGCTGAGTCAACCAAAGCACTCTTCTTCTGAGAGTTGGGTGGAATTACCAGGGAAGAGGCATTTTATTTTATTTTTTTGCCGGCCTATTCTATTTGAGATTGAAGCCAATATGGAGAAAAGCAGATCACAAGATGGAGAGAGACCTATTCCTGACGTTGTTTGTAGCTGGATCCAGCCTAGTACCCCTGAAGCCAGCTCCACAGGTTCTGTCAAAGCCCTGACTAATATAGACCTAGTCACAGCAGGAACCAAAGCACAGGGACTAGACTCTGATCTTGAACCATTATTAAAAGTCTGAAGCCAGATACAGTCCTATGTGCCTACAGTCCCAGCTGCTCAGGAGGCTGAGACAGGAGGATCATTGGAGCCCAAGAGTTTAGGACCAGCCTAGGGAACACAGTGAGTCTGACTCTTGAAAAAAAATATTTTTCACACACACACACACAAATACGCGTGAAGAGGTACTGATAGGGCCTTCCAATGCTGTATTTACCTATAGGCCTCAGTTTCCAAATCTGTGAGGTAGGGATAATCAGCCCACCTCTTCCACCTCTGTGACTCCAGCTTCCCCAACACCTGAGCCTCTGGCTGAAGTGGGACACTGTGACCTCACGTTCTATCCTCAAGGACCTTTTGAATGGGAGACCAGAAACTGTGTACCTTCTAGAAGTACTAAGCATGTAAGAAAACAGACGTCAGCTCCAAGCTGCCCCAGGGGGACTAGGCAAGGCAGAGACGATGGCAGGGGGAGGAGGGAGGAGGGAGGGAAACCTAGACCCGAGAGCAGCTATACCCAGAAATAAGGCACGGAAAAAATGAGCCCAGGTTTTCACTGTGAAATCTACACAGAAGCCAGGTGCAGTGGCCACGCCTGTGATCCTAACAGCCGGGGAGGCAGAGGCAGGAGGATTGCCAGTTCACAGCCAGCCTCAGCAACCCAGCACCTCAGGGACACCCTGACTCTAAATAAAAGATGAACCCTGCTAAGAATAATTTCCACAAAAATAAATGTAGAAATAAAAAATAAACCAAGAAACCCCTTGGAACCAGCAGCCCCTCTTGGAGCTGGATGGAGGTCTTTGGGAGGTGTCCTCCTGCTCGAGTGGAGGGCCATTGCTGTGGACGCGCTCAACGTCCTCCCTGTCCTGGGGGCCGAGCCCCGCTCCTAGGCAGGCGCCCCTGGCAGGGCAGCCCGGCGCCCGGCTACTCACCGTGGTGATGAACCTGTACAGCGGCTGCCGCCTCTCGGTGTACTTGACCGTGATGGGGCTGAGGTCATAGCGGAACCAGATGGCGGGGATGATGCGGCCTGTGTGGCTGTAGGCGACATACTCCTGCAGTGGGGAGGGGACCGCTGTGAGAATCAGAAGCACAAACCCGCCCGGTGGGCTGCCTGCCAGTGGGTGGGCGTCCACTGCAGAGGGTCCCCGAGCCCTGGGGAAGGGCCTCTCCTGTTCCCCGTGGAGCAGACTCCCCGGCCCCCTCTCCAGGCCCTGGACTCTGCCACTGGCATTGCACCCAGATGGCAGCCTTGGGGGACATTTTTGACTCTTAAGCTGTGGGAAATGGACCACATGACCGGGAAGCAGCACAGGAACTGAAATATGAATTTGAAAGCAGAGATGGAAAAGAAAGAGATTTTTGGGGGGGCTCAGGCTGAGTAGAGGCTATTTCCCCCTAGAACTTCTGAGCCAGGCAGAACCTTGCATTAATTCAACAATGGTGGGCTAGGCAGCCCAGACACGTAGGTGCTGGGTCCCTGAGGGGAGGAAGCCCCTTTCCAGAGTGAGTCTCAGTCTGCAGCCTGCGGGATGAGGCAGACCCCGCCGTCCCCGATACTGTAGACCTGGACAGCCAGAGGTCCTGTCTGCCTCAGGGTTCCTGAGATGTGCACGTTGCGACCAGAGAGGTGCTAAGGGGCTGAACCTACAGAGTGGCTTTGGGCCAGCTCCTCCTTCCCTTGGGACCTTGGTTTCCCCATCTCAACTCTCAAGGGCCTGGGATGACGACTGTAGAATCTCCAGTTTGGGCACTTGGGGTGCTGGACGCCTCTGGGCTATTCCCACTATCTACAGCAAACGGAGACCTAAACTGGGGGACCTCCAACCCCCATCTCGCATTGCTCACAGGGATTACAGGGAGAGGGCCAGACTTCCTGCTGAGGGCAGTCTGGGGCCAAAGCCACACGGCACGCTGAGCAAGCTGTTCTGGCCCTGGGCACTGGCCAGGCCTGGGGACAGGAGCCTGGAGCAAGACACAGCAGCTTCCTCGGGGGAGAGCTGATGGGGTTGTGTCTGCCTGGGTCACAGCCAGAGCTGCGGACAGAGGAAAGGAGCAAAAAATAGCCACGGTAGGCGTCACTGACCCAAGGCCTTCTCCGTGGCTGAGCACTTTTGCACACCGCCTCATTGAACAGCAGTCCTGTGACGTCACCATCTGACAAATGAGTAAACCGAGGCACGGAAAGCTGACAGGGCAGGTCCCAGGTCACACAGCTGGTGATGACTGAGCTGGGACGTGAACTGGGTGTGGTGCAGCACCCCTGTTCTTCCTGCTGAGACCATAACCATGTCCTGCGTTGCTAAGTTGATGTCAGAACTTGAGGGTGATGCTACTATTGAATGTGTCCCTCTAGGTCATATGTTGTTGGTGTTTGGAGGTGGGATCACTGGGAGGTTTAGAGGAGGTCACAAGGGTGGGGCCCCAAATGGCATCAGTGGCTTTATGAGAAGAGAGACCAAGGGAGTCTGCTTGCTCTGTCTCTCCAGGTGATGCCCTCCGCCAGGCTAGGACGCAGCAAGAAGGCCCTCACCAAACGCCAAGCAGATGTCAGCGCTGTGCTCCTCAACTTCCCAGCCCGCAGAACCGTGAGCCAACTCAACGTCTCCTCCTCACCAGCCAGTTTCAAGTCCTTTGTTATAGCAACAGCAGATGGACTAAGATGCCCCCCTTGACACAGTGAACCAAAGAAACAGCACTGTCCTGCCGTGTTCCACCAGAATACCCGTCTACAGTGGGTCAGGGCAGAGGGGCCCTCAGTCACCAACAGACAGCAGCTCTCCGGTGGGCCGACTCCACCGCTCCTTTTCAGACCCAGTGGGTGACATAATCAAGAGGCCAAGCCTGGAGCCCAGGGGAACCAGGTTCTAATCCTGCCTCGGCCACTACCTAGTTCTATGACCACCGCTCCATTCCTTGGTGGCCAGGTATGTAAAACAGGGGGTGTCCACACTCCCAGTATCAGAGCTGCCGAATGCTTGAGGAAGGACACAGGCTGAGAGCTTTGCAGGCCTGGCCCGTGGTGAGCACCCAGCAAACGACAGCACCCCTGCTCTGGTTGTTTTCAGCTGAGCTAAATGATGCATGGCTCCTGAAGGGTTTGGTGGCCCCGGATCAGAAAAAGGCAAGTCCTGGTGGTAAATGGGAAGCCCCCACCTGTCCGGCTGGTATCTCAACCAACCAGCTTCCAGCACGTACAGCCCGTGGGCAGGTCATCTCTGGAGGGGCCTGAGGCGTCTGGGATCAAAGCCACTAACTGTTGGGCTGTCACATTCCACTCACGCTCATCACACTCTGCTTCCTGCCAAGATCTGCTCCTTCTCCATGACTCTGAGATCTGGGGTCCTGGGCCATCCCCGTTATTCCACAGCCAATTAATCAACAGCCAACCTGGCCTGATTAATCAGCCTCCCAAGTCTGGATAAAGCGCTTATCGCTCAAGGGCTGGAGTACGGATCACCGGCTCATCAATCAGGTTCTGAGCCCAACGGACCAGGACCAGGACCAGAGGCAGGACCCTGAGGCATCAGCAATCCTGGAACCTCAAACAGTTCACACCCTTTCTCCTGGTTATATTTTCTCCCCTGGACTCTGAGACCCCCCACGAAGGCAAGGATTGGGTCTTTTCATCTTTACCCAGAGTCAAGCCTGGAGGGAGGGTCCCCTCGCCCCAGGAGCCTGGAAGAAAATCAGCAGAAATCACAGGGCACAGCTGCCCGCCACCTCCGCCTTCTGCCGGCAGAGGGCGCACTCGACCACGGCTGGCCGCCGCCGCCCACGCACCTTGTTGGCCACCGTGTACTGGTAGGAGTACCGCTGCTTGCCGTTCTTGTCCTCGTAAACCGTGGGCACGATCTTCAGGATGTAGTCGTGGGAGGCCAGGGCTGCGGGAAGCACGGGCAGGATGAAGCAGGGGATGGGCACTGCCTGGCTGACAGCTCTTTCTATCCCTTTAGTCCTGACACCCTGGCACTGCAGGGGGCTCTTTCCCCAGTGTCACCACCAAGCACCGCCCTGGATGCCAGGGACCCAAGAGTCCACCCATCCGGATGTTCTCCTGAACTTTACATAATATTAACTGGGAACTGCCTCATGTCTATCAATAGGGCAGCCTCTAGAGTGGGTGCCAGGAGGGTAGACTCCCAGAGGTGTCATGCAGTGAGAAGAACCAAGGGACAGAAGAGGGTACACAGCACGTTCCGTGAGCTGGGACAGGAGGAGACATTCTCTCTAACGTGTGTGGGCACCTGTAAGAATTATCTAGAAAGATCCCAGGAAGCCCTGAGCAGCCTGGCCCTGGGGAGGAAGGCAGGGTTTGAGAGAGACCCTCACATAGCTTTACTTGCAAACAAACAGAGTTTTAGTTTTCAAAAGAAAAAGCTTGCCAACCAGAAAAGCCCAGTGAAGCGAGCTGCCGATTCCTTTCCCCTTTGTCAGTGACTGGCCCTGGATCCTGCCACCTCAGCCCTGCCCTGCCCTGCTGACACAACTCCGGCCCCTCCCCCACAGGCCGGACAGGGAGGTGCCTGGACCTGGCCTCACTCATCTGCTGGTCCCCAGAGCCCTGCGTAGGGCCTGGTACGGTCAGATGGCAGCAGATGCTTGCTGCATGAATGAACGGATGGAAGCTGCTGGCCCAGCGTGAATGGAAGAGCGGGTGAATCAGCTACTGAGAAGCATGAGGTCACCAGGGTCTAGCACCCAGCCGCGGCCCTGAGGCACCAGTCTTACCAGGGCAGAAAGAATCCTCCCGGGCCTTCTGGGATGCTAGGAGAGGCATCCAGGTCTGGGACCATGGGGCTAAGACAACACGGAGACCTAGGCCTGGGGTTCCAGCCATGACTCACCAGGCCAGTACAGGCCTAGTCTTAGACTCACTGGTGGTCCAGCCTGGCACACTTCCTCCTGGCCCCTACTGAGTCTCCAGAAGGAACAGAATCAGGCCAACCCCTCAGAAAACCTGGGGAAAGCCCTGCAGCCTTGGAGCTGGATCCAGGAAGCCCCTCTGTCCAATGGCTCTCAGCCCAGAGTGTGAGGATGCCCTGGGATCGAAAGACCTCACCTGTGAAGAGCCAGGTCGGTGGGCCACGGGTGGGTCTCAGCATTTAATCCAGGAGCCCAAGACCACCCTGGACACAGCATTAAACTCGGAAGGAATGAATGCCTTACCCAGATCAGACCTGTACTATCTTTGTTAGAACTTATGCAAAACTCGGCCGTCACAGGGAAACCTCACGGTCACCATCACATCCACCTTCCACACAGGACTGGCTCACGTGCCCGTGTAGTGACTGCAGATGGGGGTTTGTATGTGGCCGCCCGTCTTCTTCTAACTCTCCAAGGAGTGAGTTTCAGGGACATCTTTTCAAGGCCAAGGCAAGGAACCCAAGCCCCAGGGAGCCTGTGTCCTCACCCGCATGTCCCCAGCACCTCGCCACAATAGGTGCTCAACATGCCTGACTGCCCAGGCCTTGATGGGGCCTCCCAGGACATGGGCACACAGGACGTCCTCGCCCCGCCCCACGGCCAGGGCTGACTGGCTCCTGTCTTCACGTCTCCCTAGGTCTCTCCCAGCTGTCCTGGTTCTTTCCTGTGCTCTTCTCTAGCAGAATCTGAGGCTCACAAGCTTTGATGCAGTTCCCCAGATGCCCACTAGAGGCAGGCACGCGCGGGGCTTGGCGGAGGGTTCCTGGAGACCACAGGCGTTCCCTTGCGCCCCTACAACACCATCAACAGAAGGCCCCCTGGTTTCCTCTGCACCTCACCAGTGGGATGGGCTTCAAAGCTGCGCTTTCTTTGTCTTTTTTGTGGGCTGGAGCCCAGGCCTTGCACACACGAGGCAGGGGCTCTCCTCTCGCTGCACCTCTACCCCGCACAGTTAAACCAGCAGCCTGCGTGTGTGAGTCGCACACCATTCAGTGCCACGACACAGGACACAATTCTGCCTAAGAACAGCCTAGGTGTGGCCATGGGAACTGTTCCCAAAGTGGGCCACTGGCACCGCAAAGGGGAAAGAAGAGAAGGGCTGGCACTTGCGCACCTGCAGTGCGACTCACAGACTGAGCCCTTGACAACCCCTTGCTGATCCTCATGGCAAGGCCCTGCGAGAGGTGGAAGGGATGCTCCCATCTTACAGATGAAGAAACTGAGGCTCAGGGGTTAGCAACTTCCAAGTTCCCAGTGCTGTGGAGTGGTGGAGCCTGACTCTGGAGTCCAAGGTCCCCTGTCACCATACTGCCAACTGGCAACTGCTCCTATAAGTGATGTCCAGGTGTGACAGCTCATCACTCCTTAGCATGGCTTGCACACCTGGTGGTACTGGCACAGGCTGAGTCCTGGAGACAGACAGTGGGCAAGGCAGGGTCCCCAGTCCATGGGCTTATGTTTTTGCTGGAGCCGCAACCAAGAGCAACAAATGTCTGAAGGGACAGGTCATTTCCCAGGCTGGCACGTGCAGGGGGGAAATGGGCTCGTTCCTATGAGTGGGGACTGCTGGCCGGGAGGGACTCTGAACTGGTAGCGTCTGCGCTGAGACCTGATTGACAGGTGGGAGCCAGATGCCATTCTGGCTCCAAGCTGCATAGAGAACGGCTCTGCAGAGGCCTGGGCAGGCCTGGGCGTAGGGGACAGAGGACAGAGGCCCAGGAGGTGGCCTGACCTGGGAAACGGAGGCCAGTCCTCCCGCTGGCTGGCTGGCTGAGGCCTAGAGAGGACTTATCTCAGCATGGAGCCGGAATCTGGCCACAGTGCTATCTGCTCTGCCACTCGGGCCTTCCCAGCACAGACAGCCAGCGCATCCTCGCTGCCCCACATGCGCCTGAAGTGCACGCTGCCCTCACACAGGATGACAATGACCCCTCCACACAGATCAGGCCTCTGTCCAGACCCTGCACTCTGGCCAGAAGGTTGCACCTGCCCGTGAGGAAGTACTGTTTGTCCCTCCTGCGGGCAGCAGGAACGGCCACCCCAGAGGGACAGCACCTGCCAATAGCAAGGCCAGACCATCGGCAGAACAGGTGGCCCGCTGAGGGCTAGGCAGTGCGGGGGAGAGCCCGGGTGGGCGCCTCCCTTCCCATCTAGGCATAATAACGCCAAAGAGTCAGCAGCTCATGCTCTGTGCACCCCAAAAAACTAAAAACGACTTCTGCTCAAGGAGGTAGACTTTACAGGGTCACAGGGAGATGGGGGTTTGACTGACTGGTTGGCAGAGAGTGGAGGGTGTCTCCTTTCACCGCATCCTTGGCTGTGGGAGGAATCAGAGAGCTCGGGTGAGGGGATGAGGCAGGTGACCTGTCCAGCATGGGGGGTGGCTTGAGCAGACAGGCCTGCTGGGCCCCTGTGTGTGAGTGTGCGTGCGCATGAGGTGTGCAGCACCTGTGTGTGGTCTAGTGTGTGCAGATGGCTGTCCTCTTTCAAGGAAGAAGAGGGGAGGAGCCACTGTGGGTGGGGAGGTGCAGTCAGGGGTGGCCACCTGGGCCACCTCCAGAGATGTTCTCGCAGTGGCCTCCTGGAGCAAGAGTGGGTTTGGGCCTGGCCATCACCCTCAGGCCACTGTCTCCACTCAGAACAGCATGCAGCAGCGGTGACAATCCTCCTTGCCTCCCTTGTCCCTCCACCCTCCCTCTATCCCCTCTGCCCTCCTTCTGCCCCCTCTGCCCTTCCCCATCCCCTCTGACCTCCTTTGGTCCCTTCTGCCCTCCCCCAGTCCCTCTGTCCGCCTTCGGTCCCCTCTGTCCACCCCTTCCACCTGCAGTGGGGGGCTCCCAGGGCCGAGGGCCGTAGGACACTCACGGTTGGAGTTGAGTCTGTCGGCTCCCCCAAGGGCATTGAAAGCTCCGTGGACATTCTGGACCTGTGGAGAAGCACAGTGAGCCATGGGGACAGGCCCTGGCCGTGGGGCACTGGCCACGAGAGCCTGGTCTGGGGTGCTCACTCGTGGTTGAGGGGTCCAGCAGGGTTGTGGGGAGTAGGAGATAGCAAGGGCTGGGTGTGGGGAGGCAGCGGCCTTCCCCTGAGAGCGCCTAGTAGGTGCGCTATTGGGCCCCCCCGTGTTGCTCATTTACAGCCCTCACAATGTATCACTGGCCTGTTTCACAGAAGAGCACCCCCAGGCCCAAGAGGCACCCAGGCTTGTCCGGCATCAGAACATTGCTGAGCAGCTGAGCAGGCTGGACCAGGGCTGCCGGCGTCCAGCTGAGCTCTTCCAACAGGGACACACCAGCTCGGGTGACTCTGGACCCTGCACTCCTCCTGAGGCCCTGCCACCCTCTAGAAGGCCAGATAGGAGGCTAGATGGGGTGCTCAGAGCTGGGGCCTCCCACTGTCCACTGCAGGGACAGACAGACTTGTGCAGAGACTCTTCCTGGGCACCTGGGCAGGCACCCACCAGGCAGGGGCAGTTGCAGAGTGGGCTACGGCCACGGCCACCTCTTGTTAGGGCTCGGTGGGGAATAGCTAAGCCACCAGGGGCCCCTAAGAGGGGACACACAGCCAGACACCCTGGAAGGCTTCGCGGAGGAAGGGACACCAAGACTGGGGAAGAGTCAGGCCAGCCAACGGAGCCGGAACCTGAGGAGCCTACAGAACCCTGGTGGCCCCAGGGGAAGGAGGGCAGGGGGCGGCCTCAGGAGCAAGGCCCCATAAGGCAGGCTGCAGCCAAGCAGGCAGTGGGTGGTTGACCCAAGATCGTCCCGATCCTCCCAGGCCCTCTGGCCGTGGTCACTGAGCAGCCCATCAGAGCCACAGGCTTTCATCAGGCAGGAAGGGGAGTCTGCGAGGGAGGAGGAAGCCTGTCCCTGCGCTGCTCTGGGGCTGGGGTCCAAGCCTGGTTTCTGACCCAGGTGGATGTGGGTGGAGGTGGGTGCCGGACGTTCCCTCCACACGGCGTCTGTGGCTCATCTCACGCTCACATGCACAGTGACCTGGTGAACGTGTGTCATCCCAATGGCTCCACCTGGGCAGGGGCCAGGCTTGGCCTCCTGGTGTGAGCCACGCCAGCAGCTAGTAGGTGCTCAGTGGGCAGTTCTTGGACAGACAGATGGCAACAATGGGTGGACGGCGCTAAGCTGGGGGCGTGTTAAAGAATTTCTCATTAAGTCAGAATTCCCCACTAAGGACAGAACGTGGGCTGCCGCTGTCCCCACTAAGGACACAGTGTGGGCCGCTGTCCCTCGGTCCTGGCACAGGCACGTGTCGGGGTGCTGCTCTTGACACTGCAGGCAGGCCCCCCGGAAATGAGGAGGAGGAGCAGGGCAGAGAGGCAGAGTCTCAGATGGGCGGTCCCCCCAGAAGGCATTTACCTGTGCCCAAGGAGGACAGAGGGGACCAGGTGACACAGCTACTGTACCCTCACTCCTGGCCTTGCCATCCCGAGTGTGCCCTGCTCACCTGTAGTGTATCCCCAAAGGAGAGCTTGTGGATGATGTGCGTCATGTCTGGGTTCTGTGGCTGGGCCGTGGCACTGTGTGTGGACACGTGGAAGTTGCCAGGTACCTGGGAAAGAAAGGCAAGTTTCAGGAGTGTGGCTGTTGAGGGTGGGATTCAGGGGCTGTGGGATCCAGGTGCAGCACAGGCAGTCAGACCTGGAGTCAGACCTGGGTTTGGATCCTGGCTCATATCATTTCCAGCTGTATGACTTTGAAGGAGCCACTTCACCTCTCTGAGCCTCGGACTCCCCTCTTGTAGAAGGGGGGCTTACAGTACCTACCTGAGGAGGGAGCTGGGATAACCCTGAGGGAAGATGTGTGTGCTCCCTCCCCCCCGCCCCGAGGCAACTGGCACGAAGCAGGACTTGAGACAGTGGCTGGTCCCCAGCACCCTCCACGGCCTCTGGGCTGCAGGACAAGGGTCTTCCTTGAACTCTAACTAAGACCTCCTACCCAAGGATGCCCACCGCCCTGGACAGGGGAGCCCTGAGGACAGACTGTGGCAGCCTCATTCCTTCCCTGGGTCTTGAGGCTTGAGACAAGAACCTGTGGGCCCAGCGCTGACAGCCACAGTCAAGCTACGGACCGTGATGGCTCCCTAAGACCTCCTTGCTCCTGCACAAGGCTCATCTTCCCCTCCCAGCAATGCAGACAAGGCCCTGGGGTCACACCCAACATCCCGGCCGTCAGGAGCCCTGTCCACCACCTTCCCGCACACCAGTGCCTGCCCCTCTCCAGCCATCGCGGAGGCCCTGGGCCAGGCTCCGGACAGACAGCAACGGCAGCCTCGCCCTGGGCACCCAGCGCCTGCCTTGTCCCCACCTGTTCTAGGCCCTTCACTGACCAAGTTGGTCTCTCAGCTCCTCCCCAGACCCTCCCCGGCTGGCTCTCTGTCTGTGGTGTGGATGTGGCTCATCTCCCAGGGCTTGCGTTGGAGGCTTGGTCCTCACTAGACGACGTGGGAGGTGGGGCCTTTGAGAGCAGGGCCTGAGTGGAGGGCCACAGGTCAGAGGGGACACTAAGGGACTGCTGTAGTTCTCCTGGGACCCTGGTTAGTTCTTGAAAGTGGGCTATAAAAATAGCAGAGCCAGACTCTCGGCTCACTTTGGCTTCCTGTGTCACCACATGGTCTCTCTTGCATGCACTGTGATGCCACTGGCCAAATGGATGGGGCTGCCCAACCCTGGGCTTTCAGCTTCCAGAACTGAACCAAATAAACCTCTTTTTTTTATATCCATCCTAGCCTCAGGTATTTCATTATAGCATTGAAAAACTAGTACATAGTTGTGTTCACATCCTCACGTGCTGGGTTATGGCTACTGGCAAGCACTCTGCCCTGTCCTCTCTGCCACTGTCACCTGTGCTCACACATGTCTGCCACGCTAGCCTCCCTGCTCTGCCTGGGACATTGCCCAGCATGTCCCACCTCAGGGCCTTTGTGGCTACCACTTCTTCCTGGAATCCTCTTCACCCATGGCCGTCCCACCTCCTTTGGGTCTATGCTCAGGTGTCACCTCTTAGGCCTTCCTTGTTCCCCTGTCCACGAGAGCACCACAACCCTTAACTGCTAGAGCACTTGTCTTCAGTCTTATCTTGTCCCCACCTCCTCCTGCTGCATGGTAAGTCCATACCAGCAGGGACCTGTCTGCTTCGTCCCCTGCTCTCTCAGACCCGACCTGGACAGGTGCTTCCCTTACTGAATGAAGGAATGACCTCTGATCCTTGGCCTGGCACCTGGTCACTCTCTTCATATAGAAAAGGGAACTGAGGCTCACAGCAGTGAAGACACCCACTAAGTCCCCACGTCGAGTTCCCATGTCTGACTCATGTCCCTGGACGTGCCCCTTCCTCTGGCTCCCATGGGGTGCACCCCTCTCAGTGGCCCTCGGTGACAGCACAGCGTAGGGAACTAGGGGAGCTGGAGTAGCTGAGCCCCGAAAAGCAGGGGTGACAGCAGCAGGCCCGAGGGGGAGGCGGTCACGTGTCAAGGACCTCGGGTGTCACAGTGAGAAGGCCGGGGTCATCTCGGTGCTGACCTAGAGCACGTCTGCTCCAGGCGCACCCTGCGGAGCCTGAGCTTCAGGCTGGGCCAGGCGGGCCGTGGACTGCAGTGGACGGGGCAGCCCATGGGGCCCGCCTGGGGCATGAGGAACAGCTTGGCCCTGCTCGGGGCCCAGAAAGCCAAGGGCAGCAGCAGCTGAGCTCCACACCTGGGCTCTAGACCAGCCCCGCTTCCTGGGGCCTCAAGCAAGGTGGTGGCCGCCCCGTCCCCACCAGAAAACAGGGAGTGAGGGAGGTGGCACAGAGCAGGTGGCAGTCAGTGGCTTGGCTTTGGGGATGAAGACACCTGACATGGGGACCGGGGAGAAGGGCCCTCGAAGAGGGGGGGGTGAAGGCACCAGGCTCGAAGGGTCAGACTTGAGGCTCTGCTGACTTGGCTTCACTGACATAGGGAACATTCTCAGAACCTGCACGGGGCTGGGGAGAGCCCGAGGGGGACAGCACCTGCCCAGCAAGCACGAGGGCCACAAAACCCAGCTGACCAGGACGAGAACCTCCACCCACAGGCCCAGAGCTCCCAGCCCTGTGGCTGGCCCTCCTGGAGGTAAGGAAGCCCCCAGCCACTCCTGGAGCTGGCCCCCCACCAGCACGGGCCTCCTGTGGACGGGGCCTCCTGTGGACGGGCCACGGGCACAGCTCAGACTCAAGGCTCCCAAGGCTAAGCAGGTGGGGGAGGCTGGCTCCAGGCATCTGCCGCCCGCGGTGGCCTCGGAGGCTGACTCAGGGATGGGCCCCTGCTGCACACAGCCATCACAGGTGCTGACTCATGCCAGCGCCCGCCGGGCTGCAGAGGAGAGGACGTTGGTGACTGTGGCACCTGCGTCAGCATCTCTGATGCTTCCAGAGCTCAGGCTGAGCCAGCGCCTCCCCCTCCCCTCCCCTCCCCTCCCCTCCTGGGGCTGCTGGGGGGGCCACCTGCGTCAGCGGTGGGGCAGCGGGCGGCTAGGAATGTGAACCCCACATGAGGCTGTGGTCCCCATGCACAGCTGTGCTTCCTGATGGGTGGAAAAGGGGGCTGTGACATAGTCTGGCCAGAGGCTAGGGGATGAGGGCGCAGGAGGTGGCTGCAGGGTCTCTGCTCTCCAAGGGTCTGGGCGGAGGGTGGCCCAGAGCACGGAGATGCGCTGGCCACAGGACACAGCTGTGAGGCAGCAGCTGTGGGCAGTGGGCTCCGGGTCCTGGTGCCAGGCTGCCTGTGTCCAGTCCTGGACATTGTCCTTGAGCTGGCTACTAATCCCTCCCCCCCCCGGCTCATCTGCTCCAGACTCCTGTGGAAAGGGCTGGAAAGAGCCCAGTGAGGGTGGCCACAGCATGAGGGCTGGTGGGACCTTTCAGACCGGGCCCAGCCTGCTGGACACCCTCTGTGTCCATCTATGCTCACAGTAACTTGCTTGTGCCAGGTGGTGACCAGTGTGGGGTGGCTCACTGTCCAGGCCCTGCAGGGTGTGGTCCTTTCTCACAGTTGGGAAGTGGGTGCTGACCCCCAGCGAAGGAAGCTGAGGCTCAGAGAGACCAGAACGCCGCGTCTCCAACCAGTGGGCACCCCAGCCCAGATTTCTGAACAAGGGTCTGCCTGACCCCAAAAGGGCAAGTTCTGGTTCAGCCAGAGCAGCTGGGGCCCCAACGGAGCTTGTCCAAGGGAGCAGATGGCAGCTGGGGCACGGGAGCCAGGAGATGGAAAGGTTTGGCGCTTGGTGGTCTCCCGGGCACTGGGCGCATAGACCCGAATCAACCCAGGCCCTTCCTGTCCCCTCTGGGGAGTGCACAGGTTCCAGCCCTGGTGGTCACAGCTCCCCAGGGCGGCCCCGCGACTGGGGGGCTGTGAGCATCTTCAACTTCCAGGGCTGGCACAGGCCCCTCCAGCCACTCGGAGCCTCATCCTGTGCCCTCCGCTCAGCACATCCTTCATTATCTCCACGTCTGTCACCTAAAGTATGCATCTGCTTGTCTGAGTGCTCACCTGAGCGCTGGCCATCTGTGCAATAGACTGTGGCTGCTCCTCTCTGCCTGCAGCCAGGGCCGAGTAGGGGGTAGAGGGCTCAGCAGCTTGGATGCACGGGAGAGCTAGTGCCCAGGGCAGCGGCGAGAGCCCCTGGGGCGGGCAGGGAGGGGAGTGACGGCGTCCACAGGGGCCCACCTCACGGGACGTGGCTGCAGCAGATCCCCAGATGGTACAGCGGTGGAGCAGGCAGCCTGGGCCCACCTCCTGTCCTACCAGCCTGCCGTGGCCTCCCCTGGCCGCCCCCTCTCCAGGCCACCCCAGCTTTGGCCTGGATCCCACTACCCCTCGCCTCCCAAGAATGAGGCTCCTACAGTGGCCATTCTCTGCCCTTGTGGCCTTCCCTGGGCCATCCACAGCGCACAGGTGAGTGGCCCCTGACCTGTCCCCCTGCACCCTGCGGCACACCCTCTCTCTGACACACGTGGGCCATGTGACCTGCTGGGTGTCTGGGAGGTAGATGCGTTCCTGGTGTGGTCCCCCGTGTGGTAGTGCTGAGGCTGGTGGGGCTTGAGAGGTGGGCACAGCGGGAAGTGGCCAGGTCACGGGCACTGCCCTCAGAGGGGATTAACGTGCTTCTGCCCCTCTCCATTGCTCCTGGCTTCCTGTCCCTTGACTCCACCATGGTGACGCCATCGGTCGAAAGGCCCCCCCAGAGTTAAGTAGATGCCCACCAGGCTCAGATCTGAGAACTGAAGAGACCTTTCTTCTTTCCTTGTTCTGAGCAGGGGATCTCACTGTGTCACCACGCTGGCCTTGAACTCCGGGGCTCCAGTGACACTCCTGCCTCAGCCCCGAGAGCTCATTTCTTTTTTTTCTGTTTTTGGAAGAAAACTCGCTCTCCTCTGGTGCATGTTGCTCACGCACAGCGGTGGCTCCTAGTGACATGCTCATAGTACACGGGGCCACTTGCTCAGCTTCACTCCCCGCATCTCCCCTTTCCCTCCCCCTCCCCCACCCCTTCCTTTAACCTCAGGGCCTCCTTCCACTTTCCTGACATCCCTTTTTTGTCCCCTCTAGATTCCACAGGAGAGAAAACACGGGACACTGTCAGTGTCTGGCTTATTTTTTTTTTAACATGATATTCTCCAGTTTCATTTATTTTCCTGCAAATAACATAATTTCATTCTTGTTTATGGCTGAATAAAACTCCATGATGCATACATGCCACATTAAAAAAATCTTCTGCTCCTCTATTGATGATCTCTTATCTTTCTGAAGTGCCCGGCCTCAGGTATTTCATTATGGTAAAACCGACTTAGCCCATGTGTTTTCTAGATTCCAGAAACTGTCCAGCCCTTGCTGCCTCCTGTCTGAGCACCCATCTCATATCTTTTGTTACACTGCCCGTCTCCCCAATTCTCAATGATGGGGTACACCAGAAATTGGTCCTCAAGTACATTTCTTTCAAGACCTGTGTTCTCAACGGTTTTGGTGACCCTTCTGCCAGTCTGACTACCCTGTTTTAAAAGTTAAAATGTTTTTAATGCACAAAATTCCAGGATTACAAAGGAAAAACAATATATTTAAACAAGAATTAAAATATTAAAAACATCTAAACATTACTTCTTTAGTAATGCATCAAATAACAAGAGGGGGGAGGGGCATGTGACAGCTGTCATTTCAAAGTAGGGACGCCCCGATGTGGCACCACTGTCAGTTCACATCAGTGACAGCCAGTGTCCTGCCTGCACTCACTGCAGACACAAGGGCTGCATCTGAGTCAGAGCTTGGCAAAAACAACATGTACTCCACCCCTGTCCAAGATCATGGGCCCTTGAGGTCACCCTGCTGTCCCTGGGGTACCTGCAAGTGAGTCCCCTGTCCTCCTGTGTCAGAGGACGCCAGGTGTGGATTGAGGCTCCACGTTATCCCCAGGTCAACTCTAACCTCAATGTAACATCTCCAGGGGACACTGGATGGACACCCCAGAGGACACTGTAACTGAACTGTGGACCCCCAGCATCACGGGCCCCACATCAGGGAATCGAACCGCCCGGCAGCGGCAAGAAAATGCCTAAGAGGCTTCTTCGTTCTCGCCAGACCTGCCGCCCGATGCACGGTCACATCCTGTCCACTCCACACCCCTAACCGGCCGCGCCACCCCAATCCACTGACACAGCCACTGTCCCTGAGCCCCGCTCCAGGTCCCTAGGCCAGCCCCCACAGGGCCACCAGGTTGACCCTTCCTGTAAGGGTGGAAACGTCCTGCACCTGCGCTGACACAGTGGCCACCAGCCCCCTGTGGCTAGTGAGACTGAGGGACTGAATTTTATACTTTGTTGAATTTTAGCTAATTATGTTTTCAGTAGCCTTTGGGCCACTGTGGGGCAATTACATGGCTCCTCTGCCTGAACACGAGGACCACCAGACAGCCCAGATCATGAGCACAGGCGGACCCCAGGAAGCAGCTGATCTGCACAGAAGCCCCAGTGCACCAGGCCTCCTAGGATCCCACCCCTGTTGTCCTCTCCCACCCTGCTCCTGGGCTGCAGCACTGTAAAACCCATCAGAAGTGACAATGTCCCCACAGCAAGCTTCAAGAAGGCCCAGAGGAGGCAGAAGGTGGAAGGGCACTCTACCCCTGAGCTACACCTCCAGAGCTTTCTAGTTTTTGAGACAGGGTCTTGCTAAGTTGCTGAGATGGGCCTCAAACTTTTGATCCTCCTTCCTCAGCCTCCTGAGTCACTGGGATTACAGGTGGCCACTGTACTGGCTAGAGGGTCTAACTTTTTTTTGGTACTGGGTTTTGAACGCAGGGGCACTTAACTACTGAGCCACATCCTAGCCCTAGAGTATCTAACTTTTAAGTCAGAAATATGGACACTTTGGATCTGTTGGTATTAGCTCTGATGCATTTAAATGTGGAACAGGAAAAACACAGCTTGTTTTTCCGGCTAGATGTGGCCAGTGAGTTAGCAACCGGCTCTCAGGTGATCAGGGGTCACAGGAAGGGCATTCTAAGCAGAGACCGCGAGAGGCAAGCAGAAGCCAGGAGCCACCAGTGGCTGGCTGAGTGGCCCTAGGAAGGTGGCTGTCGGACATGGGGCAGCTGTGGGACCTGGGTCTAGGCATCCTGTAAACGGCTGCAAGGCTCAGGGTGAAATGCCAAGCTGGGCCGAGAAGGCCCGTGCCTACCACCCCCTGCTGGCTCCAAGCCCCCCCCCCCCAATCCTCCCAGGTGGGACTGGGTCCCTGTTTCTAAGGACAAAACAACAGGGACTTTCAAACTCACCCCATCCACTCCTCCCTGGGCCCAGCTGACACTCCCAGCCCAGGGACGCAGGCGCCATTCACTGCCTGGCCCGTGACCAGCCCGAGCACAGAAGGTGCCGGATACATGTGTGGAATGAGGAGCCTGTGTGGGCTCAGCTAACTGCCACAGAACTTTGGAAGCGGGGACACACACACACACACACACACACACCCACGACACAACCCTGTGTCATTGTTACCCTATGTCCTCAACCTGAAGGAGCTGGGCCAAGTGGCCTCTGGGGCATTGCGGGGCATGAGGAGAACCAGAGCTGGGACCAGAACCCAGGGCCCCAGGCTGCCGGTTCTGGGGAAGGAGTGGTCCCTCCTGAGAGGGCTGCAGGGCTCAGGGCCGCGGGAGCCTGGAACTGCCCCAGGTTCTCAGGAACCACCCGGCGCTGGGCCCCGACTCCCAGCTCACCTGGGGCTCTGTCGGGGTCCAGCTTTGGGGGCACACAGCTCCCAGATGGTTTCCAGGGGGAGGGGGCGAGGGCAGGGAGCAGGCAGGGGCCGGCGTCTCCTACCTTGTTGATGCTGAACTGCCCCTCGAAGCGGCAGCCCACCCCGTTGTTGAGCGGGATCTTCATGGAGTTGTCGATGTGGCCCACCTCGTGCCGGCCCATCTCGTCCTGGATGTCCAGCCCGACCACTGTGGAGCCGAGGAGACAGTCACCCCACCAGGCGGCAGGTGGGGAGCAGCCCCTCACAGGAGCCCAGGCCTCCATTCCAGGCCCAGGCCTCCCCTTGCTGGGTCGGCAGAGGACAGAGGGAGGTCATCGCCAGCAGGGAGAAAGTGGCCCCAGGGCTGGGAGGAAGCAACACCTGAACCTTCCCAGGCCTGAAACCCACCAAGCCACCTCCTGAGGGGGAGAAGCCTGGGGAAGCAGGGGTGGGCGGGTGGCTGCTAAAGCGAGGCCCATGCGGGCAGTGGGTGGTGGGGAGGGATGGACCCTGGGGCCTGGCGTGCTGGAGCGCTGAACCCCAGCCCTGCACTTTCCCAGCTGGGCGGGCTTGGCTCAGGCACTCAGGAACCTCTCCTTGCCTCTGTCACCTCCCTGGGAAACGGGGGGATGGGACATCCCTGAAGATCAGGAGGACCAATGGTGCTTGGAGCTGGGGCTGCTGGGCGGCCAGCAGGACGTCTGTCCAGAAGCTCCGACTCGCGTCACTGTGTGAACAGGCCGGAGCTCGCTCACGGCCCCCGCACCGGGGAGGCCCACCAGGACGGGGCTTCCTCCCGGGGTTCGGCTTTCTCTAGGCTCCTCCGAGCCCCACAGAGGACACCTGTGACTTGGAGTCTTTGCCCGACTTCAATGGGACTCTGTCACCTCAGTGTGACATGGCTTCCCCATATGTAAAATGGACAGGCCAGTGTCTCCTGCATTCCCTGAGATGGTCCAAAGGGCAGGCAGGAGAGGTGGCTATGAACTACAGCAGTGCAGACCCCCCCCCCACCAGGCAGGCAGGCCGAGAGGAGCCTGGTGCTGGCATGCCAGCGGGAGATCGTAGCCTCCATAAGAGAACCAGGGTCAGCCCTGCTTCCTAGTGGGCGTGGAGGGGCACGTGACTGCCTGTCAAAGAGGACCTCAGGTCTGTAGGACGTGGGGACACGGATGTTGTGACGGTGAAGCTGACCGCACCAAGCAGGTCACTGTCGGACTCAGCAGATCACCCCCAGCTCAGGTCCCTGTGAGGCCTCTCGGGGCAGCCTTCCTTGAAATCATGACAACTGGAAGCAGCCCTGGGGACAGTGGCCAGCGCGAGCGATGCCTTGGCCATCCGTCCAGCAGCCCTGCGACCTCGAGCAAATCACCTAACACCTCGGTGCCTGTTTCTTCCTCCGTCACAGGCCGGCTGTGAGGAGTCAAGAAAATTGAAACAGCACCTACTGTGTGCTAGACGCTCTTGTCAGGACATGCCACTGGAAGACGCCTGTGGGGACCGGCTGTTGTCAGCCCCAGCCCACCCGGGGAAACTGAGGCACGGGGTCTCCCAGCTGAGAAACAACAAGGCTTGAACCGGAGCCAGGAAGTCTTGCTCCAGAGCCAACCCTCAGCAGCCCTGCGGGGACAATGATACCCAAATATGTCAACATGGTCAAGGGTTCAGGATGGGCCTGGCCCCGAGGAAGGGCGGTCATTTTTTATTAATATTCTGAGTAATGTCAGAGCAGTTGGAAAAAAAAAATCCCTCGTGGGGCGCTGGCTCCGAGAGCCCTGGGGACACCAAAAGCTGAGGCTGCTCAAACGCCACCTATAAAATGGGGCAGCATTTGCATATGACCCACGGCATCCGGCATCTGTCTATTCAAATCTCCTCCCCAGGACTTACAACAGGCTCTGCAAACAGCTGCTACAGCTTGAACATCAGGTGCCCCTGAGACCCATGTGAGAGAGCCTTGGTCCCTGGCTTAGCACTGTTGGGAGGTGGTGGAACCCTCAAGGGGTGGGGCTTAGTGGGAGGCCACTGTCACTAGGGTGTGCCCTTGAAGGGAAGGAAGACTACAGCCCCTTCCTCTCTCTTTCACTTCCTGCCAGGAGCAGCTTTGCTCCAACACACACATCACTATGATGTGCTACCACGGCCCCAAAGCAACAGAGCCAACCAAGGAAGGACTGAATCCTCCCAAACTGAGCCCCAATAAACCTTTCCTCTTTGTAAGTCGATTTTCTCAGGGATTTGTTACAGTAACAGACAACTGGCGAATACAGTTTTTATGTTGTGTCCTTTAGGGAATAATGATGAGGAAAAAGTCTGTTCAGGACAGACTTTTTCCCCAAATCTTTTTTTCCCAATGTTTTTGATCTGCAGTTAGTCAATTCCCTGAATGTGGAACCGGCAGATGTGGAGGGCTGACTGTGTGTGTTTGCACTGAGTGGTGGTAGGGAAGGGGCCCTACTGCCTGCGGGCTTCCTTAGGGACGATGGCACAATGGGGAATAATGAAAGGGAATAAGAGAGGGGCATTCCAATGCTTTAACTTTCTTCTTTACATATCTTTGTAATTTGAATGTGTGTCTTTAAAACTGTGCCAAAAAAATATTATTTTGGGGCTGGGGGTGTGGCTCAGTGGTAGAGCGCTCACCTAGTATGTGTGAGGCCCTGGGTTCGATCCTCAGCACCATAAAAAATAAATACATAAAATAAAGGTCTAAAAAAAGAATACTATTTTTAAAATCAGGGTGTGAGGTCAGACATGCAGCATGATCTCAGCAGCATTTAGAAAGGCAGAAGAGGGGCGGCCAAGTGGACAGAATGATGTCAGTGTGTCCACAGACACCGTCTCTGCTCCTCTGGGTTTGCCAACGGACAATGACAAACATGCATTTTTTTAAAATATTTTTTTAGTTGTAGACGGACATGATACTTTTATTTAATTAATTTAATTTTTTAATGTGGTGTTGAGGATCGAATCCAGGTCTTCACACGTGGGAGACGAGTGCTCCACCACTGAGCCCAGCCCCAGCCCACAAGCATGCAGTCTTGGCTATGATATGCGGCTGGGGTCGTGGGCCAGTGGTGGGGCGCCTGCCTGGCACGTCAGAGGCATAGGGCTCGAGTCTCAGCACCACAGATAAATAAATAAAGATCCACTGACAACTAAAATACATATAAAATGTGAAGTCCCTCCCTCCCTCTCCCCTCCCTCCTCCCTCCCCCACTTCCTCCCTCCTTACCTCCCTCTCTCCCTCCCTTCCTTCCTCCTTACCTCCCTCCCTCTCTCCCTCCTTACCTCCCTTCCTCCCTCCCCCGCTTCCTCCCTCCCTCCCTTCCTTCCTCTCTCTCCCTCCTTACCTCCCTCTGTCCCTGCCTCCCTTCTTACCTCCCTCCCTCCTTACCTCCCTTGACCCTATCTCCCTCCCTCTTTACCACCCTCCCTCCTTACCTCCTTCATCCTTCCCTCCCTCCCTCTTTACTTCCCTCCCTCCTTACCTCCCTCCCCCTCCCTCCCTTCTTACCTCCCTTCCTTCCTTCCTCCCTCTCTCCCTCCTTACCTCCCTCCCTCCCTCCCCTCCCTTTTTACTCTGCAGTGCTGGGCAGGTTACCCAGAGCTGCACCCCATCCCTTAAGTTCTTCTAACAAGAAGCCGGGGGCCGGGCCTCCAGGCTTGCTGCTCCCATTCAGGATCAGGGGCCAATGTGGCCAGCAGCCTGAAGGTGCATTCTAGGCCACTGCTTGGAGCTGGGACAGAGCCCAGAACCACGTCCCCTCCCTGCTCCACTGGCCCCTGTCCTCTGGCCTGACTAAGATTTTCCTTCATGATCGGCTCCTGAAGGAGAAGCTGCCAAATGAATTGTTTTCCAAGAGGAAGGAAAAAAAATTTTTTTAATGAAAATAAATAAAACTGACCTATTTCAATAAGTTCTCTGGCTCGGGGCCACTGTGGATTCAAAAGTCTAACGTCAGTCTCACCAGAAGCAGGGACAGGGCTGACACCTCCCTGCTTCTAACTGGGCCCTGGGCATCCTGCCCTCTGCTGTGCCCTTTAATGGGGGACGGGCAGGGGGAGGAGGGGGCATCAGGTGACGCGGCAGGCAGTAGAGGGCCAGTGGCTGAGGAAGCCCAGACCATTTTAACAATGGTCACGGTTTTTGTGAATGAAGGAGCCAGGATCTGACCCTGAATCTGACCTTGACTGCATTTTGTTTTACAGGAGTAATTCACTGTTTTGATTAAAATACCCAAAGTAGGTTTGAAGTAAAAAAGGAAGTTTCCTGACCTCCCCCACAGGGACATCTTTGGGGACCTCTTGCTGATGGTGCCCACCCTCTTCTGCAGGTGTTGGTGGCTCTGGCCACCCTTCTCTGGGCCACTGCTCTGGGCTATCTTCCTGAGATGCTTGGTGGCCGGTGACCCTGATGCTTCCACCCACAGCAGCCTGCAGCCACCAGCCAGAGACAGATGGCACCTGGTCCCATCGCGACTGCGGGAAAAACTGGACGGTGTCACCACATGGCACAGCTGCCGTGATGCCGGGCTGCGGCTGGACTGACACTAAAGACTCGTCTTGGCTACCTCCTGTCTTGCCCCAGCCTCTTCCTCCTCAACAGACCACGTGCATGGACCCTCAGGCCCTGCCTCTAAAGACCAAGAGACCCGAGGGACTCCACCCGGCCCACCAGGCTGCTCTGCAGCGGTGACCCCGAGAGGAGTTTCTTATCCCCACAAACCTCCAAAATACCTTCTCCTAAAACAGAGAGCGGGGCCTCAGAGGCCCTGTCCCCCTGGCTCCCCCTGGCCACCTGCGCACACAGATCTGCCCACAGGAGTGAGCGCTGCAGCGGCCTCGGGAACACTCACGTTCGCAGTGCAGGTTGGGCAAACTGATGTTCAGGCTGACGTCAATTTTGCCCCCGCTGTCCTTGTCCGGGTCATCGACGTAGAGCTCGTTCACACTGAGGGCGAGACAAGCAGAGGCTTAACGGAGAGGGAGGCAGCGATCCATGGGGGACGGCCAGTGCCTCGTTGGTGACCAGTGCTCAGATGACCTGGGCCCACCTGAGTCCAGCCTTTGTGTGAACAGGCATGGGGCAGCAGGGCTTTGGGCTCCAGCCCCTCCCAAGGCTCCCCACCACGTGGAGGGAGGAGGGGTGCGGGGAGACAAGGGCACATCTTTCACATCAGATGGGTCCAAGTTCAAATCCTGGTGGTGGCACTTCCCACGCGCACCTCTGTGAGCCCATCTGTTAAATGCAGATACGCTGCTCATTTCTAACGGGGTGGTTTGAACTCTGAAATGAGAACCACGGTCTTCCTAGGGCTCAGGGCCGGGCACCAACGACCATCCAGTGCCATCTGCCTCCTCTCGTGGGATACCTTCCCATCCAGCTGGGAACCTGGAATCCCAGGGAGCTCATGCTTATAAAGCCCTGGGGGTGGACCCCAGGTTGTGGACAACAGGAGATGTGGCTGCTGGAACCAGCAGCAGAGAACATGGCTTCGAACAGACAGAATGTGTCACCCTGCGCATACAGAGAGCTCTTTCCTGGCTCCGACTCCTGCTCCCCATGACTCCAGTCACTTCATCCCGTCCACTAGATATGCCAGGGTCACGGCACCACCCCAAGATCCTCATGTAATGGTACCTGTAAAACTCCTTGTGCCACATAAGGACACAGCATGGATTGTAGGGACAGGGATATGGATATCGCTGGGGACAGGGGATCATTATTCTGCTGCTTTTATTTTATTTTATTGGTACTGGGGATTGAACCCAGGGGTGCTTCACCATTGAGCCACACCCCCAGCCCTTTTTATATTTTAGAAACAGAGTCTCGCCAAGTTGCTCAGGACTTCGCTAAGTTGAGGCTGGCTTTGAACTTGCAATCCTCCTGCCTCAGCCTCCAGAGTCTCTGGAATTACAGGTGTGCACTACCATGCCCAGCTGCTCTGTTGCTTTTAATGGCCACAGCTAGGGGACATGTGGCTCCAGACAGCTACATCACCTTGCTGACAGGGACAGTGGCACCAGGTCGCGATCTGGTAGTAACACATTTATTCACAAACATTTTTGGGCACCTGCTACCTGTCAGGCACCAGAAGCAGTGACGAAGCAGACGGGCGTGGTCTCCACTTTTGTGGCACTTTCAGACCTCGTGCCTCCTACACAAACACTGCCACCAGCTAAGATCAGTGCTGGGACGGAGGGCTGCAGGGCACCACGGGAGGGACGCAGGGCGACAGGCCTCCAGGGAGCTGGTAGAGGGCTCCTCTGAGATGCGGGTAAGGTCTGCAGGGAGATGTGGCAGGTCCTGGCAGAGACGGGAGGAGGACCCCGCCGCTTGCGCCAAGGCTTGGCAGTGGGGAGGACGCAGCGTGTGTGGGACCCGAGTGAAGGTCACCGAGGCTACACGGTGGAGCGAGGGGAGGCGGGGCTGTGACGCAGTTGGAGAGTGCCGGGCGGCCAGGCCACCGTCTTCAGAGTTGGTGCACAGCACAGCCAGATGGTCAGGCTTGCACTTGAATGGGCTCCCTCCAGAGGGACCATCCTGTGACAGGGACACCAGATGGGAGGCAGCCAGGACGTGGGGGGATGGACAGGAGGCCAGGCACCGTGCAGAGCAGGCTGGACTTGCGGAAGGGTGGCGGTGGGGTGGGCAGAGGCAGGCATGTGGGTAGAAGGCCATATTTCTCTCCGGGCCGGGAGCCCCTGGGGAACTTGGGACAAGGGAGGGACAGGTACTGAGTTTCAGGGGCTGTTCTGATCAGGAGGAGGCTGAGGAGTTGCTAAGAGGGATCAGAGGCTCAGTCTGAGCTCAGTTAACTCCCCACAGGGAGAGGGAACAGACTCCATGGGTGTGGCCAGCAGGCAGCCCAAGGGGGAGGGCCACGGGGCTGGGCA